>NW_026555078.1:19092500-21592500 GCF_021234165.1 Pteronotus mesoamericanus | reverse complement strand
GACATTTTAAGAACATTGTGTTTTTCAATCCATGAACACAGTGTATCTCTCCATTTATTTGGGTCTTTCTTGATTTCTTTAGTCAGTGTTACAGTTGGTTTTTTTTGTTAGATTTATACCTAAATATTTTATGTTAATAGTGCAATTGTAAATGATACTTCAATTTTTTCTATTTCCAGTATTCTAGTATTTAGAAATTTGCTAAACTCATATATTACTTACAGTTTTTTGTAGCTTTCATTGGGATCTGCTACAGAAATAATCATGTCATGTTTGAATAGAATCAGTTAATTGTTTTCCTTTCCAGTATGTCTTTTTTCCTTCCCTTATTGCACGGACTATGCTGTCCATTATGAGGAGGTTAATTAGGAATGAAAATGGACAGTCTTGCCTTGTTCTCATCCAGTCTTTCATCATTATCTCTGATGTTAGATTTATAGATCCCTTTTCAGTTAAAGAAACTTCTTAATATTTTTATTTTGCTGAGAGTGTTGTTTTTTTTTTTTTTTTAATCTTAAATGGATGTTGTCAAATGCTTTTTTTCAGTCTGTTAGTGTGGTGAAATGCAGTGATTTTCAAATATCAAACTAACTTGCATGCACCACCCTCCCCACCTCACCCTTGGGATATTATGTATTACCCTTTTTATATACTGCTGGATTCTGTTTGCTAATATCCTGTTGAGGATTTTTGTGTCTCTGTTCATGAGGAATATTGGCCTGTGGTTTTCTTTTCTTACCAGGTTTTTGTATGGTTTTTATTATCAGACTAATGTTGGTCTCATAGGATTGGGAAGTGTTCTCTCCTCTTCTATATTCCAAAAGAGATTGTATAGAATAAAAAAACTCTCTTCCTTAAACATTTTCTAGAATTTACCAGTGAAACCATGTGGGCCTGGAGTTTTCTATGTTGGAAGGTTTTTAACTATGAATTCCATTTCTTCAATGGATATAAGATTATTCAAGTTCTCTGTTTCTTCTTGAATATACTTTGGAAACGTGTTTTTCAAGGGATTGATTCATTTCTTCTGAGGTGAAGAATTTATAGGCTTAAAGTTGTTCATAATAATCTTATATTATTCTTTTCATGTTTGTAGTAATTTCTTCTCTTTTTTTCCTGATACTGCTGATTTGTCTTCTCTCATTTTTACCTGGACATTCTTGCTGGAGGTGTTTCAGTCCTTTTTTTTTTTTTTTAAGAACTATTTGATTTCATTGGGGTTTGTTTTTTTTTTTTCCTGTTGATTTTTCTGCTTTCTATTTTATTGATTTCTGCTCTTCATAATTCCTTTTGCTTGCTTTAGGCTTTATTTGCTCTTCTTTTTCAAGTTTCCTTAAGTAGAAGTTTATTGACTTGAGATCTTTCTTCTTTTCTAGTATAAACAGTTAATGCTATACATTTCCCTTTAAGCATTGCTTTAGTTGCATCCCAGGAATTTTGATAATTTTATATTTTTATCTTTATTCAGTTAAAAATATTTTCTAATTTCCCTTCCAAATTCTTCTTTGACCTATGTATTTTTTAGAAGTATTATTTAATTTTCAGTCCTTTTCCCAGATTCTTTGTTACTGGTTTCTTGTTTAACTTTATTATTTATGGTCAGAGAACATAGTATGATTTGAATAGTTACAAATTTGTAAATGCTTTCTGTAATGGTCCAGAATATGGTTTATCTTGCCTAATGTTCCATGCACACTGAAAAGAGCATGTGTTCTGTTGTTATTTGGTAGAATGTTCAATAAATTTCAGTTAGGTCAAGTTGTTTGATAATATTGGTCTTCTAAATCCTTGCTGATTTTCTGTTTGTTCTATTGATTACTGAGATAGAAGTATTTAAGTCTCCAAGTACAGTTGTGGATTTGTTTATTTCTTCTTTCAGTTCTATTAGTTTTTGTTTTATGCATATTGAACCCCTTTGGTTAGGTGCCTACACATTTAGGATTGCATGTCTTATTGATAAATTGACCTTGTTCTCAAGTCTACTTCATATGATATTAATATAGCTACTCTAGCTTTCTTTCGATCAGTGTTTACATGGTGTATCTTCTTCCATTCTTTCACTGTTAATCTATGTCATTCATTATATTTAAAGTGGGTTTCTTAGCATATAGTTGGATCATGTTTTTTAAATCTAATTTGACAATCTCTGTCTTCTCATTGATGTGTTTAGACTACGGGTTGACACACTCTTTCTGTAAAGAGTCAGATAGTAAGTATTTTAGACTTTGTGAGCCATGTGATCTCTATTGGTCCTGTTCAACTCTGCCTTGGTAACTAAGTTTACTGGTTCTCTCCTCTGTTATCTCCATTCTGCTGTTGAGCCCATTCAGTGACCTTACTCTTTCAGATATTATATTGTTCAATTCTAAAATTTCTACTGGGTTCCTTTTTATACTTTCTGTTTCTCTACTGAGGACATCTATTCATTTGAAATGTGTTTACCTCAGTGTGCATAGTCATAGCTGCTTTAAAGTCTTTGGCGTATTCTAGTATCTGAGTTATATTGGGGTTGGGTTGGTTAATTTTTTTCTTGGTAATTTGCCATATTTTCATTTTTCTTTGTATGTCAAGTAATTTTGGATTATATCCTGGACGTTTTGAATATAATAATTTGAGACTCTAGGTCCTCTCAAAATCCTCTGGAGAATGTTTCTTTCATTTTAGCAGGCAGTTACCCTGGTTGGGCTCAGGCTGCCAGTTCTTTGTTGCCTTTTTGGGGGTGATATTTCCAATTTTAGTTCAATTTTCAAAGCCTTTGCAGTGCTGCTTTGGGTATGTCATGTCCCTGCAGAGTTCAGGGGTGAGTCTCGGACTTGTGTCATTTATACACAGGATTAGAGGGAACACCACCCCCAGCTCTTTCTGGTATTTCTTTCATATTCTCTGGCTGCCAGGGGACCCAGAAGAAGTTTCTCCAGGAGTTTTAGCTGCCTGTGCCGTCATTGCACATTTCCATGTAACTTGGGCTGCCCCGGGAGCAAAGCGACAGGAGAGAGAGAACAGAGTAACTGAATTCCCTCCATACTTTTCAGATGACTGAGGCCATTTTCTCAGTCACTGTGGCCAGAAAGATGGGATTTTTCTTGGGGTTTTAACTACCTGTGTTACTGCCATGTGTTCTGCAGCTGGGGCTGCCTTCAAGTTTGAGCTTGGAAAGAAAAAAAGGGGAAGTGAGGACTTCCCTCCATGCCCATACCTCTCAGCAGCCCCTTTTCCTGGTCCTTTGGTCCTTTGGAAGCTTTTGCTGCCCTCTCTCTTCATGATACTGTTTACTTTTTATAGCCTTCAAGTAGTTAGATGTTTTTTAAACAGAGATTTTTGTCTTAATCAGTACATGATTGACGCTATAGTGGATTTAATCCACTTGGCCAGCACCAGAAGTGCCCATCATTCTTTATAAAAAGTAAATATTAATATTCCACTCTATTAAAAAAATTTAGGTAGCTTAACCATGATATTATCTTTTTTAAACTAAGCTCTCTCCAGATTTTCCATGTCTCTCTTCATACTGATGAATTTAGTTACAATCATCATAGTTTCTACTACTTTATCCTTTTTTCCCCTCACCTTTTCCCCCTCATTCTTCATTTGTAGATCAAACCAACTTTTCTTTAAACTTAAATAAAGGAGTTTGTTTATACGTTACGGCAGCCTATGGTTTAGTTCTTCTGTGGACCCTGTAATTTACAGGTATTTTTTTCAGAGCTCAGTATACCATGTTAACTAAGTGCTCTGATACTTTAATAAGCACTATTAAATACTAATTAACGTACAAAGGCATCTCTCACATGTTCTATAACTATAGCTCTAAAATCACTGGAATTAGTTATCAACATTCATGTGAGAAAACTATCTTTCTGTAGAAGCAAATTTTAAGAACACAGTTTGTTGAGTACTGCAGTGCTTGCTAACTGCAGAGCTAAACTTTGAAACCACCATAATTCTTTGGAACATGTTTAGAAAAGCAGGCTATTGGGTCAAAGACCTAAATATAAATGTGATGTATTCATATATAATCATCCAAATTGTTGTTATATGGGATGACTCAATATAGATTTCCCACTAACTTCTTCAAGAGAGGTACACTTACCATCTTAGGGCTTTTCTCTGTCATTTTGCTCTACATTTAAACTTTGTAAAAAAATTTATAAGGATTCTGGCCTTGAAGCATTTATGTTTTGAGTGTCAAATGTGTGAATATAAACTATTAGCCCTGGCTAGTTTGCCTCAATGGCTTGAGTGCCAGCCTGTGAACTGAAAGGTTGCTAGTTCGATTCTCAGTCAGGGCACATGCCTGGGTTGTGAGCCAGGTCCCCAGTTGTGGGCTTGCGAGAAGCAACCAATGGATGTATCTCTTGCGCATTGATGTTTCTCTCCCTTTCTTTCTCTCTCCCTTCCCCCTCTCTCTAAAAATAAATAATTTGTTTTTTTTTAAAAAAAAAAAAAGCTAGTAGTATTACTTGGCCAGGTGTTACTTACTATAAATCAGAATCTCCCAACAATCATGATAATTCTAGAGCTGAATTTAGACTGCAGGATGTGCCTCTTTTAAACTGCTCTCCCCTTCTGGTTTTTAGTTCAGTGATTGCCCCCTAATATTTTTTAAAGCTGAAAGTATTATATTCAGTTTGCTCTTTGTTTGCAGTTTTAATATCAACCTAGGTGTGAAACCAGATGAAGTTGATTGTAATTACTTTTGTTACTGCTCTTCATTCACCTGTTTTCATCAGAACAAAACTTACTGTAGTTTCTGATGAGATTGGCACGAATTTCTCAGCCAGAAGTGAGGATTTGGGGACCATGTCCCTTGGATTTGTGATTGTTTTCTTGCTTGGTGATTGGCTTCCATTTCCTAGGTTTTGAGTTAATAGGCAATTAAAAGGTCTGCATGCCAAAAGCTGAAGACACAGGATTTTTTTCATCATGAACTTTAACTTGAAGGAGTTTATGACTAGCTGGATTACAATATAGGAAATGGGTGATTTTGCAGTGAAGTAAGTAGAGCTTGAAACACAAAAGAATGGAAGATTCTATGTGGAAATGTTTTAAGAGGAAAACATTTTTTCTCTTTATGGTTCATTCTGTTCTAGGAAAACATCACCAAGGGAGTGAAACACAGAATGTGATTGCATCAGACAAAGCAGAACAAATACCAGTTGCTCACGAGCATGAGCACAGCCATGACCACACACAGCTGCATGCCTACATTGGTGTCTCCCTCGTGCTGGGCTTTGTTTTCATGTTGCTGGTGGACCAGATTGGCAGCTCCCATGTGCATTCTACTGATGGTAAGTGATTCCAAGGCTTTCTGGGCAGTGCAGTAAATTTGCAGTTTAGAAAATCACAAATGATTGAATATTTAAATGTGTGTCACGGGCCTGATTTAGTGTTAAAACTCTTGTCTTCTTCAGGTTCTTGTGAACATTCTATTCAGTTGAGGGAGCTAGTGAGTTGTGACATGTGAACGTGAGAGTGTTTATTGAGCGCTACCCTGGTTATCTTGACACTGTCAAGTTTTGTTAAGAGTCTGGGGCAGAAGTTCTTAACCCTTTTTGTGCCATGGGACTCTTAGGTAGTCTAAAGCTGGTGGACCTTTTTTTGGAGTAATGTTTTTAAATATGTAAAGCATAGTGTATAGGGAACAGAGAAAACTAATTATGTTGAAATACAGTTTCCAAAGCAATCATACAAATTTGATCTAGTAATGTGTGTCATCTTTATCAATGCATTAAATAATGAGTTAATACATTTAAATTATAAACAAGGTTATGTTTTATCTTTTTAGGATATTTGTATGATAGCTACTATTGTTGCTTAGATTGACTAAGAACATTAAACTGTGAGAAGGGCTTTAACAAGGCAACGTGAGTGTCAAGTTGAACATCTGTTTCATTTGGGTGTTTGCTTTCATGGTCACCAGTGTAGAAAACCCTGATTCACAAAGATATTTTCTTACAAATGTATGTAAGCACATTTGTAACTTGCCTATTAAGGGAAGATAAGCTTCTTTCAAGGACAACTAGAATTCTCTAAGACTTTGTAAACTTAACTCCAGTCATAGTAACTTTTGTCCTAAGAGCACTGAATTCCTCTTTGGTGAGGTCAGCATCTTTGATAAGGTTTGTATTAACAAAAAATGGATTTTGGTCCATGATACGACTTTGAAGCCATCATAATAGAAATCAATTTGAAAGAGTTATAATAGACTTAGGGTTTTACAGATATCTCTTTCAAATATATAGACAGAGAATTTTTGTAGATAGGAACTACTGGAAAGCAGTATAGATATCTTAGTCCCCAGTGGACAGCGATCCCATGACTTTTACTGTTAGACAACTAAATGACTATTAGGTGCAGAGATGCCTGATAGTTAGTTGCCCAGCTCTGTCACATGCGCATCTATAGACAGGAAGACTAATCGGTAAATGTGGCAGCAGTTCTATAAGCCCTTGATTTAGGGTAGTGATGAGTGAAAGCAAAAATATCAAGATATCTACAACTGTAAAATAATATGAAATTATCTGGGCTCAGGCAATAAAGTATAGGTAGTACAGATACTATTTGTGATTTATTATCTACATTTGTAATTAAAGGAAATGCTAATTTTTAGATAGAGGGTAGTAAAAATAAAAATATTTTTTCCCCAAGTTAAGGTCCCAGTCACACCTGCATTCTGCATGTGTTCTCCTCTGTGGATCCCAGGTTAATAATCCTTGGCCTAAAAAGCATTGGAGAAAACAGGCAAAAGACATGAATAGATAGTTCATAAAAAGATATAAAAATGATATTTAAGCATATGAAAAGATGTTCACTTTCACTTAAGAAAATAAGCAAATTGAAACTGCTGAGATGCTATTTCTCACCTGTCAGGCAAAAATTCAAAAGTTTGTCAATATACTTTATTGGCAAAGCTATGGTGAAAAAGACTCTCACCTATTGCTGTGGGAATGCAAAATGGTACAGTCCCTGTGAGGGGAATTTGGCAATATCTAACAAAACGACATGTGTATTTAGCCAACATTCCCACTTTAGAAACTCATTCTGATAATATGGCTTCATTATGAAGATGTTTATGCACAACATTATTCAGTGCAGCTCTACTTATCATAAAACCACTTAAATTGTCTAGCCATGAGATTGGTTGAATGAAGTGTGGTGTGTATATATAATGGAGTTCTGTGTCTATGAAAAAGAATAAGAAATCGGATTTCTATGTACTGATAGGGAGATTTCCAGGACATGTTAAATGAATAAAAAAGCAAAAATGTAAATTTGCTTCTATCATATACTATATTTTGTGTAAGAAAGAAGGAATAATAAGAGTAGATATGTTTATTTTTATAAGAAAAGGGATAGAAGGGCCAGCTAGAAAACATAGTTGGTTACCTGTTAGGGGTGGGGTAGGGTTGGGTGGGGGCTATGGTAGGGTAGAAGGGTTTCAGGAGGGTATGACCTTTCCCTGGGCATGCCTTTTTGATATAGTTTTGACTTTTGGAAACATGTTAATATTCTCCTTATTAAAAAATAAAATGAAATCAACAAGGATGGAGGAGCTAACTGAAAAAGATGAACTGTATTTTAAATGAGTAACACAATCACACTGAACAGGATTTTAAAAACTAACTCAAACTTCTGGTTAAAGATGGAGGCATAGGTAAGTGCTCTTCACCTCCTCGCGCATCCACAGAAAGAATTACAGCTAGACCTCAAAACAAGTAATAGCCAGAACTGTCAGTAAACCGAGCTATATGGAAGTTGGACAACCAAGGATTTAAAAAAGCCACATTCATTCAGTCTGGTAGGCGGGGCAGAGACACCGAGACATTCACGGAGGGAGGGACGGTGGCAGTGGAATGGGCAGTCCCATATTCACGTGCGGTGGATAAAAATCGGGAGGGATACCTTGGGAGTGAGCGATCCCAGCCCCAGGCTAGACTGCACAGCCCAGGGTTCCAGCACCAGGAAGATAAATCCCTATAACTTCTGGCTTGAAAAACCAGTGAGGTTTGGAGCAGCAGAAAACCTGCTGGGTTTTTAGGAGACTCTGTTTAAAGGGCCCACATGGACTTAAAACATACACAGACCCACCCCTTCTGGGATCCAGTACCAGGGCAACAGCTGGGAGGGCTCCAGTCACCCAGGGGGGTGCCGGGCAAACCTCCAGAAGCCAGGCAGCAGCACTGTCCCCTCTCTGAGCCCTCTCCCCACACACAGCTACAAAGCAGTGAAGTGGGTCGCCCTATCCGGGCGATTACCTAAGGCTCCGCCCCACGCAGTTTATAGGTGCCTTTTTTCTAATAGACCAGCTATGAAGACAAGGAGCCAAAGCGGCTCTACCTAATACAGAGAAGCAAACAAAGGGGGGCTGCCAGATTGAGGAGGCAAAGAAATAAGGCCCAAATGAAAGGACAGAACAAAACTCCAGAAAAAGAAGCAGCATAAATAAACTGAACTCCTCTTAGTACATTTTGCTTTTTTGTAATGGTATGGGCAAAACAATTCTAAAACTGTTGTAGGTATATTATAGGATTAAGCAAATTAGTAAATGTGTTGATTTCGGTGGAAGTAGAGTTCTTACTGTGGAAGAAGGGATATACAAATATGGAATGGGGGAAGGCAGGAAAGAACCCCTGTAAGGATGGATTAGAATCGGAACGATTAGACTTGTGATTTCTGAAACTTATATGTGTGTAAGTGTATGTATATGTGTGTGTGTTTATATATGCATGTATGCATCTCCTAGCCCTGTCTACAGGCAGGGTCTAGAAGGAAAGACATCCCACTAGCAAAGAACATATTAGGGCTCTTCAGAGAAATGGCTAATTCTAGACAGGGGCAAGTTAGGCACAAAATGAGCTTGGAACATCTAGTACTCAAGAAAAAGAAAAAAAGCAAGAAGGAAGAAGCTGGAAACATGTTAAAGGATATGTGAACCAGCTTGAAGGGGCTCCCACTGTCCAGATAATAAGACAGCCAGAACACCAAAATAATTAAGAATAGTAATGAAGTGTAAAGCATTGACAGAATGGAAATCGATGAGCCCATTTGAGGAGTGAGAGTAGGTAGGTGGAAGGTTGGGGAGAGGGAGGGAAAAAGAAAGTTAAAGGAGAAGGGTAGAATGCTGACTCTCATCTGGTAAATGTGGAAAGAATGCTGGAGTTGGAAACCATAATTTTTGCAAGCTTCATAGTAAAAATTGGCTCAGGCAAAAAATTATCAAAGAATATTAAATCTAGGGGGTAAATTTTGATGTGTTTATTAGTTGCAAGGGAAAAAGAAATAACTGAATGAAGAAATCAGACAATACCTTGATGAGATGACTAAGATTAATGACATTAGAACGTTCTGCTTTCAGTGTGGGCAAGTAAATTCCTGTCAGACCAACCTCCCTATAGGTAACTGTAAACTCTAGACAAAATTTAAAAAGCAACTACCTAAAGACACAAGAGAATCATCTAAAGCAGGCAAATTCTGGAAGGGAGACAACCCTTGAAACAAGATGGGGGGGGGTGTGGGTGTGGGGGTGTGTGTGTGTGTGCGCGCGCCTATTTTTACTGTTTTTAGCAGTTCGCATCTGGGAGGTGGCTGGGTCAAGTGAAGAGTTTTCTCCCATCTACCTCTTCAGGGCAGGGGAAACTTTTAAGTGTTTGAAGCAGAAGAAAAAAGACAGTAGTGAGAAAAATAATCTACTTCAAGAGTTTTCAAAGGATTCTTCTACCTGCAGGTCAGTGGTCTAACAGTTCTGTTTCACATTGCCTGATGGCTGCCTTGCTTATTTTTACCTCAGATCCAGAAACAGCAAGGTCTAGCAATTCCAAAATCACCACCACGCTGGGTCTGGTCGTTCATGCCGCAGGTAGGAACCCTTTTCTTTCGTTGCATAGTGAGTGACTTAGTGTTTACATCACAGGGACCATTGACATGAGCCACTCTTGGGCTGGCCTTCAGGGAGAGGGGTGCTTAATAAAGTCCTCCAACACAAGCACGCGCCCTGGTATGCGGAATGAGTTTTATTTTTTATTGGTTAAAAAAAGATTATTTCATGGCACATGAAAATTACATAGATTTCAAATTTCAGTGTTCATACGTAACGTTTTAGTGAAACAGCCCTGACTGGTGTAGCTCAGGTGATTGGGAGTCGGCCCACGTTGTGAAAGGGTTCTGGTTCAGTTCCCAGTCAGGGCACATACCTGGGTTGCAGCCTGATCCCCAGTTAGGGTGTGTGTAAGAAGTAACCAATAGATGTTTCTCTCCCTCTCTTTCTCCTTCCCTTCCCCTCACTCGAGGAATGAATAAAAATGTTTAAAAAACCAGTTTTATTGAAACAAAACCTTGCCCTTTTGTTTACATATTATCTGTGGCTGCTTTTGTAAAATAATGGTGGAGTTGAGTAGTTGCAAAAGACCAAATGTCCCGCAAAGCCTAAAATATTTCCCAACTGGCCCTGGCAAGGTAGCTCAGTTAGTTGGAGTGTCGTCCCGTACACCAAAAGGTTGCAGGTTTGATCCTTGGTCAGGACACATACCCAGGTTGAAGGTTAAGTGCCCTGTCAGGGCGTGTAAGAGAGGCAGCTGATGTATGTTTCTCTCACATCAATGTTTCTTTCCCTCTCCTCTCTCTCTCTCAAAAAAATCAGTAAACATATTGTTGGGTGAGGATTTATATAAAATAAAATGAAATATTTCCTATCTAGCCCTTTAAGAAAAGTTTGCTGATCTCTACCCAAGAATCTCATCTCAAAAAGAGCCTCGGCACTTTTGTACTGAACAGCCCTGCTGCCCACTATGTGCCCAGAGTGTCAGTTTAGGCAGAGGTGGACTGTAGAGAACAGAAGTCTCAGCATTGCTGGCTGGGTAAGCCTTAGAATCACAGCCCAAAACCTGTCCCACGGTAGGATTCTGTCAGGGACAAAGACTGAAAAGTGGCAGGCTCCCTGTAATCTCAACCTTTCTAATATCACATGCTTTTCTAACCAAAAAATTCATCCATTCAACCAACATTTGCTAATATATCAACTCTGCAGAGTCCTGTGACTTTATTCTGTTTTTGCATCTGCACGATGCAGAGATACTTCCTCTGAAATTCTGTGATATTTCTGTTACTATAATTTGATTATTGGTGGGTTTTTTGAAAATTAATTTGAGAGAGAGAGAAACACTGATTTGTTCTTCAACTCATTTATGCATTCATTGCTTGATTCTTATATGTGCCCTGACTTGGGATCAAACCCACAGCCTTGATGTATTAGGATGAAGCTCCAACCAACTGAGCTCCCTGGCCAGGGCTTATCACTGGATTTTTGTGAGCATCATACTTTATCCAATAACATCTGCAGCAATGGCTGACAGATATTCTGGGCCAGGTGGTAAGCACTTTACATATGTTACCTCATTTAACCCTCATGAAAACCCTAAGAATATATAGTTTCTTGAATCCATTTTAGAGGTGAGAAGGCTAACGTTCAGAAAGGTTAAGTAACCTTCCCAAAGTCAAATCCAGCTCTACTTGTCTCTGCAGTGTACACAGTCAACTGCTATACTGTTATAGTTGTTATTTATAGTGTTTTATGTTTTGTTTTTTTCAAATTTAGCTGATGGTGTTGCATTGGGAGCAGCAGCTTCTACTTCACAGACTAGTGTTCAGTTAATTGTGTTCGTGGCAATAATGCTACATAAGGTAAGCAAAATTTTGGTGTAAGATTTAATGTTTACTATATTCATAATTAAAATTTCTCTCTGATCATTAATGTTTTCCTGAAATGGGAAGTTTTTTAAGTCGTTTTCATGATTGCTGTTCATTTTAGGGAATTGGAACAACTGTCATAGCTGCTTTTTTGTTACCATTTTCTTAAACTTTTACTTGAAAGAGGTTTTTCTGTTTTTTTTAAATCCACACCAGAGAATTTGTTTATTGATTGAGAGAGAGAGGAAGGGAGAAAGAGAAACATCGATGTGAAAGAGAAACATCAATCGATTGCCTCCCATTTATGTCTCGATTGAGGATCAAACCGGTGTCCTAGATATGTGCCCTGACCAGGAATTGAACCCACAACCTTTTGGTGTATGGGATGATGCTTCAACCAACTGAGCCACCTGGCCAGGGCGAACAGATTTTATTTTTTATGGTCATACACAAACTGTTAAATTCTCTTTAGATTTTTATATTTTGTAGTACTTCTTGTTTGTAAATATTTTTTTCTTATACTTTTTTCTTGACTGTTTCTCTTTTTCTGCTATCCAAGAAACACACATATATGCACACATAAACATACCCACAACTAGGATATTTTCTTAGAACATTAATTCCTAAAAAGAGTCAGCCTTGATATTATGCTTATTTATTTATTTTTTTTTTTGGTATGAAAATTCAGTCAGATGGCATGCACTTATTAATGTAGAAGCAATTCATACTTCTGGAGTAATAAGGGATAATTTTTCTGTTCTAGGCACCAGCTGCTTTTGGGCTGGTTTCATTCTTAATGCATGCTGGCCTAGAGCGGAATCGAATCAGAAAGCACTTACTGGTCTTTGCACTGGCAGCGCCAGTAATGTCCATGGTGACATTTTTAGGACTAAGTAAGGTAAGTGACTCATTCCTACCTCATCTAGGCAAGGGTCTAATTCTTTTGTGATATATGGTCTCTTATGTTGAATTTTTCATTAAATTATCCCCTCAAACAGGAGTAAAAACCTGTACAAGGTAAATGTCTTAATTCCAAGTTGACCCTCTTTATAAATTTAGAGCATTTCCTTAATTTATTTAATTCAAAAAATTCTTTCCCATCAGCTCCAAAAATATTTGCACAAATATATGATCTTTAAAGTAATATAACTTAAACCTAACCAGATGTGCTAGTTATATTTGATAGATACATAAGTCACAATACACATTTAATGTTTAAGCAGGCACTTGAAGGGTGAGCGACAAGCATGCAGCAGCTTTGAGAAGAGTCGGGGATGAGCAGAGATGTCTGCATTCAGCCAAGATTCAGATTTTCCTGCTCCCAGCTGTCCTATCACTGAATAGTAAATATTCAGGCTCATAGAAACAGAGCTCAAACTGATGGTTGCCACAGGGGAAGGAGGTAGGGGGATGGGTGAAAAGAGTGAGGGGGACTCTAAAGTCGATAATAGTATGATAAGTTTGCATGGTGACAGACGATTACTAGACTTAGTGAGATAAGCACATTGTTAGGTATATAAATGATGAATCACTATACTATACACCTGAAACTAATATAATGTATGCCAACTATACTTAAATAATAAATAAATAAACATAAATACCCAGTTCTTTGCCACTGTACTGAATGTAGCTTCATACCTGGAGTGGCATGGGTCATTTGTCATGTCAGACCCTGTTGGACCTTCCCATACCTGTAATTCTATCTCCAAGGGCTGTTGTTCTTTGCAACAACCCTTCCCATTTTACTTAAATGTCAACTGGCAGGCAATAGGAGGACAATTTTAGAACCAGACTGACTCAGGGTCGGTTCGTGGGAACTGCTTTTCCCATACGCTCTCTGAAGGTCATTGATTTGTCTGAGTTTCATTCGATTTGTATTTGGTATAGTAAAACTTGTATTAAAGGGAACACATGAGAAATGAGATTGTTAAAGAATGGTTAAGTTCCTGTTAATCAAGGATTTGTTTATTGGGATTGCTAACAAATGAGGTGCTATAAAACCCCTTTCTATTCACCTGAAGAGCCTTATCTTTTTTCAGTCAATGAACAAATACATAGTTCCTTTAAAAATAGTACCCTATTTATCACTTCATTGATCAGTGAAGTTTTTAGAACTTTTGACAGGAATGTAGGATAATTCTGGAGGCATGGAATTACATTTATGGCATGATCTTTTCTTAAAATTTTAATGAAATTATCTTAGCCTGTAGGTCCACTTTTTAAGTAGAAAAGCTGAAGTTAGCTTATTGAGATGTTTCTGAGCTCTGTGAGGGCAGGTCTGCATCTTGATTACCCCTATATCTCAAGCACCTGGCCTACAGCCTGGGACATAGGCAGTATTTGTTAAATATTAGTAGCCTAAATGCATGAATGTGTGAAATTTAGTATATGCATTAATAATGCTGTTGATTCCATCTTATCAATAATACAGACCAAACCTGTTCAACCAGGCTTGAAGTTTGTCTGAATAAGCAGTTGTGGACATCACCAGTAGTCTTAAACGCTTATTTAGAAGCTTCCCATAAATAACATAACATTGCCTCGCTCTCAAGATGTTCCCCGGGTCCCGGATAGCACTGGTTGTGAACACTGAGTATCTTTTGGTTTGGACTTCCTCCTGACCTGGATTATACTTAATTTTTCTTCCCTTTCTCTTCCTGAATTCACAGAGCAGTAAAGAAGCCCTTTCAGAGGTCAATGCCACTGGAGTGGCCATGCTCTTCTCTGCCGGGACATTTCTTTATGTTGCCACAGTGCATGTCCTCCCTGAGGTGGGCGGACTGGGGCACAGCCACAAACCCGACCCCGCCGGCGGAAGAGGCCTCAGCCGCCTGGAGGTGGCAACCCTGGTTCTGGGTTGCCTCATCCCGCTCATCCTGTCAATAGGGCACCAGCATTAAATGCCCAGGTTCCAGCCTCCGTCCATGGCCGTTTGCCATCCCGTGAGGACAGCCAGCACGTGACAGCTGCTCACTTTCTCAGTCTCTCGCCTCACCTTGCCCATCTCCACCTGTGTTCCTAGAGTCCGGAGGGAGGCGAGATTCCGATCTGGAGTAACGGAAAGCTTTTGGAGTAGAAGCAACACGTTGTGAGTGGACATAGACATTCCATTGTGTTGTCTTTTAAAGGCCCTGGGCATTTCGAGTTTTGATGTTTCTCTTAACCCTATTCTCAGGGAAGATGGAATTCAGTTTTAAGGAAAAGTTGAGAATTTTTCGTACTCACAGTGAAATAGTAATTAAGACAGTACAGTGTTCTGTAATTAAGCTAAATCTCTTAGTTCAGAGGCTCTGCCACTTTATCCATTGATTTTTAACATGGTTCCCACCGTGTAAGACTGGTGCTTTAGCATCTGTGCCACATGCCTTGATAGAAGGTCATAACGCCTGCTGACTTAGATGCTAAAGATAACTGCAGTTAATTTGGGGCAGGAGTCAAGAAAATGATGGCAAGACACATTTAAAGTTGACTTTGTACCCGAGAGGTATCTACTGAAAAGGGATGTCTGGAGGACTCGAACACCTCCTTCAGCACGCGCCTCTTTGAAGACAGCCTGCCATTCCACCGAATGGGGCAGCAGAGGTGGACTGGCTTCTGAAGAGGTGACTCGTATTTAGCAGCATTTCTTTTCAAGTTCTCCTTTGCAGAACACCTGCCTCCAACACATCCTCATGAGGAGCAAAGTTCTAGTAGGTTCAAGCCTAGGCTTTCCTTCAAGAACAGTCAGATCCCAAAGTATCTTTGGAGATTAAGTGGTGTTTAATTTTAAGTGAATTTGGATAATTACTGACATCTTTGTAAAAGCCTTTGTAAAAGTAAGGTTACCAAAACCTATGTTGTCGTTTTTTCCTTTTTAAGTATTTATCGTAGCAGACCAGCAGTCCCTCTGGCAAAATACTTGGTGTCTCTTGGTAGACACCAGGTCGTTATCACCCAAGCACCTGCAGCAGTGAAGGAAGTGAAGATGTATCCCACCTGGGAAGTGTTTGCTTGTTCATTTAAAGCTTATTGAAAACATGTTTTTTGTCTCTTCACCTTCTCCATGCCTTTCTCCTCACTTTTCCCTCCGGTCCCTCCTCCCTCAATTTGCTGCTTACTGCTGGTGGCAATGTCCTGTTGTTCTCATCAGGACAACCACTTCTGGAGCTGTGATGACAAAGATAATATTGTCTCTATTCCTTGTCCCCTTCAGGAGAGTTACCTTTGTGTCAAATGCAGCTTTGTTAAGCCCTTAAAATAGCACTTCCTCATAGGCGAGATGACACAATCACTAATACTCTGGTAACTTAAAACAATTGAGATAGTTAAAGTGTTTTAACAAACTAGGATGATTTTCCATATTTGCCAATATTCTTGTAAACCTTATGCTATCAAATAAGTGTATAATGTTGTATTATTTATTTTGATTTTTGGTACCATTTCAAAACATAGGACATAAAGAGGGAACCAAGACTATTTTCTTCAGGGCAGTGGACTTAGGAGTTTGTAAAATGTTTTATATGACGCATATGCCAGCATGCCTGTGATTTATTTCCTTCCTAGATTTATCACCGGGTCTGCAGCTGTGGAAATAGAACTTGGGAGCCCTCTGCTGGCAGTAGACCAAAGTAGCATAAGTATGTTTAGGTTTTGTATAGTGGCTGACGACCGCGGCATACAATATTAAAACCAACGAAAGATACAGTGTGGAAAGTCTAAGTGACTTTCATGATAACAACACTGACTTATAGAGTCATGGGGTTTCACCTGGTCCTTCGAAATGACATGGTTGCCTTGATTCTCCCTGGATATTTTACTTTGTTAAATGGATAGCGTATTTTAGTGTCTGGTTTGGATAGTAGCACTTTCTATCATACTGTTGTGTGCAATGATGAGAAATTTGTTCTGCTGGCCAAAGCCTCTTTCAGCAGTGCCTTGCCATCACGCTTAAAAGTTTGGCTAGAATATCTTGCTGGTTAGGGCCTTGAACTCTGGCAAGGATTGAACCATCTAACTTCCAAATTCGCCTTCCTATCTGGACCTCACATCAACAGGCAGACCTTTCAAGGCTTATCAGCTCTCCGAAGCTGTGGGCTTTCCCGGATTTTCAAGCTGCTGCCTCAGGAGCTACTCTTTTCTCTCCCGGTCAGCAGACAGAAATAGCCATACTAACCTAACAGGGCTCAAATGCATCTTCAGGCAGCAGGGACTGAGCAGCACGGCCGAGGCCCCATCCTTGGGGGAAGGACTTGCTGACGGTGAGCAGTGTCCCAGGAGAGGCCACATCGATGGTCACTTACTGGCACGTTTCAGTTCCATTTTTGTCTCGTTTAGAACTGCCTCCTTAGATGTGGATGCCTTAATGCTCTCATACATTTGAAAACATTTGCAGTGCTTAAGTGGCTGCCATGATTACAGATGGAATTATTGGCTACCAAAGATGCAATTGATGATGAAAGCATAGTCCTTCCTTCCTCATGACCAAAGTTAATTTTAATTGCAATTTGATTCCCTTGCCTTCAGACTCCATGTACCCTCTTGAATGGCAAATTAAGTTGAAAAACACTACTGATTCATTCTCTTCACTTGTTCTCCAGTGAATTGCTTATTAGTCCCCATTTCCCCAAAGCAGCGATGTTCCAGGTTTCTGGCTTTCCTGTGCACGCTGTTGCCAGATTTCTTAAGGCAAAGGTTCTGCACTGGAGTGTAGAGTTAGAAATGGTACCATCTACAGAGGGAGGCTGTGTGTTCTCTCTTCCAACCCCACCCCAAATCACCTTTTTATTTCCCTATTCAAATCATCTGAGTCAGTGCTCTTCCTATATTTTGAATCATCTTTAGAAAAAAAGAGAGAGGTGGCCATTTTGAGTGGTCAGTTCTTTGTAGAAAGGAGAAAATGTAATTGTTTTCTATCAGCCTACTACTAAGTGTCACTGCCTGGTTTTTGTCTTTTTCAAGGATTAAAACTAGGAGGACACACCAGCATTGAGTGTATTAAGCCCCTCAGGCACATGGTAGCTAGTTACTGAACATGGGAACTGTATGTCAACAGCACAAGCCCCCAAAGAATGTTCTTGCCTATGAGGCCCAGGGCCCCTTGTGAGACTGAGTATAATGACCAGATACATCCAAAAGTGCTGCAGTGCCAGGTAAGAACGCTCTGTGGGTGTCCTGCAGGGGAGCCTTCCTTGCTTTAGAAAACTTCTGCTCAGTACAGAATGGTTCACCCAAGGAGCACTGTTGGAGAAGCTATGAAATTAAAACCAGTGATGTGGCCCCTTTGTGCCTGGGATGTCTAGATTCACCTCAGGAGACCTGAGGGAAATCTGTGGCCTGTAGGAAAGGACAAGACAACCATTAGGAATTCTCTAGATATGCTCAGCCTGACAGGAGGAGATTGGCTTCGGTCTTTTTTTCTGATAGCATCTACTAGCAAGTTCGAAGTCTCATGAGATAACACTGCAGTTCCCCTGGTTCAGTAGCCTGAACAGTGATTTTAAATGTCCCATTTTCTGGATCCTTTATAAACATGAATCATTCCATGGATGGCTGCCTTATAATTTTATCTCTTTTCCACTTTAATTGTGAATGGTTAAAAAATTGTTTTGCTGATTTCTGATTTGTTTTATGATATTAAATTTTTATTAGTGCATACTTTATGTGAGTTGCTCATTAATTTTCCTCTCGGCAATTTGTTTTTTCTGTTTGATGACCAGACTTGACCCACATTTGAAGGGCAAAGGAAAGATGTACCCACTGTGTGCACATCCTTTAGAGAAGGAGGGGGAGGAAAAGAGGGGGGATACCTGTTCATTGCAATTTTTCTTTTTTTGCTTTGCTATTGGTGTTCGCAAATAGTGTTTATGAAGGTAGCTATCCACTCCCAGAAAGGAGAAGCAGACCACGGATCTTCATCACAGGGGATTCATTGCAAAGAGCAAAGTTGTTATGTAAGTACACAGAGGCTGTGGACAATTGACTCTGGAAACAGAGATTTATATAAAAGTGTGATTTGTAAATTTGATAACTGTTTCCTTCCTCTGAGGGCTTTAGCACTGGAGCTCATTTTCTAACTCATATACAGTTAAGCATTATATACAGCAATGTATCACTTAAATATACAGTTTGTATGCTTAATCATTAGATTCCATTTCTTACTGCTAGTCCACTTTGTGCTGGCTTGCTTTATGTATCTCATGTGCCTACAGTAAGTTACAAAGATTGTGACCAGAGTTGCGTGTTTTCTGAAAACTTCTCATGAATAAGGAAAAAGGACATGTTCTTATGATTCCTGCCATCTCTTACAGAAGCCTTTGGCTGTAGGGCCTGCATACCTCCTTTGCCTTGTGCAGTGACCTTCGAAATCTTAGGAAGCCAGCGTTACTAAGTAACAGGCCTTTCATCCTGCTTCCTTGGGTTCAAAATGTCTATACAGTGTATAGGTTTAGCCCAAATAGCCAGCAATCCTTATTTTGTTTAGGTTCATTTCTAATTCTTCTAAGCTAGAGCTGTCTGACAGTGTGGTTTCTATAACGGAAGAAGTAAGCAGCCTTGTATCTATCCCTCTGTCCGGAATTGCCCCTGTGTTCGGAATGCTGGTCCCCTAGCCCCTCCCCTCCTTTAGGTCTGGATCCAAAGCCCTCTTCCATTGTTCTCCCCCAACTGCCCTATTTAAATTGTAATCTGCCCCACCCCCACCCCAGTGCTTCTCGCCCTGCTCTATTTAATTTTCTTTAGCACTGATGGCCTTTTAATCTGCTTTATAATAAGTCTTTACTTTGTCTCTCTTTCTCGATAAAATGAGCTTTGGGAAGATAGTTCTCAACAAATATATGTTGTTAAATGAATTGGTCTGCCCTGAGGGAGCACTTGTTTCCAGTCTACGCCCCTGCCCCCCACCAGCTGCTGCCCTGACCCCTGGCAGAACCAGCTGCTGGCCTTCGGGTAGGTCGCTCCGCCTCTGTCTTGCACTGGGGCGAGTGCTGCTAGGGTGTTATTAGCAAGGAGGTTGGGAGTCAGAAAAGAAAAGGGGCTGAGTGTACAGGTGGGAAATTAATGGGGTTCAGGTTACTAATCCAGTACTGACTGACTTTAGTAAGGTACTGTATGACTGATTTGGGAACTGGAAAATCTGGATCCCATTTCTGGCTCAGTTCCTGATTTCTGTGCAGTGTTAGCCACTGCTCGGCTTTATAAATATTGGCTAGGAATGGGAGTGAAAGCGTGTGTCCCACTCTGGGTGCCTCTTCTGTAGTGGGATCCTGAGAAAGTTCAAGAGTCGCCAGCAGGGGGAGCCCTGGGGAGAAGGGATGGAAAGCGAGGACCCTGGAGGAGGCCCGGAAGGAACTGGACTGTCTACCTGTGTCTGGAGGCCCTTGGGGGCAGAATTTGATAGCCATCAGCAGACACTCAAAGGCTCTCAGGTAGAGGAGAGTGTAAATCCTGTATTCTCCAGAGGGCAGGCTGGGAAGCAGGCTGCGCCCCATCTCTCCTCCACGTGTTGTCATTCCCCTCTTCATTCAGTTCATGGAGCTCTTCCTATGCACCAGACACTCCTGGGTGCTGAGTGTACAAAAGGGAGTGAGGATCATACCAGTCCTTAAGGAGCTTGTGGTTCAGTGAGGATTCCAACAAAACATAATTGCCAGTAGGTAAGCATGGGCGACAGGAAGCACAGGCTGCTCAGGGAACACATGGGACCAAGGAACCCCGAGTGGGGACTCCTGGGAGAACATCCGGAGGGAGATGAGACCAGAGCTGACTGTAAAGGCTGAGCAGAACGAGCTAGTGAAGAAGGTAGGGCCCTGGCTGGTGTGGCTCGGTGGATTGATCACTGGCCTGTGAACCAAAGGGTCAGTGGTTCGATTCCCCAGTCAGGGCACATGCCTGGGTTGCAGGCCAGGTCCCCAGTTGGGAGGGGGTGTGCGAGAGGCAACCACACATTGATGTTTCTCTCCCTCTGTTTCTCCCTTCTCTGTCTAAAAATAAATAAATAAAAGGAAAGTTTCTCTGAGTGGGAGGACCGACATGGGCCACGCCCTGGTAGCACCTCTGCACAGTGGACTCTAGCAATGCCGCTGGCTGAAGTAGAAGGGGCGGCAAGAGGTGGTGTGCCAGACATGTCAGTTCTCTGGAGGATGACTAAGCCCCCAGACTTAAAATTATACAGTCATCAGGCCTTACAAGGGTCTTTGTAATTCCTGCCTCAACTCCACTGCCCCCCCTTGCCAGGTCGCCTTGGCTGGCCTCTGAGTTCCTGGCACCACATGGATGACTCGCGGGCACGGTAGCTCAGTTTCCAGATCCTTGCGCTCCAGTGGCTCCTCTGGCACCTCGAGGGGGGCTTGGTGACTTCTCCCTTATCCCTACTTGTCTCCTCCACTTCCTGGCTGGGGTCCAAGGGCTCCCCTCATCCCACTTATGAACATCTGTGTTGCAGTTGTACACAGAGGACCAGGCCTGGCCCAGGAGGGGTGCCCAGCCTTCCTTTTGTCTTTTGGTTCTCCCTCCCTAACACTCCTGTACCCTCTGGTCTCCTTCATTAAAGGGGACATGCTCCCCTTTGATGCCCACCCCCTTAGTCCTTTGGCCTACTGGCTTCAAAGCTGCCTGTGACGCCCTCTACCCTGCCTCCTCTCCCTCCCGGGTTCCTCCACCCCGCCTCCTCTTCTCAGGCAGCCAAGCTCTGCCACAAAGGAGCCTCAGCCCTAGCCCTGGCCTTAGGAAATGCAGCCAAAGTAGCATACAATTCAGTGAAAAGGTGTTTTAATCCTCAGAAAAGGGGGAGGTGGCAGCAGAAAAGGCTTCACAGAAGAGTCCTTTGAGCATGATGGCTTCTCAGAATATTAGATCCAGTGTGGCTGGAGCAGGGGGTGGGGGAGCAATGGGAAGAGCCCGAATAGTAGCTCAGGACCAGACTGTGGAGGGTGTGACCATCAAGTGTCAGGAGTTGGGAGCTGGAGTCGAAGGAACTGAGTCTCAGCCATGGGTTTTAAATAGGAAGCTCACATGATCATCTCTGGACTTGCAAACATCACATGAGTGTTGGTGGGGAGTGAGGACTCCTTGGGGGACCCTGCTGTAGCGACATGGCAGAGGCATTTGAAAAATTGAAGAGGACGACGTGGTGTAAGTTGGAAGGCTCGGAGAAGGCCAGTGATTGTCTTCAGTTCACACAGTTAATGGCAGAGTCTGGCCTTAAACCCATCTTAACATGAAAAGCAGGTGGCAAGTTGGCCATTAAAGATTGCTTTCGCATAAATTCTCAGCCACTTCACAGATTCTGTTTCATAGGTGAGGCAAAGCCGAGGCCCTGAGAGGCCAGGCTCCGTCTGGCTAGCAAACCCGAACAAGAAACTGCAGCACGGGAACAGGGCCCAAGTGAAGACTGGTCAGTAAGCATTTGTCGAGCCCCTACTGCATGCCCTGGCCTCTGTCCCCAAGAAGCTCCGTCTGGAAGGGACACAGACACATAGCTAAGTGAAATAAGCCAGACAGAAAGACAAGTACTATATGATCTCACATGTGGAATCTAGAAGTCCAACTCATAGAACCAGAGAGGAGAAGGGTGGTTACCAGCGGCTGGGGGGTGTGGAGAATGGTGAGATGTTGGTTGAAGGGTACAGACTTCCAGTTGAAAGAATATGTTTTGGAGATTAGTGTACAGTTAATACTGTATAGTGCTTGAAATTTGCTAAGAAAGTAGATCTTAAGTGTCCACAAAAGCAGTAAGTTTATGTATGAAGTGATCGATGTGTTGACAAACTTGATCATGGTAAGCATTTCCCAGTGTACACATATGTTGAATCATCACATTTTACACCTTAAAAAATTGTTTTACAGCTTAAATATATACAATTTTTATTTTCAGTTATATCTTAATAATGCAGGGGGGAAAACCATAAAAAAAAGAAAATGTGTGCTCGTTAGGAGTCTATCCCTAAACAGCTGAGTGGCTGGTATTTATAGTGCAAATAGAATTGCATCTTCAGTTCTGCAGGAACTTGGAGTCTTGGATGAGGTGGCAGTTGAGAAAAATTATTAGAAAAAAGGGGAAAGACTGAAGGAGAGGTCTAGCATTTTCCCAGACGGCACTTCACAGGGCACTGTGCTGCAGCGTGCTGCATGTGAGCTTAGGACAGGCCACATCAAGTCACTCTTGATCCTGCCACTTCCCCTCAGTTGACACATAGTCGAGTGCCTATCACGTTCCAGGGAATGACTGGCTGAGTGACCTGAGGTAGACAACCCATTTGAACTTCGTTATTTCTCATCTGGAAAACGAGAAATAATACATAGCTCATAGGGGCTGTTTCAAAGAGTAAATGAAATGGGTAAGATAAAATAACACTGTGAACGTCAGCTCTGTCTGCGCATGTAGGGCTCTCAGGACCCTGAGTTTCCATCCCTGGCTGGTTTCCCCCAGTCCCTGATAAGATTGGGCAGCCCTCGCCCGCACTTGGTCTGGAGCACTGGGTTGGCACCCAGCTTGTTTTGTCTTTTCACAGAACTGTCTGCCAGGCATTTGGCACTTTCACCAGCTGGGGCAGAGGGCACAACGGAAGCAGAAACAGCTTCTCCCAAGGCTGCTTTGGCATGATGTGGGCTGGTTAGTTGAGCAAAGCAGAAGCCACTGAAGTATCTAGTGGTCCTTCATACTCATGCTGTTCACTGCAGGGGACTGTATCCACCCGCTTTACCTGCCATCAGTTAAGGTGTACACAGAGTCCAGTATGCAGAGGGAGTGGGCAAGGTTGTCTTCTCTTTGCCCTGAGGAAACTTGTCCTCTATTTCTTCCATTGAAGACACTGAACCTTTCCCAGGAACCATCTATGCTCCACCCAGCCCTCCTGCTTGGGAAGGACTTCCTTAAGAATGATTTCCCCCCCCCCAGGTATCCTGCCTTTCTCCCACCTGTGGTTCATGAGCTCATCCCTAGTCCTAGCTGGTACTGACCTGATTAAGCAGAAAAAAATTAATTTCTTAAAAAGACATGGGCAGGGCTAGAGAACCAGACCTGACCGGAGGTGAAGCCTCCAGGAATGCCACCCCAAACCATGCTGCGGAAGCAACTTGAAGCCGCTGCTGTCACAGAGCCCTCCATGCTGCCATATGTGTGCAGCCAGGAGCCCACCTACTAGTGGCTGCCACCGAGGCCACGGCAAATGCCGCTGGCTGCATTAGTAACACAACCTTGCTGCCACAGCTGACTCCCCAAGCAAGTCAGATGCCTTTAGTACCACCTTCCCCTGAGAAAACGGGTGCCTGGGCATGGTTTTTCCTCACATTTGTCACCTGCCACTTTGAGTTCAGTGTCCTGTCCTGGTGCCCCTGGCCAGTGAACTCCAATAGGCTTCTAACAAGTTTTCTAGCTTCCATCTCGGGAAAGGAGGACTCCCAGAGTGGGAAATTTTCCCAGCGTTAGAACATGTCAAAAATAGCCGAAACCGTGTGAAATGGGCTCTCCTCTTCCTAGTCCTGTCTCCTCCTACTGATGAAGCCAGATCCTGGGCCGTGTGTACAGGCCTGGCCTGTAATTTTCTGCCAGGACACGTAAGAGTTCCGATAGGCCCCTTCGGACAGTGAGCAACAAGGGGATGCCTCCTGGGCTCGGGAACCCCCAGAGCTGGTTAGGGAAAAGGGTGCCTGGGTGTGGAGCCCTTTGGGGGGCCTCTTCCTCACTGGGCTCATTAAATGTGACACCTGGGAAGGCCTGGGGAAGAAGCATCTAGTGAGGATACAAACCCAGAGCCTACCAGGAGCCAGGCAGTAAACGAGGGAAGCAAGCTGTGCAAAGCATGGTGGCTCTGCAGGAGAAGGCCATTTTAGGTATTAAAATTTTAAACTTAAAAAAAAGTGTGCAAATGTTAAGAATCGGAAAGTGGTTGCCTGGGAGGGAGTGGGGGACAATGGAGTTGACTGGACAGGAGCGGCGTGAGGGAACTTTCTGGGGTGATGGAAACGTTTTGCATCTTGCTTTGGGTGGTGGTTGCTCTACGTTCATCAGATAAACTTCATCAAATAAATACCTAAGATCTATGCATTTTATCATATAATAATTATACCTCAATTTTTTACACGGGGAAGTTAAAGTCTGTCTCTAAATTGACTTGGCGCTCAGACTCCTTATTTGCAAACTTCTGTTCCAATCGGACTTCTTTCACAGACGAGGAATCACAGAGCCTGAGCAGGGGAGTGGTTTTCCCAAGGGCGCAGGTGAATCCTGCCTGCCCGGAGGCGGCCTGCGGCCGGCTGCTCCGCCTGGGGAGAGTGCAGCGCGGTCTGGCTGGCAGCCTCATCCTGCGCAACTCACTCCTTTGCCATTGGATTGGTGCCGGCAGACAGTGGTGCGAACACAGCCTTCCCGCGGGCGGTCCCCAGGGACCAGACAGAAGTCTGCCCGGGCCTGAAAGTGGGACGGTCACCTAGAGTGGCTGAGAGGTGCGGACGTGGGTGGAGCGCCGGCCCTGCGAGCACGGGCGAGGCGCGCAGATAAATCACAGACACCAACTGCGCTGGCAGTTGGGGCTTGGCACTGAGTGCCAAACGCCGACGCAGACGGCCAAGCTCCGGGAAAAGAAACCTGATCCCCGTGAGGCGGCGGCGGCGCACAGTGACACCCACCTGAGGAGGCGGGGAGGGCAGGGAGCGGCCGCCGGCCGGGATGGAGCCTCCTCTGGGGCAGGCGCTTTGGACACTTAACTTTGGTCTTACTTGGCCACCGCTTTGCCTGAAGAGGCACAGGCATCTAAACTTTTCAGGTGAGAAAACCAAGGCTCACCGCATCTTCACGGAGCTACGTAAGGACGGAGTGGGGATTCTAAACCCAGAATCATCCCGAACTGGGGATGTCTGACCCCAAACTCTTGCTCCTCACCCTTCCCCGCCCAGAGGCGTGTAGGGATCTGCAGGGGTGACTCCAAGCCCATCACAAGGCAAACGTTGTTCCCAGTACCAATGTCAGTGCTGAACACAAGAAGGAACCCGGGAAAGAGCAACGCGAGAGGTGGGGGTGGGGAAGTGCAGTAGCCGCTTCCCAGGCCAAGCGACCAGCCCGGACCTTCCGGACGCACGGAGCCCGGCCTTCCAGCCGGCGCCAGCACTGATTGGCGCTCGCGACAGGCCTCCAGCCAGCTCACCTGCCCCGCCCAGCCAATCCGGGCCACCAGAATTGGGGCTGACGCGGGAAGGTGGCGGGGCGGGGTGGGGATGCTGCTGGCGGAGGCTGAGGCCCGCTCCCCGCCGAGTTCCCTCCGGGCCGGCCCCAATCCCGAGCTCAAGCTGTAGGCTGCGCGCCCCGCGCCCCGCGCCCCGGGGCCCCTCGGCGCTGCGCTCCCGGACCGCACGCTTTAATGTGGCAGCTCCCGGCCCGGCTGCCCCCCATCTCCGCTCGCTGCGACGCGCCCCGACGGCGCCCTGAGCGGCCTGCCCACTCCGCCTCCCCGCAGCCTCCCGCCGCGCGTCCGCCCGCGCCCGGAACCTAGCTTCCCTGCCGGCCCGGGGACTGGCTGGACAGGGCAGGGGGCAACCCCACTAAGGCGGGATGTTCATGTCCAAGTCCAACTCGGTGTCGCCGTCGCCGTCCCTGGAGCAGGCTGACTCGGATGCGCTGGACATCAGCACCAAAGTGCAGCTCTACGGCGTGCTGTGGAAGCGGCCCTTCGGGCGGCCATCCGCCAAGTGGTCCCGGCGGTGAGTGAGCCTCCCGTGCCCTCTGAGGACCACCAGGGGAGGGAGACCAGGGCCTGTGGACCCCCTTCTATCCCCTTTATTAACATCCTGCCTCTGCCTCCCTTTGTGACCTTGGCCTCGCCTCATTTCACTCTAAGCTGCCTCCCCTGAAAAGTGTGGATCCCAGCCTGGGCCGGGTTCATCTCTGCCCGAGGGCCGGTGGAGCTGGGGTGGGACCACCGGCCGGGGCTAGGGGGCGGTGAATTCTCTCTGTGGAATAGATCTAAATCCGGGTGGGGAAGTTAGGTGTGGGCTGAAGAGATCGTGGCTGTGGTAGGAGCCTGGCTGGGTCGGGTTGGGCCAGACTCTGCTTCCTAAGGAGAAGCTCCATCTCCAGCCAAGATAGTCTCCTGGGACCCCCACTGCCGATTCTATTAGCTTCACAACACCCCTCCCCCAGGCCACCGAGCGGACTTGGAGGTGTGGCCCGGGTGTCCTAACCCCACCGGGGCGCACTGTGGGAGCTTCTGAAAGGCTCAGGCCAGGGGAGGGAGGAAGGCCCAGAAAGGGTCTGTGCCCAGCCCTGAGGAGCCGATGTTGGCAGCCACTCCAACTAACCCTTGAAATAATTGCAAACAAACAAACAAACAAACAAACACAACCCTGGGCCGAGGGAAGAGATCCCAGTGCTTCAAGCAGAGAAGCTGGAACAGAGGGGAAGGACTAAGCTAAGGTGGAAATGGAGCAGAAACTGACGGGAGTGGGGGAGGGGATGGATTGGTCCCCTGCGAAGAACTGATCCCTTGGAAGGTGTGTGTGAGGGAGGGGGGTGGGAAGGGGTCGGCGCTGCCGCGGCTTCCTGGTCCCTAACTCAGAGGCCACTCTCCAGACATCCGTAGCCACTTTGCACTTACGAACGAGCCTGAAAGGTATAAAGGAAAGGAAAGGGGAGCTCATGCACTGGTTTCGGGAGCAACAGACCATCTTCCGGACAGTTTCCACCTTCAAGCCAATCTCAGTTCTGAGATTTGCAACTGGAATGGCCTATAGAACCCGACCCTGATCCTGCTCCCTGGAGGTGTGGCCCTGCCAGGAAACTAGGAGTGTGTCCGGATGCACCTGATGCCCCTTTGCGTCCCACACCGTGAGGGACTTAAGATATCCCCCGGAGCACAGGTCGCGAGGATGTAGTTAGTAGTGGTTCTAATATTCTATTTTGATGAATAATTTAATATTTCTACAAGACCACAGAACAAATGGAGCTGTGAATGGTGGTGTCTCACACATTACATAGCTGGTTTCACATACACACTTTTATTAGTCCTTCTTGGTTTCTCTCTGGGATTTAGTGGGATATAGGCTCCTTGAGCTCCTCCAGAGTTAAGCTTATCTTTGATCCCCTAAGCAGAGGCCTGGGGCAGCATGGGGCACACCTTGCGAGGGGCTCCCAGTGTTGTGCTGACTGAGCCATGGCTCCCGAGGGCCAGGAGCAGCCTTGTCTCTGTCGGGGCACTCCGGTGCTTGGAAGTGCAAATACCATCAGCATCATGCCCCTACCTTTCTATCTTCTGCCTCAGTTGCTCCAAGCAGCCAACGCCCCTCCACTGGGTCTGGCTGCTTGTCCTTGGTTTTGCTTCTGGGCCTTGTTATCCAGGACTTCTCCTGCCAGGCATTTCCACCTGATTGCATGCCTAGTAAATGCTAGGAGCCTATGACCAGTACCCCCCCGCCCCGACCCCACAGAGGCTATGTCTCTGACCCCTGTTCATCCACATGGCGAAGACATGGATTCTGCACCCAGAGTTGATCCCAGGGCTGGGAGGTGTCAGGGACAAAGGCTCCCAGCTAAAAGGCAGTGGTGGAGCTGAGGAGGACTTGGAGAATTGTAGCACCCCCACACCCCAAGAATTTCCCTCAGTAGTCCCACGGCCACTCAAAAAACCATCCAGTCTAGGAATTCTAGAGTTGCTACTGTGCAAAGACTTCCCTTCCTCTGGGGCTCAGGAAAGAACTAACATCCTATCTGATCACTCTGTCCTCTGTCCATGTTCAGAGTTGTGGAAATACAACCCCCCTTACACACACACACTCAGTTTATTAGCCTGGGCCAGTGACAGAGCCAGCCAACGTCTGGGGATGGGAGAGGCATGATGCTAAGCTTAGACCCCTCTCACTTCCCAGCAGAGCCCCCTGGGAACCAGTTCCCCATTTGTGAAGTGGATGTAGTCTCTGGACCTCAGCTAATTAGCAGCCACAGCAAGGCTTGGGGAGTGGGCAGCCCAGGCCCAGCCCACAGAGCTGTGCCATTAGGGCGATCGATGCCCTTGCTGGGCAGCTGCGAGGAGGGGTCCTGGAAAGTCTTCTGTGCTGCATAAATAAGGAATGGGCAGGATGGAACCGGCTGTGACCAGCTGGCTTTCACAAAACATCTTCCATTCGGGGTCCATCTCGGGGCCTCCAGCCTCTACCGCCCAAGCAGCCCTTCCCTTCCTCAGCTGGGAAGATGCCCTTGAGCTAAAGGCTGAGTTTGTTTGTTTTTTCCTATGGGGAACAAAAGGAGAAAGGGGTAAAAAACATCACTTCGCAGAGATAAGAGCATCAGGGAGAGGTGTTTGGAGGGTGAGGTTGAAGGCTTTTCTCCCCTTACTCTGTGAGCAGTGGAGACAGAGGTGCTGTTGGCAAAGCCCCGGGCAGCTCAGCGACAAGGAGGAAAGGGGTGGAGCGTTCTCAGCCTTGGCCGGTGTTAGCCCCATGGTAGGGCTGGTCTGGCACACAGCTGAACTCTTCCCCGGGGTTTAGAATGCTCTCTCCAGAATTCCAGTCCCTGCCCAGATCCCTTCTGAACCACTGCAAGGCTGGAGCCCCGATGAGGAGGGCCCAGCCAAGTCCTGCCTGCAGCAGGGGCAGCCACACTCCCTCTTGTGCCTCCTTCCCCCAGGTGTAAGGTGGCACAAGAAGGAGTGGGTCCCTGCCTCAGGGAGCTGATTGACAGTGTCCACTAAGTGCCAGGGGAACCATGGAGCCGGTGGCTCCAACCCCCTTACACCCCTCTGCTCCTGCTCTCTGGAATGCACCCACCTCCCCCTTCCGCCCCTTAGGTTCCTAAGATAATCCTTCCCATTCATTCTTCAGACCCTTCTCTCGGAGGACTCCCTTGGCCAGACACCTAAATCTCATTCCACCCTGGCCTGCACTCTTCCTGTATCTCATACAAACTTACAATGTCACAGGGCACCCTGGTGCTTTACAGTGTTGCGGGAAACATTTATAATTGCCCCAGCTCCCCACTTACCAGCAGCATGATCTGGGGCATGTTACTTAAATTCTCTGTGCTCATCACCTCACCTACCTCATGTGAGGATTGAATGAGTTAACATACATAATGGTATTTCTAGAACATGGCCTGGCACAAAGGAAGAGATCCAGAAACATTAGTTACTTTGCAAACTATTGAGTTCTGTTCTCTTTCCCTCATTTAACTATAAGCTCCTTGAGGGCTGGGAATCATGAAGCCTGGGGGCCCAGCGTAGGAGTGTGCCAGGTAGTTCCTCAAGGCTCTCTGACCTGAGCTGGCCAGAACTAGCAGACACGACAGTGCCACTGGGTGAGGAGGACCAGGCACCGTGGAGCACCTTGGTGGAGAAGGTGGGCTTTGTCAGCAGACAAAGTTGGATTCCAAGTTTGCCGCTTACTAGTTGCTTAATCTCTGTGCCTCAGTTTCCTCACCAGTAAAATAGAAAAACAGATATCTCCACCTTTAAAGTGATTGTGAGAGATGTACATAAGATAGTATCAATAAAACACTTAGCAGAGTGTGTGTCTTGGCACCTTGTAAATGCCCCTTAGTCTAGAGGTGAAAATACCACTTTTGATGACTGGAGAGAGGAGGCAGCCAAGATTGACACAGACCCTGTACCTCGCACACGCTCTCCAGCCTTGACCACAGCCCAACGGGGTGGGCAAAGAGGGTCCTAAGGCCTGTGCTGAAGACAAAGCTTCGCCCAGGACTAGAGGTGGGCCTCAATGGAAGGAGGGGCTTCAGAAAGGAGGGAGGGAAAGCACCGTGAGCTCAGGGGACAGGGAGCTGGCCAGCGGGGTTGGAGCCAAGAGCTCCCACTGGTAGGAACTGTGTGAGCACAAATGAGAAAGGTCAGGGGAGGCTGCAGCAGATACTGAATCTAATCATAATAGTACTAATAAAATTAAACATTTATTGAATATCATGTGTCACACAGTGTTCTGAATCTTTATGTGAACAAACTCATTTAATCTAGACAATCCTAAGAGATCTAGGCACTATTATAATCCTCAAGCTACACTGAGGGATCTGAGGCGTAGAGAGATCAGGTGACTTGCCCTGGTCACCCTGATGGTAAGTGGCAGAGCTCTGACCCTCGATTACCCCAGTCTTGATACCTACAGCCGCTGGCACATCTGTTTCCTGCCCAGGTGCTAGCGCGAGGGAGGAAGGAGTTCCTTAAACAGTGTCATGTGGGAAGTAGGAGCCGGGACTGTTGTCGGTGGGTTCCAATCCCAGCTCCACCTCTGCCCTGGCTGTGTGACCTCGCACACATTACTTCACCCCTAAGCCTACCTTGCAAGAGAGTTACCCAGATCAAATACTCTGACACTCTCAGAGCACTTAGCACAGCAGCTTGCCCATGAAAACACCCAACCCTTGCACAGCCAGCCCAACTCCACAGGGCCCAGAAAGGACATGGTAGTTGTTTGTTAAATCAATGAGTGAATTTTCACAGCAGCCCCAAGAGACAGATACTCATAGTCCCATTTTACAGAGGAACTTGGAAAAGGTGGCTCAGCCAGTCTGGGAGCTTGCCTGAGGCTGTGGCCGGAGGGACGGAGGTCACTGGACCCCAGAGCCCCTCTTCTCCTTCTGCCCCCGTGTCTAGTGATCCTCTGCCTGCCACACCCCACCCCCAAGTCCCTGGCACAGGGCTTTGCCCTGAGACGGGGAAAGGCCCTAGAAGTGTTGGGGAAGCAAGAAAGTATTTGTCTTCATCAGCTCAGCCTCCCATAACAAAATGCCATAGATGGTAACCGTCTGTTAAACGGTTCAGTTAAACAACAAAAATTCATTTTCTCACTGTTCTGGGGGCTGGAAGTCCCAGGTCAAGGTGCCAGCATGGCGAGGTTCTGGAAAGGGTCCTCTTCCTGGCTTGAAGAAGTCTCCGTTCTCACTCTGTCCTCACGTGGCAGGGACCGAGAGAATGCTTCCTTTTCTTATAAGGCTGTAGTTCCATCAGATTGTGGTGGCCTCGCTGTTTTGACCTCATTTAACCTTATCACCGTAGGTCCTCGAACAATGTCATTTTGTTCAACCTCACTTCATTATAATGTTGATGAGAGGCCATAGGAACTTAACTCATTTATATCAATTAGCCTATGGTAAAATTACTTTCATGATTTGTCATTTTGCTTAAAGTCGCAGAACCTATCAACGGCAGTAAGGGAGGACTTCCCATCCGTCTTAAAGACCTGATCTCCAGATACAGTCACATCGGGAGTTAGGTCTTCAACATACAAATTGTGTGTTGGGGGGGCATAGTTCAGTCCATGAGAGTATTTCAGAAACCATCAAAAGGGGAAGAGAAGTGTCCCCAGGCGGCCACCCTGTGCTGCCTGGCTCACATTTTTCTGTTGGTGACGTATGTCCAGGCCATGGGGATGCATCACTCAGGAACTGTCCTGGAGCATGTTGGCAGAGTGGTAAGCACAATCTCATTTGATCCTCACAGTGATCAGATGCAGTGGGTGTCATCGCCCCCGTTCTCCAGGTAAATAAACTGAAGCTCAGAGAGTGAGCTTACTCATCCAAGGCCCCCCAGCCGGGAAGTGGCAGGTCTATGTGATGCAAAGCCTGTGTTGTTAATGACTCTGTGAAGGTCCCTCAGCTCACCGGATGGAGGAGATACGGCTATCCTCCAGGAGCCCAATGTCATCCTGGGGACAAGATGGGCACACGGGGTATGGCGGTGGCTCTAAGTGCCAGCGCACAGCCCAATCAGCGGGGGTACAGGAGGCGCTCAGACGGCAGTGTGGGCTGGGCCGGTCGCCAAGGGTGAGAAGGCTTCTGCCAGCTGAAGGGCGAGAGGAAGGGCGTTCCAGGGGGCATTGCATGGTCTTTGTAGGATCCTACAGGACATAGTGAGGAGGGAAGCAGTGAGCTTAGCGTTCACCTGAGAGGCTGAAGGCAAAAGTAGGGGGGAAGCTGAGAAGGTGGGCAAGGGTCAGGTGCTGGGGGGCCCAGAAGGTCCTCACCATCCTGCTGAGGGTGGTGTCCCTATGCTCTTTCCCTACGGGGGGCCGAAAGGCCTGGGAAGAGTTGGTATTAGCAGAGTGCCACCTCCGAGGCCCACAGCTCTGTTTGGCGAATGGTTGGGCCGAGAGGGTCAGTGCAAATCGAGAACGTGGATGGGCGTAAGACACACACCAAAAGACAAAGTGTGCTCCATTTTCCTGGAGGAGGGGGATGGCAGCTGTCAGCAGTCCCAGGGGCCCTCCGCGCAGCAGCTATGGCCTCAGGAAGGATCAGGTGGCTGGGGGAACCCTCAGAGAGTCACTGACTTCATGGTGCCCACCAGCAACTTTTCAGGCCCCCTTCAAGAGGGGTGCTGGTCAGTGGTTAACAATGGGGTCTCGGGGTGGTGTGGGGTGGAACAGTGTTTTGTAGCATCTGATGATTTTCATGGTGTAAATACTCCCACTGTGACTGATACCAAGCGACCAACACAATGTCACCGAACTCAGAGCAGAGGAGACTCACGCCATTGGCTATTGTGAGCCCAGCTGAGCGGCGCCAGCTCACTGCGCTCCCAGCTCCCCCAGGCCCATCGCTGCAACAGCGGCATTAGCAGGGGCCCTGGGAGGAAGGAGCCAGCCGCCCTGGGTGTCCCTGAGCCCTGGGGCTTCAAGGCCCAGTGGGGTCCTCTTATCTTCATCTGCTCTGATCATTAGTCCTGAGGTGGTCCCCAGGGGGGTCCAAGTACCCCCCCGTGTGGGCCTCAGGACTGTCGTCTCCCCAACAGCCAGAAAGCACCAGGGTCCCAGAAACCCTAAGTGGGACCCAAGTCCCAGAAGGAGGCTGCAGAGCAAAGGGAATGCCCATGTGACACTCAGGGTGCAGCCGGCCGTGAGCCCGGTTCCCACATTGTTTTGTTTGATCGCCAGCTTTCCTGGTCGCTTGTCAGAAGACCTGTCTTGGAATCTTGTATCTTCTTTCCCTCCCTCCACCTTCTGCCCGACCTGGGATAGACCCTAAAGGACTGGAGACAATGGCTCAAGGGGCTGAGGGTGCCCAGGAGGATGTGGCAGAGATGTGCCCCTGTGCTAAGGGTGGCAGCTCAAGAGGGATGGAGGAGCCGGCCCTGGGGGCTGCTGTGGGCCTCTCACCTCAGCTGCCCCCTGGAGCGAGGCTCGCGCTGCCTCGGGCGGTGGGCAGCTGGCCGGCTGAGGCCTTTGCCCAGATGTGGAGCGTGAGCGGGTGAGGACGGGTCTTGGTGTCGCCAGGGGCTCCCCATGTGAGTGCAGGGCCCCCAAGGACCTGCTTCTTGTCCTGGGAAACCTCACCCTTCTCTCCTGGTTGTCCCTCTTTCTCCACCTCCGGATGCAGGTTTTTCATCATCAAAGAGAGCTTTCTTCTTTACTACTCTGAAAGTGAAAAAAAGAGCTTTGAAACCAATAAATACTTCAATATACATCCGAAGGTGAGGGGGCCTCTCCGCACGGCCAAGGCAGGGGAGGACCGAGTGGGGCACTGGGGGAGGGTCTTCTGCCAGGGGAGGAAACTGTCTCTGTCCCTGGTCTGACAGAGCCTGGAGGACAAATCCTTCCTAGGGCACAAGATCCCCTGCCCCTTCTGGGCTGGGCCCCCAGCCTCCCGTGCCCTGGGGCCCGGCCCTGCCTCTCCCTGCAGCAGGAGCTCTGGTCTGGCTCCCAGCCTGCAGGCCCGGGCTTTGGCTGAGGACTCCCACAGGCCTGGAGTGACCTGGGCTGGGTGAGGTGAGAGCGGCCTGTTCTGGTTCTTTCTCAGGGCGTCATCCCTCTCGGGGGCTGCCTGGTAGAGGCTAAGGAAGAGCCCAGCATGCCCTATGCCATGAAAATCTCCCACCAGGACTTTCATGTGAGTAAAGCTCTCATCTCAGCGTGGGCTCCGCAGGGACAGGGCAGCTTCCGTGGGATCCCCTGGTCCCTGGGGGCAACCCCTGGTGACTTGGCCTGGGAGAGGAGTCAGTGCCATAAGGATGTGGGTCAGGGGGGAGAAGAGCCAGGCCTACGGAGGCCTGGGGCGGCCTCCTTGTCCTCAGAGCGGCCTTCTCTCAGGTGCACCGTGGCCCCTCTTCCTGGCAGGGGAACATCTTGCTGGCGGCAGAGTCCGAGTTTGAGCAGACGCAGTGGCTGGAGATGCTGCAGGAGTCGGGGAAGGTGTAAGTGCTCCCGGCAGGGGAGGGGGCAGGGGGTCCCGAGGGGAGGGGGTGTGGGTGGGACTCACCCTCCCCTCCCTCTCCGCTGGGGTCCCAGTGGGCCCTGAGGGCAGGGTGGGAGGGAAATGCCTGGGCCTCCTTGAGGACAGGGCCATGGGAGTTGGTTAGGGTGGGCGAGAGGGGATACAGGCCAGGTTTAGAGTGTCTGGGAGGGGTCTCCTAAGTGAGCCTTGATCAAGCACAGTGAGCTTTACTGGTTTAGAGTCGCAGGTGGCAGGTGTGGACACCATTTTCCTCCAACCCTCAGAGTGAGTCCAGCATCACTAGTAGGGTTTTACTGCCTCTGCATCCCCATTTCAAGTCCCCAGACCCACCATGGATCCTGGCACAGACCAGAGCTTTGTAAAGCAGGGCCCATATCACAGTGGCCTCCAGCCCAACACAGTTCATTTGCCCGTAAACCCTGGTCCTGGCACCTGCCTGTTCAAGCTGGGTCATGCTTTTAGTTCAACAAATAACCCTGAGTGCGTGCTCTGTGCCAGGCCTTGTGCCGCATGGTAGGCAGTCGGTGCTGTGGAAAGCAACCAGGAAGCAATCTCCTCTTTGTTCCAAAAGTGCTGTTGGCCCAGCCCACAGTGGCCCACTTTGCAGCCTGGGCCAGCCTCCAGGGGCCGTAACTGATCGATGCTGGTGGCGTGCCCAGAGCCGGGGGTGCCAGGGTGAATGTGAACCGGGATTCTGGAGAGAAGGCACAGGACAGCAAAAAACACTAACATCCTCTTTCTCCTGTACTCTTCTGTTTTCACGATTTTGTATTTCTTCCTCTGCTCCGTCCCATCTGCCCTCCCTCCCCAGGACCTGGAAGAACGCCCAGCTCGGAGAAGCCATGATCAAAAGCCTGGAGGCCCAGGGGCTGCAGTTGGCCAAGGAGAAGCAGGAGTACTTAGGTTGGCTGGAGGGGTGGGCTGGAAGCTGGGATTCCCTGATCGTGGCACCTCAGGCCCAGGGGCGTGCTGGAGGACAGAGGTCCTTGTGTCTTGGGTGGGACTTAGCAGGCCTCGAGGAGCCAGACACCAGCTTGGAGCCTGGAGGTCTTTCCAATAAACATCCTGTTGGCCACCCTGACAGGAGGCAGGAGAGCCTGGTGGTTAGGAGCCTGGGCTCTTGACCCAGCTTTGTCAGCTGTGAATGTCTTTAGGCAGCACAACCTCTCTGAGTCTCAACTGCCTCATCCTTAAACTGGAGACACAAATAGCCCCGAGCTGTCAGAGTTGGTGTGGGGATTGGGTTAAATGGGAAAACATGTGGGAGCACTGTCAAGCACGCAGTAATGGCTCCGTAAATGGAGCCCATGTTGCTATCCTGCCCTGGGCCCCCAGGTCCCAGGCTTGCCTCCAGCTATCACACCCCAGCCCACTTTAAACAAGGTTCCAGGCCCTGGTGCCCCTGACTGGCTGGTTAACATGCTGTTTGGGAAAGAAGCTGAGTCTGGAGTTTGGTCCTTCCCCTGGGACTCTCTTCCCTGCACCTCCTTAGACACCTGGGGCCCCAACACTGGCTTCCCTCTGCCAGCTCCAGATACCCCTCTCTGCCCAGGACTGGCCCTCCCCCACTAGCCAGACACTAGTGCGGGGGTAAACAGCGTCCTGGGGCTGCAGGGACTCACTTGAGCACCTGAGGATAAGACCATCCTTGACTTGTGAATGCACAAAACAGGGACAATGACAGGAAAGGAAGGTAGCGGTCCCCATCCCCAGGAGCCGGCCCCACCCTTTGGCTGACCTGGTGCCGTTGTGCTGACCTCTTCCTTGGGAGATGCTGGGGTGCAGAGGTGACCGTGCCACCAACCCCTTGGGACCTGATCTGGAGTGAGCTTTTCATGGAGTGTGTGTGTGTGCTCACTTTGGCAGACAAGCTGATGGAAGAGACCGAAGAGCTCTGCCTGCAGAGGGAGCAGAGAGAGGTGGGTGCCCACCGATGCCACTCAGAATCGCTGCCCTTCTCCACCGTCTCCCGATCTGGGGGCCCTGGACAGCCTAGGTGTGCTGGCTCATGCTTCCAGCGTTAGGGAAGGGTGTGGGGGAGCTGCGCACCCTGAGAACCAGCTGGAAAGTCAGACTGGCGGAGCAGGGGGCCAGTGAGAGGACAGTGCTTGAGATCTGCAGTAGCTTCTTGGCAAGTAGTGTATTTCTTCTGGCCAGTCCTGGGGAGCAACGTAAAAAGGGTAGGTGGCCACCTTCTAGAGAATGAGCCATCCCAGAATTTCATTAGCTGTGTTGGTAGGTAATGAGCTGCTTGCCGTCCGTGGATGATATTCACAGGAGGCTGGGATGGCCTCTACTATTCATAGAGGGTCTTCTGGCACCTGAAGGGTGATGGGGTTGGGAGATCTTAGGGGTTCCTTCATGCTCTAAATGTCGATAATGCAAGTCCCAAGGGGGCCAAGCTCTGGCCTGAGGCAGCCTGTGCCTCATTTGAGGCTGGGGAGCCACTAAAGTCCCCTGTATTTGGCATCTCCATGCAGCATTGGGCCTTGCCTGTTCTGAGTCATTCCTTCCCAGCAGGGCAGGTTGGGGTCGTGGTTAGCAGTATGGACCCTGGAGCCACACTGTGTCTGTGTGACCTCTCTGAACGTCAGTGTTCTCACATGAACACTGAGGATAATAATTGAACCCATCTAACGAGGGGTGTTGTGGGGATTAATGACATGTTAGATAGAAAATGCTTGGCACATAATGCATGCTTAATGGATATCTGTGTTTGTTAGTATTACAGTCATGTTGTAATTAATTATGGGCCTATCCTGCATGTGAATTGCTTGAGGCCCACAGCTGCAGAGTGGCTTGCCCAGAGAAACCCACAGAGGGAGGCCACTTCTCTCTGCCCAGTGGCTTTTCCCTGTCCTTGCCCAGGTGAGTCACAGGCTGGGGCCGTGAGCCTTGGCTCACCGCCTGACTCTTGATCTGACTCTTGCTGCCTGCTCAGCCTTCCCAGGCATCCCTTACTGGGCTCTGAAACAGGCCCTACGGTCATGTCCCCATAGTGCCTGAGACAGTCCCAGGGCCTGGCAAAGTCCCTGGCCCAGGTTGAGCACTTCCTAAATGTTCTTGGAATGACTCTATGAATGACCCTTTTTTTTTTTTTTTTACTTTACATAATTTATTATTTTTCAATTATAGTTGATGGACAATATTATATTGGTTTCAGGTATACAACTCTGATTAGACATCATGTAACTTACTAAGTGATCATCTCAATAAATCTTGTACCCATCTGACACCATACGTACTTATTACAAAATTATTAACTACATTCTCTATGCTATATTTTACATCCCCGTGACCATCTGTAGCTACCAATTTGTACTTCTTAGTCTCTTCACCTTTTTCACCCATTGCCCTGACCACCTCTGCCCCCGAATCTGACAACCATCAGAATGTTCTCTGTATCCATGGGTCTGTTTCTGTTCTGCTTGCTCATTTATTTTGTATTTTAGATTCCACGTATAAGTGCAATCATCTGGCATTTGTATTTCTCTGCCTGACTTATTTCACTTAACACAGTACCCTCTAGGTCCATCCATATTGATGTAGATGCAAAATTTCATTCTTTTTTATGACTGAGTCATATTCCATTGTATATATGCACCACTTCTTTATCCATTCATCTATTCATGGACACGTAGGTTGCTTCCATATCTTGGCTGTTGTAAATAATACTATAACAAACATATGAATGTCTTTTTGATTTAGTGTTTTGGGTTTCTTTGGATAAATACCCAGAAATGAAATTGCTAGGTTGTCCTTTGTCTCTTTGTTTTAAAGTCTATTTTTAGCTGATATAAATATTGTTACTGCAGCTTTGTTTGTTTGTTTGTTTCCATTTTCATGAAATATCTTTTTCTATCTCTTTACTTTTTTTGAGGGGGGGATGTCCCTTTACTTATAGTCTGTGTGTATCTTTTAATCTGAAGTGAGTTTCTTGTAGACAGCATATGAAAGGATCTTGTTTTGTTATCCATTCAGCCCCCACATGTCTTTTCATTGGAACATTTAATCCCTTTGAATTTAAAGTAATTGTTGATAGATATGTATTTATTGCCATTTTATTGTTCATATTTTTAATTTTTTTTCTTCTCAAAGAAGACCTTTTAACAACAAATTAACATTTTAAAAAAAGATTTTGTTTATTTATTTTTAGAAACAAGGGAGGGAGGGAGAAAGAGACGAAGGGGAACATCAATGTATGGGAGATACGTTGATTTCACACCACCACCCCTCAACCAGGGACCTGGCCTGCAACTCAGGCATGTGCCCCAACTGGGAATCAAACCAGCGACCTTTCAGTTCGCAGGCTGGCACTCAATCCACTGATCCACACCAGCCAGGGCTGATTGAACATTTTTGATTCTTGCAATTTTATGTTACATCTTGACTTTAATCCAGTAGGACAATTCACCCTCATTTTTCTTCTTCCAAAATTTTATCAGATATTTTTGCCCACTTATTCTCCTGGACGGGCTTCAGTATCATTTTTTTTTTCCAATTAACAACCATTAAAAAATCCAAATTCAAACAAACTAAACTTCCAGACCAAAACCTGTTGTGGATTTGTGTTAGAATGGCGCGGATTTGAGGACCGGCATGGTGATGGCAGCATTTGGGCCTCTGGGTCTCCAGGTTCTCATTCTCAGTCCCACATGAGTGTTTTGGCAAGTTTTCCTACAGCTCTGTACATTTGGAGAAGGGATACTTCTGGTGGACTATCAGTGACTTAAAGACAGGTAACTCAAGAAGCCAGGGGACGGGATGGAGTGACAGACATAGCCCCTGGCAGGGAGACAGACAGGCTTATCCATCAGAGAGGCTAAATCTGGGGCAGAGTCAGCTGGAGGAAAATTTAGACACTCTATCTAGGTCTTTAGCCAGGAAATGAGGACAGTGGAGACCCACTGCACACAGGCCTTGCTTAAAGCCATAGCACTCTGAAGGGGGGATGCCTGTCAGCTGTGAACTCCCTGTTGTTGGTTTTGGTGGGTTTTTTTGGTACAAAATGTGAGTGAGACTCACTGGGGCCCAGCTGGTTTCCACAGTGAAGGCTGCTCTGGGCAGGCAGGAGGGAGAGGGCTGTGCCCAGGCTCGTGATCCCATGTCAGCTGCTTGCTCCAGATCAGGAATAGAACTCACTGAGGCGCTCTGTCCAGGATCTTCCTCCCTTAATTTAATCATCCATATAATGGGTCTGCCTGTTCCCTGCGCCCTTTCCCTCTCCACTCTCAGTCATGGAGATTGTCTGGGTGTGCCTTGTGCCACTTAGAAGGGCATTTGCGACAATGGCCCAGTGATGAGACGGAGATTCTCTGGTCTCAAGAGGCCCCTGGGCCTAAAGGAAGACTCAGGGTATGGGGTTAGGAGACCTAGATTAGTTTCAACTTTACTGCTAACTGTGTGGCCTTGGACAAGTTAGCCTCTCTGACCTTCAGCGTCTCCATCTGTGCTGCTCCTCCAATAAGAGTAATGGCTGTGCCTGCCTCGCTCCTGGGTTGCTGTGAGGTTTAATGAGATAGAAAGCGGGGGAGTCCTTGGCGGGCTGGCGGGGCCCATGCCGCTGTGTGCCTGGGACGGTGCAGCCCTGACATCCCCCGCGGCACGGAAAGGGCCTGGGACTCGGGCACGAGAGCAGAGAGCGCAGGGGCAGCCATCCTGGGCGCATCTGCCCGGGGGCCATGCCCTCCTTCATCCCAGGTCCCTCTGATGTCCCTGGCTCCCTAGGGCCTAATCTCTCACACTCCCTGGAGGAGAGCCGCCTGCCCTTTTTTCTTTTCTGGCAGAACCATGAGAGCGCAGCCTTGCACACGGGCAGCCGTGTGGGAAATCAGAAATGCCCAGGGCCAGCCAGGCAGGGCTCTTGCCACCCGCATGCTCCGGTCAGAACACAGACTCTTGGAGTCGGAAAGCACCTCCCACTTCAAAGTGAGGCTCTTTGCTGACCTTCCTGAGGGATGTTGGTCCTGGTCCTCTGATGGGCGATTCCCTCCCTCCGGAGGTAACCTTTGCATTGTGGCTTCGTTGTTTGAAAGTTCTTCCTTTCATTGAGATGGAATTTGCCGTCTAGTGACTCCTGTCCAACCTTATACTCCTGCAACTTACGTCAAGGCCAATAGTCAGGAGAACAAACACTGTGGGAGGAAAGGCTTTAGCTGAAGCAGGTCTTGGTGACCGCAGTCTGTGACAGTGTTGCTGCAAACACTCACAGCGTCCTGGGCTGCAGCCTCAGGAGGTCCTGGCCACTCCACGTTTGTAGGCTGAAGGTTCCACTCTAATCGGCATTCTCAGCTGCACCTGGACATCAGCTTCATTTGAGAGCCGTACAGGGGAAATGAAAGGTGGAAAAGAAGCGAGCAACCAGGAAGGAGATTGTCTTTCATCTTTAATACGTAACCTTTCACTAGTGGTAGAAATCATGGTCTTTGCAGGAAACTTGGAAAACAAACTTATCCTTAATCCCACACTTGTCAGACAACTACTGTCAACTTCTGTGTTTATTTCCCATGTTTTTAAAAATGCATTATTCTTACGTATATATTTTAAGCTTAATAGGATCATATCAGATATTCACTTTTGTGGCCTGCGCGTTCATCATACCTGTATTAACATTGTACCTGCAGCAATTTTTCATGTCATTCAGCATTCTTTGAAAACATCATTTTTAGTGACTGTGTACTGATTTGTTAATATGTGATGTTTCATTTAACTAATCTGTTTTTGGACATCTGAGCTGTTTTCACTCAGCTATAACTGTGGTTATAAATTACACCACAGTGAACATCCTTGTATATCAACCCTGGTCTACTTCTCTAATGACTTCTGTAGGATAGGGTCCTGTAGGGGGAATTACTGACTCAAAGGGCAAGAAACTTCAAGACTCCTGACGCCTATTGCCACCTTGCTTTTCAGAAAATTTGTACCTAATTTACACTCTTACCAGCAGTGTATGGACATTTCCATGGAGTGTTAATCATTTACTTTCTCCCATTTTCAATTACAAAAAGATATCCCAGCGCCACGGTAAGTACAGGGAGCTGTTTGTCAGTCAGAGTGCTGGAGAAAGGGGCTCTTCAGTGAGGAGAAGCCAAGGGGGGGGCATCCCCAGCGGTGTCCTCGGTGATCAGCTCTGAAGCAGCAGGAGCCAGGTGCCTGTAAGAACCAGCTGCCCTTGTGATTTTTTGAGTCTAAGCTCAGGGATGTTTGCAGCCTACCACTTTCCCAGGCCCCTGAACAGCCCAGCCAAGCAGGCAGAGGCCATCAGAGAGAGGAAGAGAGTTGGTTTTTTGAATTGGGGGCCACAGAGAGGTTATCGTCCTTAACAACACCCAGTGTCAGCTACTGAGAATGTAGTAAAATTGAGGTTTTTGAACTTTTTGAAACTAAACTTTTCTATCATTGAAAGGGGGAGGGTCTACAAGAATAAAATTTTAATTAAGTTTCTATTTTGTCTATATATGGCTATGTCTACTGCAATAATGCATAACTCCAAAGTATCAGTGGCTTTGAATGGTGAACATCTATTTCTCACTCAGCGACCTGGGTCAGCTGGGGACTCAGCTCCACATCACCTCTCAGGGATCCAGGCCAATGCAGCCTTCGTCACTTGCAGCAACACTGGCCCTTATCGCTGGGGAAAGGGAACATAGTGTGTCATGCCCTATCTCTTAGCGGCATCTGCCTGGAAGTGACACACTTCTGCTCACGTTCCATTGGCCTTAGTCTGTCCCACGGGCCCACCCGCTTGTGCAGGTGCACTGTGGCCATGCATTGTGCCCAGAGGGGCATCAGAATGCCAGTGAACAGCCTTCATGGTGACCACTAGTGAACCACACCAAGAGTGCTAATAACGATCTGAAGAGAAAGAAAGAGCAACTTTATTATTCCTTTTTAAAAGATTTTTAGACAGAGGGGAAGGGAGGGAGAGAGAAATAATCATCAATGTGTGGTTGCCTCTCATGCACCCCCTACTGGGGACCTGGCCTGCAACCCAGGCATGTGCCCTGACTGGGAATTGAACCGGCGACTCTTTGTTTTTCAGGCCTGTGCTCAGTCTGCTGAGCCACACTGGCCAGGGCAGAAAGAGCAACTTTTGGGGGGTAAGGAGTTTAGGAAAGGAGGACATGGGGTTTGGAATCAGTCTCTTCCCTTTTCTTTAGGTTTTATCTCCTCAAAGCCAATGGCAACTTTGCCCTCCAGGAGCCCCACTCCTTGGTGGGGTTTCCGTGATCCTTGAGAACTCAGCCCCTGGGTGAAAAATGAGAGTATAATTTGGAGCTAGAAGATGAGAAAGAAAGTGGACCTAGAAATTAAACCCTTCCACAGTGTGAAATGTGTAGGAGCAAAGCAGCCGTCACAAAAATGCTTCTAGCCAAGCTTCACTTGAAGCGTGTCCCCCAATACCACTTGCCATTGAGACCCAGGAAAGCAGGACTCCTGGAGGGCACATGCTCGGTGAGAAACCCACATGTTTGCCAGAATTCCTGGAGCTACTGGTTTGGCCCCCTGGGCCAGCCTGCCCTGGGCTTCCTGGCTCTTCCATTCCCTTGGGGCTGGGCGCAGGGGAAGCTGCAGCTACTTATATACTCATTGCTTCACAGATGCCTTGAGAAACTAAGAATTCTTATGTCCTGACTTTTGGATTGAAAATAGCTTTTATTTTTTTCTTTTGCCACTTCTGGTAAATGTCACTCCAGGGATCTTTAATGGAAATACACTCACCACTTTATCCTCCAGGGCTGGAGGGTCAGCCAACATGCCTTCGGGTGTGAGTGACATCTAGAATAAGATATCACAAGAAATGATGTTGGGATCAATCCTAAACTCCGCCTTCAGCTCGCTAAGTGTGTTTTAAGTGAGCCCAGGTCATCACAGATTTCAGTTTGGTTGACAATCTGTGTCTTTGAAGGGGCCAGGTCTCCGTAGGACTTAACTTCAAGTTTGGTCCGGCGTGCGCCCCAGGCTGTGCTGAATCCCAGAGGGCGCCCCAGGTCACAGCAGGGGTCCCCTTTGCTGCCCTTGACCCCGCTTTCTCTGTTCTCTTCAGGAGCTCGAACGCCTTAACCAGGTGCTGGAGGCTGAGAAGCAGCAGTTCGAGGAGGTGGTACAGGAGCTGAGAGTGGAGCAGGAGCAGATCAAGAGGTAGTGGCGGTGCCCTGGAGGGGAGCGGGAGGAAGGCGCAGCTGGGCGAGGGCACCTAGAAGTCACGCCCCTGGTCAGCCCTCTCCAGGAACCTCACTACTTGACGACTTGGTTTGATCTGTCTTCCCAGTGCTCCAGGGTCAGGGCGTCCAACCCGTGGGCCGCATGTGGTGCAGGATGGCTTTGAATGGGCCCAACACAAAATCGTAAATTTACTTAATTATGAGATGTTTTTTGTGATTATGTGTCGCAATGTATTTAATGTGTGGCCAAGGCAACTCTTCCAGTGTTGCCCAGAGAGGCCAAAAGGTTGGACACCCTTGCTCCAGGCCTTGGGGTGTGCCCCAGAAAGCTGTAGATCCCGCACAGATGGGCCACTTCTGCCCACTGGGGCTTGAGGCACGTGCACGTGCAGACAGTCATCCCCTATGCAACAAGCCCTCCTGCCTCCATCAAACCTTCCTTACCCAGGGCAGACACGGCCAAGCTGGTCTGGAGGCGCCGTCTGCTAAGATCCTCAGCATTCCCTGTCTTTCTTGCACAATCCCTTCACATTCTGGCAGGTGATGTCCCTTGGGATCGTTAGTCCTGTGTCTGGCTTCCAAACCAGTTGCACGTTGTGATTATTTAATGGAGTCAGAATCTCCTAAAGGTAGAGCCCAGAAATCTGTATTTTTAAAAAGCTCCCTTGGTCATTCTGATGTAGCTTATCCGGGAATTTGGAGACTCCTGCTCTGGGCACTGTTGTTGGTGGCGGTATGGTTATCATCTGCATCATCATCACCATCATCATCACTGTTGATCATCAGTGACAGCCCAGGAAGACTTTTCTGCAATAGTCTTACGAAGGAAGTCATTAGATACATAACCTGGGGAGGGAGAATCTCAGAGACTCTTACTAAGTAAATAGCCCAAACACCCACTCACTTCCAAAATTATGCCAGACCCTAGAATAGAAGACTAGTCCTCTCTCTTGAGATTTGGTTCAGAAAACCAGACTCAGATCTAGGAAACATCAACACAATAATATATGGCCAAGTGCTAGGAGGCACGGGGCAGACTCCCTGTGTTATAGGAATTAAAATATATGCACAATCCTCATGGGCTTGAACAGAGATTGGACTGAGTTGGCCCTTGAGGATGGATTTGGAAAATTGAGCAGGAGGAGGGGAAACCAGGCATAAAAGCCTGAAGTGGCCCAGGTTTGTTAAGAAAGCAGCAAAGAAGAAAGAAAAAGGAAGCTGCAAGGAGTTTGTCACCCCGGAGAAAAGTCTCGGTTGTGTCCCATGTCAGAGTGAATGTGGGTTCTAGCAGGGACTGTCCATGGAAGACAGGGTGAGGCCAGGACCTGCCTGTTCCCCTAGTGCTTCTCTGCGTGTGGCGTGGCCCTGGGTTTCTCCCCACTGACAAAGGCATGAGTCGCTAGAGCAAATGACTTCAACCCCACTTAGCAGAGGTCTCCTTCTTTCAGCCCTGGGCCCCTACAGCTGCTGGCAGGACCCAGTCATGCAGGGGGGCTGGCCTTCCAAGGACCCCACTGAGCCTTGTTGGGAGGCGAAACAAGCTATTCTGTGTACAAAAGGGACTGGGAGGGGTGGGCACTGCCATATACCCATATCCTCTGTCCCTGCAGGGAGCTAGAACTGACTGCAAGATGCCTCAAAGGTGTGGAGCAAGAGAAGAAGGAGCTGAGGCACCTCACAGAGTCCTTGCAGCAGACGCTGGAGGTGAGGGGCCATTGGTGGGCTGGTTGACCAGGAAGCAGGCTGGTTAGTTGGGTCATGTGATACCGTTTTTTCCAACAGTGTTTCTCCAGTTACTGAGCCATCTGCAAACCTAAACAGAGCATGAAGGGGCACTGGTCTACGGGGCCCCTCTCTGTGGACCATTGGGAACTCCAGCCAACTTCTGAGGCCCATGGCATGACCCAGAAGGGCAAATTCAAGTTCGCCCTTGCTGTGACCGTGGCCTCAGGAAATCTACCTTCTCCAGTGCTTATATTTTTATACCAGATGGAGGACTGATTAGGACGGGTAGCAGGCCACTCACCACTTCCTTCTTGTGGCTCATTCACTTAGCTACTCCAGGGTGAAATTGAGCATGAAGGGAAATCAACGCTCTGATCACCTCCATTTGATACCACAGAAACTGTGAAGGGGATGACGTGGCATGTGTCAAGGACAAAGTGCCAACTCTTCAGCATGGCATGCAAGGGCAAACTCTGGCGCCAGCCTCTCCTCCCCTGTTGCCCTCTGCTGCCCTTCCACACCCCGATCGAAGACACCCAGCCCCTACTCCAAACACTGAGCACACGTGCCCTGAGGAAGCCAAGATCCCTCATCCTCCACACCTTTGCTCACACTGTCCCTTCTACTCGGAGGGTCTTTTACCTCTTTTCTGCCTGGAGAACTCTTTCATCCTTCTAAGGCTCAGTTTAATGTCACTGTGGTCAAGCTTCCCTGACTTTTTGCGGCAGGAATTTGCTTTGAACTCTGGGCTCCCACGGCACTTTGTACATCTGTTATGGCTCTCAATACACTAGGTTGTGTTTTCCACACTGAGAACTTCGCTAACCTGTGTCTTAAGGTCTCCCCAAACCCAGCGCTTAAAGCGAGCTTGGCGTGACCTGGGAGCATAGTGTTTACTGTATTCATGAGCTGCCTGGCAGAGCGCAAGGGATTCTACTCTTCCTTGGCTGACTGGGGCTTTGTTTGTGGTGCCTTTATTTGTTTATCTTTTTCCATTTCATATTGTGGGAGGGGGTTCCCTTGGATATTTCAATTCCAGAATTTCCGGGGAGTGCAAGATCCCAGCCTGATAAATGCAGACGATGTAAACCAGCTCTAGGTCTGGTCCTGTTGGGTGTTTATCACATGGCCCCTACACACTTGTCCCTGGAGGATCAAGAACCCCAGACGGTCATGATGCCCTTGCATCTTGGGCCCTGGTTGTAGTAGGTACCCCCTCCTCGGGGCAGCCTCACTGGGCTCCTCTCTGACTCTCGATGGAGGGGTGACCTTGCCTTGCTGTGAGGAAGGAGTCTTGGTTGGCCGTTTACCTCAAGAGAGGAATACAGACATTTGAGCTGGGCCTCACCGAGGCCTGAGAGCGGAGGGGATCACTCCCTGAAGCTGGGAGGCAGGTGAGGGCAGCCACGGTGGAGAACCTAAATTAGGCTCTTTCTCTTCCTTCTCTCTCTCTTTTCCCTCCCTTGATGCCAGGAACTCTCCATAGAGAAGAAGAAAACCCTGGAAATGCTGGAGAAGAATGAGAACCAACTGCAGACACTGGCCAGTCAGAGCGAGCAGCCCTCTCCCAATGGGGGTCTCCATAGCAACCTGAGGCAGATCGAGGAGAAGATGCAGCAGCTCTTGGAGGAGAAGCTCCTGGCAGAGAAGCGGTGAGGAGCCCGGGACCCTGGAGTTCATCATTGACTTTGGTGATCAGTAATTTTCCATGAACTGGACACCTGGGCTTTTAGGTTCTAGTTGCCATTGCCCATATAGGCCACTTACTTCCTTTTGCCTAGTACTCAGTTTTCTCACCAGGCAAATGAGAGAACCTTCTCTACCCAGAACTGACTGCATCAGTATCTTTTAGAATGGTGCAAGCCGTCCAGACAGTCAGTAGGTCCGTATAACAATGCTTTGTGGCCTTCTGGGAAGGCCCTCTTAGCCCCTTTTTAGAGATGAGGAAACTGAGCCATGGAAGGGTCATAGGACTTTTCTGAAGGTCGCAGAACCAAAAAGACCTGGACCCAGGACTCAGGTCTTCTGACTCGAAGACTGCTCCTCTAGCCACCTAGGTGACCCCGAGTGTTCAGGGGCTCCTGAAGCCTGGGTCTTAAGGCTTCTCCGGCCGGGTCCCTCAGTGAGGGGCTGCCCTCCCGCTGGAAACACTGGGTGAGCCCTGACGGAGGGCCTCTTCCACCGGGCAGGATGAAGGAGAACGAGGAACGCTCGCGGGCCCTGGAGGAGGAGCGCGAGTTCTATTCCAGCCAGTCCCAGGCGCTGCAGAACTCGCTGCAGGAGCTGACGGCACAGAAGCAGCAGGCGGAGCAGGAGCTCAAGGTGCCTCCCCTGCCCCGGAGACTTCCCTTGCAGGCCTGCATGTTACCAGGCAGCCACTTGAATGCTGTCTGCAGGCCTGAGCAGCCAGGTGCAGGCCACTCTGAGGGGAGGCAGTGGGCCTGCCGCTTCCGTGGGGCGTCCTTGCTGGGTGTGCAGCCGAGTCTGGGGCATCTGGTTGAGGGTGTAAGACACAAGGCCAGAGGTGGAAGCTTCCATTGACATCGAAAGGCGAGAAGGCCCTCTTGAACGGGGGGGGGGGGCGGGGGCGGTGATCAGGGAAGGCTTCCGGGGCAGGTGGCACCTGCTGCCCAGGACCCCACATCTCTCTCCTTCCCTCTCCCTTCAGGCCGAGGTGAAGGTCCGCATGGACCTGGAGAGGCGCCTGCGGGAGGCCGAGGCGGCCCTGAGGAGCCTGGAACAAGGGCTCAACTCCAAGGTGCGGAACAAGGAGAAGGAGGAGAGGATGCGGGCTGACGTGAGCCATCTGAAAAGTAAGGCCTGGGTGCCCAGACCCTCAGTCCTGGAGCTCAGCCCCAGCCATGTCCAGCCCCATGGAACCTGGAGCAGGGCCTAGAGCAGGGTCTGGTGTGCGTTAGATATTGTAGATATTGATGGAGCTTCTCCAGAATCCTGCCTGCAGCCATCTCCTTGGTGCAGCTTCCTTTTGGGTGTTGGACTTCCGTGGTTGGGAGGGAAAAGCCTGCAGTTCTGCCCCCTCCAGCAGGTGGCGCTGGTCTCCCAAGAGATGGGGTCAATGAGTTTCTCGCTCTGCGCCTGGATCCTGGGAGGGGCAGAGCGGGCGGGATGGGGCGGGAGGGGAGGAGGATGCCGTGAAATTTCCACGCAGGGTTCTTCGAGGAGTGCATCCGGAACGCGGAGCTGGAGGCCAAGATGCCGGTCATCATGAAGAACTCCGTGTACATCCACAAGGCAGCCACTCGCCGTATCAAGAGCTGCCGTTTCCATCGGCGCCGGTCCAGCACCACTTGGAATGACAGTGAGTGTGTGCGTCTGTGTGTCCTGGTGGAATGGGGATAGTTGCAGGCCACCAGTGACAAAGCAGGACGAGGGCAGGGTGCAGAGTGGGAAGGGCTGGCCCAGCTCTGAGGCCAGACACTGTGGCCTTGAACCTGCTCCCCCAGCCTTGGGTTTCTCCCAGGAGTAGAAGAGCCCATGGATGGGAAGAGGCTGGGAAAGCTCACCCGCACTAGGGCGGTGAGTGAGGGAGGTGAGCTGGGGGTGGGGACAGGGCCAAGCCGTGAGGGAGGAAGGGCCGTTCACCAGCCCGTGGGGCCGTCATCTCCCCAGTGAAGCCGTCCCAGTCCTTCATGACCTCCCAGCTGGAAGCCAACAACATAGAGGAGCTGAAAGAGGTGGCTAAGCGGCTGAGCCGAGATCAGCGCTTCCGGGAATCTATCTACCACATCATGGTGACTCAGCCTGGACCATCCTCGGCGCTTCCCCAGGGTGGAAAGTGATGTGCTTTCCTCCCCATCTCCCAGGTCTTTCCTGGGTGGGGGCTGGGAATAGGCAGAGTGGGGAGGCTGACTCTACCTGGCTTCTCTCAGCTCTCCTCTGGGCCAGAGCTGCACCTGGGGGCAGCCTCACCCTCAAAGGACAAGGACACTACCTCCCTCACCACCCCCTGCCCCAGACTCTACCCTTGGGTCTATACCAGGCCCATGCTGGTCCCAACTGTGAGCTGCCTGGTTGTCATGACGAGGCCGGGAAGAGGCCTGGTTGCATGTGGAGACTTTTTTCTTTTTGGCTGGGGAGTGTGGTGGGCAGGGCCCACAGCTCTCTGACATGCCCACTCTACCTCTCTGTGACTCTGCCACCCTGCCCGTCCTGGTACGTGAAGGCCTCCCCTCTTCACCTTGACATTTGCCTCCCCTGGGGGGCTTCCTAATGCTCTCTGCTTCAGCGACCTATAGACATTCCTTAGTGGAGGGCCTTCGCTTTGGCCACATCTGGGTCCGTGGCACACCGTACTGCCACAGTATCACCTGTCCTGAGGTTGGGCCCTGGCTGTGGGATCGCCTGCTCGCTCCCCTCCTTGGGTGAGCTCACCCACCTATAGCCTCTGCACCCTGTGGGGGTGATGTAATGCAGCTCCCATCCCCTGCATCCCACCTGCATGTGTACCTAGGGCCCTGGCCCCTGGCTCGGAGCTGGGGCGGCAGCGACGCTGAGAGCTCTCCCAGAGGACTCAGCAAGTCGGGGAGCGGGGGAAGGTGGCCCAGGCTCCTGCAGGGTCTTCCGGTTGGACAGAGAGGCCGCTCCTTCTGGCTATGGTGGCCCTGTTGGTTCAAGGTGTCACAGATGACTCCCTCCTGGTTGCCCCTGCTTTGGTGGCCTTGCTCCTTCCTCTCCCTGCAGAGGTTTTACCCAGTGAAGCAGTGTGACCGTGAACCCTGAAAGATGGGGCTTGGGCCTGTGAAATGGCCAGTAGCCCCAGGTTGGCCCATGTCATCAGGGGTGAAGCTGAAACACCTACCTGCAGCTTTTGTGGAAAACCACCACCCTCCATGAAGCTGAGGGCTGTGGGGTATGCCCCTCACCCAGCCCCTCCCTCTCAGGGCCCGCCCTCCAAAGCTTCCGAGTCTGTTGGTCCCTTCAGAAAGGGGATCCATCTGGGATTAGGGTGCTCAGGGACACTGGTGGCATTAAAGGTGCTGATTCTCTGCTGCTTAGAAAACTGAGTGAGGAGCTCAATCAGAGAGATGGACAGATGGCTGCAGGGTCAGTCCCTGCAGAGGCGCGGCTCCCTGGGGACTTGTGTGGGGCTCTTCTGTGGGAAGAGGAGTATTGCTGACTCAACACTCGTGCATGTCCCCTGCTCGTGCTCAGAGCTGCTTGGGGAGACTAATCTCAGCAGCCCTTCCTCCGTGGATGGTGGACTTTGATGGCTTCAGCCAATCTCTTCCGAGTCTAGGTGGGGACAGAGGTGGAGGTGCTTCAGAGTTAATGCATCTAAATCAGAGTCTAAATGTAAGACCTTTAAACATGTAGAAACCTGCATAAACCTGGAAATAATTTATGCAATGTGTATGTAGGATGGACTTTGAAATGTCGGGGAAGACTTATAACACCAAGATCACTGTTTTATTTTTCGCATCTTTGTTTTTAAAGCATTATATTAATACTGGTTTGCTTTTGGAGAAAGACCATTTGGACATTCTCAAATGCATTTAATTTTTTCTGGGCCAGCTATCAACCAGAAAGGAAAGTGTTTTTCCATGCACATTCACCAATCCCTAGTTTCTTTCCTCCTGTTTCACCCTGTACTTACAATGCCTCAGGCAAATCTGGGTTTCTCTTCAACAAACTGGTCAATTCATAAGTATTTATTTGTTAAAAACTCACTGTGTACCTTGTACTGTAAATAGAAAAAGAGCAAAATCCATGTATGAAAATATGTAAAGGTGGAAATTGCTTATTGGAAATATATTGATCTGGTTTTTTTTTAACCCCTTACTCGTTGGCCAATTAAATGTTTCCTGCAATAATGCCTGTGATTGGTCATTGCTGAGGAGATGTTGCCCCCTGCAGGTCAAATATGGAATTACAGAATAGCTTGCTTGTACTCTTAACATTCAGGAAATTTTCTCTACCCCTGAGGAAGTACTCCATACTGCTGCACCTCCTAGAAGTGGCTTCTTAATAATTAACTGAAAAATCTGTGTTCCTGCCCTGCGGTCCTGGATGTTCTCATGTAACAAGGGCTACCAGATGGATTTTCTTCTGATTTGAGCATGAACCAAAGGGACAGAGTGCACTTTGCCAGTGAGAATAGCCTCAGGGAGACAAAGTTTTAAACCTCATTTTATGGCCTTCTGGTTTCAGTATCACCACCAAAAACTGACGATTTTACCTGCTCTGATGAGGAGAGGTTCATGCTTCGGTTTCATAATCATATCAGGGAAAGCAAGACATGGTAATAGCTGGTTTCTCCTATTTGGTTTATTTCCTGATGGGATAGGTGAGGTATCCTCGTGCCAGGGATGTCTTGGTTCATGATGTTCATTTGCTATCATAAATGTCCCAGTTTGGATGATAGTTCCATGGTCATCTGCTTTTCCCCAATGATATGTTAATGGATGAGGCCTGAGACCCATAAAGCAGTGGGTTCTGCCCCGGGGAGGATCCATTGTGTACTTGTTTCTGGAGGATGTAATTCTTGCCCACCACCCATCCTATCCCAGCCAGCTCCATGTGACCTGGGCAGCCTGTGGATGCTCAGGCGCCATCCACGTGACATTTGGAACCCCTAAGAAAAGATGATGGTGGAACAGAAACTCGCTCAAGTCTCCGGGTGTGTGGGATTTGGTTTAACTAAGAAGGTAGTTACTTAAACCCACAGATGAGCTGTTTTGGAGCCCTCAGATGAAGGCCAGCTGCCCCTGGGAACCTTATGCTCCTGTGATGAGCCAGGATGAAGCTGCTCAGACCCCATCCCACTGCAAGGTCTCCCTAAGGGCCCCCCAAAGTGAGAAACCTTGCAGCTTTGATGGGGAGGGGTGGAAAGGGGGAGTGTTGAGTTCTCTTACCTCGCCCCACCCCTGGTGATTGAGGGCAAAGGAATGTCTTTGGCAAGGCTTTGGGAGAGGATACAGTGTTGTTCTTGACACGTGGAAACAGAGATCCACTCCTGGACACTGAAAGCAACGGGGAGAAACTGGTTATTCAAACTTCCAAGCAGGTGTGGATGGGTGCAGTGTAATGTTCCTGGTTCTTTGCAGGTTCCTGGTTCTTTGCACGTCCCATCTCTACTTCCCTTCCCTTCCCTAGACTTGGGCTTCCACTCATGGCAACCAACTCCCTTGACCCAGAAACAAGCTCCCCTCTCCATCCTGTTGGGTTAGAGGTGGTTAGAGGAAGTTTAGGAAGCACTCCAAGCCCAGGAATCCTAGGGGTTGTGGGCCAATGAACTAAATCCTCTTGTGAATTCTACCTGCAATAGTTTCAGTAAGATCTGGCATTCTGCGTCCCTCTGGGTGAGACAGGACAATCAGGCAGGGAAGTTGAAGGGAGACAGAGCTGTTCACAGGCTTGACCTCAGAGCCTCCAAGCCTCCGGGAGATATTCAGGCAGCTGAGGAGCCAGCTGGCAGTGCCTTTGGGCTCATGAGCTCTTTGCTCTCTGCCTTGCTTCCCCTGGAGGATCTGACACCTGCCTCAGGGCTGAGAGTTCTGCTGTGAACAGACTCAGCTGCCCTCTTATCCCATGGCAGATGGGCCTCATGGGTCACTAACCACAAGGGGAACTTTCCTCTTGCAGAGCAGTGGCCTTGTCCACTAGAAGCTGAGGGGGGTAACCTGCCCCATGCTCTGCCTGCTGCCGTGGCGGACAGTGAGAGCAGAGGGATGGGAGGGGTGGGGGGCTCTGAGGGAGAAAGGCTTTGCCACTTTCCGGCTCTGTGGCTTCTGCAAAGTCATTATTTAAAATGTCTTATGTATTTATATATTGTTTATTAAGTAGAAGACAAATCTCTTAAACCTCACCACACTGCTCAGAGCCCCTACCGTTCTGAAGTTCTGCGATCTGGGAACGTGCAACTCTGGAATCAACAGAAACGGAACTGCCACAGCCAGTGCTGATCAAAATTATAGTTCCCTGGGAGAACGTTCTGGCTCAGGCTGGATTTGATGCTGTGCTGTCGTCAGATGACGTGAAAAGAAAAAGTTTCAGTTCTGAGATGAGAGCAGGAAAGAGAACCGGTTTATCACCACAAGGTGGCTGTGACTCAGTAGAGTTGCCGGCAAGGCTTTCCTGGGAAAGGAAAGGTGTGCATTCTTGCATCCACCCCGGTGTCTGAGCCCATCTGCCAGCATCGCTTCCTTCCATCCTCACCCAACAGATACTTACCAGGATTTTATCATGAAGTCAGGCACCTACCCCGGGCTTATCCTTATCACTTATTGATGTTTTTCATTATGGTAAAATATACATAATATAAAGGTTACCATTTTAACTATTTAACTGCACAGTTTAATAATGTAAGGCATCATTGTGCAACTAATCTTCTGAATATTTTATCTTGCAAAATTGAAACTCTTTATCTGTTTCCTCCTCCCCTAGCCGCTGGCAACCTCCATTCTGCTGTTTCTCTGAACGTGACTTCAGATACCTTGTAAAAGCAGAATTGTCAGTATTTGTCTCTTTTGAAACTGGCTTATTTCACTTAATACAGTGTCCTGGAGGTTCATCCATGTTGTAGCATGTGTTGGAATTTCCTTCCTTCTTTAAGGTTAAATAATATCTTATCCCTTTTCAAAAGAAACATCGATTGACATCTTATTTTTCTGACAAACTGTTAGCCAATGGTGAGGGGGCTACCTCGGCATAAAAATCATAGCGGAGGGGGAGTTGGGTCCGGGCGCTTCCCCTCTTCCAGATTGTTCCCGGGAAGGCCCAGTGTTGAGGAATGCCGTGGCATGCCTTCTCCCTTCTTCCCAGCAGATGGCAGCATGCTCCGAGCTGGGACAGCCAATTCCGGTGGGAAAGGGAGCTGAAGCTGCTGAAGGAAGGGGATGGCTTTGCAACACTGCATTATGGTGTTCAATATCCCAATTGTTCTCTCCTTTAAGAGACGAAACATAAGTCTTCACCTCAACCATCATTTATTTAGTCTTCTATACCAGTACTTTCACTTTGATTTATCTTTTCTTTTTTTCACAATAGCCCTCTCTTTGATTCACAGATAAATGAATCCCATAGAGGTTAAGGGATTTGCCCAATGTCACACAACTTCTAAGTGGAGGTTCAGGTATTTCAGTTCCCAGTCAATGTCCTTTCTAGGATATGCAAATAATTATATGTTAACATGTAAATTATTTTATAAATCTTTTAAATGAGTTCCCTCTCTCTTCCACAAATTTATTGAGTTCCTCTGTCATAGGCCCCAAAAATCTCCACTGAGATCTTTTCTAGTATGGATTCTTAAGTGGTAGACTCAGTTGCTTGGTAACTGACAATTTCCAGAGTATTCTTCCTCTGGAGATCCGGCTAGCCCACTGCAGTGTGTCTTTCGCATAGATGGAGGGTCATGGGTGAGGTATGTATCATGATGGTCATGACAAAACTTGGGCATGTTGTTCTGCAGGCTGTTGGCCACTCCATTCCCCAGTTATTTCACTTCTATTTCCCATTTTATTATGCACATGAGTGATTTATGATGAAAACCTGCGACTAACCAAGTCGAAAAGAGCTCCTTCAATGACTGCAAAAATAAAAACCCTTAGTGGAAACATGGTGTCATAGTTTAATTGGCAGCATTTTTAATTTCTCAGTGTTACATAAAATAATGGTGTGCGTTATACTCAATGATGTCTTAAGTTGGATGATATGCAGTAGGTGCCAAGCACTGTTCTGGTGCTGTGGACATGAGAGTGAATAAGAGTTAAAATCCTGGTTGTTTGTGCAGGTTGACTGTGGAGAGAGTCCTTTACACGTCATTCAGAAACCTAGGTGACAGCCACTTTTCTGTCGCGGACAAAGGCTTCCAAGGTTGCCCTGGGGTCGTAGTCTTCAGCCACCCAGAAGGATTTCTTTCTCCTCTTCATTGTCCTGGAAGTGGCCCAGAGCACCTCTGTTCTCATTTAATTGGCTGAAACTCAATCACATGGCCACATTACACTCCAAGGGATTCTGGGAAATGTAGTCTGGCTGAATGCCCAGGGAAAAAGGTAGATATGGATGCTGATGAGCTGCGTGCAGTCTGTGCTGCGTGCAGTCTGTGCTGCGTTGCATAGTGTAAGCAACACTGTGGAGGTGGCAGAGAGTCCCAGCAACCCAGAGCCTCCCCCCCGCCAAAAAAAAAAAAAAAGAAACAAAAAACACCAACATGCCCTCCCTGTCACTGTTTCTGGGGATGCTGTCCTGAATATCAGACACATCACTGAATAGGAAGATGTATGTAACAGAATATTAACCTCTTGGATAACTAGGTTTTAACAGTTAATGGAATCTGTGGTGTATTATCTTAAACCATGGATCCTCTATATGAGATATTTTGGGGCAGAAGAGATTTTTTAGGAGTGCCCATAAGGGCCATCACTTAGCACAGGTGATTCCGCCACCCCATCTGCTCAGGGGGGCTGGCGGGGATGGTTTGCTTGCTCAGTGGAGTGTGTGCTAGACTGGGAACGCAGGGCTCCAGCCTCCAGGATACAGAGCAGAGCAACAACGGGTGAAGAGGCAACCAGGAGTCCTGTGGAGGAGTCCAGATTTCACCAATTACAAGATGCGTGATGGGTAAGTTACACTGGATTCCTCGGTTGTATGTGTGCATTCCTCAAAAGTAAATGCAGCCACAGTAGCTGCCCGTAGTACCTCACAGGCTGTTGAGAGGACCCAGAGAGACCTTTGTGGGTTGTAAAGCTTCATGCAAACACTATATGGTGTTGACCATGAGACCACAGTGTCTGCACTCAGGAGGGACCTCAGGAACCCTCCTTGAGTGAACCATGATGGTCTTGCTTACACTCACCACGTCTGATTTGTCATTTCTTTTTTTTTTTTTTTAAAGATTTTATTTATTTTTAGAGAGGGGAAAGGAAGGAGAAAGAGAGGGAGAGAATCATCAATGTGTAGTTGCCTCTCATGTGCCCCTTACTGGGGACCTGGTCCACAACCCAACCATGTGCCCTGACTGGGAATTGAATCGGCAGCCCTTCGGTTCACAGGCCAGTGCTCAATCCACTGAGCCACAGCGGCCAGGGCTGATTTGTCATTTCTAAGCCACTTGTGTGAAACCCTTTCCTCTCCTTTTGCATGCGCGCGCGCACACACAGTACAGCTTTTTCTGTTTGATGTTCAGGGTAAAGCCTATTAGGGCTGAGGCCTATCATTAGTGGGAAATCCTCGGGAAAGGGTGGAAAGCTGGGGGCTGTGGCTGCCCTCTTAACCCGTGTGATAACAGAATGCAATTTCTGTAAGAGTAGCTCCTCCAGGAGGAGCTCATGTGCCAGGTGCAGCAGCACATGGCTTTGTCTTGCCTCCTCAGGCCGGCTTTGTGGGTTGGTTCCTTCCTGTCCCTCCCCCTCTCTTCACACGAACCATTCTGTCAATCCCTGAACCCTGTGATACATTCCTGAGTTCTAGGTCTTTTGAGCTGTGCTGTCTCCTCTTGCTCCTCTCACAGTCACTGGAGTGAAGAGAGGCTGGGAACAAGATGCATCCTCCCCATTTTAGAGCTATGCTAGTTATGGCACAGAGAGGGGAAGGGGTTTCTTCAGCCAAATAGGTGGACGGGCAACGACGGAGAATTTGCTTGGATAGAGGACCCCTCAGGACACTTCTAGTTGTGACGACAGAACTCATGTCTGGGGAGGACTCTGAATCAAAGTGTCATTAGCCACAGGAACCAGAGCCTTAGGGCCCAGAACTGGGGGTTCTGCCACTGAGATGTTGGCTCCTTCCCTGCCTGTCTTTGCTTCTCTTTGTGTGTTGACCTTGCTCTCTCCCACTGCAAACATCTGGAGAGGACATGGCCATGGGCAGCCCCAGCTTGGCGCCCCCGAGGAAAGAGAGGGCTCTTTTCTCGAGGTTCCGTGTATGCATCCCAGGAATAAACTGGTCCTGCCGCTCAGGTCGCCATATGCCCACCACTTGGCTGAATCACCGTTATGGGCGGGGAGAATGCGGATCTATAACCGCCCAGGCAACCCACCTCTCCTGGGAAGAATATGCGCAGAGGTTGGATGTGGAGGAGTGTGCGCGCGCGCGTGCGCGCGGGTGTGCAGTCCACTAGGACTGGGGTGAGCCGTGTGGAGGAGCAGCGGCAGCGGCAGCGGCAGGACTGCATCTTCCGGCGGCTCCAGCGGCCTCCCGAAGGCTGCGTGGGCGATGGTTGTGGTGGTGACAGCCTGAGGGGGTCTTCAGGAAGAGTGAAGCTAGAATGTTCTGAATGATGTATTTTTTCAAAGATTTTATTTATTTATTTTTAGAGAGAGGGGAAGGGAGGGAGAAAGAAAGGGAGAGAAACATCGATGTGTAAAAGAAACATCAGTCGCTTGCCTCTCACACACCCCCAGCCACAACCCACAACCCAGACATGTGCCCTGAATGGGAATCAAACAGGGCGACCTTTCAGTGTGTGGGACAAGGCCCAACCCACTGAGCCACACCACTCAGGACTTGAATTATATTTGCCTGTAGATGAGTCCGTTCTTGCTAAGAGACGAAGGATGGTAAAGCCCAGCTATTTGGGCCCCTCTCGCTCTGAGGGGTGTGGGGTTGAGTTTGGGTCTCCCTCCCCTGAGATCACAGGGAGCTCTGGCACCAGCTCTGCCATCACAGCCGGGTTGAGCAGAGACAGAGCCTTGGGGGCTTTACAAGATAATAATGAGAAAATTTCCAGAAACGCTCCACCGGTCCTCCCAATGCCACAGGAAACGGATACCATTAGTTTGAGATTCCAGGCTCTCTCTCATCTGTCTTGTGAGGGAAAATTCGCGAAAGGTCCTGAGAGGAATCGGGTCTCATGGTGTGGACTGCGGAGGCGGCACTCAAGAGAGGCCACCAGGTCCTTGCTTTCCGTACCTCTCACATGGAGGTGCCCCCCGGCCCGCCAGGGGGCACCGCACACCCTTCCCCAGGAATCCCTCAGGTTCCCGCGGAGCGGCCTCACCTTCCCTTCTACAGGGGGACTGATCTTCCTGTATTCAGTGAGGTGCCAGCCCTCACCCCAGTCCACCCTCAGGATTCGAAAACAGAATAAGAAAAAATAACTGTCACTATTACATTTTGCGCCTCTTCCCCGCAAAAGACAGCCAATATTAGCACAGAGTCTGGCACTCCAAACGCTTGTGGAACGGGTTCACGGCGGCGCAAGTGAGCAGGTCCACTTGCAGGGGCGACTGTCAGGCACGATGCGAGACAACGTGGGAACGGGCGGGAGCGTTCCTCGGGGGCGGGGTAGGCTGTCCGCACATGGACCGGGTAGAGCAGAGTTTGAAAATACACCCAATATTCTAATATAATTTAAATGGAAAATAATAATAAGAATCCAGCATCTTTGTCATCCAACCACAGAGAGTAGTAAAGCTTTGCTGAATCTCCGTGGGTGGGCTATGTGTTTGAAAATGTTAAGAATCAGGGCCTAAGAGATCGTTTGCTTTAAGTTCCTTGGTTTGGGAGGATGAAGTCTGTCCTGAAGGATACAGCTGGTCCTTGGGACAGTAACCACAGCTTGGCCCATCCCGGAAAGGACTGCTGCTCCCTGGGGTTGGAAGCCTGGGAATGGGGTGGGGCCGCTGTTGGAGATTTGGGTCACAGTCAATCTTATGAGGAGACTGAGGACCGATGTGAGAACACCACCAGGTATACTGCCATCTAAATTGCTTGTTTTCTTGGTGGAATGGTTCATGGAGGACAGAAAAAGGAGAGGCACAGGACTGTCAGGAGAATGACTATTCCCATGCATATGAGAACTCAGGGTTCCCAAGACATCCCGAGAGAAAGAGGCAGGGTGAGAAGGGCGTGGGAGGTGATCACACTGCAACTGTGATGGCGCAACAGGTGATGCCAGCGAGGTTCCCCAGTATCCTCTGGTTTCATTCTTTTTACAAGGAAACCTTCCGGTTGCTCGCGGTGTCCCTTGAGTGGATTTATGCCACCTCAGAAGGATGCGTGCTTTGGGCAAATGAGCGTGTGTTTCCACCATAATGAATGCGTTGGCATTGGACTGGGGGCTGACTGACGCCACCGTCCCTCCCCCGGTGAATCCGTTTCTGAGAGGGTTTTAGAACTATGGAGTCAAGGACCAGGCTGGGCATTGCGGCGACTCCACCAGGGTGTGGAGGATCCAGGCGCCCGGTTGGAAGAGGCCGCGTGACTTTTCCGAAACAAGCATACTAAGCGCATACAACCATCTGTCCGCAGCGGCGAACCTGTTCCAGATTGTCTGCCACCGCGTGTTGTCGCGCAGGGTGTCGCAGGAGCGCCCTGTGTTCCCCAAAAGCATTTAGCAGCTTGCAGGCAGGGGCCGTACTTCATTCACTGCGTGCCCTCCAGGGGGCCTGCTGCAGCCACGGTATTATGCTCACTCTCCACCTCCGCTCCGCGCGGGCGGGCGCTGCGGCAGGGCCTCACGGCCCCAGCGATGCTCCTGGCCGTTGACAGCACACCCTCACCTCCGCCGCCTCAGTCGCCCCATGAAGAACCGGAGGCTGGTGCTTTTAAAGTCTCCATTTTAAAGATGAAAAAACAGACATCAGAGAGGGCTGGCTTCAAGAGAAGGTAGAGATCCCACTTGGCCAGCCCTGAGGAATAGGATGATGCCAGGAGTGATGATGCTCTAGGCCCATGGGGGGCGGTGGCGGGGTGGCTCCTTGGGCTCTTCTCCACGCCCAGGACTGCCCTCCCAGAGTGAGCGCCACGTGTGTGGGCTGGGCCCTCTCTGCCTGCGTCTCAGACAGGAATTCTTGCTCCCTTTTCCTTAACATGTTTTTTCCTGGGACTCACTTTTTCTTAAGTAGTTTTGTGGATTCAAGAGAAAAGAAAAACAGTCTCCTTAAATAAGACCTCAGCGTCCATGAAAGAGTTTCTCATAGAGGGCAGCTCTGTCCACCGGAACAAACGAGCTTCAGAAATAAAGAGTTTGCTTCACCACCACCCCCGCCCCCGACCCCACCCTGCCCTGTCCATGACAGGATAGAGTTAGAGGATACAGGGTCTCTGGTCAGATACTGTTGCCCTGTCCTTACGCTCCTCACACCACCCATTAGTGAGCTGCCCAAGGTTCCCCCACCACAGAAGGTAGAACTGGGCCTGGAATTCAGCCTTTGGACCCAAGTCTCTGTCTGTTCTAGTCTTGAGACAATGTCAAGTCCTGATAGGGTGGTAGAAGAGGGGAAGGTGGTCCTACAGCCTTGAATGTTCTGTGAGGAGCTTTGCGCACTGGTTCTGGGCTCCTGACTGAGCTCCCACTCTGTTGTTGACCCTCCTGCAGCTGCCCGGGGTGGCCTGTCACCTGAGGCAGCTCCCGCAATGTGACCACAGCTCTTGCCCCAGAGCCTGTTACCCAGCATGAGCTAAAGTCCCCGGAGCACCTAAGACTGCTTGAAATTGGAAATTATTCTGTATCTAACTTTCCCTCCCCCTCCTCTCACTCTCTCCCTGTCTTCTTTCCTTTTATCTTTCCTTCCCTCCCTCTTTCCTCCTATCCATTCAAATCTGAGCCTACGCATTCCCAGGACATGCTATCTACTGTCTCCTGTAGGATAAAAAGCATCAGAAACCAAATACTTCCCTTGAGTTTCGAGCCATGCTGAATTATTCATAGACCCAATCCACTGCAAATTTCAGAGTGATTTTTCTTCAAGGTTGTGGTTGCAAGGCTATGGGATGAAAGGATTAATGAACATACGTAACACTCTTGGGGGTTAGAAATACTGTCAGAAGTCAGAGACAGTCCAAGGCCTCCATTTCATGGGGCCCAAGGCCACACACAGAGAAGAGGAATTCTCCACGCAGAGACTCACAGGACCTTGACCTTCCACGGATGAAACCCTGGCCTCCCTGAATACTTTGATCAGTGGGCTGATGAATGAAACACACCAACAGAGAGCTGGTCTCACCCAACCTCTACACCCTTGTAGACTCTATCTCCCTCTTCGCTGGCCCATTGAGAAGGGGATCAGTGTACCCAGAGTTTTCTGACAGAGACACTAGCTACGGTAGTGAGCTCCCCAGCCCTGGAGGTGTTCAAAGTGGCAATGATGAGCAACCATCAGGCATGCTGAGGGAGGAGCTCCTTCTTTTGGTGGGGGTTGGACTAGCTGTCTGTGGATGATCATTCAAAACCATCCTGTGGATCAGTTTGGGGATCAAGATCATCCTCACAACCGAACATCTTGAGAGTCTAGAATTCAACTACCAAAAATAGTTTGGTCTCAAAGCAAAAACTGAACTTTGATTCTCTTAGACTCAAAAATGGTTGGCTTTATCAAGTGTTGCTTTTTGGATTGCCCTGCCAATATTATCGATCCCCTCCCTGTCTCCTAGTCTTCATTTACTCCCTGCAGTGCCTGCTGTTGGCACAATTCTGCTACTGATTCCTGGAGTCTCCCGTAGCCTCACCCACCTTCTAGGTGGCTTTACAAAGCGGAAATGTAGCCTTACGGAGAGGCCAGCAGGTCTGGAGATGAGTGGACTTAAATTGATAACATTACAGCTGTGTGATCTTGGAAAAATCACCTAACCTCTTTGAACTTCACTTTTCTGTAAGAGAAAATGGGAACACCTTATTTATAGGAGTCTCAGATTTAAAGGAAATAATGTAGATAAAATACTTAGTATAGTGCATAGAATATGCCTTCCCAAGTCCATTATACTCTCTTTGGCCTTTGCCCTTCCAGGGGTGTTTAACCTGTGACCTGCAGGCCGCATGTTGCTCAGGATGGCTATGAATTTGCCCCAACACAAAACTGTAAATTTAGTTAAAACATTATGACTTTTTTTTTTTTTTTTTGGTGATTATATGTCACAATGTATTTAATATCTGGGCCACGACAACTCTTCTTCTTCCAGTGTGGCCCAGAGACACCAAAAGTGTGGACACCCCTGCTGAGACTACTCTTTCTTTGCCATGACAGAGACTTCTAATTGTCCATTGATGTCCATTCTCCCCCTCGTAGTTTTAGCTTGACACATGGCTACTGAGCCAGAGGCTATATTCTCCAGCCTTGCTGGCAGCCGGAAGTGGCCATCTGACTAAATTCTGGCCAATGAGATGGAAGCAAAAGGGATGTATGCAACTTCTACAAGAGGAAACTATTGGGCTTCCCTGTCCTCTTTTCTCCTGGAATGTAGAATTGGTGCTGGGGGGTTAGCTTTGATCATGCAACTAAGGAAAACACCCTAGAAGACGGCAAAGTAAGATAGAACGAGCTGGACTCTGGACAGCCCTGTGCCATGGGCCCATCTACTGAGCCTGGACCTCCTGCCTGCCTGTGGACTATAATGCAAGAGAAAAATAAGCCTCCTCCCAGCCTCTGCTCATCCCTCAGCCCTCCGCTTAGACATCATTTTCCCTAGGCAGCTGTCTCGGACCCTCCCGGGACCAGTGCAGCTGTGAGCTTGTAACCGTCCTCACCAGAGCACACATCGCAGGGTCCTGTAAAGACTTGTTGGCTTGTTTGCAACCTCCACCGGACCAGTAGCGCCTTGAGGCAGGGACCACAATCTTACCCGCCTTCTTTTCTTAGGACTTGGGATAGCATAGGAACTCAGTAATGTAGAATAAATCAATGGTAGTACCTCACGCTTGCAAACTGCCTTGGTTCTTGCCTAAAGGGATCTTGAGCACTTCCACCTGCTTAATCCCAAGCTAAAACTGAAGAAAGATTCCCATTCTTTTCTTTCCTCCAAACACCTCTCAGGGCTTTCTTCCATATCCAGTCTACTAGGCCAGGCTCCTAAAGAAGTGCTACCCAACTGGGTTTGTTGACTGTGGCCAAAGTATAGCCTGGCGCCGGACCCCAGTGGTAAGACCCCTGTTGTCGGGAGGCTCCATCCAATGGGAGACCGGGTAATACTTTGATTAAGTCTGTGAGGTGTAGCAGGAGTTACCCTCACTAGATTATTTTTGCTTTGAACACCTCGGCAAAAATAGAGTCTCCCGGTAAATGGTGGGGGGATGGTGTGGATGAGGGAGAATCCATACATCAAATTTAATTAGAAAGGGTGTGCACACGCCTTTATAATTTGTTTTTTAACTTATATACAGCTATAGAGGTCTGTTTACAAAGCTGGGATGGGGCAGTCTGGTGAATTTCTCTGGTCACAGTGTACAGGGAACTCACACTGTCCAACGGACGGAGGCCTTGGCAGCTGGCTCTGCAAGTCAGGGATCTGGCCCCAGGCCAGCCTTTCCTTGAAGACACTTCCCAAGAGCTTTGGCCTTGGCAGCAGTTAGATGCTGCTGCTTTTTATTAGTGCTTCCTTCTCTCTTGCGCCAGACCCTTTTTTAGGGTTCTTTGTGCAGACGGCGGTGCTCATTGAGGCCTGAAGGCTGAGAATAGCAGTCTGCCTGCCTTCCCGCCCGTTAGCCTTGGCTTCAGGGACCGAAAGCACGGCATCATCCACACTCCCAAACCAACCTCCCCTCATGCACAGTTGTGATGCTGCAGCTCAGGAGGCTCAGAAACCCCATACGCTCTCCTGAAGGCTCAGTAGGCCCAGGGAACCTCAGCCTGGGGTGTAAGCAGGTCTGCAAGGGTTGTGCTTACCCCCGAGCAAGCGGGCTGTATCCTTTAGCCTAAGAAGAATGAGACTGGTGCTTTTGAGAAGAAAGGCCACCACCTTAGAGCAGGGCATTCAAGCCCTGCATTTGTCTCAGGCATGTCCTCTACTATGACAAGTAGATTATCACACTGTCCTGGTCTTTGAGCCAGAATCCCACACATCTGGGGAGGGATATAAAGGGCTGGGTTTCCTAGGCACAGCCTCTCATGGTTATATTTCCTCCCCAGTGGAGCACAGGGGAAGGTGGGGTGGGAGGGGTGGCCACCCTCAAATAAGCCATCAAGCAGGGCACCCTCTGGGGCCACTGATCCCCTCTGTGCACTCCTCATGGGTTCACGTCAGCTAATGGTGCAAGGCGACTGTTCCAGAGTTCATGTTCATCTCACCTGTTCAGGTGACAAAGCATGTGGAAGTCATGAATCTCTGTGATCTTAAACTTTAAAATACTCAGTGTATGTTGCTTTTAAGTGGTCACCATTTTACACTACATTCTAGTATAGCTATCCTAAAGCATGTGCCAAGGTCTTAAGAACTATCTAGAATTGATAGTTTTATGCTCTGACTTAATTTTATCTGAGAATGAGGAAGAGAATTGCCCTTATTCAGCTTTGGAGGCTCAGGTACCTCCAGAGCTTTGTTGAAGGTGAGGGATCCCACCCTAATGGACCGTTAGAGTCTGTGATTTGGGTTGAACAGGGAGACCCTCAGCCAGGCTCTTGGCAGCCCTTCCAGCACTTTCTCTCTGAGAGTGAAATTAAGAGAAATAGTTCAGCACTTGAGTTCAGAGGCCTTAAGAATGTGCAGGATCCCCTTCTAGAATGATCTAACTTAAAAATGAGATTAAGAGGTGGCCCAACCCAGATCAAGGTGGTTACAAGCATGAGTTTCACATAGAGTCTTTCCTATAAGCCAGGCTTTGATCCCCACTCAGGTCGTCTGACCCACGTCTCAAGAACTGAAAGCACCCAGCCACCTATACGACCACCAGTCCTACTGGTGAGGCTGGCACCCAGGGATAACTGAACCAACACAGGTGACTATGCTGCTTACTCAGCTTTTATTAATGCAGGTTCAATCCAAATCCATACTAACCTAATAAAAATAATACTAACCTAATAACAATAATACTAACCTAATAGCAATAATAATCACTCGGGAACAATCAATAATAACATCACACAAGAAAACTGGGGAATAACAAACCCAAGTCCCAAGAGTCCAGGTCAGGTCCGGTCAGGGAGGCAATGGGGTTGGGCAGCTTGTGTCTTGCAAGGCAGAATCAGAGGGGCGGGGTTGCGGCGAAGCTCTTCCTCCCCAGAGGCTGAATGTGCAGGATGCAGAATGTGCAGGACGTCTCAAAGTGACCTGCTCTCCGGATGCGTCCCCCGTGGTCTCAAGTCTGCTGCTGTTATGCTTCTTTCGACTGCAAAGTCATGTTAATTTTGCACAATTTCTCATAAACATATTTTTCTTAATTTGGATAAGCACATGTTATTTTCCTCAGTCCCAATAGGCACATGTTTAGGTCACTTCTGATAGCCACATGTTTTGTGCAACCTCGATAAGCACATATAGTGTATGTTGCTCTATTGTGCATGCTCTGAGAGGGTGGTGTTACCCTTCAGATGAACACATGTTGTCTTCCACACTCCCTGTACTGCGCGTGCTCAGGGGTTGTAGTATTTCTCTGAGTCATTGCTCTGCTGCACATGCTCTAAACAGGCTTCACGTCCTGCTCTCCACAGTGATGTCATTAGGGCCACAGGCGAGGAGGCCCCGCGGACCACGGAGCACAGGGGCGCAATGCCCCCTCAGTCAGCACCCAAGCCACTAAGGTGCTGCCAAGCCGGGTTGCCCCCAGGGGTCACCGCCTCGCCGGCCTCGGTGCCCATGCCTCCGCTGCCTTCCCCCATGGGCTGGGAGCTCAGTCTGGGCTGCATGGCCTCTCTTGCCAGCCGCCTGCCCAGAGCCAGTTCATGCACCGCAAAAGAAACCTCAACAAAGTGAAAGACAACCTTCAGTGTGGGACAAAATATTCGCAAACCATATATCTGATGAGGGCCAAAATATCCAAAATATATAAAAAAGGCCTACAACTCAGTAGCAAATAAAACAAAATAATCCAATTTTAAAAATTGGCAAATGACCTGAATAGACATTTCTCCAAAGAAGATATAGGGAAGGCCAACATAAAAAGATGCTCAACATCACTCACTAGTCATTAGGGAAATGAAAGTTAAAACTGCAATGAGATATCACCTCACACCTTTTAGAAGGCCGTCACCAAAAAGAAAAGAGATAGATGCTTGCCAACATATAGAGAGGCACGGATGGTGGGAATACAAATGGCTGCAGCTGCTATGGAGAACAGTATGGAGGATCCTCAGGAGATTAGAAGAAGAACTGCCAGACGGGGGTGGGCAAGAGCAGGTTTATGTTGTGAGTATGTGAAACACAGAGTTTATTCTTATATTATTATATTATATTATTATAATCATAAGCTGCATGTCCTTTTCCATGCAAACAGCTGTAGGCCTATGTTTGCCCACTCCTGTATGGTCTAGCAATTCCCCTTCTGGGAATATCCAAAGGAAAATAAAACACTAACTTGAAAATGTCTGCACCCCCTGTTTATGGCAGCATCATTCTCAGTGGCTGAAACATGAAAGCAGCCTAAGCAACCATTGATGGTTGAATGGATGAAGGAATTGTGATACATGCGCGCGCGCGCGCACACACACACACACACAGAGTGGAGTCTTGTCAGCCATAAAAGGGGGAGGAATCATACCATTTGTGAAAATATGGGCGAAACTTGAGGACATTATGTAGGTGAAATGAGTCAGACAGAGTAAAACAAATACTGTGTGATCTCACTTAGATGAGGAATATAAAAAACAAAACAAAACCAATCTCAGATCAGATTTGTTGTGACCAGGAGTATGGAGGAGGGGGAAGGAGGAACTGGAGGAATGTGGCCATAAGATACACACTTCCAGTTATAAGAAAAATAAGTCCTAGGGATGTATTGTACAACATGGTGACTACAGCTAAAACTGCTGTGTGGTAGGTAGGAAAGTTAAGGAGGAGATTCTAAGAGTTCTTATCACGAGGAGAACATTTTTTTCCTTTTTTCTCCTTTCTTTTCTTTTTATTGTCTCTATATGAGAAGATAGAGGTTAGCTGAAACTTTTGGGGTAATCATTTCATAATAAATGTAAATCAAACCTTAAAAAAATGAGGTTAGTAATAAAAGCTTTTTATTGAGTGTGTGTTGGGTGCCAGGCCCTGCGCTATTCCCTCTGTGTGTGTAATTTCATTTAGTGCTCACAACAGCCTGTGAAGTAGGCACCATTATCGTTCCCACCTTACAGGTGATGAAACTGAAGCTCAGAGATTATATAATTTGCCCAAGGTGATCCAAAGGCCTGGCGTGTCTGACTCTATAGTTTCAACCACTTTGGTCCCAGGAGAATGGGTCTGTATGGCTCAAGACTCCTTGAGTTTAGGTTTGCTTGATGCCCTGACTGGTGGCAAATGGTCTGATTTCAATGCCTCTGACATGAGCACGTCCTTTTAATTCTGTTGGGGTTGAGAGCCTTTAGTATCCCCTGTTTGGAAACCACCCATGTCTGATGGTCATAGAAAAACATTCCCCAACCCTTGCACTCCTATGTAGGGAAAGATCTGAAGATAAAACACCAAATAGGGTGTCTGAATTGCTTTTTGTCTATTGTGAGTCAGGCTTTGCCACTGTAAATGTCCTAATTACTCTCAAAGTTTAAAGCTCCAGAAGTTTTATCTCCCCATGTTGGGCTACAGCCTCTTCTACCAAGTACAGTGATTTGGCACAGCAAGCTTTGTAGAGGGCAACTTACGCAGACACAAGGGTCCTGGCTCAGAAGGGTCCTGTGCTTGGTTTAATGTCTTGCTGTAGCTGCCTTGAAGTTGTTAATAATATTTAAATGAGAGGCCAATCATTTTCATTTTGCACTAGAACTGCAGGTTTTGTAACTGGTCCTGTAATTTAGGAGGCAAAAATAACCCTCTATGACATAGAGTAGCCACAGCCATGAACTGGTTACCTCAGAGCCAAAGATGACATGCCTGTGGCATCCCTTGTCAGCTCACTCTCTTTGTGCGGAGAGTAAGTGACCATGGGAAGCCACCCAGAGGAGACATCCACTGTCCCAGCCTGCAGGGGAAGCTGATGTAAACGTCAGAGCAGGCGCTCAGCACTGGCCCCATCAGAAAAGTAAAGGGGAACAGAGATGAGGGAGTGTTGGGAACTGCCCCACCTCATTTTAGGGACTGCAGCCTCGCCGACAGGCAAGAGGGCCCCAAGGCTGGAGCTGAGCAAGGAGGCCTTGGGAAAATAGGCCACTGAGGAGACAAAACATGTCCCCCTGGCAGGGGCGTGGGCACTGCCTCCCTCACATCACCCTGCTTGGCCCCAGTCAACGGGCCACAAAAAATAAATGTTTTGTTTTTTATATTCCTCATCCAAGTGGGATCACACAGTACTTGTTTTACATTGGTTTAGTCAATGATGGGTAAGACCCCTCGATGGCAGGGGCAACCTAAGACAGGCACAGTTGCATAGTGGCCATGAGGGAAGGACTTGGGGGACACGGACAAGGGGGAAAAGACCCTCACCCCTTGGTTTTGATATGGGCGGAGTCCTCATTCTATCTGAAAGAAGTCTCCTTATTTCTTGGTGGCTCTGCCTTGCCTGCCTGGCTCAGGCTTGAAACAATACTAAAAGTAGGCACAGCCCTAAACTGGATTGGGCGGTTCCCGGGGACAATTAGGCCTGGAAAAGGAATGCATTAAATTCTATGAAACTTACTTTGCTAAGAATGCCCTTGAATTAATGAGTACTGATGTTTGGGGTTGAGCATAGAATATGATCGTTTTCTCAGGTTTCAGGGTTGAGTGGGTGCCACCCTGACCTGAGGCAAATCTCTTGTGTTCCTTCAGTTGCTATCTATGATCTCTATTTGTTTTCTGTAAATGTAGCCTTTTGACATTGATTGATGAGCTTTACATCCATGCTGTATACCCCTGGGTATATGGTTCTCAATAAAAGCCACCTCAAGAGACGGGCTCAGGGGCATTCTCCACTAGAGGGAACTGCCACCCCTTTCACTGACAGACCAAGAGAAAAGTGTCTGGAATGACTTATTTTATGTCCCCATCTGTGACAACCCGGAGCGTACTCTGCAGGACAGAGTCCGCACTCCCTCCTCAAGTGAGCCCTGATGCTATTTGAAAATCCCAGGAGAATAGGAATAGGTAGCTCAAGGCTCCGTGAGTTCGGGTTTGCTTGATGCCTTGACTGGGGTATGTCCTTCGAACTCCATCAGGGTTGAGAGCCTTTAGTATTTCCTATTTTGAAACCAAATCATTGAACCGCCAAACCATTGAAGAGGGCTCTGTTTAAACAGGCAGGGTGAGGGCTGGGGACAGGTATAGTATGAGGAAGGCAGAGGAAGAAGCGCTTAGCTCCCACTAAAGGCTGCCCACAGACCTTAGGTCCTGCTTCTCCTAGAGTCATAAAGATGCTAAACCAAAGGGCAGAGTTGGGAGGGAAAATCGCTGCCATCTGGTTTGGCTCCTGTCTTTACCTCTGCTTCCAACTTGCTCCTTTGGCTTTCTCACTTGCTTATAATTTTTCTTGATGACCCCATGCACCGCCAGCCACAAGCTGTCTCCCAAGAGGCTTTTCTGGGGGAGCTGGGTCTCAAGCAGCCATTTCTGCCCTGCCTGACATTCTGCCCCACGGTTAATGTTGTCATTAAATATTAGGGAGGGAAAGTAGAGACCCCGGCTGACAGACTCTGGCCGCAGTGACATCAGCTGTGGCTGGGAGTGATACGAGTGGGTAGGGGAGGCGACATCTGTGAGACACACCATCTGGACCGTGCTTGAGATTTATAAAGAAACTGTCCATCACCAAAGCACTGGCAGCCCATTAAAAAGCCCGGGTTTTTCTTTTCTAGAGTGTTGTGATTTCCCACCTCTTGTTCAGACGCAAAAGATCTTTTAAGAAGAAAGGAAGTCCGAACTGCTCTGGACCATTTGGCTTCTGCGTTAAAGTCAAGGTTTATAAATTATCATTGGTGGACATCTGTAGACAGATACTCAGTGCTTCCCCAGAATTTGGGGCATGTTCACCCCTGGACTGCCTTGCTGCTGAGGCAGAATTTTGGCATCCGCAGCAGCTGCCCTGTGCTGCCTGTATGTTGTCTGCCCCCAGGACCACTCACCGGCTGGCTCTGAGCTGGCAGCCTGAGGCTCTGCATTGTCATGGAGACAGTTTTAAAAACGTATTGTTGGATTGTGGGCTTATTTCTACCACCTTGAAACAAGTGGGTTTGTAGAAAAGCCACAATGGAGGGAGAGAAAGGGCTTTCAGAGAGTGGAGCTGGTGCCAGAGTAGTGGGCTGCTGTTTGCTGTTTGGTATTCCACACGGGCAGCAGCGTGCTGATCAGCTTGCTTCCAGCGACTCCTGGGAGTGTGCATCAGACAGAAGGCCACTGCCTCTGCAGATAAATTTGCAGATTCTAGGGAAATGAACTGCCATGCAGCCCAGTCTGGGGCGGCGGGGGCCAGTGGGGGGAACCAAGTGAGCCCCCATTCAGATACACTGGCATAAATCTATGCTTCATGCAGGCAGAAAAGCTGTCCTTTGCCTGTGCACGCCGGCAGGCTGCCCTTGGCCTGTCTGTGCCAGATCCTTAAGGGACATCTCTTTCCACATAGGACCTGAGTGCCCGAGCCATCTGGGCTTCTCTCTCCTATTCCCAGTTCCTGCAAGGGCTTCAGACGGCCCAGTTAGGGCACCAGTCACCCTGTTGCCTGCTGCTTTGTAGGTCAAAAAAGAGCTGAATATCAACAATTACATATTGTTCAGCCTAATTGAAAGTCTTGGGTCAATCTGGCATCTTACTTCAGGATTAGATGATAAGAACATTAAAGAAAATCAGTAATAGAGTTTTCTCTTGCCCGATAACCTAAATCATTCTAAATTCCAGAAATCTGTAAGTCACCTTCCAAATGATGTACCTGCTACCAATCACTCCCTCAAGGCTTTGAAGCAGACTGCCTTTCTGTTGAGCTTTGAGCTTTGTATATGTTTTCTGCTACCTGAGGTAGGACCTAGATCTATTTTGGTGCCCACAGAGAAAACAGATACCTCAAAAGCACTTTCTAATGGATTTCATGGATTTGTTAACTGGTTTAATCACAAGTACAAGAAACTATGTTTTTGTTACCTGTATCTCCTTTTTTGCTAGGAATTTTAGTGACTTTTAGAACGCCCCTTGGAGTTAGCTTGCCTACCATTCTCTATGTAGGCCTGACACCTACAGACGGTGAACACATTTTGACTTGGGACCTAAAGAGCAGCTGTCAGTTTCTAAGACACCTCCTCTCTTTTCCCTCCCCGGCCGTGCTCTACCTGCATTAGATGGCTGCAGCAAGGGGCCTCTAACTCCCCTGCTGGGGCTTTGAGCTATTCAGCCATGATCATATATACTCACAAAATAAATATCCTGCCTGAAGTTTTCTATGGCTTCATCCTAGTATTCCCCAATCTCTCTCTCTCTCTTTTTATTCCCCTCCTTTGTTTCTATGCACTCACTGCATGGTCTCCTTTCTTGAACATGATGCTTTTATTTATTTTAATAACCACTCATAAATCATCCCTTTCTCTTCCCAGGGAAGCTCACTTCCCTCTCTCCCTGTCATTTGTTTTCATTCTTTCGGTGGCGGTGTGGTAGGTAGTTAGACAGGAGCAGAGTAAGGATGACGGGCTAAGCACTGAAGTTCGCCATAGCAGAGAGCCCCGTGTGCCCATCGATGGACAAAACTGGGAGAACAAGGACCTCGCTCCTAGGATGACCTTTCCTTCCCTAGCATATCACTGGCCATGTGGTCTGTACCCTCTGACCTCTCATATCGCTGGTCATGCAGCTTGGACCCTACCCTAACCTTTCCTCCGCTGCATGTCACTAGTCATGTGGTAGATCCGCTGAGAGGAGAAACAAGGGACTGAACGGTAGCCTCCTGTGACTCCCATGTGGGTCATTGCACGACCACTCGTTAAGCATTAACCTTGAGAGATGACATCTAGACCTCAGCTGGGTTTCAGCTCCAGGCCCAGAAAAGCAGCAAAACCAGACAAGTGAGCCATGGCTGACATCAGCACCAGCTGCACTGACTAATGACCCCGTGCCCTGGAGGCCAATCAGTGGAGACCACGGCACATCTGAAAAGCTGATGAGTAGTCATTGAGATCCTCCCCTGGGACTGCCCCTAAAATCCCTGCCCTTAAAAGCCCTTAGGAAGGAGGTCCCAGCATCTATGAAGCAGGCCCCTTCCTTCCCCCCTTCCCCCACGCATGTTTTCCTTGCCTCTCTCTTTCTCCTAAGCTCCAAGGGTCCTTCTTTTGCCTAACTTGTTTCTTGCGTCCAGTTCTTCTGTGGTTCACTTATTCTACCTCTGTGACTTGGTAAATAAACTTTCTCTTAGAGTTTGAGTCTTGGCTGTGAATTCTTTCTCAGCCAGAACTCAAGTACCAAGGTTGCTGAACTGAGGTCTAACACTTGGTGTCCTTTCACTAACAATAGCTGCTCAAAGTGGGAGCTCAGGCAGAATTCTCAACCTACCTACAGCAATGGAAGCAAACTATGAAGTGTAAGGCCAGATCTTTTGGCTGAGCCAAGCATGCTAGTTATAGCATTTGCTGTACAGCCAGACTAACTTGAGTCCAAGCTCCGTTTTGCCCGACACTAAGAGTGTGACCCTGGGGAAGTCACGTAAACTTGGTGCTTCAATTTTCTCATCTGTGAAATAGGAATAATAATGTACCTACCTCATAGACATGTTGTGAGGATTCAGTCCGTAAGACAGTCATCTGCACAGTGTAAGTGCTTAGCACACATTAGCTATCATTAGCCTTGCAATCCCAGCATTAGCAAATTATTCCCTTTGGTTATGTGTTTTGCTCACCCTGCAGGTTTTCTTCAAACTAGCATATGTTTTTGAGAGGCAGCCTGCCTACTTTACTATTTTGCTGAGGGCTCAAGAGGGTTCTAAGGCCCACTGGGGCCTCCCTATAGGGTATCCAAGGGCGACAGAAAGGTGACAAAGCAGGAGAGCTTCCAGAAGCTTGCCCCACTCTGTGTCCTCACTTCCTGATGTACAGCGAGGGCTAGCATGGACCGGGCAGCCTATCAGTAACTCTGTGCTTTGATACACATCCAGAGTTGGGAAAGGGATTTCTATAACCCCAGTCCTGCAGCTAACCTCTGGGCAGGAAAGGAGGCTGGGGCATTTTCTCAGCTTTCTCAGAGGAAGCCATTCGTTGAGGATGAAGTGATGCTACTGCACACGACCTCTCTCTGCCCCAGGGTCAGTTCCTACGGTGAGCCCATCAGCCCTCTCCTACATTGAGCTTGTCCTGGCCTGCTTCCTCATTCCCACGTGGCCACGGCAGAGATGACTGCTCATCCCGGATTTGCTGCCGGGTGCCACGTCCTGCAGTACCAGAGCCCCAGAACAGTGGTCCTCCCAAAGCCTCTCCAACTTGGTTGTGCTAAAGATGCTTCCCTAGAATTTGGGTCTCACAAGGACAGAAACATACCCTCCTTCCCCCAAGAAAGATATTAAACATCCCATCATTTTAGACACCATTTAGGAAGTCTTAAAATTTCAAACATTATCATCAGATGTCAATTTTATTGCCAAACACTTGGTAAACAAGGTACTCCCTTCTCCTCCCCCCAGCCACAGACTACAGCGCATTCCCGGGGCCCATTATTCCAGAGCCCCTTCCTTTGGAAGGGCTGGGGGACTTCTGCACAGCCAGGGATACAGACAACCCTGAAGGGCCGCAGTCCAAGCCTGGTGTCCGCCAATACCCCTGGCTGAAGTTCAACCTGCCCCATTCCTTCCCTTACCACCCTCCCAAGTTCAAAATAACAGTGTCCACAAATTGAGTGCTATCTGCCAGGGACTGTGCTGCTTTCCAAGGATTAGCTCGTTTAACAACTCCCTCACAAGTAGAATTTATTGTCCTCATTTTACAGAAGACAAGAGGGGCATGTGAAACAGAAGGTAATAGTTTGAGTAAGTCAAGACACTTGATCCTTTGCCAAACGTTTTGCCTTGAAGGTATGGTAACTACATGGACTGGATTTTCAGAATTGTGTAGGTATTAGCATTCTGCCCCACTGTGTTCCGAATATCAACATTTTGGTTTTGAAATTCCATTTCCCAGTCAGTCTCTCACACTAAGTAGGGGGAAGGAGAAGTGTAGTGGCAGCATGAAAAGGCTTTGTCACCGATGTAGATACTCATGTAGAGGGGGAAAGGCGTGAGCACTTCAAAATGGCACCTCATTTAAAAATCACGTTAGACTAGGTTTTTGTGCTCATGTGGGACATGACAATACTTGATGAATCATACTGCAGACGAGATTACCCATGTCCCTCAGAAAGACACCACCCTCCCTTTCTATATCCTTACATCTGCTACTAACTACACCCTCTGCTCCAGCCCTGACCTCTGTGAAGCCAAAGCAGCACCAGGGACAGTATGAAGGGGCATGTGGGAGAGGCACGGGGCTGGGAGGAGGCGCGTGCGGACAGTGAGTGCATCAGAGCTCTGTGGGACCGAGCACATGCACGAGCAGACAAGATGCTGTTCTGCAAAGCACGTGATCAGGTGTAATACTGTAGGGGTTGCACCTGGCACCCAATGCCACATGCGTCACATATAAGGCCTAAGCAACATTTCTTGAACTATGAGTTTATCTTCTGGATACCTGGAAGTCCCTTCCAGCCTGTGTCAAGAAATACATTTCCTTACATTCCTCTGCCAAATGCGTCCAGGGTGGGGATGCAGTTGTACGGTGAAGAAAATGCAAGTCTCCACAGCAACCGGTTCACCTCAATCACCTGGAAGTCTTAAGAAGTGGGGTATTCTGGTTCACTAAACTTTCTCATCGATTTAGTATTGATCAGAAATCTCTTTTTGTTGTGTTTTGAAACTGGAAATGTTTCTGAAATGCTGAGTTTCTTGGCTCATCAAGAACAGTTGCATGAGGGTGCCGGGCCCAGTTTGGTGATCTGGGACTGGTTCTCCAGGTCCACGATCATTAGCTATGCTGCCTCTGCTACAGGCAACACAGATCAATGCCCTCGAAGGTAATTCATCTCTTTCTTTTCTTACTGTAATGTAAAGCTGATTAAGCGCATGACCTTATGAATTTGACCTGATTAATCAAGGTTCCTCCAAGGGAAAGAGAACAACAATGACTCTGATGATGGTTGATTGGCAGATGGAGTATCCTTAGGAAATGGAAAATGCTTGAAATTAGTGCCTGAAGGACCATCAGGTCTGCCTGTGAACAGGCATGAGGGTGGCAAGGAGGTTAAGCCCAATGCGGAAGTAAAGGTGTCTGCTCATGGCATCATAGCATAAATGGTTCCTAGGATCAATGATCAGAGAGACTGTCTCCTCAGCAACCACAGTAGTGCCTGGCACAGAGCAGGTACTTAGTATAAATTGATTGAATGAATGGAGGCCTGTCCTTGACCTATTTTATACAGATTTACCCTGGTCACCATTCATTCGTCCATCATCCATCCATTGTCTCCATCCAGTGTTTATGTGCTTACCTTATGTGAGATGCTAAACCCTGGGCTAGAGGAGAACAAATGGTAAATAAGATATAGCCCTTCATAAAGAGCCAGTCACCCTGTGTTTCCACAGACTTTTTAAAGGTGGGGGAATAAGTGGTGGGTGTTACAAAATGGCATGGACACAAGCTGCATTCTATATGCCTTTTAACCCAAGACTCTTACTGCCCCCATTGAAGACTCACAGTCTATGTGCTTCCTTATGAAAGGAAATGTCCATCTTCCTGTCCAAGTGTGATGTAAGCATTGGTCACTGACTGTGCAGGATACTGGGCTAGGTTCGTGGGTAATTCCATGCGAAATAATGTCCTGCTTGTTTCCTTAGTAATGAACCAAACTAAAGCTTCTTCGAACCCTTTCCATGCCTCCTCACCTCCCTCCACAGGATGTTCCAAGAAGGTAAGTGTGAAGGTCCTGAGCCACTTCAAGGCTGCGATTTCCAGGATGAGAACTTCCAGCATGGTGCTCTGCTCTGGGGCGAGTTCTGGGCACTTATTAGAATGTCCACAGTCGGAGAAGCAAGCCATTCTCCACCATCATCTCTGCCACACCTACACCTCCAATTTTCTCTTGCTGTATATTTCAGAGTAAGAAACACTTCTCCTTTCTGGCATCATTTCAAAGAGAAGAATATATATAAAAGGCTCAACAAAGAATCTTGGAAATTGCTCCTCCTCAAAGAGCGACATGACCACTTATCTTGGAATATAGAGATGGGTCTATATTCTAGAGGGTAGTCTGAAATTTGGAAGAACCATTTTTTACTAAGTTAGACTTCTGCATTTGTTACTTCTACTTAGCTATATACTTGTTTTTGTAAGAATCCAAAAGTTGTTTTTTTTTTCCTTTACACAGTGCTTTTCTCTAAGTGCAAAACTCTCACTTGGTGACATTCAGATCTGGGCCATTATGGCACATGTGCCAGTATGATCTGCAGTGTGCCTTTCGAGACCAATCCTTTCTGCAGTTGGTCATGACAGTACAATGCACTATCTAGGCACAGTACACTCACACGATCCTCTTTAGTGACTACACCTACAGCTCCAAAATCACAGTACTGAGAGCACCACTTTCTGAGATCATGATCCCCTTGTCCATGAAACCAAGGCGCAGAGAGGTGATCTACCCAGTCACTCAGTAAGTCAGAAAACAACCTGAGTAAAGGGCCAGGTAAGATCCCCTCTGTACTTTTCAGTGCCTTATCCAAAAACCAGATTGTGTCCTTCTCATGTAAATGTACCGACTTTGGAAGTAAGTGGTTTTAGGTAGAACTTCCTGTTAAGGTTTCAAAAGGCCCCTAGCAAATCAGGACCCACAAGGCAATAACCAGTATCACATTAACACTTTAGTTAAATGCTCCTGACTCACACACAATACCAATTATTACAGCTCACTGACATCCTGGTTACTGACAAGAAGAAAATTTGAGGGGAAAAAAAGTCACCCATTCAAAGGAAAAAACCTTGGCACATCTCCTTTCCTGGTTTCATAACATTTTAAGTATAACACCTAAGCACTGCTTCTTTCTACACAATACTCCTGTACCTATTGGCACATGATGGGGCGGGGGGGGGGGCGAATAACAAAGTGTGTGTATGTGTGTAACACCAGACATTTTAGGGACAATTCTGTCCAGCACAATATACATGAAATATGTCTAACGTAGAAGTTTTCTACCCTGATTCTTTTTTTTTTTTTTTTTTGGTAACTTTTATTTCCTGATCCTGGTTTAATGTAAAAAATAATGTTTTATTTCCCACCTTCCCTGATGAAGGCAGAGTCAATGGCTGGCTACTGCTGGGGGCGGATTTCGGTTTCATGGAAGGGAAGCATTCTAGGGTTAAAGTCACCTGAAGACAACTGAACAGGACTTTTTGGATGAGGGAGTGGCCTGGTCTTACAAGCATTTCCCCCTAGAGGCTAAACAACCATATGTTCGTAATGCACTGTTCCTTCCAATGCTAGGAATCCATATTCCCAGAAGCAAACTAAATCATCAGCAGCCCTCCTGCCTCCCAACTCCAGGTTAAGAAAGGCACAAAGAAGACCAACAAATAATAGAGGTGTCACTTTGGATGCAGGAAACCTTGAGGTACCAGGAGAAGAATACCGGCGGCCTCATCTGGCCAATGGGAAAGGTGAGGCACAGAGAGACCAACTAAATACTTTCAGTCATAGGTGAGAGGGAATTTAACGGGGAAGAGGACGAGATATACCACCAACAATAGTGAGCACAGCTCTCAACAGCAGAGAGGCAATTCCAGCTCTTCAGCCACCACAGTCAATTAATTGCCCTCAGAGCCATTGTGATGATTCCTTCACAGAGGGAATCCTATAGTCCAAACTCCCTGGCGCCCACTCTTGGGACTGCATCCAGGGCTGGAGGTTTAGGCAGGATTGGCCTGGGCAGGCACATAAGGTAGCTCTGCTTCTTAAGGCATGGCTGCTGTCGGTGAGGCGTGAACTCCACATTGCGGGGTGAGCATCAGACACCGCCTTCCCTGAAACTACCCTGCGGGAACGCTTCATCAGGTGGAACACTGCTGCCTAAGGGACGCGCCGCCCCCAGAGGCTGGGGGCTTCCTCTAAAGCTAAACAGCATTACCAAATCAACTGATTTTTTTGTGTCACTTGGGAGAATAGGAGAAAAAAGACACAAATTGACCATTACTTGCAGATGATTGTCTAACTAGAAGACCTAGGGGAATTGGTGAAAGAAGAAAAAAAAAAAAAAAACACTATCAGGACTAAGACCAGAATTTGCTCAAGTGGCCGATTAAGTCAAGCATACAAAAATCAATAGTTTTTTAGGTCACTTAGGTGTGGCCTTACACCTTAGAAACACTGTGCTTTACTGTGGGGCCTCCAAGCTTCGGGAAATTTCCCATATTTTAAAAGGTGGGCGTGAGCCAGGGAGCTGTCCCCTCGGCTGCAGTAAGGGCAGTGGTCTCAGACACCAGTATGTGAAAGGTGCCTGGGGTGACTGCTGCGGAAGCAGGCAATGGCTCCTGCACTCTCTCCTAGGGGCGCCCTCCCCGCATCCCGACCCAGCCCGTCTCCCAGCACTTTTCTATTCCAACCCAAAAAACACACAAGCAAGCTTGGCAAAAGGCGGTGTGGGAGCCACCGCGGGTGGATATGGTCAAAGATTGTGCTATGTCATTTCCATACGATCTCAGTTTTTATAAACGAAGGCGGCAAACCGAAAGGTCTGGCGTGTTGGATCTCTTATCGCCTCATGGGTCAGAAGCTTCTAGAGGTGCTTGTGCTGCTCCCCAACTTGGGACTCCCACGGCCAGGTCAAAGTGGCCCCGGGAGGCCCCACAGGGATGAGGGTGGCAGTCTGGCCCTCGAAAGGCGGCGGTCATTTGCGGTCCAGGCTGGCGTGCAGCTGGGCCTCCCGCACCATGCGGTCGAAGGAGCGAGTGTTGGTTTCCTCGCGCACCTTCTCGCGCACGTGGAAGGAAGCCCGCGCTGTGGAGCGGGCGCTCTCCAGCGCGCTGCGCCGCTCCCTCGACAGCTGCTCGCTGCGCTCCAGCTTCCGTCCGATGGCTTGGAGCAGCTCCTGCCGGCGGCAGTCTTCATCCCTCTCCACCTTCTCCTTTTTGGCACGTTGGGCTCGCTCCTTCTCCAAACGACTCTGGCCTACGCGCCGCGCTTTCTGCTGCACCGTCTCCTCGGCCACTTGTGTCGCGTGCTGCAGCCGCCGCTCCCCTGCCCGGGCCAGCGCCTCAAGGCGCGCCTGATGCTCGCGCTCTTTGCGCTCCGCCGCCTCCTTGGCCCGCCGGCCCTGCAGCTCCTCCTTCCGGGCCCGCTCCCGCAGCTCCCGGGTGCGCTGCTCCACCAAGTGCTCGTAGTTCTCCTGCGCGCGACCCATGCTGGCCTCTAGGGAGCTCCGCAGGCCCTCGCGCTCCTCGAGCTCCTGGCGGGCCCGACCTTGAAGCAGCGCCAGGTGGCGCGCCTGCTCGGCCCGGATGAGCTCCCGCTTCTCCCGCTGCAGCTGGTCCCCCTGCCGCTGCTTGATACAAGCCGCGCGCTGGGCGCGCTCCTTGTGGACCTGCTCGGCCCGCTCGCGCCCTTGCTTCAGGCCCTCCTCCCGCTGCTTCAGGTTCTGCTCTTGCTGCAGCTTGCGCAGCCGGTCCTCCCGAGCCGCGCGCTCCGCCCGCTCCCGACGCAGTACGCTCTGGCGCTCGGCCAGCTCCCGCCGCCGCTCCTCGCTAAGCTCGCACTGTCGCTGCCGCCGCCGCGCCTCCTCGCGCTCCTCGCGGCCCCGGCGGCCGCGCCGCTCCTCCACCTGCGCGGCCCAGGCTCGACGACCCTGCTCCCGGGCGCGCTGCTTCTCGCGTTCCTCGCGCTCCCGCCGCCGCTCTGCACGCACGCGCTGCTGCTCCCATTGGCCGTGGGCCGCGGCGCGCTGCTCCAGCAACAGGCGCTCCTCCTGGTGCCGCGCCAGCATCAGCGCCGCGATCTTCCGGTCGCGCTCTGGGACCCCGCGCAGGCCCCGCTCCGCGCGCACTTGCCGCACGATGCGCTCGACGTGCTGAGTGGTCTGAGGTGAGTGGCTCAGATCGCCAAGGCTGAAGCTGCGGGCCGTGAGCGGCACCAGGGCCAGGGCAGACGGGCGGCCCAGAGGGTTGGGGGCGGAGGACAATGACCCCGCGGGGCAGCTGTTTCGGGCTGAAGCGCGCGTTGGCCAGCGCAGCTCCCGAAGGCTCTCCCCGCTGTAGGATGATGACGATGCGCCGGACTCAGAACTGAGGGCGCCTTCTCGCCGGCGGGACAGTGAGTCTAGTGAGTGGCTTTTTCTACCCGCCCGTGAACTCGCGGGCGGAGGTTGGGGCCGGGCCGGGGACGGACTGGAGGATGCCTTGCGGGGCGCACGCGGTGCGGGCGAGGCCGGGAGGCTGGCGCTGCTGCAGCTGCTGCTGCTGCCTGCGCTGGGGACCGAGGTCGCGGCGGCCGCGTGGCCTAACGGTGTGAAGATGCGGCGCTTCTCCTCGCGCACGATGCGCTCTCGCTCGGCCCGGCACTGCTGCAGCTTTGCGCGCCGCTCGGCCTCGTATGCTTCGTACAGGCCGGTGGCCACTCTCATGGAACGGCCTGGGGCCTCGCGCACCAGGTCGGCCAAGGCCCGTGGCAGCAATTCCACTGGTTTGACTGCGCAGCGGGCGCAGGCCTCGAGAGAGCGAGGGCTGGTCAGTACATAGCGGCTGCCCTCGGCCTCTGGACAGTCGAAATTGAAGAGGTCGAGATGCAGCAGCGGGGATTGCTCTCGCCGCCCATCTTCTGTTGCGCACTGGACTTCAGCCTTGCGGGGCACCGCCGCGGAGGCGGAGGCCGAGGCCGAGGCCGAAGAGGCCGCGGGCTGCTGGGCTCCCTGGGCATCAGGGGTCGCAGACGCAGCGGCTCCGTTTCCTCCTGAGCCTCCAGGCTCGGCTTCCACCTTCTCCTCTTCGGGTACGGGGTCCACCATGGCTGAAACGTGTCCTTTTGTGGAGTCTCTGCGGATGACAAGGGAGGGACATCGCGGGATACATTGGAGAGCAGTTCCCCTCTCCCCACCCATATCCACCCCGTCCCAACTTAATCCGCTTTGGATTTAGGCTCAGAGGCCTGGTGGAACGTAAATCAAAATACGGATGCACTGAAAACCGAGGCAGCGGGGGCGGGGGTTCGGTACTGGTGCACAGAGAGCAGCCCTGATCTCCCAGAGCCCCCGGAGTTTGGGCAGAGGCCGGGGCCACGCTCCCCAGGGCGTCTGGCCCGTTAGATTCATCCTTCCTGCTGTAAGTTAAAATGAAAAGATCGCGGTGCGGGCAGTAGCCGGCCAGGGAGGCGCTGGAGGATTCCCGGGAGGATTAGCCCATTTGTTTGTAGTTTAGGCGGGCTACCGGGGATGCAGCTTTGCAAGAACAAAAAAGAAAGCGGCCTGTTCATCCCCCACAGTGCATTGCTGCGCGGACCCCATTTGCCTAGGGAAGAAGTTATGGTTGATTTCTCCCTGGCAAAGGAGACCCAGGCATGGGGCCCAGGGGTGATGGAAGGGCTGAGAGAAATGCCTCAATCCCCAAAAGGCCCCTCTGGGAGAGGTGATCGATCTTGCTCCTGCCTCTTGGGTAGGGGTTGCTAGGAGCTGTGCCCGGCTCCTCCCTGACCCCCCTCCCTTGTTTGCCGGGGATGGAGAAGGCGCCTAAGTCCTCCCAGATGCACCCGATCCCCTACAAGTCTGATGTGCTAAAGGCACCATACACCCCAGTCTAGGCTCCGACACCTGCCCACAGTTACCCTTCGAGTCCCCCCAGCCTTTCCCAACGAGGTGAATTCCTGGAGCTCATCTCGCCTGGCCGCTCTCGGTCCCTGGGCTGGCTCACTCACCGCACGTCCCGGGCTTGGGCCCCGCGCCGAGGGCTTTTGTTAGCAGCTCGCCGCTCTCCCTTGCACCTCTTCAGTCCCCGCGCCGGCGGGGTCGGGTTACTGCTGGATGCAGCCGCGATAGTAGCCCCAGCTGCCACCGCAGCCACCGCCAGCGTCTCTCCATGGGGCCCGCACACGCTACCTACACGCGGGAGGGGGAGTGCGATAAGGTTTCCCTAAAATAACGCAGCTCCTCTCTCTTCCCTCTCACTGATTCTTAAAAAAAGAAGCGGTTCCATCGCTGCTGCATCCACCGCCGCCTCTCGAACCGTGAAAGTACCGCAGGTCTTTCTATAATCCTGGCGCCTCCTGGTGGACACTCAAGGGTGTTGGTTTGTTTGCTTAGAGGGTGACGAAGAGAAAATACATACATATATAATATATAAAAATATATGTATATTACATATTATATATTTGTTTCAGTACTTTAACTGGGTTAGAATGAAGGAGTAGTTTGGTTTGTTTCTCAAGGGGAGAGTGATTAATGGGGTAGAAATATGGCTCCTGATCCAAACTATGATATTATTTATAAAGAAACCCTAAGACTATTCAGATAGATTTGAGGCAGGTATAAGATGTGTGACTAGTGTTTAAAGCAACATTGTAGGACTTCCTGGTTCAAGATAATACAAATTAAAACCAGCTAGTGCCACTTACTGAGTATTGTTTTGAGACATCTCCTCTCTACCCTCCCTCCCATTTTGCGTGATGGTGGCCATAGGAGTTAACTGGGAGGAGTACTTGAGGGAGGGGGTTGGAGGGCGGGTGGGATATAACATTAGAAAGCATGGTGAACCATGTTGTTATTAACCTTGACATTGTTAGGCAGTGAGGAACAAGTGAAAGGCTTAACACAGGAAAATGACATAATTTGATTTATATTTTAGGAACATAATTTTGGCAACAATAGGGTGAGGGCTTCAAGAGGGCAGAAGGAGGCAGAAAGCCCAGTTAGCTGGACACTGCGGTCATCCAAAGCAGGGATGATTGGGACCTGAATGGGAACAACAGTAGGAGCAGCCGAGTGAGAGGTGGGTGTACAGATTTCTAAAATAGAGAGTAAAGCAATACCCAAAGACAGCTTGGCCCTGGGGTGTGAGGTGCAGTTCAGGGTCAAGGGTGAGCAATAGGAGCAATGAGGCGGCTGGGTATACGACAGACTGAGAACGTGGATCCAAGAGGGAGGATTAGGTGGCCAGGGAAGGATGGGTTCTTTTCGGACCACTTGAGTGGGAGGTGTTGCTGCTCAGCAGGTGACTGGATAAGTTGTGTCAGAGGCCTGGACTGGAGCTAGAGTTTAGGGCATCGTCACCCTATTTGAGGTTCCTAAAACCAAAAGAGTGAGGAGATCCCCCAGGGAGGTCAGGTGGAGCAATAGGGAGGTGGGCAGGGCATTGATGGTGTGGCTAAGGGAGAAGGAGTCCATAAAAGGGACCGATAAGGATAGGCAGGAAAGTCTGGGCTCGTGGAAGCAAACAATAGAGCACTTCAGAAGGAGGGTGTACCCTATTGTTAAGGCAGCAGAGGTCCAGGAGAGTTTGCCTGGAATTAAATTTGCCTGAAACTAATAGTGAGAGTATCTTTGGTGACATCAGCAAAAGCTGCAGCGGTATTGCCCTGGGGGCTGATGCCAAACCACAGGAGGTTGAGGTACAATGGAAGGTGAGAACGTGAGAGTCACTGACTCTTGACATTTGGATGAGAGTGTTAAAGACTGTGGAGGGTTCGAGATTTTGTATTACGTCCATGTAAACAGGGTCATAGATGTTTACAGAAGACATGAGACTCTTGGATCAGAAACAAAGGACTTTGTTACTGGTGGGACAGCAGGCAGTATGAGGTTGATGTTTTTGCTGGTTCACCTTGCTCCCCAAGTCCCATGGAGCATGAAGAGGTGGGCTCAGGTAGATGCTGCACATACAATGGGTATGTGTCACAGCTGAATGACCCTAAGCTTAGTAAATCCTAATCTTGTGTTTATGTATTTATGTTTGTTTATTTAAAAGATTTTTTAAAATTTATTTTTAGAGAGAGGGGAAGGGAGAGAGGGAGAGACATCAATGTGTGGTTGCCTCTTGAGCGCCCCCCCAACTGGGGACCTGCCTCGCAACTCAGGCATATGCTCTCACTAGGAATGGAAATGGTGACCCTTTGGTTTGCAGGCTGGCGCTCAATCCACTGAGCCACACCAGCCAGGGCTGGCTATTTATTTATTTATTTATTTATGTCCTCACCTGAGGACATCCTTATTGATTTTAGAGAGAGGGGGGAGGGGAGAGAGAGGGGGGGAGAGAAACATCGATGTGAGCAGTGAACCCACTTCTTAGGTATGTGCCCTGCCTAAGAATCAAACCCATGACCTTTCGGTTTATGAGATGAGATTCCAACCAAGTGAGCCACACCAGCCAGTGAAAACCCTAATCTTTTAAAGGGGGCTCCTAGCAAACCTGTTCAGCCTTTTCTCCAGAGGAAGTCTTAAGAATTAGACACACTAGTTGTTCAAATGCCAGCTCAGCCAGGCTGTGTGTTTTGAGACAAGTTTCTTAGTCCCTCTGAGCCACAACTTCCTCAGAAGAAGAGTGCATACAATAGTGGAAATATACTGTCTAAAGAAAATAATTACCATCTAGAAAAAATAATTTATTAAATATCCTGTTAGATCCTATAATGTAATAGCTCACTGAGAGTTTGAGCTGCTGTAACAAATTGTCATGCACTGAGTGACTTAAACAACAACTTATTTCTCACCGTTCTGGAGACTGGGAAGTCCAAGATCAAGGAGCTGGCAGATCTGATGTCTGGTGAGGACTCCCTTTCCGGTTTGCAGATGGCCATTTTCTTGTATCCTCACATGGAGGAAACCAGAGAGAGCAAACTCTCATCCATTCTCTCTTATAAGGGCACTAATACATCATGAATTCTCATGACCTAATCGCTTCCCAAGGGTCTCATCTCCAAAAACATTGCACTGGGTTTCAGGTTCCAACATATGAATGTGAATGGGGGAAGGCACAAACATTCAGTCCATAGCACTCTTACTTTGGACAAAAAAAACTTATACAGTGTAGACATTATTATCATTTCAATTCCACCTAATCAGCCCCAACCACTCTTCTCAGCTCTGTGCCCTTGTGTTTATTCCCCTTCTTAATACAATTCTGTTCACAGAATAGAGATTATTCACTCCAAAGTTCTAAATCGGGAGTTGGTAAGCTATGATCTGTGGGCCACATCGACTGGATGCTTTGTAAATCAAATTTTATTGGGACACAGCCATGCTTTTTTGTTTACATATTGTCTACACTGCTTTTCAAGCTGCAGAACTGAATCGTTTTGACAAAGATTGTATACTCTCTAAGCTTAAAATATTGAATATTAGGCCCTTTAAATAAAAATATCACCAATACCTGGTATAATGACTGATAACAGCTTGTGGCAGTTATCAATTTATTCCTCTAATTGCTCTGTTTACTACCTGCTTTGGGATAATGGACTGTATGCATTTTCTACTAGACAATGAGCACGATGTTAAGATTGGCCAGTAGAGGGAGCTCCAGGGATATTGCAGGACAAAGGTGCTTGTCTTTCTGGTTCCTGTGTGCTGTGCTTTTTCTTGCTCCTCCTGCATGGTAAGTGGTGCAGGTGTGTGGGGACATCCTGTGGCTTCCTGTTCCAGATGCGTGCCTTGAGCAGTCTCTTGGTGACCTTGCCGCCCAGGTGCAGGGCTGGCGAGTAACTTCCTGAGTGAGCCTTTCTGAGGCAGACAGCGTGTGCTCTAAGCCTTGTGCCCTGACCCCCTCTCACCAGCCTCAGCCCACCCTTGAAGATTATTTCCTGCTTGTCTGACAACTATGGAGCAGCTATGCCCCAGATGAAATTCTGCGCTGCCCCTATGGGCTGCAGCCACACCTTCTCCAGTGAGGTCTGAGCCCCAACCTTTCTGACGGGCTCCCCTTCCCAGTTATCCTTCCTTGATTAATCTCCCTCAGCTGTAGGGGACCCTTGAGAGATTTCTTTATATCTTTGTATTTACTTTTGGTTCGTAGTTTAATGCCTCTTTATATTAAGCTTCCTGTGCTTAAGCTACAATGTGGTTTCTGTCTCCCTATTAGACCCAGAATAATACATAGCGTAAAGTGTGACCATTCCTAATTCTAGTAACTAAAGCCGTCAGAAGGAATTTAGGACACAAACCAGCAGGTAAAGGTAATACTTGTTTAAAAAAAATAAAGGGTTTTATTTCATATTTTACTGAAATGATATATGTTCATCACAGTAAGAAGTGTAAAAATACAGAAAGGAAGGGAAAAAATCACCCAAAGAGCCAGCTTGGTGCGAAAGTGGCAGGGGCTTGTAAGCTGCAGGAGGACAGGTCTATGTCTGTTTCTGCTCACAGCTGCTTAGGGCCTGGTGCATAGTAGGCACTCCTGCTGAATGCATCAATGAGAGAGAATGGGGTTTAATAAGTGTTACCTTTCCCACCATATACACTATGAAACTGGCTTTGTGAAAATATTTTGAGCCATTAAGCCACTCTGAAGACTCTTCAGAGACAGGCGTTGTACACAGGTGGAGCTCACATTTGAGAACTGCCCTGTGGGGCAGGAGAGGCCAACCTGCACTAAACTGGGGAAGTGCATCGGCACGGACCTCTAGAGGGATTCTTACAATTAATCTAATGGAAGTTTCCTCTGACTTCTATAAGGGCCACTCCCCATTCCATTTTGCATGATACTGGGGAAGTTTCTGCATTCCTGAATGTGAACAGGCGTTGGGGGCGCTGCCCTACGGGCATGTGTCTATGAGACATTTATGGGTCTACTAGGAAGAGCAGGCTGCTGCGCGGGAGTCTGGCTTGCTTCCTGCTTCTCCGCCTCTCTTACTGGGTCATGATGGCCTCTGGCAGGAAGGCACCTGGCATGAAAGCACGAAGCTCCGCATTTTAGGCCCCTTCTTTTTTCAGCAGGGCTGCTCTGAAGTTACAGCTCCTGCTCCCCACAAGCCTCTTCTCCCACTATCCAACACACACACACACACACACACACACACACACTCTCCTTTTTTAAAAAATTGGACAATTCTAACTTCAAACATTGTACACTATTGCCCTCCACGATGTCTTAGACCAGTCATCCTTGTGTTTATATTTGGAGATTCAGAGATAAGTCATATCCCATTGTTGGAAATGATGGCCCCCTTTTTTGCATGTTTTTCTTGAGGCTCAGCCATCTGCCATCAGGCTCCTTTTACCCTTCCAAATGTGTCAGTCAATCCCACAAGAACAAAAAATGCACTGAGGACTTATTGTTAAAGAGCACCAAGCTTAGCGAGGAAGTCTGGGAACACTGAGAAGGGTAAGACAGGGTCCTGCCCTGACTGCCCATGGAAGTCAAAACACCCGAACACTCAAGCAGTTAAAGAATAAAAGTCAAATCAGTTACAAGATTTGATACACAAGATAAAAGAGTGAAGACATGGCAGGATGTGAATAATACATTACTAATTAATTATTATTAATTAGTAATTACTAGCTAATGTTAGGTAAGCTCTTCAACCTCTGTGTCTGAGTTCCTTTCTTGTTTATATTAGCCTGCTCAGGCTGCCATAAAAAATACCACAGACTGGGTGGCTTAAACAACAAAAATTTATTGTCTCAGAATTCTGGAGGCTAGAAGTCCCAGCTCCTGGTGTTTACAGGTTTGGCTCCTTCAGTGGTCTCTCTTTGGCTTGCAGGTGGCTGCCTTCTTGCTGTGTCCTCGGGTGGTTATCCCTGTGCCTGTGTTTCCTGTGTCCTAATCTCTTCTCATAAGGACACTAGTCATATTCAATAAGGGGCTGCCCGAATGACCCCACTTTAACTTAATTACGTCGATAAAGGCCCTGTCTCCAGTACCATTGCGACGTGTTGGGGGTGATGACTGCAACGTGAGACTTTTGAGGGGCTACAATGCAGCCCATAACGCTGATGAAATGAAAACAATGATTCCTGGCTATCTTTGGTCAAATACTGATTGACCGCCTACTGTGTGCCAAGAGCGGGAATCACGCTGGGGGAACCCCGTCGTCATGGTGTCTACAACGGGAGAGATGATTATACATCAATCACACAAGTGCTGGGAAGGAGAGGGACTTCCTGGAGAGTATCAAGTCAGGCGCAAGACGGCCATGGCCTGCACAGAAGCAGCAGCAGCGAGGACAGCGGAAGCAGAAAAAGGTTAAGGATATTTATGAGAGAGAATCGGCAGAACTGGTGAGGGATGAGGTGTGGGATCAGAAACTGGATGTGGTGGTGTGAAATGGAGGAGGAAGAGGAACAAGTTTTTTTTTTTTTTTTTAAAGAAAAATATTTTATTTATTGATTTTTACAGAGAGGGGAAGGGAAGGAGTGCACACCCCCAACCAGGAACCAGCCCAGTGTGTGCACAACCCAGGCATGTGCCCTGACCAGGAACTGAATCAGTGACCCTTCATTTTACTGGTCAATGCCCAACCAGCTGAGCCATGCTGATCAGGGCAAAGAGGAACAAGCTTTGAGCAAAGATGAAGAGTTCCTTTTTCAGCCTGTTTAATGGCCAAGTATATCAGGTGTCTAACCCCATAGTTGAGAACAGGAGCTTCTGAGTTCACAAAGCTGGGTTCAAATCCCAGCTTGTCCATGTCCTGGCTATGTGGTCCTGGGAGAGCTACTCAGCCTCTCTGAACTGCCATTTGTTCACTGTAAAATGGTATGGTAATATACCCCTTATAAGGTTGTTGCTGAGAATTAAATGAGGTAAAAAATATTCAGCACATAGCATAGTTTACCCATGTATAGTAAGCACTCAAAAAAAAAAGTCAGGTCATTGTTATCAGTATTAAATTTGAATGAAAAGATGAGCAAATCCATGCTTTCTTTGGTTGATTTCCATAGATCATGTCTCTAATTTGGATTGAGTTCCTCTGCTCCATTTGGAAACATTGCCCTCTACTTATTTTACCTTTGGTTCCTAGAAATCAAAGGATTTCCCTGGTGCTCAGTTGTTTGATTGAGCTGGGTAGAGGGCAGGATTATTTTGTTTTCCCAGGGTACATTTTGAAAGGGCAACTCAGTGCTCACTCCACATTCTCACTGCAGGTGGCGCCCTCCCCTGTGCCTTGGCCTCTGAACGAGAGACCAGATCCTGCAACGACAGAAACCAGGTCTGAAACCACCAAACCAAATCCTTGAAGCCCAGAATGCCCAATCTACCAGAGGGACAATTTCACAAGGGAACTTGAAGAAAATATCTTCCTCATTTTGGCTGGAGGAATTCCCTTGTACCTACCTTTCTCTAAGCAGGCCATGCTGTTCCATGCTTCTGTATCTCTCCGCATGTGCCATTTGCTGGCAATACTTGTTCCATAGGACTTCGTCTCACTAACTCCTTCTCATCTAGCAAAACTCAGCTCAGATGTCACCTCCTCAGTGAAGCCTTCCTTGACTGGCCTTTTAGTTGGGGTTGAAAGCCTCTCCTCTGTGTTTTCACCACACCCTGAGCATTTATTTCATTTGGATGGAGCTACAATATGTGTTTTTAGACATTCTTTTATCAAGATCCTCAAACGTAAAAATATAGACTAAATGATGTAATAATGCCAATCTTGCAGAACTGTTATTTCTGATTTTCCTATCCAGGTCCCCACTAGATAGTGACCTCTGTGAGGAGTGGACCTATATTTTATGACATTTGTCCTTGGTCCCTGTGCCTGACATAGATACCCAATAAAGGTTTGAGGAATAAGTGGAGGTACACTTGATCCCATTTCTCTACTCATACTCTTCTCCCTCTTTCCTCCTTTTTTGGGAATCCCCCCCATTGGCACTGCCAGGCTTTGATGAGCAGCTGCGGACACTCCCAGCAGCACTCAGGACTAAGTGTGGCGTGGCGTGATACCCCCCCTCCACCAAAGTTTGCTGTGGGCTTTGGAACCACACACAAACGTGCCCAAATTTCAGCTGTCGTGTAATGAACATGACAAATTACTTAATGTCTCTGAGCCTCATTTGCATCATCGGTAAAAATAAAAATTGTTTGCTTTGCAGAGCTGTTGAGAGAATTAAATAAGATGCCTGCTCGCTTGGCCCATAGTAGGTGCATAGTAGGTGCAATGATGCTCGTTTCCTTTCCTGTGGGTTTTAGGTCGATTCCAGGAAAATGACTTCATCCCTGGAGAAGAATGGCCGTTATTTGTTCTGTAGCGGGAACAATGACAGCACGGATCTTTGGGAAACACTGGCCTCCCCTGCTGGGTGCAGGGAGTGGAACATCTGCCCCCCTGCACACCCATGCCGCCTGATTCTGGTAACACAGGCCAGACTGGCCAAGGTGAAATAAGAAGGGCTGCAGGGGCCCTGCACTGTGTCCTTCCGCTTCCCGTTAGCCACCCCTTTATTCGCTTTGCATCCCGTTCATTCAGCACTCCATATTCTCGAGTGCCTTGTGTGTGCAGGCACGGGGCACGGTGCTAGGACTCGGTGGTGGACAGACTCAGCCACAGCCCCAGCGGAGCCTGTGGTGCTTGTGGATGGGATGGGGGAGAGACAGGTGCACGTTGCAACAAGGGATAGGGCCCTGAATGAAAGGTGTGGGCAGTGAGAGGGAATAACAGGGACTCTAACACGGTCTAGGGGATGGGGGGGCTTCCCTAAGGAACTGACCTTGAAGCCAAGATATAAAGGACAAATGGGAACTAGCAGACCGAAAGCAGGGGAATAAGAGAACCCTTCCATCTTTTCACCCCAGCTCATCTTCTTTCCCCATCAACTCGTGGGGTGTCCCATGTGGGGACCTCACCCAGAGCTCCCTGTCACACCTCCCAGATGTCCTAGCCCAGCCCCACTGGCCCTCCTCTCAACTGACTGAAGGGACTAGATAGAGTCCCTTTTTAACCAAGGAAGTCACCCTAAGGTGGCAGCTGAGCAGTGAGTCCCTTTCAAGGAGCACCTGCTGTCTCCTCAAGGCTGCAGACAGAGGAGCCGTCTTTAAAAAACAGCTTCTAAACACTGAGACGCAGGCACTTTCTTGCCCATGTTTTGGGGAATCACAAATGGCTGCCGACTCTTCTAAGCACAGCCTTCTTTTGAAGGCAGCCTCTCTTCTCTCCCTAGTCACTGGATCCATTAGCTTCTTCCTACCCAATACAACCCAACCGCAACCCCCAGAGCCTGTCCTTCCTGCTTTGGCAGAGGCCAGGGCCTGGGGCAACCCCAGGGGACTGAGAGCACACACAGGTGTTCTGTTGCTGGGCAGTGGTGCCCAGCCCAGCCCAGGGCAAAAGTGAACTTGACGTCAGCCCTGGGTGAGGTCAGCCAACAGATGGCCTGAGAGCCTCAAAAGGAAAATAAGGCTCACTAAGAACAGAGCTAGGCTGCTTTTATTTCCTTTTCTTGACTAGGCTGGTAGATTAGGGCAATGCTGGGATTCAGAACAATCAAAGGTGAGATCCTGGATATGCTTTGTGGGTGGGAAGGGGAAACATGTTCAGGGTCAGACTGTAGCCAGATGGTGTCATCTCTAGTGGCAGTGCTGTTCCAAAAGCTATACTGTTCAAGGGTTTACCCACAACTTGTATGTAGACAGGGTGGTCAAAGATGACATTGATGTGGGCAGAGAGATAATAAAGGCAGTCAGAGCTAGTATTTATATGCCAGGCATGTTTTACTTAGCCACATACTTCTTACTTTTTATTTAATGCTCATGGTGACCCCGAGAAATGGGAATTATTCCTCATCAGTTGACAGATGAGGAAACAGACTTAGAGGGGTTAAAATGCCCAAGGTCACACAGCTAGCAAGTGGTGAGATGGGCTTGGGCAGCCATCTAAAGCTCTTCACCAGCACCAACGAACTCCATTCATTCATTCACTCCCTCATTCATTCATTCACTCAACAGATAATTTATTGAGGTCCTTCCATGTTCCAGGCAATGTTTGAAGCAGGGCAGATAAGATCCTGCTCTCATGGAACTTAGATCATAGTGAAGAAGAAAACAAATTAAAAGGATAATTTCACAGGAGTGCTATAAAAAATAAAGTGGGATAATAACATAGGGCCATTTTAGACTGAATGGTCAGGGAAGGTGGTTCTGAGGAAGTGACCTCTGTGCAAAAAGGAGCCACAGTGGGAGGGGGAGCATCTGAGGGAGGGCCCTAGGGCAGAAGTGGATTTGGCACCTTTGAGAAACAGAGTGCTGGACTTCAGTGGGGTTTAAGTGAGCTGTGATTCTAGGCTGAGTTCCGAGAGCTTCATTGGAACAAACGCATGCTGTTGGGCTCAGAACAGCGACTGCCTAAACACAGGACACGATGGACTTGTTTAAACTGGGCTGGGGTGAGAGAAGCTAGTGTCTCAGTTGATCTGGTAGTCAACATAATCTTTAGTTGCTCTGATAAAAGGGGGGTCTGGGGTCGACCCTGGGGAGGAGGGGATGACCCTGTCCTGTCTGAGCAGGTCAGACCCCACCTGGAGATTTGTGTGTATTCTGTACACTGTACTTTAAGGCATCAATAGAAGAATTAGATTGTCCCCCTAGATGTCTCCACCAGGGTCATTGGAAGTCTCCACCAGGGTAGAGTGCAAAAGGTCAGAAAAGTCATTGTCTGAGGAAGAGGAGAGTTACGGAGGCATGCAAGCTGTCTCTAGAGAAATCCAGGATCTATGGAGTTTTAAGAAATCAGATTTTTTTTTCCCTGCTACTAAAATGAATATATGCAGACATTTTCTAAAGTAGAAAAAAGTATAAAGAAGGAAAATAAATCACTTTTAATCCTCTTAGCCAGAGGCAACTGCTGATAACATTTGGTAATTTCTAAGGTAGGAGCTATCTCTGGAAAGATACACAGGAAAGTCATGGCACTTGCCTCTGGGAAGAATTGGTGGAGACTGGTTTTACTTCTCACATTGGTACATTGTGAATTTTATACCATGTACATGTAATATAAAAGTATAATCTTATATAAATAATGGTAAAGAGTAGGCTCTTTGGATTATATAAGAAATAAATGACTCTAGTCATTCGGACTGTTGTGAATATGTAACATAAGGTGTCCTTACAAATTAAGTTTATCCATGTGCAATAAAATGTGCCTAAACTACCTCCGAGAAGCAGACCTCCTGTGTTGTTTCAGCGTGGCTCTGGGCGTGGCCAGAGCAAGAGACCCCTGCGGGCCTCTTTTCCTTTGTGCTTGCTTTGGAGTCAGAAAATTCATATTCCAATTTCTACCACTTACAGCTACTGACCTTGAGTGAGCTACTTAACTCCTCTAAGGAAGAAGAACCTTGCTTTCTCCCTAAGTAAAATAAGGATACAGGGTCACAATTCCTTATTCATAACTGTGAAATCCCAGAAGTTCTAAAAACTGAGGGGTTTTTCCCCCCCTTAGTTTGGCATAAAAACTGGTTAAGTGACAAAATCTGACCTGAACTAATATGAAGTCATTTATAGCTTTATTTATTGCACTTGATAAGACAGTTCAAACATTTTACTACAGAAAAGTGAATGTGTGGGCTACACAGTGTTTGCACCAGACTCCACCGAGGGTGTTATATAATATGCAACATAAACTCCATATCACCTTATAAAACAGGAATTCTGACTTCCAAAGCATATCTAGCCCAAAGTGAAAATAAACAAATAAACAAACATACACATATATATATTTAAAATAAAAAGTAGTAGGGTAGAGATTGCTAATTGCTTACCTCATATCTGTTCTTACCATCTTGCTTAACACAGAATCCTGATCGATTTTATTGGGACTAGAAATGTGCACAGCCAAAACATTCCACTTCCTAGTAAATAAGGGTGGCCAATAAGCTGTAATTGGAAGTGGTTAGGTGAGGCTTCCAGGAACGCATCCCATCTTCTTCTTACTGCCTGAATGGTGGATGTGATGGCTGGAGCAATGGCAGCTATTTTAAGTATGTTTAAGCCACAGTAGTTACATCTCTGTTAAAGATAATACTAACTCAGGCAATGGCCTAGTAAATGGCATAAAGACTTATAAGTGTCATAAAAGCCCATAAGAGCACACAGAAAGAGATGCGCTACCCCTGGAGATGTTCTGATGATGTTAAGGACATGCCCAACAGGAAGGAGTAAGCTGGCATTCCCTCAGCTTCCATCAGAGCTTGAGTCCTTGCCATGGGAAATAAGTGCTCAGCAATCTTATTGATGCTCAGTTTTCTAACCCGTATTGCCAGTTTCAGGGAGAGAGGGATAAGGCATCTAGGGTGTGGCTATAAGATCCCAGAAGGAACCTTGGCTCCCTGGAAAATGTGTGGAAAATGACCAGTCAGTGGTGATGGGCTTTCACCTAATCCTATTCCTGAACCCTGGAGGTCCTGAGAGAGCCAGTCCTATAAGGCTTGGGATGTGGTGGAGTTGGCGGCGGTGGGGGGGACGGATTGGGGGGGGCGGCACAGTTGCTGAGAGCCTTGGCCCTGAGAGGCCCCAGGATGGGCTAGGCACCTGGAAGGTTAGAGTTAGAGGGCTGAGCCTGAGGCAGGCCATAGGGCAGCATGTGCGGGGGGGGGGGGGGGAGGCAGGGAGGCAGGGGGTGGGGAGGCAGGGGGGCAGGAGGCAGGGTGGACCTTAGAGATCCTAGCATGGCTTCCCAAAGCAAACGTTTAGTGCTTCTACAAAGGCTACAGAGGACCCATGGGGAAAGAGCAGGAGGGCTCTCGGGGGCTGGAACTGGGTAGAGGGGTCTAGAAGACTTGTTGCAGGGCTCTGAGGCCAGAGAAACCATGGGCATTTTGTGTTCCTGAATTAAATTGTTTGTTGCAAGACACTGGATTGTTAATTAAGTATATCAGATCTTCCCTGCAAAATTGCGGTGAACTCCATCAAATTATTAGTTGTTTTTGGGCATCTATGTCACCACTTGTCACAAAAGCTTTGTCTTCTTCTGACGCATATTATAGAGCGATATTCTGAATAATTTGTAAAGCTGGAACCCAGGGAGCAGAACTGTGGAAAGAGTGGTCTTGGTTAATATGATGACAAAATATTCAAATGCCCCATAACCAGATGAAAAGGTGCACTGAACGACACTCCTCTTAACCCCAAATTACACAATCTATCACCAGAACTGACAACTATTTCTTCTTGAGGGTTGGTATCCAAATTGAATTTTAAATGGGTAAGTCACACCTGTCAGTTGTAGTGCACAGCCTTCCAGTGCAGGGTGGAAGGGCCAGAGCCGGAGCAAGTGTGTGCAGGCCCTCTCTTCTTCTCATCCTTGTGCCTCCATCCTCTATCCCCAGCTCTTCTCGGCTCCGTGGAGATCAAAGCTGCTCCCCCGACCATACAAAGCCACTGCTGGAAAAGCCATATAAACGCAGCAGCTCTTTGCTGACTGGGACTGGGAGTGGTGCCAGGCCAGCGATTTTGGAAGGGAAACCTTCCAAATGTAGATTAAGCCTCTGGAGCAGATGTTGCCTGTGAGCCGCCAGCATTCAGAGATCTGTGCGGGCTGCAGGCGTGGACTGGGATTTGGGTTGCTCACAAAACTGGTGAACAAAGACCTGTAGATGTAAAGGCCAAGGAAGGGTCAGCTGTCAGGAGTCCTGGGGGAGCCTGCTTAGTGTCCAAGAGACTGAAATCACAGTGAGTCATTTCACATGGAAAGAAAGGGCACAGAACAAGTGTCCCTGTGGACACCTCCCTGACACCTCGCCCACATGGTACTCAGTGGATATTCTTCCCTCTCCCAGCTTTACACTCAGCCTCCCCTTTTAAAAAATGGGAACAATGTAATTCCTGAAATTTGCAAAGGAGTCAGGCTTTGAGAAACCGTAGAAACAACATAGGCGCCATATCCACGAACCACGCTGTTGCACACAAAGCCCAGTGGCTGAGAGAGAACTGATCTTACTGCCTTTGGGAGGGGGTCATTTGAGGGACCAGGCACGTATGCCAGCTGGAGGACATCTCCCTTCATTGCTTTCTCCCTGGGACTCCTGTCGCCGCCAGGATGCAGAACAGCCTGCCCCCAAGGAGCTGTGCAAGAGAGGCCTCTGCGCGGATTTGAAAATCAATGCCAGGTTTACCCATGGAGTGTTCTGGCTTCCTCTACCAGATGCCCTCCAGCTGCCTCTGAGAGGCCCACAGATTCTTTCCTAAGGCCCACTGCATGCACTGCCTTTCACTACCGAGTGCAGGGCAGGCTTCCTGGGGGTGCCACCTGTGTAGTAGTTGCACAAGGCTTGGTGCTCAGAAAGACCCTGCCTTGGTTTAATGCCCTTGTTCTGACATCGTCTTGAGATTCTTAATACTTTTAATTTTGAAATAGGCAAGTGTGTTGTAAGTGAAATTCAATGAATCAATGGAGCATGCATGAGATAAGACACCTGGTGACAGCACATGGCAGGGCAAGCAGCAGAAACACAGTGCAATGGCCCTGCTGGCCCTGCACGTACACGCATGTCTGGGGCAGTCTGGGTCTCTACTAGATCCCAATGTGTCTGGGTCAGACCTGGGCCCAGACTGGTGGCAGTGACAGGGGTGGTGACAGCAACCCCAGGAGAGTGGCGGGGCTCTACAGGAAGGCTGGGAGGACCACTTGTGCCCCTGGAGCCCATCCTTTAAATGTCTGTACAAGTGACTCCTGGCCTGAGCTTCTGGACAGGAATTGCTGGCCCTTAGGCAGTAAGTGTTGTCTGTAATTACTACAAAATAAAAGTATATAAATAGATATTGCAAGAGAGCATAGTAGGGACTTATTAGGACTCTCCACGGGGGCCCCCCCCCACCGCGTAGCTCAGTTGGTTGGGTGTCATCCCACACACCGAAAGGTCACTGGTTCCACCGAAAGGTCCTGGTCACGACACATGCCTGGATGGCAGTTCGGTCCCAGGTGGGGCATGGATGGAAGGCAGACGACTGATGTTTCTTTCCTTCTCTTTCTCACTCCATTTCCCTCTTTCTAAAATCAAAAATAAGAATAAAATTTAAAAAATATTTAGTATCTTCAGTTTTAAAAACTGCTGCGAAATTGCAAAGCAAATCTTCACAGGCTTGGGAAGGGAAATTAGATTTAGAGGTCATTACATTCAATGGAAGAGAACACTATATTCATATGAAACTTTGGACAAACCAATTAACAAGCAAAACAATTTCAAAATTGATTTTTTTCTTATAATTGAAAATACAATGAAAGGATGCATAAATAGGTATTTTAAATTACATTCAAAAGATGAAACCACTTTCAGTTTCTTACATGAACTATACAAGGGCATGTCAGAGGAAACATTAAAAGCCTATTGTACAAACTTACATTTAAAATCAAATTCAGACTTCTGTGTGAAACTGATAGGTATGAAGAATTAAATCTGCTTAGAAAGATTGTTCCATGAGAACCAATAGCTCTAAATGTACTAAAATTTATATTTTGAAATAACTGATCAGAAATGTGTTCCAGCATTAGCTGTTCTAGCCCATAAAATATTCTCAAGAGCTTCAGTAACAATTGTATCAGCAAAAAAAGTCTTCAAAATTAAAAATTATTATTGCTATTTTTAAAGTATTCCTTTTTTAAAGATTTTATGTATTTATTTTTAGAGAAAGGGGGAGGGGAGGAGGGAGGATGAGAAACGTCAGTGTGAGAGAGAAACATCTCTTGTGCCTGCCCAAACTGGGGACTGAACTTGCAACCCAGGCATGTGCACTGGTCAGGATTGAGCTAGTGACCATTGCTTTGCGGGATGATGCCCAACCAACTGAGTCACACTGGTCAGAGCCAAAATTAAAAATTACTGAAAATTATTTGCAATCTTGCACTTGCCAAAGAGCAGCTAACATCATTTTCAATTATACCGATTGAAAATAAAGTTGCTAAAAATATGATTGTTTTAAATTATACATTTTGATGACTTAATAAATGAATTTGCAGAAAAGCAAGCCAGAAAATTTTTATGATCAATCAAGATCTAACATTAATGAAGTATTATTACACACATTTATAAAATATGACACCAAAAATACTTTTTTTACGATTTGTGAGTTTTTGCTACTCATGTATCACTATTACCCTTCTAACCTTTTTTAAGTAATAAAATATTTCTTAGGGCAAAAGCTTTCTATTCTAGGACCGTGAGCAGCCCTTTTTTGCTACTCTTTGAAGAAGGGATTTTTATTTTGCATTGGGTCCCAGAAATTCTGTGCTCTGCCTTGCCTTGCTTCCTTGAAGGTTCTCTAGATTCTAGCAAAGCCCATAGACATATGAACTCATATTTTGAGTTCCTCTAGACTCCAGAGCAGTGGTTCTCAACTGAGGGTAACTTTGTCCTTCCCCCCAGGTTACATGTGGCAGTATCTGGAGACATTCTTTGTTGTCACAACTAGGGGGCTGCTATTGGCATCTAGTGGGTAGAGGCCAAGACATCCTACCATGTACAAAGAATTATCTGGTTCAAAATATCAATAGTGCTGCAGTTGAAAAATCCTGATTTAGAATCTCCAGTTGTGGTTTTGGGCCAGCAGAGCCCCGTTCCTGGTTTGAAATGCAGAGGCTCAGTCTCCAGCCCAAACCCTCTAAATCAGAATCTGCATTTTAAAGATCCCCAGGCGGTTAGTGTGCACATAAAAGTTTGAGAAGCACTGAGCTAGGGGATGTGAATCTCTAACGACATGTGGGAAGGAGACCTTCTCCGACTCTTCAGTCATGCCAGCCATACAGGGACCCCAACGACCAGTGCTGTTCCTGCCACTTTTCTCATGCTTCTTGTTCATCTCCCAAGCCTCCCCTGCCCTGCCCGCCCTGGGTCCTACCCACCTCCGTCCACCATGTGACCGGCAGGCCCAGTTGCCAGGACACCATGAGTGGCGTCTGGCAGCACTTCAGTCCTGGTACTCTCTGGTTTTGAACTTGTACCTCTGTTAAGCGAGTCTGAAGAGAGAAGACCTCAGGCTGGTCTCAGACCTGGGAATGTCAAAGCTCTGGTCTGGCTCCCAGCGGTCTCAGGTCTCCCTCTGTTGTACTGGGCCTGAGGACTCGGCCCTGTGCCTCCACATTAGGGACTGGTCCTCTAACGTGCCACTGTTTTCAGAGCACAGCCTTTGAGCATGCTGTTTCCTTCACAACAGCCTTTCCCATTTTAGCTGCCTCTGGCTGAGCTTTCAGGACTTACTTGTCTGCCATCTTGGAAGCTTTCAGTTTCCCTCAAGGCCCCCATAACTAACAGCAGACAGATCTGTGACAGTGGCCCCAAATTCTAGGAGGGAAAGTAAATGGAGGTCAGTGGGGGCTCTGGCAAACGCAGGGTTGCTCACCCTACGAACAGGTGCGGGGCCCTGTGTTCACAAAGCTTTGGATTTTTATTTTTTATTTTTATTTTTTGGCTTTGTGTCTAATTTTTATTCTGAACTGTAAAGCTCTTTTAACTAAAGTACAGTTGGCATACAATATTATATTAGTTTCAGGTGTAGAACATAGTGAGATTTCACATTTATATGCCCTACAAAGTGATCAGCACAAAAAGTCCACTATCCATCTGTCACCATACCAAGCTATTGTGGTATTACTAATATTCCCTATTTTGTACTTTATATACCTGTGACTTATTTATAAGTTTGTACCTCTTAATTCCCTGAGCCTTTTTGCCCTTACTCCCACCGCCCAACCCTCTAGCAATTATCAGTTTTTCTGTATCTATGGGTTGGTTGGTTTGTTCATTTCTTTCGTTTTTTAGGTTCTACACCTAAGTGAAATGATACAGTATTTGTCTTTCTCTGACTTAATTTCACTTAGTAAAATACCCTCTAGGTCTACCCATGTTGTCGCAAATGGCAAGATCTATTTTTTTCATGGCCGAATAATATTCCAGTGTGTATGTGCATGTGTACAAACACCCACGTATCCACTTCTTCTTTATCCATTCATCTAGTGATGAATACCTAGGTAGTGTCAATAACTTGGATATTGTAAATAATGCTGCAGTAAACAGAGAGGTGCATATATCTTTTTGAATGGTTTCATTTTCTTCAGATAAGCCTCCAGAAGTGGAATTGCTGGGTCCTTCTTTGTCTCTTGTTATATAGCCTTTGTTTTAAAGTCTTTTTGTCTGATATAAGTATTGCTACCCTAGCTTCTCTCTCTTTTTTTCATTTCCATTTTCATGAAATATCTTTTCCATCACTTTATTTTCAGTCTCTGTGTGTCTTTCAATCTGGAGTCTTATACAGGCAGTATATGTAAGGATCTTGTTTGTATTTTTAATCTATTCGGTCACCCTATGTTTGTTTTTAAAATTTTTTAATTTACTTATTTCCAGAGAAAGCAAGGGAGAAAGAGAGGGAAAGAAACATCAATGTGTGGTTGTCTCTTGATGCCTCCAGCCAGGCACCTGGCCTGCAGCTCAGGCATGTGCCCTGACTGGGAAATCGAACCATCGACCCTTTGATTTGGAGGCTGGCACTCAATCCACTGAGCCACACCAGCCAGGGCCAGTCACCCTATATTTTTTCAATAGAAAAAAACACTTGGTTAACTTTCATTTAAAGTAATTATTGATAGGTATGTGCTTATTGCCATTTTAATTGTTTTTATACTAGATTTATAAGTGGTTGGTCTACTATGTTTACTATGTTTGCCTTTACCAGTGAGATTTTTTTTTCATATATTTTCTTATTTCTAGTTTTGGCCTTTTCTTTTCCACATAAATAATTCCCTTGAACATTTTTTGTAATGCTGGTTTAGTGGTGATGAACTCCTTTAACTTTTGCTTGTTTGAGAAAATCTTTATCTCCCCTTCAATTCTGAATGATAACCTTGCTGGGTAGAGTATTCTTGGTTGTAGGTTTTTGTTTTCTTCATCATGTTGAATATGTCATGTCACTCCCTTCCGACCTGCGAAGTTTCTGTTGAAAAGTTAGCTAACAGTCTTATGGGCATACCCTTGTATGTAACTAGTTTTTTTTTTCTCTTGCTGCTTTTAAGATTCTCTCTTTAACCTTTAACAACTAAATTATAATGTGTCCTGGTGTGGGTCTCTTTGGGTTCATCTTGTTTGGGACTCTCTGTGCTTCCTGGACTTTGATGTCTGTTTCCTTGGTCAAGTTAGGAAAGTTTTTAGCCATTATTTCTTCAGATAGGTTTTCCATTCCTTTCTCTCTCTTTTCTCCTTGTTAGACCCCTATGATTCTAACGTTAGTATGCTTGATGTTGTCCCAAAGGTCCCTTATGCTATCTTAATTCTTTTTTCTTTTTGATTTTCCAGTTGGGTGATTTCCACTATTCTGTTTTCCTGATTGGTGAGCCATTCTTCTTTGTCATCTGATTTGCTGTTGATTTCCTGCAGTGTATTTTTCATTTCAGCTGTTATATTTTTCTGTTCTGATAGGTCCTTTTTTAGAACTTCTATATCTTTGTTCAAGTTACTGAAGTTCTTGCTGAGTTTATTCATTTGTCTGGAGAGTCGAATGAGCACCTTTATGACTGTTAGTTTGAACTCTTCATCTAGTAGACAGCTTGCCTCCATTTCATTTAGTTGTTTTTCTGGGGTTTTGTCCTGTTATTTTGTTTGGAACATATTCTTTTCTATCCTCATTATGCCTGTTAGTTTCTATGTATTGTATTAGGTAGGTGAGCTAAATCTCTTGGTCTTGAAAGAGTAGCCTTATTTTCCTGTGGGTCCCTTATTTAGAAGATATCCTGTCCCCCTTGTCACCAGAGCCAGGTGCTCTAGAGAGTGGACTAGTGTAGCCTCCTGTTGTGACTTGGCCACAACTTCTATGGACACACTGGCAGGCAAGGCCGGTCTCTGGTCTCTGGTCTGCTGGCTGTGAGGCCTGGCTGCAACTCTTGCAGGCTCACTGGCGTGCAGGTCAAGCCTTCAATGAGGCTGGCTGCAAACCCCACCCCCGCTGCTGCAGACACGCTGCTGTGTGCTGGTGCTGAGTGATGCCCCCCACTGGGCATGGCAGGGCAGGAGGTCCTCTGGAGGGGTGCCACCCTGAGGTCCTCAGAGAAATGCCAGGGTGGGATGAACAGTGTTAGCAAGGTTAACAGTGTCAGGCAAGCTAGGTTAAAGAAAGCAGGAAAACATGGCACCCACCAGCACCTCTCACACAAGAGCAAGTTCCAACAGATCCCTGTCCCTCCAGCACACACCCTAAAATTAGCCAATGTATCACCTTCATGTATGACCTGGGTGCTTTTCTAACTGCTGCCTCTGTGCCAGAACTCAGAAAGAGCACAACCTGGGTTTCCGGCAGTCCTTTGGCTCTCCCAGATGTAAGCCTCGCTGGCTTCCAAAGCCAGATATTATGAGAACTCTGCTTCCTGATTCAGGTAATCAGGTGAGGGCTCAGACCCTTCACTCTTCGGGGGTAACCTTCGCAGTCATGATAACCATCCCGCTCATGAGTCACTGCATGAGGAATGGGGAGCAGGGTAGGTCCTGACTAGGCTTAGTCTCTACTCCTCCTACCTGTTTCAATGTGGCTTTTACTTGATATCTGTAGTTGTAGGAAATCGTTTCTGCTAGTCTTCAAGTGTTTCTCTGAGACAGTTGTGCTATATGTAGTTTGCAGTTTTGGTGTCAATGAGAGGAGGTGAGCTCAGGATCTTCCTACTCCACCTTTTGAACTTGAAGCCAGGAGCCTTGCTCTTGAATGCCAATTTAGCTTGTCCATGAAAAGTTGTTCCTTGTGGTTGGGGCACTGCCCCTGCAAGAACTGTGCCTCTGGATGGGATCACCCGAGTCACTGCCCCGACTCCTTTGCCTGCATCTCGTGTCTGCCAAAGCTTTGGATTTTTAAAGAGAAGCAGAAAGTCTGGGGTTTTAATGCGAAATTCTGATTTTCAAATACTGGCAGCTAAATGAAAAATTAAAACAAACCAACCACAAGGTAGACTAAACTCCTCTGCAGGTAGGGGTTCAGATTTGCTGCTGGTAAACACATCATGTTGTATTGTCATTATTTGTGGATCTCTTTGTCTTCCCATTCAGCCTGGTGGCAACTTGAGAGTGGGGCCTAGAACAAAGCAGTCCTCAGCACATACCTAGTGAGTGAATGAATGAATGAATGAATGAGTCTATGCTGCTACTACTTGTAAGCTCTAGTTAACCAGTGGGTTTAAAGCCATGGTTTGTAGTTGGCAATGTCATACTGCAGGGGTTGTTTGGACATGTATGGGGGTATTTTTGGTTGTTGATTGAAGGCACCATTGGCATTTAGTGGGTAGAGGGTTAGGGTGAATAAAAATATTATCAAGCATTTATTTTGTGCTCATTGTGTGCCAGGCTCTGTTCCAAGTACTTAATCGAAATTAACTCATTTAATCTCTCTCTCTTTAAATTTTTATTTATTGATTTTAGAGAGACAGAGAGAGGGAGAGAGAGAGAGAAACATCGATTTGTTGTTCCACTTATTTATGAACTCATTGGCTGATTCTTGTACATGCCCTAACCGGGATTGAACTGGCAACTTTGGCGTATCAGGATGACACTCTAACCAACTGACTTACTTAGCCAGGGCCATTCTTTACAACAGCCCTATAAGGCAGATACTGCCATCATCCCCATTTCAGAGAAAAGTATTGTTGGGGGTGGGGGTGGCACTACAGACAGGACAGCCCCACACAGCAGGGAACCATCTTGTGATTGTGTGTCCCACAGGCTTTTGTGTGCCCTGCTGGGTATTTATGTAGAGAAAAAGAAACCTATTTATAGTGACCAGAAATACAACAGTCATGTAACTGCATGCAGGGAGAGTGCATTTTATTTTTCAGCACTTTCCCCAGAGCTCACCATTTTAGAAAAAATGCACAATAGACAGTAACATTGCTCAAGGCATCTGAGGCACTAACATCACACACCTACAACCATCTGCACTTAGTGATTCTAAGTACAAGCATTGGGTCGATTAATTTTTTAAAGTAAACTCTTTATTGAATAACTACATACTTCAAAAAAGTGAGTCATGCCCTGGCCTGTGTGGCTCAGTTGGCTGGAGCATTGTCCCATGACCGGAAGGTTGTGGCTTCTCTCTCACATTGATGTTTCTCTCTCTCCCTTCCTCTTTCTCTAAAAAGCAATGAAAAAATGTCCTCAGATGAGGATAAAAAAAATTTTTTTAAGTGAGTCACAAGTATTAACCTCTATGAACTTCTGCAAAGTGAACACACCCCTGTGTAACCAGCGCTCAGATCAAGAAACAGAACATTCTCAGCACTGGCCAGTCCCCTCATATTTCCTTCTACTCACAATCCCCCCTTAAAGGTAACTGCCATCCTTTCTACCACTTCTAACACCTTACATTAACTTTGCCTATGTGTTTGAATTTTATATACCTGGAATCACATAGTATATGCTTTTTCTTGTGTCTGGCTTCTTTCAGTCAAGATTATACTGTGAGATTCATCAACGTTGTTGTGTGAATTGCTGTCTGCCTCCTTGGGCAAAGGGCAGAGAGGAGAAGCAGGTAATCAGGCTGGAGGGGGCACCTAGCCAGTTATGAAGACACAGCAGGTAGACACTCTTCTTTGCTACCTTGGCTTATCCTTGAATGTAAAATGGGGCTCATACTTTTACTCAGTTTACCAGATCTGTGTCAGAAATAAACACGTCATCAAAGACTTGTCAGTACCTCAGAAAAAGGAGAAAAGCAGTACTTCTTACACACAGCTGCTGACTGGGCATCGTCAGGTGCACCTTGTATCAGGTACACAACTTCCAGGGCTGGACTCAGAACTGGGGTGTGCAGGGAACCGTAGTTACCGCTCTGGCCAGCCCCGCTCTGAGCCCTGATCTCTGACCTCTGCAAAGGCCCCTGAGATCAGTGGCCAATGGGGACTGGGCCACCAAGCCTGGCTCTCATACGTTCCTGACATGTCAGAGGAGGGATGATCCAGGTAATGGCACAGGCCCATATATTCAGACAACTGCCTGAGCTCTGGACCTTCCTCCCCAGGAGTGGGAACCGCCCCTCAGCTGTGCTGGCCTAGCCCTGCTGTTCCACCTATCTTGGACTCTGACTTTCTGAGGTGGCATGAATATTTCTACCTCCCCTGGGGACAAGCAGGTTTACTTGTTTACTTCCTTAAGACTTTGGAGGCTGCCCAAGGAATCTTGAATCAAAACAAGGGAAACCTCATGCTAACTCCTGTCTGAGGCCAGACAAGCCAGTCATCTGCTTGGTGCCTCAACTCCCTTATAGGTAAAATTGGAGAATAATGTCTCATTTTATGGGGATATTGTGCAGATTAAAGGAGCTAGTGTGCAAGAAAGCACTTTTTAAAAGATCAAGAGATATGTCAAGACAATTTAGGCCATGATTTGCTATTATTGGAGGTAGAAGGGGCCATATATTTATTTGAAAAAAAAAAGTACATTTTAGAACAAACAAGAATGAATTCTGGTTTTGCAAAAACATATGATGTGCAGTTTTTGATGTCATAAGAATCTCTCTGAGCCTGTGTCTTCATATGTAAAATGGTGTTAACGGTACTTGACTTGGAGAATTGTTGTCAAAATTAGTTGTGAATAATAGAGTGAAGAAATAAAATGGAGTCACTATAGTCACTCTGCTAAATACTAAAATCAGGAAGAATTAAGCATGAGGAAATTATTCTATTCTCGTTTTTTAAACTAGCCTGGGCACTTAATCTTTTGAACTTTACAGTTATATATATAGATCTATATCTATATCTATATCTATATATCTATATCTATCAAACCTTCAGATAACCCAATGATTCCCTCCTGAAGGACTAAATTAAAAAATGTGCATGTATCCAGACGGCCTGACATCCATTATCCAGACCACAGGTCATCTCAGATCAATCCACAGGCTAAGAATGCAGAACTGATTCCTCTCAAGGATGTATTTTTACCACAAGAAGGCTTAGTTTGTGGTGCCCTGGTGGCTCTGTTAGAGCATCATCCCATACACTAAAAGATTGTGAGTTCGATCCCCTATTGGGGTGTGTATGGGAGGCAACCAGTGGATGTTTCTCTCTCATATTGATGTTTCCCTCTCTCTCCCCCTTTCCCTCTCTCTAAAATCAATATATATATCCTTTGGTGAGGATTTAAAAAAAAGAAAAAAGAACTCTTAGCTTTTCTTTGTTCCTTGGAACACTGTGTAGAGACTAATTGTGTTTCAGGTTTACAAACCCTAAGACCTTTGAATATTTATCATTTATTTCTAACCAAAGCCTCCAGACTCTTTTTGAGTTCGTTTGGCAGTGGTTATAAGCATAAAAGTGCCTACCCAGTACCTGGCACACAATAATAGGTGCTGTCATTTCTGTTGTTATAAGTAATAATGATAGCAACAGAGGTACAATATACTAATTCTGAACCTTTTCTCTCCTTCACTTTCAGGGAGCCAAGCTTCTCTTTCCTGCCCTCTAAGTGGTACAGGCATAAGCTACTAGATAAGATTCTTGGGAGAGAGAGAAGGAATATGGTGGCCTCTGACTTACCACATGAATGACCAATTTATCCCGATTTGCCGAGGACTGTCCTTGTTTTAGCACTGGAAGTCCTAGTCCCTTGAACTCCCTTAGCTTCAGGCAAACTGGGATGACTGACTTCTCTACAAGCAGGTCCAAGTGCAGATTCTGGCACTGATTATCAAGCAGGAATGTCTCAACATTTACAGAGCACCTGTCAGACAGACACTGTGCAAGGCCCTGGGGCACAAAGATAAAAAGTCACAATGATCACCATCAAGGGGTCACAAGCCCTGTAAATATATCAGCGGAAGACATCTGCTAGGACAGCAGTGTGATCACCAATAACTGATGTAGCCACAGGGCACAAACTACTCATAAAGCAGGTGCTAGAAAACAGCCGCAAGAGGCAAGACTCTGGATGGGAAATAAGGTTAGGAGTGTGGCGGGATTTTGGCCAGTCCTCTACCTGTCCTAGCTCTTAACTTCAGTTTTCCCAGCCTTGAGATTCGTAGTGTGCTTTTAGCGTGCTGAGGAATCACTTCAGAATGTTCATTAAAACAGATTCCTGAATCTGATCCTAGTTTTCTGTAATAGGAAGGGCTGGAGGTGAAACCCCCAAATCTGCATTTTTATACCCACCCTCTCTGAGCAATTCTGACGTTGTCAGGCTCTGCGCCATACTTTGGGAAGTACTGCTTAAATCATGATCTGCCTCAGCAATAGGTCTGGCGAGTGATTTAAAAGCTTAATAGGCAACAAGCAACAAAGTGTCTTGTGAACCTGAGAGCAGACTAATTCTTTGCAAATAATAGTAATCCGATAATGCAAATAATATAAAAAATCTAAATAATAGTAAAAGAACTGGAGGACGCATTGCAATTATTACCCAAGCCGAGCCTGTACCACCGCCCAGTCCCCTCCAGCGCAGTCGCCGTGACTGTCTCTTTAAGGCCCTCCCATCACCCCCACCCCCGCTCACCTTTCCCCAGGCGTGCGACCCGACCGGCGGCGCGTGCGTGCTGGCGGCCGTCGAACGCAGGAGCCTCCCAGCGGGGCGGTCGCGGCGGCGCGAAGGCGGAGCTTCTTGTGTACGCGCCTGGCCCCGCCCCTGCTCCTTTCCTTCCCCTCCCCCATCCACAGTTCTGCCCCCGCCCGCACGGTACAGCTGGGTCAGTGACGCGGGAGCAGCCGCCGCCGCGTTCCATTCTCTTCAGCCGGCGACAGCTTCGCGCCCTGCCTCCCGCCTTCTCCCGCAGCGCGGGCTAGCTCCAGCCGGACAAGGGCACGCGGGGCACGCGGGGTCTTGTCTACACCCGAGAGAGCTGCGGGCGCGCCCAGGCTGTGGAGCAGATCCCGGAGCCGCGGAAGCTGCGAGCGCCCCCCTCCAGGAGGTCCCTGCGCTGTTCCCCGGGTAAGTTGTCACCATGGCCAGGGAGCGGCGGGGTCCGGCATTGTGTCACTGGAGCTCCCGGCCGGCTGTCAGGGGCCCGGGGTTGGCGCGCACCGCCCCGGAGGGCCGCTGGGGAGCCCCGGTCGGCCGCCCGGCGTCAGCTGCTCTGCGCTGTCTCGCTGTCATCCGGCGTGGGCCGGCCGGGCCCAGTGCCGGGAGGGCTGCCGGGGGGACTGTGCCGAGGCCGCGAGGAGGACTACACGGCCGCTTTGCGGCCGGGAGCGTAGTGGCCGGGATCCGGGCACGGCGCCCCGGCCTCGCCCGGCGTTCGGGGTCGCGCTCGCTGCCTGCGAGTTCAGGGTGGAGACCACAGTTGGCGGATCGCTGGTTAGGAAGGAGGTAGGCTGAGGCCCTCTTTCTTTTATCACTATTATTTTCTACGCCAGCAGACTAAACTGCGAGTCCCGCGCGTGGGTAGGTTTTGTTTAGCGACGGTGGATTTCCTGAGCAGACCTCGTAGTTCGCGTGCGTGAGCCCCGGAGCTTTCTGCAGCCCCGGCGTCCCGACTGGTCTTTAATCTCAAAAACTTTTCTTATTATCCCGGCTGAGACTCACCGAAACCATTTCCTGTTTACATATGTAGACTTTCTTTTTTTTCCTCCTGCTTTTCAGAGACTGCAAATATTAGTGTAGGTCTAACCCTCCTGTAGCATTGTGGCTGTGGGGCTCCTGAACGTGGAAAAAGTTGCCTGTGTGATGAGGATGGGGGAGGTGGTTTGGGGGACCGTAAGACCCAGAAGGAAAGAGGCGTCAAAATCAGGTCTTTGGCCTAATGCTGTTGTTCCTACAGAATGTTCTCTCGGTGACAGGCAGCTCATTGGGCTTTGTTGCTCTTGCTCACTGGGCTTGCGTGTGCTTTGTACAAAGGTGCACACGCAATCTGTAGGTATTTACTCTCTTTTTAGATCTGCAGAGGTGCAAAGTGGGTCTTTCCATTTGTTTCTTGATCTTTTCATTCCTCTAATTTCAAATATATGTATGAATGATGTACACACACACAGGCACGCACACTTTTTCTGTTTTGGGAATTCCACACCCAAATTGTCACCATCTAGTGGAGGCTAGTAGAGACATGTGCTTGGCATTGAGTTCTGAATTTTATGAGCTTTGCGTTTTTAGCAAGATGCATAGTCAACCAGAAGCGAAATTTTCAGTTTGGGAGGGGATGTCTCCCTCCACCTCAGTAAAGGGGAGGTATTTAATAAAGCCACAGTAATAGTAGTGATAGGGAAAAGTTCTTGAGGACTTACTGTATATCAAGTATTGTGCCAAGAGCTTTACTTTCTTGATCTCATTTAATAAACAACACCTTTTTTTGGTAGACATTATTATTCCCATTTTTTTTTTTCAATCGAGACCAAAGCCAAACAAATAACTTGCCCAAGGTCACAAAGATAGCTTGTGGCAGAGCCCACACTGTTAACTACTAGGTTCTACTGTTTCTAGTTTGCTTACACTTTGGTAAAAGTGGAGGCATACAGGGGTGTCCAACCCGTGCCCCACAGGCTGCATGAGGCCCAGGAGGGTTATGAAATGAGGCCTAACACAAAATCGTAAATTTACTTAAAACATTATGAGATTTTTTTGTGATTGCATGTTTCAGTGTATTTAATGTGTGGCCTAAGACAACTCTTCTTCCAGTGTGGCCCAGAATGCCAAAAGGTTGGGCACCCCTGCAAATCTGTAGTCTTTTCAAAGCACTACTTCTTCAGGCTGTTTTTCAGATCCTGAGCACCCTTAACTCTTTCTCCAAGATACACATTTTGGTGTGGTTTGCACAACATTCATTTGTTCATTCTTTTTTTTTCTTTTTAATTTAATTTTTTAGGGAGAGGGAAGGGAGGGAAAAAGGGAGAGAAACATTGATGTGAGAAACACCAGTGGGTTGCCCTCCATATGTTCCTGGACCTGGGAGGACCTGGGACCGAACCCACAACCCAGGCATGTACCCCAACTGGGAATCAAATCCACAACCTTTTGGTTTGTGGGACCTACACCCAACCAACAGAGCCATGCCGGCTGGGGCTCATTCTTTCTTTTATTCAGTACTCAGAAGTATTTCCGTGATACAGAATGTATGTCAGGCACTGTGCTAGGTATTGGGGATACTGAATAACTAAGACAGAACCCAGCCATGCTCTCGTGGTGTTCACAGTCCTTAAGTCAATTTTGTTTTCATTTATGTTGTTAATTTTCATTGTTGGCCATTTGCTGCTTAAGGAATTTTAGCCCAGTGAGTTAACTAGAGGCCTGATAGATAGGACTTCCTGCCTGCACAGCAACTCTTTGAATACTTTAGTAGAAATGGCATGTGAAACAAATCCTCACCTACAGCTAGACTGCAGCAGGTCGCTGGGTGCTCAGAGTAGGGCCTGCCCCCACCTTTGCCCTTCTATGTTTGAATCCTGAGAGCAAACTCACTGTCAAATGGTGGAGTTCAACTTATTTGCCGAGGTGTGCCTTCTCCAAGCCTAGAATTTGGACTGACAGAAGACGAGGGGTCTAGGATAAGGTGTTTCAGATGCAGGCTGGCAAATTGAAGAGACCTCAGCACTTTGGTTTCCTGGCAGGTCTCCATCTCCTGGTGACTGAACATGTGCTCTTATGTAATGGTGCATCTCCTGGCAGGGGTTTTCCTTCCTTGCTGTTGCTGGGGCAGCAATTCCTGCATACACATATATGGCTTCTTAAAAGTAAGGACTTAATTCAGATTTATTGCTACTATGCATTGTTTCACTTTCTCCATGCCTTTCTATCCCCCCAGATAAAAACTTGCCTAATGTTTTAAATCTTTCCTTGTGTTCTTTTTTTCCCTATTTTCAGCTCTCCTGACAACAAGGTAACTACTGGTATCTGTTTGTGGGCTCAGAGAAGTACAGTATCTTTAAAAAAAATTATTGAATCACATAATCTTACTTCCTTACCCAAACAAGTGAACTGGGGAGAATGTCTTTAGCAGAGCCACTTGCAGGCAGAGAAGGAAGGTCAGAGAGCACATGTGCTTGTCTTTTTCCCTCTAGTTTCCTGAGTACCAAGGGAAATTCATTGAGAGGTAGCAGCAGGGTTATAATGCCTCTTACAGGTCTGAAATGCCTACTTGGAGGCCTGAATTTCAGCAGCTCCGTTGGGCCACGTTGTATAAGTGTCATGCATGAAGCATTTTACCAAGCTCCTGAACTGACCAGTGATCTCCTGTTGAAGCTGACAGGCAGTACTCATTTTCCCTATTCTGTCTGCCTGGACAGTAAAGATGTCGTGTTTAGGGGGTATTCCATCAAGCAGTAGGAGAAAGATGTGAAGGAACAAATAATAGAAGATGCCCAGTGCCTTTTTTTTTTTTTTTTTAACTTTGAAAGCAAATATTTCTCTGGTGCAAACTTGAATGGTGACGGTTAAGATACTTGGGTTAAGGATAAGCATTGGGACAAAAGCGTATGTGATAATAGAGACTCTTTCCCCCAGTTTTTCCTCAAGATGGCTTCAGTCTAGGGGTTCCCCACGTATCCCACGGTAGCGAAAATCCATTTAGTGGAATAGTTTTTTTAAAAAATTAATATTCTGCCCTGGCTGGTATGGCTCAGTGGATTGAGTGTTGGCCTGTGAACCGAAAAGTCACTGGTTTGCTTCCCAGTCAGGACACATGCCTGAGTGGCGGGTCAGGTCCCGAGTTGGGGTGTGTGTTGAGGGGCAACTGATAGATGTTTCTCTTCTCTCACACATCTGTGTATTTCTCCCTTTCTCTCACCCTCCCTTTCTCTCTCTGAAAATAAATAGATAAAAAGTCTTTTTTAAAAAATTAATATTTTTAAGTTAGGTTGCCACATTGCCGGAAACTGGGAAACTAGAGCAGTGAGAAATAATGCCTGTCCTGTGGGAGGGCTGTTTTCTTATTGGTGGGAGTGAAGGATGTTGTTTGAGGTTGGGACTGGGGGTTTAGGGATGCGGATTTGAAGCTGCTCATAGCTGTGGATCTGTGACCAGTGAAACACTTTGAGGACATCATTGGGGTGACTGTCTTTGAGCATCAAGATCTGTTCACTCCCGCCCTCAGTTGGCGTCTAGGCAACAATAGCCTTTGTTCCCTAGGAAGATGCTAAGTTTATATCTCTGTAAAAATCTTTACCTGAAAAAGTAGAGGTGCCGGGGAAAGAGTTACCTGTTATGAGCCTTAAGTTTTTGCACAGAGCGTGTAGGCACCTGTGGGTGTTTCCTTTTTCTTGTGCTAATGTGTTTCTGTGATGGTGTCCTCTTTCTTTCCCTTTTAGTCCTTTGGCCTAGACGCCAGCAGGCTTTCTCTGATTGTTCTCTCATCCTCTGGTTCTTGCCCAGGGTGGAAGTCTCCACTCTGCCAGTGGACCTTGCAGTGGCACCAGGCTGGTTCGCTTCAGCCATGAAAGGCCACCTGTGCTGTTGTCAGGGCTGGGGGACAATTGAGTCCCTGTGAAGGTATTGGTATAGCAGCAGAAGAAAATGCAACGGTAGTGGAAACTAAATGAGTTTCACAGAGTCTGGTGTTGCCTGTGATGTATTCTCTTACCCTGGCTCTTAATCTCAAAAGAGGAAAATAGCTGCCCTTGAAACATCTGAAGGCTGCATGCCAAGAATTAGAAACAGGATATTATTGAAGCATTTTTTCTCAAGCAGAAACAGATGTACTTCCCTGTTACTGTCGCTAGTGTTAGTAGATCCTTAAAAGTACCTGATAGGTATGTGCCCTTAAATATACTACCACCTCCCACACACATATACAAGTGTTACACTATTTTTTTTTTTTTTTTTTTTGGCAAGGCCCCTTTCCTTGATTTGGGGAAAGTGAGCCTGGGATTCCTGATGGCAGTAATAAGTTCTCAGTGTGTTTGCAGACTGTAGAGTTGGTGACTGACAATTCTTTATTACTCAGAAGAGGATCTTCTGTGGTGAAAATGAAATGATTCAGAATTCTTTTCTCCTGTAGTTGGAGATTGGGCACAAAACCTCATAAGAAGAGACACAAATAGGGGCTCCTTCCCAGTCCTCCCTTTCTTAGGAGCGGGAGCGTCCAGTCTTTTCAGGTGCAGCCTCCTGCCAGCAGTGACTTGCCTTCACTCACATACGTTTGAGATCAGAGTGTGGAATTGCTCAGTGTGTATACTCTCCTTGCTGAAATTTTGGCTACACTAGGCCTTGGCTTCTGACAAAGCCAGTAAAATGAAACTGGCTTCTGGGAATGGGGTAGGAGTGTTTATCCCATTTTTCCTTCTTTGGGCTGTTCTGAGTTGATCTCCATGCACTGAGTGTGCGGAGGTTTAAGAAAGGGAACTTGAAGAAGAGAACAAGGTCGTTTTGCTTATTTTGCATTTTAAATGGTAGCTAGACACACTGTAAAACAGCTGAGGGGGGATTTTTAAAAAAATCAATACACTGAGACAATTTTACACAAAGCTTGGTAAATAAAGGAGAAAAATGTCACTGTGCTTCTACCATTTTAACACAAACATCTTTTCCATGTATTCTCTTTTTTATTTTAATTGGTAATCTGGTTACATTTATTTTTGTATTTTTTTCACTTAGCACTATACCATAAACATTTCCCTTATCATGGCACATAGCCTTCTGTAATTATTTTAATGGCTTTGTAATATTCCATCAAATAGATAATTTTTGGTTTAAATATCATCTCATACATTTAGATTACCTCTGAGTTTGCTCCAGGAGATTTTTTTTCAGAAGAGGGATTTTATTTTGTCTAATATATATATTTAAAACAGCTTTATTGAGGCAGTTTATCATAAAATTCACCCATTTAAATCATACAATTCAATGGATTTTGGTATATGTACAGAATTGTATAACCATCACCACAATCTTATTTTAGAACATTTTCATCACCCCCAAAAGAAACCCCATTAGTAGTCACTCCCTGTTCCTCTATAGTGCTCCCAGCCCGTGGCCACCGCTAACTGATCTATTCTCTGTAGTTTCCCTATTTGGACATTTTATATAAACAGAATGATACAATATATGGTCTTTAGTAATCGACTTCTTTCACTTAGCATAATGTTGTTGAGGTTTATCTATATTGTGGCATATAGCAATACTCATTCCATTTTATTGCTAAATAGTCTGTTACATGGATATACCACCTTTTGTTTATCTGTTCATCAGCTGATGGACATTTGGGTTATTTGATTTTTGGTTATTAGGAGTGATATTGCTATGAACATCCACATATAAAGTTTTTTGTGGACCTATATTTTCATTTCTCAAGGAGATATTTTAAAAGCTGCACTCATATTTCTATTTTGGAGTTACCATTATACTTAGCCAGCTCATATTTCTATTTTGGAGTTAGCATTATACTTGGCCATGCAGTTTATTTGGGGAAAAATAGTGTTATAGCAAAATCTCTTGGTGTTGAGGATAATGCCCTGAATTAAGAAAAGATATTTCACACACACACACACACACACACACACACAGAGAATTTTGTGTTTATGAAGCTTGAACTCTCCAATAGCATTGTTTCCAAATCTTTGGTGCAGAACTTTAAACAGTAGTGAGAGTTGACAGATGCAATAGTGCCTAAATTCAGTGTACATGTACTGCTGTTTTGTTTTTTGTTTTTTTTTTAAAGAACATTTTCAGCATGAAGCTTCAGTTCTAAATCATGTGTTTTATGGAGAGAATTTTACCATGAACCCCACAGAGCCTTCCTTATCAACTGTAATTTATAGTTCTCGGAAGCATTTCCTTTCCTAATGAAAAATCCCATGCCAGGGTTAGTGCACTTGCTCAGAGGCTTCTGCTAGGCTGGGGAGTAGAATACTTACTGAGGAGATAGCCATCCAGAGAGGTATGGGGGAGGGCTGTTTACTGGGTGGACCTCAATTGCACTGGAGGTTAAAAATATAGATCATGCCAGACACAAAGAAGAACAGATGGTGCTGCTGGGAGCATCATTTCCTCTACAGGATCTACCCTTGGGTGGTATTATATCATACTAGCCAAGTTACTGAAATAGTGCAGTAGCTGGTCTTGCTTTCTCTGCTCCTAGATCAAGAGTGCATATGCTGGTTATCTAATTTTTTTTTTTTTTAAATAAAGAATAACCCTGGCAGGTGTGGCTCAGTGGATTGAGTGCTGGCTTGCGAATCAGAGGGTTGCTGGTTTGATTCCCAGTCGGGGCACATGCCTAGGTTGCAGGCCAGGTCCCCAGTTGGGGGCACGTGAGAGGCAACCACACACTGATGTTTCTCTTCCTTTCTCCTTCCCTTCCCCCTGTCTAAAAATAAATAAATAAAATCTAAAAAAAAAAAAAAAAAGAATAAACTTTGCCCTGACTTGTGTGGCTCAGTTGGTTGGGTGTTGTCCTGCAAAGCAAAAGATCACTGGTTTGATTCCTAGTGAGGGCACATTCCTTGTTTGCAGGTTCAGTCCTGGTCTGGGTGTGTAAGAGAGAGAACTGATCAATGTTTCTTTCTCACATTGATGTTTCTCTCCATTCTCCTCTCTCTAAAGATAAATAAAATTTTTTAAAAAATAAACTTTATGCTTAGTGTTTTTCAAAAAATATCCTCCTCTTAGGACATGCCCATTAATTTTACAAAGAGAGAAGGGAGGGAGAGGGAGAGAGAGAAACATTGATCAGTTGCTTCCCATATACATCCCTCCTGGGGATTGAACCCACAACATTTTGGTGTACATGATGACCCTCAACCAACTGAGCCACCAGGCTGGAACAGGTCACCTTATTTTTTTATTGGAGGGTCAAGATGATTCTACCCCAGAGAGATATGTGGGTCACAGGGCACATGCTCTTTGTCCAACAAACTGAACAGAAAGCAGGAACTTGAATTATTTTCTCCTATGTCTATATTAGGTTTCTGTACCTGGAGCCAAGCCCAAAGATCAGTCCTTCCAGAAAGTAGTTGTGTTTGTGTGTGCGTGTGTGTGCGCGCTCGTGTGTGTAAATGTAAATGTGTGTGAATGCAGTCATAACATTCCTGCCACAATTCATTGCCAAAAGTTTTGGATTTGGAGTGGGCTCTATCTATTAATGCAAATTCTATTCCCAAGTCTTAGGAGTCTCAAAAGGCTGAATGAAGTGACATAAGACTCTTATCTGAAGATTTGAATTCTTGACTATAGTATATGGATGTTACTACAAAACTCCTTGCACAGCGAAGAGACTGTAGGCTCATGAGATGCTGGAGTTGGAAGAATGGGACTTTGGGATCATCTCATTCTACCTCCTCACTTTATAGAATGGAAAAATGGAAAATGGCTTCTCAGAGCTGACTTCCCTGAGTGGTGACAAGGCCAGGGAAGAAGCCAGATTCCTAGCCTAGTGCTCTTTTTACCCAAGTGTGTTCAACTTCTCTTCTCTGGGCCTGTCCCAGGAAAGGGGATTGGCAGCAAAGCAGGATGTGTGATTCATATTGTTAGGAACAAATTCATGCCCCTTCTTTGATTGTGGTTTTGAGTCTAATAGTGAAATTGTTGATACAAAGAGGAATGAGGCTGTAAGGGTAGAACTGTTCTTAAAATGGGCGCTGTTGTCTCTGCAGTTTGAAAACCACTTCTGACTCCAGACCAATAAGATGTGTCCTCTGAGCCATTTTCCCCTTTGGGTGTCCCTTGCCCACCTGTGACCGTGGCAGGAACTGGTGTCATCTGAGGGGTAGAACTGCCCAATAATTGGAAACATGCTGTCTAGGAGAGCTGATGCTTTCTCCCTCCCACCCCAGTAGCAGACCAGACCCTTCTTGGCTGTGGTTCTTATTTCCTCAGGTTTATTTTATGTGGGTTTAACCACCCCATCCAAATGCAGTGTGAACACCCATCTCTAACTGTCTCTAACCAGCCAGGAAGGAAATAAGCTGCCTTTCCCTATCTTGAGCAGTTTCATGTTCATTGGGTGCTGGTCTTTTAGTTGGCAAGCTCAAGACACATCTAGAGAATTAGGAAATAGTGTGCTGGCTGGTCCACACCTCTCTCAGTCCTTGATTCCTGTCCTCCTCCAGGTAGAAACTCTGCCATGGGAAGGCCATCTACCCCCCTTGTATCGGTCCTGTGGGGATTTTGCTGGTTACACAGCTGTATGACAAGAAAAACAGGCTCTGGATTTCATAAGAGTTTATCCGTCCATCTTTTTCCCCCCTTCACTTGCACCTTGAAGTCACAATAATTTGTGAGCTGATAATCTGGTTGAGTTGTGACATCAAGCTGGTGGGAGGTGGGTATGCGATTGCTGCAGAAACCGAAAGGAAGTAGATCTAGTCATTTGTTAGGCAAGTATTTAGTGACTACCTGTGATCAGTGCTAGGTACACATTGATACTTGCCCTCATGGAGTTAACAGTCTGGGGGACTCTCCATAGATTATTTAATTGGAGAGTAGTATTGGAGAAATCTCTTGCGTGGGGATGTCTTTTAGCTCGACGACTCTGAAGGAGTAGGTCTGACTTTTTCAGTGCCATGTGTGTCCCAAACCAATAATCACCTGGGAAGGGAGGAGGGCTTGAAAAATACTCCTGGAGAATTCCCCTTGGCCTCCTGAGCAAGAAAGCAAGGTGCTTTTCATTGAAGAGTGAGCTAGGTTTAGGAGTTTGGTCTGGTGTGAGGATTTCTTGTTTTCTGGCTTTACTTAACCAATCAGCTTTTCATGTGGGAATGAAAACTTCTTCTTCTTCTTTTTTTTTAATAGAGAAGAGCAGGTTTGGATTCAACAGTTAGAAATTGGGAGAAGAAAAATAGGATCAGTGGCATGAATATCTTAGGGAATCTTTTTTTCCCCGTCTTTCCCAAGCCTCAATTTTGGATATAAATGTTGATTTGTGATACCTCTCTTCCTGATATATCTGTGGCTGTCTAACCTGCTGGAGGCAGTAAAGGAACTAATACAATACTGGCAAAAATAAGGCTCCCAGTAAACGCACACACCTTTGTATTTTACCTCTCTATGTAGCCTTCTCTGTGTAGGCCCAGGTTCCAGGCTGAGAGATTGAAAGTCCCATGAGGTCAATGACTGTCTCATCTACTCCTTTGTATTCAGCTTCTGGATTAATTTGTTAATTGATAAGTTACATTCTCATGCAGGGAAATAGGAAACCTGGAATTGCAGACAGGACAAATTTGCACTTGCTCATGAAAAGCAATGTAACAACCCCTTTCCTGTTCCCTCACCCCCATCTAAACATAGGGACTCTAAAGGTGAGTATGTCAGTATGTTTTTGTGTACTGATGGGACAAAAATGTGGAAGTGTACATAATTGGAAAAGGGCAGCTTTCATCTCCTATGGAAAAAGCATCTCCATGTAGTCTGAGGGACTTTTATTTTTATTTTTTGGAGGAGAGGGAGGCTATACAGACAAAACTCTGGTATCTAGAAATCCATGCAGTTTTTAGGTTAGTAGAGGGTCCAGCTCGGGGTATGCCAGAGCAGAAATTCTCACTTCCTTGGGTTCTAAGGGTTCCGTGATGGTGATTTGGGGTACCTCTGCAAACTTACTCTGTACCGTGCATTGTTGCAGTCTTCTTTTTGTCTTTATGCAGGTGTGTTCTGACTCCAGGGAGCAATAGTGGGTCCAGTGTCTCCTTGAGATGAGCCCCCCACCGCCATGCTGTTTCCAAAGGGGGATTGTCTTGGCTTCAGAACTCATGAGGGTTCCTGAAGGAATGTCTTCTTTTTTTTTTGCTGACTCAAGAACCCAGGCTCTCCTGTAGGCAAGGCTTGATCTCCTCTTCCCCATTGCCTTGGCCTTGTTTTCAGAGGCAGAAGATGAGTCTGTGTGGACAGTGAGGAGGTTAGAGGTAAAGGTCCTGCCTCGCCTAGGACAACTTAGATTTGTGGAAGCATAAAGTAGTTCTAATGTTACTGGGTCAGGTTGTGCTTGGCCAGCTCTGACTCTTTTTTTCCGTTTAGTTGGGAAGGTGGAGGAGTAAGACTGGCTGTGGGCCAGGCATCGTTTTCCCTTTTCCTATGTTGAATGGAAATGGCCAGTTGTGTTAAGAAGTGGGTACTGAGTGGGAGGCAGTGGAGGATAGTGGGCTTTGGGATCTGACTGATCTGCTTTCAGTGTTAGCTCAGCCACTTACCAGTTTTACTGTAAAATGGAAATGATACTGTCAACATTGCCTATTGCTAGAAGGGTAGCTGCCACTATATCAATGATTATACCTGGGATAGGGAATTCTAGGCTGAGGAGTTGTAACAGGGAACTATAATTTCTTAAACTTTTATTGTTTGTCATTTGAAGTGTTCACTGGTATATCTAAATTAATTAAATTACATTTAAAAGCACTCCCTCATGGGATTATTATGAAAATCTAATAAAATGGGGTATTTAAAACACTAGACACAGTTTCTGACAGCCAAAAGATATTGAAATGGCAGTTTATTCGGGGAAGAGTGATATTAGTAGTCAAGCTTTGCTCTTGTAGTGGTAGATTTTGTGTCTGGTTTGTGTGGCCTTGGGTAAGTCTCTTTGTTAAGACCCAAGACCCAGCTTCTTTAAGTGAAAATGGGGGATAACAATATGGAAGAGACATGTAAAGCAGTTAGCCTGGTATCTGTCACATAGTAATTGCTCAGTAAATACGAATTGTTGTCAGCACTGACCAGGGCCACAGATGTAAATGGCACCACTAATCTGGACAAAGGGAATTGTTGAGGGTCACCTTGGTGGGGCTGAGTAAGGTAGAGAGGCCAATTTAGGACCTGGTCCTTTCTCCACTTCCCAAGACAGATGGATCCAGAATGACAAAAGGGAGGGGTTTGTTTCCCCTCTCCATCCTTCTAGCTTGGCAGGCAGTAGACTCCTTACCACTGCCCTTGCAAGTTCAGATGTCTCAACTCCTTTAGGTCTGGTCTCTGTTAAACTGCCCTGCTGCTGTGATCTACACTGACGTCTCAGCAGCTGAGTCTGCTCATCTCCCATTCTTTCATTCTGGAAGGTCTGCACAAGCACGCGCTCAGCTTCTCTAAGGCAAGGCATCTCTCCACACCACTTCGGTACTGCCCGTAACTTCCCCTTTGCTCTGTAACTATCTACCTATTTGTAGGATTGAATGGTTGAGTTGAAGCCAGACTTGGTGGGACATCAATTTTGATCTTTGCTGTGGGGTCCTCTTCTCTATATTCACACTTTGAGAGAAAAAACCGACTGATTTCTGACCAGTATTGTTTCCAGAGAGTGAAAGATTCTTGTCTCCAGGTTCAGTTGTGGGGCCAGAGCAGATTTTGCCCCTGGTTTCTCACCTTGGGTTTGTACAGTAGACTTCTCACCTTTGTCCTTGGGTTCTCTCTTAATCAGAATTTCCCGTATTAGTCTTGCTCCCTTCTTCACGGAGGCCATGAAATACTCACCAGTTGGTAAAAAAATGTAGGCAATGCAGTGTCAAAAGTTGAACCAGTCTAGGTTTGCCTTGTGGACTGGATGAGGAGTGTGCAGTTTTTCAAACTCTTATACTTGATAGTTTCTATATGTTTCAAATACACCCTTTTCCAAATTTGCAGTTAGTGGTGGCCAGCAAACATTTAGTTTTTGTTTCTTTAGACTATATGCTTGGTGTAGGTATTGGTTCACATTTTATAATTCCCCATCAGGATCTAAAGAATATGAGGGGCCTGCTGTTGAGGAACTCACTTTTGAATACGCAATACCAATCCAGTCACTGTACCTCTAGACAAGTCAGCAGTGACTCCCAGCCTGGTTTCTTTTTCTTATTAATGGCATCAAAATGCTTCCTGTTAGCTTGGCAAAAGTAAGATTCCCGGAGGACCTTACCAGCTTCATGGAAAGGATCCTCTTACTCTTAGGTAATCTCAAAATAAGACTCTTCAGTAGAGAAGCCACCACCCCCCCCGCCAGCCTCTTTATAAAAAACCCTCTAAAACACAAGTTGTTCATGCAGTTTATCATGTTTCTATAGTATTTATCTTATTTTTGAAGATACACTTGCTTAAATTCATTCTGGTTATATGGGTGGTTGACTAGACGTTTTGGAGGAGATACTTATAAAAGAACCAAGCTCTGGGTTTGTTTCAGGCCTAACCATGAATTCTCAGGAGCATCTTCAGGGTGCCAGGGAGAGAGGAATGGCACACTGCCTTGGAGCTGTCATCTAGGATGCCACCTTTTGGGAACCATATTGTAGGCAGTCCCTGGCCTATGTGAAGCTGTGCCTGGGTCTTATAAGAAATGAACCAGATGGTGTCTCTAGGAAAACTGACAGATGTTCTTGCTGTCAGAATTAAACATTTTTACTTGTAAATGTAGAATTATGGGAGTCTTTCTTTTGGGGTTTTAGTGCTACCTTTGCCTTTTCTTATCCCTTGCTTCTGGCCAGAAGTGACTCTCAAATCTGTGTCTTCCCATCCCCTTTGGTTACTTTCCTCACCAAATGGGTCATTTGTGGTAGGGGGGTATAAGGTGCCCGTCCTCTCTTTAGTGTAATTTGAAGGTTGCTGATGGGACCATGTGCCCAGAATGTACCTGCTACACAGGTAACATTGGTGACAAAAATATTCATCTCTCAAGTTATTCCTGTGGATTAAGACATTTGGATGTAACAGGTATGATAACCTAGAAAGAGAGACTGTATCAGGGTCACAGAGCCCAGAAGAGAAAAAGGAAAACTCCTGTAGGGAGTGGGACAAGGCAGAAGAATTGCATTCATGTGTTGTGTGCCAGGCACTGTGCTAGGTGCTGTACCGAGGTGGGCGTGTCGTCCCTGTACAGATCAGAAAACCAAGCTTAAAAAGTTAAGTGCTGTAGTTTACTGGACTGGAGCTAAAAACCAAGGTTGGAGTGATACCATAACTGTGTTTTTTTTCAGAGCAGGTAAAATATATGTGGACAAGGCAATTGGGGTAGAGAATGAGGTGATGAGGGAGACAGAAAACAAATGCCTGGGGAGAGGAAGGCAGGGCGGGGATGGGGCTGCAGTGGAGGTGCGCCGGGGGGTGGGATGTCCTGGGTGAAGGGTGTGCAGAGGATGGGTAACAAAAATAAATCGACTGGCAAAAAAGGTCGGGGTATCACTTGAAGTGGGGTATATATAGCATTGGTATGACGGCAGCTCTCCCCTGTAGGAAGCTCTGTGGGGTTTGTTTGTGGCCTGGAGGACCCGATAGTCTCTGTATTTAGGCAGGTGGCAGTTGGGCCCTGCAGGAAGCCTTTAAATCCCTGGTATTTATAGACTGGCCTGTACTCTATTGAAAGGCAGCTCCCATTTCAGTTGGCGAAGGCAGCATTATCTGCCTTTGAAACACTGCATTTATAGATCCTCTGTTGGCCCAGCCAGAGAGGCTGGGTTGCGGTTATATTATCACGACTCCCTGCTGCCTCAGAGGTTGTGGAGGGATAGTTTGCTCTGAGTTACCTCTGCCTGCACCCTGTCCTGCAGATGTTCAGGTCTGGGAAGGGTAGCCAGGAATTCCTGGGTCTTTTTGTTCAAGGTAGCCAGGAATTCCCTAGAACGATGAGTCTGATTTCTTTCCAATTCCTTGCCACAAGGCCGGGGTTGCTCTGCCCTACACACAGTCCAATTCAACCTTGATTTATGAACACATACTAGTATGTGTGGTGGGGGGTGGTATACAAAGATGACAAAGGCAGGCCTCTGACCCAGTGAGAGGGATACTAAGTAAACAGCTCCAATGGTCAGGCTAGTTCCTTTTTCTTGTAGCTAGAAGTGTTCGTAAACTCTCAATCTTGTCTAACTTAAATGGTTATTGTGAAGATTGATTGTAGTAATAATAATGAATTGAAGACTACTTTGAAAAAAGTAGAAAAAAGCTCTAGATTTATGCAAAACTTTCTTAATGTTACAAAGTAGACTCATAATAAAAGATAACACATATTGAGTGCTTTCTGTGTGCCAGACACTGTTGTAAGTGCTTTTTATGAATTAGCTTATTTAATCTTCACAGCAATTTTGAAGTACAATAGGTTGCTTACATTATACTCATTTTACAGTTGTGAAAAATGATGCCAAAAGAGGATAAGAAACATCTTTGTCCGATGCACAGCTAGTAAGTAGCAGAGCCAGGCAATCTGAACTCTTGTCTACACCGTATCTGTAAAGATGGCAAGGAAGTCAGAGAATAGAGGAAGGGATTCCACCTCAAGGAGAGGCAGCAGCCAGGACTTACCTTCAGAGACCAGAAAGGAACAGGGAAAGGTCAGGCTGGTGCCTGAGAGAGTGTTAGCATTTCTGCAGAACTTAATTAAATTACAGAAACTGTTTCCGAACCTGATGCCGTCTTTCTTGGGTGGTAATGCAATTGAAATAGATAATTGAAGCCAAGGAGGAAGGACAGCCTTGGTGAGCTCACGTATATGGACGTTGGACACTTACTGACTCTGACTAAAACAGAGGCAAAATTTTAAAGCAAGCACTTCTTTATTTAATTTACAAACCAGTGTAAAGATCCCAGGCAATGTGCTTTGTGTTGGGACTTCAAAGAACACACAATAAAAAACAAACAAAACAGAATAACTCTTCCCTCTCAGGCTGTTGCTGTTGAAGTTTCTATTAAGGATATCTTCATTTGATCATTAATATGCCGTGTATCCATCTTTGGCACTTATTTTTTTCAGAGAAATCAAGCTCATTTTTTGAAGCGCGTCCAGCCAGGTTATTTCCCATGGGGAAGATTGGCTGTGGAGAAGGCAACCTCTTTATCAGCTGCTTGTTGGGGGTGGAGAGCGAGCTCCAGGAGATAACGGCTCTGATTTCTGTTCCATTCCACTCCGTTCTGTCAGCAGCTTTTTCAGCCTGGGGTCCCTATGACCCAAAGTGATTATCTGTCTCATTAGCAGTTCAGGGGAGTTAGCCATCAGTGTTTGATGACCTATTCCCAAAGTTTTCAGTAGCTTTAGAAGTTTCTTAGAGTACCCCAAAGCAGTGTTTCTCAAAGCGTGCTTTAGAATCTCTGACCACCCTGTCTTGGGAATCAGTTCCCTTGTGGATGGGACTCTGCAATCCAGACACACTTCCTAGTGCTCTGGTTCTGATGTAGAGCTGGGAAGCCAAGGCCAAGCCCACCCCAAGAGGATGAAGAGCCATGGGAATAATCTTTAAAGCCTCCTTGTTTCCCTGTTATAACGTATGGGAATTTTTGTCTCCTGTTCTATGATATATCCAGAATAATATTAACATTTAAAATGAATTACATTGCCCTAGCTGCTGTGGCTTAGTTGGTTGGGTGTTGTCCTGCAAAGCAAAAGGTGACTGGTTCGATACCTGGTCAGGGCACATAACCGGGTTGCAAGTTCAGTCCCTGGTCAGGGCATGTGTGAGAAGCAACCAATTGATATCTCTCTTTCTTTCTCCCTTTCTTCCCCCTCTCTAAAAATAAATAAAATCTTTAAAAAATGTCTCTAAGTGCTTACCTAAATTTCAAATAAATAAATAAATGAAATGAATTACATTAACGTGGAATAAATTTGAACCTCTACAGAGATTGTGTGCTTTAGTGTCAAACTGCTTACTTTGTAATCTTGGCCTCATGAATTGCTATCTGTGTGACCTTGGGCAAATTTAGCCTCTCTGTCTTGCCTAAAATAGAGATAGTAATAGTACCTACCTTTGAAGGTTGTTGTGAGGATTAAATAGGATAGTAGAAGGAAGACGTTTAAATCCATGTACAGTGATTAAGCAGTCAATGACCAATTAACAATGATGTTCTTGCCACTATTATCCTGAGGTTTCGTGAGTGTAACCACCCCACTTGCCAAATCGAGTCCTGCAGCAGGACCAAACATCCCACTCCCCATAGACACAGCCAGACACAGGCTTATTAAAAAGCAAAAAACAAAAAAAACCTTTGCCATCCATAGGAAGCCTCAACAGAGCACTGGGAAAATGCTTTCTGATAACAGATTCTCAGTCACATTCTAGTTTTAGTTCTCTGAGGACCCTGTGTGAAGTGTATAGCATGACTATTCTTAGGTAGTCAGAATCTGTCTCAGGTTGGGGGGGAAGTATGAGTTTAGAAAATGTCAGGCACTCGAAGTTGTTTTAAGCAACTGTTTGTTTTTCACTCAATCTGCACTCTACTCTCTGCACCGCCCCCCAGCTATTCTTGTTTAATGGTTGGGAAAGAGGGCTCATCACACTTTTCCTTTCTAAAGGTACACATCTCAAATCGATTCCCTTCCAGAGATTACTGGGATTACCACTGTTTACCTGTTACTTTGCTACTTCAGTCTAGGATGGTGAGGGATGCCAGAGTGGCTCACAGGGTATTACGGGGAGGGGCCATGTTTCTGGGAGCCAGGCTGGCCCTCCCGTGGCTTATAACCTTGTACTAGGAAGCCCTACTTTGGGACAAGCACTCAGCAACACCTTTGCCCCCAAGTATCCTCTCCCCTTCAGCGCAGTTAGCGTGGAAGGCCAGCTACTGATTTCCAGAGATGCTGCGTCCTCAAACATTTCCCCTGGTCTATGTAGATTCTGCTTTCCTGGTTTTGTACTCACTTTTCTCATAGACAAATGGTGAGGGATCTTGGGCCTCTTTTCAGATATAGGAGTATATTGACTTTCAGGGTTGATACTTTTTGGTCTCATCCCTCCTCCCTTATTAAATGCAGCTGGGAAGGATCTTCGAGGAGGAAAACTCATTCTGTAAGGAAAACACCATCTCAAGGCTGCTGCTTTTTTTTTTTTTAAATCTATTTTGAGTTTATTCTTGTGTTACTTTTTAAATGTAGTGCTCCCTCCCTCTTTTCTCTCCTTCCCAGAATAAGAGCTGCCAATAAAACTTTAGGATTCTTGAGATGTATTTATCTCTGTTGTGATGGACAAAGGAATTGTCAACTCTTCTGTATTAATACCCTTTACCCCCTTGCAAATGGGAATTACAGGAAATCATAACTAGAACAGAAAACCTTGGGCAGATGGGAAAGATGGAATGTGTAACCCCCGTTCCCAGAAACAGGCAGAATGGCCACGCTGCATGACCCTAGCCTTCGGTGGTCAGGGAGCTAGAGCATGGCTCCAAGATAATGTCACCATCTGGGAATTGAAACCTGAGTCCACCTGTTCTCTGACTTTTATGTCATCATCACTGTGCCCCTCCTTTCCAGTCATTAACCAGCCCCTGCCAGTTCTTTCTTCTGTAGGTTTCTGTCACCACCAGCTCCCTGGTCAGACCTCATCAGCCTGTCTGGCCTCTGAGGCTGCTTTAGTCTCGCTTGCCAGGTTCATCTCCTGTGAACATTGTTCTTGTCTCAAGTGAGATGAGGTCAGAGAATGAAGAAGCCCTGTCTGTGTGGGAGGTAGTATCGCCAGCCCTTCCCATGGGGGCGGGCTCCTTGAGGGCGAGGACCATGTATTCTGGGGCCTCTCACATAGTAGGTCTTTAGTAAATGATTATTGAATTGGATTAGGTTGAGTTTACTGCTCAAGAATTTTCATTGGCTCCCTACTACTTACTGAATCGAGGCTGAATTTCTCTGCCTGTTTTTTTCATGACTGTACAAACTGGACTTGCTAAAAGAATTCAGTTGAGTGCTTAATACTTTGTGATAGATACTAGGGGAACTATAAGAATTGTAACATGCCCTGAAGGATCTCAAATGGATTTTTTTTCCTGTTCTTCTCTTATTCTTGCCCTATTACCCCTATCTTTCCCCATATGTCCCCCAAATCCCCCAATTTATCATTTTGACTTCAGTCTCCAGCCCCAGAAATTTTCTCTTTTCTCCATATATATTCAGCCCTTAAGACTTTCAGGTCAGGTCTCCCTTTGTTATTTTTTAGGGCCCTCTTTGATTGTCTTGGTTCTGAGTTTTCTTTTTCTTTTCCTGCCTTCATTATTTTGTCACAAGTAGCTGCTTGTTCTTTCTTATTTTCTAATTATTCATACCTCACGATTTAGCATTTTACTGCATCCACCTGGAATGCTGAAATAGATCCTCCTGCCTTATTGTGTGCCTTGATTGTTTGCTGTCTGGATATGCGGCTTCCCCAATTCCATTCAAAATTCTTGGTGAGCTGGGGCCTGGGTCTTCTGTGCATTTTGCAAGCTATCTATAGAGACTGTCAGGAAATGATGATGTATAGGGTAGACAAAGGAACCATTGGAGATGAAAGGTGATCTGACAAGTGCTTAGGGGTGTGGTTCCTAGCAGGATTTGGATGGCCTAAAGCAGAGCACAGGCTGCAGGCAGTAAGACCATGTGTAGGAATTTTAGGGCTCTAGAAACCAAGACCTGAGAGAAAATGGAAAGGACAGATAGGGTCAGGCTTGTCTCCCAAGAGTTCATTCTGAGATTCTCTTGAAGCCCTGGTGGAAAATGTGTGCATCCCAGAAGTAAACCAGGGTTCTTGGGGAATTGTGGGGAGGCCACATGCCTGTGTGGTAGGTAAATCTGCCCAAAAGGTGGGCATGAAAGGTCCCTGGCTATGGGGAAGCTTACAGCTTAAGGGAACAACAGTTAAGGGGTAACAGCGAGCAGACCTGTCAGACTGAGAATTTGATTTATTTGTAATAATGGCATTTGTATAGATTCATCTGGGAAGTTGGAGGATTTGAATGAATTCTATAAATAGAAACATTTTCTTTGCCACTGATGAGGCTTATAGGCTTATATTGCATTTTATTTTGAATGATAGAATCTTGCATGAAATTAAAAGCAGTGTCTCCCTTTTCTGACTTGGCAGATGTTTAAGCATTGTACCCACTCCCCACTCCCCCCACCCCCCACCTCAAACTTCTTTTAATTTTTCAGACTCACCTAGCATTGTGAAATAAGTTAGTAACATCTGTGGGCTGGGACCAGTTTCAGTGAACTAAATTCTTTGTAATCCAGTTTAAATCTGTGGGGCACATCTAAACTTACTGGAATTCTAGGTAGGAAGTATGGTTGTAAAGACAAAGCCATTTAATTGTAGCTTGTATCAAACTAAAACCAGCTTGAATTTTCTCTTCACAAACTTTCTCTGAAACACCTCTTTAACTCTTTCATTTTTGGCAAATACGTATTGAGATGGCAGCCTCCTTACTGTTGTGATGGAGGGGTATAATAAACCAGAGGGTGATTTCCTAGAATCCCTGAGCCTTTGAAAAATGCTGTTCCTTTTGGAAAAGAATAAGTGCAAAAGCCAGACTGCCTGTATCAGATTTACACCCTCTTCCCATTCTCTTCTCAACTAGTAAACTATGGCCTCAGCCTGTCTGCCTAAAAACATGATGGATTATATTTGTTTAAATGTCTGTAGCAGTTTGGTAATGAAGTTTAGCCCTTTAATAATGATGGTGATAATGTTGACATAAGAAAATGTCCACATATGTAGAGAATTTTTATGAGTTTATTCGAGTCAAACTGATGACGTATGCCGGGAAGCAAAATCTCAATGGATTGAGAAAATAATCCTGAGAATGGCAGTTTTGCAGCCTACTTTATACACTAGTATCAAAGGAGGAGGTGTAAGGAGGGTTGCATGAAATTCATGGGTGGTCAGGTAAGGAGTGGGGAGAAAGGATGGGCGGGAGGACTCTCGAGGATTGCATAAAAGGTAAAATGGAGAAACACATAGTTTTACACTGGTGTGGCCAGGAGAGTTAATAATTAACATTTATAGCACATAGAGATGGTGTGCGGGGAACAAGATAAACAGTGAGGGATTCTGTGGTCTTGTGCACTGGTGTCAGCAGTTGTGCTTTCCAGGGGTAGGAAATGAAAATTACTCTGATATTTTAAAGGTGTGTTATCCTAGATGCATAAGAATAATGAACTGAGCTCACTTACGGTAAAGATTGGCCTTTGCAAAGCCTGGTAAGTGACTACCTGCTATGACCTGCCCAAAGTTAGGAATTTGTGTGGTTACTTTACATCTCTGAATGGATGATGAATTGATGATGATGATGTTTGTTAAGCTGCCTCGGGACCCTGCTTATTAGCCTGTCAGGTTTCTTGCATAGCTCCCTTTTCATTCGCAGTAATAGTAGACACTCAGTAGCAGGTACACTTAGTCGTGAACTGTGAACTAGTTCTTTCTAAGTCTCCCAGGGAGAAGCTTACTATAAATGTGAAGGTCTTAGTGTTGAGTAGAGGAGGAAGCAGCAATGGAATATAATCATCTGCCCCAAGATTACACTTTAGAGAAGTACTTTGAACGAAGCTATGTTTTTTTATTTGTAATGGGTGTGTTACTTCTTTTGAGAAGGCTTTTTACAATAGTATGATGGTTCCCCTGGAACTCATAGAAGGATTCGTTTTTGATCCTCTCCTGTATTTACAGCTGGCTTTTCCCCTAGGGAAGCATTCATCTGTTTGAAAAAGCAGAGAGAGAACACAAGAAGTTTTCTCAAACAGTGAAGTCTGGAAATCAGAACTGCATTTGCCTTTCAGGAGGGCAAGTTCTAAAGAGCCGTTGTTTGGGTGAGTGACACCCTCCCACCCCCACACACACTTGCATACCCTCCACCCAGAGGTTCCTTAATGGCAGATGTGAAGGAGTTTAGGACAGAGGGTGCCCATTATGGCTCCTTTGTTGTACCAGATGTAACATCACTTTTCAGTCCATTTTTCTGGCAGATCACTTTCTTGCCCTGAGTATTCACAGGCTGGTGTTGGCCCTGAAGGCCAGGGTCAGCCTGTGGTGATTGCACTTGAGTGTGGGGTCAGAGGCAGCATCTGAGAACATTTTGGGGTAGGAAGTATTTCTGATCGTTAGGACGTTTTCATCATACCAATGCTTCAAGGCCTTGGAGGTTCACCAGGCATTCAGATGAGGTTAGTAAAAGGGCTTAACCCTAATGCTCCTTACCCTCTTTCTGCACCCTTTTAACCAGCTAGCTGGTTATTGATAGGCATTTTTGTTTTGTTATGAGTAAGGGAGGAATTCTGCTTTGCAGTTGAGTAACTGTGCCTTCTCTTCAGATTTCTTTAGAGTTTACCCCGGAAAAGCTGATAAGCACTTTCTTCCATTCTGCACACACTGATCTAGAGTGGATGGCAGGCTAGAGTCTGGGGGACCTTCAGTAGCACATTGAAGGAGGATATGGAGGTGGCAGTAAGGGCAGCTGTGTCCTGTAGCTCCAGTGGCTTGGCCCCCTGGCTAATGGCCCATCCCCTGAGGCTGGGCCAGCGGGGAGGCCTGCAGCTTCCTTGAAATGAGTGTTTCCCCCAGCGAGGTTAGTGTGACCAGCCAGAGAAGGGGCGGGTGGTTCCTAGGGGAGAGGGTGGAGGACTCTTAATTTAAGCCTGCCTGGTTTGGCAGTAATTCAGACTCACCTATTTCTGTGTTGGCTGATAGTTCCCTTTAGCTCTCAGAATAACTCTTCTTCATTTCCAAGGGGGAGCCCATTTTTGCTAAAACACACCCTCTCCCAGAGCTACAACTTACCTTGAATATTACTGTATATGTCTTTTGCCTCCTTTTCAGAAAAGGCAGGTAGCCATTCCTGATTTTTCATAAGTTGCTCCTGCCTCGTTCCTGGAGACTAATGCTGCTGGGCTTCCTCATTTAGCAGGGGTCTGGACATGAGCCATTCCTTGGGTGCTCAGAATGGATGGAGCACAGTGGAGAACAGTGCTGGGGCTGGCACTCCATCTGAGAGGGCTCAGTGGTCAGTTTCTGATTGGGCGATATTTGTGTGAGCTTTGATTCTAAAGAGTTAGGAGAACTGAGTTCTGGTTCAGTCCCTAACAAACGCTGTGTCCCTGGGCAGGTCATGGGTCCATCTTTAGGCCTCAGATCTCTTAAAATGGAAAAATTGGGCTCTACAAGACAAACCTATGAGTCTGTCCCTGGTCAGGGCGATCAGAGGCATCAAAGGATGGGACAGAAGTTGCAGTTCCCAGTTCTCTGTTGCCTCCAGGATGTTGCATGTGCTCTTCCCTTTCCTTGGAATATTTCTCGTCCCCTCTTTACCCACCTCTTTCTGCTCTGCCTGGCTAACACCTTCCTAAAGTCAGTGTAAGCTTAGACTGCTGCCTGTATAGGTAGGAGTGTTCCTCCTTTGTGTTGCCATATTGTTCTACGCTCAGTACTTCTCCCCTGTATTACTGTCTGTTTTCCTTGTTTTTCTTGACCCTATCATGAACTTCAGAGGTCAGAGACTGTCTGCTGTCACCACTGGATCTTTAGTTGGATGGTGCAATTTCTTGAATGTGGCGAATGCTGAATGATTAAATGACCCTTCCCAGGCCAACACACCCCAGTCCAGTCTGGGAGCTGTTCTGGGTCTTCCCCTATCCCCAGCTCACCAAGGGCCTTTTTCCAATGAGCTGTTTGTTTGTGGGTGCTGGAAAACCTCAGGTAATGCTGAGAATTATTTTGGAGGTTCTTCTCATTGTGGCAAAGCATTGGGTGATGTTGCCACTTGCCCTGGGTACTCTTTCAAGGTATAGCTTTCATCTGGGATGGGCCCCAGACTTTGCCCTGTGTCTCTCCATCTCCAGACCTGGGAGGGGTGTGGGCAGACAGGTCTCTGCAGATTGCTGTCTTGGCCAGTTGCCTAGAGCTGGACCTTGCGACCTGTTGCTTGTGACCGCGATGGGGTGAGAGGTGAGCAGCAACCTAATCTCCTTCACTGCTCTAACAACTGGGCACAGACTAGTGTCCCTTATCCCCACATTCTGTCTTCTGTTCCAGGGCTCTGTTACGCTACTCTTCATCTCGGTCTTGCTTTTGTTCCAGCTGCTGCCCCCCACCTCTCTGCTAGGAGAATTCTTGCTGGATTTTTGTTTACTTCTGTGTGTGTGCTTTGCCCTTTAGCCCGTGTCCCCAAGAATCTTTATGTAATGTAAGACAGCAGCAGCAGCAAACAAATCAAAACAACTTTAGAAATGATACTTTGGACTCTTCTTGGTCTCTCATCGGATGCAAATGATGAATCTCTTTCCATCAAAGTTTGTACCTTTGGGTTCACCACCCATTTTTCCAACCTTCCTCCTGTGGAATCTGAATGGCAGGAGTGGGCCGAATTACTTAAAAGAAACGCTCTAATTTTTCTTGTACTTCAGGCTTTGCCTCTTTCTGGCCATGTGTGGACATAGGAAAGAGGCAAGGAGAAAGTTACCTATCCCCATTACTCTTAGTGTCCCCGGGTTTGCAGGTTCTGCACTGGTGTGGGGTGCAGCACATGGGCGGGGTGTACAACTGCAAGGAGGTGGGTTCAGGGGAGAATGTGGACAGAATCTTAAGATCCTCTTTACCAAGTGAAGAGGTGACAAAGCAGGGAATAGAAGGACAGCAAACTCTAAACCAGGACTTCTCAAACTTTAATTAAGCATATGAATACCTGGGCAATCTTATTAAAATGCATATTCTGATTCAGTGGATGGGGATGAAGGGTGAGATTCAGCATTTCTAATAAGCTCCAAGATGATGTGAGCGCTGCTCTTCCATAGCCTGTCCCCGTAAGTTAAATAGCAAGGCCCCAGCTTTCCTCCTCCCCTGAACACCCATGAAAATGATTGCCCTGGGTTAGGGAGGGTGGAGGCTGGTTAGGGCTTTCATATTTTAAACCTGAGAGTCTGGGCTGGGCTTTCAGCTAGTGTTTGCAGAGCTCTTTCCTGGGTCCCTTGTGCCTGATCCTGGCTACTTTGGAGCTCCCCTTTGGCCTAATTTGGTTTCCACAATATAAGAACCTCTGCCCTTAAGAGGGTGGATGTGCATATAACAAGACTGAATTCTTCCACATTCTCTTTGGCTCATTGTAAATAGATAAGGTCAAATGAAGTACTTCAAGTAGAATTTTAGAGCTGGAAGAACTCTTAAATCATTTTTTCTAACCCCTTTATTTTACTGAGGAGGAAATGGGCCCAGAAAAGTTTTGTGACATGTCCAGAATCAAATAGTTAGTAGCAGAGCTGGGATTAAAAGCCAGATGTCTGAACTCCTGATCTTCTCCCTCAGAGTTTGGGACAACTGGACAATCAGAATTTTGTTTTGAGTCCTGACCGGTGTGGCGCGATTGGTTGGGTGTCATCCTGGAAAGCGAAAGGTCACTGGTTCAATTCCCAGTCCCGGTAGGGGCGCTTAGGAGGGGTAACCAATTGCTGTTTCTCTCTCACATCGGTGTTTCTCTCCCTTTCTTTCTCCCTCCCCTCTCTGCTCTTTAAAAATAAATAAGTGAAATCTTTTTAAAAAAATGTTGTTTTGACAGCTGGAGGTAGGACAAGAAGCTTTCCAGTGATGTGATGGAATTTGTACTACATATATCTACTGGCATCTACTGCTGCAGCTCAGCATTCCCTTAGGCCAAGGTTCTCAGCAACAGCACTGTTGACATTTTGGGCCAAATAACTCTTTCTTATGGGGGGCTGTCCTGTGTATTGTAGGATGTTTAGCAGCATCCCTTGCCTCTACCCACTAGATGTCAGAAGGCCCCCGCCAAAAAAAGTTATGACATTCAAAAATACCTCAAGATGTTGCCAGATATCTTGGAAAGGGGTGTAAAATTGTTCCTAGTTGAGAACCACTAGTTAGGCAACAAGGTATTTGGGGAAGGAGGGTCCCTCTTGGGCACTTACTCTGGGGTTTTTTGAGTGTGTGTTGGTCTTAGGGTTACAAAGAAAGCATAAAACAGATGGGGCTCCAGTCTTCCTGGGATCTTACAGTTTAGTGATGAGACCAGACCAAGCAGTGCGTAGAACAGATACATTGCCATCTTCCTGGTCTGGCCAAGGTGTAGCGCGCCAAGCTGGCCTCTGACGAATGGTGTGCTAGCCCAAGGTATTTAGTGAGGAGGAGACTTTGCTGCCCTGGACTGGATTGTATAGCTAAGAACTGAGCAACTCTCATTCACATTTTCAGTTATTCTTACCTACTTGTCAAGGAGTATGTGTTCATTCTGAAAACATTTTATCTGAATTTGTAAAGGTCAGTCAGACACATTAACCAATAGATGTATACACTTGAAGAGAAGGAGGCCTACTTAAATCTGAAGCTGGAAAGGCTAACTCATTCCTTAATGAGATTTACTTTTTATTTCTAACTTGATTTTCTTCTGCTTTGGGATCAATCCTCCAACAGATCTTTTTGTCTCTTTTCCAGTGTGTTAAGCAATATTGCCGTAGGACTATTTCAGAGCTACAGTCTGTAATGCTCTGAATACATAGGTATACATAGGTATAAAACATGGGTAAATACCCCTTTTGTGAGCCTAAGAAAGGGTCTTTATCCCTTTTTTACTCCTCATAGGCTATTGTACTTACATATGTTTTTAAGGCCACTGAGACTGCCCCTCTGCCCCCACAGACTTTCCTGAAAAAACATTGTTCCAGAACACAAAAAGGATTAGTGATGGGAACTTCATAGTTATTGTCAACTTTGCCTTCACAGTATCAGATTAATTTTTTTTTCCAATACTTTAAACATGATACCCTGTTGCTTCCTGGGTTGCATTGTTTTTGATAATAAACTTGCTATAATTTTTTATTCCTCCGAATACAGTGTCTCTCTCCTTATTCGAATCCCCAATGGCTGCTTTTTAAGATTTTCTTTTATTATTAGTTTTTAGCATTTTGATTATTATGTGCCTGTGTTTTCTTCTTGTGCTTTTTTCTTTTCTTGGAGTTTGATGAGCTTGGATCTGTGGATTTATAGTTGTTTTAATCAAATTGGGAAAATTTTCAGCCATTATTTCTTACAATATTTTTTGTGCCTACTCATTTGTTCCCCCCTACCCCCATCCATTATACATATGTTAGGCAGCTTGGTATTGTCCCGCTGCTGACTGATGTTCTGTGTTTATCATTTTAGGAAGTTTCTATTGTTTTCAAGTTTTATTTTTTTCTTCTGCAATGTCTAGTCTGTTAGTCCCATCTTGTCTATTTTTTTCATTTTATAGTATTTGTATCTTTCCTTCCAGAAGTTCAGTTTGGGTCTTCTTTATGTCTTCCATTTTTTTCCTCATCATTTGCTTTCCTCTTCTTTCTTGAGCACATTAAGTATGTTTATAATAGAGATTTAACATCCTTGTTCACTAATTCTATCATTTTTGTCATTTTTAGGTCTGTTTCTATTGTTTGAGTATTATTCTAAAATGGTCATTATTTCTTTTTTTGTCCCCTTTGCCTGCCGTGTTAATTTTTTATTTGAAGCTAGATACAGTGAGTATTATGTTGCTGAGTGCTGGAACTTTTTGTATTCCTCTAAATAAATTTTGGACTTTGTTCTTAGAAGCAATTCCAATTATTTGGAATTGGTTTTATCCTTTCAAGGCTTGCTCTCCAGTTTTGTTAGGACAGGTCCAGAACCACCTTTAGTCTAAGGCTAGGATGGTTCCACTACTGAGGCTAACCCCTTCTGGAAATTCCGTCGATGTCCTGTTAGGGATTTTTTCCACATTGGCTGGTGGGAACATGAACTATTTCTGGCTCTCTGTCAGTCCTGGGGTTATGCCACCTACTTCTTCCAACTGGTTCTTTCTCCACCTTGCTAGTTTCCTTACACATGCACAGATCAGTTCTCAGCTAAAGACTCAAGAGGATCCATTGCAAATCTGGAGTTTTTTCTCTTTGCAACTCCCTCCTTTAATTACTTAGCCTGCAAATTCTAGCCATTTTGGCTGCCCTAAGTTCCCAGCTCTCCCTTCAAATCAGTGAGATTGTTGGATTCTTTCAGGTTTCTTCTCCCTATTCTGTGGCCTGGAAACTCCTTAAAGAGTTAGCTGGGACTCTGGGAGGGCTCACTACACTTCTTTTTACTTTTCTTGGGACGCTGCCCTGTGCTACCTATGGTTGAATGTCTGAAAACCATCATTTTATATACTATATCCAGCTTCTAGTTGTTTAAGGAAAAAGAGTAAATCTACTCCCTGTTACTCCATTGTGACCAGAAGTAGAAGTTCCTTAGGCCAATTTTTAATCTTAGATGTCTTTTTCCTCCTCTGTTCTCTTGTTGAAAATGGGCCCATTAAGACAGATTTTATTGAGAATTCAGCCAGGTTCAGGACATACCAATTTGCCAAACATTTATTGAACACCTACTGTGTCCAAAAAAACAATGTGGTTTAATATCACACATGTGGTATGTAACTTTGCCTGTATTCTGATGCTGTGCTTTTAGCAGAAGGCTGTTATCCTGGCATGAACGTGCGCATACACACACTTTAAGCCTCCTTCCTGTATCCCCTGACCTTGGTCCATTTAACCTGGGCAACTAATTGAACTAACAGTCACAACTGATGAGCAAATAGCAGATGCTCAGCTGCTTTTGCATGAATTAGGCCCAAATAGCCCTGTGGGGAAAGGAAGGAGAATTACCACTCTATGTGCAGTGACTCTTCCATCTTACCTAGTCTTACTCTATGCCAGATACTATATTAAACTCTTTATATGTGCGAATCATGGACACTTCATCATTCTATAAAGTAGGTATTGATACTCCGGTTTTGTATGTGACAAAATGGAGGCTCACAGCAGTGGCCGTACACCTGAGAGCTGTAGGAAGCAAGGAGCAGAAGCCTAATTGAACTCCCTTTCGTGTGACTCTTAAATCCACACTGATTGGTGCTTTCATTAACTGTTTCATTTCCCTCTTCTGGATTCAGCTTGTCTTCCTGTCTGGTCTTTGGCACTTTGGCTATATGTCATCCATGTGTTTCTACCTCATATTGTAGTTATTTGTGTATGTGTCTTATCTCTCCAAGTTGACTAGACTCTTTTTTAAAAAAGATTTTATTTACTTATTTGTAGGGAGAGGGGAAGAGAAGGAGAAATAGAGGGAGAGAAACATAGATTGGCCGCCCCTTGCATGTCCCCAACTAGGTGTGACCTGGCCTGCAACCCAGGGATGTGCTTAGACTGGGAATTGAACTGATGACCTTTTAGTTTTCAGGCCAATGCCCAACCAACTGAGCCACACTGGTCAGGGCTGACTGTAAACTCTTTAAGGGCATGTGTTTTCCCCCATCTTTGTACCTTTCATAGAATCTAATATGTGTAGGTGCCCAATATGTATGTTGAATGAAGTCAGTAAGTTCCTTAAGAAAGATACATATTAGGAATGAGTCCAGATACCTTGTCTGAAGGGAAATATCAGATTCTCTCATTAATTTATGATGTTTCTTTCTCATTTGCTGTGTTTATCATAATCCCTCTTAACATCTTCCAGGACGTTACCTGGACTTTATAGAGTTTTTTATTTGATATCTATCTCTTCCTGACCTTTGACTAATTTGAGATTACTTTTGGAGTCTCTATGTGGAGATTTAAGGGTATATCCCTTGTGAATTAACCAAATTCCTTTCTTCTAAGGTCCTGATGCCTCACATGGAAAGAGCTAGCAATAAAATTGAAGCTAGAACTGGAGTATATAGGCTTTGGTGGAGGGACTCTGTACAATTAGAGGGTTGTGTAAAGAAGGGCATACGTAGGGGGCTGGGGTGTGCAACTAATCAAAGAGGAAGGAATAGTGAGCAAGTTCCTGTTTCTCATTTTTGTTTGGGGCCTCACAGTGCAATCTGGACAGTTTAAAGGAAGTTTGGGTAATTTATGAGGAAGAAGACAGGAAGAGTCATGGTTTGGTTATAAATTAGGAGGCTTCTTGGAATTTACACAAGATGGAGAACATTTGGAGCCAACAGACAGTATCTTGTTTGGCTTAAGTGCATACTTCATTGGGGCTGTTAATGTTCAGTAGATGGAGATGATGAACATGTTCTTAGACTCCTAAACCTGAATCAACCTCAGGAAAAAATACTCAGGTAACATTTGAATAGAAAGGAGGGAAATGGCAGAAACTAGGACCATATTTATGGAGAATCTTAAGGCCTGAGAGTCACTAGGAAAGGTCAGTTCTCTGGCCCTGCCTGTTGGTTGACTGTTTCTTCTCACTCATGAAGTCTACAGAAGAGATAGCAGTTTCCGAGGAGGGGTGGCAGGGTGGAGAGGCATTTTTGCTGTCAAACACTAAGGGACCAAGGAACTCTTTAATATTCCCCCCTCAGCTTCTCCCTACCTTAGGCCAACCATAGCCTGTGGGGGTGTCATTTTAGATGGGCTCTCCCTGGGGTGACTGAGCTATCTAGATAGTTCAGAAAGCCGTTACTGAAATCCATGGGCTAACTGAGAAGGTACAACTCACAAGATACAAATTCCTTCTAGCCCAGCATCTAGTCTGTCTTCTACCTTCTTTTCCAACTCCCCTCCCACCACCCAATAGCTTTGCCCTTAGTTCTATCTACTTTCTCACTTTGAATTCATGGTAAAATCAATATGATCTGCCCTTAGCACTCTAATGAAACTGTTCTTGATGAGGTCACTATTGATGGTGGCTGAATCCAATTGGCATTTTTAGTCTTCCATCTCACTGGACCATTGCTGCATCTGCCAACTACCCCTTACATTCTCCTTGAATCTCTGTGTCTTTCCCTTGACATCTGTGATGCACCTTATTTCTCTGTACCTGATATGCCTCTTTAAAAAATTAGTGTTCTCTCCAGGATTCTGTCCTTGACTCTCTTCTCTTCTCGCTCAACTCTCTTGCCTCAGTGAGTTCTTCTATTTTGCATGGTTTCAACCATCACTTACTCTAGGGCTATATCCCAAGTTCAGAGTGCTCTGCAGAGTTTCATACTCATTTCTGATTTGCCTGCTAGACTCTTCTACCTGGATATCCTTCAAGTACTTATAATTTAACATATCCAAGAATAACTTGAACTAAATTCATTCATTCGTTCTTCAGCAAAATCTACTCGTCCTCTTGTGCCCTTTTTCTCCTGCTGTAGCTTTTACCATTTATCCAGTCACTTAAGCCAGAAACCTAGGGGTCACTCTGTTGTTCTCACATATGCTATCCTATTAATTTTTGGAATCTTCTGTGTTTGGCACGTCATGGACACTGAATGAATTAATGAATGAATGAATAAAAGAAAACATAATTTCATCTGAATTTAATTACAGTTTAGCAGTTTGTTTTTGATAAAGCTGAATACTTCTGGTTACAGGCTAACTTTTGGGAAGAGTGTTTGATTTTTGGCTATATTCATATTATGTTAAGTAAAGGGCTTTTGTTGTTGTTGTTGTTTAAAACAGGAATACTCTGTGGAAGGATTAATCACTATTAGAAATGGGTGGATTGGCCACCGTGCTGTCCTCTGGGGCTGCCCCAAGGACCTGGTGACAGGTAAAGATGAGGTCGGTTAAGTCAGATGGTGCTGGCCCAGGAGGACATTGTCCTTGGCGATCGTGGGAGTAAGAGGCGGCATATTGTGGGTGAACTGGCCACATGCTCTGTGTTTAGTGCAAGGGATAGGCTAAGACTTTTCCACTCTGGAGGGAAATTTATCCCTTTACTTACTGATAAATTTCCTAATTGTATTCTGCTTTTTTCACGAACACTGAGGATGTGTTTGTAGCTGTCATGCTTTGCCAGGTTCATTCCCCTTCCTTTCCATCCAGACCCCTAAAGAAGAGTAAGAAAAGAAACAGAGAAAGTGACTTACAGAATTACAGGATTTTGGAGTCAGAGAAGTTCTTCAAGTAACAGTCATCTAGCTCAGCCCTTAAATTTTCAGATGATGATGATGATGATGATGATTGATGGTGATACCTAGAATACCTACAGTCATTTTTGACAACTCATTAGGTGCCAGGTACTATGCCAAGTGCTTTACATGCATTTCCCATATAATACTTACACTAGCCCTGTGAGCTATCTATTATTAGTGTTATTTTAGAACTCCAGAAAGATTGGATAACTGCATTGGCGTTAAGAGTATGCTGAAGCAGCTATTGTGCAGAGAGATGAAACATCTTGCTTGCTCAAGGTCACATTTTCCAGTTAGAGGAAGATATGCATAGAATCCAAATCTCCTGACCTTGAACTCAGTGAGCATGTGTTTTGTTTTGACATGAGAATTTATTCTTTCTGGTCATTTTTGTCTCACTTCTTACTCAACCTTTTTAATTTCAGTGAAATTGAATGAAATAGAGGAAAGGGTGGTTTAGAGTTGGGGTTTTGGTGAGGTTTTAAAGTTTATTTTTAAATAGGCAGCCTTCCCAGACTGACTGGGAATGTAGCAGAAGGCCTGAGAACCAGGAAGTGACACAGACCTGTTTATACCATCCCACTTGGAGGCCTTGGAAAGCCGTCTACAGAGATGGTAAAAGGTAAACATAACTGCATCAGCCAGTTCTCTTGGGTTCACTATTTTTGACCTGGAGGAGGTGTTTCCTGCGTAGCTATGAATACTTTGAAAACCAAAATCTAGCACTTAAACATCCTCTTGAGTAAATTGTGTGTGTGTGTGTGTGTATGTGCGGGCGCACGCACGCGCGCATATAGACAGATACTGTATATATTATTTCATGTTACCAGACAGCAGCAAGCAGCATTCCATGGGTCTTGGGAGCCAAAACCATCACTTTTTTCTCTTTCTCTCCCATTATTTTGTGAGTTGTTTTTCCATTTTATTTCTTTACAATGGGCGCTACACATGCAAAATGGTCCAGCTCAAAGCTTTCTCTTTCACTTTCCCTCTACTGCCAATCCAAAGTATTTGTTCCTGTCTCCTCTTTGTTCTTATAGTACTTTTTTTTTTAAATTGGGTCCTAGTAACAATTTCACAGTGTTATACAGATAAACATATAATTCCTCTCACGTAGATTGTGAATTTCTTGACAGTAACAACTACGCCCCACTTCATTTGTGGTCACCCAAGCCTTGCACTGAAGATAGTCAGTAAATATTTGCTGAATTGTAGTATAGGCTCTGCAAACACAGAGCCTGAAGAAGTCAGATTTAGCACATCAGCTTCCCAGACTTTATTTGCCAAGCGAGCATTGAAGCCTGTTCCAGTCAGTTCTAAAGGGGACAAAACAGAGGGGTGTGATGACACATAGATGTATCTCTGGACTCTACAGACCAATTATAGTTGCTTCTGCCAAGCATCTGTTTTGCTGTCTGGCTAAAACTTTAGGATTTAGACCCTTTTACCCTCCTCTTTTGTATCTGCTGCTACTTTGACATCTGGTATTGCCTACACAAATCATGTCTTTGGATTTATTTTTCTTCTCCCTTCACAGAAAAAGTAAATGTTGTGCACTTTGGGGCACAGAAAGAGGCAGAATTGGTGTTCTCTACTGGAACTTATTGCCTGCAGTAAATGCAGCATATAACAGTTAAGTAACTGAGAGTGGACCCTGGGGAGGGATATGATTGGTTGTCCCATTCGTGGTCCAGACAGTGCTGCCAAAGGTTCAGAAGAGCCTTCCATGCTTGTGGGCTGAATTGATGAGTTTTCCCAGAAGAGAGGCAATTAAGCTTGACCATGTTTTTGGAAAATAAAAGAGCAAGGAGCCCTTTGCAATTGGAAGGCAGGAGGAAAGCCTTCTAGACACCTTGGATCCCAGTTATCTGTAAAATGGGGGCAATAGCACCTATTTAATGAGGTAGGAAGAGAGAGAGAGAGAGAGAGAGAGAGAGAGAGAGAGAGAGAGTGTGTGTGTGTGTGTGTGTGACATACACACATGTAAGCTCCATGCCCTTGTCCTTCCCTTCAACATATTCAAGCCAAAAAGCCTCCTAGGCCCTCTTAGACTCAAATATTACTTTAGTATAGTCATATACACAATTATTTAATTTAGGGGGGAGAGATTTCTAAATTCTTTAAAAATATTTTTTATAATGTCATGGTAGAGAATCTTGGTGATTCACTTGTTTAACCTGTTGGCTTTTCTTTTGTCTAAACTAACTTTGTGTTTTAAGCTTAATTTCAGGGTCTGTATTTTCCAGCCCAGCTAAAACATTGCCTTTAGGAGTCTAGGGGGGGCTCAGTCACAGGCTGTTAGAGCAGGAAGGGACCTTAGCCAGAGCTAATTTGAGTGCCCACTGTTCCAGATACTGTTCTGAATCCTTCACGTTTACCTCATTTCCACCCCACAGCAATTCCGTATGGTAAATATTGTTTACCCAATTTATAGATGGGAACTGAAATTAGCTTGCCCTAGACCACTAAACTAATAATTCCAAGCAGACCAGACATTCTGGCCCAGTCTGGCAGCATCTTTCCACGATCTCAGGCTCCCTGAGAGATATTTAGTTGAACTGTTTGATTTTACTGAGGAGGAAATAGGCATAGTGAGGGAAGTGATTTGTCCTAGTTCAGCCTATCAGTTGTTGATGAAGCTGGGCCTAGAGAAGTGGTTTCCTGCCTTCAGAAGGTCAGAAATTTATGGCCTAAGCCAAGGTCCTGCTTATAGGCACTGTGTCTTCTTGCTCCTGTTTTCTGTCCTGTCCTTAGTCTGCCTTGTTTTGTTCTCTTTTGCCCTCTCTTGCATCTTTTTTCTGTCTGGGCCACTACAGCTCTGCAGTGATCCTTTGTGTGTGAGGGCTGGGTTTTTTTTGTTAGATGTTTGTTATTTTTGGAAAGCACTTTAGGAACATTGTGTACAGATGGCCTGTACAAATGTGCTGATGGATTGATTAAACTCCAGAAGGGAGAGTGGTGTCTTCTTAGTTTGCTGCAATGCAGAGGGACAGAGATGCTAGGATAGGTCTTGGGAGACAGAAGTGTACAAGGAAAGGACTGCTCATACTGAACAAAGAGGCTGGACTTCACATTTCTTCATTCCAGTCAGAACTTTTATTACCTTACGTTTTCAGAGGAAATACTTCTGGGCCCCTCCTATTCCCTAGAAAACATTCCACATTTCTCAGAACTGAAAGGGCATTTGGGGATTGTCCAGGCCCATCCCTGAGGACTGGGAGGAAGGATTGACTTGCCTGTGGCTAATTCACTGTGGGTCGATGGAGCTAGGACTTACGGCTTGCTCCCGCATTCAGGTCCATGCTGCTGTCATCCTGGGTAGTCTCTAGAAGAGGGGTGTTGGAGACTGTTGAAGAGAAGGCTTAGGGATGGGCTAGTAGTATGTGTCTGCTGGTATTCCTGCTGTTTGAAGCCTGAGGAATAGGGTAGGTGGAAAGTGTGACAACCAGAGGATGTAGTGAGCAGTTGTGGGGGAGCAAGACAGGGATACAAGAAAAATCAGAGCAATTAAAAAAAAACAAAACCCTCTTAACACCTGCCCTGCAGTGGCTCGGGTGACTTGTGAGGGAAGCCAAGGGTTATTGTTGCAATTTGTAGGAGGTGAAAGTTTTAAAAAATTTACTTATTGACAGTAGACAGAGGAAGGAGGGAGGAGAGAAACATTGATCTGTTGTTCTACCTACTTACGCATTCATTGCTTTTTCTTTTTTTTTTTTTTCTTTTCCCCTGACTGGGGATCGAACCTGCACCCTTGGCATGGGGAGGATGCTCTAACCAACTGAGCTACCCAGCCAGGGCTGTAGGAAGTGGGTTTTAACAAGAGTTTGATATTTGTGTCTTCTGGGCTTTGGAACTGGAGATTAAAAAGAAGTGGATAAGGTAACATACTGCTCTTAATGATCTCAAAGTCCATCAGAAGATGCTGTGCCTCTTGAAGCACTCAGATGCCAATGGCACAAAAGAAAGGGTAAGATAGAGAGGTTAGCAAGATTGGAAGGAACCATTTATCCACAAGGGTAAGAATAAACTGAAGACATCTAGAAGTAACTTAATTTTGGCCTTTTTGGGGGGAAGAGTGGGAGGCACTAAGATTTGATCAACACTTAGATATCTTTTGCTTCTGTGGCCCAGCCACTTCAGGGTGGGTGGCAGTGAAAAGGGGAGACATTGAAGGGAAAGAAAAAGGAGAGGTAAGGGAGGGCCTCCCTAGCATGTTAGTCGCTTCTCTTACCACACTGCTCTGGGGAACTCTGGACTTCACAGCGTTAGGACTTCTTATCCCTATACTCTGAAAAGTGATTAGCTAATTAAATTCTGTTCACACTTCAGGAACATGAGCTGTTCTTTGTCTTCCCCTGTCGCATAGCAGTATCAGGGTCAAGGAGGATGATTAATCAAAGGATTAAACTTTCTTGTTAGATTTTGTACCACCACCATTCCTTTTCTGGACTCGTTTGAGGCAAGAAAAGGATTTATATTGGTTTGACTGATCCTGCCCCCTCTCCTAACCAATGGAGAAATGGGCCAAGGTTTAGGAAATATTCTGTCCTGAAAATTACATGTAAACTAGGCCAACCTCACAGAACTGTAGGTAAACCCACCAGGGTCTGGGAGCCAGGCTTGACAGTCAGGACCCTTTTGCTTCACACAGAGGAGAGCTTCACAGAGTGTGACTCAACCCTGTTTCCTCCAGCAGGACTATGACATTCTCTGCAGGGTAGACCCCCAGTGCAACCAGGCATGTGGTCTGAGGAGATCTGGGCCCCAGGGTGTCTAGGAGACCAGGTGCCCTTACTATTTCATGGCTGGCCCCACCTACTGCTGCTGCCTCCCCAGGCTGTGAGCCGTTTTTGAAGGTGACTTCCAGGATACCTTTAACCTTAGGAGGCTCTTTGGTTAACCTGGAAGCATCTATGACAACAGCAAGCAAGCAAACCATGGGAACTTTGGGCTCACATTCCAGGTTGACCCTAAAAACACCATAAACCTACCATACTTGTCATCATCACTTTTATGATGAGAAGTTTCTCAGATAGCCCTTTGCTGTCATTGCTTCTGGGCTAAGCCTGTAAATAGAGAGACTTGAGTCTTTTTCAGTTCGTAGAGTAGTTCCTCATATTGTGTCTCTTTGAGCCTCACTAGAGACTAGCGAGATATTCAGAGCAATGAACAACCCCAATTTATACATGAGGAAAAAGGCAGAGATGAGGTGAGTGGCTTCCCCAAGATTAGAGCCATGGCTTAAGGGCAGTGTTCTTCCCCTTGGAGGGTCATTGTGGACAGGATGTGATGGTTCATGTCATCACATTCAGCCCAGCACAGTCACCCAGCTTTTGATGTTGTGGGTTTGCAGAGGTGAGAAAGGCCAGACCCTGTCCTCGAGGGGCTGACAGTGTAGCTCATGGGGTCTCCTTTTACCACATTCTATTGGGGCAGCAGCACTAGTCCCAAGAAAGAAAATAAGAAGGGTGAACGCAGATTTTCTATGACTCCTCACTCCGTGTTTTGAAGGAGAAAGCTGGCGGCGGGAGGAAGAGATAGCTTATACAAAGAGAAGTTTGGATGCCACCAAGAATTCTGTGGCTGAGAGAAACCTTAGAGCCTTTTTTAGATGTGGAAAGGGAGTCATGACCAGCCATGTGTTTGGTGGCAGAGGTGGGACTAGCTATAGCCCCAGGCTGGCTTCTCTCTTCTCACATCTAAGTTTAGATGGTATATGCCCTATAAGGTTGGGTGTGTGCAGGCTTTGAAAATGAAGCTTAGTTCCAGGGTCTTCTTTAATCATACTTTTTTCCTTTTTTTTTTACTGTGGTGAAAAGCACAAAATAAAATCGGCCATCTTCACCATGTTTAAGTGTACATACAGTTCAGTAGTATTAAGGACATTCATAATGTTGTGTGACCATCCCCACCATTTGTCTGCGTAACTCTTCATCTTGCCAAACTGGAACTCTGTACCTGTTAAACAATATAACTTCCTATTCCACCTCCTGATAACCACCATTCTACTTTCTGTCTCTACTTAATCATATATTTTTTTTTAAATTTGGAGAAGTAGTCACTAATATGCCAAAGGAATATTGAAGTGAAATGTATCCCCCCCCGCACAAAGTTTTTGCCTGTGTGTTTCTCTAGGGATAATTTGTTCTAAAGTGTTTTTCTTTTGACTTGGTCTAAAGCCACAATTCAAGGACAGACCTCTCTCCTTCCTCCCTGCCTGCTTTCCTTCCTTCATATGTTCAAAGCAGATCTTTTCTTAAAATTATTAGATGTGTAGTGTGACCCTTTCTGCACAGTAGCTGGATTCTCGTGTTGTGGGTGATACCCTGGCAGTTGTAGGGATTCACTTTTCTCTGTATTATTTTTGAAGTGCTGACCCTTGGCCAGACTTGCATGTAAATACTCCATTGACTGCCCTCCATTCGTCTTTTTCCTTTGCAAAGCCCTCATTTTCATCACCCCATCTGTTCTGCACTTGATCAGGTCTTAGGCTTCATGTTGGAATTGGTCCCTTGTCAGTGAGGGAGGAGCCAGCTCTTTCTTTAAAAACAAGAGTTCATCTGTGTACATCTTTTCCCCAATTTTGTACTCTCTCATTTACATGCAGCCACAGCAGGTAGCCCTACCAGGAAGTCACCATTCCCTCAAGGCAACAAACAGTGGATCATCAAGAATGACACCTGTTTGTCCACATCACAGCACATGCACAGCAAATATTTCTGTAGTGAATGGATGAGGCCGATCAGGGTGATGTTTTGGGAGTAAGAAGGGGGTTGGTTCTCCTGGAGGCGGGCATGGTGTGAGGTGTCAGAAAAGAATTCTTCCTGAAGATGACCCTGTGCTGAGCCCAGAAAGTGACTGGGTCCCTGTCAGAGGGAACAGTGGGGTTTATTTGCATGTTGGTTTGTTGAGGAAGGAAGCAGGTAGTCCATAGGAGGACCGTGCTACATTAATTTTATTTTATATTTTATCTGTTTAAACAAGGAGTACATGCAGAAGGTACAACACTCAAGGAGATTAAAAGGGAATACATTTGGTGAAAAATTATTTTTCTTCTCTGTTAACCACTCAGCTCCCCTTCCTGAAGGCAATTATTAGCTACTGGTATCTTGTGCATTATTCCAGAGAGATTTTAAATGCACGTGGCTGGTGGGGGAGGGGAGGGTGTCCTTTAAAAATACACTCATACACAAAAATGGTTTTCTTCACATACTAATTTTGGAAGTCATTGTATACTACTATAGACTGAACTGCCCACTGCATAGTATTTACTATACGAGTGTATGGCAACTTATTTAACTAGTCTCCCTTCAGTCTTTTGCCAGTACAAATAATGCAGTGAATATCTTGCATGCACACATGTGATTTCTGAGGACAGAAATTGAAGTAGAATTGATAGGGTAGGGAATATGTGCATTTTGACAGATACTGTCAGAGAGCTACACATTAACTATAAAATAATAAATGTAAGATTCTTTACCACTTAGCATCTCCCTCTCCCCAAATCCTCTAAAATCCCTGCCAGAATGAGCTTCCTAAATGAATTTGGTCTTGTAACTTCCCTGTTTCTAATCACTGTAAGCTCCGCATGGTTTCAGGGTATAGTGTAAACTCCTTAGCCTGGTCTCTGCCTCCAGCCTCTGCCAGGAGTGCTGTGCTCCCATTGCTTTTATCCACTTGTATTTGTAAAAGGTGTCTCCTTTTTTCCTTCTTTTTCATTAGACACATCCTTTAGTGGTGAGCTTAGCCATCACCTCCCCTGGGTAGTCTTTGCTGATGATTTCCATTCTTGCACAGAACACCTAAGCACCACTCTGATCTGGCCTCAGCTATTCACTACAGAAATATTTGTGGTGCGCATGCTGTGATGTGACACAAGCAGGTGTCATTGTTGATGATCCAGTGGTTGTTGCCTTGAGGGAACAGTGATTGCTCACGGGGTTACCTACAGTAGCTGTATGTAAAACAGCAGCACCAAAGGGCCTATTGCTAAGTGGCTGGTGGCCCTGGGCATATCCATTAACCTCTTCAGACCCTAGTTTGGCATCTGTCAAGTGAGAAGATGAAGCCAGATAACCTCCAAGGTCCCACAGCTCAGATCTTACTATTAATTACAATAGCACCAGCAGCCGGTGTTCACTGAGGACTTGCAAAGTTCAGGCACTATGTCAAGTGCTTTGATCCTGATTCTTACATCAACGCTATGAAGACACATGGTTACTGTCTCCATTTTACAGATGAGGAAACTGAGGCTGGAGAGTAATTTGGCCATAATAAAAGAAACATTTGAATTCTGGCACTCTAATTCTGTGGTTCTTAGCCACATAAATGTATACACATTCCATACATTTACATACACACAGTTTTATGTACTATTTTGGATCACTCACAGACTCCACCCCTAGGACTCTGCATGAACCATCCTGTTGTACAACTGTAAAGGCTCAAGTTAAGAGTCTGGGAACAGAAGACCACAGTCACAAATATTTGTGGGTAGTGGGTAAGGTCCCAGCGGCTAGCTCTGTTCTTGAACCCCTGGCTCATACTCATTGAAGACCCTCACAGATGCTTTTCCTTTGGACTGAGACAGCTCATTGCTGTTTGCAGTAACTCTTTTTATAAGGGGAGCATAAGCCTGAGTCAAAGCTTCAGACATGGATTAAAGTCAGGTCTGGATAATATCTCTGACAGAGTCTCAGGGGCATCCTTTATTAGGGTGGCAGATGGCAGACTCCCCTGTCTGTTTACATAAGGTCTTTTTAATGGAGAAGGAGGTGTTGTATGGAATTAAAATAAAAAAGGAAGTGTAATCTTATTATTTGCAATACCTGTTATAAGCTAGGATAAATTAAATCAAATGAGTTAAGTAAAATATAATAGGCCCATATCATAATGTGTCATCAATCCAGCTGCTTCCCTGAAGGCATGTAGGAAAACTTCCTTAAAAGCCTTGCTTCCTGTTTTTTTGGGTTTTTTTGTTTTTTGTTGTTTTTTTTTTTAAGATACTGGTTCTTGCCCTTCTAAAGTCTTTGTCTGAACTAGAGTGGGTGGTGGGGCTTATTAACAGCTATAGCTGTCCTCCCCCCACTCATCGTCAGGTCCAGCCAGCCAGTATGGTCTCTGGGGTCACCTGTGAGCTGTTAAGTCAGAGTCAGGTCCTCAGGGGCTCATCCAGCCTCAGGCATTTGAGCAGGCCAAGCTGGGGGCCCTTGGCTCTCACTGCTGCATTCCTTCCCTAGGCGGTGCATTCTCCCTTTAAGACACAAGTTCATTCTCATTCATATTCTCATATTCATTCTCTCTCTCTCTCTCCCCGCTTCTCTCTCCTCTCTTCTGTTCTCTCCCCCCCCCTTCTCTCTCCTCTCTTCTGTTCTCTCTCTCTCTCTCTCTCTCTCAGTTAACTTGAATTTACTCTGAGTGCAAGTGGCAAAGGCGAAGCCAGGCTCTGATGCAGCAGCTCTGTGTCAACAGCTGCCTCCCTCCTCCTCCCTGCTGGAGCCTCCCTCCTCCTCCCTGCTGGAGCCTCCCTCCTCCTCCCTGCTGGAGCCTCCCTCCTCCTCCCTGCTGGAGCCTCTGAGGCAGGCAGGCAGGCAGGCAGAGTCCGGGCAGTCTCTGAAAGCTTTGCTGTGTCCGACTGACCTCCAGGTGAGCTGGTGAGCCAGTGCTTGTCTCCCTGTCCTATCGCAAGGATCTGGCTCCTAGATGCCGATGCTGTTTCGCAAACACCAATCGCAGCTGTTTCAGGCCTTGGTATTTCCCCAGGAAGGAGTTGAAAAGCCACCGAAGTGCTTGTGTCTTCTTCTGAAAGCAGGAACTCAATTGCTAGAATTCTTTCAACTCTGTATGTGCTTATGGCATCTTTACCAAAATGCCTACTTGTAACTAATATATGGATAAAATTTTCACTTCACTTATGTCTTTGTTTTTTGTTTTCTATAGGTGAATCTACCCCTGGCTGACTTTAGAATTCTTCTGGCTTTTAATTTTCTTCTTTTTAAAATAACTTGGACGGATAAAAGATGTGCCATGGCAGGATAGCACCAAAGAGCACCTCAGCGTCTGCCGTGGCCTGTGTGGGACATGGAGTGTTCCTGCCACTGGCGATCCTTAGCACCCTCCTTGGAGACGGACTTGCCTCAGGTGAGTCCTGGCCTGCCTTCTGTCCGTGGGAGGGAAAAGACACGGTGCCTTTGTTTCCCCCAAAATCTGGGATAGGGGATTCTCCGTCTTCTGGGCAGTTACAGGGAGAGCCCGGCGGGGAGGCCTTTGTGCTGCGGTGTAGCAGGGAGCCAGTACTGCTGGTGTGGCACCAAGGGGCCTAATGCCCTGGATGGAGCACAACTGTGTAGGACTCTGCTGGTATTGACATTATCACCCCTCTCCCCGCTGCTGTAATCATCAGGCAGGATGGCGGTATGGGATTCAGAGTGCAATGTACAGGTAAGGGCGCAGGCTTGGTGCCAGACTGCCTGTGTTCAGAACCCAGTCCTCCTGCTTGCTCGCTCCGTGACCCTGAGCCAGACTTGACTTACGTAAACCTCAGTTTCCTCAGCTGCAGAATGGTACCTAAGGTGGTTATGAAGATTGACTGAGATAACACAATAAGCACTTACTGATTGTTAGCTCTTTATTAGTTGTTTCTTGTCTTTCTGTTGTTTTTCTCAGAATGAGTAAAGAATTCAAGTATCATAAGTTAGTGAAGCAGGACCAGGTCATTGACACCACAGACATCGTGATCTTGGACAAGCCACTTACTCATTCTGTGGCTCAGCTTCTGCATCTGTTAAATGAAGGAGTTGACCTGGATAACCTTTAGGGACACATCTAGCTCTCTCAGTCTATGCTTTCATGATTCTAAGGACTTCATCCTGTTGAAGATTGTAAGCTAGAAGAGCCCTAACAGGGCTACAAATGCAGCAGCGAGCCCTTTGAGGTTTGTATGGTCCTTGTTGCCTTCAGCAGTGCTCTGAAGACCCTTCTAGGTTTTCTTCATGTGGTCCTCTAGACCCGGAATCCTTATTAGAAAGGGCATATTTGGCTGTGTGTGATAGGCCTCTGGGTGATGCCACAGAACCCGCCTCTGTATCTGCAGACACCAGTAGTGGTCTCAGTTATGATTGAGCTTATCAGCAATGGTGCCCCTGTCGGAGTTCCTTAGATACATGTACATGGCAGTTTTCTTTGGCCACTGTTCTCTGGAGTGGGATCTCAGCTAGACTCTGGAAGGGGTCTTGGGGGAGGCAGGTACGATTCAGAGTCTGCATAGCTCAGCGCTATCTCTTTCATTCCCTTTCTATGAAATCCCATCACCCATTTACCCAACACATACAGAACAATGAATGGTGCGATCTCATTTAATCTTATTTTTTTTCTTCTGAATTTTTGGGAGAAACAATTGCTGATCTTTTTGTTCTATCATCACTTTCCTCACCACCCACATACAGATTTCCTCTTCTGTTGCCTCTCATTTATCTCATTCTGATACTTAACGCAAACCTTTCCCATAAGCCTGAGACATCATGGGCTGTGAGGAACCCCTGGCACAACCAAGGAGGCCTCTAACACTTGGGATCCCACAGTGTCGACGTCATGGTTATATGAGATTTCAAAGGAACAGAAGGCCAGCCTACACCAATGTGCAACAAAATTAAGCAGAGCCCACATTCATAGGGCCACTCTGAAGCCAGAGGAGGCCTCTAGAACAGCAGTCACAGAACCATAGAATGTGGAGACCCTCTCTTGTTCACCACTGTATCCCTAGAGTAGAAGTTGGCAAATTGGTCCACAGGCCAAATCCTATCTGCCATTCGTTTTTCTGTAGCCTGAAAGCTAATAATGGTTTTAAATAATCGGAAAAAATCAAAAGAATAATATTCTATGATACATAAAAATTGTATGAAACTCACATTTCAGTATCCGTAAATAAATTTTATTGGAACTTAGCAGTGTTCATTCATGTATATATTATCTGTGGCTGCTTTTGTGCTACAATGGTAGAGTTGAGTAATTGCAACATAGACCATATGGCTCCCAAAGCCTAAAATATTTAGACTGTAAAATATTTTGCCCTTCATAGAATAGACTTGCCATTTTACCCATTTACAGAATAAATGATGCTCAATAAGTAGGTGCATGAATGGAATGACTGTCAGCAGGAAGGAAGGAAGCTAAGACTGGTCCAGATCCAGGACAGACTTTAGAGGTTGTGCACTTGCCGAAGGTCTTAGGGCCAGGACCAGAACCTGGCCTAGTGCCTGGTGTAAAACCATGGCCATCCTCTTCCAAGGCCCCATTGGGGAAGCTGATTTGGCTTGTTACCTGGCTGTATTGGGGTCTGCCTTCTATGTCTGAAGTCTTTGGCTTCCTTATCTTCATTAAGCTACCCCCCACCTCACCCTCCTTTTTATGGGCCTCACCCCTGCCTCTCCCCATTTTCCAGCTATCCACACCTTCCCAAGTTTCCATCTAAAGTCTGAAATCAATTATCAGGGACTGATGGTTCCAGACTGTCTGGATAAAGGGATTATTATTCTACAATGTGGAAAAATATGTCTATAACATGGGTTCAACCGAGGATGGGAAAGTTGGCTCTGTTATTTTCATTCCCTCCCCCATCTGCAGAGAGTCTTCTCTCTCCTGCTATCCCACCTCCAAAGTCTTTCTAATCCCCATAAAACATGTGTACTGGTACAGAGCAGGGTGCAGGCAGGGGGAGGAGTTTTGCCATTTCTTAGATCCAGTGTGCCAAGTGGCTGCCAATGTTTTTCCCTCTCTCTGGAGTTGTCTCTGAGGGAAGAAGATGCCCACTCCTTGGCCTAAAATCCAGAGCACACCTGTATGGCCCTGCCTGCTTTGAGCAATGTGCCAATCAAGCTTGCCAAGAAACTAATATTCTCAGATACTCTGAAGTCAGGGAAAGGCAATTTAGTTCAGGAAAGGTCTCGTCCTCCTCTTCCTGCATTTCTTAGCTTTTTCTGTAGCTGCCCCTGAATAGGCATTCCAAAGGCATTTTAAAATGAGGTGTTGGTAAAGTTCACAGCCTTGTTACTCAGTGGTCTCTAGTAGACCCTGACTATGTTTATGTGAACACGCACATTCATGACTGTGAGAATCCCACTGGACATTGGTAAAGTGGGCATATTCTGGGGGGCATTTCATCTGCATAGTCTCTGGTCACAAACACCATAGTCACCCTAGTCTTGGTCATACTTGCTCAGGTTTATAAGAAAAAAATCATTTATGAAGACACACTTCAGAGTTCTGGAATAAAATTATGTCATGTTTGGAGTTCAATTTTCCATCCTGGTTTCTCTTGTCCTTAGTTCAGAGTTGGTTGTTACAAGGGAGAAGGTGTTAGGCATTGGATCTAGCTTCCTCCTAGGTCATTCCTTTAGCAGAGACGGGAAATTATTGAAAGTTTCCTTTTTAGGAATGGCAATAGGAAGCATATCTGTTCTTCACACACGGTCACACTGTGCAGGAGAAGATCAGAATTAAAGATAAGATCTGTGCTCATACTACCCAACTTGCCTTTTGTAGGGGCTCAGAGGATTGAGGATCCCAGCGATGTAGCAGCCTCTCTCAGACCTCACACTCCTTCCCTTTGCCTGTGATCTTAATAAACTTGCTGTATGACCTTAGGCAAATCACTTGACCTCTTTGTCTCTTCTATAAAAGGAAACAAGATACTTAAGGATGCTAGTTCAGTGGTGTATAGACTAATAAAAATGATTGGAAGGCACTTGACATGTAATATGTGTGGTGTAATTCTCAAATAATAACAACAGAGATGGTATGTGACCCACTGTTGAGTCATACTGGGCAGGAGACTGGATGCAGATGGCATCATTTACTGTCTTTAAAAAACAATACTGAAGATGCAAAGTCATTTTTTGGGTTGGGGATAAGGTGTTAAACTTGACCAGGTGAGGAAAGATTGATTATTTCTGGGGTCCTTTTTGTCTTCCATGTTTGTATAATTCAATGGTCTCAACCCAGCTGGCTTGCTGACTCATGTAAAAAGCTTTTGATTTTTATTCCCCTTGCCCTTCCTTAGCATATTTATTGAAAAAACTTAGTATTTTAATTTTTTAAAAAATCCTCACCCAAGGATATGTTCGTTGATTTTTGGAGAGAGAAGGAAGGTGGAAGGAAGGCGGGGAGAGGGAGAGGAAGAGAGAGAGAAGAGAGAGAGAGAGAGAGAGAAACAGAGAAACATCAATGTTAGAGAGAAACATTGATCAGTTGCCTTCTGTATGTGCCCTGACTGATGATTGAACCTACAACCTTTTTGGTGTATGGGACAATGCTCCAACCAACTGAGCCGCTTGGCCAGAGCTAATACTCAGTATTTTATTAGCGTCTGATTTTTTTCCCCTTAAAATGCTGCTATGACACTTTATGCCATGTTAAACATCACAGAAGAACCTAAAGCAAATTTAAAATAGAAGGGAAAGCAGTAATCTGTGTTTCTAAAAGCAGAGAGAAAGCCAGGTACTTTGTGTTCATTGAAGATGGAAAATACTGAGAACTGGGCTCTCAGGGGGGTGATGGCAGAAGAATGCTGACAGGTGGCCCTGGGTCACCTCCCCATGTCTGAGGGGCCTGGAGTCAGAGATAATGCACTCTGAACCGAAAGGAAAGGACAGGTAAGAAACTGATGCACATAGAACATTATTTGTCAGGCTCTGTATTATCATCCCGTTTAAAGCTCTCAGAGGACATTTGAGCTAGGTGGTCATGTGTCTGTTTTACAAATGAGAAACAGAGGCATAGAGAGGTTACATAACTTGCTCAGAGACCAGCAATTGTAGGTAGAGCTGCTGGTTGGGATTTGTGCCCAGTCTGTCTGACTCTGTTGCCCATTGTCTGCTGAGAACCACATTACCTGTGCTAAGTTGCAGGCTCCTATGAGACCTCTTCCTTGCGTTGCTCTACTGGAGCACTCAGATGAACATTTAGAAGATTATTTTGACAAAGGAAGAAAAACACCATTGGTTTTCTCTCCTGGATAAAGGATGGAGGAGTTACCATGTTCCCCTCTGTGGTGGTTTCTGTTCTCATTTACAATGGCCCTTAGTTATTTGGTTCCCAGTTTAGGCAAAAGATTTGTCAAGCCAGTTCTATTCTTGGGAAGGATCAATATGGACCACAGCAAATTGTTTGCTAAATGAGGTTGTAGTTACCAAAACATATTCAGAGCATCTTCCTGTCAGGTGTAAACACTGCTGACGAAATGAGTAATCTCTCCATGGTGTAATTACCTATAACTATAAAAAGACTTGAGGATTGTGGTAGGAGGCTGGGCAGGTCATTATGGGGCTTGTTACATTCTGGTGTCGTGAAAAGACATTGAGAAATTACCTTCTTCAGGGTTATTGTGGTGCCATGTTTAGGATATTGATACAAATTTTACACTTTAACTTGTGAACACAGAAAACTGGGAGTCCACCAGATTGAACACCTGAGTGGTCTCGGTTGGGTTAAAGTTCTCATTAAACACAGATTCCATTTGCCAAGCAAAGATGCCCCACTATCCTGGGCTAACTTGAGAGTTTGGAGGTTATCCTTCTTACCTGCCCAACTCTTTTCTGCAAAAGAGAGTTACAGAGTGCTAATTTAAAAAAAATAGGGTTAGCACTCAGTGTTCAGTGACTTCTAGGTGGGGGTGCAGTTGGACTCTTTTCACCACCTCTTAACCATCGAAAGATTCCTTTCCTACTCATCAGTCGGAAGCGTGAGCCTGGAGAGGGTGAGCAGCCCTCCCAGTTCAGGTGGCTTGTGCTGGTATGGCTGGCTGCCTGGACTGTGGCCAGGTCAGGAGTGACCTTGACCCACCTCATGTTTAGCTTTGGGACCTAGAGGGACAGAGGCATTTAGAGACAACCTGTCTGTGGTGTGTGTGAGTGAGAGGGATGTCGGCTGCGGACTCCTCCCAGCCCTGTTCACCTGCCTTGCCTTAAGCACCCCTAACATATGAAATGAGAATTCACTGGAAGATGAGGGTGAGATTATAACTGCTGAAAAACCCTAGGGTTCTCACTGACCAGTGTGGCCTCGTTGGTTGGGTGTCATACTGCAAGCAAGGGGGTCACCAGTTTGATTCCTGGTCAGAGCACATGCCTGAGTTGCCAGTTCTGTCCACGGTCAGGGTGTGAACAGAAGGCGGCCAGTCGATGTTTCTCTCCCTCTCTTTCTCCCTCCCTTCCACTCCTTCTCAAAATAAATAAATAGAATCTTAAAAAGAAAAGAAAAACTGTGGTTTCTTCATGTAGCTGTCTCTTGTCAGGTAGAATACGATTCAATTCATAAATGCCTTCAAATGACAAATGCCACCTGTAGCTCTCATGGAGCCACTGAGGCCACTAGTACAGCTCAGTATAATATCTCACTGTCATTATGCTCCAATCCTGTCCCTTGGTTTTTAGAGAGGCAGTGCAGTCTCGTTAAAAGCGTGGGCCCTGGAGTCACAGTGCCCGTGTCTGAATGCCCCCCGTACTCCCAGCTGCCTGTGTTACCCTGGGTAATTTGCCTCATCTCACCGTGGATGTTTCCCTAGAATAGGAATGATCATAATGCCTATTTTACAAGATTGTTTCAAGGATTGAATAAGATAGTATATAGAAAGCACTTAGGACCGTGCCTGGCACACAAAGAAGTAATTCCCAGGCTGGAAGATCAGGTTCTAGCACCAGTTGGTACGGCCTGTACCTCCTCTGACACTGCAGCCAATTATTGGGTTGGCCAAAAGGTCTGTTATGTTTTTTTCTGTAGAATAAAAGCGACATTTTTTATTTTCACCAATGACTTTACTGGTATGGATATTTTGTTGAGTACGTCCCACTATTGGCTTCTAGTGGGTAGAGGCCAGGGTGCTGCTAAATGTCTTCCAATGCATAAGACAGCCCCACAGCAAAGAATTATTTGGTTGAAATGCCAATATACCAGGCAACTTCTCAAACTACTTTTGACATGTTCAGTCAGTCACAGCACCTTCTTCGGCACTGCACAAATCTTTCTTTTTGCATTTCAGTTGCGTTTTTACCTTTCTTGAAATAATAAAGCATAATACACCAAAATGTTGCATATCTTCTTCCATCTTCAATATTAAGATGGCTGCACAAAAATTCACCAATTTTGGTATTTTTTTAAATGTGTGCTGATATGACAGCTGTCACAATACAGTCTAACAAAATTGTTTTGAATGAAGTTAAAGGCAACTAAGCACTACTAGAGCCATCGTATGGAAAAAACGTAATGGACTTTTTTGGCCAACCCAATAGTTCAGGCAGACTCAGTTAGAAAGTGCTCCTTGTTTTTTCTCTGTCTCCTGGGTCTCTCAGATTTGATTCAGTACATCCTGCAGACTGCACAAATTCTTCATAATTAGCATTTTTAATTCTCAGATGCCACATCTTGGCATTCCACACATGAAGACAAGTGGAAAAGAGCAGTAATGCCCCTCTGCAGTGTTGGTGCTGGGGGGGTCAACTAAGTAGCCTCACAGTAAGCCGTTCCCTTCAGTGAGGCTCTCTTGTTGGCATTTCAGAGCCTGGGTTCCTCAAAGCTGCTATTTGTTAGGAACTTTTGGAGTCATTTTCGAAACCTTATAAATTTGAGAATGCCACACAAGCGTCTGCTTTTTAAAAAAAGATGTATTTTATTTCATCAGCGCCAAGTTATGATTGAAGGATTACATTTCAAAAGATTCCTAAACACATCTGGAGAATACAACATTAGAATTAAAAAATGAGAACTTGCCTATCTTCTCTCCATTTGGTAGTCCTTTGCCTCCTCCTGCTTTTCTCAGCTATATTTGACAGCATTCCTTCTTTTAAGAACCTTTCCCACCTACATTCATTTGCTTCCCCAGAGATGGATATTTCTCCCTTGTTTAACTTCATTGACTTTTTAGCTCTGCCAGTAGCCAAATCTTTTAAAGTACTATTGTTTAATCATTCAGAATTCTGGAAGTAGTGCAGAAAAGATAAACAGATTCCCTTTAATACTTTGTTCTTTGCTAAGCTTTTTTTTTTTTTTTTTTTAAAGAAAGTCACGGAACTCTTTTAGGCGTTTCAGCCCAGGAGGGGAAATGTGTTTCAGGAAGCTATGGCTGAGTACAAATAGGGTTATAAAATAATTCTGCTGGAGCCTGTGTTATCATGAGTAAACAATACTTTATGAAATACAAAGGATCTGATGTGATCAGTGCTTCACGTGTAGTAGACACGTGTCTCCTTGGGAAAGGGCAGGACCTGTGTGTTTATTGTCACTGGCTTTGAGTTCTGACAGTTTGGCCTTGTTGATTCTGGTAGTGGTGGGAGGCACAGAGAATGTAGTTGGGATTGTCACACACCAGACAAGGACTGAGTGGGCGTGTGGAGCTGCCTGTTATTGTTTACTGAGCACTGATTTTGGGGCAGCTGAGGTAGAAGCCTTGGATGCTTTTGCTTCCCAGTTGATCTCAATTCTTTGGAGGCCAGATTACAGAGGATACTATGGTGTCTTGAGCCAATGCAGCTCCACTAAGTCCCCTGATAACCGTGTATGGTTGCTCAGAATTGCTGATTAATGGCCTGTGAATGTAGCTGGTGACTTCATTAGGTTGTGTAAATCTCTTCTAACACCCATCATATAGTAGACACCTGCAGTCTTTGATATTTGAGGTCTTATATACATGTGTCTCTCAGTATTGATTCTTGTTCTCTGTTCTTAGTTTTGTAAGTGTTTGCACATAAGATCCTTGAAGGCCAAGACAAAGTTTTTAATACTTTGCTGTAATAGGACAATGATCATTCCAGGTGGACCCAACAGCACATACCGGAGAAGGTATTGTCAGCACAGGTGGATCCAACAGCACATACCGGAGAAGATGCTGAGGGAAGGGGGAGATCCCTCCAGGCAGGAGTGTACAGAATCATGGCCTGTCCTGTATGTGAGGAGGAGAAGGATAAGTCCACCGCTGTGTGAGCAGCAGCCACCAGTGGGACCTCCCTACTGGTTTATGGTTCCCCATAAGAGTTTGGGAAGTGAAAGTGCCCTCATGCTTCAGGGAGTGCATGCGGTGGGGCTCTTCTGAGAGGGAAGGAGTGGAACTGGGCCGGCTGCCCGGAAGAGTTTATTGTGGTGTCCTAACTTTCCACCTGGATGAAGATCTTTGAACCCAGTGGAGGTCCCCTTAGGTGATGCGGAGGGAGGAAAAGTGGGCCTTTTTTACCCACGGGGAGTGAAGGTCATGTGCAGGAATGCATGTAAAAACAATGTTGGCTCTAAAACATACCTGCCATTAGAGAGGGCCTGGGGAAGGGCGGCTTGGATGGGTTTGGCTTCCCTTTCTCACCCACAGTTCCCTCTAGCTTAGTCCCTAAAGTCAAGGGAAAGGGGACACCTTTCTTCTCTTTTCCTGACCATAGCACCCTTAAACCTATATTATCCTGTTCTTCCTGCGACTGGAGACCCGCCTTCTCCTCTCCTACCCATACTCCTCTTTACCCTTTAAGATCCAGTTCAGAGTCCTATCCTCTGTGAGATGCCACCCATCACCTTACCCCTAGAATCAATAGGGACTGAAGGAAGGAGGGTAGGCTTTGTGTGTGTGTTTAAAAAAAATTTTTTTTTAAATCCTCACCTGAGGATATGTCCATTGATTTTAGAGGGAGGGAATGGAGGTGGGGAGGGAAAGAGAGAGAGAAACATTGATTGGTTGTCTCCCATGTGTGCCCTGACCAGGGATCAAACCCTCAACCTTTTGGTATACGAGACGTCCCTTCAACCAACTGAGCCAGGGCTCTATACTTTTTGAATGGAATAAGCAGGAGCTGCTGGTCTCAGGTCTTTCTTTTGGGAGGATGTCAGAGAGGTTTCCTATGAGCAGGATTCTTTTTCCAAGAATCTTGACCATCTTCAATCTGAAGGGATTGGACAGCTTGTTAAGTCTTCAGGGGCTTTCATCTTTAGGGAACTTGAACCCTTTGTGCTGAAGATCATGACACACAAACCCTATAGACTTGTTCCTGATGCCCACTTAGGGTTGCCAGGGTTGCTGCAGGACAGATTGGGTTTGGTATTTTCATAGATGACATTAACTCCTTTAGCCAGTCTGTGCTGACATATGGTGGACAGGTAGGACAGCAGGAGGTATGAAATGCCATGGAGGGCCTTCTGGGACAAGGTACCAGACTGGATCTCAGTGGAAGTTACCACACGTAGTTGGGTCCTCATAGTCAGCCTGTGAGAGGAGGGCAGCTAAGCCAGGAACAGTGCTCTACGCCAGGAAGAATACAGAGCTGGTGGTTTAGTGCTCTGATTTATTCAGTTACTTGTTGAAAGGCTACTGGATGCCAAGCCCGTACCAGCTACAGTTCTGCGCGAGACATGCTGTGATCAGGGAATTCATTGAGTCATACTAGAATACACACATGTGAGGGATACCTGACTCAGATTGGGATGGCCATGGAAGACTCCTCTGAGGGAGAAGGGTATGTACATTGAGACTTGAGGGCAAGTAGCGGGTAGTGAGTAGGGGAGACAAGATGGCTTAGTGAGGTTAGGAATGTAGTCTCTTGGGCCAGACAGGCTAGTTAGAATCCTAGTTCTGCCAACTAACATGCTGTATAATTTTGAGCAACTTTCTCAAAGGTGATGTCTCTTGGTTTTCATATGTGTGAAACTGGGGTAATCACATACTTACCATCTAGGGTTGTGGTGTAATCATCATTGTTATTATGTGGCAACTTACTGGTGGCGGGTACAGCCAGCCTGTTGGGGGCAGTCTGGAGGGAGGAAAGGGGGAGAGTTACATAGTGTCTGCTCTGCTCACCTTGAAATTCCTCTACTTTGAAGGTGAGAAGCTGGAGTGTCAAAAGAGAAAAATAAATAAAATCTAGCTTTAACCCAAGATTTCAGAGATACGGGCTGAACGTCACCAAGAGCACAGTTTGAAGGAAGCACCCAGAGGGGTGAGGTGCTAATGGTGGAGGCAGTTGCCTTTCCTGAGTTGACAGAGTTCCTGGGGAGGGAGGAGGAAGAGGAGGAACAAGTACCTGTGCTGTGTGCTGTGTGCTGTGTGCTGGAGTGTCCGAAAGATCACAGGGTTGAAGAAAAAAACAAACACCAGTTAATGGATTAAGGGTTGAATGAATCTAAACAGGGAAATCAGGAGGGCTGGAGGGGGTGTTGATTTTGGTACACGTTACGGAGAAGATGGGGGTAAGAAGAATGACAGTTGGGCTCCTGTTTGCCCAGGGGAAGAGAAGGAAATTGGATAAGTGAGGCTGCCCTTCCAGGCTGTGGAGGGAGGGCACTCAGGGAAGGCCCCCTCTCCTCTGCCTCAGCCCAGCAAGCCCGTGGGAGGCATGTCTGACAAGGACTCCTTGTTTCAACCAGTCTGATGCACCACACAGGGTCCCAGGTGGGTCTTGGATGGAGTCACAAATTGCACAGGGGGGAGGCCAGAGGCTGTGGGAGGTTCCTAACTGACTGGGGAGGAAGAGGAGTCGAGGAGCAGCTGGCGTCTAGGGCGTGCAGATGTATGCCAGGACTGCCACCTTGGATCAGGCCAGGGGAATCGGAGACATTGGGGTGAGAACTGTCTGTGATTTCATGTGTTCAGGGGCGCAAAGAACTGTTAGGACTTTCAGCAGAGATGTGTCTCGGGTTTCTTTAGAGTGGCTTTCAGCACAGGAACCCATTCTTCATGCTATTGTTCTCAGTACCTTGTTGTTAGAAGTTTAGAGGCTTTGCAGTCCCTCTCCCTGGCACCCAGAAGTTCTGTTGCCAGCAATGGCAGGCCCTGGCCTTGCAGGAATAAGTAAGATTGTGAATATAGGATTAGGTGAGATATTATATGCAAAATTGCTGGGTCAACAATAAAAGTCACTTTCAATGGAAGGGATTAGTATAATGCTCTATTTTTTAATCAGCATCTGTTTTCTGAATTGCTTAAAACCCTGAGTTAACACTAACTGGTTAATCCTTCATCCATCTCTGGGTGGGATCAAACTAAATTTTCCAACAGAGCTCCAAATCTTGAGTTTGAAACACAGATCTATGGAGTCTAAATCTAAAGCTTGGACCTCTGAATATGATACAATGCCTCATTTCTGGGAATAAAGAAAGGAAAGGGGGGGATGATTAATTTTTTTTTTTTCACAGACAACTGGTCATGTGAGACAAGGGTGTCATTGTCAGGATTTTGAAAGACCTAGAAATCTGACGTTCATTTTCCACTGAGAAGCCACAGAGTCCCCATTGGGAATGAGGACCTGGAATAAGCTGGAGAGGCAGAGGGGTAGTCAGAGCAAGTTTTGGGTAAAGAACAGGGAAGCAGAAAAGGAGCTAGCAGGGTTCTTAATTCTGTTCTGTTTAGGTTGTGGTTGGTGTTACCTGAGGTGCCAGATTCTGCATCACAGTGCCACCTTCCTAGTACCCACCAGTGGAAACCCACCTGCCACTGCGATGTGTCCTAGAAAGTGTTAGGCGGACCCAGAGAAGGTGCTTATTATATTCTGCACTGTCTATGGTGAAGCCGTATGTAGTTGGGTTCAGGAGCCTCCCTGAATGTCTGTCTGGCCCAGGGCAGTTTTCCTGCAGAATAATCACTGGGTCCTACATTGAGCAGGATGTCATCTGGGAAGGATGGCCTCATGTCAGTCCTCCAGTCGGGGAGGCTCAGGCCTTTGGGCCCACCTTTGTCCCTTCTAAGGTCTGGTGAAGAGAGGTTCTGCTTTCTTTACAGTACTAGCCCATGCTTTCCTGCCTCTCTGGTCAAGGCTTAAAAGTTCGTTTGTGTGCATTCTTACACAAGATCTTGAATGCGAGAAGCAGGAGAAAGATATGCTGAGTTGGGACGTTTTTCCTTCCTCTAGTGGCAGCTGTGTGGGCTCCTAGGCTTGAAATTCTAGAGGTCATTCAGGTGTGCCAATTAATGCTCACATACTTGTGAGAGAATCAGCAGGCTGAGCCTTCTAGGTTGTATGTGCCATTGGGTCTCAGATTTGTGCATCAGAGTCCCCTGAAGGGCCCAGACTGCTGGGCACCACCTGCAGAGTTTCTGATTCAGCAGGTCTGGGATAAGGACTGAGAATTTGCATTTCTGCCCAGGGTGATCTGGGGACTCTACTTTGGGAACTGCCAGTTTACGCTTTGGGTGAACAAGCCCATCTTACCCGTTTCAGAGCAAGTTTTGGTAGGGTGGGGATAGAGAAATGGAGTGGCCTTAAATCCACTGGGGAGAGAGGTGGGTCAGAAGTAGGGTGCTACAGGTGGACCAGCCGAATTTGAAAACTGGGAAAAGTTAAATGATGAAGGAGGATGCTGGCAGGTCTCCCTCTTACCTACTCTGGGCTGGTGCTGGCCCGTGCCAGTTACCCTACAGAGAAGAGCCAGACCGGTGAGTCCCTTGCTGGGCCATCCCTTGCTGGGCATCTGTGTCCTCCTCCTACTTCTGTTCTGTCCTCTTACACAGCAGTGAGTTCTGAAAGCCTGCATCTTAGGAAATCTTTCCACAGCTTGGGGTCATGGTATGAAGAGCAGGGCCTTGAACTGGGAGTCCTGGGCATCAGCTCTAGCACCACCTCTAAAGAGTAGTAACTGAAGGCCCTCACTTTGCTCAAGGGTGAAGGGAGGGTTGGACTAGCTCTCCATGTCCCATTGAGCTCTGATACCTTGGATTCTGCCAGGGTCCCCAGGGTCAGGAACTTTGCTTGCTTATTACTTGTTTTTTTATTTTTTATGTGTGTGAGAACTTCTGTTGATAAGCTGTACTGAATCAGAATCCAATTCAGAGACTGTCTTACTGAAAGTGAAACTAGAGAAAAGTTTGTAAATGGAGTTACTTTGCTTTTTAGAGAGTCTCTGGCCTCTGCAGTTCTGCTGCTTCCATAAAACCTGTGTCCAGAGAGGAAGGACTTAGCATTCTTGTTGGGTCCTGATCCCTTTACTCCAGATCTTCACATTTGACTGGAAGGTTTAGCAGGCTGTCTAATCAATTCTAGTTTCCAGCGTGCTGGGGATTGTCATTCCACATTTTTTGCTGCCTGGCGTTGTGCTCATGGTGGGCCTATGTCAGTGTTTGCTGGGTGGATGGGATAGAAGGTTGTATCCATGTACCTTTTTCCTTTTCCTTTAGTTTCTCCCTCCCTCCTTCTTGACTTGGTATGATTGCTCTGTTTTGCCTTTCATTCCTCCATTTCCTCTGCCTCCTCCCTCCCTCCCTCTCCTTGTGCTGTGCTCAGTTTAACTCCTCTGCACTCCGGCAGAGCCGGCCAGGGATGCTTGTAGAGTGTATTAAGGGTTGGGGGTTGCCTGTGGAGATCACAGAAGATCCTACTTAAACCTTTTCTCTCTCTGGTCTACTTTATCTGGGCTAGCTGTGATTCACAGAATGTTTTCACTGTCCTAGGGGAGTTTGCTCTTCTTCAGATTGAATTTGACCTGTTTTCAGCCTTTCTTTCCTGCTGTTGGCAGACTAAAGGACACCAGGCACATCCTACCTCAGAACCATTGTCCCAGCCTCTGTTTGAAGGGGCACAAGGAAGATTTCCCAGACTTGGTTAAAGGTCACGTAGCCCCTCTGATCCTGTCTGGGCAGCTAGCTTTCAGGCAGCTCAGACGCCACTAACCTCAGGTCTTTGCTGAAACAGGGAAAGATTGGATCGATTTAATTCATTTTAAGTGAAATCACTGGCCTTTTGATGAGTCCATTAATTTCCTTCCTTCTGAACACCCTCCTGTTAGCAGTAATGGGAAATCCTGATTCTGTTTTTCATTTTACCCCACTACCCTGCTTTAATCTGAGCCAGCTGGATGCTTACTGCACTCTGCGTTTTCATTTACTAGAAGGGAGGTTTGAAGATGATTTTAATGACTGCCTTTGACAGTACTTCCAGAAGCTAAGACTGTTGCTGTTGCTGCGCTTAAGTTCACACTCATTTGGGGGCCTCAGTCTTGCTCATATCACCTTGCTGCTATATAATTGCTTACTTAGTTCCTAGTGCACAGGTGGAAAGGATCCCCATGAATGCTCTCTTGTGCCAGGCAGTATATGCAAGTTTTTCACCACTCAGCATTATTTGTAAAGCTCCTGGGGTATGCCAGGCACTGTTCTAGTCACTGGGTGTTTCCCTGGCACCTCCTCCCTGCTCTGGTGGAAGCACAGAGGCCCAAGGGGATGAGGTTCCAGCAGGGTGGTGGCTACCTACAGACGTTGGGAACTGTAGTCTCCGATGCTTTCTTTCTCTCTGTTTTCATGGTTGCAATGCCTACTTCTGTACTTTCCTTTCTTGGCTCTAAAGAGGGGTAAATAATATGAACCACTTTTGAGATGAGAAATGATAGGTAGCAACAGCTGTAACAGCTTACCACAACTGGCAGTTGACAAGATGTAAAACACTTTCTTGTATATTTTCACATTGGTGTCTTCACAATAAACTTATCATAGCCATTAAAGGATAAAGCTGGGATTTGAACCCAGGTCCCCCCATTGCAAATCAAGTATTTTTTGTACTACATTGTATGTGTGTGTGTGTGTAATACTGACTTCCCCATGCCATTGTCTTTAGCATTATTTCAACCACTTAACTGTTAAAAAGCTATTCCATGTACACTGGGCCCTCTGCCAGGAACTGAGGGCCTCACAGTCTGATTGGAGGAAAAGATAAGATGGAGTACATCTTTGTTCATCTCGAGTGGTTCAGGGACTGAATACTCTTAGAAAGAAGAGAATTAACCCTGACGTCATCCAGGAAGGCTTCCAGAAGAGCTGAGACTCACACTGGGCCTAGGGGGAAGGCAGGATCCAAACCAAGGCAGAGCTGGGAAGGGGAGTTCGGTTGGCATTGGGCTGCCCGAGACTCTTGGATACAGAGTAGGTAATGAGGTTTGGTTCCTTCGTCAGATGCTTCCTCTGGGGTGATGCTTTTCCCACTTGACCTTGCTTTTAAAATTAGATTCCCACAACCCATGCCCACAAAGAATCATTCATATGGTCTGGGGTGCAGCCCAGCCATCTACGTCCTTTAGAAATCATTAAATAATATGTTACAGTCTCCTAGCCCTTCCCTTCTTCCCCCTGAAAAGAAACCAAGCACACAGGTTTCACATGTTCCCTCTTAGAAGCAGAAGCTGTTGCCACCATAGTTCTGTTGCAGATGGTGACAGTAGCCTACACTTTGAGAAACGCTGAACCACCTTAGGGAATACTGGTACTGTCCATGTCTCAGGAAGCATGAGGAATTAGGGACCTGGGTTTTAACATCATAGAAGCCCCACTTCTGAGGACTAAGTGTTCAGGATAAACTCAGGATTGGGAGGAGTGGATATTAAATGATGTAAGATCAGCTGACTCTGAAAGCAGCTGGGTCATTCTGGCTGCTCCCTTGACTTGAGGGCAGGTGGTAGGGCCATCGAGGCTGAGTACCTTTGAAACAAAGTCCATGCTAAGAGTTACTGCACGTTCCTCTGACAAGCATTTTTACAGATATGTTTGGTAGTGTAGCTTTCGAAGGCGGGGTCAGTCAGTGGGTGGGTGGAAACAGGTCTGGGATTCAGGATCATATATGTTGAGAGCCTTGAAGGCAAATCCCTAGGATTTGGCAGTCGTGGTGAAACCTATGATTTCTGTCTATATTTTGAGGCCAAATGGGACCTAGAGTGGTTGTGAAGATTAGAAAAGTTACCAAATACCTTGTTAAGAAATGACATGTCTTAGTTTTGGGTTATCATAAAATATCTATAAATATTGTGAAAAGAATGAACACATATGTGCAATGATATTCCAGGTAATAGCCACTTTCTTATTTTCGAAATCTCAAGTTTACTTATTTATCTTTATATCTACACATTGTTTTTATTTTTTCCCATTCCCCCACCCCTCCCCTTTGGCAACCATCAGTTTGTTCTCTATATCTATGGGTCTGTTTCTATTTTGTTTTGTTTGTTCATTTATTTTGTTTTTGGTTTTTTTTTTACATTCCACATGTAAGTGAGATCATATGGTATTTGTCTTTCTCTGATTTAGTTCACTTAGCATAATATCCTCTAGGTTCATCCATGCTGTTGCAGATGGCAAGATTTCATTCTTATTTGTTGCTGAATAATATTGTGTATGTGTGTGTGTGTATCACATCTTCTTTACCAATTCATCTATCTAGGTTGCTTCCATATCTTCACTATTACTAGGAATGCTGCAATGAATGTAGAGGTGCACATATCCTTTCAAATTAGTATTGTATTTTTGTTTTCTTAAGATAAATATCCAGAAGAGGGATTACTGGATTATATGGCAGTACTATTTTCAATTTTTTGATGTAACTCCATGCTATTTTCTAGAGTGGCTGAACTAACTTTCAGACCTACCAACAGTATATGTAGGTTCATTCTCTCCTCTTCACATTCTTGCCAACTTACTTGTTGATTTATTGATGATAGCCACTCTGACAGGTGTGAGGTGTTATGTCTTTGTGGTTTTAATTTGCATTTCCCTGATGATTAGTGATGCTGAATCTTTTCATATGTCTGTTGGCCATCTGTACGTCTGTCCTCTTGGGAGAAATGTCTGTTCAGGTCCTCTGCCCATTTTTTCCCCTTTCTTTTTTCATTTTTGACATTAATACGGATGTTCCCATTCCCCCCCCGCCCCCCGTTGCCTGCCTTTACCCATGCCCTGCACCCCCTTCCCGTTGGCCGTCACCATGCTGTTGTCTGCATCTGTGAGCTCTGCGTGTGTGTCTTTGGCTGGTCCCTCTGCCTTCTTTCATCCAGTCCCCTTTCCCCCTCCCCTCTGGCAGCTGTCAGTCTGTTCCATGCCTCTGTTTCTGTTTTGTTTGTCAGTTTATTTTGTTCACTTTTTTGGTGTTAAGGTGGCCACTTTAAATCTATTAACCCTATTTTCAGTTTTTCAATGAAAATTTTCATACATTGAAATGTATGACTAATATTATACGTGGATATTTGCAACTTAGATTTAATATTTTGGCATGTTTGCTTCAGATCTTTTCCTCCAGGGGTAACCAGTATCCTTAGTTGATGTGTATTTTTCCAGCTGTGCTTCTATATTTTTATACATCACAGGTATTTTTTTACATTACATGTAAGTAATGTACATTCACATGCACAGGTTTTATATTCCTAAAAATGAATTCCTAAGCAGTATACAGTATTTTATATGTTTTGAAATGTATGTAATCTTCCATAGCCTCCTTTTGTTCACTCAATACTGTTTCTGAATTTAACCATGTTGACAGGTTTGTTTTACCTGCAGTATAGCATTCCACTGTGTTAACATACCAAAAAATATTTGTAACCATTCTCTCATTGATAGATGTATAGGTGACTTCAATTTTTCACTGTTAGGAACAGTACTGTAAGGAACATTCTGTACGTGTGTCCTAAGCATGTATACAGGATTCCTCTGGCATACACTTCTAGTAGTGGAGTTGCCGGATTATTAGAAGTGCACAACTTCAACTCTACCTAATGTCAAATCAAACTAGGTATATTAATTCATACCACTAGTGATGCATAAGAAAATTCTGAGTTCTTTGCATGCTTTGCAACAGCTGGTATTGTTACCATTTTTGCCACTCTTGATATACAGAAAATGGAATCCCCATGTGGCTTTAACTTTGTAATTCCTTGATTATCTTCTCCCAATTTGTAGATTATTTTAACTTTCTGTATGGCAGTGGTTCCCAAGGATCCATGAGATCCTTTCAGGAGATTGACGTGGTTCAAACTATCTTCATATTAATACTAAGATGCTGTTTGCCTTTTTGCACCCATTCTTTTACAGATGTACAGTGGGAATTTCCAAAGGCCACATGGCATATGTTGACATGTTCACTCTGATATTTACTGTTCTCGGTTTTTTTTAAAAAAGATTTTATTTAATTTTAGAGAGAGGGGAAGGTAGGGAGAAAGAATGGGAGAAAATCCTCAATGTGTGGTTGCCTCTCAGGCACCGCCTACTTGGGACCTGGCCTGCAACCCAGGCATGTGCCCAGACTAAGAATCGAACTGGCAACCCTTTGGTTCTCAGCCAGCACTCAGTCAACTGAGCCACACCAGCTGGGGCTACTGTTCTTATTTTTAAAAGGCATTTACAAATAAAAATTTTTTTAGTTTTATTTTCAGCTATGGTATATATTGATAGATGTAACACACAGACAACTCTTTGGAGGTTCTCAATAGTTTTCAATTGTGTAAAGGAACCTGTGTGAACAAAGAGTTTGAGAACCATTGCTGCTTTATAGAGTCAGCTTTATTAATTTTTTTCTTTCTAGAATGTGTTTTATTTGACTTATTTAAGAACTCCTTTCCAAATTTCATAAATATGGGCTCTTATATTTTCTTTGAGGAGTTTTGGAATGTATTTTTGTGGGTGGCATCTGCCATTTCCCAGGCCCTTCGACCACTAAGAGTAGTTTTTAAAAACTGTATACCTTCTCAAACACATTTCTGTAGCCTGAATAGGGCATTTTCCACGTCTATCCTTACACATTTTTTTGAGTTTTTCCTTTTTTGGAGGAGGGAGAGAACGTGTGAGACGATGGGGGAAGGCGAGGCAGAGATTTTTGTCACCTTCTCCGGACCCCGTTTGTTCAGAAGAGTCTTCCAGCATTTTGCAGAATACAGCAGCCGGTCCTCAGAATGGTGTACAGTCTAATTGGGACCCTGAAGTTCATTAGTTCCTTGCAGCTTGCTGTCTAGAGGGCCAGAACTCACCACTGTCGGGGATTCTGGAAGCACATCCGCATTCCAGAATCCGCATCTCCGCTGGGCCGGTGAGTTTCTGATAGCATAAAAGCACCTGAGCTCTTCTTCCCTGTTGTGGTGAATAGTGGCGGTGGGGGGCAGGCAGCCAGCAGGTTAACTCCCGTCAGGGGCATAAATGCTGGCCTCCTCCTAGAACAAATAACACCGCTGACATCCAAGGCCTCATATCTCTCATCAGGCTCATTGGTTTCTTTGTCTCCAATGTCTTACCCACCTTCCTCCGCTCAAATCTGTGTTCCACCCTGCTGTCATAGTAAGACAAACTTTCAGACAGGAAGCATGATACTCCTCCCTTTAAAAGAAACAAACTCAGGGCTCTCTGTAAGGCTTATATTAGGTCCGTACTCTTTATTAGCAACATAACCCTCCTCTGCGCTTTCAGCTTGCTCTCCCACCCCTTCCCTGCTCTGTGCTGTGTCCTGGAACTTTACCAGGAATTTTATCATTCTCATAATATATCGTGGAATGTGCCTCAGAGCCTTGCTTACACTGTTGCCTCCATCTCAAATGTTTTCCATTTGTCTGTTGGAGGAGAGCCTGTTTGACTCTCAGACCCCCACAAAACTCAGGAAGTATGAATGCTGAGAGGATGTGTCCTTTTTCATCTTGGTCTTCCCAATGACTCAGGCTTTCCAAGCAAAATGAAAACTCAGTTAATTTTCATTAGACTTTGTTTCACTTGTGGCTTTGTTAGGGGACAGCTGCTATGTCTCTATCCCTCCCCACAAGTTCCTTCTGCATAAATTCTACTTATAGGCTGGGTCCCTGTCATTTTGCAGCCCAGTTCTTTTAGTAGCAAGAGAAGGGGCTTTCTTTTCTGTGGTTAAGGAGCTGATGTAGACATCTGATAAATTGCGTTCAAGTCTGTCTTGCTTACAGGGAGGGAATGCACTGAACAGATGGATGGAAACACCTTGTCCTCACTTTCCTCACCACCAATTCAGTTAATGCTCACTTTGAAAGATAATAAATTGATATTTATTTTAAACTGACTGACATACTTAAAAAGTGGCTCATGCATTGCATGTACAAGTTCATGCTGCCAGCAAGAAGACCCTGCTCATCAGGGTAAGAGTTCTGGATGGTGCTGTTTTTCCCATTTAGCCACACCCAGCCTCCTGCATCCCCTTCAGCATCCTAAAAAAATTAAATTTCATGAACCCTTGAAATCTGTTAGCGATGGAAATTAGGTAGATTAACTTTTATTTTCTGAAGGAGCTTTATAGCAGGAATCCACATGGGTACAGGTACTGAGGAAAGGGACTCCTTCTGCTTGAAAGACTATAGGCAGGCCAGATGGCCTGCAATAAAAGGCTGGAGTGGGGAACTGGGAAGGGGAAGTCTCTGCAGGGGGAGCCAAGCCAGAGACTGTAAGCTGGCAGGAACCTCATTCACATCAGTATTGCATCTGAAAAAGTTGACTTTATTTGTAGTTTGTTTATGGCCCTTTCATTACTTCTTGAGAGTGGTCACTATTTAGGTAGGGGAAATAAGATAACAAAAGGAGAAGAGTTTTATCCCTTGGCTCAGGCTGCTGAAGAGGGCAAAGTTAGGGTTTGATCTGCTGCACACTGCCTTTTAGTCCATGCAAACAGGTTAGGTGGATATGAATTCTCAAGTTTAGGAGGAATCTTGGGCTTATGCCACAGAAGTGAGGTCTGAACACTCCACAAATGCTGTTACTAGTTACATTAGGTCTTCATACCGACCTGAACCCTGAACCCGAGAGCTTTCCTTTGTGGGTGACACTTTTCTTTGTTCTTCCTTGAAGAGTGGTGCTAATGTTGTAATGTTTGATTAGTAGTAGTTTTAAAAGTGAAACATGAGTGGTAGTAGTTAGATAAACATTGCAGATAAAGCAAAAATTATCTACCCTAGTTTGCCTATGCCCCCTCCCCTGAAACCCAGGTACTCAAATATATGAGAAAACAATCCTTAAACCAAATGTATGAAGTACAAAATTATCCCTCCCAATTTTTAAAAAAGTGTTGTTATTAAAGGATTTTTACCATCCACCAAAGGAGTCACTGCAGTTTTTAAGTAGCAAGTGTTCCTATGTATATAAAATATGATTGCATTTTCAACCAGCTTTTTAGGATCACATCTGTTGTTGAAGGCGTGTAAGAGAATGAGAAGGTGGGGCAGCTCCCACTAGCACTTGGGCAGCATCAAATGAAGCATTGGGTTGGGCTTCCACCTTGAAACGAGGCTTAGGTCTACGTCTGGTCCTAAGCGTTTGCCCCCTTTTTTCGCTCTGCACCTCTCGTCTTTCCTGTGCCCTGCACAACAGGCCCTTTTGCCAAGGATGAAGAGAAGAGCCTGGATGTCAAATCTTTCCTTTCTGTCCTGGCAGGGAAGCTGTTCTGTTTGTTTTCCAAGAAGACTTTTTGCACTTGGGGAATTTTTTTCTTGCTTCTTATGGGAAGTTGTTTCATCATTTCCCAAAAATATACTGTACCTCTTGTTTAAACAGGGTGCCCTTGAAGAGCTTTGGAGCCTGAGGGGTGTGGAGGTGTTGCGAAATCCTTTGTTTGCTCTTTGATGTGAGCAAGAATGCTGGCTGTCTGCGGGCAGAAGTCTCAGAGTTTGCGAGGACTGGGTCCAGGAGTGGAATGTGGGGAGGAGAGACTCCATGGAATGCAAGAGCTGGGGTCTTTTTAAGCATCTAATGAGTCCATGTTGTACGAGGTGTCAGCCCTTTTGCACACAGATATTTGTCCAGTGCCTTAACTGTACCCAGGCTGATGAAAGTGGCTTCTCTACCCTTTTGAGATGCTCATGGTAGCCTGGAGAGGCAGGACCAACTCATGTAGCAGTGGTGGACAAATGATATGTAACTGTGTGCTAGGTCATGTAGCCATGGCTTCTTCAGTTCAGAGGAAGGAAATTTTTATAGAAGAGACCACTAAGATCAGGCCTTGCACTATGGGTTGGGTTTGAGTGGACAGAGGAAAAAGTGGAGGATTTCGAAGAGAGGGGAGGAGGAGGAGTTGAGAAGAGCCAGGAGGCTGATCTGAGGCCATGATCATGGGTGAGTGAGGCCAGTGGTCGTAACTTAGCGGGACTTAGTGTCGGAGAAATGGAACAAGTCAAATTATGGAGAGCCTTGTATATCCAGCAGACACATTTTAAGACTTGTGGAAAGACATTGGCAGCTTTTTAAGTACTCTGACAAGAGATCATCCCTAGGTAAAAATGTATTTAGGGGCAATATTAACCTACCAGAGTAAATTGGAGTTGCTTCTAGGTGGGCAATAGGAGGGAACCCTGCTTCATCCATAGTTCTTGGAAGGAAGTTGCGGTGTTAGGTGCTGGGTGGAAGAATGCCCTGGTAGAAGACTTTTCCTGTCTTGCATGAGCATGGTCCCACAGTACCTGTGGCCTGTGGCCCTCTGCAGCTCCCCCTGGCAGGGTGCAACAGCTTAGGCCATAAGGCTGTTGCTGGCTGAGTGAGTAGGACTAGCTATTGGGTGCCACCCTGAATAAAGCTTTGATCAGGCCCTCGTCAGTGTGGAGGTGATAGCCCATGGTGGGCCCAGGGGGCCCAGGCATAAATGCATAGCAGGTTCTAGGCCTCCAGCAGGCCATTTTAGAATGTGACTGGCCAGGGATTATTGCGTAGACCTAGGTGACACCAATCACCTCATGCCTAATCAGCAGTGAAAGTGCTGTTTCCAGAAGCCTTGCCAGTGCTGAGTACTGTCACCTTCCTTTGTGCCCTATGCTTGCTTAACAATTTTGTATAAGGAATTTGGGTAACTTTGGATTATTGGTAAAATCAAAGAGGACCAGTCAAAAAGTGCTTTTCTCTATCATGGTATCTCCACTGCCAGGTAAAATGGAAATTGGGAAAATAAGTTTTTGTTGAGAGAGATTATCAGTGGAGACAAACAAGCATAAACATGTTGTGCTTACCATAATATCTATTAATTTCCAGTAGGAGGAGAGAAAAGTAAATGACTGCCATGGGCGGTACTGCCCAGGTTTGTTAAATCGGAAAATTAATGACAGTTTCAGTACCAGTTGCTGTGCCTGGACCGGGCCACCAGTCTTGGCTGACCCACCCCCAGCTCCTTGGCACAGGCCCAAGGCACGGCCAGTACAAAACATGTTGTGTAGCCCTGGGAAGCAAGCAGTTCCTCTTTGGGGATCGTCCCAGCCTGTTGCCAGGCCAGGGTGTAAGCCAGGCAGAGGCTTTACTGCCAGCCTTAGCTCTCTGCCGAGGGGTTTGGTGCCCTTGTGCAAGAGAGGTGCTAGGGAGGAGTACTTAGCTTGGAGCTTTGAGTCTTCAGTTTTTGCCTTATGTCATTGCCTTTAAAAGCCAATGCCTTCTTCCCCTTTCTGTGAAAGCTGCAAGGCCCCTGATATTCTGTTCTAGATGGCTGGTAGATAAACAGCTGTAACTGTTCTGAGTAATCATTTTGTTACAGTTGAGTAACAGGATGGCTCCTAAAAGATGGCTTGAGTTTCCGTGGCCCTGACCACATTTGCAGAAAGCCAGTGGTCTTTACTTTTGTTTTTCTCTGTCTCTCTGAGAGATGATGCCCCCTGGGAAGATTGAGGGGATTGGTGAGGGGAGAAAGCAGCAGGCCCAGAGTTCAGAATTAGTTGCTCTGCAACTTCTGCGTCATTTTGGGGTGTATGGTTTCATTTAGTTTTGCATAAAGACTGAAAATAGTACAATGAGCCAGCTCTAGAGCACATTACCCACTTGCACGGTCCGCCAGGCACACTGATTCTGTTTCCCATAGGCTAGTTGCTCCCAGTTGGGGAAGGAACTATTGTTTTACTAACATTTTTCTACTCTAAAGTCTGGCTGGAGGCATCTGCAAGGACCCTAAGAATTCCTGATTGCAAGTGTGGCAAGCCTTTTCCATCAACAAGGCATAGAAGCTGGGAAAACCCGGGATGAGCTGTCATCCTGAGTAACAGGCCTGTGGCAGGTGCTGACTAGCTTGACTTCCCTCAGTGCAGTGCAAACCTCTGAGCCCTGGATGCAGTCCTGGCTTCTCTGTTAAATGCAGGTGTGTGTTTGTCGCTGCGTGCTAGAGGCCATTGGCTCTGGATACATTCTTCATTTGTATATGGGCCTACTTAAGTATATTTTCTCTAGGCCCACCAAGATGATTCTGGGCCTTTGGAACTAGGAGGCTGAGGAGGCGAGAAATCCAAACTTCATCGTTTGCAAGGTGGTTCTGAAACAATGCCGAGCAGTTGGCTTTTAAACATTTGTCTTAGGAACAACCTGTACTCTGGCATGTTGTAAATCGACACCCCAATCGCCTTTGTGTAGTGAATTTGGACTTCAGTGCAGCAGCTGAGAAAACCTTTTGAGCAGCCTTGAGGTGTGGCTTCTTGCCAGCCTACAGCACACCCTGAGCAGCCTTGCCTGCTCCTTCTGTGGGGCCTGTGGGTGCTGAAGCAGTAACCTGAATTTTTGGACCTTTGTTTTGTAAGGATGGGTTGAACATGGAAGAATGGCATTGCTGATGGTAGTCGCAAGAGGGTAGGTTTTCTAAAGTTGATGTAATAATTGAGGAAAAGATTTTGAAGTTCACTGAACATGTCAGAAGTGGGGAATCATTAGTGTCAGTTGAATGCTCGCTGACTATAAGTCAAAAGCCTTGCTCAGTTGTGAAGATGAAAAATCAGGAGTTAAAGAATAATGTATAGAATGCTCAAATTATGTTGTTTAAGATTGTATCTAAAAGGCAGAGTATAATTAGGCATTTTACAATCTTGTTTGGCTTTCTGAGAACATGATTTTCTTATAATATATGAACCTATTTTTTGACTTTGGGGGGCCCTTTTAGGGAAATGGAGGGGACTGCCTATACCCAAGCTCTGGCGTGACTAAGACTTGTGCAAAAACAAAACCCTCTTTGTAAGTGTGCAAGGCCTATCCAAAACGGAGAGTCTGTGCTTTGGAATATATTCCATGTTGACCCACTCTCAATGTTTTAATGTTGTTCCTCCTGCATTGTACTCACTTACATGTTCTCACCTTTTTTTCCATTTAGACACATTTAACCTATGATTTTATCTGTCAGATGGGCTTCAATTTTTTTAATTAATTAATCTTTAGAGAGAGAGGAAGGGAGGGAGAAAGGGAGGGACAGGGAAAAGAGAGAAAGATCAATGTGTGGTTGCCTCTTGCATGCTCCCTTTGGGGATCTAGCCCGCAACCCAGGTATGTGCCCTGACTTGGGAATCGAACTCACGACCTTTTAGTCTGCAGGCCGGCACTCAATCCACCAAGCCACACTAGCCAGGGCAGGTGGGCTTCTATTTAAAGAGCTAAGCTGCTCAAACATTGCTAGCCTTCTCGATCTGGTAAAGCCCCAAGTTTTGGGGGGTAAGAGAAAAACAACCAACAATAAATAAACTAGTTCCTAGATTGTAAACTTTTCATGTTCTTCAGTCTCAGTCCCTAACTTTGTGGGTACAGAGTTTGTGGTATGTGTGTGCTTCAAGCAACTAAGTTTCTAAGGGCAAAACAAACAAACAAAAAACCCCAACATCCCCGCACCAGGGAACCATGATAATAGAAAGAGGAAAAAAAAACTCTAATTAGAGCAGTGTGGCAGACTTCTCCCATGCCTGGCTGGCCGAGGCATGGAGTTGATAAGCATACAGTGTCTTTCATACTTGCCATTACAACATGTTAATTAAGAGAATTCAGCTGTGGCACCAGCTGGGGATGTCTGGCTTTGTGAGAGATTGCAATTAGATGCTTTATTTTCTGTTTTCTTTTTCCCCTTTCAACTTTGGTGGAATGCCTTTGAGTAGGGGCTTTTAGTCTCAGCAGTATAAATACTTTAATGTGCCTAATTATGTAATCATACACTTACACTCTTCTGTGTACATACATACCGTTTTATGGATTTTTATCCTCTTTTCTAGTACATGAAACAGTCAGCTTGTGTTTTTGGTTGGTGTGGTGGAGCCAGACTCTGTGCTTTGGGCAGGAAAAAGAGGAAGACCAGAGGCAGTTCGTGATTTTCCTCTGGTTAAGATCTGCCCCTTTGCCCACAGCCTCCCCCACCTCCCCTCCTTGAGAGAGAAAGGGCACAGTCCTTTCTCTCTCAAATAATTAGTATCTCAATAGTTTTTTTTTTTTTATCAAAATCAAGGTAATTTAAATAAAATAGGACTTTATAATACTGTATCCTCCGTTAATTTGCAAGTGCAGTCTTGCAAAGTGTATAGTGTTATTTTTCCCAGGCCCTCTGTTCCACGCAGGCACAGGGCACGAGCCTGGGTGTGAGAACGCATGCACACAGGCACAATGGAACCCATTGATTTCTGGCATTCAGCTCTGACGAGAGGTCCTGGGACCCCAGCTGTTAGAATCAGGACCTGGGAGCAGCTGCTTTTGGAGATGCAGTCCTCCAAGGACAGGCCATCTGTTGCCCTAGGAGGGAACCCCGAGAAAAGAAAATGACCACAAGATACCTTTTTGTATTTCTCTCCTCTGCTCCAATCCCTCCAGTTCTTTCGTGGCCCCCTTCTCCAAGGCAAATTTTAGAAGCATGATGAAAACTCACATAGCTTTCCCTGCTGTCCTTCCCACTTCGCCACACCAGCGTACCCAGCTCCCCTGAAAAGTAGTTTTCAGAGTAGGCAGGCGGGCTTATATGTTTGGTTTCTTTGGCTGGATTAGCACTATAGGACAGACTTTCATTTTATTATTAGTAATATATGACTTTGCATTTTAGGGCTGGAAGAGTCCTTAAAATCTCATTTTATGGAGGAAGAGCCCAAGATTTTCATTCTTTAGATTTGTATTCAGGGCCCTCCTTATTCTGATGCTGGCCTGATTTTCTAAATTTCCAGCTTTCCCCTGTTAAACCTACAGTCATTTGCTGGTTTCCATATATGTACCACCTCTTCTTGCTGCTCTGCCATTGCTCCTACCCTTATCTTCTCCTTGCGTGTTCTTCCCACTCTCCTTTATCACAGGCACAACCCCATAGTCACTCTTTTACGTGGTCGTAATCCTACTTCCCTGTGAAGTCTGACACATTGGCACATTGCGAGGTGCTCAATAGAAGATATTTGTTTAATTTACAAAGGGGTTCCTATTAAGAAAGTGAAACCTAGAGAGAATAAGAATCAACACATGTAAATTTTTTTTCTCTTCTGGGTGAAAGTTATTAAACCCATTCTTTAAAAGACAAAAGATTAAAGGGTATTTTCTATTCACCTGTGTGACATTTGGACATAGTTATCTACTGATACACAGGATGGCTGAGGCTGCCAACAAGCAACGTCTTCTTACCAGGAATCTCGGACTGGTCAAAAGTGGCTTGCCAGAGTCAAAAGTCCAAAGGTGGTCAGGAGAGAAGAGGAGAAACCATGGGCCTCATTGTGACAAATAAAAGCAGAGTTGAGACTCTGTCCCTGACTCTGTCCAGATCAAGGCCTAAGCTTTACTAATACACCTGTTTTGAGGTCGCTCAGTGATCAAGGCGTCACAGCAATACGCTAGAGCTGAGCTGATACACATGCAGGCTAAAATCAAAGGTGAACAAAGCCCCAGCCATGTGGGAAAGCACCTTGAAAGCCAGGTGCCCTGCTTTGGACCTCACAGCAGGTTTATTCGAATTCCTGTTGTTTTTAAAGTTCCTTAAAGAAGCTTAAGTAAGGCTTTCTCAGAGAAAACTATGTGGGAAGAATTCCCTGGAGAGGAGAGGGTCTTTCTCGCTGCCTGAGAGGAGGAAAGGGATCTGTCTGCTAGGAGTGCTCTGTGGCGTGCAGTCCCTCCACCGACCTTCATTGCCCTGTCTGGTCTAGATCTTTAAAAGACCCAAATGTTGGAAGTAGGGAAGGACAAAAAACGAAAACAAAAACCCGGGTAGTTTTGACTCCTCCCTGCCCTTGATCAGCTGATGATAGCACAGGGTGATAAGGTTCCCCTTTTAGGAGGTTCAGAGGAAACCAAGAAGGCGTGACAAGCTGCTTTTCCTGTGGCGGCTGTGTGGGAAAGGGTGGTTTAAGATGGGTGCTTTAAAGAAGAGGATCCCATCCCCCACACGGTAGAGGAAGAAGAATGTCCACACCAGCGGCCTTTGTAACTTCTGACTCCATGTACCCGTGCTCACTTGTCAGTGTTCCTTACCCTCGCTGGTTTCAGAGGTGATAAAGGCAAGACCCTTAGCCCTGGCAGCCTCATTCCACACCGCACCTCAAAAAAGCCCACCTTTGCTTTCTCTTTTATATGTCCCTAGTCCCTTTCTCATGAGTCAGGGCTCACTTCATGGCGTCCCTTAGCCTCATGGTCTGTTAGATACATCTTCTCGGTCACAAGGAGACCTAGTCACAGCCCTTTCTTCAGGAAATTCCCTTTAGACCTTTACCCCTCAATGACGGGTAAGTGTTTTTCAAACAGCTGTGGTGTTTTGCTCGTTTTAGGCCATCACCTCAGCAGATTTTTGCCACTGTTCATAACTGGAGTTTTTACCAATTACTTTCTTTTATTCTTTGCAGCTCTGTAGGCCTCGGTGCATATCAGTGGCCTGTTGGGGACCTGGGAGAAGCAAAATGCTGTCTTACTCACTGTTTGGTGGTACATGGCAGACGCTGTTTATTTTGGGCTTCGGTAGAGATGGCCCAGGGTCCCTGGACAGCTTAGCTCGCAGAAAGGCAGCCCTTTATATAAGCCTAAGTCGTGTCCCTTTTCTGTGTTTCGTGGCAACCTTCCTCACATAACCCTCTTGGAAGATTTGTGTTCTCAGCTAAAAACACTCCTATAAGTTTCTCACTTGCAGCCTTGGTATCTGTGATGCTTAAATAGCTCCATTGTTTGTAGTGCTCAGAGATTAGTGAAGGAAACTGTCTTGCCTTCCCCCTCAACTTCTCCAGAAAAATGTGGCCCCATGTAAGGTATGAGCCAAATCCTCTGGGCTCAAACTCACCAGTCCACATTCTTCTCCAAACAGGAATCACTGTAACTTTTTTCCAGATATACCTCACCCCCATGTTATACTTCTGCAGGTCTTGGGCTAAATTTTTTCAGTAGCATCTGCAATGAGAAAGGGCTTTTCTCTAATAGAGAGCAAGGCAGAGTTTGAATTTAGACTCTTAATATAGTAGCCCTGTAACCTCAGGCCACTACTAAATTTTTCAAAGCCTTAGTTTCTTCATCTGAGCAAATTATAGCACCTTCCTCACAGAGCAGGAAAAGTAAGTAGAATGGCAACTTTAAAGTGCCCAGTGAAGCCCTGACTGATGTGGCTCAGTTGGTCGGGTGTCGTCCTGCAAAACGAAAGGTTGCCAATTCTATTCCTGGTCAGGGCACATGCCTGGGTTGCGGGTTCGGTCCCCAGTCAGGGTGCATGTGGGAGGCAAACTGATCGATGACTGTCCCCCAGTTGATGTTTATCTCTCTTTCTTCTCCTCTCTCTAAAAATAAATAAATAAAATTTTAGGAAAAAAAATAGAAGTTCCCAGTGTAATGCCTGGTAATAAATGTTAACTCTCACTTCTGCCCTGTTGAATGTCAGACATCTTTAAATTTATTTTAAATTTATATTTGTGTTTCTTGGAGGCCTACTGTGTGTTCTTGGCATTGTGATATCAGGAGTCACAATTAGATCGTAGAGTTAGAAATGAAACCATAGCTGTGACCTTTGTCCATAAGAGTCCAAACCTGTTTTAAACTCAAGGCAACCTCCTACATTACCATCTGTTCACCAGTTACCGTTCTGAGGTTGAACATTATGTTAAGCAGATGACTGGAACCTTCTTCCAGAGGACCAGCCTGCACCCTCCTGGATGTGGGCATTCTAAGGGGGAAAGCAAATACAAGTGCAGCTTAGTTCCATGATAGGGTGAAGGAAAGGAAACCAGAAAGTAGCAGTTGCTGATGAGGAAGTAAATAAACATCATTTGCTTTCTCTTAACCCTTTAACTAGCACTCTCAGGGGAGACATAGTAATGCTTGTTAATGCACGTGGAATGGCCTGGCTCCCCAGCTCTGCTGTCATCCCACCGTCCTAGGAGTGAGCGTAGGGGACAGTTGTGTGCTCTGCTCTGTAGATCCCTGCACTGGGTGGGCAGCTTTAGACACTGAGTGGCCCAGGCCTAGAGCAGCTGGATGAAGGAAAGTGGTCCTCCTGCCCCGCCTTCTTTCAGCAGTCATGCAGTAGAGGGATGGGAGGGGTGCAGCCCGAGGTGGAAGCCTGCTCCCCTGAGCTCCTGCGCTGCGAGGACAAGTGGAGGTGGAAGGGTGACAGGCCGTGTAGAAGTCAGCCACTCGTCAGCCAAGAGGGGCTGGGTCTGTTCTGCTGAGAAGGGAAGTTGGGAAAGGGGCTGGCATATTACTGAGCTGGGGCTAGGGGAGAGCAAAGCAAGACTTCCCAGAGTGCTTATCTTGCTTTCTTCTCTGCCTGTTTGCTCTCCAGATACCCCAAAATTGATGAAACAACCCTTTCTCTTTTCTTTGTCTTACCCCATTCCACAAACTAGAGGTGAGGGTTTAGTTTGCTATATGAAAATAAATGTACAGAAGTTATCAGTGCTTGGTATGTGCCAGGCATGATGCAAGACATTTCAGGTACATCGTTTCATTTGCCCTTGCAAATACTTCGTAGCGGTGGGTATTGGCTGTTAAAGAGTAAGGCTCAGAAAAGTTCAGGCAGGTGACAGGGTTGCAGATCAGGCGCCCTGGTCAAGCCCAGATTCGTCTCTCTGACACAAAGACCATGCTCCGGACTCACGCCGCCCCAGCCTCAGCCCTCACCCCCACCCCACAGCCCTGATCCTGGGGGCCTCTTTGCTGTTACCTATTCTTGAAACTTATCTCAAATCGAGAACCGTGTGACCCTTTGCCATTAGAAACGAGACAGTGCCTTGACATGTGGGCAAAATTTTGCAAGGTAAGTAGTTTTCTACTAGGCATCTTCTCTCTGCTAGAGTCTGTGCCAAGAACTGGAGATACAAAAATGAGCAGAATAAATACTTGCCCTGTAGTATGGGTGGGTGGGTGGGTGGGTGGGTTGTAGACAAGCGGCAGAAGGACTGACCTATGTGAAAGTAGTTGCAGAGACAATGCGGTGATAGTTTATAGAGAGGAGTGAAGAAGGTGTTAGGAGAACACAGGAATAATAAAGCTACAGACTCAACACCAGATACTTTACTTGCATACTTGTGATTAACCTGCACAGCAACCCTATGAGGTAGACACCTTTAATATCTATTTTACAAATGTGGAAACAGGGTAGGAAGACCTGCCCGAGCCCACACTGTGGGTAACTGTCGGAGCAGTACACACCTGGGCGCTCTCATTTTAGGCCCATGCAGGTAAGCTGTACCTTGTGCTCCTTAATTCTCTCTGGCATTTCTCTTTGGGCTGCTTTGGGTTTCTTGGCACAAGACAGTTCTGAAGCTTGAAAGATGGGTGCGGTTCCAGCTGACCGCTTGTGCTTTCAGGTCAGGGTGTCCAGGCTGAAGAGAGAAACAGCATTTCTTCTTTCAGAATGACTAAGGACTTTGGTGGCGACTTCCAGGTGACAAGAGTTTTCTTCTTTGGGCCAGGGTCCAGTAAATAAAATGTTCCTTTTCGTTGGCTCTGAAGCTGCTGACTGGTATTTCCCTGCTCCTGTGAAGTGGAGGGACCGAAAACAAGATGGACTGGCTCTGAAGCCAGACCCACCCCTGAGTGGCAGGGCTGAGGCTGGGCCTGACTTAGGAAGGTGACGGAGACCTAGGAGGAGCTGTAGCAGGCAGCCCAAGCCACGGGTGGTTTCTCCCTGTTTTCCCATCCCTGCCCCAGGGCCACACTCTGGGAAAGGCTGGCCCTCTCCCAGCATGTGGGAAGTTCTCATGAGAAAAGGAATCCTGGCTGGACAATGGGCTTCCTGTCTGACTGCTGGGAAGTTTTGTTGTAGAGAAGAGGAAGGTTGCAAGTGGCATGAGAAATCGTCTCTTCCCTCTCGCTGCAGCCTGTTTTAGACTTTTGACTATTTGAGTCGGGGGCCAGGAAGGCAGAAAGCCAGGGAGAAGCATGGACTGAAGAGAGCCCCTTGGGTGCCTCTTGAGAGGTCGAACTCCTCCTGCCTGTTTCTCTGTTCCTTGCTGTCCTGAGGGATGCAGTAGCTTTTGCACAAGCAGGATGTTCTCCTCAAATCTTTCATCCTGTGCTCAATTCAGAAAGCACTGTGGTTGTAGGACTTTTGTGAAGGACTTTTACTCAAATAGGTGGTGAGGCCAAGACACCCACCCGACTTGAGACAGATTTGCAAATGTCTGAAGAGATTGAGGAGGTCATCTAGTTCATTGTCCTCATGTACTGAAACTGAGGCCCAGAGAGGCTGGAGGCCGCAGGCAGTACCCAGATTGTCTTCATCACTGGGTTCCCCTCACTGACGCTCCCTTTCCAGGGTGTGGGAATGGGAGGAGAAGCTGGGCTTGGAAATTCTCTGTTCCTGCCCACTGCCACTGCGACCATGCACAAGTACTGCCCCCTGCTGAGCGACCACGAGCAAGTTCCTTCACCTCAGTTTGCTCATCCGTCTAATGTAGTATGTTTTTTACAGGGTTTCTATAGTAGGTGGCCAATAAATATGTTACTGAAATTTAAAGGAAACCTCAGAAGAAACCTTTTGACTGTCATCAAATGTGATCATATCCCCCTCCACCTCTCACCCCTGTTTGCATGTGCCTGGAAGTCCCAGTTCCAACTTTCTTGGGAGGCTTTTCTTGAGAATTGCCTCCCCTTTGTACTAGCCTGTTCACATTATACAGCATGACTTTCCCTTTCGCATACATAGCAGCCAGATGTTGCAGAAGCTCCAGAGCGTGGGCCACTCAGTGGAACCTGGTGTCCTGCCCTGCGCAGCCAGCCCACATTAGCTTAGTGGTCAAGCCCGCAGCTTAGGAGCCTGAGTGCCTGTTGAGTCCAGCCTCATCATTTAAAAATGTGTGATTGGGGCAAATTACCAACGCACGCTGTTCTTATTTGTAAAATGAAGAAAATACGGGGCCTGCTTCATATAAAGAGACAGTGCTTAGCACATTAATACACTTTTTATAGGTATTATCTTCCTTGTCTTATTTCCTGCCCCCCTCCCAACCCCCAAATGTGCTCATTTGAACACCTTTTTTCACAGTTTTCACCTTGTGTTTTTTTTTTTTTTTTTTTCTGGCTCTCTTTGCTCCTAACAAACCATTCAGGGCTAAAAGTAGAAATTGGACCTTCATTTATCAAGAAAAGGTTTTGAGAGCAAGCACATAAGCAGTGCTTTTTAAAACAACCTGAAGGGACCCTCAGCACTCAGTGCTGTCATCTTTCCACTTCTGCTATTCACCTCAACACTCTGTGCCCTGCGGTGCGTTCTGGAAGCCTTTCCGCTGTTCCCAGATCCCAGACTCACCCTGGGACTCTCAGACAGACCCTCCCTGCCCTGAGCCCTTGTGCTGTCCAGTGCAGTGGCCACTTGCCCCATGTGGCTGCTGAGCGCTTGAAATGCGGTTAATCTGACTTGAGATGCGCTGTAAGTGTAAAGACCTACTTTTAAAAAAAGGACATAAATTATCTCATTAATAAATTTTTATGTCAGTTGCATGTTGAGGTGTAACCAGTAATCTTTCATGTGTACTGGGTTAAACAAAATATATTATTAAAATAAATTTTACCTGTTTTCTTTTACTTTTTTAATGTGGTTACTAGAAAATTTTAAATGACCCGTGTGGTCACGTATTTCTCTTGGACAGTGCTCTCTTAGATGTGCCATGTCCTTCTGTTGCTTCCTGCCCTCCATATTTTTTTGCTCTGTTTCTTGTCTTTGCCTGGAGCTCTCGCCCTCCTCTGGTTGCAGGTGGTGCTGAGTTGATCAAGAAGTCTCTGCCCAGAAGGACAACCAGGCTAATAGAAAAGCTCATTGTTGAACATTTCCTTCCTGGACTTACTTTGGAGTTTGCTGTGTGCATGCCTGCGTCCTCCGTAGATTGTAAACTTTTTGAGGGCATAGTCCTGTCACATTCAGTTTCACGGCCCTCCTAGGGCATCTTGTGTGGTGAGGCCAGCTTTAATCATTTGGTGGAATTACAGCCAAATAGAGACATTTACGATACTGCCTCAGCTGTGTCCCTGATGATTACAACTGCCACGTTGGTAGCTGGGTTTGAGGGACCTCTTTTCTTCTCCCCTAAATTCCCAGGAAATCTTTCCCCAGCCGAATTTTCTTTAGCACCTGTTTCTCTGTGCCCTGTTGAGTTCTACTGCACAGATTTTGTCTAAAACTGCATTATGTCAGGCATGCGCATGAACACTGACGCAGTTCCTTACACCCTCAGTCACTTTGTGTGGGAGTGCCGTGTGTTCTTGATAACTGTCTTTTGCTGAGATCTCTTAAAAATGTGCTAAGTATTGAAAAGTCTACTTCCCCTTCTCAAGCTGATCTTCACACGCCCTGTTCCCCACACTTGCTTTGAAGGAACTCAAGTATTTGTTCAGTTTGCTAAACTGAACATTGTGACCCCCTGGTCTTTCCTGGAGCTTGTTTTGATAGGTTTTTTATGGAATCTTATTGAAGGTTTGTTCTGTTTCAATTTGCTGCCACCTCCTAAAAAAGCTGGTCTCCAAAACAACAAATGCAAAAAACATTTGAAGAGCAGATTGAGGGTTCTTGTTGGTTTCTACTGAGGGTTTGAGGCTGCAGTGAGGACGCGGAGGTGGAAGCATCTGCCGGATCATTTCGCTTCCCCGTCCGCACCCTCGCCAGCTGGTGGGATGGTCTGTCACTGAATGACCGCTGTGCACCAGGCTCGCTGCTGGGCCCCCCAGGAATTACATCGCTGCTTCCTGTGCTCACTGGAGGCCTAAGTGGTTGTAAGAGATAATGGAAAACAGAGAAGGAAGCTAAGGAGAATTGATTTTTTTTCCTGCAGAATTTCTATCTTCTGGCTTTCTCCCTCTCTTTTAAAAGTTGTGCATCTTTGCCAAATCAGATGAGTTCATTGTCTTCTTGGGGTTAAGAACAGAGCTTGAAACTCCCTCTGCGGACCTGGAGTTGTCAGGAAATGAGCCTGATGCTCAGATTAAGTCAGCCTCTTGCCCAAAACAGTAGCTTCAGGAAGCCCCTGGATAACTTGTTTGCTATTCCCGATCTCCCCTTTCCCGTGTACCCCAGGCATCACTGAGTGGGTCCTCTCCAACACCCACCCTTTGCCAGGACTCTCCGCTGTGCTCTCTAGGCAAGAGGGCCATTTTTCTTCTTGTGTTCTTGGTGTCTTAAATGCTTTTTTTTTTTTTTCCTTACACGTCCTTCTCATTTCTTTTTTGGTCTGGGGCAGCCTCTTTGTGATGCTGAACCTCATATACTCTAGTTTGTTTCCTTTGTATGACCTTCACAGGTCAACGCAGAAGAATTTTTGTACATTTTATTTACCATATTAGGGTAGTGATACCATCGACTTAGTATAAAGGCTCTCTCTCCCTCCGGTCTACCTTATATCTATCTAATTCAGCTCCTCTTAACAATTCTGCCCTTCTCAAGACCCTGCTGAGGCCCCCCTTTAAGCTGGGTTTAACTTTGCTTTCCTCAGTCCGTGCATGTGCTTCAGACTACCCCTCCTCTCCAAAGGAATCAAAGCCCCATTTGAAATGCTGCTGCTTCCGCGAGCCTTTCTGCATCTCTCCCACACAAGACGGGATCTCTCCTGCTTTGAGCTCCCTCTCTTGTGGCACCAGTCACATTCTCTGACATGTCTGAGAACAAACCTGTGCAGAGTATCTTTGGAGGAATACAGGGACTGGCACAGGATCTTTGGAGAGAGGGGCCAAGTGACTCAGGACCAGGAGGAGGGCTTACTTTCGATTGTGCACTCATCTTAGTTTTAAAATTGTATTCCTTGGATATATTCTTCCTGTGGGTTTTTTTTTCCTATAAAAGTATTATCTTCATAACAAAGATCTAATATATAAATGTTGGATAGTGTTTTTATAACCTCAGAGTAGGGAAGTGTCCTTAAACAAAACACAACATCAGGTACCATAAAGAAAACAACTTTCAAAATATGTGTGTACTTATTGGTCATACCCCTGTTTGGCTGCAGGTACCCAAAGTGCATATGTATTTATCCTTTTTCAGAGCGTGGGACAAATAACCCCTACACAGTAGTCAATAAATACTAGTTGAATTGAAATGAAATTGAATTGCCAGTCACTTCTTTGTAGACCTCACTTTTTTCACTTATGAGTGCTAAGTGACCTTCAGGGTCTCGCTCAAAGATTCTGTGAAGATGTGGATGTTAAGGACAGAAATTCCCAGCAAAACATGAATGGCTTTAGAATCAGCAGCTCTTCCCCCAAGGCCGTCTTACCTAGCACAGTGGACCCGGGTGTGGGTCCTGCCAGCTTTCAGGGGCTGTCCTGGGGTGCTCAGCACTAATCATGCTGAGGGAATGAACCAGTTAGACACAGTCAGAGGGGAGCAGGCGGGATCTGTGGGGGGCTTGTTGCCTGAACAAAGGAGGGACAGAGTGATGGGTGAAGTTGTTTGCTGAGGTTTCTTTGGGAATTCAGCTGGCCAGCTCTTTGAATTTCTGGGCCGAAGTATAAAGGGGTACCAGGAGTGTTTGCATCTGTCTCCCTCCTGTTGAAGACTTTGGGCGAGGTGGGTGGCTCGGGAGCAGTCTGCAGAAGGTGTGTCTTGAGAGGGGACGGAGGGGACTTATGTGGGCTCAAGTACTACTTTCAGAGAAGCTGCCCCGACGTCCCCTTCTGATTGCTGTGGCACCTACCACAGCTTTGTTTTGTTAACAGCTCTTTAAAAACTATGTGTCCTCATCTTAGTGATAAGCAGCTTGAGGACAGGGAGCCATCTTCTCCTTTTAGACGTGGTGTCCACCCCCCAGCCTGCCCGACAGTCACCTTGCTTAATAGCAGTTTGTAGGTTGAAGGGAAGTGGTATTTGGTGAGAGGCTGCAAGGGCTGCTCTGAGTGGGAGAGTAGTGGGTGGGCCTCTGAGTGAGGGATCACCTTATCTGGGACAGACAGAGACTCCAGATCTGTTAGAGGAGGTGGAAAGAAAGAAACCTACAGTTCTGTTCTCATACCGATGTCCTTGTGGTTTTCAGAATAGGGGCAGGTATTGGTGTGGACACAACTTTTATCTTGTATTAGTAAGGCTTTGGGAAGCTGAAGTCCGTGGATGCCTGGCCATCCTGCCAGCTGGTCTTCTCCCCCAGCTTAGTCTCCCAAACAATGATCCCTGAGTGCCCACACTGTGCTCCTCCTATTTTGGCTAAGCACACCTCTTAATTCACTTCCTGGGGACTTCAATTCTGCTGCGTCTGTCCAGCGTTAGAGGGCAGGCCGGGGAACCAGAGGCCACCCTCCCCCGCCCTCGGGCTGCTCAGACGCTCTGCCTTCCAGCCCCTCTGGCTTATCACCGCTGCGGCTCACCTGCCCTGGGCCTCCTGCCTGCTCAGGCACTGCCTGCCCTGGCCCTCACTGGCCTGCTTCAATCATGCACTCGATACACTTTGTAAAGGCTTCCTCAGCTCAAGGGGTCGAAGCAGTCTCTGCCGGTAAAAGGAGCACAGGTTTTAGAACCAGAAGACTTGACTCCGCTCTCAGGCCTGCTGTGCCGTCTGCGTTTCCTGGCTGAGAGCCATCTAACTTCTCTGGGCCTCGGTGCCCTCATCCTCAGAGGGGGTCACGGCAACTACCGCACGGAGTTATCAGAGCGGATTAATAACATGGGGGTGAAGGTACTTCTATTTATTTTTAAAATATTTTTATTGAATTTATTGGGGTTACATTAGTTAATAAAATTATGTAAGATTCAAGTGTACAGTTCCATAATACAGCACCGTATAATGTATTGTGGAAAGTGCTTTTAAAACTAGACAGTCCTACCTCAGTAAAAATGGGGGACTCACTGTGGGCTGGAGACAAGTGATGCCAGTGACTGTTCGGTCAGGAAGTGGGGACGCCCCCAGGAAATCCCTCAGGAGTTTCTCCTCGGCAGGGAAGGCTTGCTGTTAGCACACGGTGGAGGTCTTTTCTGGTGTGGATCCTGGAAACAAGGCTAACATTTCCCACATGGAGGCTAAGAGTATTTTATCATCCTTCACTGACTTGTGTGTTTCAGTAGGAGTTGTTACAACCATATTATGCGCCAGATCTCTGTATGTTCAGGACTTTGTCAGAGTCTACCATTCAGTTGTGGGTGCAGATCTCTCAAGGAACAGTGAGGAGGGGAAGGGGAAATGTTGCAAGCAGCCAAATTTCCATTGTTGTGGTGCCCTTCCCTCTCTCAGTGGCAACCTGCGTTTCCAGGGCTGAGCCAGCAGCCTTTCCAAGGGCCGGCCCTGTGCTCCTCGTGTGTCTCTTGTCGAGGCCTTCGGGGCAGGCCGCTGAGTCACTGAGGGGACTCCCACCAGAAGACCTCGTCACCTTACCGTCGCTCTCTCTTTGTCTTTGCAGTGTGTTCCCTGCCCCCGGAGCCAGAGAATGGTGGCTACGTCTGCCACCCTCGGCCCTGCAGAGACCCCCTCAACTCTGGCAGTGTCATCGAGTACCTGTGTGCTGAAGGCTACATGTTAAAAGGCGATTACAAATACCTGACGTGTAAGAATGGTGAATGGAAACCAGCCATGGAGATCAGCTGCCATCTTAACGAGGGTCAGTGTGGCAGATGGGAAGGGGGTTCTATTTTCTTTTAACCCGAGGGAACTGGTGCCTGCTTCCTCCTGACCATCCTGTGGGGTGGGGCAGTATATATAGCCCCTTCGATGCCCTGCAACTTCCCTTCATTTGGGATTTCATGTCTTTGTGAAGGACATTTGAGGTTGCTGGTGCCTGTCCCATGGGGTTCAGCTGAGGCACTGGGGGGCTCAGTAGCTTTACTGAGACATCTGTTCTGCTATGTAAGGTCCCTTTGTTGCTCGTGGTCTCTTGTTTGCCTGGCTGAGTGCTGGTGACCTTTGACCGAGTTCTGCTGACACATGAGCACAATGCTAACATCTTCTGTAGTGTCTCTTTTATATTATTTTTTCTTGAATGGTAATGAACTGTTTTGTTATGGAGCTACAGTCTGGCTGGACACACCTCCCCCCCTCTCCTCACATGCATGACAGGAAATCCAGCCGCCTGCAGGAAAGTAGGTGTCATATAGCCATCATTGTGCTTCCCACTTGGGCTCTGAGGCCATCACACCCAGAGAAGGCTGGGGACTGGCCCAAGCATAACTAAAGCTATAAGATCTTAGAATAGGGGGTTAGTACAGCCCAGTTCTTATACAGCTTTCTGTCACATGGGGAAAAAGATGAGTGGGACTTAAAATGGTGGACCGGCATGTTCCTATAAATGGTTGATGTCCACCAGCTGGCCTCTGGAGGACAGGGTCAGGAGTGGTTTATGAAGCGAAGGTGTCAGATGGTCCTCAAAGGCCCACAGCGAAGGGAATATTAGATTCAGGAATGGGATAGGGAAATGGCCCCTTTCCTTGTGTGTATAAACTGCTTTGCACTGTTACTCCTGAAAGTGCCCTGGTCAGGGCGTGTCTCTGTATGGTAGGGGCCTGATAAGATCAGCTGTGGGACTCATGTTGTATGTGTCTGGATATAAACCTCTTCTTGTGATGGCTTATTTCTGTAGAGAAAGACACCAAGACGTCACTCGGGACCCCCACGCTGTCCATAGTGGCTTCCACTGCCAGCTCCGTGGCCCTCATTCTCCTCCTTGTGGTGCTGTTCGTGCTGCTGCAGCCAAAACTGAAGTCTTTCCATCACAGCAGGTGAGCCCAGGGTGGCAGGTATCTTAGTGGGGACTGGCCTTTGACTGGCAGAGGGTTGCTGACCTGTCTACCAGCCTCTACTGGTGTGGGTGCCCAGGGAGAGGGAAGAGCTCTTTCATGTCCTGAATGTGCCCGACACAGTGCTTGTTGCTTTGCAGACATTATTTTGATCCTCACAGGGACATTCCAGATAAGAAAACTGAGGCTCAGAGAGGTTAAATCATTTACTCAAGGTCATCCCTCTTCAGGAGTGTCCAACCTGTGGCCCGCAGGCCACATGCGGCTCAGGATGGCTGTGAATGCAGCCCAACACAAAATTGTAAATTTAGTTGAAACGTTGTGAGATGGTTCTTGTGTTCACCTGTCACAGTGTATTTAATATGGAGCCCAAGACAATTCTTCTTCCAGTGTGGACCAGAGACCCCAAAAGTTTGGACACCCCTGCTCTAGATGATGACAGAGCTGAGTTTTGAACTCATCTATCCAACTCCAAAATCATGTCCTTTTCCCTACGTCAGTGGTTCTCAAAGTGTGGTTCCAGCAGCATCAGTATCACATGAGGGCGTTAGGAATGCACGTTTTTAGGCCCTACCCCAGACCAACTGAGTGAGAAACTCTGGGGCGGAGGCCCAGTGGCAGGGCCCCACAGGCCCTCCAGGTGAGGCTGGTGCAGGCTCATCTCTACAAGCCACTGCCATGTGTACCTGGGTTCCAGTCCTGGCTGTACGCAGAGACTCCTGCTGGGAGCTGAAAACAAATACCAACACCTGGGTCCCCATCCCCAGCCATTCTGATTGGTTTAGAGTGAGATCCTGGCAGTAGTGGTTTGCAAAGCTCTTCAGTTGGTTCTAAGGTGCACCTGGGACACGCAGCCAGCGCACTATACCACATACGAGAAACAGGGGACGAGGTCTTCTTGCCCGACTGTTTTCCAGTTGAGTGCGTTAGCCGTTAGCCGCAGATCACCCCAGACTGGGTGGGCGTGGTTGGGGAGGGGGTCGGCACACGGTGGGGAGCGGCCTGAGGGGATCCCTGGGGATGGCCCCCCTCCCAGGCCCTCGGGGCCCCTGCGGTGGCGTGCTCCCCCTCGCGCCCAGTTTCTGTTCACTCAGAGCCCTCCGGCAGCCACAGTTGTCACCCCGGCTGGAGGGGCGAAGGAGCAGGCGGAACCACGTCACATAACAGGCTGCTTGTTTGGGATTTACAGACAAGGACCGAGCTCAGTTTAATCTTTGTGTACTCTGTGTGATCTTTTTATTTTGTTTTGTTGGATGGGAGTGAAGAGGAGGGTAGCGGCTATTTTTAAAGGTTGTTAAGTGGTTAGTAGAATAAGGAGTATTTGGAAGGGAGTGTTTACTTGAAGGAATCAGTTATTTCCACATAAAGGCAAGCTGATCTATTTAGCATTTTATTCACATTGGAGTTTCCCCGCCTTGTAGTTAACTAGTAAGACTGTTAAAAGTAACTGGCTGATTTTGCCTGACTTGAGTAGAAGGGAGACTTGGTTTTCAGATGAGACCTTATTTAAATTTTGTACTGTGTTTATGTATTATTTTTTAAACAAAAAAAATTTATTTTGAATAGAAGTTAAGCACATGGCAGAACGCACACTGCTTTTTCTATGCCACCTTGCCATGAAAGTTTGCCCTCCTTCCAGAAACCTCTCCGTACTTTTACGAGCGCCACTTCTGTTGTCCTTGAAGTGTGTACACCATTTGAACTGGGTAGCACAGATTTTTATCTCCAAGTACAGACAAGGAGATTGGAACTAATCGCAGTCTAGTAACAGTGCAGTCCAACCATAGACCATACGTCTCCCATGAGGAGGGCACACCACCTATGCAGTAATCTAGTCAAGAACTGGCCTGCATCTAATCCCAAAGAAACAATTAGACAAGTCCAGAGTGTGAGACATTCTAGGAGACAGCTGGCCTGCAGTCTATAAAAAATGTCATTGTCATGAAAGAAAAGCTATACAGGACTATTCTAGATGATAGCAGATAAAAGAGACAGGACAATTAAAGGCAGTGCATGATCTTTAATTTGGTCCTGGATGAGAATAAACCACAGCTGAAATGGGTATGTTGGTGGATAGTTGGGAAAATTTGTGTTACAGTATCATGCCGATGTTAAATTTCCAGTATGTAATGATATTGCAGTTATTTGGAGACAAAGTTTTTGAGAGGTGTGTACTCAGTGTCTTCAACTTACTTTCAGAATGGTTCAGATAACAACGTGTTTGCATAACGAACGATCCCAGAAAGGTGTCTGCGTGAATAAATCTCACCAATGTAATGCTGACTAAAAGAAGACACATACACATACACACACGCAAACTTACTGTGTATCCCATTCATATAAAGATCAGAAATGCAGAACTAAATGATGGTATGGGAGGATTCATGTGCAGGCAGTAAAACTTTTAAAATAAAAGGCAAAGGAGTGATTCGCGTGGAAGTTAGGATACCAGTTCCTTACAGTGATGGGGAAACGGGAAGGGGTTGGGCCAGGAATGAGGGGTGTCTGGGGAGCCAGCAGTGTTCCCTTTCTTGACCTGGGTAGGGGTCATGCAGTGCTACCCTTGGGATGACCAGTGAGTTATACATTGTTCTATGTGTTCTTTTCTATATGTGTGTTATAATTCACATATAATAGTTTACAAAGTTAAAAATAATAATAAAAGGCAAGCAAAGTGACTGAGTCAGAAGAACAAAATTCTTCTGAGTTGGAGTCCATTGTCCCATTTCAAGACCATAGTGCTTCTTTCTCCTCTACTTTTTAAATAAAAGCTTTATGGAGATATAATTTACATATCATTCAATGTACTCTTTTAAGTATGTAGGCAATGGTTTGAGTATGTGCACAGGTATGTTCAGTCATCATTTTCTCACTTCCTATTCTAGCTGTGCTGAATGAATGGCTTTATTTCCAGGTCTCTAGATTCCTAGTTTTGCACAGGACCAGAGAGCTCGGGGCTTGTGTACCTAGAGGTTAAGAACAGTTTCTGGAAGCAGGTGGAACTGGATTCAAACGCCAGCTTCCTCCCTTACCAGCTGTGTGGCTGTGAGCAGTTATTTAACTTCTCTGAGCCTCATTTGCATTTTTGGTGAATTTCTACCTGAAAGGGTTCAGGTGAGGATTTGGTGTGATAAAATATGTAAAGCATTTAGTGCTGTGTCTGCCACATAGTAAGTGCTCACAAATGTTTGTTGTTGTTAGTGCTTTGGTATCTATTGGCCTCTGTGTGTATTTTAATTCTTCTTTGTCGTTTCTTCCTCTTGATGCAGGCGTGACCAGGGGGTATCTGGGGACCAGGTCTCTATCATGGTGGATGGAGTCCAGGTTGCTCTGCCGTCCTATGAGGAGGCTGTATATGGCAGTTCTGGTCACTGTGTGCCGCCTGCTGACCCCAGAGTGCAGATTGTGCTGTCAGAAGGATCTGGGCCTAGTGGGAGGAACGGGCCAAGGGAGCAGCAGCTGCAGGACCAGGGGGCCTGCTCCTCTGCAGGCGGAGAGGAGGAGGCCCCGGGCCAGTCTGGACTGTGTGAAGCCTGGGGCTCCCGGGGCTCAGAGACTGTGATGGTGCATCAGGCAACCACCTCTTCCTGGGTGGCTGGCTCAGGGAACAGCCAACTGGCACACAAAGAAGCCCCCGACTCAGAGAACAGTGACATACAAAGCCTTTTATCCCTCACCTCGGAGGACTACACAGACGGTAGGTGGTCTGCACTGATGTGAATTACTAGCGGCTCCAGGTCCTTGCTGGGAGTAAGGAAGGATGTGAACCTCTCTAGCGATTGGTGTAATGGGGGCAAAGAAAGATCTTACCTGGGGCGTTAGCCTGCAAAATACGATTTCATCCTCAGCTCCAGGTAGCTCTTTGGGCTTTGTATGGGGAGACTTTCACTGTGGACTGTGAATTTTGATAGTTTGCAGTCTCCAAAAATTATTCATAACCAAAGAAATATAAATATTTCTTTGATCTGCCTGGACTCTCAGTCTGTTGGGAAGATGGGGCTTATACTTGAGAAGTAATGGAACCAGGAATCATAGGGTCCACTTCAGAATGAGGGGTTCAGAAAACAGAACACACAGGTTATGGAGTTCGGTGCAGGCCATGCCTTTGCTGTCTGAGACTGGCTGTACCGTAGGAGGTCAGGACCTTGAGGCATTGGTCTGACCCTGTTGACTGCGACCCAGAGAGGGGAAATGATTTATTCACTATCACACAGCTGGAGGGTGGCGGGGCGGCGGAGGTGGGACTTCAGCAGGGCTCGGTGCTCTGATAGGGTGAGATTAAGGACAGAAAGAGATGCAACCAGACCAACAGTTAAGGCAGGGGAGGGTTCAGGTTGGTAGGACCAGAAGGGGTTTGAATATCAGACTGACCATTAAGATTTTATCACAGAGGCAGAGGGAGAGATGAGCAAAAAGGGCCTATAGAAGAGGCAAGGGACTTAGATTCCCTAAGAGTGTATGAGTAGTGCACTTATTTCTTTAAACTAGGGGCTACGTGGGGACCCCTGTAATGGGATTGGGCGTGGTAACCACTGCGCTTTCCTTCCTTCTCTCCCTGCAGATATCCCACTGTTGAAAGAAGCATGAGGCTTGCCACTGGCCTCTCTCCTCTCTGCAATGGCCCTCTCCGCCCTCCTTCCCTCCCTGTGGGTGTGAGCGCCCTGTACTCCAGCCGCCCTGCCCGATATCTGAGCTGCCACCTGTGGATCTGTGGATCTCTGAGGGCCTGCAGGCCCACCTCGCTGGAAACTCAAGGAAGATTCTCGCCACCTGCCTGCTGGACAGCTGGAGGAGCTGGCTTTTTGCCTGGCCCAGCCTTCCCATCTGTGTCTGGGACATATTTGAATGTGTTGGATTGAACCCTTCCTTACCCTGAACGCTCTGGGTCCCCTCCGGCCAGCTGTTTGACGGCAGCCTCCACCAGCCCATGTGGGCCAGAGAGCCGCTGTGTTTACTTGTGCCTTCCCCCCACCCTGTCCAGCTTCGCCGTCACGCAGGCCTGTTGCTCTCTGCCTTCGTGGCTGCACTGCTGCCTCCTGCCACACAAAGGGCTGGGCCTGGGGCTGGCTTGTTCCTTTGAGGGCTGGTACCACTGCCCTTACCGGGAGCAGATCCAAGAGTGAGAGCCGGGGAGACGAGAACGACTCTAACTGGAGCAAGCGTGTGGGTCTCCGGACCTGCCCGTGGTTGACACTGATGGCACATTTCCTTGACTGAGGATGGAGGATGTGGGGAATCCTGCCAAAGCCGTCCCAGCACCCGGCTATCTAGCTCAGAGGGGCTGCCTCCTGGCCCTGCTGAATCGAGTTTCCAGGAATCATCCAGAAGATCCCAAGGGAGGGCGGGAAGGTGGCTGATGATGATTGTCTTCCTAATATGCAAGTTCTTGCCTCCTCCTTCAGCGCCGGCCTCCCTGGCCTCCCTGGCCTCCATTTTTCTTTCCCTGGAGTACAAGGGGAAGTTGCATGCTGCCTCCTGTGTTGTATCCTGGGCAGCGCCTGCTCTCTTGCTGCCCACAGAGGCCCGAGGTGAGTCCTCCCTGGGACAGGAGATTGCTGAAGTGCCGTGGGCTGCCCATCCGGTCACTGGCAGTCAGGGCATGTTGCCCCGTTCTGGGTTCGTGGTGACGGAGGGAAACCTGAGAGGCACAGACTAAATCCCCAGGCAGCTGCAGGCAGCTCGAGCCCTGGTCCTGAGGGTCCTCCTCACCACAGTCATGTGCCTTAGTAACTGTTCCCAGGAAGTGTCCTGCTGCTTGCTGCACTGCTGCTTTTCCTACTTCTGCCTCCCCTCCTGTCCCCTCCTGTCCACAGCTGACAGACACCTCCCTGGTCTTCTCTGGCACCTGGGGGAGAGGCTGAGAGTCCCACACACCCTCACCCGGCTGGGTGCGGTGGGTGAAGGGTCGCAAGGCAGCCTGGCACCCGGGCCTGGTGTTGAAGGAGTGGGTTTGATGCTCCAGACGCTTCTGCCAGCCGTCTTTGCCTCAGTCACGTCTTCCGTGCTGACGAGGCTGCGGTGGCAGAGCTCAGGCAGGCTGCTTCTGTCTTCAGAAGATGTGACTTTAAGTGAGACTTGTTTTTGAAACACAGGGGCTAGGACATTTCAGAGCTGATTCTGCCCTGCACTTCTGCTCCTCCTCTGAGTCTCTCGGGGGTGGTAAAAGTAATGAAGAGCCCAATATACTTTCAATACCTGACCAAACGGGGTAGCTCCAGGAGCGGGTGGCCTGGAAGATTTAGGGGAATGGCCTCTCAGCCTCCCACCTCCGCTCTCACACGCGCACTTTACTGCCTTCTCTTCCTGGCCTCTGGCTTCCCCTTGTCTTCCTTTCTCTCAGGGTAAGGGCAGTGCCTACTGTGCTTGCTGGCCACTCCCACCTCTCCCCTCTGCCCCCGCCCAGGAGCCCAGAGTCCAGGTCAGCATGGTTAGATGCGGAACAGGTTGTCGAAGATGCCAGAGATAGAAGGCAGAAGCTTTTGAGGGAGATGAAATGCACCAGGGGACTGTCCTTGGCCTCAGAAGAAGCCATTTCCAGGGAGTGCCTGCCAGCAGTTGCTGGCTCTGGGCCCATCTGGAGGGCAGGTCCCTGGTGACCCAGCCGCCTCGCCATGCATGGGCGCTCCTTCCCAAAGGGACTGCCCTTGTCTTCCTCCAAAAAAGAAAGCAGAGGCAGCTGGTGTGGGGTCCCGTGTCTCACTGCTGAGCCTGCAGCTTTTATTTCGACTCATCTAAAACCTGGATTCTAACCTAGAATTTTTTATTTTAATGAAAGATCTTGCCGTTTTTAAATATTATTACTCTGGGCTTTTTTTCTCCCTAAGAGATTGCACTTTTTGTTGTTTTGGATTTATTCAGCTGCATAGGTTACCGGCTTGGGCCTTGGGAAAATGAAAAGCCCTTCTGAAGCCTTCTTCCAACTAACCGCCGTTACCACCGTCCTGGGGATCACGAACCCACACTTGTGTGCCTGGTAGGAAGGAAAGAAGGGTAAATGGGAGCCTCCAGTTTCCTCCCCACCCACCCCCTTCCCCTCCTCCCCCTCCCCCCTGCTTACTGACTTGGATGCGGACCCCCTCCCCCTCGGAGGCCAGGGCCCGTGGATGCGGGGACCAGGCCTCTTTCCTGCTGACATCCGTGACGGCTGTTAGTGCTCTTCCCTGAAGCAGTGTCTTAGCATCAACCATGTGCTGCTGTTTCAGGGGCTCCTGGGTTTTGGCCCTTGCAAGGGATAGGAGACTCTACAGCTGCCTTAAGATGGGGCCTGGCTAGGAGACGTGACAGTGTTGGGTGGCAGGCTGTCAGAGGACCCTGGAGCAGCGGGGGAAACTGTCCCTAACCTGGCTTTTCTGGGCTCACCTCTGGGGGAGTCGCGCAGAGGGCTTGTCCAGGAGAATGGTCAGCACCAAAGGACTTCGTTTTTTAAAGATATTATTTTGCACATGTGAGCTGACTCAATGCAGGTTTTATATCCTGGCAACTTGAAGTTACATTCCAGTGACTTACAAGGGCCAGTACATGGTGAAAATCATTTAAAATTTCCGTCCCTTTCTATGCCTTAGTTTAGCAAGTAGGCTCTATCTTTTCCCATTTCCAAATTCTGTGTGCCACGTTCCCATTTCACACGGCGTGAACTGTGAAATGGGCTGAGTCCTGGCCGCTCCATGAGTTCTGGTTTTTTATAAGGCATTTCAGCATGTGTTCTACTAACCCGTTTGCAACAAAACTGGAACTAATGTCACCTTCCCCATGCATCTTGCCCCCGTCGTTAAAGTTCTGTGGAGAAGCTGGACAGCAAGGCAGACAGAGGCGCACTCTTGCTGCCTCACTAGGGGCGGCACAGGGATCAGCGGCCCTCAGCCCCCTCCTGGCCCCAGCCGAGCCCTCAGGCCGCTTGCTTCGCAGGGACAGCGTCCATTCCCAGGTCACACCCGGACATCCAGAGGGGAACATGCTGCGAACATTTCTATGTCCTTGCCCTTTCTTTCCTCAAAGAGAATAAAGGACCCAGAAGGGAGGCGGTGTGCAGGCTTTCCAGCTGAGCTCCAGATGTTCCCGCTGGGAGCCTCTCATGGGGCCTGCTGGGGCTCCCGGCTCGGGGACAGTCATTGCAGGTGCTCAGTGGCGGGCTCAGAGGGGACTTTGCTGGGCAGGCTCCGCTTTGCTGGGAAATGGCTCTTAAGTCCCAGTTGAAAACTTAGTAGAGTTTTGAATGAAAACCCAAAGCTGAACCCTGCGCCAGGCAGCAGAGCTCTTTGGAGCGGGGGCGGGGCAGAGCACTTGGCCTGCCAAGCAGAGGGGGAGAGGGATGCAGGTGCGAGGCTGCCCACCACACGCTGCCCTGGCTTATTGCACCACTGTGGACTTGCAGAATGGTACTCACATAATGGTTTAAAACAACACATGCTTCATTGACTCTGTGCAGGATCTCACTCAATCAGTTTGGGTTTGCTTTATTTTATATATATATATATATATTTTTTGGTATCCTGTACATTGCAGTGGGTGTGAAGATAGTATTTTAATATTTGTACAAAGTTTAATTTAATTTTAATTGTTCTATGTATATAACTGCATTTCTAAATAATAATTAAAAAAGTTCTTATGAGGCAGTTGTGAGAGATGTGGTTCTTTCATAGTTTTTATAGAAACCAAGATTGGAAAGGTGGTCTGTGGGTAGGAGCTCGTGAAGAGAGGGAGCACAAGCTCAGGGAGGAGGGGTTCCTGGCAACGGAGGTGGGACCGGGAGGTGGCCCATGCTACACGGAAGAGGGACCACAAATGTAAGGGGAAATTATTTCTCTCTTTGAAAATGCTCTCAGCGGGCCATCCACCGTTCTTAAGCTGGGATTCAGCAACGAGCCAGACCGTGTGCTTGGGGCCGGCGTGGCCGGCTGATGTGCCGGGAGGCGGGCGGCCTCGACAGTGGGCCGTGGCCCGTGCCATCGGGGAAGGGCCGGGGGCGGGCGGTCAGAAAGCTCCTTCCAGGCAAAATGGCACTTGAGCAGAGAGGTGAAGGGTCGGCACAGCAAGGCGGAGGGGAGCACACGGCAGGGCGCGCCGAGGGCAGGGGCTCGCGCACACGCTGCGGGAGGCGGGCAGGCCGGGCGTGCGGGCCCTCACCACCGAGCCTCCCTTCTGAGAGCTTCGGGAACGGCCTTGGCAGTTCTAAGTTGTGGGTGGACCTACTAAGCTCTGCTTTTGGCGGTAGTGGGCGGAGCCCGCTCCATCTCTTAGGAGGAGAAGGTCATGGGATGAAGCTGTGCTGTGCCCAGAGACCGTGGAAGGAATGGCTGGTCTCGCGGGGAAGAAGACAGCTTGAGCCGCTGGCGAACAGCAGGAGTGTCTGAGATGGAGAAGTGGGAGACCTGCTTGGGGGAGGAAGAGGCAGAGGACGTGGAGGTGAAGAGGTCACTGCCGGTCGGGGCGTTTGACAGGATGGAGCAGTCACGGCAGGTGGTAAGGGCGCTGGAGGGATTTTACAGGGTACTTTGGGGCAAAGAGTATCGGCGGCCTTGCTGAACCTGGCTCTGGGTGCAGTGGTCAGGATGCGTTTTCCCAGCGCAGTGTTGAGTGGGAAAGCATTTTAGTCCTAAGCTCGGTCCTCCCCATCCACAGGAGGGCCCACACAAACAGCACTGCCGTGAGTTAGTTGCAAGGAGGGCGAAGGAGGAGCGTTTTACCAACCCTTCAATGGTGATGATAGCTGACCCTTGAAAGACACTAAAAGGTAGGAGGCACGGCAAGCACTTAGTGTGGAATCCACACAGCAGCCCTAGGCGGCAGGCGCCATCCCTGCCGGCAGCCGGGCCACGTGTAACAACGCCCAGGCATGGAGGCGTGCATTGACCTGCTCGAGGTGGAGCAGGATTCCACTCAAACCCAGGTAGCTCCCCTGAAACGACTCCCTCCCCTGCGCCTTCACTCCCCCATTAGCGCCCCCCCCGCGCCCCCCCCCGCCCCCGCCTCCCCAGGCCTTCCCCGCCCCGTTTCTGCCTTTCGGAGTCTCTCCTAACCAACAAACTTCAGGTAGAAAAAGGGCAGAGACAAGTCCCATCAGGTAAGGAATGCTGGGAGGGGAGACATGGCGACATGGGGTCAACACTGGGGTTGTTGCCTGTTTCTTGATGGCAGGCGGTGGGTGGGGAACAAAGATTACAAAGCCCACAAAACCTGCAGAGCTACTGGGGGAAGGGCTATCTTTGAAGTGGTTGCCTCAGGTTGGGAAAGGTGGCTGGGCCGGGAGGGGAGGAATCTGCCGCCCTGCTGCTGAGCCCCCACCTCCCAGCAGGGCATCTGAGACCCAGAGACAGCAGCAAAAGTAGCACCAACCGCTCAGGGGCTTGCTCAGACTACCTAAGAGGACCTTCGAATACGCCAAGGTATCTCAGTAGAAAGAAAATGAAAACACCCATAATACCACCTCCTGCTGGCAGTATTGTTCTTTTTCTCCTATGACTCTATGTATTTTCCTCTTTAAAAGGACTGCTTTTTAATAGTATTTTGGTTTTTTAAACTTCACAGTCTATTATGATCCCATAAAACATCACTGTGTGGCTGTAAAGTGTTCGATCATACTAGTTATTTGGCCGTTCAGGTTGCCATTTTTTAAAAATTCTTATGATCAATGGTTTGATAGCATTTACTTTTTTTTTTTTTTTTTTTTAGAATCAATTACTAGAAAAGAAATTGCTGGATCAAAAGAAATGTGAATTTTAGGGCCTTTTGACATACCTCAAATTGCCCACAATGAAAGTTTTTCCAAATCATATTCTCATTGGCAAGATTCATTTTCCCGCGACCTCACTGGCATTGGTAATCATCAGTTTAAAAAACAGCCTTTGGGGCACTGGCTGGGTGGCTCAGCTGGTTGAAGCATTGCCCCTTGCACTGAAAGTTTGTGGGTTTGATCCCTGGTGAACGCACACACCTGGGTTGCGGGTTTGATCCCCGGGTGGGGCGTGTACAGGAGGCGACCGATCGATGTTTCTCTCTCCCTCTCTAAAATTAGTAAATACATATTCGGGTGAGGGTTTTTAAAAAATGCCAGTTGAAAGGAAAAGATACTGTTTTTATTCACATTTGTTTTATTTTTAAACTATGTTAGCTCGTTTTTTTGTTTTTTTTTAACAGAGACGTGTTGAAAACTGTTAGGGTGGCCGGTGACGCGGGCTGTGAAAAGACTCACAGAGAGCAGAGCAGAGAGCAGAGTCTCTTATTTTTACCCTCCCAGGGGAGGCAAAGGCTCGGTGTGGAGTCGAGCACCAGCACCAGCCAGGGCTGCGCAGTCGGGGCTGTGAGTTTTATCGGGCGATGGGCGGCATAGAGCCAATGTTTCAGTTGGGCTGCACCGTGTTTCGATGTTGTCTTTGGGTGCAGGGTCTGGCCCTCAGACAGTCCTCTGTCCTCTAGTCATTGTGGGCTGGTCTGTCCTGTTTTGTAAGTTTCTGGAGGCTCTGTGCTTTAGGGCACTTCCAGTAATTTTCTAGTCCTGAGGATAAAGGCTCATAAAACAATTAGCTTTGGTTCTGCTTGGGGGTCCATCCAGCTCTGGGAGAGAGGGCCTGAGAAAGCGGCCTTTGTCCTATTAAAAACTGTCCAAGTTTGATGTCCAAGATGTCCATGTTTGAGAGGAGAAGTCAAAACTGTGATTTCCCCTCTAAAACTGAAGTCAAGAATATATAAAATATGTGGGTTATTTATTAGAAGGGGAAACCACTGTTTTGACTTTTCCATATATATGTATATATGGAATTTCATCTTAAATTCCTGAGGCAAGGAATTAATCTGAACCTGGGGCAAGATATGGCACATTCCAAGGTCAGGCCTGGTGCCTCCTTCAAGCTCCTGGCCAGAGGAGCATCGCAGGCTTTGCCGGGCCTGGGGACCATCCCATCCCACACCAAGGAGCGAACAGCTGTTTGACTTTCACATTTCCCATGACACCCAGTAGCCCTAGGAAAGGAAATTTCACAATGTAGGAATGCCCCAAGCAGCCCGTCTGGGGCAGCTTGAACTGTCTCTGAGGCTGGGGTAGGAAATGGCTCTCAGCTTGGCAGGCATCGCAGAAGGTTTGGCAAGTGTGGACTTCCCCCAGCGGAGCTTCCCTGGGCGGCCTCCGGCAAAGGCAGCCTGTCTGCAAGTTGCTCCTGTTGGCTGGGGCTGAACATCTGGGCTGGGGTGTGTGTGGGGTGTGTGTGTGTGTGTGTGTGCGCGCGTGCGCGCATTTGCATGTGTGTGTGTGTTTGCATATGTGTATAGAAAGGCTCAGCCCAAACATACCAAGCATGAGGGCTGCTGTGGCTCCTGGGTGATCTCTTGAGTCCCTTGAGCATCTGGCCTCCAAAGAGATGTAGGAACTTTTGGTTCCATAGCCTTCCTGTGGGATGGCCATTTCCATGCCCACTGCAATCGTTTCTTCATTCATTCACTTGCTAATTCATTCAACAACAACAACAAAATTGTTTTAAGGATTTGCTTTACACAAAGCCTGGTAGTAGGTCCAGGGCATTGCAGTGTGTAAGGCTCAGTCTCTGCCCTTGGAGAGTCTGCAGACTAATGTGGGAGGAGAGTTAACGTCCACCTAAAATGTAAGGCAGAATTTAAAAAAAAAATCTCCATGAAGCACCAGCATGAACTGGGAAGTGTGTGAACAAGGAGCTGTGGAGTGGGAAGTGTGAAGAAGAGAATTTTTTTTTAGTCTATAGAGAACTACAGGAACAAAAGTTTTCTATGATTCATATGCAATTGCCATGTTTGCAAGTTAATCAAAAAGGTCACATGTGGGTAATTTTAACCTAATATATGATTGTTTTAAGATCTGCCAAAATTAGAAATGCCTTTTTTCTCTGGGTTGCCTAAACTTTAAGCATTTTAATCACAAGAAAGAAATTTTAGAGATGCTTAGACAAGTGTCCAGAGACTTCCTGTCCCAGAGTCTATTTCCTACAAAAATAGAGCACCAAGCATAACTGACTTTCTGGTCGCAACCCACCAGCTCCTGTCCCCTGATGCAGGGCGTGTCTTCAGAAATCATGTGGACGGCCGAGTCTCGGGGACAAGGGCAATTCAGTTGTCCTTTGGAACAGACAACAGAAGTGATACCCATTGCTTGCAACCCAGTTTCTGCCAACAAGAGCCAGGCAGCCATCCCAATGTTAACAGGCATTTTTACTCATTTTTATTGTTTTCCTTAGGACAGAAATTGAGGGACAGTAGTTAAATTCAATGACAACACTCTTTCCTTATCAAGCTTCTTTGTTTTTCATTAGAAACATTAAAAAGTAATAAACTATCTTACAATGATAGTAATACATATTAAACCATTGGAAATGATATTTTTCACTTATCACACTGGCAAAAAAAAAAAAAGCTCTAAAATTTCTAGTGAAAGTGTAAACCAGTACATTCTCTATGGAGGGCAATTTGGCAACAACCATCAAAGTACAATGCAGTTCCTCTTCCCTTCTCTTACTAAACAATTGTGTTCTAAAGCCATGAAGTGGGGGCAGAACTACAGATTCAGAAAGGGAAAGAAAACAGATGAACCCGCAGGATCAGGTTGGGAATGTAGGTATTAGTGTGAACTCATGATTTTCGATGTACATAAATGGATATAGAAATACACACACACACACACACACACACACACACACACACACACACAGATATCCCTTAGCTCTCCCCAGAGGGTGTGGGGACAGTGATACTTCAATAGCTGTGAGCACACAGAGACTTCTGATCTTGGCTTTTAAATGCTGTTTTGCACTAGAAGGAAGCAGGACTCTTTGGAGAAATGGCTGATTCCAGAGCCAAGGCAGGAAGATTACAAGAGCAGCCAGGAACATTTTGTTGTATCAGAAAGCAAGAAAGGGCCCAAAGAATGATGGGTGCTTGCCCAAAGGACACCCACTTGAGGGGGCTTCTACTGACCAGATCAGGAACAATCTGAACATGAAAAGAGTGATGATAATGGGTTATAATTCATTGACTAAAATAAAAAACCATGAGTCCATATAGACAAAATTTACAGTGAAGAAGCCTGGTAGATGTTATTTTAATTAAGAGGGACAAATTAAAATCATGCACCACCTGATAAAATGCAATGAGAGAATCCAGCATCACTTCCGTGACATTCCCACTGGAATGCAGAGGAAGTCTAAACATGAACAAATAACACAACCCAAACTGAGAATTATTTTCCAAAAGAACTGGCCTATAATCTTCAAAATGTCAAGGTCATGAAAGTCAAGGAAAGACTGAATTGTTTCAGACTGAAGGAGACTAAAGAGACATAAGGAGAAATGCAAGGCCAGCATTCTGAACGGGATTCTTTTGTCATGAAAGATGTTATTTGTTGCAACAATTGGCAACACTTGTATGGGATGTGCCCATTAGATGGCATAAATGTATCCCTGTTCACGCGTTGATTTGTTGGTTATATTGTGGCTACTTAGGAGAATGTTCTTGTTTGTAGCAAATACTGCTAAGGTAAGGGACCCCTACCCCGGGAAGGTCTGTCACGCTGGATCAGTGCTGAGCACCGGAGCCTGTCTGGGGCGAAAAGGGCGTGGCTGGACTTCCACAGGCACATGCAGGGGAACTTGAAGATCCAAAGCACAGCCAGCCTGTGAGGCTGCAATCCGCCTCTGACTTCCTGCCCCAGCAACACCAGCTCTTGAGGCTGCCAACGGCGATCAGGGATTGTTTGCAGCACAATTTGTAGGGGAGTGGATCCGATTCCTCACTCTGACAGAACAAAAGGCTCTTCTCCGGGAACACCTTAAAGAAGTTGATGTCTGATCCTTGTCTTGGATTTGGGAGCACAGCCCATGGGTGACTCCCCGCTATCAGTTCCTTTTGCCTTCCCCTGAGCCCACGGAGGTGGATGGCCCAGCCCACTGGCGCCATCTAGTGTCGGATGCGGCGGGATCCTCTGAAGGTCAGAGAAGGGGAGGTTTTAGGCCAGGCATTGAGATCCATCAGGCAGTGGAGTTTTGAGCAGCTTGCGCCTCCTGGGTTGGGGCATGGTAGAAACGTGACCCAGGAGTTTATGGGCAATGAGTCTCGGACGCTGTATCAGTTTCCTAGGGTTGCCGTAACAAATTACCGCTAACTAGGTGGCTTAAAGCCGCAGAAATGTATTCTCTCACAGTTCTGGACGCTGGAAGTCCAAAATTAAGGTGTCAGTGGGGCTGTTCTCCCCCCTGACAGCTCTGGCGGAGGATCTTTGCTCGCCTCTTTCAGCTTCCGGTGGCTGCCAGCAATTGTTGTCGTTTGTTGGCTTATGGGCATCGTGCCAATGCCTCCGCCTTTACATGGTGGTCCTCCCTGCATGTTGGTGTCCACATTTTCCTCTCCTTGTGAGGACACTGGTCACCAGATTAAGATCTGTCCAATCCAGGACGACCTCATCTTAACTTGATTACATCTACGAAGACCTGATTCGAAATAAGGTCACATCCTCAGGTACTGGGGGTTAGGACTTGTCTTTTGGGGGAACCCAATTCAACCCACAATACATTGCTTGCATTACCGCAGCTGTTCCCTGAGCCCCTGCAAAGTGCCAGGCCTGCGCTGGGGGCTGGGCCCGCGGAGCTGAATCCATCCACACTGCTCTGTTCTTGAGGTTCTCACGCGTGGCTCTTTAATAGTTTTGTCACTGATGTGGCCTCCTACTTCCTCAGCACCCAGCAGGGCCGGCCCAGAGAGTCAGTATTTCACCGAAGTCGGGGAGGAGGATGGAGGAAGGGCAGGCGAGAGCAAATAAGGGCATGGGGATGATGAGGAGGTAGAGGATACAGGGTTGGGGGTGCAGCACAGTGGGCCGGAGACTGCAGAGTGAGTGATATTTGAGCTGGGTCTTGCAGCAGCCGGAGTTTGCCAGGCAGAAAGGGGGGGCCTTCTGGGCTGAGCTAAAAGTGTGAACAATGGCCTAGAACTGTGAAAGGGGCTGTGATGTTGGGGGGAATTCTGTGTGGTTTGAAAAGGGTGTGTGGGTGGGGGCGTGCTGCCCAATGGCAAGGGCCTGGAGGCTCTGACTCCGATCAGCGGCTTTGAGGGCCATTCTTGGGCCTTTAAATGCTGTCCTTAGGTGGAGGGGCAACCTAGGAGGTTAGAGTCTGTGCAGGGGTCCCTGTGGCCAGGGATACAGACCGTGCAGCAGGCAGGGGCCAAGGCTGGAGGGCCTCCTAGAAAAAGTGAAACTATCCAATCACAGAACATCCCCCACTTTCCGGCAGCACCTAGAATAAAACAAGCTGCCATGAAACTTCCCCAGAATATTTAACACGAGCCTGACTTCTCCAACAAGCCCCTGGCAGCATCTTCTCACCGAGGTGTGCAATCTGTCTTCTGGCAACAAGTACCAGGGAACCAACCTGCATCGCTGTAGCTGTGTCCCTCATAGTTTTTGGCTGTGAGCATCAACGTGGTTAGGAGACAGCCTTTTTTTTTTTTTTTTTAAGGTATAATATATATTTTTTAAAAATCATGTTTATTCTATTACAGTTGTCTTAATTTTCCCCCCTTTGCCCACCTCTCCCACAGTCCATTCCCACTCCGTTGTCCATGTCCATGGGTCCTTCATACATGTTCTTTGTTTAGTCCCTTCCCCTTCTTTCCACCATTGTCCTCCTTCCCCATCCCCTCTGGTCCCTTTCAGTCTACTCCATATTTCCGTGCCTGTGGTTTATTTTGTTCGTTAGTTTATTTTGTTGAATAGATTCCACTTACAGGTGAGATCATATGGTATTTGTCTTTCACCAACTGGTTTATTTTACTTAGCATAATGTTCTCCAGTTCCATCCGTGGTCTTGCAAAAGGTAGGAGTTCCTTCTTCTTTCTTATTTTTTTAAAATGCAGGTTGATTTTATTTTTTTAAATGTTAAAATCCATTATAAAATATTTAAAAATGTAAATCCACTATAAGGTCTCAGCAATTAAAACAACATGACACCAGCACAGAAATAATCAAGTAGATCAATGAAATAAAATGAGCATTCTGGAAACAAATGTATAAATCTATCTAACAATGTAATATATGATTAAATTCATATTTCAAATCAATGGGGAAAATAAGATTTATTCAACAAATAAGGTGCATGGACCACTATTACTTGAAATAAAACAAATATAGAGCCCTATTTCACACATTATAAAAAAAATTCAGGTGAATTAAAAATCAATATGTAAAACTTAAGGAGTTTTCAGAGAAAATACAAAATAATATTTTTCTTACCCTAAAGTAACATATTTAAACCCCAGGAGCTATAAAGTAAAATATTGACAATATGACTATATTAAACATTTAAGACTATATAGTAACATACATATAAAAAAGTTAAAACACAAGCAATAGAATGAGAAAGTATTTGCAACACATCTAATAAAGGGGCTTCTTTATTTTTTAGGACAAAAATTCTACAAACATTTAATAAAAAAATGGATAAAGAATATCAAAAAGTCATTTAAAGCTATTTAAAAATATTAGAGATAGGCAAGAAAAATACAAAAACAGGTTTAGTTTCAACGAATAATCAAGTAACAATTAAAATAACACATCATTGTCACAATCAGATTAAGTATTAAAAATATTGGTAATATCAAGTATTGGTGACTGTGAAAGGAACTGGATATTCATACACTCTTTTTCTTCATCTTAAAGCAGTCCCTTTAGCATATTTTGCAGTGCCAGTTTGGTGGAGGTGTATTCTTTTAGCCTTCTTTTGTCAGGGAAACCTCTTATTTCACCTTCCATTTTAATTGAGAGCTTTGCTGGGTAGAGCAGTCTTGGTTGCAGGCCTTTGCTTTTCATGACTTGAAATATTTCTTGCCATTCCCTTCTGGCTTGTAGAGTTTCTGTTGGGAAGTCAGCTGCTAGCTGTATCGGGGCCCCGTTATATGTTCTTACCTCTTTCTCCCTTGCTTCCTTTAGGATTCTCTCTTTGTCTTTGATATTTGCCATTTTAATGATGATGTGTCTTGGAGGGGGCCTCACTGGGTTCCTCTTGAGTGGGACCCTCAGTGCTTCCTGGACTTGTGTGACCTTTTCTCTCCTCCAATTAGGGAAGTTTTCCATCATTACTTTCTCAAACAGGTTCTCTGTCCCTTGCTCCTCTTCTTCTCCTTCTGGTATCCCTATTATATGGATATTATTACGTTTCAGGTTGTCCTGCATTTCTCTAAATCCTCTTCATTCGTTTTGATTCTCTTTTGATTTTCTTGCTCTTTCTGGGAGCTTTTTTCTACCTTGTTCTCCAGCTTGCTGATTCTGTCCTCAGCTTCATCCAGCCTGCTTTTGATTCCTTCTACTGTGTTCTTCTATTCAGAAATTGTATTCTTCATTTCCTCTAGTCTCTTATAGATAGTTTTTATGTCCTTTTTCATGCTGATATAGTTTGTAGTAAGTTCCTTGTAGTTTCCCTGTAGTTTTTGGTAATTCTCTCTGAGCTCACTGAGCTAATTGAGCTTCCTTAGAACCGTTGTTTTGAACTCAATACCTGATAGTTTACTTGCCTCTATTTCACTTATTTCTCTTTCTGGATATTCTTCCTTTACCTTCAACTTGGGGGTGTTTCTTTGCCTTCCCACTATTTGTGACCCTCTTCTCTTTTGCTTCTGCTTCTTAAATTGATCTGTCTTGATTTCCGGACTTTGTGGGATGAACTTCTATGGTTGGAGACCGCTGTTTTTTTCTTTCTGGATCTGCCTCTGATGATGTCAGATGTTGACCCTGTTTGACCTTAGGCAGTCTGTTCGAGATTTCCAGTAATCTACTGTTTGTGGCTGTCTCCTTCAGCTGTTAATCTAGTTACTCTGCACTCAGCAGGTGGCTTAGACAGCTCAGGGCTGGGTGGAATCCCACCTAAGGGCGGGGTTATTGGGCCCTCTCACGCTGCTGCGGCTCAGGGGGGTGGTCTGCCTGAGCAAGATGGCTGCTGCTGCAAGGGGGATGAGTCAGCACTGGGATCCCACTGGCTACTCTCTCAGTTCTCTCCCAAAGGCCTCCTTCTCCAGTCTCTCAAGTGTCTCTAGCTCACTGTGCCCCTACCTTTGCCAGAGACCAGGGTAAGTGGCTGCAAAAAAATTTATGTGTTGGCCCTTTAAACAGCTCTTCACATCTCCAGCCACCTGTCTGGCAGAGAGCAACCCTGCCACTTTTTGCAGCTGGCTGTTTTCTGTGTACTTTTTTGGGCTCTTGTGCTGTAGGGTGGAGATCCCCGCTTATGGTTTAGACCCTGCTCCTCTCAGGGGAATCCTACTGGGCATTTCAATATCCTTCTGGTGCTGCCGCCTGTGGGTGCCCCACCCACCTTCTCAGGTCTGTACCACACTCTTTACCAGTTAGGTTGCGTTAAAGCTGATTCTTCTGTCTGTCCGAGGTTATAAGGGTCCTCTCTTGCTATTGTTCAGTTGTTCGTTCCAGGTGATTTCTCCACAATTTAGTTGTAATTCCAGGTTGGTCCTGGGAGGAGGTCAGTGTGACTTCTACTCACTCCTCCGCCATCTTGATTCTCTCCGGAGATGGCCTTTTAATTCCTAGTTTGCTGACTGTTGTTAACAATGAACCAGTGTTTGATTTATCAAACACTTTTCTGCATCTATTGAGATACTAAGACAGTTTTCTTTCATCTGTTAATGCAATGGATTGTACTATTGAATATTGATAGAATTTATTTCTATGACACCATTCTGGTGTCGTTGCTGAGCTCCTCTTTGTTAGGATAAGAGTTTGTGGGCATGGGTGCACGTGAGTTTTAAAACCCACTGCTGTTTTTGATTTAGGCATTTATGTTAATAAGTGAAAATGGTCTATAATTTTCTTTTTTTGTCCTTGTTTGCTATCAGATCTATGTGGACCACATAAAACATGTAGCTCCTCTCTTTAATTGTCTGGAAGCATTTGTAGAATACAGAGTTTATTAGTTCTTTAGCAGTTGGATAAAACTGACCTATTCAACCACATGTGCCTGGTGTCCTTTGGTGGGAGAGACTTTTGATTGCCAGTGAAACTTCCTGAATGATTATTGATGCAGTTAGATGTTTCATTTTATTCAGATAGTTCTGGTGATTCCTTATAAAGTTATCTTTTTTAATTAATTTGTGTAAAGTGGATCAAAGTATTGTTTTGATTTAAAAAATTTTAATATCTGTAACCATGTCCTTTTTTATATTTGTTAATCTTCCAAATTCTTGTGTGACTTTCTCTTTTTGGCTGATCACTCCCACCAGAAGTTTGTCTGTTTCATTAGTTTTATTGGTTTTGGTCATGTTTATTAACATTTAATTTACATATGGTAAAACTCCCCCTTTGTAGTTTTTAGTTTTGACACATACTGTCATGTGGAGAGACCACCACCATGATCAGGATATAGAACTGTGGCAACATCCCCGGCCCCTCAATTCGTTGGTAGCCAGCCCGGCCTCCAAACCTGCCCTTGGCAACCACTGATCAATTTTCTGTCTTTATACTGTAGTTTTGCTTTTCACAGAATGTCATGAATACAGGGTCTGGCAGCAGCAAGGCCTGCTTGAGTGTGGTTGGTAGGGTAATAATATGGGTGTAATAGTTTATAGTTTTAATTTGAACATTTCACCTAAAATGTCACATGTTGTACTTGAGCGTGATATTGTGATGTTAGAGAACTACATGCTTATGATTTTGTAATAAAAGATTTTGTAGTACAAAGGAGTATTATTTGTGCCCGTAGAATCATACATTATGTAGTTTTTGAGTTCAGCTTCTTTTACTTAGCATAAGGCATTTTGTTTTTCATCCATGTTCTATGCATCAGTAAGCCATCTTTTTTTATTGCTACACAGAATCCATTGTGTGGATGTATCATTTTTTTAAAAAGATTTTATTTATTTTTAGAGAGAGAGGAAGGGAGGGAAAAAGGGAGGGAAACATTGATGTGAGAAAGAAACATTGATCAGTTGCCTCTCAAACACACCCCAGCTGGGGATGGAACCTACGACCCAGGTATGTACCCTGACCAGGAATTAAACCGGCGATCTCTTGCTTTACGGGATGACACCCAACCAACTGAGCCACATGGGTCAGGGAGGATGTTTCATTTGTTTATTCATTCACTGGTTGAAGGACATATGGGTTATTTCCATTTTTGACTACTGATGTGGAGCACCTTTTCAGGTTCTTATTTCTCATTCATTTGTCTTTTCTTTGTTTTAAATGTCTGTTCAAATATTTTGTGCATTTAGCCTTAGCCCCTTGGGCATCCGTAAGATTTTATTCCTATTGTAGAGGCCACCAAAGTTTTTCTAAAAATTCTGAAGTTATTTCTATCCTCCTACATATTTCAAAGACCTCTTCTGAGATTTTGTTTAAAACTCTACTTCTTGTTATAAATTTCTGATTTTAATGCTTCAGTATGAAAGAGTATAGTCTGAATGGTAAGGATCTTTTAACATTTATAGAGGTTTTCTTTATGGCCCGCTGTATTCTGAATGTTGCCTATCTCAAAAAGAATGTGTATTCCATTTTTCCCAGGTACAGATTATTATATATAGCTAATATCTCAGCCTTCTTAGTGATACTGCTCTAATCCTCAATATCTCTGTTTAATCATTAGAGGAGTGGTACAATTTTAAACTGCAATTGTTGACTTACCTAGTTCTCCCTGGATTTTTGTCCATTTTGCTTGCCCTATGCCTGGACCTTCTTCTGCAATATCATAAACACATGCCACATTGACTTTGCAAATGCCTTTATTTAATTTTAATGCTAAGCTCTGTTCTTATTTGTTCTGTTTGGCTAGTTTGTTGCTTAGGCATATGGTCCTCTTTCAAATTAAAAACCCTGATGAAGATTAGAAATGGATTTAGGTTCATAAAGTGGTTGTCAGGTACTGAAAAGTGATTTGGTAATGAGGGGCAACACCTATTTCAGAACATTTGAAGGGCTTTGTAACATAGGACCTTAGGTCATTTCCGCTGAGAGACTGTGTCAATACAGCATGTCCACCAGGTGGCGCACGAAGCACACAGTTGGGCACTCATTTCTCCTGGAAAAAAGATGGCTCAGCAAAAAACAATATAGGGAATGGGGGATTTTTCAATGTAAGATGAGAGGTCCATAACCAATAATTTGTGTGTTTCTGTGCCCTAGGACCAGGAACTTATAATAAGAGGTGTGAGATCTGGACTAGATCCTCTGAATCTTTTTTCTTACAGAGATGATAGATCCAGAGCAGTGAAACAAATTATTTGATCCATTCATTTTTTTTTTCATTCATTCACCTAATATTTACTGGTTGTCACCAAGGACTTGCCAAGGTCATGGTGCTAGATAGCAGCAGAGCTTAATTTCAGATCCAGATCCCCTAGAGAGAGGATGTAAAAACTTAGAACACTCCTAGGTTCTTGCTGCTTTTGGAAAGTGATTTTCACACTCATTTAAACATCAGTATGTCTAATATTTTAGAAATTCACAGCAGCTAAAACAAGGAGGGCACACTGTGATGTGGGGGGGGGGGTGAGGGTGGTTGAGAGGGCAGCTGGAGGTCCTTGGACCCTGCTCCGTCTCCAAGGAAGCAGCTAACAGGTGGTGCCTAAAGAGATATAAACAATCAAATGTAATGTGTGATGTTTGATTACGGCCTGGATATGCGAAGCTGTTACGGAGCAAACATTCTAGACAATGTTCATTTTCTTGTGTGTAACAATGGCACTGTGGCTGCATCGAAGAATATCTTTATTTGGGAGATACATGCTAAAGCATTTAGGGATGAATGTCATGATTATGCAACTTTCAAATGGTTAAGCCGAACACACACACACACACACACACACACACACCAGTCAGTTAATAAAACTAATGTGGCAGTTTGTTAACAATTGTTGACTTTTAAGTAGAAGGAACATGGACGGGCATTCTTTGTGCTGTTCTTTCAACTCTTCAGTGGGTGTTTCCTTTCTAATAATTCAAGCATTCTAAGTTGACACTGGTTTGGCCACAGTTGTGTTCAGTGATCCCAACCCTTGGGTGAGGTGGGTAGCCTGGGGCCAGGGTCAGCGCATTCTCCTCCTTGCTCTCTCACTGGATTGCCATGTGACTTTGAGTCAGTCACTTGTCTGATCCTTAATTTCTTTATCTGTAAGAATGTGAGGATTAGGCTAGCTCAGCAATTTTCAAGCCTTTAAAATTTTTTTAAAATTATTATTTTGATTTTTAGAGAGAGGGGAAGGGATGGAGTAAGATAGAGCGAGAGACATCGATGTCAGAGAGAAACACCAATCGACTGCCTTCTGTACATACCCCAACCAGGGACTAGACCCATAACCCAAGCATGTGCCCTACCAGGAATCAAACTGGCGACCTTTAGGTTTAGGAATGACACCCAACCAGTTGAGCCACACCAGCCCGGGTTGGTTGGTTTTTTGATGGCAGTTCACTGTAGGACACATACCTTACACAGGACTTTTGATGTGCTCTGATAGCCAAATTCCTCTCTTATCTCTGTGATATTCGTGTCTTCTCTTTTCTTCTCTTCTATTCTAGTTCATTAAAGTGATTTCAAGACCTACTGTTTCAAACTGTCCAGGCTACATTATCTCCTGACACTCTGTCTCTCTGTAACTGAGGATCACGAGTTCAGTTCCCCACAGCCAACAGTGGGGTGTTGGGGGAGGGCAGCGACGTGGGCGGTCCCCACCGCCAACAGGCCTGAAGGCAGATCTCCAGATACTTTTACACAGCCCCCAAATGCAAGTGTTTAGGCTTTGTTAGCAGCAGTAACTTTGGTCTTATACCAAATATTAGCAGTTTATTGTTTTGGTTTTTAAATACTGTGTGAGCAAAAGAAAGAAAGAGAAAAACAAAACCCCCCAAAAGCCTGTAGTGCAGAGGTTTTAGTTCTCCGTGTAAGTGATCAACCCTTTGTTTGTTTGACCTCTGCTGGCCTGTCCTGCTGAAATCGGTTCAGGGGTGCCACACAGCCAGCGCAAGTGGCAGTTTGCACTGCAGCTCTGGGGTTCTCTGCGACCCTACATTCACAGGGCGGGGGTGGGAGGGTGGGCAAGGGGTGCCTTGAGGCAGGAGCAAGTGGAAAATGCTCCCTGGGGAAGCTTTTCCACCCTATCTCTGTCACCAAGCATCCTCTGGGCACCCATGCATGGCCTTCGCCCAGTGGGTGCAGGGGGAAGCTCCTCCCAGAGGGCCCAGGTGCAATGAGAGGCGGTGGCCCCCTCAGCCTGAGCAAGCACCTGAGCACCTGTGGCACCCCCCGAAGGGGCCCGGGTGGCTGCGCAGTGTAGCTGGCTCCCTCTCCACATCCTCCTCCAGCTGCCCTGCTCACCTCACAGTAGCTTTTCTAAAGTGAGGGCCCCTGCCCTAAATCTCCCGACTGGTGTTCTGCTCCAAGCTGGCTGCACATCTCCCCAGCGCTGGGCGGTGGTGGCAGAACCAAAGTTGGAATGTAAGCGCAAACTAGAACCTATTTGTAAAAATCTGACCAAGGGAGTCCTGGCTGGCTGGCTTTGTTTCATGGAGTGCCATCCCATACACCAAAAGGGTGTGGGTTCAATTCCTGCTCAGGGCACACACATAGGTTGCAGGTTTGATCCCCAGTTGGGGCACGTATGGGAGGTAACTGATCAATGTTTCTCTCTCACATTGATGTTTCTCTCTCTCTCTTTGTCTCTAAAATTAATAGGCATATTGTTGGGTGAGGATTAGAAAAAGAAATGTTTCACTAAGATGTTGGGGTAGGTTTTGCTAAGTGGGGAAAAAACGTTATAATACTCCCAACATGGTGATCCTGATTTTGATTTTTACAGAGGAACATATGCATAGGAAAAAGTCCTGGACAAATGACGACAGGCTAGTGATGTATGCGGGGGCTGCTTATGGTGACATTTGGATTCTTCTTGCTTTTCTCTTTGTTTACTTTTCCCCTATGAGATACAAATAGAAGAGTAAACAATTTGTTTAAAAGCAATCAAAGCACTCAAAATAAGTACACTTTCATTTTATGGGCCCAGTATTGTTGCATTTGAAAGCAAGAAGTGCCTCTGAGTGCGACACACAGGGATTGGGTGGCGGAGCTGGAAAAACCAGTCGGAGGAGAACAGGTTCTGAGGAGGACCTGAAGCACATTGTTTCCTCAGGCGTGAGAGAGAGTGGCAGTACAGGTGGGGGTGTCTTGCAAAGAAAACAGGACACCCAACAGCACCTGGGAGTCTTCTGGCACTGTGTGTGTGTATGAGTGTGTGTATGCATGTGTCTGTGTGTGTGGGCATGCGCATGTGAGGGCCATTTCGGGCAAGCAGCCCTAGTCTAGAGCAGCAGTGTTGAAATAGGTGTTGGGCCCTGGCTGGGTGGCCCTGTAGGTGGGAACATGGTCCCGTCCACCAAAAGCCTGCAGGTGCCATCCCCAGTCGGGGCACGTCCCACTAGATCTCAGCCAAAAGTCCCAAAAGTGACGGGGGCACGCACTTAGGTTGCGGGTCTGACTCCTGGTCAGGGCACATTTGGGAAGCAATGGATCGATGTTTCTCTCTTACATCAATGTTTCTCTCTCTCTCCTCCTCCGCCCCCCATAAAATCAATAAAACATATCGTCAGGTGAGGATTAAAAGAAAAAAAAAACCCCGTAGTTGACTCTTGATGAGATTAGGCTCTCTTCCCCAAGGAGCCGTTAGGTAATTTGTACGTGAAAAACAAAAGCATGTGCAGAAGTGAAGCCCAGGCGAGCAGAGCCAGCATCCACAGGTAAGGGAAACAGTGGTCGTGGGGGAAAGTGGCCGCCTGAGGACGCGGGGGCTTCTGGGCTAGGAGCTCGCGGTGCTTCTGTAGTAGGGCACAGCCAGGCCCCCCCAAGGGGATTTGTAATGGGGTCCAGAAATTAGGGTGACCAAGAAAAAGATAGGATATTCTCACCCCCTCCCCCAGGCGGGCAGCCAGGAGGGATGGGAGATGAAGAGCAGGGCCACTGAGAATTACTTTGCAGGCCAATAACGGCGGAGAGCTTCATCCCTCATGTGCAAAGAGGGTTATTTTGCACATCAACAAGGCTAACCAGGAAAGCCGGCAGAAGTTTAACTCAGGATGGAACTAGGCGAGCAGCTCCCGGCTGGTTGCAGGGCCTGCAGGAGGAGTGGGAGATGGGGTTGCTGGGGAGGGTTCCCACCTGGGTTGGGACCCAGGTGCAGCAGCCGTGCTAGAGGCTCTTGACCACACGGCTTAGGAAGCAGGAACGCAAGATGGCGCAGCCATGCAGGCAGTCCGGTACTCCCCTCCGCCCCCTACAGCGTGTGTGCTGGAGAGCTCGGGCATGGTTTGCTCCACGCCGCGAGGGAACAATGAGAAGACCATGTGGGAAGGAACGAGGAGAAAGGACTCTTGCTCGTGGGCCATGAGAAGGCGCCACGTGGTTCTCAGTTAAGAACTAAAGATCGTGGCAACACAGCGGATGGTGCCGGAGACAAATAGAGGCCTGCCCAGCTGAGCTCAGGACTTCTGTTCTTTTTCTTCTGAAGGACGGTGCCCCTGACTGGCCTGACTAGGCAAAGCGGGGAAGGCAGGACTGTGTTTGTGTTAGTGGGTGTTTAAAGGGACTTAGACATTTAAGGGCGACATTTAGCCATTAATCACAACCTGTATAATTTTTGAATAAATCCTTCCATTCCTATTCTCCAAGCTCTGCCATTGAAAGCCATAATTTCAAGGGCAGCGGGCCAATGAACCTAGAATAGAGGGACCCCAGGGAAAGCGGGGGTTGTTGTTCCAGTAATAGTGTCTGGGGCTCCCCCACAACGGGTCGATTGTTCGGTGACACTTCCAAGAGAAGTGATCTGCTGAGAGCTAAGTGTTAAAATAAAAACGGATCCACTTTTAACTGGTTGCCCATGAAGCAGAAGGGAAGGAAAGATGGTACAGGAAATCTTGATGAAAAATACTAACAGTAACACGAATACCCACTAATAAGAGCAGCTGCCATTTATTAGGACCTTATTATCCACTGGGCACCTTGCATATATTAACTCACTTGTTATGCCTGGGGACCGTAAAACCCGACCAGGTTATCGAACATCAGTGACAGGGCTGAAAAACCCTGGTTTCTACAATGAGACTGTGAGGAACTGCCGCTTGAAGTCTTTTCCACAAGGATGGACCACCCCATTTTTGCTTGAAGGTTCTGAGCCTTGCAGGTCACTAGAACCGAGCAACTTGAATCACCAGCGAAGGTGCAGAGCTTGGGATAAAGGGTTCAGGGATGCAACGTTCCACTCGCAGCTTAATTTTGTAGCTAGGAAACAAGGTTCTGAGTTCGCCTAGCCCTGGTGGTAGTCATGTAACGGGCACAGCCAGGGCCCCCAAAGGGTATTTGTAACGGGGTCCAGAAATTGGGGTGTCCAAGGAGAATATATTCTCCCCACCCCAAGACAGGCCACCCTCGGGGATGGGAGCCTGGAGCAGGGCCACTGAGAGTTTCTTTGTGTATTGGTAACAGATCAGCTTCTTACCTGAAGTGGAGCAGGGCCATTGAGAGCACTTTGCATGTCAATAACAGGATAGCTTCAGGCCTCATATGCAAAGAGGGTTATTTTGCATCTCAACAAGGCTAATCAGGAAGGTTTGAAAAACAATACAGAATGTAACTGGGAGAGGAAGGAGTAGAGACAGGGCCTCCAGGAGAGACAAAGGGACACACACCCTGGGGAACAATGGGAAGGCCACGCGGGAAGAACAGGGGAAAAGGACTCTCGCTCGTGGGCCAGGAGAAGGTGCCATGTGATTTTAGATTAAGAACTGGAAATTGCAGTGACGCAGCGGATGGTGCTGAGAACGGCGAGAGGCCTGCCTAGCTGAGCCCTGGATTTCTGATCTTTTTCTTCTGAAGGACAGTACCCCTGCCTGGCCTGACTGGGCAAAGGGCGGAAGGCAGGACTGTGTGTGTGGGTGGGTGTTTTAAATGGTGGGTGTTTTAAAGGGATTTTGAGATTTAGCAGCGACATTTAGCCATTAATCAAGCCTGTATAACTTTTGAATAAATAGTTCCTTTCCTTTTCACCAAGCCCTGACATTCAGAGCCATAATTCCAAGGGCGACAGGCAAAGGACCTATAACCGAGAGACCCCGGGGAAGGGGGGGGTGTCGTTTCAGTAATAGCATCTGGGCACCGCAGCACCCCCGACATGGGTCCATTGTTTGGTAACAGTAAGACTTGAACTTTTTTTAAAAAATATTTTTATATGTCCTATTGGTTCTTTTCAAACCTCATTTTTTTTTTCTTTTAAAGATTTTTTATTTAGAGAGAGGGAGAGAAACAGCAGTGTGTGGTTGCCTCCTGTGCACCCCCTCCTGGGGGCCTGGCCCACAACCCAGACATGTGCCTTCACTGGAAATCAAACTAGTGGCCCTTTGGTTCACAGGCCAGCACTCAATCTACTGAGTCAGGGCTGAATTTTCTAACAGAACCTCAAACACTATGTCTAAGGGGCTTGACCAAGGCTGTACACCTCTTTTTGAGTCATTATTACTATCTTACCCATGACAGCCTCATTCCTCCTACCTAGTCAACACAGTTTCCTGAGAAATGCAGGCGGCCCCTACTTCATGACGACATCGACAAAGACAGGGATCTACAACAGCAGCTGGGTCCACGAACATAGAATTAATTGCCCAGACATCCCTCAGGAAGTCTTGGTGTGTCCCCGGGGATTCCCAGACCCCAGGCACTCACACGCGGACAAGCCAGGTGGAGCGGCCGCGGTGGCTCAGACCTTGGTGTGAAGATGACCTTGGCCTGACTGGCGAGGAGGCGAAGCCGCTGCAGCCCCTCAGGGTGCTTTCCCTGACCCATCTCAGCGCGAGCTGCAGGGCCGCGCTGGCTGCCTGCTCGTGGGAGAAGGCCTCCCTGGGCTCATCCTCCCTCTTGAGTGACAAATTCTTTTCTTAAACCTCTCTGGGTATGTCCTGAAGCTTTTCTTCTGCACCTATCTAGTATTTATTTCTTAGTCATCGTAGTACAAGTCTGAGCTCTTTGGGGACAAAAAGCCCGAGTTCGGACGCTTACTTGCTGTGTGCCCTTTGGAACTGACTTTCTGAGCCTCAGACTCCTCTTTACACCCCCTTGTTTTGGTTTGAGGTTTAAGTGGCACGATGCACGTGAAGTTCTGAGCGCAAGGTGAGAGGCAGTAAGCCCTCAATAATTGTAAGCTATTATTATTATTGGCGGTTACCCCACATTCGGTTTATCTTTTAAACCTCCCTGGGACAGGTTATGCACATAAAAATTGCTTTGAGTCTCAGCAGGCAAATCACTGTGCAGAATCTCGAGCCCTGTTGCTACTATCATGTTACTCTGCTTCTTGTGAGCCCCACTCTCCTGGGGTAGGTTGAGGCAGAGCAGCAGTGTGCTGAGCTGGGGCTGTGGGGAGCCGGGCCGGCTTAGACACTCAGCAGGAGCCCACAGGGTCTGCGTCCCTCAGCCTGAAAACTCAGTTTCACTTTCAGCACCCACCCTCCAAGGCACAGGACTCTACCTTTCCATTCCATACAGGAACTGGCCTTGGCCTTGGGAAGGGCATATGAGCTTTGAGTTCAGACAGGCGTGGGTTTGAATTCCTCACTGTCACTAATAGCTATTGAACTTGGGAACTAGACCTTTGCAACATATTTTCCCTTCCATAAAAGGGTCAGCAATAACCGTCTTAGGGTTATTGAGAAGGTCATGTGAGACAAGTCTATGAAACCCCTCGCACAGTAGGTAATTATTAGGGTATCTTCCATTAAATTAGACATAATGAGGAAAACAGGCCTGACTCAAGCAGATATGGTGGTTACACAAGACTTTGCCAGAGCAGAGCCTCCTGAAGGAAGACAGATAAGCTGGTTTGGCCTATACTGGCAGGAGGGTGTGGCTGGTTGTAAATTGGATCTAGAGCACACTGGGCCATTTTGAAGTTGAGCTGCCATTTGTGTAGTTTACAGTGATGCTCTTAAACTTCATCCTCATCTATGAGGTGGGTGCTCCAACATCCATGTTTACACCGTCTCCTCCTCTCCTCTGATTGGACCAAGATAGGCTAGGCGCCTCGCCCAAACTGGGTTAATCAGGTTTACTCCAGGGAATTTGGAATTTCAACTAAGATTTCACTCTCATTCTGGGATGTCCTTTTGGATGGAGAAGATAGGAGCTGGGGGACAGGGTGGGATCATCTTCTTTCCTACGGATGAGAGTCAGGGAGAGCCAGGCTGCAGCATGAGAGAACCAAGGAAATTACAGAAACAAAACAAAGCAAGCAAACACAAAAACAATAGCTTACAATTATTGAGGGCTTACTGCTTCTCTTTCAGGGAAGAGAAAGGGAGACTATATTCCTGAAACATTCCAAAGACCAAACCACTCAAGGGAGAAAGAACCGGGATAGGGCCACATCTAACCAGGAGTCACCCCCCGATGCTTGCTGTCCTCCATACCTACTCCACCCTGAAGCCGTCAGGAACTGGGGACTGACAAATTACTGGGCTCTTTTCATCTTCAGTATCAGGAAGGAAGCCTTGAAAGTATGAACTCCCCGTACCGACTCATGACAGAGCCATTGTGGTGGGGTACACATACCCCCTGAGAGAGACACCCCCAGATCATCCACAATCCTAGAAATTGTTCCTTCCCGGATACAATAATTAGGGTCAAGGCACCAGGACCAACCCAGTGAAGAACACTTGACATCCTATTTGCTAATAGGTCAGTACCCACAAGTCAGTCAAGTTGAGTCCAAAAGGAATGTCTTACCCTTGGATGGACAATTGCGGAAGGGAATGGCGAGCATTGTGCTTCTTCCTGATCAGCGTTCCTCAAATAAACATTAAAAATTTTTCTTTTTTAAGATCTTGGATATTAAGTGTTTAATTCAAATGGCCATGGCTTAGGTTAAGGAGAACTGGGGTGAGGAATTCTGCTCATGCAGTTAGGTTGTCCTGTCGAGCTCTGTAGAGCTCTGGTTGCATCCACAGTGAGATACTCCTAGGAATCCAGAGCCACAGAAACTTGGAGCCTGATGGGAGGTCAAAGACCAGAAGAGAAACCTCTATGTTCTCTAAGTCACTGTCTTGTTTCTCATTATTAGAGCAGCTTAATTGCCACTACGATTTTTGTCCTTTCTGAATGTAGGGACAAGGTACTTGCAGTGCTTGCTACAGCTGAAGCTTGGTGAGTATACGAGGCACTGCATCAAACACATTACATGCACCGCCTCACTTCAACCTCATAACAACCCTGTGAATTAAGTACAGTTATCGACCTATTTCTCACATGAGGAAAGGGAGGCTTAAAAAGGTCCAGCAGGAAGTCATAGACTGACTCCTTCCCACAGGGTGTTGGAGTGCCGATGATGTGCCAGGCCCTATTTCAGTCTCTGATTCCAGCTCCTGCTTGCTTAGCTGACAGGCTCAGCTGCTTCCCCTGTGTGATCTGGCCTGCGGATGTCACTTGTAAGCAGCCTGGATGCTTCAGTTCTAACTAGTAATTGCTTATGCTGAATCCATGTTCACATTCTAGCTCACACCTTTGTAATACAGAGACAAAAATTCAGCTACAGTGTGTTACCCATGATGAGAAATTTTCTCTCCTGGCTTAAAAAAATACAGTAACGATTTTTGATTTCCCCTTTGGGTAACTCCTCTAACTTTGGAGAGAACATCCTCTAGAAGCACGGAGTTAGGAAAGACGTGCTGGGTTCAATCCAAGGTTCCACCACTTCCAGCTGTGTGGACTTTGAGCTTTGGTTGCAACATATATTTTTTTTTAAGGAGATTATGAACTGCCTTTAGAATGTTGTATAAGCACTGAATAGGTTAATTCATGGAAAGTCCCCAGCACTGTGCCTGGCGTACAGGAAGAGAAAGATGAATGACAGCTTTTCTTAAGGAGGACGTGGACTGTAAAGAGGCCACTGGACTTTGCGATTAGGTCGACGATGAATGATGAGAGCAGTTTTAGCGGAGGGGGGAGGAGTAGGGTGGGAGGCTGGCGGAGACGAATGAGAGCTTGAGAAAGGGGCCCCTCGGAGCGTGCAGACTACCAGCTCTGTTAAGAAATGTGTTGGCTCAGGAAAGGTGAGATGGAGCAGTTTGACAAGTGACAGGTTAGGAGGAAGGGTTTTTTTTTTCTTCTTTGAACTGTTTGCATGCTTGGCAGTTAAGTATTAAAAAGGTAGCGGAGAAGGTGGGACTTGCAATAGAAGAAGAATTGATAGAGCAAGACTGGAATCTGGCGTGTGAAGAAGCAGCGCCTTGGAAAGAAATTGAACTTCTTTCCCTGAGACAGACCTGAAAGAGAGGATGAGTGAGGGTGCAGTGTTCTGAGATGGAGGGGAGAGAGGCTGAGGCAATGGCGGCCTGATGACTTCTAAGGTCTAATGAAGCAGGAGCATTGGCTAGGCAGCCTCGAGGGTGGCTCCCTGTTGCCTCCTCCCCATCTTCTCGCAGCCTGGTTTTCTCCCGCATTGACCCAGGGTCGGACTGTGAGACCAAGACCATGTGCAGAAGCTACGGGTTGGATTGCGTCCTCCCAAACTGAAGTCTGACCCCTGGTTCTCAGGATGTGTCCCAGTGGAAATCGGATCTTTCCGGAGGCGATCAAGTTAAATGGAGTTCTTTAGGGTGGACCCTAATCCAATATGACTGGTGTCCTTTTAAGAAGGGGAAATTTGAACACAAACCTACGCAAAGAGAGACATGCACAGAGGGAAGAGGATGCGGACGCACAGGAGATGGTCACGTGACTAGAGTGATGCAGCTACGAGCCAAGGAAACCAAGGATGGCTGGTAAACACCAGAAACTAGGAAGAGGCAAGGAAGGGTCCCCTCTGAACCCACAACCCAGGCATGTGCCCTGACCAGGAATCAAACCTTTGCTTTGTGGGATGACACCCAACCAACTGAGCCACACCAGTCAGGCCTGTAATACAACATATTTCTGTTTTAACTGACATTGTTTTTGGTGCTTTGTGATGGCAGCCCTAGGAAACTACTAATATACTGTGGTATCTAATTTCCAAGATAGGGTTATAAAAAGACTGTAGCTTCCATCTTGGGTTCATGTACTCCCTATCTTCTGTCTCAGATCACTCCCTCTTGGGACAGTCAGCCGCCATTTGGGGAGGACATTCAGGCACTCTATGGAGAGGCCCACTTGGAAAGGAACTGAAAAGTCTCCAGCCAACAAGGAACTGAGACCTGCCAGTAGTCAAGTGAGTGAGCTTGAAGGAGACCCATCAGTTGAGACTTTAAATGAGACTGCAGCCCCAACCAACAGCTTGTCTGGAGCTTTATGAGAGATTCTAAGCCAGAACCATCTAGCAAACCACTCTTGAATTCCTGACTCCCAGAAACTGGCATAATACATGTCTGCAGTTTTAAGCCACAAAATTTTGGGGTAATTTGTCATACAGAAATAACTAAGACCTGCTAACAATGAGGAGGAAATGGTCACTTGAAAAGAGGAGAAAAAGAAAAGAGGAATGCTGCTGAGAAGGGAGGAGTGAACCAAACAAAGCAGGTCTGGCTGCAAACTCTAGTTGGGACCTACCTGATTAGTGTGCCAGTTAAACACTCAGACTGCTAAGCCTCCGGTTCCAGAGTCGGACTCTCTGGGAAAACGGCACTGGGAATCTGCACTTGGAGCAGTGCCCACGTGATTCTTTTTAATAAACCATTGAGTTAGAAGATAATTGGAACTAGAAGTAAGAGTGAAACAGAAACAGCAGCTAAAGCTAGAATTTAAAATGGGTGTTAATTCATAACACAATTGACATCGGAAAAAACACTATGCTATAAACCTATAAAGAATGTTTAAGTTTCGTCAACAAATTCTGAGTTAACGGGAATTATTTTCTGTCCTGACTTAAGAAAATACTCTCAGAAGTGCTCATGCTAACCTTCTTTGTCCCTTCTCTCTAAAGAGATGCTCCTATGCACAGATGCTCTTTCTGTTGTATTTTCTTCCTTCACTCCAACTTTCTCTGGCTTTGGTGGTCAGGACTCTGCAATTCAGTTGAAGTGCTTCCTGTTTCTGGGATTTCTGGGGCCAGTCTAATGCACAGAAGTGTGTCACATGAAGGTCATGCTGCAAACTTTTGTGAACAAGGCCATGGCAGGAAAATCAGAAAGTGGGATGTTCTGGGCAGAATAGATCATAAGATTCTCTAAGCCCCAGTTTCCTCATTTAAAAAGTTATAACGCCCACATGAAAGAGCTGGTATAAGGACTGACTGAGATAATGTGTGCAATGTCTTTAGCACAGTCCCTGGCATATAGTAGTGGCTCAGAAAATGGCAGCTGTCAACATTAAGAGGGATGGTAAGGACCATATGTGTAGGTGCCCTGAATTTAAATCTATCGTGAGGTTAGAATGATTTGTCACGAATCATTCTTCCTTGTAACTGTCCCAATAGGGCCCCAGCCATAGCCTGAGTGAGACGTGAGTGTTTGGAGGAGGGAAGATGGAGCCAGATGACAGATGGGTTTTATGGTGAACAAAGAAGTGAGTTCTTAAGACCTGGGTCAGCACTCCTCCAGGATTCTTGGGTTGAGCATTACAATCGCCTGCAGCCCTTACTAACACACTAGGACTCCACCCCAGACCAATTAAATCAGAATTTTTGCCAGTAGGGACCCAGGCAGCAGAATGTTGTAAACGCTTCCTGGGTATTTTTAGTGTATAACTGGTGTTGAGAAACACCGACCTAGGCACTCAAAGTACCGTAGTGGGTTCACAGGTATTTCAATTATTGTGCACTAAATTAAACAACAGTAAAATCAGGTTGTAGCAACAGAAAGAAGTCAGGTATGTAGGGTTGAATTTAAGTCAAAACTGAACATTTTTGAAAAAGATTTTTTTTTATTTTTAGAGAGGTGGAAGGGAAGGAGGAGGAGAGAGAGAGAAAGATTGATGGGTGAGAGAAACATCGGTTGCCTCTCAGGTGCCCCAAGCTGGGGATCCAGCTGACAACCCAGGCATGTGCTTTGGCCAGGACCTTTGGGTAGCAGGCTGGCGCCCAGTCCACTGAGCCATACCAGCCAGGGCAAAACTGAACATTTTTCTTAAAAAAACCTATACATTTCCAAGAGAGATTAAAGATATCTCTTTCTTCGAAAGATCTTTAGATTAGCTAGAATCAAGAAAGCAACATGTTTTTCTTAGTGTGTTGGTATTTTGGATAGGAATTTTTAAACGTCTGGTGAAATTTAGGAGATTGTTGGAGGGACAGAATAGCTTGGTCAGAATCAGTATTTTCCCCAGGCGTATAGTTGTGGCATGTAAGTGGAAAAACAGATACAAATCTGAATATGTACTTTGACCATAAATATATAAAAACAAAGAAACATGGAAAATGCCTATGAATAAAGAAACCTCATGATACCAAATTCTATATATGAGGATGATTTATATTTTGAAAATACAACTGTACTTACAGAAAAATACAAAAGGAAAATTATAAAAAAGCCAAATACCCTTCACTTTTGGGAAGAAAGATGGCCTCTTATATGTTCATATCTATGTTTTTGAAAAGATGATGTTATTTTGGAACTGGAAAAGAAAACATATGAAACACTCAGAAACGCTCAGAACAAAAACCATGTGAAGGAAATAGAGATAAATATAATTAGAAGTGGATTTGGTGAGAAGGGCTCATGAGTATTCTCATCTTTCAATTATTTTTCCTATTGAATTTTTTTGCTGTATTAAGAGTATACCTCTTTTTATAATTGGAATAAAATAAACTATTTAGAAGTAAAGATCAAATCCTATCTCTTTGTTATGACTTTATTATTTGGCAAAGAGAGTTGGGTGGAGCACTCACAGTTTAAAGTCCAGGAATCAGTTTAGGAGCTGGCAAACATGTTCTGTAAAGGGCCAGATAGTAACTAGTTTAGGTCCCGTGGGCCTACGGTCTCTATTGCAACCACTCAGCCCTGCCATCACAGGGCAAGAGATGTAAGCAGTAATTAAATGGATGAGAGCAGCTGTGTTCCAAAAAATCCCTTTGTTTATGGATAATGACCTTTGTACTTCATATACCTACAATGCATATGTCATGAAATATTCTTCATTTGATTCGTCCCAGCCCCTAACCATTTAAAAATGTATTGTAAAACCATCCTCAGTAATGAAAGAATTATAGGAGTACACACAGAATATTGTAGGACCACGTGGGAGGGAGAGTAATTCTACGCATGGAACAATAGTTTATTGGGGAAATTGTTAAGAAACAGTGTGGTAGGGAGACTTATTAGAGAGTTGTCATAGAACAAACAAGCATTTCAAAAGACAAGTAGTTAAAAATACTGTAGATTAAGTCAGTAGGCAACAGTAATGAGAACTTACCTTCGTGGAAATCGCAAACTTTCTAACAGTAAATAAGTCAAGAGAAAAAACTTTATTAAGAAATTAGTCCTGAAGAAAATCCCAACGCCATGGGCTGGAGGCAGCCACTTTTCCCACAGGGCACACCGTTGTTCCTGGTTTTCACTCCCCTGAAAACCTCTTCTAGATTACCGTACTTTCTCTCATTGCAGCAAAAATGTTTAGTGAGTGAAATCAGAAGCAGTTGCTTCACAGTCAACATAAAATGTAGAAAATATTGGAAGACCTATTTTTAAAAATTATGCAGAAAGCAAATTAATTAAATAAGTACTGGCTTGAGACAATTTGTGTATTACGAAATGCCAATATTTATCAGGCTAGCAGCTAACGATGTGCCTTCTTTTAACTTAACAAGTACATATTTTCTTTTAAATCCATCCTGAATTCCCCACACAATAGATAACTAACTTCATAATTTTGCTGAGTACCCACTGAGCTTCTTTTTAAAATAAATATCAAAATGCATGAATGGACAAACCCATGCCATACAAACTATCCAAGTTCCAATCCAGAATTCCTAAGTGCCCCAGAGGTCAGAGGAGGTTAGAGTAAGGGCCAGAGTTAAAGGCCCAGTATCTCTGTTCATTCTTGAACTACTTTATTTATCTCTGTAATTCTAGTTACAAGCAGCAACCCTAGATTCTGAGTACCTTTCAAAAATGGGGTGCCTAAGAGCATTAAAGAAAAGTAAGCTTTCACCATCTTTATGCCTAAATTTCTAAGCTACAACCTTGCTGGGAAAATGCAGAGTTAAGGAAGTGGAGGGCTATGTTTCACACCCATTTTTAAAACACAACATACCATTTTTGAAGGATGGTAGGCTTCCATGTGTTACATTACAGAAACCTGAAAAGGGAGGGTTAACCAAATACCATTTGGACCTAAAATTAGCTTGAAACATCTTCTAGCCAGCTCAGTTTTAGTGTAGTTCAAATGCAGAAATCTGCATTCCAGACTCAATGCAAGATGACCTATAAATTTTGGATGTTAATTCTTTATCAAATGTATCGGCAAATATCGTCTCCCATTCTGTGGGGTCTCTATTTTGTTGATAATTTCCTTTACTCTGCAAAAATTTTTCAGTTTGATGTAGTCCCATTTTATTCTTTTGTTTCTCTTGCCTGAGGAAATCTATCAGGTAAAATAGTGCTACAAGCAATGTGTGAGATTTTATTGCCTATGTTTTCTTCCAGGGTTTTTATGGCCTTGGGTTTAACATTTAAGTCTTTAATCCATGTTGAATTTTTTCTTATGTGTGGTGTAACAAGGTGATCTAATTTCATTTTTCTGCACGTATCTGTCCAATATCCCAACACCATTTATTGATAAACTATCTTTAGCCCATTGTATGCGCTTACTTCCTCTGTTGAATATTAATTGAGTATAAAGGTGTGGATTTATTTGTGGGCTATCTATTCTGTTCCATTGATCTATGTGTCTGTTTCTATGCTAGACATGCTGTTTTGATTATCGTGGCTTTATAGTTTGATATTAGGTAGCTCGATTCCTCTTTGTTCTTCTTTCTCAGGATCACTCTTGCTTTGTGGGGCCTTTTGTGGTTCCACAAAGAAGTATCACCTCACACTGGTCAGGATGGCTATCACCAGTAAATCAACCAACAAGTGCTGGGAGGATGTGGAAAAAGGGGTACCCTTTTGCACTGTTGGTGGAAATGCAGACTGGTGCCGCCAGTGCAGGAAATAGTATGGAGATACCTCAAAAAAGGACCTGCCTTTTGACCCAGCCATCCCACTTCTAGGACTATACCTTAAGAGACTGAAGACACTAATTGGAAAGAATATAAGCACCCCTATGTTCATTGCAGTATTGCAACATTGTTTATAATCACCAAGATATGGAAGCAACCCAAGTGTCCATCAGTAGATGAGTGGACAAAATAACTATGGGATATTTACACAAAGAATGCTACTCAGCGGGTAAGAAAGAAAAGTTTTACCCTTTGCCACAGCATGGATGGACCTGGAGAACATTGTGCTAATTGAAATAAGCCAGTCAGAGAGACAAATACCATATGATTTCACTCATACCGGGAATCTAATGAACAAATTGACCTAACAAGCAAAATAGAGACCGACTCATAGATGGAAAGCAGGATGACAGCTATGGCAGAGGGGGGGCAGTTAGTGGGTGGAGGGATCCAGCAAAAAAGAAAAAGGACTCATGGGCAGGGACAATCATGTGATGATGGGTGGGGGCCAGGGGAGAGTGGCGTATAAGGGGGATAAATGGTAATAGAAAATATACAAAAAAAAAAGTAAAATAAAATAAAATATTTATCAAAAAAGATGGCCTTCTAGCTGCAGTCCCAGTTTCAGTATTTCATCAAGCACAAACCTTCGTTTTAAAAATACCGCACTTCCCCGGGCGGGGCACATGCCTGGGTTGCTGCGGGCCAGGTCCTCAGCAGGCAGGCGGTTGTGTGTGTGAGAGGCAACCAATGTTTCTCTCCCTCTCTTTCTAAAAATAAATAAATACAATCTGTAAAAGAAAAGAATTCAGTTCCTTAGTTTTCTTTAAACTACATGTCTGTGGTTAAAATATTCATTGCTCATCAAGGCGCGTCTTCCAACGTGCAATCTGAAATTAAGTACCAAGGGGTCAAAGATGGCCATAGTTTTACAAAGCCTGAGTTGTTTTTTTTTTTAATCCAGTACTTTTCGGGCATCTTTAAAAATTTTTCAGATAAAAAAGAAGCGTCATTTGTTTTAGGGTACTCTTCTGCGAGAGAGAACACGAACCAAACTCCGAGCCAGGGAGAGCAAACGTCATCAACCGCTGCCCCACGAGCTCCGAGTACCTGACGGCACGCCCACCTCGGTGGCCCTTTGGCCCCGCCCACCGCGGGCGAGGGTCACTAGAACAGTCGCTGGAACTTGGCCCGGAGCTTCACGGAAGTTTCCGTCCTTGGATCCAAGGGGAAGGGCCCATGGGCGGCCCCGGAAGTGACGCAGGGCGCACCGTCCATTTTGTAGAACGCTAGAGCAGCTAAGTGCGTCAGTTGTGGAGAGACATAGACGAGTTAAGTCCTGGTCTGTGGGGAGGCAGACGGCTCCGTCGCAGACTACGGACTTCTCTTGGGTCTCAGCAGCCAAAGATCCTGTCCGGTAGGTGAGTGGCTCACTTTGAGGGAATGGCTTCTCGGATCGAGGCTTCTTCATGGCCACTCAGATCGCGAGTGGCCAAGGCTGCTCTTTTTGCGGAGGACGGCGTCCAATGAGCGCAGTTTATCCGAGGTGGGCGCTGGGGCACGTCTCCCTTTGGGTATTGTTTGAGGGGAAGCGAAGGTGGAAGGGCGGTTTTGGTTGGTTGTTTTTATGGAGGGGTAGTGTGCCCTTCCCTGCCTCTTCACTAGCTGAAACCTTGGAGTGGTGGGCTTTGCCTGGGGTGTGGTTCGGGGGTTCCGTGGGCGGGTATGGTTACTCCAAAACAGTGGCGGAGGGGAAGGGGGAGGGGGAGGGAGAATGGACTTTGGCACGGCGGCTCTCCCCACCGCAGCCCTAGGGCTGCCATTTTGTGGCTGCTTAGCGTCCGCCCGCCGCCTTGTGCGCAGGCGCGGCCGTGGCGTCGCGAGATTCCGGCTTCCACCCGCTGTGACGCTCCCGAGAGGCGGCGATGCGCACGAGGCCTGTCGCCATTGGGCTGGCCTTGCGGAGGGCGGGGCCGGCTCCGCCCGCACTTCTCGGCCTTTCCTAACTGCGGCAGATGGGAGGGGGCCAGAAGAGCCGGGGAGAGTGTGAGGCTGCGCAGTTCCAGAGGCGGCAGTGGGCGTTGCGGTTGCTGCGTTCTGGGCCCAGGGAAGGATCGTGTTGAGAGCCGAGTTTTAATTTTGTCTGCAAGGGACCTGGCCTAATAAGAGGCACTCTTGGCACTCTTGTTTAGAACGTCACCCGGTAAACATTTTATTTTATGCCGTTCATGTTTTTGAGCCCTTGACTAGGCATTCTTCTGACATTCACTGGTGTTTTCTCAATTGAACTATTTTTCTAACAGGAAATAATTAGCCGGGCGTCATGAGTGGCTGTCGAGTATTCATCGGGAGGCTAAATCCATCGGCCAGGGAGAAAGATGTGGAAAGATTCTTCAAGGGCTATGGACGAATAAGAGATATCGATCTGAAAAGAGGCTTTGGTTTTGTGGTAAGTATTTGGAACTGATTGGGTTTTCTATAGTTAAGTTGATAAAGATTTTTGATCTTACTGAGTCCAGGTAGAGGATCTATAGAAAAAGTTATGCAGTGTTAAGGCAGTGAATTTTCCTAAGGAATAAAAGCACTTCCCTGCTGACTCTGGTGCAGCCGTAGCAGACTGGAGGGAAACCACTCCTGGTCTCTTGTCAGTTAGGCTTACTATCCCTCGGGCACTGTCGTTAAGACTTTTCTCATCTGGTACGTGTTTTTAGTACTTTGAACATGTTGTAGAATGCACTTCTAAGACTGTGCTTGGCATTATACTTTCTTTGTGCTTATATTTTAGGAATTTGAGGATCCTAGGGATGCTGATGATGCTGTATATGAGCTTGATGGAAAAGAACTCTGCAGTGAAAGGTGAAGATCTTAGTTTTATAATTAGCATTGTAAAATAGAGTGGACTAGATACGCCGGGATATTTTCCTTACAGAGCTTACGGGGGATAGTGAAGATTTTTCTTCCCTTTCAACAGGGTTACCATTGAACATGCTCGGGCTCGATCTCGAGGTGGAAGAGGTAGAGGACGCTATTCTGACCGTTTTAGTAGTCGCAGACCTCGAAATGATAGACGGTATGTGAGGGTGGATGGCTGTTTTGAATAGTTACTACTGCTTGAGTATTTGACGATTAAGAACCATTAGCAACAAGTGATTCTGGTTTTTACCAAAAAGTCAGTGCCCTCAGTCCTGTGTTAGTCCACTGTTTCTGTTCAGTCTGTATAATAAATGATAAAACAATTCAGAAACAGTTGATGAAATCATTTGAGTGTTTTATCATACCTGATTGCTTAAACTTCTTTGCAGTTGAGCAAAATAAGTGCACATTACTCTCTTTCTTCCATTGTGAATACTCATTTTCTTCTTTAGAAATGCTCCACCTGTAAGAACAGAAAATCGGCTTATAGTTGAGAATTTATCTTCAAGAGTCAGCTGGCAGGTTTGTAGAAATTCAGTTTTGAGATATTTTAATGTGGCTTTTTAAAAGAATAATGGAATGGGTAGCTAATATTTTATTAATATTTTATTAAAAGTAATTCTATTTTTAATTAATGGACTTACTGTAATTTTAAAATTTTAATTAAATGTAACTGGGGGATATTTCAAACTTTAATATTAGTGATCAAATGTAAATGTTTTGAGGATATTTTTTCTTGTTCTTAAAATCAATTTTAACCAAATATTAAACCCTTTATTTGCCAGCCTATCTGTGTCGTTGGCCTTATGACGAGGAGTGCCTGTGGGTTATCCTAATCGTTGTCTTGGTCACTCTTGGTTGGGCCTGGTTGACTTTGCCAGTCAGCTCCTACAGTGATCAGTTGGCCACCTCTAGATCTGTGTTTGCCGGTCTAGACGTAATCGGGGCACTTACTTGAAGTGCCAGGTCGCAGCGATCCCAGAGCGCTGATAACGTGATCTGATTCCTAAGTTGAGAGCTGTCTTCCTGTAACGCTTCCGAATAAGAGGTCCTGATCGAAAAGAGTTCAAAGATACGAAATTAGTTGGTCGTTGGAATCCTGTTCGCAGTAAAGTGGTCCTTGGTAACTGCACAAGAGTAGAACGTGTCTGCATCCGCCAGTAGTCTGCTAATAGGGAGGGCTGTGCGATTAAAGGCTTCCATCGATTGGGTAGTGTCCTTCGAGTGGGTGGCGAAGAGCCAGTCGGGCATATGTCATGAACGTTTCTTCGACCGATTAACGGTTTGCTGCTTGACTAGCCTAGGGAAATAATAATAAAGGTAAAGTAAACTTTTTTAATGACATATGGGGCACAAAATAACGTCTTGTAAATATTCTGTTTTTAAATATAAAGTTTCTACTTTAGTCTTTACTTTTAAAATATGTACTGTTTCTTTTTGTTTGTTCTTTTTGTTTTTTGTTTGTTTGTTTTCCTTTTGTATTGAGCTCAGTATAGACTAATACTACTTAATGTTAAAATCTGAATTTCCTTTAGCATTTTGCTTAAAAGCAATATGCTTTTATTTCGTGCCCTTAAATAGATTAATTTTTGAATTCTGATAGAATACAAGTGTGGTAAATGCCATGTTTGTACTTTATCTAACATCTTCTCTTTCAGTAGTCTTGTTTTTATATTATGTTGTTTGTGTGTCATGTTTCCATTTCTCTGCTTAACACAATCATCTTGTGTTAAGGACCTCAAAGATTTTATGAGACAAGCTGGAGAAGTAACCTTTGCAGATGCACACCGACCTAAATTAAATGAAGGGTGAGTATATGCTGAAGATTATAAGCCTTCAAAAATATCTTGGAAAATTTTACAGTGACTGTTTCTGAATATACTTAAATTTGCAGATGCTCTTGGTTCTCAGGTGAGATTGCTTCTCCTGGGACATTTGGCAATGTCTGGCATGCGGATATAGGCCAGGGATGTTGTGGGAAAAGCCCCTTCCCAAAGATTTGGCCTAAAATGGCAACAGTTATATGAGGATGAGAAACCTTGCTCTAATCTGCGTTACCTATTGAGAATTAAAAACTCTTGATACAGCAATAGCAAAATGAATATAAAAGGTTAATTTAGATTCCTATAGCTTGTTGAGGCTATCAGGTGTACATAACTTTACAAATGGGTTTTTCCCCCTTTGTAGGGTGGTTGAGTTTGCCTCTTATGGTGACTTAAAGAATGCTATTGAAAAACTTTCTGGAAAAGAAATAAATGGGAGAAAAATCAAACTAATTGAAGGCAGCAAAAGACACAGGTAGCTCTCTTTAATACTTTTATATCAAAGTTTTGCTTAACGGATTTGTAGGGCCTGCCACTTACGTTGTGTTTTCTTTTCCTTCCCCTTCCCAGTAGGTCACGAAGCAGGTCTCGTTCCCGGAGCAGGAGTTCCTCTAGGTCTCGTAGCCGATCCCGTTCTCGGAGTCGCAAGTCTTACAGTCGCTCTAGGAGCAGGAGTCGGAGCCGGAGCCGGAGCAAGTCCCGTTCTGTTAGTAGGTCCCCTGCACCTGAGAAGAGCCAGAAACGTGGTTCTTCAAGTAGATCTAAGTCTCCAGCATCTGTGGATCGCCAGAGGTCGAGGTCCAGGTCCCGGTCCAGGTCCCGGTCCAGATCCAGATCCGTTGACAGTGGCAATTAAACTGTAAATAACTTGCCCGGGGGCCTTTTTAAAAAACAAAAACAAATTCCCAAAGCATACTTGCTAAAAATTCTGGTAAGTATGTGCTTTTTGTGGGGGTGGGATTTGAAGGGAGGTTGGGTTGGGCTGGATATCTTTGTAGATGTGGACCACCGGGGGTTGTTGAAAACTAATTGTATTAAATGTCTTTTGATAAGCCTTCTGCTCACATTTTTGTGAATGTCCGAAGTATATAGTTTGTGTATATTGACAGAGCTCTTTTATAATTAAAGCAAACTTAATTTTTTTGTACTAGAAAATATTTGAATATTTTAGTTCTTGGTTATTCAAATATGTTAATTCAGAATTAGTTTAATGTGTCAATTAAACTAATTAATAGCTTTGGACACTTAAAAGAGCTCTAAATTTGCTTGTACATCAAGGCTTAATTTGAGTTTTCCTTGTTAGGGTTAAGGGTGTCCTCTCACCCAACCCTTTAACAGCTGCCTCAGCTGCCTGACAAGGACATTAAAGCAGCTGTTTGTTATTGATAATAAAAGATTATAAAACTGCTTTTGTCTGTCTGAAGGATGTGTGCTATTTACTTCTTCCCACATCTACATTCAACACAGAATTTCTTGTAGAGAATCCTGGAGTTACTTGGTTAGGTTCTTCATATTTAAAAATTTAACTAGTACTTGACACATTTCTAGACTAGTCAAAAGATGGGCAAAGAAATCAGTGAAGTCTGAAGTGATAATGACTAACAATTTCACAGTTTCCTTTGTATGTGGCTCTCCCATGCTCTTCGCCTTTAACACACGACTTCTTTTGGCATCAGGTTACTTAGGTTTCTGTAGCTACCACAAGGGCAATCTGGGTCCTCACCAGGTAGCTCAGCACGTTACAGCATTGCCCCAATATGCTAAGGTTTCGGGTTCAATTCCTGGTAGGGCACATACAAGAATCAGCCAATGAATCCATAGATGGGTGAAACAGATGTTTGTTCTTTCTCTAAAATCGATACATAAAAATTCGGAAAGCAAATCGGACAATGCTTTATGCCTGACGTAGAAGCTGTAATAAAATTGTGATGGTCGGAGATCATCACATAAAGGTTTTGGGGTTTTTTTTATAGACCAGTGCACATGAATGCTTTTATGTGCTTTTTCTTGTGGTCCCAAGGCATGGATGTGACTATCTCTGTTCAGGGGAAATCAATAGTGAAAGCTGCCTAAGATTCTGTTTGTCTTTTAAAGTGCTAGAGCTTGCTTTCTGCAGGTAATGAGCTATTTCTTATAGGAACCTTGGAGACTGATTTAGACTTCTTAGTCCTGTTCGAGTGCTAGGCTGGATAAATGTTTGGTTAACTGAGTAACGTTTATTGAATGTTCAAAACTACTGTATAGTACCATTTTACTGGAGGAAATTCAAGGCTAAAGAGAGGAGCAAGTAAATGGACTAGTATTAGAACCCAGAAAGTCTAATTCCAGAACCCCAAAACCACACTTCAGTGCTGACTCAGCCCTAGCCCTACAGGGATTGTGAGGAAAGTACTAGGAAGATTGCTTTTGGTTTCCCCAAAGTGAGGGGATTTCACTAGGGGGAGTTGCTACTTGGTGGATTTGAAAGCTCTTTGGTACACTGGCATAAAGGCCTTTTTTGTGGTAAGACTAGAACTTGGGCCATGAAGTTGTGAGGCTGATTGTGGGGAGAGTTTATGTGGTACACTTGAACTTGCATGGGGAGGACACTGGCTTTATTTAAAATGTCAGAAGCTGCTCTGGTTGGTGTGGCTCAGTGGATTGAGTGAGTGCTGGTCTGCAAACCAAAGGGTTGCTGGTTTGATTCCCAGTCCAGGGCATGTGCCTGGGTTGCAGGCCAGGTTCCCATTAGGGGGCGCACAGGAGGTGACCACGTGATGTTTCCTTTTCCCCGTGTGTCTAAAAATAAAATCTTAAAAAATGCAGAAGCTAGTTTTTTCCGCTCAGTGGTGTTTTCCTGAGGCTGTGTAAGCCAAGCAGTTGCTGTCAAATGGAGAAGCAATTTTTTTTACCCTCTTGGGCTTTTAAAGTAGGAAACGGTGGTATGTGTATATATTTTGACGTTTTACCACTTGACACTTCCTTTCCCGCCCCTCCTAAATAGGTATAAGTGGCTTACTCTTGTGTTAGGCCAAAAAAAACTTTTTTTTCCTGTAAATTAAGACATTTTTCATTTTCACCAAAAACTGTATTGATTAGATATTTTGAGTATGTCTGCTATTTCTTGCATGGTAAAACATGGGTGGTTCTCAATTACCATCTCGATATTGTGATATCAGCCTCAACTGGTCTACCCTACTGGAGCATCTTCCAGGGTGAAACTGTAAATGACTTGACATGTTCAGTCAGTAACGGCGCCATCTTCATAAACTGCACAAATTTTTTTCTTTTGGTTTCAGTTGTGTGTTTACCTTTATTGAAATAAAACACTATGCTGAAAATGAATATTTCGTTTTCAATATTAAAATGGCTACATGAAAATTCAATTTTGATATTTTTTAATGCATGCTGGTACAATCTAACAAAATCGTTTCAAATGAAGTTAAAGACAACTTTAAGTGCTACTAGAACCATCTTAGAGAAAAAACCCAAATGAACTTGGCCAACCTAATAATACTACAGATAATTTGTTATACAGTGAGGCAATAAAATAAGACCCTTTAAACAAATGGTAGAGAAGATGGAGGTGGTTTGACTCAGCAAGTTGGCCTAAATTCGCAGATCCAGGACCCGAGAAGTCAGGAGTGTGGGTGTGAGCCCAAGCAGAGTTTTAACACCCACATTTTCTAGGGCATAGTGCAACTTTTGTGTTCTGTATGTTTATACGTTCCTTTCATCTAGTACTTGGGTAGCATCTTTTTTGCCTGCAATGTTTTTAAAAATATAGTTGGTATACAACATAAGCTTAGTTTCAGGTGTACAATAAAGTGATTCAACATTTATATACCTTATGATGTGATCACAGCTTAGCAGTGTCTCACCATGTGAATTTACCATAATACCACTTACTGTTTCTACCTTTTTTCACCAAGGGTAATAGATATCTTAAGTCTAGCCTTCCTTTCCTCAAAAAGATAAACTTGTTCTATTTTGTTGTACTTAACTAAGTTTCCTAGCAAATAATGTCTGTTAGATAGTAACAATTTAAATAGCTAGGTCAGTGTATAATAACTAAAAAAGGCTAAATGGTAGATCTTTTAGTGGCCCAAATCAGTGATTCTTCAGTTTGCTCTGATACTGGGAATATTGGTAGTCTTGAACATTTGCCAGACTGATGCGCTGAAATTGTCATAGTTTCAGTTGTATCTAATCATATTAAATGATAGAGAAATGACAGGCATGGTCATTAATTTGCAAGTGTTGTTAATATTCGTAGTTCTTTAATCTTGAGCCTAATGTTTGCATGTGAGCAATATGCAAAATGTTTAAATTTCATGGGAGGAAATTGGAATTTTAAGACTTCTAATTTGAGTATTTTCTTTGAATATACTTTGAAGAGAAACCACTCTTTGGCAGTAGCTTAAACTGAATTTTGAGGGAGCATAATGTGGACAGTACTGATACCTGATGAACTGATGGGACAGACTGTCAGTGAAAGGATTCTGTTGATTTTTATGTTTCTTACTGCCTGGCTTTTTCTTGTTAAAAGTTTCCCCCCTCTACTTCTGGGATTATATTCTTGCATTATGGCTGAGAGTTTGAGTTTGTCTTGTCCAGTTGCTCTTGCATATCATCATCATTGCTTTTATAGACTTGGTGTCACATTTGAGTTCTCAAGAGCGTTAATCCCAGTAGTGATGTCAAAAGGGCGGGAACAGTATCGGAATCTGTAAGGTTATTAGAAAAGACTTCTGAAGTCTATTCTACACCTGAGCATTTCTTTGTTTTTATTTTATTTTTTCATAAAACTTGGAACAGGATTTGGATATTTGATTTTTAGGAAATCATTTTTGACTAGTTTAGAAATCAAGTACCTTCTGTGTGCCTTTCAGGCGCTGTTCTAGAGATGGCAGGGGCAAAAGGCAACCTTAGTTCCTTTCGTAGGGTTGTCACAAGTCTCTTTTTTTTTTTAAAACAAGTATCCAATTCTAAACTGGCGCTAGGTGAGGCTTTTAGGGTTGATTCCCCCCCCCATTGTCTGTCCTCCAGGCAAGGCTTTTTATGATCCTGATAGTTTCTGCTGGAAATGTTGGAGAAAGACTCGGACACTGCTGGTGTGCTCTTCTCATCCTTCCGCTTTCTTGCCACAGTTTACCACACCAGCCTTCTGAATCACTGACCTGAATCCAGGCCATGGGCAAGGCTAGGCTGTGTAAGGGGAGCAACCCCTTTATGCAGTGCCATTTACCAGAGCGGCTGGAGTGGTTTCTTCCGTTGTAGCAGCTATGTAGGTCATTTTCTCTTTACCTGTAAAGTTGAGAAGGGTTATGGGAAGGGAAGGAGAATGAGAGAATCGTTAATACAAAGCTTATTCGATTTGGAAGATAGAAGAATACCAACTTACCCCTAAGGTGGACTCTGGGTTTTTCCCCAACTCTCCTCCCATGGCATAACTAGGAGAGATGTGTTTTCCCTCAATATCCCTAATGGTAATAGTAACAAAAGGTGTGATGAACAGAATATTGACTCCCCAAGACTCTTGTCTCCAACTTCTTTGTACATGTAATATAATAGGGAGTTACGTTTGGGTGAGGCTTTTGACTGCATTTGGGGAGCAGGGAGGGGTCAGGGAGGAAGGAGCCTTAGAGAAGTCTTCCGCAGTCTTTCCAAGCCCCTCCCTTCCCCCCATTTTGTTGTTTGGTCTCCTTTTCCTGGCTGTGTGGCTGTGGTGAGGAGATGGGAAGATAGGAGCCAGGGTCTACTTTTCCTGTTCTCCCATCTCTGTAGAAGGGCGCAGGGGTCAAAATCACAAAAACTTGACCGATTCTTCGCCTTGAGCACTGCCTTTTGGGCCTTGAGTCCGTAAAGCAGAAACCTTTCTCCTCTGGCCTTTTTTTTTTTTGGTAAGAGGGTGGAGACCTCAATGGGCAACAGATTTCTTGAGGTACTCTTAACTAAGCACCAGGCTAGATTTTCTACAACTCCACTGTAGTTTTGAACCAAAACCTTCAAAATTATTCTGAAGTATGGTCAGCTATTTACTGGTTTCTAGTTGGCTACTTGATAACCAAGGTTAAATTTTAGTTTATTATAAATCTGCATTTGCCTACTAAGATAATTTCACCAGGGGAAGTTCTATCTTTCTCTTAGAGGATAAATCAGCCCCCAGAGTCTAGAAAAGGTCTTCAAGTGGCCCTCAATTAAGTTCATGGGAATAAGTTCAAGGATTTGAGTGATTAAGAATATACTGATGTTTAGAATATACAACACTGAATAATGTTGCCAGGCTAGGTTGAGTTCCCTGGTTTTGGGGAAAAAAAAGGTTAAAGTCCACTTTGAGGAAGGGACTCTGAACTTTTTTTTTTTTTAATAAGTTATATTACTTTTTAAAAAAATGTTTTATTTATTTTTAAAGAGGGGAAGGGAGGGAGAAAGGGAGAGAAACATCAATGTGTGGTCGCCGCTCACACACCCCAACTGGGAACCTGGCCAGCAACCTAGGCATGTGCCCTGACTGGGAATTGAACCAGCAACGCTTTGGTTCACAGGCTGGTGTTTAGCCACACCAGCCAGGGGCTGAACTTTCTTGAGTTTTGATTATGTTTTGAAGAGAATGAAATGATCTGAGCTTTGTCAAAATAGATGCTAATTGGCTAGGAAGTTATTAGTCTAGTAGTAATCAGATTAAGGTATAAATCAGATCAAACTAGATTATTGTGATAGCTACTGTTTAATAAACAAGTTACTGTGTGACTAGAATTGGAATTCTGTTTGGATTCAGGGTTATTGGGCTGCATCACTTTAATGTCTTCTCATATGGGGCTGCCAGTGGTGCCGGGGCTCTGACCTCGGTCTCCAAGAGATGAGTATGTAGTCCTCAAGTACAGACCTCCTGAACTCTTGCGAATGCGGGCCCTTTCACATGACTAAGACCTCACAACTACCTAATGGCCAAGACAGCTCTGCCCTACATTCTCATCCTGAGCACTGTGTATGGCCTCCTCAGTTAAACCAGCCCAGGTTGCTTCAGTCCCATGAGCCCAGCTCCATCCAAAACAGAATGCAGTGAATGGCATAGCCTTCGCTCTTCGAGGTCCCTTTGTACTTTCTGATGCTACCTGTTTCCTACTGACTTGATGAGAATGATAACCCCGTCCAGAACGTCCTTGCAAGAAACTGGATTGCCTCCAATATGAGAGCAGATCTCCAAGGGGAATAATTGAATACTCACCCTTGGAAGGCTTGAATTTATCATAGCACCGGAAGAGGGCAATGAGGAAAAGCCCTTCTCCACACTGGCAAATCATGTAGAGGAGAGGGAAGAAGAAAAGTGGTCCAATGACTTCAGGGGGGAAGGTCACATTGAGGATGGCAGAGCAGAGTTGGACATTCTGGCATCCAGTCTCCATGCTGACAGTGCGGCTGCATCTGTAGGTTAACAAAACCAACCCCAAATGCCCTCACAGAAGAGGCATGAGCTGCAAACTCAGTTCCCTATCCCCTCCTTCCCAGATCCTCTTAAGACCCACTGAACACCCCAAGACAGGAAGATTTAAACTGCCAGGATAGGGGGTGCGCGGGGTTTCAAGAAAAGCTAAGTGGACATGTCTTAAAATCACTAATCCAGCTTTGGGGAAAGCGGTGACCAGTTGGTTCATGTCGAGAGTTTTTATGAGATCATTTTTTATTATCTTGGAAATCTACAATTTGTCTACTTTTATAGGGTTACCAAGTTAAAATTTGGAGAAATGTCCAGCTGGTAAAGGATGAAAGGAAGGTGTGAGTCAGTATCCCTCACTGGCTTGTAATATTGGGCTTACATATGGGACAATGAGAGTTTCAACATTCAGTAGAAGATTGAAATGTCTGGGGGCCTTGTTCTCTTCCCAAGACTCTGGCTTGGATACCTTGAACTCCAAAATACGTGATGACTGAAAAAATAAAAAACTTGATTCAAAGATTTATCTATCTTTGGGATACATTCTCTTGGTTTTGCTGTCCATTTTATGGATGAAAGAATGGGATGTTTACACTTAATGAATGTGCATTAAATTCATTGACTTGCAGTTAGTGTATTAAAATAGTTGTTACTGTACCCTGAGAGCTGCCTCAGCACATTGTGGGAAAGGCGGCTACGATGGTATTGAACGCTTGGTGCTGGGGGCATCGTGATCTGTATCACTGTGTCTCCGTGAAAATTGACATCGAGTGGTCATTGGCAGCCTTTTGCCTCTACGTAATCACCATGTGTTACATCCTGTAGTAGTTTGTTCTTTATTAGCATGTTTTTAAAATGGATGATTATTTTTATTAAATTTTTTTTTTAATTTTAGTTTTCAATTACAGTTGACATTCAATATTATTTTACATTAGTTTCAGGTGCACAGCATAGTGGTTAGACAATTACGTAATTTACGACATGATCCCCTGGCACCACTGTTACTGCAATATTATTGACTGCATTCCCTATGCTGTACTTTACATCCCCGAGACTGTTTTGTAACTGCCAATTTGTACTCCTTAATCCCTTCACCTAGCCCCCAACCCCCTCTTATCTCGCAACCTTCAATTTGTTCTCTTTATGGATAATTATTTTTAAACTATATTTTAAAAACACTTTAAGTTAGTTTGGTTTTGGGGTTGGGGGTGCTGGGGTGCTATTGGTGTGTAGGCCCCTGCATAAGCATTTGCCAACGCCTGAGAAGAACGCAAGTTCCCGGAATGCTCTGCTCTCTGTAGACAGTGCCCGGTGTTCCCATACCCGGCGCTCTGAGTTATCGGTTCCCCTAAAGGAGCAGCTGTTTTTAATTTGACTAGATGATAACCGAGGTCCCAGCGACTTCAGCTCTGAGTGCCCCTCAGCGCTGCCATTTGATGGTGCTGCCCTTGTCAAGGCAAAAAAAGGGGAAAAGTGGAAGAGGATGAATATGATCGCCATTGGTCATGATGACATGGAGATACCCCAGTGCCATCAGCTACCAGGAATTCGAGCAGGAGATGGAATCTAGGCTCTGGAGGGAGCTCTTTGCTGTGAGTTGGTTTTTTGGATGATTAGAGAAATGCCGTCGTTCTCTGGGTTAATGTTTCTAACCCATTCAATTCCTTCCCAGTATTTCTTGACAGTCCAAAGTCCCTTGTTCAGTTGATGCATTTGGACATATTGCTAGGAAAATGCCCTCCCCCAGACCTCAGGTCTCCTCATCTTTTTCCTGAGAGACCAGGACAAAAATGAGGCCCACACAACAACGAGATAGATCTAAAGTAATACTCACTGTCCATTGAGGCGGACGAGAGTGGAGAGGATGAACCCCAGCAAGAAGCCGATGAAAGGCATCAGGGTGGAGGTGAGCCACAAGTGAGGTGTCATGACGAACATGATGCTCTTGCCCACGTTGATGACAGACAGCCATATGATGGCCACGCTGAGCAAAAGCATGATGATCATTCCTCCCTGCGAAGGAGGACAAAGGAAAGGCGATCAGAAGGGCAGTGGGGACGGCGGGTGGGTAGTAAAGCGCCATGGGCATTGGGGTGGGAAGCATTTTAATGGAAACAAATTGGTATTTGAAGTGGAAGTGAATACAAAAGACCTTTATTTTCCATCTTTTGGAATTCTTACCAGTAGCTGGGAAGCTTCTTGGAGGACAGAGACCTGATTAACACTTGTTACTAAAAGACTAAGCTAAGTGCAGTGTCAGCCTGACTCTCTGGAGAACAGATTTTCAGATAAGTGCTGAGGCTGTGAAGGAATGAGACTATTCAACCCTCCTGCAAAATGGTTCTTGTAAATTGAAAGTCCTCTTGCAAAGGCATTAACTCAAGAGCTTGTACACACAATCCAACAATATTGCCATTGCTCCAGGTATTTTGGAACTTATTTGATGTTATTAGAACCCATTATACTTGTCTCAAGTAGGAATTCCATTATGGGTAGGGACCTCATACATTTTAGGATGAATTTGACTTCTAGAAGTTGCCAAGAGTCATTTGAAGTGAAGCTGGTAAACAAGTTGGATGATCAAGTAAGGTAATGTGGTTTTAGATCCCAAATGGTGTATAACTAAAGCGATGAACCTACTTCCTTGAGTGACTTGAAAACTGGATATGAAGGAAGTTCCCAAAAAGAGCTTCAGAAATATCTTGCATAATAATAGCATCATCAAAAACAATACAGGTGTCCACCCTGTCCCAGGTAAGTTCTATGAAAGCAACACTTACTGATTTTATTAATATGATTAAATACATGTTAATATTGAATATGAAAGCCATATTTAGTTTTAAAAAGTCTAGTTGCAACTTCCATACCATTTAAATTTTCAATAGGTAGATTTATAATCTGCATTTTGGAGAATGGCATGTTCCAAACTGATAAAGTATATGCATAAATTTAAGGCTCTTTGGTCTTGTTCATCCTTTGAGTAAAGGTATATCAAACTTTTTTTAGAGCTTACCATGTTATTTTGTAATGATTATATGTGTTGGTTCAGTTTTCAGTTCATTCACTTGTACAGGGTTTGATACCTCTAGTATTATTTTAAAAAATTGTGGTAAAATATAACACAAAAGTTGCCATCTAAACCATTTTTTAGTGTACAATGTAGTGGCACTGATTACATTCACAAAGTTTTCCTGGTAACATTTTAATGTTTCTTTTGCTCAAATTCTAGCTGCACACTTTTGCATTTCTGTGTTTTTAATTCATGTTCCAACTGATGTGGTCATATAATACACCACCTGTACCAACTCGTTCCTATCCCATGATAGGAAGAAATTTCACAGATCTCATCAATAACTGCATGCTTCATGTTTTATTGAAAGACTAGGAATTGAGGTGCTCAGTTTGCTCTTGCATTTTGAGTTGATTGCTCCTTTGGATTCTTTTGTTGTCTTCTGCTGAGGGACCAAATAGTGTTTGATGCAGGCAAAAGAGTGTCCCAGATAATGGAGGGGGAAAGGGCTGCAGGAATTGTCCAAGAATTGAGGGGCCTTTTGCTCCGGGGGCACTCACTCTCATGCCCTCACTCTTGTTCTCCTGTGCTCGGGGCCTGTTGCGTGGCTACGAGCTCAGACATTGCTGAAACCCTGGTGTGAAAACCAGCTCAGCTGGTCTCAAGATGTGTGAACTTTGGTGAGCTGCTCAGCCTCGCTGAGGTTGATGGCACAGGACCTGCCATATAGGAACCTCTCACTAAATTGTAGCTCCTATTACTCATAGGTAAAGGAGAGGAAGCTAACATTCCAAAGTTTCCTGCCACAGTCAGTCTTGCCATGTGTGGAAATCTCATGTCCACAACCTCCTGCTGAGACAGGCCATAGGTAGTGGCTTCTCCATCAGTCACCATGTTTTGCGTCGGTAACACCTGACCACTGACTGTCCTGTCATAGGTGATTGAAACTGTGATGAGTGCCCATTCATGGGCAGCCACCTCCTTCAGCTTGACCAGGGGATGTCCTGGCCCAAAGTATTCCCACAAAGGTGGCCTGCACTGGTTGGTGAATGACCCAAGTAGTCCTATCCTCTCTTTTCGGGAGTTTTTAGAATTGCAAGGAAGCAGGAGCAGATGCAAGTGTTAAAGGACACAGAGGCCTGGGAGCAGCAGAAGCCACAAGTCTGCAGAAGCTATGTGGCAAAGGAGTCAGGTCAAGTCATCAGTAGCAACAGGTGGGAAAAGCATAGGTAGAGTGGTTGAGTCAGTGTAATGGCTGGACCCTTACTAAAAAGTGGTGGATGGCTTGCAGTAAAAGTGGCTTCTGTCCATGTTGTGCTCAATTTCATCAACTGCACAGCCTTGAATAAACCCTTGCGTAGGCAAGGTAAAGTGTTATTTGAACTTCCTTTCCAAACAGGGCATCCCTGAGACCCATCCTGGAGTATCTAAATATGGCCTCCCACTGGGAAATGCCAATGGTTGAACAGAGTTGGAGTAAGTACCTTCTGCCAAAGACTGTTTTCAGGAGTTAGATAGTTTTGATTTGAAAATCTCTAGGAGGGTTAAGTGAGCAAAGAGGCTGGGCTCATTTTTCAGCTTGAACTTCACTACATTTTATGGCAGCGGGAGATTAAGGATGAGTATAGACGTCAAAGAGCCATGAAAGCAAGGAAGCCTCAGCCCTCGTTTCGTGACGTCTGTTCCTGCATCCTCTGGGGCGACTTCTGTTGGGGAGTGTTTGGTCAGTGGAGCTGCTGACCTCTGGTTATCTAACCCTGGAGGTGGAGCCAAGGCAAACTGGGTCTAATGCACACCCGTCCCTGCCTTTCTAGCCCAGGTGTACCGTAGCCCTTTTAGTCTTCTCTGGGGTTGGTTTGATTCCGTTGTCACTGAGGAACGGAGCAGTGGGTGCGCAGCACGACTGGAGGAACAGGAGACTGATTGATAACCTTGACTCTGCCAAGGAACTTCCTTGGGCCTCGGTGATTCTACCCACAAATTGGGAATAAGGCAGGAGGCTGAACTTTACCTTGAAGGACTTTTCAGCTTTAAGATCTGAGATTCTTTTTGCACTCTCAGAGCAGTTTTAATTAAAGTTATTCTGAAGTAAAAAGGAGGCATATGTTCTTATATCAATTGCACTCGGGGTCCTAGTAATTTGGTTTTCTTATCTATAAAATGGGGGAGGATAGCCCTGGCCAGTGTGGCTTGGTTGGTTGGAATGTGGATCCGTACACCGAAAGAACGCATATTTAAGTTCGGGGTTCAATCTCCGGTCAGGGTGTGTTAGGGAGGCAACTGATTGATGTTTCTTTCTCACATTGATGTTTCTCTCTCTCTCAAATCAATAAACATATAAAAAAATAAAATGGAGGAGTATAGAGTTGCCTTAAATCATCAGGTTACTTCACATTTTTATGTTCTGTGATTTTTCTTTTTTTAATCCTCATTGGTTGACTTTTTTTCCCCATTGTTTTTAGAGAGAGGGAAAGGGAGAGAGGAAGGGAAAGAGAGAAACACTGATACAAGAGAGAAGCGTCGATTGGTTGCCTCCCATACGCACCTGGACTGGGGATTGGCCCCACAACCGAGTTATGTGCCTGATAGGGAATCGGAGCCACAACCTTTCAGTTATGAGATGATACTCCAACCAACTGAGCCACGCTGGCCAGGGCTATTCTGTGATTTTTCCCCCCCTTTATTCCTGTACCACACAAACTATCTTGAAGAAATGAAATGATGAACATAAACACATTTCTGGATTTTTTTTTTCCTCTTCTAATGTTTGGGAGAGAGAGAACTTGCTCTTTTATTCCTTTATTTATTCTCATGCACTAGGGAGCACTGTGATAGGTACTGGGACTCAGTGTAAAGTTACAGCCTTAGGATCTGTCTTCAAGAGGAACTCGAGATGAGCGGGGAATAAAAACAAACAGGTGTGTATAATACAGAATGACTAATGCTGCCAGGGTTAGCGTTGGGGGCTGTGAGAGTAGATAGGACCAGCCTCCTCACCAGGCTTGTGAGTTAAGGAAAGCGGCCTTGGGGAGATACCATTTGTGTGCAGCATGAAGGGTGAGTAGGTATGAGCCCAGCAAAAGATGGTGGGTGAGGTAGAACTTGGGGAGGGGAGTGTTCCAGGTGGGAGAAGGTGCAAAGAAAAGAGACTGGAGAGGTCAGTTAAGACCAAACTAAGAAGGGCCTGGGAAGCCACATTAAAGAGTTTAAAATTTATCCTGGGGGAGAGTAAGGAACCCCTGAGGGGCTCTAGGCAGTGGAGTGACATGGTGAAGTCTGTACTTTCCACCTTCCGGTTAAAACTGGGTCAAGGAGCCAGGTTAGAAGATTATTTCAGTTGTCTAGTGAGAGAGAATTGTGGCCTGAATGAAGACAGGGGAGACAGGATGGGGAGGAATGGATGGATTCAAGCAAATGCAGGCAGAGCTGACAATCACTGATTAATGTGAGTGTGGAGGGAGAGGGGACATCGGGAATAACTTCCCAGTTCAGGCTCAGGTAGTTGGGCACATTGAATGCCAGCCATTGAGCTAATCAGAGGGGGAGGGAGCAGGCTTGGGGAGGAGATGATTTCAGTTTAAGGCATGCGGAGTTTTAAGTGCCTGAAGCATATTCATGAAGAAAGGTTTAGCGGTCAGTAAATGGATTCCAGAGTGAGGAGACAGTTGAGGGCTGGAGAGGCTATTCTGCAAGTCATCTCAGCTCCTAGGTGTTGGCTGAGACGGACTAGCTCTCTCTTGGTGGGAGGATCTGGGGCTTAGGGAAGCCTGGAAAGAAAAGCAGAGAGCTTGAGCTGAATGCTGAGGACTTTTACCAGGGAGGCTCATCAGGGGGTCTGAAAAGAAGCGCAGGAGAGAAGCTGGAGCACTCAGCGTCCAAGGCTGCGGGCGAAGGCTCCTGAGAAGGAGCCGCTGGTCTACCAAACTGTCGGATTAGGAGAAGAAAGTGGGGCAAGTGGTCATCAGGATGCTGAGTGGACGGGAGACCAAGGGGGAGAGAAGAGAGGGATTTATGTGACTGAGACCAGCTGTGGAGGGCCCAGTCAGCGGTGAGAGCAGCCCTGGTGGAGGCGTGGTGGGCGCGGAAGCCGTGCAAGAGGATGTGCTTTTGGGGACAAGTGTTCCCCAAAGTGTGGTTAGGAAGGGGGCAGAAAGAGAGGTGTTGGCCAGAATGGGAGGTGAGGAATTTTTTGTTTTTAAAGATAGGAGATTAAAAAAAAAAAAAAAAAAAGACAAAGCCCTGGCTGGTGTGGTTGAGTTGTTTGGAGCATCATCCCATAAACCAGAAAGGTACAGGATCGATTCCTGGTCAGAGCACATATCGAGGTTTTAGTTTTGTCCCCCATCCAGGCACATGTGAGAGGCGACCGACTGATGTTTCTCTCCCTCCCTCCCTCTTTCCTTTCCCCTTTCTCTAAAATCAAGGAGCCTGTCCTCAGGGGAGGATTAAAAAAAAAAAAGATAGGAGAGGTGTGACTCCATATCAAGGCTGGTTGTGAAGAACTAACACAGAGATGTTCTAGAAATGAGAGCGAGGCGGAGGTGACGGTGGGGGCTGAGGCACATGATCAATAAAAGGAGATCCCTGAGAAGCGAGGGTGGAGAGAGTGGAGGATGCCACCCAGAGCGGAGGAGGGTGATCAGCATGCGCAGGAGGAAGAATGGCGTCTGTGTCTTTCAGCAGGTGGGGAGGAGAGCTGCGGCCACGGTATTAGACCTGTGGCAGGACAAGGGCAAAACCTGCTCTGACAATGTGAAAGTCACAATGTGAAAATCAAATAACCCTGAAAATCTGAATGGGAGCTTTTTTGTCTCAGGGCCCAAGCTGCTGCTGAGCCTTGGCTTCCAGGTAGCATGCTCTGTAGATGGGCCCATGGACACAGATCCTGGGGCAGGGCGGAAACAGGCCCTCAGTGTGTCAGGAGTCAGGGTCCTTCCCGGGGACAAGTGACGAGGAGTGATCCAGAGTGGATACTGACAGGGACCGAGCTCTAAGGTCACAGAAGTCGGCAGATGGACCACGGTTGCACTCCAAGAGTCTGTGATTCTTCCAAGGGCGAGGTGGTGGCATGATACCCTGTTTGTGACCATAGTGCTCCTCCGACCCTCTGGGGTCCTACTCACTGCACCCTCGTCCCATCCCACTCCTGAAATGCTGGGAGTGCACCCCACCTCTTCCCCTGGGCTCCACCCCTCTGGCTTCCTGACCAGTCAGCCAGGTTTGCCCTTGCTCGCTCTCTTCAGGCTCGTCCCCAGCCTTTCCCAAATCCTATATTTGTTCTTGTTTTGGCTCAAGACTGTCCATTCCAGGAGACCTTTCTGGGCTCCCTGGGCCTCACTAACTTCCTTGCATCCTGCCAGTGTTTGAGCACTGTGTTGGGTTTCGTTTCTCCTGTGTTAAATCACTTTCTGAAAACTGTCTGTGAATCCTCAGAGGATGTAGGATAAAAATTAGAATCTAATAGGTGCATAATAAAAATTTAATTTTATTATTAAAATAATGATGATGCCTTATAGTTGTATATGGTCTTTTATATTTTTCCTCTTAACTTTTTGAAAGTATTCTCAGGTACATTACAATCCCATTAAGTGGGTGTCCCAATAGTAGATCTTTGTCTTATCTTTTCCTTTCTTTTCCTTCCCTTTTTTCCCTTCCCTTCCCTTCCCTTCCCTTCCCTTCCCGTCCCTTCCCTTCCCTTCTCTTCCTTTCCCTTCCATTCTCTTCCTTTCCTTTTTTGTAAACAAGGGAAAAAAAAAACACAACACAGAAAAAAGCCCAAATGACTTGCGTCTAGCCTTACGCTGAGATGATAGTGGTGTTCTTGCTCCCCACCCAGGCCCCCAGATTCTTACCTTGATGATGTAGGGTACATAGTGTGGCCGTTTGGTTTTGAGGAAGATCCCTATGATGCAAGGAATGAGAGTCACGATCAGTGAGAACACAATGCTTCCATAGGGTACCTTGTCCTTCATGTCCCCATCATAGATCCCCCTGGAGTAAATGTACAGGAGGAGGGGCATCATGCCCAGGGCAATGAAGGTGGAACAGGTGGTCATCACGATGCTGGGTGGGAGACATAGGGAGAGTGCAGAGAGAAAGCCCATTAACATGGATGATTTTGTTGAGTGCTGGCCTTGTGCCAGACACTGTGCTAAGCACTTTACCTGTGTTGCTTCATTTCTTTTCCTGGCTAGTCTTACGGGGTAATTATACAATCTCCCTTTTGCTAAGGAGGCAGTTAAGGACTAGAAGAGTTGTGACTTGCCCAGGATCAAGCAGGTAGTAATGGCTGGAGGCAGGATGTGTACCCAAGTCTGTCCAACTGTATAATCCCTGTGTGCTTCATTATGGAAGGAATGCTCTGATCCCCTTTGTAACAGAACTCTTTTTGCTCTGAGCAGATGCTGTATACACAGCCCATTTAGAAGAAAGCTAACTGGGTGACTTCATCATTCTGATTATATCCCACTGGGTCACAGAACAGCACCCAGCCCACATCTGTGTCTGTCTTAGAGCCTCGCGGAGGGCCGGACATAATGGCTACATCCCACCAGGATGACAAGGATTAGCTACATTGGGAACATTTTCTCTTTTGGAGATTTTGAATGTGAGACACCATGACAGAACATGTGGTCTTTGAAAGTGAGTGGCATGGGAGGGGTGGTCAGGTAGATGCCAAAAACATGCAAAGGAAAAGTAAACAGGACCATGATTAGGAGGACTATAAAAAAACAGCAGCAGTGGAGAAGGCAGCAATAGCTACCCATTGCTGCATAAGTGACCAGACAACCGGTAACAGACCTGCTTTCTATCTTAATCATGGTTCTAGTCCCCAACGCTGATAGTTCTCATATTCTTTACTTTCTCATTTATCCTTACATTATTTAAGTAAATTGAGTGTGAGACTCAGAGCCTGAATAACATATCCTCCCAGCTCTAATTTGTATCTTAATTGCCCTATTACCATTTCCATTCAGAATCTAATACATGTTAGCCCCAGGACGGTGTAGGGGCACATGCCTTCCAGAAAGACCAACTGGGAGAATGAAGCTGCTAGGGAACCCTCTTGGATTTGTGGACACCGACCTAATGCTATTTGGCTCTGGCTTCCATTCTAGCAGGAAGGTTGGATGTGAAGGCTTGGCACAACCTCAGGAAAATCAGCACAGTGTATACCCCTCCTCCCCATAGCCCTGCCCTCTAGCCGCACTTCTTCACTGTTTCCATCAAGATGAACTGTGGCTTAAATGAACATCAAGTACAGCCTAGTCCAAAGGGTCCAGATTGTAGCCATCTCCAGAACAGCAACAGGGAGAGGATCACAGGGATAAGAAACTGTCAGAGGTGAGGAGACACCCTCAAAAAATATCATGTGTTGAATAATGGGGCAACCCTCCCTTACGAACACCTGAAACACTTAAGTACATGCCTGAGCTTGTAGGAAAGTAATAAAGGTTTCCAGGGATCAGAAACAAAGCAAAGTAAGTCTTCACTTAACATTGCATATATCTCACTTTTACCATCAGCTAATTGATACAAACAAGAGTTAAGTTCCTATAGCATCTTATCAACATTATAACGGAATGATATCGGATGAAATTTTAAATGTTATTCATTATTCGAGGACCTGCTGCAGTTAGTGGGTAAACTTATGTAGAAGGCACACTATGTGGGGGCGGGGCGGGGCGGCGGGGGGCGGGGGGGGGGGGCGCGGTTGTAGGAAGTAGAGCGCTGGCTTTGGTAATTTGGAGGCTTAGGTTTTAATGCCTAAGGGAGGGACCGGATTTGAGATTTTAGGCTTCTGAAAAGAGGAGAGTTGAAACAGAGAGATCAATAATAACAATTTGGAAAAATAAAACATTTAACTATCTTATGGGTCAAATATGAAATAATGAAAAGAAGAAAATATTTGTAATGGAATATAATATAATACACATTTAAAAACACGTGGGAAGATAACCTTGGATTAGGCAATATTTTCTTAGATATGACACCCAAAGCATGAACGACCAAAGAAAAAACATAGATTTGACTTCATCAAAATTAAAAGCCTTTGTGCTTCAAAGAACAGTATCAAAAATGTCTCCCACATAATGGGAGAAAATATTTGCAAATCATACAAGGGTTTAGTATCCAGAATATATAAAGAACTCTTACAACTCAACGACTTAAAAACCCCAAATAACTCAATTTAAAAGTGAGAAAAGGACTTGAATAGACATTTCTTCTTAGGAGACATGCAATTGGCCAATAAACATAAAAGAGAAATACAAATCAAAACTATAATGAGGTTCCATTTCACACCCACTAACATGTTTGCAGTAAAAATGCTAAGTCTTGGAGAGGATGTGGAAAAATTTTAATTTTCATATGTTATTGATGGGAATGTGAAATAGTACAGCCACTGTGGAAAACAGTTTGGCAGTGCCTCAAAAAGTTAGAGTTGTCATATGACTGAGCAATTCCATTTCCCAGGTACGTATTTCCTGGGACATATTTCCACACAAAAAACTTGTATACTAATGCGCATAGCAGGATTATATAATAGCCAAAATTGGAAAACAATAAAAAATCCATCAGCTGATAAATGGATAAGCAAAATATGGTGTCTCCATACAATTGAATATTACTCGGCCATAAAAGCAATGTGAAGTACTGCTACATGTGGTCACATGGGTGAACTTTGAAAACGTTATGGTAAGTGAAATAAGTAGAAATGTTAAAGGCCATATACTGTGTGATTCCATTTCTATGCAATTTATAAAGGGAAAAAGACCAGTTAGGTTGCCAGGGGCTGGGGTAAGGCAAGAATGGGGAGTGACTGCTAATGGGTACAGGGTTTTCTTGGGATAACTAAAATGTTCTGGAATTAGATAGTGGTGATAGTTGTACAACCTTAAGAAGACACTAAAAACTACCGAATTATACATTTTATAATGGTAAATTTTATGATGGTATGTGAATTACATTTCAAAAAATAAATTAATTTTAAAAAGTTGGGTAACATCTAAATTAATTCTTAGAGAAAAATGGATAGACAAATATTTACACAGGAAAATCAGAAAAACAAACAAAAATCAATGAGCTGAGCATTTCAGTTCAGAAACAAAGGAAACCCACTGGAAGTAGAAGAAAGGAAATATTTAAGATGAAAGAATAAACTTTAAAAATTATATAAGTTGGGAGGATCAATTAAAAATTAAACCAAAAGCAGTTTCTTTGCAAAGTCCAATAAAATAGACACTGCTGGCAAGACTAATCAGAGAAAAGGAGAGGAGGCCCAATTGAAGATATTAGGAAGAAAAACGGAACGTAATTTCAGATATAATTTTATACTTTTATTTTTCAATTTAGATTAATGGACAATTTCCTGGGAAATATAATCTACAAAAAAAATTCAAAATATAGCCGAAAACCTGAATCAACTTAAGATCATAAGGACATTTAATAAACTTTCTGAGACCTATCTTCCCAACTCCACATGGTTTTACAGTAGAGTTCTACTAGGCATTCAAAGTGTAGATAGTCTCAATATTATATAGAGAATACAAAAAGGGAGAACATATTCCATTTTTGTATATAAATAGTACACTTTTAGAACCCAAGCTGGAAAAAAAACATTATGAGAAGGGGAAATTAGTAGCCATCCTCACTTATGGACATAGAGGCAAAAAATAATAAAATATTAACAAATGAATCTAGTAATATCTTTATAAAATAAGAAAATGAACAAAATGGATTAATCCCAGCAACATAAGAATGGTTTAATATTAGATAATCTACTGATGTATATCACTAATATCAAGTTAAAGAAAAATGGTATGAGCATTTTATAGGTAGAAAAGTGTCATCCAAAAAAATTCAACGTTCAGGCATGCATGATAAAAATTAGCACACTAGCAACAGAGTGGAAATTCCTGAATCAAAAATCTATAGGAGAGAGGAGAGACCTGGCCGGTGTGGCTCAATGGGCTGAGCACTGGCCTGAGAACTAAAAGACCATTGGTCCAATTCCTGGTCAGGGCACATGCCCCGCTTGTGGGCCAGGTCCCTAGTTGGGGGTGTGCAAGAGGCAACGGATCAATATTTCTCTCCCTCTCCTTCTCTCTCCCTTCTCTCTCTAAAAATAAATAAATAAATAAATAACATCTTTAAAAAATCTATAGGAGACAGGAAACTTAATAGTGAAAAATTAGATGACTAAAGCAAGGATACCAGTTATCATCAACTTTGTTGTAAATTATACTACATATAGGTCTTTGTTAGCACAACAAAACAAGAAATAGGAAAGGTATAAAGATGAGAAAGGAAGAAACTAAATTTTCATTATATGTCAATGATAAGACTGCCCACAGAGAAAGTCAAAGTGAATTTCAATTATAACTAGTAAATAAGAGAATCCATGTGATTCTGAATACATTAACAATAAAAAATGAATCTATCATGCCTTGATATAATAGAAAAAATAATTATATTATGATTTTTAAAAGGGTACCATTTACAATATTTAGAAAACTATAAAATATTTAGAAATAAATCAAAAAGAGGTAAGTAAAATCTTTATGGGATGAATGATAAAACTTCATAAAAAAGGGATAAAATAAGACCTAAGTAAAAGAAAAGCTATACCATTTTCATGGATGGGAAGACTCAATATTATCAAGATAGCCTCTAAATTTATCTATAAATTTAATGCAAATTTAACCAAAATCCCAGAAACATTTTTTGTAGACTTGAGAGTGAATCCCAAAATTCAATTGCAATAATAAAAGGCCAAGAATAATGAGTGTAATTTTCAAGAACAAGGTAGGGGGACTCACCTTTCAGATATCAAAACTGATTATAAAGTTGTAATTAAGAAAATGTGATATTGTGTAAGGAGAGCCACAGAGATCAAAAGAAGAGGAGAGAGAGTCCAGACACAAGCCCATGCATACCTGTGAATCCGACCTGTGGGAGTGATGGCATTACAAATTACTAGACAAATATTCACTCAGTGGTCCTGGGAATTTTTTCTCTCACATAAAAAAGGTAAAATTAAAGCATAGCATACATAATAATTTCTAGGTCAATTGAAGATCTCCATGTGAAAAGCAAAACTTTAAAATTTTTCAAAGAAAATATAGGGGGATATCTTCATGACCTCAGAGGTAGTAAAGGACTTTTTAAAGGAACACAAAAAACGTAAACTGTCAAGGAAAAAAATAGGTAAATTTGATTAAATTAAGGTAAGTGCTCTGTATTATAAGACATTCTTATCAAAGTGTAAAGACAAGTCCCAAACTGTGAGTAGACCATTGCAACATATAAACAACAATACAAACTACACATTAATAAGAAAAAACACAACAGACTCATAAAATAATAGACAAAGAACATTATTTCTAGAAGAGGACACCCACATGGCCAATAAATATTTAAAAAGGCACTAGACCTCCCATGAAATTAAGTTTACAACCACCGTGACCCATGTTAGTATCACCAGATGGCAAAAATGGAAAAGTCTAACAATTTCAAATACCAGTGAAAACATGGAAAAAGTGGGACAACTACTTTAGAGACTGTTTGTAGCTGGTATGTGAACCTCACAATCCAGCCGTCCTGCTTTTATTACACCCTCTCTCCCATGTGAGCACCGGGGCACGTGCACGAGGCTGATCACAGCAGCAAAATGTGACATGCGCATGGAGGTCTGAGAGCAGGAGAAGAGATAAACACAAGCAAACACTATGGCAGTTCAAAGGCACAAAGGTGTTATTTTATTTATATGCCTACAGCTCAAGAAAAATAAAAGAAGCAAATTGTTAAATGACCTGGGCAATATGATAGTGTGTATGCAATTTAAAACCATGCCAATACTGTGAACAGTGTACCTTGTTAATGAATTGGTACATCAGTAGTAATAGTATAAACTATACTATAATGCTGCTAAATTCCAGGAGGTGCCCCCTATGGGGTGGGGAGAGAGGTTTGAGGTTGGGGAGGGGCACCCAGTGCTAGCTATTGATCTCTTCTTAGGAGAAAGGCCACACACACAGGTGGGCTTGTTTTGATGTCCTTGAGCGGAGGAGTCATGCTTACTTTGGCTTGGCGTGTCAGGAGTTCTGGAATTTGCTCTGGGACTTCATGTTCCTTGTGCACACAGCGGGTGTGGGAGCCAGGTTGTAGACCTTCAGGTACCTCCTCCATGTTTGTAAGTGCTGGACCCTGGTCAGGGACGCCCACCGCCTGACTTGCTGGAATCTGTGACTATCATGATCCTCAGTTTACTTTGAAGGATCGGAATGGGAGGTGACTTGTCCAGACTCTAATTCTGAGATTGGAACCTGTTCCATAGTAACACTTGGACCTGGTTGCCTCTCAGAGAGCTGGGGGGCCGGGGAAAAGAGCACATTTGGTTTCTTACTTATCCTTTCTGATTAAGTTCTCAGAGCACGGCACACACCCTGCTTTTGGACATCTGTACCCTGTGTTTGAGGAAGGGCTTTGAGCCGCTGTGCAGAGAAGCAAAGCTGAGGGAGCTGTCAGGGAACTTGTCAGAATCTCTGCAGTGAAGTGGAGACTTCTGGGAACCCGAATGGCTTCCATCTCCTCTTGGTTAGGTTTCCTGTGTCATGGTGGGTAGAGCTGTGGGAATACTTGGGTAGTGTCCACGTCTGTTGCTCCCACAGCCAGTGGCTCTGGTCTCTGCGGTAGCTGGGTCAGGGGGAGCAGATGAACTTGAGGGGCGTCAAAGGTGTTCAAAGGGGCCCAGTTCCCTCTGGCACTCTCTGTCCCCGACAAGTTAAGTTTGCTTCGGCTCTGAGGATATTTTCTCTTGCCTGTGTGTCACCTGCATTTTTTGGAGCTTGTCTAAGTGGCATCCCTGAGGAAGGAGCTGCCATGCTGGACTGCCCCGCGTGGTCTGCCTGGTGGCCCAGCCACCTGGAATGTACCCGGCACCTGTGACGGCAGCTGCCCCCGTTGTGAGGCAGGGCCACAGCAGCGAGAGAGCCCAGAGCTGGCTCCTGACACCATTTGCCTACAAATCCTGGGAAATCTCAGGCAAGACCCTGGACTTCAGCTTTCTCACTGATAAGGCGGAATTGCTGTCGTAAGACACCCTATTCTAAAAGCGAAATAAGATAGTGTTGTGCTGAGAGAAGTCCCAGGCTTGTCACCTTCCTGTGATATCTGGCCCTTGGAAACGTACCATTTAGCTTGCACGGCATTTAAAAAAAATTTGAATGAGTTGCCAATATTTAAGAATTTGGAGATTTCACATAAGAGGGGAGTTTCTACCTTCTCTGAAAAAGCAAGAAGCTGTGCTGCTGGTGGGTTTCCGCTGCCAGAGAACATCCATGATGTGCGCCCTATGTAGGCAGGCAAGGCCTTCGAGGCTGGCAGTCGGTCTCCAGTCATTTTGTTCATTTTTGTATGTGGCTGGCCCTGAAGGTATGTGAGGAAAAGCACAGGCTTTGGAGCCCTGGGCTCAGTTTCCTCATCTCTAATCTGGGCTCTTACACAGCCCCTCCTCACAGGATGCTGCGTGAGGCTTGGGACAGTGCTGGCTGGGTTTTATTGTCAGTATCATTATCATAATTAGAATACGTGCAACAAGTTGTCCTAGAGGAACTCAAATTGAAATATGCAGTCTGGCAGCATGTGCTGGTTGACGATGAGATTCACGCTCTGCAGCAGGGTCTGAGGCATGGCTTAATGCGCGTGGGAGGTTTGCCTGTGGGAAGGGGCTCTCTGGTGGAAGGTGGCTGTCCCTGCAGAGCATTATCTTTTCTGGGTCTGGGTAGAAGTGACAGTTTCCAGGGCCCGGGGCACAGAGGGTGAGCCGGAGAGCATAAGTGGTCACAAGCCTGAGTCACTGGAGGCCTTGTAGGTGGAACGGCCTCAGAAATGCAGCTATTGCTGAAGAGATCTCGTTAGTATCCACTGGCCAAGGAGGCTGGGACATCTGGTCACTGACCCTTAAGAACTCTTCCATTGTCCTTCACGCTGTCCTACCCCTCTCCGCTGCTGTCCAGGTCCAAAAGCCCTCAGAGAACCCCTTCCCCAACACTGAACTCCTGCATCCCTTCTAAACCAGAATTAAGATATAGTCTGGGTTTCTCAGGACACAAAGGCTGTGAAGAGCTTTGTCTAGAGGCCAGGCCCAGACTGAGGACTTGCTTTGCAGCAGGAGGGATTGAGATTAGGTAGAGGGAAGAATTTCCACACAGTGAGGTGGCTGGACATTGGATATGTCCCTTTGGGAGCCTGTACAAGCCAAGCCTCTTCTTCTCATCAACTATCTCAGTGAGGGTGAATCCCATGGGTGGAGACTCCAGAGCTGCTCAGATGGCTGGTCCTGGTAAACCCCACTTATCACTCTCTCTCTCTCTCTCTTTTTTTTTTCTTTTAAAAATCAGCCCTCGGCCCACTTGGCATCACTAGGAGGAGGTTCCTTCTTTGGTTGCTTGGACTGTCTGAATCCACTGCCTTACCTGGCATAGAAAAGAGTGTCTACTGAGGACCCAACTGAAGGGCACTGAGCTGGAGACTGAGGCTTAGATAAAGGCAGGAGGTTCTGTGGGTGCTTTTCCTCAGCCAGTACAGGGGTTACTGCTTGTCCTTGCCCCCAGTGTAGCCCAGCATAACCTGGCTGTCACTGGGAAACTCTTGCATCTACCTGGTTGTGTCTTTCCATGAAAATGTTCTATCTGTTGAGAGGACAGGGGAATCTGCCTGGACAGTTCAGAGGAGCTTTGGAAATTCCTGCTTGCTCTGCAGGGATTGGAGGTGCCCATTTGGTTCTAAGCCACCTTGATCTCCACCAAAATGTCCGGAACCAGTCTGCATCCCCTTTCAGATCTCTGGCCTCAAAGGACACAACTTGCCCACCGTTGTAGGCAGGTAAAGTTCTCCAGAGGCCCCTTTGGTTTAAATCAGTACTCCTTTAAGACAATCCTTATGCCCCACTTGAGATGCCTCTGGGAGTACAGGGGTCTCCAGGATGCCTCTGGGCCAGCTTGGTCCCTTTGGCTTTGTGTTTAAACCAGACATACTCCAGCCCCCACCCCCAGCCTAGCATCAGCTCTTGACAATAAATGCCTCCCACTTCCTGCCCTAGAATCACCCAGCCCTGACTCATTCCCCCTCTAGTCTTTAGTCCAGATTTCCCCCCTTGATTGTGAGGCCTCCAATGTGGCCCCTGTCCCCAGGCTGCTCCCTCCTCATCCCCAGTCCTACCTGAGGTTCATGTCGCCCTTCATGCTCAGGCTGAATAAGTTGGACAGGTTCCCCCCAGGGGAACAGCCACAGATCAGGATGGCCAGTGCCTCGATGTTGTTCAGCCGGAAGACCTTTCCCAGTGCAAAGGCAGTGAGGGGCATTATGCCATACTGCGCCACCAGGGCGATGGCCACCCCCTTCGGCTTCCAGAAGTGAGCCTTTATCTTGCTGAACTCCATGGTGCAGCCCAACGAGAGCATCATGATGAGCAACAGGGCCACCAGGGTGACCCTCAGCGCCAGGTCGGTGGGGCGCTTGCCGAAGTTGGGCGGCAGGGAGAAGTTGAGCGGGACAGACACGTTGAAGACCTCCATCCTCCTGCATGGAACTGGAAGGCCGACAGTGGCACACCTTAGCTCCCTCCGCAGCTCGGTCCTTGCTGGACACCTTCTTCACTCACCTCCCAGGGCAGAGTTTCAGGACACACAGAACTGGAACAGGTCTGATATTGGCCTGCTGTGGCATGCTGAACAGGCCAAAATGCAAATAGAGGGATTATGCAACCGGCTGTGGACCCAAAGGGGAGGCAGCCCAGACTCAATCTGCTTGGCCTGTCCTGTCCGTCTCCTCCGAATTCCTAAATCTTTCTTCGTGCCACTCACAGCCCTTTGCTGCTTCCAGAATAAGAGGCCTTATTTTCCTCCTTTGCCCTGCACTGGGCTCTCCCAGATGTTCTGCTCCTGGGGCCCAGTCCAGGGCCTGCCCCTGTCCAGGTCCTCTGCTCAGTCTTTGATGCCTTAGGAGGGTGCCCTCCCCACGCCTGCTCTGTCAGCTGCCCCCAAACCTTCGGGAGTGAAAAGAGCCAAGCATTATGTTACCTTTCCTTCCTGGTAGAGAGAGCATATCCCAAGGGGTTGTGTGACAGAGGAGGGACAGTTGTGTCTCTGGCCTCTGGGACAGGATATGTCCACGACTCTTTTCCCGGGAGATGAGGTGTCTGTGTCCTTCTCGCCTGTGCGGGGGCGAGGGGGGACACTAGTCCTAATCCCAAACCTGGATGGTGGGGGTCACGCTCACATCTGGAGGGAAGAGCCCGCAGGGGTGGCTGCGGGGGTCTCAGGAAGGGCAGCTCTGAGTGTCCCCTGGCTATAAAGCTTTGTGTCCAGACTCCCTGGCCAGCAGCCTGGGGAGCCCCATAGCTTGGGAAACTTTCTGAGCAAGGAGCAGAAATGCACAGGCGTTTCTTTCCAGCTTCCTTGACAGCTCTACTTGTTTCTATGCCTGTGTGTCTCAGGCTGGAAGCCCGGCTCTGGGCAAACTGCAGCGTCAGAGAGGGATAGGTGGAGACAGGCATGGGGGGGAAGTGAGGGGTAGGCTCGCAGTGCGCACGTGTGTGTGTGTGTGTGTGTGTGTGTGTGTGTGTGTGGTCTGTTCGAGCGTGTGTGGCCCTACTGAGCTTTGCTCCTCTCACCCCAGCGGCAGGGTAGTACCTTCAGAGGCGGGACAAGCGACCAGCCCTCAGAAATGCACTTGCCTCTTGGCTGAGTTAGAACCCATGGGGCCTTGATGGGGTCTCACAGGTTCATATTTGCTGAAGCAGGAGATGAAGCTTTTTGTGTGGGACTCCAGGGGATAGGAACCAGGCTGTGAACCACTGTGGGTCAGAGGGGAGATGGGTTTTGGCTTGGTATGAGGAAATGCCTAAAAATGAGTACATTCCAACAAGGCCCCCGCGACCTTTGGGATCCTGCATAGATAAAGGTTGGGCGACAGGGTCCTCCCCACCCAGGCCTACACAGAGAATCAGGTGGGTAAGCAGCACTCACAGGAAGCAGCCTGGTCTGGCTGAAGCAAGCCTGGAAGCCTGGAAGTTCACCCTGGCTCACTCTGCACTGCAGCCTCAAGCAAATCAGTAGCTCATTAGGTGCTTAATACACAACATTAAATTAAATCCACTATAAAGTAGAGGAGGAAAAGAGTAGCAAAAGTTTCCAACAATCAAAGAATATTTACCAGGAAAACTGCCGCAGAGCAGATTAAAAATTTTCCAAACGTTATACTATTGAATTAAAATAAAATAAAAATAAAAACCCTGAATGCAGTAATTATTTCTGGGAAGGAGGGCAACAAAACAGAAATATAACCCAAATAAGTATTTTTTAAAAATCACCATTTGGGAGCCCCTAATGTAATAGCTGATTCAGGTAAGGATCATCAACAGATGCTAAAACCTTTGGGGAAAAAGTAATTGGGGAATGGGATATTCATGTAGTTATTAACTGGTAATTATAGAGGGAAGATGTATACTTTTACATTGGCAAAACCTGGCAGTTACCCACCTAACCAAGAGATCAAACTTGGAATTCTTAATAGTGAGACAACCTGAAATCATATACCCCTTGAAGGAATGCTAAGAGAAATGCACGCTCTAAATATAGTCTAAAAGGTTTACTCTGAATCTCACCAAGTCTTTAGGTTTAATTAGCAGTTTATTGGAAATACAGGTGTTAGAAAAACAAATGAACTATAGAAAACTAACCAGACAAATCTAGAATATGGGACATTTTACAAAATAGCTAGTGTGTCCTCTTTAATGAATAAATGTTGTAACAAAGTTGGGGGTCTGTTCTACATGTAAAGAATAAAGAGACATAACCAAATGCAATGTATATTTGTATACTGGGTTGAAAAAAGATATTTTAAAACATGTTGGGGAGTAATTGGGGAAATTTGAATATGGACTATACATTACATGATATTATGGGATTATTGAATTAGTATTATGGTTATTTAGGGCAATGTTCTCATCTTAGGAGATGAAGGCTGATATCTTACTGGATGAAGTGTCTTGATGTCTGCAATTTATTTTAAAATGGTTTGGAAAAAATGTGTTTGTGTATTGTGTGTAAATAGAGAAAGGAAAAGCAGATATGGCAAAGTGATAATTGCTGAAACTATGTGCAGGACATACGGATACTCATTGCATTACTTTTCCAAAATGTTGGTCAGGTTGCAATTTTTCAAAACAAGAAGTTGAAGAGAAAAAGGACATAGGAAAGAGATGTTCAGGTAACAGGAGGAGACAAAGCATGGTTGGCAGAACTCAGGAAAACACAGCATTAGGGCTATAGAGGAACTAGAACAAAAATAAAAGACAACTAAGACAATCATAGTAAGGGGCGTGGAAGAGAGAGATGAGAAGGACAAGCAAAATAGAATGGCAATAAAGAATGAAAAAAGGGAGTCAGGAGAAAAATGATAGATATAGAATCCAAGGAATGAAGATCAAATAGACACATAATTGGAGCCTTCATAGAAGAAAACCAAAACAATGGAACAGATCAAATACAAATATGATTTTCTGAAAAAAGGAGACTTTAATTTATACTGTGTATCAGAAAAATTAATCCAGAAGAGTCAGCTGAGAGACATGCATTAGTAAAGTTTTTAGACTTCAGAGATGATCAATCAAGCAAAACGATCAAGTCACTTACAGGGGACAAAAATCAAGGTTCTCTACAGCAACACCAGAAGCTGGTGATGCAATACTTAAATGACTTTCCAGGAGAGAAAAATGTTACCTGAAGATTTTATATCTGGCTAAATTACCATTCAATGATAAAGACAGCCACTTAGTCTTGAACAAGAAAGAATTTAGAGAATGTTGCTTCTATGAACCTTTTTTGAGGAAACTACTAGTGGGTGAATGTCAGCCAACTAAGAGATAATAGGGGAAATTATGAAAACAATATTGGCCACAAGGTTTGGATACATTTACAATGGACTAACACTAACTAAAATTAGAGCGACTGGAATGGTGTGAAAATGATGTGACCCGACACTGTATAAACAATGTAATAAACAAATATTGTCAGAGGAAGGAGGAAAGTAGGTGAGAGGTAAAGTTTACTGATTATTTCATCTGATAACTAGGAGCCAATCACTAGAAGTAATTACTAGGAATTCATCTGTAATAACTAAGAGTCAGCTGGAGTCAAAAAAATATTTCTCAACAAGCCAAGTAATACAATAAAGCACTTTTTAAAAAGTAATTAATTCTAAGACAGATATTATTGACTAAAGTAGGTTAGAAGAGGAGAGGAAGGGAAGAAGAGCAAATGCGTTTACTTTTTTATTGTTCATAATAAGAAACTAATAGACATTTGTTAAATAATGGACAACTAGAGGTATGATGTAAAGCTTTCATTGTAAAAGTAACAACTAAAGCAAAAATAGAGGTCTTTTGAAATTTGAGAGTTACAGCAACAAAGACAACAGACTACATAGTGAAAGCTTTTTTAAAAAAGATGAATTCCTAGTAATTACTTCTAGTTATTGGCTCCTAGTTATTACAGATGGAATAATCAGTAAACTTTACCTCTCACCTACTTTCCTCCTTCCTCTGATAATATTTGTTTATTACATCGTTTATACAGTGTCAGGTCACATCATTTTCACACCATTCTCAGTCGCTCTAATTTTAGTTAGTGTTAGTCCATACCTGATAAAACAGAAATATAATATTAATATGCTAGAACTAAGGCTGATGTGATAAATCAATAAATGTTGAAATAGATTTAACTGGTCTATTAAAAGAAAAAAGATATTCAGACTCTTTTACAGGCAAAATCCACCTTTATACTGTCGTCAAGCAAATGATCCATCCAAGACTAAACATTGTCTGAGAGGTAGAAAAGTATGTACAAAGGTATATGAAACAAATGCAAAGAAAAGAGAGCACAGGTTATAACCTTAATATCACATAAGGTGAAAATGAAGAAAGGCTCTTTAAAATGCTCAAAGGTGCAATTCACAATGAGAAAGAAAACCTATGTACCAAGTAAGAAAGCACAATATTCATAAAGCTAAAGTTACAGGAGATCCAGGGGAAAAACAGACGAGCAAACAAATAGTAGGACACGTTCAGTCACCTCTTTCAATCAGTTATAGGTCAACTGGAAACAGTAAAATGGATATAGAAGACCAAAATATCAGAGAAGCAGGTACAGGTTTACAGTTTCTCATTGAAGACTCACAATCGTTTTTCAAAGTTTGGAAAGGTGAGGCAGCACGTGCACTGGGCGGCACCTGACATCCCAACTGGGGTCTGGGTAGCACTGTCAGCAAACACAGCGACGTGTCTGCAGCAAATCTATGATAAGTAAGTCAAGACAATAAATAGCCTCTCACCGGTAGAGATTAGGGTTTCCTGTCAAAAGAATTACAGACAAACGTTTAGATGTCAGAGCATTTTGGGTTGGGGAACTACAAGGCAGGGAATGTGAATCTGTATTTGATTCCACATTAGGAAAACTTTGAACTTTTCACTGTCTAAAATAAGGAATGAAGTACCTTGGAAGTGTCTGTCACTGGGGCTTGGGTGGGTGGGACAAGTTCAAGCAGAGGTGCCCATTTTTCAGGAACCTTGAGTACCCAGTGGGGAGCTGGACCAGGAGACTGGCATGTTATTTTCTGACTCAGGATTCTAGGGTTAGACTGGCTCGGGGAGGGGGTGTGTTAGCGAAGCGGGGATGAACAAAGGGGTTCACACAATCCTAATCATGGTACCAGATCAATGTTCCAACACGTGGTTGGGAAATCTGCGTGCAAGCTGCTAAATCAGCAAAGATAGCAAGCACACTCTTCAACTCACTCTCAGAGGATTGATACCATTCCAAAGTAAACATAAAATGTGCCGAAAGAGGGGTGTTGAAAGAACAGCTAGTATGGTTCCCCTCTTCCTATGGCTGGAGACGGTGACACCAGGCCTGGGGTTCTTCTGAACTCCTCCTGTCCCACAAAATACACCTGCCAAGGCCTGAATTTGATGCGGCACAGCTGGGAGTCTCAGCAGGTTTCCTGGTAGTCACGGTGATGCTGATTCTGGAGAATGTGGCCCATCTCCGAGAGCTGATAGGTCACGTGGACACCGGTGAGAGGAGGCAGTGGTGGGTGGAGGGCGTTAGGTCCTTCATGGACCAGGATCTGCCGACTTGATGATTATGGGTTAGAAGGGAAGCCAACCCCCTGTGCCTTACAACGTTCACTGAAGTTCTTCACTATCTTCCTGGAATCACTCAGGCTGGGGTTATTGCCACGCTCCTCGTGTTTCCTGCTCCCCTCAGCCTGGAAAGCGGACGGGCTGGTGGAAAGGTCAGCTTCACCCCCAGAGGTGCTTGCTACCAGCTCATAAATGTGAGCAAACACTCCGTGGCAAAGGAGGGGGCAAAGTGCATGGGAGACTAAAGGTCCCAGGTGGAGAGTGTGGCATTTGCAGGGTCAGGGATTGATTACTTTAAGACTTAAACAAAATAACACAAGTCATATGGCCTATTTTGGAGCAGGCAGAAAATAAAGATAAGCACAAAGAAGAAAACAAAAATCTCACCACCCAGAGATAAGCATGGTTAATATTTTAGTCTGGTGGTTTCCAACCAGCTTCCTAGAGGACCCAGGATTTTGTGGAGGTGCTTCCAAACCTCCATAAATGCTGGCTGGAATCTAATCGAAAAAGCCTAAGAGGTTTGGATTGTGTCAAAATGGCCATAAGCAAACGTGCAGGTGAGCCCATGAGCAATAACCGCACGGAGACCACCAATCTGGGAAGGTGTGCGTCTCTCTCTGCCAGCCGTGAACCCAGCTCCTCCCGCCATTCCTGGCACTAACTTGTGCTCGCCATGAATGTGGCTAGGTGGGCAGGCTGGAGCCCTGCAGCCCCGCAGGCTCGCTGCGAGAAATCCGCAGGCGCACACACCAAGGCAGCGCACCGCGCCGTCCTGGATTATGGGGCACGGGAGGTCAGGGCCTTTCTTTCTGCCCACAAATGTTCACCGCCCGCTCCCAACACCCGGGGCAATTGAGGGGTGTGCAACAAGAAGTAAATTTGTAACACATCGTGGTGTCATGGCATTATATAATGGATCATTTTAGCACCAGTCTTTTTATTTTTATTATTGAGGGAGGTATCTTGCAATAGGAATATCTTTAAACAGGAATACCTTCTAATAAGTGGCGAGATGCTAATGCTGCGCATTAACCTTCCCACTCCCTAAGCCCACACTGTCCTGCATCCTGTGGCCCCGCCCCTGCCTGGCTGGTAAGCTCTCAGGTCTTCAGAGGAGGATTTCAGAAGTGCAGAGAGAAAGAAGCATGTGGATACTTTGCTTTTAAAAAAAATTTTTTTTCTTTTATTTTTTAAAATTCTCACTTGGGGAGATTTTTACACTGATTTTAGAGAGAAAGGAAGTTGGGGGTAGGGCGGGCGGAGAGAGAAACATCTATGTGAGAGACAAACATTGAGTGGTCGCCTTCCGTAGGCACCCTGACTGGGATCGATTCCTTCTGCAGCCACACAACTCGGTGAGTGCTGCTTGTCTTTTATTGGACATTCAAAACAGAGAGAAGTCTTGATGGCTGTTTTCAAGACTGAGGTCTAAACAGGTTTCAGAAGATCTGGGAGGAGGAAGGAAGAGGATCAGAGAGGGAGCCAGAGAGAAACAAATCTGCTTGTGTCCTGTCCCCTCTGCCCCCCCCCCCAGGGTCACGACCTTGGGTTGGGCACGGTCACCTGGATAAATTTGGGGGTCCTTAGGGCAGAGATGACCTGTGCTTCTTCCCAGTGGGGCCTGGGGAGACCCTTCCCAGGGTCTCCTGCTCTGGCCAGCAGCAACTGAGTGGAGGGGGCAGATTGGCTCATCTGGGTAGAGAAGACCGAGGCAGGAGACCCCTGCCCTTGAATCCTGCGGCCTCAAGGGCGTGTGCCTGGCTGCATTTCAAGGGACTTCATGGCTGGGGTAAAAGGAGTAGGTGCACCAACAGCCCATGAGTGGGCAAGGAGTGTCCCGGGCAGAGGGGAGATAAGTGGAGAGGGTCTGGGCCTGGGGCTTGCTTGGCATTTTGGAGCGTGGGAAGGAGGCTCAGGGAGCCAAGCTGCCAAGAGCAGGAGCCAGAAGCCAGGGTAAGAAGTCATAAGCCAAGTGGCTTTGTGTGGCTTTGACACAAGCCAAGAAGTCAGGGTGATGAGTAAGAGAGGGAGCCACAGCTGGGCTTTGTCAGACATGGAAAAGATCTTCTAGTTTATCTCTGGAGTGGCAAGAAACCACGGAAAGTTTTAAAGAGGGAAGTGACCTGTCAGATCTGGCTGCTTCGTGGAAAACGCCTTCAGCTGAGCAAGTGCGGACACAGAGGCTGTTGCAATAAACCTGACCAGAGATGAAGGTTTCTTAGAATCTCTCTGCGCCCTCCGGCGGAGGCCACCAGCCACATGCTGGTTATGGGCACCTGAATGTGGCTAGTCTGAATTGAGGTGTGCTGCAGGTGTAAAATATTGAATTTTGGAGATTTATTACAAAAATAAGAAAATTAAATTTCACAATGATAACTTTTTTCCATCTAAATTTTATATATTTGAATTTCACATTGAGAACTTTTAAAAATATTGATTACATGTTGAAATGATAATATTTTGACTACTCTGGGTTAATAAAAATGTGTTATTAAAATTAATCTGACCAGTTTCATGTTACTTTTAAAATCTGGCTTCTAGAAAATGTGAACTTGCATATGTGGCTTGCATCAGGTTTCTGTGAACAGTCCTGAACTAGAGCGTGAACGGGGGCGGGGGATGGGGGGTTGCCAAGAAATGAATCGGTTCAACCTTGTTTCTGAAAGCAGAGCGGCTGAGAGCCCGAGGGGTAAGAAGCGAGGGCTGGGCAGTTGGTTTACTGGTGGTGCCGTTTACAGAGACGGGGGACGCCGAGGAAGGAGCAAAGTCATGAATACATTTTGGAAATGCTGAGTGAGAGGTCTCTCTCTCACTCAGAGGGTTAACTATGGAGCTGGAATTCAGAGGGAAAGACAGAGACCATCCATGTGTGGACGGCAGTTGCGGTGCTGGGACCACAGGAGATGAACGTGGATGTGGACAGGTCGGGGGTCAGAGCTCTGAGCTCTCCCAGCATTTAGAGTTGGGGAAAAGGAGGAAGATCTAGTAAAGAAAACTGAGGAAGAATGAATGGCTGGTGAGGCAGCAGAAACTCAGGAGAGGGCGTGCCAGAACTCCTGGAAAACTTCAGCTGGAGGTTCTGAGTTGAGTGCAGACTGCCGGCTGGAAGCTGGGTTCCTGAGAGAAGGAGGCAGGCAAAGGCTGACAGGCATCGCTTGGCCCCTGATGCCAAGCTTCCTTCCGAACAGTCGCTGTACCTCCTCAGGGGAGGGGGAAGGAAGGGAATTATACAAAGCCAAGGGATTGGAGGTGCCCCCAGGCCCCCCTTTACCTTTCTCCCCTGAGAATCCAAACAGCGGTCTAAACTGAGCCAGTTCAATGCCACGCCCAACAGAGCTCTTTGAGTTGAGTCTGACTGTCAGCCCAAAGTACAGCTCTGTTCAAAACACGCACACCCACACACAGACCCACACCCACACACCACTTAGCAGCCCTGCATGCCCCACAGGATTCAAATCCATACTTTTAGGGAGACTTGGTGTTGTTTTGGAATCCTCCCCATCCTGTTGGAGGCCCAACGGTCCTAGGAAGGCGGTGTCTTCTTCGAACGTTTGTCACGTTGGTGTGCACTGAGCTGAGGCACTTGATCAGTACCTGGCAACTTCACAGGACCCTTTCCACGCACTCTTCAGTTCTCTGTTTGCCTCCGTGGCCTTCCTCCCAGGTGGAAATCTGGGGGACAGAGCAGAGACCGGTGGGGCGAACCGGCCGGCAGCCCTGGGGCACTCACTGCAGTGGACAGTTTTCAGGATTTGAACTCCCAGAAGCCACCTACTTTACTTGCTGTGGTCACAGGGCCCAGGGTTAGAAAACTGTTTTATTGGGAGTGAAGGCTGCCTTAACGGCAAAGGTAAGAGGGATTCCTGCCTGGGGAGCAGTTACCCTGAGTCGAGGGTGGCCAACGCCCAGCCCTGCTGCTTCCTGCCTGTTTAAGTCTGATCTGACCCTTCAGCTTCCTATGAATTTAATTCTAAGGGAAACCCTCTCTCCTTTCAACAACACCCCCTTTTAAGACCATCGAAGTTGATTTATGTGCCTTTCAGCCAGGCACTCTGACCAACACCAGATACGGAAACATTATTGGATTGGGTTTCCCATGGTGGGGGGACAGGTACAGTGTGCAGCATCCCAGAAGTCATTGCCAAGGTTCTCTTTTTTGATCTGGGTAATGCGTACTTACCTTTAGGACATATATGCATTATTTAGATGTAGGAAGTCCTTCATAATACATATAAGCACTTAGAGAAATTATTGGAATACATTGGAAATCCAGTGTCAGCTTAGATTTCTCAATGCAGCTCTGTTCACGTGGGGAAAAGAAAAGTGGTCCTACTTTCTCTCATGTAGTGTCCTAGATCAGGAATATGAAATAGTCCTTGACAGCAACAAACTGGATCTGGTAAATATTTTTGTGCCATGGGAATGCAGTCTGTTCAATGCAATGCTATGTCACAGTATCAGCTGTGACAGCCATCTGAAGTCAGCCAAGATTCTGAAATCAAATAGTCACGGAAAAAGCATTATCAATAAGGGGTGAGGTATTATCTCCATCATAAGTCCTTAAATTTACCTCTGGGCAAAAAAGTTGCCCACTTAGAAAAATTACAAAAGAAAGCTAAGAAGAAATAGAAGAAAGTTAGAACCATTTTGCTGACAAAGTCAGCACGAGAATTTTTAAGCATGTTTGGACACTGTTGTATATCGGTATGCTTGTAAAATTGTTGTGTGAATGATTACAGCTTTATATGAATACATGTAGGACATTCCTTACTTGAGCATAAGGAAATACATAATTTCTGTTTTTATTAAATAAGAACCCTTATTACAACTAAACATAGTTAAAACAGGTTTGAAGAGACCCAAGTCATCATTAGCTTCCCAGGAACCCAAATGTCTTCGTCTGGTTCTGGGAAGGAGTACAGCTTGGTCTAGTTTATGTTCCCTATAGCTCCTGGACAGGCGTTAAGTAAATGATTGGTACAATGGCAATCATATCACAATAGATAGGTGTATAAAATCAACATGTTGTATGCCTCAAACTTGCACAATGTTACATACCAATTATATCCCAATAAAAGAGAACAAAATGATTGCTTGTGCCTGATAGGTCACATTCTGTGTTTACCAGAAAAATCAAACCAATAGACAAAATCTAAGCCGCCCTTACCAATTCTGCCACCAGATGGCAGCAAGTCACCTCTTATGGGATCGCCTTGCACCTGGGGACTGCTGGGCGGCTGGGGCGTGGATCGGGGCGGTGGGGCGGCAAATTGGGGTGTGTGTAGAGGCTGAAATCCATTACTCCTGAAATACTAGGCTAAGTACTCAGCCATGAAAATTTCACTTAATACTCATATCTATGAGGTAGGTATTAATATTGTCACCATTTTGCAACAGAGACAACTGAAGTTTAGAGAGGTTAAGTGATCTGGCTAAGGTCATATGCACAGCCTTATGACCTTAAGCTGCAGAGTCAGGATCAACTGACTTCAGAGCTTGAGATCTCTGCCACTGTGTTTTATAGCTTTTCCCAAAATGTATACACACATAACACCATACAGGAAGACGGCCAAAAAGAGTGTGTGTGCTGTTTAGGATTATGGGCAAATTACAGAGATTGCATTTCCTATTTTCCATATTTGAAATGAATTATAGAGTAAAATTGCCAAGTTCCAGAAAACAATTTTGGGATTTTGATTAAGAATTGCATTTAATTTATGAAACACTCTGGGTAGATTTACCATTTACATGATATTTAGAATTCCTATCTAGGATTATGGCAAATCTTTCCATATATATTCAAATTATTTCTGTCCTGCCCTTAAATTAAATGTGATTGTTTTAAATGCACAGATCTCACACATTTCTTGTTAAGTTTGCTTCTAGGTATTTCATAGTTTTGGTTGCTATTTGAAATGAACTTTCCCTCCAGTTTCTGTTTTTAACTGGATATTTCTGTTCTATGTCAAGGTAAATGATTCTTTGGTATTAGTTTTTTATTTATCCACTGTATCAAATCATCTTATTTTCAAAATTGACGTAACATTTACATAACATAAAATTAACCATTTTACTTTTTGTTTTTTTTAAATAAAAATTAACCATTTTAAAATTTCGTACATTCACAATGTTGGGTCTATGTCCAGCTCCAAGACATTGAATTACCCTGGAGTACAACCCCACACTGTTATTCCCCATGAACCATCTTATTTTTTTAAATTGATTTTTAAAAAAGATTTTATTTGTTTATTTTTAGACAGAGGGGAAGGGAGGGAGAAAGAAAGGGAGAGAGAGAGAGAAACATCAATGTGTGGTTGTCTCTCACACATCTCCAACTGAGGACCTGGCCCGAAACCCAGACATGTGCCCTGACTGGTGACTGAGTTATAGGCCAGCGCTCAGTCCACTGAGCCACACCAGCTGGGGCTGAACTTTTAGAAACGGGGCTGTAAAACCCATCGAAATCACCGGGCCATGCAGCATGGCGACCAGGTGGAGGTGGCAGTGATGTGATATGATGAGGCAGGCCGTGGATCTCCTTGTCTCCTAACGCGTGGGAAACCCCACAGGTGTGGGCTTTTTCCATGACAGAGGCTGACTCAGCTTCCGACCTTCCTTCCTTCCTTGCAGCTAGCCCTCCCCACTTCCAAGATGAAGCTGAGGCCGTGCTGACTTGCTGCCTGGACTCTTTGCTTCTCCTGTTGTTAGGAACAGCTCCTCACATTTCCTCAAGTTGGCATGGGAAGCCCTGGGTGTGTTTTGCCATGATCCAGGTAGGGAAATGATATGGGTCTAAGCTTTCTCCAAACTTTAGTCACATCTCTACCCCTACTCTCAGTCTGCCTGAAAAAAAAAGTTCAGGATATTCACACTGAAACAACCCTCAGCCCTCCTTTGACCAGTTGGAAGCCTGAGTCTTGCTGCCAAGGGTAAGTGGTGCTGTTGCGTGGCTGGAGCCCAGCTACGTGCTGCTAGGCCAGCCAAGGAGCCCCGGGCTTGGTGACGGTGCAGGGGTGGGCTGAGGGCAAATACGCCCCAGTCTTGGTGTGTGGTCGTCAGTACTCAGGGGTATTTATTTAATATCTTCATATTATTTGTATAAACTGAAATTGATTTAATTCTTAAGTAAACTTCTTGATTAGTGATTAGCAGACATTTGGCCGTGCCCAAAACTCCTGCAGAGACATTTGATCCACGCCAAAGGTCCTTGGAATTTGGTCATGTCCAACACGGCCCAGCTTAAAAGACATCTCTGGGTTCAAATAGCCCATAATGTTTATTACTATTTTTGTTTTACAGGGTTAATACATAAAACATACTATCATGTTTTACAGGTCTAATAACTGTGCTGTGAGTGTATTGCCAAAGTAACACTTTTCCCTTGGTAGCTAGGCCAGTAATGGCACATAGGGTTAGGTGGATGGGTCAGGGTTGAATCTTGCAGAGAAATGGGATTTATATTAACTACGGAGACTAAATATCTCACGGATGTTTTAGACAAGACCAGACGTCCTGCAAGGAGACTTCCACATTCTTTTTTTTTGGGAGGGGGGGCCACTGAAGAGTTTAGTGGCACACTAGAAGAAAATACTGGTAAATATTTATGTAGTCTTGGAGTAGGGGCATATTCTAAATATAACACCAAATAGAGACGCCATAAAGGGGAACACTAATTCATTTAATTTGAAGTTTAAAAACGTCTCTGCATTAAAAAATCATAAAGTTAAAAAAACCAAAGTAACACACCTATAAAAATGACATATATGAAAGGCAGTGATTGATATCTTTAATGTATAAGGAGCTTTTACAAATCAATAGGAAAAAGACAAATACCCCAGTGGGAGTATTGGAAAAACATATGAAGAAGACAAATGGATGACTGAGAAACATTAAGAAATGCCCGGTTCTAGTAGTAATTAAAGGAGGGATCATTAAAATGACAGAGATTAAGTTTTTTCAGCTTCCAAATGAATTAAAAATTTCAGAGTGGGTCTAACTTGAGGGGGATGTACGACAGGGAGACCAGCCTGGCTCCTCCCCCCGGCACCCCCCCCCCCCCCCCCGCTCCCCGTCCCTGCTGCTGTGGGCGGGGCCTTGGCAAGGCTTTGGTGGGAGGTGATTTGGGGTCATCCATAAAAATCTTTAACAAACATTACATATCCTTGTACCCAGGAGTTTCACTTCTGGTAATTTGTCCTAAGGACATGATACTGGATGTGCCCAAAGATATAGCTGTTCAGGGATGTTGACGGTATCCTTTTTATTTTTACTTTTTCAAATATATATTTTTATTTATTTTTTTATTTATTGATTTATGAGAGAGAGAGAGAGAGAGAGAGAGAGGAAGGGAAAGAGAGAGAGGGAAACACTGATTTGTTGTTCCACTTATTTATGCCTTCATTGGTTGATTGTTGTATGTGCTCTGACTGAGGACTGAACCAGCCATTTTGGTGTATCAAGATGACACTCTAACCAACTGAGCTAGCTGGTCAGGGTGACAGTAGCCTTTAGAAAAAATAGCATGAAAAGGAGACAACCTAAATAAGTACATGGCCATTTAACATGATGAGAGATGTCTTTTTATTGACTTAGATGTTCATGGTGTATTATTAGGTGAGAAATTGAAATAGTATGTATAATAAAATTCCTTTTATGAAAATAAATTTAATGTATGCATGACATATTTAAAAAATAGATTGGGCTTTGCAACAAGATATTCACAGTGGATGCCTCAAAGCAGGGAAGGAGGAATAAGGATTATACGTGACTTTTTTCTTTTGGCTTATTGATATCTCCCTTTTATTTCAATGTTGAAATATCCTTACTAGTTTTTGCATGTGTTTTTGTTTTACTTTCTTAGGTTTTTAAAAAATTACAAGAGTCCTACAGGCTTGTAAGAAATTCAAACCAGACAGGAGTGTATAGATGCATTTCCTCTCACCACTCCGTTCCCCTGAGAGGACCACTGTGGACAGGCTGGCGTATGTTTCTCCAGACATTTGTATGCACATGTAAACATATGTATGTATATTTTAATACAAATGGGATCACACTATATACACTGTGCTGTATCTGCTTTTTTCACTAAACAGTATGTCATGGACATCGTTGCATGTCAATACATATAGACCAACCTTATGCTTAAAAAAAAATGCTTGCCTTTCAACAGCTGCATATTATTACCATGCACAGATAAATCCAAATCTTTTTTTCTGATTTTTCTATACTGAGTATGTGTTACCTGTGTAATGGAAATGTAATAAAATGTTTTCTTGGAAAAAATAGAAAAACAAAGAAAGGAAGAAATGAAGGAAGGGAGGGAGGGTGGAAAGCAGACAATTTTTTGGTTCATTTTTCCTTTCATGTGGGTTTGGGGTCCCTTCTACTTGGGGGATATCTTTGCTTCTGGAGAGCTGTCGGGGCTTGATGAAGTCCAGGAGGAAGACTTACCTCCTCCACGATTAAAGAAAAGAGGTCCAAAGCAGGCTGATGTGGCTGGTGGTTGGAGGGTCGTCCCCATAACCAAAAGGTTGTTGGTCGATTCCTGGTCTAGGATGTGGGTTTGAGTTCTGGTCTGAGCATGTGCAGGAGGCAACCAATCGATGCTTCTCTCTTGCATTGATGTTTCTCTCTCTCCCTTCCTCTTTCTCTAAGAGCAATGAAAAAAAAATGTCCTTGGATGAGGATTGAAAAACAATAAAAACGTCCAGGGACTTAGGGATTTTTTGGTGTTCCCACATTCTTTTTAAAAATTTATGTTTGAAGACAGAAGTAATACATGAAAACCTTCCCAATATTTTACTATTCTTATAAATATTTTCTAGTTTATTTTCCATGTCTGTTGCTGGGTTGAGGATTGCTCCTCTGTGTGTGTATGTGTGTATCCATCTAGGTACCAAGACCCGTGCTAGGCACTGAAGCTGTTAAGACAGTCTTCAATGAACCCCCATTAGGGAGTATTAGAAAGCCAGCTCCCTTGGCCCCCCACCTCTATCCCATGTGGCTTCCCCTCTTGCTTTCTTCACGTGCAGCCATAGCTGGGGCTGGGGGACTGGATTAGTTATCTCTAGCAGAGACAATGTGTGTGGTGAAGTCAGTTGCCCAATGCAGAGTCAGCTTCCAGTGGGTCACAGTGGGGCCAGGAAGCTTGTGACTCCTAGTGAGTATGGAAACCCTGCGCTTGCTAAGCCCCGGCCCTGGGCTTTGGAATTTGTTATAGACTAAATGTTTGTGTCCTCCAAAATTCATATGTTGAAACCCTATCTTCCCATGTGATGGTTTTAGGAGACAGATTTAGGGAGGTGATTAGGATTAAATGAGGTCATGAGAGTGGAGCCCACAGGAAGGAAATTAGTTTCCTTTTAAGAGTCATAAGAGAGGCTGCTTCTACTCTCTGTTCTCCACCATGTGAGGACACAGCAAAGAGACAGCAGTCTCCAAACTGGAAGAGAACTCTCCCCAGGACTCAACTATGATCTCAGACTTCAGCTTCCAGAACTGTGAGAAATAAACTTCTAATGTTCATAAGTCCCCCAGTGCATGGTATTTCTGTTATAGAAGCCCACACAACTGAGACATTACGGAATGCTGGTGGTTCCAGAAGGACCATGGACTTGCACCTAGACAGCAGAGGATTGGGGACCCTTCTGGGTAGGGCAGGAGAATGATCGTAGGAGACATTCTAGATTATGCCTGGGACCTCATCAAGCCCCAACAGCTCTCCAGAAGCAAAGATATCTCCCAAGTAGAAGGGGTCCCAAGTCCACATGCTTTCCCCTGAGCAACCTTGGAGTTCACGCTGATGGTCCCTCCAGCTTGCTGGTTTCACAGGTCCAACCTTACCTCTCTCATCCCTGACTTGCTCTCTTTTTTGATTGTGTATTTTCCTTATTGATAATCTAAATTAAAATTTCTGAAAGATTTAACGTTTATTAAATCAGTCAACAATTTTCCAGAGATCTTTCTGTATTGTGTAAATAAACATCAACAGCAATGCTTTTGGTCATAAAAAATAAAGTGAAACAAGGGTTAAAGTGGAATCAACAGGGATTTACATTTTTTTAAAAAGTTTTTTAAAAAATATTTGTTTATTTTTAGAGAGGGAGAGGGAGGAAAAGAGGGGGAAGAAACATCAACGTGTGGTTGCCTCTCATGCACCCCCTACTGGGGACCTGGCCTGCAACCCAACCATATGCCCTGACTGGGAATCAAACCAGTGACCCTTTGGCTCACAGGTCAGCACTCAATCCACTGAGCCACACCAGACAGGGTTAGGAATCAACAGGGATTTGCCATATAGGTAAAATCGTCCTGAGAGGTGAGGACTGGAATATAGGACCCAGGTCATGAAATCTTAGTTTTACGTGTTACTTCATCTTCATGTTATGTCTAGAACTCTACCTGCACATAGGTCAACAGAAAAAATTTTTGAACATCATTCATCATGGTTTTAACTGGAATAGATGAATAATTCCCTCACGTTGTAGAAATGTGGTTGTTGATCTTGGCACATCAATGTTCTGTCCCTTCCCTCAACCCTCCCCACCCCAACAATGTCTTCCCTTTTAAATTGAAAACTTTAAAAAATACACAAAGCATAAAAAATAGTTTATTAAAAGTGTGTACCCTTCACTCACCTTCAACAGTCACTGATGACCAACTTCATTTCATCTATACTTAATCTACATCCCCACTCCTCTAATTTTCAAGCAAATCCAAGTCATTATATCATTTTATCTGTAAATATTTCATTACATAGCTCTAAAAGTCAGAGCTTTAAAAAAATATAACCCCAATATCATATTCATACCTAAAGAAATGAACAGTCCCTTAATTATCATCATTGGGCATTGTATACATTTTTCCCGATTGTCTATGAGTTTGTTTGAACCAGGGTTTAGAAGGTTCATACATTGTAATTGATTGATATGGCTCTTGTGACTCTACTAATCTGCAGTTTCCTTCTCTAACTCTACTTTTTTTTTCCCCCCTATAATTTGTTTTTTTTTTGTTGTTGTTGAAGAAATAAATTCTTTGCCCTGTAAACTTCTACTTTTTGCTGATTTCATAACTGTGGTATTGTTTAACATGTATTCTGTCCCCTGTGTTCTTGAAAAATGGATCTTGGGAGTTTTCTTTGAAGTTAGGCCCATTTTAGGGATTTTTATTTGCTTTTTTGTTCTTTGTTTTGCAAGACTATCTCATAGATGGTGGTATGTACCTCCATCGAGAGGTATAGAATATCTGATGATTTCTTTTTGTGTGTGGTGTTATTGACCATTGCTGATCATTGCTTAGTGATTCATTCATTTATTCATTCATTAAGGGTTGTAAAAATGATAATAGTCTAACGATATCAATCTTTCTTTGTTGATTGGCTAGAATAATGCTATAAAGGTTTCTTTATTATTAAAAGGGTTTCTCTATTATTAATATCTTACAATATTATGGTGCATTCACTATAATTAGTGAATCAATATCAGCATATTATTTTCAGTTAAAGTCCATCTTTTATTCCGATTTCCTCAGTTTTTCCCTATTTTTATCCCATTCTGGAGCCCCCTGCAGATACTGCATTACTGTTAGTCATCATGTCTCCTCAGGCTCCTCTTGGCTGGGACAGTTGTGTGGATTTTTTTGAGGAATACTGGTCAGGTGATTTGTAGAATGTCCCTCCGTTGGGATCTGTCTGATGTGTTGTTTCTCATGATCTGACTGGGTTTATGGGGTTTTGAGAGGAAAACCAGAGGGGCCAAGTGCCATTATCTTCATGTCAAGGGTATGTGCTTCCTCTATATCTTTGCCCACTTTGATTCCTCTGCCCAGCTCAGAGAAACCAACACTTAATAAACTTGAATAAGATCCCAGAGATAAAAAGGAACATAGCTGGGAGTCAAACCCCAACTCAGTCTGTGTATCTTGGAGCCTGTATTCCTAACCGCTCTGCCATACTTGTTCTGGCAATTGATTTCTTAACTTAGCAAAGGCCTCACATGACCCTCTTCTTTCTAGTCCCAGCTCTGTCTCTTCTCCCCAGAGCCGCTCCCACCAAGAGCTCATGCATCCCCTTTGATCCTTGCTTTCCATGGAAGACATGACTCTTTCTCCCCAGGCCACTTCTCCTTGCCCACCTCCCCCCATCAAATGGCAAAGAGGCCCTGTGATGAATGGGAAGGGAAACCGGAAGGGGAGGGAAGGGGATGAGGAAAAGGAGGAGGAGGAGGAGGAGGAAGAGTGGGATGGAATGGGGGCCTCAATGGCAGAGCCACAAACCTTAATTTAATGACAAGGCCCCATGCTCAATTTAACAGACACAAGGGCTCAGAATGGGGTCCCTATGTGCCATTGGGACAGTCAGCCTGCTGCAGTTGCTGGGAAAGCATTAACTGCGAATGACAATGTGTAAACAAACAGTGGGGATGAATGGAGGGTGCAGGTGTGAGCCACTGGGGCCAGCCTGGGCTGTTTTCTCAGAAGCTGCAGCTTGGCTCCTTCATTGCCAACCTACTCCCCAGAACTGGCTTAGTGGCAGCAGTTAGGAAACCGTTGAGGGTGTTGGAGTTGGAACAGAGCGAGTGGCTGAGAGCAGAGGGGAAGAGGTGGCCACTGAGGCCTGGGAGACTAATAGTGGTGTGTGCCTGTGCGTATGCGCTGCCTGAGTCTGGTCTAGTCCCCTGGCCAAGGCACTGGCTTTCTGGAAAGCAAGGCTGGAATGTGAATAACAGCAAAGGGTGTCAGGACCGGCCCTGCGCCTGCTGCCCATCTTCCCAACGGAAGCCAGCTGCAGGGAAGCTGGAGAGAGCATCCGGGGTCTTGGCCTGGAGAGCAGAGCTGAGGGACGTTCCTGGGGGAGGCCAGGCAGTGGGCCAGGCAGAGCTGAGGCCATTGAGCGCCTGGGCCCTCCAGAACCAGCTGGGAGACACCCAGCCTGACCTGGGAGGGACAGCGGTGCTGCTTATGAGCAACTGGAGAATTGCTGAGAGCCAAGTCCAGAAAAGACTTTTATCCAAGGGCCCCAAGGCTTCTTCCCAAAGCTGTCTCCACCTGGCAAATGTGAAAAGGGAGGCCCAGTGGGTTCTCTGCCTAACCCTAGCTGGCTCCTGGCACATACTATCCTATAATAATGATAATACTACTTATTACTACTATTACTTACTGCATTCTTACTATGTGCCAGGCACTCAGCTAAACACTGTATTTATATGAAACTCTAGGTCAACTTCATGTGCAGCTTCATATGTTTTTCTCATCTCAGTTCTGTTGTGATTCTCTGGGGACAAAGGCAATTTTCCTTATTTCTCTTGTCTCTCCTAGGATTCCTAGAACTGAGCTGGGCCCTCAGGAATCCCAGTTCAGCCTTTGTCTTGTAGGCAGTGGGGGTGGTGGTCCATGGACTGTTTTAGGAAGCTGGTTGTCATTGGGACAATGGCATTGATTGTCAGACAATGGAGGAATGGCTGGGAGGTAGAAGGGTTTGAAGAAGTTGTAACAAACCACGTGAGGGGTAAGGACAGATGACGACGGGTGAGTTGGGAGACACGGAGGATGTGAACTCCCTGGACGTCAGGACTGGTTGGCTTTAGGGTGCGAAGGCCCAGGACGCTGGTTTGAATGACTGGCTCAATGGTGGCAGCAGCATCTGCGTTCCTGGCAGGGAACACAGACCAAGGCGCAAGTTCATAGTGGGAGATAGTGAGTTGGATTTGAAATGACTTTCTTTCTGATGATTACTGTGGATTCAGGTTGGTAATAGTGAGGAAGAGAGAGCGAAAAAGACCCACAGGAATTTTCTGAAAGAGGGTCAGCATGCTGGGTTCCCACGTGTACTTTTAGCCTAGGGCCGAGGTCCGGCTGCATGCCCAGCAGGGAGCGCTCCTGCCCGCGGATGCCAAGCTCGTTCTCAGCACCTGCTGGGTGCCCGGTCCTGAGCTGGGAGCAGGCAGGGTGAATTGGTTGTGCAAACTGGTGACAGGCTTAGAGAAGGAAAAAAAAAAAACACATCAAGTTGGCTCTAAAATATCTCATGTATCAGCCAAGGAAAAATAACATACAGATGCAAACTGAGCACAGGACTGTAAATCTTTGTTTTTCACAGGTAGCTTGTTCAGTCCCTCCCCCAGCTTGTTTTTATTTCTGAGAGAAAGAGAGAGAGAGAGAGACAGAGAGAGATTGAGATTTTTTTGCCTTTGCAATGTCCAGGCCCCTGAGGGTTAAAAACTGAAGTGACTTTCCAACGAAAGGAAGGTCAATGGTAACCCAAGCTTTAAAAACTGGGAGTGAAAACCTGGATATTGAATACTATCCGTATTTTGGGGTCACTTTTCTATTTCAGTTTTTAAAGGATGGTTCTGGAACCAGAGCTTGGGATCAGATCCCAGCTCTATTACTTGCCTGTTGTGTGACTTTGGGCAAATTTACTGAAGCTCCCTGCCTCAGTGTTCCCACCTATAAAATGGGGATAATAATACCTACGGCATAGCTCTGTTGTGGGCATCACAGACATTCCTGCATGTACTGCTTAGGAGAGTGGTTCATTGTAAGCATCACTATATATGAGGACAACTGGGGCTTGCCCCACCGTTCCTGGTTCAGCCCAAGAAGGGTTTGTCTTGGGGAGCCCTCTGGCTTTTCTTCTCCATTGGTCCTTCTACCGGTGGTCACATCATTCCTTGGGCTCTCAAGATGAGTCCTTCAGGGAGGTCAGGACTGCCTGGTAATCCATGGTTCCCACTCTTCTGTATGAGATGCTTTAGCTCTGTGGGTCAGACTTGCAGGGTGGTTCCTTCATGGTGGGATTTCTTGAGTCAGATTTTAAAAAATTGATGGATGAATATAGTGGTTAACTATTTTGACAAGTACGGATATTAAAGAAAGACTGATCATCATCATTTCATAGAGGGATAATTTAGCATCAAAAATGGTAAAGGGGGCATTGCACACTGATGAGTTTTACCCACCAAACGTCCTTTCACCTGTTTTAGGTAGCAGCCCCCAGTTTCTTGGTGTCCCCTTCTCTCCTCAGCAGTCAGCCCCTGACTCAGAGCTGAAGCGTGGGCCAGGGATAAACCAATTAGGGCTTCCATTTCCTCCAGCCCCAGCGATGGAGCCTGTGGGTCAACCAGATGCAGTGAGGCACAAAGAGCCTTATGGGGTTCTGGGAAAGAAGCAGCTGCTCCTTCTTGCTGAGCTGTAACCTGAGAGGAGACAGTGATGGGCGTGGGGCTGCCCTATTGCTATCCCGTGGAGCCTGAAGCCTGCACAGAAGTAGTCAAGAGTGAAAAGACGAGGACCTTGCTGGAGCTCCAAGTCCAGGCACACCTAAAGCCTCTGGCTTTTTCATTAATATACACTTTTTATTTTAGAATAGCTTCAGGTTTACAAAAAAATAGTGGAAATAGCACAGAGAGTCCCCATAGACAACATACCCAGTTTTACCTAGTATTAACATCTTCTATTAGTATGGCACATTTATCTCAATTAATGAACTGATATGGGCACATTATTATGAACTAAAGTCCACATTTCATTCAGGATTTCTTAGGTCCCCCCTAACCTCCTTTATCCTGGAGCCTATGCAGGGTACCACATTACGTACGTGTAGGTCCCTCTCAGCTGTGACAGTTTCTTAGATTTTCCTTGTTTTTGGTGACTTTGACACATTTGAGGAGTATAGGTCAGTATAGGTTGTAAAACGTCCCTCAGCTGGGATTTATCTAATGTTTTTCCTCATGTTGTGACCGGGGTTATGTGCTCTGGGAGGAAGGCCACAGACGCAAACCGCCACTCTCACCGCATCATACCCAGGGTACATGCTGTCAACATGACTCAGCACTGTTGATACTGACCTTGACCACCTGACTGAGGTCGAGTTTGTCATGTTTCTCCTCTGGGAAGTTACTGCTCATCTCCCTTTCTAAGCTGTAGTTTTTGGAAGGAAGTCAGTATGTGCAGCCCATGCTTAAGGAGTGGGGATTTATGTTTCTTCCCCTTAAGAGTATCTACATAAATTATTTGGAATTCTTTTGCATGAATTCCTTCTCCTCCTTTTATTCAGTCAATCATTTATTTATGTAAGTATGAACTCTGGTGTATTTATTTTATACTTTGATGTAATCCAATACTACTTACTGATTTTGTTGCTCACATTGTCCTGGCTCTGAGCGCTGGGAGATTTCAGCTGGCTCCTCTCATTGTGGTGACCTGGGCTTTTCAGTGACATGAACTATCAGTTAATTTCTTTTTAGTCTAAGTCAGTTTAGGTCAGGGTTTCTGTCACTTGTAATCAAAAGATCCTTAATACATCCTCCCCCCGCCCCTTCAGATTACCAAAGATCTGTGTTTCATCTCTCAGTGGCCACAATACAAGCTAAGTCCTTTGGGACCCTCTGACCCTGATACCATGAACATGTCCTGTCCCTACCCTCTCCCTCCAGTTACCACAATTTCTTCCCAGCAAATAGAAAGAATCACCTCTATGAAAGACAGGTAGTTCAAAAGCCGAAGGTCTTGTTGGTCTGCCCTTACAGTGAACACATATAACTGTATTGCCCACTGAGATTACAGACCCAGAACCTTAATAAACCTTAAGAGAGAGTCTTTAGGTTGCATTACTTATTAAAATTTTTACAATATTTTTGTGTTAATGCTGCCAAATGACTGTTTCACACTGTAAAACACAGATCCTCCCTTGAGCTGTGGCAACCACTTTGCTAAGCACTGGAACAATGGCAGGAGACTCAGGACAAGAGATTGGGGCTGTACGTGGTTCAACTCCCAGGCTTGTGATCTCAGACAAGTCATGTAACCTCTGAGTTAGTAAAGGGGCACAGAGAGGAAAGGGGATTAAGTGACATCACATCATCATGATGTGATTTGGAGACCAAGTCTTGTGCATCTCATCTGCTGAACTGCTTGGCTTGCTGCGGGGTGTGGATGAAGCTCTTGAACTAGGGTTGCAAGATGAAATACAGGACACCCAGTTACCTTTGAATTCAAATATGCACAGATCTGAAACTCAGAGTTAACTGGGTGTCCTGTATTTTTGTTTGCTCAATCTGGCAACCCTAACCCAAGTGTCCTCCCGTGTAGTTTCTTTGGGTCACGTTCCCCAGGGAAGGCGACTCTGTAACTTCACGAATAAAGAACCCAAGCAATGTAGTGTCCTGGGAAGAGCAGGGCTTTGTGGTCAGATTCTCATGAGTTCAAATCTCTGCTCTACCACTTTGGGTAATTGCTTAACCATTCTGAGCTCAGTTTCCATACTTCATCGTGCAATGGATGCCCTTATAAGATTTTACATGGTTTCAGTAGGGATTAAATGAGCTATGGGTCTGACATCTAGTGGGTACTCAGTCAAATGAACTCACTCTTAACCAGACAAATGGACAGAAAGTCCTGAGAAGGCACGAGAGGAGATTCAAGGTCATGGCAAGGCAGCCTCCTCACTCCCAACCTGTCTCCTCCTCTGGGCCAATAGGATAGCCAAGTCCTCAAGCAGAGGCTGGCATGTGGCTGAGCATGGGTGCTCTATGAGGATCTCGCTGGGGACTGGGCCCTTCGCTGGAGCTCAGCATTTCCTTGGAGTTCAGCTTTGAGCTGGGCCTGAGGTTGAAGGCAGGAGCGAGTGTTGATAAGGTGTTGGAAGGGGCTGGTTCTGGGAGACGAACCAGTTTCTGGGGGAAGCCAACCTTACTCTTCACGAACAGGTCAGGTACAGAATAATGACAGCTAAATTAATCAAGCACCGAGTGTGTACCAGCCACTGTTTCATATATTTTTACGTATTAATCCTCTCAACTTTTTACTTTATTGGTGTAGAAACTAAGGCACAGAAGGATTAGGAAACTTGCCCAAGGTCACAGAGTAAATGGCCAACCAGACATCTGTGTTCTACTCAAACACTTTGCTCTGCAGGCGGAGTTTGAGAGTTCTGGGAAGGACCACTTCCCACCTTCTCCTTCCAGTCCCCACCAGCCTGGCAGGACCTGAAATTCATCTGGGAATCCAGCCTCAGTGAACGAGGAGGCTCTTCTAGGTGCCAGGCATCCGTTAAGCCTGTGGAGTATCTTATTTCATTTAGTTCTCACAACAGCCCTCTGAGGTCGGTATGGTTGTATTTTCATTATGTAACTGAGGACTCTGAAGTTTATACAACTTGCCCAAGGCCATAATTTACAGGGGCCCGTGATTCACACCAGAATTTTCAACTTGCAGGTGCCTGGAGGTGTCAGGGAGGGGAGGAGGAGGCCAGGGATGACCTTTCCCCTCCGTGCCAGCCCTGGGAAGAGGTGGAAGTGCCTGCCTTACGCCTTTGATTTATAATGGGGCAGGGGGTTAGTCCCAGCTGTCAACTTGGGAAGCCACTTGAGGACTGTATTTAAAAAACTCGCCTTGAGTTCATAACACTCAGGAAAAACAAAACAACAAATTCCAAGCAAACAGGAAAACGCCTTCAATGTCTGACAATGGGGGAACCAGTTAAATCACTTATGGTACAAGCCGTAATTTTGCAGCTGTTTAAAAATATTTTCAAGTACTATTAACATAGGAAAATGCTCCAGATGATATAAAAACATGATTATGTTTATACAACATGATCCCGATTAAATAATGATTATTTTGTATATGACTTATTAAACATAAAAAAAGGCTAGAAGAAAATACTCTGGAATGTTAATAGTGGTTATCTCCAGGCTGTGAAATTTTATGGCAATATAAAATTTCTGAATTATACTATTATGCATTTGCTACATATTTTACAAATCGTTTCGTTGACTCACAGACCACTGGAGTTGAAAGGCACAAGCTGGCACCCAACCAGGGCATTTTAAAGGTGGGAAACTGAGGCTGGCAGGGAAGTCAGGGTGAGACTCCTCGCACCCTGCTCCCGCATGCCAGCCTTGGGCCCCCACGGGTGGCCCTGGACGGAGTGGGGGGAAATCCCCGAGCACATGGGGCAGCAGGAGGGGCACCCCCCCCCCAGCCCAGGGGCATATCTAGAGCGCACAGAGGAGGGGAGCAGGGAGGGGTGCAGGTGGGTGGGGGCTGGGTGGAAGCGAAGATTGGGGACCTTTAAAAAATGGAAACCAGATGAGCTGTTCAAAGGGGAGCACATTCTCCAGGCGGCTCCTTTGTTGGAGTGTGTGAGGCGGCGGCGGCAGCTGCGCCCGCGCCCCCAGCCCAGGCCCGATGGGGCGGACACGGATAACTGCATTAGATGCACTCGGCTCTTTTCAATAAAATGCTCTTGTTGGAGGCACAATACGGGGAGCGGGGCAGCCACCTCAGGCCGGGCCAGGGCCCCCTGCCCTCCCCCGGGAGCGCTGAGAGCACACTCATTTTTCAGGGCTCGGCTAATTGACGTTTGGCCGCCGTGTGGTTCAAAAGAAAAGGCCGAACTCAAGTCCACTTCCACCGGAAATGAGGCCGCCCCTCCCCCACCAGGGTCGGTCGCTGGGGGCCCCGGCGGGGACCACAGTGCAGCTGGCCACAGGCGGTGAGGGGGACACGCGCCCTGCAGAACCCTTTCCTGTGTTGCTTAGACTCGGAATAGAAGGTGTCTTGAAGGTGTCTCCCCAAGGGCTTGGGTACCCAGCCTTCTAGTTTCTGTGGGAGAAATTAACCTCGGGAAGGAGGCAGGTGACAGCTGCAAGTGTGCAAGACAGTTTCAGGGCTGGAGGACTTCAATAGCGATTACCAAATGGCACATTCTTTTAGTGAGTCTAATAAAGATAGCCCAGAACATTCTTTATAAGTTAACCAAGAAAAAAAAAAGAGAGGAAAAATTGGGTATTTCTTGCCCCCTAACCAAGTTTTATCTAGGAGTGAGGTATTTACATCCCTGTTTTACAGGTGTGCAAACCAAAGCTTAGCGCGGTTATTGGCTTGCTAACATTGCATGTCCAGGACAAGGCAGAGCTGGAGTTCGTACCCAGGTCTGCCTGGCTTTAATGCAGGCTCCCAGATGGGGCGTTACTGGCATGTTGGCCTCGGTAGCTCTTTGTCTATGGGGCTGAGCTGCGCATCGCAGGATGGATGACAGCGTCCCAGGCCTTCACCTTCTAGAGGCCAGCAGCACCGCCCCCTCCTAGGCGTGGCCACCAAACACATCTCAGGATACTGCCAAGGGTTCCCTGGGGACAAAGTCACCCCCTGTTGATAACTACTGTTTTTAAAGCAACCCTGGCATACTGCATGTGCTGGCAGGCTGGTTTTTGCTGGTCCCAGTAGTTCATCTTTTGGGGAAACCAATTTGATCAGCAATGCGGGACTCTTCTGATAAAGGTTGGCTCTGTGGTTTGCAGAGGGTGTGCCAGAAGAGCTGGCTGTATCAGACAAGGCCGAACCGTTGGGACACCAGAACTCACAGCTACGCTGAGTGCTGGGGGCATGTTGAACTGGGCATCTGTCTGCCTGTCTGGAGTGGTCCTCAGTCTCTTCAACTGCTCTCCTCATTTCTCTCGGCCCAGGCTGTTCCACGGAGGGTGAGCCAGCCTCCCTCCTCCATTCACTCTGCCAAAGAGCAAGAGTAGCCTTGGCCACTAGAAGAGCTAAAACAGCAGGAAACACAGCCAGTGCAGGCAGAATGAGGGAAGGTGATGTCACTTGTGCAGAATGGAGCCGTGCCTCCTTGTGAAACAAGAAGACCTTGTGGCAGGCAGCCAGCCCCACCGTTGGTGCCCTGGATCGTGGCAGGGGGCTTTAGCCTGATTTTTTAAGTAAGTGCTCACAACATTTTTAGCTGCTACTTGTATGTGACCCTTCCTCCACCCCCTTGTCCTGCTGTGGCCTGCTGCTGCGTTGGCTTACTGAATGTTCCACCCCCCAGTCCCCAAAGCTGCTCAGGCCACTCAAAAGCCAAACCAAGGCTCTAGGGCCACGCTGAACTGAGGGCTGGTTTAGTTCAACTGCCTTTTTCGCACTTAGAGTTGATTGATAACTGGCTCCATCATATTTGTTTTTCCACTTCTGACCTTCCTCCTACCCAAATGGCTGTATTGACGTTTTACTGGAAATGCCATTAACAAAAAACCCATCTGGGAAGAGTGTCAGGTCCCTCGGGAAGTCAGAGACATTAGGGCCTCAGTGTCCTCAGTGCGCTCCCCGACCACATACAGTTCATGGGTCAGGGGCTCGGAGGCTTGGGCACGAGGTGAATATTTTTAAATTGAGCCCTGTTAACAAAGCATAGAGGACAAGGGCTTGAGAAGTTAAAAGAGAAGAACAGACATCTGGGAAGAAGGGGCGTGGGAATTTGGGATAGTACAGAGCAATCAACATTTCAGATAATGAAGGGTCAGGACTTAATGGAAGTTTGTTTCTGTACCTTGCTCATCCTCTAATATGCCTTTAAACACTTGGGGCAAGTGTAAAGCGTGTGCATCACACACACACATTCTTAGTTAGCTTTAGCGTGGCGTGAGATACCCATCTTTTCTTTTCACTCTCATAGTCAATGATACCAATTTGGTGGCCAGGATGTCTTTCTAAAAGGACCGTGTTAAAAAAAGAAGACACAAAAATAAGTATGTGCAAACGTGTGTGTCTCCACCGTATGTAACGGCTTTCTTTTCTTCACATGCCCCCTCCCCTGGGTGGTTCACGCTCACCCCGCTTCGGCTGAGATAATTTGCACTCTCCAACTTCATTAGTTGCAACCCCCTCCTGCCCTGGGACAAAAAATAGGGCCAAACTGTTCAAAAGAACACATGGAGACCCCATTAATGCTGGCCCTAATTGTGCCAATTCAAACCCCTCAATAACTCTAATTAAAACCTGTCTTGTGTGGGGCTCTGAATGGCAACACAGCTGTCATTCCAAACAATTGCATAACAGAGCTATGGAAAAAACAGCCTCTATATGCAATTTTTGGTGGTGGTTGTTATGGAAGGGGTCAATGGAGAGGATTAAGAGCAGGGTGCAGTCAGAGTGGGGAGCCTTGGAAAAGTCTCTCATGTCAGGTCACAGTTTGAAATCTGAAGACCTTTAGCGTTTTCCCTCCCGCTCCCCCCGCCTGTTCCTCCCCCACAGGCAGGAACACCTGCAAACTCACTGGAAGGGGCCATGGCCACCAGACACATGGATACCACAAGTTGACTGAAACATCTGAAAGAAAAGGAAAGAAAAAAATCCAACCGAGAAAACTGCACACCAAAAACCGAGAGAGGGTTTTTTTCTCTGCTCCCACCCTCGTCTTTCAGGATCTAGCTGCACTTTGCTAGACACCATAAATAACTCTGCAATTACATTAATTGGTTGCATATTTGTTGACACTGGAGGAGAAGCCCTTGAGGTTGGGGGAGGTGGATTTCAGCTGCAATTTAACACTTTTCCCCTTTGCCATCCCTCCAAGTCTTATTTCCAACTACCCCATTTAGTTTTTCTGGATGGAGGGAAGCAGTGGGCCGACAGGCCCATTTTTGAACAAGCTTTGACAGCCCCCAGTCAGACTCACGTCTCATTTGTTGGTTGTTCCTGGATGTTTTCATTGATCCACTGGGTTTAGAAGTTACATCCCTCTATTGGAGAACTAGAGAGATGGGTTCCTGGCAACCTGTGATGGAGTTTATTACTCTTTGGAGGCAGGGGTTGTGGTGGGCTTCTTATCAGGCATATTGTTTAGATCAAATGAGAACTGGCCTCACCTTTGTCTGAATCCCCAAAACCATCTTCAGTTCTTCTAATAGCTTGCCCCCCCCCACCCCCCCGCCATGGAGTCTCTCACATTCCATTTCTTGGGAGGTGACAGGATCTTAGTGACCTCGTCCACTCTAGCTCTGTCGGTGGGCAAGAACTGGAAAGCTCAGCTTGAAAACCATCTCTCTGGACTTCCCAGGGTGGGGTGGAGGGTGAGTGGGGTGGGTGGGAGACATCGAGCCCTGGTGTCAGCTCAAAGTGGGCTGAGGACCCGAGACTCAGGATTCATTTTCCCTCTGACAGAGCTAGGATGGAGGAATTCGTAGGGCCAGTGAGTGGGTAAGAGTGTGTGTGTCACATTGAGGATGTGTGTCTTGGAAGTGGCCCTGCTGAATGGTGAGCGCAATCCTTCAGAGGATGGAGCTGTGTCTGTCTTGCTCATCATGGTATCCTCACAGCGCCCAGCGTGAGCCCAAGTGGCTCTCAGCTCACGTGGGAGGAGGGGGGATGGTGAAAACCTGAAGTTCTGGTTTCTAGGTGCTCTGAGCTCGTGAGAAGGAAGAAATTAGATCAGCCTGAAGTCAAGTGGTTCACTTCATATGGTATGGTGGAAAGGGCATAGGCTTTGGAGCCAGCAGACCATAACTTTACTGCACCTACTTTTCGAAGCCCTTGTAAGGATCAGTAAGCCCATGTGAGTAAATACAATAAAAGCTACCTGCTTTTCTTTTGTCTGTGAAACCACTGAGTAGAACTTTCTGAATCTAGGCCTCTGATTTCCCCACAGCGAAATAAGAATGATGTAGTCCTGTCAATTCACAAAAGGGAAGGTCGGCTTGAGAGCCCAAAAGGCAGGGCCAGCCTGGTTGTCAGGCACCCTCTCACTGTTGGTTCTTTCTATTTGCCGTTCCCTCTGCCTGGAACACGCTTCTTCCAGGCTTCGCAGGGCTCAACCCCTCACTCCTTCAGATCTCTGCTCAAATGTCACCCGTGCAGAGTGGGGGTGGTCTTTTTCAAGCACCCTGTCCTAAAGGGCAACCCATCACTCTCTATCTCCCTTGTGGTGCATGCTTATCTCCCCCTGACACATCACATATTTGTTGATTTGTTTATCTATCTTCTCTTACTATATTCTGAGCTTCATGAGACTAGGAACTTGTCTTGTTCGGTGCTTTATCCATAGCACTTGGAAAAATGCCTGACATTGAGACGATGATCAACTGATATTTACTGAAGAAACGGATGGGGGGCGGTGACACTCTCTGATCACCTAACAGGAAGAGAACACCTGACCCTAAATATTTGTGGGGTCAAGCCACTTCATGATAACTGCGTTATAAGAGGGCGGTCCTTCTCTTTTTGGTCTCCAACCTGTCTTCCTGAAGCAGTGGTTAAGGTTGTGGCCTTTGGAGCCAGATAGATCTGGATTCAAATCTTGGCTCCACTCCTCCACAGAAATGTGAACTTGGAAGAATTATCCAGCCGGCACCTCGGAGCCTTAGTTTCCTCATCGGAAGATAATAGTAGTTGCTACCTCAAAGGGCTGTGGGGTAAAATGAGATAATGTTTGAAAAATATTTATGACAATCCTTGGCACAAAGTGTATGTACAACAAATGGTGTACCATTGTCATCATGGTCATCTTCACCTTCATTATCTTGATGCTGAGACCCCATAACTGACAGTGGGGCTGATCTAAGGACTGGCTATACCATGGGTGGGGGGGGCGGTGAGGAAAGGGAGCATAGACTTTTATTTTGAAATACTCTTTTCCAACTAATTGCACTTAAGAATGCGGGGTGAGCCAAGCCCTGTGTTGCTGCTTCTATTCCTCTGCTCTCTTATTTTTAAAACTTGCACTTGATTGCCAAACACATAGTCACGTAGATGAAGAAGGACCACAAATTCCTCACTGAGTTTATTCCCTTGAGCTTGGACAGCTGGTGCAGAAGGGCCCCACGTGGTATTTGGGTCATAATCACCTTGACGAGGAATCTGATTCCTATCCAAACCAGAACATGTCTCTGTCCAAGGCCAGAGTAGATGGCACCCCTGCAAAGAGGCCAAACGGATGAGTCAGGAGCAGACCAATCTGAGTCTTATTTTGCAGTTTCCCTGGGAGGCTGTGAGGGGCACACCCACGTCCTCTTCTCAGTCAGCAGGAGCTGGCCTTAGGTGTGGGCTACATTGGCTTCTTGCTCCAGGTACTCTCAATATGCTGGGCCCGGTTCAGACCTATGACTTTCCTGGGACAGGCTGGCCTTTCCACTGCAGTTACTTATCTAACCATTCATAGTGTGATCGACTATATCACATAACTATATAGACATGTATGTTTATGTATACATATGGAAACACATGATACATATATGCACCCTAGTCATTTTCTGCTCTTGGAGTATTGGGAACAGTGTGGGTTTTGGAGTTATCTAGACCCGGAGTTAACATTCTGGTTCTGCCATGTCATAGCTTTGTGACTCAGGTCAAGTCACTTACTCTCCCTAGAAGCATAACTGGGTAAAAGGTCCTTGGGGGAAAAGTCCAGTCTAGGTCCACCTGCGTGAACACCTCTGCACATCAAAAGGAGCTGTCCTTATTTCTCCCAGCAGGGGAAGTGGGGCTGGCTAAGCAAAAACCGGCCTTCGGGTAAGGAAATGGGAGAGGGGGAGGGCTTACCTGCTCTTCCATGTAGACAGTGGGAGTACAGGGGAAAGAGTAGTGGAGAACCGCTCCTGGGGCCAGATCCCCGCACAATCTGGCTCAGTGTGGCACTAAGTGCCACTCACCCCAGACAGCTCAGCTCTTTGCAGTGTGCAGACCTCAGCAAGCTGTGTCGTTGGTTCACCGTACACACAGGGAGTGCTGACCAGCAGCCGGTGGGCCGAGGAGCTGAGGAGCTTTCACCTGCCGAGACAGTGGAGTGTCAAAGAAGTTTTCTGACTGCAGTGGTCCCCGAAGGGCGGCCCAAAGATAGTCCTCTGGATGGTGGGAAAAGAGTAGTAGAACTTTTATTACTATTTGTAGTCTGTCTAAAAACAAGGAATAAAAGTGCCTATTAAGGTTTAATCACAGAGCGGCTCTTACTCCCTCGCTCAGCCGGCACGTCACACGGCACACAGCGCGCCGGCTGCGTGAGCCCTGGGTCCGGAGGAGGGAGCCTTCTTCCTTTCCTGTGCTTGCCTATGAATAACCATCTCCAGGCTTTATTGTTCGGTGGTAACTAATACCTACCCGCACAAGCCTACAAAGATTCCTGCAAAAAGCTGAGTTTTAAAGATATTAATTATAGAATATTATATAACATGATACTGTGTTGCAAGCAAAAGCAAACAATGACAATGGATGAGCTGACGCTGCTCTAATTTCTCTTATAAGTTCTCCTTTTCAGCCACGTGATGGGGTAAAAACCATGATCTGGCAAGAAATCAGTGACAAAAACAGATGGAAATTATCTTGCTACTTGAAATATGGATTTACAGCAACTCTCAATGGAGAGTCTTGTCCTAAGTAAATATGTTGCCTTGAAATATTAGCCAGTGATAAATTAAAGCCATCATGGTTAGCAAAACATAAAAATGTAATTTATATCATATTTCTCTTATCCCTTAAAATTTTCTGTATGTCATATACATAATATATTGGTACAAATAGTATATTATAAGTATATACATTATACCTACATACATGCACATATATATCTCGTGGAGGTGAATGCTCAAAATGCTTTTATTGATAGAGGCATATGATAAAAAAAATTTTGGAGCCCATGCATCCAGGCTGCCCGTTTGGTTGTACATATGAAGGAATTGAGGACAAAGGAATAAAGCCATGTGTTCAAGAGCTCACTGCGAGTTACTCTTGGAGCACTGTGTAGACACTGGGACACAGCTCTGCAGGATTTTGTTCTTGTTAAGAATATAGCACCTCCCAGCCACTTTTCATACATCACTGGGACAGCTCAGGGCAAACTTTTTTTGTCTTTTGCCTCTGCAGTTTAGCCATATCTATACTAATGTGGGGTGGCCGTGCCAGGGCCCAGGTTGTGTCTGGGAAATGGTAGTCACTGCAAGAGTGAGGACCTTACCCATAACATTTACACAGTGATAACTAATATACTCATTATATTTAATTCCTACCTGTTAAAGACTGAGTGCTATTGTCCCATACCTCTCTTTTTTGGTAATGTACATTCTAGACTCTAAGAAAATCAAATTTCTTTAGGTACATGTAATTCACCAGGTATTTACAAAGAGTCCACTCATCAAGGTTTTAAGCAATCAAACTCCTCTCTTGTCAGCTGGGGAAAAAAGAACATTTTACTGGAGTTCAAAAAGTGCTGGGCACAGAGAGGAGGAGGATCTGGGCGGAGCAGGAAGGAGGGCGAGATGGGGATGTGGGTGGGACAGAGGGAAGAGGGGCAAAGCAGCGAGTCCAGAGGGAGAGAGAAGCGTGGAGAAGGAGCGAGGACTGGGGAGCGGGAGCGCTGGGGGAGACCCTGGGGAGGAAGGGCCGTGGGCTCACTGCACTCCCTGCTTCGATTAATCCAATTAAAGTGTTGAAAATCAGATCACATGGGAGGCTTTTAACATGAATTTTTCATTATGGCATTGGGGTGGGAGTGCAGGATGGGGAGGAAGGGAACAAGGGAGAGACAAACCGTGAAACCCTGATGTGGGGAAAGAAGCCCATCTAGTTCTCCCAGCCCACGCTGGGCCTAGGCCTGTTTCGTTCTAGGGCCCACCAGAAACTCTAACCTCTTTCCCCAAGTACCTTCCGCCCCATTTTTATGTCCTTTACCCCTAGACAACCCCCTCTGTTAGTAGGGTGCTTGGCAGGTAGGGTCAGAAAGAGGGGCTCGTGAAAGGCTCCCGGCCGCGGCCTCAGAAAGGGTACCCCTGCCATGTTCCTCCAGATCCCATCAGCATTTGCTGGTGAGAAAGGAGTAAGATCGCAATGCTCGATACCATACGCTGACCCTCCATTTGCTTCCGAACTGGGTGTGAGAAAAATAGCCAGGAACCCCTCGCACTCAGAAAGGTCCCCCACGACCCCGAGAGAACAGATCACAGGGAAGAAGAGAGGCAGGCTCAGGTCGGGGGCAGCTCTCACGCCCGGCTCCCCTCCTTCATCAGCACACCTTCCAGACGTTACTCATTCCACTACCTAATACGCACAGAGCCCTGACTTGACTGATGGCTGGCATCGTGCTAGCTTCCCGGACTCCAGCGCTGAGCTTCTGACATTCTGTTCGGTGAGACTGACGATAAACAAAGTGAGCAAACATACACACTCCTTCAGATGGTCCTGAGAGGGACCATGAACAGAGCCCAGTCACACATCTATCTGGTTTTCAGTCTTGGTTCATAGTGTCCCTGATTGAAAAGCAAGGCAGCCAGCCACGGTGAGGCAAAATGGTCCCAGGGCACCTGGTTAGCTGGTGGACTGAGATGAAAACCCAAACCTTCTGCCTTCCACCCACCTTAAATTAAGTTTCTTATGTAGCCAATACATTTGGTTGAGTTCAAAAAAATAGTGGAGGGAAAAGCAACTTTGGCCACATTTAGTACAGTGTTCTCATTAGTCCTGTGGACTTGCCTTTGACCATTGTCTCTTGTCTGATTGCAGGATGGACCGGGGTTGGCTGTGGTGCATGGGGATCTAGGTCACAGGGAGGGCTCTGTCCTTGAACTCCCCTGTCCATGCTCAGCTCCCCTTCTGCATGGGAGGGGGGCGTGGGCGACCCTCCCTGGAGCCCGGGGTTTAATCTCCACCAGGCCTCTGCATGCTGGGCCTGCTGGTGTGTGGTCCTTCATAGCGATGTGCCTCAGCAGCTGGAAAGAGTGAGGAGGGAAGGGGGGACCTTGAGCATAAACCCTGGCACTTCTCAAAACAAAACAAACGACTCCAGCTTGAGGGTTGTGTTTGGTTTTACATAGACAAAGCCCTTGTTGTTTTTTTTTTAGGTCTCTGCTTTCAGAGAAATCCAGTGTCCTCCATGCAAATGGCCTGGGCAGAAGGTGTTGGGGCTGTTCCGAGGCTGGGGTCTGCGGGGAGGAGACGCAGGGCGGTGGTTTGGCTCTTACCGGCCGGACCCCTCTGTCCGCAGTGAGCCTTGGTGTGGATTACTCCCCTCTCCTGTGCTCGGAGGCCAGGAGAGCCATAGCTTCGGGGAACGGGGGCTTGCATGGCCCTAAACTTCGACAGGTGAGTTTCTTCGAAAGTGGGGCTGCAAATTTAAGTTTAAAAAATTAATTTTTGTACTAAGACCATTAAGGGAGCTTGCTATTTCTAGGGCCTCCATGGTGAAAGAATGCATTTGCAAAGCAAAGAATCCTATCCCATCCTCTGCTCCCCCATCACTGGCCTGTCCAGACTTTTAGATACTGGGATGTTCTAGGATCTATAATTATCTTAAATGACTTAGTTCAAAGTACTGGAGGATGAGCCATGCCTCTGGCCTGGAATTGCTAGATTTAGCAAATAAAAACACAGGACACCCAGTTGAATCTGAATGTCAGATAAACAATGAATAAATTCTTAGTATAAGTGTGTCCCGTGCAATAAAACAGGTTATGCCCTATTTGGGACATACTTATTACAAAAAAATTAGTCACTGTTTATCGGACTTTCAAGTTTAACAGGGTGTCCTGTATTTTCTGGCAGCCCTGCTCTGACGCTATTTCACTTGAGGCCTTGCAGATCTTTTCTCACTAGGTCTTTCTAGGGCCGCTTCTTTTCATCCTGGGGTGTTTTTGGACTTACGTCTCCCCAGGGCCCTGCTGTCTTTTTACCTGTCTGTCTCATTTAATCCCCTCACTCAGTCTGGGGCTCTCTACTCATCTGTGCCTCCTTGTTCAGTCCTACTGGTAGGCCCTGGGTTGGTCAGGATTCTGCCATTGGTTCTGAGCACTAAAGCCAATGATGGTCATATCTACAATTTAGTAACTCCCTACTGTGTGCCAAGCGCTGTCAGTGGCTTTACTAATGTTAATCCATTAGTAAACAAACCCAAAGGAAGAAACTTTTTTTATTGTGGTAAAATATATATAACATAAGATTTACCTTTAAAAAATTGAGGTATAATCGACTTACAACATGATGTTAGTTTCAGGCGGACAATGTAATGATTCGGTATTTGCGGATATTATGAAATGATCACTGTGACAAGTCAGCATCCGTCAGTGTGCATAGCAACAGAATTTCTTTTTTATTTGTGGTGAGATGAGAACTTTTAAGATCTGTTCTCTTAGAAACTTTCAAATATACAATACAGTATTATTATTAACTATAATCTTCATGCTGTACATTTCCTCTCCAGAACTCCGTTAATTTGTGACTGGAAGTTTGTACCTTTTTATCCCCTTCACCCTTTTCTCCCCCCACCTCCTGTATCTGGCAGCCACCAATCTGTTCTCTGTATCTAAGAGCTTGTTTTTGTTTTTAGATTCCTCCTATCAGGGAGGTCATATGGTATTGCCTTTCTAAGACTTATTTCACTTAGCATAATGCCCTCTAGGTCCATTCACGGTGTGACAGATGGCCAGGTTTTCATTTTTGATGGCTGACTAATATTCCATTGTGTATATTTTTTTTTTTGTTTTGTGTTTTTCAATTGTGTAATGTGTATACATTTGCCATTTTCACCATTTTTTGATATACAGTTAAGTGACATTAAGTATACTCACATTATTGTACAACCATGGCTGTCATTTATCTCTAAAACTTTTTTATCTTCTCAAACTGAAGCTCTGTACCTAAGGGACAATAACTCCCCACTCCCCCCTCCCTCCATTCCTTGGCAACCACCATTTTATTTTCTGTGTCTGTATGAATTTGACCACTCTAGGTACCTCATATAAGTGGAATTATACAATATTTGCCCTTGTATATTTGCCTTATTTTACTTAGCATAATATCTTCAAGGTTCATCTGTATTGTAGCATGTATCAGTACCTCATTCCTTTTTATGGCCAAATAATATTCCATTGTGTGGATATACCACAGTTGTTTATCCATTCATCTGCTGAGTGAGGGGACTTTTGTGTTGCTTCCAGCTCTTGGCTATTGTGAATAAGGCTGCTCTGAATGTGGGAGAACAGATATTTGTTCAAGTCCCTGTTTTCAGTTCTTTGGGGTCTATACGCAGAATTGTTGGGTCATATAGTGTTTCCATGTTTAACTTTTTGGAGAACTACTGTACTGTTTTCCATAGCAGTTTCATCGTTTTACATTCCCACCAACAAAGAGTTCTAATCTCTCCATATTCTTGCCAACACTTATTATTATTTTCTGCTTTTTGCTTTTTAAAATAATGGCTATGCTAATGGGTATGAACAAGGAAGGCCCTTTTAATTACTATTTCTCAAGTAAGAAAACTGAGGCTCAGAGAGGTGGAATGACTTGTTCAAGGTCAACCAGTAAGTCACAGAGATAGAATTTGAATCAAGGTCTAACTCCCAAATCAGAACTCTTACTTATTACATTTCCTGCCTCTAATACATGTATCTAAATGCAAGTATTTCTGCCTTTGCACAGATATCTAATTGTATAAGACATCTAGTAAAGTCACAAAGGTAAGAATGAAATATAACCAAGGAGTTTTTACAGGTTCTTATTCAAAATACACCTCTCGCATGGGAAAACAGCAACAACAAATAATTTCTCCTTAATGGCATCCCATTCTAGTTAATTTTAAAGTAATTGATTTAATTTGGTCACTCTGTAGTCCTTTACCTCAGTGTCATCTGGCCACTTAAATGGCCTATGACAAGTGTGATGAGCATGGACTTTGACCTTAGGGGGAAAGGTAAAGAAGCCAGAAAATAGAAGACCGGGGCTCCAGCCGGAAGATGTCTATGGTCAAACTGGCCAGGGACATGCACAGGCACCAGACCACAGGAAGCAGGGGGCTGCTGGGAGGACTGAGGCTGGATGCAGTGACCCTGTGGTTGGTCCGTGAGTGTTCCCAGCCGAGGGCAAGCTGCCTCCTTGGCTGGGTGCAGAGCCTGGTGTGAGTCCATGCAGCGCACCCCAGAGAAGGAGGCAGCAGTTGGGGTTGCTCTCCTCTCAGACTCCAGACCCTTCCCAAGTGCTGCTTTGTCCGGAGGCCATAGCCCTCGGATTACACCAGTAGCTTTGAATCTAGGTTCCATGGAGGCTGCCTGGTTTCTGGCTCTGGTGCCAGCCCAGCCTGTAGACTGTCTTGTAGGAAAAGTTCCATCTGGTTGTCTAGTTCTTCCAGTACAGGCCAGTAGTGAAGAACATGGACCTTGGGGTCAGAAGAGTTCATGCTTGAAAACCATGCTGCCTGTGAGACCCGTGTAATCCCAGGGAAGTGTCTTAGCCCCTCTGAGTTTCAGTTTTCTTATCTGAAATATGGGAATAACATCAGGGATAATAAGGTTGTCGTGAGGATGAAATAAGATGTTTATAAAGTGCTTGATGTTTTGTAAGTGTTCAATAAATAGTAGCTATTAAAGAGCATCTATATGTAAAGCTTGTGGGAAAATTCCACTAGATTTATCTTTATTTCTCCTTGCTGTTGGACAGTTTTGTCACTGGCTACATCATCATGGTCGACTTCATGGAGGAGGAGGCCAGCTGACATGTAGAGAGGATGGTCTAGATAAGGACGGAGGCTGAATTCTGCGATGTGTGCACCTCGTGCAGAGCGGGTGCTCACTGACTGATGAATAAATATCTCAGCTGGGATGCAGGTTTCTCATGAAGGGCCATGAGAGTGAGGGAAGTTTATGGGTTTGGTATGCCAAGGAGGCAGAGGAGACTGGATTTGATCTTTCCTTTTTATGTTTTAAATAACGCTTTTTCCTTATCACTAAAATACAGATGCCTAAAGGTCCTTGAGCAGGAGAATGGCAGAATGGAAATAATGTATGATGACTTGTTCTCAGGAGCTGCATCGGAAGCTGGGAAAAGCACATGGCAGAGTGAAGGGACCCCCAATGCGAGGGAACGATGTCGGGTTTGGAAGAAGTGGAGTGGAAGGGGCTTTAAGGCTGCAGGACCGGGTGTCTGGAGGTTGATGGGTGATAGCCAGGGGACGGGGGGTGAGATGGGACTTTTGGGGTGGCAAGGAGACCATGCACTCTGTTTCTGACAAGGCACATGGGCTAAAGGCATTAGTTTGAGAATCACCCAAGCACAAGTTGTCAGTGAGGCGGTGACAACGACAAACCTTCAATGAAGGGACAGAATATAGGGAGAGATGAGCAAAAGGCCTGGAGTTAGTGACACTTTAGTTAAAGAAAAGGTGGGAGGGAGGGGGAATGAGGTGTGGGGGAACATACTAGGCTCAGTAATCCCCTCCTCACAAAGATGTCCACATCTTAATCCCTGAAACCTGTGAATACATTACTTTATTTATATGGCAAATGGAACTTTGTAGATGTGATTAAATTCAGTATTTTGAGACAGATTATTTTAGATGGTTTGACTGGGCTCAACGTAATCACAAAGGGTCTTATAAGAAAGAGGGAAGGAAGAGGCTCAGTGTCAGAAAGAGACTGGAAGAAGCTGCTGGCTTTCAGGACAGAGGATGGGGCTGCAAGCCAAGGCAGGCAGGTGGCCTCCAGAAAAGAGGTGAGAAAACAGGCATCCCCAGAGCCTACAGAAAAACTCAGCCTTCCTGGCACCTTGATTTTAGCCCACTGACTCTCCTTTTGGACCCCTAACCTCTGTACCTGTATGATAGTAAATCTGGCTTGTTGTAAGCCCCTGTTTGTGGTCATTTGTTGCAGCGGCAACAGGAAACGGATACAGGGAGGGAACTAACATCCTAAACACCGACGGGGCATGTGCAGGGATTTTTGCTAGGTTGCTGGGTGTGTTACTAGAGTCCTGGGTATGGATAGCATGCTGGAAGCTGTGCCAAACAAGCTCTCACTTGCTAGAAATAGATGCAAGTCTGCAGGGCAGGGCTCTCTGCCCCTTCCCCCCTCTGCATAAGCCATGCCTTGGTGCTTGCGACTTCCAAATGGTGGAGGAGTTCTCTCTGTCTCGTATGCCTCTCCATGGTTGAAAGTGACCAAGCTGCCAAAGTGGCCAGTACCAACCTCATGGAGAGTGTAAGCTCCAGGTGCCTCATCAGTCAAGTTCCCAAAATGGTACAGCTGTCCATGACCTGCAGGGAGGGGGCGCACAGACAAAACAAAGAGAGGATGGCATCTCTTTGGTGATAGCTGACAACGGAGGGAATGCGCTAGCTGAGCTGGTAAAGGAATCCTCTAAGGTGGGAGGCAGAGTTTGGGGTGGGGCAGCTGAATCTTCTGATCTTGCTGCTGTTGTAGATATTGAAATGTCTCAAGGAGCTGTGCCTTCTCCCCACCCCCAGCCACACCCAATCTTAGACCGGAGCCCCAGGGTCCCAGCTCTCCACGTGTCCACATTCACTCACACAGCCACGTCCTGGGGGCAAAGAGCTCCAGGACAGGGCTGTGAGCCAGAAAGACCCCAGCCCTGCCACGGGTTCCTCTCCCTCCCGAGTGACTAAGTTCCTCTAAGGAACAAAGCTGCTTACAGCACAAAAAAGGGCTTGTCATACTCTTTCCCCCAGGACACTGATGCCTTTGGATCCTTCATTTACATGACTACAGGGGACTCTAGTGACTCTTCTAAAACAAGTCCCGTGGGCTTTAAGGTAAGTTTCCTGCTTACACCCCAAGGTCCCTGGAAAATTATTTTGCTAAGGAAGGTGAAAAACCCCTAGGCTTCTACTACAACCCATGATTTCAGTTGCTGCTCCAGGCAGCTTTGTGAGGACTTCATTATCCCGATTTGGTAGAGGCAGCAATTGAAGGCAGAGAGGCGTAGATTAGAATCCAGGTTCCCCAACTCCATGCCCAGGGCTGCTCCACTACCCAGGCTGTTTCTTAAATGAGATCAGATTGTCCATCTGCCACCCACCAGGAGCCCATTCCAACTTTTTGTCAAATGGAGAAAGCATTTCTGATGGTTTTAGACAGCTCCTTGTTCTAATGACCTCTATAAGCATTATTTCTCCTAAACTGCAGTCTACGGCCATTAACTGGCCTCCTCGCTGCTTGGCCAGTTGACACCAGCCCACTTTTCTCTCTTCTGGGTTGACAGGAGTCATGGTAGAATCGGTGAGGCCTCCAGGTAGAGCGAGGATGGCTCTGGCAATGATTTTGGGAGCTGCAGCCGCGTTACTGCGATATGGTTTCGCCTTATGCCTTGGTGCAGGTTCCTTCTTTTTTCCTTCTCTCACTCTTTTTTTTTAAATAGCATATTCTAAAATAGAGAATTTCAGCGCAAGTAGTTTATTTGGAGGTGATTCAAGGAAACACAGCAAGACAGTGAGGAAGTGCAGCTGGGAAGGTAGAAAGGCAACTGTCCTCGTAGGAAAAGTCCAAACCTGTAGAGAATTTTTATGAGTTTACTGGAGCCAAACTGACGACAATTGCCAGAAGACAAAAATCTCAACAGACTGACTAAATGCCCTGGAGACTGGCAGTTTTGCAGCTTATTTTATACATTAGAACTAAAGGAGGAGCTGTAAGGAGGGTTCCGTGAAATCCATTGCGGTGGCTTAAAGGGATGGGAGAAACATGGCGGGGATCTCTAGGACTGGATAAAAAGTGAGACGGAGAGGTACGTACTTATTTTACATTGGTGGGGCCGGGAGAGTTAATAATGAACATTTACAGCACATAGAGATAGTAGGCAGGGAGCCAGAGAACCATGAGGGGCTCTGTGGTCGTCTGCTGGGTGCCTCAGTTGTGCTCTGAGGGGTCTGGAAAAGGAGATTAATCTGACATTCCAAGGGAATGTTATCTTAGATGCAAAACGACACCAGACAGGCTCACTTACAGTAAAGATCCACCTTTGTCAAGGAAGCTACAGGTCTAGCATGTGGCTACGTGCCATGACCTGCTTTTAGTTAGGAATCTCTACTTGCAGACCGTCCTATGTGGTTTCTTTCGGTCTCTGCGTTTGAAAGGCCCCCATGCAGGCCTCCCCTGAGCTTGTCAGGTTTACTCTGTGGCCCCTTTTTCTCCCATATAACTAAATGGTTTATTAATGAAATGGCTACTGCTGTAGGCAACCAGGGCCTCATCCTGTTGGGGACTCACTGGAAGGCTGTGGAACACACCTCAGAATTGCCTTGTTTGGGGGGTGGGGTAAGGAAGTTGGGACATTTACCTACTAGTTTTGATTCTTCATTGGCAGAAGGTTGCTCCTGGAGGTATGACCTTCCAGGCACTTCCTGTCCTCAACAGAGGATGAGCAGGCAGGCGCCTCTAGCTGCAAAAAGCCCTCCGGCAGAAAGATGAGGGGCTGGGAGTTTAAGAAGCTGCAGGGAGACTCGTGGGTGGAGGGATGTGGGTGGGGCAGGACCGGTGTCAGCTTCAGGTCCTGCTAGTGGCGCTCTTTCTCCCAAACCCAGTAGATCAGTCGTATTAACACCATCCAGGGCCCCTTGGGCCCAGGTCCAATGGACTTTTTAAAAGCAATTGAAATTTTTGTAAAGCATTGATATTCCTTGACTTTTGTTTTAAGATATCTTCCAAAACACAAAGACAACATTTATTTATTTTTTTAAGATAGAACAAAACACACTCTAGCTTGCAGTTATAATATGAATGTATTGGAACTTTTTTTTATAAGTGTACAATATGAGATCTTAGTGATTGTATTTTTCCTTATGTCTTGAAACAGTTATTTTTGTCTTCCTAGGAATTATTTTATCATTTCTCATCAATTATTCCCAACTATGCAGAAAAACACTAAAATAATAAGAAAACTGAAGAATAATGGAATTACCAAGAAGGATGAGGCAATAGTATAATAAATCATCAGTATTTTATCATCCTCCAGTTTTCTTAATTAATTGCCTACAGTATTATATCATTTTTCAAGAAGATATAAAAGAAAATTGGAGACACCATCTTTGTGGTCTGCTTTTAGTTTCACCTGATACAAGTGAAAATTCTGAATTTTTCCTCTTCTACCTATAATGGCAAAGAGAGGTAGAGGATGAGGTTTCATAATTATTATATAAATCCGAAGATTAATGTAGTACTCTGTAAGCAAATGGTGATGGCGAACTTGGTTGTGTAAGAGAAATTTTCACCTATGAATCTTTAGATAATGATATCCTAGATGATTTTCAATAAATTAAGACAATGTTTTTAAGGAAAAAAAGGAAATATGGTATTTTCATCCAGTCAGTCAACCAGATGGACTTAATTATACAACATTTTATGACAAGAGCCTAAAACTTTCTGTTTTCCTGAAAAGACATATGGCAATATTCTTTAATCTTTTAGATATTTTTTATTTAATAAAGTTTTATTTTTCAAAATGTGCATCTGGTGGGACCTGTTGTTCATGCATCTTCACCAGCAGCTGGGGTGTTCCTCCCCCAACCCCACCTTGGTGTTTCTGGCGTGAATTCCTTGAGCTCTGTAATTGAAACTGGTTTAACAAGTCCTTTTCTAAGGAGCTTCTGAAGGGCTGCTCTGGCCAAGGAACTGCGGATCTTCTGTCTCTCAGAGACAACATCTGGGGTTATTCTAATAGGCCTATGGTTGGGAACTTCCTTACAAGAGTTTGACACATGGCGCTTTGTCAAACCAGACTAAGTTACTGAGCTTGTCCTGAACTCTGCCTTTGGGCTGCTTCTTCTTGTTGGCTTTGCCCCCACATTTGTTCACTGGGACTTTTGTCTTTCTTGGCTGACTTTCTGCCATCTCTCCTCTTCTTGTCCTCCTTGGGAGGCAGAGCGAAACTCTAAGAGCAGCTGTCGCTACTGCACCCTTGCTGAAATGTTGGACAAAAAAGGTGACCTTTAAGATTTTTGTGCACCAAAATTTACTTGAAGTGGTTTGTACTGGTTGAATGTCGAAGGCAGGCATGCATACAGAGGAAATAGATGATATAAAAATAAAAACAGGAACTGGATTAAAATTTTAAATTATGTTGATCAATTTGAAAATGAAAATGTTGTGCAATTATGGAGCAAAGAAGATGGCCGTACTCCCTTCAACAAAATTTTGAGCCACCAAGGCCTTTAAAGGTATTATGCTTTTTTTAATGATGCAAATGCAAACAGAAGAACCATAAGGAATGATAAGTCAGACCAATTAAAGATACATTTGAAATCTGGAATCAGTATTTATATGATCAGTATGTTCCAGGTTCGTGGCATTTGATGAGCAGATGGTTTCAATCAAAGTATATTGTTTATTTCAGGTATGTTATCTTTAAAACTAGAACAATATAAAACACAATGTTGGGTTTATTACATTTATATTCTTATTAACATTTCTAACGAAGTTCTTTTTCACTGTGTGCAGTAGTCAGCCTCCAAGGTGGCTCCCACTGGTCCCTGCCTCTTGGTATTCACATCTGTGTGTATTCCCCTTCCACATTATGCCAGGGTTGGTTTGCGTGATCAATAGAATATGGCAGAAGTAATGGTATGTCACTCCTGAGATTAGCTCATACAAGACTATGGCTTTCATCTTGGGCTCTCTTGCTGATCGCCTGCCCTGAGGGGAAGACAGCTATCCTGTCTGGAGGACCCATATGCAGAAGAACAGGAGTGTCCGGCCACAGCCAGCAAGGAACTGAGGCCTGCTAACAACCATGTGGGTGAGACTGGAAGTGAGCCTTCCCGCCGTGGATGATGGTAGCCCTGGCTGATAGGCTGACTGCAGTTAGAACTGGCTGCATAGCCTATGGGGTCCAGGGCAAAACAAAAATGGGGAGTGGCTCCTTGTTCAAAGATTATTAAAAATTTCAAGACAGCAACAGCAGAGGATTAAACTCAACATGGGACTTTCCATGACTGCCCAGGTTGCTTGCCTCTGCAGCTGGCCCTGACTGAAAGCTCACGAGGGACCCCGAGCCAGAACCACCCAGCTAAGCCATTCCCAGATTCTTGATCTGTAGAAACTGCAATACGATGTTTGTTGTTGTATTAAGTTAAGTTTTTGGGGTAATTTGTTATGTGGCAATAGATAATGTACACAGTATCTCTTTATTCCTACTTCTGTAAAATGACTTAAAAATATCAAAACATAAAATGAGACCATCAGACCCAGCTGGTAAATAGTGATAACTGTTTTTTCTGGGATACTGAGAGTTAAAGGGATAAGAGTGATCCAGTTAGTTGCAAATGTAGTTCCATGTTCTCCCCTGCCTCAGTGCCTTTGCACATGCTGTTTGCCATGCCCAGAATACTTCCCCCTGCTCTTTATTCAGCTTAAATATCACATCCTCAGGAAAGCTGACCCTCCAGACTGAGTAAACCATCTTTTTAATAACTACCCTGTAGCTCTTTGCAGTACTGTGGACACTTGTAATTAGTGAATTATTATTAATTAGTTGCTTACTGTCTGTCCTCCCACTAAACTGTAAGCTCTTTGAGGTCAGTCACCTTCACCCTTTGCTCTTATTGTATACCCAGTGCTTAGTGCAATGTTAGGCACACAGGTGGGATGCAATGAAATTTGTTTGATTGACTGCTTTGTCTCTGTGCCAAGGGGTTAGAACCAAATGGGGAAGATTCATAATGGAATCTTAAACCCTAGACTGAATGAGGTCCTTGTAGCAATGTTTTCTTTGAAGTACTCAGCTATGGTGTCATGGGCCTGAAGACATGGGAAAGGCTCCTTACCTTGTGGGCACCAGTGTGAACAATACAAACCAAGGAAGCCCGCAAATGAAAGTTAAAGCAGGTGAGTGGGGAAAATTCATACACATGTAAACAGGAGTTAACCTTCAGTAATATACAAAATAGCATGTGCTTCTGACTCTGAAAACTAATAGATTTAAGAGGATGCCAAAACTTTTGGTGTGCACGTAAAATTTAAGGACCATCCTTGGTAATGTTAACTTTTGTGGTTAAGCCTCAGTTCTTCATCTGCACAGTGGGACTAATATTACTAACCACATAGACTGGGCCTGAGGATATGAGATCACATGGGGAAAGTACTTAGCAAAAAGGTCATCTGTTGGTAGCATAATATAGATTGGGTTCAAGTTCTGAGTCTGCTCCTTGTTGCCAGCTAGGTGCGTTATATAACCTCCCAAAGTCTCAGTTTCTTTCTCAGTAAAGTGGGGACAATAATGACACCTACCTTATAGAATAAATGTCAGATTGTGTGTTTAAGGTCTGTGTATTTGGCGCTTGCTAAGCCGTCCTACTCACTACTATTATTATTAATAATTTTGAAAGCAGGTCACAGAAAAGTAACCAAAACATGAAAATAGAGATCCCCCTGTAGGTAGAAAAGGAAGGGAAATAAATAGAAACAGGAATACAGATGATTGGCAAGAATATTTTCACAAAGATGCGCATCACCCCAAGTGATTGTGATTGACTGCTGGTCTCCTTTCTTGCTACCCTGGTGCCGCGTGGCTTGAACTTCATCCCTCTATGTTCTCAGTTCCTCCCGCTTGAAGGTGTCTAAGAGGGAAATACCAGAAGCAAAATTTTGTGGCATCAATAGTCTGGGTAAAAATAGAACTACCATGTGATCCAGCAATTCCACTTCCGGTATTTATCTGAAGAAAACCAAAACACTAACTTGAAAAGATATCTATGCCCATGTTTATTGCAACATTATTTACAATAGTCAAGATGTGGAAATTACCTAAGTGTCCATTGATGGATGCATGGATGAAATAAATGTGGCATATATATGTGTATGTATAAAAAATATTAGCCAGCGCTAAAAAATAAGGAGAGCATGTCATTTGTAACACCATGGATGGAACTTGAGAGCATTATGCTAAGTGAAATAAATCAGGGCGAGAGAGAAATACAGTATGATCTCACTGATATGTTGAATCTAAAAACAAAACAAAACAAAAACAGAACAGATTGGTGATTGCTGGAAGTGGATGGTGAGGACGGGCGGATGGGTGAAGGCCATCAAAAGGCACAAACTTCTCAATACGTCCTGGGATGTTATGTGTAACATGATGACTACAGGTTAATAACATTCTATTGCATATTTGGAAGTTGCCAAGAGAGTAGATCTTAAAAGTTCTCGTCACAAGAAAAGAATTGTAACTATGAGGTAACAGATGTTAACTAGACGTATTGTAGTAATTATTTCCCAATATATACAAATATCAAATCATTATGTTGTACACCTTGGGCTAATACATGTAATATGCCAATTATATCTAAAAATAGAAGTCTGGGTGCCTAGCCCTAAAACCATTAATATTTTTGGGCATGAAGGAGCTGGACATGCAGAGCTGGAGGGAAGCCGCAACTGAACCCTCTGGACTCCATTGCATTGTCCATGGTTCTTTTGTTTGGCAGATCAAACTGTCAGATGTTGAGAACCCCTACCGCTAGTTGTCCACAGTGTTTTATTCTTCCTTAGTTACATAAACCCTGATGTTTAGCTGGATACCTTTGGTCATCTTGAGCTAAGACTATGTATTTTTTTCAGCTCTCTTTGTAGGTAGATGTGGTCATATGATGACATTCTAGCCAATAGATGGAATGAAATGTGACTTTTGGGAAGTGTCCTTAAAGATAGAGGCATGCTCTTCATTTACCCCTTTTCCTCCCTGTTGACTGGAAAATAGGTGTGATGGCTAATGCTTGAGCAGCCGTCTTGGACAATGAGGTAGATGTTGCTTATTAAGAATGGCAGAGCTATACTAGAAGGACCCTGAGTTAAAAGGAACTACCCTATACTTTGAAGGGAGTTTATGTACAAAAGAGAAAAATAAGCTTCTAAATGGTTTAAGTCACTGTAATTATTTTAGTTATGCATATTTTGCATCTTTATTGAGGTATAATTGACAAGCAAAATTGTGAGATATTTAAATTGTGATGGTTTGATACATGTATACATTATGAAAGGATTCCCCCGCTGAGTTAATTAACACACCCATCACCTCATATATTTACTGTTGTGCGCACATGTGTGTGTGTGTGTGTGTATGTGTGTGTGAGTTTGATGTATATTTAAAATTTAAGGACTGAATTGGTAAGGTTAACTTCCATGGATCAATCTCAGCTGCATTGGTAAGGTTAACTTCTATGGATCAATCTCAGCTGCACTGGACTAAGAATACCTGCCTCAGCCCAGGGCTAAGTGTTGCTGCAAGTTTGTCATAAATCCAGAAGCAGAACCCAGGATTCTTGGTGTCCCAGGCTTCTGAATTCAGTAGTTTATTTGAAAAGAGTCCTGGACCTTACACAAAACTCAACTTTTTCTGTTGGCAGTTGTTGCCACAAGCGAAGCAAATGTAAATCAAGCTATATTTGTATTAGAGAAGCACCCTCCTCCAAAGCCCCATTTCAGATCTACCTTCTTCACGAGACCTTCCCCGCCTGTGAGGTCTATAGTGGGTCCCTGCTCTCTGAGTCTGTCAAACACATCTCAGCCTTTGCTCTCAAATATGTCTCCACGTGTCTGTCTGCTCTGTATTTTAGATTGTAATCTCTCAGAGGGCAGAGTGTGCATCCAAAGATCCCTCATAATGACGAGCATGTGCTGGACACAGAAGGAGATGCATCAAAGTGCTTGTTAAAATGAATGAAAGGTTTTGTTCTGAATACAAGACAATGTAAGCTTCCTCTGGATCATACAGAAACACAAACTTATTTGAAATGGTCACTCCTAGCTAGTACTAAATATTTGAGGACCTTAGGCCTCAATATAAGATAAGGAGTATTATTTTTCTTCTACTGAAATATCCCCTTGTAAATAGAAGTCCCACAGGACCAGGGGTATGGCTGAAACTGGATGGACCACATGCCCAGATAGCTAGACTTATTTATGAGCCTGGTCTCCAGGGAAAGAAGGAACTTGTCAATTTCACTCTTTGCTTGGATCAGAAGATTGAGCTTGGCACAGGCACACTGTTTGGGACTAATAGTTCCCTGGAATTTCTAACCTTTTCTGGACTCGGGAGGATTTGGGAGAAGAAATGCATCATTTGAATGATGGCCATGGTTAAGACAGGCCCTGCATGCCAACCAGAGGGAAAGAAAATACTTGCTGAGCAAAGTAACTGGAAAGCAGTTGCTCATATTTTAAACTAAGCTACATGATTGAAATCCAGAATAATGTAGACTTTTGGACCAGGGACCACTTGGAAATAAGCTTTCTGGCTGTAAAGCAGCATGTGGTGTTATGGATGGAAAGGACTATTGCAATGCCTTTTCCCTGGGCATTTTGTGCTGCCAGATTCTGGGGGCCCATCTCAAGCATATTTACTTACTCCAACAAATTTCTCAATAATTCCAGCAACAGAAAGAAGTTGACCAGCTTGATGGGGGTGCCTGTAACCAGGTGGCAGTCTCGGGGCAAGCCTGTCGGGCTGCCGAGCCCAGGGGTAACATTTCCATCCTCCTGAGTCCTTGGTGGGTAAACACTTAGGTGGGCACATGGGAATTGATGTAAGTGCTGCAGGAGGCAAGGTAGTACTGGATGAGTGTCACAAGTCCAGCTGGGCAAATTCCCAGGATGCCAGATCACGAGGGCTGTTTCCAGGAAGGGCTGACCCTTGCTGTTTCCACGCTTTTCCCCTGGAGCTCTGTGAAGCTCAGAAGTCTCAGCTCCTGTGCAGGCTGCTGAAGAAATTCCCAAGGAGCACGCAGGGAATGTCTAACCCTATGGCATTTAAGAGGGGACATCATGGTCATCACAGAATTAGATTCTGAAAACCGGGACTTGAATCTCGAATGTCATTTACCAGCAAATGAGGCCAAGGCAAGTTGCAAACTCATGGAGTATCCGTTTACTTCCTGTGAAGTTGAATCTGTCTACTGCTTGCCAGATGGTGATACTTCTAATCTTGCCATCCTAAGGACTTTATATACTCCATCTTTTTAAAAATCCTGACAAGAACTCATGAAGTGGATGTTATTTTTATCCCCATTTTACAGAGGGGAAAACTGGATTCCAGACAAGGAAAGTGACTTGTGCAAGGTTATACCACTAGGTGGCAGACCCAGGATTTGAACCCATCTTATCTCGCTCCAGAGAGCAAGTCTGACCATTGCACTTTCCCAGCAGAGGAAGCCAGGCAGTTCTCTTAGAGGTGTTCTTCATTTTTGTTTGGAAAACCACAAGTACTTTGTTAGTGTTTCAGTATCTAGTCTGGGCTTTTTAATCTGAGGGTGCTGGGGAGAGTTGATGCATTTTAAGCAGAAAGCGGTGCATTTAGGTTTGCTCTTTGGAAGAATGACTGGCTACAAGGTGGAGGCTGGATGGGGTGGGCAAAGGGAGTGGGCAAAACTGCATACAGGAACTGGGTGGGAAGCTTCTTCCTAAATCCAGAGGCAGAGCTAACCTTTGTCAGGGCTTTGCAGGCCCAGACAAGGAGGCGAAGTTAAGCACTGGTGTGTTTCTAGTCTGGTTGGAGAAAAGAATTTTTCCTCATGAAGTGGGTGGTCCATCCCAACAGGAGTAAACTCTCAGGGTTGTGCTCCACACAAGAAGAGAACCCATGGTTCTCTTGGGTGAATGCACTGCAACACCTCGCTCTGGTTTGGGGCTGGTGTGACACTGTAGCTGTTCCCCAGAGGGTCTTCTGGGGACCACCCTGGTCAAAACCCTCCAACATCCAGCTGGACCCTTTGCTGCACTGTCCTATCCCAGTGGGTTGGGCACCCAGGAGAGGCCTCCCTTCCCTCCTCTGACCCATCTCTGAGGGCTTTGCACCCACAGATGCCCTCTCCCCTACCAGGAGACCAGGGCCCCTCTGACCCCCTTGCCCAGGGCTCCTAGGCCACAGAGAGCCCTTGGCCCTCCAGTGAGTTCAAGGCAGGGATCCAGAATGCCTGGCTTCCAGTCCCGGATCCACCACAAATCCACAAGTGGGCCATTACCCCTTACTCACAGGGGCCCTATCCAGGGGACGGATACCCAGCGGAGCTTCACCTTTTCTCTTTAACACTTCTCCTGGGGCAACCGCTGTAGGACTTGGGTGTCACCCTCTGGAAGCTTCTTTGAAAAAAATGAATGTGCTCACCCCCTACTCCCAACACCGGTAGCAACTTGCCCGGGAGGGGTCATCCGTGGACTTCTCAGTCCTTGGTATTCAAACATCGGGTAAGCAGATTTCTCAGCTCCTCTGCGCCCAGAAAAATGGGGCTAAGGGTATTTTCCCTGTCTATCGAGCTGTTGTGACAACTCAAGTGCCCGTGCTGAAAGCTATGCATGCTTAAGGCATTGTTATTAGCTGGGTGGGCATGCTGGTAGGTTAAGGCTGCTGCAACTCTCAGGCTTCTTCGGATAGAAGGGTGACCAGAAACTTCCTCTTGCTCCCCATCTCCCCTTGAGCCCATTGGGCTGAGCAACCGGGTGTCTCTCCTCTGTGGGGTTGACCGTGAGCCGCCCCTCTTTTCTCTCTCCCATTGGCTTTCACCTGCCAGGGGGGCGGCTGCTACGGGCCTCTCAACCCGTCAATCAGGGCGGGCTCCGCCCCGCCTCTCTCAGGGGTTTATAACGGGAATTCCCATGGCCCAGGCTCTGGCATCCAACCTGCTGCCGCCGGGACCCGGCCCAGCTGAGCAACTGCCGCGCAGAGCACACGCTCTCACTCCAGCTCCCTCCTTCGCGGTTCATGACCGCGCGCTCTGCCCGCAGCCTCCGCCATCCCGCGCTGCACCTCCGCTGCCAGGGCCCCTGAGGGAAGGAAGGCAGCAAGGCAGGCGCGGCGGTGCGCCCGGCTGAGCCCACGACCCCGGCCCGCAGCCCGCTGGCACCATGCTGCCCACGCGCAGCGCCTGCCTGCTCACACCCCACTTGCTGCTCGTGTTGGTGCAGCTGTCTCCGGCTGGCGGCCACCGCACCACGGGCCCCCGGGTAAGTGCGTCCGTCCCCAGCCGTGCACCCACCTGCGGAGGGAGACGAAGGTCCCTCGTCTTCCCTCATCCTTGGCGGGGGGGCGGGGGGAAGGGGAAAGAGGAAGGGAGGTGTCAGACCTTGGACCCCCCCCTTGGACCCGTCCCCCCTAACACACACATTACCCAGCCTCCTGCGGGCTTCTTGGTGAAGTTGCTGAAATAAAAATTTCTCCCATTGTCTGCCCCCCACCCCCAATCCTTTCTTGCAGCACCGACTCCGCTTACCCCCCAACCCCCCGGACTGTCACTGGTGGGTTTTCTCTCTCAATCTCTTCTCCCTGGTCATTTTCCTCCAAGACCCTTAGAAGTGCCTCCTGCGTCCGAGAGGCTCGCTCTCTGCTCAAGTAGACCTGCCCTGTGGTCTCACACCGCGCCCGCTCCCGGAGCGCTGGCGTTCTTGGCAGGCGGCGTGGGGGGGCGGGAGGTGGGGGCCGCAGCTCTGCCTCCAGAGTTTTAAGTTACCCGAGAGAGCAACACAAGGACCTTGTGTTGTTGTTGTTTTAAAAAGCGATCGCTGCTCGTAAAACCCACAGCAGATAATTTTAATGCTCCCTCCTGCTGGGCACAGCCCTGGAGGAGGCTAGAGGTGGGGGGCTGTGGCGAGGTGGTGGGAAGGAGCTGCGCAGAGTGCAAGGGTCTCTTCCCCTGTTCCTGGGCTGGGAGCTTGGACTACTTGTTGAACCTTGGTCTGATTGGAGTTCCTAAAAGATATGCAACGTGCCAATTCTGTGCACAGGACAGGCGGTCCACAGCATTGTAAGCTCTCATGGAACCGACAACATTGTGTTCAATTCTGGTCTAGATTATCGTCCCCCCGCCCCTGCCATTGGTCTAATGAAGAATTCCACTGCCTTAAAAAATGTACTATTAGACCACCTCGTTGTTCATTTAGTTAGACAATCTCTGACCAAGAATTAGCTTATGTCAGGGGAGTCGCCTCTCAGGGTAGCTGCTTGCCTCCACCGGCATCATGGGAGTCCGCGAAATAGCGAGGATCTTGGTAAACTCAAGGTTGCCTCCTTAACCAAAGTGTGCTTTGCTGGATATCCTTGGGCCTACCCTCATTACCACCTGTTCAGATTGCAGGTTCTTTATTCAGAGCTCTTATGAGAATCGTCTTTATAGCTGTCGTGTGGGGAGCAAAAGCCTTGCAAAATTTGACGAGCTTTAATGACCGCCCAGATGCTGGCTGATTACATCCGAGCCCAGCTATCACTGTGAGATCAGATTTGCAGCCACTTAGGAAAGAAAAGTGTTTGTCCCCGTGTTGGGCAGGCCCTTGCTTTTATGACCAGATGTGCAACAGCAGCAGTTAAAGTGCCGCAGATTAGATCCAGGGCGTGTCATAAATCCTCGACAGCAGGCATTCCCAAAGCTGGGGCAAGTCAGGGCTCCGGGAGTGACTTTTATGGATGCAGTTGAGGATGCCTTTTAAATGAAGCTGCTTGGTTTGATATTAGGACTCGCAGCTCTTAAACTCTGAGGTCAGGAGAGCCATGGCGTTCCCTCCAATAATTAGGAACAGTCAAGACAGAGATGCAGACCAGAGCACCCCGACTGAAATCTGGATGCCCGCCCACACGAGAGGCCCGGAGACAAATGGTGGGGGGCTCGTTTGCTGCTGGGCATGTCTAGCGTCTCAAGCCATATGGCTCTCCTTCCCTGACTCCTGAAAGTGGAGGAAGCAACTTCTAGGGGAGAACTAGGGGCTTCAGGGAAAAATAGGGGCATTGGTTAGATTTCCCTCCAGCTTCTTTAGTTTTTAATTTGATAGAAGTGAAAGAACATAAATAGGGACTGTAAATAGGTTTGTGTGTGTCCCAGCTGCGTTCCACCCCTCACATGCAGGCAAATGTGTGTGTGTGTGTGTGTGTGTGTGTGTGTGTGTTTAGAAAGTACCCAGGGGAAGCTGCTGTCCTGAGCATGTGGTTACCTGAATGCATTTATAGGCAACAATAAGGCTACCATTTATGAACACTTGGACTAGGTATCGATATTTCCAGGATCTCTTATGCTTATGGGAACATTTTGCAAGTGAAACCCAGGGAGGCTAAATGGCTTGCTTGAAACACTCGTGGTGCATATGCAGCTCTGGGAGCCAAATCACAGTTTATATGGATTTACAGGTTGTGTGCTTGCCACGCCACCAGGCAGCTGCAAGGAGTGTTCGTTGAACTAGGGATGCTGTCGCTGTTAAAGGAAGAGGTAGCTCACTGAGAAAATACTGAATCCAGATGCATCAGGCGAGTCTCTAAGCAAGTGTTACTAATAATATTTGTGGATGTCTGTATCTCTAAAGGGTGATGTCTTTGAATTTCCATCTATTCTAAAAGACTACAGTTCTCCTAAGTGCCTTCTTGGTGGCCTGTGAAGTGTGGCAGTGTCATAGGAGGAGCAGAAACATCTGGCTTGTTGCAGCATTCCCTTGGGCATCCCTGGGTCTCTTCTGTTAATCTTTTGAGTGACAGAGGCTTAAGGATTGGCATCTTTTCCAGCTGGCTTTCTAGGAAACCGAGAGCATGCCCTTTCGGTTTAACTTTATCTGGCTCACTAATTGAGCTCCCCTGAGGCCTAGACCCCAATCCTTGCCCCCTTATTTGCTTCCTGCCTTCATAAAATTCCTGACATTTGTTTGACTCTGGAAACCAGCAGTGATCAAGTATCAGATTGGAGGCTATTATGTAGGAAGCACCTGAGTTTTTGGTCTCTCTGCTCTGAGCAGCATGACTACCTGGGACATGGTCAGGATCCTTCTAATTACCAAGGAAGCAGCCATTTCTTTAATCCTGTTCAATTTACTGAAAATGTTTCAGGGGGAGAATGGGTTGGGGGAGGGCCTCTCCTGGGCCGATGGAGTCTGTCTGATGGTCAGGCCAAGCCCGTCTTTGTCTAATCCTCTGTCCACCCTTGGAAGCCGGGAGCTGGGTGAGAGCAGGGACCGTGCCCATCTTGTCTGTTGGTGCACCCCCGGAGCTCAGCACGAGGGATTGACTTTGTAGGCATTGGTGGAATGAACAAATAAATGCCAATCATGCATGTTTTACAGTGATCCACGGGTACCACTTCCTAGGTGTTTCCGAAGGACTAGAGGCAAGAAATAGATTTAAGAAGTTTGAGAAATAGGAGAAAATGGGAAGGTCCAGAAGTTTGTGTTTCAGGTATATTTTTTATCTGTCCTCTCTCTTGCCACTTACCTGGTTCATCCTGCAAAATGTGGCTCCAGCTTCCCTCTCTAAGAACTTTCCTATTGGTTAGAATTAGTCACGCTCACCTTCTACCAACTTCTGTGTCTGGTGCACTTGTGTTCTAACTTTTGCTAATCCTTCTACAGTGAGCATCTTGAAATCGGGCCAGCATCTGTATCTTTTTAGCACTAACTGGCCCCTTCGGCACTTCGTGCATGATCCTGTCTTGTTAAATGAACAAGCTCGAAAACCCTTGAGGTCAGAATAGAGATCTTATTGGTCACACTGCAGAGCATTCTGTAAATATTTATTGCAATGAATTGTACTGTACAGTGATTTCCAAGCTGGACCCTTTGCTCTCATTTGAACCTGAAATTGGTTACTTACAAGTGATTTCTTTTCTCATTTTAAAGCTTTTGTTCTTTGTTTAAAAATAAGTGTGTGTGGTGGTTATGGGAGGTTTGGGGGAGGGGAGCAAGCAAACTTGGATGAGAAACAGGCTTAACTCCACCCTAAACCTTTTTTTCTTTCTTTCTTTTTTTTTTTTTTTACCTTGCATTTGCCAAATGTGAAGCAGTTTCTAGACAGTTCCCTTCCATTTGAGTAGCCTGCCCCATGTCCAGACCAGGGTGGGTCCTTGTGTCTGCACAGATGTCTCTCTTATTATCTGTGTGCCTGACAACAAGCCTTCTTTTCTACATGGGGGATTTATCTGAGATGCTACTCAGGTGTTAGGTCAAAAACTTGGTTTAAACATTTTGATAGAGCTGACACGTGAACTTTAAAGAACCAAAATTGAGGAGGACAGGAGGAGGAAGCAATCATCTTAGAAACTCCAGGAAATGCAATCAAATGGAAAGTACTTTGATATTGTCTCATTATCTCTGAAAATTGAACATGCACATTTCTATGGCCCAGCGATTCTACTCTTAGGTATTTATGCCCAAGAGAAACTCACGTCCAGAAGGAGACATGTGCAACTATGCTCACAGTGCCACGAGGCTGGAAAGAGTCCAAATGCCCGTCAGTTGGAGGACAGATGAATAAACTGCGATGCACTCCCACAGTGGAGAATTGAACTCAGTCAAAACAAGTGAACAACAGTGACATGCAGAAATATGGACAAATCTTGGTAACAGGACATTAACTAAAAAAAGACACCAAAAGATGCAGCACGGCAGCTTTTATAAACAGCTAAATTAAAGGAAAAAACTGCTTAGGAATACATGTAGCTGCAATAAAACTATCTAAAAAGAAAAGCAAGGCAATGGTGAACACAGGATTCAGGGGAAGTTAGGGGCAGGCAGGGGGATTCACTGGGGAGTGCATGACCAGTTGGTTAGTGTAAGTTAGTGTCGGTACTTTACCTTTTTTTATGGGAGGGGAGAATGAGTTTGAAGGTATTTGTCCATTAGTAAAGATCTAATAGCAGATTAAATAAAAATGAAAGTGTGTTCTGCATGTACCATTGTGGAGTGTGTCATGGATGAAAAGTTATGATTAATTAATGTTTTTGCACTTCACGTCAAATCAAAATTCCCTAAGTAAGGACTGTTTCTTGCCTCCTGCTCCCTCCACCCCTTTTCCAGATGTGCATGTGGCCCTACCTAAAATACCACCTCGGGGAGTGATTATTGGCTTTGTTTCCATTCTTGGCCAGTTAGACCCAGAGCAGGCCCAGGCCCAGGCCCTGGCGTAAATATCTACACCAGCTGGCCAAAGGGCTCACGTAAAGCTGAGCTGGCGGCGGATGATCTTCCCTCTCCCTTGCTCAGGGGAATCAGCCCTGGACATCTGAGCGCCCAGCCCTGCAGACTAGAAGAGTTCACTAGCTGAGGCCTGGGTCAGAAGCCTTATTTGCCAGTGGGGGTGGGGGAGGCGTATTTCTGGTTTGATGCCTGTCTTCATTCCGTCCTCCTCCTCGCCCCCCTTTGCAGAGGCTGGGGGAGGAGACATGGCCCTGCTTCGCAGGTACAGGGCACCCTTTCTCTCCCGACCACATAGAGATCTATTGTTTAAGCAGCCAAGTTCCTGGCATTGCTGGTGGCGGTGGGGGGATGTCCACGCAGAGGGCCCCCTCCTTCAGCGTTTGTCACTGCAGAGCTGTTTGGGAGAGGACAAGGGTTGAGTTGCGGATGAGAAATCGATCGGACCTGCTTGTGAGGCCTGCCAAACAGGGTTAGCATTGTACATAAGTGCTCTGCACGAATCCTGAGTTACCCAGGGGGTGAGAGGATTGGATCTCCATGAAGACATCCAACAGCCTCACGAAGACCCCCAGAGCAACATGGGTCATTATCGCAATTAATTGGATTTCCCTTTGCAGCCGACATCATTCAGCTGAATGGCTAGATCACAGTTGATCTTACCTTTGGCAGGCAGTTACACTTTATAGGTGAGGTGCTCTTTGTACTTTCTGGATGTTCCCTGGGTGGATTTCAGCCTACTCTTATTGGTGCCTGTGTGGGGCAGCCTCTACAAAGCGGAAAAAGCTACTCCTGAGAGCTGGCATCTCAGCCCCTCCCACCACCAGGGAGGCCTGGGAATGAACAAGGTTCCGTGAAATGATGTGTCAGGGGCTTTGAAACCTGACAAATACTCTATAAATGTGAGTGATACGCCCTCCCCCCTCAAAACCGTTTTTCACTCCAGTGTTGGTCTGATAACTACAACCACATATCTATAAGAGCTAATTCTTTTTTTTTAAGTATCAACAGAGGAGAAAAACTAGACCCACTTCCCATAATTTTTTTTTAAATAGATAAATATCTCTGGGACACACTGCTGGGAGTTCTAAATACATTTTTTTGTGTGTGTATGGATGTTTATGGTGTATCTATTCTTGAGAAAAATTCTGTAAATCCCCTGGGGATAAGACACAAAAGTATGTAGTAAGTAAGAGGGTGAGGTGGAGAATGTTCTGAAATGACATGAACCACTCCTTCAGGTACACAATTCTACTGAAAAGACCTTTTTGCCAGGATGGAAATGTTCTATATCTGCACTGTCAGAGTTTTAAATAAGGTTAGTACAACCGAGGAACTGAAGCTTTAATTTAACTTGATTTTAATTAATTTAAAATTAAGTGTTAATAGCCACACATACTTAGTGGCGATCTCATCGGACAGGGTTGGTCTCTCACCAGCCTGCCCAGGCTCCCTTCGCCCTGGATACCCCCACATGCCCCAGGCTTTGGCGGCACAGAACCATGTTGCATTTCCTGACCTCTCTTCCCTCCCCATCTCTGTCAAATTTCTGCCCCTCATGTGAGAGGCTCAGATGGCTCCACACAACCCTCACTGCAGGCACAGTTCACCCTCCTGGGCTTTGCTTACTCCTCGAGCAGCGTGCGTCCCCATCTGCCCTGCAATCCAGCCGACCAGCGGAGGGAGGGCAGTGGAGCAGCCGCAGCCCAGGCTTTGGAGGTACACAGACCCAAGGTGAATCTGGCTCTGCCCCTGTGAGCCTGCAGTCATTTAACCTTTTGGGTTGTTGGTTCCCCGGTGTGTCCAGTGAAGGTCATAGCATTTACATGCCAGAAGGTGGGAAGAATGAGGTGGGATGTCTTCGCTTCCTATTCCTATTCCTGTTGTAACAAATACCACAAACTCGGTGGCTTGAACGACACGCATTAAAGGAGAGTTTTCGATGAACAAGTCTCAATGGGTTAAATAATCAGTAGAGCCGAGTTCCTTTCTAGAAGCTGGAGGGGGGAATCTGTTTTCTTGCCTTTTCCAGTTTGTAGAAACTGCCTGCATTCCTGAGCTCACAGCTCCTTTTCACCTTCAAAGCCAGCGACAGCCGGTCCAGTCTTTTTCATGCTGCATCATGGTCCTGACTCTTTGGCTTCTCTTGTCCCCTAAGCACCTGCGTGATCGAGCCTACCGCGCAAGTCCAGACTGGTCTCCTTATTTGAATCTGATTAGCAACCTTAATTCCACCGGCAACCTTAGTTCCTCCTTGCTAGGTAACACAGCAGTATTAGGACTGGGACCTGGGCTTCCCTGGAGGGCCATTATTCTGCCTCCCACCCACTCATTAAAGGTCTTATACAGTGCCTGGCTCATAGAAGGTGCTTGATAAACGAGGGTCATTATTGTGACCTGTATCTATTAGTTTCTTTCCTTTTAGAGTGGGAGTCTCTTAATGGTGGAGTTGTTTAATTTCCTTTATAGACTCCATCCTGCCCAAGAACAGGTGCTTAGTAAATGTTTATTGAATAATAGAATTTTCAATAAATGCAGATTGTTTCTTTTCTTGTAAAGAAATATTGAACAATAAAAAGAAGTAAAATGCAAACCAGAATATACAATCCCCTTTGTGCAAAAAAAAAAAAAGAAAAAAAAGAAAAAAAAAAAAGGTGGTTATTGTATAGAAAAATCGGATGGATGATATGAAATTGGGTGGATGATATGCCACACTGTTAATGTTGGTTATCATGAGGATGTTCCATTTCTGTCGAGTGTGTCTTAGTAATTATTAAAACATTTGTTTACAATGAACATCGTTTAATCTTAGAAGAAAGTAATAAAGGTTGAAACAGGCATGATTTTTTTAAAGAGCTCTAAACCTGTCTCAATCCGGCCTGATCCCCAAGTCACCCTCGGATCCAGTCTACGTCTGATACAGGTGGCCGTGTTCCTGTCGGGCTGATTTTTAGGGTTAGTAACTGTTCGTGCCAGGCTGCCTCCTCATTTTCAGCATACTTTGAACTCAGTCTGCTTTAAAGGGGCGTTTTCAATTTACCTCAGCAGGACATAGCTGTAAAAAAATGTATTTATTGCTGCTGGTGGGAATATAAATTAGTACGATCACTTTGTAGAATTACAGTTGTAGTTGCAGACAGTCTTTGACCTTGTAATTCCACTCCTGTGTACACCCTGGAGAAACGCACTTAAATATATACCAAGAGACATGGTTAAGGACCTTCACAGCAGCAGTTTTTGGTAGTGGTAAAAAATTGGAAACCATCTAAATGCCCATCAACAGGAGACTAGAAATATAAATTATGGTATATCCAAATAATGCACTACCGCTCAGCTCTGAAAATAACGAATCTAAAGCTATGCTCATTACGGATCAATTTCATAATCAAAATACGGAAGGAGAAAAGACAAACTGTAGAAGAAAGTATACATTATGTTATTTATATAAAGATTGAAAGCACGCAAAATGGTATCTTGTTTAGAGGTGCATACGTATATAAAAAAATTGTGAGAAAATTAAGGGAAATGATAACTCTGAAGCTCAGAGTTATGCGGGCAGGAGGGAGAGAAACATGTTGGTTGGTAATGCTTTATGTTTTTAAAGTGGGAGGTGAGTACATGGATTTGAAAATTCCTTTTTGTATATATTGCATAATACATCATAAAGTTATCCATAAAGAATAAAAATGCATTTGGATAAATCACAACAAGGTTTTAAAAACAAACGATAAAAGCGATGCTTCTTTAAGGGGCCCTCTGCTCCCTGCTGCGGATTACGATTTTCCTTCCCCCTGAAGAACCTGCTTGGCACGTTCAACTACACTTGTGACTGTCGCTGCAAGTGCTGGCCACCACCCTCCTGCCCTTCTGAGGCCGTGAGGCCACGCTCTCCTGCCCAGCCCAGGGCCAGGTGCGGGCGAGGTTGCCTTTCCTGCCTCTGCCTTGTGGTGCCTGCGCTCCTCTCTGCTGCCCTGGCTTCTTTCTGCTCTTCTCGTTGCACTTGCTTTCCCTGGATGATAAGGGATGAGGGCGATGACTTTCTCAAATGTACTGGCCATTAGTTAGAGTTGCCAGAGTTGGCAAATAAAAATGCTAATGCAGCCTTGCCTCAATTATAAATTGGGTAAATTTGAATGTCACTGAATAATGTACATTTTGAATGATCTAATGAAAACAATGTAAATTGCATACATTTGAATTTAGATAAGCAAGAAATAATATTTTGGTATAACGATGGCCCAAAAAGAAAATTATTTGTTATGAGCTGAAATTATTTGTTATTTGTGTGAAACGTAACATAATTGGGTATCCTGTATTGTATCTGGCAAACCTACATTAGTTCCTTTTCTCTTGGGAATCATCTGGACAGATATTTTGCTAATTTTTAAAATAAGGGTGGTAGTTTATGTTTCTTTTTTCTCCCTTACTACCTGACTTGGAAGAGTTTTATTTAAAAAAAATTTTTAATTATTATTTTTGTAATCCTCACCCAAGGATATGTTTACTGATGTTTTAGAGAGAGAGGAAGGGAAAGGGAGAGAGAAACATTGATGTGAGAGAGAAACATTGATTGGTTGCCTCCCATATACGCCCTGACCAGGAAACAAACCCCTGACCTTTTGGTGCACGGGACAACCCTCTGACCATCCGAGCCACCTGGCCAGGGCCAGTTTTTATTGTTTTTAATACTAAAGATATTAATTGTTTTTTCTGTCATGTTTGGCAAATATTTTTCATTATGAAAAGGGAGTGGTTTTAATCTACTAAATTTTATACCTTTATGTAGCTAATCTGTCTTTGGGGTCAGAATGAAAAAGGTCTTCCTCTTCTAAGATTATAGAAATTATAATAATTTGGGCTCTCTTTCACCTTTGGGTCATTTCAGTAAAAAAAAAACAAACTTCTCTTTATTATGAAAACTTTCAAGTATACACAGAAAAGGAGACAACAGTGTAATGAAGTCCGTAGAACCCTCAACTAGTTTCAACACAAACAGCTCCAGACCAGTCTCATTTCTTCTACTCATCCCCCTAGTTTTCCACTTAGATTATTTTGAAACAAATCCAGACATTGTATTTTATCATCTGTAAATATTTTCATAAATATACCTAAAATGTAAAAACTCACAAAAACTCTAACCACAGTACCATATCACAACTAAAGAATATTAACAATAATTCATTCCTTCTTATAATATAATGCAATCAACATTCAAATCACCCTGATTATCTCTCAAATATGCTTTTCTATTCATTTGAATCAAGATCCACATAAGGTCCACGTACTGACTTATCTATATCTTAAATCTCTTTTTATCTCTGAGTTTTCCTCCACCTCCTTTTTACTTTGTAATTTATTTGTTGCATAAACAGGTTGAGCAAGGGTTTTCCACACTAGATTTTGCTGATTGCATTCCTCTAGTGTCACGTGACATGTTCCTTTATAGTTCCTGTAAAATGGTAGGTCTGGAGGCTTGATCAGATGTGGATTTGATATATTTTTGGCAAGTATGTTTCATGAGAGTTGGTATGTACTTCCATCTGGAGGCACCTAGCTTTGGTGATGTTAGCACCCAGTGATGATCGCTTTGGGACCTATTCATTTGATAGGAGATGTCACTGAATTTTAAACAGGTAGACTGAAAAAGGTGCTCAACTTTGATGTTGCATTGCCATCGTTCCTGTCTCTGGTGTTGCCATGGAGGGGGACAGAGGAAGGGGCTTAGGTGCCATCCTTGCCCTCTCAGCAGCAGCCTCTGGGTGGGGAGGCCGTGGGCTCCTGCAGGGCTGTGAGAGAAAAGCTCTGCCTGAGTTCCTGGTTGATGGCCAAGGAAGGGGAGTCTCCTGGGTTTTGGGTGCCAGTAGTAAAAGCACGAGGGAGCTGGTTTTACTCTCTAGTGCTAGTCAGGAGGCCTTTAAAGTGTAATTGTAGACCTGCTTTGTGTGGGACCTTTGGCAGGTAAATATCACTTGGGAATGCATGTTGTAAGAAACAGGTAAGAAATTTTGAACTGACTTTCCCATTGGCTCAAGCAATAGCTGAAGTCACAGGTACAAGGTGGGTTTCAGGATTGGTTTGACTCAGCATCTTAATGAGGCCATCAAAGTGCTCAGTGAATGGGTATCTCTCCTCTCAGCCTTTTCTGGTGTCTGTTTGATCAGAAGCCTAGGTTTTCAGGGTGGTGGAGTTGCGGCAGTGGTTCCAAGCTTCATATTTAAACATCACACTTTCTAGAAGAGAGAATAGAGACCTGGCTTCCAGCAGCCCTTTCCCTACATGCTCTCAGAAAACTGTGGCTCTTAGCTTATTGATCTAAATTGGATCAAACGCCTATTCTTCTTTTTTTAAATATACAGGGTCCTGTGCAAATAGTGCCCCTTTTTTATTACAAAATCATAGGTATGTAATTTTCTAACATAACAGTATCATAGTCAAGTACACCATATGGCATTTTAGGTGAAATGTTCAAATTAAAACTATAAATTATTACACCCATATTATCACCCTACTAACCATACTCAAGCAGGCATTAATTCTGCTGGACCCTGTATATATTTTTAAGATTTTATTTATATTTTTTTTGAAAGAGGGGAAGGGATGGAGGAAAGAGAAGGAGAAAAACATCAATGTGTGAGAGAAACATCAATCAGTTACCTCTCGCGCACCCCAGCTGGGGACCTGGCCCACGACCCAGGCATGTGCCTTGAATGGGAATTGAACTGGTGACCTTTTGGTTTGCATGCCAGTCCTCAATCCACTGAGCCACATCAGCCAGGGCCAAATCCCCATTCTTCTAACCAAGCCAGGGGAGTGCCATGGTGTGAGTGACTTAGGCCTAGATTCCGCAGACAATTCACTGTGGCAGGGAAGGTGATAGTGTACCCGCTTCTGGAGCTGGGGGTCAGGTGAGTCCTCCTCCTTTATCCCGACCACATGGCTGTGCAAGGTGGGAGAATGGAAGGGATGCTGAGGCAACAAACCCCGCATTCATTCTGGGACCTGTAACTTTGGGAGACCAGCAGAGTGGTGGGCGGGATATGGGGGAGAAGTGTGGGGACATGGATGGTCAGAGCCCATAAAGGGAGATCTGTGACTGTGTGATCAGTTCCTTCATCTATTTTTTTATTTTTTAGTTGTTATTCTATTACAGTTGCCCTTTGCGCTCCTCCCTCCACCCCATCCCCCGCTCCCACAGTCAACTCCCACTCGTTGTCCACATCCGTGGGTCATTTGTACAAGCTCTTTAACTAGTCCCTTCCCCTTCTTCCCACCATTCTCTCCCTCTCCACTCCCCTCTGGTCACTGCAGTCTGTTCGATGTTTCCATGCCCATGGTTCTGTTTTGTTCATTAGTTTATTTTATTTATTAGATTCCTCTTATAGGTGAGATCGCATGGTATTTGTCTTTTACTTATGTGAAGTGACATAAACCAGTCCTTCCTCTACTGAAGGAAGACTAACTCACCTCTATTGTGGCTACCAGCACAGACATTCCAAGATCAGGAGCTGATAGGAAAAGAGGAATGTAAGAAGAATTTGGACACTTACAGAGTAGAATAAATAGGCCAATGAAGATGATTTCAGAAGACCCTCCCAAATGAGGAGAACATGATTATAATGACCTACAGTGGGGAGAAATCTCAGGACGCCTTCCTTTTACACGTGAGGTAAGGGCTGTGCAAGGCCACATAGCCAACAAGCCGTAGTTACAGCCAGAGCCAGGCCCCAGATCTGCACCCCAGCTGCTCTGTCCCTGGCCTTCCTCCCCACAGATGCCCCGGAGATCTTGGGAAAGTTGTACAAGTCTAGCCAAGGGGAGGAAATAGCTTGAATTTTAGGAAAGGATTATCTTTCTGAGTTGCCTTTGGTTAATTAACCTGTTTAAAGTGGTTGGAACCAAAACAAGTAGCCTGAGAGAGTTTGAAGAAGTGAGGGTGGATCTTAACATTAAGACTCTTAATGCTCATTAATCGCAGTGCAGCCAGTACAGATGTATACAGGGTCTGGAGCACAGGGGGCATGTTTCATGATTGGCACGACGTACTCTTGAGAGGCCTTTTAAAATCAATACCCCATTTGATGGTTGAAATGGAAGCCCTTTGTATTTGTTGATGAGTGTCTGACAGCGTCTGGGGCCCTCCCTCCGTAGATACTTTTTCCCTGCATTTCTGGCAGTGACTTCAGAAAACCTTGGAACAAATTCATAGCTGCACTGGCCCAGGCAGTCAGAGTCAGGGGCTGAACAGAGGACAAGGCGTGTTACTACTGTATACTTCCATCTGTCTCATTTTCACCTTCCCTTTGAGAGTCCCGTACCCTCCCCAGGTTGTGTGTTATTATGCTTTCTTCTCCCATCGAGGTAGAGACTGAGAAAAGCGATTGGGCCCGTAGCGTCGACTCCATCTATTGTCGGCTCCCAATTTTGTACCTTTTCTTTTCCTAAAGCTGCATCTACCTTGATTATGAAAAGCACCTCCTTCCTCGTTGCTGGGTGATGGGAGAAGTTTGCTTTGTTACCATTTGACTACATGCCTGCTTCCTTGCCCATCCAAAGGGCAGTATATTAAGTGGTTTGGGGCCAAAGAGACATAGGATTAAGTCCAAGCTCTGCCACAGTCTAGCTATACATTCTTGGACAAATTAACTGAGGTCTAAGCTTCCATTCTTTCATCTGTAAATTGAAGATATCATTTACCTCATTGGGTCACTGTGGAGCTTAAATGAAATAATGACAGAATGCTCAGTAAATGTTCACTCTTCATAAAAATAACAGATTAAATAATAAAATATGAGAGAGTCACAGGAGAACCCAAAACTGGTTTTTTTTTTTCCACTTAGTTTTCCCTCATGATACAGAAGATTTCTAACCCATGGTTCTATTTTCTTTGGTTTAAAATAAAACGAACTTTTGTGCCATAAATCCAATCCCTCCCATTTCCCAACCTGCCATAGGTCAGGAGGATCCTCTTAAATGGGATCAATGGAGGAAAGGTGTGCTTGGATGTGACTTCTCCTCATGCCACGTGGCTGCATCTTCTCCAGGTCCTGTGGGCCCGCTCCTTCCTGAAGTCTTCTTTTATTTTCTATTTTCCTGGGTGGTAGGTTGTTTTCCCGAGTTGAGCATCTGAAGGAAGCTCAAGTAAACCAGATCGCCTTTCCTTTTTTCTCTGAGATTGTGAGAAACTATTTTGCCATTAGGAGGTAACCCGAGGGCCCCGCTGACACGTCTTCCTCAAAGCTTCTGGGTTCGGGGGTCAGGTGGGGATTGCCCAGTATGTTCTCAGGTCTGCTCCGCAGCCAGTTCCCTGGAGCTGGAGGAGAGCTGCCCGATTTTTCGAACGCTCCTTTGTCTCTCACCGCATGCCAAGCCTTCTCTTGTCTGGGGCTGGAAAGCCAGTGACAGCAGGGCGTGTGGCTGGGCCCACGCACGCTCTGAGCTGCTTTTAGAGCATTTCAGAAACAGAAGCCCTTGCTGTTAGTATGACTTTCTAGAGGGATGTTTCCAGATAAGGTGGCTTGTGCCCACCACATCCACTTTCTTTTCCTTCTAAATATTTTCAATTCGTGTATTAAGACCATAGACATTTAAGATGATTGTATTCATTATGAAAAACTTGACAGCCAGGTGTTCCCCAGGGCTAAGGAAAGCGAGTTGTGCATCACAGTACAGATTGCTTGTCCATCCCCATACTCATCATGGCTGACTGGGCTCATAACCACATACCACGATGGCCTGGTCCGGCTCATGGAGGCTTTAGTCATGCCAGCCTGTAACTGGATGTCATTATTGGCTTTAACTACAGTGAGTGAGTTAGACACTAAAGCTGGCCTCTTCTCTGAGGAGCTGAGAACCAACGCTTAACAATCTTGTGTATCCTGTGGACTTGTATTTCTCAAGAGTGTATTTCCTAAAGTGTAGACTGTAGTTCACCTGAGGTACTACAGGGCCCAGGAATTCTGCATTTCTAATAAGATTTGTAGGTGATTCTCATGCACACTATAGTTTGAGACTTTCTGAGGTGGAAATTGTAGAAGAGAATAAAATTTTAGGCAAGGCCTGGAATCTATGATTTATGCAATCTGTCACTTAAAAGATCATAAATGAATGCTAACTCCATTTGCTTTTGCCAGTAGCTCTTCACATATGTGAAGACAAGCTCCCTTGGAAGGAAGAGAGCCTCTTGATATCTTTGGCCTCTGCTCTCCCAGATGCTATGTTCATGTTTGAGGGTGGTGGAGCATCTTGTTTTTGAGCTGGAGCCCTTCTTGCACTGACAAGAAATTAAGAATCTTAGCCGGGCAGCTGCAGTTCTAAAACAGTGGTGTCTAATTCCGTGGGACAGCAAGTCTTAAGGGTCACGTGCAAGTGCAATTCCATGAGATGAAATTAAAATGAAGATTTCTTTTCTCAGTCCCTTGTCCCATACTCTGGAGGTGTCTGGGAAGATGAAAAGTGTTAGAAAGTTAAGTTAGTACATTGGAGTCCGAGAGGTTCCAAAGAGATGGACTGGTTGGATTTCTTCAGTGACCATCTTTGCCTCCAGTACCTGGGGCTTTGGGCCTGAGCACAGTTCTAGTTACTGAGGGACATTTTGATTTATTCCCTCATTCATTTATTTATTTTGAGTTGGCCTTTAATAAGACTGTGGGAGGCAAAGAGGAAATTGTATTTGCATCTGGTCCAGAAAAACCGCTAAGTTGAAAGACAAAGAACATTCTGATTCCTATTAGGGAGGGGCATCTTTGGGAGCAATGTGACAAATGTCCAAGAAAGGACATCTTTGCCAGATGGAAGAATTGTGCAAGTGCTGTTGCCAAAGGCTTTGTCTTATGTCTTTGTTTTTCATATTTATAACAAGCTATTCAATGGTGCACATACCCCCCCAACTGGGGACCTGGCACTTGTCAGCTGGGGAAGTTGTACGGTGCCTTGGGAGGGAGAATTGCAGTGCACTCTGTGGTGGCCGTTTGCTCCGTCATCATCTTGAGAAGCCTATTACGGTAAACATCTGTTGCTTTGGTCTGCCCAGTACCTTTTCTCTCTTTTCTGGTAATAGAATTTCTACTTCCTTTAAAAGAAAAAAACCAAAAAAACCCCCGCTTTATTGTTATTCTAGTACAGTTGTCCCCGTTTCTCCGCCTTTGTCGTCCTCTGCCCAGCCCACCCCCCACTCCCACAGTCAATCCCCACCCTATTGTCCACGTCCATGGGTCACTCATACATGTTCCTCAACTAGTCCCTTCCCCAGAATCTCTGCTTTCTTGGGGAAAATCCCTCCCTCATTCTCAGTCCCCATAACTTAAGTGGACTGATCCCACCTCCCAGTTGCAGAGTGTGTGACCAGGACTTGCTCAATCAGTGTATGCTCTCTTCTGGTCAGGGATGGTCATGTGACCCACACTGGGCCAATGAATTCAATTCTGGGAATTTTGTTGAAACCACTGGGGAAGAGAAGTTCTGGGGTTGGGACATTGTGAGGATGTAGGTCTGCAGTGGCTGGATGTCACTTGGTCACTATGAATGAAAAGCTTGCCTGAGAATGAAACCAACATAGAGCAAAAGAAGCTGAAAGAGGAAATTTGAGACAGGTTTCTGATAATACATTGTGAACATTTGGATGCAGCTCTGCTCAAAGTTCCCTTGTATCTCCCATTTCAGCTTCCTGTGATACATTAAATATGGCCACAGTTTCTTTGTGGCTCCTTCCATTAAGTGGTGGAGTCTATTTCTCCACCTCTTGAATCTGGGCTGCCTGGTGACTTGCTTTGACTTATAGAATGTGGTAAAAAAAAATGTTGTATGAATTTTAGAGATGGGGCCTAAAGGGGCTTTGCAGCTTCTGCCTTCACCCTCTTAGACCTCTGCCCTGAGGCCGCCATATAAGAAAATCAGTTTGCTAACAGATGAGAGGCCATGTACGGGGGAACCAAAGTGCGCAGCCAACTGCTAGCATGACTTGCCCAGCATGTCCATGAGGCCACCTTGGGGACTGACTTCCAGCCTAATGCGGCTGTGTGAGTGAGCTCAGGTGAAACCAGTGGAGGAACCACTCAATCAACCTACAGAATCATGAATTGTTATTTTAAGCCACTAAATTTTGGAGCGGTTTGTTATGTATCAATAAATAGCTGATACACTCCTTTTTGGCTTCAGTCAGTTTGATTTTATTTCCTGTCATTTGCAACAGAGACTGATTGGCAACACTTCGAAGACACTTATATAATAAATTAAGCCTAACCAGAAATGTATGCACCTCTGTGGAACTTCTGCCCACCCCTGCCATCAGGGCAGAGAAATCAGCTGCCTCCATCTAGATTGTCACTTGTTAGGTATGCACACGTGAACCCACTTGGTGGAATCCATTTCTTGTTCATGGTTGTGTAACTTATCTGCATGACAATGCTACTGTCCCCCTAGAGGGTAGATTTCCCCAGGACATGCACCTAAGGGGAGACCATTCAACAACTCTTCTATGCTGATCATTTAGGCGATTTGACACACGACATTCCTCTGCCTCATTGGAAGAGGTTCTTTCTAGGGTGTCTTCTTGAACTTGGTAGTTCCTTTTAATAGGCTCTCACATCTTTGACTTCTGGGGTTCCTGGTCTGCTTTTAAAATGGCGTCAGTTATTTGAGACTATGGAAGGTAGCAGAGGCAGTGAAATAGTACAGGCCCTGGAGTTGGACATATGCGTGCTCAAAGGCTGGCTGAGGGCCTAATTTCTGAAATCGTCATCGCTTGGGCGACTTCAGAAATTAGATGGTGTCACAAATCACATTGGGGAGTACAGGAAAAAAAGCAGATTCGATGAGGGGCAAGGAAGGACTATTTTGGACTTGTTGAGTTTGAAGGATCTCAAATCCAGGCAAAGTTTTCAGTACATATTCTAGGTCAAGTGTTGACTGAGGAACCACCAAAGTGTAGGGGAGAGTTAAAGCCATAAGTGTGGCTGAAGTTGTCCTGAGAAAATGTGCTGTCGAACTCTGGAGAATCCTTCCATTAAGTTGAGCATAGGGAGGAAAAAAAAAAGTCAAGGAAGAAGATTGTAGCAGACCATATTTTCCAAAGATGACTGCAACAGCATCCTCCATCCCTCATGTCCTTCTTACTGTGTGGCAGTGCATTCCTTCTTCGGGGGCAGGGGGGAGGAGTCTATGTCTCTTTTGACAATCTAGCAGCCTTGGGCTCCAGAGTAGGTAATGCTATGTGACTTCCAAGTCTAGGTAATGAGAGAAGATGCAGCTTTCACTGGTTCCTTTGGAGCCCTGAGCCACCATATAAGAATCGGAGGTTGCCATGATTTGAAGAACTCAGGCCACGGGGAGAAGCCAAGTGTAGGTAGGTGTTTTGATGAGCAACTCTCGCTGAGGTCACAACTGACAACCAGTTACCAATGGCCAGAAGTGCCCCCTGCTGTAAATTCAGCCTATAGCCTTTGAGTCCTTCACAAAGCAGAGAGATGTCACCCCACTGTGTTCTTTCTGAATTTCTGACCCAAAGAATATGCAAGCATGACAAAATTGTTTCTTTAAGTTGCTAAGTTTTAGGGTGTTAGGGACTGAATATTTCTATCCCCCTCTGTACATATGTTGAAATTCTAACCTACAATGTGGTAGTATCAGGAGGTGGGGGCCTTTGGGAGGTGTTTAGGTCATGAGGGTGGAGCCCTCATCAATGGGATTAGTGCCCTTGTAAAAGAGACCCCAGTAAGCTCTCTCACCCCTCATGCCATGTGAGGACATAGTGAGAAGATACCATCTATGAAGCAGGAAGTGGGTCCTCACCAGACACCATAATGGCCAGCACCTTGATCTTGGACTCGCCAGTCTCCATAACTGTGAGAAAAAGTTGTTTGTTGTTAAAGCCACCAAGTCTATGGTGTTTTTGTTGTAGCACCCTGAACTGACAATGACATGGGACAACTTCCTATTCTGTAATAGATACAAAGATAACCAGAACAAGGGCAGCAAGGACGTGTCAAGAGAAGTGAGAAGCTAACTGAGTAAGAGGAAAGCCTGGGAGAGGTCCAGACAGCTAACACCTACGAGGTGTCCCGGGGAGTTTGGGCCACTAGGAAACCATTAGCATGTTCCGCAGGAGCACTTTCAGTGCATCCCCAAGGCCAAAGTCAGGCTGCCGTGAAGGAAGAAAGTGGAAACGATGGGCAGGGCACTTTCTCAAAACGCTTGGCCATGAAACATGGGGCAGGAAGGATGAGAATTAGCTAGAGATAACAGGGTCAAAGGATTGTTTTTGAAGGTGATAAGAAAAGATTTGAGAGAAGGAAGCGGTTGGAGATGCAGAAAGAAAGAATTATTATTGGAGGGAGGTCTTGAAGGAAATAGGAGGAGTGTAATGAAAACAACCACACTAATGGAGAAATAGTCTTGAGCAACATCTGCTGAAGAGGGAAGGAGGTTTAATGGATGGTGGTAGAGAGTTTCTGAGGCTGGAAACCATAACTGCTTTTACTTCCATTGGCTGCCATGGTGTTCTTTGCGGAGCAGATATTGCCTTAGAATTCGGGGATTGACAACCGCAGAAAGCAGTACTATTCCATTTCCATTTAATGTCTCACCCTTGAGGAACTGTATTATTGTTTTGATAGCAAAACTTAGTTAAGTTCCGTATCTATTTATTAAAGGTGAAATCTACCATGAGAAATCTTAGATACATGATTAAATTCTATCTAAAACATCCTTACTGATGATCTATTTTCTTAGGAAATTATGAAATGATTGCTTTTTCCACTAAACAGAATTCCACCTTTTTGAGAATTCTACCCATTCATCCTAGGTCTCCATAGCTATACAAAAGACATTCAGATTCCATTTTATCTTGTAATTAACCAATGGCAGAGAGAACAAAAGTAAGGACTCAGAATTTAAGGTAACTGCTATTTTTTAGCTGTAAAGAGAGTGTGCCTCTAATTCAGTGACATTCAGTAAAAATGGGCGAGGGGGTGGATAAGACAAACAGAAAGGAAGAAATAAGAATGAACTTAAGTAAAAAGTAGGTAAGTTATGGCACAGATCCATGGCACAATCTATAAAAATGGTTGTTTTTGACATGGGTGAGTTCACAATGGATTTAGTATGGGAAAAAAGGGAGGTTCAAACCTTATGTATTGTGCCTTAGAGTTCCATTTTGTAAAGGATAAATATGCACAACAAAAAGAGTACACATTAAAATGGTAATAATTTCCTCTGGTTGGTGGGATTCTGGAGATTTTTATTTTCCTTGTTCAAAAGGAGCATGCATTTCTAGCGTGTATAAATACAATTAGTAAAAATGAAGCAGCCACTGAATCTGCCTCTCTGCTCATTTCAAATGTCAAAAGTCGACCAACGAGCTTGCACGGTTATCTATATGCAAGAAGGTAAGTCCTGGCTGTTGCCTTTCCTGACATTTTGCTCCCTTGGATGAGGCCATGTTATACCTTCATGATGCCTGCTGCTCAGGGGGAGGTGGGAACAAGACAGACTGGGCACAGAACAAGCTGCGTTTAAACACAGAAAATGAAAGAACACAGCCAGGCCCCTGGGAACCTGCAGGGCCTGGTCCTCAGCATCCTCTCTGCCCTCCTCATCTGGCCTCTGTCCTGTTTCTTTGAAAAATATGTGTATCTTGGACACTTCTCTAATTCTGACAGTGCCTGGGGTTCTGCGGGTGCTGCGCTGGCCTTCCGGTGTCCTCCGACGTTCTTCCTGTTAGTGTTGGAGGCTGGAAAGAGAGACCGCTCTGGTCTACTGTGGTAGTCTCCCCAGGTACAATTAGGTCTTGGGCTGGGCTGGGCTCTAAACAGTGCAGGGGAGTTGTTTTTCTGTTTTCTATCTCTTTCCTTCCCTTTTTCCTGTTCATGCTAAGAATTGAGAGGGGGCGCGCGCGTGTGTGTGTTTGTGAGATGTTTGTGTATTTATTTACTTATTTTTTGTGAGATTTTTGTTTGGGAGACATCTCTTCTCCAGATTGTTTGTTTGAAATGTCTCTGTCCTCTTGCTCTCGGTCTGCTACTTAGCAAAGGCATGGATTGGTTTGTTCACTGTATGTTTATCTTTTCCCCCCATTAGACTGTGGGCTCCTTGGGGGCAGAAACCCCGTATTGTCAACTACAGGAAAAGTACTCAGAAGACTGAGATCTGGCTTCAATCTCTATATTACCATCATGGTAATCCCCAGGGCCTCGCAGGTATCAGGTGCTGAGCAATCATGTATTGTGCACCGACCATAATAAATATGTGAGTTTCCTGTGTCTCTGAATCATAGTCTATATTTATTATATGCAATGTAATTTCACTTTAACTAGGGTATAAAATATTGCCTTATGATCTGAACATGTCATCAACTACACCTGATAGTGGGGACTGGCTAACAGTCTTCCCTGTTTACGGTAAACTTCCATAACCAAATATGTACCCTCTGATGGACTTCACTTTGATTTTATAGATTGATACACTGAATGCTGACTTACTGAGTTCCCCTGCAGAGTCTAGGCTGTGGAGAGTGTGGAGAGAGACAGCGCTTAGTTCAGAGGGTAGCACTGGGGAAACATGACTTCTGGCGAGGATTTATGTAGAAGCTTTTCAAAGTTGTGACTGTCGTTAATGAATGTTCAGTCTCTTATTTTTGTGAAGAGCTGTTTTCCATTGGAAAACAATCTTGGTTTTTAAGTTATGCTGTGTAAAAAGTTTCCAGAGAATGTCAGGGCATTTTCCAAGAGCACCCTAGGAGGTGGGAGCAGTTAAAGCACTTAAAAAAAAAAAATCTGTATTATGATGGACATTGGCCATTTAATTTGTTTTTCATTGATTCTTGGGCCAATAAGGAATTCTAGCCGGGTGTGAATGAGGATTGAGGGAGTGAGAGAGCAGAGGTTTATTGGTGTAGTACTTCCTAGGAAGGGACCCCACTTGATGATTAGTCAAGGAGACACAATTGGAGACCAAGTTTCTTTTCTTCACTCATATATCAGTCACTCCTTTGAACCAGGTCCTCTAACTTGGAGCAGATGGCTCCTTCCTCCTGCTCCCTGGTCATTTGCCTCTGTTGTCTGTGTTAGCTTTGTTTTTAAGTGGGGGAAACTCCAGATAGAGGAAATTACCTAGGGGAGAGAAGGACTCAGGCATGATGAGCATGTTTTATGAGTCCAGTCCCACGTTTGGTGTTTTGCATAGAGTCTCATTTATTTCCAGTAACTATTTTGCAAAAGGGACCAATCATTATCCCCATTTATAAATGTGCAGACTGAGGTACAGGGAATTTAAGGAAAGTGCTCAGGGCTCCTAGGAAGAGACTGGATTTGAATCCAAGTCTGTCTGGTTACAAAGTCCTTGTGTTTTCCAATACACCATGCTGCATTTATAGCGCGTTAGAGCAGGGTTCAGGTTACCCAGCACAGGTGGGTGGAAAAAAATAGTTGGGAAGAAACCTTTCTGTGAAGGTTTTTACTATATTGCAAGCATCTAGGGTGGAGTTTATGATGGCCAGGCAGGAGGTTTGAAGCTGGCAACACTATTCTGGCACCTTCATCCCACAAGACAGGCTCTGTTTATTTCACGCCAGCTAATGTGGAGGGTGCCTTAAATGATTTATGTTTGAAGGATTTTTTTTTTCGGTCGACAAAAATACCCCTATTGCAATAAGCCTTGGATACTCAATATTTAATAAACCAGGCTTAGTAGCTCATAAGGTCAAGAGAGACAGACTGTGCTTATGCTGAGGAGGTGTCACAGCAAATGCGCCCTGGTCAGAATCCCTCCCGAGCAGAAGGAGTTTCCATGGCCCGACTCTCGGGGATTAACCCTGGACGTTCAAAGCTTTAGGGTACTGTGTCCTCCGGGAGATTGTCAGGGATCACTATTGGGAAGCCTGAAACGGGATTTTGGTGGGAGGGGGCCTGTTGTCTGTATTATTACCAAGGAGTTTCCAAGGACTGAGACTATTATGAACTATAGATTTAAGACTGACACATTGAACTGTATCCAGACTCCATGTTACCCTGGGCAGATCCTCAAGTCCTGGGAGTTGGGCAGCTGCAAAGGCCAGTAGCAGGGAGTCACCATGGAACTTGTTGCTAATGTTTATGCAGTGGCATGTATGGAGCCGCACACAATATGGCTATTGTTCTGCATTTCAGGGGTGCCAGTTAGTGGCTGGTGTTAAAATGTGTCCAGAATTTGGATGGAGAATCCTCTCTGCCTACCACAGAATTAGATTCTGGAAGAACGTCCAGACAGTGTCTGCAGGTAGCGGGTGGGGATGGAATGGATTGGAACAGACACTGAGACTGGATCCAAGGTGGACACCCCAGGAAAGCCATATAGCCCACAACTATTTTCCTGAAAGCCACTCATTTCACCTGTTTAAAAATTTATTTTAACTTACGTAGAGTGAATGAAACGTTCTTTCTGGTGCACAGTTCCATGAGTCTTGGCAAATGTGCAGGATTGTGCGGCCACCACAATAAAGATACAGAGCAGTTTTGTCACCTCCCAGATTCTTCCGTGCTGCTCTGTTTAATCGACCCATCTTACCTGAATCCCTGGAAAACTGCTGATCTGTTTTTCATCCCTAGAGTTTTGCTTTTTCCAGAATGCCATGTAAATGAAATTATATAGCCTTTTGAGTCTGTCTTCTTTCACAAATTATAGTGCATTTGAGATTCGTCCATGCTATTGCATGTATCAATAGTTTTATTGCTGAGTATATATCACAGTTTGTTTATCCATTCACCAGTGGAAGGATATTTGGGTTGTTTCCAGTTTTTGGTGCTTATAAATAAAGCTGCTAGAAACATCCATGTGCAGGTTTTTGTATGAACATAAACTTTCATTTCTAAGAGTGAGACTGCTGGGTCACCAGGTAAGTGCAGGACTAACTTTATGAGAAACTGCCCAACTTCTGTCCAGAGTGTCTGTACCAATTTGTATTCCCATCGTCAATGCGTGGGGGTTCTAGTTGCTCTGCATCCTCGCCAGCACTTGGTACTCCCATTTTTTATTTACTTATATCTATTTTTCGCATAGGTATGTGGCGTCTCATTGTGATTTTAAATTACGTTTGTATTGAAATGTTTTGGACATTGTTTCCAAATGAAGTTACAGGCACGATTTACAGGATTGAAAAAAAAAGTAAATAGCATAATTATTTTTGTATGCAAAAAAAGTCCCATTCATTCATCAGGTGTATATACAGTTGACCCTTGAACAACATGTGTTTGAACTGTGTGAGTCCACTTATACATGGGTTTTTTTCAGTGAATACTGTAAATGCATTTTATGTACATATTTTATAATTTTCTTAATAACATTTTCCTTTCTCTAGCTTACTTTATTGTAAGATTACAATATGTAATATATATAACATACAAATGTGTGTTAATGCTATTGGTCTTTATCCTTCAGTGTGTGTGACTCTTTTATGCAGAGGACAGATACCCAGGCTTTTATTTAGGACCTGTTGATGTTCCGTTTAACATGATTTGAACAAGTCTGCTACTTTAACTTCATATGAAAACTGGAAGCATTGAATTAGAATGTTGGAGGAGGGATAGTTAAAGACTGACAATTGTAGACACTGACCACTAACAGTTTGGCAATGAAACTTCTTTGCAGATCAAAGCTCAGATGATGGCCTAAGGCCATCTAGTGTACGGGTAGATACCTCTAACTGGTTTCGATTGTGTAATCCCACTTCTAAGATTGGCTTGCTGGTAATAAAATAATTTCTGACCACTTTGTACTAGACTGTATTTTCCTGAGGGGAGGAACATGGTGGATTTTCCACCTACGTCCAATGTTCCATGTACATATATATACATGTTAATTATGTACTCCTTGGCAGCTTTCTAGGAAGACCAAATAAAGTGAAATGTGATTGGATTCTTTGGGGAAGCTAAGAGTTGGGCCTGACAAATAAAATAAGTATACCTGCCCTGACTGATGTGGTTCAGTTTCTTGGGCGTCATCCTGCAAAGCGAAAGGTCACCAGTTCAATTCCAAGTCAGGGCACATACCTAGGTTGCAGGTTTGGTCCCGAGTTGGGGTGCATACGAGAGGCAGCCAATTGATGTTTCTCTCTCTCATTGATGTTTTTCTTCCTTTTCTTCTTCCTTCCCCTCTCTCTAAAAATAAATAGATACAATCTTAAAAAAATAAGAATACCTATTTATTTTGAATTTCAAATACTGATTTTTTTAAAAGTATAACTATAGCCCAAATAGTGCATGGAATATACTTATACTAAAAACCTATTCACTGCTTATCTGAAATTCCCGATTAATGAGGCAGTCTGTATTTTTTATTTGTTAAATCTGGCAACCCTACTTGGACTGCATGTGTGTCGGAAAAAGGCTCTGATTACCTTTTAGTCTGATGTAGCTGGTGGGATCAAGTGGATTTTAATGATTCAGTCTCGGCACAAGGGTGCAAAATTTGTTGATCTAATTTTGCTCTGAGTGTGGGACATCTGATGCTGTTCTGAAGCAAGAGAAAATAAGTTTCCCTTTTCTGAGCTGCTAATAAGATCAGTCCATACAGCAGCCCTTAGAGAAACCCTTGCTAGGGTCTCATGAGACCCAGGGGTGATGTGAGGTTTATGCTCCCTTATCTCCCTGGCTCATCATTTGCCTGCTCAGAGAATTTTTTAAAAGCCTTATGTTCCTTTTCCTTTAATATCTACTTATGCATTTGAACCTAAAGTTTAATGGAAAAGTTCAAGATCACTACAGAGTCATGAATAAAATCCTTATGATGTAAGCTCAGTAGGCATATTCAGGTGACATATTCAGGGCTTTCTCTAAGTGATTGGTTCTCAAAGTGTGACCTCTGGACCAGCAGCATCAGTATTGCCTGGGAAATTGTTAAAAATGTGAATTTGGGTCCCATTCCAGACCTGTTGAATCAGGATCTCTTAGTATTGAGCCCAGTAATCTGTTTTTAACAATCCTAGAGGTGATTCTGATATATGGTAAAGTTTGAGAACCTCCGCTGTAAATCTGGACTAGGCAACTTTTTTTTTCTTTTTGTAAAGAAACAGAGTAAATATTTTAGGTCTGAGGGCCATAAATTCTCTAGGACTCAACTCTGCCATTGTAGTGGAGAGCAGCCACAAACAATACATAAAAGAATGGGTGTGGCTGTGTTATAAAGTAAATAAGGCTTTGTAGTCACAAAAACGGGCAGCTGGGCCAGATGTGCCCCTTCCGAGTAGTTTGTGACCCCTGCAAAAACTAAGATTCCTTAGAGTAGTCAGACTTGCTTGTCACTTGCCTCTTCTAGTTACTGATAGATGGGAAATGCTCCTAGAACACCAAAGAATCAGAAGTAGATGAGGCCCTGAGGAAGAAAGAAAACAAAAGAGCCACCTGGGTCCATGCAGTAGCTGCTATCATCAGGGAAGGCTCCGTCTCAAAGGGCCCAGGGGCGAGAGTGATATTTGTCCATCTGTGAGTCTTCCCCTGTTTCCAACTGGAATGTTCATTAATGAGACCATCCAGACTGTTCTTACTAGGAATTTGTTCTTGTTTATCGCATGATAACTGGCAGTTCTGTTTGATTTCTCCAGGGCATTTACTCTGCCTTTGTTCTGGAAGACTAGGTCTCACATGTTCTCCCCAACCTCTAATGGCAACCTTCCTTCTTGCTCTCAGCTGGTGGCCTTGCTTCCTTTTTGACTGAGAAAATATAGGCAATCCCTGACCTGTGTGGCTTAGCTGACTGGACGCCCTCCTGTAAAGGGAAAGATTGCTGGTTCGATTCCTGGTCGGCGCACAGGTCTAGGTTTCTGGTTTGTTCCCCAGCTGGGGTGCATACGAGAGGCAATCGATGGATGTTTCTCTCTTACGTTGATGTTCCTCTCCTTTTCTTTCTCCCTCTCCCCCCCAGCCCCTCTCTCTAAAAAACCAAAAAAACAAACAAACAAACAAAAAAAACAAAAACAAGCAAGAGGGAGAGAAATTCCACAGGCCATTACTACATCTCCACATCTACCCACTTTGTCCCCAGAGACTCCAATTTGACAATGTCACAATGACCTTAAAGCTGTTTAAGTCCATGGCCAATGTTCGGTCCTCATCTTACTAGGCTTTCAGCAGCACTTAACACATTCGTTCACTGCTTCCTTTAATTTTGGGGACATTACTGTCTCAGTTCTTGTCCTACCTTCCCAGATGCCCCACACCTGCCTCATCCCCTGGTCCCTCCTGTCTCCCACTGTAAATGTTGGAGTTCATCAGGACTCAGCCGTTGGAACTCTTTCTTCCCCACCTATTCCTTTGCTGATCTCATCTAATTTTATGGTTTAAAAACATCTATATGCAGAGCTATCTCACATCTATATCTCTAGCCTCGATATATCCATGTAAAACATTCAAATACCTACTCAACATCCCTATGTGGTTATCTAATAGGTATCTGAAAACAAATTGACCAAAACCAAACTCCAGGTTTTTTCCCCCACCAACCTACCAAACCCATTGACTTTGTAGTTTTCTCCAACTTAATCAGGGACAACACCATCTTTACAGTTGTAACAAAACCTAGAGTCATTCTTTCTCTCGCGTTTGTTTGATGGCTCGCAATTGTATTTGATCAACTTGAGTTTATCTAATTTTTACTTTGTTTTTGTTGTCCTTTTGTAAAGTATTGAGAAAATCCTGATTTACTTTGCAATAGCAGAATACACTTGAGTTAAACTGACCCAGAAGTTTGAAGGAAGGATAGTAAGATATTTTTATTTCAAAGTTGAATTACTAGCAGTATGTAACTCCTGTTCCTTCCTTCTCCCTCTCTTTCTCTGTCTGTCTGTCACACACACACATACATACACACCAGTCTAGGAAGAAATATCCAGATTTATAATAAGGTCTCAAACTGTCAACAGTGGGCTGTTATTATGATGTGATAAGTTACACATTCATGGGTTTTTAATTGACCAAAACACTTTAACGGGAATACTTACTGAGTTTATCTGCCTGAGCCTTTGACTGTAGTGTACATGTGCTGTTGTGGTGAACTTCACTTGTAGAACTTCACATGAGCAGACATGTGCAGACTCAGTTAAAAAAAAACAACAACAACAAAGCAAAACACATAGAGCTTCTTAATCAACGAATGACATATTTAGAAAACACACAAAGATATGACCTGGGAGGAGTTTTATTTCTGAGTGTTGTGCAAAAAATTTGGGACTGTAAGACAATGTGTTGGCAATGTTCAGTGTGTTAAAATTTGGACATTAATACATCACTTGTTCATTTAAAAAATGCTCTTAAAAACAGCTAAACTGTTCTGACATTCTTTTTCTTAACCTCTTTTTTAAAAATGGCGAACATGGCGTGTTTGGGTTCTATTATTAATAAAATCTACCGAGCAGTAGGCATCAGGCCAGGGGACCTGGGTGTCTTTTCCAAAGGGCCATTTGGGATGATTCCAAAGATTGCCTCTAAGCACCCAGTAGATACTCAATGAATGAATGTTAGATGTTGAATGAACACAGCAGAAGTCAGCAGGGGAGGCAACATGCAATGTCCTCTTTAAACAAAATCTTACTTCACCTTTCTTCCTCTCTGTCTGATGTGGTTTTGACCATGAAGCCTAGAGTCAGACTGTCTGGATTCCATGTGTGGCTCTGTCAATAACTAGCTGGTGACCACAGCCAAGTAACAGAACTTCCTGTGCCTCAGTTTCATCTTTCAAGTCTGTGAAAAGTACCTATCTGACAGGACTTTGTTGAGGGTTAAATGAATTATCATTAACTACTTAGAACAGTGCCTGGCAATAAAAAAAATTGCCATCATTATTATTATTATTCTTCCAAGAGGTGACACTTTTCAGAGCAGTGCAGCAGGCAAAGACCATAAGATACTGAACTGCGAACAGAGCTGCTCTGTCTCTTCTGAATTATAGCATTTTGTGGGGCTCAGGGTAACTCTCAGGACCTCAAACGCATCCAGACAAATGATACAGGAATAAGGACACGCCTTCTTTTTGTTAACGTGCGTGTCAGGTGTGGTGATCTGTGACATCTCTGATTCCCACTTCTCTGGAGTTTAAGCCTTTTTTTTTTTTTTTTTTTTTTTTCTGCCACCTCTGGGGTATACCCACTTGGGATGGGCTGGAGAAGTGTTTAGAGTTATTCTTTTGTAGAAGAGGGTGGAATCTTCTTTCTCATGAAACTGAATTCCTCTTGGGAAACCCTATTGCTGCCTTGTACAGCCAGGTCAGGCATGGTAAGAGCTGGACAAAACAACCCTGTCCTATTCTGGGACAGAGAAGATGCTGAGAAACCCAGGTGTGCCCTATGGGGGTGAAGAATAATACCCAGTTTCCTGGTGCAGCCCGCCCAGTCCCTTCCCCCGATTTGGATTCTACCTCCCCAGCCTTGTGCCTTCTTCGTCTAGCTTGTGTTCCAGACAAGGGGGATATCACTCTGCTTCCTACATGTACCCTAAGCCTTTTTTTTTTTGCCTTCTGTACTTTAAAAAATGATAACGATTATTATTTTAACCACAGCAATTATTACTACTAGTATTTACAGAGAAATATAATATCATTTTACCTGATTGGTCACATTTTATGAACATATAGAGGAAACTGGTATATTAAGCTTGACCTAAGCTCAAGATCACTTGGCTTGTGGATGTAAAGCTGGACACCACGCTCTGAGCATGACTTCAAATCTCATGCTATTAACTCACAGCTGTCAAGGCTTCCATGATGGACTAAGACCTTAGGGACTTCATTCACTCTCTGGCTTTGAGGAAATCTGTGGAAACCTACCAGAGGTAGATTTTTCTTTTTTTTAAGTCCCCACCCAAGGACATGCCCATTGATTTTAGAAAGAGGGGAAAGGAGGCAGAAAGAGAGGGAGAGAAATATTGATGCACTAAACATCGATTGGTTGCCTCTTGCATGAACCTTGACCAGGGATGGAACCTGCAACCTAACTATGTGCCCTGACTGGGCATTGAACCCACAACCTTTTAGCTTATGGGATGATGCTCCAACCAACTGAGCCACACCAGCCAGGGCAGAAGTATTTCTTTCAAGAAATGTTTTTATGGTACAATTATTCAACATAAATTTGGATGATTATCCATCATAGAATTAACATAGTCATCTGGACTAAATTATCCTATTAAGACAAACCTCTTTCTCTCTCTCTTTTTCAGGAGTAGGGATAAAAGGCACTCATCTTTCTTAAGACCACAGTGGGTACTGCCATGTCCGTGGTCTCCTGGGAGGTGTGGGTGGGATCTCTCTCCCTGGTGCAGTGGAGGCTGTTGCAGTAGAATGGATTCAGATTAAGGGGTCTCATCAGAGTGAGGCTCAGAGCCTGTAGCAGGACCTGGGTCTGCAGGCAGAAGGACAGTGTCTGCTCCTGCAGCAGGGCCAGTGCCAGTGAGCATGACAGCCAGAGCCCTTATATCCTGTTGTGGGAGACTCTTTCAGTGATTGGTTTCTTTAGGGCTTTGCTCTCACTGGCTGTGAATGAATGAACCCTAATGTGCTCGTCCTGTATCCGGTCAGTGCCCATGCTGGCTCTGTTCTTGCCACCCACCTGGCTGTGGGTTTAATGGATATGCAAATTAGGCAGGTGCAGATGGGGCCCTCACTGGAAGCAGGCAGTCCTATGTTATTATTAATACAGGGCTGTCACAGGAGTGGGTCTTAGAGTCATAATTCATATGCTCATACATCTCCACAGCTTCCTGCCATATGCAAACCATTTGCTCCACCTGATATGCCACTTCTCTGTCCTTCCAACACTATTCTAACATTCATCCAGCACATTTGTATAGAGCTTCTGCTCCATGCCAGACACAGCCCCAGGTGAGAGGATACAGTGATGAGAGCAAAACAGACACAGCCGTAGCCACCACGGTGTTGACATCTAGTCGGGGAAGCAATAAAATAATCACACAAGTAAAATACAGCTTCTCTATAGGGGGAGCTGCAGAGAAGCCCTGCTGGACCCTGGGGCTTTGACTCCATTTGGAAGGTCAGAGAAGCAGGAGGGCCTTCCTGAGGGTGAGGTGTTCCAGGTGAGGTCTGGAGGAGGAGCAGGACTCCTTCAGTGAAGAGGGCGGAGAGGTGCCCTAGGTAGAGGTCACAGCACAGGGAAAGGTTTGTAGGTGGAGGTGGCCTGTTGAAATTCTACCCGATCTTTAAGCCAGTTCACAGTCGCTGTTCAGATGGGGAGCCCTGCTCTGTGCTTAGCTCTGGGTTTCTTAAGGTGTTTGACACACTCAGGTTCCTGTGAGACACAACTCCTTAGGGATGAAGGCCCACACTTGGGTGCCTGGAATGGGCCATGAACTACTCTCTCTCATACCACCTTCCTGCCACAGGCCTGGCTGGATATCTCCTGAGCGCTGCTTCGCGAATGAGTTGCAGCCTGGGGAAGCCAGGGGCAGGCCGGGGAGCGAGCTTGACTCTGCAGCCCCCAGCTCTGCAGACTTCTGCCTGGGTCCTTACATCATGGGCAAGAACTTGCAAGCTGGTGGAGGGAAGGAGGCGCTGGCCTGGCCAGCCCCGCATGTCTCACATGGTATGCCTGGACCTCCCCAGGACGCGAGGCTCACGGTTACCCTGTTCTCCATTTCCACCGGCTCCCTGTGAAAGTCAAAGTAATGATTTCTTCTCTGTTCTGTCCCAAGTTTCCCAGTGCAGCTGAGGAGACATCAATTCATTTATCAAACATTCAACAAACATCGCACATCCCCGGTATGTCACGTTCCAAGTGCTTGAGCTCCATCCTGTATCGCTGGGGGCTCCCAGCCTAGTGACAAGTCCATACTCCCATCCCCTCTCTGGATTGATCTGTGAGAGGAGTGAGTGAAATCCCGTATCTGTGCAGGGCCTTGTATTCTGGGGAGGGAGAGGGCTGACATAAACCCCAGGAGAATCTTATTAGTTTTCTGTTTCCAACCCAAGAACATTCCCAAGGGCTGGGCTGGTGCCCTAACTTGGGTGGTCTCACTGCATCCAGCTGGAGAATGAACTGATGCTTCTCATGTGTTGCTTTCCTTTTATAAAATGGCTCAGAGGGTCTTGAAACCTCCAGTGCTTTGTGGTGGCAACCAGAAACAGCGGGATAGGCATCCAGATGCGGGGAGGGGACCACGGGAAGGAGGCCTCCCCTGACCTCAGACCCCCAAGGTGCTCCGGGTGAATTAGGCTGGCTGCCGTCATGGAACGCCCCTCCTGTGCACACTGCTCCTGTCTTCCCAACGTCCTACCTCTCCAACCCAGAGATCTGTTGCAGAGTCAGGCAGTGCGGTGGGCTTCACATTCCATGAGCTCATTGAAGAGGCATCTCTGTTGTCAAGATGCAGGGAACAGGCTTTAGAGTGGGGCTGCCTGAGGAAGGACTGTGTTGTCCTGGGCTAGTAACGTGATCTCTGGAGCTTTCTTCCATTGGTAAGCTATAGGCAAGCTGGGTGGATAGGCTGAAAAGCACACTTAATGTCCTTTGCACAGTGCCCGGCATAAAGTCAGCAGCATAAAGCTCAATAAGCAGCGGTAGATACAGTTACCTGCTTCTTTAACTCTTCCCATCATGCCTCGGGGTGTCTGTGCATCATTACATGCTCAGGCCCAGTATGTGCTGCTGCTTGAAGTACTGGAATGTGGCCCAGGGTTAGCTGAACCCTTTGTGCTACAGAAACTGGCTTACCTGGGAAAAGTCATGGCTCTGGCTGACTTCCCGCTGTTGCCCTTGACCATTGCTGTTGGGTGTAATGTGTTCTCCACACATTGATCCTCAAACTGTGTCTACTGGCCAACATCACTGACATCACCTAGAGACTTATCAGCAATGCAGCACCCCAGGCCCCCTCCAAATTGACTGAGTGAGAATCTGCATGTTTACATGACCCACAGTGATTCATATGCACCTTAAAGTTTGAGAAGCCTGCTTGGCATGGTATCGGTTCGTGAGGATAGAGACTTCACTCTACTTTTGGTGTGGTGGGGGGAGGGTACATATGGGCAAAGGAGAGGAGCGGGGAGTAAGCAGAGGAGATACCTGAAAACCAGCAGAACTTGACCTCTGACTTTCTGCTTCACATTGGTTGTCACACTGAACTTTGCTCACCTGGTGACTCTCTCCTCTCCTAGGTGGGCTCCTGGGGAAGGGTCTGGGTCGTCTTTACCATCTGTCTTCCATGGCAGCTCATTGCCTGGCTCACAGAAGAACTCAATAAATGTCTGACTAAATACAGTGAGCCATTTCCATGTAAATGTGAGTTTCTTCTCTTTGGTTCTGAAACCCACGTGCAGAGAGGAGCTGAGGTGGTGGAAGTGCGTGGCATGACTTGCTATAGACTAGGAGTGAGAGCCTTGCTGGCTCTCCTTTAATCTTACTGGGTTTTCCTTCTCAGCCTCTTGGCTGCCTCCTTCCATTTGGCCTGCTCTCAGTGTGGTATTGCCCCAGATGTCAAGTCCCATGGCTTCCCATTTACACCTCCCAGCCCTCACCTCTAGACTCCTATGACAGCTGCCTACTGGACATCTCCATTTAGGTGTTGTCATAGTTGGGTCCCCCGGTTGCAGACAGAGCGTGAGACAGGGAATCTGGTGCATGGGGTTTACTGAGGGCCTGCTCTCTGGGGGAACGGATTGAGAGAAGCAGGTTAGTGTAGGAGAAGAGGTTAAATAAGGATGTGGTGCCACTCCCTTACATGTGGGGTCTAAGAGAGTCAAATTTATAGAGCCAGAGAGTAGAACAGCAGTTACCAGGAACTGGGGTGGGGAAATGAGATGTTGGTCAAAGGGTACACATTTCTGGTTAAAGGAGGAGTAAGTTCTGGGGATGTAATGTACCGTGTAATGAATATAGTTAATGTATCCTTGAAAGCTGCTAAGAGAGGAGATCTTGTGGTATTACCACACACAGAAGGTTACTGTGTGAAGTGATGGATATGATATTTAACTTGATTGTAGTGATCATTTCACAACTTACACATACATCAAAATATCATGTTGTACACCTTGTATATATACAACTTTTAATTTGTCAATCCTACCTCAGTGAAGCTGGAAAACAAAAAGGATGTGGTTCCAGGTAATATCTGATCTTGGCCTGATCTACTGAGCGGGGTGGGAATGGTGGGTACATAACCTCTCTGATGTCCCCTGCCTTCATCGAGGCGCTTCTGTGGAGAAGATCTGCAGTACCTTTGGCAATTGGTGGAGGGAGGCACTGGCCTGGGTAGAGGATCTGGGTGGGGTGCCAAGAGCAGCTACTTGTGATGTCCAATAAGCATCTCTAACGTAATAAGCCTCAATTGCTCTTTCCTTGCAAGCTTAGTCCTTGCCAGACTTTCCTATCTCAGTAAATGGCACTGCCACTCACCCATTTTCTCAAGTCAACGATCTGGGGAGCACGCTTGTCTTTTTAATTTTTTTTTGTTTGTTTTTATTCCCTGCAAGCACCCACATCTGGTTCATCAGCACGTCTTGTTGAATCTACCTCCAAACTATACCCCATTGGCGGTGACTTCTCTCCACTGAAATCATCGTACTCTAAACTGCCCGGATAACCTCAGTAACCTCAATATATTGGTCTCCCTGTTTCTTTTCTTACCCCTTTCACACGGCAGCTGGCGTAAATCTTTCTTTCTTTCTTTTTTTTAAAGAGCTATCTTTTAGAGTGGTTTTAGGTTTGCAGAAAATTAAAAGGAAGGTGTGGAGACTTCCCCGGTGCCCCCGCCCCTACACGTGCACAGCCTCCCCCACAGCAGCAGCCCCGTCAGCAGCAGCCCCCGCCTTCGTTGCAGCTGATGAACCTGTGTAGTTTACCTCAGGGGTCACTCTTGCTGTGATGCATTTTGTGGGTCTGGACCAATGTACAATAACACTTACGTATCATGATGGTATCATAGAGAGTATTTCCATCGTCCTGAAAGTTCTCTGTGCTCGCTCTGTATGCTCATTGCCCTCCCATGCCCCGATGATCTTTTTACTATCTCTGTAGTTTTACCTTTTCCAGGATTTTATACAGTTGGAATCGTACCATATGTAGCCTTTTCAGATTGGGTTTTTTCACTTAGTAATATGTATTTAAGGTTTCTCCAGGTCTTTTCATGACTTGATAGCTCATTTCTTTTTAGTGCTGAATAATATTCCCTTGGCTGGATGTACCACAGTTTATTTTTCCATTCACCTACTGAAGGACATCTTGGTTGTTTCCAAAATTTGGCGATTATGAAAAAAGCTGATACAGACATCTGTGTGCAGGTTTTTTGGTAAACATAAGCTTTCATCTTCTTTGGGTAAACACCAAGGAATGCATGAGAGTACGTCTAGCTTTGTAAGAAACCAACACGCTGTCTTTCAGAGTGGTTGCACAATTTTGCATTTCCACAGGCAACGAGTGAGAGTTTCCGTGACCCCTTATCCTCATCAGCATTTGGTGTTCTGGCCATTTTAAAAGGTTTGTAGTGGCATCTCATTGTTGTTTTAATTTGCATTTCCCTGATGACATAGGATGTGGAGCATATTTTTATATGCTTATTTGACATTTGCATATCTTCTTGGGCGAGATGTCTGTTAAGGTCTTTGGCTCATTTGTAATGAGTTATTTGTTTTTCTCATTAGGGGTGAATCTTAAAAAAAAAGTATATCCAATCCCATCATCCCCTTGTGAAAACTCTTCAATGCCTTCTCATGGCACTTAGGATGACATTCAAAGTCTCCCCCTGGCCAGTGTCACGTCCTCCGTAATCGGGCCTCTGCCCCTCCCCCGCCCTCTGCCACCTCCTGCATCGGGTGGGGTGTGGTAAGGTAGGACATGATGGTCTTGTCTGTGCATCTTCCTCCTCCTCTAGACTGGGAGGCTCTTCAGGGGAGGAGCCATGATTTTCCCTTGATTTTGTGTTGGCAGCTCATTCTTGACATTTAAGTCTATGCTCAAATGTCACCCCCGCATCTTTCCTTGGCCACATGATCCAACCGTTAGCTGTGCCATCACCCTGTTTTGTTTTCTTCAGAACAAAAGTTACTGTCTGAAATCACTTGTCCATTTATTTGTGTACTCGTCTGGCCCAACCCAAGGGGCGAAGCCCATGAGAGCAGGGCCACATGCTTCTTGCTCAGGGCGGTATCCCCAGCGCTAAGAAAGTGCTGGGCGCATAGTAGGCTCAACTATTTGTTGACCGAATGACTGCACACTGGGAGAAGTGCACGAGGAGGTGTGAGGGCTGCCAGCTTTCTGGAATCTCAGGGGCCAGTTTAAGGTCAGGCAGCTCTAGCCAGAAAGTTCATTGTAGGTTAGAAGTTGTTCTTTTCCCAACTTTCTTCTTATCAAAATAAGCAGAGCAGGAAACAAGACCCAGTTTCCTGCTTATACCTCAGACCACCAGGAAAAAAAAAAAAGACAAATCTGGAAAAATCTGAACACACAATGAGGTGGTGTCCCAGCTCTTCCCAACTCAAGACACACCTCCTTGGGGACTTGCTCAACTCCCCACGAGGGGCTCCTCTCAGGAACCCTCTGGCATCGAGGCCTGTGGGGCTGGTTAATATCACAGCCTGTTAAAATATTTTCCATCTCCTGACTTGGTGTTACCAAAACCCTGACAAAGTCTGGAAGTTGCATGTCCAAGGAACAAACACAAATGAACTATGTTCTCTTGGATGACAACTTTGAAGAACAAGAAGCAGGATTTTCCTGATGGGAGAGTCTTAGGACGGTCATGACGTTAAGCCAGTCGGGCTTTGAATTGTGTTCTGAGGAGAAGTTTTGGAAGGAGAAGACTCAATACTGGGGCCCATTACCCCCCTGGAGACAGCGAGGTTGAATCTTCGTGTCTGATTCTGTGCCAGGGGTTCAGGGGGTCAGGGAAGGCCGAACCACCCTCCCCTTCAAGCTGCAGGTCAGGCGGTGAGGCTGGGCAGACCGTTGGTCCTGGTAAATAGGAGCCCGGGGGAGGGACAGTGGGAAAAACAGGGCTTGAGGGGCCAGGCTGTGGGCGCAGGAGAGATTTGGATTCCTTCTCTTATTGTACCGCCCTCTCATGGCCTCTGGTTTTAGAAGCTCTGCAGGGGATGAAATGCCTTTTTCTTCAGAAGCCAGTACTTCTGACCAATCCTGTCTAACTGCTCCCAAAGCAGCTTCCTCTCTCCACACTGTCTGCTCCTCCCAGGGGCACAGATGGGGACCGTGCTTGCTCTGCTTGCTGTTGTCACTCCTTGAGCAGAATGATGATACATTGGCACCAGCTAACCATTCTCGGAGGCTGAATGCTGGGAAGTACGTTGGAGTAAGAAGACCTCATGGAGAGCCATGTTCTAGCACTTCTTTAACATGGTGACCTTCTCCTGTCAAGATCTCAGTCAAGCTCTCTGTCCAGAATGGCTCACAGGTCGCTGTGAGAACCTGAATGTGGTTATGACGATGACAGCAATGGCTCATGTTCCCTGGGAACTTAACCTGTGCTGGGAGTGATGCTACATTCTTCACATGTCCTTCACGTTGCCTAAAACATCCATAGGTGACAGTTCTAGTGTCAGGCCCATTTTACTGCTGTGGGACTGCGGAACAGATAAGTTCAACCATGTGTCCAAGGTCACCATCTAAAATGAGGGATCGAACCTGTGAACTTATTTCCCATGATGAATTGAGATAATATGTGCAGAATGTGCTTTGTAAAGCACAGGCCAGCAGGCAGCTATTTCAGTATTATTCTTAGGAGGAGCTGAGAAGGTCCGGGCCTGGGGGTTGATTTGGGAGCTCACCGACAGCTGAACACTTGCTGTGTGTGCGGGGACCCACAAACCCCAAACAGGAAGGGCTTGGTGACTGCTTGGGAATGTGAGGGGACTGGCAGCGTAGGCAGCTGGGCTTCATGGAATGGTAAGAGGAAACCTCCAACCGAAGCCAGAAAACAAGGTGGTGCAGGGTTGCTTGGGGCAAGGCCACTCTCCAGCCATTCTCTGGTTTCCTGGAGGGAGGCTGGAAGGACTTGGTCTTCCTTTGCTGCTCACATTTGAACCAAGTACTTGGTAGAACTTTCAAGCCATCTCGGCCAGGGGTAATGGAGCAGAGTTCCCCTCTGGGCAGCGAGGAGGGAGCCCTTGAGGAAGCCAGAAGCGGCATAACCGGGTGAGAGTCAGCGTGGAGAGGAGAGGGTGACAGGGAACTGGGAAGGAGGGCCAAGGAGGACCGCTGGGCTTGGTGCAGTAGGATTCCTGCCACCGGGAAGAGATGCCTTCAGTAAACCCAGGAAGCTTCAGACCTGAGGGCCAGGTTGGAGAACTTGCCCAAGGCCTGGAGGAGGTGGTGTCTATCTGCGGTGTTTGCGGCTGATGCGCAGGGTGTGGGGCGGGGAGGCAGGACAGACATCTAGGTAGCCTCCTCCTCCAGGAAGCAGGCGGGCTTCCCCCGCTGTGCTCATGTGCAGCTCTGATTTTGTTCGAGATTTGTCTCGTCTGTATCAGAGATGGTTTTTCTTGGCAAATCGCAACACTTTCAGAAAGTGAAAAATGCAATCTCTTCACAGCCTGGGTCAGCGTAATCCCCTGTTTGTTTATGCAGGCTCCAGTGTGCTGGAGGCCAGGGCCAAGCCAGCGGGGTGAGGGTCCAGCCCAGCCCAGGCGGCTTCGTGGCTGGATTTGCAAACTCCAACGAGGCTCCAGCTCCCGACCCTTCTGCTCCTTGGTGCATGTAGTGTGTATGTTTGTGCCTTGGGTTTCCTATATGCCCTACTTTGGGGGTGCGCCTCCATGGGCCCTTTTCTGTTGCCCAGGACCTTTATTTCAGAGTCCAAGTGCAAGAAGAATCTACCTCACAGTAACAATGTGGGAGAAAATCCAGACTAATCCATTTTTCCTAATTAGTGTGTTCACCTGGGTATAGTTACTAATATTACATATCTTCCGAGCCCAGATAGTTAAATCATGCAGATCTCTGCTTCCTAGGCTTGTGTTTGTTTTCATTTTCCATCTTAATCCTAAAATCAGGTTTGGTTTGAAGGCTGTGGAATGGTCCTAATAAACATAGCTACCATTTACTGAGTACCAGGCATTGTGCTATAAAGTGCTATATGTGCATCGTCTCACGAGAACTCACAACAAATCTACGGAATGGACATTATTGTTATTTTACAGATGAAGAAGCCAACTCTCAGAGAGGTTAAGCAACCTGTTGAAGGTCACAGAGCAAGTAAGTGGTAGAGATGGGGTTTTTAAACCTGGTCTGTCTGATTCTAAAGGCCACATTCTTAAACATTGCTCTATACAGGCCACAGGGATGCCTGAGAAACTGAGTGCTTTCCAGGACTTCGAGGTGTGCGTTTTAAAGAGATGTTCTAGTAAGCCATTTGAGAGAGTTAAGCCTGGACACAGGGTATTGACTCTTGGAGGTTTCTTTAAAAATCGGGGTCCCCAGAAAAGGTAGGAGACATCTCGGGTCTCAATTAAACTTCTTAGTAGTAATTGGGGGTTTGGCCAGATGCCGTGGGGCTAATTCCTCCGTGCGGACATGGAAGGAGGCAGGCCCCGGGGTGTGGGGCTGGTGAGGGAAGGGAGACGCTGTCTTACAATAACACCTCTTCCTGGCATCTGGGCCAGGCAAGGGACAGCCTCTTCTCTGGAGTTTCAGGTAAGGTCCGGTGCCGGACTCAGTGAGGGCCTGCTCGGTTCCGCCCCACGGGAGGTGGGGCGCTGGCCAGCGGGTGTCATAGCCCTTGAGAGAGCAGCCCAACCCTCAAGTCCACGTAGAGACTAGGCTGCAGCATCCACACGTGCTTCTGCTGCCTTGCTTCTGGATCATTCCTGGCTCTGCTCCATCCTCTGCCTCCCACCTCCCCTGGTCTCCTAGGGACCGACACTCCTGATAGGCGCCGGCCCATCTCTGCGCTTCTCCAGCCCGGTTAGAGTGACCTCACATTGGGTCCCATGAGTCAGCCGCTGGGCCGCCCCACTTGAGAGCACAGATGGATGTGCGCTGGGGAGGAGGGTCAGGGGATACCGAGTCCTCTTTTGTGAAACATTAGTTTAATTTTCCTGAATCAAATTGTAGCTTTGGGGAAGGTGTCTTTTTTCCTTTGGTAGCCGACAGGGTGCAGAGTAACACCACCCAGCCACTTCCAAACACTTTGCCTGGGCAGGAGCCAACCCCCAGGTCCCTGGGCTGGAGTTTGGAGGGTCAGAGCTGTGAGCAGGGGCCTTGGGGGCACTAAGGAATGGGCCAGGGAGCCAAGCTGCTGGCCTCTGGGGCTGGGCCTTGGAAAAGCTCCCTCTCCAGGGAGGACCTGGAGAGCCTGTCCCATGAGGGAGCCTTCTGAAGCTCGCTCCTTGACAAGGACACTCAGCGCCTGCAGCAGCTCTTGGCCCGGAGCAGGGAACGCAGGAAGTGGCCTAATTACATCACATTTACTGAACAAGGCTGGAGCCAGAAGATAGTGACAGCCGTTTCCAGAATCTTCCTCTAAACCATCTCCCGCATTGACTCTGTCTTTCCATCTGCACTGCCACTGGCAGCCCCAGCCCCTGTCAACACCTCAGGCCTAGGCGCCTGCCAGTGCCTCTTCACTGTCTAGTTTGCATTTATTCTCTTTCTCCTTTGGTCTCCTCTACCCGCTGTGGCCAGAAAACCACCAGTTTGATGAAGTGACTTTCCTACCCCAACTTCCAAGGGTACCTTCTGGCCCGAAGGATCGAGGGAGCCCACCCCATCTTCACACAGACATTGTGCTGCAGCTAAGTCAGACTCCTCTGTACCCTGCGCTTGCATGGCCACTCTGCATACTCTCCCCTCCTCCTCCCAACGGGGAGCACACATCACATTCGCCCTCTAAGGAGCGGCCCACGTCCCGCATCATCTGTGCGGCCTCCTCAGCTGCTTCACCCTTCTCTGAGAGCCTGTAGCCCCGCTTGCTGTCACTACCTTTGACGACCAGGTAATGAAGCTGACCGTGTATGGCTCCTTATTTATGGATCTTTTCTCCTCCACCAGAGCATCGGCTTCGGGAAGGAAGGAGCCAGATCACGTCCTGAGTCAGGGCTCTGATGGGTACTCAAGAAATGATTGTTCAGCTTATCAACAGGAAATAAGCGTGAACTGTAGCATGAGAGATTTAGAATAGACTTAAGGAAGGGTTTCTAGAGAGCAGTGAGATGTTTAGAAAGGCCAGCTGAAGAAGGTTGTAGCAGTAATAAGTCTTGTAATGTTTATGAAAAATCAGAAAATTGACCTGAGAGATGCTGTCAGGGTGTGTGAGGTGGCAGCCATGAAGGTTTATGCAGAGAAGGGGGAGGAAAGGCAGATGGCCAACCCCCGGTTTCAGCCTCCCACTAGACTCCCGTTTTCAAATCTGCGTGTGTACTTCTCATCTTGTCCTTGGCTCAGCGCCTCCCCCACTTTCCCTCCTGTTACCTAGCCGTAGTCAGGCAGTAACTGAAGTGGATCCAACAAGGGGTGCGGAGAAGAGGGAGGCAGAGGGCACATGGGGAAGATGGGGGCACTAACCTTGCTAGTCACAGAGCCGAAGTCACAGAGCCATTCACCTGTTCTGGGAGTCCTGAGCCAAAGGGTGGTTCTGTCATTCTGTTACCTGAAACCTGAGCTATTCACCAGCCAGCGACCAGGTGCGCAGTCGGTTGTGTGGGGCCAGCATGCCCAAACGAACAGAAACACCCTTGGTCACTGCTGGTCCCATGTTTCCTCAAACACAGTTGGCTAATCAGGGATGGCCACGTGCTTTGGTTTGCCAGAGATGTGTGGAGCCATGGGCTCAGCGCCTAGACAGGCACAGCTTCCTGAAGGGCCCAGGTGGAGAGGAGGTGTGGTATTGGCTTTATGGTAGACGTGATGTCTATTTTGTGGTAGAATGCATGCTTGGGAAACGAGAGCACAGCTAAGACACAGGGCATGACCTTCCTCTGCTGGTTTGGGTGCATTTCTGTGGAGAGCGCCCCCAGACTGCTGCCGTGTGGCCCTCAGCCCCCATGTCTCCTGCCGTCTCCCTGGGTGTGCAGTGGGGGGCACTGAGTGAAAGGAGTGGCATGAGAGAAACAAAGACACCTGCAATGGAGTCGGGCGGACGGGGCAGTGGGAGCCCCAGGGACCTTTCAGTGCCCATTTGGGCTACAGGAATAATAACATCGTTCATACAGGTGCAGCCCTCTTCTCCCAGCCCCCTTTCAAGGGTGCCTTTGTGGGCCTGGGGACTGGCCCTTGGGCTTTGGGAACCCCGGTCCTGGAAGATGGAGAGACGCTGGCTGGCAGGGCAGTGGTGGCTCTCTCCTGTGGGCCGCAGGAGCTGTGATGGGAGGGCAAGAGCAGAGTCTGCCCTGTTGGGCCCAGAAGTTTTGGGGCGCTGAGCCACTGGTCCCCCTTCTGTGACCTTCTATCGCCCATGAGGGGTTCTGAGCCATTCTGAGATACAATGTACGAGGCTAGACCAGCCCAGGTCCTCAGTTTTCAGACGTATCGAAGACATGGAACTCTTGTATCAAACCAAGCTATTCTATTTTTCGTGTGTGTAGAGCGACACACATTATATGTGCATAGCAAAACTTTAAAATGGACAGGGTTTTCTCAGTTTCACCCATAAAACAGAACTGGCAAAAAGAGGCTATAGTTTTGTTGCAAAATAAATCTTTAAGATACAGTTTTATCTTACTCTTTTGCTTCAAGCCAGTGACTCTGGCTGGAAAGAACGTGGTCTAAGATAAAGTGCTCAGGGTAGGAGCGTTTACTTTTTGTGAGATTCAGATGGCGATTATGGGGTCGTAAGAACATTATTCTCCCATTTAGAAAATTCAGTGTTGCTACCTCCATAAAACAAATGAAAGACATTTTTAACTGTAGGTAGTAAACAGTTGTACCATTTTTAAATTTATAACATTTTAGAACGTAAATATTTTTTTCCACTTCTTTTTGTCATCTTTCTTGATGATCTTGCTATGAGTTGAAAATATGAAAAAACAGTATGAAATAAGAAAGAAATACACTCACACAAATGTAAAATACAAAGAAAGTGTGGCTGTTTCTCAAAGTAGTCCAAGTTTAACTTTGTTTGCAAACCAGTCTGCAGGATCTTCAGTGACAAAAGGTGAAACTATACAATGCAGTTTGAAAAACCTTGATTTAGTTCATAACAGAAGAAATATTATGGTAATAGTTAAGGTCTACCAAGAACTTTTAAAATGCCAACCTACTCTTTTATCCTCAGATCAACCTTTGACAGTAGAACTACTATATTTCCTTGTCTTAACAGATGAGGAAACTGAGACTCGGAGGGAAGGATCTTGATTGAGGTCCACAGTCCAGGGACTGGGTCAGCCTGTGCTTTAAACCCCTGTGTTTTCTGCCTGACATGGTACATCAGACCTCCTCAGACAACACCTTCTTGGCTGTGTCCTGTGAGAGGCTCAGATCTGGTTCCTGTTAACAACATCACTGCTGGCTGCCAGTTGGGGTATTGAGTTAGGTCGGTATCCATCTTTCCCCCAACCCCTAAATGAAGACAGCTTCTTTCTCCCACATCAGAAATAGAATGACATTGACTCTGAACTTTGTCCCTGGTATTTGCATCGCACCATGTTAGAAAGCAGCTCCCTAAGAGACAGAATGAGATCCCACCTCCAATCCAGCCAAGGGAGCTGGGAAGATGGGTGGAACTGGACCACCGGGGTAGAAGTGTTGGGTTCTGGGAAAATTGCTGCTGGCAACTGGGTGCTGTGGCCTGTGAATCTTTGCTTAGTTCTGTTCTTCCCCACGACCCTCCTGTCCTGCATTTTTTTTTTTTAAAGGGGAAAGGCTGGAGGAGGTAAGAGTGTGGTGGTTGGATATTAGAAGTCTACACTTTCTTTACACAGTTGTGCAAGAACATAACCATATCAGGTTTAAATTTTTACTTTTTATTTTTAAAATTTTTAATTGAATTTACTGGGGTGACATTGGTTAATAAAATTACGTAGGTTTTAAGTGCACAATTATATGACATATCATCTGTATATTGTATTGTGTGTTCACCACCCGAAGTCTCCTTTTGAGACTGTATTTTTTAAATTGCCAAGCCTCTATGTCTCCTTGAAGCATTTTCTTCTTTGAAAATGCTTTAAAATACACCAGTACTTGGGAGGATATACTCTGTGGAAGTATAAAAGGGCAACTTGGAAATTGTCTTTTTCTGCCTTCCCTCAAAGAAATAGTTTCTTATGCAAGACTGAGTGCACCAGCACGTTCCCCTTGGCCCTGTCCTCTCGGAGGCCAGGCCGAGGCAGTCGCCTGGGGCCTTGACTCAGCTGGAGTCCCCTGATTAGCTCCCGCAGCATCGGGAGGTGGGCTGGGGCCCGCAGGAGTCCCTCTTCCAAGGGAGTTTTCTGGGTTCTCTTGAGAATTGATTTGTTTTTCTGGATCAGCTCAGAAATGGCATTTTCTTCTGTCGGGGGGCACCTGGGTTGTGACTCAGGCCAAGAAGAACCTTCCCCAAGGAGTTTGCTCTGCTGTGTGTGGCACATCCCGCTTTGGCTTATTCCTACTCAGAAGCCTGTGCCTGGGACCCAACTCTATCTAGAAGGAGAGCATCTGTGAGTGAAATATGAACAACATGACTGTAGACTCAACACAGCCCATGAGGGTGAGGACCATGTCATTCTGTCCCTCACTGTGTGCTCAGTGCCCAAACATTGCCCCTGACCCAGAGAAGGGTTAATAAATATTTATTCAGTGAATGAATGTGGCACATTGTGGAGCTAGGATACAAAACTGCCTTGTAGATTTTGATTTATCTTGCACGGAACGAAATGCAAAGACATTTTGTTCTAAAGGCATCTTCGGCAATGATGGGTATGGCCCTCTGCTCCCTCCCTTACCTGAAGCTAGAGCCTCTTGTCCTCCAAGGCCTTATTTTTAGCCATGTGATTTCCACTTCTTCCTCATCCCCCCAGATGACCACATATTCACCACCCATCCTCACCCTGTTGTCTGATGGCTGATGCAGGGTACCCGAGTGCCTTTGACACTGGCAAAACCTGTCACAGCTCTGCTTTGGACTGGAAGGTTACAACTCATCCTTCCATAGAATTCCTCCCATAGAGAAGGCTGGAGACTGCCTGGCTGTGCCATCTGAACTGAAGAGGGAGATGACGTGGTAACTAGGCTATTGCCTGGAGAGATGCTGCAGAGTTGTCATCAGGTCCCAGTGTAGCGCCACATGGAAAGATGCAGAGTTGTGGTGCAGAAGATGAGGAAACTTGATCATTCTCTGGGAGACAGAGAAGCTAAGAGGAAGACAGCCTTCCTCTCCGACTTCAAACCAGGGCAAGCTTCTTCCAGTCCCGGGCTTTGTATAGGCCGTTGGCTCTCAGGCTTCCATGTTGCGGAGGTGACACCAGAGTCTGGGGCGGAGCTTGGCAGCAACTTTACCTAAGAGGCAAGTCTGGGTCAATATGTTTGGAGTTTTTACATGCTTCACCCTCAACCCTCTTGAAACATGCATATGGTAGGAAACTTGGAAAATAAAGAAAAATGCAAAGGGAAAACAAGTCAACCCATGTGTATTCCTACCATTTCAAGATAGCCACTGTTAACATTTTGGGGTATTTCCTTCTATCTTTGTCCTCTCTCTCTCTCTCTCTCTCTCTCTCTGAAGTGGGAGGAAGATATACATGTGTATATATGTGTGTACATATATGTATTATATATGCATATATTTATATGTGTATATATCTCATCTTTCTGTCTACACACACATACATATATGTTTGATAGTCTGCTTTGGTTTTATTTAATTTTATATTGTGAGCATTTCATTGGCCAATAAAAAGTCTTGAGAAATGCTTTGGAGCCTGGAGTAAAAGTCTGTTTCGCCAAGTAGCTGTGTGCACTGTATCTCACGTCAGAGAGCTGGCGAAGCCCATTCCTTGGGAGTAGGTAGGCTTGCCGGGCGCGTTCTCAAGGCTCTGCTGGGTGGATTCAGTCCACCCGCTGTGTCTCATTTGCTTCCCAGATGGGAGCTGCTGCAAAGGTAAGTGTCCTCTCAATCAGGTCTAGTGTTTCAGGGAAATCTGGACTTACGGGTTATAAATGCCTGGGCTAGAGAAAAAGATCCTCAGAAGTCAAATACAGGTTTTTATCCTGAAAAGAAAGACTTTCTCTGTGTCCAGGAATGAAAAGGGTTGGAAAATGGAAGAACCATTCTTTCTCTGCCTCAGGAGTGGGCTTGCTTTGGTTTTCCACTAATCGTCCGTTCCCGCCTGTAGAATTTGACATGGTTCTATTTACTTTTCCTTGGCCCAGTTTGGGTCAACAGGGTTTCTCTCCTGCCCAGAACAGCCTCACACTTGTGCGAAGTAAGACGTGAGCCTGGGCTCTGGACAGCAGTAATTAATCCTTGTCTGAGCGACGCAGTGGGGATTTTCAGCCTGAGATGGCCTGAGCACACTGAGTTTTACGGCACATGGCACTTCCACACGGGCCAAACTATTTCTTCTTCTCTTTCAAACCGCGTGTGTGTGTGCACGCTCATGGGCATGAATATATATGCTTCTGTTTTGTGATCTGAAGCCCACCATCAGTAAAACAGGATCTCAAGATGACAGTGGAAATCACAGTAAAAGGAAACACAGTTTAAGCACACACTGCCCCAACGTCATTCAACGACATGGCAAGACTGGGATTTCCTCTTCTGTTTGTTTTAGTCTGTACTTGCTCAGCTCATCCCCAGGGCTTAGTGCTGTAAGGCAGTGGATTTCCTCAAGTGCTACAGATAAAACATTTCATCCTCTGTCTCTCTTGTCAATGTAAATTGCTCCACCGTGCAAGTGGATGCAAAGATGAGCCTGTATTGTGCCATAATACCTTGTCGAAATGAAACAGGAATTAAAATGACATCTTCCTTTGTGATAGTACCACAACATTGAAAGTACACCAATTTCTCTGTTTAGTTGTTATGGAGCCATGAATTAATTCTGGGAGGCTGAATTACTCTAACCTCTTCTTCCTACTCTGTTTAAACTTGGGAAGGTTTTCTTTTTTGTCTTGGGTGGGCTATGGTAAAGCTGTTTGGGGCCCCTTTGTGTTGATAAGGGAGTAGTAACTGGTAAAGGCTGGAGGACTCGCTGCAAAATATGTGAGGAGACAAATCTCTTCTAAAGTCAGAGGACTAATAGCAGTAGCACCAAGAATCCAGAGCAGTAGACTCAGGAAGGCTAAAGGTGGTCCTTCTAGTAAGATAAGAAAAGAGACTTGGGCAAGATGAGAATCTGTCTTTCAGGTTAAGGGGCTTAGTCTTAAAGGGGGCTGTGGGGCCTTGCTACCAAAGGATGCTGTGGGGCTGTTGGTGTGAGGGTGGGGGCAGGTAGCACACCAAGGCGTGGGGGGTTCACCTGGCACATGGGCCTGTTGTAGGAGGGACTAGGAATGTATGAGCATGACGTCTCTGGGTGCTGTGAGGTTCACTAAGTAGGGCCTGCATTCACCTCAGTTGGAGAACATACTGTGGTGTCGAAGGACTTACATCTTACAGGGCAGAGCAAGTCCATGAGGAGAGGAAAACAAAGACTCCAGGGCTATTTCTTTTTTTCCAAGTAGCTTTCTCCTTCAATGTGCATGACCCTATGTTCTTGAACAAGGGCTAGTGATTGTGCCCCCCAAAGATACTTTCGAGTGCGTGAGTGTGCACATGGATGTGCGTGCATTCACGCCTCTGCTCATGACCAGATTGAGTTGACTGGCCCTCTCTGCTGGGGGACTGTCCAACTACCCCCCTCAGACTCTCCACCTAGTCTGGGCCAAGTGTGATTAGCTTTATTGCAGGCACATTATGAATTCCTGAGGCGTTTTGTTGACCTGTCTGGGAGCCTGACAACCATATTGGAAAATTGATCTCTGGATCCTTGGTTGGCCTTTGCAAAATCTTCCGAAGTTTGGGGCTGCTTATTTTGCCTCCCACAGCCCGCTCAATGGACCTGCATTAGCTTTTGTTCTTATAACTGGTATTTCCAAGCCTCTTCTGTCTGTGATTACAAAATGGCACCACATTTCCTTTACTCCCAAATTACAGTGACTCATCTGCTCACACAGCAGTCCCCCTCAGCTCCTACTTTGGGGTGCTTTAAATATTTCCACAAACTAGTCACAATTTTTCCCTGTGTCCAAAGGAACCTCATTGCTGGCAGTGCGCATCATGCGAACACCTGAGTCTGTGCCAATGGAACTATGTCCAGCTGCTGCCAAAGCTGTTGATTCGGTTGCCAGAGCAGGGCTAGGTTTCAGGCAGAGGTGGGGAAAGGGACCTGCCTCATTTCTGTGTCTCTTTGTCACCTAGGCCCTGAAATAGCTCTCTGTGCGCTTAGCCTAGAATCTCTCAAAGTGATCTTGAATCTCTCAAGCACCCTTTTCAGATTCTACACCTCCTCCTTTGCCCAGAACCTCACCAAGTCTCCCGTGAAAATAATTCTGTTTTGGGACCTTGTCCTTCCACTTGGGGGGCTTAGTCACCGCCCAGCAGCCAGCTGGAATCAGGACTAGTCTCAGTCACCCCTACAGTCATCAGCTCCGATCCTGACCAAACTCCTCGCCCATTCCCCTGGTCATAAAATGCATGTCACATATCACTGGGCACAAAATGTAGTGATGGTGGGACAGAGTGTGATGGGGCAGGGCCAGAGTGTGCAGCAATGGTCTCTGGCCCCATTGCCACTAGCCAGGATGCTCAGTGATACGTTAAAGAGTTCCAAACTTAATACTACTCAGTGAAAATTTGGAGCATGCCGCTGGAGAGAGCCTGCAGGAGAGCTCGGGATAACTTTGGAAGGAGCTACTAGCCTTGGTGAAATGAATTACTCCTGCCAGGTAGGAAGAGAGTACTAATTTAGCAAACCCTTACTACCAGATGTGTGTGTCAATGGGGTGATAGGCTGGGCACTTAGATCCAAACAAGTACTTAGGAACACCTTCCCTGTGCTCTTTGCTTTGCTCCCCATCTGAGTTCCCTCTTGTAACCCATAATCTCTTGGATGCACCCCAAATACAAAACCACGATTCTGCTCCTTGTTAATACCATCAGCTTGACCTTTGTTTGTTTCCAGTGCCAGTGGGCTGAGAGAATTGAAACAATCTGGGTCCTGGGTCCTGGAGAGCTCACTGTTTATTTGATTTGGAGGGAGAGGAGTTTTTATTTATACTGGTGACAGAGTTTGAGGGATGGGGGCGGGGATGGGCAAGTGTCTTTCTCCACGCCCTCGTGGAGACTGTGAGTTCTATTGCCCCCTGGTTAGTGACAGAGACTGTAAGTAGAAAACAAGAACTAGTGCTTTCCACTTCGGTGCTCTGTTAGTGGTCAAGGAAGGCAAAACCTGAATACATGGTTTGTAAGCTGAAGGACTTGACTCATTCAAAGAAATGTATATTTTCAATGAACATTTTAATTGTTTTCTTTCAATTTTATTTTGTATTGGTTTCAGGTGTACAGCTTAGTGGTTAGACAAGCATATACTTTGGTCCCCTCGGTATTTCCCGTACCCCATTGACACCATACCTTGTTATTGCAGTATTATTGATTATACTTCCTATGCTGTACTTTACAGCCCCATGACTATTTTGAAAGGACCCGTCTGTACTTCTTAATCCCTTCACTTCTTTCACTGTCCCCCAAACCCCCGCCCCCTGGCAACCACCAGTTTGCTCTGTGTCTATGAGTCAGTTTCAATTTTGTTTATTTGTTTATTTTGTTTCAAATAAATGTTTTTATCTCCTCTCGGCCTCCATTTCCTCTCCCTGGCCAGCCTGTTTGCGCCCCGCCTTTCCCGCGGAGCCTCAGGGAAGGCCTGCGGGCTGGAGGCAGCCCTCCCACTCCCTGCGGACAGCTGTGTGGTTCTTGGTGCTTATGCCTCATCCAGTTGTCTCACCCAGCCACCTCCCTGGCCCGCGCGTCCCTGTCTTCTCCATTCCTCCTGCTGTTGTTTGCAGCTGTACTGACCTCCCCATCGGTCTCTCTGTTGTCTTTCATACCCCTGCCAGAGATTTCTAAGGCTCAGCTCGGATCTTGTCTTTTACTTCCTCCACTGGCTTCCAATTCTTTAAAAAAAAAAAAAAGACCACTGGGAATGTTCAAGATCCCCCTAGGACCTCACGCCCAGCCCAGCCCTGGAGCCTTACTTCTCCCATAAATGGTTGTTTCTAACCTATCTTCTGGAATGAGTTTGCCTCTTTACTTCCGTGTACCTGCTGCCGTTGCTTAGGATGCTCTTCAGACATCCCTTCCTGCCCGTGGAAATCCTTTCCGGCCCAGTGTTCAGCCCTCTGAGAAACCCTCCTGGACCTGTCCAGTCTTTGCTGAATGCGTGCCTCCTTTTCCTTTCTTTTCTCTCTTCTTCTCTCCTCTCCTCTCTCTCTTCTTTAAAGAGGCAGCCACCTCATGTCTTGGACTTCCTGACATCCCGTTTGCAAATGTTCCATCCTTTTGTCTGCCTGTGACTTACGCTTTGCTTCCTCGTTGCTGGTTTCGAAAGCGTAGTCCCTGTGGAGTTAACTGTACACATGTCAGTCTTTGCAACGAGCTCAGCTTCTGGGGACAGATCCTTTGTTGTTTATTTTTATAACCCCCAATGCACCTCAAATGATGCTTGGTAATTGGAGGGGGTGGGCACAGAAATCCCCAGAAACCTCTTTGAGGGCCTAGGGGAGGTTTGCTGTTCAAAACAAACATTCTTTGGAACTATTTCTTGTTAGTTTTATGCCTTTTCCTCTTTTTTGTTTATTGATATGTGATTTACATGCAGTACAAGCCACCCTTTTTAGGTGTACACTTTTATGAATTTTGACAAATTAATATAGTTTCATACCACCACCATTCTATCACACTCCTCCCCCTACCTCCAATCCCTGGCCATCACTGATTTCTATTCATATAGTTTTGTTTTTTTCAGAATGTCCCTTATATATAGAATCATACTGTATGTAGCTTTTTGAGCCTGGTTCCTTTTACTTAGAATAATGCTTCATATTTTGGAAACTTAATGACACTTTCTCTGCACCCACCTTTCTAGCAGACTGGCACGGGGCATGAATTGGGGATGTGGATGGGGTCCGTGTGAGTTTCAGCCCAGGGTCCCAGATGCTCTGTCAAACTCACCAACCCCCGCTTTCCCCTCACCCCCCACAATGGCACCTGGTATAAGAAAGCCTTCCCCCCGGGTCCTGCCCAGTCATCCCTTTAGTTGTAGGGGGCACGGTGGAGGAGGAAAGCTGGGTGGATGGAGCGGAGTGACCACTAAATTCCTCCCTTGGGGAGGGGCGGGTGGGGTGACGAAGGTCAGGCCTCTCCTGGCTAAAACAACAGAAGTGGTTCCAGCTGCCGAACAGCTGGAGGGGGATGTCTGCTTTCCCTCAGCAGCGTGAAAAGCCCTTTAATCGGGCCATGCTGTTGTCAGGCCCGGCAGTGGAGGTGTGTGGAAGAAGAGCAGAGCAGTGTGGCGCAGGCCGCCCCTTCCCTTTGACCTCCCTTATCTGCCCTCCTCCATCTTCAGGAGCCCCACTCGGAGTGCCTGCTCGCAGCCCCCCTTTGCACCTGTGTAAATGCAGTGGCTGTGGGGTCAGGGAAGGGTGAGAGCGAGCTGGCAGAAACAGGGGTGTGGGTTCTCCGTGCAGATGATGGATGAGATAGTGGGTGGGTGAGTGATGTTTTAATGGGAAACCGCTCTTCGTTCCCAAAGACGCGGGCCCCAGAGAAAAAGCCACAGTTGGGTTTTGCAGATGAGGGAGCAAGTGACAAGAGGCGGACAGTCCCTGGTTGGAGAATAAGAGGCCGAGCTGTAGCAAGACGTCTGGAATGTGCTCGCTCCTTTTTGTTCCAGGCACCGGCTCTGGGAGTGGCTCTTTTCCCCTTTCAATAGCAGATCTACCTCCCAGAAATGCTTTCTAGTGCCTGAGATCTAAAAACTTGAGCTGGACTTTGATTTACAAACACGATGGGAAAAGTATCCCTCCCTTAGGAAAGCTCTCTCTGCTTACAGAACCCGTATCCTCCGCTGTCCGCCAGAGGGGCCATCGCCAGAGCTGACAGCAGAGTCCCCTCCGCCCCTCCGCCAGCTTCTGGGGCTCAGGGCTGGATTCCCTGCGTGGAAGGAGGCCGGGTGCTGTAGTAGAAAGAATCTGGGCTTTTAGAGTCAGACTTAAAGGCATGCATGCGCCAGCACTTGCTAGCTCAACCTGGCTGAGGCTCAGTTTCCTCCTCCTTCTTTCAATCAGTCAACATGGAGCGCCCGCTTTGGGCAAGGCCCTCCTGGGCACTGGGGATTGCGGCACCCAGCGGATCGTGGTTCCTGCCTGCAGGGAGCTTACAGCTTAGTGGGGAGGATGAGCAAGAAACATAACTGAACAGTTGGTCATTTAATGACAACTGTAACAAAGGCCACAGTGGAAAGTAGAGGATATATGGAGGTTCATCACAGGGGCCCTGACCTACTTGGGAAGTAAATGCCCCAAGGAAGCTGCATTTGCTCTGAGATTGGAAGGGTGAATGTGAGCTTATGAGGCGGAAGCACAGTCCAGGGAGAGGGACCAGCATGAGCCAGGTCCAGAGGCAGGAGGGACAAGGCAATGGGACTGAGGAATTCTACCCAGCTGGGGGCCCAGGCATCGGGGTCCTTTGCGGTGCCTGTTCCCTACTTGGCAGGCACACACATTCTCCTCCCCCTTCCTTCCCAATAGGCATTTGTGGATGGAGCTGGAAATTCACTGTTATTTACAACCTTAATTCGGTGGAAAAAATGAATTCAGGGTGTGAAAAATCTGACTTATAAGTGAATCCATTTTATTATCTGGCTGTTGTCCTCACTCAAGTGCATGCATATGGTAGCTGTCAGAAAAGTCAGAGTGCTAATCACACTGGCTGTGAAAATACTCATTTCAGGCTCAGCCACCCTGGGCATCTCAGATTACTGCTTGGCTTAAGGGGGACGGGAGTTATCTCCATGGAGGTAGAAGGGCTTCCTGGGGGGCTGTGGGAGGCAATTCTCAGGCTAAGGCCTGCCTCCTTGGGAATGAATTCCGTGGTGACTCAGTGATGATAATGTTGTGGTAGATGGATACTGTCTCAGCCACTCGGTATATTCTCTTCAATGACTTAAGGTTCCCTGCCCCCTTTCCATTAAGTCAAGGGGAAAAAAAAAACATTGTGTTTAATATATGGTTTTCCTTATCTAATAGATATTTCTTAAAAGAGGGGAAAAAAGAACAACCCTGGCCAGCGTGGCCCAGTGGGTTGGAGTATCATTCCCATAAACTGAAAGGTCATGGGTTCAATTCCCGGTCAAGGCATATGCCTGGGTTGTGGGTTTGGTACCTAGTCAGGGCACATGCTAGAGGCAACCGATTGACATTTCTGTCTCGCATTGATGGTTTTCTCCCTCTCTCCCTTGCTTCCCCTCTCTCTAAACTCAATAAGCACGTCCTTGGGTGAGGATACAAAAATTTTTTTAAAGAACAGCTTTCATTACTCTATGCATTTGAGAGCTTTAAGTTTTTTGTGACATTTGGACAAAGAATGTCTCTTTTTATAGTAAATGATAGAAAAAAGAGTTTCTTATCTAGGATATATTTTAGGCAAGGTTTGCTATTCAGTCATTCATTCTTCAAATATGTATTGAACAACGGCTTTAGATCAGGCACTGCTAGGCCCTGAGTATATAAAGAGGAATAAGACAGTCTTTTCTGGACATGTGGACACATAGCTGATAAAACAGTACAGAAAGGGTTTTGATAGAAGTATGAATACAATGCAGCTTCAGATTCAAGAAAGCTAATAGTGGTGCTTAAACCATGAAAGCATATGCTTTTTAGGGCCATAACCTCAGAAACTATGGAATTTGAACTTGAATGGGGAAGAAAGGTTGAGGGCAAAAAGTCACACATCTAGGCAAGAGATAAAGGACTGAATAAAGGCATCATGGATAAGAGGAAAGCCAGCTGGAGAGAGAGGTCCTGCTAGACTCCCATCCATTTCAGCCACTCCAGCTGAGACACTGAGAATGACGTCCTGGTGGATGTTTTGGCCCTAGCAGAGCTCACAGCTGAATGCTGCCAGATGTGTTACTCAGCTGACACCACATGGAGCTGAAGAGGCTCCCAGCTGAGCCCAGCCAACCCACAGAATTGAGAGAAATCATAAGTCATTGTTTGAAGCCACCAAGGTTGGGGGTGGTCTGTTTTATAGCAATAGATAAGTGAAGCAAAAATGTCAAGAGTAACTGAAGCTGTGTTACACATGGGTTTATTAACAAAAATACCCTCAGATTAGTTGCACTTGGCCTGTGATTTTTGAGTCTTATATAATAAAAGGGAAGGCTGCTTGCTGCCCCAAATTGTGGACGTCTCACTTCCAAATCCAGTAGACGGGGCACTGCACTGGTTGTTTGGTATGGTTCCTATCCCTCGTCTACACCTGGGGAACATGCAGAGATAACACATGATACCAGAAAAATACCTGTGTACAGTATTACGTACAGGTTAAGTCAGCACGGTACAAGTGGAAGTTAAGACCATGAAACCAACCCCATATCGTAAAGAATCAAACACCTCCCAGATGGGACCTTAGGCTTCCTCTGTTGTTCCCTATATTGTCATGGAAACTTGGCAGTCAGTCAAACCTAACACAGCTTGTGGTACTGAAGTGGTCTCTCTGAGCAAAAGCTGTGGCAAAGTTTGCATTCTACTCTGCGGGGAGACTGCAGAGCCAGGGTCAGCGCGCCCAAGTTTCAGACAGAGGGATTGTCGGTCTATCGTTGATTTCCTTCACCCCATCTCTTCTATGGTGAAGAATGCCCCTGTTGGTAGCTTACTCTTCCAGTAGGAAGGCTGGATTGTTTATATGTATTTCAAGTGCTTGTCCTACTTTACAAATGTGAGCAGACCACAAAATGTCGTGTGTTTGCTTTGGAACCATTCACTCCCCAAGGAGAGAGGGCGGGAGAAGATTGCAAATGCACAATTGTCCCGGCCCCTTTTGTTTGGTTTCCTTATTACGTAATCATATTTAACATAATTATTTTGTTTTTTGTTGTCTTTTGGTTAGGAAGAAGGAAGGGAATGTATGTGAGGATTTTTATGAAAATACTATTTTTCCCCAGAGGGAAATGGTTCAATGTTTGCCTCACTGGGGAGACAGCTTGCCTCTGCCCAACACCAAAAATTTCCGCTAACCGTGGTTGCTCTTGAGCCCACAACAGACTTCTGTGGCTCAGAGGTTCAGGTCTCAGAGGGTGACTCAGACCCTGAGTTTTGTCCATGTGCTGAGAGAACTGACCCAGGCCATAGGCTGGTGCTGGAGACTTTTAGCCTGTGCCTCCGCTCTCCTGCAGAAGAGAGGAAAGAATTCCACCCTTGTGACTTCAGGTGGACTGTGATGAACTCCTGGGATGTCCTGCTGTTGACCTATAAGTAATGAACTGATTTCATGTCCAGTTTTGGAATGTGGAAATTATCCTCAGAATCTGCTTCTTTTTTTCCCCTTGGTCTGTCTGAGCTCAGCTCAACAAGGATAAATTCCAGTGAGGGTGAACCTCTCTCCCTCCTCCTCTCTAACTGCGCTCTTGAATATAGTAACCACCAGTCACATAGGGCTATGCAAATTTAAGTTAACCAAAATTAAATGCAACTAAAAATTTCATTCCTTAATTGCATTAACTATATTTTAGTTCTCAATAGCTATATGTGGCTGGTGTCAGCCATATTGGACAGCCCAGATGTAGAACACATCCATCACTGCAGAAAGTTCTGCGGGACCGTGTGGCTTGTAGCATTGCAGAGACCCTAGGATTAAACCTTCTCTTGTCCTGCAGTGCCTTGCTCCCTTACAGTGTCATCTTGCTTGTGTATTGACCCCAGACAGCAGGCTCATTGAGGGCAAGGCCACGTTGGTTTTGTTCTGCTTCCCATGCCTCCTCCAGTGCTGGGCTCGTCACAGTGCTCACTTGTTGAGGACAAAAGTAGAAGAATGCGTGGTGGCTGAACAAGCAGTGCTTGTGGACCCATAGTGATCACCTTGGGGCCTGGGAGGTTCCGATGGCCCTATTAGAATGTAGTCATCCTATCAAAACTCCATTTTATAGAACTCATTGCTTTTTTTTTTTTTTTAACAATCACAAACACACACAGTCCCTAAAACAGATGAAAATGAGACAACATAGATGATTGAAGATGGTCTCTAGCAAGGGCGTTGTGCTGTCTCGGAACTTTTTTACTTGGCCTCAGGGATCAGTAATTTCTAGACAGAACATTTTGGGAGCTCTTCTGAAGCCGGAAGGCTTCCATGTGTTGGGGTAGGTGGGGCTTCTTCTGAAGCTCTTTAACCTGTCTATTGTAGACAGAGTGTTCTCCAAGTTATTAAGCAGGTCTCTGGCACAGCTGCTGTGGCATTTCTGTTGGCCCAGAAAAAGCCATTTCCAAACCAAATTTATGGCGTGCAGTTCAATGCCTCGATGATGCCTGCAGCTGTTGTCCCCTGTGAGCTGAGGAGGAGACAACAGGGTAGCCTCCTTGAGTTTGAAAAGGAAATGTCTTTCTTGATCCCTCTGTGTGTGTGTGTGTGTGTGTGTGTGTGTGTGTGTGTGTGTGTGTTTAACAAAACTCCTATGAGGCGCTTCTCACAGTAGGCTTAAAGTAGACAGGGCTATCTTATCTAGATCTTCAGCAGTTAGTACCTGGCACACAGTAGGCTCCTGGTGAACAGTTTTTGACTTTGTGAATCAGTTTTGCAGTGGGGTGGGAGTCGTTTGTTTGCAGTGTTACTCTGTATGAATGAAGGCAGTGTGAGTTAGAGCTTAGGACCATGGCTCTGGGGCCAGGCCATGGGTAGCAATCCCAACATGGCCATGTACATGCTGTTTAATCTCGGAAGAGTTGCTTGACTCCTCTGGGCTTTAGTCTTTTCATCTGTAAAATGAAGATCGTAACATACCCTGCCTCATAGGGTTATTATGAAGATTAAATTGTCAGCCTATCATAAATGATATCTAATTCTCAGCTCCTATTATTATTATTCTGTAGGCTTGGCTCCCAGATCCCTCTGTGACCGAGGATGAATTCCTCAGTTTTACCAGGCATTAGAAGGGAGATATTTCCATCCTTGTGTGATCATGAAAACAGAGGGCATGCCGTTCTTTCAGTTGACTCCTGCTGATTCTCATGGAAAATAACCTAACAAATAGGTCTTAAAAATCAGGGTGTTAGTCCACATAAGTAGCTGTGATTTCCACGGACAAGATGAGAGCCGTGTGACGACAACAGTGCCTTAACCTGCTCTTGGCCGGCCTTGCGCATGAGGACACTGGTCCTACCATCTGGCCTGGTGTCTGCTGCTCACCAGGGAGAGTCACAGAGCCAGGTCTGGCTGCATTTCTAGGTGGCAGCCAGATCAGGAATGGCTCTGAGGGAGTCATGCTGAGGGAGAAAGAGAGGCTGGCTTTGCTGTTTGCAGCAACCCATGTCCCGTGCCCATCCAGGAGCCTCAGCCAGGGCTTGGCAAGCCTGCAGCATTCAGCTGGGACTCTGGGTCCCAAGCTCTCCCTGGTCACTGTCGGTTGTAGGCCGGGAGGGCTGCAGAGGCAGAGGCGCCGGGGGATGGGGTGGGAGACACAGACCTCTCAGCCTCAGAGATGGCTTATGTTCAGAGGCAGAGCTAGGGCAGGAAGCTGAGGACCCCTGCCGCTCATCATGTAATTCAGAAAGGAGGGGGATAGCTCAGAGCAGGGGGGTGGAGAAGAGGCCCAGGGATCCCTGGGGTGGCAGGAGCCTGGGAGGCCAGGCCTGTCACATCAGCACCAGCTGGTTCTGAGGCGGTGCTGTGTGGGAAATGCCACGGCAGGGATGCATTCCTTGCACAAAGAATTGCACTGGGCTGGATGCTGGGGATGTGTTCACAGGCAGAATAGACATTTTTCTTGTCTTCGCGGGGCTCCGACTTGGGGCTTCCATTGTTAGTCAAAGCACACAAATCAATTCATCAAGACAAACTGTGTTACGAGCCACGAAGGAAAAGTGGGGTATGAGAGGCTATTACAGGGGGACCTAGGCTCACCTGGGGGAGTCAGAGGAAGCCTCCCAGAGATGACGTGAGCCACAGTCTGAAGTGGGGGTGGGAGGGATGGGAGAGGAGCTGTGTCCAAAGGCCTGGAGGTGGAACAAATGTGGCTCCTCTGGGGAAAAAGCAAGTTGGAATGCCTGACCAGCAGCAAGCAAGGGTTGGGGGACAGAGCTGTAAGTGCTGAGGCTAGCGAGCAGGCCCCCCAGGCCGGAACACCCAAAGGCTGTGAGACACCACTCAAGGACAACAGATTTGGGGCTTGATATTACTTTCTAATGAATAAAACTTTTCAAGATGGAATTTAGAGAGTGCTAGGGAGTGCCTAATTTGGGGAGGAACCAAAAGAGAGGACTCGTGATCATCTTCATGGGTGGAAGGGTGGAACATCTCCGTGGTAAGAGCTTTGATTTGACTTCTGGCCAATCTTGGTTCAAATTCAGCACTTACAGCTATGTAACACTGGGCAAATTACTTCTCTCTAAGCTTGATGTTTTTTTAATATGAAAAATAGATGGTTTCTATTTCATACAGTTGTGAGAATTAATGAGATAGATCCTACATGTGGACTACTTAGCACAAATGCCTTCCTTGGTTAGATGTTGTGGCTGCTCAGTTCCTTTCCACTTCTAGGGTTGAATAACTTTGGATTTATTCTGGACTTGCTCAAGCAAACCGGTATCGTAAGTCATGGACTCGCCCCCGGTTTTCTTGCAAGAGTAACCTCTATACTCTTTTACTTTTTTCACTTTAGTTTCTTATAAGTGACCGTGACCCTCAATGCAACCTCCATTGCTCCAGGACTCAACCCAAACCCATCTGTGCCTCCGACGGCAGGTCCTATGAGTCCATGTGTGAGTACCAGCGAGCCAAGTGCAGAGACCCAGCCCTGGGTGTGGTACATCGAGGTCGATGCAAAGGTGAGTGTGTGCACCTCCGTCCCATCCAGGAGACGTGCCTGAGCACCACAGCTTCCTGCACAGCGCACTCCCTGTGGAGGGAACCCAGAATGAGTCTGTTTATTCGGTTTGTTATCTATCACCCCTCCCTTTCTATCAGGGAATAGGAGGAGAACTGGTCTACGTGAAAGAATGAGCACTTTTCTGTCTTTCAAACGCTGTCACCAGCCTCAGGCTTAGAGAGATGCGCTGCTGTGTAGCTAGTCCTATTTATTTTTATTTTTATTATTTTATAAATGGAGATGCTTATAATGGCAAGGCGTTATTGCTGGCTTATAAATAGGGGTTCCAAGTTGTTGGTCAAAAGATATGTCCTTTTTGTCTGCTTACATGTTTAAAAATATTTGAAAACATTTGAGACATTTAAAAATTGGAAGATTCATCATAAAAATCTGGATGTTTGTATTTCTCATAAAAAATTGGAAGCTTTGAGAATGTTAGGCCTGTGTTTCCTCCCACAAAGCACCACGTGGCTAGAGCGGAGTAACAGCTTCCTCCTTTAAAGGGCAACATGTTCTCCAGTTTGTCACAGTCCTCAGCGTTCCATATGGTGTCCTCAAGCTGAATGCCATCCTTGGCATACCCAGTTTGCTTCTCTAATTTATATCACTTTCCTGCACCCTTTCAGGGGTGTCCAACCCGTGGCCCGCGGGCCGCATGCGGCTCAGGATGGCTGTGAATGCGGCCCAACTCAAAATTATAAATTTACTTAAAACATTATGAGACTTTTTTGGGATTGTGTGTCGCCGTGTATTTCATGTGTGACCCAGGATAACTCTTTTTCCAGCGTGGCGCAGAGAGGCCCAACGGTTGGACGCCCCTGCACGTTTGAATTGGTGATTCTGGACTGTGTAGAGCCATTAAGGCAATGATGGGAGGCTAAACAGACCACTCTAGAGTCTCTCATTTTCCAGAGAAAGTGCTTGCCATTCTTGAACTATAAAACATCTTTGAGGCCCCTTGGGCTTGCATGTTTTTTAATAAACCCCGTGAAAAACAATAATAATAAAAGTTTTTCCTGAATAAGGTAGGGGTACCTGGGAGAAGAAATGAGTAGAACATGGTATAAATTCAGTCCTCTACTCTCCTAACAATAACATTGAAGAAGACGAGGCTGATGACACTCACCAGCCACTGCCTCTGTGTCGCTAGAAACGCCCCAGCTGTGTGGGCTCCCCCGTGGGCCACGGGCGGAGGGTTTTCTCCGCGTTCTTAGAACCGGGCAGCCATTTTGTTCCGGGGCTCTGGGCGTGGAAACCAAGTGAAGTATGAAATGTGCTCGCTGCTCTCCTCTTTTAGATGCCGGCCAGAGCAAGTGTCGCCTGGAGCGGGCTCAGGCCCTAGAGCAAGCCAAGAAGCCCCAGGAGGCGGTGTTTGTCCCCGAGTGCAGCGAGGATGGCTCCTTTACCCAGGTGAGGCCCTGGCCCCGTCTCCCGGGCCGTTTCCTGGCCTGAGGCCGAGGGGTTGGTGGGGGCGCTGAGCGCGGGCTGGCCGCTCCAAGCCTCGGCTTTCTGGGAAACAGCTGAGGGCTCTTTGACACCCTCTATGCTACCTTCTGGTGCCTACGTCCCCCCTCCTGGACCCTCCACGCTTCCCCTTGCCAGCTGGCAGTGGGGCCTGAAAAGGCCTATGTGAGCCTGAGCCAGGAAACTGGCGTGGCATGGTCCCCGTCCTCCCTGCTGGCCCTCTCCATTTTTCTCTTCTGTCAAATGGAGGCTGATTATTTTTTCTTACCCTTGCCAGTTTCCATGGGCAACCCTGGTATTCCCTACACTGTTTATTGCTACCCCTCTGTGCTCCCCTTCTGCCTACCCCCAAGTCCTCAAATGAAGCAGGGATCCCTTTGAGTACAAAGTGAGCTGTGGTTCTTGGAGTCCGTGTGTGGGGGTGTGTGTGTGGAGTATGGTGTCTGTGTGTGCACAGACATGCATGCACACGCATGTGCATGCGTGCACGCAGATTTTAAAATTTCTTTTCAGGAGTCCCACCTCTCCTCCTGCCCTGGTTAGAGCTTTGTGTAAAGGTAACGCTGGCTATGTGTCTGTTGGCACAGGCTGTTTCTAAAACACAGGCAGCATGGGACAATAGAGACAATAGGATGCTCCTTCGGAAGGTGTTAGGCTGGAGGTGGGACACGGCTTGGGGGGCGGGAGGCCTGACGACGGCACTGTTGGATGAAAGTGGGGACGGTTGCTGGACAAGGGCGAGCTGGCCGCGTGGTCGAGCATGGTCCGGTGCCTCTGCTCCCTCTGCGGAAGAGAGCAGAGTTGGATGGAAACAAAGGCTTCAGAGGTTTCAAAGCTTCCCTGTAATTCTGAATCAGTGGGGCAAAGGGTACGGGCTGGCCTTTGGTCCCATGGGTTTCAGGTTTCCTCTCCAGGCTGGGCCCAGGGGAATACTGATTTCAAACTGACCTGCCCGTTTGGGAGGAAATGTTGGAGGGGTGGTGGGGAAGTGATCAGGCTTTATATTTTTTAAAAGTTCCCAGCTGATTCAAACATTCATCCAGGACTCAGGGCCACTGCATTAAACTGACCGTGGCTGTAATCCTGAGAGGTGCTTCTATTCATTTTCTCACTTAAGCCTCATCCCGAGCCTGTGAGGTAGGTACCATTACCCCCGTTTACAGAGGATGCAACCACCGCGGGGTACAGAATGGCAGGCTGGGATGCAGAGTCAGCTCCCTCTAGCTCCAGAGGCCTCCATTCTCTGCTGTTCTCTGAGCTGGCAACTTGAAAGGGGGCTCTGAAGCGCGGACTGGCGGAAGGCCGGCTAGCGCCGTGGTTAGCACACTGATTCCGGGCCCAGACTGCCTGTGCAGGACTCCCAGCTCCAACCCCCCAGGCAAGTCACTGAACTTCTCCGGGTCATAGTGTCCTTATGTGAAAAATGGAGATTACCTCCATTATTATACATAATTATTATTATAGCACATGCATTATGCTACCATTATTATTATAATCATTAATGAGTATTACTATAGCTTACCTCATAAGGCTGTGATGAGGGTTAAATGAGGTAACGCCTGTGGTACGCTTGAAGCAGGTACACTGCTGTGGAAAGATCTGTGGTTGTCACCATTATCCCCATATCTACTCTGGTTCTGCCTCTCATATCTTCCCCAGGTTTTATGGATGATGCCACTTAAGGAAAATAAAATCTTTTGTTGACCCTCCCCAAATTTGAAAATCAATGTGCTCCCTTATCAATTTTCTTCATTATATGTTCTAGTGAAAAGAATGTAGGTGATCTCTGTACACGAATTTGAGAATTCATGTATGGGGGGAAAAAGCAGACCTCTCTCAGCTGAGTTTGAGGCTGAGACGGGGTAAAGGTCATAGGGAGGAGGCAAAATCTTTTTTCCCCTTCCCCTAGGCTTGTGTAATCCTGAGTGTGTTGCTTATGAGAACGGTTGACCCCTGCCCTCCTGGTTCTGAAGTGTTTGCTGCCTCGTGACAGACAGCTGCTGGCCAGCTTTTGTTTTGGCGAGGCCAGGCCAGGCCAGGTGGTGTGTGCTGGGGAGAGGAACTTCCAGATTAGTCAGGGCAGAATTGCTAAGTGAGGGGGCCCCTGAAGTTCAGCAAAGGTTGGATAGATAGTCAGGAACCCCCTCATTTGTTTGACACGCTAAGCACTGCCATGTGTCTGCAGGCTCAAGGTGGGTCAGCCCAGTGGGCTGCCAGGCGGCCAGACAGCCGGCCGGTCCCCGTTACAGTGATTGAAATGGATGTGCTTTTCCCTGTGATCAAAGACTCTGCAATAACTTCACAAAATGGGGTTGTCTCTTTGAGTGTACTTCAGTCGTAGTGACGAGCTGCCAGAAGGCTACGGGGCAAATGCTTTTCTCCCTCTCCCAGCCTCCACTATCACTTAGCTGGACTTTTTTTTTTTAGGACCAAAACCCAGAGATCAGCTAGGTTTCTTTAATAGTCTTAATAATATTGATGTAAATGTATTTAGGTGTTAATAACGTATGTTAGCCCCGTGAATTATACAGCAACCCACTCTTGAAGCTTGTGGAGGCAGTGAAGGGACCCGAATGAGACCAAGTTTGTCTGGCATGGGCACAGCTTGGGATCACATGACTGGGTTGGCTTTAGTGGGGTTCATGTGGGTCTCTGTTTTCTTCTTTGTTTTCCTTTGTTGTCTTCCATCCAGACCCTTTCAACCCAACTCACACAGCAGAGCGGTTGGTGCATTTGATTTTTAAAAACCTTAATACCTACCTAGTCCACATCCCAGGCCATTAAATCAAATTCTGGGAGTGGGACCCAGACATTGTATTGTTTCAAGCTCCCCAGGTGATGTCAGGAGTTGCAAATGGCCCACTGTTGTCAGGGCTTCATCCTGCTTGTTCTTGATTGCATCATTGGAATGTGGAGTTAATGCCCTTTGGCGACCTGTTGAGTAATGTGGGGGACTGTGGTCTTTGTTCTCTGCTGTGGCCTTATCTGGTTTCTCTTCTGGGTATCAGGAACGTGACTCCGGACATCTGTTCTACCAAGTTCTCTGTAAGCAGTTGTGCGATGCCTGAGCTGATTCAGAAATCACAGCTATGGTGGAAAAGTGTTGGATCACCCCCACCAGGAAATGTTGGGTGAAGATTGTCAAGCTTGTGTGTCACCAAATAGTCATGACGGTGACTTGGTGATAGGCACTGAGTTTTACATCCATTTATCTCCAGTAGAATGTTTTGCGGTAGTTATTAATACCCTATTTATATTGGAAACCTGAGTTTCAGAGGGGTTGAATAACTGGTCCAGGGTCACTAAACTAGAAAGGCTTTGCACCCAGCCAGTCTAGTTTCAAGGCCTGTGCTCTTAAATTTTTTATGCTACGGAGGGAGCCTTGGTGTAAATGGAATTCATGTTTATTACAATTGTTATTCTAGAAGTCCCCTCTCTGATGCTGTGGACCAATCAGTCAAGCAGACTGTCTTTGAAAAAAAAAAATCCTTTTGATTATGGAAATTTTCAACTATACAAAAGAGTAGAAATAATAGTATAATGAATTCCATGTACCCATCACCCAGCTTTGACAATGACGGACATGTGGCTGATTCTGTTTCATCTTGTTCCATTTTCATCCCCCACCCCAACCTGGACTGCTTCAAAGCAAATCCCGGACACATTATTTTTTTTTAATCTCAGACAATTTGGAGCTCTCCTGTGTTCTGGGCTAAGCGCTGGTTGCTATGAGGGATTCAAGAAATGTCAAGGAGCTTCCATGCAGAAAAGATATGAAAACATATGATAAAGTAGCCAGTATATGAGATCATGGATACACAACTGGTTATATTTCAAATACCCATTTACAGTCAGTAATTTAGAATCATGAGTGTATTTTACTGTTGAGAAAGTATATAAAAATTAAAATTTTTTGAACATTAAAAAAATCTTTAAGCAAAACTAAAAGGCAAATGACATATATGAACTTTAATGGCAAAGGACTAATATTATACAAAGAACTCTTACAAACCAGCAAGAGAAAGACTCTAGTGGAAACATGGGCAAGAGATATCAACAAACAGGTTATACAATAACAAATAGCCAGTAAGTGAATGAGGTTATTTTCCTTAGTAATTAAGGAAATACAAATGAAAATAACGATGTGTCATTTTGCTTACCAAATTGGTAAAAATTGAAATATTGAGGCTTGGGTGAAGGGAAAAGACTTCCCCCACATTGCAACTGGGAAAGTAAATTTGCACTGACTTTTTATGCGATGATTTTGCAATGTGGGTCAAAGGTGTTTAATTGTGCTCACATCTCGAGCCTGAAGTCTACTTCTAGGAATTTATTCTAAGTGCATAATTTAAAACAATGTGAAAGTATTTAAACACAAGGGTTTCCATCTAAGTTTTGTTTATAGTAGTAAAAATTTGGAAACAACCTAAATATCTAATCATAGAAAATTGCTTAAACAAATTATGACATAGTCACACAATGCAGCTTGTAAAATGATGTGATATAAAGGCTTATTTTACTATGTGTATCTGTATGTGTGTTAGGGACTTAATTAATCACATGGTTAAAGAGAGATCTATTTTCACTTTTTTCTAAATAGAAAAGTTATATACACTTTGTAAAAAAACAGTCTGACAATACAGAAATACATAAGGTAGAAAGGTAAAGCCAGTGATTTCCTATTCCTGAAATAGGAACAATGAAGTCTGTAACCCTCTAGATTTATTTTCTTTGTGTGTGTACTTATTATTTAGGAAAGAAATGGTATAATATCATATTTTCTAATACTTTTTTAAACTAATTATATTGTGGACTTATTTCCAGGTTAATCACATACACCTTTACCTCATTTTTTAAATGGCTGCCTGGTATTTCATTGTATGAATGTACCATGAATTCTGGGACTTTGGGGATTAAATTTTCAGAAGGTGAATACTGGGTCAAAGGATATGCACTTTTTAAGGCATTTGGTGCATGCTCCCAAACTACCTTTCTTCCACAGTGTTGAGCAACAATGTGGTTGATTAGTGGTTGTTATGAAATACATCCCCCAGCCATCTTAATTTTTTGTGTAGATGGATTTTTGTTCTAATAATACTAGAGAGTATAAAACACCATTTGTAATGTTACTTCGATGTGAAAAAATGTGTGAGCGTTTCCATCTTTGAGCTCCATGTTCTTGGAATAGTCTTTCTTGGTATAACTCTTGTCTGGTTCTAACACTGTTCCCATTTTTACTTGTTCTAATCACTGTTCCCCCACCAATACACACGTATACATACTCTTTTATTTCCCAAAGCCCTTTTTTTTTTTTTTTTTTTTTTTTTGCATATAGGGGCCTGGGGACTGTACGTTCTTCTTCATGATGCTTTGTTCTGAAGTTGGAAGCATGAAGAAAATGTGCCTTGGCTTTTTGGCAAAAACAGTGGCCCCCGCTTGTCTGCATTTCTGTAACTCTTACTGTTGTATTTGCCATAACCTAAGGCACTGCAATTTCCTAAGTGCCTGAGCTGGAGCTATGGGCAAGCCTTGATGTTCATTTTTAGCTCCCCCTCCTCCCTGCCCCTACAGTACAGAACTGCACTCCCTGAAGTTGCCCCTGCAAGCCTGGGTTGTGTGACTAGCTTGCCCTGGAAAGAGACACCTGGGTTTACCATCTGGGTCTCCCTCTTCCAGATCCCCAGCTGGTACAGAAGGTATTAGTGATTTTAAGGACTGGGAGCTTTTGTCGGCTTCAGCTGATTAAATATGGACAGGCTGGAGTGCTGAGCATCCTCATAGGGTGAAAAAATTTGTCCTATCTTTGATGAGCCTAGATGTGCCCAAAGAGTCCAGAGGCTCAGGACACTCTAATACTAAGACCCTGGTTGCATCCATAAGCTGGAGTCTTCTGAGCTGCTTCAGCTCATTGGAGTCCCCCAAACAAAGCCAGTTCTGTTTGTTTTGGTGGGCAGTACCCTGTTTTGGGCTCCCTCTGCCTTCTGTCGTGTGCACAATACCAACTCTTTTTTTTTTAAAGCAGTCACACTGTTAAAAATTCAAACCCATCCTTTATATATAGATGGCAAAATGGTCAATAGACCCACTGTTGGACAAGTGGTTGCTTTTCTTTATGCTTTTTTGGTTAAGTGCTCAATAAACGTATTAGTATTTGTTGTAAGTTGAACATCTGCTGGGCTCAGAGCATCTTACTACTTGCTTTACATGTATTTTTCATTGAATTGCTTTTGTTCCAAACAGCCAGATAGTGAATGTGATAATCTATATGGAAATGCCCACTATTTAGCACATATTTGCTGTTCGGCAAATGTTAGTTTTCTTCCTCTTCAGGCCTCAGTTGCTCAGCTGTTAAATGGGAGAGCTGGTTGAGCTATCCCAGACGCTAGCAAGCTGTGACCCGTGGGCAGGCCTGGTTTTGTTCTTTAAAATAACAGCATTAATGAGATATATGAAATGATTTGTATGAGAGACTTCACATACCTCAAGATTTACCCTGTTAAGTTCAGGGGTTTTCAGGATATTCACAGAGTTGTATAGCTATCACCACCATCTAATGCCAGAACATTTTCATCATCCAAGAAGAAACCCTGTGCCCATGAGCAGTTAGTCTCCATTACGCCCTCTCCTCAATTCCTGGCAACCACTAATCTACTTTCTATTTCTATGGATTTGCTTATTCTGGACATTTCATATAAATGGAGTCATATAATGTGTGTGTGGTCTTTAGCGACTGGCTTCTTTTACGTAGCAGAATGTTTTCAAGGTTCGTTCACGTTATAATATAAATCGGTACTCCATTCCTTTTTATTGTCAAATAATACTCCATTGTATGGTTATACCCCATTGTATTTATCTATTCATCAGTTGATGGACATATGAGTTGTTTCCACTCCTTGGCTATTTTAAAACATGCTATTGTGTGCAAGGTTTTATGTGGATGTATGTTTTCAATTCTCTTGGTATATACCTGGAATTAGAATTGCTTGGTTTTATGACTCTATGTTTAAGCATTTGAGGAACTGACAGACTGTTCTCCAAGGTGGCTGCACCATATAACATCCCAAAAGCAATGTCTGAGGGTTCCAGTTTCTTTACATCTTTGCAAACACTTGTCATTGTCTGTCTTCTTTGTTATAGCCATCCTCTTGGCTGTGAAGTGGTACCTCATTCTGTTTTTGATTTGTATTTCCCTAATGACTATGGACATGGAGCATCTTTTCATGTGCTTTTTGGCCATTTGTTTATTTTCTTTGGAGTAATGTCTATTTAAAGCTTTTGTCCATTTTTAAATTCAGTTATTTGTACTTACTATTGAGTTGCAAGAGTTCTTTATTCTAGATACAAGACCCTTATCAGGCATGTAATTTACCAATATTCTCCCCCATCTTTGGGTTGATTTTTCACTTCCTTGATAATGTCTTTTAACTCATAAAAGTTTTAATTTTAACGAAGCCCAATTTATCTACTTTTTAAAAACATTGCTTATGCTTTTGGTGTCATACTTAAGAAACCATTCCCTCATTCAGGGTTACAGAGATTTACTCCTGTGTTGTAAGAGTGTTATGGTTTTCACTTTAACATTTAAGTTGATAATCCATTTGAGTTTATTGTTGTACATGGTGTGAGGTGTTACATGTATATGTCCACTAATCCCAGCACTATTTGTTGAATGTCTGTTCTTTCCCCTGTTAAATTTTCGTGGCACCCCTGTTGAAAATTATTTGACCATAAATGTGAGTGTTTCTTTCTGGATTTTCAATTCTGTTCCGTTAATCTACATGTCTATCCTTATATCAGTGTCGCATTCTCCTTATTACTATGGCTTTGCAGTAAGTTCTGAATCTTCCTTTTTCCTTTTTAAATGAACATTGAGGTGAGCGTTGTTCTACACCCATATGTGAGGTCAGTGCCAGCTGCCATCTCCAGGAGAGTGAAGAGATGGAAGCCCAGGACCCCGAAACCTGTGCTGTGGTTTTAAGTTTTGTGACAAGTATCAGTGTCCTTGGTTTGGAGTTTGCAAGGGAAGAAAAGGGTGAGGAGAGAAAGGTGCAGATGAGGAGGGGAGGTGAGACACTCTCTAGAGTCACTAGAGAGCTCTCTATCTTTGACAGGCTAACATTTCTCCTTTGAATCTATTAGCAGAAAAGGGATTTCTTTTTCAAATTAGGAACTGGGGGTTACAGCAAGGCTTGGTGCCTTAGAGAAGTGCTGCTGCCTGTGTGAGTCAGGCATTGCGCTGGTGCTTACTCCTCTCCCTACAGTGACATAGCCTCTGTAGTCACTAAGGTTCTCAGCACATCAAATCGGAAAAGATACAGATACTGGAGCCCTGCTGAGCACCAGCCAGCTGCCAGCTTCCCGTGGGAGCTCTACTTCTTGCCTTCCAGTGGTGGTCTACATGACATGTAATTTGCAATGAATATACAATCTCAGCTATGTTGCTATGATAGCACACTTTAAATTTATAAACGATGGCAGGGACAGGGACAGGGACAGGGCCTGATTCATCCATGTGCAGAAAGGACTTGTCTAGCAAGTGACTCATCTAATCTCCTGTATAGGGTGGGACCCACTGCTCTCATCTTTTCGATTAGAGAACCGGCACCCCTGGGGGTCACCCCTATGGTGCAGACATGGGCAGTAAGATGTGAGTGGATGGAGCGTGCTCTGCGCCAAGGACACTGGATCCACTGTGTCCTGTCGGGACTTGCCTACCTCAACCACTACTCAGTCCTACCCTGCAATGGCTTTTCTCCCGCTGAACAGCTACTGAGCATCCTGCCCCGGGTTGGCTGGCCTCATTTGCTTTGGAGCGAGCATGCAGGGTCTGGGTGCTCCCAGGGAGAATGTATTCCCTGGCGAGTCTGTCTGCACAGTTCCTCTAGTGTGAAAGTGAAAGGAGCAAGCCCCAAGAGGAGTGTGCCCCTGCTCTCTGCAAGGGGGTGTACTTGGGAGGGAGGGGAGGACAGAGGCCTGCTTCTCTGGCCTTCCTGCTGCCTGTGGGAAAGGGGAGGCTCAGGGACAGGGCCTTCAATCACCATGTCTGCTGTTCTTTTTCAGATAACAACAATACTTACTTATAGAGCACTTACTGCGTGCCAGGCTGTCTTACAAGTACCTGACACATGTTAACTTACTCAGTCCTCACCATGACTTAGGAGGTATTCAGTCCTCACTATGACCTATGACACTATTATATGCCCATTTTATAAATGAGGAAATGGAACCCCAGAGAAGTTGACTAGCTTGCCCAGGGTCATACAACTTGCAAGTAGTAGAGGCAGGGGTCAAACCCAAGTGCCTGGCTATAGAATTCTTGGCCCTAATCACTACTCTCCATGCCTTGCTAAAGGACGTTGCATCTTTTAAAGTGATGTTGGCTATAGCAAAGCCAGGGGGTGACTCAAGTGAGTAAAGCTGGGAAATTATGTCCCCTGAGAAATATTCAAAGGAGCCAGAGACATTTGGTTTGGAGACGAGAAGAATCAAAGGATGGGGGGTGTTGTGGGGAGAGCTGACCAAAGGGATTTAGGAGCGCCATCTTCGGATGTTTGTCTGTGGATGACAGTAGCTTTTTAATGATGAGTCTCACAGAGGAACCCAGGATCACTGAGTAAAATAGATAATGGCTCAGATTCTGACTCAAAATATGCAAGAATGTTTTACAAGTAGAGCAATTAACAGATGGAGTGTCTGTGACACACAGAAAACTGACTGTCCCATCCTGGGAAATGGGCAAGCAGGGACTGAATGGCCACCGAGCCCGGGCGCCGTGGGGGTGGGGAGGGAGCGCCAGTGCATCGGGGCGGAGCTTAAACTGCAGACTCCTGGGAGGCCACTTGTGTACTTTTTAGGGTTTTATGAGACAGCAGCTAATGTTCAACCAAGTGGGTAGGTACACAGTAGGCCTGCAGCAAACACTCAGGAGCTGTCCAGGCAGAGCCATTAATACCCACACTTCGGCCTATGCCACTGCTCTGTGTGTGCATGTAACATGTCAGGAGCTGGCTCTGCAAGTCAGTCAGCCGAACTCTTGAAAAATGAAAGGGATCAGATTTTTTTTTTTCCATGTCAAAGTAGAGAAATGTAATAGGAACACAGGAGGGAGGTATGAAGGCAGGAAAGTTGAATCAAACGTGAAGTCAGATCCGGGAAGCCAGAAAGAGCTCCCACCTCCTGCAGGCCACCCTTGTCCCAGCACCAGCCATAGTTCACAGTTCAGAGCTAAACAAAGCTCCTACACGAGAGGGACTCTTATTGGGTATTTCTTTAAACATAAAAACACATTTGATCCCTACCCCCATAGAAATAAAAGTGAATGAATCAGGTATCATATTTGCTATTAAAACCCTGGGCCATTCTAAGCACCAAACAGAAGGTCAAGAGTCAAAAAACAAAGACTTTGAGTCCCCGAAGCCCTGACACCCAGGTTTTACAAATATCTTAAATATATGTTGGAGGGTGGATGGTGTTCATCCTTTTGGGGGAAAGAAAAAGGTCTTCATCACATACTTGGAAGCATGGTAGTAACACTGACAATTAGGTACTAGTTTATAAATTTCCACCTTACTCCTAAGCAGCAAAAGTTCAATTTAGAGCAGGGTTGTAAAGTCACAGAATTTTGGGTTAAAGGGGATCTCAGAGGCATTTGGTGCATCTTGTCCTCTCCCTACCCTGCTCCAATCCAGGGCTCAGGTTCCACTGACAGTTTCTCACCAAGCAGTCATCTAACTTTTGCTTGATTGCCACCAGAAACAGGAAGCTTATTCCCGCCAACAACAACTTGCATAATTTATTTTGGGACACTTTCGTTGGAAAGTTCTTTTCTACGATGACTTGAGAGCGATCTTCCTGTAATTTCCATCAGATGACCCCGGCTCTAGCTGTGGGACTTTGTAGAATCCACAGAAATCCCACTTTCCACAGAAAAATGTGAAAACAGATCCTATTATATCCGTGTGCAATCCTATCTTTTAGCCAACAAATACTTCTTTTTGCCCTGGCACAAATCCTTAGTTCCATCACTCATTCTCGTATCATCGGGACTTACGTCTCTCTTTCCTCCTGGCCTCTTTCTTCTGAATTCAGTATGGAGTGTGCTTCTCCCAACTGGAAACAGGATTTCAGATGTGGTCGTAAACAGCCTGAGGAAGAATGAGACTGTCCCTAATTCTAAATACACCACTTCTAACTAATATAGTGTTGGCAGCCCCATTACGCCATCATCTCATTAAACAAAACAAAACAAAGCATTGATAAAATATCCCTTATTTAGGAGGATTTGACATTGAAGAGTTATCTTCCTTCCCTGCACCTCCTCCATTACATTCTGGAGGATGAGGTAGATACTGTAAAAGGAAAAATCCCTCATTCCTTAGCAGACAGTCCTCCCTAGACCTGGCATGGAGCAGGGGACAGTGTCTACAGCCAACAAGAATAGCTGTGCTTTGAAGCTTTGGCCTCCCTACTCCCAGCACAAGGGAAGGGGAAAAGGATGAAAAGAGTGTATGCTGGGTGCCTACTCCACAGCCACTACTGCTTTAGATGCTTTATCCAGGGTGGGGCAAACGTAGGTTTACAGTTGTGAGAACGTGAAACAGAGTTTATTCTAGTAGTATTATTTATTAATTATTGTATTATTTTCCATACAGACAACTCTAAACCTACTTCTGCCCCCACCATGTGTATCTTGTCTTGTTTTGTCTTCCCAATGACCTTCAAAGTGGGTCAAGGTGGACACTGTTAGCCTTATTTCATAGATAGGCTCAGAGAGGTTAAGTGACTTTACTCAGGCCACACAGCTTGTGGGCAAGAGGATATTTAAACGTAGGTCATTTTGGCTATGTTTTTCCTCCTGCATCTTGTTGCTTCGGAGCCAAACCTGACTGAAGATGAGAAAGACGATTGTGGGATAACCTTTCCCAAACAGGAAAAAACATGCTCATGCTCGGCAGAGACCAAAAGGATTACTCCATCCCTTCCTTCTGCCCCCTCCTGCTCACTGCACTCCAGCTCTCTTCCATGTGTGGAATCACCCAGGACATTTAATGCTGCAATCACTAGATCTATGAATTAGAAGACCACATGTCATCAAAATGACGGGACTATAAAAACTTTGGAAAGAAGTACGGTCACAAGGCTCCTTGTGTGCAAAGTCCCATCTAGAAAATTTTGTACTTGTTTTTTGAGTATTTCATGATAATTGCCAGAATAGGTGGTGTGAACAGTGGTTCTTAAAGGGTGGTCCCTAGAGCAGCAGCCGGTCACTTGTTAGAAACGCAGAGTCTCTGGCTGACCCCAGAACTAATGAGTCCAGAAATTCTGTGGGTGGGGCCCAGCCATCCGGTAAGCTCCCCAGGTAAATCTAACCACATCCAATAAGCCATGTTCTCCTGCAGCTTCTGATGGAGAGAGATGTTCTGGGGGCCCGGAGGCTCCGTCTTCCAGCAAGGGCACCCGTGGAAAACACTGTTTCTCAGAGGTCCTGCAGGGAATGCCAACAAAATGAAAATGGGACTGCTTTGGAACAACGTGAACAGTTGTACCAATGGGAGGACCATTAACTTTCCCTGGGCATCTGTCTAATCTGAAGAATCTGCTAACTGATTTAGAGCAACAGGCCAATTAAAAATAGAAAGACAGCCTCATATCCCACTGCCCAGAGAGACAAATATCCACATGCCTTCTGCTTTTAGTTTAATTTTTTCCCACTGGTAAATGTTGAGGTACATGATAGTAGTCACTTCATTTCACGTTTGGTAGTTGCTACTAAGGATGCTCAATCAAACCTGTCTCTTTGCATATGGTTCAAATTTTCTATTTTACAAAAGAAGCACAAAGAAACAGGGTGGGGGAATAAACCCACAGGGTGAGAAGGGGCTGTGCCTTGGAGGGGATCCCAGTTGTCAGCGAGGGTCTGAGGCAGTTCAAGGTAAAAATTTTTTTTAACAAATACAGAGCTTGAGAAAACATTACAAAAGAGGGGGGTGGGGCTTGCGGGAGGAAATTACTTCAAGAATAATGACCAAAATGAGAGCCTGATACCCAGACTGTAAAAACGTTGGTCTGAGAAAAGCAAAGAAATACAGCAAGGCCCTGCGCTTCATTATACTGCCTTTTTGTTTAAAAGCAAATTTCAGAGAACACTGGTGCCATGAAATGTGCCCCACATAAAGTTAAGGGAGGGCCCCACTGTTAAATAAGTTTAGGAATTGCTGCAAATGATCACATCCTCTTAGAGCAAACTCATGAATTGGTTTAAGGCTCTGAGACGTTCTGCAGTGGAGACCTCTTTTAATTTTAGCTAACCCAATACTTTCAAAGTTATTTGGCTAGAGAACCTCCACATCCTCAATGATTCCTAGTCACACCCCATATGACACCGCCTGCATTCATCGCTGTATCCAACTGGCAGGAGTAAGGGCATTGGGAACAGAGTAGGAAAGCGGGCACCTGTAGGAAAGGCTGGTCTCCTAAGGAAGCAGGGAACCCTTCATAGGAGAGAAAGCAAAAGTCCAGCGACAGAGAAGGGACATTGGGATGTGAGGTCTGACCCCAAGAACAGCCCCAAGAACAACCAAAGGAAAGCAGGCCGGCCATTGGCGTGGCAGAGGTGCCTGTGTGTCCCCCAGACAACTCCAGGAAATGCCTCTCACTCAAACTGGAGCAAAAGCCTCTCTCTCCCAGCTGCCTCCTTGATCTGAATATTTATTGATAGCCTCCCCCCTCCCACTCCCCGCCACCGTGCCCCCCCGCAAAAGAGTTCCATTCGTGGAGATTACATGCACAAAGAGACATTCAGTTCCCTCAGACACCAGCACACCTGCCAGCTGTCACAGCTGGGTGTTGGCAATCAGGCTACCTGTCTGCCTCTGGGCCTTGCTCTCCTCCTTTGTAAAATGTTTGGGTGAGACTGGAAATTGCTAAAGTTTCCCCAGCTCTTTCCGTTCTGAAATTTTATGTGAGTTTGGAGATGGGGGATTCAAATCCCTAAGTTGTTATGAACTAGCTGTGACGCTTGAACAAATACGCTCTGCCCCTTGTTCCTCTCCTATGGAAGGTGTGTGCACAGGGCGACTAAGACCCCAATGAGATAACACATAGACTGTTAGTGGTGACTGAAGGCCGCTGAGAATTACAATAGAAGGCGGCATTCTCCGTTAGGGGCGTGGCCCTGTAGTTCCGCTATGGGCCAGCGTTTGTCTCCTTTGTAGTCCTCCGCTCTCTCCTGCATTCACCCCCTGGTCTGCTCTGCCCCCTGTCCTGGGAGCTGCTGTTTGCTCTGCTCTACTCTCCTCACCGCTCACTCAACTACATCTGCCAGGAGGGCCAGCCTCCCACATCTGCCAGGTGTCTGGGAGTTGGACTGATGTTGAGGATTAACAGGCTTAAAATAATTTCAGATTTTGTCTTAATTTGGACAGCAGTTGACCTGCAATATACTGCTGGGCTGTTTATACAAAGGGCTTCAAGCCAAAAATCTTAAGTATATGAGTCAGAGATGAAATTTGCTTACCTAAGAACACACTGTTTTAAAGAACCTCTAGGAACACTCGTTACATTCAACTGTATAGTTAGACAGAGAGTAACCTCACTTTGAAGCTGATGTACAAGCACTTTTTGTCTTGTAAGGAAGGACCCATCATCAATGGACATTTCAGCCTTCCAGGGATGTTCCAGAGTGGGATAGGAGCAAATTCCATGGTATCTGTTTCTCTGGGGCCAGAACAACCCTGAGCTTTGAGAACTGCACAGTGGGATACTAGAAATGGCCAATGAATTACCTTGTTAATTCCTCTCAGCCCATGCTCTTCCTATAGGTTTATCTGAATGTTGATTAATTTGAGGCTGGGGTTAGGAAAGGCAGAATGAAGAATAAATAATTTATTAATTCAAAAGAATAAGTAAGTTTGCAAAGGAGACTAAACTGGGTTGAATTTACATCTGGATGTATGTATAAACTACCAATTCTGTAGAATTGATATCATGATCCTTTTTCTGCAAGAAGCCTTCTGTCCTCTGAGTAGAATAAAACTGTTCCTTTGTGACAGACTTCCCTTTCTTGCACTGAAATTTTTCAAAGTTTTTGCTGATTTCAGACTGCCCCCTCCTCTGTGGCTGGTCAGAAGAGGATGTTCTTCATCAGAGAAACTGGCTGTGCCCTTTTTGAGTGCATAGGTAATTTGCTTAAAAATAGCACAATGACAACAAATAGTGTAGCTTAACTGGGTACTTAACCATACGAACTAAGTGCTTTATTTTCATCATCTAATTTAATTCTATCAGCAATGGGGTGAGGTAGGTATTATTATCTCCCCTTTTAAAATAGACTCGGGCAGTCTGACTAAGGGGCTTTTCGAGGCTGCAGAGGCTTAGGAAGTTCAGTGCTGGCGTGATGGGGATGGTTTGCTAAGGAAGGTGGGCTGCAGTCTGCCTTGATGACCGCTGCTCTCTGTCTTCATGTAACTTATTTTTCTTTAAGAAGACATCTTGGAAACTCCTTAAGACAGTTTACGAACATCTTCTTGATTGAGAGTCATGGGTTAATTCACTCGGGGCTCTTTCAACAAAGGGAAGCATCCTTGCTGGGCAGCTCCTGCACTTCCTGCAGCCCGCTGCCCCCTCCCCTGCGGCACACCTGGGCCAGGGGAGCCCAGTTCCGTGTGCTCCAGGCCTCAGAGGCAGCAATTTCTCATTTAGCTCCAGTTTTCTAGGACTTGGAAGCAGCTCCCAGCCTGAAGATTTTGTAATCTGGAGTCTATTCCTTGGAGCCTGGTCCAAGGAAAATGCTGAGGGCCCTAGGGAGAAAGGGGCTGTGTTTGGACTTGCAGGGCTGGCTGGGGCTGGGAGGCAGTGTCCATGTGTCCTTGGGGATACAGTGGACATACTCAGTTGAGCATGTGACCCTTGGGACCCGCTGAGCCCAGGGGTCCAATTATATTCCTTGAAACAAAGCTTTGGGCTTAAGCTCTTGCTCATGCATTTAGTTCTGTCCTCACAACTTGACTGGGACTCTGCATGCCCGGGAGGAGGGGGCTTTCCAGCTAGCAGTTCTCTGCAGCCCGCTTGCCGACAGTGCCTGGCTGTATGTAACAGGCAGCACTGGGCCAAAGGCACTGCCTCAGGTGCGGGACTTGGGCAGTACCATCCTCGAGGAGAGGGAGGCCAGCCTTGACCGTGGGAGCCAAGGGGCCTGGGAGTGAGTCAGTGTGGCTGCCCAGCCCCAGGGACAGGTCTTCCGTGAGGTGATTATTGGCCAAGCAGGAGAAAACAGCCAGCCAGGCCCTATCAAAATTCTGTCAGTGGCGAGGCATCGTCTCTAGGAACTATCCCCTGCAGGGCCGACAGAGTCCGAAGGGGTACAATCCCAGTTTCCAGCTGCGTTGCCCACCCAGGCCTCGGGAGGTTACTAGGGAAGCTCTGGCGTGGGAGCAGGCTGGCTTGGCAGGTGTTTCTGACACAGCGGAGAGCAGTCATTGCCACAGCCACCCTGCACCCGGCCATCGCCCGTGCCAGCCACTGGACTCACCCTGTTTGTTTTCCTCTTCAGAGCCTTCCAGGCTTGGTGTTGTTATCCCATTTTATAGATGGGGCTCACAGAGCTAAGCTTGTAACTGGCTGGACCAGGATTCAAACTCAGGTCTGTCTGGGTTTCTTTCCATTCCACCATTATGCCTCCTTAGAAGGTAGCACTGACCCAACCCAAGATGCTGACCTTGAGTGAGCATCTGGGGCAGCAGCTCTGGCCAGTGGATTGTCTCCAGGAGAAGTGGGAGTGGAATGTAACATCGAGGTGAAGGCATTGCGTATTGTTTCCTTGCATGGTCAGGAGAAGTAAATGCCTCTTCTACACACAGAATCATACTGGTAGGAACAGGATGCCCTCCATCTTGTTCTCATCCTGATATGGGGGGTTAGGTCCACAGGGAAACTAGTCTTGGGGAAACCGTGGTGCTTGGGATCCATGCAAAAGCAGAAGCCTTCCTTGCTGATAAGTCCTGGGTTTCACCTAGGCCATCAGATCCCTCTTTTACCTCTGTACCCCTCGGAGACCTCAACACTCAGGTTGTTTGCTATTACCATCTATCCTCAATTTCAATGTGTCCTTAATCCCAAGAGGTAAGTATTCCCACACTTTCATATCTGTGCAAATTGGCACACATCTTGTAAATGAGGTCTACATTTAATGTGGTGGGGCTGTTTAAATTGATGTTACAATTTTAGAATTGCTAAAGATCAGGGTTGAAAAAATACGATAATTTTTGCCTTTATTCAATGCATCAAATGCTTACAGTAAAAGTCAGGCATTATGCTAGATGCTTAGAATATAGAAATAACCAGTATGTAGTCCCCTGCCTTCGGGAGATCACAGCCTAGAGGGACGTAGACTACATAGATCAATGGTACAGCTCACTGGGATCAGAGCTCTGAATCTGGGAAACCAGCATGTGTGGAGGATCAGAGGGGGGAGGGAGGAGAGAGGGGGTGGCTGAGACCACTTTGCAGAGAAGGTGTGTCACCAAGCGGGTGGGAATCTGAAGGGATTAGGAGGGGGCTGGCATGGGCTGTGGAGTGTTATTCCAGACAGATTGAATAGTTGGAGCAAAGAAAGTGCAGCACCATGAGAAACTTGGACGTACTTGCAAGCTTCAAAGGGTTCATTGTGGCTGGAATGGAGAGTATGCATGGAGACGTGGTGTAAAATGAGGCTGTGGGAACAGGAAGGGGGCAGATCAGGGAGGGCCTTGAGTGCCGTGCAATGAGCAAATTTGTGTGGTGCTCGAGCTCCTGCATAATCCTGAATTTAATCTCCATCCTGAGCCTAGCAAATCACCCAGGGGGTTTAAGCGGCGGAGTGATGCCCTGATTTGTGTTTCGGAGCTCTACAGAAAGCAGGTGGGAAGAGGATGGTGGGCTGGGAGGAGATGGATAGAGGGACAGTGATCAGGAGAGAAGGAAGAGTTACCGGGAATGAAGCAAAGCCTCGTTTTCATGTGCTGTTCCCAGACAGGGTGGGCCCGATCGTGGAGGCTTGAGCAAGGTCACACAGTGGTGCAGGGGAGCACCTAGAACCTGCAGGCACCAGGGACCTTGTTCTTACCTTAATCCCAAGATGTGTGCCCTTGTCTCAGGAGAGCCACCTGAGCAACAGCCAGGCTGACTGTGTGAATGGATGCTGGGAAAAGCTGGAAAAAGAAGAAAAGTGTACCACGGTCTCTGCTTGTTAAAGAAGGGTCATAGCCATCTACAGTGGTGGCATTCTAACTTGTACTTGCCCAATTAGTTTACCAATTAGAATTTTTTACAGTTGGATGGGAGTATATACCAGTGCTTGGGGGGAAAATGTGTGGGTATTGGTGAGAACTATCACAGGAAATACGTATTGGACGTATCTAAGTATAAGATATTGTGTCAAAAGTCATAAGAAAGAAATAGATAAATTTCTGTGGTTTTGCATGGGAGTCAAACAGAAAACATAACGTAGCAGGGATGCTTTCAAAGGGATGGGAGCTGACTGTTGGTACCGTGGTCCAAGACTTACCGCCCTTTCCCCCCTTTGACTTCTCTGTGCAGGTGCAGTGCCATACTTACACAGGGTATTGCTGGTGTGTGACCCCCGATGGGAAGCCCATCAGTGGCTCTTCTGTGCAGAATAAAACTCCTGTATGTTCAGGTACCGTAGGGAGGGGCGGGAAGAAAGAAAAGGGTTGGAGCGAGACCCCTTGGCTACCTCCTGCATCTTGTAGAGGAATTTTTGAAAGACTGGTGGTGGTTCTGAGCCATCCCCCCGGTGAGGGGGGATCCCGCTCACACGTGTACTTGCTCTGCAGGTTGCTGGGTGATAGGGTCAGTATATGCTTGTGTGCATATATTTATTGGTAAGTTTAGGTTTCTGGTTTAAGGCCCTTTTCCCCAAGTATCCTCTGTAACCCTTAGAGCAGGGGTGTCCAACCTGCAGCCCGCAGGCCGCATGTGACCCAGGCTGGCTGTGAATGCAGCCCAACACTAAATTGTAAATTTATTAAAATATTGTGAGTTTTTTTTGGTGTGTGTGTGACCACATGTTGCAATGTATTTAATGTGGCCCAAGACAACTCTTTTTCTTCTAGTGTGGCCCAAAGACGCTAAAAATTTTCACACCCCTGCTTAGAGCATGGCATGTATGTTTTTAGCTTGAATGCTCTGGTTGCTAGTGGCCCTGGGAGACTTTATTGAGGTGGATGTCAAGACGATATGGGAGTTCAACATCAAAGGCCGCGATGATCAATGAGCGATGTTTGTCATGAGCTCAGGAGAGGAGGGTGGCGGCCTATGGGCCATATGTTGGCCACCCCTGAGCAATGTAATGTGAAGTGATAGAAAATTTTCATCACAGTGGCCCTCAAATCTGGCTGTCATCAATGGTGCCTGGGGAATTAAAAAGAATCCGGTATTGACGCCCTTCCTTGTATATTCTGATCTAGTAGGTCTGGAGTGAGACCTGGAGTCCACATGTTTATGAAGCTTCTCAGGTGATTCTGTTGATTAGACAGGTTAGGGAGCCACAGTTTCATAGTGACCTTCTAGGTCAGCCCATGGCAAAAATTAAGTCCTTTCTGTTTCCAACTTATAAACAGAAAAATTGTGCTCTTAGGTCAACTTCGTGGCACTGTGAATTATTGATTTACACAAGCCCCACACTTCCCACTTAAATTAAGATTGTAAGAGACTTGAGAGTCACTCCCTCAATTCATATGCAGTTCAGCCCTCGTTAAAAACACCCTATCCCACCATCACCTGCTTCATAGTTCTCTGTATCTTTGTGAATGAGATTTTATTTTACTTATTTTTAATTTTTTTATTGTTCAAGCACAGTTATCTCCATTTTCTTACTTTCAATTTTTTAGTGCAAACAAAGTGTAAAACATTGTTCTAAAACCTATGGGAAATTCCAAAGGCTAGTAGTCCTGCTATCCTTACATTTTTCCTTTTTCACAAAATTTATTCATTTTTCCACTAGCCCCACTATGTTAAAGGGAGAAGTACGTGGGAAGGGCAGTACGTATCTACATTAGGAAATCAAGATTTGCAGGCTAAAAAGGAAAGTTTACTTTCTTTGTGGTTTACGTGGAAACTGGAAACCTTAAATGGGGACGTTGTGGGGAGGGGCAGGAATGAGCCCTCCTTGCAGATGACCTGGAAAGTTTCATTTAAAGCAAACAAATGCACTAGGAACAAGCCATGCAGGGCAAGATAATTGGATTCTCACAAAATCAGTCTATAGAGAAGGGGTATCGTGTAGATTGGGAAAAAATGGATTCTTTCTTTTGTTGGTCAGCCCTTCTGTGGATGAGCCGCCTGTGCCCTGCCTGTGCGGGCCCTGGAGAGACAGGTGCCACAGGGTCAGGGCTGGAGGACGGGTGCGTGTGGCGTCCTGGCACACGCAGGGCAAAGTGGCCAAACACACACCCTACCCCCTCCTGAAGGAACAGCCTGCTGCATCTAGAAAATTGTTTCCATGCCTCAGACTATTTTGGCCCATTCAGGACAATTGGGCCAACAATTTTCTACTTAATGCACATGGAAAATCGCCGATTTCCTGCCCTAACCAGCAAGGGATGTCAATCATTGCATTTGCAGTAAGAGGGGGTTTCTTTTCTGTTGGCCCCACTGAGTGGATATGGCTCAGAAGGTGAAGCTGGTGAGAGTGAGGGAGATGGGGAGTGAAGGCGAGGGGCAGTTATGGGAATGTTCAATAAGGGAGTTATATGGATGTGGAATTCTGTAAAAGTCTGGTTAAGACTATGGCCAGGGAACATGGAAATCATGGTTCATCTCAACAGTGCTGTGGTATCAGTGACATTGACATTAAACAAACCCCACTCGACATGCATGTATGTACTAACTTTGTATATAATGTCCCGAGATGTGTATACTATATATATACATAACCATATGCTCATAACATCAAGCTTTGCCAACTCTATGAAAGGAACCAACCACGATGCATTCTGAATGTCTGTGTTTTTGTTTCCCTTCTCACTCAAGGTTCAGTCACCGACAAGCCCTTGAGCCAGGGTAACTCAGGAAGGAAAGGTGAGTAGAGTTTTATGCTTTATCTAAATGTTTGCTCCTAAAGCCAGTCCAAGCAAGAATTCTTGGACAAGATGGAAGGAGCTGGGGTGAAAGCTAAAAGTGCCCTGCAGAGAAAATCTATTTTTATTCTGTGTTTCCTCCCAGAAGCGCCGGAGGTAAGTAAGGCTCACCAGCAGTGGGGACCAAGGTCCCAGAATTTCTGAGGGAGGTGAGTGAGTGCAGGGCACAGAGCTGGCAGGGACCCTGAGAATCTTGGTTCCTAGGATGTTCAGTCAATCAGCTTATCGGTGTAGCCAGCATTAAACCAAGAAGGATAATGAAAGTAGGCCTGCTCAAGTCTGCCTTGACTCTCTTATTTTGGAAATCTATCTGAGCATTTCCCCCCTCACTGCTTCTTAATGATTATTCCAGCTCATCTAGATTCTCTTTACTAAGACTAGTCTGGCTTCATGGGCTTGTGACCTGTGTGGTTGTAGTCATGAAATTCTTAATTGTTTTGTCTTTGAACCCGTGTTTTTAAGTACGTAAAGTCAACAGGACAAATGAAGCATGCATGTGAACAGAAGAAGTACGTGCAATGTGCGTACCTGCTGCTGATGTTGGCTCTCATGTACATAAGCTTTTGGGATGCATTTTTTTCTTTACCTAGAATAACATTAAATAGCAAATTCAAAACCACCACTGCAAGTCAAAAGAGACACTATGAAAGAGAGGATAAAACTTTATTTTTAGTTTCTTTAATGACACTTTTTCCTGCTTTTTGAACAAAGAACCTTTCATTTTCATGTCCTATTGGGCCCTACAAATTATATAGTCCCTGATTAAGGCGTTTGTCTGAGTGCTCTTTAGTGGACCAGCTGCCGTGAGGAATAGGTCTCTGGGGCATGTCGACCATAATTTCCCGTGTAGTGGACACTAAGATTCACTACTGTTCACCTGCAGGTGACATGCAGACAGAGAGCTATAGTTGCATAGAAAATAGCCATCAATTTAATTGCATGAGAAAGCAATCCAGAACCCCCATTGTGGGCTCTCAGGTAAAACCCAGGCAGGGAACCTTGGCTGAGTCTGAGGTTTCCTACCTGACTCTGGGCCTTGGGAACTTCTTGCTCGTAGGAGCCCATGTGATAGTTGGGTCTGTAGAGGATCAGTGTGAGGTGCACTCACTGTCATGGGGAGACCAAGACAAGTCCCTGGACCCTGCTCCAGGAGTTCATTGCGTGGGGATCGGAAGAGGAGGCAAGGTCACCCTTCCTGAATGCAGGCATTGAGTCCAGAGAACCTGCTGCCCCTCTAGGCAGGTGCTCCAAGGAGATGTGGAAGCTGAGCACAGTGACGACACCACCCACTAGAAAACGGGGGCCAACGGACCAAAAGGGCTGCCCTGCCTCCTGCAAGCAGGAATGAGTAAGTGGGTGAGAAAAAAGGAACAGGTGCCTTTCCAGGTCTTTCCCAGGACAGAGGAGACAGCCGTGAGGGTTGGTGGTTTCCTTTTAGTGAAAGAGGCACATGAACGTTTCTTTCTGCAAAGACCTGAAATCATCCACGCTGTGAATGGCATGTGCCTACAATTTATTGGGGTTGAAAAAGAAAGCCGCCTTCCATTTTGCTTGTTGCAGCTGGAGTCTTCAGAACATGGCCTTTATTTCTGGGTATGAGGTCCTGGTGGTAGAAAAAAATAAATTGGCAATCACGCAGAACAGAGCGCCCGGATTTCCCTAATGACAGGGAACTGAGAGCACAATGCTGAATAAAGCACCCACCCCAGGAAAGGCCACCCATGGGTTTCAGTTTAAGTTCTGCAACTGCACAGAGGAGTACTTTCTAGGTTGACGTGGCTTTGCACCCTGAGGATAACAATAAGAATCAGACATGTGCCATGGCGGGACCTCATGAATTCATCTGGAAGAGGGCAGGGAACCTGATTCCTTCAGGGATGGTACAGGGGACAGGGGCGTAGAGTCTGAAGCCTCATCTCAGAGATAAGTTGCCATCAATTTTCAGTTCTTTGCTCTCCTGCCTGAGATGAGTTCCTCCCTCCCAGATGGTTCTGCCAAGGTTCCCTCTTTAGTGAAAAGGCCTTGGGGGAGGGAGGCGGAAAGGGATGCCCGGGCTCACTCACCCCTGGAGAACTGGCTTCTGTCAGTGGGCTCGCTTCCCCTTTGCTTTGGAGGGTCAGTGTCGGTGTGGATCCTCTTCTCTTTGTCTGCCGTGGGCAGTGCAGTGAAAAGCAGTTTTGGGCCACCTGTAGGAAGGGCCACCTGAAGCCACACCTGTCCAGGAAGCTGAGGTTTGAATGGGGACAGGGTGCGAGAGGGCATTCGTAATATCCTGTGTTGGCCCGCTGAGGTCCCTCTTTCAGCTGCCACTTAAGAATGGAATGTGCTCCAGAGGGCAGCAGGTGGGAAGACACAAAGGCCCCTTGTCTGAGCTCGTGCCCACACGTGGGGTCTCCTAGAAGGCGTTTCCAGAGAGCTGGAGCTCGCAGCCCTCTGGCCAGCCTCAGACAGATGCTAGGCCTGGCGCTTGTGCAGGGTAAGGGGTACAGCCCGCACGGAGGTGAGGCCGGAGGGCTGGGTGTGTGAGTGGTGGGGGGGGGGCGGGGGAGGAGCGGACCCAGCCTATTCTTTCTCCACCCTCTTGAATTTGCTCCTCTGACAGGGCTGGAGGGATCGGTTCTCTCTGCCTGGAAGGAATGAAAAGGCGTATTGTACAATGATGGGGAGTCTGGTTGCCAGCCAGGAATTAGTCCTCCAAAGGAGAGGAGAAAGGCAGAGTGAGAGAGGAGGCTGGGCGAGGAGGCCCAGAGAGATAGCGGGAGGAAGGGAGGAGGGAGAGAGGCCGGGCGGTAGCAGGTCACAGCCGGCTGGCCTGGACAGGGAGGCCTGGGTTGCTGAGGCTCCTGGGTCCACAGGTGTGGAGCCTGAGGGGAGAAGGGGGGTCAGGAGGGAGGGAGGTGCTGTTATCTTACCCAGATGCACGTGCTCCTGGAAGGGAGAGGGTCAGAACTTCAGACTATTTATTTAATCCCTTGGAATGCCCTTGCCTCGCTCTGATCTTTGGGCCCCTTGTGTTTCACGAACCCCTTTACAGGCACATGTGTGGTAATTAACACGTGCAGTGTAGGTCCTGGCCATGTGTTTGAGTTTCAAATATCCATTGATCTGGGGCGCTCCCATCCTGGCCACCCCTCCCCTTCTCCTTCGGTCCTCACCCTTGAAGAGCAAGGGAAGGCGTCTGTGTGTGTTTGGAGGGTGGGGGACACATGTGCATCCACATGTATTTTACTGAGGCTCCGGAGGAATGTCAGAGCCGGGGAGAGCACCCCCAGCAGCCCCTCCAACCCTGACGATCTGCTGCGGCGAAACTGGCAGAAGGCTGCAGCAGCTGCAGTAGAGGTGAAGTTTTGGTTTCACCTGGAGTAGTCTGAAGAACGGCTGCGAAGCAAATGTCTTTAGAGACCATGAGTTTACCCTGAGTGGCTTTTCCTGGCTGACCAAGGCTTGTGGATTTCCCTGTGGTGCCTCTTTTCGGGGTCTTGATGATAATGAATGGGGACGATTTGGGGAGCCTTCAGGATAACTGAACATGGTCAGGGACTGGCCCTGGGCTTCATTGTTTGTGAGGTGCCAGAGGGAAGTTCTCAGCTTCCAGCAGGGTGACGGTGGGGGTGGGGGGGGGGATGAACACGATTGCATGAAAGAAGAAGGGGAGAACATTTGTAAAATGATTTCTGGTGGTTATCTGGGAGCTGTTTTTCTTCTGAGTGCCCAGAATTTTAGAGATTCTGGGGTGCTGCTTCTATAAATGACAAGTGAAAGTTTGGGGCCATCAGGAATTTTCTGCGGGTTGCCTTTTTCCTACTTGTAAGAAGTCTGGGAGTTAGCTATTTAAAGATGATGAGGGGAAAAAATAAAAACATCTGCATACCCTTTTTTTTTTTTTTTTTTTTGCATGGGCTTCTGTGTTTGTCAAGCCAGCCTTGGAAAGGGGCTGAGTTTCCAGAACCCAGCCCACCTTTAATTTGCAGAGACTGTGTTTTTTTAATCCCTCACTGGCTGCTCCATAGTATGTGCTCCAGGTGAAGAGTGAGTCACAGTCATTACTCCAGGGTCCCTCTCTTTGCCTCTATCTTTAGAATTTCTCATGGAGCCTGGTCTACAGATTGGTGCCAACTTGGAGATCTTGTCACTCAAGTGACGGACTAGGCAGCCCCCTCATTGAGGGCTGAGGCATGTGCGTAGGGCAGCGGTGATGGATGTCAGGCGTCCCAGAGGAAGGGGACTGTGTGGCTTTCAGCCTCAGCCCTCATGGGGGTTGGTTAGCACCCCTGAGGCCGTTCGCTTCCTCGCCCTGAGCCTGAGGTGTGCAGGCTGGCTATTTCAGGATCTGGAACATGTAAGTCTGATTACCTACCGGGGGGCTGGGTTTGAATGGAGGCGGGCAGCTGATGCCCTGTGCAGGTTGGCTTCTCCACACATTGAATTTCCCTGTGGAGAAGCATTTTCATTCCTATGCTGGGCCTGCTGAACACAGCTGTGCCTAAGCAGCCCAAGCCCATGAGAGACAGCTCTTTGCTCCCTGCACACATTTTGTTGCTGCTCTCTGGTGCTCTGAAACACCCTGACCAAGCCTGGCATATACATGTGCCTGCTTTTCAGAGATAGTTGAAGAAGGGGTGCGCATGAGTGTGTGTAAGCGCTCACGCATGCACCATGTCTCCCTCCTTCCCACAGTTAAGTGCTCCCCCAGCTTGGTTCCACCTACTCAACCCCCACCCCTTCACACTGGCCCCTGTTCTGGGGTCTCCAAAAGAAAGCTTATGCATGGAAGATATGAAATTAAGAGTTCAAGTCCCTGCCATATCCCCATTTCCAAGGACTAGAGAAAAAAAGGGAGTATAGTGATCTGGAAGAGCCTCCTAGTCATAGATTCTTGTACATTCCTGGTGTTGTTGGGACCACTGGTGTTTTATACTTGGTTTTTTTATTCTTTCATTCAACAAATACTTATTGAGAACTTACTGAGTGCCAGGCTTGCTATAGTTGCTGAGGATCCAGTGACAAATACACTGGTAAGAGCCCTGGCCTTGCCCCATGGAGCTCACTTTCTAATAGTTCTTAGCCTCTTCTTACAGAAGCTACCTTCAGGTACAGGTAAAGCCTCCAAGGGGAGCACAGGCTTCCAGGTGCTAGGAAGCTGTCACCTCTGCAGGGGACAGAGGGCAGGCAGATCCTCCAAACAGCTCTAGTTGGTAGCTCTCAGTGCCAGAGCCTCTAAGGAAAGACTCTTCTCCCTTAGGCTGCCTAAGGCAGCCTGCTGAGGTGAGCCTGGCCCACTGGCAAGTTCTTGGTCCCTCTGCCTGGTACCTTTGTGGGACCCCTGAAGTCCAGGTGAGACAGCTCTGAGCATGTCAGACCACTTGGTCACTGTACCTTGACTGAGAGAACTCACTTCCAGGTGCGGCACAGGAGCCTGGAAGGGGGCAGGGATTACAGCATGTGGGGAAAGTCTCAGGACCACATCCGAACCCCTGTCTCCAGCTCCAAGCACCAAGTAGCTCCGGCAGTAAAGGCTGAGGAGTTACCGCTCTTGGGTTCTGTGCCTGGTGAAAACAAGCTGTGAGATTCAAAGGCTGCTTATTCTAAAATTTATATGGAAAGGCAATGGGACTACAGCAGCTAAAACAAATATTAAAAAGAGATATAAAGCAGGAGACATCCCTCTATATGTTTTTAAACAATGTTATCTTTAACATTTTACTCCCTCAAGACTTTATAAATTTTCAATGGTTGCTTCCCTTTGTTCTTCTGAACAAATTCTGTGGCCCTCCCCCTTTTAAAATGTTTATTTCATTTTATTTTTTTTAAAGACCTATTTTTTAGAACAGTTTTAGGTTCACAGCAAAATTAGGAGGAAAGCACATAGGTTTCCCCTGCACTTCCGGCCTCCCCATACTCACAGCCTCCCCATTATTAACGTCTCACCGGAGTGCTACATTTGTTGCAACCTATGAACCTATATTGACACAGTATTGTCACCCAAAGTCCCCAATTTACACTGGGTTCACTCTTGGTGTAAGCTCTATGTGAATGAACAAATGTATAATGACAGATATCTACCCTTACAGTATCATACAAAGTATTTTTGTTGTCCTAAAAATTCTGTGTTCTACCTATTCACCCCTTCCCAATCCCACCCCTACCCCCCCAACACTGATCTTTTTATTGTCTCCATATTTTTGCCTTTTTCAGAATGTCACATAGTTTAAATCATAATACTCTTGTTTTAAGATTATAATGCTATGGTAATCAAGGCAGCATGATATTGGCCAAGGGATAGACACATAGGTCAGTGGAACAGAGTAGAGAACCCAGAAATAGCTCTACTACATAAGTATGGAAAATTGTCTTTTGACAAAGGTGCAAAAGTGCCAGTGGAGGAAGGGCACTCCTTTCAATAAATGGTGCTGTAGCAATTGGGCATCTATAGGCAAAAATAAAACCCCCAGGACCCTCACACCTTATACAAAAATTAATTCAAAATGAATCTTGGACATCAATGTAAAATGTAAAGCTATTAAAAGTTTTAGGGAAAAAATAGGACAAAATATTCAGAATCTGTAGCTAGGGGAGCCTAGAGCTCTGTTGTTTTAGAACACCAAACACGTGATCCAAAAAATTAAAAATTTTGATTAATTGTTGGATTTAATCAAAATTAAATACTTGCTCTGTGAAAGATCTGTTAAGAGAACAACAAAAAAACCCAAAACAACAACAACAACAAAAAACAAAACAACAGCAACAACAAAAAACAAAAACAACCTTACAGACTGGGAGCAAATACTTACAAACCATATATCTGATGTAGGACTTTTATCTAGAACATTAAGATTCTCAAAAACTCAATAGTTGAAAAGCAACTCAATTTAAAAATGGGCGAAATACACCACTGGACATTTCACCAAAGCACACAGGTAGAGGTCAAATAAACACAAAAAAGATGGTCAACATCATTAGCCATAAAGAAATGCAAGTTAAGACTATGATAAGATACCATCACACTGCTATTAGAAGAGCTAAAATTTAAAAAATAGTGACAATACCCAATGCTGGTGAGGATGTGGACAAACTTGATCTTTCACACATTGTTGGTAAGGAATATAAAATGATACAGCCACTCTGTAAAACATTTCAAAGCTTCTTATAAAACAAAACATCTAGACATACACTTAGCATGTAATCTAGCAGTGGCACTCTTGAGCATTTATTCCAGAAAAATTAAAACATGTCCACATGAAAACCTGTACATAGCTGATCATGGCAGCTTTATCTGTAAGAGCCAAAGATGGAAACAGCCCAAATGTCTTTCAAGGGGTAAAACAAACTGTGTTCCATTCATACCATGGAAACTACTCAGTAATAAAGGGACAGATACTAAAATGTGCAACAACTGGGATGGATCTCAAAGGTGTTATGCAAGGTGAAAAAGGCCAAACTCAAAAGATCATATACTGCATGATTCCATTTATGGAACATTCTAGAGAGAGATGGAGTTAGTGGTTGGCGGGGAGTGGGGGTGGGGGAGGGATGACAGGAGGAGGGGACGGGGGACTCTCCTGGGGTAGCACAGGGGAGATCCTTGTGATGGAATAGTTCTGTATCTTGGTGGTGGTGGTGGTTACATGAATCTACGCATGAATAAAATTGCATGTAACTACATACACACACAAATGAGTGCATGTAAAGCTGGTGGAATGTGAATAAGTTCTGTGAATTATACCAATGCCAATTTCCTGATTTTTTTTATGGAACTATAATGATATTACCTATATGATTATAAGTTACATATATAATTACCTTAATTATAAAGCTGTTATCATTGGGGGAAACTGGGTGAAGGATGCATGGGACCTCTCTGTATTATTTTTGCAACCTACTGTGAATCTATAATCATTTAAAAATAAAAAGTTGAAAAAAAATTAATGAAGTCTTCTGTGTGAACCCAGGTTCTCCCCTCTTCCTCTCCTATCTCCTCCTCCTCCTCCTCTCTTTCTCCCTCCTGTTCCCTTGAACCTCTAGGCTACCCTTTCACCAACCTTCTGTTTTTGCTCTTATTCAGGGGAATGTAAAACTTGAGGATGTGGGCAACTGCTTGCAAAAAGACAGCTTTAAGCTTTAAGCTTGTTTTCACTCTTTTGGGGGAGGGAGTATGCAGGTGGGTAGATGGAATGTAAAGCGTTGATCTTTTGCTCTGGAAAAGACCCAAAGTGCCCAGATAGCATCTGCTCTCCAAGCCCAGAGTCAGGACTCTGACAGTACATTTCTGAGCCTCGTTGGTCATGGGACATGCATCTCAGGAAATGCCAAGGTCGACTAACATTCCGTCGTTCTCCTGGTACGATTCAGGCAAGGTTTTTTAGGGACTTGGGCAAACAAGCACAGTTGTCTCTTTATGATGCTCAGAATAAGTGATTCTGGCTTCCACAGTGGGTCCCAGAGTCACATGCTGAGGGGGATGGTGGCTCTGGCATAAAAGTAGCCCCTTCAAAAACAGGAACCTACCACACTTCTACTAGGCTAAAGTTTATGTCCGTATCTTTGGAAAAGATTGCCAATGGAGGCCTAAAAGAACGTAAGTGAGGGTGATAGGTGGTGGATGTGGTCTGAGAAGAGCCTATAATTGAAGGGGACTTGGGATCATTGAGAGACCTTCTGAATCTCAGGATGGGGGTGGTGGTTTCTTTTTTCCCTCGTTCTTCAAGGCTCCTCAGTCTCAGAGACCCCAAGAGATGCCATTAATAAGGATTCCTCCTCTGGCCCCTTTGACACATTTGCTTTTGAAGGACCTGGAAGAGAAAGCTCTTTGTATGTGCTCAGAATAAACTCATTGTACACCCAAACAATTAACTCCTCAATGGACTTGCCAGACCCTTGAAAGGCCCGGCCCTGCTTCCCTGGACCTCTTGGGCTCTATTCAGTCCCTAAAGCACACGAATGTTTTTGGGTTTTGTTTTGTTTTGTTTGTTATTCTGAAAAGTCTTTTCCCGAGAATAGTCAGAGCGGATCAACATTGTCCTCGGCCCAGCATTTATCTCCACTCGCCAGCGAATGTCAATCAGGAATCAAAAAGCCAAACAGAGGCGGCTTTGAACGGTGTCATCAGGGGTCGAAGTGACTTCCAGCTGTCTGTGCGTGGGCCAGGCCTTCTCGCAGGGCAAGGAATTGTGCTGTCACACAAACCCGCTGTCTGTATAGGCTCCCAGAGCCTGTGCGGGGGCTGCAACTTTCTGGGGCTGCACCTGCAAGGAGGCAAGATTGGGGGTTGGGGATTTTGGAAGGCCAAACTCCCCCGGCGATGGGTCTGGGCAGTTTCCAAGGCTGCTCACTGCCTCTGGGGCCTTGAGCAAATCGCATTCTTACTGGGGCTAGGTCTCTTTTGATCGGCCTGGTGACTTCCTCCGCCCTGCCCTGCGTGGTGGTGAGAATAGATGAGCAAAGCCACCTGCCAGAACCTTTGCTACCAAATGTGGTAATATTATTGTTGTTGTTGATCTTGACATCATCCTCGAGGAATTCTTTCAAGTTTGCCTTATTTATTTCTTTAATGTTCCCAAATTTACTTTTTTCTTCCTGTAAGAAAAGTGAAAAATTTCTGTTGGCTTTGTTTCAGTGTTCTATTCTCTTCTCCTTGGTCTAGACTAGAAGCATGTTATGCTATATCAAAGAGAAATAAGGTCTTATTATTTGAGGTCCAAAAGAATCACCAAGAATAAATGTTAGGCATCAAATTATCATGTTCATATATGTAAACTGAGATTCAGATATATTTTTCTTTAAAATACATGAAAAAGTCTCCTCCCAAATCAAGAATTGTTCAGATCATCTGGCTGCTACTGCCTGATTTCTCTGTGATGACTTTGACTCTATCTCCCCTTTTGAAGTATAGTTACATACCAGGAAAGTTACCGGTACTCATTGTCAATGTACAATTCAATGAATTTAGTACATTTCTAGAGTTGTGCAACCAATACCAGAGATCAGTTCCATCACCCTCCAAAAGAAACCTGGTACCCATTTATAGGTAAACCCCACACTCACCCCCAGCCTGAGGCAACTATGGGTCTGCTTTGTCTCTATAGATTTATCTCTACTAGGCACTTCATATAAATGGACTTGTACAATATATAGTATTTGCACATGGCTTCTTTCATTTAGTATAATGTTTTTGAGTTTCATCTACATTGCCACAGGTATTAGTAATTCATTCCTCTTAACTGCTGAATAATATTTCTTTATATGGAGATATCACAATTTGTTTATCTATTAACCAGTTGACAAACATTTGTTACCAGTTTGAGGCTGGAAATAATACTGCTGCGAATATTTGTAAACATGCTTTTAGGTGGACATGTTTTTAGTTTTCTTGGATAGATTCTCAGCAGTGGAATTTTTGGGTTGAATGGTAAGTTTATGTTTAAGGTTTTAAAGAAATTGCGACTCTTCCAAAGTGGGTACATTCCCATCAGCAGTGAATGTGGGTTTCAGTTTCTTCACATCCATGCCCACACTCTGTTTTTGACTAAAAAATTTTTTTAGCCATTCTAGTAGGTATGTAGTGGTACCTCGCTGTGGTGTTAATTTGCGTTTTCCTAATAACTAATAACTTTGAGCATCTTTTCATGTGTTATATTTAGTAGCTGTCTGTGCATCTTCTTTGGTGAAATGTCTATTAAAATAGTTTTCCCATTTTAAAATCAGGTTTTTTGTCTTATTGAGTTGTAAGATCACTTTATTTTTTAACTTAAAGATTTCGGTAAGATTTTAATTTTACAAATCCAATTTTAAAAGTAACCTGGAGAAAGACCGTTTTAGTACTATTATACCTCCTTCAAAAGGCCTTTAAAGTCTTTTTCTCCTGCACAGTGTCCTGAGGCTGGGGAGGTGGGCAACCTTCATTTTTAGAAGAGGATGTCACCGCCCAGAGGAGAAAAGTGAGGGGATCAGGTTACCAACCTACTGCATGTAATGCCTGGGTCTGGAGCGTGGCCCCTTTGGAGGCTGGGAGGCCAGAGCACATGTGGAAGCTTTTCTCTCTCCCCAGGGCCCAATGTGGGGCCTGGTGTTGCCGCAAGGCGTGCCAGAAGGCAGAACTGATGTGGGCCTTGGACCCAGGCCTTGGACCTATGTGGTGGAAGAGAGAGCTTGTTTGCTGATTTGGAAGCCAGGTGCCCAGGTGCCCGGAGATGATGGTCAGAGGGTCGTGTTGGCTTTGGCTTGGCTTTCCATCCTTTGGGCACGTTGGGTTTCACAGGTGGCTCTCCTGGCAGCAGGGCACCTTGTCTTTTCTCACTTCATAAAGATTTCCATCTCGGACCTCCCTGCGGCAGCGCAGCTGTATCTCTTCACCCTCGGTGACCCTACCCTGCAGGAAGATCGGATTCGCTCCCTGCACGTGGCTTCATGCTCTGTAGGCTCTGGGCCTGAATCTGGGCAATCGAGGAGGTCCTCAGCCTGCAGAAGCGCAAACCTTCCCTGGGGGGCTGGAAGCCCTTCTTCCTCTCTCCGAGCAGCAGGCAGTATTTTCTGACCGCCGGACCACATGGGCAGTCCCAGACGCTCACCTGGATGATGGGAGAAACAAACAGAATGCATTCTGTTGTCCTGCTCCAGAGAGAAACATCTCTTGGAATATGGGTAGATTTTAATTGAATATTAAAATATTACATAAGCCATTTTCCACTTGGGTTCTCACCCAGAGTTGCCCCTCTGGCAATGCTTGATTCTCACCTTCCCTTCGTTACCCTTAAGACTCCCCTCCGCTCTGTGCGAAGGCGCTGAGCACACTGTGCTGGGCTATTTACACTCTGAACTCTGCATCCCGAAGGAGCAACCAAATGTGTACTGCAGCTGCCAAGAGACTTCACTCAGTGGCTCGCTGAATTCAATGGAAAGAGGTGTTAATAGGGTCAGGGGAAGTGATGCTATTAAAAAATGACATTGTGTGGCTCTGCTCTGTGTTTATTCTCCCTCAATGACTTCCAGACCAAACTTGGCCAGTTTGGCATCAAAGGTGTCTATTCCGGACTCCAGTCTGAGGCAAATAATGTACCCAGCATGATTCGTTACTCCTCTCTTCCTGCTGCATGTTATCCCTTGGGATGATTATCAGGTAGTTCAGGATCGCCTTGGCCCTTGTGGAAGCTTGGTCGTGGTGTCAGCACATGAGAATAGCAGCAGGGTCAGGTGTCACACGCCTGTCGGGGTGTTGGCCCCCGCCTCCAGCAAGGGTCAGGGTCTGCATAGCTCTCCAGCCTTAAGCTCTCAAGGGTCGGGTGTTGGTGTAAGAAAGGGTCAGGACTCCGCATTCTTTTTCACTCTCTCAAGAAGATGCAGGAAGTCAGCCAAAGGTCCTAGGAGCTCCTCATGGTGCACGGTGGTGGTTATTATTGATGATCTGACTGGCTTTGCAGAGAAGGTCTGAGAACTTGTATTCTCCATAAATAGCTAATAGTTGGAGAATAAAGTATTCAGTTCTAAAAGACTTCTGGGGGCCTTGGGGAAGAGTGAGATGGTGGAATCTTAAAAATGCCTGAGACCACAGGCCCTCCTTCTCTCCCCACACTGAGGGAGAAAACAGAGAATTCTCTAAACTATGCCTTCCCCCTGGTGGCAAAGATACCTGCTCCCAGCTCTCACCAAGGAGGCAGACACTGGTGGTGGGGGTGGGAGGCATACTCTCTACATATAAAGCACACATGTACATACAGTACATAGAAGGTATCTGTTTTATTAGGAAGGCGATTAGGAGAAAAATGTCTAAAAATGCTTCTGAGGTGGGAAATAATGAAAAAAAAGTTGAAAAAGTCTACTGTAAACTAAGGTTTTCTTTTGATTAAAATAACGGAGTCCTGAAAGGTAAGTAGAGTCTGCACTCACTCCTGGCCTGCAGAGGTTCTTCTCTGCAGAGAGAGCCACCAGCACTGCTAGGACGGTGAGTGTCAGCACTGTGTCACTGACAGCTCCCTGCGTCCATCGCCTGTGTTGGACATTGGAAAGCAAATCTGGGGTGCAGTTTCCCACGTCCCCTCCCATGTTGTTTGCCCCCACCTCTCACAGGGAATTGTGGTACATGCCGTTTCCCAGGGTTCCCGATCTCGTCAGTTTAGCGTGCTGGAGAGAGAATGGTCTTCCTACCTTCTCTTCTTTTTAATTTTCACATTTTATTTATTTATTCATTTTAGCTTTTCAATTACAATTGACATACAATATTATATTCATTTCGGGTATACAACATTAAGTAGATGTTTACGTAACTTGCAAAGTGATCACTCCGGTAAGTCTAGTTCCCACCTGACACCATACCGAGCTATTACAGTATTATTGTCTGTCTTCCCTATGGAGACAGAGCTGGAAAGTTGGGAGGGAACAGCACCACAGTCTCCTGTTTTCCTTAAGCTCTTTAATGAGGACCCCTGGAAAGGTACTGGCTGCTACCGTACACAAGAGGGCAGGAAGAAACTGGGGACACCAGAATTTGATGCTAGAGTGTGTGATGTCCTTATCTCATCGTGTGTGGCCCAAACTCAGGGCTGCTGGGGAAGACAGCCCTCCCGGCTTTCCTGTGGGGAGGAGTGAGGAACTCAGATCTGTGAGGAAGGGTCCTCCGAAGCCATCACTCCCTCGCTCCCTCTGTGCCCCCCTTGAACAGGCAAGCACACGCCTGGATTTGTCTTACTGGCGGTGGCTCTCTGTGGTTCTCTTTTCCTTCTTTTTCTTTTCTCCTTTCTCTTCCTTCTCTCTGGTTTCTTCATTGGGACTTGGCCGGGCCATGTGCAAACCCAAACCATTCAACAGTGCTGGAGAGTAGATAGTATTTACCTCAATAATGGTAGTCTCTTTTCGCTTCTTTTTAACCCTCAATTCAGACGACGGGTCTAAGCCGACGCCCACGATGGAGACGCAGCCAGTGTTCGACGGGGACGGTAAGATCTGGCATTACTTCCGACTCACATTCCCCCACCCGTGTTCAGATTTGGGGAAGGTAGGTCTTTCCTTCGGATGTTTGTTTAAGCTTTATTAGTATTATTTTCTCCTTTTAAATTTTAATTTGTTCCAGTTTAAGCTGGGTTGTTTTAACCTTTTAAAAAATGCAAACCCTCCCAGGAACTGGTACACTCTCCACTTCTGGAAGGGCCTTCCGTCCTTGCCAGGCTTCCTGCCCAGCGGCTGACATCCAACAATAACACACCCTGGATTGAGGAGCCGCGGCTGAGAGAGACAGGCAGGCCAGCATTGTCCCTTAGTAAATGAGCCAGCACGTAGAAGCGCCTGCTCTGTGCCCGGCTTCGTGTCAGGCCTCTGGGGGATGAAGGAGAAACAGACAAGATGAAGCCTTTACTCTAAAGGCAGCAGCGACTGCTGGAAAGCTTTATGTGTTAAATTATAGGTCGCAGTGGTTATTGTAGCAGAAATTTGTGGAAGAAAGAGATCACAATGGTCTGGGGAAAGATGCTGTGAGGAGATGGGTGGGATTTGAGCTGGACCGTGAAAGTGGGGAGGAGGAATTAGGGCATTCCAGGCAGGGAGGCTGGCACGGACAAGGGGTGAGTATGGGGATGGGGGTCATAAGGAGAGTAGCAGGAAAGAAACAGGTTAGTGGAGCTGCTTTGATTCAGTTGTAGGGACCTTGAGAGTTGAGTTAAGACATCTGGGAAAGGAAACATTCTAGGTCAAGAGATATAGTGGTGGCTGGTGGCAAAATAGAGGGTGGATATCCCCAGGGGTATAAGGAATGTTCAGGAGAAGCTTGGGGTGCAGAAGGCTGGCCTCAGTTTGAGTTTGAGGTGCCCAGGGCCTATATTCTTCAGGGTGCTTTGCTGAGTACTCCAGGCTCCCATGAGGAAGAGCGGGAAGCCTGGCATAGTGCCATGTCTGACAGCCAGGTACAACTCTTAGTGTCGTATACAGCAACCTTTTAGCAGCTTTCCGCCAAGTGTATCCAGACTGATCATGAGACTGGGCAGTGATACAGACGGATAAAAAGAAATCATGCCACTCTTTGGTACTGTGACGAGAGATGTCCCTAGCAGACTCAGCTTTAGGTAGAGGAGTTGAAATGTGAGCTATCCTTTGTAACCGATCATTTAGTGGGACACGTGAGTTGTGCCCAGAAGTTCGCATGGTTCTGTGTTCCACAAAGGCCCTTCATCATTGGCAAGTCTGGGACCATGGGGGCTTGGGTGGGGAATAGAGACCACACCAACTTGGGAGACCTCCCCAATAGCCACACTGAAGATCTTGTCACTTTACAGGGCATTTGGGGTCATCCTGGATTCCCACACCACCTGTCCACTGAATAACTCAAGCCCTGAGGGGCCTAGAAGCACCCCAGTGCTCTCTGAATGGAAGTCAGCCTCTGTTCAATGAGGAGCCATTGGATAGGGCACTGAAGTACACGTTAGAGCCTTTACTCTCTTTCCCACTTGTAGCAGAGTCTCAGCACCTAAAATCTGTTGTGGCTCAACTGTTTCCTCCAAAATGGTCCTTGTGGTTTGTTTGGCATTCATTTGTTGATTCATTCCCTTTAAATTCTTCCAGGGAGGCAGCTGAGAGAGACTTGGCTTGGCCCATGTTCCTCACCTCCTGGGATAATATTTTTATTCCTGGATGGAGTGGCTCAGCGCCTCTGGACTCTGACCACTCTGCCTCCCGGAACAGGAGACCCTGCTTGGCTTCTATAAGCTGACAGGGAGAGGAGCTTCCGTTGTGAGGGAGGGAGAGGTCTGGGGACAAAGTGGAGATGAGGCAGATAGTCAAGCCTCTATGCTTCAGGCTTAAAAAAAGGTATTAAAAAGTCTGGAGGGTTACACTCCAATTTACATGCTACTCTCTCTCTTTTTTTTCCCCCAGAAATCACAGCTCCCACTCTTTGGATTAAGCACTTGGTAATCAAGGACTCCAAACTGAACAACACCAATGTAAGAAATTCAGGTAAATAATCTGCCTTGGATTATACACTTACCTGGTCATGGTTGCCCTACCCCATGACCACCTACTGTGTGGGTTTGTGCAAGTTACTAACCTGTCTGGTCTTCCATTTCTACAGCTGTAGAATGAGATGAGATGAGTTAATCCCTTCCAACTTTAACTGTCTTGAATTATTATCTCAGGGATCATCTTGCATGAGTAGTTGATACTTTCAGCTTAAAAATAAACAAACCCTTTTGGCTCTGTTTTAGCATTTTAATCAACCTTCTGTATTTGAAAGAAGAATGGTTAGCCATAGAACGGTTGGACTTCAAGCCTCAAGAGCTGTGGTTCTATGTGTTTTTAAGGATCTGAATAGATGCTTATGGTCATATCTCTATTAGTCTGATCTTTTGAGGATCTTGTGAGTGGTCACGTTTGGTATTGGCTGAATCCCTTGTAGAAAGGTGACAATTTTTGAAGAATGATTAGATTTGTAGAGTTCACTTACCATCATTTTTGAAGAATGATTAGATTTGTAGAGTTCACTTACCATCATTTTTGAAGACCAAAATCAATAAAATTTATTTACCATCAATAAAGACCAGATGTTCATCAATAGGAAATGTATGCATAGACCTAATGTGTATCCCTGTCAGGGAGAAATCATTCTTCTTTCAGCCTAAGGCTTTATTGTGAGAAATGCCACTGGGTATATAATTTTGCCTAGTAGTGGAATTCAGCCATACCATCTTTTCCTTGTATATAGCAAGGATTACAAACAAAAGATACATTGCTTTCAGCTGGCAGATAGAGTTTTCCATGGTCAGTAAATCATGAGCATGTTGTCCTTGGCCCTTTAGCTCTGTCCCAAATGCAGCAGGTAGTGTGATAGTGTGAGGACCAGCATTCATGGAGTGAGTTAGACTACAAGAAAAATCCATGAAGCATCCGTTGATTCCTCTGTGACTTGGGTGGGCCTCAGCATGTGCCTGGTTCCCTGTTCGATAAAAGCGGAAGGAGCTACGGGGTGGTGTGTGGGAAGGAGACCATGTGAACTCCCATGGGTCAGATTCTTTGGTAAAACAGGTCTGTGGCTAAAGTAAAGGCTTTGGAATCAGTGGAATCTGGGTTCACTTTTTGGCTCCAACACTTAGTGAGTGGCCCAGCCAAGTCAAATAATCCCCATGAGCCTCAGTTCTCATCTGGGATCATGATCTCTCCCTCAAAGGACTGTGGTTAAAGGTTAACTGAGTTCATATCTGTATGATACTTAACTGATGCCTGGCTAAAGGATATATAGTAAGTGCATGATGAATTTTATGTACATGTATTTGTTATTATCACCATTATTGGTAAGAAAAAAGGGGAAGATGCTGCTTGTAGTGAGATTCTTCAATCAGGAGAGAATTTGTGATTGCCACCTGAGGCAAAAGCATCTGGTAGGAAGCTTCTACAAGACTTAGAATCTTCTCCACTTACCCCTCACAGTCAGGCAAATACCATAAGTCAAAGAGAAGTGGTTCTGGTGCTTGTGGTACCTGGAAGTGACATCTGCAAGTGGCCTCCCCTGTCCCTGAGCCCCCTGCAGAGCTGCAAAGCCCAGTGTGAGGTTTAATTCAGTGACCAAGTGGTCAGTATGAGGGTGTGCTATCTCTGAAATTATACAGCACCTTTTACCTGGAACACTCATTTGACATTTAACAATTGCTTCCATGAATTGCTTCAGTTTTATATACAAGTGGTTAATTTTTTTTCTTTTAAAAAAGATTTTATTTATTTTAAGAGAAGGGAGGGAGGGAGAGAGGGAGGGAGAGAAAGATCAGTGTGTGGTTGCCTCTCGTGTGCCCCCTATTGGGGACCTGGCCCACAACCCAGGCATGTGCCCTGACTGGGAATCGAACAAGTGACCCTTTGGTTCACAGGTTGGCACTTAGTCTGCTGAGCCACACCAGCCAGGGCACAGGTGGTTAATTTTTCTACCTAGAACCTGTGAGGACAAGGGCTTTATTGGCTGTCAAGAATATCTACTCTAGAATCTAGCTCATTGTGATTGACTGCTCTGGGGAAGGATGGAAGAAAAGTCATCATCCTCAGTAAAATCAGAATCATTGCTGTCATCACAGCTCATCTGGGTCAGGTCCTGTAGGCCTTCACATGTGTTACTTCCTTTGAGCTTTACCGTTATCCTATGTGATGTGTTGTTATTGTCCCCACCTTACAGATGAAGACTCAGAGGCACAGAGAGAGAAAGTAACTTGTCGTGAGTCACAGCTAGTAAGCGGTGAGGCTGGAGAAAACCACACATGCTTGGGAACAGAGAGCCTGTCTTCCTGAGCTATATTCTCTGCAGGTGGTAAAGTGGCAATGTCAAGTTAGCTGATGCATTTGCTTCCACTGAGTTCTGCTTTCCGTTCCTACATCTATGTGGTTTTTAATTGGATGAGTATGATGTCACATTGAGAAGTAATTCCTAGGCTAGTATAATCACCTTCCTTTTGTTAGAGTGACCGAACCATGTTTAATTTTCCCTGGTTGGCCCCAGTTATGTCTGTGAGGTTAGTGTAAAGGACAGGACGTTGGGGGAGATACCAAAGCTATAGCTACTCTTGATGAAACATCTTTATGTATTTTGTTAACCACTTTTCAGATGATCGCCTTTGGTTTGATGAGAAGTCAGATATACTTAAAGGATAGCTTGACGCTGGGCAGCTGGCTCTGACATGGACTGGAACTTCTGGGTCCAGCCCCTGAGACAGAGACAGTTCCCCACTAGAGTTTGCCGAAAAGTTCTGGGAGTCAGAACTGACTTAGTGAGCGTTCTTTTCTCAGTTCTCTGTCTCAGAGGCAAAGAGGCCATCCCAGTTTCTTTTACACCCCAAATGTTCTTCTTTCACACTCAGACCCACAGACGCCAGGTTTGTTTTCTGGCCTGGGGACTGTTGATGTTGGAAAGGTTCCACTGGGCAGCCGAAGTTTTGCAATAACATGACACATATGCCTGCAGGCTGATTCTGTCTCCTGCGCTCCTCCTGGAGTTTTTGGTCCTTGTTTTTAAGGCTTTGTCATATGTTCACCATGGTCAGTGCTGCCTTTTGAGTACTTGGTAGGTTCAGCGTTGACAGGTTTGCCTCATTGGACTTCTCTCTGATTCTTACACTGGGAGTTCTTGCACTTAGGAAGCCCATGTAGCTGGCCAGCTAGCACCTAGAACTTGAGAGTGGGCATCTCCCCGTGCGTAAATGTTGGCCAGAGATTCTGTTGGGCTTTTATAAGAAGGTATGAACTCTTGCTGAGTTTTTTGTTTCGGGGGTTTGCTACCAAGGAACTTCTTAATATAGCTAGAATTTAAACAATTTTTAAAAGTCCTCTACGTTTTATAGAATAGAGTAGAGAAATTAAAGAAATGACAAAAACTAGGCATCACCTCATCCTTCATCCCATATCCCACTGCTTCTAATTTTACTATTTGTGGACACTTGCCTATGACTGTGATTTATGAAAGTCTTTTCTTTCTCCTTCTCCTTCTCCTCCTCCTCCTTCTTCTCCTCCTTCTTTTTTTGAATGACAAAAGTATGTGTTTTCTGCTCTGGGAAAATACTTTCTCAGGAAATATGGTCCCTTGAGCCTTCATCCTTCCCTCTGCGCAGCTCGGCAACCCTCTCAAGGCACAAAGGCGTCTTCCCTTGGTCCCAGGACCCAGAGGTTGACTCCTGTGGCCTCAGATCACGTCATTTAACTTCTCTTTCTCCTTCTCCATCTCATTCTTTCCTTTATCTCCATCTTTTCTAGTTAACTTCTTTCATGACCTAATCTGAGACTTCAAGAAGGCCTTAGAAGCTAGCCCTCTGGGTTAAATCAAGAGACCATGTCTTTCCTTCCTGCCTTTGTGCCCAGCAAACCTGCACAGCAGCCTGTGGTGACTGTCCCCAGACACAGCCGTCAGCTGGGTTGCAGGTGGAAATGCATTTCTTATAAGTTCTGCCCAGAAAATGGCCCCCTGTCCCTTCGTACATGAGGGAGTTTGCCAAACTTCCCACCCATGCCACACAGCACGGCCGCCCGCAAGGTCCTGCCCTTCCCAGCCCGCAGTAAGAGCACAGCTCTCCCGGGCCTGCTTCGGGCCCCTTTGACTGCACTTGGATTGTTCCTCCTTTGCCGGGGAAGTGCCTGCCTGAACTGCTGCTGTGATTGGGTTTGGGGGTCACTGAGGCAACGGCATCTCCTGGCTGATTCCCCTACCCCCAAACCAGCACTCTTGGTCTGCCCAGAAACCACGGGGTGATGTAATGACCTGAGGCCTGGAAAAATAAATAGCTCTCAGGGAAACCAGAGGTAGCCGTAGTAAGCAAATACCCCACAGCCACCTGGAACCCTGCACATGACGTGATTGGAAGGAAGAATGAGTAATCCACTAACGTTAGCAGCCGCGGATGGGTCTGGGCATGTGTGCATTTAAAATATCTGTGTAAAAACAAACCTTGATGTTCTATAACTGGCCTTTTGGATGTCTGCCCATCTGTCTTATGCAGGTGTCTTGGTCAGTCACAGCCAATAGGATAGAGCTGGGGATGGACAATCATCCCGATGGCTCTCTCTGTGACAGCAAAGGCCTTTCTCAAGTTTTCCCTTTGCAAAGAAGGGCCATGAACATGTTTGGAAGCCCCAGAGAGCCTAGCCCCCCGTCCATTTTTACTTCGTTTTAAAACTAGCTTTTCTGGCTGCCTTGGGCCTTCATCCCACGTTGTTTGCTTGGAACACAGAGGTGTAGTGGTGTGGGGGTGGGGGTATGATCCTGTGGCTGGAACTTGCTCAGCTAGCAAAGGTTTTGTTTTTTTCTCTAGGTGAGTTTGTTTGCTTTTTAGGGTTGATAGCAAAACCACATGTCCCTGTGTTTTTCTTTTGGCCTCTGTTGATAAAAAACGGAAATCAAAGGTCCTGCCGAGGTATTGTAATTGATTCCTTCCAATTTGCTAGGAGTCAGTTCTGGTCTCTGCTTTGATCTGAGGGTCCTCATTCTGTGTTTATTTGTAAAATGGCTTTGGAAGTAGGCAGGGTATAGATTTTATAAACACACTCACACATGCGGCATTAGTGTTTCGGGGCATGAAGAGTGAAGTTATGATCATTTATTTTGACAAATTAAAAGAAATCTCTCTCCCATCTCCTTCCTTGGCCTATGCCCCCAGCTTCCTTCTTGCTTGAATTTTTATTTATTAGCTCTTGTCCTTAAAGGACAGAGCTTTTCAGGTCAAGGTCAATGAGTTACTGAGAAAAACTAGAAAGAAGACAGCTTGCCACTTCTCATTGCGAAACCACTGTGAAGCATTTCATTTTCTTTTTGGTGGAAGGTCATCTGAGCTCACTTGATGGCATGAGTCAGTAGAGACAGAGTCTTTTTTAAAATTTGAGGGGATGTGAGTCAGTGATTCTTTGGGGGAAAATTTTTTTTAAGGTGCTTATAGGCTATATTGAGACAATCCATCCTAGAAGAAATATCTTCAGTAAAATTTATATCTTGTTTTCTTTCACTCCTCAATTTCTGTGTGTGTGGGAAGGAAGAGGTCACAAGGGTGCAACATGCATGGCCATTTTAGGTTCCTCAGAGAGAAATCTTTGGGGCAGACTGGTTGGTTTGTCATTTTCTCTTACTGCTCCTCACCTGTAACGCCTCACTCCAGCCACAGCCTGGTTGACAGAACCCACTGCAAACACCCTGGGAGAAGAGCTCTCAGCCAGCCTCCTCCTGTGGGTAATTCTGTGCTGCAGACGAAGCCGCTGAGCCGTCGCAGGCTGGGCCATCCAGGAGAAGCATGGAGGGCAGTCCGAGGTCCAGGGGAGAACCTGGAGGCCCCCGCAGGCTGGCCCTGCACTCAGGCCCTGCGTGGTGCGTGGCGCCCCTGCACTGTGGGGACTGCACCTGACGCTGTCTAACTGTAAGACCGTGGGCCATGAGCGTGGTCTCATCGAGCAACACTTCATTTTAAATAAGAAAAAGGAGCTCTGACTAGTTAAGGGCCTTATTCAGGGTCACAGGCCCGTCAGCAATTACTATGTGTCACGTCCTCTACTTGGAGCTAAGGGGCTCATGGCAGAAATACAAGGCCCATCTCAGGAAGGAGCTGACCGTTGGACGGTGGTGTGGCTAAGGGAGGGGGGATCCCCCCCGCAGCGCGGGAGTTATTTTACCACAGACACTGTTTTGAGTTGCTGGCATGGTGATCATAAAAAGCAGGCTGGCTCTCAGTTAGGTTATTTTCTGAGTTTCCCTACAGCGTGTCCCTTTGCTGCCCGCCCCTGGAGCAGGCTGTCCCCACTGCCTGCCTGCGGTCGGCCCGTGCAGTCCAGGGAGGCAGACTGGTTATTCACAGGGATGGCTCAGGAAGTCTGGGGTTACTCCATGTTTGCTGAGGACACTGCTTCTTAGACCTGCTAATAATCTACCATTTATCAATTTACTCTGGTGCCAGGTTAAGTGCTTTACATACACTATTGCATTTAGTCTTCACAATGACCCAATAATGCATGTGCTATTGTTACTCTGCTTATGCAGGGAAGAAACCAGGGGCTTAGGGAGCTAAGTAAATTGCCCAGGATCACAGAGCTAACAAGCGGTAGAGGCTGATTCATCTCACCCCAAAGCCCACGTGTCTTGACCACCGTGCTGGCTGCCTTTTTTTCCAACTGTTGTTGACTCCATGAAACAGTGGCAGCACCTCCCCCGTGCAGGCCCTGGGGAGCATGTGCAGGAGCAGGGGAATAGGCACTTACTCTTGCTTTCAACCTTGCAAGGAAGCCAGATAACCCCACCTACCCCCATCCTGCTTCTGGAACCTCTTCCCCCTGCCTGCCCTGAGTTCCCTTCAGCATTTGGAAATAGCCTTCCCGCTGAGCTTTCATACTACTCTCTCCTCTTCCGGGCCGGAGCTGAAGAAATCTCTTGTCTTGGCCAGTTAGTTCATCAGAAGTGTGGCCCTCCTCCAGGGAAGTGGTCCAAGATCCCGTTGTAGGTTAACACTGGGCGATGACGTTATCTTTTGCACTTCATTTGGCTGCCTGCTCTGTGGGGAAAAGGGCCTTCAGAGTAAATGAGATAGGGGAAATGGATTCCCCTGGAAGAGGTAACTGTTTTAAATGTGTGCATATTCTGTTTCTGTTCTCCCCGCCCCACCACTACCTGATAGACACCTGAGCAAGATTTCAGGGGCTGACTTTGTTCTCTGTCAGCGCAGTCTGCTCCTTCCGGCCCCGCCAGGGCCTCCCCTCTGGGCCTGTCCTTTTCTAGGCCTTCATCTGCCCTCTCTTCCAAAGGGAGCCCTGAGTGGTGCTTCCGTGGGTTTCCCTTCTCTCTATGGGGTTGTTGGATGCCTTGGATGACTCTGAGACTCAGGAACTGGCGATGGCTCAGGGCTGGGAGTGACGGAAAGCCCATGGAGGGAGGGCAGAACCAGCCCAGCAAGCGGTGCTTGGAAAAACAGTCCTCTGGGGCCACTTACCCCTCCTGTGAAAAAGTGTAAAGTCCACAAGAAAGAAAAATAACTTCTTCACATAGTTGGCGTGAAACCTTAAGTACTAAAATGCTGTGTGTCTAAGTAAACAAAAATGCCCTGCTCAGTGATGTACCGTAAATCCCTCCCAAAGACCATGGTCTCCGGTAGCACCTACTTCCCTGGAGACCACAACTTTAGGACCTGGGCGGGCCCTTCAAAAGCAAGAGTCAGTGCCTTCAGGCTGGTCCTCCTTCCCTTTGTTTCTGCCGTTCCTTCCTGGGCCAGATCCCGCACCCCATCCCGGCAGCACACCCACAGGCCGGCCCAGAGAACCCCGACGCAGGAGCCATGGGGCTTCTTATGCCTCTGGAATTTCATGAGGTGATTTAGGGAAGGTGGTTTCTAACACACAGTTTGTCATTTTGGGTTATCATTCAGCATTTCATGCATTTTTGATGAGGCTAAGGTGGGTATGAGGTATTTGAAGGGGTTTCAGGGTGATTGTAGGTAATACAAGGCTAGTATTTTCCTGAATACTCTTGGCCTGGTGGGATGACTCCTTTTGCAATGGAACATAAATAAAGCTCTCTCATTTTTCAAGTGGGTAACCTTGTATTGATTTTTTTTCCCCCTAAGAAAATTCAGAACTTGATAGTCTGAGAGTTGAGTGTATTATTTCCCAGGATGAGTCAAAGGGACAGATACTCTGTTTGCAATCTCTGTGGTCTCATCTGCACTGTTTGGCAATTACTCAGCAGTGGGTGGTCCCATCTCTGAAGGGTCTGGCTAGCACAGAATTCTGTGGCTGGGCCAAAATTCAAGCAATGGAGGGGTTCTTAGACTAAATAGTTGGTATGGATCCCTTAAGCCCCAGCGTCCATGGTTCTCCTATGAATAAGGAGCTGGAGGCCAAGGATGGGTGTGGTGAAGGATCAGGAAGGATGTGATGGAGTCTAGTTCTCAGGAGCTTACAGTCTAGTCAAGCCACAGTACCAGGCATAAGGTAGGCATGAGGGGGCAGCTTTAGACTCAGCACATGGAGATTTCGCTCTGGGCTGGGGCCCTCAGGGATGGAGAGAGGCTGGAATGAGGGTAGGTTAAGATCACGTGGCCAGTTCTTCTTGCTACATTTAAAAGAATTTTTCTGACCTCTCCAGAGCCCGACATGGTACCAGCACACACCCAGTACCAGCCTGTGTGAAAGCTGGGTCCACAAAGGCCCCTGACCTCCTCTGCATCCTCCCCGTGAGCCCCAGTCTCTGTTTCTCAGGACCCCGGGTTAGGTCCGAGACTTAGGAGCACCTCCTCTCTGGAAAGACAGCATCACTCATGGAGGCATCTTCTCAATACATGTTTCTATGGCCTGTGATTCTCAGTCCTTCTGTGTATGGTTTTCTATCAGATTTGGCTTTTTTTCTCACTCTCAGTTTTCATATGGACCTTGTATTGGTTAATTGTATGTATTAACTTGGCTAGGCTACAGCACCCAGTTTGATCAAACACGACTCCAGATGTGGCTGTGAAGGTATTTTTTAGATACAATTAACATTTAAAATCAGCCAACTTTAAGTACTGCAGATGACCCTCCATGACATGGGTGGGCCTCATCCAATCAGTTCAAGAGCAAAAATGGAGATTTCCTGAGGGGCTTCTGTCTCCAGACTCTCACATAGAAATCCTGCCTGAGGTTCCAGGCTGCTGGCTTGCTCTGCAGATTTCAGACTTGAGCCAATTCCTTAAAATCAATCAATCTCTCTCTTCGCATATATATGATAAATATATGCCTGTTTTATTAGTTCTGTGTCTTTACAGAACCCTAACTGCTGCTGACCTCTGACTACTACCTTCTCTCTCCTCTTATCTCTCTTTTTTAAAGAATAAATAATCTTTATTTTATTTTTTTCCTCCACTCATCTCTTTACTGCCACCAGCCCATGGGGTTCCCCTGCTTTGTCCAGAGTTCACTGCGTGCCTGGCTCACCTGTATGTGTTGACTCAAGTGTGGGGTTACTCAGCACCTCAGCTCTTCTGTCTGCTCATTCCTTCAGCAGCTCCTCCTCCGGAAGGCAGCAGCCAGGAAGAACGATAAGCCCCGGGACCTCAAGCTAGGATCTTCTAAGGTTTATGTTTGTTGGCCATTTTTTTTTTTTTTAAAGAAAAGAGGAAACAATGGAAGAGATGATAAAGGAGAAAAGGTTCACTGAACAAAAGGATAAACTCTGGGCTAGAATCAAGATTGGGGATTAGCTGAGGATTTAGGCTGTCCACACTTCCCTTGGCTCCCAATTACCACGAGTAATTGAGAGGCTCGGAGGCCTGGGCTCGCTGGAGCAGACAGCGCTGTTCTCCTTGCGTATCCTGTCTTGGCTGGACACATGAGAACCCGTGCCCTGGACCTGCAGACAGGGCTTATTTTTGTGTGGTTCAACCCAGTCTTTCCTGCGGCCGTCCCCCTCCCTGCCCACTCCAGCCCCACTTTAGTCCTGCTTTGCCCTCTTGCTCCCTGTAATTGACAGTACAGAGGGAGGTGTGTTTTCTGGTGGCAAGGGCTGGACCGTGTTCCCCTTTCTCCAACAGGATGCTCTTCTGTTGTGTTTCTTCCTTTAGGCAGTCAGAGGTTTGTGAGTGAGACCTAAAGTGCCCCTTGGCAACTGGGCACTTTTACTTTTACTCACCTGATCCTTCCCTCTTCTCTGCACCGTCAGGGAGAGAATTATAGGGGCACGCATGCCTGAGTGTGTAGGAACTTGTGGCCAGGTGTGCCCATGCCCGTAGACAGCCCTGATTGTTCCCACTCCCCTGCTGTTTACGTCTTTCAAGTGTTTATGGAGAGTCCCGGCCTATTCTTAGTTATCAGGCCAGACCTCCTAATCTTGTCATTCTTCCCTGAACTCTCCTAAGCAGAGACAGAATATTTTTAAAATGGTAAATGTTCACTTCTGGAGATGACCCCATGGTCAAGAAGAGACTTTTGAAGTAGATTCCTTGCCTTGTATTCTGGAAGGTGATTTCTTGGTATCTAGAAAAACTGTCAGTTGGAAAATGTAAGATTCTTTGGGTGGGAACTTGGGAAGGTAGGGGGTGAAAGTGGCTCCAAGGATGGGGCTGGCTTCTGGGTTACGTGCCATTGAGTCAGTTCTGACTCCTGGTGACCTTGCGAATGAGCGATATCATGTCCTCACCGCCCTGCTCAGCTCCTGTAGAATCATGCCTACGGCTTCTTTTATAGAGTCAAGATCTCATTTTGGTCTTCCTCTTTTCCGGCTGCCTTCTATTTTCCCCAGCATTATTGTCTTTTCCAAAAAAACCCTTCCATCTCATAATGTGCCCAAAGTAGGACAGATTCAGTTTTACTGTTTTTCCTCCAGGAATGTTTCGGGTTTAATTTGCTCTAGGACCTACCTGTTCACATTTCTCGTGGTCCAGTGTATCTGTAGAGCTAAGTATACTTCTAATGAATCAATTTTTCCCCCTATCAGTCTTCTTCTCTGTCCAAATTTCTCATCTGTGAATAGTAACAGGTAATACGAGGGTATGGATGATCTTAGCCTTGGTCTCTAGTGGCACATTTTTGCTCTTGATCTTTCCTAATTCTTCCATTCATCCTTGCCACACAGTTGTTAGTATTTGCATGGCCTCTGGCGAAGTACTGCAGCAACAATTGATTGATTGATTGATTGATTGATTGGCTGAAGGATCTGAGGGGGCTACAAACATACAGGGTAAAGTGATAAAGAGTTGAGCAAGTTTAGGTGTTTTAGTGATCCATTGTTGTTTAACAAAGTACTACAACACCTAATGGCTTAAAGAAAAATAATGTATTCTTTTTAATGCTTCTGTGGGTTGGCTGGGCAGTTCTTTGACTGGTTCTATCTGAGCTCACTCCTGGACTCATCCAACTGGAGGGTCATCTGGGCTGGAATATTCAAGATGACCTTATTCACACGCTTGGCCGTTGGTCCTGGCTGTACACTGAGCTCCTTTCATTCTCAAGTGCGTGGCTTTTCATCCTCCAGTGGGTTAGACCAACTTCGTTAGGGCGGGGGGGCCTCAAGGTGGCTCCCAAGAAAGTGAAAATGGAACCTTAAAGGCCATTTAGAGCTCAGGACTGAAAGTCACAGCCCAGCCCTCTTCTTTCCAGCCTGAGTGAACCTGGGAAAATTCATGGATCTCTCCAACATTCATCTTCCTTCTCTACAAAAATGGGTATAATAATAGTGTCCACCTTTCACAGATGAAAAGACCAGACAAGTAAAGCTCTTGGTCTATTGCCTGGAACATGCTACTCAATGAATATTTGTTTTGACTATTATTAGTTTAGAGATGGCTTTCAGGGAGATTTTTTTTCTCTCTGTTGGAAGTCAAACCGTCTGTGTACCCTTCAGAAACTGTCAGTGCTGTTATTATAAGCCTTCCCCACCTCTCTCTGAGAGGGGCACCCAGACTCGCAGGCACTGTCATGGAGTGATAAGCAAGCAAGCAAACGAATGGTAGTAAACCCTGCATTTGACCCTCTCTCTAATTCCACGGTAGCCCCCATTTTTCCAAATTAGCGAGCTTTCTCATTTGTATGGTTTTTATTCTCCGTTGAACGTGGTGCAGCCTCTATGCATTGGCTGGCTGTAAGCATTTCAGAACAGCCTTCAAGGACTTCCAGAAATATGTGGACAGCCCCCACACCATGGCTTGCACCTCTCCTTAGACGGCTCCTGCCCACATTTCCGCAGTTTCAGGATCCCCAATGGTGTGAAGTCGGGTTCATCGTTCACTCTACCCCTGGGGAAGCTCCTGCCCCACCTCTTTACGTCTGGCTTTCAGTCTGATTTATGGCTGGCTGGGAGGATCTTAATTTAAAGCCTCTGTCAGAGGTTGTTGCCTGAGCGTGGTGCCAGTCAAAAGCTGTTTTCCTTTGGTTTTGCTCCTCTGTTGCCTTGTCTGTGGCATGAAATACAAGGTAGGAAAATAGGGCTACCAGAGAAGGTTGGGGAGTTGTTGAAAAACACTCGTGTGATCCCCTGGAAGGTACCAGGACTCCATCCCAGCCAGGGACTCAAGCAAAGCCTCTGGGTCTTCGAGCCAGGTTTCGCCCATCGGTTTACGTCTCTTTCCTAAGCTGTCTCTTGAGGCTGTTCTGTGTGGTAGCAACAATCAGGTTCAGAATCCCTCGTCTAATGCCTGTCAACTGTTAAAAACCCCTGTTCCTCTAGCCAAGGAGATTCTGTTTAGCTATGCCCTCTTTGCACTATGAAAACAATAGTATGTTTTTCACTTCATAAATTCAAAATTTTGTTTTGATGGTGAATGCTATGCATACCTGCCTCCAGAACCTCAGATATTCTTACGCCCCTTGGGAAATATTCCCCTCCTCTGGGATGAGAATCCCTTCCCAGCAGTTGTCCTTGGAGTGAGCCCGTCATTTCCCCATCATCTGACATCTCTCTAAGGCAGGCTTGAGCTGCTTTGCGTCTCTGTGCAGGACCACAGTCTAAACATCTGTGCTGTTCACATGTGGATTGTTAACAGAGCCAGTATTTCAAAGGGGTTGGCTCCTTTAGAGTTGAGTTCCTGTTGTTTTGACCATTTGTTCTGTTGGTCAGTGAGTGGCATGAATCTCCAGGTGGCTGATCCCAAATTGCTAGACCTAGGAATGGTATTTTTGTAACACACTCTTAAGAATTTCACGGCATGCTCAAGGCTGTGTTCCTCCCATCTTCTTCAAGAGGAAAGTTGTTGAATAGTGTTAAGGAAAAAAAGTAATAAGGTAAACAAACAAATAAATAAGTAGATTAAAAAGTAATTGTATCCATTTATGACCTGATCCTTTTTATTGTAACAATAGAAGCAGGTGCATACAGAGGCACTTGCGTGTGTATGTGCATAAGGAAGGTAACATTTAATTGGTGGGATTATGGGCTTTTAAAAATTTCTTTATAACCAGACAATGCTATTTATTTATAATAATTCCAAGATAAAACACAGCTTAACAACAGTAAAAAACAAACATACAAAAACAAGAAAGGGAAGTCAGATAGGTTGACTGGCTGACTGCGTAGGATCTTCAGGTCAGGGGCTGTGTGTGGGGTCTGAGGTCCCCTGGTCTGGCCCTCCTGCTTGGCACAGGGCACCTCATGCTGCCTCAGCCTGGACCTGGCTCCAGGGAAACCACGTGTGGCTGTTCAGACACGCTTACATGCTTCCTGAGGCCACTGAGTGCAGACACCTTCCTGTGGGCCTGTTTCTCTCCCCCATTGGCTGGAAGCAGTGTTGTGTAATAGGATCAAGGCTATTCGGCTTACTTTGGAGAGCCTTGTTGGAGGCCACAAAGGAGTGGGGTCGGGCCTTGTGTCTGCTCCTCTTGGGAGCGAAGCATGGCTCCCCCTGAGACTGGCGGCCCGTGGCTCCTTCCTGCTATGTCTGGGCTCGGGAGCGTACCCATGCACTGATAGTCCTGCGTCAGCCCGTCAGCTCCCAGGGCTCGCGGAGTCAGGCTCTGGCACCTGCCTCTCCCAGAGCCAGCAGTGCATCATCAGGAACCACTCTGAAAACAGCCAGGAAATCCACCTCCAGCAAACAGCTGCCCTCATAAGTAGGGGCCCTGCCATCCCTGGCTAGACCCTACTGGGTGTGAATGCTGTTGAGCCCTGGCCGCGGACAGGGCCACAGTGCCTCCCATGGGCTGGTGTGGGAGACACAGCCAAGCCATCAGTTCCTTGGGACCGGGCTGGGTCTTTGCATGGAAGGCAGTGATGATATCACAGGAGTGCTAGTCACCACAGGCTGTGTCTTCCTTTGCAGAGAAAGTCCACTCGTGTGACCAGGAGAGGCAGAGTGCCCTGGAAGAGGCCCGGCAGAATCCCCGAGAGGGCATCGTCATCCCAGAGTGTGCCCCCGGGGGGCTGTATAAACCAGTGCAGTGCCACCAGTCCACTGGCTACTGCTGGTGTGTGCTGGTGGACACAGGGCGTCCACTGCCTGGGACCTCCACACGGTAAGTCCCCCAGGCCAGTCCTGCTACTCAGGTGGATCCTGGGGCACGAGCACCAGCTTCCTGTTGGGCTGGCCCCTAGCCCCTCCCAGTTTCACTGTCCTGGATGGTAGGAGTCAAGGCATTAGGAGATCAGTGTTTCCATTTGTGGGCAGATGAGGTTCTGATAGAAAGATCTGGGTCCTGGATACTGGGCAGCCTTGGAAAAGTAGGTAACCTCTCTGGGCCTCAGTTCACTGATGAGAAGGTATCACCTTGTCTGAGTCACTAGGTTTTATGGATCAAAAAGATCCCATGTGCAGACAGAAGATAACATCACTATGCTTCAGTGATTGAAAGGACTTACACGGCCCTGGCTGGTGTGGCTCACCTGGTTGGAGCATCATCCAGTGGACCAAAAGGTCATGGGTTCAATTCTTGATCAGGGAACATTCCAAGGTTGTGGGTTTGGTCCCTGGTGGGAGTGCGTATGAGAAGGAATCTAATCGACGTCCATCTCTCTCTCTCTCTCTCTCTCACTGCCTCCACTTTCCTTGCTCTAGAAAAACAATGAAAGAATGTACTGAAGCGAGGATTTAAAAAACGATAATAATAAAGAAAGGACATGCCTCAACACGTCTCAGTAGGAATACTGATGCTGCAGTTGCCTTGTAGCTTCTGGGCAGTGCAGGAGGCATTGTACTGCCAGCCCTGGGAGCTCTAGGCTGCATGACAACCCAGATCATTGCTGGCAGCAGTGGCCGAAGTCCCCTCCTCACCCACTGTCCCTCTCTCTCTTCCCAGCTACGTGATGCCCAGTTGTGAGAGCGACGCCAGGGCCAAGAGTGCGGAGGTAGATGATCCCTTCAAGGACAGGGAGCTGCCAGGTGGGAAATGACGCTGCCCCTTGCAGCACCTCACCTCTTCTGTTCCTCCCCCTCCTCATCGTGCCGTGTTGCCTTCCCGAGGGTCTGGTTCCTCATCTGTGAGGTGGAGCAGGAATCTGGATGGGGCCTCACAGGAGCCTGGAGCCGGAGCTGCTGGCTCTGCATCCAGCCTGGGATTTATCCCTAATGAATCCTGTGTCCTTGAGTATGTTTCTCCCCCTTGCCTTAGCTTCTTATCTTTAAAACAGAGTCATTGCAATTCCACAATTCTTTCTCTATCCTGTGGTGATTGGGACAATGTTCTGGGCTCTGTGAACCCTTTTTCCTGGGCTGCCAAAAGGAGCTGGCTTACAGGGAGGGGCTGTCCTGGGGGTGTGGGCAGTGTCTGTCGCCTGCTGCCCAGTGCTTTTGCAATGATCCCTGGTGGCCCCGGAATGTCACTGGGCTATGACACAAGACACACTGGCAGGGGGCCTAGGACCTCCAAGTGGCTTCTCTGCTGGGTTTACCCTTATTTATAGTGTTTTTTACTAATGAGTTACCAGAAGATTAGCAAATATTGGTGGCCCAAAACACTCTAGTCTTAATCAGCACAGACTCAGACCAGGGCTTGTGGGAGCTGGGCCCACTTTCCTATTCCACATCAAGACCCCAAAGTGAGAGCTGAAAACAGAGGATCCCGAATGTCAGGGGCTTTCCCAGGCAGGTGTGCAGAAATCACCCTGTTACAAGAATGGAGTCGGGAGGCCAGGGTACCTCCTTCCAGCCATCTCCTTGGTGAATGTGAACTGGGATTCTACTGTGTGCCAGGCACTGAGTATCATCTCATGATCAAATTGACATGAGGCTTACGTAGTGGAGGAGGCAGAGACTATACAGATAAAGGAAGACAAACATACATCAATAGTGGTGACCAGAACTCTTGATGGGAAAGAGCAAAGTGGTGTGAGAAGGGCAGGGAGAGTCTAACTTCAGAGTCTGAGAAGGTGGCGTCTGCTCAGAGACCTGGAGGATTTGCAGAGAGAAGAGGATGAAAGAGTCACTGCAGGGGAGGGCTGTGTCGGAAGCGTGGAGGGCCCATGGGGGCCGGCAGTCATGAATTTACAGGGACCCCCATTATCCAGTTGTGCGGTGGTGTGTACACCACCTGCTGAGCTACATAGGCGTCGACTTGGAAAGGGCATGTCTGTGAGAAGGTTCATCGTGCTTTGGGTCTCGCTGGAATAGTACAGCGGAGGAAAAGAAGAACAAAGGATTTGAGAGCCTGTATAAGGGGGATTTGATGATTATTACCTAAGTCAAATGAGAAGCGAAAAAAAGGCAGAGGTTCTTGGATAGATAAACTGGTAGGTCTACTTGAATCCACTTGGACCAAAGGGGGTTTTCCCTCTGTCCTCGTGCCCTGTCAGCACCTGGTCCTTCCCTGTAGAGATCGCTGGGTCATGCTATACCAGAACTAGCTTGAGTTCCCCAGTGGACTGTGAACTTCATGAGGATGAGGACCCTGTTATACCCCTACACTTAGCATAGTGCTAACACACAGCAAAAATTTGTGGAATGAAAGAAAGTTGAAAGCATTATTGCCCCTCTCATCTGATGGTCGTTTGTGGGCTGCAGGAAGAGGAACTATGGGGGTTTATGAGAGCCATCTGAGCAGTAAACGATTCTCAAAGTGGACTGGCTGGACAAGAAGGATCTAGATAGGTTTGGGAAGCGGTGGTCGCTGAGGAAACTGTTTACTTGATTATTTACCTGGCACCGGCCTTCAAATCTTGCCTTATCTTTCAGGCTGTCCAGAAGGGAAGAAAATGGAATTTATCACCAGTCTCCTGGATGCCCTCACCACGGACATGGTGCAGGCCATTAACTCAGCCGCACCCACTGGAGGTGGGAGGTGAGGATGTGAGCGGGACTTGGGCCCGATGGGGAGTATGGGGCCCGTGATTCTCAGATGCTGTGGAGGCTGGGGTGGAGGGCTGGGAGGGGCTGGGCAGGGCCAAGGCTGGAAGTCGGTCCTCCTCCCGAGACTGCGTTGTCCCACCTTCCGCCCAGAATCCCCCTGCCCCTTTGCCCTCCCTAGACTTGTTGCTTGTCTCTAGCCTGCAGTTACAAGATTACAGGCAAGTCCAGGGATGTCTAGAGACTTCCAGCACTTTGGTCTCGGATGTGGATGCGTTGGAATGATAGCCCTCAATGGCAAGAAGGGGGTTGGGCGTATGATGGAAACAGGGAGGGCAGGGAGGGAGTATACAGCACTTGGGAGACATGTGCCTTTTTGGCTTCCTGAGAATTCCAAGGGGCTCTGGGCAGTGGGCTTGGACACTCCCGTAGCCAAAAACAACTTAGTTCAGGAGTTGACGTGCTGGCTGAGGCAGCCCTGACATGTAGCTGCAATGCATGTGCTCCCCAGTGACCAGCATCTGTGGCGCTCACTAACTTGGGGCCATTAGGTCAGCTGGTTATGTACATGTACTTATCCATCCATTTGCTCAGCACCTATGGAACATGCATGCCAAGCCCTGGGCTGAGAACTAGGAATCCAGGGATATGAAGCATGTTCCTGCCTTTAAAGAATGCAGCCTATTGGGGGTACTAGGCTCTAGACAGATAACTGACAGACTGCGTGGTACGTGCTAAAACAGAACAGAGAAGGCTTTGCTAACTCAGTCGGGAGGAGTCTGAGAGGATTCCTCAAGGAGGTGATAGTTGAGCTGAGTTTGGAAGGACAGGTAGGACTTAGCCAAAAAGAGAAGGAAAGCCATTCCAGGAAAAAGGAAAGAATTCTGTGACTCCAAGAAAGGGCATGTCTGGGTTCAGCACGGCTGAGCGGGGCGGATGGGAGACGAGGAAAGAGGGGGAGATGGGAGTGGTGGTAGGGGAGGCAGAAGAGCAGGCAGGAACCAGGCCTCTAAAGGCCCGTGAGGCGTGCGTCCGCCGTGAAGCCGGGGGCTGGGGGGGGGGGGGGGGGGGGGGGGCTCGGGTGCCTGCAGCAGTGCAGTGGACGAAGTGCCTTGTGCTTGGCAGGGACAGGCAGCCTGCCTCTGAGCTTATGTGGCTCACCAAGAAGGGGGGCTAGTCCCCCCACATCTGTCCAGAGGCAAGCAGTGCCACCACGATGCCAGGCCCAGGCCTCCAGGCCCAGAGAAGGGCCCAGGCACAGCGGCGTCAGGGGTGACCGGCAGAGCCGCAGGCGTGTGTCCAGGCTGGGGAACGAGGATGCAGGCACAGCTGTCGGTGGTTCTGCGTCCCGAGGAGGACGAGGCAGCATTCCTGCGTGCTCTCAGCACCTCCACGGGGCTGCGCGCTCTGAGGCTGGTTTCTGGCCTTGGCTCTGATTTTGCTCACCCTGTGGCGGGGGCCAGGCCTCCCCGAGCAGAGCACAGCACAAAGTCTGAGACGACGGAGACAGGGTCTTACAGGCGGGCCGAGGCAGGCAGCCCAGGGTGCTCAGCGACGGGGTGTCTCAAATAAAGAGGGCTGTGTCCGGATCTCCCAGGAGACAGGAGGGGGGTGGTTCTTGAAAAGGCATATTCAGTATTAGATACCTTTATGCTATTTATGCTTGGAATATGAAAAGTACCTGTAATTTCATCCAAAAATGGGTATGAGATATTGATGTTTATTACAAGAGAGAGAGAAAAGGAAGGGGCATGGGCTTAAAACTTCCATGTCTGGGTACTGGCCCCCCCAAACCTCCTGAGGGCTGCTGTCCCTGGTCAGCCACTCAGGGAGCCGCTTGGGGCTTGAACATCAGTGCTAAGGAGACGAGACTTCAAGCTTTGTCCCACTAGTTTCCTCAGGAGCCCCAACTCTGAGACCACGTGGTCTCGCCCCAGGCAGGCTGAGGGTGCTGGGAAAGGACCACGCCTGTGGGTCCTGGGCCGGCAGGTAGGGGCCAGGTTGGGGGTGGCCAAGAGCACAGGTGGACCCCGCTGCTAGGGGTGGTTAGGACTGATGTCTTACCCTCCAATAGTGGGCTAAAGGGATTTTTAAAGAAAATAAAAACTAAGTTTAGAAATGCTTTTAATAACAAAGGGAAACTTTAAAAAATCCTCTCTCTTTTAGGTGTCATATTGAGTTGGGAGAAGTTTTTAGAAATATGCTTTCCTAACATGTTTTTAAATGTTATCATATAGCTTGACCGTGTTTGGTTTTGATGAGAATGAAAGGTTTGAACTGTATTTGGTAATTGTGTTACCTAGAGGCTGGGCTTGTAAGCAAGAGACAGACAAGAGGAACCAAGAAATAGTTTGGAAGTCAGGAAGGCGGGGTAAGAAGGAAGGGAAAGAAGCAGCTATTCAGGGAGGCAGCTGGCCAGGGTTACCAGTTTTGCTGGGTTTGGAGCCCTCCCAGATCTTCCCATGATATTTGGAGGGAGCCCTAACAGAACCTGAGCTTGCCCTGCAGTGTGGCTCTGCTGGGCTCCCCTCGCCCTCCCTCCTTCCCACAGTCACCGGCAGCCGCCGGCCCCCTTACTCCCTCAAGGCCAAGCTTGAGCCCGCCCCAGCACCTCCCGGTCCACTCTCCTTCAGCCTGGAGCTGAAGGACCATGGTGACAAAGAAGTGCCATGATTTCTCTATCTTCCAGTGCCTGGCCCCTGCTTGTACATTTAAATGTCACCTTCTCAGACACCACCCCATCAAAGGAGCTGTCTGGTCACACTCCATCACAAACCCCCTTTTTAAGTCTCAACCTAATGCTCCCCGCTATCTTGCATTTTGCTGTTGTGTTTAATTATTGTCTGTGTCACCCCACCCGGTAGAAATTTCAGTTCTGTAAGAGAAGCGTTCTCTGCCTCTCTCCCTGCTGTATTCCCAGTTCAGAATAGTGCTTGGCTCATAGTAGGTACTCAGTAGACATTTGTTAAGTGAATATACAGCTAGAAGGATGGTGGATAGGTGGAAGGATCACTGTCTGATACAGAGAAATATGTCTTGATAAGGCCTCTCTATCTTGGCACACATGAGAATGTCAAGGAGACCCCATCCTGTCCCTCCTGCATTCTCTCAGGGTGTGACAGTTAAAGCTGGACATCAGCGGAGGCCAGTGGGGAAAGTCCTACCCAGGGACGGTGGGAAGATGCACCAGGAAGAGTGTTTGGGCAGTGCAGAACACAGTGTCTTCCCGCCCACCCTCCCACCTGTCAGGCACAGTGACTGTAGTCTTGCACAAACTCTTACATCTCTACCATCCCCTCATAGGAGCTCAGTGCTGGGTTCTGGGGATGTTCAGGGACAAGGGCATACTTTCTACTCTGGAGGAGCTCCTGGAAGAAGATAGTTAATCACACAATTGCACTATAAAGTCATTATAATAATAGAGATAGATAAAGTGCCGCAGACACCTGGGGGAGGAAGGGCATGGGAGAGAAAGCTTTACGCCGGAGGCAACATTTGAGCCACCTGTTCACTTAAAGATGAGCAAATGCCCCAGAGGTAAGTGCATCCCAGCAGAGGGCCCCAGGCATAGTGAGGTTGTAACAAGGTAGGACCTGTGAAAGGAATTGCAAGAAATGTGCTTTGCATTTGGGGGGCAGGCTGTGGACAGGCAGGAGAGGAGGCAGAGCCCAGGTCTCGCTGGGCCTTGTGATTCATGCTAAGAGGGCAGCAGGGGGCCACAAGATTTTATGGGCAGGAGGGGAACCAGATGGGGCAGGAAGGCTAGAGCAATTGTCAGAGTGAAAGGCGAGGAAGGGCGAACTAAAGCTAGGGGGAAGGGATGATGTGCTGAGGCTTTAGTAATGAAATCAGGAGGATTCAAAGACTTTTCAGAGGCAGGGAATGGAAGAGAGGGAGATATTTACTTCCTTTTCCGGCCTGCTAGCCTGATTTGGGTGGAAAGCAGTGCCAGCCAAATTTAAAGCAGACAAAGTAGAATGAGGTGTCCACAGAAACGTGTGGCTGGTGCCTGGCAGGCGGCGGCCTGCTCTCATTTCACAGCAGCTGTTCGCAGTGAAGGCTTGTTGCATTATCCTCTTGGTCCTTCTTACCAGGGCTCCACGAGGCAGAGCCCTCCCTTAGATCAGTTGTCTCGTGGGACCCCGTCAGCATTCATCACTTCCAAAGGAAGGGTCCTGAGATCTGAGCTGGAGGAATCCGCCTGAGCAGGGGGACCCTCTCCTGGAGAAAGGCAGCTGTGAGGGGAGGCGGGATGGGCCATGCGAACCTCGTGGCCCTTCCCGTGGCCCCCCAAGGAGGGACGGCTTTATTGTAGCTTCCTCCTTCCTCTGCAGTATGGTTAGTTGTTGGTGGCCTTGCAAGGAAGAGGCTGGAATGTGGCTGACTCGGCATTTCCCAGCCCCTTTCCCCTGCACAGCTGGCACGGCTGGACCCGACTCCAGATGCAGCTCAGTTGGTCTGCTTGGTTTGGCTACTGCCTCCAGGCCGGCCCACCTCACCTTGTTTAAAACTGCTTGGGACAGCAGAACTGGGCCCAAGATCTTGGCCGAAGCAAGTTTCCTTGTGGTAAATGGGGCTGGCTCTCCAGCTGTGCATCGCAGCCAAGGCCTGGCGGGGCTCAGGCCTCAGAAGCAAAACTGAAAGCGCTGCAGAAGGGTGGCACCTGCCACCTCTCAAGTTCGAAGAAGACTCATGGAGGCCAGTCAAGGGCGGGGGCCTGGCTCTAGGGGGTTTCCTTATCCCTGGAGGCAGGAGTCAACAGGACAGCCACCTAACCAGCCCAGAGGCAGGGCACTTTACTGTGTCTTTCCCACCACATCCAAGGAAATGTGGATGCTCTGCATGCCCAGTGAGCCCCGTTAGCAGAAGTGGAACTTTACCTGTAGGGAGGCTGCAGTATGGACCAGCAAATCGATGCTTAGCGGTCTTTAGGAACCATTGCACCCTCTAATAGCGGGTCCCCAGCCCCTGCCTGGCCAGCTTTGAATTCCAGCAGTCCTGATTTCCAGTAGGTGTTATATGTGTGCCTGTGAGAGAGAGGTTCGCAGTTTGATGCTGGTGTACACCTAGAGCTGGCAGGGAGAGTGCACATTGCCAAGGTTTTAAAAGCGTCCTTCTAGAAAACTGTAAGAGCGGGAGGTATCAGTGGAGGATGGCTCTGAGGTTGGGGTCAATCTGGGGAGTCCAGCTATGATGGAAAGGCCTCCAGCCAAGATTGCTTGAGAGGTTCTTGAAAACTCTGGGGGAGGCCCTCTTGCCCCACTTCATCCACGCTCCCCTGGGAAAGCCTTGGCTTCTCCTTAGTTAACAGAGGCCTCTTGTATCTTCTTTCCCACGTGCCCACTGCTGCTTTGTCTAAATCAGGACTCCCAGTAGATCTCAGTCTTAACTAGATCTTGCGTGAAGCTTGATCGGTCTGGGACTTAAGGCTGTTACGAAGCCCAAAACCTGATTTACATAATTTTATACCAGGTGTCCTCTGTTAAGTTTTGGAAATATGGAAAGTACCCCAAACTCCTTCTGTGTTACTGTCTTTTGTCTCACCCCATCTTTTTCTGGAAAGTTCATGCTTAAACATTTTTCTAAGTCATGGCGAGAGTCTCCCTCTCATTAAATCAAGGGTTCTTCAGCTGAGTCTATGACCTTGGTTGAGGTCTAGGTGGTCCATTAAACCCCTAAAGTCTACAGAGTGCTGTGTGTGTGCGTGTTTTTCTAGCAAGAGGGACTATAGCTTATTTAGGTCCTCAGAACATCATGATCTCCCAAAGCTAAGAAATGCTTGCTTTAAATGCATTTGGAATTTGGCCTGGACAAAGTGCTGGGTTCGTCGGACCTTAGCACTGCCCGCTTCACATGTAGAGCTGGACTCTGTATTCAAGGGGGAATGTGAGTTTCTGGAGGTTAAAGAAGTTCAGAGCCGAGAGCCTAACACTAGCTGGAGTGGAGGGAGGAAGGAGGCTCCCCAGGGCAAGCTGTGGGCTATGTCTGTTATAGAGGGAAAGAGGCATTTCTGGGAGGGACCTCAGAGGACCTCTTCTAGGCAAGTGTCCTTGGAGGCTCCCGGGGCCGGGTCAGGAGGTGAACAAGGGGAAGCCAGCAGTTGTTAAGTCATGGCAGCTCCGAGCTTGAGGTTCTGCTGGGAGCGAGGAGGGCAGGAACGTGGTTCTCTGGGCAAGGGAGATAGGGCAGGAAGGGAGAGTCAGAAGAAAGGGAGGGAAAAGGGAACAAGGGCCAAAGGACAGCAACCCTCTGTATGGGAGGAAACTCTTAGGGGCTATAAAGCAAGGAGAATAGAGGCTCCTTGCTGCAAACTACCCCAAAGGTAGGTGCCGGGCCCCACCGGCAGAGGTGCTGAGAGCCGGGCGGCAGGAGCCCCAGGAACACGTGTTGGAGGCAGCGAGCCTCTCCTGGCAGGGCGTCTAGGCGGATGACCTCATTCCTTCCCGTCTCCGCGACTGAGGCTTTATTATTCCAGCCTCTAGGTAGACATTACGCTATGCTGAGCCTAAAGGTTAGCTGCCTTTGCCTGGGACGCTCATGGTCCCCTGGCCAGAGGGGCCACCCCGCTTCATGCCAGCTGCCTTTAGAGAGACTGGTGGGAATAACTGGAACACCTCTCTTGAGGCTCCCCCACAGCTGGGCTCCTGCCCCAAGTTCAGGGGAAGGCAGAGGGAGCTGGCCACCCCCCTCCTGCTCTGTGAGCATCCTTATAGAGAATTTTTCTCTGCCCACCTGGTATACCCTGCAGGGGCTGGCTTGGAAAATGAATGTGGCAGGTAAAATAGAGGAAGCTTAAAGAGATCCAAGTACCATGTGCTGGCAGAGACAAAAATCTCAGCTCTGCATTGAATAACCCCATGCCTGCTACAAAGACCTCCTGCGCCTGGCTTCTGTGACAGACGAAGCCGATTGCCAGGGAGCCCAAGGCAGTCCATCTCTCCACCTTCCCCAGGTCCTCCCTGCATTAAACCCAGCACGATGACGTCCCGCTGGCAGGTCCACTAATTGTGCTCTCTTGGAGTCAGTCCAGGGTGCACAGGGGGCCTGCCCAAGACTGCAATCCACTTAATGAGGACTGGGCATTTAGCAGGCCCTTTTTTTTTTTTTTTTTTTTTTTTTTTTGTAGTGAAACTTCTTTTTCCCTAAATGTTGAGGTCACTTGGGTGTAAAAAGAGGAGTGAGTTTGCTGGCTTGTTCATAGGGGAGGGGTAGGGATGGTCCCTTCCCTTCTGGAAAACTCAGCAAACCCCAGAGAAGAACCCCAAGGCATTGGCAACTGCCTTGAATATTTTTCTTGCCGGGTACAGCTACAGAATGTGCTGGCAGGCCCTGAATCCCTGAGCTAGGATCCCTTTGGAACAGGGAGCCCCTCTGTCCTGCTTCTGACGCATGGTGGGGATGTTGTCTGTCCCAGGCCCTATAGACTGAGTATTTGGACACTCAGTCGAGCATGAAACTCCTAAGCTCACTCTTATGGCCCTCGCAAGGGAAAGCTGCCCAGGAATTTGAACACAAGAGCCTGGACCACTGTCACTCAGTGCCCGTTCCTGGGGGCAGGAGTCAGGGGACTTCTGTGGCTTTGCCCTTCTGGTCAGAGACCTCAGTCTCCCTCTGTAATAGACCCATCACTGGCTTTAAAAGTTTTAAATATCACCTAGCACCCTGAATGCTTCTGGGGAAAAGATGAGGCATAAGTCAACAAAATGGTGTGTCAGCTGTGTGTAGAGTTGTACATGCAGACATGGCCACTGTATGGCCACCACATGTTTGTGGACTGTTTGACACGGTCGTTACAGTGCATCCAGACCCCAGGAGCTTTCTTGGCTACTCTAGGCCAGTGCCTTCTGAAAGAATCCCCTGGGGGTTCCAATAAACATAGGGTGTCAGAGGTCAGGAGGTCCCAGCCCCCCTGACTGAAAACTTCTCCATGGAGAGACTCAACTCTAGCGGGTCTGGGACTTGCCAGGTTTAGAACCTCTGTCTGTGTCCATGCTAACTGCCTTCTCCTCTCAATTCCTGCTGTACTTGGTACCCAGCAGTGATGGGCCACGAGAACCTCACGCTTCTCACTGAACTGTCACTGCCTGGTTTTATGTTTCTGGCTCTGTGTCGCTGAGACAGTGAGCAGCTCGAGGCCAGGGGCTACGCCTCCCTTTGGAAGCCCTCCCAGGACCTGCCCAATTCTGGGCTGTGGTGCACACTCAGACCATCCCTTCCCATAGTCACGTTCATTAGAATGTACATGTTCATGTGCGAAGAACAGCTTGTCAGGCAGGGAACGCTAGGTAGGGAGGAGGACAATTTAGACCCAATCTGTGGTTTTTCTGAGATGAGTGAAATCCAGCCAATATGTCTTGAATGCCCATCTTATACAAGGATGTTCCTGGCTATGGGAGAAGGTGAAGCAGAGTTATGTAATAAGAGTCACTCAGTGAACTTGAATTATCCAGTGTTGAGACTCCAGTTGGAGAGGATAGCTTGACTCTGCGACACTGAGCGAGTCTGGGAGGCCTTTGGCTGGAGGAGCCCTTTCTACCTGGCCTCCCGTCATGAGGGCCCGATCTAGGGGAGAGAGTCCGGTTGGGCTAAGGGTTCCTGCAGCCTCCTGAGCCGTGTTCTCTGCGTGGGGGTGTCTGCCTGTGGCCCAGGTTCTCGGAGCCGGACCCCAGCCACACCCTGGAGGAGCGGGTGGTGCACTGGTACTTCAGCCAGCTGGACAGCAACAGCAGCAATGACATTAACAAGCGGGAGATGAAGCCCTTCAAGCGCTACGTGAAGAAGAAAGCCAAGCCCAAGAAATGTGCCCGGCGGTTCACCGACTACTGTGACCTGAATAAGGACAAGGTTATCTCGCTGCCCGAGCTGAAGGGCTGCCTGGGTGTGAGTAAAGAAGGTGAGTGCTCACTCCAGTGCTCCCAGCCTTCCAGTGCTTGTCCCACAAGGCAGAGGGACAAAGCGCCCCCCCAGTAGATGGGATCCCAGGCACGCGTTTGTTCAGCTGTTTCCTGGGAGTACATTATGCTTTGTGTTAGATGCCTGTACGCTGGAGGAATTGATGGACAAGGTCCCTATCCTTTCTCAGTCTACTGTGGAAACATGGTAAAGCGTTTACATGCATTGTGATAAGTACTATGAGAGTCCTATGTTAGGATAGGCCAGAGGAAGACCCACACATTCAATGGCTCAGCACAGTGGAAATTTGCTGGCTTTGCCCACATAACAGTTCAGCATAGTTTATGATCATAGCGCCCGCGTGTGCGAGTGTGTGGCGTGCAGGGAAGAGAAGGAGTGGGGATTGCTCTGTACAGTCACTCTGAAATCCAGGCGAAGAATGACTCTGCCATTTTTATCACGTGGCTCCCAAGGTCACCATAGGGGCCACCTGCACCCCAGTCAGCCTGCAGTAAAGCATGGAGCAATGCGTGTGGGACAGGGGTTCATGGTCCAGCCTGGAAGTGACACACAGTACCTTTCATATTTCACTGGCTGGAACTCAGTCGCTGGACCACGTGCAACAGTAAGGAAGGCTGAGAACCCAGGAAGGGGAGGGGAGGGTGGATTCTGGCCAACATCTAATTATCTCTGTCACAGGCAAACAAGTACTAGAGTATTACAGAGACATATGCAGGGGTACCTACATCAGCGTGGGGACAGATGGCCTTGGAAAACTTCTTGAAGGGACTGATGTGTAAACCAGGGGTCAGCAATCCCTGGCCATGAGCCCAGTCTAGCCCATGGCCTGTTTTTGTGTGGTCTGTGAGTAAGAATCACTTTTGTATTTTTAAAAGGATACAACTTTTTTTAAAAGATGAGACATCAGAGACAATACTTGGCCCACAAAGCCTAAAATATTTGCTATCGAGTCCTTCACAGGTAAGCTTGCCAACCCTAGTCTAAACCAGCACCTGCGGAAGGAGCAGGCGTTGGCGAGGCAGACAGGTCAGGGGAGCGAGGCGAAAAGCGACCATGCCAAGGTGAGGGGCCAGAGTCCCAGAGGAACTGAGAGCTGAGTGTGACTGAGGAGCACTAAGGGTGGCCGGAGAGGGGAGGTGGCAGGGAGCAGGGTGAGTTTCGACTTTGAGGTTTGTGTGGAGCTGTTGAAGGGGCTCAGTCTGAGAACTAGAAATCAATTTTGCTTAAAAAAATTATTCCAGCTGCAGTGTGGGAAACAGAATGGAGATGAACAAGGGCATGTGCCCAATAGGAGGCCGGGGCATCGTGCAGGCAGGTGAGGGAGGCCCACGTCGGGAAGAACACAGTGCAGGTGAAGAGAAATGGGTGGACTCTTTGGTGTGAAGATTTAACAAGATGGTGCATGTGAAGAACTTAGCCTAGTACCTGGTTCGTGGTGGCTGTAAAGCAAATTAGTAGTGATAGAGGACCACACCCAGGGGCTGGAAGCAGCTTCCCTGGGTCCCTCTGCTCTGGGGAGCTGCACAAGACCCCTTGGGTGGATGGTTGCAGGGAATGGAGCCCATGCCTTGGTCATCTGGTGTCATGCGGTGCCCTCTTGTGGGCCGAGAGGGGCTTGCATGCCAGATGGGGAGATGGAGGGGGTGGGGGAAGACAGGGTGTTGAAAGTGAATATAGCTTTGGGACTGAATTTTTTGGAAATGACTCCTGAACATGGGTATTTTTAGCAACCAGACTCCTCACTGGGAACTGAACTCTCTGTAGCATAAGAAGGCCGGACATTCTGAGAGGTGGGCCCCTTTCTTAACTGGTCCTTTATCACGATTATTGTCTCCATCCCCTGAGACAGGCAGGGCGGAGACTGGTTTCTCCATTTTTGAAGAATGGCCCCTTCCCTCCTGAGTTGCCGGAGGATGCCGCCGGCTCTGGGCTCAGGCCTGTTTCCCCACTGTTCTCCGTGGCAGCTAAGGCACGGTTCTGGAAGTAGATGGCCAAGGCTGAGTTTGCTTTGCCACGGAAAAGCTGTGCCAACGCCAAGCCTCGTTTCATCACCCTAATATGGGGATATCTTGGTCACTGTATATAAGCATCACACACACTTGCTGCGAGGAGCACGTCACATGACTTAGGTGACGGGGTTAGTGCAGTGAGCCCTCATGAGGGACAGCTGGTTGCTGCTGGCTTGCCCGTTCTTCCCCGAGTCTGGGTGTGGAGACGGCTGCAGAAGCCTCCTCTTTACAGTGCAGGTCTCTGCTCACCATGAGGAGGGGCAGCTGCCACCAGAGGAAAGACGGCCTCTGCCACTTCCCACCTGCCTGTCTTTCCCAGTTCGTTCGCTCATCTGTAAAATTGGATGTACCTGTATCTACCACCTGCCCCAGCCCACCCTGTTCTCTCCCTCCTTCTCAGGTCTTCAGGGAGGTTAGTGTAACTGTGGGTTCACATGACCCGTGGGTGGGCGTGGATTCATATTCCACAAAGCCCTTTCTCTACCTGCATGAATTCAGTTCCTCAAGGCGATCCTGTCAGAGAGGCAGATCAGGAGTAGCATGGCTGTGGTCCTAAGTCCTGTCTATAAACTGACCCAGAGGGTGATGGGCGTGTACAGAGTCGCACAGACCTCAGGGGTCACGAGAGCTGGTCCAGCCCTTGCTGTGCTTGCCTCCCAGCTCCCCACTCTTCCTGTAGGAGACCTGACCTTGCAGAAGCCTCCCTGCGGGGCAGAGTGGGCGTTGGCAGAGCACACCTTGGACCCTGGTTAAGTCATTCAACTGCTCTGAGCCTCGGTTTCCAGACTTGTTAAGTAAAGGGGCTAGACCAGACGGTCGCAAAGCTTCTTTCCCCCTCTGTCCTGTGACTTGAAGAACCAGAACCCAAAAAGGTTATGCAAATGTCCACCAATGCCCAAGCTCCTCTTGGCTCATAGCGGAGGGGATTCCAAAGAGGCACCCCAGTGGGTGCCGGGCCTTATGGAAAGGAGACTTTGCTTAATGGTGTTGGCTGGCAGTGGGTTCACTTGGGCAGAACTGGGCCTCCGACACCCACAGGACAGGAAGCATAAGCTTGCCACCTCTGGCTCTTTTCCAAGTTCACTGTGCACTCCAGGGCTTAGAGGGGACAGGGACCCAGGTATAGAAGAAGCTCTACCAGCTCTTGGGGTGAAGGCCACTTGAGTGTCACATGTTCCTATTTGTTGCAGGTGGTAGTCTTGACAGCTTCCCCCAGAGAAAATGGCCAGGCCCAAACCTACTCAGTAAGTTGCCTCCTTTCTGGGGTCTGCCCTATGGGCCCCTCATGCAGCTTTGGTGCTGCAATAGGAGTGGAGGGCTGAGTAACTTAGCCTCCTGTTACAATTTTTTTTTTGCTGAGGATGCAAGAGAAAGATTGGTTAGTGCTGTGAGGATCCCACCATCCCCACCTGTAAACATGGCACCTGACACGGCTGCCAGCCCCAGGTGGAAAGGCTGGCATCTGGGAGAAGAATGGTTTGTGCGGAGTGCACAAACCCAGTGTGCTTACTGGGCAAGGCCTAGTTCTCCAGAATGCTGCATGTGTTCCCGTTGCCATGGTGATGCATCCCTTGCCTCCTGGCGGCAAAGGATGGGCTGGTAAAACGTGGGCTTATCTGCAAGTCTAGGCGGGCTGTGTCCTGCCCAGCACCATATGTAGCAGCAGGTGGAAAAGGCTGCTCTTTTAGGGAAATTGATCAATGTGGTTGGATTTCTCCTAAACCCAACTCTAATTTCTCCTTGTTTATACTTCCTCTTCTCAGCAGGACGCCTTGTCTAAGGAGCAGAAAACCACAGGGCAGGTGGACAGACCAGGGAGGCAGGACGGATCATCAGACACCTAACCTTCGACGCTGTCACGGCCCAGCCACCACCCAGCCACATCCCATGTAACATGAGTGGTGCCCACCGTGTTTGCACTTTTAATAACTCTTATTTGCGTGTTTTCTTTTTGGTTTCATTTGTAAACACCAATATCTAATACCACAGTGGAAAAGGAAAGGGAAGAAAGACTGTTTATTCTCTCTCTTATTGTAAGATTTTGGATCTGCTACTGACAACTTTTAGGTTGGGAGGGGGGGTTTGTGGGACTGAGAAGAAAGAGATTTATATACTGTATATAAATATATATGTAAATTGTATAGTTCTTTTGTACAGGTGTTGGCATCGCTGTTTGTTTATTCCCTCTCTCTCCCTGCTCTGGGTTTGGGAGCTCCGGACACAAGGCCCCGTTTTCTAGAACCCAGCGCTCCATTCCCAGCCCACCTGCATCCGGCGTGGAAGCGGCCCCCAATGTGCATGTGGACGGGAGCCCCGTGATTATACCGCAGGCTCCCTCCGTCCTTTCCGGTGGGCGGAGGGGAGCGCCTGGGCCCTCGCTGTCCAGGCTGGCGCACCACATCGCAGTCGGCCTTCTCAGGGGAGGTTGGGTCAGGGGAGAGATGGGAGCTGTCCCTGCAGGGAGGACAACAATGAGCTCAGGCACCAGTTCTCCCGTTATCGGGATGCCCATGTGGCCCAGGGTCTGTAGGTGGACCAAGATCCTCGTGACCCGCGGTGCAGGTATCCTCAGAGCACTTGCATTAGGTCAGCTGAAATATTTTCACTCACATTTAAGCACCTACTCTGTGTAAAACATGAGAGGGGAGGCAAAGAGGGAGAAGGCCCAGGGTGGGGCCTTTTATTGAGATGCGTAATACTGAAGCAGCAGAAGGAGGAGAACAGGACGTGTCATCGGTGAGTGCAGTGCCCACAGGAAGGCTCCTCGCCTGCAGACCCGCAGCGGAGGCCTCTGCGACCTGCCTAGCCCCCCGAGGGTGCTGGGTCAGACTGGGTTTTTACCTCCACTCGCCACTGCCACACCCTCTCACCCCGCCCCACCCCCACCATCCCCATGGTCAGCACACGCCTGAGGGAGGAGTCGGGCCTGTCACCTTGCTAGTAACCAAATGGTTCTATTTTTTAACCCAATACTGAGGTTCTTTCTGTTTCCTCAAATGCTTGTAAGGGCTTCCAGTCATGAGGCCAACTCCAGAGCCTCTCCTGGAAGTTCAGGGACAAATAGCCTTGCTGGGGCAAGTGTAGGCCTAGCCATCCCCAAACGTTTTACCAGGGTTGCATTGGGGGCTGCCCAGCCTTCAGGGAAGACGCACAGCTTCCTTTGCCCAGGTGACCATGGCCATTCAGACACTTAGCAAGTGACACTTAGCGCCACTTCCCACGAGCAGCCGTGGCAGCAGCCAGGGCGGGCGGGTACCCCAGGACTGGTGCCCTTGTCGGATTGCTCTTAGGAATCTTGCCTCCCCTCGTATCCCAGCCCAGCATTCCCGTCAGCGCACCCACCTTGCAGCCTGCGTACCCCACCTTGGTTTGGAAAGCTTTGGCATCGTAAGCCTGCCTCCCCCAAGGCCTGGTTGGGGGAGGGCCCCTAGGGGGGGAACATGGCCTTTTTGGGACACGATCTGAAGGCTCTGGCTGTCCAGGGGGAAGCTCTAGAGTTTGCCTTGGGGATGACTGGAGGCCCCATCCCAACGTGGGAAGGGGGAAAGGGAGCCCTCGCCCACTAGCCTGGTCCAGAAGACTTGGTGTGCCGAGCTGGACGGACCTTCCAGGAGACCCTGTCCCCTGCTCTGGCCTGGAGGAAGCATGACAACACAGAGAAGGCACCCCCTGTAGAAACCAGACGCTCCCCCAGGCTGCTGCTTTCTCACCTGTGTGTAGGCTGTGTTTGTGGTTTCCTTTGTGAGGAGGGAGGGACACTATTTGTAGCTTGTTTTATGAAAAATAAAAATGGGTAAACGTTGGTGGCTGTTGCGTCTTTCTTTGGGCTGCTTCCTCTAATGGCTGGCTTCGTTTCCTAGAAGGTTTGGATGCTTTCCCTGGCCCGGGTGCCCTCCACTCTCATCCTAGGAAGTCCTGGCCGCTGGAGGGAACCCAGAGGTGGCCATGAGGTGGCACAGCGCTTTGCTGTGAGGACATTGACCGGTCCCCTTGCCTACCCTTGCCTGCCATGTCTGTGTCCTCTTTGTAACTCTTACCTCCGCCCATATAGCTGTCCCCTTCAAGCCATCCTGCAGTGCAGGGAATGTCACTGGCAGCGCTTTGGGGGTGGCACTGGGGGAGGGGAGCTCATTCCATGGCTCATTCCATGGCTGGTGGACGTGGACACATTGGCCACGATGCAGCTCTGGACAGGGAACAGACCCCCAGTGGGGATTTGCTAGCTGTGTCCTGGTGGTGTAACGACACCTTTTAACTGAGGCAGCTGGTCCAGTTCTCAGAGCTGGAGGACTTCAGGCGAGGCCTGGCAGCAAAGACAAGGTTCTAGATCCTCTCCGGGGCTCCTGGCATCTTTTTCTTTTGCCCCACTCTCCCTGCATAAAGCTGCCCCAGGAAATGGCTTCCTCGCCGCGTCCTGAGAACCTCCTGCGCGTTCCTTTTGCCGTACTCTGCACCCTTGTCACTTGCAGGTGAACAGGTGGTATTACCGCTTGAAAAAGTCTCTCCCAATCCTTTCTTCAGCTAAGCTTTCTTGGGAAAGGGTCTAAGCCTTTGAATGTGCTCACACAGGTCCCTCCTCCTCCAGTGTGACACTGTGACACTGTGTCTGCTGTGTCACAGGCCCTGTCATATTTAATACTCACCACGGCCCAGTGAGACAGGCTCCCCAGTCACGCATGTGCATTCAGACTCAGGAGTTTAGTGACTTGCTGGGTGCACCTGGCTGGGAAAGGCAGATTTTCTGCGTGCAGGCCCAGAGCCCCGCCCACTCCCCCAGCTGCCTGCCTTGAGGGGCTGGGGCATCCGCCTCTTCCCTCCTGCCCAGCTCTGACCCTGGCACGCTTGCCCTCAGCTGTGAGTGCGTTTTTTTTTCCCTCTGAGCAGTTAAGAGTCTTATTAAAAGCCACTAATTTTCAGAGGACTATTGTAAACTTCAGGGATTTGAGAGAGAGAAATAAGGGAGGCATTTGCCCATGCAGGACCCCATTGAGAGACTTGGGGTTGACATGGCCTCCAGCAGAGGGACCAGCCTAGCATGGGAGGGCAGCGGGTCTGAGCTCGCACTTGACTGCGGGCCCCATGTAGCTTTCCACTGCTTTCTCAGAAAACAAAACAAACAAACAAACAAAACCTGTTCCTCCACTGCAGGACCAAGAGTCGAGGAAAAGTGAAAGACCCATCCTGTTTCTTCCTTCACCAGGAGGCTCTTGCGCCATGGTAGCCTGTGTGGGGAGGGGGAAACTGGGGGCATTTTCAGCCAGGATGTCTCACGGTGACTGCTGTCTCACGGATGTCTCACGGGCCAGGCATCTTGTCAGCGCCCCTGTGATGCTATCAGAGGAGGGGCCTCCAGGCCGGCACCCACCCTGGTTCCCTAGGGGTCTGGGTGGGATGAGGAGCTGGCAGCACCAGCTCTCTTGTAGAAAAAACCCAGAGGGAGCGAGGCCGGTCATCCGGTCATTTTCTCCCAGGTTCCTGAGCGCCCCACAGGCCGCGGGTGCGCCCGCCTAAGAGGTCGGTTTTCCTAGCACCCTGATCGTCTGCTCTGTGATGTTAGGCTTTTCCCCCATGCAGAATTGAGGACAGGCAAAACGTGCCCTTTTTCACGTAGTGCCACCAAACCAAGCCCTCAATTCTAGGGCTCGGATCACTGCACCCCTTGATATGACTCATGAATGGATATGGCAAAAGGCCATGACCATGGTGATATGCTTGCCTGCTAAAAGCCTGTGTAACCCAGACATCTCTTGTCATTTCTTGTGAACTCTAGGCAAGCGCGCTGACCATGGCCAGCACCTCATCAGTAGAGCCGCAGGCCTCCTGTATGCACCACCACTTCTCTCTTGAACAAAGTGAAGATTGCTTTGCTTGGAGTCTCCCTAGCCAAAGCCTGGACTATAGCTAATGGCCCAGAGTCCTGTATGTGGCCCCCCAACCTCACCAACCCCAATCACTCACACACGATAGTGAAAGGGCATTGGATACTTGGACGTGGTCTCTCCCCAAGACGATGGGCACATTGCTAAAGGACTCATGAGAACCAGTCAGAAGAGACCAGGATACACTGCAGTAACATACACTTTGCAACCTCAGTGACTTGAATCACTCCTGCAGCATAGCCATCACACGTCAGCAGGGGACGCCGTTTTTCACTGTTGTCACTCAGGGATCCGAGCTGACGCAGGCTCCATCCTCCATGATTGTGGAGGCGGAAAGAAAAAAAAGGCAACGTGGTCATTGCATCCTGGTTCTTAATTGCTGTGCAGCTTCTCAGGTTAGCACTGGCTTGTCCACTGTGTGGCAGGTGCCCAAATGCTGGCTCTCGAATGGAACCCATGTCAGATCCTAGGGAGGGGCCGTCCCACTGCCCAAGTCCTTTCTGTGGAAAGTCCAGCTCGAAGGGCCCGGCCTTTGGCTGTGTACCTCCACGATGGCTCATACCTGGCTCCCCGCTGGGGTGTACACTCAACTATGGGAAACCCACACTCCTTGTTCTGCCTAATGGCAAGATGCTGGCACCTCTGATCTTGGCTCTGCATCTCTAGGGAGGTGTAGGAGGCTGATCGGCATGTCTGTGGCTTCACAGAGGTCCAACTGGGAAGTGAGATGCCGGGCCTGCAGCCATTCTCTGAGAACCTCCCGCTTTTTCAGGTTCAAGCAGGAGAGGAAGCCATCCAGTGGTTCTTGCCTCTCTCTCCTCTCCATTCCCCACCCTTCTTTTAACAGACTGGGGCGGGGCTGGGTGGCCCAATGCAGAGCTATTTCAAGTATTATGCTATCTTTGGGGAAGGTATCAAGCCCCAACTCTTGTTCTTTAGAGTATGGGATACTTAGCATCTCTTTTTTCTTAGTTTTGGGCCCTAATTATGAGTAAGTAGAAAATATTACCCATCAAAGTCTTGTTATGGTGGTTTTAGTGATAAATGCAGAGGAAATTGATCCCAGAGAGAATCCCCCAGGAGCTCCAACCCCAGGCCCAGGGACCCCCCCAGGCTCCCACCATCAGCATCCTACTGGGCCTGCTGCCCCAGACAGCTCTGTACTTGGAGCATCTACCCCTGGTGACCCTCTCATCTCCACTCTTCACACAGATCTCTGTGCTGTGTAAGTACCTCCTCTAAATTCCCAGGAGTGGCCGTTTCTGATACTATTTAACCCCTTGGAATCCTGGCACTGTGGAAAGAGTCAGGTCCTTTTAATGAGACTTCTTTTAGAGATGCGACAGGTAGCTGCAAATGGAAATCTCAGTCTTTTCAGTTCTCCCATCCTCCCCACCGACCCGAGTTGAGCAATTCTTCCCTGCAGGCACACCTCCTGTTAAAGGCAGAACTCTGCTTTCCGAGAGGCCATTTTGAGACCTGGGTAGAGGGCCAAGATGACTCTAGAATGTTTTAGCTGACCCCCTTGACCACAGGTCCCTTCAAAATCCTTGAGGGGTATGGAACAGACCTGGTGGGGACCAGGATCCTGCAGAGCCCAGGGCAGGACTGCTGGCTGGGGCAGGGGGGCCAAGAAGGCTCTGAAGTGTTCTCTCTGGGGGGCGCGGGGTGAGTCAGTGGGGGATGACCTGGGCAGCAGCAACAGCCCAGCTGAGGTGCGAGAGCAGGTGAGAGAGTGTGGGCCTAGCCGCCTGCCATTGGTCATTTCCCAGGGGTCTCAGAAAGAATCCTGGACTTCGAGTCAGATCAGCTTCTCATCTTGGTTTGCCCATTGAATTAACTTAGCTCCCTTCACATTTCACAGACCTAGATTCTTCCTGTCTGAGCTCTTTGCTCTCCTGCACACAGGTCAGCAGGTCTTGCACGGAAGGAGATTTTGTGTTTCGGGGGCAGGGGAGGCAGGTCTTGCATGGGAGGAGGTTGTGTGTTTGGGGGGCAGGGGAAGGCACCCACAGACAGAAAAGGGGTCCAGACAGGCTGAAGGCCCACCGAGTGAAGAGGGGCCTGTACGAAATGGGAGGACGCAGCAAATACACCTTCAGGAAGTGGGACATGTATGAGACAGTCTTCTTGGAGGAGAGCCACATCATGGGGCAGTGATTGACAGTAAAGGAAGAAAGAAATGAGAAGATGAAATGTGTCTGCTTTAGAGAGGAAATAAGATGCAGACAAAGCAAGAGTAGAGAGACAGACGTGCAGGAGAGGGAGAAGAAAGGCCGGAAGCAGTCAGAGGAGGGGCTGAGAGAGCCCTGAGGAAGGGCCATTTTTGATGAAGGAAGTCATGAGGGGCTGGCTCCGGGGCGTCGGGGGTAGGAGGGGAGATGGCCGGGGAGGGGACAATGGGGAGCCAAAGAAAAGGCATGCAGGGGGAGGGGTAGAGGAAGAAGGGTCAGGAGGAATGAGACACTGCAAACTTGAAAAGCAAACTAGAATTAGGCCAAGGTGTCTCTGCGAGGCAGTTGGTGTCTGAGGTTTTCGCATTGTGACTAGAAAGATGTGCAGGCCAGCATGCAGGCTATTTTTGGTGCAGAACAGACACTCAGGAGAATCGCGACTGCACTTAAAATCTGCAACTGCGATCGTCCTAGTCTCAGACTCCAGCCCAAGTCTCTGTGGAGCCTGGGCTCCTGGACACTTCCGCTCGGCTGTGCCACAGGCCCCGGAAACGCATTATGTATCAAGCCGGCCCATAATCTCCACCCTCCTCTCGTCAGCGCTGGGTATGCTGGCTGGCCACGCCCCAAACCCGGAACCCCAGAGCTCTCCTTGGCTCCTCCCTCCAATGTCCTTCCCTCTTTATGGTCCTCTCTCTGTCCTGTAAATTGCCCTCCTACTTCTCTCCCCCGTGCCCCGCTGTCCATGCCCAGGGCCACAACATCATCCGCCTCCTACAGAAGTCAATAGTTGTAAATGGCCTGTGGTCTCCACTCCATCATCCCCACCCCCCCAACCATCCTCCACAATGCAGACAGCTCAGATTGAGTCACCAAAAGGCAAATCAGAATATGTTCCTCTCCTGCCTAAAGTCCCTCAGTGGGGGGACACTGAATTGTGTCCTCTCCAATGCATAGGTTGAAGCCCTAAATTCCAATGTGACCATATTTGGAGCTGGGCCCTTTAAGGAGGTTAAATGAGGTCATAAGGGTGGGGCCCTAATCCAACAAAATTGTTGTCGTTATAAAAGGAGGAAGAGAGGCCAGAGATCTTTCTCTGTGCGCAGTGGAGACAGTGAGAAGGTGGCCACCTGCAAGGCAGGAAGAGGGGCCAAACTAAAAACCAACCCTGACAGCACCTTGATCATGAACTTTTAGCTTCCAGAACTGTGAAAATAAACTTTTTGTTGTTTAAATCACCCAGTCTGTGTTACTCTGTTATGGCAGCCTGAGCATAATAATACCATAGCTTCCAGTAAATACAATTGCCTAAGTTTATCCCACAAAACTGTATTTCTTGATCTGATCTTGATCTTTGACCACTCTTCCCACATACGCTTCCCTGCAAAATAATATACATTTCATTGCTGACACGTTTCCTTGGTGTACATCCAGTTAACCTGCCGCTTGCGCATTCAGGACACTCTCCGCGTCATACATGTGATGCATGGTTACATTGGTTATCTCTTTCAATCCCTCCCCCAAACTCTGAAGTGCATAATAGTATGTTAATGATGTGATTAACAAATACAAGACTTCAGCATCGTAGGTGACATAGTAAAGGTGACCCTGCCACTAAAAGGAGAGCAGGACTCGAACCCAGGTCTATTACAAATTAGCCAATGTCTGTTCTCAGCCACTTGCCCAGACAGCATTGCTAAACGGCCCAGGATGCACACACTCATCTGTCTTCCTCTTAGAGTGAATTACGCCTGGTCCTTCAAAATTTAGCTCACCTGGTCTGGAGCTCAGTGCTTCCTCCTGAATGCTCCCAACCCTGTTCTTACCTCAGCTGCAGCCCCAAACTTGCAGGAGGAAATGTGGTGAAAACTGGAGTCTCTATTTTAGGGGCTGAATGCATCATCGGGAGCAGTCAATGACAGTCTTTGAGTTGGTGAGAAGATTTTCCTTTTGTTTGATTTTTAAATAAAGAACTAAGATTAAAACAGACCACAGTACCAATAATTATTCATCTGGCTCATGTTTGAAATTCTACCCAAGCATCACTTCCTTTTAGAAAGAATCTCCAGCTTCTTTGTTCATTATATGTTGCTTTAGAATCTATTGCTGCTGCTTCAGGCTCCTAACAGCCTAGGCACTCACACACAGCCTATGTTTCTACTCATATTGTTGTAAGTCTCAGGTCTGCTTGCTCCTTCTACTGCACTGGACCAACTTAGGGCTTAGAATACCTTGCAAACCTGAATGAGGGCAGCTATCATAAAGCACTTAAAGGATGTGTGAGATACACTGAGAAACATGGGAAGAATTAGAAAATTAGCATGTAAAATTGGGTATACAAATCCACACTGAGGCTCTGTTTAAAGAGCAATATATCTGCATATTTGAGCATATAGTGAGATGCATGTGATGAGAGAGAATGGAAGACAGAGAGGTGCTAGAGCACAATGGTTTGGACCCCTGGGTCTCACACATGAGCATGCATCAGACTCATGTGGAGGGCTTATTAATCACAGTTTACTGGGACCCATCCCCAAAGGTCTGGAGTCTGGGGTGGGGCCTGAGAATTTGCATAACTAATAAATTCCCAGGCGATGCTGATGTTGCTCATCAGGGGAGTGTACTTGGAGGATCATTTGGTCAGAGTTTGGTTTTTAGTGGCAAAATGTCAAATACACATTCTAGTTGCTGCTAAGAAGTAGTTGTGTGGCTGGGAAAATCGCCCAATTGCTTTGAGTCTCAGTTTCTTCATCTATAAAATGGGGATAATGATCTTCTCTCATAGGATGGCCACAGTGATTCATTGAGACCCCGAGTGTAAAGTACATGGCACAGTGCCTGGTACAAAGCTGGGGCTCAATCTCTGCGAGTTGTCCTCCACTTCCTCTTCCTCGGCATCATTAATGAACTTTGGTGCTGGGAGGTGCTCCACCATTTATATGTGAATATCCGAGACCTCAGTAAGTTAAGTGGCCTTCTCCAGATCTGACACCTGGCTTGTGGTAGAGCTAGAATTAGAGCCCACTTCTCTTGACCCTTAATTTAGTACTCTTATTAGCACTTAATTTGGTACATCTAGAGAGGGGTATGATATATATGGCCAAAAAAGTCCACTACATGTGGAAGGAGGGTGTTTATTGTGGTATTAAGTAGTGCGCCATGTCAGTATCTAAAATGTGAGACATTAGGAAAAGGTATAATAAAACCTACTTGCTGAGGCAGTGACATGAGGTAGAGGTAGCATAATGAGATATACATCTCATGGCAAACAAAGGTTGTGATGAGAGGCTATATTATGGGGAGATAACTCCTTGGGGAGAAGCTGAGGGTGAAGGGACAACTTCATGTCAGTAGCAGAGCCGCGTGGTAGAGCAGGGCAGGGAGGGGCACCGGTTTGGCTCTGAGAACTAGTTGGTGGCAGCATCTAGATTAGCACCCGGTTCCTCTTGGGAACCCTCTTTCCCATTCTCGACGGTTCATCCTAGCTTCTCTTTTGACAAAATCTAACATATGAATAACCCAGAAATGACTGCAGATCTTGGGACTTGGTAGCCTCCATAATTGTGTGAGCCAATTCCTTAAAATCTCCCTCTTTCTCTCTTTCACTATCTCTCCCCCTTCCCCCTCTCCTTCCAGAAATGACTCAAAAAGGGGGACATATGGATACAAATGGATTTCATGATTTTGTGTCTACCATTTAATCGGCTAAGGGGCATTTTTCATTTTCAATGTAACAGCTGGCAAAAAACCTGAACAAGTCTTTTAGCCAAACCCTTCTCCCTGCCTACCCCCCACCCAGGCCTTTGCAAAATTGCCATTTCTCAAACTAGTTTAACGGGTTTCAGTTTCTCATAATCAGAAGAGCCTTGGTTAAAAGGCACTTTACCTCCCCCTCTGGACTGTGAGTGTTTTGAGGTCTGGAACTTTGTCTTACTCTGTGCATCATCAGAATGGAGCTCAATGCAAAGAAATGCACTTGTTAGATGAATGATGAGCAAACAATGACTGAATATGCCGATTGATGATAAATTCAGAGCACTGTTTGCCCAGCTGCGATCCTGCCCCACCATACCCTTCTCTGACAAAGGTTTCTTTCCCCTTTACCACAACTCCACTGCATATGTTCTTTAGCACCTGAAGTCCAGATTTTGACAAGTGGGGCTTCCCTGAAGTACTTTTTGCTTTAAAAATACTGTGTCCAGCATACTGACAACGGAGGAGATAATGGCTACAAGTAGGAGGTGACACCTTCACCTCAACCACATCTGCTCCAGAAGGAACCCAAGGTGGCTCCCTGGACCTCCTCCTAAAGAAACACGGGGTGAAACACATCGTATTTAGAGAGATATAAGTATAGCTTTTATTTTTTTTTTAACCAACCCAACATTTCCACTGGCAACAGTCAACATAGCTTATGACATGAGCACGGTTTCTTTTTAGTTATTTCTTTTTCTTAAAAAAATGTGTTTAAAATTAAACAGGTGTTTTTTAATTTCCTTTTCCCCCTTAAAAAAATGTATTTATGTCAATGCAGAAAGCCTAAAGCTCTGTGGGCAGTTCTGTGGCGATCTCACGTGTGTGTGTGTGTGTGTGTGTGTGTGTGTGTGTGTGTGTGTGTGTTAAAGCCAGGTCCTTTCAAAATTAGTTGGGAGAAGGTTTGGAGGGCATAGTAATCTCTTTCTAGTAACCCAGGCTCCATGGGATTCTGGCAACTAAGATTCTTCTTACTCGGGTGAGAAATAGCCCACAGGCTGGAAAAAGAGCTCCAGGAGGGTTAAAAATAAGAAGGAATGTGGGAGAGATGAGGAATTCCAATTCCTATCCTGTGAAATTGCTTTCAGACATAACCTAGGGATCCAGGAGAGGTGAAAGGAGCCCTTTGTTCTCTTATAAACCTCTAAGGTTTTTGCATTACCTTGAGAAATATGGTCAGGCCTCTTAGCGCGGTGCATCAGACAGAGAGGGGCGGCAAAGCTGACCTTCTCCAGAAGCACTGACAGGTTAAATATCTTCCCCCCTTAAAGACTCCCACTAGTGGGGCAGAAAGAAAGGACTCCCTAATCTCCCGCCTCATATACAAAGCCCAGGATACTCAAGAAGGCAAAAATCACATTTGTTTCTCCAGCTGCCCTCTGTCAACACACAACATTCCTATTTTTGTCCCATATCTCCCATTTGGTAGGTCTTCCTGCAGAAAAGAAACATATAGACACTGACACCACGAGACAGAATTTGAAAGGCTCGGCAAGGAAGAGAACAATGACTTTTTCTTTTAAACTTGGTTTCGACATAAGCTTATGAAGCTCTTCCTGCTCCAGCCACCACCCTCGTCCTTTAGTGCCCTGGGTGGGTGCACAAACTGACTCCCACCTAAATGTCATCAGTCCACTTAAGAATTCAGAGGGGAAAAAAAGGAGGTGGGGGGCTGGACCCCGATGGAGCCAAGAGGCAGCTGTCAGCCAGGGAGTGGGAGAGTGAAAATGCACGCCCCTGTCCATCGGCTCAGACCTTCCTTCACAGCACCTTTGGCATGAACGTCGGAGAGAAAAGACAAAACAAACAAATGAGCAAAACCTGATGGAAAATTGAAAGCAACCACAATAATGAGTACAATGGAAAGAGAACCCCGAACCAGCCACATGGCTATGACTCACTTGCACGCCCCACCAGCTGAGTGAGAGAACAGGGGGCATCGGATGGGACAGGCAGGAGGAAACCACTCCACGCCCAAGGAGAGTAGAAGCACAGGAATAATCAGAAGGTGAAACAGAAGACGGTGAAAGGATCTGACCTTTGCTACAGGTCAGGGACATGGGAGGGGAGATGGGTGGAGGTGGATTTGTTGCTGTTGTTGGTTTGTACTGAATTAAATACTCAGTAAAGTAGATGTTTCCTCTGTTCTGTTTGATGGATTAAGACTCTGCCCTTTCAGATCACCGCCAGGGCGCAGGTTGGGTGAAGTTCCTGGGGCTCAGGTCCTGAAGCTGCCTCTCCAGGGCTGCTCACCCTGGGGAGGTCCCTGGTGGGAAAATGTCCTCGCAGGAGAAGTCCTAGGTCTGCCCCGCTGGAGGCCTTGTCTGTGGCTTAGAACCCCTTGATGTAGCAGTAGGCCTCCAGCGTGGCAAAGAGTATGTAGAGGAGCCACAGGCTCACAAAGAGCCAAGTCGTGGCAAGCTTGCAGCCACGAGGGCCGCCGAGCTCCCCACCCAGGTGGGGCCGTCGGCGGTACAGGAGCACGCTGATGCAGACAAACGCGAAGATGGTGAAGAGGGTGACGGAGAAGGCCAGCGTGCCTGCGGACACGTGGAACTCCTGTCCCTGCATGGCCCAGTAGATGGCGGCCACGGACCAGGCCAGGCCAATGCCCAGGAAGACATTGACGGCGTTGCTGCCTGTGACGTTGCCAATGGAGGCGTCCGCATACACGTCCTGGATGGCGGCAGCTTTGCTGGCAAATGTATCTAGAGAAAGGCAGAGACAAATGGGAGCTGGAGGGAGGCTGAGACAAGGAGGGCCTGCCTTTATGTCCAAAAGGGAGTTTGGGCTGGTGGGCTGACCCCAGGAAGGAGAAGCAGCTCTGCCATTAACAAGCTAAGTGGCCTTCGACAAGTCACGTCACTTCTCTGAGCTTCTCGTTTCTCATCTGCCGGAGTCTGAAAGATTCCAAAGGCCTTTCTGGTCCTGATATTTACCAAGTGATTTCATTGTTTCCTTTTGACACTTATTTTCAGTAAGGGAGGTTTGCTATCCCATAATACCTCCCCTTGAGCCCTGACGTCCTGGGAAGCAGCTTAGAGTAGATGTCTGACTGTAATTGTCACGTGGAGCATTTTACCTATGTACACAGTTTATTGCTCAAGGCCCCTGGGCTCTGCACTGTGCTAGGTGTTGCTAGATTTAGGGGGATTGAGGCCACAATGGCGAACCACAATGGGGATGTGCAGGGTGAGCTGTGTGGACTCACGGAGGACAGGGCTCTACCGTTGCAGTTAGTATGTGAGCACAGGACTCTACAGGCTGTTTGACTTTAGATGTTGGCATGGATTGTAGGCACTAGAGGGACTGTCAGGGATATCTAGTCACCCTTTTACTTTTCAGGTAAAATAAGGGCTGAGGAATCTACCCAAAATCAAATGGGAAAGCAGCAAGAGATTTGATCCTGAAACCCTCGCCTTAGGGTCCTTTGCATACCATCACCCTGTGTTTCAGCCAAAGCCACAAAATTAGCTGAGCAGACCATAGCATCACTTTCTCCAAGCCCCCATGGCTGCCAGCTGTTCCCTGGACCAACTGCAAGAACTTGGATGTGCCCCAAACTCCCTCCCTGCGGTCCTGCCTTGCCCCCTGGTTGCCAGTTTTCTCAGGTCTCCCAGAGGAAACTTCTTGCCTTTTCTTGCCTATGACCTTGCCTTTTTTTTTTTTTTTTTTTTTTTTTTTTTTTTGCCTCTGATCCTTTGCAATTTCTTCCCACGTCTGTTCCCTTTCCCATTCTGCTCCTTCCTGTCTGATAGTTCCAGTCCCTTGAGACCTGGAGAACCGAGATCCCAAGGCATGTCCTCCACACAGCCTTCCCTGGATCACCCATCTAATTTTCTATGATCCGATGTTTTTCCATAATAGCCAATCTTCTTGCATCACCAATGTATAAATAATTCCATTGGTCTGTGCTGTGGTTTGGGGAGAATTCAGTTACTCTCCAGAAGGATTCGGTTTCTTTGGGCCAGGAAGGATTCGGTTTCTTTGGGCCAGGAAGGATTTCCCTGCACTGAGCCAGTAGAGGCCTGGCTGATGAGACTCAGCCTAACCCTCTTGTAGGAGGATGCTCTCTCTTCTTGTAGCAATTGGAAGGCTGGCAGGAGTTCGGGGTTCAAGTAAGGAACCTGAGCTAATGTAGACCCTGCCGCCTGCTAACTGCCATTTGTCGCCGCAGCCCACCTTACGTATGTCCTCTCTTGGGAGCCTTCTCTGACCCTACCTATGCCTGGCCCCCCTGTTTTATACTCACACAGCATCTGCACCTTTTTTTCATGGAATTTATGAGATGATTTTAATTATAGTAGTTGAGTGTAATCTCTGTCATGTGGAAAGGGGAAACTTGTGTGTTCTTACCTCCCACTTTCATCCCAGCAACTAGCATAAGACTCTCTCAGGCTCAGTAAATATTTGTCTAATGAATGAATAAATGCATGCCTGTCCCTGTTCATCTTTAGGTATTTGTAAGAAAAAAAGAATATGTAATTCATCATATGAAGGAGGAAGAGATTGCTGAGCTTCCTTTTCCTGTCCCCCTGGAAGACACTGTGCTCACAGGTGTGCGGTGGGCATTTCTATTGTGACATCTTCAAACAGGCTTAGCTGCAGCCTCTCAGGGACTGGCAGAGGGAAACGGAAGGAGAATAACATCTACATTCTTTGAATTACCTTGTAGGTGGCCTATTCATACAATGTGGAGGTTTAAAAAATTGGGCCACTAACTTGGGCAGGTAACTTAACCATCTGTGGGCTTCTGTTTCCTTATCTGTCAAGCGGTCATAATAACTGTCCCTATTGAATAGGGTTTTGGTAAGCGTTACAAGGAGAAAAACATGTAAATTGCTTAATGTCTGACACATCCAAGTGCTCAAGAAGTGTTAGCTATCATTAGTAATGCTATCATTAATCTCTTTGGCTGACTTTTGTGCACCTTAGGGGGAAGAGGGTCTGTTAAACTCAGCTCTGAGATATTAAGGAAGATAATTAGACAGAGGGTTGGGGTCACTTAAATCCAGTCATATCCTCTTTGGAAACCCAGGCATCCCTCACCCTCACCTGGTACAGATGTGCCAAATGCCACAAAAACAACAGCTGTGACTGAGTCCTTGAGGCCAATGGTGCAGCCGAAGTGGGAGGCCAGGTCCCCGATTATGGCTGTGAGCATGCCGATGATGAGGATGGAGACGACGAAGCAGGCCCAGCCATTGCAGTACTCTGTGGGGGGCACGCAGGCAAACAGCACCTTCCAGAAGACTGTCAGGAAGTGCATGACGTAGTCAAAGCAGGATGGCAGCCTCTCCTCACCTGACTCATCCTCATCCTCGTCCCCTGCTGAAGGCAAGATAAACAGGCCCAGGAAAGGGCAATGAGGTCAGGTCCCCAGTCTTGAGAAAGGTTAGTCTAAGCCACATCGCAGGCATCAGCAGCCAGGGGGAAGCTCCAGCTCTCTCCTGGGCCACTGGCGCAGGCCAGGGCATGGGTACCAGCAGACAGCGGAGAGATGGGAAATGAGCTGGAGTGCCCCATTGGTCAACTTGAATGCAGGGCACAGTGGGACAGTGGGGGAGAGGGGACAGGGGAATAAACAAGAGAGGATAGAGGTTACGAGCTAGCATGGGAGAACACGAGAGGGCCAAGGTGGTGGAGGGGAGAGAGCGGGTGGAGCGGCCACGCTCGTCGCCTGGGTGAAGAAAAGCGCAATCAGCGGTGTGCCCCCTCTTCACGGGGCTCCTCTCTAATTTTCCTGACATGACTGCTGCAATAACCTCGTGGTTCTGGTCGTTATCCGTCCCTAGAGGGACAACTGTCATGCCAGATCATGCGGGCATACCAGAGAGCCAGTGCCAGCCTCCAAAAATCCCATGGGACAGAGCAGAGTTGGGCTCTGTTTGTCCTTGGCAGGAAATGTGGGCAGACTTGCCCACTCAGCAGACCAGGAGGAGAGGATGTGCTGAGAGGCACGCTGGCGCCTGGTCAAGGGCAACCTCTGGAGTGTTTGGACACAATTCATGGAAGCCGGGTTTTGAAAGAGCAGGAGCCAGGACACTTGGGTTCTAACTGCAGTTTTGCCATGAAGAGAATCTCTAACCTCGGGTAAGTCACCTCTTGTTCCTGAACGTCAGTTCCCGCATTTGAAGAGGGAGGTGTTAGGTTATGTGGCTTATGTCCCATTTATTGTCTCTTTAGGGGCAAAGGAAGGCCATCAGAGGGGGAACTGGGAGTATCAGAAGCTGGCGATGTGAAAAGTGGGACAGCAACGGCAGCAGCCCTCTCTTCCTGGCCAAGCTTTGCAGTGGCTCTGGGGCCTCAGGGATAGGACCCCAAGGGTTGCTATGACAACACCACCTCATGAAAAGAGACAAGGTAGGCTCAGTGGTGCAGAGAGGCAATCTTGGTGGTGGCGATGAGAGCCTTGGCGTCTGCCGGCCTTCGGGACACCGGCTGTGCTGTGGGTCCCCACTGAGGGAAGCTGTCAGTAAATGCCGAGGAAAAGGCGTGGGATCATCCAGGGTGGAGATGTGTCAGTGAGCCAATGCAAAGATTTCATAAACTCCAGACCCCGCATCTCTAATTCAAAGTAGTCCCCCATTTTACAAAAATGAGGGCCAAATTAATGAGAGGAGGGAATGATGGAAACCAGCATTTACTGGGTTTGTGTTTGGTACCAGACTCTACCTTTCTACTTCCTTTTCTGAGAAAGGTAGCAGTAGTTCCCGTTTTGGATAAGGGAATGGAGGCTCAGCTGGGCTAACTTGTCCCAGTTCAGGCAGCAGAACCAGGACTTGAAACCAGAGCTAGCCATGCTCTTTTAGTTACCCCAGGATGCTTTCCCAAAGCGACCCAGTGAAGCAGACAAACATCCAGGGCCAGGGCTGGGAAGGCTGGACACTGAGGCCTTCCCAGAAATTGGCGGGCTGTGGACGGGGCTGTTCTATTCCTTCTCTGGTGTTAACTGCGTCTCCCAGCAAGGCCGTGCCCATCCTGTGACCCTCTTACCTGCACTGACAGTGATGGCCTCCATGAATTGGTCCCTCCAGGAATGGGTCCCCACAACCAAGGCCAGATTTGTCTTCTTGATCAGCTTGTCCACCGTACTCTGTCAGGGAGAGAGAAACTTGGAGCCATGAGGTTAGAATGCTCAGAACCACTGAGGAGCCTGGTGTTTCAAGGGAGTGAAAGACGCCCCGCATCTCAGGGTGCTCCACATGCGATCTGCAAGTCACCCATGGAACAGTCGTGGGGGATATCTTCTGGAGCAATCTTTCTATTTCCCTTTTCTTTGTTGTGACTGCTGACATTGGATATTTAGAGTAATACAACAGAGGATAATGGTAATGATATCAATGAACCTTGCCCTGGAGTAGTACATCTTAGTATCTTTGTTTTAAAAATACAGTTAAACCATAGCAATAACACATCATAGTCCATTTATTCCACTTGCTACCTTATGTTTCCTCACACTATTCCCCAGATGCAAAATGGCCATAACTGTAACTTCACATATTCAGTGGTAAAATAGGAACAAAACTTGGGGTTATCTACCTCCCACCCCATTACTCTATTATTCAAATAGCTCTCACGTATGGCCTGACCTTGAACTCATAGGACTCTTCAATGATGACCTCTAGTTTGGGGTGTTCACCCAATACTGGCTTTCCCATTTCTGCTATCCTCTTGGCTTCCTCTTCCTCCACAGTCAGCTTCCTGTCTGTCACTTCTGCAACAAAACAAAATCAGACTAGCTTTAGCATATTCTCCATTCCCTGAAAGTTGAAAGCTCAAGAGTTTTAGGCCTGGGAAGTGGGCATAAAGCAAAGAGCTCTGGGGAAAGGGGATTTTGTGTACTTTTTGGTGCCTGTTTCTATAAAGCACTGAATATGTATGACCATCAGACCATAAGAGGTTTCCCTGCAGCCCTGGAATAAGCACCCCCTCTTTCCATTTTATACCTCACTGGGCAACTTGACCCAAAGCCCTTCTGAGAACTATCACCAAGTGAAGTCCTGAAGCCATTTGGAGAGATAGTGGAGAGATGGGAACACATCTCTTGACCTCGGACTGTTGTGCCTGACTGTTCGGCTACTTCATCTAAGAGTTCTTGGAGGTCAGAGACACATTCAAACCAAGGGTAATGTCCACTGGTTTATATTAACATCTGCTTCCAACACTGTCAGCACTATCCCCTTTATGAAGGAGAAAGGGGGGTTGTTTCCAGGAATATCTACATTTCATACAAGTGAATATTGTCCCCAAAACTTCATGATTTCCCCATGAAAGATCTCTCGGATTTCTATGGGAAGTTGCCACGCTTCTTCTGGAACACAAATATTTGTTCTGAGGCATCCCTGTGTCTCTCAGGATCTTGAATCATTTACCAGTGGTCCCTTCTCAGGTTGAATGGTTAGAATTTTTTTTCCACTTCAGCTGGAGAGTCCATTTTAAGACCACTTCACCATGAAGACATGTTTTCTGGATTAGAGTGAAATAGAGATTGAATCTTTTTATTCCCCTTTGATTAGATAATTGCTCTTGGCAGCCTGCTTCTTTCAGAGCTTGTTTAAACATTTTTCCATCCAAGTCCACATTCTTGCATGCAATTAGTTCTTTTATTCAGCTCCTTAACTGCTTTCATTCCACACAGTAAATATCCTAGGGAGATCCTCTGGTCTTTGGATAATCTCAAGGACAAAATGGGTCAGAAACCACAATGATCTTCTTTTCTATCTTGGGAATTGGTGAAACATGGGGAGGGATGAGACTCGAGCTCTTGAAGTTGCAAAGAAAGGAATTTACTGAATGGATTATAAGCTGGGGGTGCAAGTTACCAAGCAAAGAGCCTATTTTACATAAGTATTTTTTTAGTTGGTCTGAATGAAGATAGTACGGTGTACAGAGAGGATCCCTGAGCTGGCCGCTTTACTCCGTGCTTCTGGCACCCAACGCAGAAGGTAATTCCAAAACGCTCGGGAGCTGTCCGTGGTGCTGCTGCCCTGCTGTTAGTGTTGGTGATGGCTTTCAGAAACAATTATTTCTCAAGGTTCTACCCCCTTTTATATACTTCTAAGTCAGCAGACACCCACTAGCAGCCTGACTTCTTTTAATACTTTAATTCTGAGTCTCTTATTAGTTAATTGTTAAGATAAATCTGGCTACATCCAGAGCTTTGGCTATGAAGTCAGTGATTCGAGAAGCCAGACTGCAAGCAACTCCAAGAAAAAGCATTTAGAAAAAGACATAGAGTCCTTAAAAGCATGGGTACTCTTTTCCTCTGCCTGTGGGTTTTGACACCACACAGCAATGACTATCCTAGTGGCAACAGTATTGTTCCACTCCCCCTCCCCAATTCCCCCATGTCATACTATACGTGTGCCACAAGAACTTTATACTGACCTAATGAGCTCTCCAGTGACATATAAATGTACCTGTGTAACCCCTTGTCTAGCAATCAATCTAGCACTATATCCATCTGGCAGTATATTGATCAACCTACTGACCTGTCCACCTCTGTGGTGACAGTCAGTTTTTCCATCTAACTTTCCTGAAGAAATGTCTTTGACAAATAACCAACCCTCTGTCCTTGGACTCCCTCAACCCCAGATATATATCTATATCATCTGTATCTATATCTGTATCTATATCTATCTATATCTATTAACTGATTCCATTAGAATCAACTCTGATTTAGTGTTTTGCTTTGGTAGTAATTCTTCTCTTTTTCTATTTTTGTAATAATCATCCCTTTGCTCACATTAATTTCTTGAGAGAGCAGTAAGTCTCAAACCTAAAAAATCATTTTGATTCTGACCACTCGTTTATTTGAATCTTTAGAATTTCATGCAAAGAGGATACATGGCAGGTGATGCTGCTATCTAGACTGACTAAATACACTCTCAAACCTAGAAAAAGGAGGAGGGGAGAGAGAGAGACAGAGGGGGAGACAGAGGCAGAGAGTAGGATGAAAAATTGAGCAGATATTGGAAGAACAAAGAGCTTGCCAGGCCAGACATGGATAAACCACCATCGGTGCTCTACAGACATCTGCAGAAAGGAGTGGGGCGATGCAGCGAGTGCTCTCACTCCCAGGTCCCTGAACTTGGTGCTGGAGCGCAGAATGAACGTATTTATCCTCCATCTGTCACCAGCAGACACTGTTAATCACATTTACCTGCCCTTCCAGGGAAATTCAAACAAAGATTTAAAATTTCCAGCAAATTGAAAGTCTAAACAAGGGCTTCTAAGTTAAAAGTTCAGTAGGTTTAGATGAAAAGATCTAGGAAATAACACCTTCTTTTCCTCTTTAAGCTTCTATTGGTATTTGTGCAAATATGCTTAAGGTATAAGGAAGCTTAAAGTAAATCACAGTCTTGGTTTTGTATGGTTGGTGGGAAGTGGAGGCAAAAGTTAGAACAAAGAAGAGCAAATATCTTTTCAGGCAAGAGGATGAGTGAAGTGGAGACATGCTAGACAGCAATACCCTGGGAGTCTAGCGGAGGGTATGGGGTTGGAGGCAGTCCTTATCTTATTGGTATAATGAGAAAGCAAGAAGCTAAGGAAGCTGGAATGATTTTTTCTTTCAGAAATGGAAAATACAGGAGTTTACCTACTTTTTAATTTTGTTTAAGGCATCATGGGCAAATGTGTACTATGTACACTTCCCCTTTCTCAAACCCAGGGTGTAGCCTATAGGAGGCTTTGAACACCAATACATTCTATAAGATGCTTTGCCTCTTAAATGACCTTGATTTTTTTATATGTTCAAAGAACTTATTAAATGCAAAATGTTCTTTCAATATATACTGAGACATCCTATATAGCTCACTCTGCTTGCACCATGAGCTATATTATTGCTGGGTGTAAGAGGCATGCTTTCATATCTGCTCACAAAATTAGATGTTTATCATTGGAATCCATGATTCAAGCATACTCTCAAAGTAGGTGTATGTCCTGCAACAGGTTTTAGGTTCTGCATGAGACTCTCTCTAAAATAAAATCTCTAAAATTTCTTTTTCCAGCCAGACAATCACCCCCTCCCTGTTATATCTTAACTCTTCTTATTGTTCATGGTACATGTGACTTAAAGTATCAATGACAAATAAGTCAAAGTTCTAACTATTTAAACCTTAGCTGTACTCAGGCAAAAGGTCTCCAGGTTCTAGACAATTCCAGATTCTTTAAAAATTGCTTTTCATGTTCTCACAGTAGCTCCTGGATTATTTCCCCCTGGATTACTCACGATCAAAGTATTTTCTGTCAAATCCCATCATGATCCTGTTAGGAGATTCAGCACCAACTCTCATGTCTCTTGCCTCACATGAGATGAGAGATAATTTAAGACCCACTGGCTCTTCGGTAAGTTTCAATTCCCTTCCTGGTCCCAGAGAGGACTAACCTATGGCTTTACCCGCAAACGCTGACAGAAATGGTGCTCAAGGAATTGTCTATTTCCTTATGATTACTTCAAGTGAGGAAATCAATCTCTCAGTCTTTAGGAGAACTTGTCAGGTTAACTTGAGCTTACAGCTCCTACTAAATAAATCAAAGGACAATTGTTTTAAACTACGTAACAGCACTGGCAAGAAGTAGAAAAGAGGGGGCAAGGCACCTCTTACCTGGAGACAACAGGAGCGCTGTTTGCAAATGGATACCAGACAAGGGGAAGAAAGAAAAGGAAAGAGCATTAAGGTCCCATCTTGAAAGTATCCCCAGGCTTTGTGGTTGCAGCAGCATAAAAAGCAGTGAGCTTAGTTGGTGAGAGAGCTCTGCAGCCACATGCGAGAGGCAGCATTGGGAGCATGCGCAGCAGCAGCAGCAGCAGCAACAGCAAGAGGTGTGAGCCGCTGGAGAGACTGCTGAGCACCAGGGCTTTGCAGTTGTGATAGTTTCCCCCACACCTTCCTTGCAGCTCTGCGGGCCAGGGAGAGAGGAATGAGGATGGGGGAACCAGTGGGTGAAGCAGAGACAGAGCTGGTCATTCCTGACCTTCTAAGGAATCAGGGTATCACAGCCATTTTGGAAAAGAGTGAGAATCCAGTTACCTTGAAAACTGTTCAATACAGATTGCAACCCTGCCAGAGTAGCTGGCTTATCCATGGAGAGTATGACCATGGGGCTTGAATAGGACCTCAGGACACTGAATAATGGTGTACAAGATTTTTGGGACTGATGCCCCATTCTGTGTCTTCTATCCCTAACCTCATAGATCATGCTCAGCCTCCCAGTGCCCATAACATTTTCATGGCTACTGATGGCTCCCTAGCTACCACATTGGCCCAGAACTTTGAGTTCCTGTGCCAGAAAGACCAGCAGAACGTATTCCCTGAAAACTTTTTTATATATAGATATAGCCTGGAAGTCAGGGCCATGCACTCCTATCATTTTGTATCACTTGTGCCTATAGCAAGGTTACCGCAGCTAGTTGTTGTTCAATAAAGTTTTGTTATTTGCTGACTATTTTGGTAATTGTATTTTTCATAAATTCTGTGGTGCTACATCTCTGGATGGTGGCCTTTTTGTTCCAGAAAAGACAGGCTAAATTAGAGCCCAGATATTCTGGACCAGAGAGACTGTCATATTCATAGACTGAAAGTTATCTGTAGGAGGGAGATGACAGATACAAGGTCCCTACCTGGACTGGGAAGCTGAGTTAAAGATGTACCCCACACAGGTTGTCCCTAGCCCCTGAATTTATGCTTATGCTACATTATTTTAGATTTCAAGTTCCAAAAATTAAAAAAAAATTCTTGGGACATACTATGTTTTCATTTCGATGATATTTTAACATGGCCCTTTACTCCCTGGCTCATGACCAGTGAAAATCCTGGAATATCCTGCCACATACTCCTGGTATAGCTGGCAACTGACAGAGATCGTTGAGGAAGGAGTGGGAGGGAGGGTGTCTATGGATTGTTCCAAAATCTCTAAGACTACATTCAGACCTGTGATCCCTCATCCCATATTTACAGTCCCTGAAGACACATGTGGATCCATAATGTTTACAGTATAAAAGCAGGGAGAACAGCAATGGGCTTTTTCTGGTTTCTCCCAGATGGAATTCCATGGGGAATGGATCCATGGCTCTCCTTACTATCATAAGATAGATAGCAAGAGAGGTTGTTCATTCTGCTCCTTCTATTGATCTGCATGGAAGAGCCCCTCCTGGACCCACTTCCAGTGGAGACCAGAGACCCAAACACATCAGTGTACCCAGGTAGGCCAGACAAGGGAAAACTCTTCCAAAAGGCCCCTGCTACCCTGTTTTTCACTCAGACGTACCTCCCAACACCAAGATCATCCCTAGCACAGCAAGATGGCTTGCAGTCAGCTGGAATTTCACCATTCTCTGGTCATTCTGATCTGAGACTTCCCACCTAGCTGTTAAAGATGGGTCAGTGAGTTCCATCTAGCCCAACTTTGGGTGACACAATACCACCCAGCTGTTTTTCCAGCTGCCTCTGCTGAGAGAAGCTGGAGCTGAACTTCCACCTGCACTCATCCCCAGGGTCAGGTGAGAGTCATCTCTCCATGCTCAGACACCTCAGGGACAAGAAGGAAACAGCAAAGCTCTGTGAGTAACTGGAGGCATCTGGGCAGCTTGTCAGGGTGAACCCATGAATGCACTAATAGGAGGCACAAACAGGTGCTTGGGGGCGAGGGCTCTCCCTTTCCACCGGAGACTTTCAATATCCAGGCTCAGGCCTAACCGCCTTGACTATGCTACTCCGTGTTGCTCTCACTTATAAGTAGACTCAGAAGTCCACTTACACTCTTCTCCAGGGCAACTGTGTTTCCTATTCATCCTCCCTTTTCCCCTCCCCCAGCTTGTCCAACACTTTGAATCTCACATCTGAAATCTGTTTTGTTTGCCAAGAATAGAGTCTCCTATTTCAAATCCAGGCCTTTATTATTATTATTACTTTTATTTTTGAGAATGCAATTGTCATTTTGACCATGCAAAGACTATGCTGTTGTGAATGCCTAGGACTCCCATGCAGCAGTGATAATGAAAAGCAATTTCCCCTGTACTGTTTCTCACTCCAAGAACAGCAGGCAGTTCTAGAGATCAGGATGGGTTTTCATTTGATTCTGAGCCTAGACAACCCAGCTTTATGACCTTTCACCTTATGGTCTGATACCAAAATATGGGAAGAACTGAAGCAACCAAAAATGAACCCTATAGACAATAGGATAGGATACCAGGAAACAAACACATTCCTCACTGGCGCCTTTCATCTTGGCGTCTTGGTCATTGGAAAGAACTGGGGCATTTCACACAGATGACCTGATGAAAGCCCCTCTTCTTACTCATGCTCTCCTGCCCCCCCCCCCATAGGCTCTAACAGGGCTCTGCTGACATCTCCTTGGACAGAGAATCCAGTGCAGCGAAAACGGGTCTTCAAGAGGGGAGTATCCACAGGTATTTGCATGTGACCAAGGCTTATCTTAGGTCACCCTCTGTTCTGCTGCTGGGAGGGGGCTGCTGGGGAGGGAGAAAAGAAGAGCTTATATACTGGAGAAATAAAGTCACAAACGGACTTCCCACCTATTCTTGTCCGGAGCCACTGCCTTCTTTCCAGCTACCCTGTATGATCCCTTTGCTGCTTTCATTTACACCTGAGTGCTTGGGACTTGAAAATCGGTGAAGCTAGTGTGCAGGGGTCTTACGTGTCTGCTGCATCCAACCTGTGATGAGGATGAGGAGAGAATGCACAAGGGAGGTGGGAATGAGGTAGGGCAGGTGTTGACACAATTTCTGAGAAAATTCTCAGTGGCGGACACTGGAGGATTGCCAGGAATACAATCTAGGAAGCAATGAAACCAGATTTTTTTCTTTCTTCTGGTGCTCTTTGGCAGTCAGGCTTATGGCAGCAACTTATTGGGTGGCCAAGGAGAGAATGAGTAATAGAAGCTGGAGAGAGCTTCTGCTCCTAGAACACCAGGAATGTCCAAACCACTGTGAGCATATAAGTGATCAGGTCTGCAGAGCGAGTCTGCAGAAGATATTGAGAACTGATTAATCATATTGGTCTGAGAAGACCTGTCAATGAGCCTTTGGGAGTATAGCTGCCAAATCACTTAGATCTGTCCTTGGGTAAAAGGCTTTAGGATGTTCTTTGTCATGTTGATATGAAGTAATTGCAGAATAATCACCACTTTTGACAAACAGGTGGGTCTGTTTGATCTTCCATAGGCTCCCGGCAGTGTATATCCCTAAGGGGAATGTGAATGTCCTCTTGGTATTTCCCAAGGGCACCGTTACACATTCCCACACGTATTCCTCCAACACTTTCAAAGTAGTGGCTTCCAATCATTTTCTTCAAGGGATGAAATCTCTCCTCGCATCTCCCTTGGTTGCAGCATAATCAATCCCTTAGCAGTGGAGCCCTGGCAGGTATTCCAAGATGCATGTCCAGAGGAAAGGAGGTGAGGGCGCTTCTCTGGTGTGGGATAAGGCTTATCTTGGGATCTGAGTGATATGCTCATTTGCAGATATGAAGCAAAGGCAGCCTTCTGTGCACGATTCAACATCTATTTCTCAAGATCAGCACAAACTACACCATTTAGAGTCACTTCTCTAATTGAAAAAGTCAATATACTCTGGGCCTGCTCAATATCAGTCCTTCAGGGCTCTCTGGATAGGGCGATTTCCATACTTGGAACTATTTCCTTCCCTTTGCAGACTCTCAATTTTCTGCTTTAAAGATCACATTAACCTAAAGTAGCCTGAATACAGTACCCTACTTTGGACTAGGAACAAAGGAATGGGATGGGGTGGGAGACCAAGGGGAGGAAGAATAGCTCAGGTTTGCAGATTACATGACATCCTCAGAAGCCTCAGAGCTCTCAGAAGCTATGGCCTCTGACAAATGGCATACCTTCTCAGGCCACGGTCTACCCAACTGTGAAATAGCCAGATAAAATACTTACCTCCATGAAGGGCAGAGGGGCCTATGGGGCACTCTGCAAGTGAATAAACTGCCAAGCACTCAACGGAGGGTGGGGAATGTAGCAGAAAACGGTCAAAGCATCATTGCAACATGGGCCCCAGCCCCCATCAGGCCCTCCCCCATTCAATCCGGGCTAGAGGGTAAGGGGTGGGAGGGGGAGGAAGGCAGGATAAGGGCACCAGCATGCAGCGCATCACATTCCTTTCTTTTTCTTCTCCTCCCCACCCACCAAAGAGTTTCCACATTTACAGGTTACTGTGTGTTGGGGGGCTGTGGGGGACAGTGCAGGGGACAGCAGTAATCAGATCGCTGGAGCACAAGGTGGAAGTAACTCATGAGGGTAATGAGGAGTTGAGGCTGCAGCGCTGCCCAAAAGGTGGGAAAGGAGGACTTGGAAATAAGCTAAGGCTGAGAAGGCAGAGATGATACCGAAACAGGGTGAGAGCGCGAATACAGGACGGGAAAGAATAAAAAAAAAAAAATCAGTTGGTCAAAAGGAGGAAGGAGGAAAAGGGAGAAAAAATGGGGAGAAAAAAATATAGTTGCTTTTTGTTGTTGTTGCTTTTCAGTTTGTTTAAATTTATTTTTCTTTTTGTTGTTTTATTTATTTATTCTTTTTTTAAAGAATCTCACACCTGATATTCCACGTTCCATCCATTTCGGTTCACCAAGGGCAATGAAGAAATTCTCTTGCCTTTCGTATTCCTCCTCATCTACTATTTTAACCCTTATGGTTTTCCTGTAGGGACAACAAGAGAGAGAGTGTGTGTCGAGTGGGTCAGCAATTGGATGGTCACTTGGAGCACAGCCTTTAAAATCATCCCCCATCACTCTTGGCACATGCAGCCCAGTCCCGTCATGGTGGCTTTGACAGGACTACGGTGGATTGTATTGTTCTTGTATTAAAAAAAAATGGTCTTAGCTTTTCTTGTCTCCTTGGGCATAGCTGTCCTTATGGGTAAGAGGGAAAGGGAGCCAAGAGGCAAAGAAAAGTGGGCAAAGGAAGGGGTCCAAGAGGATGACAAGGGAAGGGGAAGGGAGAAGGGGCTGATGGTGGGGAGGAGTCATTTTAAATCCTGCTGATGGTTAGTAGGACGTGAGCTGGGCAGCACATTCCACGGGGTGTCACATGGTAACAGTGGCATTTCTTTGGGCAGCAGGTATTGGCCCATTGCAAATGACCCAGACCCCTTCTACAACAGGAAATATGTCAACACCTCCTGGACAGAGACTTGTTTTCCTTCCTTGTGTCTATACCCACTGCTTATGTGAGCCTCATAAAAAATTTTTTAAAGGAAATTATGTATAAGGAAGAGAAATGAGAGAGAGAGAGAGAGAAAGCAAGGAAGGCAGAATTCTATTATCTCATTCTTTATCTCACAGGGCTTCCACAGAGGAAACAGAAATAATTATGTTTTAATCACTACATGATATAGGACTCCTTTAATATTTACAGCTGATGCACTCCTGGGAAAGTGTGAAGAAAATGATGTAAATCATCAAATTTTAAATTGCCTTTGGACTACTATCATATCACGGTAACGTGTCCCAAGGCTGGCTGTCTTCAATGTTGATTATCAAGGGTCCAAAGGACAAGGTGTTGGAGGTTTCTGTTCATTTCTAGGTACCTTAACAAAGCATTGTGTCTTTTAAAGACAAATAATGAGGGAATACAAGTTTTCTTGAAAATCACTCCCCTCCAAAGACTGGCATGAGGCTGGCTCAGGCCTATTGTCATTGGAGAAGTTGCCATGTGGGCTTGGATCTCCCTGTGTGGCTTCTCCTGGTCCTTCATGGAACCATAGTGGGGTTGGTGGGTCCCAATAGTGAGCCCTGATATCTCTCTCTCTCTCCCCCCACCCCTACCTGGCCTGGAACCTAAATGCTTTCTAAAGGGAAAAGAAGTACTACCAAACAATAGCCTAAAATGTCTAATCAAAGCCTCTGATGTTCTTATGCCATTCTAAGGATTGAATTAGCCCTGGCTGGTATGGCTCAGTGGACTGAGTGCTGGCTTGTAAACTAAGGGGTCACCAGTTCAATTCCTCATCAGGGCATGTGCCTGGGTTGCAGGCCAGGTCCCTAGTAGAAGGTGCTGAAGAGGCAGCCACATGTGGGTGTTTCTTTCCCTCTCTTTCTCCCTCCATTCCCCTCTCTAAAAATATAAAATAGAATCCTTAAAAAAAAGAGAGAGGGACAGACAGAATCATCTTTGCTATCTGTGAAGTGATAGGCTCATCTGAATTGGTGTGTTAGGCACAGGACTTGCTGAGGGTGTGTGTGTGTGTGTGTGTGTGTGTGTGTGTGTGTGTGTGTGTGTGTGTTCTGCAAGTACATTTTTTGGTCACCTTCTTAGCTCTTTTTTGGACACCTAGATGGCTCAGTGTCTAAAAAAGACAAAGCTCACTGATTGCCAAGGAGCATTTTCTGGGAATTTCCCTCTAGGCCCCAGGCCCTGGGGCTGCCTATGAGGCATGAGCCTGGCCTGTTTTCTGACTGCGGGGGCTCTGCTGTGGGATGGGTACGGGCTGCTCCGCAACCATGGGCACGGCCTTGGGGGATATGACTGGCAGCTCTGCCAAAGGAGGAATGTTGTCTCCAGTACCGGCAGCTCCCCCTCCATAGATTCCTCTATCCATAAGAGGATTGTCTGACTTGCCTATTTGAGGATATATGGGATATAGGGTGTCATTTAAGTTAAAGACAAAAGCTCCATCCACTCTGAGAAGTCCTGTGACTTCTTGAAGAAGCTTCTACTCAGGTCCCAAACTTCTTTCCCACTATTGTAACCCTCTGCCTTCATATCTAGATGCTCCTCACAGTGAAAACAGAGTACTGCGGGTAGGTCTTTGACCGAGACCTGAAATTCAAACCTGTACTTTCAGCTCAATCAAGGTCAGGGAGAGAAACCCCTTGATAGCAGGGACATGACAGATTAGATGGCTCCTAAGGCATGCTTTGGGGAATGGGATGAACCACAAACAGACCCCACTAAGTACATTGATTCCCAATGCCCAGGGACTAAAAGCTTAGCCCTGAAAATAGCTGTCCCATGGAAATCTGGGCTGAGAGCCTGGGTGAGTCTACAAGGGCTGCCCTCTTGCCTGGCACTGTGCTGTCTGGTCTTTTCCTCTCCTGTATATGAAGCCATTCAGGAGGAGCAGAAAGTCTCACATATGATACTGTCAGAGCTGCGGCTGGCATTCTCTCTCTCTCTCTCTTTCTTTGTTTTTTCTTATATCCATTTCCCCATCTTACAAAAATTACCATTGGCTCTTGAGCATCCCTCTTACAGATACCATGTGACAGGCTGGCAGGTGTTAGGATATAGCCGGGAGCAAAGAAAGGAAAGGGAGAGAGGAAAAAAGAGAATAAGAAAGGAAACAAGGAGAAGTGAACCAGAAAGGTAGAAGAAAGGAGAAGAGAAGGAGACAAACAGATTGGAGAAAAAAAGAAAGAAAAGAGGAGAGAAGAATGTCTGTTAGTGTGGTGGACAGGGTACTACACCTTTCTGAAAACTCATATCCACCATGCGGGGACCCATCATCTCAATGAAGTAATTCTTGTTTTTCTCATACGCCTCATCATCAATTACCTTGATGTGAATTGTTTTGCTGTGGATGGAAAAATAAGTATCATAAGCAAGGAGTAGAGTGGCAGCAGGGAAGGGGACAAGCCAGCCAGGAGAAGAAACAGGAAGATAAGAAAACAGTGAAAAGGTCCAGAAAGGTCAAAGTTTGCCCCAACAGCACAGGGGCATGAAGGAGAGGGGCTGCCTCACTGGGCTCCTCCTGGGCTTCGTGTGGCTTCATGGTATGACCAACTTGAGGACTGGAAAAAGCACAGGCTTTACAGTCAGTGGTTCTGGGTTCTGATCCTGGATTTGCTATGTGACCTTGGACAAATACTTTAACCGGTACGCAAACAGGTTGAATAATGCTTACACCTTTCCAAGGTATTTCAGGAGCAATCAAATAATACACATACAATGGCTCAGGCATTTAGATTCCCCCATAATGTTTGCTTCCGCATTCCTCTTGCTTTTGGGACAAGGGAGAATATTTTTTAAATTTATTTTTGAAAAATTAATCAGCTGATGTTGATCTGAAAAGCTTTATTTGTAGGAAAAAAGGGTGGGAGAGGGGAGTTGGCCTTTGGGTGTCTTGCCTGAAAATAGTCGAACTTCTCCTTTTCTCCGGGGCAGTGACTATCACAGGCAGGCCAGGAGGGCCATTAGGCTCAAGTTGCACCTCCTGGTAATTCACAATAGGCCTCAGAAGCTACCAAGGCTCTCTCCAAATGGGCACCTGCGGTCACAGGGATGCACTGGCCATATCCCATTCGCTCCAGGGCACTCTGAAGGGTGATTAGTTTATAAATCCTATAGTGATATTGTGACTAGCACAATATTGTTTTTGTACTATATTGTTTTCTATATTAAAAGATATTATTTTGTTCATTTAAACATTAAAAAATCTAAAGCAATTTTAGTAACCTTGTTTTGTAGTCCTTCTTTTAATGTTACTAGGAGCTTTAAAAACCAAGGCAGATCTGGGCCAGCTCTTCCAACCTTTGTGTAATGATAGGAACATTTCAGGATTAGATCATAATCAAGATGTTTAGGCCTGTCCCAGAGGTTGTGAGACATTGCTCAACAGGGGTAGGCATGGAGCTTAGCCTCCCCTAAGCACTGGGGAAGAAGGGACCCACAGAGGAGCCCTGTTCAGCTGCCTATGGGCATGCTGCCTTTCAGACTCAGAGACTGAGCCTTCGTTCAAGAGGCTGGGGCATTCAGCTCCTCCCGTCATTCTTTGTTATAGAGCAGGAATATCTCTACATTCTGACTTGGGACAACCTCTTTATTCTCCCAAGATTTTATAAATCACCATTAGAGCTGGGTGTCTACGGAGCTTCCTTTGTCCACACTGTCGATCCTGTAGAAGCAGATGTGGGTCCAGTGCTCCTGAAGTGAACGTAAATAGCAGTTACTAACACCCCTGGTCCCCAGTGCCCAATGCTTCAGAAACAAAGACTCCATACCCTTATCACTGACCATACCCACCCTAGTCACAGAAACACCTGGCTAGCCACCATAAAAAGGTGAGTATTCAACCTCCAAAAGGCCACAGCACTTGGCCTTCCTTCCTCCAGAGCAGTGGCATTGGTAGTGGAGACTGCTGTCTGGGGTCCAATCTGGTCCCCACCTCCCATTAGCTGGGTGACTTTGGGCAACTTGCTAAGGTTCTCCAAGTCTCATTTGTGAAGTGGAATGCTAGTACCTACTTCATGGTGTTCTTTGAAAAAATCATGCATGGGAAGCACTTGACAGGGTGCATGTTCCCTAGTAATTGTTTACTAAATAGCAACCATCATTACTGAGAGCAATATGCCCTGGTTGGTGGCTGAAGAGTAACATATAAGGGAATCATCATTTCCAGTCATTAAGTCAAAAACTGAGGGGAGGTCAGTAAATAATACTGGTGACCCAAGATATGATATGGGCTGGAAATAGAAGGCAGGTCAAGAAAGAATTGGATAAAACAGGATGCTAGATCCCAAATGGGTGGAGGGCCTTGGAATACGAAGGGTGGAAGCATGGAGAACAAGTCTCATAATCTCTGCAAATCTGGCCTTGTGCTTTAGGCAGCAACAAGTTCTGAGCTGGGTGAAGCACATGTCATAAAACATAGGGTGACTTGTGCTTCTTGTGATGTTTAGTGACCAGATAAACAGAATAAGAAGCCACCGTAGCTGAAGATAGGGAAACAAGGACAAACATTAAGTAGTGGAGAGAGGAATTTGGGTTAGCTAGCTGGAACCACTTGTTGGAGGCTGTCATGAGTGGAGGAGGCAGGTGTGGGATTCCCTCACGGAGATCATTCATGGGGAAGGCATCACACCTCTTTGAACAGAAGGTGTCACCTTGCCCAGAGCCTGGAGAAGTCCCTCACAGCTCTCGAAAACTGAGAAAGTTCTCAGTTCTGCTCAAGCCACAGATGAGGCCCAAGGATGTTTAAATTTAGTCAGAGTCACCAGCCAGGGCTTGAGTTCTCTTTCCAAACTTATCCTTCCCCATTTCAGTCAAGGGCACCATTCTCTGCCAAATTGTTCAAGCCCCGCCCTGACCTGCGTGGCTCAGTTGGTTGGGCGTCATCCTGAGAAGCAAAAGGTGGCCAGTATGTTTATTTTTCACATTGATGTTTCTTTCCCTCTCTTTCTCCCTCCCTTCCCCTGTCTCTAAAAATAAAATAAATAAAATCTTTTAAAAAGAACTGCTCAAGCCCCAAATCTGGGATCATCCTTGATTCTTTCCTTTCCCTCATCCTTCCTCCTCTCCTGCTCCCACCTCCAACCCTAATCCATTTAATTCACCACCATATTTTCCTCTGCTATCAAGACCTGGATCAAAACACCACTAATTCTCTCTTGGACTTTGCAAGAGCTTCCTAGGAGATTTTCCTGCTCCCATCTTTGCCCTTTACCTGCAAACTCTTCCCTGCATAACAACTAAGGCTATCTATCAAAAATGCAAGCCAGGCCCAACCATACCCCCATAACTGGATAAATATATTGGGTTGGCCAAAAAGTTCATTTGTTTTTTTCTGTAAGATGGCTGTAATAGTGCTTAGTTGTTTTTAACTTCATTCAAAACAATTTTGTTAGATTGTATTGTGACAACTGTCAGATCAGTGTGCATTTTTTAAAAACTTATCAAAACTGGTGAATTTTTGTGTAGCCATTTTAATATTGAAGATAGGAGAAAATATGCAACATTTTCAGCATACTATGCTTTGTTATTTCAAGAAAGGTAAAAATGTAACTGAAACGCCAAAAAAAAAAAAAAAAGATTTGTGCAGTGTATGGAGGAGGTGCTATAATATATGATCAAACGTGCCAAAAGTGGTTTGTGAAGTTTTGTGCTGAAGATTTCTTGCTGGATGATGCTCCATGGTCAGGTAGACCAGTGGAAGCTCACAGCAATCAAATCAAGACATTAATTGAGAACAATCAACATTATACCATGTGGGAGATAGCTGACATACTCAAAATATCCAAATCAATAAAGTTATTGGTGAAAATGAAAAATGTGTCTCTTATTTTTGTAGAAAAACTAAACAAAACTTTTTGGCCAACCCAATAAAATCCTTACATGGCCTGTAGGATCTTGAATGCTACAGGTAGTGTTGACCTCACTGACTTCCTTTATAACATTCTTCCCTTGGTCTTTCTCTTCTTCAAATCAGGTCCTTTCCTATTTAGGGCATCGTCCCTGCTGTTATCCATATCTGGTCCTGTGTTTACCCTCACCTTTTGAATCTCCACATATATTGTACACCACCTCCTTGGAGAGGCCTTCCATGGCCACGTTGTTTCTTAGGATCACTTTTCTCCCCTCCATCTCCCCACTTCTCCACTATGGCTCACTTTCCATCATGTTTCATCTGCTCATTCTCTTCAGGGCACTAATCACAGCCAGAAGTTAGCTGGTTAGGTTATTAACTTACTTGTTTATAGTCTGTCTGTCCACATTAGACTGTGAGTGCCATGAGGACAGGAAACTTGTCTCTGATTTGCCACTGTAGTCCTAGTGCCTGGTACAGAGGAGCTTGCTGAATGACTGACTAATCATGAATTTCTAATACACTTGAGCCTTCATGAAATCAGTCTACTTTGCCTTTTTGTTGTAAAAATATAACTCATTGAGGAAAAAAAATTCTGAAGGCTATTTTGATGGAATGGCTAAGGATTCACAGTGAGACAAAGAGACCAGAAACTCAACGTCATTCAATTATATCCTTATTTTATTAGCCTACTTTATTTGTCCAGTCTATGGAAGAGCTCTCCAACAACAAGCCGGGATCTAACTCATGGATTTAGGCTAAGATTTTTGAACTTTATGTCTCTCCTATTCCCAATTCCTCCTTCCGTCCCAGTAGCACTTACTAAATGGTCATAGAGTCAGCTTATCCCAAGCAGCTGCTCCTTGAGCCACTAATGCTTTCTGAGGTTCCAAGGACCGCCCCTGTTTCTCCTCCAAGCTCCTACTGATGGAGGTGTCAAAGCATGCAGCATTCCCCACTAAGACCTGGCTATGGTGCTTGGGAAAGATGTTCCCAGGGGATCTCCCACCAACAACATGGAAGGGATTAGAAAACACATTGCTGAGCTGCCTGGCTGGCCTCACAGAACATTCCCTTGCATTGAAGACACTCAATTCCAAATCAGGCCTCTGGTCCTCGGGGCATGCAAAGAGAAAAAGCTGCTCTTCAACCACGGAGTTCCTCTAGGGTGAAAGGGGGAGGAAGTGATACTGATTTGTTGAATGGATGAGTGAATACTACATTGGACAAGAACCCTGTGAATTTCCCTTTATACAACAAGGGGATGTAAGGTAATATATGTAGTTACATTATATTCAGCACCATGAGAACTTTCTTATTTCATGCTTATTTAAACCATTAAACATGCCCATTATTATTTCCCCTTTAAAGATGAGACCACATACGCTCAGGGAAGTTAAATAACTTGCCCGGAGTCACACAGGTAGTATGCTTCAGAGCTGGGATTTTAGCGTATGTCTCCTGTTACTCCTATAGCTGACTTCATAAAAGCAAGTGGGCAAACTCTGCATGCCATTCCCTATCTGTGGCCAGTGAGGAACCAGAGAACACTTCCATTTAAATTCAGGCAGCACAGGCAGATTATAAGTGGGTGAGCTTCTGCACTGTGGTGTGAGTAGGTAGCTTCCTAAACCTGTGGCCTTCCCTTGCTAGAAGTAATCTCTGACTTGGTGACCTCTTCCTTCCTGATTCCTATTAAATAACTCTTCACCATATCAAGGAGGGCTCCTTTTCATCATTTCTAAATTTACCCTGGCTGCTCCTGGCCAGCGGAGGCTCATAAAGCTTCCTTGACCTAGGGCTGAAGAACAGAGCTGGTGGCGGAGCTTTTAGCCTTTCCGTGGGAGCCTTCAGTAGCCTCACATCTCTGTGTTGGGTTCTTTTTTAAGTCTTTGTCTTCCCTGTTGGGCACCAGCAGCTCCTATCTCTTCCCCAGGCAGGTTCTTGGCTCTGACCAGGACAGAACAGCCCCTCCCTCTGCCAACCGCATCCCAACAGCCCAACACTTATACTCTCCTGCCCCTACACCAAGGTCTGGGGGAAAAGCTCTTTGTCTCATGAGAAGGCTTAGGATGCTTCAATTTATCTGCTCTTGAAAAGAGAGTCCCCAAAAACAGTGCTTCTCAAACTTTAGTATGCTTATGTATCCCTTTGGGATCTTGTTAAAATGAAGATTGTGATTCAGCAGGTCTCGGGTGGGGACTGAGGTTCTGCATTTCTAACAAGCTCCCTGAGTTTGCCCATGCTGCTGATCCAGGGCTCAAGACTCCTTGGAGAAGTCTCTCTGACTCTATTAAAAACTTAAGGGAAAGGAGGCAACTGTTCAATGCTATTGCCAGGTGGTGAAAGGGGTGCTGGAATCAATGAATAGCATTTCAACCATTAGGTCCATTCTGACACTCCACTTTCAAAGGGACACTGGAGTGCTCCACAGTAGAGTGACCAGGATGATAAAGGCCTAAAACCCATGTTTTAAATGAATGTACTAATATTTATATAGTGCTTGCTTTGTGCCAGGCACTGTTCTATTCAGGCATTTTATAAATATTAATTTAATCCTCACAACAAACCTGTGAGGTGGGAACATGCCAGGCAAGGTGCTATTCTCTCTGTATGTATTATCTCATTTAATCTTCACCATAGTCTTCTACCTCAGTGAGATACTGTTTTTATCCCTACCTTATAGATGAAGAACTAGAGTCAAGTTAGGAGACTTGCCCAAGGTCATAGCTAAATAATTGGCAGTGCTGGGATCTGAATTCAGATAGTGTGGCTACGAAGATTGTGCTTCTAACTGGGATCTGATATGTGGATCCAGAGGAGAGAATCTCCAGGGAGAGATGACACACACTCCAAATGGTTCTGCGGCTGCCGCAAATGCTACTTCCAAAGTTCTGGGGCCAATGGCAGGAAGGCTGGCTTCAACTTTACCACATTCCATTATATCAATGAGGCAAATGGCTAATAAGGAAGGGATCGCACCATTTCTGGTGGTACTAAAAAGTAAAATGGTGACCATGCATGAAAATGGCCATAGAAAGGATTCCTGCATGCTCCATGAGGTCAAGTATATGAACTATAAAGGTCTACTACACCCAGTGGCCAGCTGGCAAACCAGCTGTCTAGGGGGAGTGGGGAGCAACTCTGATTTGGGGTGTGTACCTTCCGTGGTGTAAATTACTCCCACTAGAGTCAATTTGAAGTTGCTAATGGTTTTAACAACCAGCTTGCAAAATTCCTAAATGTAACAATCAGCTCTTGTGAACAGGTGAGAGACGCTTCCAACATACCACTGACAATGTCAGATTCTACCAAAGTGTCTGAGAGAGCTTATGATGGGAAAAGGTACTTCTGATTGATTTACATATTATTGTATCACATGCTAGAGTCTGCTAAAAATGGGTAACTATCTAATAAAATAAGGTATTAATATCCTTATTCAAGCAAGCCTTTTGGTGAGGGGGGATGTTCCAAAGGTTTGGCTTTTAAAAGGAAATGTGGGCTGGTGAGGAGGCCATGTTAGGTTGACTTTCTAAAATGTCTCACTAAAGATGATCTGCCCGACTCCCTAGAACCTGTGACTGTGATGAGCTATCACTCCCACGTTATGTGATATGGTGTTATAAGATGCAGCTGACCTTAAAATAGGGAGATTATCCAGGTGGGCCTGATCTATTCACATGGGCCCTTAAAAGCAGAGCTTTCTCCAGCTGAAGAAGAAAGTGGAAGCCTGGAGGATTCGTGCATCAATCTCTTCAAAACATGATAAGGACTCAACACGCTATTTCTGGTTTGAAGATGGAGGTGTCATGTGAGCAGGAGTGTAGGCAGCCTCTAGGAACAGAGGGGTCCTTGGATGACAGGTGGCAAGGACAGGGACCCTCAGACCTAAAGCCACAAGAGATAGGATTTTGCCAATAAACTTAATGAGCTCAGAATCAGACACTTCCTCAGAGCTCCCAGGTAAGGACCTAGCTTACCAGCCTTCAGCAGAAAACCAGACACACCGTGCCTGGACTTCTGAGCTATAGACTGTGAGATAATATGTGGTTATGTGCTCTGCCTTTAAGCAAATGACAATTTGTTATACAGCAACAGCCAACTAACACAGGAGGCTTATTTACTTTATGAAGACAGGAACTCAGCCAGGTGATCTCTTGGAAGTGCTTGCAGTATCTGGTAATCAGAATACTTTGTCCTGGTGGCAGGGCCACTGCTAGGCTATACAACACCTTTGTGCAAGGTTGACAAAAGATGCAGCCCTGGCTATATATCACTTGGCATATATATCCAAGGTGCCTTCCTCTGGCTTGCATAGTAAAATGTTAGGGTGCAGGATTAGGAACAGAGAGCACTGGCAGGATTTTAGCCTCACTCTACTCAGGGGTCTTTATGCAGTGCACAACTTGCACAACTGTAAGCAGCAGACCTCCTTAGCAAACTCTTGCCCAAGTCACTACCCCCATACATGCCTGAACCAACAAGAATATGGGACAGGCTAAGGCAGAGAGATGGATTCATTGAAGAACTTCCTGCAAAAGTATGTGTGTGGGGGTCAAGTTGGTGGGAGGGTGAGCAGGCAGGGAGGTACAAAGTAGGAGGGAAGGGTATATGAGTGTGTAGGGAGAGTCATGATCTTTGCTCCTTTAGCATCTATTCTGGACTCTCTGGGTGAGTTCTCTGCTGCTAACAGCTTCTGCATTCCTATGACTAGTTGGGCTGATCAAAGAAAACCTACAAGAATGTGGCTTCCCCTCAGCAAGACATAAGAACATTTTGTCTCCACTAACAAATAAGATCTGAGTGCTTGGCACGTCCATGGGCTCACACCCATGTGATTAAGGACTTAACACTGATTCTATTCATTTTGGGATGTCTGCGCTTATAACTGGACACAGTACTCATAATAAATTTTGCTTTCCTAAATTTCCCCTTTTCCAGTTCCTGGAGAGCTTCTTACCTTTGGCTAAATGGAAAGGGGTGTCCGAGACAACTGTGTGACTATGGACCTAGACTTCAGGATATTGTTAGAGGCAAAGTGTAGTCAAAATCTCCAAAGGGGCCACTCACTGTTTTCCAAAGATCAGGACAAAGTAAGGAAATTTTCAATTTTTAAAAAAGGCTGTCTTCTAAAGTAGGCACCCTTCCTTTTGAAGGCTGTCATACCTTGCAGGACAGCTCTACAGGGTAGAAAAGATGTCAAATCACGGTTTTACCCTGTCCACCCTTTCATAGAGGATAAAGATTAAACCCTTCATCCCAGGAACCAGAAGCTCCCTGTAATGTCCATTAGCCATCCATCCATCCTCCCTCCCACCTACTCACTTGTTTATCAGAAGCATGCTCCTGCTATCATGAAACTTATAATCTCCTGGTGTGAACATGTTCAGAAAGCACTGCTTTTGCCCCTCCCTTTAGTCTGCTTGTGTGGAATTTCCATGGGAGAGTGAGCAATATGAAGTGCTAGGAAATTCAGGATCTCCATGGAGAGAATCAACTTACTCACACACATGGGAAAATTAACATGCTCATCCACTGTCTAAGTACAATTTTCCTGCTAGTATAAGAGTGCTCTCATCTTTTTAAGCCGCAATAAAGATTTGTCTTCCTCGTTGCTGCCCTATGGTGGGGAGTGCTCCACATTTCCGATTGCATGTGTATGCATATGAGTGGGGGTACGGTGGGGTGGGGTTAGGGTTGGGAACATTCCTGCATAAATTAGAGGGAAAATCTGGCCTTCATGAAAGTAGGCTCTGTAGAAGCCCTGCCTAGTTATTTTCAAAGGGGAATTAAATTTCCAATCCCCATAGCAGTGGGCCTGTGCAGGTTTCAGTTCTATATGTGATTCAGTTAATTATAGCTCCGTTCAAGCCCCAAGTTTGCCCTGCTCATCCCAATACAGTTGGTGGGAGAAAGGGAGGGCGACTCACAGCTCCAGTTCTCTCCCTCTTTCAAGTCAAGAGGGGACATTTTAAAAGCCCACCAATGGTCTGGGAATAAACAGTTTCGGTGCATGAAGTTGATAAATCCCCTTTTTGGAAAGTCAGTGAGAATAATCTATAAAATCATTTTATTTAACAGTGTTCTGCTCCCGGCACTGAAGAGAACAAATGGCTGGTTATCTGAATCATAGCACAGGCGATGTTGGGTCTCTCTGTCTTGCTAACTCTCTCTGTTGGGGATCTCATTTTTTAAGGATGATTTTGATCCAAGCAGAAAGGAGAGACGTTTGTACTATATCAGCATGAAACTTCAGGTCTGAGAAAAATCTGGCTCCTAAGGACCTGAGTCAAACACAGTCAATGCTCCTGCCTCCCACCTAAACTTATAGAGCCCATATTTCTGGTGGGTACTTTCTAGAGATCCCAGTGAATTAACAAGTCCAAGAAAGACTACTGTCCTGGGCTGGATGGAGAAACTCCTTCAATGAGAGGCTTAACAACATGGAAGATTACGTGATTCTACAGACATGATTTTGACTGAATCAATCAGGGACAACACTGAACCAGAGTTGCAGCACAAACGCAGTGGGCTCCATTTATGTACAAGTCAATGGGATGCTTCACAGGGGGTGTGCGGTGCAGCTGCCCTGGCTGAGAGAAGAGCATACGAATTGCCTGTCAGCCATTACTGCCATGTGGGGTGTACTGTTTTGTGGGTCCCAAAGGACTTGTCAGAAATTTGTGCCTATGAGACTTCTAGGTGATCCGTTTTCTGGTTCAGCGTTCTTCCCTTCTTCTACCAGCCAAATTACAAATTCTTGTTTCGCACCATCCAGAGACAAAACAGGGCCCTGGCTGTCAAGGGCGAGGGCCAGCAAGGCAGAGCCCCAGTCCCGCTCAGCTGCACGAGTGCTGTGTGCTGTATCCTCTGCTCTAACGTACGAGTCCACCAACTTCTGTGGAGCCAGCAGTTGGTGCTCTTGGCAGGAACACAGGAGGCAAACCTCCTGGGGAACAGAGTCTAAAAGCAGAAGCCAAGATTTTCACAAAGGTGAGGGGGATGGTATTTCTATTTGCTTCGCGTTTAAAGGTCTGAATTTCTTCTAATGGTCAATAGGGCCAGGACCAGGGTGAAGCAAGTGAGGCACATGTGCAAAATGGAACGGTAGAGCAAACAACTCACTAACCAAGGAAGATACTACTTTAATGCAATAGTTTTAAAATGTAATATTTTTAAGAACGGCACAAAATCCAGGATGAATAAAATGTCAAAAATTTATATAAAGACAAGACCCAAGCCTACAGCTCCCTGACTCACCGCGCCCTAATCCTCATCCACTGTAGGGTCATTTGGTCCTTGTTGTATAACGGAGAGTATGTGAGACTTAGAAGGTAGAAAACTGGAGTCTGAGTTCTGCTGCTGCTTCTTACCTTTTCTACCCTGTATCCTCTCTGGGCCCTACAAGGAGGACAGGAGACCTTATTTCTTTCTTAGGATTTTTGTGAGTAATGATATAAGCAAAACACCAAAACCTTTATTTTTGGAAACTACAGATCTCACTGAATTCTGTATCTGTGTATATGTGTATATGTGAGTGTGTGTCTGTGTCCTTGTGTGTCTCTGTATATGCACATATCCCTGTGTGTGTACATATGTGTGTACGTGTGTGTGTGAGAGAGAGAGAAAGAGAGAGAAAGAGAGAGAGAGAGAGAGAGAGAGAGAGAGAGAGAGAGAGAGATAAGTAGGGCTCCTACTTCGCCCTCTGGAACAAACCCCATAAGCCTTTCCAGAAGCCAGCCAACTCTCAGCCTTTTAGAGTCCATCCCTTCATCACTGCTTCCACCCCCACCAGAGGGGGCACCCTCCGTCTTTCAACATGCAGATTTCTCTATTTTTAGACACTATGGCAAAGATGGGAAGGGTGGAATGTCTTCTCTGAGGACATTGCCCTTGAACTGCACTCTGGGCAGATGGCAGCCAGTTCTCTGTGGCCCCAACTTCTGCCTCCGTGGCCTTGTCAGTCAGGTGTGATCTACCTCTCCTTGTGGCCACACCACGCTGCTCTCACCATGCTCACCTCTGGCCAGGACCCGCCCCTGCAACAGCCCCCTCACCTGGCTCCCTGCTTCCATTTCTTTAGCCCTGTTCCAGTCCATTCCCCTCTCAACAGCTGGACTACTTTTAATATTTTTTAAAGAAAATGAAAACATACTAGGCCCCCAATTACACCCGCAGTAGCTTCCCATTGCACTTAGAATAAAAATAAAACTGTATAATCTAGCCCAGGAGTCCTGGAGCTTTAGGTTACTCACTGTCATCAAAAGGGCTTGATAAAATGCTGAATGCTAGGTTCCTCTCCAGAGATTCCTGAGGTCTGGGTAGGGCCTGAGAGTTTGCATCTCAAACGAGTTCTCTGGGGACACTAATGTTGCTGGTCCAGACCCACTCTGAGAACCCAATCAAGCCTGCCAGGCCCAGCCTTGCTTGCCCCCAGCACACCTCCTGCCACTCTTCCTCCACCCCCTCTGCCCTGGCCGTATCTGTCTTCTCTCAGTTTCCTCAAATGCATCAACCTCATTCCTGCTTCAGGACCTTTGCACTAACTGTCTCCTTGGTCTGGAACTTTCCTCCTCCAGACAGTCTTTTCTCTAGGTCTTTTTAAAATGTCTTAGCTTACGTCTTACTTCCTTGTCCAGCCAATCCAGTTGGCTTTCCAGCTACTCTCCATCAATCGCCCTGCTTGGTTTTACCTTGTGATCTTTTTATCTGTGTACGGTGACCAGAACGAACCTACCCTCTTAGAGACCGTAAACCGGGGTTTCTCTTTTCTCAGCACGTGAACAGTCTCTGGCATATAGGTGGAACCCAATAATACGTGTTTGTTCAATGAATGCATACATAAGTGGCAAAGCCAGATCTGACCCTAGCACTGATTGCAGAACCTGCCTGGACACTTAGCGTGTGATTACGCTGGCGGCGTGCTGTCCGTGTCAGACCCAGGGCTGGGCTCCCCCGTTCCGTTCTTACCCATGCGCTTCAGAGCACTGTTATTGAGCCACTCTTACAAAATGGCCACTTTAATTGCTCCCTTCCCAAACAAATCTAAGTTCCTTTGGCCTTTAAAACATGCATGAAAGGAGTCACGTTGGCTGGAACCTGGCTCTGCTGTCACTTCAATGATTCCATCATGGCTCCAATTAAGTGTATTCTCCAGTGTTGTTTCTGGTGCCTGACACCATACAAATAATTATCTGTTCTGCCATTTAGTGGTTATGAGCAGGGGCCCTAGGCTTGGGGATATCTGGCTTCAGTACTTAAAGACTTTTAGGATTTTGGGCAAATTACTTAATCTCTATGAGCCTCAGTTTCCTTATCTAAAGATGGGTGCAATAATTAAACCTACCTCACAGGGTTTTGAGAGGATCAAAATGCGACAATGCAAGTAAAACTCGTAGCATAGTAACTGGGATATAATAAGCAGTCACACAGAGAAAGACAAATACCATATGATCTCACTTATATGTAAAAAAAAAAACAAACCCTCACAGATACAAAGAACAGACTGATGGTTGCCCGAGGCGAGAGGTAGGGAATGGGCAAAACGCGTGAAAGGGGTCAAAAAGTACAAACTTCCAAATAAGTCCTAGGATGTAATATACAGCATAGGGACCACAGTTAACAAGACCGTGTTTGTGTATTTGGAAGATGCTAAGCAAGTAGATCTTAAAAGTTCTCATCACAAGAAAAAAAATTGCAACTATGTGTAATGATGGACTTTAGACTTACTGTGCTGATCATTTCACAATATATACATATATCAAATCATTGTTATATACCTAAAATATGTTACTAGACAATTATATCTCGATTAAATTTGTAAACATTAAAAATAAGCAGTCATAAACATCACTTCCTTTGACAATAGCCTGCTGTTTAAGTTATAGCTGGAGCAACCGATCAAGGGATCATTCTTTCCCTAGTTTCCAGGACAGGGTCAGAAGAGGGTGACATAGTTGGGAGTTTGACAAGTGCCGGTTTGGAACCAGGCAGGGAAATTTCTGAACTCCATGGTCAAGCCTGAGGAAGAATTGCAGGCAAAGGGGTATGCCTGGAGAGGGGGCTTGCATTTCCTCAGTATCATTCCTCATTTTCCTATCGCTGCACATTGACCTTGGCTTGTCTTTAGGGAGTCTGTTTGGAAGTGGGATTATCTTTCTCTTGCACCTGCTGCCGCAGTGTTAGCTGCATGCCTTTCAGAGGGTAACCTTCCCTACTATCTAACACTGCTCTTTGTTCTTTCATAGGGTGGGAGCCCCGAGGGTAGGTGCGAAGGCAGTTTATTTGCATATTTTCATCCCATTGGTTAGGGAAAGGCCTTCAAGGGTCCTGTCTGATCGCCACAAGATTTTGTGTAAAAGAACCAATGGTACCAATTTATCCTACCAAAGACTCCTCAACCTTGGAGGATGAGTTCTCCACCAGGGGGTAGGAGCAGTATCTGAATTTACTTCTTTCTAGCCTGATCTTGGCTGCTCTTGTTGACAGATAGGCACCCCATTCACACCCTTTTGTCCTCCCAGAGATCCAAGAATCTGATTTTGTAGTCCCAATCAGTGGCAATTTCTCAAGCTCCTTCCCCACCCTGCCCTCACTTCGACCACTTCTCCAGAGCAATGCTTCCTTACTTTATTGGCCAGACTGGGTGGAAAGAGTCTGCTTCCCTTACATAACACCACATGTGCCCTTCCTCCAATTGCCACCTCTCAACCCTGTTCAGGGCCAAAAGGTTTGCAGTCAATATTCATTGAGAGCGAGACATTTGCATATTCTTGTCCTAGTGGTGGGAATAAAATGAGCTTGGGAAAGCTTGGGTTCACCGAGAAGCAATGGCCAACTGACAGGAGCCAGTCCAGAACGCCTCTGCACATTCAGCTAAAAACATGTTTGTGTATACTGCCCATCTCTGGGCTGCTGCCTTTCTGATGGCATTGAGGCATGTGACAGTCAGGCAGAGTTGTTCACCTGGAATGGAAGGCGGTAACACTCCAGGGTGATAAAAGAAAACATAGTGACAGTGACAGTAATATAATACCTTTAAAATTCCACATCTGCCTGGAGGGCCTTTAATCAAAGATTTCAAAGAACATCCCCAGATCTTGCCCATTCATCTGTGCCACCGCCCTGGGAAAGAGCTGGCAGGTAGGTAGCAGAGCACTATAAATAGAGTACTGTATCATTATCTTTGATGTGAACACTATGTATTTAGACAGCATTTCTCTGAAGAGCTAAAGGGCTCCACACACATTCTATTATCTAATTCTAGCTCATTCACCTAGCATCCCCCCAATTGGCTGCCTCGCAGGTAGTTTTGAAAAGCTTTGGGTCCACAGAAGTTCACAGCTCTAATGCCAACTCCTTCTCTCCCACTCCTGCTTAGTTCATAGGCGCTTCCCAGTGCAGCTCCTGCTAACCCTAAGGAGCCAACACCATAGCATGACTCACCTTGTCTATATATCACATGCTTGGTTTTACGCTGTTGACACCAAGGGCTATAGGAAAAAAGCATAATATATTTCCTGACTGTCAGATTACATTTGGGTTTGGTTTGTTGGGTTGCAAAAGCTTCATTTATATGGCTATCAGATGGACTTCATGATTATTATGAAGATACAAGACAGGGAAAGCGTTTGCAGGAGGCACTCACCACACTAAGCAACTAATATGGTCTCTCTGTTCACCTTGAAAATGCACGTTACCTTTAAAAATGACCAGGTGGATTTTTTCCATTGGTAAGAGCTCCTGTACTACCAGGGAGGTGAGGTTCTTCTGTTTTGTACTTACAGTACATCCCACAGTTTTAAAGGGTCAAGCAAGTGTGTAACTCTTTCCTTATTTGTCTTCCTCACTGTCCTAACCTCTACAAGGACTGATGCTATATTTGTTTTCATTGTCTGCATATCTCCAGACTTAAGCACGTGTCCAATGCTTAATAAAAATATTTGTTGAATGAATGAATAATGGAGTGAGTGCCAGTATGAATCACAGTGAGCATGCTCTGGCTTAGAGTTTCTAATCATGCCCTTTTTGCATTGGCTTAAGTTCAATTTTAGGGCACCAGAAGGGCCTCCAGCCCCACTGCGTATCATCACGCAGTCTCACGAACACCGCCCTTCACTCTCCTGGCCCTGGAGGAGCACAGAGGTTTCTTAGGTAGAAGCCATATATTTGCTCTCCCCTCCCCATCCACACCCAACTAGACCTAGTGTCATCCAATAATTTAGTGGAGTCTGGCCTCAGCTGATTTATTTGACATTCTCAGAAACCCAGCAACCTCACCTGCACCTGTATATGTATTATGGTAGGAAAAAAACACAAACTCTGGGGTCCCAGAGATGTGATTTAAAAGTGTGAGCTCTATTACTTACAGCTGTGTGACCCTGACCAAGTTCCTAGCTTCTTTGAGCTTCTGTGTCTTTAGCAGTAACATGGAGAAGGTAGAATCTACATTGGGTGGCATGGGGTTAAACTAGAAGACACAGGCAGCAAGCTCAGTAAGTGACTGTTCCCTGTCCTTCTCCTTTATCCTCAACCCTTCCTTGACTCATCCTCCCTCCTGGCTGCCACTCATCCTTTGGAGGCTTCTAGCTGTCACCCTCTACATTCTAGGCTCCAAGCTGGAAGTGTTGAGACTCAGACTATATTTAGATGCCTTAGGTCTTTTATTTTTTATGCCAGTGTGTGTTGCTATGGTGATGGCAGGGAGGGAAGGATGGAGCTCAGCCATGAAGATCAGTGGATCTGGCTGGGGACTGTGCCTAGTGAGCTGGTGCTCTCTGAGGACCATTGTCTGTTCATTCCATCAGGAGACGCCACCAGGAGAAAGGAGGAGGCACTGCCTATTAAAGGCTCTTAAAGAAAAAGGAACTAAAGAGGGCTGGCTGCTGAAAACTGCTCGTGCCTCTGGCCCAGCCACACTTTTGGCTCCTGGAGCCTTCCTCAAATGGTTTCTCTATCAGTAGAGTCAGGAGGCAGCAAATAGGGTTGGGTCGGGGAATGGCATTGTAATGCTGGAGTTTGTAAGATGCTCAAACCAGACTTCTTCCCAGGAAGAAAGTAGGGAAACTCTTGTCTCACCCAGCTCTGACGGCTTGGAGGAGGAAACAACAGGGTCCAGTGGAGCCACATTTAGGCCTTGTGTCATCATGGATTCCACCAGTGGGGGAACCAAAGTCGCACCAGGGCAGGAAGAATGAGAAGGCTCCTTTACTGATGTGCAAAACTCCATATACTCACTGAATTTGAATGTGGGCATGGCAGACTCAAAGCTGATGATAACAACTTATACTGTAGAGATCCAGTCTTCCTAAAGCTGCTGCTCACACATCATTTCATTGGATCCTCAAAGGGGAACGGTGAAGTAGAATTATCTTTACATGAGGAAATGACATGAGAGGTTGGGACCTTGCCCAAGGTCACACAACTGGTGAATGGCAGAGTATGGATTTGAACCCAGGCCACTTGGATTTCAAATCCAATGTTCTTTGCAATATACCAGTGGCTATCAAAACCAATTTTTTAAAGCCGAAGAAAATGTGTATGAAGAAGGCAGCCTGCAGAGAATTGTGACCAAGCACAGCTGAGAAAAGCACAGGTGCTGCAGTTGAAGTGGAGGAAAACCTCTTGAACAAGCTCTCCTCCCAACCTCTCTGCAGGGAAAGAGTTCTAGGCAGCCCTTCCCAAAGCATAGTGGTGGAAGAGCCCATATTAGAAACATCTGGGGTAACTGTATAAGGGCTGATTCCTAGATCCTCATCCCAGATTCTGATTCAGTAGATCTGGGGTGGTGCCTAGAAATGACATTTAGACAAACATCTCAGGAGGTTCTGACAAATACTAATTTAACTGGAGGTAAACTTGCAACTTGTGAGTCAGAAAGGTGAAAGATGGGATTAATTGCATCACCTCTTTCTCTTTTCCTGATTCATCAAGCTCCTCTGCAGCAGCTGAGATCCCAAAACAATAAGGCTGAATGAGTTTGTTGGGTTTTTCTGTTTGTTTTTGTTTTCTAATTGCCCTCTGGGCCTCAGCCAGTTGCTGAGTTCTGGGCTCTAGTCTACAAACTGATCATTGGTGTCCAGGTGAGGCCACGGCCATGTCTGACCTTAGGGGAGTCATCTCAATACCTAACAGAGGAGATGTCAATCCAAGGACCTCTGGGTGGGGGCAGGGAGGAAGGGTACCTTACTCAAGAGCACACAAGGGATACTTATCAGGTGAAAGTCTCAAAGGAGCATGTGAGATTTGGACTGAAAGTATATTTATTGGCCAAGTACAAAGTCTGGAAGACTATATAAAGACATGAACACTTGATTTCTTACTCATGGAAGGATTGAGAGAACTATATGATAAAGGAAGGAGGTTCTGATGCTGCTGTTGAAGGGGCAGTCAGAGCTGGATTAAGATTTTAGCTCCTCCAAGTCCTGGAGACCTTATGATGCTCCCCTCCCCTATGAGCAATAGATTCCTCTGGGCCAGACACTGTGCTTTAATTTATACAGATAGCTCATTTAATCTTTCAAAGAACTATTAGCACCTCTATTTTGCATGCGAGGAAACAGAAGTGAAGTTAATTTTGCCTGAGATTACCCTGCTAGTAAGTGATAGAACCAGGATTTGATCCCAGTGGTCTGATTCCAAGGCTCACATAAACTTTATGCCAAATTAACCTATAAAATAAGTGTAAGAACTCTAACTAAGCTCCAACAATGAGATTTTTTAAGATCTCAAATTATTTCAATTTTTTTCTTACTTTCTTTTGAGGGCGGGTAACCCTACCTAGCTGTGTCTGGGTAATCCAGTATTGGGTAAGTAAAGAAATGTTTCCAAGAGGGTTATTTTCCCAATTTTCTCCTTTGCTACTTCCTGCTCTTTCAGGAGATTGCACTTTTTAAACTGTCTTTAAAATTTTTACTTACCAAAACCCAACAACAAAGGACGGCAACACATTTATTATGTAATTCCTGCCTGCAAGACAGAGCTGAAGTTCTATCTCCTATAGATACCTTCCCCCATGACTTGATCCACAGGGTCTCTCCCCACTCCAACCCTGGTCCCATTTCCAGTTTGTAGAAATTGCAGAACCCGCAGTCTCTGCCTTGTCTCATTTTCACTGTCCTGTGGGCCCCATGGGGCATGGCTAAGTGGTACACCTCTCTGTTTCTCCAGCTGTTGAGAGAGTGAGGTTAACTTGAGCCATCAGGTACTCATGCAGGAGGAGAGAGTTGAACCAAATGGAAACTGAAATTAAAGGAGGCCAAGGAATTGTGTGCACAGAGGGAGACGAGGATGGGCAGCCTGAATCCATCAGCCTCCTGTGCAATTTCAATGTAGGTGGAAATGCTCTTGAATACATTTCTTCCCCTCCCACTTGTACAGTTCCTGGGATCATAATCTGCTCTATTTATCATTTGTCCTGGGGTCCAGGAGGGAGTAGTAGGGAGAGCGAGAGGAGCAGGGGTAGGAAGTAGACATGACATGACCTAGTTATAACTCATGATCCAAAGGAAGTTGGCTGAATCTGGTTCTAAAGTTTTCATAAGTTCCGATTCAACATGACTGGTTTCTACTGTTCCATGTTGGAGTCTGACATGGCTCCTCTCCCCAGAATCTCCCTCAGATTCTGGCCACACATGTAGACTAATTGGTTTTCCAAGAATCCATCCCTCAACATGAAGCCCTCTGGTTGTGATTTCTTCTCTCAGGATAGCCCTTTACCATTTATGAAATTCTCTCCCATTCATGACCATGCAGGAGTTTCCCAACCACCCTGTGGGGTGGGCAGGGCAGTTATCAGGGATCCCATTTTATTTATTGCTGAGAATGAAATCATGAGGTTAGTTTTAGGGCATCTTGGTCTATTTCCTCTCTCCCAAAGGCAAACGAAACCTATTGGACAGGTAGTTAACATATGTCTTAAGTTTTGGAGAAGGAAGTGAAAGAGCAAAGCTAAAATTAACCACTGTACCAGTTAGCAGACAATGGATCAGGTTTCATGTTCTCAGATGGGTAGTAACAATTTCTAATACCTGAAGGGTAGGGAGTATCAATGATCCTTTGCATTGGCACTAGGCACTTCTGTTTAGTGAGTTATTTTATTTTATTCTCTCAAAAGCCTATTGAAGTCCATGCAGTTACAGTCACTCCCATTTGAGGGGTGTGGCAATTGAGAGAGGGAGGAGGGAAGGGATCTTCAAAAGAAAGCCAAGGATCTTTTCAGTCCTTTATTCTTCCTCCTTGCTTATGAGCTTTACCCAATTCATACCTAGGCATTCTGAAGGTAACAAGCAATGTACAAAGATGGTCCATTCCAATGGACCAGGTATATCACAATATAAGAGAGAAGAGCAGAGATCTTGCTGTTAGCCTGACCCACATTTGAATCACAGCTCTGCTACTTATCTCTGGGTAACATTGGGAAATTACTTCATTAAGCCTCGATTTTCTCATCTGTAAATGGATGACATGAGGATTAAGCGAGATACCCTCCTGCAAACTGCTTAGCACAAAATACTCCATATATACTCACTGCCGTTTGATTGCTGACAACAACACGGTCATTAATCACTGAATCTGTTATAATTAAATGATCCTGAATAAGATCGTATCATCTTGGTTATTGTCCAAGGTCGAGGCAGTATCCCACAGCCTTAGGTATCTTCTCTGTTTCACAAGCTTCCCTCTCCTATTTCCTAAATGGGGCTGTAAAGTTGCTTTTTAAGCATACCCTCTATGAAGAGTAGTTCGAATGCTTGTGTTGTCAACCTTCTGCGGCAGAAGGAGAGAAATCCTGTGGGAGGGTGGTTTTTTTTATCTTTTCACCCCACTGGTCATTATTCAGCTCAGCTTAACACATTTCTGTCTTTTCAATTTTTCCTCACACTCTGTCTAGTCAAGTTTTTAGAAAAGCAAACTTGTCATTGAAATGTTCAGACAGAACACTTAGCATTTTCCTCACACGCACATGCCTTCAAAGTACTTTTCCATCTCTCTCCAGTGTTCAGTCTCCAGAGGGAATGTGGTGCCCAGGAGCATGGCATTTAAGAGAAGGGAACATGGAATATTGTCTGGAATTGCTGTATGCTTAATGGGGCTCAGAAAATAGTCACTGAGGAAGAGGAGAAATGGAGTTGGGGAGAGAAAACAGGCATCTGCCTCAGGTCAGAAAGCTGGATTGCAAGATCTGAAGACTCTTAGGTCTTCAGACTTCTAGAATTCTGTTTCCCAAGTGGCACTTGAAGTATTTGAGAGACAAAAAGTAGTAGAGGAAGAAGATGCCTGGGAAATATTTATTTGTGGTTTATAAAGTGGATGATGGAAGGGACAATGTGGCTGGACAAACTGTGTAGCAGAGGAGAGAGAAGTGGGAAAACTGAGTGCTTCTCAGACTTCAGCAATTGAATCATATCTATAAATTGTTATTGAGCATGGGATAGGCATTAGGGGCTGAAGGAGTCACAAACTTGAATATGTTACTTATAATCTCGGCATGCTACAGATTATAAATGTGGAATAAGAGGGACCTAGAAGCCAATTTCACAGCTTACAGATTCTTGTCTGTGGCACTTTCTCTTGAGCTCTAGTCTTGGAAAGGGGAGTGGATTGGCACCCCATTTTCCATGCACACCAAAATAAACACACAAAACATACAGTACTACTACTACTAATATTAAGACACATGCTAGCACACCACATCTTCCCTTTCCTTCCACACATCCTCCTTGGGCTTGTGTGTGTGTGTGTGTGTGTGTGTGTGTGTATGTGTGGACACTGAAGGTGAAATGTTAAGCTGATTTCTCCTGGATGACAATGTGTGTAGTTTTTGTTGGGGATTATTTAGTGTGATGCCCCTGAGGCTCTTCTCTGACATTTAACCTGCTCACCTCCCCACCTACATTGACCCACATTGAATGAACCCTGATGTATGCCCAGTACCGTGTTTGGCACCTGGTAAATGTCAGGCATTTAAATGTCATAAATGCCATAGCACAGTAAGATGCTATGCTACACAGACATAAATAAAACTGTTCCCTTCCTCTGTAAGAATTCATAGTCCAAAGGGGGAAGGCAAACACGTAAGCAGATATTATAATGAAAACTCAGAGCGATTTGAGAAACTGGGAAGGACCTCATGTCTTTGAAGTTCTTATAGTCCTAAGCCACTATTATTTTAAAATAATAATGACAGCTAATACTTACATTTCATTTAGTAGGTTGTAGGCAGTGTTTCAAGTGCTTTACATGTATTAACTCATCTCCACAACCCAACAGAGTAGAAACTATTATTTTATTTATTATCTTCTTTTAGAGATGACAAAACTGAGGCACAGGAAGGTTAAGTCACTTGCCTAAGATCATACAGCTAATAAATGAAAGAGATAGAACTTGAACTGGCGTAGCCTAGCTCCATAGTCCAAGGCCTTAACCACCGTACTATACTGCCTTTCAAATGAAATAATTAAAACTGCTCTTAAGTCAGACCGGAGGAGATTTTGGTCTCTGTCATCCACTGTCACCTTTAGTTCCCTCTGGCTCCTTTATAACACTGTGCTAAGCGCTTTCAACACATCTCATTGAACCCTCGTTACAGGTGGATGAGGCTGATCCTAGCAGGGCGGCTGTTACAGACTAAATGGCTGTGGCCCCTGAATTCTGGAGTTGCAACAACAAGAGGATACATTTTTTCAGTGCCCTCAGCCTAAGACCAGCCATGCCAAGCCCTCTGCTCTGGGGATGAGTTTGTATCCCCCTCTCGCTGGGTCTGAGTCAGGTTCCATGAACAGGCCCCTACTACACGGAGCGGTGCCGGAGGGAAGGCGGCAGGGGCGTCAGCTGATGATCCCCTTGTAGTCCCAAAGGTCCCAAATCGCTGAAGCCTGGGGGCTGCTGCCGCTGTCAGCTTCCACCGGTAACCGTACCCAAAGTACACCTCTTACCACCTTTGATGACAGTCCAAGAAGACAGGAATTCTTCTAGGATCTGTAGCCACCTAACACATTTTTAAAATCATTGCCCAAAGGAAAAAATAACTCAGGATTATCCTATCTCTAGATGTCCTGGCCAAAGCCCAGACTAGAATATTATTCTGATAATCATCATAAAGGTGAGAAAAGGAAGTTTGGCATGAAGAATAGAGAACAGGCAGACGGGCAGATGGCACTCGGTAGGAGTACAGCCTTCCTAGGAAGGCTCTTGGGTTGCCGTGCAACTTCCATTCATCTCTTTAAACTTCCTGGAACATTGGCTGCTGATGCGCACTATCCATCCATCGATGGCCCAGCAGCCATATAAGCACTCTCCATCAATGTCCACAGGGGCTTATGTCCAACCAGTTCAGACACTTGCTACTTGACCTCATTTATCTTCACTTTTTTTATTGCCCTGCTATTAAAAAAAAAAAAATCTTGAGTGCTACCATCTCCTCTTTTTCCTGTCTTAAGTAGTTACTCTTTAACAAATATTCCATTTTCTGGATGTACAGAAAAATCACTTGAGTTGCCATTCACAATTTCAGCTCTTAGGCAAATCAAACAATTTCAAAACAATTTCTACAAAAGCTAAAGTGGAAAAAAAATTCAGCATCATCACTTAAACACTTTTGCTTCATGGAATCTGAGCTCCATGTATTGTCTGTCATTCCTACTTTGTAAAAGAAACTCACAGGCCAGGACTTTGAAACCCCCATGACTGCCAAGTAGGAAATTACCTAACCGGTCTTCCAAATATTTATGGTGCATCTATGTAGGTATGGCAATGTGTCAGAAACTTAAGAGATTATAAGCCTAATTGTCCGCCAAGAGAGTGCAAGATATGTGCCTAATAGGTAGTATTTGATAGCTACAGAACAGGTGCTACGGGAAGTGTGCAGTCAGTGGAGAGGATGATCACTTTGCAGGTAGTCATTAAGAATACACAAGGTTCAGGTAGGTAGGTGAACAAGAGGGGAGAAGAAGGTTACAAGCAGTGCAGGACTGAAAGAAGAAAATACAAAGTACATTCAGCAGGCAATGGGTCGACCTGTTGGCCAAGCAGGAGGGCTGAGGGAGCACTTAAATAGTGACCTATGTATCCAGTTAGTGATGTTCTGAGAAATAACAAAACCTCTTATCTAGATAGGAGTTCTTTATGGATAGAATCTATCTCAGCAGGTTTTTGGGGGCAACCAGTGCCTACCACCTCTGATAGACACTGCTGCTTCTTTCCTAAGGGTTGGCTTAGCAACACGATCCTCCAAGCTGCACCAGCCAGGGATGACTCTGTCCTCCCTGTTATCCTCAGGTGATGCTCCCTTCCCGGGCAGGCTATAAAAGCTTCTCCCGCTGCTTCCTGCCACTGTCTGCTGACATCTGAGTCAGTTGCCTCAACACTGAAGACTTTGGTACCTGGCTCACAGTCTTCCTGCCAGCATCCCGGGGTGGGGGGGTGTTAGCGGCCCCAAGATGACTAATCCCACATCCTTGCCCCTCAGTGCCTTGACCCTCTTATCTTGAATGACATTCGCCACTGCTTCAGCCATGGCTCTCAATCCACACCCCGAGCTTTATCACCACCTAGAACTGCTCCACCTCTGAAATAAAAATTCACACATCCCAAAGCTGAAGTTAAATACTTTGTCAAAGCTGTTTCTCCTCTTTTAATCCCCAGGTGAGTGGATCATAGCACCATCAATCCATTCCTGTATGCTGGATCCCTCTCTTGCCTATCCCCCCTTCCAAATCAGGCATCAGGTCCTGTTGTTTCTACCTACTTACAGCCTGTGAATACAATTTCTTCTTTCTAGTCTCCTATAAAACTCCTCCTCACTGACTTCCATCACCTCTGGCCCAGATTCCAGTAACAGTCTCCTAACTCATCTCCCTGACCTAATTCACGCCCACTCACTCAGTGTCATTCTCCCGTCACAGCTGTAGCCATCTGTTCAAGTTGCAAATCTCATTTGGCCCCTCCTTCCCCCTTTAATGGTCTTCACTGTCCTCCAAACTGCCTCACATGGGGTAAGAGGTCATTTTCTGGAATGCTCTTACTTGCACTCATCCTGCCCAGTTCCCGCACATCCTCAGGATCTCAGACGTCACCTTCTCTGAGAGTCTTTTCCCAAACTCCTTAGGCTGGTTTGGTGAGTCTCTCAGGTCCTCCCACCTGTACTCTGTGCTTGTCTCCGTCAGGACACTTGACACTCTGTCAGGACACACTCAATTGCAACTGCTTGTTTGTAAGACCATCTCCAACACCACGCACAGTTTCCAGAATGTAGCAGGAGTTCATAAATGCTTGTGAAGTGACCAAAGGAATGAATAAATGAATGGATGGATGGATGGATGAGAAAAGCATTTTTGAACTCAGAAAGGGGAGGTAACAAAGTAAAAGGTAAATTTATGGTTTCACACTGAGGAAGGTGGGGGTGGTGGAGCAATGGACATAGAGAAGGACTTCTAGAAGAAGAGGAGTTGGTTTTGGTAAATGAAAATGCTGCTTTCGCCCTGGCTGGTATGGCTCAGTGGATTGAGTGCTGGTCTGTGAACCAAAGGTCGCTGGTTCGATTACCAGTGTAGGGCACATGCCTGGGTTGCGGGCCAGGTCCCTAGCAGGGGGCGTGCGAAATGCAACCACACATTGATGTTTCTCTCCCTCTCTTTCTCCCTCTCTTCTCCTCTCTAAAAATAAATAAGTAAAATCTTCTTTAAAAAAGAAAGAAAGAAAATGATGCTTTCAATTTGGGCATGCTGACTGGGAAGGTGTCGGTAGATAGAAGGGAACAAAGCCCAGGAGACACAGATTTGGGATATATAGAAAAACAGTATCTTTGAAGCAATCTGCACAGACGATGTCTTCATTATAGAATTCATAGAAAGAAGAGGAGAGGACAGAGGGTTCTTCCTGAAGGACATTTTACCAATTATCCAGGTAATTCAGGTCTTTTCCCCCCTTTTCTGAATAACTGTCTCCATTTTTAAAAGATTTTACTTATTTTTTTAAAAAAGATTTTATTTATTTTTTAAAAGGTTTTATTTATTTATTTACTTTTAGAGAGAGGGGAAGGGAGGGAGAGAGGGAGAGAAACATCCACATGTGAGAGATACATCGTATCAGTTGCCCCTCACATGCCCCCAACTGAGGACCTGGCCCACAACCCAGGCATGTGTTCTGACTGGGAATCGAACCAGTGACCTTTTGGTTCCCAGGCTGGTCCTCAGTCCATTGAGCTGCATCAGCCAGGACATACTTATTTATTTTTAGAGAGAGGGGAAGGGAAGGAGAAAGACAGAGAGAGAGAAATATCAATGTGAGAAATACCAACCTGTTGCCTCTCATATGTGCCCTGGGACCAAAACCTGCTACCCAGGCACATAACCTGACCAGGAATCAAACCAATGACCCCTTGCTTTACAGGACGATGCCCAACCATCTGAGCCACACTGGTCATGGCTCCATTTTTTCTTTATTTTTTAAATTTTGAAGATCTGTTGTATGTGTATGTTTTCTCCTAACTACTCTTGCTCTCTTTTTTGAGCATAGTTTGCTAACTCCAGTCATATTAATAACCTCATCACAAAATTAGGCCATTGTGACTTATGTTGGCTCTTTTTATGCAGTGTGACAACTATTTTTCAATTGGCTTTTACTAATTGCTCTCGAAATATAATTTCCTTGATCAACATTGGCTGGCTATTGATCCATCCCTGTTTTATCAGAAATAGTCTTACTCTCCACCCTGCATCCTCTAAGTTGATTTTTAATAAGAAATTCTATGTGCTGATTTTTCTTCTCCTTCATTTCAAATGAATATTTGTGAGCCCTTAAACATATCGCATAATATGGGTACATCCTTATTATGCCTACTTATCAATCTCAAAAGCTCAGTCCTCTTAGTGGATGAAAGTACCGCACATTGGCTCTTCACAAGAGCTACATTTTACCAGAAGCCAAAATCAACCAACATTTTCCAATCTGGAGTATAAAGGTTTTATTTAGCAAAATCACAATTATTTTTCAGGGTCAAAATATAAATACAAGAGTACTTCATATATCTGGTAATGTTCTTTCCTGGCAAGGGAAGAGTCTTTGGTCTTTTGAAAGAACTTGTATATGGTACTCTTTATTCTAAATAAACCCAATATATCACATTTCTGATTCTTACAGAATTACTACAGCATGTCCTTAATGAATCTGTACAGCTGGACACAGAGCTGCTGTGGAAGTATACAAGCGCATCCCAGTTGTGTGAGCTGCCCTGGTCAAATCTAGAAGTCTCTACGTGTAGGAAAAATTTTGTTCTAGGGACAAAGCCTTCTGAGGGGTCATGAACTACTTTGATAATTCAGGTGCCTTTTACCAGAAAATCATATACAGTCACACAACATTCTGTGTATAATTTAAGAGGGTCCACAGACGCTATGAAAGCCCAGTCATTGATCCCCTAAAGGTTATTGGGCTCCAGGTTAATAATCCCTAGACTAAGAGCTGAAGATCACTTGTTGGTGGGTGAGGGATTTCAGCAACCTCAGACTGTGCAGACAACAGCTGCAACGCAAATGTGAACTGCTGGGCAGTAGCTACAACTCTCAGAAGAGGAAGCATGGCTTGTGCACAATCATGCCCAGAATGGCACTGAGTGGGCTGCCATCTTTCCTTCTGCAGGATACCAAGTTTTCTACCCTTTTTATTAAGAGATTGTATGTCAACAGAGCTCTGATTGTACAATGGAAGTCAGTGCAAAATAGCTCCTTCTTCTAAACAAAAATTTGCCCTATGACCATTTCAGCTAAAGCAAGATGGCAGGGAGGCGAGAAGGAAGCTCCCCTGTTGAAAAGCTGCTCTTTCTGCTCTTTCCCACAAATCCCTCGCTCCTCATTCTAACACCTGACAATCCCTTGATTTCCACTCACTTTTATTAGATCCCATTTCATTTTCTTGAAGCTGGCACCTGAAAATCCTGTCAGTTGCAATCATTCAAATGTCTGGAATTTATCTCATTCTGTATTGCCTCGTGCGTATCTGATTTCTGAGTCTCACACCTTTCCTTTGAATCCTACAGGCAGCTTGGTGCTTTGGATCATTGGAGCCACTACCTCCTAGTCCCTTTTTAACTTGAGACAACATAATCTCCCTCAATCAATATTTTTTCCCAGACTTAACTGACCTTTAATTTTTCAAAATTATGTTTAAAAGTATGACCTGAAAAATATGCCAATCACTAATTACAAACTATTCTGTGATCAGCTTCACCTATGTTACCGTCACCCTCATAAATGCATTAACTAAACCCATTAGTTACTCAGACAATTTGAGACTTTCTTCTCTTTCCAAAGAAAAATCCTCTGAAACACCACCATGCTACAGATACAGTTTTCAAGCCAACATTTCTCACCATGTTACTTGTTATCCAATATCCCCCAACCCATATACTTTGTCCAGGTTGTTCTTTGAATCTACTCTTTAAAAAAATCCTCTCAGCGTTCTTGAGATCCTAACCCCACAAATATTTTTGAAGACACTTTATTCTTGTATCCTTAACATAAGGGCCTTACTGCCCTGTCTTTTGTACCTGGGCCTCCAACAATACTCAGCTACGTGCCTTTCCCAGGTTCTCACGCTCTCCTGGATGTTTGTTAGTGTGGTTGTTTCCGTCTGCAAACCTCTTCCACTTCCCCATTTGCCAAGTGGAGAGACTTGCCTCAGTGCTCGCAGGACCATTGCAAGGGTGAGACGAAAAAACGCATATGGTGGCACTTTGTTGTTAAATCCTTTCTAGGGGAAACATGGTATGCCCTTCTCTAAACACAGAGGCCACTGTAGGGCTAATAGGTCTGCTTTGGTAAACATACGGCCAGGGCGGTCAACTGCTTCAAGAGCTGGCCCAACGCGCCTTTGTCAAGGAGCCAAGGTGAGCCTCCTCACATCCAACATCCACTTTCTTTCCTCTCCTGGCTCCAGTGCCAAACAAAGCTTCTGGATACTCTCCCTCTGCCACTGCTCAGAAACTCTCTTCAGCTCAGTCTTTGGCCATGGAAACAGATCCTCAGTCTCAAGGCTACCTGTTCCATCTCTTAGAACACGCCTCTGGGTACTTGCCCTAGCTAACGAGTTGGGCTGAACCTCAGTGAAACCTGACAGGCTGTTCCTTCACTGGCGCCCACTAGCTTATGCAATATCCAGGATGCCTCTGTAGAAGGCAGCCAGCCCTGTCTAAGACCTGGTGATGACAGCTGGCCAGCCAGTGTGGGCCAGCATGGGCAAGGTGCCCGTGGGCTCCAGCTAGCTGTGACTGCTTCCTTCCTTGCTGACCTTTGCATAAATAGCTTACAGCAAGTTCCCAGTCTGCTTGACTGAAAAGGAACATCTTTGACACCCATTCCATGGCCTCCCCTCCAAAGGGAGGCTGTGGTAGAAAGACAGAGGCTTTAGAGACCTGGGTTCAAATACCAGCCCTGCCACCACCATAGAAACTAGCACACAGAACACAACCTGGTTGCGTCATATTTATCATCTGTAAAATGGGGATAATAAAGGCTGTATTATGTTGCAAGGATGACCAACAGTCTTGTAGCTGCCCAGTATTCAGTGAGTGCTCAGTAACTGACGTTTCCTTTCCCACCCCTCAAACAAACAGTCCCCCATCATTGGGATATCGTATATCTCTAATAGAAACATGCATGCAGACCCAAATCCACAAATAAAAAATATTTGAAAAATAAATTTGGGGGTGAGGTGAATTCATCTTACTTGTGCAACCTGCTGAAATCCAAATTCGAGGTTCTGCATCTGCCCCTCTCCCCAACAATGGAGAACACAGCATGAACTCAGTCCTTCCTGATCATGGAAAGGGGAGGGTGAGGGGAACGGGGCTCACTCTGTCAGCCTGGCTCAGGATAAAGACAGACTGTCCCCCCTGCTGTTGGCAGGGAGGAGCTCCATGCTGGGTACAGCTCAGCAAAACCCCGCGGCTGGCCGTGTATGACAGCAATAAAAATAATTCCCATCTGCAGAGGCTGCTTATGTTTTCAGAGCACTTTATCTTCTTTGATCTGTGCCCCCCCCCCAATATCCATGTGACACGGGCATTATCGTTTCCATCTGACAGACAAGGAAATGAAGCAGAGAGCAGAGTGTCACGAGTGGCTGTTAGGAATCAGACAGAGCTCTGTTCACATCCTGGCTCATCTGTGTGACCTTGAACTAGCTGCTGACCCTCTGGCCCCAATTTGCTTGTCTGTAATCTGGGCCTGAAAGCACTCATCTCATTGGATTGTTGAGAGGTTTGTGAGAGTTTGTCACATGGCAGAAAGAATGGAGGCTCTGGAGGCCTGTATTTAAACTCAAGGGTAGTAGGTGTTAGTTCCAAAAGGGCACCTCACTGCAGGTCAGCAAAGACCTGGTCCCAGGACCCAGGTGTCCTTATTCCAGAGCCTGCATGCTTCTAGAACTTCTGTTTGGATGTTTTTTATCCCGGGGTTCTTGAACTGTGTCTCTCCTGAGAGGACCCCTGGACCCCCTGGCCACCCAGTGCTGGGAGGACAGCTGTGGGACGAAGTGGAGAAAAATATACTTCCTGTTGGGACTGGATATCAGGTCTGGTGTTCCTACTACTGACACAAAGGCCAGGAATCTGAATCCCCAGCCAGGCGCATTCAGTGCCTTAGTTTCTCCATCTGTGAAAAAGATGTGACTTACTTTTGCCTTGACCTTTCACATTGTCACATGGACCGTGACAACAGCTTCCTGCCCAGGCTCCCTGTTGCCCTTGGCCCTCGCAGCTGTGCCTTTTTCTCCATTTTCCTGCCCTTCACTTGGGCCCTGACCCACTCCCTGGAACGTGGAGTTTTAAGGACACTATGGTTGCCTGAAGCCATATGAGACATGGGAGTGTTGATGCAGGTGTTTTCATGTGCATGAAGAATCAGTGAAAGATAGCCTGAAGAGATGGAGGGAAAGGAGGCAGAGATGCAGAGATAAGCACGTAAGAAACCACGGGGTTCCAGAGGCAAAGACAGGAGGCACTGGCAACATCCCCATTCCTGTGTGCAGCACCTCAGAGGGCCTGTTTGCCCCAACTTGAGTTCTGCAAGATACCTTTCTATCTTATGCATTCAACATTTTTTTAAAAGCTTTATTTGGTGGGTTCCTGCTTCTGGAAACTAAAGACAGTGGCAAGGATAAGGTACCCTTCCTACCTTGCCCATAGGTTGCTACATTGCTGATGAAATGACAATCATCTGTTGTTCCTGGTGGTGTCCAGTTGCCACGGTAGCTGGGCAAGACCCTAGACTTCAGAGGCTATCACCGAACACAAGCTATTGACAATGAACAATCAGGCCACTGTAGTTCCAGGACAGTTGGCCTCTGCTTTATTGTGCAAGAAGATTGCAGCTGATGTATCTTGAACTTTTCCTTAGACATTCCCAAGTGGGAGAAAATACAGAGTGGTGATAAAGGGCACACGTTCTGGAGCCAAACTGTCCAATTTTACATCACAGTTCTAACCACTTACTGGCTGTGTGACCTTGAGCAAATCACTCTCTCTCTCTGTGCCTCAGTTTACTCATCTGTAAGATGGGGCTATTTATGGTACTCACCTCACAGAAATACTGTAAAGATCGAGGCATACGTAATAATCAATAAATCCTCAACACATGTCCCCTATGACCCTCATGTCCTAAACAGGATAGGGAAAGCGTTCAGAGGACAGGTTGTGGCAGGCGAGACTGGGAGTGGAGTTTGGTTTCATCGCCCCCACTTTGGATTTGTGAGGGATACAGAAGGAAGCTGGTAACTTCAGAGAACACCAAGGCTTTGAAGAAGGGCAGATTGAAAGAGAGATCATCAAAGAGACTGGCGGGTAAAGAAGGAAGCAGCTTGCCGAGCTCAAGGAAGGCCCTCAGGGCCCCCTCTCGGGGGAGGGACTGGAGAAGAATCTGGGAAGTGAAATGCTGTCCTGAGAGAGGAGAAGCCAGACTGTGGGGCTGCACAGGTAAGGACGCCCCACGGCCTGGGAGCATGAACGGGGGCACAGACCTACCAGCCACATTTGGGGGGCCACGGGGGCTCGAGAGAGACGAGGCAACAAAACCGGCTGGCGATGTGAGAAGAATGGCAATGCAGGGGATTCAGAATGAGACTCTTAAAAATCTTGACTGTAAAGACTTTTATGAATTTGGATACTGCCCTCAGAAAACCTTTGAAGAAGAAGGAAAAAAACCCACATCTTTGAGGATGAGTGAAATCCCTGCCGCACATCTGCAGACTACTTTGCGCTCATCAATACAAAGTTACTATAAATGAGTCTGCACAGAAAGAGGCTGAAAATGTACGACAGGCCAATGATATGTTCCTGATTTAGGACTGCAGATTCTCAAATTGGGTGGGTTGGCTACAAAACCTGGCCCTGCTGCCAAGTCACTCCATGACCTTGAGTAACTTCTCAACCGCTCTGTGCCTCAGTTTCCCTGTCTGTAGAATGGAGATAGTGAGGATCTAGTCCATAGAATTAGGGAAAAGAAAAATGAGTTAACATGTATCCAAAGCCTAGAACACCCTGTCACCACAATAAGGGCTCAATGAGCATTAGCTCTTAGCTCCGCCTGTGGTTTCTGTTTCTTCGTGAGGTACTGTACACGGATGTGCATATGCACACACACGCATTTCAACAACTCCAATTACACAGCCAACCCATTATCAAGAGCTCTCTCAGGTGTAAGAGCAGGGTGAGGGCACAGTCTGGCTGAAGAGCAGAAGCGAAGGTTCTGAGAACTCCAGCAGCCAAGGGATGAACTGGGTACAATGTTCCAGCGCCAATCCCACTGTCTGCCTCGTCTGAGCCCCAACCCCGTCTTTGGGTATAAACCTCCAATGTGTTAAGACTCCCTCTCTCCCCTGCTGTTATTTGCTGCCTTCCTTACTGCAGAGCCTGGGGGCGCCAGCCCTCTCTGCTCTGCTGCCCTTCCTGCCCTGCCCCTCCTGTCCCCTGGGAGGGGAACCCCTGAGCAGCAGCATTTGTCAGTCACACTCCCTGGTTCAAGTGACACCCTCTCTGGGGCTAACTGAGCTCATGGAAAGGGAGATCAGAGGCTCCCCTGACATGTGACCAGGACAGCTGTCATGGCAAGTGTCCACGGGCTTCCACTGGGATGGAGCCAGCCAGCAGCAGCCGCCCCAGCTGCCCAAGGGGCGTGTTCCATCCTTTGTCCCTTTGGTGACACCCTCCCTTCCTGAGGTTTTCCTTCTCTTCTTATCTCTTAAAAATCTTCTCTCTGTCCCTACTGCCCCCTCTCCCTCTCCCAATCCCTATCTCATCACACAACTGCATGGGCTAAAAATACTTCTGGCAGCCGTGATCAAACTCAAACTGAGCAAGATGCAGATTTAATGAGGCTTCCATGGAAACAAGGTTCCTTTTGCCAGGCAGAACGTGTCTGCGCCAGGGGAGGGGGATGGACAGGGGAGTGTGTGGCGAGGAGATGGAGATGTTGGTTAGCTGGGGGCAGAGGGCAGTCACAGGGAGCTTGTCAGCCCTGCAGCCTTTCTGGATGGGGTTCAGCCTGCAGCTGCACCCACTGGAGACAGCTGTCCTGGTCAGGAGCATTCTAAGAGGCACGCTGTGTGGGCTTAGCAAAGGGACCTACAGCTTCTTCCGGGATGGAGATAAATATTTACCATGGGAGTCCCTTAAACAGTCAGACACTTGGCAGCTGAAAGAGAAATAAATTATAACATAAACATAAAAAGCTGCCGACTCTAGAGTCCCTGATAATGCTCCAACTGCAACCGCGAGGATGAAGAGGAGAACGGTGAGAAGGGTCCGGCACACATGAAGACAATTTCTGCCCTGCAGGCTTCCTTCTCGTGAGGAAGCATTTCCCTCCAGCTCATGGTTCTCTGGGATGCTGGCAGCATGAGGTTCCCAAAAGAACCTCAGAGGGAATGGGGAACCCACCCTTCCACGGCACAGCTGTCAGGTGGTTAAACCACCCCGGGGTTCACCTCACTGTAGCACCTACTGCCGTCCGGTTACCTCTCCCAGGCCCTTTCCCTTCTTCTGGCTACTTTCCACTGGAAACACTGAGTTGTCACATCCTGAGAAACAGTGTGTGTGTGCTGATTAAAAGCAGGGGTCTGCAAACTATGGCCCGCAGGCCAAATCTGGACCAAGTTTGGCCCACGACCTATTTTTGTGGGGCGTGTGATTTCAAAATGACTCTTAAACTTTTTTAAAGAGTTGTGAAAGGAAGATGGAAGAATACATAACAGAAACCACATATTGCCTGCAAAGACCAAGATATCTACTATCTTCTCTTTACAGAAGTACTTTGCCAAGTCCTGATTAAGAGCAAAGGCTATGGAATCAGACAGACCGATTTTGGTTCAAATCTCAGTTCCTCCATGGATAAGCTCAATTAATTTATGGAAGTTACTTTATCTCTTTGCGTCTGAGTTTTCCCAGTTGTAAAGTTACGCTCAGAGTACCTATCTCGTGGAGAATGAAGATACCAGTTCAGCACAGTGTTAGTTGCGTGAATGCTCTATAAATGGTAGTCAGCGCTACCATTGGGAAGGATGAGAAAGTATGTTTGAAGTACAGCAGAAAAATGATCTAGATCCTTGTCTGCAATCACCCCAATTGCAAATATAATTCTCCTTGGTTTGGGCTAGGTATGAGATATGCATCCTCACAATTGGTTCAGGAATGAGAATTCTCAGAGTTTGGAGGTGTTCCAGGGGTGCAGGGATTCTGGGCCAGGAGTCTGAAAATGGACCTGATGATGAACACCTAAAGCCAGAATCTGCTATTTACCCACATCACTACCTCATAGCTTTGTGCCGTAAGTCTGATCCTATTATGCACAAGACCTACTAAAGCCAACGCCATCATGGTAAGGACCTTGTGCTGACTTACCTATGGTCTTCAGAATTGTGGGACAGTGGAAAAGTGGCAAAGAATATGCAGTGAGAAATCAGACAGTCTTTAATAGTGCACAACTATACTGGCCTACCTTTTTCTCATCTTTATCAGTTAAAAAGATTGATAGATAAATGAGTTCAAAAGCCCCCAAAAGACACTAACACTGCATTCATTCATCCCTCAGAATAAATAACTGAGCTACTGAGCCAAAGTGGTGCTGAGAAGATAGTGCTGATGAGGTCAAGGTTAAACCTGGATCAGCCACTCAGCTTTGTGTGGTCAAGAATTCCAATGGCGTTCCCAGCAAGTTGTCATGTGAAAATCCATGCTAGGTGGAGGATGCGGACTCAGCACCTTCTATCTAGGGAAAACAGCACACAGATGACCACAGGCTTTGTAGATTGACGGCTGATTTTTGGCACAAACTTTATTGGCTTAAAATAAAAAGGAGGCATCAGAATTTTTGAAATATATTTTTGCAACAAGAAGGCCAGCAACTTTAAATTGTAACAGGATGGCAGGCCAAGAGCAGACATGGGGCAAGTGCTCCATGCAAGCACTGATAAAAAGCAAATGATTATAAACCTATATAGAGTTTTCTCTGTGCTCACTGCTTTCATTAAGGGCCTAAAAAGCCAACATGATTCCAACCCGAAAAACTGAAAACCTACTTCAAAAAGAGGACTATATTTTGTACACATTTTTCCCTATGAGGTTAGAAGGAACCCAAGAGAATGGGAGACTGGTACAACACATCAAAAGTAAATAAATAAATAGATAAATAAAAGTAGAAAAGAAGTAAAACTATTTGTAGACAACATGGCTGTTTATATAAAAATTCTAAGATAAATATAAAAACTATTTGTTGCTAATAAGCAAATTTAGCAAGGTCATAGGACATGAGATCAATATACAAAACTCAATTGTGTTTCTATACACTAGCAGCAAACAATTGGAAAATAAATGTTTTTAATTTTTAAAATTTTAGTTAACATAGCATCAAAAATATTAAAAGAATCTTTGAAATCAATTTAAGAAAACATGTGTAAGATATCTACACTAAAACTATAAGACATTCCCAAGAGAAATTAAAAATCTAAACAAATGGAGAGATACATTATGTTCATGGATTAAAAGCCTCAACACTGTTAAGATTTCATTTCCCTCCAAATTGGCCTATACATTCAACACAATGTTTCCAATTATAATCACAATGAGTGTTTTAAATAAAAATTATAAGCGTTTCTAACATGTATATGCAAAGGACCTACAATAATCTTTGAACAAGAACAACAAAGATGAGGAACTTCCGTTACTTAGTAAAAGGCCACAGTAAGTAAGCCAGTGTGGTACTGGCGAAAGGATAGACAGATCAGTGTAATAGAAGAGTGAATTTCTAGTTTCCATTAAGGATAAATTGATAGATAGAAAAATTTTAGGTATACTATCCTAAGAAAAATAAGCAACCTGAAGTATAATAAGAAAACCTTTAATACATGTGCACAGTGGGCACTCTGTGCAATGATTGCAACTCAATATTACAAAGAACAGGAACACTGAAAAAGATGTATCAATGTTATGGATATGACAGTGACCATTACTATTCCCCTTCTTAGAGCATGTGCATCTTGTCACACATATGACTAGGTAAAATTTATTTTGCAATTTCTTTGTGCTAATAGGCTCGCATGCATTTTTAATTTTGTTTCATGAAATAAAGAAATACTCCTGAAAAATAGACTATATTCAATATCTATAAATTGAACTAGTTTTATTATAGCAGGAAGTTTAGTATTTACAGAAGCCTGAGTAACTGAAGAATCATCTTTATGATACAAATAATCATTCCATACATTGTTGATTTGGGAAGTTCACAAACTGGTAACTCCATCTTAGTAATTTTATAATCATGATAGTGGTCAGGTTGCTACTGATGGCAATGAGAATGGATAATTACCCTTCTAGGAAGGAGGCTATTGTGCCTTGAAGAGAGCCAGGGTGGGACAGTGATATCACTAAGCAACTGGGAATTTCATAATGATGGAGGGGCTCAAGGTTGGGCCCATGTTCAATTGTATCTACTTGTGTCTGCCCCACTACCAGCTGGTGAAGACGTGAGGACAGACTTGATTTTGTATCTCCAATGCCAAGGCGAGGACTGGACCTATGGGAACCCAAAAGATAGAGGCTCTCCAGGGGGCGGGAAGACTTTCCAGAGACTGAGATTTCAGCTGCGTCACAAAAGATGAGAGAAAACTCCTCTGGTGATGAAGAGCATTCCCGGCTAAAGGATCAGACTGAACAAAGACAATCAGTTCAGGATCCCTCAATTAGTGTAGTTTGGAGGAGCAATAAAGAATAACAGAGAACAGATAAAAGCTGAGGCTGGGAAGGTAGGTTAGGTCTGGTTGTTCTGACCTCAACAGAATATGATGGAATCTGATTGTTTTATATCTCTTCATCCGGTAAGCAACTCTTACTGGGTCCCAAGACTAAAAGTAGTAAAGAAATAGGAAATCAGTCATGGTGAAGCCAGATTCCTTCTATACCTACTGTGGCTGACACATTTTATAAGAAACAGACTAGCATGTTTCACACTTGTGCTGTAATAAATGTTGCTGGAAGCCCCGGACTGCTTGTAGACAAGCATCTATACATCTGATCTTATCAGCAAGGGCACTCCGGGCATTTCCAGTCTCAGTGTGGGGAGGCATTTGGCTTGCCCTGTGCACAAAGCCTTGGGACATTTCCAGTAAAAGTCAACCTCTTGATTTGTAGAGATACTGTAGTAGGTTAACTCGCACAAACCCCGTTCAGTGGGGTCCTAACATTATCCACAACAGCCTTTGAGGGCCACAGCTCATCTTTATATATAAGCTGATTTATACCATAGGGATGCAAGATGGGTAAGTCTGCAAACTCAGGGCAGAAGTCTTCATTTCTGCACATTTGCTTATCCCAGAAATGACTCCAGCAGAAGCTTCCTACGATCCTTTCAAATTTGGGGCTGGGGTGGAAAACGATTAGAGAGAGATTGAGGTACCAGAGCAGACACAATTTGCCACCCAGATACATTTCCCTTGTTCTTGTTCTTCTCTGTTTTCTTTTTCAAAAACCTCCTGTCATTATCCAGGTCAGGTCTTACAATCTGTCTCTCGCCTCTGACACATGTTTGGCATCATGCATGTGATTGCCCTTAGCCCTTCTTCTCTCAGTCATGTTTACAATGACTTCCTAAAGGGCAGCTTCCTGCCCTGTCATGTCCACTGCTCTCTGATAGCAAGAGCTTCATCTGTCTGATTCATTGTCATATCCCCAAGGCCTGGTACAGCCTGGGACATAGTAGAGACTCAGTAGAAATTCACTGAACATCTGGATGAGCAGCCTGAGTTATTTCTGAGGTTCTCTTCCAAAGGAGCAGTGGAGACAGGCTCCTCTGTGTGACTCAACTGAAGGTTGAAGGTTGTAGATCAGGAAAAGGGGCTCAGCACCGCCTTTCCTCTTTTTATTCTTACAATGTCCCTATCACGACAGGGGCATTGTTTTCTCTTGCTGCCTCATTTCCTCTGAGACTAGACAGATCGCTGGGCTCCTCCCAGAGCAAAATGCCCCCTTTGTGAATCGGAGTTCTGTCTCATAGTGTTTGGCAGGAGGACCCGTTCTGAATTAGAACAGCTGCCACTCATAGTGACACAGTCCAAGTATACTACAGTTTATTTAAGAAGCTGTCATCCCTGGGTAAATTAGCTTTTAAAGAGCCATCCTACTATTTTAGAATGCAAAAGTACCCGAGAGTTTCCCGGGGCTTCCTAGTATATTGAGAAGAACATCTCAACCCCTTACTGTGCACACGAGGGCCCCGTCTACCTCTGCACTTTCACCACCGTCCTGTCCTGCTGGCCTTCCTTCTTTTTCGTTTCTTCTCCAGGCTCTTCCCTGCCTCAAAGTCTTTGCATTTGATGTTCCTCTGCCTGAACTGCTCTCTTATCTATCTGCCTGTTTAACTTCTGCACCTTAACTTTTGCTTTCAAGGGGTTTTCTCAATATAAAGGACACACAGTGTTTTCAATTGAGCGTCCTCTATTTTTTTTTATAACACTGGCACCTTTCATAAATTGTAATTTATGTATTTATTTATCACTTAAACCAGTCTTTCCCAGGGGGGCTGAAAATTCCTCAAGAGGAGGGATTTTGCTTTCGTTACCACTGCACTCTCATCACCTAGCAGTTACTGATGCATAAATGATCCTTTTTAAATATTGTATCACTCATTAAAGGAACAAATAATCTATCCTACCTGGCCACCTCCCCTCCTCCTTTTCAGTGCAGAAATAACCTCCGCAAACACATAGCACAGAACGTCTCTGACGGTTTCAGTGTCAGGTTGCCCCGAGTTATTTTTACGTCAAGTCCACAATGCCCTTCCTCTGAAGTCCACCAGCCAATTTTCATTTTACAGTATTGGGACACATAGGACACCTCTTGCTCTTCCACGGATCAGATTTTCAAGTACCAGAATTTCTCTTGTTTAATCCTCACCTAAGGCTATGCTTATTGATGGGGCGGGGGTGGGGGGAGAAGAGGAAACATTAATTGGTTGCCTCTTGTATGTGCCCCAACCGGGGTTTGAACCGGCAACTTAGGTATGTGCCTTGAGTGGAGACTGAACCCACAACCTTTTGGTGTACTAGATGACACTCCAGCCAACTGAGCCACCCAGCCAGGGCTCAAGTACCAGAATTTCAAGCCACTGTTACAATCCAAAATACTACACTTACCCTGTGTCTTATGTTCATCATTAATGTCCTAAATAGAGTCTGTTACTTTAAGCAAAATGATATATAACGAAACCAGTTTTACCATATTCTAATTGATATAAACAAGAGTGAAGTTCCTACAGCATCTTATCAACATTATAATATAATGAAGTTGAATGAAACATTACTCAAGGACCGACAATAATTCGCAATATAGAATGAAGGCTATGAGCGGTATAGAAATAAACATAAGAGGAGGCAGAATGTGAGCGGAGACAAGAGGAAAATAAAGAGGAGCCTCAAGACAGTGACACCCTGGCCGACAATTTACCTGTTGTGATCTGCTCCTACCATTTATCAAAATAATACTAAATATTTACCTTCCCAGCTACTGAGTTTTTGTGAGGCTAGAGAAAATGCACATGAAAACATTTTTGGAAACTGTGACATACAATTCAAACACGAGGGGAGAGCAGTGATGACGGCCATGATGACTTGGGACAAATTTTGAAGTATGCTCTGGATCTTGCTGGGCGGCGCTCCACGGTGCAGGGGACGGGCGGGGAGGGAGCATAGCACTCAGCGCCAGGACCCAGAGGCTGAAGAGCACCAGGAGCGCCAGGGAATCCGGAGCGCGACAGTAAGTACAGGAGAACAGGGGGACATATAATGGCATCCTGTGGTGGAGAGATTTGGAGGCCGGCTTGAGTCTTCTGCCACAGAACCTTTCCCCCCTTTTTTTTTTTTAGTAGAATGGATCATGCTCCCTCCAACTCAGACCTCAAGTGGTACTTTGGACTTTTTTTTTTCTGTCAGTGTTTTAAGTTGGTATTGGCTCAGAAGGGAACATGAGTCATAAAGACTAGGAATAACCCTCTGCAATGGTCCAGATGGACTACAATGAAAGCCTCATTGGTGGTATTAGGAATAAAAAAGTTTTTTTCTGAGGAAGAGCGTGGGGCTGGAATCCAGAATACTCAACCACTGAGGTGAGATGATAGGCTCAGAAACGATTTCCAACTGAGGAAAACAGTGCTGCCTGGGACAGAAGCAAGGCACAGAAGGAGCAGGGCTAAGGTGGAAGAGGAAGGAGGGAGAGCCCCGAGGCAGCTTCCGGCTGGCTGGGGGAGGGGCAGCGGGGCTGATGCCCAGTGCAAAGAGCACAGAAATAGAAAGAGAGTTTGAGGAAAGATTAAGTTCCATTTCAGGTATGTTGGCAAGGAGGTGTCTCTTGGGCATCAAGACAGAGCTGCCTTGCAGGCTGTTGAAGAAAAGAATCTGAATTTCAGTGGGGAGTTCTGGGCTGAGGATAAGAAGTCATGAGCCATCAGCATATGGCTGTTCACTGAAATTACAGGAGTAATGAGATTAGTTAATGATAGCTTATAGAATGAGGAGAGAAAGTGGCCAGCAGGAAGGGGAGCCAGCAAAGAGGTTGAGAAGGAACAGTTGGAAGGGTAGGAGGGAAGCAAGGGTCTGAGCAGGTTGAGAGTTTCAACAAGTGAGAGGTCAACAGTGATAAGTGATCATATTAACTGCACGCACGTGTGTGTGCGTGTGTGCGCGTGCCCGAGAGAGAGAGAGAGAGAGAGAGAGAGAGAGAGAGAGAGAGAGATGCAAAAACTTAGGAAAAAATTGTTTAAGTATGAGACTCTGTATGATGCTTTAAAGTTAGCATTTGAGATGGCTTTAAAGTTAATTGAGAAAAGACAATGGGATTTGTTGTTTAGGAAAGTCCCTGGTGGCTTCACGTTAGCAGGTGAGGGTAGCAGACTACAAGAGTTTTCTGAGGTGACTATTAACAGCTCCATAAAGAAATCTGAGGTCAAGGGAAAGATCAATAGTGTCTGAGGAATGTGTTTGTTGGTTTGGTTTCGTTTTATTAAGAGGGACCTAAGACTTCTTGTGAAAAAGACACCAAGAATGGGGAGGTAGGGAAGCACTGGGAGGGAGGGAAGCACAGGGAGGGAAAGACTGAGACAGCAGCAGCGAGGGAGAGAAGAACTGAGGGAGGAAGGTCCCTGAGGTTGCCAAAAGGGTTGTGGTCAAGAGCACAGATGAAGAGAGTCTCTTTGGCAAGAAAGAGGTGCACACATTCCCTCAGACACAGGATACATAGAAGGTTCTAGGTGAGGAGCTAAGAGTGCTCTCATCGATGTCCCCGAGTAAATCATCAACCGAGGGTGAGGCAGGTAGATGGGTTTGGAGGTTGGAGATAGGTTTGGAATGGTCATTGAGGGGAAGGCACAGCAGCCCACGAGAGAGGAATAAAAGGCTTGCTGCACAGCCATGGAGGTCTGGGTGGGCCTAGCAAGTGGGATTTGCAGAGAGACCACCAGCAGGTTTAACAACTTCCTGTTTTCTCAACACCTGGAAGTGGGAATGAAGAAAATAGGCAGTCGATACTCCAAGGTTGGGAGTTTCTGGCTCTTCCAATTTGCTCCCATGTGGCTCCCAGATGCCTCTCCATTCTGGCCCTAGGACTGCTGTAACAAAGGACCACACACTGGGCTGCTTGAAACAACAGACATTTATTGTCTTATGGTCCTGGAGCCTAGAAGTTTGAAATCAAGGTGCCAGCAGAGCCATACTCCCCCTGAAGACTCTAAGGAGGTAAGGCTCCTTCCTTGACTCTACAGTTTCTGGTGGTTGCCAGCAATCCTTGGTGTTCCTTCACTTACACAGGGTAGCAGGGGGCAAAAGTAGGTTTATACTTGTTTATATGAAAAACAATAAAATAATTAATAAATAGCAATACCAGAATAAATTCTGTGTCGCCCTACCCTGTAGATTCACCACTCCATTCTTTGCTCCCATCATCACATGACCCTCTTCCCTGTCAGTCTGTGTGTCTCTGTCTCTTTTCTTCTTATAAGGACATCAGTCATATTGGATTTAGGGGCCAAGATACTCTGGTATAATCTACCACATTACATCTGCAAAGACATTATTTCTAAATAAGGTTACAGTGTGAGATGGACATACACTTTTGGGGAACACTATTCAACTAAGTACACTGGTCTTTGCACCCAGTGGAGACTCAAGTGTGGGTATGGTCTTGAAATATAGTGTCTAGACCTGAACTCATACTGTTATGACCAGGGGAGAAAGCATATGGCATCTGCCAACTTCAATAGAGCTAAGAACACTTTCTACTCCTTCCTTTTATATTCCTTTATTTATAAAGTCATTTGTATTCCAGAAAGAGCTCTTATTTAGCTATTCTTGCCTCAATGTTAATCCCTTAACATAGAGAAAATGATCCTGCTAAAGGGAAAGGGAGATTAAAAACAAGGCAAATTACTAAACTGTAAGCACTATAACCACAGGCCAAATCAACACACACAGATAGCACCAGAATTGCCTCAAATTGGCTCAGAAATCCACCTCTGTGCTAAGGGAAGCAACACATTTTACAGCATTTCATTAGGTCTCTTGTTTATCTTATTCAGTTATAACAAGTTCAAAGTCAAATCAGAATTGAGCAGCCCAACCTGACTATGGTAGAGGGGACATTGTTGTTGTTGTTGTTTATGTTGCTCAGTATTGGTAAAATTTTCCTCTGTGAATATTTGATAATAAGCCTCATGAATCCCTAGTACTACACCCTTCCTAAATGGTATCCATACAGAAAAGCCTTTTGCCTTCTTCCCCAAGAAAGCTATCAAATAAAACCATAGGTTCTTCTTTTTGTTTGCTTGTTTTAAGTTTTCAAGTTTTCAATTAGAGTTGATATTCAATATTATATCGTGGTTGGGTACTTAAGAGGACAGGTCAGGCGGTATCAACAAAGGTGACTGAGAAGTCTTGGGTGGAGGAAAGAGTTTAAACAGGAAGAACCTAACCCTTTGTAGACCACATGACATTTCACAATTCTAGAGCTTTAGCACTGTTGACATCTGAGGATCATCTAGGATTTTAGACTTGGAAGGGACATGAGGATCACTTAGTTCAACCTTCTTATTTTACAGATGAGGAAACTGATAGGGGAAGCAACTAGCTCAAGGACACATGAAGGGCTTTTAGCGAAGCTGGGAATAGACTCCAGTCTCCTGACTGTTGGCCCAGCCCTCTTTCCACTATAGCAACAGAATATGAAAGAAAAATGGAGGTGCAGGAGAGTGAACCCAGCTCTCACACATATCACGTGTGATTTATTTGGCATTCTCCAATCTCCCTCCTGAAAAATTCAGGTGCAGAAATGCAAGGGCTAAAATTTTGGGAGGTTTATGGGCTTAAAAAAAGCACTCTCTAAACACCTCTCCTTCCTGCCCCCATCTCTACCATCCTTTGGCAATTCCATTAAAAATAGCTTTGACTTGCCTTGGCCGGGTGGCCCAGTTGGTCGGAGCATCAACCCGCACACCAAAAGGTTGCTGGTTTGATCCCTGGTCAGGAAGCATAAGGGTGACAGCCGATCACTGTTTAAAATCTTTTGATTTTTACTCTCTCTCTCCCTTCCTCTCTTTCTCAAGTCAATAAACATATTCTCAAGTGAGGATTAAAAAAATAGCTTTGACTTGAAATTGGCCAGGGGATCGTCATTGACTCTGCAATTATACAGCCCACAGCTGAAGGCACTACCATACAAAGCAAAACCTGAGAGGAAAACTGAATCCCTGCTGGGATCCGCAGAAGCTCCTGCAGATTCTTAACTGAGGGGGAGGGGAGAGGGGGTGGGTGGGTGTGTGTGTCAGACAGACAGACAGAGAAGGAATGCTCCAAAGAGTTGGAGAGGTAGAACTTCCTTATCCCAGCCTCTCACTAGGCAGCATGACCAGGCAGGGCTGATATGAAATGGACTTGGCAGTGATAGCTTAACCTCTGAAGTGATAATATTAACAAATGTAAAGGAAGGTGATTAGGTTTAAATAAGGCCAGGAGTGTGGAGCACCCACAATGGCACTTGTTAGTGCCCCTCTGAGAAGAGGAAGAGACACCAGACCTTTCTCTGTCCACTATGTGAGGCTATAGCAAGAAGGCAGCCGCCTGCAACTGAAGCAGACCCGCCCAACACCAAATCTGCTGGCACTTTGTTCTTGGACTTCCAGCCTCCAGAACTATAAGAAATAATTTCTGTTGTTTAAGCCACCCAGTCTATGTATTTTGTTGTAGCAGCCCAAGCAGACTAAGACAGTCGGTGCAACTGATCTGTTCATCCCAAGAATCATATGATGTCCCAGTTGCCAGTAACCTCAGATCTCTTCCAGCTTAACCTTCTCACTTCACGGAGAATGAAACCAAGATGCACAGGGTCAAAGTAAACTGCTGAAGGCCACTCAGGCTACTTAGTGGCTGGCGCAGTTTCACAGGCCAAAAGCTAAAAGCTAAAAACAGTGGAATGTAGCAGACAGGAGTTACGGCTTGACTTTGGATTTGCCACCAACTATTTACGTAATCTTGTATTCTGAGTTATAACACAGACTTACATTACTTTTCTACAATCTGTTTTTGCATATGTACACTGAGGATAATAACCTTGTAGGGTTGGTATAAAGATTACATGAAATAGCCCTGGCTGGTGCAGCTCAGTGGATTGAATGCCGGCCTGTGAACCAAAGGGTTGCTGTTTTGATTCCGTCAGAACACAAGCCTGGGTTGTGGGCCAGGTCCCCAGTAGGGGGTGCGTGAGAGGCAACTGATCAATGTATCTCTTGATGTATCAATGTTTCTCTCCCTCTCTTTCTCCCTCCCTTCCCTTCGCTCTAAAAATAAAAAATAGAATCTTAAAAAAATTACATTAAATAATACTTAGCACATCGCCTGGCAAATAATAAAGGCTGCATGAACGCTATCTACGTGTGGGGGAGACCAGTAAAGATTCAGCCCCTCTGCGACAGCGCGACATTGCTGCTGGGATGTGGCTGAGCAGCCAGGAACCGCGTTTCCCAGTTCCTTGCGCACTAAGCAGGGCGCACTAAGACTGAGTGACCTCCAGAGGAGTGCTGCTGGTTGTGCTATGTGGCACTGCTGGGCCAGGTGGTTAAGGGACAGGTACAAAGTCTGCCCTCCTCTGTTGGCTGGATTATGCGAGAGCAGCTCTGCAGCCTCACCGCGGCGGAGCAAGACGGAAGCAGTCTGCGTCCCTGAGGAATGGCTTGGAGGGGAACCAAGATGTTAGCCTTTCCATAAGTAAGAAACAAACTTATGGAAGCCAATGAGATTTGGAAGTTGTTAGAGCAGCTAGTGTGAAGTGCCCTATCTCACGTGTTATGGCTACTGTTACTAAACCAGGACATGTTTTGAGAAAATGAAAGGGAAAAGTAGAGTGTTTAACCAGTGTGACTCTTGGCTACAACTTCTGAGTCTGAAGGTGGCAAAGGTGTCCACGTGCAACACACATACTCGCCCTAATCCTCACACGCAAAGGCCTGCCTTCCCCTGCTATTCAGTAGCGGAGGGCAAAGACTCAGGGTTCAAGCCAGCCCTGTCCTCCCAAGGGGTTGCGCCGCTTTCCTGCGAGTGGCGCATGGATTCTAAGTGACCGCAGGCCTGGTGGTGCGCTCCTATTAAACCCCCCACCAGAGTGGCGAAAAGGATGAGAAATGTGGCAGGAAGGATGGCTGCGAGGGGGCTGAGACAGGCTTTCGCTACTGTGTACCCTTGGCCAAGCCACATAATGTCCTCAGCTTTAGTTTCCTCCGCTATAAAATGAGGGACTGAAGGATCTCAAAGGATCCTTTCTGCTCTAATGATTTTTGCAAGTTTATCCATTCAACAAACCCTTACTGAGCACTATGCTGGGGACCGCAAGTACAAATATCTTTAAGATGAGCCTGGTCTTCGGCCTCGTGATGCTCACAGACTTGAGAGGACTTGCCTGTTCTGGAGTCAGGCACGGTGGAGATGGTCCTTGTGCAGCGTTCTCTGCCTTTATGGCCACTGAGGCCCCTCATTTACCTTGACGTGATATAGAAGATGTGGGGGATAAGGACTATTCACAAGGCAAGGACCCTAAGGAAGGTGTTCATTCCGGAGCAGCCCAGGGTCTGCAATATGGCAAGAATCCAGGGAAGTCTCTTTCTTTCCCCCCAGCAACTCAAAAGCACAAACTGCATTTTTAGAGCCAAAAGGAGCCTATTATCTCATGCTCCCTCATTTGCAAGTGAAACTTAGACCTGGAGAGATAAAATAGCTCATCTGAGGTCACTTACCTGAAGATAAGATCAAATCTCTTGCCGGTTGTGTTAAGTCATGGCTTTGGAAAAGAAGGGAAATTTGAAAACACATCCCCACTCTTTGCCCCTTGGAGGGGTCAGGGGAGTGTTTCCCATGGCAAACACTACCCAGGCTCCTTGCTGTGAGAACTTCTGGGTTCTTCAGTGGATGCTGTTGAAGCAGCTGGGAGACTCTTGGTGCCCATCCTCCATGTACACACACACACACACACACACGCACACACAATCTGATGACTCCTTGCTCTAATTAGGTCTAACAACCAACCACAGCTCTAACGTGTAGTTGCTGAGAAACCTCCAGACCAGTCGCCTCCTTAAGCCTTTCAGCCTCAGTTTCCACATATTATACCTGTTCCAATGATATTGAAAACTCCATAAATGTAAACAAAAGTAGTCACACAGCCAAACAGGGATATGGGGTGGAGTGTGGAATATGGAGAAGAGCCGACAGCCACCTTCTGGTTGAAGAGATTCAACCCTCTGGGGAAAACAAAAAGCCCCTTCCTCTGTTGCCATGGGAACAGCTCAGCAATGCTCTGGATGCTCTGCAGGAGGCTGCATTGGAGCAGAGCTGGGGAGAGGGCTTTCTTTCCAAAAAAAGGAGGAAGGCTATTAGTGAAAAAGCAATCCTCTCAGCTCTTCTGATTCCTGTATGGGCTGGGAGTTGTTCCCAGCCTCTGGTCCTAGGGCATCTTTTTTTCACATCATTGTCCAGCGGGCAGGAAAAGGGGCTGTGGCCCAAGGCTCAGTCCGAATGGTTCGGCAGTCAGGTTCTCTGTTTAAAGGCTCACACTCACTGAGGAGGGGAGGTTTTCCCACCTCCACTGGTACAGCTGTATCTCTGTCGCACCAGGACAGGGTGACTGGGCACCCCTTGTCTGAAGAAGCAAAGATAACCAGAAAGGGAGCCATAGCAGAGAGGATTGGGGGCGGGGCTGGGGGAGGCAGGTGTGTGGATGGAGACAGGGAGCAGCCACAAGTCCCCTTGATGCGACTTTGGGATCCTTCATGGCCCCACTCCCACACCACACATTCACACAAAGATCGACAAGAATGTCTCCTGACCCACTTTTCCCTTTGCTCTGTTTCCCAGAAGACTCATTTCTCAGCCCGCTCCGAGCTGTTTCTGACTCAGACACGCCCCAAGGGCCACGTCCCACGCCCATCCCTTGTGAAGAGCTCCAGCTTTACCGGGTCCAGGACAGTGCAGAGGGCTCTAATGGGACACCCGTTAAAAGTGTGAGATCTGATGTCAGACAGGCCTGGCCTTGTGACCTCAGTCAGGACGTGAAGTCTCTGAGTCTCCGCGTCCTCGTCCATAAAAGGGATAGTAAACCTATCTACTTCATAAGACTATTAGGAGTATTATATGATATGCTGTACAAATAGCATTTAGCCAAGGACCTGGAACAAAGTCAATTTAATGAATGTAGACTTGGCACCAAAAAAAAAAAAATTAGACTACATGACCTTGACAGCTTTCCCAGCTGTAGGAGTCTGTGATGTCTGTCCCCACTTTAAAAAAAAAAATAGTTGGGATAATTTCAGTTATTTTCTGAATGCCTTATTTGCTCCCCTTTTCTTATTTTCTTTTATAAATAATTGTTTATGCTAAAAACAAAAAAGCATGGAAGAAAGATGGCTGGAGACTATGTGGAATGTATTTTTCTTTTATAATAGAAATAAAATATTTTAAAAAGTGGTATTATTCAACATTGCATGCGCTCTCTATGCTCTTTTTGCCATCTATTTGAGAGATCTTAAATATGGCCTAACTGTAATGATCTCTTCCACAGAGAACAGTTTCAGGTCTCCATCCCCGGGACTGACTTTCCTTCCAGATTCTGGTCCCACCAGGCCCACATACATCCATGCGGATGAACCAGAAGAATCTGTAATCAATCAATTGCTTGTGGTTTATTACTGGTTACAAAGCCCTGCCACACTTGTCTTTTTTAATCTTCAAAATAACCGACGCTGCAATATGACTATTAATAGCATCACCCCCATTTTACAGAAAAAAAACAACTGAGACAAATTAAAAGGCTTACCTGCTCCATTTCTGTTTCATTCAGTAGCTAAATGATGGAACTGGAATTTCAGCCCAGGCATGCGGAGGCCGCAGGTTAAACATCTGCACACCCTGAGTTAATGATCTGTCCACTGAAGCTAGTGCTCTTTCCGGCTTCCCTCTTTTCAGGAAAATGGCATCACCATTTCCCCGTGCACCCCGTCCCCAAACCTCATCACCCTGGAGTTCTCTCACTCTCTCCTCCACCAACCATGAAGCCCTATCAACCCTTCTCTTTCAATATCTCTCAAATCAGCCCTTTTTCTCAACTTCCACTGTGATTCCTGCTGTCCGGGGCCCTTGTTCCCTCCCATACCTCCTGATGACTCAACTATGCCATCGCCTCCCAATTGGTCTCACTAAGTTCAATCTCTTTGTCCTTCACAGTAACCAGGTTAATCTTATGTATACTCTCCTATCCAAAAAACTTCAATTATTCTCTATAGCCTATAAAAGAAAGTTTAAAATCACTGCCTGATAGACAAGATGCTTCTCTATCTTCTAAACCTATAATCCGTGCTTTAATTCTTGTTTCCCTACTTAGTATTCAACTCTATCCATATGTGTATGTCTTGTCCAAGAACAGTAGATGGGTTTATTCCCAAGTGCCAAGAGATCAAAAGGTGATGTCTGCCTAGAGCCCGGGGTTATAAAGGCTTATGAGACCACATTTGGGTCAGGGAAAAAGGGTGCCAAAATCAATTAGCAATATCTGCTATTGGCAAAACAGTGGGAAGAAGGGGTGGTAGAAGGTCGCATTCTGCTCTTATCTCTTGTTTTCCTATTGGTATGAAGCTCATCTAGGCCATGACCTTGCCTTTGTTCCCCCATCTAATTTCCTTACAGTCACTTAACACAGTGCCTTGCACAGAGTAGAAGGTCAGTAAATATTTTAAAGTTGATCCATGGATTTGGCTAAACTCATTTCAAGCTACAATAAAGAAGAGGCCCCATAAGTTAGAGCAGTGGCTCTCAACCCTAGGAGGCTTTTAAAAAAAATACTGATGTCTGGGTCTCATCCTTGTAGGTTCCTATTTAATTAGTCTGGGAAAGATCCAGCACTAGTCGTTTTTAAAGCTCCCCAAGGTTGGGAACCATTGGTTGAAGAAAAGGGCAGTGTGCTCTGAAGTTCTGGTTTTACTGAATAACTGTGTGATCATGAACAAATCGCTGTACTTCAGTGGGTCTCCATTTCACCTGTTAGAAAATAAAGTGGTTTTACTGCATTGTATTTAAGGTGCATTTGAATTCTACCAATTTTTTTCTTCCATTTTAAAAAGAGTTTCTCTACCAGCAGAGTCTAGCTTTTATACTGGAGGATCTAAAAACCTTCATCAAATGCTCTCAGGATTAGAAGAAATGGAAAATCTAATGTATATTCTTTCCTTACCCCCACTGAAAACACTGCTTCTTGAATCAATCAATCAATAATCAATCAATTAATGATGATAAGGGTAACCTGGTGGTCATTAAGCTTCAGCCATTCTTAGATATGCACAACTGACATTTTGTAATACTTGTGAAATGTGATTTAAGAAAAGTTCCTAAACTTCCCTCTTAAGTGGTGTTGACTTTTAGAGCCTCCTGTGTAGGAAATTTGGAGCTGCCTAAAATCAAGGACTTCATGAATGTCTATTATTGCTTAGAATTATTCAAGGGGCTGTGTAAAGAATACAGTCCCCCTCGCCCTTGTGCACAGGGGATATATTCCAAGATCCCCAGTGGGTGCCTGTAACTGTGCAGAGTACTGAACTCTATACTCATATATACAATGTACTTTCCTATACATACTTATGATTAAGTAACTTATAAATTAGGCACAGTAAAAAGATTAACAACATTAAAACATTAACTAATAATAAAATATAACAATTACAGCAATATACTGTAAGAAAAGTTACAGGAATGTGGTTTCTTTCTCTGTGTCTCTCTGATAACCAATCTGATAACCAAGATGGCGATTAAGTGAGAAATGGACGGGGGATGACTCATGTCCCAGGCAGGATGGAGCGATCCCTCCAGGGAGGGACACAGACAGTGAGGGATTTCGTCATGCTACTCGGAATGGAGCACAATTTAAAACTTGTCAATTGTTTATTTCTGATTTTCCATTTAATATTTTTGGACCAGGATTACTGACTGAAACCATGGACAGTGGTTAAGGGTAGACTATTGTACAAAGAAATACAAAATCCTGTCCTGAGGAACTCAGCCTGTAACTGAGGAAAGAAAACGAACACACACTTTAGAACAAAGCACAGGGTCCTGGCCGTAAGAGTTTTCAGGTGGCCCCCGGGGAAGGCAAAGACGCATGTTCCAGCCGCCACTCCCAGCCAGGTCTCTGACGTTAAGAGTGCTGGTATCATCTTGAATCTCCTATCAAGTTTAGTCGCACCATGACTAATTCCTGGCTATAGGAAGGGGCTCCCAGGATGCTTCCTAATTGCTGAGCACAGCAGGAAGTAGCAAGAAACATCTACCACCTTTCCTATCATCTATGCCTTCTAGTCCCCTAGTAATGGCTCCCAAATTCATTCCCAAATAATTTACATGCAAATTAGACTAGAAGGAGGCAGAAAATATTGGGGATGGTTGTGGGGGGCGGGGGCGGTGGCGGTAGAGAGAAAGTAAATTGAATCCCAGGCACCTAATTGAGAACCAAATGTTCTGTTCCTTGAAAACAGAGTCTGGGTGGTGCTGAGACTAGGTCCATACAGAACGTGGTGAACGTGGACTTAGTAAAGGTCAGACATCTGGGCACTGTGTGCTAAGCAGGCAGACCCTCTGAGCCTGCCCAGGCATCGTAGTGCTTTATTGACAGGTCTTGCAAATCAGTGTTCTTTGGTCATCTCCCAGGGGTTAACTCTCAATGCTAGTTGTTTCTCTTTCTGTGAGTGTGATCAGTAGTTGCTGAAGGCTGCTGACAGTCATGGCAATTGGGTTACGCTGAGCCCTGCCTACCTGGGACAAGCACGAGGACATTCTTCTCTGTGTGAGACATTTTTTGCGCAGTTCTGCCTCAGAATGACCTTCCCTGGTAGCCGCCACTTCCTTACATTCTCTCCAAACATGGCTTCCCGGAATGTGGCCCATCCAGCCCACCCCGATCTGATAGCTGAGGAAATCAGTCCCTTCCGTTAGGGGCTGTCAGCACGATGACACTCTGATGGTGTATGCTCTGGTCTGAGGGTACCAGGAGGAGAAAGGACACCACAGGGTTAGCCTCTGGCCTCTTTTTTAAATTCTACATTAACCCCTTTGGTGATTTCATTTACACCCGCTTCTTTCCTCTCACTGCCACTCTCTGACCCTTGCTCTGAACCTGTGAGGAAGGCCCGGCCCATATATCCCTTTGTTTAAAACATTTTCCTATGGATGTCCCATTACTGCCTCAAAAACAGTATGCCCCAAATGGAACTCATCATTAACCCCCAAATACCTCACTAACTTGCTCCCCACCTTTATATTTTCCCTTTTTAAGGATAACCCTATCCTGTCATGATGGATTGAAACTGTGCAGCCGTCTTTGACTCAACCCTCTTATTTTCCCTACACAGTGCCACTCAGCCTCCAAATCTATCAGTTCTTGTCATAGAACGCCCTATTACCCATCGCTTACTATCTATTTTAATAGACACAACCCAGGCCCCCACCTCCCTTCACCTGCACTACTCTAATACTGCCTTAAGTGGTTCCTTAATCCTCTTTCTGGATTCCCCTGGTCTGCCCCTTACTCATCCCCCATACTGCTGCCAGACTAACCCTTCATGAACACAGATCTGTCATGCCATTCTCTTACTCAAAATGAGCTTTTGTGGTCACTTTACAGCCTATAATACCCAAATCCTCCAGCCTGCTGTCAAGGTGCTCTATCCACATTTTGGTCATACTCTGAAGTTCCTTCCCTCTATACCCTGCTCTATCCACACTGCGCTACTCACTCCTTCCTCAGTAGGCTCCAGAATTCCTTCTCTTGACCAGAAATGTCCTTTCTTCCATATCATCTTAACAAAATCCTATTTCTTCTTTAAGACTCACTTCTTTAATGAAGTCATCTCCCATCCCACACATTCTCCCAGAGTGGTGCCTTTTAACCTTTTAAAGTTTATTTCATGCCATGCTGGTTATTAAGACTATGATAAAAAGATGTTAAAAGAAGCAGGACAAAAAGCAAAACCATTTTTAAAAAACCTGGAGAAGGTGGTCACAGGGTGGCCTCTTTTAACATGTTTTCTTTCTTCCAAGCAATGGGCCAGGTCTCAGGCTGTTAAAATCCTTCTATCTTGTAATTTTTCCTTTGCACCTCTATTTTAGCTCTTACCATCTGTCATTCATGATAGGTGCTGGTATAAGAGTTTTCCTTTCCTACCAGTTTAAAAGCTCAAGCAGAGAGCACTGAGGAAGTCTGAACATTAGGGTGCCTTGATGCTTGTCAATGTTATCACCAGATTATTGGCCTCTGCTGTAGTTATGGGCACAGTGGTTCTGATGGTGATAGTAGGAGGTGGCTGTGTATATGAATTGGGTCCCATTATTGGCTTGGGCTCCGGGCCTAAATACCTATGAATAACTCCTCTACACTAGGCCAGACAGAACTTGGGGAAGCACATTCTCCTGTACAGTGTAGACCTAAATAAAATTCCCCTCCACACTCAAGCCCATCTCAGATCACACCCTTCTCAAGCTTGGAAAGGCCACACCTGGCAAGAGTTCAACAGAGCATGGGTGAACCCAAATAACCTTATTTATCCTCCGAGGAAAACACCTACAAAAAACATGGTGTCTTGGAGGCTGACCATTCTGATCTGGACTCCTGGATGGAATGGAGGGGGGAATCATGATGAGAAAACTTCGCCCAGAGGCTACCATTACACAGTAACTACTATCACTGCGAGCCAGGTGCCTGTGCTAAGTAAGAGCTTTACATGCATTGTCTTGCTTAATCCTCCCAGCAATTTTAGGTGGGTATTAATATTATTATTTTACAGAGATTCAAAAGTTTAGAGAAGTTTGCACTTTGTGACTCATAAAACGGAGCATTTAGTAAGCTTCATTAATGTTTAAATGTATTTATTGAGCATTTTACTACTGTGCTAGACATTGTGGGAGAGACAAGGGTATATCAGATCTGCTTCCTGACCCAAGAAGTTCACAGGCCAGTAGAGAAGACAGTTAAATATTCAAGTGAACCAGACTGTGTTAGGGAGATGGATAGGTTGGCACAGACTTAGTAGTCTTACTTAGGAAAAAGAATTTGGGCCAGCAGCCTTGCAAGATAGGCCAGATTCAAAAGGCAGATGTAGGAGGGCTTGTGCTTTCTTGGAAACTGAACTGTGAACTCTTTGAGGGCAGAATCAAATCTTTTATGCATGGTTCAATATGAGAGATTTTTATCAAGCATCTTCTATGTACCTGCTAGGGTAGTATGTGTATGAAGAGGGGGCGGGATACAAAGATAAGTAAGATCAAGTTGTTGCCCTCAGACTTCTGGGCAAACATATTCCTTAGTCACTAGTTATATTTCCTTCTCTAGTCACTCAAGGAATCTTCTCTTCTTCCTTCCCTCCATGAATACTTGACTGACTTGTTATTTGACTGTCTCCTGCTTAGTCTGGGTCAGACAACCCTGAACAGCATCTGGGCTGGAATTCTGAGACCTAAAAGACTACAAAAAAAGAGTTTCATACCCTGAAATATTTAAAAGTCACTTAGCCTGTCTATGCATATATTTCAAAGGAGATTTAATAACCTTTCTTAATGATACTCAACTGGCCTGAAATTCACCTGCTAATCCACACGTTCCCACCCTTCATGGAGGTGCAACAATGCTGATGCTTGGGAAGGAAGAGATGCTGGTTGTCCCATGTTTGCTTTTGTCCTGTGTAAGCACATGTGTGTTCACATGTGAGCTCGTGTGTGTATGTGTATGTGTGTGTGACACCACATGCAGGTACAAATGATGCTTCTCAGGCTCACCATCCACATTGGAGGAACCCAGGTCTGGTTTCCTGCAGGTCTGCAAGGGTGACATCCATATCCAGGAAAGCACCCCACGCCTGACTAATTGACCTGAATGGCAAGGCAAGCCTCTGGGAATTCCCAGGGGCTTGTCTGAAAAGAGCTATAAACAGCCTTAATAACAAAGGCAGAAAAATAACAACAGTCCATCTTGGCGCCCTAGCTGTAAATGGCTCATTTACTCTGGCAAGAGAAATGGAGTTTTAATGACAAATTGTAATTCTGCACAGCAGGCTTGGTTGTCTGCTGTAAATTATTTTGAAAGAGGCACTACGCCTTAAAAAAAAAGTGGGGGGAAATCATTCTCTGCTGTGGAGGCTGGACTCACCATGAACTGAGGGTGACTGGGATCTTCCCCCACCGCCCCCAGGCCTCACTTCCACCCTCTCCCAACACTTCCCTGCTCCATCCCCAGGTCTATTCTTTTCTGGCTCTTGGGCAATAAAGACGTGGCACTGCATTTCATAGGTGGGATTCATAGCCAGCATTGTCTCTCCTGGGAGGGCAAGGGATAAAGCCGAATTTCACAAGGCCCAGAGCCAGAGGACACAGGGTTCAAAGGGCATCTGCTAATTTCCCCTGTTGAGAACTTCCTGGTCTCTCTTCCATACAGGATCCACTTTCACCAAGGAGGAAAGAGTTCTGAAGACTGTGTTGGAGAGATTTAGAGGCGTGCCAGGAGACCTATGAGCTTGCACTTTCAACATCTCTTTACAATATGACATCTTTTAACATCTCTTGGGGATAAGAAACAGGCACCACTGAAGCATTCTGGCAGAGCTAGTACTCACTCAATATCTACACCCTCCACTAAACTTCCCAGACTCCCTTGCAGTTGGTTTGGGCCACGTGACCAATTTTGGCCAATGGACTACAACTGAAAGTGAAATGTGTCATTTCAAAGTCAAGACAGTCAAGATCCTATTTGGCTCCTCTCTCTCTACCTCTCAGTGGTGATCTTGGAGGCCACCAATTCCAGATGGAGTAGGCATGAGATAAAGGAGGGCAACATGTTCCACATCAAGCTTTAAATTCTAATGAACAAGAAATGAAACCATATTATGTTAAGCCAGTGAGATTTCGGGGCTTCATTGTTATTGCACTGCACTCAAGCCTAGCCTGACCAATGTACCTATCATCTATCTGTAAGGCCCACATTGGAATTGTATTTCCTGGTATTCAGTAGCTCACCGCCATGCTGCTCCCATGCATTATCCTTGTCTGCCTTGAGGCCTGACTGTGGAGCAACGTTAGTGCAATCAGACAGACCTGCATTCCAGCCTGGCTCTGCCACTTAAACTAGGAGCATGGTTTACTTAGGTGACTGTGTTAAGAATGGACTTGGAGAGGGACAGGCTAAAGACACAGAGACCATTTAGGAAGCTACTGTAGTTTAAGAAGACAAAGATGATGAAGGCCGATATAAGGGTATTGATAGATGGATGGAAAGAAGGGGATGAATTATTGGAGGCAATTCTGAGACATGTCTCTAAGGAAAAGTTGTTAGGAAAAAGGATGTGGGATTTGATTTGATGCAGAGCAAAGCAAGGGTGGCTTGAAAAAATCTCTAGTTATGCCCTGACCAGCGTGACTCAGTTGGCTGGGTGTCATTCTGCAAAGTGAAAGGTCACTGGTTCGATTCCTGGTCAGAGCAAATGCGTAGCTTGTGGGTTCAGTTGCTGGTTGGGGCTCATATGAGAGGCAACTGATCAATATGATGTTTTTCTCTCACACTGATATTTCTCTCCCTCTCTTTCAACCTCCTTTTCCCCGTCTCTCTCTTAAAAAAAAAAAAAATCCAGTGACAAGGTTAAGTTGATGCTATCACGCTATCAATTGAGGGAAAGGCAGTTCCATGAGGAACATAACTTTGAGGAATGCTTGTGAGGCATTCAGGTAGCAATGTCTAGCAAGTAGTGAAATATATAGCCAAACATATAAATTTGGGTCTTGTCAATACCGAAATTGTGGACAAAACCTGAGTGGATAAAATAGATGAAAAAGACTGTACAGCAAGAAAGCAAAGGTGAGACTCTGAGGATCACCAATATTAATGGAGTGTGATGGAGAACAATCTACCAACAAGAGGCAGAGACAGAATGAGAAGAGCCAGGAGAATGCTCGGCTCTGGAGTGCATGGGAATAAGGAGCTTCAGGGAGGCCAGTCATCAACAGTGTCAAATACAGCAGAGAAGGCTTGGATGATCTCAGAGGTGGCAGAGGGCCAAGGAGGGAAGGGAAATGGGGGGCAGAGACACCGAGATGTTTGAGAAGTCTGGGTGGGAGTTGGAGGTGGGAAAGGGAAGGAACTGGATGATGTAGGAGAGGAGGCAGGGGGTAGAGCTTCTGCAATGCTTTGGAGTCAAACACGGCTTAGTTAGACTCTCAGATTCCATACAATTATGTGGCCTGTGGAGTATATCATTAAACCTTCATCAATTCCAGGTCAGGGCAAATGCCTAAATTGTGGATTTAGTCACTGGTTGGGGCATGTACAAGAGGCAACCAATTGATGTGATGTTTCTCTCTCACACTGATATTGCCCTTCCTCTCTTTCTCCCTCCCTTCCCCCCTCTAAAAAAAAAATCCAGTGAGAAGGTATAATTTGATGCTATGATCAATTGAGGGAAAGGACTGTTTCATCATCCATAAGATGAACATAAAAAAAACTAGACCACAGGATATATAGTAGGTAATCAATAAACAGAGCTAGAGGAGGACATGAGTTCATAGGAGGAGTTTGCTAAAAGACAGAAGTGATAGGGACTGATAGGAAAAATTCAGACTTTGGCCCTAATAACATCAAGTTGTGTAACTGAAGTGCTATTAATTTCTCTTGCTGAAAATGGAATAAATTGTGGGTTTCCTCGGTCACTGCACTTGATGAACTGAGATATTGGTTACAGAATGTGACAGAGTCTATAATTGTTTAGAAAGGTACTGTATGTGAAAGGTTGAAATTGAGGGATAATAGAAAGTAAAGATCATAGTGAGAGTTCAGGAGTGATAAGTACAGTGAGAGAGCAAGTAATGAAATAGAAACAAGATGGCAGATGAAACGAGGTCATAGGGAAGGAAGCAGAGGGTGGGGTTACGACTGTCTTTGAATAGGAGGAGGGATACCCCTGGCATGTTCCTCATGGGGAAGTTCCCAAGTGAGCAAATTCTCCCCTGGGGGAGGAGAGGGAGGGATAAGAGCGATTCGCAATCATCCAGGTTGCCCATTCACCATGCAAAGGAAGAGCTAGAGTCCCAGAAAGCTGACTTACAGAAGTTACACACATGATGGATGCAGAGCTGGAGCTAGACCCAGGATCCCTTGCCTTTTCCCATGGCATCTGTTTGGTTGAAATGAATTAAAAATGAAACAACTGGCTTGTCTTGTTTGGTGAATCTCTTTTTTGGTGATCCCTTCTTGCTGGATTGCAATGGGAAAGAGGAAATCTAGTAAGAAGTGAAAACCCTCCATCAGAGAAGGTGAACTGGGGAGATGACACAGGTTTCACTGCAATTTAGGGGCCCACCCCCTTGCACTATATACTACTTTAGTTTATTAGTGATACACCTAGTATGCTAGTGCTAAAAAAAAATAACTAGTTATGGAAGAGGCAAGTCATTTGACAGATAAAGAAAGCACACAGGGAGCCCATAGCCAAGCTGAGACTAGAATTGAGGTGTTCAGACTTCCAGCCACAGGAACACCACTGTGTGTGTGCAGTGTGGGCAAGCAAGTGGAGCTCTGGCAGCTTTGACTTGCTGCTCTAAGTAGCTCAGAAGGCAAATATGGAGGGAACAGGAAGCCCTTTGTCCCATTCTCCAGTTGTATCTTAGAGCAGCCTTATGAGGTGCTGATCCTGGCAATGTGGTGTTCGGGGAGGGGTATCTAGATTGACCAGATAAATTCAGCTCGTTGCTTTGCTGCTGAATACCTGGCCCTGTGAGCAAGTGCGTGTTGTTGGCCAGCCCCAAGGGAGGAGAGACGAGATGGTGTTTGCAGGAGCACAAGTAACCTCAGCCATCCTCAGGCATCTGGGGATTCACCACAGGACAGAATGAGACCTGAAATCCCTTTCATGGGGCCAGCCATTCACCTGTCTCTGCTGCCTGCCCCTCACAACACCTTTGACTTCTCTGCTTATCACCGACTGCTGCCTTCGGATTCTAATTTACTGCCAGTATTGACACTCCCTCTAGCTCCCTTCTTCCAGTCTCCCAAACCAAATAGATGCCTTTTGAAGTTATATAAGGGACAGAGGAGCTTCCTTCCCCACTAGCGTGGCAATAGCACCTAGCATTCACTTAGCACCTTTAATGGAATGGCCTTTACCATTTGTTCAAGCCAAAAATAATGAGGCCATGAAGGAAGAGAGAAAAGAAACAATAGGATATAAGTGATGCTTAAAATTCTTTTGTGCTCCCAGCTCAAGCAGAATAACCTCCACTCAGTAGGCTGGACAAGTGGCCAGGATGACGGGCTCTGGCTCTAAGGTGGTCTATCCTAAGCTGGTTGACTCTGCAGCCACTCATTCCTTCACTGTCACCCAGAAAAAGCTACAGGAGGGCTGGGGCCACTAATATTTTGGTACAAATGCCCTAATATTTTCTTGGGTGGTAATATCTTATTCAGGGTAAGATTCATTGAAGTTAAAGAGGAACTGATACTCAGCATGTCTCCTGGTAAAGTCCATGCATGGGAGGGAGAACCCAGGATGAGGCAAGAACACATTAAATGGTGGGGACCAATGATGTCATGCTATGCTAGGTACCAAAGCCAGGGTGCCTCTCTTGGTGATGATCATCCCAAATGCCCAATTCAGCTGTTCTCACAGGAATTCAAACAAAAAGGCAATGGAAATAGAGGCTTAAGGGATGTTCTGATGGGAAAAAAAAAAGAAGAACAGTTCCGGTAGAAGCAAAATTCCGGGATTTAGAAGAGCTGAGGTCATAGAGGAGTAGGGTGGTCCCCAATTCAATATGGTAGTATCCTTATAAAACACAGGGACAGCCCTGGCCAGGTGGTTCAGTTGGTTGGAGCACCATTCCATGCACCAAAAGGTTCCATGCCTGGTCAGAGCACATTTGTAGGTTGTGGGTTCAATCCTCAGCTGGGGCATGTATGGGAGGCAACCGATTGATGTTTCTCTCTCACACGGACGTCTCTCTCTCTCTCTCCCCCCACTCCCTCCCTCTCTCTCACTTCCTCTCTCTCTATAATCAATAAATACGCTCGGGTAAGGATTTAAACACACACACATGGAGAACACCATTTGGTGACAAAAGCAGGCTGGAGTGACGCAGCTCCAAGCCAAGGGATGCCAAGGACTGCCAGTATCCCACCAGAAGCTAGGAAGAGGCAAAGGAGATTCCTCGACAGTGTAAGTATGGCTCTGTTGACACCTTACTTTTAGACTGCTGGCCTCTACAGCTATGAGACAATAATTTTTGGTCGTTTGAAGCCACCCTGTTTGTGGTACTTTGTTACAGGAGCCTTAGAAAGCTAAGACCCATGGCTTCTACGGACCTGTGTGATGAGGTTTCTGCCTACTTCACTGAACTCCCTTTATGCCCTCTCACCCTTACTCCACACTGGCTTTTTCTTCAAGTTCAAGAACAACGTAGGGCCCATATCGCCTTTAAGGCCTTAACATGTACTAGTCCTTTTCCACAGAGCAGTGTTCTTCCCACTCTTCATGTAATTGGCATTTTCTTATCTGTTTGGTTTTGCTTAAATTGTCACTACTTCAGAGGGGCTTTTCCAGACCATTTTGCTCCTTTCTTTCATAGCACCGATCTTGACCTAAAATTGTTTAAATTTTTTTTTAGTTATTTGTTTACCTTACTCTTCCACTAGAATATTAGCTGCATAAGGGCATGGGCCATTAAAGTAGGCTTGCCATTCTAAGCCGAGCTCACAGTCACTGTCTCGAAGGGGTTTGTTCACCCATAAATCCTTCACACAGTGCTTGGCACCTGGAATCTACTCAATGAATATGGCACTGGCCAGGTTGCTCAGTTGGTTGGAGCATCATCCCATACACCAAAAGGTTGCAGGTTCAATCCCTGGTCAGGGAACATACCTAGGTTGCAGGTTCATTCTCTGGTTGGGGTGCATATAGGAGGCAGCAGATCAATGTTTCTCACATGGATCTTTCTCTCTCTGTCTCTGTCTCTCTCTCTCTAAAATCAATAAACATATCCTTGGGTGAGAATTTAAAAAAAATAAAAATAGCCCTGGCCAGTGTGGCTCATTTGGTTAGGTATCATCACACAAACTGAAAGGGTGCCAGTTTGATTCCCAATCAGGGTACATGCCAGGGTTGCGGGTTCCTTCCCAGGTCGGGGCACATACAGAAGGCAACCTGTCGATGTTTCTCTCCCTCTTTTTCTCTCTCCCTTCCCCTCTCTAAAATAAAAAAAGAAAAATTAAATTTAAATTAAAAAATAATAAAAACGAATGAATGTTACACTGAAGGCACATCTAGTTACAGCTTCTTGTACTGAAGGAAGGAGCGCCCCTTAGGAAGCACAGAAGGCTAATCAATGTAGGCAATAGTACACTTTTGTTGGAATCAGAAACAGAATGAAAAACCAGGCTGCTAAGACTTGAAACTCATGTGTTTTCTACCGGCGTATGCTAAGAATATCATGAAAATCTGTTTGTATATCAAATTTTTACAAATCAAATCATATTTTAAAAGAACAGAGGGAGCTGGTCACTTAAAAAGGAATCCTGAGGTAAACCAATTTGTAAAATGAGCAACAATTTTCTAACTCATAATTTGTGAAAATTCAGCTTTGTGTCTATGGAGGTGGCTGGTATCTAGGAACGACTGTGACTCCTGTTTCTGAAAACACAACGATGCTTCTTTGTATCTCCTGCTCAGAGGTAGATGCATTTTCAATATAAAGTCCTTGCTGTTGCCCCCTTTTTCAGAATTGGATGGCAAATACAATGATCTGTTCCAAAAAACCAACCCACCTGTCTCTCTGATTTGAGAGTTGGTGGCGACATTTCTTTTTTGAGGGGGACAATTTGGAAACCTCCCAGCACCTTGTTAATTTGACTCTGGGGAAAATGGGATCTTCAATTCATGGGGGAGAACAACGATGAGTTAGTATGGCCTGTCCCTTAAGCCTGTCTCCTTGGTCCCCATGCTGGGCCGTGATTCACTTCCATGGGGCCTTGGCCCATCACACCTCTCCATCCCCTCAAACACTTCCTGGCGCTCTGCAGCGAGGGGACACGGACAGCAGGCGTTCCCTGAGATCTTACTTGCAGGAGAGAGGGGGCAACAGGGTAGGGGATGGCCCTGCTCGCGTTGCCAGCAGCGAAGCCCTGCCCTTGAGGGAGCAGGTGGCCGGAAGAGCTTCCTGATGGCCTGCGTGACTCTCGGAGGAACGGGTCCCTCTGGAGGATCAGATGGTGGCTTCTCCAATAAAGGGAGTGGCTGCTGAGAACAGGGCTTCTGACCCATAGAATGCAAGCTCCTTGGGGCAGGGGTTTTATCTGCTTTGCTGGCTGCTGCATTTTCAGTACCTAGACTAGTCGGGACTCAGACATGATTGTTGACTGAAGGAAAGAATGAATGAATGAATGATCATGCCGGCTTCCCACCAGCCATATAAAATAGCTTAGAAGTAACAGGCCCTTCTTTGAACCTGGTTTATTCTTGCTCTGAACTCATAGCTCTACCCACCGTACCACCTACCTAGATCAAGCAAACTGAATCCTGGTTCAAACCTCGTCCCCCTAACTACACCATCTATAAACTCCTGGAAGGTAGGGACTTGGAGCTCTGCTTACAACAACTCTTTCTTTGGTCCCCATACTTGTAATAATCCAACCACGTGTCCTGAGTTGGAGTTCAGAAAAGACAGTCTCTGTGGCCTAGGGCAGTGCTTTGCACAGAGCGGGCTCCAGTAAACACTGTGGAACGAGAGTGTCTAGGCTGTGTCCTCCAGACTCCCGGGTGGGATAAGGACACAGGGCAGAGAGCGCCAGTCTCAGTGTTCTGTTTATCTGGCTATGTGGGGACAAAGGATCTTAGCCACCTCGAAGGTTAAGCAAAGAGGAAAATCATACAGTAGGCCTCCTGTTGGCTACCACTTAGAAAACACCTGCCCAGTGCCAGGGCCTATGCTAATATGCATTACATATTTAACAGGATGTTGGATGGAACTTTTCCTGCTGTCCCAACGTTGGCAGTTGGAGTGCAGGGCTGAGGCAAAGAGGCCTTGAGTCTCCCCAGAATTAAAGAGAGCAGTCAAGGTCAGACACCACCCTGAGGACTTTGTAAAAAGCAGCTGAAATGGCTCTGGGCACCCCGTTTCCCAGCCACCACCCCAGGCAGCCCCTTTCAGGTCTATGAAATGGAACAGGAAAGAGGAGGGGTGCTGAGCTGCTGGCTGGAGGGGAGATGTTTGGCTTCTCCCTTTCCTCTCATGATGGAAAGGAGTGTTTTCTCTCACCCCCCGCCAAGACAAGCAAAGAGGACACCAAGAAATTTATTCAGAAATATAAGGGGTGCCAGCAAGAAGGGGACCGGTCTTTCCCTCCCAGTTGGTATTCTGCATGCCCTGTTTGGTACTGACACCAAAATGAGCAGAGCAGAGACTTAAGACAGTTCTTAAGAGAACTAGGGTGAGACCTAAGAATTGGGGGTGGCATATGAGAACCCAGGATTCATGCCTGCCGCTTCTTGCCCAGCAGGTGGCCGGCTGGATCCCCGTGAAGCCGCCAGGTGAGGACAGATAGTAGTGTAGTATCCTAATGCCCCGCCCCTTCTTTCAGTTACCTCTGGGTCTCAGAGGGTATGAAAGAGGAACCCAGAGGCTCCCGTGGCTCCACAAAGGTAGAGGGTAGGGAGGAGCTGTGAGGCTGCCCAGGAGCTTCTGGATCAAGCAACGTAATGCCCCCTCCCTCCCCACAGAGGGGCTTGGGGAAGGGGCCTGGCCTAAGAAGAGTATGGTTGCCCCTATCTCAAAGGGTCCATAGTGACTGCAGAACTGCACAAGCAATGTCACTCAGAGTGAGTGACAACCCAAGACATTTCTCCTCTGCCCCTTCTCTGACCCAAAACATCATAGGAGTTGGAATCTAGAAGGTGGCCAGGGTGGAGGTGTCCCAGGGGCAGACCACACATTCCCAGTGCTATTCCAAGGACCAGAGTGCAGGGAGGAAGCAGCAGCGTGTCATGCTTCAAGTCCCCCTAAGCAGTGAATCTGGCAAACACCGGAGAAGGGAACCTCAATGAGATTTGAGATTGGTGCTTTAAACTAGAGAGACAGGATAATTTTCACAGCAGAAGTTGCCAGGAAATTGTGGATTCTGTCCAAGAGGTCATTAAGGTATGAACTTAAGGCACATGCCCCAGAGAGGGAGGGCAATTCACGTAAGGCTTTTGGGGACAATGAGTGAAGAAAGATGAAACTGCCCTGTATACCATTTTAGTTCAGACTGCCTAGTGAACTACTTACACATAGGTTTATATCACTGCATATGTACAGCAGCCACAGACAGTATGATATTATATCCTCAGTGAAGAGATGGAGAAACCGAGGGCTATGGAGGTAAATAACTTGCCAAAAGCCACACAGAATGTGTAGGTAGGTATCAGTGCTCTTAACTTTTGCAGAACATTGATCCCCATTCCTCCCTGTGGAATGAGCTCCAAATGGGTTCAAAGGTGGATGCTATGGAGGAATCAGAGCATGGATTAGGGACAAGGCAGTAGTGGATTTGTCATTGCACCACTGTCTCACACCGTAAGATTGTGGGCAAGTGACTTGATGAGTCTGAGCCCCACTTTCCTCCTCTATAAAATGAGCATGGTACCGGCCACCGTGGTATTATGAGGATTCGACTGCACTTTTGCATAGGGCCTGGTAGGTAATGCAGGTGTATGTTAATACTGATTCTTTCAGCCCTCTTCTGGAAGACCTAGCTTAAGGTGCACGCTTCTCCGTTTTCTCCTATAGCATCAGTAAGATCTTACAGCCAAATCCTTCATCTGCAGCACCCAGCACCTCCCACAAACTGCTTTGCATATGTTTAGTTTCCTTTTCATCTGCTTACATCATCTCCTGATTAGACCTGTTTAAGGTATTTAAGCTACTAAAGGGTGGAACCACATTCACATTTCTCTTTGCCCTAGAGTACCTAGCTCCACACACAAGCCTCTGCTGAGATATTTGTCTATGAAACAGCTGGGAAAACCTGAAGCCTATGGAGAAAAGAGGATGATGCTAATGATGTTGATTATAGCATTAACAACTAATTCATTGAGCAAATACTCTGCATCAGGGGTGGTGGTAGGTACTTCAAATGCATTCTCTCAGGGACTTCTTCCATTAACCCTGGCCAAAAGGTTTTGTTTGCTGGTGGGTTAGTCGGTTGGCTTTACCTAACATTTATGAAGAGCTTACACATGCACAGATATTGTTCAAAGTGTGCTCAGTGTGTATTATTCCATTTAGACCTTATTGCACATCTATATGATAGACACTAGTATGCCCATTTTATAGGTAGAAAAATAGAGGCATGGACAGGTTAAATAGATTGCTCAAAGTCACATACCTAGAAAATGAAAGATCCAAGATTCAGATCCTTGAAATTTACCTCCAAAGCACAGTCTTAACTCCTGTGTTCTAGTGCTAAAGGGTTAGGGGATTTGCCAAAATGTATGTAGCTAATAAGTGACTATTTGGAAATTTGAACTCCCTGGCTCTAGAGTTCAGTCAGGTCCAATGTCTGCTCATAGAAACAAGGCCCCAAAGCAGCAGTTCAAAAATGTACCACTTGTTTGTTTCAGTCTGTGGACCTCCTCCGTAGGACAAAAGAGTTCACAGGGCCCCATCTAACCACTTGTCAGCAGGACCACCTCTCCTCAGACTTAGTGGGAAGATTGGTGAAGTTTAGTTAGTTAGACCACCAAGAACACATGCCCTAGTTTCAATTGATCATAAATTAATGCACAATACACCACCAGGAAGTTAAATGCTGCAATTTCATGAACATTGCCATCCTAAAGAGCCATCCCTGATACCCTCCTTTTACACCCCCAGGAATTCCTTACCTTTCTTAGGTCTGTTTCTCTCCTTCTGCCTGGCTGACCTCACAGTGTGACTTTCTTTCACCTTGTCATCTGTTGTTCTCTGTGAAAAGGGTGCCCTCCTAGCCGCCTGCTACTGCTGGGATTTGTAGATCCTTCCCAATGGTTTCCTTATCACCAATGACTAAGGCCCAGCCAGCAGGGCCCAGCTCCAGCACCTAACTGCCAACACAGCCCCACGTGAGTCCAAAGGGAAATCAGCTGCTGTTCCTTCCTAAATGGGACTGACTCAGAGGCCCCACAAGAGATGCAGGTTTGTTGTGTAGGGTGATTTTTTAAGAGATCCACTTTACTACTGCAAACAGACAGGGTTCCAATATCTCCCGGGCAATCAGCTCTGGCATTGCTTGGGAAATGCTATACCCCATTCTTGCAGAGCCCAGAAGAGAAGCTAGAACCCTTCAATGACTCAGATTCCTATGAAAGTGGTGTGGGGTGGACGGCGGCAGCAGAGCAGACGCTCACTGGTTTATCCGAAAGATCTTTCATTTGCCCACAGGCCTCCCTGAAATATGCTTAAACTTCCACATGAGTATTTATGAATTTATGTAAAATAATGCATTTGAGTCATTCTTTGCTAGAATTAATACAAATCTGCATTCTTGGACCCAGGCAATCTTGCATAGGCTGGCTGATTTCTCCCAAAGACTAACACAGGCATGACACTGGATTTGTCTTGGGAATCACACTGAAATCCAGCATTACCTTCTGATGATTGGACTCGATAGAAATCTATTCATTTATGCATGGAAACTATTCTCCAGGGGACCTAACTAAAAAGCAGTTATCTGAATGTTAGGTTTTTTGACAGAGGGTCCCCTTGTTCTTTCTCTCAAATGACTTTTTTTTCCCATCAAGTCTAAAGGGCACAACTCTGTCCTATGTATTGACTTATATATAATCTAGATTCTTTTGCTCCCTTAAAAAATGTCACAGTTCCAGAATTTTTCCTCAATGAGTGCAAAATTAACTCATTGCTTTTGCCTCACTTACAAACTTTTGGTTTAGAAACTGTGCTCATTTAATTATTTAATCATTGAGCACAAATACGAGCTTCATTTTGTTCCCACCTACCCCCAGGTAACCCTGTGGTGCATCTTCTACCCTCGGCAGGTCACGTCCCCTAAATGAGAGCTGTTGGCAACAGATTTTTGCTTCTGAACAGTGGTCTCAGATTATTTACTTGGTGGCATCAAATTCCTAATATCAGATTGTTCCCTCTGGTTTACAACATTAAGTGCTGAGGGTCCTATGTGATTACTTATTCAGGAGCTGGGAATTCCTCCATGTAAACCTCACAATAAACCTATGAGGAGGTATTACCATTGTCCCCATTTTACGAAGTAAGGATTTGTTAAGTTTAGGAAGTCTGACTAACTTGACCAAGGTCACTATGTGGTGGCAAGACTTAAACCCATGTGTGCTGGGACCAGGGCCTGACAGCACCTCATGACGGCAGGTCGATAATCTAGCACAGCAGTTCTCAGCCCTAGCTGTGGATTAGAATCACCTGGGATGCTTTTAACTCTACTGATGCCCAGGCCCAGCCCAGCCCTATGCAATCAGAATCTCTGGAGGTAGGACCCCAGCATCAGTATTTATTAAGCTCCCTGGGTAACTCTAAAGAGGAGCCGGGCTGCGAACCACTCACCCACAGGCAAAAACTGAACTCACGCCTAGAAGAGTGTTTGGATTCGAGATCCCAGAGTTGATGTGAGCTCTAACAGCAACAATAACTTGCTGTTTTGCCACTGCTGTTCTAAAATCCCACAGCTACCTCTACCCCCTCAGAGACCAGTAGCTCCATCTCCTCCTATCTGGGCTCTAAAACATAACAGGGCTGTCAGCCATGTATACCTTTCACAGCACATTTCTCAGTAAGGTGCTTACTTATCGGCTGTGGATTCTGCCCCTGCACCCACGCCCCTCTCACTGTCCCTCCTCCAGGGTTAATCACGCCTTCCTCTGTGTTCCTACACACCGTGATCGTCCGCCTCAGAGAGTATTGTCACCATCTGTTTACAGGTGTGCTCCCCCGCCATCCTGGACTGTGAGCTCCACAGGGCCTGGGCTGTGTCTGAAGAGTCCCTGTATTCCCACCGTGTGCCGAAGCTTTGAGCACAGCGGAGGGGCTCTAACAACGTTGGTTGAAAGCGTATGTTCAGACATGAAGAGCTAGATTCTGATACCAGAAATATCTTTAGAGAAATCTGTCTCCTTCTATTGCCACAACCTCTCCTTCTCTTCACCTCCATTTGACAGAAAGACTTTTTATAGGAAGCAAAAAACAAAAGTAATGCACCCTTCAAGATATGGCTCAAAAGCTATCTCCAAAAAGATGATGTCTCTTGGGTTGTCCCCAGCTTGTAAAGATCTCTCTTAGTGAATTTTTAGAGTCATTACAGTCTGTATAACTCAGCTGTCAACTGCATTCTTCTGTTACTATCTTCAATAGTTGTTGGTTTTTTTAAATACTCATAGGTTTATGTTTTACCTTCCTAACAAGACTGTAATCCCCCTGAATTCAGGAACTATCTCTAAGGTGGTAGATCGTTCTGCTGGCTCACTAGTTTGCTCTCCCCTGACACACTGTAAGCTCTTTGAGGCTCCACACTCCCTGACATCGCTCTTCACAGACAGTGCCAGGCACAGCGCTGGCACAGGCGAGGAGCTCAGTGAGACTGTGTTAACTGGAGACATCTGGTAACTCTCTTAGCCCAGTGCCCTGATCTTACTAAGCACCCACTAATCATATTTGCTGACTGGGTATGAAGTGAAAAAGCGGAGTTCTTATTATGAGATGTGGTTTTTATGACACATAGTAATTCTCAGATTAAGCCTTATTTCGGCTTCTTTTTTGCTTTTTGAAAATGCTTATTTGGCTCTGAAATCAAATAGGAGTCTCAGGGAAGAATCCCTCATCCGCTTCCAAATTCCTTCCCTATCAATTTGACACAAAGCCCCTAAACCTGCAGTTCAAATCACCCTGGATTTCATACATCCGCATGATTAAATTCAACAAGTCACGGCAGAGAAAAGACCGTGTGCCTACACACCCACACTTGCTCCTAGGTAGGACTTCTAAAGGTGGAATCGGGTCTACTCTTCAATTTCTTAAAGAAGGAAATTGATGCCCTAGCCCCCTCGGTGGAGATGCTGCTCCACTGTACCAGCTATGAAACACAGGATTCTGTTCTGTTTGGCTGACTGAGGATGCAGTAGGGTCCCCCACACATGGCAGGCTCGGTACCCAAAGACAGCCACGTGGCCAAACGGATCCTTGTTTTCTGTTTTCCTTTGGTGCAGTAGAAGGGTGCAGGGGGATAGGAGGGGGACAAAAGAAACCAATGAGCTCACCTGCCCCAGAAAATCACTGCACCACCCTGTCACCCAGCCCCAAATCCCAGGCCCCATGTCTGGCCTCACAGCAGCTGTGTCTCTGCACACACAGCTGTTTCCCCTGAGTTCTAATGAGCCGCAGTTAGCAGGGTCGGAAGAAGGGAAAGGCTCCAACGTCACTAATGAGGAGGCGCGAAGACAGGTGCTCAGCAAAGCTGGTTTTAAAGCAGATGAGTAGAAGGCAGGCACGCAGAGCCAGAAGACAGCATGTCCCAATGTCGGAATTAGAGGCTATGTATCAGAGGCTATGTTCCTCTGGAACACTACAAGTGTGTCTCAAAGCCACCACCAGCCAGGGCTGGTTGCTGTCCTTCACCAGAGGCAGAAGAAAGAAAGGAAAAGGCATCTTGCTTGGCCAACCCACACCCAGCTCTAGCCACTTGGCCAGCGCCCCTTCAGCATTCTTTGAAATGTAACGGCTGCTGCGGGTGTCTCCCCCCTACAGGCAGTGGAGGATCTGTAACGTCCACGATGCTATGGCTGGGGAGTTCAAGGCAAACCACCTTTGGCAGGAATCTGGGTTGGCAGCAGGCTGGACGATTAGAGGGGCTGAATCCCTGTCTTCGAAAAGCTCAAGGCTCCCCCAACACATTTTGCTTCTTAGTAAACAGTGATGTGCAAACAGCTTTTTAAATTGGGAGTGACTCAGTTTCTCTCTTTCCGTGGTGCCTTAGAAGAGCTGTGAAATACTGTTAAAGATAAATGCTCTCCAAAGAAGCCCAGCAAGAGAAAAGGGCCCTGACTCCTGACCCTTGTCTAGCTCAACATGGTTATTTAAAAAAAAAAAAAACACTAGAAAAAGATCTGAGGAGGGGAAATGAACAAGCTCTTTTATACATACTGTTCATAAAATTTGGGCCACCTGACTACACGTTCCCAGGGGAGGTGGACCATGGCGATGCTCTGACTTCTTGTTTCATCTCCACCTGCAAACAACTGCCTTTTGCGGTCTACTTAGTGCCATGTTTTTCATATTTCAGTGGAGTTTTTTTGTTGGTAGTGGTGGTGATTTTGCAGTTTCAAATGGCTCCTAAGCATAATGCTCAAGTGCTGCCTAGTGTTCCTGAGCACAAGAGGCCATGATGTGCCTTACGGAGAAAGTGCGCGTTAAGTGAGCTTTGTTCAGGCATAATCTATGGTGCTGTTGCTGTGAGTTTATTGTTAATTAGTCAACAGTATATATTAAATGAAGTGTCTTTAAACAGAAACACACTTAGAGCAAGGTTTCATCAGTTAATGAAAATGTTGTAACCAGAGGCTCACAGAAACCTAACTCCGTATTTCCCCCATGAGCAACGCTTCAGTATTTACCAATTCAGTGTTTTCAGCGACTTTATGAAACAGAACGATTGCAAATCACAAGAATTGATGGTACATTTTGGGCATAATTTTGACATTTAGAATGGTTGTCTATGGCACTTCAAATCACAGGGACTGCAGGATAGGGGAACAACAAAAAGGAAGGGTAGGTAGGAAACTTTAGTATTACATGGTGGAAAGGTGAGGAACATCAGTTGTGGGGGCAGGTGGACCTGTATGTGAGCCCTGACTCTGCCTCTCCTGTGCTGTACGAGTTTCTCTTACAGCATAACTACCACAAACAGCATTGACTGTTACCTCTCGGCTTCCATGGATCAAAAGCCTAGGTCCAACTTAGCTGCAGTCCCTGTGTCAGGTGGGGCTGCTGTCTGATCTAAGGCTCAGGGTCCTTTTCCAAATTCCAGTGGTTGTTGGCAGAATTAACCTCCTTGCCATGGCAGAACTCGTGGCTTGCTTCTTCAAGGGCAGCGGGAGAGGGTCTCTCACCTCTCTGAAAGGGCTCACCCGATGAAGTCAGGCCCACTCAGAATGATTTCCCTCGAAGCCAAGGCTTTAAAAGTCAACCAATTAGGAACCCTAATTATATCTGCAAAATCCCTTCACCTTTGCCTTGTAACATAATCATGGCAGATAACCATTACCATGTTCACATTAGGTGACAGGAAACTGCCTTGCTTACATAAGATGAATGCAAGAGTGAGTCTTCTCCGAATACAAGGATAAGAAAGAAAGGTACGAGGCCCTGATTGGGAAAACCAGAATGAGGCTGGGGAATATTTCATTCTTTGGTCTCTAAACTTCCTCTTCTGGGTGGCACGGGGTGGGGGAGGGGGGAAGGACAGCACCTTGGACAGCACTGGGGGGGACTGCTCCTTATTTTGCTCCAGGTCAAGGCCACCAAGAGCAGGATTCTCCATCTGGAGGAGCCCAGGCCCCACAGGCTTGTGGTTTTCATCACAGGAGCCCACAGATGGGACTCCCCCCCTGAAAGAGTCATTGTTTGGTTTAAGCTTCCTGATCAGCAACAGGCTCTGGCGTAGCTGGTGAGCCCTGGGGCCTGGGAGTAGGGTTGAGTGAGAGAGGCCTCAACACTGCCTACGTGCTGCTCAGACACATGCCCAGGAGTCCTCGGAAGCCTGCGCTGTAATTACTGTAGTTGTCCCAGCCCCAGAGTCCCACTAGCAAGTGATTTCACATGTAATTATCCTCGAGACAAGAAAACTTTACCCATCCTCCACACAGCCCGTCTTCCTCCCTCGCCTCTTACTCTTCTTCTCTCTCTCTGTTCCTGCCCTCTTTCCTCTCATCTCCCAAACAAGCTCAATAAAGTCCACATCAGGATGCAGAGGAATCAACCTCAAGGTCACCTTCTACCCAGGCCTGGGGCTGCTCTCCCGAGAGCGGCCTGTCATGTTCCCTGACACCGTCAAAGGAAGCTCGGGTAATGTTTCCCTCCACCTTCCTCCAGACAAGGCTCTTTGACTTTCTATCTTTAGATCAACTGTCTCTTCCTAAAACCTCACCTTGGGCTTAGAGAGGAACTGTAATTACTGATGGGGGAAACTGAGCAAAATGCTGGCCCACGTAGGTCAGAACAGCTGTGACGTGGCCAAGATTTTTATTAACTACTTAACAAAGAGCTAGCACAAGACACACCTGACTAGTAATTTAGACTCAACACTACGTTAAATGTTTTGTAGTTGTGTTCAATCCTTGCAACAACCCATGAGGCAGGTACTATTATTATCCACATTATATAGATGAGTAAAGTGAAAAGTTAGCTAACTTTTCCTGGATCTCATCACCAACCAGTAGCCAAGCTGGGGCTCCAACGTGGTCTGTGTAGCCCCTGGTCTGAGCATTTAATCACTCTACTCTATTACCCCACTATGTGTGTGTGGGCTTCCACCCAAATTGTTGTTCTCGCACTTCAGTTACTGGCAATTTCATTATGCAAACAACAAAACAAAATACTCCCCAGTACTCACTCAGTCCCCCCACTCAGCTACCAGTGCTGCCAGCCACGGCTCACCTGCCCATTGCATCTTCAGTCATGCTCCCGCCAGGCCCTCCTGGCTTTGCAGAGGGAAGCAGGTAACATGCCTGCGTGTCAGGACGAGCTGGTAATACACCTGTGTCTCTGGATCAGCTGCCAGACACCAGGAAATTCCAAAGGGAGAGATGATCTGAAGAATGGGACGCTCTGTAGTCTCCCCAGTCACAGGATGAAAAACTTAACTGCACAGTGGCCCAGAGTTTAGCCATTGGAAGCGTGGAAAGTGAGGAATGGGCCTGCAGTTTGTGGAGCATCGGTCAGAGCCTCTGGGGAGTTAAGAGCTATCCATGGACCAGGACTAAGGAGACTGGAAGAGAGGAGGCCGTGATAATACCTGTAATAATGTAACTAAACTGATTGGGTATGTGGCTTAGAGAAAGGAACCATTTTATTTTTTATTTTTTGGAGATTTATCTAAGTTACCAATGGGAATCGAAAGGTTTACCACCCCAGTGCACACGTAACAAAGCTGTTTAATGACCTCTGGTCTCCTCCTGCCTCGGGAGCTGTGGGTCAGCATCCTGAGGACAGGTGACCCCAGGGGAAGCACGTCTCTCCGCCATCCGCTGACCACCTGACCACCAGTGTGAGGTCCCTCCCTCACTGAAGTCTACAGGAGGCATTACGCAAAGCTTGCGTGTTAGTTTCCTTCAGCTCCTGTAACAACCTACCACAAATTTGGTGGCTTAAAAACAACAGAAATGTGTTCTGGAAGCTGAAGTCCGAAACCAAGGTGTCAGCGGGGTCAATACCTCCCTCAGAGGTTCTGACAGAGAGTCAATCCCGTGCCTCTCTCCCAGCTTCTGGTGCTTGCCTGAAACCCCTGGTGTCCCTTGGCTTGTAGCTGTGCCACTCTGCACATTCATCTCTGTCATCACATGGCCTTCTTATACGGATGCCAGGCAGAGGATCTAGGGCTCGCCCTCACTCAGTATAACCTCATCATAACTAACTATTCAATACACCTGCAAGACTCCACCTCCAAATAAGGTCGCATTCTGACCTTCTGGGTAGACATGAATTTGGAGGGGGGACTCTATTCAACCCAGGACAGCTTGTCAGTGGCCTTTATGCAGACTCCACATAACAGCAGGGAAAGAATTTGAGTTCCTCAAGAGGAGAGCTCAAGTAGACCTCTATGCAGGCGGGGAGGTGAGGGGAGAGACCACCCTGAGCAGTGTCCACATCAGACTGAGGTGCTGCCCTGGCATCTAAAACACTTTACAGAAATTAAGCCCAAAGGAGCCAAGGAAGACACACAGAGAACTAAGGCAACTTCCCCTACTGCTCAAAACAGAACAGCCAGCCTTCCCTCCAAAGTGCACCATTTGAATTATCCAGGTAAAATGCCAGGTAACTCAGATCATCTCACTCCCCACTTCTGCCCCCAAACTAACCTGGAAAACGGGCAAATGCCTTTAATCTCTTTTCATCTCTCTTCTAACCCCCAGGAGGGCTGGGGACACCCAGGGGCTCCAGCCATGAGACCAGAATGGAGCTCTCTCAGCCTCCCCACTCAGCCACTCCCAGAACAATCCTGGACAGGAGGGCTCGTGTGTGGCAAAAAGCAGAGCAGGATGGAATTAACCCTCACTGTCTCCCAAGGCGGCCCTTTCTGCGAGTGGGGACTGACTTCTGAGGCCTTCTGAGAAGGGCTCTGCAGAACTGCATCCAATCTGGCCTGAGCAGATTAGTTCCCTCCCAGCAAAGGGTTCTGGGCAGCTGAGCAGGGCACAGTGGCAGGGGGTTGTCATTACGAGGCCCAGATAGGACATAATTACATGTTCCCTGGAGGGAGCTCCTAATTGAATTATAGGGTGTCCCCTGAGCATCAAAGGCAGTCCAGAAACAGACCTTCTAAGGAGCTGGTGCAGGGCAGGGCTCAGGCTGTGGAGTCACTCAGGGACATCCAAGCCCACAGGGCTCCGTGGATCTCCTGCAAGGGGCAGAGGAGAGGAAGAAGGCACAGAGAGAGGGGGATGGTGGGCGCCCCGTGCTCCTCATGCTCAAGGGGTTCATTCTATTCCCATGTCCCCTGGGCTGGCTGCAACCTGGAGGCGGTACAGAATCAGAGGACATGCCAGGAATTCACTTTATTCACTCACTCATTCATTCAGCAGATGTGCGCGTGTGCGTGCGTGTGTGTGTGTGTGTGTGTGTGTGTGTGTGTGTGTGTATCCTTATAATGGGACACAGAGTAAGGCACTCCCGATAGACACGGGGAAGAACGAGGTGCTTCTGTAGTCTGTGGATAGGGTCTGCCCAGGAACCATTTACTCCCAAGACCAACTTCTACTTAGAGCTGGTTTGTGCCCCACAAGCCAAAGCCAATTATCCATTCTTAACCAGTCCTGAGTTGACTGGTGGGAGGGGCCGGTGCACAATGACTGCAGTTTAAATTCAGTTGAATGACTCCAAACTGCATCCCAACAAAAAGCCAGGGGCTGTGCCTCTGTGTGGCCACAGCTCTCAGAGGCCCCCTCTTCTATAACAGCTCTCTCACACACTCCTCTTCTCCACCTGACTGGGAATTCCCTGAGGACAGGGACTGTGCCTTCTCTCACTGTGCTCAGCCCACAGTATGAGCTCAACAAATGTCTGCTAATTGCATCCTTAGCAACTGACACCCGCTTCCCTGCCTCTGCTCTCCTGTGGCTTCCGGCCTCACTGTCTTGGAGGGCACTCGTGGGCTTTCCAGGGGCTGCAACTGAGAATCCCCTGCTCTCTCCTATCACCACCCCCTCTAACCCTGGATGCTGTCAGATACCATGGACATGGCATCAAAGGAGGCCCCTGAATCGCAACACTTGGTCCTGAGCCAGCCTTGCCCTGTTGCCCAGGCAGCAGGCCAAAGCATCACCTGTTGGTAGCCCCTGATGGTGAAGTGGCACAAACAAGAATCCTCTGTGCACTGGCTTGGGCAACGGTGGATTTTAGCCAGCAGTCGGGGTGATCAGAATCCAGATTTCTGAGCTGGGCGTTAAGGATTTATTTGGCCCTTGCCAAATTCCCTGGGCCTACTTGCCCCTGAATTAAGAAGAAAGAAGACAATTCTTGCCATTCAGGAAAAAATATGGGATGTGCTCTTAGCTTCTTCTGTATGAGAAGAAGAAAGCCTATTACTTTCAGCCTCATGACCTTATTCTGATGCTAAAATATGTAACACAGCAGACTGATCATGTGATTTAGAATCAGAGGATCTAGGGTTTTATTTTTTTTTTATCCTCATCCAAGGACATTTTTTCATTGCTTGTAGAGAAAGAGGAAGGGAGAGAGAGAAACATCCATGAGAGAGGGAGGTATTGATTGGCTGCCTCCCACATGCACCCAGACTGGGGATTGAACCCACAACCTAGGTATGTGCCCTGGCCAGGAAGCGAACCCGCAACCTTTTGGCTACTGAACGACGCTCCAACTAACTGAACCACACCAGCCAGGGCAGAAGATCTAGGTTTTGATACTAATTCTTAAAAGCTCCATGTTCTAGGGTCAATTACTTAGTATTTTACAAACTCCATTAACTAATCTGAAGAAAATGGTAATATTAACCCTATAGGTATGACAATATCCTTATACTTGTTTATATTTTTGTATAAATATTAGAAATTTTATTATATAAAGAAAGAAACAAGAGTAATATTTCCCCAAGATCTGGACAATGGTAAAGCCCAGATAATCAATGCTGTGCCCTATATTCTGATTTATTCTTTACAGGGGTGTCCAACCCACGGCCCACGGGCCACATGCAGCCCAGGATGGCTATGAATGTGCCCCAACACAAAATCATAAGTTTACTTAAAACCTTTTTTTTGCTCATCAGTTTTCATTAGCATTTGTGTATTTAATGTGTGGCCCAAGACAATTCTTCTTATTCCAGTGTGGCCCAGAGACGCCAAAAGGTTGGACGCCCCTGCCAGTCTATATTTATGATCCCCCGTGGGGTCACTCACATCAAAACAACTTTTAGCAATTAGTGCTTAGTATTTTCAAAGCATTTTACATGAGTTAGTGCCTTCGAAAGCTGGCCCTTGGTTATGTTCTCTCTACTCCAATAGTCCACACAGGTTAATTAAAATGTCATTTCTCTCTGCTGTGGCTAGAATTATATTAACTCACCATAGTAACACAAGTTATCTTTTGCTATATTTTATGAAAAAAATGGAAATCCAATTAATTTTCAGCTAATAATCTTCTAAAACATGGGCTCCATGAGGAGGGGCCTATAATTAAAATGGCCTGCGGCAGGGATTTGGTTGGGAACCGCTGGTCAACTTAATGAAACCCTCCAGGTCAGAAGGGTTCTAGAAGATTCTAGCCTAATAAGGAAATCATCTGCTTCATGTGTCCAAAGGGGATTTACATCCTTGTGGATTCACACAAGGAACATAAGAAGCTTCTCTGTTATGCAGGATGACGAAGTGTGATTCAATGAGTTTTTCCCATTAGGATTAGCCCAGTATTGGAGAGATAGTGGCATCTTCATGCTAATAATGGAGATTCCTAGTTTCTTTATCCCACGAAGCTCTTTCCATCTCTTGTCCCTAGGCTAGCGTTGACAGACATTGGTCTTTTCATTTTTACATCCACAGATGAGCCCAGATGCAGTCTCAACCATCCTTTCCAAGATGGCCCCTGGACAGCCACTACTAACAGACTGGAGCTGACCTAGGAGGAGACTTATTGCACAGCCCAGCCCTGGCCTTGGGGCATGGGCACCTGACAGTCACACACTGTGCCACCTGCAGATGAGAATGCTCTGGCTTCCGGGGAGTTCCTGGAAAGGCATCAAGTTACAGCTCCAAAGATAAAGATGGGGTGCCTGCTGGCTCCTGCAGAGTCCAGCTGACCAGCTGTCCAGCAGGGGAGGGGAGGGGTGGGAAAGGCTGTCATTCTATCCCTGGCCAGCATGAGTGGAAGGGAAGCTTTCTGCCTCTGTCTGGAACACAGGCTGCTCTAGAAACCCAAACCCAGGAAGAGGCTTTGAAAGTGACTCAGTACCCAAATAGTGCACCTGAAAATGACAGCAGATTATCTTCTGACGCTCGTGTCTTGGAAAGGACAGAGCAGAGGAGGGTAAAGGGGGGGAAAATGACCCTGGTAGCCTTGAGATTTGTGTCCCTGAGCATCAGGCTCTGGAAATGTTTTCTGCTGGTCTGGGCAGAGGTCAGCCTAATCTCGGCTGCTGAATCCACGGTCAGCTTGATGAATCTGATGCGGCAGCGGGCTGGAGAGGTGGCTGTTTCTCCCATGCTCCAGGCTACTGCCTCAGCACAGACCCCTGTAAAATAAATGCTCTCCCAGCAGCACTGCAAACCTCATATACTGTGTCAGTTTCAAAATGATAGACGACTGTCTCACCTGGGACTTCCTTCTAAGTGACATGCCCACCACCTGCACAACTGCTTAGGTAGCTTGCCAGGGATCTCCAAGGCAACTTCGTTTTTCCACCCCACCATCCAGTATGGCTGATTACTGTCAGGTTGGGGAAGGGGATGGAGAGGAGCTTGACTTGATACGGGGCAACCAACGCGTATCTGGCCAGCGGTCTTCACATGGCCAAGTTGGAGAAATGATGGTGGGTAGGGGCAGGGATCAGATTCTCTCTCTTGAGATCTGAGCTGGAAGAATAGAAAGATCTTTCCCAGTAAGAGCTGAAAGCATATATGGAGGGAGGAGCATGACACAGGACTGCTGGGCCTACAGGTATCACTGCAAACTGGATGCAGTACAGAAGAAGGCCACAGAGAGAAGCAGAGATGCCAGGAGGCTGAGACCATGGGGCCTAGCCGAGCACCCTCTGCCTCTGACGGTTCTCTGGTGCCAATTTCGGTCTATGCTAGATCCTCACAACTCAGCCTTCTTGTCTTAACATCCAGACTGGCAAACACTTTGTGGTGAAGGAGAAAAGAGCACCACAGTGCATGGCTTGTTTCTGGGGAGATATCAGTCTTCTTGGTATTATCATGAAGCTAGTTCTTTCTGTGGGAACAACGGGCTTTCTTAAGGGATAGGCAGCTCACTCCTGATCATTCAGGGAAATCGCAGATCAGACGGCAGACCGAAGGCAACCTGAGTACAGATGCCAACAGTGTGAAGGAAGGGGACACAGAGACTAGGATAAGAATAAAAGAGGAGACAGGATTCATGGAAACAGCGGGGGAGGCACGGAGTGCAAGCAGGAGTAGAAACCACAGCACCAATGTCCTCAGTGCCTATACTATGCACAGCAGAGAAAGAAGAGATGCAACAGAAGACGTTTAGAAGAGAGAGCGAGTATAAGAGAAGGGCACGTGAACAGAAGGTGAGGTATGAACAGGGAACTGAAGATCTGCAGATATGAAGATCTGCAGCCAGGACAATGGTTAGCCCTAGTGACAGTGGACAGTGCACCCTACATCACCACAGATCAGCAAGAGAGAGTCCGGTGGTAAGGAATTCACAAGGAGTGCTCATGTGAGTTCACACAAGGAGAGAACCAAATGGAAGACAAATCAAGACCAGAGCTCCAGAGAAGGATGGACCACTAGGGAGAAATGGCAGTATTAGTCATCCATAATCCATAAATTGTTCTGCTGCCATATGCTGAGTATTAAGTTACTGTCCCGATATCACCCATTCGGAGAGCACCAATGAATGAACATACAAGAGAGTCTTGTTTGTATCATGAATAACTGGTTTTGTGAAACCTAACAACCAAGTGGCAAATGAGCTGGGCTCAGGCAAGGACAGGTTAACCAGGTGGTGTCTAGGTAGGCATGCTGACCCATAGCTAGAGTGGGTCGGGATGGTGCCACATCGATAGCTGAACTTAAATATAGACACATACCTAGCGATGACTCAGTTTTCATAAAAGCAAATTCTTCCCTAATAGATGAGTTTTACTTTCAACTCTACCTTCTTCTATACTTATCCAAGTGATTTCCTACTTGGGTACCCTGTAGGTGGTACGGATGGGAATATAATTCTTATGAATGATAACTGTCCTGCCAACTGAGAATGTTTATATCGTATGCTTTCCTTCATGGTCATTTAGCAAAACTCTTCTCAAAGCATTTGATTCCTCCAAAATGCTTCTGGACTGTGCAGAATTTAAATATGGGGAATGCTGTATTTGCACACCAAGGGGTCCTCTCTCTTCAACTATCAAGTATATACTACTGGCTCTCTGCCAGGCCTTCCTACTGGCTTCTGGAAGCACAATTTAGTTTCTCTCTTTAAACACAACAAGAAAATAACACTTTGAATAAGCTGAAGCCCACAGCTCTGAATTTCCTCTATCTTCCTTGTGGAGTTGATGGGGGCACAGCCACAAGGCAGAGAAGGAATGAGCGCTCATACACCACCCAGACACACCTGGGAAGTTGATGAAAGGCTGGACGACAAGAGCGAGTCCTCCCCACTCACCCACCTCACTTTGCCCACATATCACTTTCTGTCACTCATGTGAATGAATAAGGAAGCTCTGACCTTAAGAGCCAGGAGTTGAGACAAAATAAGCAAGGCCATGGCAGATCTCCATTGGTACCCCTTTATTATTACCATCTGAAGTGCCAACAAGCGCCTTTACAAACAGTGCGTGGGAGAGCCTGCTCTGAGGATCAGACTGTTTCATTTTATGACTGGCCAGTCAGGTGGTCATCTCCAATCCCAAGATGCCTTTCTCCTGAAACCAACCTGACATTGTCCCTTGTGGACTCTCTGACACTGCAACACTGAGTTTTCTGGAGGATGAATTAATACAAGAAGACAAGGAGCGGGCACACCGGATGCTCTACTGTATGTGGTCCCTGACAAAGTCAGGTAGAGGGGGCGGTGCCTGATCCAGTGTTGCCAGGGGATACTGCACCCTTCGACCTAAAACAAATGAACTGGGAAGGCTCTCGACTTGCGGTGATTTTTGCAGACATGTGAGGTTTAAGGAGATTTGGGGTGCTTTATGGATCCTGCAGTTGGAATATGTCCTTCTTTGATAGAACCTTTGGCAATTTCAATAATTAAGAAGAAAATGAAAAAATTATCAGGATGTGGGAACTTTCTGGGCACAATACCCAAAGCTCTGCTACAAAGGCCACATAGCCTTCAGTCACTGCTTTGGGCCCAGAAGATGGAGAAGCATTGTTGAACAGCCTACTTGAAATGCTCTACAGTGCTGTTAAGTTCCCCCCTTCAACAACGGGCTTAGCTATGGATCCCCTTCTTGAGAGCAACTCTAAGTCAAGTACATAGTTCCGCTGTGAGTTCCATGAAGCCATAGGTCCTGGAGACTGACTGTTTGCCTAACGCTGGGGAGAGATCTTGTTACTGGAAGTCAGGTACTGAAGGCAGAGGCGAAGAGCAAGGGAGGGATGCCAGTCCTTGGAGAATTATCACTACCTCCACCCGACTCCCCCCTCGCTGTGCTTGCCCTTGGTGACTTCTGGAGGCAAACAGTCCTCCTGCGTGGCAGGAAAGAGACTATCCTCATGCTTGGCTGAGCCAATGTTCAAATTGTGTCCTGGAGCACTCCAGATTTTTATAGATGTTGATGGAAAGAGTCTTAAGGGTTGAAATTTCAGGCGAAAAAAATGCCCCTAAAAAAGAATGGCCTGCATCATTTTGAAAAAAAATCATTATTTCATATAACAAGGTCTTGTTTGCAGCTTCCCAGCACTGCCTGAAATATGTTCCAGCTATGCTTGCCGCCCTTTCTCAGGAAGACATTGCTAATAAAAAGGTTTTTTAAAATTTCTCTGGGCTCAATATTTTCCTTCCTGAACAGTCTCAAGGTGAACCGAGAGATTAAAAATAGTCCATAATATATTCTCAGTGTTAGTTAACATATTAGTCACATTATATTCTTGGATTTGTACTTCCTGAGCATCTTCCACCCAAGAATTTCCATATTCTTTCCAAAGTTAACATTTTCCTAGTGGGTTAAAATGAAATGGAAAAATCCAAAGAGGAAGGGGGGATATTAAATTGGTAGCTTTTAAAAACTCCTTTCCAACCCTAGCTTTCTTTCTGTATGTGAGGACATGTGTAGCTGTGTGATCTTGGACAAGTCACTTGCCTTCTCTGGATCTCAGCTTCATAATTTGTAAAAAACAGGCTGTCACATACCTTCCAGCTTTAACAGTCTAATTTTGCCGGAAAATCTGCAGCACTGCCAGCACTCCCTTCTTCTTCCAAAGTAGCCTATGCTATTTAATTACAGCAGACCTTGGCATTTGCATATTTGACATCTGTGGCTTTGACTATTCCCTGAGACCCCAAAGGTCCATGAGCTGCAGTAATCTGTTATGTTGCAGAGACATGCTGTGAGCCTGGGATACAGGAGCCAGTCACGTGCTTGGTGAGTGAGATTAACGTGCTGGCAGAACCCGCACCTCCCTGAGGCTTTGCTGTTGTCTGCAGTGGGCTCAAAGGCCACGATTCTCATAATGTACTGTAGTGCTAGTCACAAAGGTTGGGGGTTCTTCCAGATCACGAAGGTGGCAATAGTATCCCTCTCAAATGCCAAGAGTTTATTGTAATGTGAGTTTAAAGGAATCATGTACCCCTCCCTTCCCAGGCATCTACCTCACTGCTCCCTCCTAATGAAGGTTACTTTAAAGACTTTAGTGGTGTGGTACTCACAGCAAGGAGATTTTATTCCTTTTTTATTGAACTTATCTCTACCGTACCACTTCTCCCACGTGTTTTGATTTGTCTGTATGCCTGTGTCCTCTTCACCTGAAAAGAATATCCTTGAGAGCTGAGATGCCAGCTTGTCTTATTTATTACCAATATCCCCCGAGTACCTAGTAATGTACCTGGTACATAGCAGTTATTTAAAGAACGTCTATGGAGTGACTGAGCACCTTCTATGAGCAGGCTTTTGTTAACGGTGCATTTTCTTCACATTTGTATGTAGTACTTAAAGAGATATTACTATTCCTATCATTCCAACGAAATATCTGGGACTCAGACAGGTGAAGTGACTTGCTCAAAGTTATACCGCTCATGAGTGACGGATTCACAGCTGTCTGTTAGACTCCAAAGTTTGTGTTTTTCCATCTTACCATCTTTGAAGAAGTAAAGTATAAAACTAAGTAAGTGAATTCATGGATCCAATATCATTGGTCGAGCACAGGTCTGGCTCCAACCTGGATAGATTTAGAGGAGTGTGGTGAGGGCAAAATTGACAACGCTGCCAGGCCTGGTGGGCAAATAAAGCTACATAAAGAGGGAGGGATGAGAAGACGGAATTGTTGTAGGCATCACACAGCATCTGTCTAAGAACCTGAGGTTTTTAATTTCAGTTTCCAGACTGGTACTGCAATGAGCAGGGTTTCAGGTAAGAGCTGGGTTCTAGCTCAGCCAGAGTTGAATCAGACCTGGAACTGGAAATTCAGTAGGAACTGGAAAGCAAGCACTCATGATTCAATTAAGTAAGTCATTTGAAAAGCCACTTTCATTCCTGAGAATCGTGGTTTACTTGAGAGCTTTGGAGCCTTTCAACTCTAAGTTGGGACCAGCAGTAGTGAGAGCTTGTTGGAAATGCAGAATTTTCAGCCCTACTCAACATTTTGAAACATAAACTGCGTTTTAGCATGATCCCTTGGCGGTTCATCAGCACATTAAAATCTGAGAAACACCACTCTAAAGATATTCTAAGGTCCTTTCTGGCTCTAATATTTTAATATTTTATGAATGTAGACTAGGAATCTTCATGGTAGTCAAAAAACTAGCATGTGTATTAATGAGGGTCACATAGCGATCCAAGTAACATGATCACTTCAATGGTGCCTTCTGAAGACTATTGTTAATGCATCAATATTACTATTAATGGCCTCATTTACTGAGCACATACCGTGTACAAGTAGCACTGCATACAATATCTTGATTCATCATAACAGCCTTGCAAGAGAAACATTATTACTCCCATTTTACCAATGAGAAAATTATCTCATAAATTAATAAAATTCCCCCAAACTACATGGTTAAATCAATAGCAGAGACAAAACCCTACCCCAGAGAACTTAGAGTCTGTCATTTTTCTGCTAAATCATACTGCCTCTAGTAAAATTAAAATTTAAACTATCAAGGCCCAGTTGGTGTGGCTCAGTTGGTTGGACATTGTCCCACACACAGAAAGGTTGCCAGATCAATTCTCGGTCAGGGCACATGCCTGGTATGCAGGTTCAGTCCCAGTTGGGCAATGTATAGAAGGCAGCCATTCAATGTTTCTCTCTCACATCAATGTTTCTCTCCCTCTCTTTCTCCCCCCACTTCCCGCTCTCTAAAATAAAAAAATAAAAAAATTAAGTATCAAGTGTAGGGGTGCAATGTGAGGAAAGACTAGCAGGTTTTGGACTCATTGTTCTGCAAAGAAGACCAAAGGGGTGGTCTAAGTCTACTGATGTCTAGAAAATAATGCAAAGGAGTAGACGGGAACATAGACTTGTTCACCAGTCCCTAGAACACCTGGACCATAATCTCAAATCTGTTGATACATGTTTAGAACCAGCCATCACCCAGAAGTGATCGTTCATAAAGCATATTTGCATTCAAGCTGAAAACATAAATAGGAAAGTTTAGCATATTGAGAGATCCTAGGGCACAACTGATTATTAATGGGACAAAGAAATTGGGAGCCAAGTGTCTCTCTCTCTCAAAAACTATCCTTCAGTGCCCTTGGTAGATGGATACTGAATTGGAGGAACCACAAGATTGTCAAATTATGGGCAATGCTGTGGTCTTGATGTCATTTAATGCCCAAAAATAACCTCTTAGATACTGGCATTGCCATAAATGTGTATGAAATTTCACAGAGTTGTCTTCCCAGGGAGGGCCTATCCTTCATTTGTATGTATAAACCCTCTCCCCAGAGCACATATAAATGGACAGTATTCTCTAGGAGGCACATGTTTTTACTTATGCTAACAAATGACTATCTTTCCCAGCAAAGTGACAAAACAGAACTCTAATAAATCAATTTGTCAATGGCTATTTCCATCCAGGAGACAACATCCCCTGTCCCATCTTTGGCTAGTGCAGATATGACCTACAGTGAGCAGCCTATGTCAATGGTACAGAAAATCCTAGGGCTGGGAGGAACTGTGAAAAGATCTGACCCTGCCTCTAGGCATGGAAAGTGTTGTCATTCTGGCTTTACAGATGAGACAGTTTAGGTCTACAGTGAAGACTAAATAGCTCGCCCAAAGTCACCTTATTAGAAAGAAACTGAGAAAGTCCAAGAGCAGAATTCCCTGGGTGACCCACTGAGCCCTGTTGTCAGCAGCACCCTCCCCCTTCTGAGCCCTGTCCGAAGGCCAGACCTGGGCAGAGGCTCTTCTACGACACCTCTCCCTCTGTCTACAGACCCCCTTCTCCATGAGTTCCTTCCTTTGCTCTCCTGTTTTCACTTCCCACAGAAAGTGTTTTTGGTAGGTTCTTGGAGAAGTTTGACATCCCCCCTTCCTAGAGTCCCCCTCTGCTCTTCACATGTTCTCCTGCCACTGCTTATTGCTTTTGGACACAAGCAGGAATTCGGCGACAAGATTCTTTCTTATCCCCATCCTTCTTGGCCACCCTGGAAAGTCTACCCTCCCAAAAGCTGCAGATCCTGGGGTAAGTCATTCTGCTTTCTTCCTCACAGCTCTCTCTCTGAAAAAGGACAGAACACCCACTGCACGAAGGTTCCATGGGGAGGGTTACAGGGGCAACAGACGTTTGATACCCACAGTGTGAGGAAGACTAAATGGGGCAGTAACCTGAAAACTACTTCAGGAGAAACTACTTCTGGACTGTGGAAAGAGATGACCACACAGAAGATGTATTTCCTGCCACAGTTCTTAAGAGACTTATCCTTCACTGCTTAGCCAGATTTTGGAGCTTAAGACTGGTGACTAAAGACAAGTGGCTGCGGCCCTGGGAGCTCTGTTCTTCCAACGTACATCCAGTGCCCAAATCGACCTGACACATCTCACCTAGACTGTGTAAGCCTCATAAAATAGCCTGTAGGCATTTAAACAGGTCTCTGAATTTCCACCAATTTTGCAATTTCCAAATTGAAGGAGAGGTACCTCAAATCTGGTTACACAATACAACTGTAATATGGCACTGGGGAAAAAAAGGCAATGCCACTTGCATTCTTGAGGATGTCCTTGACTGGGATACCACTACCTCAGAGTGCAAAGGATTGGCTTCAATGCTTGTCTAAGCCGTTGGTATAAGGAGAGGAGGAAGGACAGACCCAAGCAGTCTCCTAGCTCTTGCTTAGTCACAAGAATTCTCCAAAGTTGGATATCAAAATTTCTGTCAGCCCACACTCCACCAGCCATCATGTTGAGTTTCAGTGAACAAAATCTGTGTCCTTAGATCCTGCCACAGGATTCTTTGCCCGGAAACAATTTCAAGTGGAAAAACTGAAGGAGAGTTTGGGAGCAAAATTGCCTGTCGTGACTGCTGATCCTGCATACCTGTGATGGAACCAAAGTTCAACATTAACACAAATACAAGGAACATTTTAAAGAGTGGTGTGGAAGGAGAGAAGGATATGGCAAAGGATGGAGGGGAATAGAATATTGAAAGGTTACTTACACAGTTTCATCATTCTTGAACTCCAGCTCCCCATATGTGTCTTCAAAATCCTCACCACCACCCTTGGCTGTCCCTTCTACTGTCCTAAAGGGAACGATGACTGTGCCCCGGGCACCTGATGTCCGCAGAACCTTGACCTCCATGACACCAATGCTCTCACTGACATGGATAGTGTCACATTCAAAAGTAAAGATGCCTGCATGGTCATCATCCAAGATAGTGACTGTGGCCACACAAGGGGACACCAGGACAGCCCGAGGCAAGGGAAGACTATTAAGTATAGGTGGAGACATCCCCTCCTCTGGCTGCTCCTCCTCCATACGGACATTGCTTAACCTTACAAAGAAGTGTTCGTCCTCCTCAAAAATGTCATCATCAATGATGCCCACAGAGAATTCCTTCTGGGTCTCTCCTGGCTTCAGAACCACAGTGCCCTCTGTGAACTCATAGTCAGCCCCTGCATTGGCAGAACCATCCTCTGTTTTGTAGTCCACATACATGGTTTTGGATGTGTCCCCCCCTTTTCTCACCACTGTCAGGAGGACAGCCCCACAGTTCTCCAGGCACTGGTAAGAGCATGGGTCAAAGAAGACCTTGGAGACAAAGTCCTCGGGCTCATCAGTGTGCACCTCACTCATGCTGGAAGACTTTTTGGCTTGTTCTGCAGCATGTTTCTTCAGGATATTGCCTGCGCCAGTCATCATGCGGGTGGCTTGAATCCGGTAGAAGGCACGGCTCTTCTGTTGATGGGAGAGGGCATAGTAATTGGCCATCTCTACCAGCTGATCTAAATCCTTCTCTGGGTGTTTTTGCTTTAGATCCTTGAGAATCCGGATCATCTCCCTGCGGGACTCATCTACTTCCTTCCCTTCCAGAGGCACCAGATTCCCATCTAGAAAGTGGGAATTCATCATTTTCCCATCCATCTCAATGCCCTTGGGGTGGTCACCCTCTGTCTCTATGATAATTCCTCGGTGTTTATCTGTGCGGTACTTTTTGTGCATGTATTTGTAGAAGAGCAGTCGCCTATCTGCCACCCAGGCCAGAAGGACACACACTGGAAAAAAGAAGAGAGTGAGGAGGCCTTCCCAAACCTGGACCACACCAGGAGAGAAGACTGCCAGGATCATATAGAGCCAGATGTAGGCAAAGATGCTCCACGCAGCAGTGACAAAGAAGACTCTCAGGTGCTTGATCTTGCGAGTCTCTCCATCAGGGATCACATACACGCAGATGCCAATGATGATGAACATGTTGAAGGCTGCACTGCCCACAATGGTAGAAGGTCCCAGATCACCAGCAATGAACCCATGACCACACACCTCAATTAAAGAGAGGAGGATCTCAGGAGCAGAGGAACCCAGGGCCATAAGTGTCAGGTTGGAGACAGTTTCATTCCAAACCCGAATCGTTGTTGTGCTGGTCTCTCCATTGGGCTTTTTGATAGTCACCTCCCTCTCTTGAGAAGTGATGACTTCAATAGATGCCATGAAGCGGTCAGCAATGATGGATACCCCAAGGAACATGTATATCAGGGCCACAAAATAGACAATGACCCTGGCAATCTTATCCCCAAGGGAAGGGTTCTCTGGGTACCAGATTGGTAAGATGACACCCTCCTTGCAGTCTGATGACCCTGAACAGGACTCATTGTTCTGCCCTGTGCTGGGCACATCCCCTGAGCCACCAGCCTCCGCCCGAAGACCATTCAGGAAGAGCACAAAAGTAATCAGCCCAAAATGGAGGAAGGCAGAGGTGAGAGGCTGCAACCTTAACCACGCCATACACAAGACTTAGCCACTGGCTTCCACCGCAGCACCAATGGTCCTCCCGACAGGCCAGAGACCTAGAAAAGAACAGAGAGGCAGGACAAAGCATGAGGGAAAGGGAGATGGCAAATGGCAGGTTCCCACCAATACAAACTGATATTTCACCTCAAATGACATACTACACTAACATATGGGGCAGTCTCTCACTTGGAAAAATACTTATCAGTGGGAGGCACAAATAGCTACGCTGTCCTCAGGACCATCTGGTGGAGACTCAGTTGAAGAATGGCTTAAAATAGCTGGGAATGTTGGTAATGGAAACATAAGTGATGCCCATCTTGTCCTGTCTCCCAACCCTACTGTTATCTGCGAGAGTTCTAACGAAGCTACTTAAAATAGGCCAAGGATAACCTAAATTTCTGCCCCCACTTATACTATTTCTAGGGTTTTCAGCCTTCTTTACCTCACAGTCATCATATTCACGAATCTTGCATAACATAGGTTTGCAAGAGTGTGTATTGAATTGAACTTTTATCATGTGCTAACCTCCAAAATAGAACACCTTGTCTGTGTGCAACTGAACCCACTTGGGAGAAACTCCTTCTCTCAATGCAAAACTTCTGCAGGCATGCTGAAATGCTGAGATTGTTTGGGAGATCGAAAGAGTTGATTCTGTGGTGAGTGCTACCTGCAGTGTAGCTAACCTGAGGCCCTGTAAACTGTGCTCAAGACCTTCAGCAAAATGGGCTTATTAAACAGTTTTGGTATCCAGTTACAGGAAGATGAAGATCAGTCAGCCACTCAAATTCCAAACTCAAACAGTGGAAGAGCCAAGGGGTGGAAATCACTGTTAATTAAGCATGCAAGTGGCTCTCGAATAAGTTTTTTTAACAGTAGCAAGATTTTGGGGTGAAATGCAGCCTCATCTGCTGGCCTCAAGCCATTAAAACAGTGAGCATGAATATTCAGAAGAAACTCAATTGAAACTACAGACTCATCTTTCCATTCACTGCCTCATTCAGATAGCATAAAATGCAAATAACCATGCAAAGGCTTTAAAAAAGAAAAAAAAGCTACTTGCCATTATTTTGCTACAACCACATGGGGTACTTTTAGTAACAGAGGAATGTGATTTGCATCTGTACAGCGCCTTAAGGATTCAAAGTCTTTGTCTTCCATACCTGTGCCGCTCCTTTTCTGCTGTTTCCCATCTCAGAAAATAGCACCTCCACCCACCCTGTTACTCCTGCTAGAAAACAGAGTGAGTCTGCAAGCCTTCCTCTCCCACCTGGCCCTCATCCAGTCCAGCACTAAACCCTATCAACTCTCCCTCCCCACCACAGCCCAAGACACCATGACTCCTCGCCTGATGAATCTATGCAGAAACCACCAAACTGAGCTCACCGCTCCAACTCTTGCCATTCTCTGATCCATTTCCTCATAGAACCACAGTCATCTTGTTTTTAAAAAACCCCAAACCTACACTATCCCTTCCCTATTTGAAACCCTTCAGCAGTTTCTTCTTGCTCTTAATACAAAGACCACAGTCTTTCCTGTGACCTACAGCCTGGCATGAGCTACCTTCTTCCTTCTTTCCCTCCCTATATCTTTTGCCATTCTCCTTCATGCTACATTTCAGCAACAATGGACTTTATAGCGGGTTTTTTCCACCTCGGGACCTTTGCACATGACATCACCCATGCATGCCTGACGTGACGGTTACGTCTTTGCATCCCCCCTCTTAACACTCCTTTAGATCACAGCTTCAATGTCACTTTCTCAGGAAAGCTTTCCCTCACCCCTCCAAAAGGGTCAACTCCCCCATCATGTCCTCTCTTCACGCTCTACTTTTTTTTCATGGTATTTATAAAACTTTAAATTTAAAGGTCTTTTTTTTGTGAGATTATATGATTAATGTCTCACTCATCCACTAAACCGTGAATGATAGAAAGGCAAAGACTGTCTATTTTGTTTACCATGGTATTCTAAGTGGTTCATTAGTGGCTGTTTAGTAAAGGGACGTTTTGGGAATAAATATATGTAGTCACTAAGGTAGCTTCCTCAGCGTTATGAACTTGAATTGTGCCCCCCACCACCTGCCAAATCCCTGTGTTGTACAGCCCTCCTGTGACTGTACAGTAACATGGGCTTTAAGAGGTAATTAAGGTTTAATGAGGTCATAGGGTAGGGTCTTAACCTGATAGGATTGGTGACCTCATAAAGAGAAAGAGAGAGAGAGAGATCTCTAACATGTGAGGACATAGCAAGAAAGTGGCCATCTGCAAGCCAGAAGGAGAGCTCTTGCCAGAAACCAAACTGGCCCGCACCTTGATCTTGGACAGCCTAGCCTCCAGAGCTGTGAGGAAATTAATTTCTATTGTTTAAGCCACCCAGTCCATGGTATTTTGTTACGGCAGCCTGAATCAACTTATATACTCCAACATCAGCCTTCTTTAAAGCCATTTTATGATCTCAATTGTAGCCATTTACTTGAGAAATAGAATATATAGATTGCATGAACAAATCCTCACTTGATTTTAGAGTCTATTAGGACATCTTTAAATTCCCAAGGCTTGTACTCAAAGAGAAATTTCCTTCAGGGCACAGTACGCCTTGGTGCATACTGTAATCTTGAAGGCCTTACCCCCAAAAGGCTCTGTGGATTAACCTGGTTTCATATTCCACAGAATGGCAGCCAAGTGCTGAGGCCCACATTCCCCATTAGTCCAGGAACTAGGGGGTCATCACAGCAGGTGCTTGGGGCTTTGACCTCATTCAGAAGAGAAAAGGTTACAAGGATGACCATGGAAGAGGAGGGCGGATGAAGGTGTTCAGCATCCATATTCAAAAACTGAAAAAGCTCTTTTCTGTGTGCATAATCTGTGATGCATACAGAGACCCCATTCACAGGTTTGGCAATCACCCATCCTGGAGAAATGTAGGTAGAGAAGGTTCTTGGCACCCTGCCTTGACCTCTGAAAACCCCACACTTTGTGGATTCTGATGAGCCCCATGCAGGAGGAGACAGAAGGTGGGCACAGCTGGAGCAGCTCTTTGATCAAGAGCCAATGAGGTGACAGGAAGTGGCAGCTATGTAGGCCAGCCAACCCCAAGAAGGTAGGCTCTTCTACAGGTTAGGGGAGCGAGCTGGCCTTCTGCAGTCAAAGGAAATGGGACACTGAGGCAGTCACGTTATCCTGACTAGTGGAGATAGGGACTCCTCCTTCTCTCACCCAGCAGGAGAATCAGGGAGATCACAGTCTTTGTTCTCCTTGGTCTTAGGGACACCTGTGGCAATAGGTTTTTATGGGAAATAAACTACCACGGGCTCAGAATCAGAGGCCCGTGTAGAAAGACTTTTCCCTGAGAAAACAAATGAACTGAAGGAAAGGATGAAAGAAAACAAGGCAAGAAAGGAGGCTAGTTAGTAAAATGCCTGCACCAAGTTCTTGGAATTAAAGATGGAAAATGACTTGTAATTCCCAGTTGTTCTTTCCAGCCCTGCCAGGAAATGGTTTCTGCCTGAGATTTGAGAGGAAGATGACCAAGCCAATGGTAATTTTTTGTGCTTCAGACAGCAGCTGAGACAGATCCCTACATCCTGGGGATCCACCCCAGCCCCTTAGAGACCTAAATGGTTCCAGAAGGCTCTTAGTCCTAAAGTACACTCAGGTATACGACTCAGCTTGAGATCCCTCAAGAACCACCCCCAAATAATGAAGATATTAATAACGGTAATGAACACTTAACCCTGCTTATTGTGTGATAATGCTAAGTATTTTTTCAGTTAATCTTCATAACAATCCTATGAGATCAGTACTATTTTTATCCCTATTTTATGTTTTAGGAAACTGAGTCTTGGTTAAGCCATTTACTCAAAGTATAAAGCAAGGAAATAGTACAGCCAGAACTTACACACAGGTAACACACATTTTGTGGTTTTAACCACTCCATTTTACCAAAATGTCCCACTTTGTTATAGAACATACATGACCCCCAATCAGCTTCCAGCCCCCTCGGGACTCAGAAGCAGTATGACCGCCCCACACACCCTAACATTTGGTACACGTGCCTAGTCCCCAGGCTTATGGGGTTGTGGGGGGTAGGGGGGTCCTTGTCGCCCAACACAGTCTCCCACACAAATGTACTGCTTCCATCAGTTCATTTTCACAAAATTTAACAAAAGCTCGTGATTTGCCAGGCCTGGTACTAGAGGCGGGTAGGCGAAATGAAACAGAAGACGCGGGGTTTGCTTTCAAAGGTACAATCTAGCAAGGACGGATAGCTGCACAAATAGGCACTTTTACTATAATAAGTTAAGGTAGGGGCAGAATGCTGTGAGAATACAGACAGGCCACAGAGTCAGTGTGGGCAGCCAGGGTGGCGTTCTGAAGGAGGTGATCCTTGAAATGAGTCTTCAAGCATGAGTGAGCTCTAGTCAAAAAAAATAAATAAAAGTGAGAAGGGCATTTGAGTCAAAGAGAACAGCCTAAGCAAAGACGCGAAGACAGAGAAAAGCATGCTGTGTGCATGGGATTACACGGAACTCAGTGTGAAGCGGGAGGGGCAGAAGATGAGCGTGCCCCAGACTGGACACACAGGGAAGGCTGAGTTTATGGTGTCTTCTCTGCCAGGCTGAGGAGATGGTATTGTAGCCTAAGGGCAGTGACAACCCAATGATAGGATTTTAAACAGGAGAATGACATGGTCTCATTTGTCATTCAGAAAAACCAATTCAGTGAAAGGGTTTAGGATGGCTTAAGACGGACAAGGCCCCGAGCAGGAAGATGAGTTAGAAATCTATTGGAAACAGAACAGATACAGATAAAGAGGGAGGGCCTAGGGTATATTCTGCAGATGATGACCCTGTGTCTCCATGTCACATTCCTCTACCTCCGTTGAACGGATGCCCAGACTCAGCCCACAGCCTCTTGCATCTCTTTCCTGGATTATTTTTCTAGCACCCCCAGGGCCATCTACAAGGTGTCTGTGTCCTCGGCAGTGGCTCCTGACATCTTTTAATATCACCGGCAAATTTAATTAAAGTCACTGTTCCTCTGCTCTTCCAGATCATTAATAAAACAGTGCCACCAGGCCAGACTGAGCAAATTCTCCCTCTGCTACGCCCTCCACATTCTCCAATGGGGACGCTGCTCTGGGCCTGTCACCAGCCTGTGTAGAGTCGTCCTGCTCTGCTTCTAAATCTGGGCCCCTGAACAGGCATCACAGCCAATTTACATTAAAATTTTAAGTGCAGCCAGGCTGCACTGGATCCAATGTGTCACTCGAGTCCAAGAGCACTACATCTTCCCCTGCACTTCCTCTGCCTACTGGGGATGGGAGTCAGTGCGGAGTCCTCTCTGTGGCAACGAACCCTCCACCCCGCTCCACTCAGAAACACAGGAACTAAATTCCCTGAACTTCCAAGAGTAGGAAATATGTGACCCCAGTTGCTTAGGTAGTTTGAGTGTCACAACTGGAGGAAAACACAACAAGGTATTTTGCGCATCGTCTCTTTGAATCTTCGTAGTAAAGGAAGTACTATTATCACCATGCCCGTTTTACTGATAAGCAAATTTGAGCTCATATAGATTAATTTGCCCAAGATCATAGTTAGTGAGCAGAAAAATAAGCATTTGAATCCTGGAAGCCTGACTCTAGAGGACATGGTGTGAACCGCTGTTCCCCAGGTTTGGGGGCCCCTTTGAGCAAGGCCCTAAGGAGGGCAGGGTTTGTCTTTCTGGATGTGGAGGCCTCACCACAAGCTTGGAGGCTCTACATACTTCTGGAAGCACAGAGTAGCGGTAAAGGCCCAAACGGGAAAGCAGGAGGAAAGAACTTTCTTCCCAGCTGTGCCTCAACAAGCTGTGAGACTTTGAAGAGTCAGTGAACCTCTCAGGGCATTATCTTCCCAACCAGAAAATTCAAGTACGGTTGGAGGATCTCAGTGGTTCCATTAAGACAAAGATATTTGGATTGCAGGCAGCCTGTCTTTCAAAAGGCAAAGAAGTGAAGGGACACAGTTGAGTTAAATTGGGCCCGAATAACATGAGAGCCGGGCACAGACTTGAGACCCCGAACAGACCTCAGTGGATGAGCGAGTAAGTTAAGGGAGGGTGGTAGGAAAACGGAGCCCAAGAGAAAGTCAAGGAGAGCCAACATTTTGAATTTACCAAAAGCTCCTTAGATCAAATCCATTTTTTGAACTGCTCTTTGAATGCCCATTTTGGGCCAAGCACTGGGCTAGCAATTGGGAGTACAGCCCTGAACGAGCTACACCATATCCCCAACCTTAGTTTGCCGTCTGACGAGGGACGGAGACAAACAAGTAATTATGGAAATAATGGATGACAATGATGTCATGGGAAGTAATATCTGTTTCTTGTTCTGCTTTAAGCTCTCAGGTTGGTCGCTGCACAGCTCCCCACACCACGTGGGCAGTGGCTGCAGTGCAGCGAGGCTTTGTAACACAGTCCTGCAGTGGCACATGATACAGTGTTTTACTGTTCTTGCTTCTCCAATCTCATGCAATTGTCATATTTTGCCTCCCCTGAAGGCCCTCAAGCCCTTAGTGGCATCCAAACTGTGAGATAACTCCATGGAACCCCGCTGACACTTGCCCAGGCACTTCCGCCCATGAAGAGGAAGCCCCCGAACGGTCTGGGTGCCAGCAGGCCTCATTCTCCTCATGCTCTACGTGAACCAAGGACTCTAAAAATGACAACGACAATAAGCACATCTATGCATTCAGTACCTCCTCTGTGGCTGGCACTGCATTAGGCACTTTCACCGCTGTTATTTAATACCGAAGGACCCCAAAATGAGACAGGTATTGTTTTATGTTTTAGAAATGAGAAAGCTTGGGCTCAAAGACGAATGATCCACTGAAGGTCCAGTAGCTGAGCAAGGGACACAGCTGAGTTATGAAACTTGGTATGTCAAATACCAAAGTCTGTTTTTTAACCCCAGGTGGTAGAAGGGATGGTGCAATAACAGGGTGGTCAAGGACCTAGGGCCCCAGAAACTTCTACCTGCTCTGGGAAGCCTTCCCTGACAGTGTCCTCTTCCTCCCCTTGCCAAATGAGTCATTTATTCCCAGTATCTCTAGCACTTGGATCACCACTGAAGCATGTCACACTGACCTGGGCATACCTGTTCATATATCTATATCGTCTACACTCCCTGTAAACTCCCTGAGGGATTTTTACTCAATATAAGGACTTTATTTGAGAGGCAGGGACAAAACGTGGTCTCACTCAGTGGAAATCTATTGATAGGGCTCAGAGGTAAGACGTGACTTCTGATATCCCCTCTGCCTCTAAATTTCTATGACTCAAAGCCTTGTTGAGTCTATGATTCTAAGGTTTACCTTTACCAGACTCTGTGAGAGCCAGAGGATTTTGCCCTCTGCAAGTCCTTGACAGATCGAGGGAGTCACAAACAATGACTGCATGGGCCAGAGAGAGAGGAAAAGGAAGGGCTTTGCCCACTTAATTTAAGTTCTGCTTCTCCCACTGCTGGAGCTATATCTGCATTTAAGTCATCCCCAAGGTGGAGGCACTAGTGGAAGCAGGACCACAAGCTAGAGAGGGTTGTGCATTAGAATAACTTTGGAGCTCTAAAAAATAGAGACATCTGGATCCTGCTGCAGACTGAAGTTCTGGACTCTCTGGGAGTGGAGATTTGATATTTAGGGATTTTTTTTTAAGTTCCTTAGTTGATTTTGAGGTACAGCCAAAGTGGAGAATGCTGGGAGAGAAGACAGGAATATAGTCTAACTATGACATTTGCACCTCAGGGATTCCAACAACTAAGGCCTTTCCTTAGGCAAGGAGAAGAACTCTAAGTGCACCATGAGCTGATTCACAAGTGGGTACCACAATGGCTTCCTAAACATCGGACAAACATCCCGCCCTCTTGCACTACCACTACTTTCCTACTTGGCCAAGAACAGTCAGCATCAACTCCCGACCCCCATAAGTATGTTTTCTCTTTGTCTCTCCCAAAACACTTTTACTAAGAAAATGTGAAAGATCCAGAGATCCCTTTTCTTCATGGGAAAATGATGCTATTCACCCCTTTTCAGCAAGACATGTTTCTAGTTGTTTCCCCTTTCAGTGACGCTAGCTTAAATTGACTTGTCCAAACTTTTCCTCAGGAACTCTTTGTTCATTAATTTGGTCATTTATTTATTCATGTGTGCATGCATGCATTTGCATGAAACCAAGTCTACATGTTGTAGGTTGACTTCCACTAAAATTATGGTGAAAAAATTTACTCTGATTTTTGCACAACTCATTTTTTTGCACCCTCCAAAAAATACAATAGAAGTTCCTGGGGGTTAGAAATGTTTTATCTGTTTGGTATTTCTGTATCCCCAGTGCCTGCATCAGTGCCTGGCATATAGCAGCTGCTCACTATATATTTATTGAATGAATACACATATTGACTAAATGTGCAAAAATAGGAGCCATAATATCCAGCAATATCTACCACTCTTGGAACATCCCATCCATCAGGGAAGCCAGGAGAAAGGTTTTTCAAATTTGAGTTATATGAACAAGCTATAACTCCCCTTTAGGAACACACTTCACTGGAGAACAGTGACAGAAAAACCAAACAATTACAACAACGCAAGTGCAACAGTTGGGAGCATCTACAATGGGTCAAGATGCACAGAGGAAAGAAGATCTAATGTTGCCTGAGGTTGTCAGGGCCGGTTTCATTAACCAGGCAACCTTAGATCTAGGATTTGGAGAATAAACAGGAGTTAACTGGGTCGATGCCAGTGCATCTCAAACAAAGGTAAAAGAAAGCCAACCCTGAAGAGGATGGCAGCCTGAACAAGCAGGGTTTGTTTAAAAAAGGGTGAGTAGTGTGGTGGAAGGACAGGGCACTTGAGAAAAGCTGCAAAGATCAGTGGGAACTAGCTCATAAAAAGGCCTTAAAAACCCAGCCAAGGATTTGGGGCATTATCTTGGAAGCAATAAGGAACCACTGAAAGTTTTTTAATCGTAGGAGGAACAAGGTCAATGTTTTTCCTTAGAATAGCACACCTAGAAGGATGACAACGTGGAAAGTGGTAGGTGAACAAAAGTGGGCAAGACAAGGAGGCAGGAAGACTAGTTTGGAGTCTCTCATGGCATTTGAGAGAAATGTGACCAGACCCTAGGCAGAGGCAGAGAGAACAGGCTTCCTGAGGAAGGTGTGGATTCAAGAGTGCTTTCAAAAATAGTCAATACATTTTGGAGACCACCTGAAAACAGAAGATCATGGTGGAAGAGTAATAAAGAGGCATAGCAAGGACCAAACTCCACTGGGTGCCTTCTTCATCCCACCGGCCCTGCAAAGTTCCTCCTGATTCCGGCATCTCTAGGTCCAAAGAAATGGAAGCTGAAGGAACCAACACAAAATCTCTGAACTTACATACATGCTTAGCTTCAGGGATGTCCTATGGCTGTGAAACAAACGAGGCCACTGAGAGTTCTGGGCTCTCCAGGAAGAGAGCAGGAAGGCCCTGGACTTCAACCAAGGCACCAGAGTGCTCCTCAGTTTTGGTCGATGTAGTAACTGCTGATTCAATAGTCCAGATGGTGATAAGCTCTGGAGATGCAGTGAAGAAGCAGGTCTGGTCCCTGCTATGGAGAAGTGCATACAAAGGTACACAAGATCAGTATCTAAATGGAAGCAAAGGGTTTTGGGAATCGCGAACACTGACTGAGAGCATCACAGAGGTGGTAGGTTGGATTTCTCTGTCTGTTCCAAAGGAGAAAGCAGTTTCACATGGAAGAAAATGAACTGATGGCACGCACTGCCCCTGTGAAATACAGCTACCTAAAAAAAAAAATAAAAAGCATTTTTAAAAGCTCCAAAATATTGAGATGAACTCAGATCCTAGAGTGACTGCAAGGAAGTCTGATTCTGCTCCTTGATTCATTTGCTATGTGCCCATCACAGTTGTAGGTTTGTGAGGATCATTTCTGCCTGGACGTGTTAAAGTTGCTGAGTGACTGAGAGCCAAATATGTGTCACACTCCGTTCTAACTCCTGGAGATTCACTATCCTATCTCACGCCTGGACGACGGCAATAGCTGCCAATCTTGCTCCATCTCTTGCAGTCTACTTTCCACAAAACAGCCAAAAACGTCTTTTTTTAAATGTAAATCAGATAAATCATGCCATTCTTTGAAAATTTCTCTTCTTGCAGAAACTCCCGTGTCCCCCCGACCCCGCACCCCCTTACTGACTCCTAACTCACTGCCTTTAACTCCCACCACTTTGTTTTGCTGGCTCCGTACCCCACTCCAACTAAGGTGGAATTCTCAGAATTTCTCGAACACACCAAGCCCACACCTGCCCTAGGACCTGGGCATTTACTGTTCCCTCTGCTTGGAACCCCCCTATCCAAAAGGTCCCCATTGATCGCTTTTTAAATTTCATTAGAATCTCAGATGTCCCTTTCTCAGATCTTCCCCACTCACCTTATCTAAAGGCGATCCTATCCCTGCTCCCCAACACTGACACATCGCTTTTCATTTCCTTGATAGCACATATCACTTGCTGAAATCATCGCTGATTTATTTGTTCACTGGTTTATCACAGAATATAAACCCCATGATAGCAGGAAACTTGTCCCTTCTGTTCGCCACAGTATGACTGGAGCCTGGCAGAGTGAGTGCCGTATTTGTTGAATGGATCAACTCTAAGTCGCCAGGATTAAATGGTGGACAGGTGCACCTGTGAAGGGAGACGTCAAACTCACTGGGAAGCCTTAGGGTAGAAAGGTAAATGGTTAAAGCCAGACCTCAGAGAGCAGGAGGTGTTGTTCACTCACAAAAACCAACAGGACCACGAAGAGTTTGGACAGCAACTGTGAGGCCGTTTCTATACACAATTCCTTCTCTCCACCACAGCCATCCCATGGACGCCGTACTTTTTCTCTACAGTGCATGGCATAATGATAACCAACATTCATAATGTATCATTTTTAAGCAATACTATGAGCCAACAGTTTACAAAGACCTTCTCACTCACATGATTTCACCTAAGCCTTCTTGTAAGGATATTTGTACAGATGAAGAAACCATAGCTCAGTTAATTGCCAGGAGTTTCCATGCCAATAAATAACGGAGCCAGAACTAAAATTTGCTCTCCTGGCTGCCAGAGGTCTCCTTCCACCAGGCCTGAAGGAGTGTCATGTCAGCAAGGACCAACCGAAAACATCCCCTGTCGCTGAAAGGAAATGGGGCTGGGTCAGGGGAGTGAGAAACCCAGGGAAACCTGAGGGGGGCGCTGTTCCTGCCGCTGCCTGTTCCCTGGAGGGAAGCACCAGGGCCCTATCTTTCGGGGTTACCCACCCATCAGGGGAAAACTGGTGATGAGCCACCATTGTGTTCCCTTTCCTCAGCTCGTTCTCCAGGATCCTGCTTTATTTTAATGTCATTTAATTTCTCCTAATTGTTAAATGTTGAAATATGGAATTCACTCATATCACTGCCTGAATGAAGAACAAACGGATTCTGGCAAGCAAGCAGTCAAAGTCACTTCCCTGACACATGGCTAGGGGATTTTCGGGTACAATCAACTCTGGGGGTGCTCTGGGCCCCCCTTTCACAAGAGCGTGTTAGGAGCCGACGCCTAGGGCTCACAGTACATCTTGCTGCTGACTCTGCTGCTGTGCTCGCTCCCCGCTCCTCCCATGATTCCCCTCTAAGTTGACTCCCCAGTTAATTCCTGGGGAGGCGCTGAAAGGCACAGGCTCCGAATGATTCTTCCAGTCTCACAAGAAAGGAAGTACGGTGGTATGGTAGGCAGTGGGCAGAGCCTCTGGAAAGCCACTGAACAGACTGATTCCACATAGACTTTACACAGAGGCTTCGTGGCTCTAAACGCATCCTTCCTGGATGGAGAGGGAATAGCAGAAGCTCAGAAGTTGATATAAGACTGGCTAGTCCTTGGGGGCCTACAGGACTACTAGTCACTCTGTGAGTGCCGAGAGTGTTGCAGTGGGAGGTGACCCCACACAGAAGTACCAACCCAGGGCCATCAGGGCACACAACCAACTCAGGGCGCCTCGCTGGCCAGACATCCAGATAGTCAATTTGGCTGGCCATGTTGACCACTGGGAACCCGACACGGTTAACAGATACACTGGGGGCTTCAAATTGCAGATAGAAGGTTCTGAAACAAAAGCGTCACCAGCACCAAAAGTATCCTTAGCAGGAGGCAACATACAGGGTGTGGAACAAGACTCACAGTACAGAATTGTCCAGCCAGAGAGGTAACTTAAAAGTCAACACATCCAACATAACCATTTTTAAGGATAGGAATGCAAAGCCCAGAGAGCAGAAGTGGGCCTTGCCTGGGGTTGTCAGAAGTCACAAGGACCAAATCATAATCTTACCACGAGACAGTGCTGCTACTATTACACTTCGTTGCCTGGACTTGGTTTGATTTTTGACTCCCCCACTGGCTACTTTTGTGATCAATGGCATAGACCCCTCCCCCTGCCTTGCTTGACCTTGTTTCACCTGCCTCAAAAGCAAGGCAGGTTACTTGTTTATTCACTCCTTTATTTTTCATTGAATGCTCACTGTGTTACCTGTATCATGCAACAGGGAGGAGGAGAAAGAAAAAACATTCAGTCCAGGAGGGGCGGTAAGCCACAATAGCAAAACAAACAAACAAAACCCTCCCCCACATTTCAGTAAATGTAAGGGTCTCAGAAAAAAAGATGCTGTGTTATCAAAATTTAGAGGAAGGAACTACTTATGCATAAGGGCTTCCCATCAGGAACAGGCATTTGAATTGGACATTAAAGAACAAGTACGATTCTCAGTGAAAGGTAAGCCGTGAACAAAGGCACAGAAGGGAACAGGACAAGTTTTCCTCGGTGCCCACGTGGAAACTGTAAACCATGATTAGGCCTGGGGTGGTGCACAGAGGGCTTCCAATACGAGGAGTGGGGGCTGCTGCAGATAAAGGGGAGCCCCGTCAAGGTGTTTTTGTTTTGTTTTGTGTTTTGTAGGAAAATTACAAGCCTAGAAGGGTGTTTTAGGAGAGGAATCCTGTAACAGGTGTTAAAATGAATTGGAGGGGGAGGTTGAAGCTGGGAAGATGTCAGAGAGCTATTTTTGTAGTATAGTAGTAACTACTTTATACCAGTGTGGTAAAGATTGAATGGGAAAATCAGTGAGAAGCACTTTGCAACAGAGTAGCTAACAGGTGGCACAGTGCTGGCTACTTCAATAACAATAATTATTATTATCTTCATTATTACGTAAGAGGTTATCAAATCTGTACTTAGGTTGTAGTAGTATGGATAGAAAAGAAGGGAGTGGACTTAAACATTAGCAATACTCGGGGGACAAAGGGGAGGAGTCAAAGATAAACTTGAGCATTTTAAGCCATAGTGACTAGAGATTGGCCGGTGCCATCAATAGAAAGAGGGAAGTCAGAAGGAGCAGCTCCTTAAAACTGTGATAATGTCAGTTGAGCAAGAATTGGACTTCAAGAGCTGACCATATAGCCTATTGGAGAAATGGTGCAAGTGGCTGGAAACAAGACTTCTAAGATGTCGGTACTTCTAAGAGGAAGGAGAGGATGTTGGAAAGGAAATGGAAGAGGGGTCACCTAGAAAATGAGTGGGGCCCGGAGTGTTCTGTGTGGTAGCAGCCAAGAGGGGAAAGTTTGAAGAGCTAATGATCAATCTTATCTGATGGGGGTGGGAGAGAGGGGGAGGATAGATACATAGATAGATAGATTGATAGATAACCAGGAATAAGTTGCTCTATCTGGGGGAATAGGAGGTCCTTTATGGATGAGAGTTCGGCAAAGGTAGAGAAAAGAATGAGTGATGAGAAAAGACAGAAAAATGATTATTATAAAATTGCAAGAGCTTGTTGAAAGCAAGATGGGAAGAGAGCATGATGTGGGTGGAACTGGACCCGTGGTGTTGATTTTAGGATGGGGTTTGTTGAGCATGCTTACAGTTAGAGGGAGGGATCAAATGTCGAGGGAGAAAGAGCCAGGGGGCAAGGTGGTGATGGCCGGGCTGGGGCGGGTCCTGGGCACCATGCAGGAAGGGAAGGGAGACGAGTGACGGGGCGGAGGTGGAGCAAAGTAGGGAGATCAGGGCGCAAAGGAAGAATATCAACCAAGCTCACACTGTTTGGCTTCATTCTCCGGGACGAACATAACAGTGCGTGACTTTAAGGTCCTCTCTTCTCAAGTGACTTGGAAACTCCCACATGAAAGCCAGGGCAGGATTACAGTTTCCAATCGCACTTCCGGATTCCCCACATGACCCATCCATACAACCAGGAAAGCACTATTTGTCCCTCCAAATACCAATGCGGTCCATGCTACTCGGCCCATTCCAAATTATTCATATATCCAGGATGAAACAGAGCTGTTTTCTCAGTAGACCCGACTCTGTATACCATATCTGAATACTCTTGATTCTGGGATTAGCCTTTATTCATTCTTCATCTTATCAAAACATATACATGTACATACATATGTGATTCTTGCTATCTCTATGTCTTGCTCGGTAGTCTCTATGGACATAAATATGGATTTAAACACTTCTTACCCTTCCAGACTCCTTCCTGGGACCTGCCCCAGGCCCCCCGAGATCTCATATCTTTCAGGGTCCTCCTTGCACTGCAGCTCAGAGGCCAGGAAGTGTGTTTTATACCTGCAGAAGTCGCTTTTTCTTTCCCCTGAGGTGCCCTGCCCACGGCTGAGTTTAAAGTGCCCATTCAAAACACAGACAACCAAATGTAAACCCATCTCATTAGGGAAAAAAAGAGTGGAACTTCTTCCTAGAAGGCCAGCTCTGATTTACATGCTGAAACAGAAAGAGAAGGCCCTACCCTCCTTCACAGGCCACCAGGACAACGGTAACACCACGGTTCCCACCACAGCCCCCTAACGCCCTGCCTCCCTCTCTCCCCCACATCCCAGTCTCCATCCACATACTCTCTAAAATGCACACCTGCCCCTGCACTTCAGTACTAAAAACCTTCCTAATCTCCCCCAGGAAACTCAGTGGAAATCCTTAGCATAGAGTACAAGCCCTTCAAGGTTTGGCCCCTAAGAGTTTCTCTAAACCCGCCTCCCCGAATTTTAGTCTCTGTCTTCCGTCATTTGGAAGAGCTCTCATCCACTTTAGGCCTTTGCATACTGACCCCTTCCCTCTTGTAACACTTTCTCCCCCCTCCCACCCCTTCCTTGCTTTCATCAATGGCAACTCCTACCCATCGTTTCTGAGATTAGCTGTCCCTAGAAGTCCTCCTTAAGCCACGGTAGAGAGGCGATCCTCCTATACGCTTCCACTGCACCCAGGATTTACCCTCCGGTGAAAAGAATCACTTTGGATGGATGGTAATTGTTTGCTTGCTAGTTGGTCATCCCTGCTGGAATGAATGTGTTTTTATGAGGAAAGAAACCATTCTCTTTTATTTGCCTCTGTACCTTGCAAATGCCTGGCAGAATAAGTTGTCGTTGAATATTTATTAAATAAATAACCGACTGATTGGATAAATAAATGAATGCTTTTTCTTTTGGAGTCTTAACGTATTTCTGAACCTTACCCAATATTTGAACTTCAAGGCAAAGCAACCAGGCTTGAGTGAAAAGGGAGTTATCCTCTTTTTATCTGACCTTGGCAGCTTGAAGAGAAGCCAAGATGTGAGACACAGTCCCCCAAATCCAGATCGTGGGCAATTCAGACCAGGGAACAATGCCCACCATGACTATCCATGGACAATACCAGCAGCAATGCCTAGGGACTATACAAGGGAGCACCTTGCACAAGGAAGGGCAGGGCTAGGGAAAGAGCACACGGCCTCAGCCCAGCCCAAGGAGGAGCCTAGTGGAAGGAAATGTTTTCACAGGGTCAATTTGGTAACGCTGTTCTCCCTTCTCTGAACAGAAGGCTGTGGGGGGCAGTGCAAGAGATGCCAAAGTGGAGCTCAGAGGAGCGTGAGCAGAGAGGAGATGTAACTTGTCTCTGCGAGTCCACTTATTTAATAAAACATGTCGTGAGTGCCTGTTCTGGGCTAGGCACAGGGCTAGGCCCTGGGGATACAATGCGAATAAATTCACCAGCTATCTTTCCTCCCTTCATGCCGCTCACTGTCTAGAAGTGTAACTGGCATTATTCAATCACATTAATAAATTTAACGCACATCTTTAAATTGCTTTGAAATAACAGGGTCAGGTTATGGGTGTATAAAATAAGGGGACTATCCTAGTCAGAGAAGGTACGGAAGGCTTCCTTGAGGAAGTAACCAAGGGAGCAAGAGCTGAAGGGTGACCAGGAGGAGGACACTAGACACAGATGAGGGGAGGGATCGGTAGTGTGGGAAGAACAATAAAGTGCTCCAGGCAGAGGAAACCGCATCAGCACCCTTCTCATCTGCGTTCAGTTCAAGAACCACTTCAACCAAGTTCAGCTGTGTAGGTTCCATCTGCTTCTTCTCAACCCAGTATCTATATTCTATTTCAATAAAAATGAGGCCACTGAGTGGAATTTTGTGTGGGAAATGAAGACTGCCATGAGGGGCTGGGTGATCAGTCCCACATCCAGGCACCCAGGCTCCGGATCATCAACCGTCCTCGTTTGAAGAACCGCAGGGCATGAAGGGGCAAGTTCCTCTCCAACTTGGACCCAGCGCGGCAGGCAGAAGGGCCAGTGAGAGGCCAAGCGGCCATACCGAGTGAACTGATCCCCCTATTTCAGGAAGGGCATGGCGCAGCAGCTATATTTGAAAATCGAGGTAAACAAGAGCTCAGATCAAGTGGATGGGGCACAACAGCTGTGGAAGATTAATCACACGCGGCTGCGAGTCCCCAGGTCGCCGGGGGCCCGAGGCTCCCTTCTCGGTGCCCCGGCCGCAAGCCGGATGTGTCCCTGTAAACCGCCCACAGCTCCCTCCTCTCGGGGTGTTTCTCGACCACCCAGGCGCTCCACGCCTCGCTCCCAGGCGCGGCCTGCGTTTCTGAAAAACTGTCACCAATTTCAATCTTTCTGCCCAGGAGCCAGAAACAACAAACACTCTGGGTTCGTTTTCTAATCGGCAGAATAGAGAGAAATGGGGGAGGCGGGCAGCGAACGGGTAAATTTATGGCACTGCATTAAAGGCGTTTGCTCTATTTAACCACACCCCCCCCCCTCCACGGTTAAAAATAAAACACAGTGAGTAAAGACGAAAAGCTTCTTTTTTCCCCCCTGGATCAAATGGCTTTCTTTATCTTCTCCAGTGGCTCGGGTTCTCGAGCCAGGTCCGGCAGGGTCTGCAGGAGCGCGAGCCTCTGAAAGAGGGCGTGTGTGTGCGTGCGTGCATGTGTGTGTGCGGTGTTGGAGGGGACGCGGCGCGGGTGGGGGTAGGTACACACTTTGCTTCTCTCCACCTGGCCCGGGACCGCCCCAGACCACCGCCGTCTGGAGAGCACCGCGCACGAGAAACCCTCCTCCTCCCCGCCCCTCGGCCGCCGCGGGCGGGGGCGCTGGGGTTGCAGCTCGCGACCCGTGGCGGCCGAGTCCGGACCTGGGGTGCGCGCGTGCCTGGGTGCACGCGGGCGCGCGCCGCCTGAATTAACGCGCCCCCTCCCAGCCCCCACACCCGGTGGGCACGCTCATCCCCGAGAGCGCAACACGCCCTGGCAAGGCCGGCACACACATGCACCCAGCACACGACGCAGCAGTCCGCCTCCCCAATGCGCACCCGCCACTAACCCGACTGCACACACAAGCCCAGGCGTTTCTTTCTGCGCCCCCCACCCCCTTGCTAGACACTCACTCTGCCAGAATGCCCCCCCTCCCCGCAACACCGCATACACAACGTACACTTTCCGGGGCACCCTCCCCCCATCTCTTCAGGCGCTAAGCCCTCAGGAAGGCAGTTCATCGGAATGATCTTAAGAAATAACTTAATTAACACCATTATTCACAAGCAGGAACCCTCTTGGGGACACCCCCAAACGCCCCAACCTCGCCTTCCGTGCTTCGGCCTCCCGCTGAGGGGGGAAGGGCGGGAGGCTCACCCCCATTACTCACCGTTTCCTCTAGGTCTCTCGAGCAGAGTGGGCAAATGAAGGAGTGAAGAGGATGTGCGATGCCCCCGCCGCCCGGCGCCTCACCGGCCGCCGAGGCTCATCGCCCCCGCGGGCTGCCCGCCGGCCGCAGCCGCGTCCGGGGCATGTCAGTTCGCCGCCGCCGCCGCCGCCCGCCGGCCGGGGCTCGTGGGCTCGCAGCTTTCAGGGAGCTGCAGGGCAGCGCATCTGGGGCGGGAGGGCCGGGGCCGGGGCGGGGGGGCGTGGGAAGAGGTCCCTAGGGGCCGACTTCAGGAGCAGGGGAAACCCGCCCAAAGACCCCCGGAAATCCCCGACCCGGGGCGCGGGCTCGGGACGAAGCCCCGGAGAGGCCCGGAGTCCCGGCCACCGGCAGCGGGGGGATCCCTGCCGGGAGGGGCAGGAGGGCGAGCAGCCCGGTGCGTCCGGATGGCTCCGAGGGACCCCGGCTTGCCGTCGCGTTGCCGGGGCTTTCCCGGGGCTGGGAGAGCGCCGGCTCTCCGCCTCGCACGCCGTCACCGCGGGCGACGTCTCGGCCTCGCCACGCGCGGAGGGGACGCGCGGAGGGGCTGGTCTCTGGGCGAGCCGAGAGCTTTGCCCGCTAAGCTGCAGCTAGAAACCAAATCAAAAAGCCAATCTCCAAGCCTCCAAACCGAACGTCACCCTATCAGCTGAGAGAGAGCGCTGCACGGAATGACAAGCCGTGCGTATTTATCCTCGCCCGCCGATGGGGGGAATTTTCAGAGAGCTTCCCCATCAGCTGCGAGGAAGTCGAGCCTCCTCCTCGTTGAGTCCAGAGAGCCCCGAGGACCGAAAGCAGACGGAACCCCTATACCCCCGCCACCCACCCATCCCTTGGAACTGGCGCCCCGCACCTCCCGGCCAGCGGCGCTTCCAAGACGGCGGCTCGTCCTGACCTGGATTCCGCGGAGAACGGAGCTCTGGGCAGCAGGCGGGGAGGGCGGGCAGGCGGCCGCGCGGCACCGGCTTTCCCCTTGTCCTTAGGAGACGCCGTCTGCAATTCCGAAATTGAGTCTCCACCAAACACATCTGTGGTTTTTAAATATAGCAGGGGACGGTTACCCAGGCAGGGTCCACCCAGGCCTAGGGGAGGAGTTGAGGGGGGTGAAGGGAAAATAAAACTCCTTTTTCCCCCCTTTTTCCCTTCTGTTCTTGGTGTAGAACTCAGTCTGTCATTTTCTCAACCCAAATCAAACAACAGCTTGTGAGAGATGCTTGGGTGAGCGCTGGTATGTTTTGGTTTTGGGTTTTTAAAGCTAAAAATAAGAGGGGGCTGTCTCCCAAATTGCTGCTTACTCTGGGCCTGGAGCCTGGAAGAGAGATGGTTCTTTGATGCAGCAGCAGAACTAGGGTTTGGGGCTTGGCTCAGGCGAAGTGTACACATGTAGCCTTAAATCAGATGCCTGTAATTTCTGCTATATTTGTCAGGTTTGGTTCTGGAGAAATGAGGGGTGGGGAGGCCTCTCCTAAGAATGGGGTTTCACATCCCTAGTTTATCGATGGCATTAGACATCGAAAATGATCCTGGTCGCTTGCCTTTTGTACAGACACCAATGCAGATTCTAGGACAATGTAAGAGTGGGAAGTTGTGTCTCCCAGGCCTCTGCTGCCTAAAGCCAAGTGTGAGAGGCCAATAAATAATACTTAGCAATTATCAGCACCTCCTTAGGGCCAGGTGCCTTGCTGATGAGTTTGTGCAAACACTACTGAAGGCAGACTTGTGTGAGCTCTCTGAGTTCTGGGAAGGCTGAAATAACAAAACCCCACTCTGCATTCTGAGCCTCTGTGTCCTCACCTGAAAAATGCAAGGAGTAGTAATGCCCATCTCAGGGAGTTGTGAGGATTCTGTGACATCACAGTTTCTGATATAGAGTAATTCCCAAATGTTGTCTTTCTCCCCCCTCCCCCAACCCTGCTTCTTTCCCAGTGTAAGTTCTACCACAGACTTTCTGCTTTGAACACAATACAGAGTCTCTTATTTTCTCCTCTCTACTGCGTGCATGCCGGGTTGGAAAACAGTAAATTTGAGGACAATCGGCCGTCAGTTTCTGCCATTGTTTATTCCTTCATTTTTGGTTGTGTTAGAACTCAAGGGGATTTTCACAGGAAAGCCAGCAAGCAAACCACAGGGTCCGGCAGAAGTAACGCCTGTGAGAGTGTGGTTGGTAGGGTAATAATATGGGTGTAATGATTTATATTTTTAATTTGAACATTTCACCTAAAATGTCATAGGGTGTGCTTGAGTGTGATATTGTTATGTTACAGAATTACATGCGTATGATTTTGTAATAAGAGATTTCATAATCTAAAAAACGGGCGTTATTTGTGCTGGACCCGTACATTTATCATTAGCATTAGGAGCAAGAGCCATAAATTTCATTTTAAGCTCGGAGAAAACTGATGCCCGAAGAAGGGAGGGGATTCAGTCCAGCCGCAGAACTGAAGGGATCGCATCAGTTATGGGCTGAACTGTGTCCATCTCCCCATCTTCCCCTCCCTGCACCATGCGCCCCCCCCCCCCCCCCCCCCCCGCCAAATGTGTGTGTAAAGAAGTTCTCTCCAGTACTCAGAATGTGACTGCAAAAGAGGTAATTAAGTTAAAGTGAAGTCATGGTGAGCCCTAACTAAATGACTGGTGTCCTTATAAAAAGAGTAGATTGGGACACACAGAGGGAAGACCTAACAAAGCCACAGCAAGAAGGCAGCCATCTTCCAGCTGAGAAGAGAGGCTTCAGAAGAAACCAACCCTGCTCACTCCTTGATCTTGGGCTTCTAGCTTCCAGAGCATGAGAAAATAAATGCCTGTTGTTGAAGCCACCCAATCCGTGGTATTTGGTCATGGCAGCCCTAGCTAATTAATACAGAATTCAAGTATTATGGCTGACTCTGAGTCCTTATTGGATTCCAACTTCAAGGAGTTACCTAGGGTTATTTGGAACCATGAAACATGCTGGATTTTAGAATTTAACAAAAAGGAAGTGAGGAAACCAGCTTTTAGTGAATGCCTGCTATGACACTGCGCTGTGTGAAAGCTTAGACAGCGGCTGCGGTGGGATGTTTTAGCAGCAACTTCGATCCGAATTCTCAGAGGTCTCTCGAAGAAGTTAACATTGGAGCAGCAACTTCAATAGAGCGAGGGGGTGAGCCCTGTGCAGATTTGGGGGCAGAGGAGCAGCGGCTGTGTTTGAGAAATAAGCCATACTGGGTAGTGCCTAGTAAATGACGGGGGAGAGTGAAAGGCGACAGTGAGGGAAAGCCTTCAGCTCTGGCTGCAGTGAAGCCAGGCAGCCTGGGGTCCCTGAGGCTTTTAGCTTAATTTCCTCGTCCTTAAATACTTTCTACCTAAAACACCATGTCATTCATCCCTTTGGCGTAAGTAGTCCTCTTCCTAAGGAAGGGCTCTTTTCCTTGGGTGGAGGGTGGGGTGGATTCTGTTGCCCCTCAAGCAAGGTACTTTGTCTATTGCATAGTTGTTTACCTATTGTTTAGAAGTCACCAAAGCTAAAAGTAACAAAGTCTCAATGGAGCACCAAGAGTAATCTGTTAAATTTGGAGGAGAGCCAAGAACAGCAGGGAGCCAGGTACAAAAGGCCCCAAGCATCCTGGGCAGTCTCTTCCCTGAGAAGTCATCACAGAACTTACTCTCTTGATCCATTGATTATTCTCCCTTTCACCAGAGAGAAATGCACTTCTTGATGAAAAGAAAACAGCATTTGAAAGGTTTGCTCCTTCTCAAGATGGTGAACAATATCAGCTGTTGTAATTGCATCTTCCTCTGTGATGCTGATTTTAAAAAGAGGGTAAGAAGGACATTTACCTAGTTATGAAAGTAATATTTATTGTCGGGAAATTAGACATGCAGAAATGTATGAAGAAAAATCATCCAAATATCGTCACCTGGAGATAACTATTATTAAGGTTCTAATTTTAAATAATTATATCCTTACTATGTATTTAGGCATCCCTGAGGACATTTTGTATCCTAATTTTAAATTAGCATGATTTAGTAATCACTTTCCCATTGACATTACCTTTTAATTCCACAAACTGGGCTCTAGGCTCTAGTGAGACCAAGGGAAATAGCGCAGAGACGTTAGAGCTGGCAAAAGCCAAACTTATATCCCACGTGGTGGTTTTCCGAGGCAAACATCACCTTGCTACAGCCTTGGCAGCTTCTTGGTGCTCCTTTCCAGTTTATAAGAGGGTGTCGTACAAAAAGGATAGGGGAGACTCAGAGACCTAAAAGCTGTTTATAGAGCAAGTTATTTTATTTGGTGTGTAGCTGTTGATCAGACTTGTTTTAATGCATAACATGTTGTTAAAGAACATATACATACACATACACACCCACACAAATGGTATTTAATTTTTTTTGACTGCCCATGTCATTGCACACACATCTGGACTTTTGCCCTGATAAGTAGGCCTTTCTAACTAGAGAAATAGGCTGATTCCTAGTCTGAAGAGATAAGGGGAGCTGCCTTCAGCAAAGACGCTGTCAGAGATTGTTCTCTGCCTACTTGGAACTACGTCTTCAGTTGCCTTCTAACTTTTGGCCCAGCTGAGCCTCTTAATGGTATTTATAATGAGTTTAGCCTATGAAGGATTTTAATTGGCTTTTGTATTGCTACAATTTTGGTGCCCTTGTTATTTCTTTCATTCTTCTAGTGGCCAAGACTAAAGGAACCAAGCATAAACCAAGCCCACTACTTGGCCAGTTCTAACCATAGCGTATAGGTAACTTCATTGTCCTTTCTTACTTATTAGAGCACAGAGCACCCACCCTATGACATACCAACCACATCACATGAGCTGCTTGTCCAACAGCTTTCCTCCTTTTCTCACTGTTGGATGCTGTGAGAGTGAAAGATCAAAAAAAGCACTAAAATGGTAGGAATAACAAGGCTGAATACACATAAATTGTGACTGGCCTAAGCCAAACATGGACATTTTAAGCCCCTTTACCAGATACTTTTCAGCCTGTCTTGCAGTTAGAGATGGCCACATGATCCAGTTCCCATTACAGGAATAGGAGAAAATCTGGAGAATAGTTCCTTTCTGATGAACGGGAAAGGTGTTTTTGTCTGCCCCTTTCTCTCATCTTTAAAAGTGTGAAGACTTGATGCCTAGCTCTGGCCAAGTGTTTCAGTAGGTTGGAGCATCACCCTCTACACCAAAAAGTTCTAGGTTCCATCCATGGTTAGGGTGTGTATGGGAGGCAACCGATCGATGTTTCTCTCTCATATCAACGTTTCTCTCTCTATCCCCCTTCCTTTCTCTTTCAAATCAATAAACATATCCTCAGGTGAGAATTAAAAAAAAAAAAAAGACCTAATGCCTAGAGCTGTGGTAGCCACCTCATAACTGGATCACTGATGACATTTATGAGTTGCCTATTATCTTTGGAAATGCCCACTCTGAAAGAAGAAAATGTCTATGCTTTAAGGCATTCTTTCTTGCAGGTGAATCTATCCCAAGGGTGGCCAGTGAGTGAGGGGTTCAACTTTCCTAAAGGGCAGCCTCAATACTGTAGTAATGCAAAACTACAAACCAACGGATTCGGTTTCAGGAGTTGACCAACAGGGCAAACAGGATGCATTTATCTTTTAACTGGTAGAAGCTGTTCTTTCCAAAGTATAGACAGATTTAGATCAAAGAGTGGGCAAAAAGGAACCAACCAGAATGTATATCCCACAACCTTGAGAACAAGGAATGTGGCAAACTGTTCACTTTCTCTGTTAAATCTAAAACACGCTGGAATCAGTACTGATGTTTTTGATAATGCCTAATGGAGAAAAGATCACCTATACAGGATAAGAACAGAGAGTTAGATTCATGAACAGAGACTTCTCAAAGAGGTTAGGGCAGGCACTAAGAAAGAGTTTAGCCTGAGCATGCATCCATCTCAGAGCAGATGATAAAACCTGTGTGTTTTGGGGATCAAAGGAAATTAGAAGTGCCTCTTGATTTCAGCTACCTTATAACTAAACATTTTAATTTCCAACAATATTTAGTGGTTATTCATTTTGCAAATTCATTCACTGACAGTTTTAAATGATCATCTTCCTCACTGAATATAAAATTTTGTTGGAGCAATAAAAAAATTGAATTATGTTATCTCTTTTGGAATATGGTATTACAGAAAGTTCCTGAACTTTGAAGTCTGACCAAAAAGAATTTAAATTTTCTGCTCTTAACTAGCTGTGACCTTGGACATATTACTTTATTTTGTTGAGCCTCATTTCTTAAATGAGGATAATAACACAGCACAAAAGGCTCTTGGGTGATTTAAGTGAAGAATGTAAAGTACAGGACACATAGTAGATATTGATAAGTAATAATTTCTGTGTCAATTAGAGTCTAACTGGAAATTGGAAATAGATGGAACATTCAAATTAGAATATTTTAAGATTTTTTCCCTTAAAAAATGGATTCTTTTCAAATATGGGCAAGACTTAGGTGAACCACATCTTTAAAAAATTTCTCAGAGTTAACAAATAAGCCTGCTCTCCAAATTTAATTTCAAGAATATTTATCACATCAGTATTGTCTTGGGGAGTCTCAGGAAACAATCCAGATGTCCAAGTATAAGGAATTGTTCCATTCATACATATGAATACCATAAAACCAGTAAAAACAGTATTGTAAATGTGTCGACATCAAATATGTTAGTAATACAGTGCTAAGTAAAAAGGGCAGATTTTAAGATTATGGAGAGTAACCTATTTTGATAAAATTATATGTCCATTTTATTTATAATCTAAAGTTATATCTAGATATAATTTTGAAAGCCAAGCTTTAGGATTCTTTTGGAATCTTTTATAAATTGCCAGTTTTTTTCGGTCCTGAAAGATGTACAGTTGATTTCACCTTTTTGGGGGGGTGGGAGGGGGAAGAGTCACCTTTCACCTGATTTAGATGATTTAGATTGGGTGACCAGTATTCTGTTTGGTAATGGGCTTTCTCAAGTGTATTTGAATCAGAGATGTCTCTGAGATGCTGTAACTTTTTTGGAGTGCGGTTCAAGACGAAGATGGGAAAATGTTGTTGCCTGTGTGAATTGAAGAAAGCTCCATCCTTGATGAGTGTTGCTTTTTCCTTTTTGGTTAATTCTGTGTAGGGTATCTAGTGCTGAGAAAATGAAAACTGCAGGAAGGATGTAAGGCAGAGTCTTCTCTCTAGAATAGACACTATAGAAATTAATTGAACTGGCCATGCTTTAGCTCAACATGGGCTGAATGATTGATTCATGTGCAGAATTACTTAGGGAAGAATAACCCAGAAAGCACAGCTGCTCTATTATTATTATCTGATCTGATTATCTGGCTAAAGCCATATTTCCATCAGTGGAGGGATGGAGTTTTGGCTACAGCAACGGAAGTAAACTGAAATTTTTACACTATGACAAGTAGTAGTAACTATAATAGGAGACACTTATACATGCCAAAGAGCATTCTAAGAGTATACTTGAGTTATTACTTTAAATCCTCAAAAATTTCTCTAAAGAAAATACTATTATTAGCTCAGTATTATAAACTGAAAAAACCTACACACAGAAAGGTTAAGTAACTTGTCCAAAGTTATAGAGCCAGTAAGTATCTAGAGGAAGAAATTGGAAAACAAAACTTCATTAGTGAGTGTTGGTAATTGTTGACTGCATTTAACCATTTTCTGAATTCAGAAAAGAATCTCTATGTTTGCAAGCAGGAATAGAGTAGAAAATATACAAATTCATGAACTTTAAGAGATGAAAAAGAAAACCACCTCACCACCCCAAAATGTAAATATAAAATGTAAGAAAATCTTTGAGCAACAAAAACTAATTACAGCGCAGTCCTGAGGCAGGCATGAAAGTAAAGGTGTGCCCATTATAACTTTGTGAGCTCCATTGGATGGATTAAAGACTTCAGGGCAAAAAGCCAATTAGGGTGTGGTATCCAAAAATTACTTAGATAAAATAACTTATGAATCTTCCCCAGTGACATCTAATAGGCTCGTTACCTGATATTAAAGGGGTGGGAATATAGAAAAATGTATGTGTGTGAGAAAAGAGAAATATAACACCCTAAGAAAGCACATCTTATAAAGAACTGTGGATACTGGCACATACAGCTGATTGGAATAAAATAGATAGGAAGTCTATTGAGTTTTTGTAGTTTTAGTGCCAGAGGAAGTAGGGTAGGAAAAGAACTGAGAAAATTGCATGACCCACAGGAGGTTCTGTTGCCCTCTACTTCAGATGTGGTCAAGAGGATAAGGGAGAAGGAAGAACTTCCCAGAAAGTAGAGTTAGGGCCACAAAGAACAATAGAAAAAGAAGTCCCTCCACTCTCCAGAGAGTAGATCTAATCAAGGAACATTTCCCACCTCAGAGATGGAAGGCCTTAACAAAACTTACCCACCAAAATTTCAAAATTACTATGGAGCAGTGACTGCTGTATATCATGGAGTTTTTCTTTTTCCAAATGGCAGTACTTTTCTGGTTATGCTATGCCTGTTTCATCATTGTATATTGGAAGTATGTAATGAACACAATTTGTCTTTTTAACTCAGAGGGTTTGTAAGAGTGACCACATTAAGATCTTTTGTGGATTTCATGCATCCACAATATAGAGGAGACTTGACTCTGAGCTAAACTTTCTAACTAGATGGGACTTTGGGATTGTCTCCCTTGAGGTGGGAATAAGTACAATCTACATGGGAAAAAGAGTGGTAAGCAAGAGGGCAAGCTGTGGTAGACATTACATCTCCTAAGCAATATTTCAAGTTTTCCTCTTCTTCTACTCTCAACGGAGAATTGCACTTCCCTGCTTCCAAGAATTTGGTTGTGGTATGTGCTTTTATAAGAAGTGGTCAAAGGCAGGTGCATTTAAGTACCACTACAAACTATCTATTCTCTCATCTCGCTACCACTCAGGTTCCCAAATGGTAGATCCTGCATCAGCCTATATTGAGAGGGAGCATGGAAATCTTTATTGTTCTAAGGCCCTGAATTTGGAATTGTTTGTACCCAGTGCATAATATCATCTATCCTAACAGATACTGTTATATAAGTTAAAATAGATAGAGAAATAACTTTAAAAATATAGATTATAATTCCAAACTGTTATGGGGAGAAAAGAAATTTAAAAAAATTAAAAATAATTCAAGAAGAAAGCATAACAGGAGAAGAAAGGGGAAAAGTGAGGAGAAATAGAGGAAAGCAAATAATAGGGTAGAAAAAATTTAAATGCATTAATCAGATCTTGTAAGGTTATCCTGCATTAGTTAGTAATTAATGCAGTGTAGCCTTACAGAATCTAAGATTTATTTCTCACTCACATTACATGCCAGTCTTCAGCTGGCTTTAGATATTCAATCTGGGACCTAGACCAAAGGAATAGCTTCAGTCTGAAACAACTTAGTACTGTAGCAGAGAACAACTCAGAACAACATGGTAATTCTAAAAGTTTCTACTCAGAAGTAGCCCATTCAATTATACCCACTTTTAAGTGTTAAAAAAAAAGTAATCAATCACATGGCCAAGTCTGTTACTGGACTTAGATTTTAATGGGGTTAGAAGTAAAACACTTTAACAGGAACAGGCCTAGAAGAGAGGAGCCTTGTAAGGAGGGTCTATTAGAAAGTATCAGTGAATATTTTGATGATAAAATAAAGAAAATACCAAACAGAAAGCTGATCCTAATAAGTGGAATTTATCTAAACTATCCAATTAAAAGTCAAAGATTGTCAGATTGGATTAAAAATAATCCAACTGTATGCTCTTTATAAGTGCCACACCTAAAACACTCAAACAGACAAAATCTAAAAGTCAAAGCATGGGAACAAAGACTAGGAAAATATTAATCAAAGAAAACTTGTGTAGCTATACTAGTATCATGTAAAATATGAGATTTTAAAGCAAAATGCACTTCTAGAGATAAAGATCTATATATAGATTTTTACATAATCATTACATAGTAAGTAAACTTCAATTCATTAGGAAAAGGTAGTTCTAAACTTTATGTCCTTAATAATATAGTCTCGTAATGTATGAACAAATTCACCATCTTAGAAGATTTTAATTTCACTTTCTCATAGTAAATGAAACAGACCAAAAAATAAGAATATAAAAAAAAATCTGAGTAATGCAGTTAACAAGCTTAATGAAAAAGGTAAGTATAGAACACCACACTCAACAGCTGCAGAATATACATTCTTTTCGAGCACAAAATAGTTATTATAGTTCGTAAAACAAGTCTCAATAAATTTCAACAAATTCATAGCATACAGCACACTTACTTGACAACTATATAATTGAGTTAAAAATCGATAAGAAAAAACAAGTAGAAATACTACCATGTACTTGAAAATTTAAATAGTTATTTGTGGGTTAAAAAAGTCATAATGGAAATCATAAAATTCTTAGAACTGAATGACAAAGTCATATTTAATACTTGTGAGATGCTGCTAAAGTCTTATTTTGAGAAAAATGGATAATTATATGTTCCTAAATAAACACAAAAGAGACTCAACATTAATGAACTTAGCATTCCATCTTTAGACATTAGGGGAAACATAGAATAAACTTTACAAAAGCAGAAAAGATACAATCAAGTTTTTTAAGGGAGAAATTACATAATTATATGAGAAATTTTTGGCCAACACAACCCTGGGCTACCTGTTTCAGACTGATCTGCACATCAGCAACATCTTTTAAGGTCCATCCTCATAATTATATCTAAAAAAAGAAAAAAGAAAAATAATTGTAAGGGAAGAGGCCAAGGGAAGAAGGAAAGCAAGGACATGGTTTCAGCTCAGTGTAGCCTCAGCCCCTGGAATCTCCCAGCAGCTCTGATGTGTGCGCCACACCACATCCTTTGCCCCTTTACCACACGCAAGTGAGCCTTTTGTACCTCCACGAGGCATGAAGCCGTCACTGTTTACCCACTGTTAAAGGGATGAGCAGCACATAACTTCCAGACTCCTCCCGATGATGTTGCTCCAATCTATCAAGGCCAAGCCACTAGAAAATGTTGCAGGTGTGAGCCATTAGTACCATCACAGTTGGCAGCAGGGGAAGAATGGCGCCTTGAACCAGTAAAATGAAACCCAGGAGATCCGGACAGAGCGCCAACATCATCTGCTACGCTCCACCCCTTGTACCGCTCATGTCCATTTGCTTTGCACAGTAGCTTCACCCCATTCTTTACACCTGCTCCAGGGTTCTGGCTGATCACAATTTCTAGGAAAATGTCATAGAAAAGTTAATGGGATGAAACTATATCCTCCACTGCTGCAGTTCATCCTAAGGTCAGAATTGATGTTGATTATTTCCTTTACTACTCATTCTTTATTCCCCTCAACCTGAGCCGGCATTCTGTTGGTCTAGGTGGCTTGCCCAGTGATGTCACCTGACGGGTCTGAGATTTTGGTCACCATGCTGTTGTCTGGATAAATATTTGCCAATTTACAGTGAAAATACCAAGTGATACCCCAGTGGCTCACATGAATGCTAAATATATTCTTCCCTGCCACCAAAATGTAGCAGCAACCCTACCTCCTCATGATTATCAAGGTCAATTACCCCTTTAAATACGGAAACTCTTTTCTCTTCCTGCTGGTCAACTAGCACAATGAGCTTAATAAGATCAATGTCAGTTACAGCCTTGAGTTGAGTGAAACTATTAATGTGTCCCCTAGTGGAAGTGTCCCCTTTCTAGAAACCAGGACCTTTAGTTCTTAAAGAGTCTAAAGCTTCAGAAACTAAAAGCCGACTTTTCGCAAGTGGGTTTCTGGAACAGGCCATCCTCTTTCCCATTCCTCGGTTCACAGTGGTAACACAGGACCATAAAGTGACCACTGGTTTAGGGCAGGAGCAACAAAATTTTTATATAAAAAGCCAGACAATAAATATTTTAGGCTCTGTGGACCGTACAGTCTCTGACACAACAACTCAATTCTGTTGATGTAGCATGAAAGGAACCATAGACGATATGTAGATGTTGAGTGTGGTTGTGCTCCAATAAATTTTTTTGCAAACCAGCAGCAAGCCAGATTTGGCCTTTGAATGATCATTTGCCAGCCTCTGCTTTAACATACATACTGTATCTGGACGGACAGTGCTCCATCTTTGTAGGATATTATCTCCAGTTTGTTGTTCCAGCAGTGTTTCTTAGAGGCCATTTTATTGCTCTATCGGGCTAACAGCTTATGAATGATGTGGAATGTAGCAGGACCAGTGCATCTCACGGGCTTGTGCCCACTGCTGAACCTCTTTCTCATAAATTCAGTCCCTTGATCTGAAGTGACAGTATGCGGAAGATCCCATGTCAGTGAAATCAGATACTCTGTGAGCCTGAACAGAGGTACTGACAAAGTCAATGCAGGTAGGAAAGGTAAACTCACGCTTAGTGACTGCTTGGTCTCCTCAAAGATTCATGCACAATTGAAGGCTCCATATCGGTCTGTTTTTGACAGGTATGGTGACGGTGGTAGCAAGGTCAGCTTTGGTGAGGGATACCATGCTTTCGTGCCCAAGAATAGCCTTTATCTCTGCCATCATGGCTACTCAATTGATAAGCCCATTGCGCCAGCACTGTGGTAACCAATGACTGTGGTCGGTTGACATCGCCATTGCATCTCTTCTCTGGGGCTTTCTAGACCGCACATGCTGTCTTGACCACAGGTATTTCTAGAATCACTGTAGGGTATAACTTCTAAGTAAGTATGTTCTAGTGAAGCAATTTCAGTTGAACAGGGGCAAGTCTCCTGAGAACTATGTGGGGGTGACCTGTATGTATTGTAGCAACATCACTGGCAGCAGCTGGGGGATGTGTGTACACTAGTAAAAGGGACCCTTGGGGATCTGGGTCGGGCGCCAAGAGTATCTACTACATTGACCAAGGTGGGTCTGTCTCATGAATGGAGGATTGGATTAAAATTAGGAAATTAACCTAAAATTAATCTGTGTAACTCACCATATTAACATCTTAAAGGAGAAATAGAGAATAATGACCTCGATAGATGGAGAAAAATATTTCAATCATTCAAAATCCACTACAATAATGTTAGCAAACTAGGATTAGAAGTAGATGAAGGCAAACACTATAATGACATGTGATACGCATACATAGAACAGGTTTGGTTTGGTTTTGTGTTAGGGGGGAAATGTGGAATATTTCAGCAAGACAAGGTCCAATTTCTCCTTTTTCTCATAACACAATGCAGAGATGAGCAGGGGCCAGAGCACTGTGGGATGGAGGTGTGTTTCTGCAGTGGGGGTCAGGTAGGTGTGTCCTCTGTGGCTTTGCTATGAGGTTTATTATTATTTAACAGTAGGAGTGGCCTTTAGTGTAGGAAATACAGGTAGGACTTAGGTAGCCAGCAATCGAATTGCTGGCGGCCGTTCAGTGATTTGTCTGCCATGATCCCCTGCCTTTTGCTCTCCTAACTTCCATGCAGGCATCAGAGCAGCCCTGTATGCAGGAATAATCAGCAAGGACCTAGACACCAAGATGGCTCCATTTAGAAACCAATCAGATCATAATCATGAAATATCAGCTGCTTCTATTGATCTTTTTTAAAAAAAGCCTCATTGAGGTATAATTGGCATACTATAAAATCCACCTATTTTAAGTGTATCATTCAATGAATTTTATCTTGTTTATAGTTGTAGAACCATCACCAAAACCTAATTTTGGAACATTTCCATTACCCTAAAACAAGAGCTCATGTTCATTTACAGACATTTTCCATTCCCATTCCCAGCCCTAGGTAATGCTTATTTGCTATCTCTGTAGATTATCCTTTTTTTTTTTTTTTTTTTGACATTTAACATAAATAGAATCATACAATGTGTTCTTTAGTGACTGGCTTTTCTCACCAAGTATAATGGTTTTGTATCCATCCACATTGTAGCATGCATCAATACTTTATTTTTCTTTTAATTGGCAAATGGTATTCTTGTATGACCATATGACATTTTGTTTATCCATTTACCAGTTAATGGACATTTAGGTTGTTTCTACTTTTTGGTTATTGTGAAAATGCTGACATGAAAATTTGTGTTCAAGTCTTTGTATGCTCATGTTTTCATTTTTACTGATGACCTAGGGTTACTGGATTCAGGCACCTTGAGGAAGGGGAGCATCTAGTCCCATTAGACTTAGGCTCAGACTTACTCCTCTGGCTGAACCAAGGAGAAGCAGTGTCCCCCGTCCTAACTGTTTCATTGTCGGGCAACCGGAGGGCCCTCCCCAGGTCACCATCGGTCAATGTAGAGTATCCACAAAAAGCCTACACTTACGTAATGGTAAAACCTTCTCTTTTACAATCAGGAACAAAACATTTCTATACAACATTGTACTGAAGGTTCTAGACAGTTAATGGCAAGAAAAAGAGAAGATATAAGGACTGGAAAGGAAGAATCAAAACTGTTATTATTTGGAGATACAGAGAAAAATCAAAATAACTTATCAATAAATTATTGGAATGAGAGCTTTGTAAGGTTACTGAATTTAGAATCAAAACAAAGATATACAAGTCAGTTTCTTTTATATAACCATCAGGGCACAAGTTTTTAAAAGTGAAACCTAATTTACAAAAAGATTACATTTACAATAGTATATAAAAATGAAGTAGATAGAAATAAATCTAACCAAAAAGGTGCAAGCCCTTCCTGGGGGAAACTGTAATACTTTCTTTAAGGACAAAAAAGATGATTTCTGTAAGTGGGGAGTTATGCCATATTTATATGTAGGTAGATGCGATACTGCAAATATGTGAATTCTCCTCAAATTCATTTATAAATTCAATTCAATCCCAATAAAAAGCATAACAAGTTTTGGGTTGTTGTTTGTTTTGTTTTGTTTTCGTTGGTGGCTCAATAAGCTGTTTCTAAAATTTCTGTGGAAGAACAAACGATCAAGGCTATGTAGTTAGGAAACTCCTGAAGAAAAAAAATAAAGTAGGGTTTTTTTTCCTCATTAGATATCACGGCTTATAACTAAGCTACATTCACAAGTCCAAATTGTACTTGTACAAAAACAGACTAATAAATCAGTGAGAATAGAGAACTCTCAAAACAGACCACACAGGCAGACAGTGTGACTTACAAACTGTCTTAACAATAGTGCTAGAACGATCCCATTCAGGGGAGAGCAGTGAGGCCTAAACTAAGATGTTTGGTAGATTAGGTATATTAAATACATTTTTGACTGGTGATGATTTCAACTTGCAATGGGTTTATTGGGACATAACTCCATGGTAAATCAAGGAACATCTGTATATGCAAACTTGACTTGTGACAGAGTTGCTAATATGAATCTGTGGGTTGAGAACCTTTCAACAAATGGTGCTGGGAAACTGTTTATCAAAAATTGGAATGTAAATTTTTACAACCACTTTGGAATCAATTTGTCACCATTAAATACAGTTAAAACTGTGGATATTGTATAATCCAAAAATTCCATTCCTGGTCAAAACATGGTGGAGAAACTCTTCCACAGTTTCATCACAGCTTATGTACAAAAATGTTCATAGCAATATTACAAGATCAAAAGATAAGGGGAAAAATCCAAATCTCTACTGAAAGGAGAATCCACAAATTACTTGGAATACAGTAAAACGATGGACATACAATACAGTAGAGAAAATAAATGCATGGGGTTACATGATCACCATGAATGAAACTTTCAAATATAGTATCGAGAAGTTCCCAAATAGTTTGTACAGTATGACTTCATCTATATTGAGTTCACAGACATGTAAAACAAAACAATATATAATTTAGGAATACTTATACATGTGGTTAAGGGGAGTGATCATCAAATAATCAAATACCCACAGTAATTAATTAGTACCCTGATTAGCTGGGGTGGGGGACTGTCATGGTGACTGACGGGGTGACTAGAACAAAGGTGCCTGTGCGTGGTTTAAACTTGCACAGGCACCAAGGAAAGGTCACCTGGGCTTTCCTATCAGCTTGCCCATATGTGGGACAAAGCGGGAAGAGGTGAGGCTTAAAAGATGTCCGGCAAACATCAAAACATAGTCATACCCTTTATTACAAAAACATTTTAAACAAAAAAATATAGGGAACAAAAGGATATCTGTCATTTTAGGAATAACATGTCTGCAGAAAAGAATGTCACTTACCCCTTTTAAAAACCGCTTCTCCAATTGTTTTCTCAGGAATACTCTACTAGAGGAATATGGTCAAAGTGTTAAATTTGGTAAGAATTTAAATTATTTAGTATTCCACAGAAGAAACTGAATATTGAGGAATTATTACAGTAACAAAATGAGTCAAACATAGAGGCCTGTAGAATGAAAATAATAAGAATTACTCATGATTGAAATTATTCATCCTGGGATTATGCAATGGGCAGTATAATTTGAGTCTCTGCTGCATAGCTGAGCCCAAAAGGAATCACATGCTTTGCCACATGGGAATGGAAGAAGTTCTACAACTTTACACCCATTAACTGCAAATGAACATCAGGACTGAAACCTTCTCCCAGAAAGGAGTATTTTATTCCTACTGAAAAGAGACAGACAGTGAATGACAAGTATACATCAATTTTTGAGCCACCCACTGGGTACTGCTGTGGATATAAAGATGAATAAGATTCAGTTTCTGCTCTTTATGGGCTCACATTCTCTTGTGTTACCTTTGTAGCCTGAACTGTGAAAATGTGGATATACAGAAAGCCTACAGTAGACTAATAGTTCTAATGATAGAATAATTAATCAGATTGCTTTCAACATACTTCAGCATGAAAGAATTCATGAGAACAATTAGGAACTGTATCTACTGCAAGATGTATGCTTGCAGAAGGAGAACATACTCATGTTTTTTTAACCAACAGGTTGGGGGTGGACAATAAGACCCTAAAAATCACAGGTCAGTAGAGCTAAAGGTGAAGAAACAGACTGCTAAAATACTCTGCGTTAATGAAAGCTGGAAATGTGGCATGAGTGGAGAATGAGAAAAGAGTAAGTTCAAACTGAAAACATTTAAGGAACTTTTAGGAAGAGAATTGCACACCCTGAAATTCTAAGTCGTTGGTACAAATGAAATGAAAATTCCTTCATCTCTCCAATCTTTAGTTCTCATTCTCTCTCTCTCTCTCTCTCTCTCTCTCTCTCTCTCTCTCTCTCTCTGTCTCTCTCTCAAGGAGAGCTGTTTGGGGTTGGGAAAAAAGAGCCTGAACTCAACATCTGGTTTAATGTAAACCAGGTCAGTCTAATTATAATGTTGTAAAAATACTTATTATGTGCCAAGTGGTATTCTGAGCTCTTTACAAACGCTAATATATTTATGTGATTTATAGCAATTAACTTATTTAACTCAAGGCAAATCTATAAGGTAAGTGGTAATACTTTCATCATTTTGTAAATGAGGCACCAAAAACACAGAGAGGTTAAGTAATTTGTCCAAGGTCACATAGCAGCTAAGAGGCAAAACTGGATTACAACTTGGGTAGCTTGGTAAAAGGGGCATAGAAATGATCTATAAACTGAATGCATTTGGTGGAAATAGAATGTGGGTCAATGGGGATCCTGAGGGAAATGGACCCTTCTAGAAATTCACAGAAACATTAGGGAGAAATTTAATATTTCCATAATTCAGGTACAGGGCTTTTTAAAAAAAAAAAATCAATCTTAGCCATATCTGGAAGGGTGGGATCACCCCAGCTTGTTCTTTTCTCTCCCTCCCCCTCTCTGTCTCTCTCTCGCTCACTCTTTCTCTCTCACACACACACATTGTTGCAGTTCTTAGTTTCTTGATTTTTCATCCCTCTGAGAATTAATAAGCAAGTAAATATAGAGAAAAAGTGTCTGCACTTTATAATCACTTCTACATCCAACCCAGAGCTTTGGCTCTATCCATCTTCCTCTTGTTAGAAAGCCCCACTGAGGCTCTTTCATGCTGCTCCGCCGGTTACGCACTGATGCTTTTTGTTCAGTCTCTGCCTCATAGGGGTCTCTTGTTGTCTGTTGTAGATGTCAGCCTGCCTTTTAAAGGCCTCATTACTCCCACCACATGGTGTCCACATGCAGAAAGCAACTTTGTAGATAAGGTCCAAAGTGAGACGGAGATCTCAAACAGGTCGGTCCCAAGCTATAGGCATTCAATTTTCCCTGCCTCTCCTCCTCAGCAAGGTTTCCCACCCCAGCCTCCCTTGTTTTCTCTCTCCTGGGTAAGAAGAGTGCAGAATCTTCCTGTAGGCAGCTCTCTGGGGGTCCAGGAAGAGAAAACTAAATGAAAGAAAGGAGAGAAAAGTATCAGGGAACATTTTCACTTAAACTCCCAGTTTAACTTCTGTAAAGATCTTTCAACTGAGGTGGCTATGCCTGTGTGTAAACTTTTGATATGAAGCATACAAATGTGATTACACACATACACATCTCTTATTTGGATCAGAGCTGAGAAGCCAGCTTGAAATGAGATACATCATTCTCGAGACTTTGTCCATATTTACTGTTTTCACCCTCACCAGTTAAAGAGAATGAGACCCAGAGGGGTTAAGCAACTTGCCCTAGGTAGCATAGTAGTCTCAAGTTAAAAGTGACTTCCCAAAAAGTCTTTCTTAACTGTCATTGAATCAATGAGGAGGCAGAAGGTGGGCCTAACATTGTTGGCTTCACGTGTGGCTCAAAGACCTAAGGGAAATAACTTTATTAGGGTTTATACTTGCAGTTGGGAGATAGTAATATCCACCCAATGGTTGGGATAGCCAAGCTAGAGGGAGGGAAAGCAGGTCCCCATAAGGGATAAAGGAACTGGATGTCCTGTGGCGATGCCCGAGTGGAAATAGTAATGGGTCTGCCCTTGAGCACGCTTTTATCCAACAACCCTCACTCTTTAAGCAGGCATCCGTGCACCCAGGGGGAAGAGCAGACTGTGGGCAACATTGAAGTGCTACGCCAGCAGAGCCCAAGCAAGTCTCCTTCCAAAAGAACTGAATACAGAAGTGAATGTCTCCTTATAAACAGAGCCGACGCAGAGGTGAGTAGCTGTGGATGGTGGCAAAATGAATAGCTGGTGCCCAAATCCTAACCAGAGTTGGAGGGCAGCAAGCCAGCGCCACACCAGAAATGTCGGGAGAGTGGTTGATCTGGGACTGTAGATGTGCAGAGGACAGAGTGAGAGCTGACACACTCAAGATGGCCATAGAAGAGAGACGCAGAGCAGAGGCTCATGAGTCCAGCAGTCTGATGTCCTTCAGAGCAGGGAGCAAGTTCTGATAATGGGTACTATGGCCCTGCCCTTTGGGGAACACCTAAGAAGACATTTATGAGGAAAGCCTAAGGTCCTGGCATTGGCCAGAAGGGGGCTGTTGAAGACCAAGGAGAAAACGTCTCAGATGATCCTACCCAGGACCACTAATTGGGTATCTTCAGGTACATTTATGTTCTGAATGCATGAATACATAAATTTATATGAGTACATTTAACATAATTTCTTTTCACATAAGAAACATGCTTAAACAACTTCATTTCTTGGGTCTCAGTTTCCTCTTCTGTAAAATAAGATTACACATACATTCCTTTCAGTTCCACAGTTTTGTCTCTAAGTAAGTGATTTGGGCACTTTGCTGAAAGTCTTTCAGCAAAGATCACTATTCTTCTATAATGGCTCTCATTTCTGTTTGTTCATGTCCATCCTGGCGGCCACCACCCATGTTCACATCCTTATCCCGTTATTCCTGAACTATCTGCTCACTGGTCTCTCATCTCCATCAGATTATTACCACCATGTTCCTCTTTCCCACCCTGCACTTGCAATGAATTTTCTGATTCTGAAATCCTCCGGGGTTCCTACTGCCAACGTGAAAAGCCCCTTGATAACATGACCTTAATTAACTCAGTCTTCTCTCTCCAGTTACCACTCCATTTCTCTACCTCCCTTAACCGCGAAAATGTCTCAGAAGTATTGGTTGTTGTCACTTCCTTATTTCCCATTCTCTCTTTGAGCCACTCCAATTCAACTTTATCCCTATTCTTCCTCTGAAATGACTGTCATAAACCCTGGTGACCTCTATGTGGCAAGCTCGATAATCTGTTCTCTATTCTCTTCTTGCCTAAAGTCTCAAGCATTTGACACAGGTGCACACTCCTTGAAAAATTTTCTTCCCTTGATTTCCATGTATGATGTCATTCCATAATATAACCTATTTGTGTGGATTTTTGTTTTAGATCTGATTCTTACCTACACATTCCTTTGGAACATATACTCATTTGTCTTAAATCTTTAGACTGTCAGCTTCTTAAGAGTAGATACTGATTTTGCCTTATATGTCAACATGGTCAACTGCTTACAAATACACCCATGCAAATAGCGGTATCTAAGAAGGCTACCTCCAACACCAGACTTTTCTTGGCTCTGTAACTTAATTCAAGCTGTTACCTTTCCTGAATATCTGCTCAATTGTCCTTCTGAAAACAACACTATCCCTTTTCAAGATTGAATCCCAAGAGAATTAATCACTTCCTCCTCTGTGCTCCCCACGCCATGTCCTTATCTCTCAGAGTCCCCAAACCCTCCATTTCACTCACTGGTTTATAAATCTGCCTTTATCTACAAGACTGAGAGTTCCTTGAGGGGCATATAATGTCTGATTTTTTTGTGGTTCTGTTACCTAGTTCAGTGTCCACCACTTAGGAGCTGTCCAAGTAGTATGAGGGGGGAACCCCCCAAAGTGGAATTATCTTCTAAAGGTGGGCCCCTTATAGTATAAGCTTACCCCCACTAGGTGAGTGTTCTAGAAACCCATCTGTATCAGTGCAACCAGCTGGCTTTGTTGTGAGAGGCTGGGTTCAGCTTCAGTTAATTTTATTTTTGAAGACTCTTTAAAACCATTTTCCTGTTTCATAATGGACGATTTACGATCACACCAGCCCACACTGCACTGCGTGTTCAGTAGTTTTTGACAAAAACAAACACATGAACCCTGTGCCCCACCCTCTCTAGTCACTCGATGTTGCCCCCATCGACTGTATTCTTCTTTCCCTGACTGGTAAGTCCTCAAAATGAAATGTTTTGCAGATGTAGAAGAGGTGAAACAAAAAGTGGCAGAAGCACTAAAAGGCATTAAAATTGGTGAGTTCAGAAACTGTTCTGAGCACTGGAAAAAATGTCTTGATAAGGTGTATTGCATCAAATGGAGAGTACCTTTGAAGGTGACGGAAGTTTAAACATGTAAGAATAAATACACAATTTTTTAGAAAACAAATTTGTGTTTTTTTAAGGGTGCCCCTTTGTACATGGGAAATACAAGAAAGAAAGCTTGAAGAAACCAGGCCTGGAGCGGCAGTAAGCTGATGATGGTTGTTACAGAGGTCAACCACAGAACGAGAGAGCTGGCTCTTGGGCACTGCCTGCCGGCCACCCCGTAACCCTGGCTTGGCTACAGTGAACACAAGCTTGTCCCTTCATTTTCTTTTGAGTCTATGACTGTTGCTAGTACCTCTGGGGTGGAAAATGTGCTCCTCTGAGGCCTCACATACTGTTCACATCCACATCTTCCCTCGTTTGACTGAAGAAAAAGCCCTGAGGCAAACAGGCTTGAGTTGAGTCCCAGATTCACCATTAACTTAGTAGGACATTTCACAGAGCCTCAAGAGCCTATCTGCCAAATGCAAATAATTGTCTAGACTCACCAGGGCTATTGTGAAGCTCAAATGGAAGACTCAGCTGACTATGCACTCTTGCTAACATTTGAAGCTCCAGATCTCAGCAGAGTATCTAGGATATAGGTGGTGCTCAGTGATGTTTGTTATATGAACAAACTAAGATCAACCTGCTCTGTCTCTATCTCCCCTATACTGGTGCCAGCACAACTCAGAACCCTTGGAAACTCGGTTTCCCCCTCTTCCTCATTGCCACATCTAATCTGCCACTGTATCTGTTCAGTCCCATTTTCATATCTTTCTCGACTCTCTCCTATGCTGCTGTCTGCTTGCTTCAGTTAGCATCCTCACCACTTCCCTCCCACCTGCTGTATCCCAGGCTTACTTTAGCCAGAAAGGCCAGGTGGAAACACTGCCTGAGGGAGCGGGATGATGGGAGGGTCCTGGTAACCAGGTTAATCCTGGAGGAGTGTTACCTAAGGTAGTTTTGTTGTTGAAAAGCGTCAAAGTCACATCTGAGAAGTTAAGACCATGCATTAAATCTGAGAAGGAAGGTAAAGATTAGCTGCTGAATAAGGTACAATCCAGATTGAGCAAGGTGTGACAGATACACAGGGATAAACAGTACAGCAGCAGCAATCACAGTCAGAGGAGAATGCAAAACTGGCTTTTAAATGGCCTTGGCATGTGAGGCAGGAGAAGGGGCCTATTCAAAGGCACGGCTACATGGAACAGACTGACAGATTTCAGAGGGGAGGGGTGGGGGGACTGGAAGAGATTAGCCGAAGAACATATATGCACACATGCATAGCCTATAGACAGAGACAACAATGTGGCGAGGGGGGAACTTATTGGGGACATCTGTAATAGAGTCAACACTAAAAAATAGATAAATAAATAATAAAACTGCTTCTTTCTGGGACACATAATGGCCTTCTAGTTGCTTCTCCCTCCTTCCTGTCCTGTCTTCCTCCTATCCATCCTCTATACTGTTGCCAAAGTCATTTCAATAAAATGCAAGCTTGAGTTTTTCACATCGCTGCTTGATGCCTTTTAGTCACCACCACCTCCACACAGTCCATTCTAAACCTGTAAAATGACACACTTACCCTAACACTCAGTATCTCCCAGCAGCCTCTGCAGGCTCATTTCCTAGCATTCTTCCCATGCCACCTTACTGAACCACATCTGTTCTCCAAAATGTGCTTTCTTCTCTCACACCTCCTGCCATCACACACATTGGTACCTGCGCTGCCAGTGTCCTTCCCCATTTCAGGCAGCTGGGACAATCTTATTCATGCCTCCAGACTCAGCTTCACAATCACTTCCTCTGGGACTTCTCGTATTTTCATGCTTTTAAGGGTGCTGACCCCTTGCTGTGCTTCCACAGTGACTTGGAAATGTTTGCATTAGAACTCTTATCGCATTCCGCTGCTTTTTAATTTAAAAAAATTGATATATTTAAAATAAAAGTTGAAAAGTGCATGTCAAAACCGTGAAGCTCAATGAACAATCACAAAGCATACTCATGGAACCATCACCCAGTGCAAAGGTTGGCAAACTTTTTCTGTAGAGGGTCAGGTTTTAATGTTTTAGGTTTTGTAGACACATGAACTGACTGCTTAATTCTGTTGTAGCAAAAGCAGTAATAGACAATAGTACACAAAAGGATATGGATGTGTTCCAATAAGACTTTATTGATAAAAAGGCAAGGTCAGATTTGGTCTGTAGGCTGTAAAGTGCAGACCCCTGACCTAGATCAATTCCCATTTAACCCTTAATGGGAATTGACTATTACTTACCTCTCCCAAAAGGTAAACACTACTGTGACATATATATAGTAATTGCTATTTTTCCTCATAATTTTACCATTGAAGCATGAATCTCAAAACACAATAGTTTATTTTATGATATTTACATAAATGAAATTGTATACCATCCGTTCTTTTATATTTGACTTTTTTCACTCCATATTACACTTATGGAATTCATCCATGTTATTGCATATAGCTACAGTTCTTTGATTTTCATTGTTGTATTCCATTATATAAATTTATTTTTGTATTCTGCTGATAATATTTGGTTAACTTTAGTTTTTTACTGTTATGAATAGTTATTGTGCAGCTATGAACAATCTTGATGCACAGGCACGTATTTCAGTTTCTTTATATTCTACCAGCAGTGTGTGAAATTTCTAGTTGTTCCATGTCCTTGCCAATTCCTGCCATTCTTCTCCTTCTTTTTACATTATAGCCACTCTGTCAGATGTGTAGTGGTAGCTCATTGTGGTTTTAATTTGCATGTCCTTTTCTGATTGATGAGGCTGAGTCCTTTTCGTGTTGGTATTGGCCATTTGGATATCCTCCTTTGTGAAGGCTTTGTCCTTTCACTTATTCATTTATAAGAAGTTCATTTTATTTTCTGGACACAAGCCATTTATTGATTGTATGTGTGGCAAATACCTACTCCCCGTTTAAAGTTTATCCTTTCTCTTTATTTACGTTATATTTTAATGACCATCAGTTCTTAAATAGTATACAAATATCAGTATCTTCCTTTATAATGATTCTTATGTCCCATCTAAGAACTATTTTTCTGCTTTGAATAGATTATCTAATTTTATCTAAAATTTTTTAACTCTTTTACATGTGATATATAGTTAACGGAATATTGATTTTATGTGGTGTGAAATAGAAGTCAAGTTTCTATTTTTTTGCCTTGTGAATATTTCTTTGTCCCAACACCACATATTTAAAGGATCTTCTTTTACATAGTACTTTATAATGTTTTAAATTTTTTTTATAAATCAGGTATTGACATATATGGGTCTTTTTTTTTTCCCCTGGAATCTCTATTATTTTTATCTTGTCTATTTGTCTGTCCTTGCTCATATACCTTAATTACTGTCTTGGGCAAATCTTGGTCCTTTGACTTTCCAATTTAAAAAATACAGATTAATGGACAGACCAAAGAAAGCCACAAAGGAAAATGAGAAAGAGCTGTAAGCTAGAAAAAGGGTGGGGGGGGGGGGAGGAAGAGGAGGAGTCAGCATAGTGGTTTTTTAAAAGCAGGAAGACAGTACTGGTGGCATACCTAATAGAACAGTCAGGGTAGATAAAGATGATAAAGTATTGGATTTAGAAAGTGGTAAATCAGATTATCAGCCAGAAAACTTTAGGGAATGGGTAGGGAAGACACTCAAGCAGCAAATTTGCTACTGGGGGGTGGGGAGAGTTAACAGAGAAGGAAAGGAGAAAATTGTTAGGGTATAACTGGTACTATAAAACTCCCTTCTGTATTTTATTCCATCGAAGATTGCTAATATTAATCAGAGGAAATAATCCACCTTGAAGATGTTATTGCAATTGTGGGATACATATAATAATATGATGTTCTGTACATAACATTCCTACAGGGGAAAGAGGATGTATCACTTGAGTTCATTCACCTAGTTTTGTTGTGTTTAAGAGCATTGAATTCTAATACTTTTGCCAGCCTGACTCTAACTGTGCCCATAAGCCATTTGAAAGGCTACTAGAGATAAGGCTTTTGGAACCCTTTCCCAAAACAGAAGATTTTATGTTTCAAATGAAGTGGTCTTGTCCTTGGCCTCATTAGTATAAGTGCACTTAATTCTGATGGGAAGGCCTACCTCCTGTTCCAAAGCTTTATCCAAATTATACTGTTTATGGACAAGACTGAGGAATGCAAAAGCAAACAACTTGCCCAAAATCACACACCAAATAAACCAAGTCGTCTGGATTCCAACTCGGGTCTAACTGATTTCAGGACCTAATCCTTCCACTGGTATACCAATGTCAGCCTGTGTTCCCTTGAGCAATGGGAACGGTCCCCATTCCCCAGGCACTCAGTGTAGATCGGGACACAAACACATAAAGTACACCGTCGACTATCAAGGGAGCAGTAATGCCCTAAGGGTAGGTATAAAGGGCTACGGGAGCACAAAGGAGAACAGCTACCATTCTGGGAGTCCCTACCACTCCGCAGACATCGTGCTAAAAACCCTGTATACACCCTTACAACTATGTGAAATAGGAAGGAAGCCCACTTCACAAACGAGAACTGGTGCATGGAGACGCCCCAAATTGTACAACGGTTAAGTAGCTGCATGTGACCCCAATGATCCTGAAAAGCTGCATGCTGTAACGAGTAGAAATACGCAGACTTTGTAATCACCAGACTTGGGGTAAAATCTGGCTCTGACGTATGTTAGTTTTGTTACCTCCCGCCGAGTCTCTCCTACTTGAGGCCGGTTTAGAAACTCCCATTCACGCACCGCCGCGGGGCGGGTGCCGCGGTCAGTCTTCGGCCTCCTGTCTTGCAGATCAGATTGCGCGTGATTTGATAGCAGGCAGGAGGCACCGCCCCTTCCGGAATCCCGCCCGAACGCTTCTTCCTCAAGCCTCTAGGCTCTCACCTCTCCAACTCCGTCACAGACGTGACACCGTGACACCGTAGCGGAGGGTCTTGTCCTTGCGCAAAGCCCATGTCGCTGCGTGTACAAACATGACTGAACTCTCCGATCCGCTACGACGCCCTGCCAAACAGGCCCAGGGCGCCCACCCCCAATCTCTGCGGCTCACACTACCTCCCAGACAAGGACAGGCTCCTTCGCAGCCCCCGAGTTCGCAGTCCTCTCCTGAGAGCCCTCCGTCAGGCAAGAGCAATCAATTCATCGTAACATACTCAGGCATCCCCCACGGAAATTGCAGTGCGAACTGTCTGGCTCCGGCACGCCGGCGTGCAACTGGGATTTAGAGGTTTGAACTCTAAACACCTCCCATGCTCCAACTCTTGACAAACGTCTTGTTAGGACACTCCCTGGCACATAGCCGCTCGATAAAATCAGCCAAGGAAAATTATTTTGAAGCTAGTACTGTAGTCTCTAGCTATTTGTGGGATGGGGAGCTTATCAGCATACTATTTTTAAAAAAATTTTAAAGTGCTATGCAATGTTAGGTTGATTGGTAGCAAACAGCGTCCTGTCCCGCTATCATCGAACCTTTAATGCTAGTGCTTTTACTGCCAGTTAGCCTTTAATCTTCAATCATCGATGAATGCCTCTTTTTCATTCATTCAGCAACTACCCAGCATGCCTTTTAGTGGGTCGTTAGAAGACTGGAGGAAGACAGAGATGAAAAGATATGTATATGATTCCTGTCCCAAAGAACATGGCAATCTAATGGGCACACAAATGAACGTGTGCCTCAGGTACATCGGTAGCTTAGGAAATAGCCCCTACAGGAGCGGTTCTCCAGGGCAGGAGAAAGCCCCACCTATCAAGTATTATTTGAGATGACACAATAGTGTAGACTGCAGGTGGCATAGAATAACATGTCCCATGGTAGCCCTGAAATCTTTCCATCTGCGATTGCTTCCCTATTGCCACTGAAACATATCTGGTTTAATTTCTTACTATCTTTCCATCTATTAAAATAGCTCCTAAGTGGGCTCCACAGGAGAAACTCCTAATCTCCAATAACACCCATGTCTACAGGACTATGGAAAGAAAAAAAAAAAAAAAAAAAAACTTCATGGTAATGTTCAAGTTACCTAGAAGATATAAATGATGTGATTCTCCTGCTCTTGCCTACAGTCTTCATTCTGATTTTCTTAGCAAGGAATTTCAGGCTTTTTGTACTCTAACTTTGACCTGATTCCTGCTACTGTCCCCTTTCACTCCAAACTCCATCCTAGAGGAGATACCATTCCCTGAGCATTCCATGGACGTCCATGACTTCAAAATGCAGCTCCAGGGAAACCACGTTCATGAAACCTCCCCTACTCTTTACCTCTCAGTTCATCTCTCCTGTTATTCTACCCCTGCATCACTTGGCTTCAGCTGTACTTGCCTCCTACGTTTCTCTAAGCACACTCTCACCTCAGGGCCTTAGCCCTGCCTGTTTCCTCTGCCTAGAGCCCACTTACCCTCAGATATTCACATGGCTAACTTCCTTACTTCCTTCGGATGTTTACGCAAATGTCATTTCAAAGAGGCCTACCCTGGGCACCCTATTTAAAATTTATAACCTGCTGTCCCTTCTCCTATAGACTCTCAAATTCTGTCATCTTTCTTCACTTTTATCCCTGTAACACTCATCAATTTCTAACATCATAGAATTTACTTAAATATGTTTATTATGTAATATTTATAACTGGCTACTAGAATATAAGGTCCATAAAGGTAGAGATCTACTTTCTGTCGTTAGCATTGCTGTATTCCAAATGGGAGACAGTTGCCTGGCTTATAGCAGTCACTCAATAAATAGTTGTCACATTAATTAATCTTTGTCATCTTTTCTCTGCTAGAATTTGTCTGCAGTGGAAACCCCCTGATCTGCCAGACTCGTGACTTTCTAACATTTTATTCAGCCCAGGATCTGTGATGTTCTTGCTGCCAAGAAGGCACTTTGTGCCTTTCTTTAGACTTACAAGGTGATTCAAAAACAATTGAGCAGTAGTTGCTTTGCAACATTCCCACATTTGGAGACCATACTTAAGTCATCCTCATTCTGAGTAGTCTCAGAGTATAAATGTTTCCATTCTTAGTATTTTTTTTTCTTCAAAGGACTTATTTTCCCACTGTAATCCTCTTGCCTATCAGGAGCCTAATTCCTAGCGCCTAGATGTATTTTTGTGCATTGCAACATACCATAAGAGTGATTTGAGCAAAGAGGCTGGAAGATGAGTTTAAATCTGATATCCATTAGTTGATGAGATCAAAGATAATTAAATGAGTCCATTTCCTGCACAAAATTCAGTGTGAATCATGGTGAGTCAGGGTATCTAACCTTTTAATTCACTGGTTTTTATTTTGCAGAGATAGGAATTGGGCTTGGATTAATTCTCATTTCCAGGGAAACATAATTTGGCTCAGCCATAGTAACATAACTGCTCGTGCTAGGGATCACAGGCCAAGCTAGAGCGACCAAGCCTGCCCAGCTCTCAGCTATGGAGGCAGGCAGCAGAACCCTCCCTGTGAACCTTCAGAGACCTTTAACTGACTTGTCAAGTGCCAGGAACCTAGCTTCCAAAAGAGAAGAGTCCTTCTATGCTGGTGCTCTTCTTCCAGTGTCCTCCCCCCCCTCCCGCCCCCACCCCTGCCTCATTACCTAAGAAAGGCACAGCATCTCTGGGCTTTGGGAGAGACACATTCATAGAGGCGGTGGGTGGTCTGGGGATGGCAATGTGAAATGTAATTTAAGAAACCAATGAATTCCTTTGGAGTTTTTGGGGGAACAAGTTTTCATAACATAAGGGAAGGATAAATAGTTACAGGAATTTGATTTCAGTGGATGTAGACTGAGATATGAAATGAAATAAATGGCCAGCTAGGTACTTAAATTTTAAACGAGTTATTTTAAGATTGTTTCACCAGCTACAAGCAGTTTAAAACTGAACCCTTCTCTTTTCCAAGTTCTCATTCCTCATGAACAGAGGAGAGGAAGAAAGGGGGCTTGGGATTTGGGAGTGGAGCCAGAAGCATTGGAGGGTAAAAGGTGGGAATGCTTGCTCTCTACCCATTACACGTTCCAGGAAGACCCACTCCCTTCCCCCCCACCACATGTACACACACAGCACAGTATCACAAAAGAAGATGACCTTCCTATGAAATCCATTTCCTCCTTGGGACCTGTGGTCTGACATAGATCTGGGACAGTCTCTAAATCTACTCTAGTTACTTAATGTAAACGAAGGTAAAGAAGTGGAGCTCAAAGAGGTTAAGTCTAATCCCGGGATCACAGGCTGGACTCTCAGCACACTTGGTGCTTACAGACATCCTTTATACAGATATGCTCTCCCTCAACCAGGTTTCATACCGCGGGAACAAACATAATCCAGTGTGTCTCTGACTTGTCTGTTTTTGCCTATGGCTATTCTCCTTATGCTTGTTCACAAACATTCAGTCAATAAACATTTTTTTAACATGTAGCACTGTTGCATAGCACCTGCTCTTAGGGGCTTGTATTCTCACCCATATTCACAAATAGAGACAAGCAGAACTTACCACCTTTGGGGGAAAAAATAATGATTCCCAGCCAATCCTTTAAACTAAGGGTAAACAACACAGTCTTCAACTGGTAAATTATGGTAACTAGATTACAGTACAAAATCTTCCACTACAGCTATGTGACCTTGGGCAAGTCGCCTTTCTTCTCTGGCCTCACCATCCCTTTGTGTGAAATGGTCTTAGACGAAAGTGGGTGATCTTTACATTTCTTTCTCAATTTCACACTCTCTAACACTATGGCATTTTAATAAATGTAGGCCCTGTATGCAGTGTTTCTGGAGCCGCATCAGGAACTGGACTGAGCCTCTGGAATGGTGTAGCACTTGGCTATCAGTATGTATAGGCCTCTCTGGTCTTCACACTCCAGAACCTCAGAGAGAGTGCATGGTAAAAGCAATTAACATAGCGTAGCAAAGGAAGCAGGAAAGGGGAAGCCCGCAGGTAGGGGGACGAAGACTGCCTTTGGGACCTTCACAATAATGTACAGTCCAAGGAAACGGTTAGGAGTACACATCTTTACAGAGGCTTTGTCAACATTTTTTTCCCGTGTGTTTAAAAAGGGTCACACTCCAATATAATCAGCCATAAAAATCACCAGACAAGCCTCAAGAACCTCACTGTTGGGCCTTTGCTGGCAAAGTACTGGCATTTCTGAAAATCAGGCATCTTCTTACAGTGTCCAGTGCAGGGCTTGGAGTCTCTCATCTTGTTCTCCCAATGCTTGAGAAAAACTTTGATTTGCCCAAGAGACTCCTGGTCAAATCCACTCCCAACCCCAAGACTACTAGATGTTGTCCCTTGTCCCTTCAGTGCACAGGAGTAAATGTGCTCTCTGGGGATAAGATACAGACTGACAACCTGTGCAGAGCACAGGCCTCAGCCACCTCCCAGGCTGCTGCCCTGCAGGGCCCCTTCCCTCTCAACACTCACCATGGGGGCACTGGCTGGTGCACCTATGTGTGGATGCACCCCTGTCGATGTGTTTGCGCAAGAGCAGGTTCAAAGGACCAGCAAGAGGATCTGATTACTTCCTAGAGCCATCTGATGCAAAGTAACTCCAGCTTCTGGTGGTTAATATATCTGGGCAAGGAAAAGGAAGATGAGAAAGAACAGGAGGGAGCTGACCGAGAAGCATGAGGGCAGAAAGAAGAGAGCAGAGCCCAGCTCAGGCACAGGTGGTTGACAGCCCCTCAAAACACCACATGTGGAAGACCTCCCCGTCTATGGCCGCCTGCGTCTCCTCTCTGTGGAGTCTGGGACTGATATGGTTCTGCTGGGCAGCAGACATCAGCCTCTCCTTGGGGAGACGGCCCTGCACAAAGAGGATGCAGTTGCTCAGGCAGCTGAGGCGATTCACCCAGCCTGGAATCACCTGGCCTTAGTGTCTAAGCGGAGAATGCAGAGAGAGAACAAGTCAGGACGCGCGACTACGGGACAGAGCGCAGCCCTGCACCGAAGCTGGATCATGGAAGTGGTCAAGTACCCAAACTGTGTTGTTTGGTCTTCGTTCGCCCTCTGGTGGTGTCAGGCGGTAACTGCAAGGCTTTCCCGCCCTGGGAAGAGTTCCGCTGGGAGCACCGCAGGTCCAAGTCCTGTCCCCTCACCTTTTGGTCCCCCAAGTCTAGTTTCCTCTCATAATCTAGAGGAAATAGAAAACCCCACTTCAGAAACCTTTCTCCACTTTCATTCTATCGTTTGGTAATGTTTCCAGCAGGTTAAACATTGTTTAATGGTCAAAAGGCAGAAAACAAACCAGAGGTATTTTTTTCACCAAATTATTTGAAGCAATGACTTAAGACAGAATGCTTATCATCTGTAAACAGATCATTTTCCATCTACTGGTCAGTAATAATAACAACCACTACTTAATCACCTATCTTTTCTTTGCCTGACACAGACAACTACAAAACTCCATTTCACAAATGAAGTGACTGAGGCTCAAGTGGGTTATGTTACATGTGTAAGATTAGTCTGCAGTCTGACAAACTGACAAAACCAAGGTTCCAGTTCAGGTCTATCGTTTTGCATGGTTCTCCACTGCACTTCACGGTTTGCAGAAGGGACGTATAGGATCACTTAGGTACATGTTTCCACACAAGATTAATTGCTATTAAATAAATAGATGACTGGGCATTAAAAAACTATTTTAGATGTAACATTTTGTTAAGAACTGTGTTATCACTAATAATTCTTTCTTCTAATAATAATACCTAACATCTGTTGAGTGCATCACTATGCCAGTTATTGTTCTAAGAGCTTTACATTATTGTTTTATCATTCCCATGTTCGACATGGGGAAACTGAGGCACAAAGGTAGCTAAATAATTTCCCCAAGATAGTGCATATATATACTAAATTTATATGATAATGCCCCTTAATATGGCTCCTCACTAGTTCCCTTTCCCAGAAAACGGCTTATTTGCAGAGGTTCTCCGTAGGAGTGCAGTGCTTCGCAGGAGCCGGGCGAAAGCTGACCTGGTGTGCACACCAAAGTAGAGTTTGAAAGAAAGGGGAGAGGAGAGCTTGTATAGGGAGGGTATCGGTTGAGCAAGAGAAGATCCAGAAACAGAAAAACCAGGATCCATTGAGGTTGGACCCTACACAGAGGAATTGCCACGTGAAAAGAGGATTGGCTGGATTTTGTGGGAAAGAGGAATTTATGAAGTGAATTTCTGAAGTTACTTACTCCTGGCATGGTGTGCAGTGCAAACCTTCTCTTCTCTATGAAATCTTCAGTAAATTTTACATTTTACAATTAGTAATTTTACAATTACTAATACTTTGGATTAGAAAGCTCTTTTCTTGAGGGTGGGGTACTCAAAGACGATGATAGAACCTTACCAATTAAATGCAGGATAATCTGAAATGCTCCCAAGGATTCTCAAAAGCAAAAAGTATCAATGTCTTAAATCCATGTATTAGTTTCTTACCAGGAGCTTGAAAGACCAGGACAAAGACCTTGCACATCAGGTCAGCTCAGAAAGCATCGTCTCTGGTGGTGTAGTAGAGAGAGGAGAGAGGGGATTGGGCAAGATAATTAAAAGAAACATCCTCGGCCCTTAAGTTTACAGTCCTACCAAATCCTAATGCCACCCTTGTAAGTGAATACACCTGTTAAGTGTCACTCTTATTTATAAGAGTTTTCAGTGGATTTCTTAGAATGTTCTATACACAGGACCATGTCATCTACAAACAGAGATCATTTTGCTTATTTTCAATCTAGATGCTTTGAATTTCTAGAATTTCCTGATTCCTAAAACGTCCACCTCTGCTTACATTACTCATCTGTTTTTGCACAATGCAATTGTACTTTTTCCATTAGAATTCTAAGACTATTTGTTACTCTAAATTGTCTTGATTATTCCAGCATCCCTGCCATATATGAAGCTGATTCTAATGCTTGTTTTGTATTCCAAACTGTGTGCTTTGTCTTTTAGTGTGCCTTGTAGTTCTCGCTGTTGTTGCTGTATTGGACAGGATACCCGCTGGATTGGGTAAAGGAAATTCCAGTGAACTGGCCTTTAATGATGTGGCAAGGATGTGGACAGGGAGGGGAACATTCTATAATCTTATGATCAGGTCTCAGTCGTTTAGTGATCATGGGCCCCTGGGATGTGACCTTTACGACGCCTTCTCAGTCTTCCTCCCCTAACCCAATTTAAGTTAAGACAGACAACTAGAGGGGGCTGGAGTTGGGTTATTTCCCTTACGCTATTTGGTCAGCCTTTGGTAAAACCCAATGTGATATGGCTCTAGCAAAATACCAGGAGCTTCCTTTGAGGCCAGCCTTTTGTTAAAGAGAACCGATTTTGGAGGGGCATTCAGACATTTCTGAATGATTACTAAGCCCTTCCCTGCTGGAAACACCAGGTTCTTCTCTGATAGTCACTGTTGAGAACTTGGTGTGACCCCAGCCTGGTCTCTAGTTTTTAACTCTCCAATTACTTGATGCTCAGATTCCAGTAATTGTCAATCACCCTTTAAATCATTCCCACCTAATGCCGGCTCAGTGGTGATTTCCCCTCCATGTAAAGTGTGATTTTCTGTATTTGCCTCAAGGATTCAGGGTGGTAGTTTTGTCCTGTGACCTCAGTTCTTTCAGGGATCAAAGAGTAATCATGGACTTTCAGTTTTTCAGCTTTTTTCTCTCTGTTAAGATGGAAGTTATGATTTCCAAGGTCCCTACACGTTGAACTGGAAACTAGAAATCTCCTATTTTGTTTTTAAAGAAAGAGCCAAAACATTTTCCAGACTGGTTGTATTGGGCTGACCAAAAAGTCCACATAGTTTTTTCTGTAAAATAAAAGACACATTTTTCATTTTCACCAATAACTTTATTGATTTGGATATTTTGAGTATGTCAGCTATCTCCCACATGGTATAATGTTCCTTGTTCTCAATTAATGTCTCGATTTGATCGCTATGAACTTCAACTGGTCTACCTGACCATGGAGCGTTCAGTCCAGCGAGAAATCACCAGCATGAAACTTTGAAAACAACTTTTGATATTTTCTATCAGTCACAGCACCTTCTCCACACACTGCACAAATCCTTTTTGTGTGTTTCAATTACGTTTTTCCCTTTCTTGAAATAATAAAACATAACATGCTCAGAATGCTGCATATTTTCTTCCATCCTCAATATTAAAATGGCTACACAAAGATTCACCAATTTTGTTTTTTTAATGCACGTTGATATGACAGCTATCACAACACAATCTAACAAAGTCGTTTTGAATGAAGTTAAAAGACGATTAAGCGCTACTAGAGCCATCTTATGGAAAAACCCAAACCAAATTTTTAGCCAACCTGATACAAAATAACTTTCATCAATTCTATCTCTATCTCTAATTTAGATCATAGCAAATACAAAGTTAAAAAAAAATCAACAAAAAAACTACAGTCAGTTTGCATGCAAGGTATAAAGCACACCTTAAATCAGTGTTTCCCAAACTGTATTCAACTGTAGATTGCCTAAACAAATTTGCCGTATCTGTATATAATATATACTACTTTGTCACTTCTATTTCAACCAGGAACAATATAAGTTTCTTAACACGTTTTGATAGTATCAATACAATCATTAAAGTGATGCTTCAGAGACTGATTAGCATACCACGTGAAATATTATGAATAAAAACAAGATTCTTATCACACTGTGGCCAATAGTACTCTCCTAGGTAGGTTTGACATAAAATCACTGTTTGGTGCTACTATGAAAAGCTGGATCCAGACCTACTATTCTCATTAGGAATCAGAATGAAATATCAAAATGTTGCCCCAGTGGCTGGTGGAAAAGGAATATGGGCATATTTGGGAGTGTAAAAAAATGACAATTTGTAAGTAGTAGTGTTCCTATTTTTTACTGAATGGTATTAAATATATGTGGTTGACACTGTTACTTTCATTTGCAAATGGCAGAGCTGGGAAGCAAAAAACCTGTACTTGATTTTTTAATCAAGATTATCTGTCATCAAATTACTCACATCCTGGCTTCTACAGATCTGAAATTTTCTTTCCACCACATACGAGTATGTACTGGGAATTCCACTGATAACATTTTATTTAAGTTAAAAAAAAAAAAAAGGAATCAGCATAGTCAAGCTGTCTTAGTCTTCAGGATTTCTGGATTTCGTCCCTGGAGGAGGTCAGGATCTTCCCACGGCCTGGGTCCTCGAATATTCTTCCAGTCATCAAAAGTGGAATCCTTTATTTTCTATACAGCCACAAAAATTAAAGTATGTATTAGAATAGGAGTCCTGTGGCTATGATTAGGACATCACTGAATGAATGAATAAATGAGTCAAAAGAATCCAACAGGCCCTCAATTATAACTTTAGCAAATAAATTAACTGCCTATCACGCATAGTAATTGAAGAAATGAAATATTTCTTAGGATTTGGAATTTTTCTTGCTTGCTATTGATATAAATGCCTATCTTTTTTCCCCATCAGAATAAAACCACTAAAAATTTTTAAAAGAATCTAGATGCTTTGTTTTTGAGAAAACAAAGGAAAGACACTAGGAAAACAAATGTCTGACTCTGAAGCCTCATTCAGCATAATAATGACCATGGGTTGGCATGGGTGATAGTAGAAAACAAGAGGAAAAGAACAAAGGTGGAGACTTTACAATCTGTTAAAAGGAAAAAAACAGACCAAGATGACTTGTCCTGCACATGAGAAATGAGCCTGGGCTTAAGAATGAAAAGACATTCCCCATAGCTACCTTGAGCAAAGCCCTTTCAGGTAATAAAACTTCGTTCAACTACAGCTGGATCACTGCTCCTTCAGTTAGTCTGGTGTCTACCAAGCACCAGAATAAAGGTAGGGTAAAAGGGAAGAACATAAATGCTTCTTCCCCCTTCTGACAGGAACTCCCATTTATCTGCTTTGATTGTTCTGTGATATTGAGGGAACAAGATAGTAAGAGGCTCAGAGAACATAGGACTGGGAATAATGTAAGTTTACCATGACATTTGGAAACTCTTTTACTAACGAGCTGTGTATCATTGAAGCCATCTGAGCACTAATTCCTTCATAAGTAATAATAAAAAGTGGGACTAAATAGTCTACATGGTTTCACTTATCAAATTCCATGGTTCCTAAGAGAACTAAAATCTACTCCAAGACAAACACTCCACAGCAGCACTACTAACACAGTGCTTACATATTGAGAAGTAGCAAGTTGCAGGTTTTCAAAATAATGGGTAAGTATGGAATGAAACAATCCTCTAAAATTCACTTATAGTTTTACCAGGAGTTTGTAGTAAATATATATATAGATGACCAAAATTCTATTAAGTTGCTAGAAGAAAGTAAATTATTTTCAAGTATAGTTATGAAATGATCAAAAGTTATAAAATGGTTTTAAGAAACAATAATGGCCTTCACCCAAATAATATAAGACACATGCTCAAGAGAATTTAAGAATAATTCTTAGATGGGATGCAAAGTTGGCAGAACAACTTCATGTAAAAATGCTCCAGTCTTCAGAGATCTTTGGTGAATAAAAGATTCCCTGTAGAATTCTGCAAAACATGCAGTCACAAATTCTTCAAAACATGCAGTCACTAATTCTGCAAAACACGCAGGTTCACTGAAGACTAACTAGGCTGTACGTGTACTGGACAAGACCACCAAAGGCTCACTAGTTAACAGCCAACTGCTATAGAATTGAGCATGGAACAGAGTCAAGAAGTGCAGAGGAAAAGCAGTGTAAATATTAGATTTTCAGCCCTTGACAGAGACAACGTAACACGTAGTTGTTACCTTGACACGCAGCTGAAGACACAAAAAAGGTTGCTCTTTATGCCAAAGGGAAGACCTACTTTAGACTCACTCAAAAAAGCTTAAAACTAAGTTCTGACAAGATTCTTTGGAGAGACAATTTGGAGAATGAGACCCACAAAGGGTTTAGGAAACACCAAAACCTTTCCAAAGTTCCTCCCTTATAAAGCACAAACCCAAGTTCTAAATGAACAGCCAATAATGGCCAAAAGTTCAAATCTCTTCAATGTATTATTCATAACATCCACCTTTCAATAAAAAAATGACCAAACATAGACTGCCGGCCAAGATGGAGGTGTAGGTAGATACATTTTGCCTCCTCGCACAACCAAAAGGAGGACAACAAAAAATTTTTAAAAAAATAACCAGAACTGACAGAAAACTGAACTGTATGGAGGTCCAACAACCAAGGAGTTAGAGAAGAAACATTCATCCTGACAGGTAGGAGGGGCAGAGAGGGACAGCCGGGGCGGAAGGACATTTGGGAAGGTGGCTGATGGAGAACTGAGTGATCTCACATTTGCATGCGTATAGAGCAGAAGGAACTGCTGGGGAGCGAGAAAGGCTGAGCAATCCTGGGTTCCACTATGGCAAAAGACTGCCTCAAAACATCTGGCTGTAAAAACCTGGAGGGATTGAAGCAGTGGGAAAAACTCCGAGCCTCACAAAAGAGTTCACTGGAGAAACCCACAGGGCTCTAGAAAATTCACAAACCGAACCACCTGGGAATCAGCACGAGAAGGGCCCAACTTCCTTGTAGGTAGCAGTGAAAGTGACTGAGAGCTGGCTGGGAGCCAAGCCAGCAATATTGTTCCCTCACAGACCCCTCCCCCACCAACAGCATAACAACTCAAGGATGTGGGTTGCCCCACGCCGGCGAATAACGAAAGCTCCTCCACCTACAACATAATAGGCATGCAGAGAAAAAAAAATATGACACAAATGAAAGAACAGATCAAAGCTCCAAAAGTAGAGGTAACTGATGAAGACACAGTCAACCTATCAGATGAACAGTTCAAATACTGGTAATCTCGACGTTCACTGAATTGGTTGAATATAGTAACAAAATGGAGGAAAAAGTGAAGGCTATGAAAAGTGAAAGAAAAATCTACAGGGAACCAAAAATAAAGGAAAGGAAACTGGGACTCAAATCAACGACTGGAAGCAGAAGGAAGAGATAAACATTCAACAAGAACAGAATAAAGAAACATGAATACAAAAAAATTAGGAGGCTTAGGAACCTCTGGAACAACTTTAAACATACCAACATCTGAATCACATGAGTACCAGAAGGAGAAGAGGAAGACCAAGAAATTGAAAACTTATTTGGAAAAATAACGAAGGAGAACTTCCCGAAAATGGCAAAGGAAACAGACTTCCAGGAGATGCAGGAAGCTCAGAGAGTCCCAAAGAAGTGGGACCCAAGGAAACACACACCGAGGCACATCATAATTACATTATCCAAGATTGAAGCTAAGGAAAAAAGATTAAAAGAAGCAAGAGTAAAGGAGACAGTTACCTATGAGGAGTTCCCATAAGACTATAAGCTAATTTCTCAAAAGAAACCTTGTAAACAAGGGGCTAGAAAGAATTCAAAGTCATAAAAGACAAGGACCTGCATCCAAGATTACTCTATCCAGCCAACCTATCATCTAGAATGGAAAGGGAGATAAAGTGCTTCTGAGATAAAGTGAAGTTGAAGGAGTTTCATCATCACCAAGACCACATTATATGAAATGTTAAAGGTGCTTATCTAAGAAAAGATGAAGATCAGAAACTATGAACACTAAAATGATAAACTCATAATTCTCCACATCTGAACCTAAAAAAGAAAAAGAAACTAAGCAAACTAGAACAGGAACAGAATCACAGAAATGGAGATCAGAGGAGAGAGAGAGACGTAAGAATGGAGGAAAAGGTAGAGGGAATAGGAAGCATAAACAGTAGGTACAAAATAGATAGGGAAGGTTAAGAATAGTATACGAAATGGAAAAGCCAAAGAACTTATATGTAGAACCCCTGGACACGAAATACAGGCAGGATGATGGTGGGAAACGGGAAGCATGGCAAAGGGGAATAAAGCAGAGAAAAAAAACTGAGACAACTATAATAGCACAATCAATAAAATATACCAAAAGAAAAAGCAAGAAAGGAGACAAATAAATAAATAAATAAATAAACAAACAAACCGTGCACAGAGCTCTGGCTGCTGTGGCCAGGTGTGGAAATGTGTAACCATTAAAGAGCAAAACACTTAGCAGTTCTTATCTCTATCAGATCCCACTCAAATCACCAATCAACAGGAAACATGCAGATCTTCAAAGAAGGACTGTAATGACATCAAAGTTTCCACAGTAGCATCTCATATTGTAGCTGCCGGGTCGGTCGTGCTGTCATTGCTAGTGCAAATTAACATGATCTCAGGTGCATTGAGTCATTATTTTAGTAAATGTGTTACTTTCTATTCTGATCAGAAAATAGCACCATAAAGAACTAGGACCCATGTGGCATGGATAAACATTCTTATTTATAGTTTTGTCCCCAGGGGCTATATCCCCGCATCCCCCTTACCTCTGTCCTGTAACTCTAGGCTGTAACGAATCTGCCTTGAATATCTGGACCACTTAGAAACCACTTTTAAGGAACACACATGTCAGGCCTTCACATGGCACTGCCACCTTTTTTAGAACTTATGGCCTATAACCCAAATTATTAGTGCTTTTTAGAAACAGAAAATAGACTGGCAGACCACATCCATCTTCAGGTCGAAACACTTACTGCAACACTGTGGAGAGAGCACGGTAACCAAAGGCAAAAGCACACAACCTCAAACTTACGATACTACCAATTAAGCAGCGTGATGGAAACAAAAGGTCCCTCGCGAATGCCAAACAGATCAATAGCAGATATTGGACAAATGGAGATAACGAGAGCAAACAGGTTTCGGGGCCTGCAGTTACCATGCTTGGGCAAAAGCACTGCTCAAATCGAAACAAAATGGCTCCCCTCCTAGGAAGACACTCTGGTTTCAGCAACTGCCTTGGCGTCAGCAAGAAGTAACTGTTTAGCAAATGGCCATCCAACCTCGATTTTAGTAGATTGCGGTGCCAGGTGTAAAGGCAGTAACCCCTTTGGCCAGGGCAAAGAAACAGGGGCTCAGACCTGCCATTGATGAAGATCCTGATCACTCAACCAGATAAGCCACCTGGACAAGAAGTGCTGGCCATGAGAACTCTATCAAAGATGGACAAATGACAATGGCACCGCCCGGCGATCCTGTTGATCCTCCGCTGCTGCATCCTTCCTCCAACATTGGGTGGCCGCCCTCACCGAGACTCTGTATTTTCAGAAAGAGATGGGACCTGAGGCCTGAGCCATCTAAATAGCACGAATATAATGCACCATCTATTAGACTCTGTTCTGGGGCACTCTTTCTATTTCTCAAGTAATTGCTTCCCGTTTCCTTTTACCTAAATTTTTGTCTCTCTACATATGTCAGTCAGTCAGTTCCACCCGGCACTTTAAAGACAAGCTGTGCTTAGGCATTTCCTGCGATTCTGTACATGAGAAAGACACTATGATATTAACAACCAGAGGCCTTAAGAACTGCTGTATCAGCGATGAATCGCTCCTCATGTGATGGTTTTACGATAAAGATGCAGGGACAAAGTCATTATATTTGCAAAACCCCGCGTTTAGAACAACCCCACAGAATAAGGAGAATGCTAGAGCCAGCATGTATAAAGTGCCAAAGCTGTTCCAGGCCCCTTTTAGGTGCTTTCTTCTCATCATCACAAAAGCCGGGAAGAATACATTTCAGCTCTCACTGTGATATGTAACCTGTAACCTTGAATCTCTTGAAGGCCTAAGATTTTGTCTAAGAGCACATACATAGCGGGCGGTTAAACTACTGTTGACAGTCACATGCCTCGAACCAGAATTTTTGATCTTCGTATCGTACCTGTCGAGGTTTTGTTTTTAACACTGGCAAGGAAATGAACGAATGGCAAAAGTCGAAGACATAACCAGTTGGGGGAAAGCCCAATAAACTGTTAAGCCAGTGCATACCAGTGCAAACAAGATTTGCTAAAGGCCCACCTGTAAGACGTTAGAATCCACATCTTACATGAGTACAGATCCTCTTGTTAGTGAACCTAACAGTTCCTACTCTCCTCCTTAGGACTGGTGAGAATATGAACCACCACACATACAGGGTTAAATGAATTTAAACACATAGACCCCCTTGAAATTGCCAAGTCATTTTATTTCAAGATGACAACCTTGGAATGGCTGTAGGATGATGTTATGATCAGAGGGACCATTGACCGTTTATTTCTTCCGGAAGTGCCAATGTGATTTTATCCATTTTGTACTTTCCAGTTAGTATTTACTTGGGATAAAGTGATTATGTTTCATCATCGTCTTCCTCTGTACCCACGTTTATAATGATGTGCACGTATGAAAAGACTCCAGCAAACAAGGAGAGCACTAATAAAATGGAACGCAGAAACAGGAGAACTAGTGCCTTGTTTACACTAGGTATTATTTTGCCCCGAACAGCTGCATGTCTGTCAGGTGGAGGGCCACTATTTATACTACCACCTATCCCTATCTTATCGCATGCTGGTGGTTTCCAGCCTTGCTGACAGTGACATGTTCCCATATTGTTGCACACTCCTCTGAAATTGCATTGACTGAGGTTACAGGTAAAATTAAATTTTTGGTAGTAAGTACAGTTCTGGGTACGACAGTATTTTCCTGGCCCGCATGTGGCACCATCCACTACAAGCCCGAATTCTGGCACTTCCGTTCCGTAGTGCGCATCAAATCCAAAGCATCTTTCCTCTTGAACGTCTTTTAGAATTATATCACGAAATGTAGTGTGTTCACCTCCACCAGGAATTTGTTCAACGTCACTACAGTGCAGCAATCCACACATTACATTTTCTGGTTCACATCTATAAGGTGCTCCTCCTCCTCGATGGACTGCCACCCCGCAGTTGCCAAATCGGTCACCTATTACATTCAATTTTTGATAGCATGCTGGTGACCCGTCTTTTGCTTGGGGGCCGAAAAGAGCTTGACACTGCATATCACGGTCAGTACAGTTTCCTACCCGACAAACGGCTAATGGTGAACACGGGGTTCCGTCCTGTATATAAGAGTCATCGGGACAGATATTCGTTCTCCCATCGCAGTATTCCGGGAGATCACAAATACCTCCCACCTGTCTGCAAACCCATCCAGGCTGAGCAAATTTACATTTGACGCAGCAAAGTCCTTCATTGCAATCACTGCCAATGGAGAGAGCACAATGGGTCTCACAACATTTATCTTTAACGCATTCCTTAAAGGAGCCACAGTCACACTCCTCTCTCTGATTTATGATCTTGTCACCACAACGAGGAGCTACATAAGGAAAATTATTGTACGGCACATTTACCACACTCAAACAAGGATCCCACGAGTAAGCCCGTCGATGCAGAACCTCATAAGAACAATTGCTCATCATATCTAGAAGACCGGGCACAGGCGCCATCACGCAGTTCTGTCTTCGAAAACAGTGACAGCCAGGCAAGTCATGTCGAAGGCCGAAGTTATGACCTAATGAGTGTGCTGAAACAGTGGCAGCTAAAAATATGTGATACTCTGCTACATACACATATGCTACTCCCCAGTTGGGGTTGCACAGTCCGTCATGGTTAGAATAATAGGTGGCATGACCGAGTTTATGTCCCGTAAGCAGCAATGAAGTATCATGAGAAAACAGCGAAAACCACCCATGGTATTTCCACAAACCAAAATTCGATACAGCATGTGACGCATCCTTCCACTGATTCAAATTGAAACTATCAGCAGTTTCCCATATACACAGCATACGTATCAGGACAGCTATCCGACTTTGTATATAAATGGAATGCAGTATATTGTTTATAATCACTACATTCTCTATTATACGTGTCCGATTCCTGTTTAGAAGAGTTAAAGAGCGGGAAATGGTGTAGTGAAGTTTTAACCGTTTCAAATGTGGCCACCACAAGTATACAGGCCCTGCTCTAGGAGTTTCAGCAGCCATCTCCTCTTCATATGCCAGGTTTGCATCGTCCGCTTCCACCTCACACCTCTCAGTCTCTGAGGATCGTTCTGACACAAGCAGAGAAATCATATGCTCAAATTTGGAAGAAGCCTCCAGTGGTTTGATTTCGTAAGTGAAGTCATCTACCTGCAGCATGCCACGCAGACCCCCGTAGCAAGTGTCCAGTGTGCCCATAGACCCAGGCACCCCTTCCAGGTAGCTGTAGTAGTAACAGTTTCGAGGGACAAAGGGGTGGTCCTCCTGCAGGGCACCTTGGTCGTTATCCGTGATAACAGGGAAGTTCCTGGGCAGCAAGTTCTTCTTGACCTTCATGTGAACCACATGTCTGCGGCCCCTGAAGTGAATCTTGTAGGAGAGCTGGTCTTGTACGCCAGCTCCGCTCACCTTGTGGGACACCTTCTTGGGGATCACGATTTCAGACGAAGTGAAGCGCCATGCTGGTAGGGCACGGGAGCAGCAGACCTGGGACAAGACTAACCAGAGCAGAGGCAGGCAGAGACCACCAGCCAGGAGAACCTGGGTCCAGGCAGGCCGCATGAGCGAGGGAGCTTGCGACCAAAGAAAGTGCAGCCAAGAGGGAGGAAGGCAAGACTAATGCCGAAACAGCAAGTTTTCCATCAGCATTGTCAGGAGGAGGGCAGAGAGAGGCTGGTGGTTTGGCAAGCCCACAGAGGTGGAGGGAGGAGGGGGGTGCTCTTACATAACAATGGTGCATTCAATTAGCTGAGGCTGTGCTCAGTGATGTGGGGGTCCTGGGAAGAAAGGCCCCTTGGAAAAGCTCTCTTGGAAAAGACACAGGGGAAGAATACGTGGATTTGGTGACAATTTTAAGACATTCAGTGGCTTTTTGCCTCTCGCCTAGAGGACACAATAGATCAACATGAGATTAAAAGAGAGAATGCCGAGGAGAGTGGAAGCTTCTCCTTATAAGGATTTTGAGGAGAGAATTAGATTCTCTCATACATCGTAAAAATTGAATGCAGTTGGGGCTGAATGAGGGAAAGAAAGTGTAAATGGGTGTCATGAGTAGACAAGGTAGGGTGTGTGTTAGTAACTTACGGTAGAGTGAAACTAACGCTTACCCTGTTTCCCGGTGATTCTAGTCCTAGGAAATTATCCTCAGAGACTTGCACGTGAATGTTCAAAGCAGCACCAGTAGTTAACAGAGAGCCAGATAAACAAACGGGTATGTTTGTTCAGTGGAATAATCCTCAATAAGTCAGAAAACTTCTCTCTTTTTGGCAGCGGGGACCGTTCTACAATATATTTCATTTCTTTCCTTTAAATCGATTGTCGTTCAGTTACACTTGTCCCACCCTTTTCGCCATTGCTCACCCCTATCCTGACCCCACTCCCGCAGTCAGTCTTCCCCCACTGTCCGTGTGCATGAGTCCTCGATCCGTGTTCCTTTGCTTGCCCCTTTCCCTTCTTTCCCGTTATCCCCCTCTCCTCTGATCAGTGTCAGTTTATTCTTTATTTCCAGGGCTCCGGTTCGGTGGGGCTCCTTTGTTTGTTTTGTTGATTTGGTTCCACTTACAGGTGAGATCATACGGTATTTGTCTTTCACCCCCTGGGTTATTTCACTTAGCCTGATGCTCTCCAGTTCCATCCATGCTGTCACAAAGGGTAGGAGTTCCTTCTTTCTTTCTGCTGCATGGTATTCCACTGTGTCTACGGACCACAGTTTTTCGATCCACTCATTTACCGATGGGCACCTAGGCTGTTTCGAGCACTTGGCTATTGTAAAAAGCGCTGCTATAAGCATCGGGGTGCCTAAGTTCTCTTGAATTGGCGATTCGGGATTCTTGGGGTATATTCTCAGAAGTCGCATCGTTGGGTCAAAAGGCAGACCCATTTTTGACTTTTTGAGGCATCCACATACTGCTCTCCACATGGCTGTGACAGTCTGCATTCCCACCAACACTGTACTGGGGTTCCCTTTTCTCCACACCCTCTCCAGCACTCATTGTTTGTTGACTTACTAATGATGCCCAGTCTGACCGGGGTGAAGTGGTACCTCATTGTGCTTTTCATTTGCATCTCTCTGATGGTTAATGACGCTGAGCATGTGACCCGTTCTTTCATTTGGGCCGTATTTCTTTGTCTTGGCGCACCTGTTACATTGTAAGAGGCAGAGACTTCGGTATTGGGTGGGCAACCCGCTTAGCTGCATTGGGGTACTGTATAGCGGGGCAGGGGTCAGAGAGGGAACAATGCTCATTGCCCGGCTCTCGCCCTGCTTTCTGTCACTTCCCTCGCTTCCACAAGCGGATTGTGCCCTTTCAGGTATTGATTCCCGGGTGCGTGGGCTTGTGGACATTCCAGGATTCTGTGGGCCTCTGTCACGGACTCCCCTGTGACACTGGGAGTTTCTCCCACCGCCGCAATGCCCACAGGTTTCTTACAGCCAGAGGTGGTGAGGCTTTAGCTTCCTGAGCTGGAACCCTGCGTTGTTCGGTCTGTCTCCCACCCCAGTTGTCCTCCTGGCTTATCCACACGTGAATGTAGGACGGCCTGCTCCACCAGCTGCTGTCTTGCCTTGTGCCCTCTCTGCCCCAGCTTCCCGTCTCGCCCCTCCTGCCCCTCCCACCAGCCTGGATGAATTTTCTTCTTTAAGTCCTTGGCTGTCAGACTTCCATACACTTTAGACTTTCTGGCAGTTCTGGCTGGTTTGGGTTTTTAAGGTGTGGAGTATTTGCACAGTTAGACGTTAAATTGGTTGTCATCCTCCTTTGGGTTGTGCGAGGAAGCGAGGCGTATCTACCTACGCCTCCATCTTGGCCAGAACTCAGGGTTGTATAGTTTTCTGAGTTTAGGTCTTTGCCTCCTTGGTTTACTTTATTCCTAAATATTTCATGTTTCTTGTTGTTATGGTAAATGGGATTTCCCCCCTAATTTCTGTTCCTGTTATTTCATTGTTGGTGAACTTCTGATATTTGAAAGAACGTGGATGGTTCCACAGACGTGATGCTGCTGCTGATGATAGAAAGAAGCAGGACCAAAGAAACTTAATATACGATTAAATTTCTATGAGAGCCCAAAACCAGTTGTGGGAATAGAACTTAAATAGCTGGGTTTTTGATGTGGAAATGGGAGATTGGAGGGAACCTTCTGGAGTGAAGGAAAACTTGTGTCTCTTGACTGGGGTGTGCTACAGATTGAATGTTTGTGTCCCAGCCAAATTCATCAGCTGAGATCCTAAGCCTGTAGAGGGTGGTATTAGGAGGTGAGGCCTTTGGGAGTGATTAGGTCAGGAGGACAGAGCTTTCATGAATGGATCAGTGGCTTTAGAAAAGAGGCCCCAGAGGGATCCCTCACTCCTCCTGCCATGTGCGGTTACAGGAAGAAGGTGCCCTCTGTGAACCAGGAAGCGGTTTTCGCCCGACACTGAATCTGAGGGGCCTGGAACTGAGACTTCCAGCCTGCAGAAGTGTGAAAAATAAAGGTCTCTTGTTTAGAAGTCACCCCATCCAGGCTATTTTTGTATACTAGCCCAAACAGACGAAGATAGGGTCGTGGTTACAAATCAAAACCCATCAAGCTGCACTCTTGATATTTACGTATCGTGTTGCAATGCTTAAGTATACCTTGGACAGTTAATACGGTATACAAGTTCTGACTTCCGCTTCTTTTCGACTCAGTCTGATCATTAACTTCCCTCACACATCTACACCTTTTCAAAAGGCATTTCAACATTCAACTGAATGTGAACGCACTCAACTCCATAGAGGGAAGTTGCCAAGAATAACCTGTGGCACCTGATTTCTTCTCTTATGGATCATATATTTTAGCTGGGAAGAGTATCACACACAGTAACATGTAGAAAAGAAGTACGATACACAGTGGAATGCTATGCAGCAGAAATTAACAAGATTAAATGTGCGTTCGACAACACTGGAGGACTTTTTTTCAACATCAGTGCAGGGTGGAATATTTGCACACTGATAAGGATGCCTTGACCTCAGTGAAATGAAGTGGCCATGATGAAAAAACCTAACTTTAAGAAAAGAAGTAATTTATACAAGGTATAAAGATGAATGGAACTCATTGTAGTGGGAGGGGTTAAAAATTTTATTAATTCAAACATTAGATGTGTATTAAGGATTTTTGGAAAGCGGAACACATAAAGGTTTGGCCATTTGGGAAAGAGTAATCGTCAATTAACCATTTTTATTTTGTATGACTAGAAAATATTAGTTGTGACGGTATCTGTGCGGAGTGGGATGGTACAAGGATGGTAATATTTGAAAGATGCTTTAGCGGCTTTTAGCATTCAGGTCCTAGAAGATGTATAGCCAGGAAAGCCACTATGTAAAATGTTGCCTAAATTCATAGGGGATCTGAAGGGTCTGTAAAGGATTGTTCCCTCTAGACACAGAGAGAATACAGAAATGAATTAGTTGTTTGCTACCTGTTTCCTATATATTTTCTTTCTTTCTTTTTTTAAAAAAGTTTATTTATTTATTTTTTCGAGAGGGGCAAGGGAGGGAGAAAGAGAAAAGCAATGACGTGCGAGAGGAACCTCGGTCGGCTGCGCCCTGACGAGGGACCGAACCTTCAACCCAGGCACGTACCCTTGCCCTGACTGGCAATCGAACCAAAGACCTTTCACTTTTCAGGATGCCGACCGAACAAATGAGCCACGCTGTTCAGGGCAGAAATCAGTTACTTTCGAGTAATCATGTCTGTATGTTCACCCTGTCAAAATTCTTCTTGAATTGGAAAAAAAAAACAAACACAAAAACCCCAAAGTCAGGGAAAAAACAATTCTTTGTGAATTCTTTTGTGTGTCTCACCTGTCAAAACTTGCGCCAACTTACATTATCTTCTGCTTCAGGGAGGGTAATGGGGTTATTCTGAGTGGAGGAAGGAGGCTGCTAAGTGTATGGGTGTTCAATATGCATGTAGACTGTGGAGACACCTGGAGGCCGATTCATCAATTGTTCTCTCATTGAAAAACTTTGTGAGATTTTAAACTAATCATAACTGTAAAATCAGTATGATTCCTAAGAATATCATGAGCCAGCCCTGACTGGTGTGGTTCAGTAGGTTAAGCGTCGTTCCCCAAAGCCAAAGGTCATTGGTTTGATTCCCAGTCGGGGCACGTGCCTGGGTTGCAAGCTCGGTCCGCGGTCGCGGCACGGACGAGGGGCAACCAATCAATGTTTCTCTCCCTTTCTTTCGCCCTCCCTTCCCCTCTCTCTAAGAGTAAATAAAGAAAATCTTTTAACAAAGAATATCACGGGACAGAATATAAATTCGTATTTTATAATAAATTAATAATTAATTAAGTAATTAATATCAATAAGCAATGGTATATGTATAGGAGAATTAGGTTCTACTGCTATTGCAGTACGAAAGACAGCACACGATACACGGTGCCAAGCAAAACAGGATATGTATAACGGGGTTGGGCTATCTATGTGAATGACAGACGTTTTAATAGAATTTGCAATAGCTGTAATTCATACCATTCTCTATGGCAAAAAAAAAAAAAAAAAAAAAAGGGAAACCTGACCATATTTTGCTAACTGGTAGTCTTGAAACAATTTTTGGGTTTTAATGAATTACTCTGTGTGTCGTTTTGTGAAATCAAGCAGCTCTGAAAAGTTTTGTATTCAGAGCAACATCAGCAAAAATGGCAGACTAGGAAGCTCCAAGCTTTCATTCTTCTACAGTAAAGGAAAAGCAAAACAAAGCAAAAACCCAACTAGAAGCCATCTGAACCAATTTTATAGGAGGTCAGGGGGAAAATAACCAAAGGTTTACAGCAACCAAGCAACCAAGGCAAGGCCTCATCGAGAATAAGCCATCTTCGGGTTGCTTCAGGAATTCACTGGAACCTCTGTGAACACATACGCACAAGGAGAGCCCAAGGAGCAGAGTCTTCAGTGAGCCTCTATAACCCAGAAGTGTGTTTAAAAATTTTCTTTGAAAAAGTCTCCAATGACTTTTAACAATCATGTTTTTAAAAAGCATGAGCAGGATGAAAATAATTTCCGGAGTTACCGCATTTTAATAATAAAAGGCCCAATTTTCAACAACCAAAAACAAATCACAAAACATACAAAACAGTAAACCGTGGCTCATTTGAAAGAACAAAATAAGCTGACAGAAACCATCTGCAATGGAGCCCAGACATCAGACTTATTAGACAGAGACTATGAACCAACTGTGATAAATGCACTCCAAGGGGTCAGGGAAAACGTGTACAAAGAGACAAAGTAGAATGTTATGTACTTATAAGAGGGTAAATTCACCAGGAATATTTAATAAACATAATCATGTGTAGCAAGCACCAGAGTTCTAGAGTATATGAAGCAAACACTGAGAGCACTGAAGAGAGAAATACAGTGTTATAAAAATAGTTGGGTACTTCAGCATACCGCTATAAATATTTGATGAGACAGAAGACTGATAAGGCAATAGGACTGGAGCCAATTGGACCGAACAGAGATACACAGAACTCTCTACCCAACAGGAGACGAATACACCTGGGATTGACAAATACATAACATTTAAAAATACATATTCTTCTTTAGTTTTTGTTTTCTGTGTGTGTGTTTACCTTTACTTTTTCCATCTTCTCTTTATGTAGATCTGAGTTTGTGATCTTTATTACTTTTCCTTCTTTCTAAACATTTCTTGCAAGGCAGGTTGCCTGGCAAAACATTTTCTCCATTTTTGTTTGTCTGAGAAAGTATGTATTTCTCCTTCACTTCCGAAGGATAATTTTAGGGGACACAGAATTACAGGTTGGTGGTATTTTTCTTTTCTGTCGACATTGTCGATTTCACTTTCTTCTTTCTGAGGAGAATTCAGATATAAATCTGATTTTTCTTGCTCTATACACAAGGTGCTCCCTCTTCTTGAATTCTTTCAGGATTTTCTTCTTGATCTTTTATTTGCGGCTTAACATCAATTTTTTTCTTGATCATTATTGCTTCAAACATTTCCTTCTCTTTCTCTCTTTCTTCTCCTTCTAACAGTACCATTACATGTCGATCACACCTTTGGTAGCAGCCCCACAGTCCTTGGTTATCCTATACTGTTTTAAGTCTTTGTTCTCTTTGCTTTTTAGCTTTGGGCAATTCTATCGCTATATCCCATCGCTCAGAGACGCTTTCCCAGCATGCCAAGTCTACCAGTAAGCTCATCAATGGCATTATTCATCTGTGCCACAGTGGTTTCACCTCTAGCATGCCTTTTTCTCTTCTTTCTTAGGCTTTCTATCTCGCTGCTTACCTGACATCTGTTCTTGTATGCTGACTACCTATCCATTAGAGCCCTCAGCATAGCAATCATAGCTGCTTTCAAGTCCAGGTCTCATCATCCCAACATCCCTCCCTGGTTCTCAGGCTTGCTCTGTCTCTTCCAAATTGTTTTTGTTTTCCCCTTCGGGCATGCCTTGTAATTTTTCCTTCATTCCTGGCCATAAAGTGTGGTAACGTGTGGGTAGTCATTGCATAGTCCTACGATTAGGTCTCAGTCCTTTAGGGAGCCTATACCTCTGGACGGGGAAATTCGCAGTGTTTCTCATGTTTGTTTTTTCTTCTTCCCCCTTCAGTTAAAGATGGCTACAGTAGACTGAAGTAGGGTATTTTCCTTCTCCCACGTGGAAAGCAAGAGATGACTGTACTGCGTATTTCCTTTCCCCCCCGGTCATTTGGGCTCTGCTAGTAGCCAAACATGTTAGACTCTTGTTAGCTAGTTAGTTCTGGGGGTAGGTCTTGTGAAGAAGAACAGAATTCTCTGGCATATTTCTGAATTAATCTCCACCCCCACCCTGAACCATGACGGTTTTTTTTGCTAATATTTACTGGTAGATCCTCGACATGGTCTTGTAGGTAAAACTCACAAAAGTGTGTGACTCCCCTTTAACTGGGTCCCCTGAAGTTTTTTAACTCTGAGAAGCTGTCCACATTGAGCCGCCGGCAATGATTCGACTATAGTTCAGGTTTTTCTTTCCCAAAACACGATTCTGCTTTGGTTTCCACTCATGAGTCTCTGTTCTGATGAGCTAGAACTCTCTGTAATCGCCTGCCTGTCTCTCCTATCCTAGGGGCAGGAGTTTGCCCGGTGTTCTCACCTCTTTTTCAGATCTTACATATGTTGTTGATGTTTCAGTCTGTTTATCTTTTTACTTGTTAGGATAGAGAGAGGTGACTTCCATGCTCCTTATATGTGAAACTAGAAATCAGAAGTCCTAATACACATCCTTTAATGCTACTCATGGAACCCTGGCGGGGTAGCTCAGTTGCTTAGAGCATCATCCTAGGACATCAAGGTTGCAGGTTCGATCCCCAGTCAATACAAAGATCAACCAATGAATGCATAAATAAGTGGAACAACAAATTATGGGGTGTGTGTGTGTGTGTGTCTCTCTCTCTTTCCCCCCCCACTCCCCTCCCACCCTCTTCCTCTCTGTCTCTCAAATCAATAGATGAATTTTAAAAATAGTGCTCACGGAACATTCCCTACGTTAGAATAAACGTTAGACCATGAAACAGTTCTTAATACGTTTTAAAATACAGAAATACATACAAAGTATCTTTGCCAATGAAGGTAGAATTCAACAGACTGAAACACGAAAATCTACAGATATATGAAAATTATATAACATAATCTTGAACAGCCAGTGATACAAAGAATAAATCACATGGGAAGTCCAAAAGTCCCTTGAGGTGATCGAGAACAAAAACACGACCTACCAAAATTTTTAAGATGCATCCAAAACAGTGCAAGAGATGTATTTGTAGCTGCAAATGCTTACCTTTCAAGATCTCAAATTAATAACCTAAGTTTACACTCTAAGAAACTAGAAAAAGTGGAGCAGACTAAATTCAAAGCCATCAGAAGGGAAAAAAATAAAGATCAGAGTAATCAGTAAAATATAGAATAGAAAAACAATAGAGAAAAATCAACAAAACCAATAGTTCTTTTGAAAGTCAATACAATTGACAAGCTCTAGTGAGACTGACTAAGAAAAAAATGAGAAGAGTAAATCATCAGTATTAGAAATAGAATGGGGACATTATTGATTTTACAGAAAAAGAAATGGTTAGAAGAGAATAATATAAACATTATATGGTAACAAAGTGAAAAGCCTACATGAAGTGGACAAATTCATAAAAACACACAACCTACCAAGACGGAATCTTTTCAAAAAGCTGCCCACTTATAACTGGAAAGGACCTAGAATCTGTTCTTAAAAAAACAAACTCCCAATAACAAAACGTCCAGGTACGACCAGATAGCTTCACTAGTAGATGCATTCTACCAGACCTTTAAGGAACAATTAAAGCCAATCCTTCTCAAAATCCTTCAAAAACTGAGGAGAAGACGCTATTTTCTAACTCATTCCATGTGCCCAACATTACTGTGACCCTGAAACCAAAGACGCTTCAAGAAACAAAGACTACAAAATAATCTCTCTTATGAATATTGATGAAAATCCTCAACAAAACAGTAGCCAACAGATTTTAGTAGCATGTTAACAGATTGCACACCCTCATGAAGTGGGTTTTATTCCTGGAGGTCAAGAAGAGTCCAATCCATGACAATCAATCAGTACGTGCACCTCATTAACAGAATTAAGGAAAAAGTCAACTTACTTGACCATTCCAATTGATAGAGAAAAGCACCTGACAAAATTTAACACCCTTTCTTAAGTAAAAGAACTCCGCCAACTAGAAATAAGAAAAAACATTCTCAACGTGAAAAACCAACAGCTAACATCAACTCACTGATGGAAAGATGTAACAGCGTTCCTAAGATCAGCAGCAAAAAGAGAATGCCTGGTTTTGCCACTTGTAATCAACACAGTATTACAAGCTCTAGCCAGAGCAATTACGCAAGAAAAAGGGAGAAAATGCATTCAAGTGGAAAACTATAAATGAAATTATTTCTGGTTGCAGATGACATGATCCTGTCTGCTGTAAACCCCAAAGAGTTCACAAAAATCCTACCAAACTCATACCCAAATTCGGTAAAGTTGCGGGATACAAATCTACAGACAAAATAAGTTGAGTTGGATACCCTACTCACAATGAACAATCTGAAAAGGAAAATAAGAAAACAATTCCATTTACAATAGATTCAAAAAGAGATAAGTGCTTGGGAATAAATTGATGCAGGGAGGTACAAGTCTGTCCACTGAACACTACAAAACGTTGCTGAAGAAATTAGAGGAGACATATATAAATGCATTCTCATAGACTGGGAATAACACATAGTATTATTAAAGTGACAACACTACCCGAAGCAATCTAAGACTCCATGCGATCCTCATAAAAATCCAAATACCACTTTTTGAAACAACAGAACGACCCATCCTGCAATTCACATACAATCTCAATTCAAATCGGGATAGCGCAAACAACCTTGAAAAGGAAGAAGCAATCTGAGGAACATACACTGATTTCAAAACATACTACAAAAGCTGCAGTTATCAAAATGGTATCGAACTCTCCTAAGGACAGGTGTATAGACCAAGTGAACAGAATAAAGATCAAAGGAATAAACCCTCACCTACGTTCATGTTAGATTCTCAACAAAGATGTCAAGACCATTCAATGGGAAAAGCACACACCTTTCAAAAAATGGTTCTGGAAAAATGCAAAGGAAAAATTCAGTTCAGTCTACCTCCCGATTAAGGAAAAACCCAGTTCTTTCCTGATATGACCATTCTTCCCTGCGTCTTCTTCACATCTCGCATAGCACATTTCACTTCCAGTCATCAACTGTGTGGTAGCTTTTCCCCCCCACACCAAGCAATTCTCTGAGACAGCAGTAGGTTGTCCTAAAATTCAACTCAATTTTGACACTATCTTCCCAGAGATAGCAGCAGATCCCACAGATGAAAGGCTCAGTTCTGCCCTGGCTGGTGGGGCTCGGTGGACTAAATGTCGGCCTGTGAACCGAAGGGTCTCCGGTTCAGTTCCCAGTCAGGGCACATGCCTGGGTTGCGGGCCAGGTCCCCAGGAGAGGGCGTGCAAGAGGAAACCACACATTGATGTTTCTCTCCCTCTCTTTCTCCTTACCTTCCCCTCTCTCTAAAAATAAAGAAGTAAAATCTTTTTTAAAAAGGCTCTGTCCCACAAGATTCCCCCTACACACACATACACACACACATCACACACACACACGCAGCGCGGGGTGGGGCAGGGGTGTCCTCCGTCCCGCAGAGTCCCCCCAACAGCCACAGATGAGGTACTAAGTCATTCCAGACACTCATTCTGCCAGGAAAAGAGGGTGGTGATTCCTTCTAGTGGAGAATTCCCCGTACCCTTCTCTTGGAGTGGCTTTTGTGGAGAACAACATGCACCAGGGTATACAGCATCTGTGCAAAGTTCATCAATCAATGCCTAAAGGCGACGTTTACAGAAAACAGACAGAGATCACAGATAACAGCCGAAGGAACACAGAGATTTGCCTCAGGCCAGGGTCTGGCACACAGGCTGGTGATCATTCCTCACTGAAAGCTGGGAAACTAATCTTATCCTATGCCAGGACACCATTCTTAGCAAAATAAGTTTCAAAGGATCTCATGCATTCCTTTTCCAGGCCTCATTGTCCCCAGGGAACCGCCCAGTCCAGATTAGGGCTGCACTGCCTTTAGTATTGTTTCCCTGACTGGGTCAGGAGGGTGGAGCAGAGCAGCCAAGAGATAAGGAGACTTTGAGGGTCTTTTGGCCCCTTCTCTGTGACCCCCAAGTCCTTCCCTGATGGTCCCTATGTGACTATGCCTGTCTTAGGTTGCCCCTACCATCGAGGGGTCTTACCGTCCGAGGCCAAGCAGGGTGATGTGAGGGATGAAACACAGGCAGGTTTTGTCTCCTCAGCGGCCTGTTTTCCCAAGGCCTCCTTGCTCAGCTCCAGCCTTGGGGCCCTCTCGCCTGTCGGTGACGCTACAGGCCCTGAAACCAGGCAGGACGGTTCCCAACACACACACACACACACACACACACACACACACACACACACACACACACGAACTTCAGATCCTGATTGAAAGGCCAAGTTACCACTTGTGCTTCTGAACAACTGGCTATCAACTGGCGGTTCTGATGACCTGTCCTTGGGTTTGATTAATTTGCTAGAGCAACTCACCAGACTCAGGGAAACACTTATTTACATTTACGAATCTATTAAAGGATATGATAAAGAAGACAGATAAACAGCCAGATGGACAGAGATCCATTAATGTGAGGTCTGGGAGAATCCCAAGCATAGGAGCTTGTGTGCCCATAAAATGCGGGTGTGTCACCCTCCTGATGTGGATGGGTTCACCACCTGGAAGCTCTCCAACTTCCTGCTACTGAGATTGTATGGAGGCTTCCTCTGTTTCTAGCCCCCTTCCCCTCTCTAGAGAATGGGGATAGGGCTCAAAATTCTACACATTTTTTTTGATTTTCTGGTAACCAGCTCCCATCCAGGAGCTATCTAGGAGCCCACCTAGAGTTACCTCATTAGAACAAAAGATGCTCCTAGTGCTCTTATCACTTAGAAATTTACAAGGATTTTTGAAGCCCTGTGCCAGAAACAGAGTCAAAGGCAAATATTAAAACAAGATGCTCTGAGTGCTCTTACCCATTAGAAAATTACAAGGGTTTCAGGAGCTCTGTCAGGGATGGGCCAAACCCAAATATTAGAATAAGAGATGCTCCTAGTGTTCTTATCACTTAGGAATTTACAAGGCTTTTAGAAGCTCTGTGCTGGGAACTGGGGACAGATCGCTCCCCGCCCCGCTCTCTCTCTAGGCACGGGCATGTATCTTATTACTTCACATAAGGGTAAATACCACATGAAAAAGGATGAAGGTGGAGTGTTACCTTACACAAATTAATTCAAAAGGGAGCAAAATCATAAACTTAAGTGCTAAAAAATTAAAACACTTCAAAGGCAAGAGAGGGATAATCTTCATGATATTGGATTTGGTGATGATTTCTTGGCCACAACACAAAAAGATAAAAGTAGATGAATTAGACCCCATCCAAATCAAAGCTTTTGTGCAACAAAAGGCTGCAGGGATCAAAGACAATTCCCAGAACGGGAGAAAATATTTGCAAATCATACACCTGATAAGGGATCAATATCCAGGATATATAAAGACTTCTACAACTCAACAAGAAAAAACAAACAACCCATTTCAAAAATGGGAAAAGGACTCGAATAGACAGATACACATTTCTCCAAAGGAAGATTTACCAATGGCCAAAAAGCATAGGACAAGATGTTCAACATCACTAGCTGTGAGAGCCTGAATACTTCTGTCTCCCCAAGTTCACATGTTGTCCTTCTAATCCCCAGTGTGGCTGTATTTGGAGACAGGCCTTCTAAGAAAGTCACTAAGGTTAAATGACGTCATAAGGGTAAGACCCAGATGTAACAGGGTTAGTGTCCTCATGGAAAGAGACACCCAGACACTCGCTCTCACTCTCACTCTCTCTCTCCCCCCTCCCCCTTTCCCCCACCTCCACTAACCTCCTCCCCATGCATACTCACCCACCCAGGAAAAGCCATATGAGGACACAACGACAAGGCCGTCATCTGCAAGCCGGGAAGAGAGCTCTCGCCAGAAAGCAAATCAGCAGGAATCTTGGTCTTAGACTTCTTACTTCTAGAACTGTGAGAAAATTAATTTCTATTGTGCAAACCACCAAGTCTGTGGTATTTTGTGACAGCAGCCTGGACGAACTAACAAAGATTTCGGGACTGACAGGTGGGATGTTGCTGGAACAAATACATCAAAATGTGCAAATGGCTTTGGAATTGAGTGATGAGTGGAAGCCAAAGGAGTGTCCAGGCATGTGCTTTTAATAATGCCGAGGTTGTCTTGAGGGAGCTACTGGTGGAACTATGGAAGTTAAGAGTGAGGATATATAAAGGTACCGTAGTTTTTTGATCCACTCATTTACTGACACGCACTGAGGTTGCTTCCAGCACTTGGCTGTAAATTGTGCTGCTATGAACATTGGGGTGCATAGGTTCTTTTGAATTGGTGTTTCGGGGGTCTTAGGATATGATTCTAGCCGTGGAATTGCTGGGTCAAATGGCAGTTCCAGTTTTAGTTTCTTGAGGAAATTCCACACTCTTTTCCACAGTGGCTGCACCAGTCCGCACTCCCAACAGCATCGCACTAGCGTTCCCTTTTCTCCACAACCTCGCCTCCACTGGCTGTTTGTTGGTTCGTTTATGATGGCCATTCTGATCGGTGTGAAGTGGTCTCTCATTGTGATTTTAATTTGCATCTCTCTGATCGCTCGTGATGCTGAGCATCCTTTCATAGGGCTCTGGGCCCTCGGTATGTCCTCCTCGGAATACTACGCAGCAGAAAGGAAGGAGCTCCTACCCTTCGTGACAGCATCGATGGAACTGAAGAGCACTACGCCAAGTGAAATAATCCAGGCCGTGAAAGACAAATACCATACGATCTCACCGGTAAGTGGAACCTAATTGACAAACCAATCAAGCAAGCAAAATATAACCAGAGACATTGAAATGAAGAACTGACAGTAACCAGAGGGGTGGGGCGAGGAGGATAACAGGGAAAAGAAGGGGAAGGGTCGTCAAAAAAACATACAGAAAGGACCCATGGACAAAGCCAAAGAGTGGTAGGGTTAAGGGTGGGGTGGTGGGCGTCAATGCGGTGGGGGAAGAGGGAGGGGGAAATGGAGACAGCTGTACTTGAACAACAATGACAAAAATGTAAAAAAAAAGAAAGAAAAAAAAAGAGGCCGTACAGAAAAGGGAAGCCTCGTGCACTGTCGGTGGGATTGTGGACTGCTGCAGTCACTATGGAAAAGAATATGACGTTTCCTCAAAAAATTAAAAATAGAATTACCGTATGACCCAGCAATTTTACTTCTGGGTATTTATCTGGAGAAATCCAAACACTAATTCAAAAGAGATAAAGGTACCCCTATGTTCATTGCAGCGTTATTTACAATAACGAAGATATGGAAGCAACCTAAGTGTCCACTGAGAGACAAATGGATAAAGAAGGTGTGGCACAAATATAAAATGGAATATTACGCAACCATAAAAGAGAATGAAATCTTACCACTTGCAACAACATGGACGGACCCAGAGTGTATTATGCTAGGTGAAATAAAGTCCGACAGAGAAAGACAAGTATCATACGGTTTCCCTAATATGTGGAGTCTGAAAAACAAAATAAATGAACAAACAAAACAGAAACAAACTCATAGAGAACAAATTGATGGTCGCCAGATGGGAAGGGGCATGGGAGATGGGTAAGAAAAGTGAAGGGATTAAGGCTTCTGGCCGAGATGGAGGTGTAGGTAGATACGCTCTGCCTCCTCATGACGGGACACTCAAAAGTGGGAAAGTTTTAGTTTAAGGTAAGAGTTAATAAGCCTAGTAGTTAATGTATGTGAGAAGCTCCTGTTTCAAGACCTGCAGGCACGGCCTACCCTGACTGCGAGAGACCGCAGCAACTGACCTTTGTCCTCCACAAGAGACCACTAGCAATCTAGGTGGTATCCAAGCCATTGTGTTCCAGGGAGAGGCAGGCACCCACCTGGGGCACAGCTAACTGCCCAGCACGGGAATGCTGCAGTTGTTTTTAAATCTAATTTTCCCTGAATGCCAAACCCCTCACCGCACTTTGTTCTCTGTTACAAAAAGGCTGGCTTGAAAGGAAATGTAAGCCGGTCTGTTAAGGTACAGACCCACTGTCTCCTCAGAGTGCTGGCCATCTGAATAAAGCGCCCATAAACATTCCATCCCTGTCTTTGCTTATTGGGTCCGCTAGGTGACAGGCAGCCCAAGCGCCGGCTTTTCCGGTTTCACTCGCACAATCAAAAGAAGGCCAACAGCCCCTTTGGAAACAGAAAACAACCACAACTGCCGGAAAATCGAACGCTATGGAAGTCTGACAATCGAGGAGTTAAAGAAGAAACATTCACCCAGACTGGCTGGTGGGGCGCAGAAGGGCAGCTGGGGTGGAGAGGACGTGGCAAGGCGGCGGCGGCTGGCAGGCAGATGGGGTGAGCGAGGCGGTGGCCGGCGCCCAGGCACTCCCCCGTTCAAGTGTGGATAGGCTGGGAGGAACAACTGGGGAGTGAGACAGAATGTGCAACCCAGGGTTCCAGCTTGGGGAAATAAAGCCTCAAAACTTCTGGCTGTAAAAACCTGTGAGGGTTGTGGTGGTGGGAGAAATTTCCAGTCTCACAGGAGAGTCCACTGGAGGGACCCGTGCGGTCCTAGAATATACGCAGACCCACTCACCGGGGAATCGGCACCAGAAAGGCGCAATTCACTTGTGGGTAGCTGGGGGAAGTGACTGAAAGTGAGGCAAAAGCTGAGCAAGGGACAATGTTCTCTCTCTGACCCCTCCCCCACAGACAGCACCACAATGCAGCCAAGTGGGTTGCCCCCCCAATACCTAAGGCTCTGCCCCTTACAATGCAACAGGTGCTCCAAGACAAACAAATAGGGCCCAAAAGAAAGAACAGATCAAAACTTCAGAAAAAGGACTAAGTGATGAGGAGATAACCAAACTATTAGATGCAGGGTTCCAAACACTGGTAATCAGGATGCTCACAGTAATGATAGAGTACGGACGGAAAATAAAGGAAGAAATGAAGCCTATACAAAGTGAAATAAAGGAAAATATACAGGGAACCAACAGTGAAGGGAAGGAAACAGACTCAAATCAACGATTCGGAACAAAAAGGAAGAAATAAACATCCAACCAGAATAGAATGAAGAAACAAGAATTCAAAAAAAGGAGGAGAGGCTTAGGAACCTCTGGGACAACTTTAAACATACCACCATCTGAATCATAGGGGTGCCAGAAGGAGAAGAGGAAGAACAAGACATTGAAAACTTATTTGAAAAAATAATGAAGGAGAACTTCCCCAACCTGGCCAAGGAAATAGACTTCCAGGAGATCCAGGAAGCTCAGAGAGTCCCAGAGAAGTTGGACCCAAGGAAGCACACACCAAGGCACGTCATAATTACATTACCCGAGATTGAAGATAAGGAGAGAATCTTAAAAGCAGCAAGAGAAAAGGAGACAGTTACTTACAAAGAAGTTCCCATAGGACTATGAGCTGATTTCTCAAAAGAAACCTTGCAGGGAAGAAGGGGCTGGAAAGAAGTATTCAAAATCATGAAAAGCAAGGACCTCCATCCAAGATGACTCTACCCAGCAAAGCTATCATTTAGAATGGAAGGGCAGATAAAGTGCTTCCCAGATAAGGTCAAGTTAAAGGAGTTCATCATCACCAATTCCTCATTATATTAAATGTTAAAGGGACTTATCTAAGAAAAAGATTAAGATCAGAAACTATGAATAATAAAATAATAAACTCACAATTCTCAACAACTGAACCTGAAAAAAAAGAAGACACTAAGCAAACAACTAGAACTGGAATAGAATCACAGAAATGGAGATTGGAGGGGAGAGGTAGGGTGAAGAATGGGGGAAAGAAGAGGGAGTAAGAGGCAGAAACAGTAGGTACTAAATAGACAGGGGGAGGATAAGAATAGTATAGGAAATGGAGAAGCCAAAGACTTCTATTTAGAACCCTTGGACATGAACTAAGGTGCATTGGGGGGAATGCTGGTACGATGGGGTGTACAGAGCAGAGGGAAAAAGGGAGACAAAAAATGGGATAACTGTAATGGTAGAATCAATACAATATATATTTTCAAAAAAAGAAAAAGAGAAGTAAATGCCCTCTGGAGAGAAAGAGAAAGAGAGAGAGAGAGAGAGAGAGAATAGGGTTAAGAAATGCTATCTATAACTCATAGTACAGAAAACAGAGATGGCCAAAGTGTTTCAAGTTAAAAAGATTGTTAATGAAGGCACTAAAAATAGTGCTATAACAATAGTAAGAGGGTATAACTGAGTTCAAAATTCTTCTATTATAGCAAGAAGCCATTAGATAATGACTAAATTTAATAAATCACAAAGAACTGATAAAAAGATATTAAATAGAAGCTATGGTAAAATATGACAGATCCAATACATGTGTTTCTCTTCACTACCTCCTGAAATCCCACTACAGATACAGTAAAGAAAGCTTTAAGTAAATTCACACACACTAACAAATGTAATGTACTAAAATTGCTTGTGGTGATGGTTGCACAACTCTGCAAATATACCAAAGCCATTGAATTGTACACTTTGAATGAATTAATTGTATGGTATGTAAATTATATCAATATACTGGACTTTAAAACAGGGTAACAGAAGATGAGAAAATAACAAAATTTAAGAAATTGCACAGCAGATGAATAAGGGTTAAATAACCTAGGGGTTCCCCTAAAAAAATAGATTGTATTCCAAGACCACCATGGAAAGCCTCAATAAAATGAGTTGCACTATAGATGCACCCAAAGATTTAGGAATTGGGTATCCCGGGCACCTCTGGGAGTGGCAGTCAGAGAGGGGAAAAAACGGAGGTTAACAAATTAAGCATCAGTTACACCGGTGGGTCCCCTCCTCCACATCACACAACTGGGCAGCGCAGCTGCCAATAGTTTTCAATGTCATGCTAAAGTAAACACAGAATATGGAGCCAATGAAAATACTCATAACACTACATGGGAAGGAGGGGGAATGGGAAGTGTGCATTTTGCACACTGCAGACTAAGGAAAGTGATATAAAAGAAAGCTAAAACCTTATGTTTTTTATTCTCTACTGGAAAATTAATAGTGAATGCCTAAAACCAAATTAACAAGAAATCTCATTGCAAGCAAACTAGTTAGAGATATGGAGAAAAATATCACTCTAGTTGAAAGCTGTTGCCACTATAAGTCAGTCAAAGACAAATACCATATGACTTCACTTATATCTGGAATCTAAAGAACAAAATAAATGAACAAAGCTAAACAGATTCATAGACACAGAGAACAGGCTGGTGCTTCCCAGAGTAGAGGGAGTTTGGGGGACTGAGCAAAAAAGGTGAAAGGATTAAGCAGTACAATTTGGTAGTTACAAAAAAGTCATGGAGATATAAAGTAGGAGGAATATAGTCAATAACATTGCAATAACTATGCATGGTGCCAGCTGGGTACTGAAAATATCGAGGGAACACTGTGTGAAGTATATGATTGTCAAACCACTGAGCTGTACACCTGAAATCATACAAAATTGAACAAAATAAATATTGGTTGCCTCTGGTGAGAAGGAAGGTGACCGGAGACCCCTTTTTTGGATATATTTATTATCCTCCCCTTTTTATAACAGCTCTATTGAGATACAATTTATATACCATACTGTTCTTCCATTAAAAGTGTATAAATCAACCTGACTGGTGTAGCTTACTTGGTTGGGCATCATCCTGCAAAGCTAACAGTCACAGGTCCAATTACCAGTCAGGGCACATGCCTGGGTTGCAGGTTTGGTCCCCGGTCAGGGCACAAACAAGAGGCAACTGATCAATGTTTCTGCCTCATATCAATGTTTCTGTCTCTCTTTCTCCCTCCCTTTCCCTCGCTCTAAAAACAAATAAATAAAATATTTTTAAAAATAAAAATAAAGTGTAAAATTCAATGGGTTTTGGTGTATTTAGAGTTGTGTATCCATCACCACAATCTAACTTTAGATCATTTTCATCATCCCAAAAAGAAACATGTACTGCTGTTTTAATAAAGAGGCTTGTAGAAGTATTTCACTTGTTAAACCGTAATAAAATAAAATAAAAACTAAATTTAAAAGAGAAACAAAGCAACAACAACGAAAAAAGGGCAAACACAGCCCTGACCAGTATGGCTCAGTTGGTGGAGTGCCGCCCCACAAGGCAAAGGGTCACTGGTTTGATTGCTGGTAGGGGCACCTGCTTAGGGTCTGGGTTTGGTCCCTAGCTGGATGTTTCTCTCACATCGATGTTACTCTTCCTCTCTTTCTCCCTCCCTTCTCCTCTAAGAATAATAAATAAATAAAATCTCTTTTAAAGAAATGCTCAAACGCACAAAGAAATGGAAAAACACAGGGATGGGAAAAAGTAGGTTTACAGAATACAAATAAATAATACAACAATAAATAGATAAATAATAGAATAAACCCTGTGTTTCACATACTCACAACTGTAAACCTACTTTTGCCCACCCTGGTATAATCCACAACCAAAAAATGAACACACTAAAAGAGATGAAGCACATCCCCCCTCACCACATTCTATATAATATTAAACTCTTTGATTTTTGCTAAGTAATATTCCTATAATAAGTTGAACATCTCTTCATATGCTTAAGATATTTATTTCCCTTCCTCTGAACTCTTTATATGCTTTGCCCATGTTCCTACTGACTAACTGAATTGCTGAACTTTTCCATACTGATTTCCATTATGATTAATTTAAATAAATTAATTCATCATAACAACATAAAAAATATTCTTAGGATCTCTCATTTAACTAATGACTTTATATACATTTTTTTAAGGCTGAACTTTGTAATTTTTGTGTATAAACTCATCATTCTTTACTTTTAAAGCTTTTGGGTTGCCCTGGTTGGGTGGCTCAGTTAGTTGGAGCATCATCCCATCCACCAAAAGGTTGCAGTTTCGATCACCAGTTGGGATGCATACAGGAGGCAACCAATCGATGTTTCTCTCTCTCTAAAAATCAATAAACATATCCTCAGGTGAGGATTAAAAAAAAAAAAAAAAGGCTCCTGGGTTTGGTATCACATTATTTTAAACAGACTTTTCTGACTTAATGTTACAGAAAAGAATGTTCTTTTTTTTCTCCTACACTTTCAGCATTTTGTTTTTTTAATTTTTTAATTTTTAAAAAAGATTTTATTTACTTATTTTTAGAGAGAGAGGAAGGGAGGTAAAAAAAGACAAGGAGAGAAACATCAACGTGCGAGAGAAACGTGGGTCGGCTCCCTCTCGCACATCCCCGTCCAGGGGCCTGGCTGGCAACCCGGGCATGTGCCCAACTCTAACTCAAACCAGCCACCTCTGGGTTTGCAGGACAGCACTCAACCCACTGAGCCACGCCAGTCGAGGCTAATTTTTAAATTCCTAGTCCACCTAGAATATATTTTTTTATAGTATATGAAATATAGATCTATCTTTGTTCTTTTCAAATGACTACATAGTTGTCCCAATACCATATGTTTAAGGTATTTTTTCCTTTTTTAAATATTTTATTGCTTATGCTATTACAGTTGTCCCATCTTCCCCGCTTCGCTCCCCTCCACCTGGCCCACCCCCCACTTGCATAATCAGTCCCCACACCGCTGTCCATGTCCATAGATCCTTCATTTATGTTCTTTGACTAATCCCTCCATAAGTTAAATTTTTTTTTCTGCACTGTTAATTTAAATTTACCTACCTTAAAGCAGAAGAAACAGTCACTGACAAGGAAGATTATTACAAAAGACAGACTATATTAACATACTGTGTGTACCTCATACTCTGATTCCAGTGACACTTTATTCATTTTCAGTTTTTTTTCTAATTCAGGATCAATCTGTAAAAAAAAAAAAATATGAGGAGCCATATATTATTTAAGTCTGTTGGATTTAATTTTCAATTTAATGTTATATAAGGGATGGCTAGGACAGTATAATAGATTACAAAACATGGCAAAATCTTCACTATTCATCCATCCAATCACATAATGATAACTGATGTAGTACTGCCACCACCACTGCTACTACTAAGAACGTTTACTGAATACCTGTTATATGCCAGGCATTTTGACATATATTACCTCTGTTAACACTCACAAAAACCTATGAGATACTATAATGATCACAGCTAAGGATAATGGGACACAGAGAGTTTGAATAATTTGTCAAAGAGGCAGAACTTGGCTTTGAACCTTGGCCCTCTGCCTCCCGTGGTCCACATTATTAACCACCACCCTAAATTATGTTATTACCCAGAAACATTGTGAAAACACCAATAACCAGAATGCTGCTCTTGAAAACAAAAAAGAACATCTTCCATACTGGAAACAAGTATCTGTGAAAATTAGATACGATTCCATGGTAGTAAATAGAAGCTGATGCCAATATTACCTTTGTGTGGCAAAGGTTTTAGGAAAGAAAAATGTGATTGCTGAAATTAATAAATAAGCAACCGCAACAACAAAATCCAAATTAAATTAAATGGGATAGCTGAACAGTTACTGAACACAGCTTAGGACCAAATTAGTACACTAAAAATACAACCTGAGGAATCCACTACAATGATACACAAGGAGATGGGATGAATGAAAGAAAAGGTATATTATGAAAGCTAGATCCAAAAGTTCCACATATGTCTAGTAGGGGGGTCAGAATTAGAGAGTAAAGAGAATGAAATAAGGGCAATAATTAAATAATTAATCAGTAATTAAATGAAACCTTATAGAAAAGAAATGAGTCCTCAGACTGAAAGAACACAGTAAAACAAAAAAACCCATAATAAACCCCAAAAAATGCCCCTTATTAATCAATAGGAAAACATTAGAATACACTAGGGATAAAAAAAATCTCAAAAGAAAAAAAAGAGTGAAAGATAGCTTACCTATAAAGGGATGAGAAAAAAGACTGTTCATCGGCCACTTAAAATACTAAAAATGAAACTATTCTTCAATGTTGATTATTTGAGGTGAAGACGCAGACTCTGTCCCGCAGAGCATGCTCCAGGTTGTCACGGATGGGGAAATAAAATAAGTCGTCCCAGACACTTTTCTCTAGGTCTGCCAGGGGAAGGGATGGCAATTCTCTCTAGTGGGGAAATGCCCCGAGCCCTTCTCTTGAAGTGGCTTTAATTGAGAACCAAATGCACCGGGGTATACAGCAAAGCTCATCAATCAATGTCAAAAGGCTATGTTTACAGAAAACAGAGATCATGGATAACAACTGAAGGAACACAAGAGATTTGCCTTAGGTCAGGGTGGCACCCATTCAGCCCTGAAACCTGAGAAACTGATCACATTCTTTGCTCAACCCCAAACATCAGTACTCATTAACTTGAGGGCATTCTTAGCAAAGTAAGTTTCATATGCTCTAATGCATTCCTTTTCTAGGCCTAATTGTCCCCAGAACAGCCTGATCCAGTTTAGGGCTGCGCCTGCCTTTAGCATTGTTTCAAGCCTGAGCTAGGCTGGCAGGGCAGAGGCGCAAAGAGATAAGGAGACTTCTTTGAGATAGAATGAGGACTCCGCCCATATCAAAGCTCGGGGGTGAGGGTCTTTTGCCCTTTGTCTGTGTCCTCCAAGTTCTTCCCTGATGGCCATGTGACTGTGCCTGTCTTAGGTTACCCCTGCCACCGAGGGGTCTTAACCATCATTGACTAACCAGCCATCCTCCGGGGCCAAGCTGGGTGATGTGAGGGAGGCAGGGGCTGAGCCCCTGCCAGGGGGACAGCTTTGGTCCCCTCAGTGGCCTGTTTTCCCAAGGCCTCCTTGCTCAGCTCCAGCCTTGGGGCCCTCTCGCCTGTTTCCAGGGCTACAGTTCCTGAAACCACGTGGGACGGTTCCCAACAATTATGGACAGAGGATTACTTTGAACTTCAATTCTACTTTTACTATATTTGAATTTCTTTTTTCAGCATTAGTTACTAATGATGCATAACAATGTAATTTATAAAATTACTGGTATTAATATGAAATAGCCAATGTATAACAAATAATAAAATGGAGTGAAACTGTTATCCCATGTTCTTTACTCCCTTCTAAATCCTAAAAACAACTACACCAGAGTACATGTGGCAGAATGCTAACAATATTGCAAATTTTCTAGTGAGTGAAGAGAACAATTACTAAATTCTTTACACTTCATGACTCATTTCCATGTGATCGTTAATGTTATTTTAAAGAATAAGAAACAGCCTAATCATCATGTATCAGTCTTGAACAGCTAGACAAAACTCAAGACTGCTTAATGTACTGAACACAACACATCCCCTAAACCAGAACGTACATATCACAGACACATTTCAAACTCCAATCGTTGTTCTTACTTTAATCTTCACAGCATCATAACGGATTTGTGAAAACTCACGAAGACCAAAAGAACCTCCAACAACCAACAACTGAAACAAAGAAAGGAAACAATTAAACAAAATAGAAGGGCAGAATTCAGTCTACCTATAGATAAATATCTAAATGCCAACAGTGACAGATTAGTCACTGTGACTAATGACACAGTGACACAGTGACAAAAAATCCTGTAGATTATTTTTCCTGGTTAGTTACCATTCATCTTTCAGAGTAGATGCTGTATATACTGCCACTGGGAAACATTTACCACATTACCAAATACCAAAATCTGTACCCCATACCTGTACTTGACCTTATGGTTCAAATAATATCAGCACAAGCATTATATTAGTTGATCCTTACAAAAGACCTATGAACTAAATAAAGTAATCCATTTACTTACGAGGAAATAAAAGCACAACCAACTAAATGACTTGTCTATGAATACAATGGATGATGCTAGGAAAACAATTCTGGCCTTGTTTCTTCAAGACCAGAATTCTGTCAATTTTATGATTTTATAAAATAAGCCAATTCGAGGGATTTTTCTCCATTTCTTTACCAAGTGATAAAAGGATCACAATCTTACAAGCCCTCAGATTGTCATTGCTGCTTTATCACCTCCTTCAATAATCCAATGGGCTTTAATTCCTCATCCTAAAGTTGCAAAGGCTAGCAATTTAGAAAAACCGTAAGTTTTATCTCTACCTTCCTTTTTATATCAAGGTACTAATATTACCAATTAAAGAACTACAAAAAGATATAAAACATTATGAAATATAAAAAGTTGGAATACCAACAAAACCTTGAAACTATGAATTTCAAAACCCAATAAATCTGACCACATAAAAATTTAAAACATCTATCCCAACAAACATATGAAATTAAAACATCATAAAATCAAAAGACAACAAATCAAGTATCTGTTATACATAAGCATCTAATACTTTCAATGTCAACATGTAAGAATGCTTTGTAAAGTAAAACAATTTTTGCCTCTTAGTTTCAGTGAAGACACACCCCTGGTTTTCCCAACCTCTGTTTCCCTCTACTCATTCCTCACCTGTCCAACCTTCACATCTCTTCTACCTATTTGCAACCGACAGCCTTCCAGTTTCATGGATTTAAGTTTAGCCACTATAATCTGACAACCTCCAAATGTACATTTTCAATGGGAAATATATCTCTGAACTGAAGACCTCCCTTCCTATTGGACACCACTTGAAAGTCTAACGGGTACATACAACTTAACATTTTTTTAAAAGCCTCTTGATTTTTACACCAATACCCTTTCTGCCCCAATCAGCCCCTAGGCAATCTTTGACATTTCGCACATCAACTACGTTCATCCAATTACTCAAGCCAATTTCTTCAGCTCCTCTTATTCCTATCTCACATCCAATCCATCCCTGAGTTTTGTAACCTCGACTTTCAATATTTCTTCATTCTGACAATTTCTGACTATATCCTCTTCTAATACTATAGTCCAGGCCACTATCGTCTCTTTCCTGGACTATGGCAATCACAGTACCTACATCGGGGGGGGGGGCGGGGAGGAAACATGGTCTGGTCTTTGTCGGGGTTACTAGGGAGGAAACTACTAACCTGGAATCTCCTGAATGCTTTAAAAATATAAACAGTGACCTTTCTAGGAATGCTACAATGTGGCAGGCGCAGTGTAAACACTCAGCTCGACAGGTTTTTATTTAACAACAGCCTTGGAAGAAATAAACCACTTCAAAAACCAGGAAAGTGAAAAATGCAGATGCCCGAAACTGTACCGTTAAATGAAGTAACTACGTCTAGTTCCAACGATCCGAAGTATCCTCCAGTTTAGAGAGGCTGGCAGTGTGTGTGTGGCGAGGGTGGGGTGGGGAGTTTAGTAATCATTCACATTTGGATTAAAGTCTGGTTCTTAGATCGCTCTCTGGAGCACTAGGGAAAGCGAGCGGGAGACCACAGATCCCACTACCAGCCAGGGAACACTAGAACAGGAGTGAATGCTCTCAACCTAACGCCAGCCCTTTTCTAGCCCACCTTACTGCTCCCCGCTTCTCCTAATCCAGATTCCCGCACAACTCGACACCGTCGAGCTGAAGTCCCACCCCTTCCGCAATCCTGCCCCCGCACTTTTTCCTCGAGGCACTCACCAACATGGGGACTCCGTAACGGAGCGTCTTGTTCTTGCGCAGGGCGCGTGTTACCGCGTGCGAAAACATGCCTCAACTCTCAGACCCGCTGGGACCCTCGGCCAGGCAGGCCCAGCGCGGCCTCCGAATCTCAGCAGCTCGAGCTCCCCGTCAGAGCGGGACGCCCTAAACTAAACGCTTGTCCTGCCTTAGCCTCCCGCTGTAGAGTCCTCTCCTGTCAAGGTTCCGCCAGGCAGAAGCAATCGATTCTTCGTAACGTACTCGCGCGTCCGCCGGGAAACTCGAGAGGTGGAGGTTTGGTTCCGGCGCGCTAGTTTGCTCTCGGGATTTAGGGTTTGAGGGATTTAAATCGTGTTTGTGCTTAAGTGATGTGGTAAGCGGTACCTGCCACGTTCTGGGTCTTGGCCGAAATCTTCTTAGAACACTACCTGGGACTTACACCCTCGATAAAATCAGATGAGGAAAAATAATAAAGTTGGAGATAGTGTCTATGGCTATTTGTATCAGTTGTCTCCTGATCTTTTGGTCTTACCACATACCTCAAGTATTCTATTAATACACAATATTCAAAATAGGTATGATAAAAACTACCAGTCCTTTCTCATTCCCTACCTTCTATCTGCATCTGGAGAGACACTATTCTTTGTAACTAGTAGCAAATAATTTTTCCAGGAATAAGTTTTCTTCTACCTGACATTATTTTCTTCTTAAACTCAAAAGACAAGGGCAATGTGATAGAGTATAAGGAGCACAGAGAAAGTTCTAGTTCTGGCTTCAAATCTTGAGTGTTAAAACCCAATATTTACTAGGGAGACAGTAACTGCACATCTCTAAAGTTGTTTTTCCATTTTTAAAATGGAGGAAAAATTTCAATCTAATGAGGTTATGTGTGCACTATGTAACTTCTGCTACAATGTGCCTGGTGAGTACTTAATGTAATTAGTTTTATGTGAATCCTTGAATTTTTTATGGTGTCCTGGCCATGAAGGGTGCTCAGTCAAGTCTGACAATGGTCATTCTTCCATTCATTTCCAAAATTACATGAGAGGAAATTTTTGGTGGACTTTCCCTGGCCTCTTTTTCTTGGAGGATGAGATTTAAATACTCTCACTCTCATTCTCTCTCTCTCTCTTTCTCTCTCTCTCTCTCTCGTAGGAAGTGTGTCAACGCTCTTCAATCTGGAGCTCAATGGGACCAACATTGGGGGGAAGATTTCTCCTACCAATTTTACTCCTAAAAGTCCATCTCAACCTGCAGTCGTCTTTGTTAGCAGCCCTCAGACTGTAATCTGGCAAGGCCTGCTGTTCTTGTAAATAAAGTTTTAGTAGAACACAGAAACACTTTTGCTTATACAGTCTATGGTTGCTGTCACCTTAGAACTGCAAAGAACCAAGGCGCAAAGCCTAAAATACTTACTATCTGGCCCTTTACAGAAAAGTTTGCAGACCCCTGGTCTTTGCTGTTCAAATTCTGGTTTCTTTCTGTGGTGGATTAAAAATGATCCCAAATTATTTGCACTACTTCCCATCAAGGGGTGGAGTTTAGGTGCCCTCTTACAATGACTCTGGGCTTGGCCATGGCTTGGTCTGGCCAATAGGACAGCAGCTAATGTGAAAAATACAAAGGCTTGATTAGTGCTTTCCACATTGGGGCTTACCTTTTCAAAACACTTCTAAGATACCACCACCCAGCACCCATTCTGTGAAGATGAGAGGGAATGTGGAGAAGAACCAAGGCAGGCCAGCCAAAAGCCAGCACTAACTTACAGAGAGGGAAGAGAGGCCATCTAGGACTACCTCCCCTGTTCTGTCATCAGATGAATTCAGTTGCATATGACCCCAGGTGATAGCAGAAGAAACACTCAGACAACCCACAGGTCTTTTTTTTTTTTTTTTAATTATTCAAATATGGCTAAGTCACTAAGTTTTGCAGTGGCTTGATATACAACTGATAACTGACATATTTTCTTTGCCCATCAAGGGAGAAAATGGCCATTTTGTACACACTGCAGCTGTAGACTAATACTTTGACTCCACCTCTGCACTATGTTGTGTGACAGAGCAACGGTGACCTATGTAAATTGCCTTTTCTGTTCACATCAAAGTCAGCTATACGCAGAATAACTTCAGCAAAAGGTCAATATTCAGTTCTGACAAGTGCTTTTTTATCCTATGGCACACACCCATTTTTGCCTTCTATGTATTTTGTAAACCTTTCAGGAATGAAGGGGCCACAAGATACTAAAGGTTAGCAATTGGCTCCAAACTTTATATATACAGAATGGTACTGCTACTGCTTTTTTGTACCTAGTCAATTCCCTATCATCCATAATGGAAGAAGGCTGGGCTAGCAGGGTTGAACCAAATTCAGTATAATAAACTTTAATTTTCTGGAATGCTGAATAGTGGACTCCTCGTTGGCTTGAAGTAAGTTCCCATGTTTGGAACTAGCTAGCTATGTATCTTGAACAAGTTTTTAACCTCTTTAAATCTTGAGTTACCTTATCTGTAAAAATGGGATTACTGATATTACAGTTGGATAGTTATGAGAATTTGCTGGCATTCGGTATGTCATTAGGACGTCATTAGGACGTCAGTTATGCAGAAGGGCACCCCAATGTAGTGCCTGATACCATGGAGAATAGGGACAGTACAGTGCCGTGGTTATGTATGTGGGTTCTAGCTGCACAACTGGGGCAAATTACTTCATCTCTCTAGGCCTCGGTTGTCTCATCTGTAAAACAGGGATAACAGCAGCAGTTGTGAGGTTTAAATAAACACATGCTTAAAACGGTAGCTGAAATATTGGAAAGAGCTGAATAATTGTTAGCCATTTATTAGTGGTGCATAACAGTACCTGTATCCTTATCTCCTTAGTCAAAGCTACGCCTCAAATTAATCATTTAGATTCCTCTTCTTGCCAATGTTCTGTCAGAGGTGCTACTGTAAGAAATTGGCAACAAAAACAAAAAACAAAAAAATAGTAACTATACAACAATCTCCAAACTAAGGTGGAAAAAATTACAAAGATTCACTTACAAATACAAGTTTATTGAATGCCAACACTGAGTTAGGCATAGTTAGATACGCTATTGTCTCATTTGCTGTATCTGGTACCAAATAGCTGTGGGAGAAAAAGGGCCACATATGAACTTGACAAGCTCAGGCAAGGCCTTTGTGGCAGCCTTACAGACTCAGACCTAAAGTAACAACAAAAGATGGTCTGAAATTAAAACTTACTAACGAAAGCAGTTTGTGGTGGGTAGTCAGGTCCTAGGCCGGTATCTTTCCCTAACAAAGGTCAATCTTTATTTTAACTGAGCCTGTCTGTTGCCTTTCTGCATCTAAGATAATGTACCTTTGGAATGTCAAGATAATTCCCTTTTATCCGGACAGGTTAGGGCACAATCTCCCACCCGGCACCAGACCTCTGAAGAGCCTCTCATCGTTATCTTGTTCTCCCACACACCACCTCTATCTGCTGTAAATGTTCACTGTTAACTACGGTACACCCACCAATGTAAAAGTATGTCTCTCTCCATTTGGCTTTTTATCCGGTCCCAGATATTCTGCTTCGCTTCCTCTCACCTCCCTAATCTATCACAATGGACTTCATGTAACCCCCTTAGGTCTCCTCCTTTGATTTTAATGTATAAAATAAGGTGTTAAAACTTTAACTTTCTAGAGCATTATCTCAACTCATTGAGGTTTTGCTTCCCAGAAACTGCCGTTTGGCTCAAATAAACTCACCAAATATTCTCTACAAGTTCAAATGTTTCTTACACTGACAGAGCAAAGCTTAAGAATTTTCATCTGTTTCGATGTCCTCATGAACATATTTAATCTGTAATGATATTCCCTAGAAGATAGTTTTATGCCCATGTGTCTTCCAAATTGCTATAGGGTATCTATTTGCTATTTAGATCCAGGCATGCAATGTGACATTAAGGTCAAAGTAGAAGGCACGCAAAATAAAGTAAGGTTCATAAGCAAAATAATCTTATAAGAAAGAATTTGGCCTGGGGGTAAAACGCACATATATCCAGTAACAATAAATTCATATTCAAATCAGCACTGTAGGCACAGAATTAAAACAATTCAATTTTGTGATTCCATTTACCAATCTGCAAACTAAGAAGGGTCATCTCTCTCATTTTCCTGGGATTGGTCAATAAATATAATGATTACAGTAACTACAAAGTTCTTTGTAAATGACTGTTAATGATCGACTTGCATTTGAAAACACACTCCAGCCCCCTCCCTTTCCCTTTCCCCTCTGCAAAAAAGAACATGAACAGTATGGACAACATTTAGAAACAAGACCTAGTGTTTGCTATAACTTGATTCTTTAGACACAGCAATGCTTTCTTAGAATATGTATTATCATCAAATGCATGAGGTAAACAGATCAAGTGCTTTGTAATTCATATATAATTATCAACACCAGGCAAACGTCTATGGCAGTTAAGCTGGTTCAGATGAGAACAGAATTCCTTAAAAAAACTCTCCCTTTTGATCATGATTGCCCTTTTGAATGCAAGCACTGGTGTCAAAGATTTGTAGGTAAAAGAGAAAACAAAACAGGCTTACCCCAATATTGTAACCAGGTCTAAACCTGTAATAGCTGGGAGGCAGAGAGCTTCAATCTTCTGCTTCTAGGTGATGTTAGAAAAATATTTTAACCACTTTCTGATGATGAAATTTCAGCTTAGAGTGGACTATACCTTATTTATCTTTGTATCTTCAGCACCTCATTGGCTGAATGGAAACCCGCACCTGTCCAAAGATACATTTCAACTAAAGTTGACTAGAATAAAATCTTTATTGGCTCCACGTGAAAGTACATAAACTCCACTCCTCCACATACTTGAAAGCTTCATGTTCCTTATGTTATTTCATTTCTTTAAATATCTGAAGTTGCTTATTTACACAATGTCCAATGTCAAAAAAAATACATCTGTAGAACAATTGGCATTAGTCTCAGAACTCACTGAATTTGATATTAGATCTCTCTCTGATTATTGTGACATCTCCCAATTATGCATGATGCTTGCAATACCCTTAAGCAGTCAGTCAGTTCCTCTGGTCTTTATTAAAGACTGGAAGAGAGAAGGTGGAAGTGGATTAAGATAAAAAGGATAGTTTTGTGTATGTTCATGTAGTGGATACATTCAAGACATAAAGATGAGACGGAAAGAGCACCTCTGCCACAAACGACGTCTGTGATCTGGGTTAAGGTAGCTCACCTCTCCAAGCCTTGATTTTCTCTAAGACAGATTGATCCTAGAATCTTTCTGGTTCCTTCTGCTCCAACAATTTTAGTTCTAATTTAACAGATGCACAACCTGAAACACTAATACATTTTGCTGGAGGTTGGTCAGTCCTTAGCAAATCGGAAGCCAAAGAATGTTCCACTTCTTATTCCACATCCATACATGTGGCAGAGGCTCACAGAGTTGGCCTCTAAAAAGGCCCAAGTGAAATCCTCATTTTTGGTTGGAGCAATGCCTGTATGTAACTTAAGTGGTGTCTAGGTTTAAATGCCATAGAGCGTTTTTTGCTGACACTGCACGCTAGAGTCACCTGACGAACTTTCTTTTATAAGGCCTGACACCCACACCCAGAGTCTATTGAATTGGCCTTGCTGCAGCCCGGGCATCAGGATTTTTATAAGCTCTCCAGGTAATTCAGACCTGAGAAAGTTGGGACAACCACCACATAGAGAAGTGATTCTCAAACTTTAGCTGAATCAGTCACTTGGAGGGATTAATAAAACAGATTGCAGCGAGCAGATTCAGTAGATCTGGGATAAAGCCCAAGAATCTGCTTTTTTTAGCAAGGTTCCAAGAGATGATGCTTTTAACTGGAGGTCTCCCTTTGAGGACCACTGCCAGTGAGGAAATACCATTGACGGTGGCACCTGAAGTCCTCAGTTTAAATCCTGGTTCTGTTATTACCACCTATGCAATCTTAGGAAAGTAACTTTATTCTTTCTTCTTAAGAGTCTTTATAACAATACTTAGATTTCAAGTTGTGAGGCATAAACAAATACTGTTATCAATCAGGGTTTAGCACAGTACCTGGCACAGAATGCAGTAACAAGTATTAATTTCCCTTTTCCATTATCCATGGCTGGATGGTGTGATTAATTACATCAATAGCACAGTTGAAAACTTGGCAGGAAAAGGAAATAGATGATTGAAGCAAACAATGTCTTAGTAGGATTGTATGTATAATATAGGATAAATATAGAGAAGTATTTTAAGTACACGGTCTTAAAAATACTTACATTCATTTTTTTAAAACTTTGAACACAGTAATTTAAGTGGTAGAAATAGATACAATCTATAAAGTGGCAGAAATATTAGATTCAATTTATAAAGAGCATGGATCTTTTTAATGACCTACAACAGACTCTAATCTTATATAATAGCATACTTGCCTAAAATGTTAATATATTGATCTATAAGTGTTATTTAAATCCAGAGAAACTCTAAATTATTAAAGTGAATCACAATCTCTATTATCTAGCAAAGTAAAACTTCTACCAGTGATGGGATAAGTGTTCTTTATTTACACATACCAATAAAAAACTAAAAATAGCTTTCCTTCCTGCTTGCCATTTTGCTCCATTTTGTACGCATGTCTTAGGTCCTTCCAAGAGTTACTGTCCAAGCCCTGAGGTGAATCCTGGGAGGCAAGCAGGGCCTCTGCAGCAGCACCACACCCCTCCAGACCCAGGGAGGGCCCCAGAGGTTGTGCCTCCACAGCGGGGTGGGTGGAGGTGACAACTGGAATACTGTCAGTGTTTCTCTTTGGAACATACAAGTGCAGTTGTCTAAGTGAGTCTCAAACGTAATGAACAGTTTCAGGCAGGTTCAGGCAGGTTTGAAGGCGTAAGTCACATCAGCACTGTTCAAAGCAAGTTTCTCCCTACAGGACTGTTTGACCCAGACGCAAGACCTTACTAGGATTTTTATTTTTAAAAGCCTTCCCTTTCCACTCTGACATCATGTCATTAGGTGACAACTTCCTTTCTCTGAATACCTTAAAAAAATGTCATGGCTGTCTGCAGATCTTTTTTTTTTTTTTTGCTGCACTGTGTTGTGAATAGTACCATTTCTTTTTTTATTGTTTTCAACCATTATTTATCCTAATGATATATACTTTTAAATTCTTATCTACTTAAGAATTCTTGTAACTAGACTGTGAGCTACTCAAGGGTCCTTAACTTGTCCTCTTCCTCCAGGGAACTTCTCATGTGTCTCAATTCTTGGTAACTGTTCCCTTTAGCTATCTGCAATATAAATTTGACACCTACTTACACTGCCCTGTCTATGCAGCTAATTCCAATTTTATGTGTATAGGTGTTCTCATCCCAACTGGAACCAAACAACCCTTTAGGATGGAAGCTATCTATATTTACTTCTTTGTAAAAGTGTCTTAACAAAGCTGATATTCAATCAACACTTGTAAAACACTCACTAGATCGTTAGTGCTAAAAATCAGACACAACTGATTGCCTAAGGGGAAAGGTCCTCATACTCCTGTCAAGATTATAAGGCCTTTAGTGTAGCCGGTATATCTGGAAGATGGAAATGATTTTCTTCAAGCCAGAAAATTAGCCTTGGTTCAGCTTTCCTTAGTGCTTTAAAACCAACCTTCAATACCCCCAAAACAGGACAGCTCCCACCTCATTATTAATCTTAGTATTTCCGTTCATCTGTATCCTTCTCTCAATGTTTCCCTATGAAACTTCCCAGCTCCCTAAAACAAACAGAACTCTTTCTTCCCCTTGCCTGTAAAACAGTTCATTCATTAGAAGCTATAAACTAGTGTTTGGAACCTTTTTTTAAAAAAATTAAACCCAAACCCTCTCAACTTAACTGAATCAGAAGCAAAGCTGATTTCATGCCCATCCTGCCAGGGAGCAGTCCCTTCTCTCAGATTTTGCCTGTTACTAGAAACCAAAAGACTGGTTGATGGCCTGAGGGAGTTCAGGCACCACCTTGGAAACACTATCTTTTTTCATTATAGAATTTTTCCACTGGCTTGGTTTGGCCACATTACTCCAGCTCTAACCAAAATCATCCAGCTGATCCTTTAATAGGACTGTGAGGTATCAAAAAAGTCACTAAGGTAGACCAGAGATTGGTAATATTTAGCTTTAAACCTCAAAGTTTTTTGAACAGATTGACTTGCACAAAGCTGGATTATGACATTTTACCTCCACTTCACCTTAACTATTACGAGAGGAAGTAAGAATTCTAAGATTTTAAATTAGTGCTTCAGTGTCTCTGTCTCTCTCTCTCTGACTCAGGCTGGACCTCCAGTAACGCTCTCTCTCACTCCCTCAGTTAAGGTCATTCTTATACCAGAAACCTAGAAACAAGAGTAGTAGCTTTTTACCTCTTTAACTCTCCATAAGGCATCACTATTACAACTATAATTTTATGCATATGTGTACACGTGTGTATGTATATATATATATATATCTATATATATATATAATTTGTTTTTTAAAAAAGTAAAAATGCTCTCTTCATTATATTTTGTTTGATATAGGCACCCAGTATGTAGTTAGAAAGTAAACAAAGGCCACAAAAACTTCCCAAGGAAGATCATTAAAAAGAAAAAAATGCCCTCTTCCTCTTCTATGATATAGCTGGTCTTTGAGGTGTGCCAGCTAAGAACACAGGCTATCACCCGCGATGATACCTATTAGTGATGGGAAGACTAGACCTTTCCCTCTTTGGGTTGTAGCTGAACTTCTATTGGTGGTCCCAGTAAAATAAAGAACTCTTCATTTGTTCTAAGGAAGTCTTTTCTTCAGCTTTTCTTCAAACAATGCCTTTACTCTGCCATTAGAATACGAGGACTTGCAGATTTTGAACAGCAAGGTTCTGGTTGTGAAGCAGCCTCTTTAAGTCACCTGTGAGCTATGCAGAGAGAGGGAAAGTATATGGGAGAACGGTGGAGGGGAGGAGGATGAGAGAAAGGAAGAAATGTTCTCTTCATCGGGAGCACTGGAAGAAAGCAAGGCTTTCAAAGTTGTTGCCGGTATCTCATGAAGGCCCAGGCTGCTACCATGGTGAGGGCAAAGAGTGGCACCACCACCATAGCTATGGGAATACTGCTCGGATCCCCTTCACCTCGATGTCCTATTGGCCCATTCTGCACCTGTAACTAGAAGGGAAAGATTATCTTTAGTGACCAATGTGTGTTTACCCCAACTGAAATGTCCAGGTTAACACATTACCTGGGTCTAAAGTCTCTAGACTACCCAAAGGGGCACACCCAAGCACTACCTATGGGAGGGGGGGTCCTCTCTGTCCTAACTCCGTTCATCCTCACATTGACATCAATGTCACAGATTCTTTGGAAACAAAACAAGTCTGACGGGAAGGCATTAACTTTCTGTTCTACTGACCTAAAGGAATCCCTGAAGTTAAGTCAGATAACATCCTTCTGCTTTTGTACTGCCTCCACCAAACTATATGTGTATCATACCAGGAAAATGAAGATGTGAGATGAAGTTTATTGATTCTATAGGGATCCTGAAAATTATTGGGCGGGACAGGGGGGGACAGCCATCTTCTTAGAATGTTTACTTAGAAAGATTATCAGTCATTAGAGTACAATAAGAGATCTGAGCAATGTTATTTAAATTATCTGTTATCTAAGCATAAATTGCACACAGGTGCAACACCATTATTTAGAAATCCTTTCTGGTTCTCAAAAGGCACCCACTGCCTCCTAAGATGGGGTCATGTCCTTCACCCCGTATCGTGCACTGGCAGACATAGATAAAGGTGGAGCCTGTATGGAATGGAGATAAACAGAATCAGAGGTAAGCAGGTTAAAAAGAAATCACATCCAAGCATCGATTTAAGAGAGAATATCTTTAAAGATATATTGAACTATGTTGCAAATGTCTTCTGAAATCCTCGCTATGGGAGGACTTTTGTCTACCGGCTTCTCTTCCCATCATTCAAATAATAAAGAACTAGAAACTAAGAAGCCGATACAGGGATAGGTGCTGCCTTGACTGAACTCTGAATTCCACTTGTGTTTTCCTGGAGCTTTCCTCTGAGCATCAGGGCTTCGGTCAGGAGAGCCATCAAGTTGGTAAGTAAAGGGTTTGTGTGGGTGACAGGGAAAAGCACCTAGTGAGTGGGTATGAGAAAACCCACCACCATCTTTGTCTTCAGAGTTTTATGAACAAGTATGTTCAACGGCAGACATACATTTTTCCTTCCTTCCTTAAAAAAAAATTGACCGTGACTATATTTTTCTCCCATTTATTTTAATTTGGTTGCCAAACTTCATCTGTAAGGCATGTAAGGCATGTAAGGCATGTTTCCATGAAGCTAGGACTTGGGTTGCAAGAATATCGATATGAATTTCCTTTAGTGATAAGCAGAGCTCCAGAAGACCCCTGCTGGACAAACTCCTCCAAAGAGCGGGGGCAAAGGGCAAAAAAGCCAAACACACCACCAAAAATTCCACCACAGGGTTTATTCACGAGAGCGCTACGGAAGCCTGGTGCCGGGGTGCTGACTGCAGATGACATGACACTCACCCTGTGCTGCACCCTCAGGGACACGGCATAGCCTGCATTCCGGAAGAGATCTACAGCGTCCTGGTGCAGCAGGTTCTTCAGGTCTTGGCCATTTACCTGTCACAAACAGCCAGAAAAAGTGGTAGTAGGTAGAACGTAAACTCTCTGAGGTCAAAGATTTACTTTGATGTGACCAAACATTTAAAAAACAAACTTGTACAGAGCAAATTCCAAGGGTTAGGAGAATGGGTAGTCACTTAGAACTCAGTATAACTTTTTTCATTTTCAAAGCTATGTTTTTCTAGAACTGAGGTTCCACAGGTCATTTGAAGAGCACCTAAGTTAAAAAAAAACAAAAAAACAACACAACTCCCTTTCCACCTTACCTCCTACAGGCCCTCCACTTGGAATTCTTACTGAATGTGTATGTCTTCCATGAGCATCAGCCTGGCTTCCTACAGCTCGCACGGTCTTCCAGGTTTCTTTCTTATCCCTGGCATTGCCAGCTTCAACTCTATAAATGTACTTATATGAAACTCTCCCACAATTTATTTTGATATGGTACAAATCTCCTAGCCCATTCTACTGGTCTTGTTCTATTGTGAACAATTTCCCTTGATTCCATTGATGCTCCTATCCTCCCCAAGTTTACTAAAGGACACATTTCTGTGATGCTACAAACTCAAACTCCTAAAAAATGTTCCAGTGTGAGTCAGTCCTATCACTTAAGAAGTGAGAGATGTGATGGACTACTGGTATTAATATTTTTTAGTGTCAGGACTGACAGTGGCCACAAGTGGTAGCTATCCTATTCTGCATTCAGTGATGCAGCATAGTCCACTTTACACAAGATCTACATATCTTTTATGCATGTCAATGACAGCAACAGCAACAAAAACATCTAATATATTTACTTGGTAGACTCTGTGCTATATACTTTACACTATGAATTATCTAATTTAATTCTCATAATAATCCTATGAGGTAGACACTATTTTTTATCTTTTTTTCACATATGAAGAAACTGAAGTTTAGCAAGATTACATAGTTTACCCAAAGGCATAGTAAGTGCCGGGGCTAGGGTTCTGGTTTTTAAATACTGGAAGGAAGAATAAAGTACCATGCATTTTACTGCTCCTTCTGCACTATTCCTCTACTTTGACTCACCAACCATTCTTTGCTCAGCTGAAGCTCAAGTCTTGTTAAACCCCCTCATCTTCCTTGTTACCGTGTTCCTTCTCCTAGAGTTTTATACTCCTTCCACTCTATCTCCTGTCAGAATCCTTGGTGAATTCATCTACCAACAATTTGGCCTTCCCAGACTAAAGTTCCTAGCTCTATTCCATGTCAGTCAGCAACTAGCATAAGCCTTGGGCTTCACCATTAGGCAGTGAATTCCAATCACCACATCCCATAGCCCCTTTTCAGTGTTCAGACCAATTCCTCCGTTCTGCAGTTCTCTCCTGTCTCTGTTATGAATACTTAGCTCTCTTAGCTCTTGAACTATTCCTTTCCTAATTTCTTTTTTCTTCCTTCCTTCTTAAGGTAAGTAAGTATCTCTCAATGTCAGTTGTCTTTTGTCCTCTTATCTTTTCTCCCATTAGATCTTTCACAATTTTAACTGTAACCTGCAAGACTCCCAAACCTGTATCCCTACTTCTATTTCTGGGTTTACCTATTTCCTGCTGGGTGCCCATACTTGGATATTCTGCTAGATCCCAATTCAACACTTCCAAGTCCTCTTTATTACATCCCATAAAACCAGACTATTTCAACTTCCTTCCAATTGGCACCACCACCCATCCCTTCAGACTAAAATTTTGATATTTTGTTTTGTTTTTTTAAAAATTATTTTTTGCAATTTTTAAACTCTCCACATATAATATTTGCCAAATTCTGTTGTCTAACATATTGACATTCCTCATATGCTATTATTTTCTATTATCTCTTTCTTTAGGCTGTGGATACTTTTAATTGAACTACCATAATCACCTTCTCTCTAATTTAACCTCCTCTACATTCTCCCCTGTTCTACCCTATTCAAACACTATGTCTCCAGATCAATCTTTCTGAAGTACAATTGTTTATATCACATTATGGTTTAAAAACAAAAACAGAAGTAGGAGCAAGGGAAGAAAGAGTGCATGCCTGACTTCTCACTCTGAGATGCAAAGTCCTCTAGGAAACAGCTGGTACCTACAATTCATTCCCAATTTAATCTCTCATTTCTCCTTTTCATATATCCCATGCTCTAGCTAAATCACATAACTCATTAACTCTGGGACAAAAAAAGTATTCTTACTTTCATACCTGTGCTTAAGCTATATCCACCATCTGAATACCCTTTCCTTTTAAAAAATTTTATTTATCTTCCAAGATTGATCTTAAATAGGATTAGTTCTGGTGCCCACAGTGTAGAAATGAATACAGGGTTTTCTTTTTCTTTTTTCAAGGTTTTATTTATTTATTTATTTATTTTTAGAGAGAGGGGAAGGGAGGGAGAAAGAGAGGGAGAGCAACACCAATTGGTTGCCTCTCGCACACCCCTAACTGGGGACCTGGCCTGAAACCCATGCATATACCCTTACTGGGAATCAAACTAGCAACCTTTGGGTTCATAGGCCGGCACCCAATCCACTGAGCCACACCAGCCAAAAGGGCTGAATACAGGGTCTTCTAATTGATGAACTCTGATTTCATGCTATTAATACACATTCTGATTTTTCTTTCTTTCTTTCTTTCTTTTTTTTGGTAGATATGCTACAAGGAGGGAACTTCAAGATTTCTCAACTGAGCGTTTTTTAATGGTTCAATTTTTTTAGTTAATTCCTGGGGGGAAGTATAGGCGTGAGACTGCTGATTGTAGTGAGAATACTCACTTAACTATTTTAGCCTATGTGATATCTATTTCTCATTTAAAAAACAGGTATTTATTTCCTCTCATCTGCAGACAAATAAGTTAATGATGCAGTCATGCTAACAAATGCCAATGGTGTCACAGCTCAAAATCAGAGCCAAGTTTCATAGTAATATGAATGCAAGTGGGAGAACTGTATGACATTCAATTGTACAAATGCTGACTTCAGAAGAATCTTTGCCATAGTAAGGATTGCTGGGAATCACTGTGTATTTATTATCATCTCTGCAGCTGTCTGTTTATTTTGTATGTACTAACTTATTAAGTCTTCACAGTAGTCCTGTAAGTTAGGAGCCCCAATTTTATTGATAAAAATAGAGGGGCTATGCCACTTGTTCATGGGCATATATAATGGAAGCAGCAAAGCCAGGATTCAAAAATCAAGCTGCTAGGCCCCAAAACCTTCACTTTAAAACACTAAACTATAGAAATTTACACTGGAAACAAGGATTTTATTTCAGTAACATACCACCACCCATCACTTTAATGTCATAAACTGAATTTTTATTGATTCTGCAGTTTCCATTGTATCTAAAATGTAACACATTGAAAATTTTAGGGTTGTATGAAAATGTTTATATATTATTTTTATTCATTTGTATATATTGAGGTAGCATTAAAATTTTAAAAGCAATTTAGATAACTGCCATTTCATTGACAAGGCCTTTCTAGCTGTGACTGATTTACTCCTTTGATTGTCTGTACTACGTAACCACCTTAAAGCTCAAACTAAAGCCTGCCTTGTATCCTATCACTTTATGTTCCACTGTAAATAATTTGGAGAGGTTGTATATCAATTCATCATTATAACTTCTATAATACCTGAATAGTGTGTTGAATAACCTTTGAGTATAATAAATGCCACATAATTTCCTGAGGTTTGGTTGCAGAGTGTACCCTGCAAAAAGGCACAGCCACACAAAGCCTGACTGACATATTTTCAGTATTACACGAAGCTGAAAGGTCTGTACTCTGGTAGCAGCTTTACCCACTAATGACTTGGTGTGTATGTAATCTTGGGCCTCTCCTGAGCCTCCTTCTGCTAATAAGGAAGGAAGATACTGATGACATCAGGCAAAAGAGGGTGTAATAGAGGGCATAGGCTAATTATGGTAATTAAACCCTTTGACCCTCCTAGTTAAGCCTAAAGTTATTCTAATATAAAAGGACTTTTACTCTAATTGCTTTTTAAAAAAATAAATATAACCCCAAAGAAGAGGTCTTTTAGAAACACACAGGAAAATTCTTTTTTTAAAGAACCATTTTTCATCCTTTGTCCAAGATAAACCAGCCCCATAAAACAAATTATCATTCTTTCCCTCTTGACAATGTCATCTCTACTCCAAAACAATTTGCTTTTTAATATGTCCCTCCTTTAAGCATTTTTACAGATTCCAGCTCCTATTAATTACCCAGTTCTACAGGCTTTACCCCTAAATATATGGGATATCCACTTTCCTTATCACCATCTTTACTAATATAGACCAGAGGGTCTCAGTGTGGTCCCCAAATCAACAGCATTAGCATTAACCTGAGAACTTGTTAAAAGTGAAAACTATCAGGCCTTATCCTAGTCTATCCTAGTATTCTATGCTTTATCCAGTCCTCCAGGTGATTCTGAAGTTTGAGTTAGCTCTAACCTAAACCTCCTGAAATAGTCTTCTAGCTGGGTATGGTTTCCATACCCACTCTACTTACCCTATTTAATACATATTCCATCAATCCACAGATTTTATCTGTGATTCTCCATTTACTGGAGTAGTGATTTTTTAAAATACGTGTCTGTTGACCCATTACAAAAGATAGGGAAGGTAATCCAGGGGGTCAAGACCAATATTTAATTTTTTAAAAGTGAAATTAGAAGAAAACACAACATATCAGAAAGCATCACAGAAAGAAATAAGAATTATTTTGTTAAATTTTGCTTCATTTATGTGTGTGTGTTTGTGTGTGTATAGGCACACATGTGTATTTCCTATTACAGGTCATAATTTAAAAGGTTTGAAAGACATCTTCCACCAGCAGGGCTTCTCACACGTTATTTGCACTCACCCAGGAGTCTTGTTATAATGCAGACGTGGGAAGGCTCCTGAGACTCTGCATTTCTAACAGGCTGCCAGGTGATGGCCAGATGGTCTTGGTACTCAGCTGAGTACCAAGAACTACTCAACTGAGAAATCTTAGAACACTACTAAACCTGCCTTAGAACACTACTAAACTTGCTTCCATAACTCATGACGTAGTAAGTTTTATTAAACCTGAGATATGGCAGATTTAAATAAAATATGCTAGGAAATTTTGCTGACTAAATGTTCAGAGAATTGGCATGGTGGTGTTCTAGGTGTTCTGATAGGAAAACATACAATTTTTTGCTTTAAGTATGGTTGTTAGCAGTCTTTAAAAATGCCCTAGGAAATGAATAAACTGAGTTAAAATTAGTTTTCTTGTATGATTAATAATTTTGAATCACCTCAGGATAATGTTAGTTTTCAGGAACTCTATAGGATAATATGACCGTAGATGCTTAAGATGTAGTGAAAAAAATGGGCTCAATTTCACAAGCACTGACCTCAGATTATACTCTGGATATTTTAATTTTTTATCAGGATCCTGAAATGAACTGCAATTTTGGAGAGAGGGTATCTCCTTCTTCATCAAAGTTGAAGGAAGAAAAAAAATTATCCAGTTCCAATTAATCAGGCCCAACCAAAAATGTCAACTATGCTATAATTCATTCACAGAGCAACTAACTTACTAGATGCTTACTCTGTGCCAGCTACAGGCCTAAGTGCTAGGGATACTGAGATGAGAAGACAAAGACTCTTCCCTAGAGGTACTGTTGTCTAAAGGATTCTGTGTATTTCAATGTCTGAGCAGCTGATTAGATAAGGAGGAGTTTCTGGTAGGGCTTTCCTATTGATTTCTAAGCTCAGAGCAGAAACAAGTCTTTTATTTTCTTTTAATTTTCCACAGAATCTGGCACAGTGCTCCACAGGCCATCAAGTACAATAGTTGACAAACGTTGATGACTACTCAACTCTTTCATTTACATTATTCGTATTTCAAATATGAATTAATAATTGTATTTGAAGAGAATATGAAATGCAGCTGACTAACGGCCCAATCTGTGCCATTTGTGTTCTATGAGAGGTTTGGTCAAAGTGAAACATTCGTCTGTGCAGTAGATTAGCCAGCTATATCACCCAGAGCTTCATAAAAATGTCTAGTTCACTGAGGGTTGACTATTCTTGACTACCCGCCTCCCTTCATAGGCAGACACACAGGGGAAACGAGAAACCAAGACAGTTTACTATTTTTTTCCCCAAAAATAAAATTTTCCCACAAAAATAAAATTTTCCCAGGTTCCCTAGTAACCTATACAAATATTAAACCATCCTTACCATCACACACAAAAAATGAACTTTGGGTGAGAAGTCTCCAGCCCCGCTCTCAACTTCAGGACTGTTCTTCTATTGGTAATATGGGTTTTTGTTTCATAGTTGTCAGACGTAACAGGGCCTTGCACATCATTTACATTCACTAAAAAAATTTCTTTCTTTCTTTTTTGTTTATACCATTCACAGTGATCACATGAAAATTAAATTTCATTTTTGATGAGAAAGGGAAAACTGCATAATAAATTTGTAGTTATTTGCTTTTAGAACTTGAAATTAAGACAAAATATGGGTATTTAGGGAGAAATGCAAAGATTACATTAATAGTCAGTAAGTGACAAGAAATCTAGATCATTTCATGATACTTCTATGAATTATCCAAAATGGGTATGTGCTAAGGAGGGGGCATATTCTTAGTCTGATTATCTAGCAAAAGTTAAAAGAGTTTTTACAACACAGGTCTGTGTGAGTAGAGTAGGAAAGCCCATAAAGAATAAATGGGATTGTAGATTAATAAATAATTTAGCATCATTTTACAGAGCCCCCAAAGCCAATCATAAATGAGTACTTAAGTACATCAAAGCGATAAAGTGAGCTAATGCATAGATGTAACCGTTTAATCGTTAATGTCTAACAATTCACTTAAGGATAGATAGAGAGGGAACAAGACAGTGAGTGAGACAACAGAGTCACTGTTTCTTAAAGAATGGTATCTAGAAAGGAGAATTTTGGAGCAGATTCTTGGAAGGGATACCGGAGTCAAAGGATATAAACCTAGATAGAATGGAGAGGATATGCTGTCCTTTTCCACCTATATATGCTCCACCTTTTTCTGTGTTCTTTATCTCTCTCCATACCTGACTTGCACTTGCCCTCTCTTCTTCCTTATGTCTTTTCTTAACTGAACAGAACACAAACTTGAATCATTCTTTGTAATGTGTTTAATATATATTTGTAATATTTAACCTTATATGGATCTTTGTAATATTTCTTGTATTTTGATAAAGTGAAATCCTCTTTGCTATAAATTCTAAAGTGGGCTTAGTTATTTAGACATCTGTTTTTCTCTTCATTGATCTTTATCTCCTACCCTTTTTATAATAAAGACTTGAATGGTCTTCCAATCATTTTTTTCCCTTTGAGGCAATCAATGGCCCATATAAAAAAGGTTCTTCAGCTTAGTTTATGTCTAATAAGTCCTCTCACATTGCAGTTTGCATCTTTTTTTTCCTTGTCTAATTCTACTCTTTATAAAAAGACTAATTTCAGTTTTATATAAAACCATACATAAAATCTACTATTAATTAACTATACAACTTTCTGTTTAGGATTACTAACCCTAGCTCTTTGTTTACCTTTTAGGAGGCAGTATAATATACTGGTTAAGAGTACAGGCTCCAAATTCAGGCAGACCAAAGTTTTAGTCCTCTGCCACTTACTGCTTGTATGACTCTGAGCAAGCTGCTTGACCTTACCAAGTCTCGGCTTTCTTAGCTACAAAAGAGGCATAATCATTGTACGCACCTCTTAGGGCTACTACGATAGTAATTAAGTTTAAAGTTCTCCGCATATTGCTTAACATATAGTCCTCAAAAAACTTCTAATCATCCTCATTTTTCAATAACCTACCTTTAACCAAAGCTTTTCAAATAAAATGGCTCTTTTCTTAACCCCTATACTTTTCAAGTCCCTCTTATGTCAGATTATTGGACTGCACAGTTTCTAACTACATGCTATACCTTTATTTTAATCCACTCTCAAGTTTTCCTTAACATATCACTTAAGTTGATTTCATGTTTTAGAACGTCTTTCTCCTTGGAGCTATGGGAAATAACCTACTTCTTAACTTCTCCTCTATTCTTTGAGATAAAAGATAGATTATCAGTCCTGGCTCAGTAGCTCAGTTAGTTGGAGTGTCATCCCATAAATCAAAAGGTTGCAGGTTCGATCCTCAGTCAGGGCACATACCTGGGTTGTACGTTTGATCCCTAGCAGGGGTGCATATAGGAGGGGTGCAATCGATGTTTCTCACATCAATATTTTTTCTCTCTCTCTTCCTTCCTCTCTAAAATCAATAAATATATCCTCTGGTGAAAACTTTCTTAAAAAATTTATTGATTAGAAACAGGAATGGAAAAAAAAAAGGAGAGAAACATTGATATGAGAGAAAAACACTGATCTGACTGCCACTCACGTGTGCCCTGACTAGGGATCGAACCTGCAACTCAGGCATGTGCCCTGACTGGGGATGAAACTGGCAACCTTTCACTTTGCAGGGCGTACCAACTGAGCCGCATTGGCCAGGGCCCGGGAGAGGATTTTTTTTTAATTTTAGGGGGAAAAAAAAAGGGTAGATTATTACTGTTTGTATCCCAACAGATTAATGAAAAGGGTAAGCTTAATGAATTGAAGAGGCAAAATGGTCAGTGAGAAGGACTAAAACGGATTATTACCATTCATGATACATTATTTATATTCTGATCAGCCAGCCTTGCTGGGTTAGCCTGAATTTACTAACTTGTTTCATTTGTTAAATACATATTGAACAATGTGCTAGAATGTAAAAGGTAATAAGAGATCTGGTCCCTAACTTGAGGAACTTTCAGAGAATATAAAAGTAATGGTTACCATATAGTAAGGGTCTCTCTGGAGACATTAGCAGAGTGAAATGGGAACACAGTGGACCAATACCCAAATCAGATTGCATTCCAATTTTTTATCTTAATAATGGCTGGAAAAGGGCTGAGTCTAAAAAGAACATTTAATTCTTATTTCCTTTCTTGCTGCTTTTGATATAAGGAACATATATTAATATTTTAATCTACAAAAAAAGGAAGTGATAAAGTATAATAGAACAACAAAAACTGTGGATTTTAAGTGTCTCCCCCACCTACCAGTCCCTCAACCTTCCCCGTTTCATGTTATTTGAACTTTGATAGGTAACCTCACATTCTGGACTTACTTTTACTTCATCTATCAAGCAAGGTAATACACTCCATATTCTATGGTAGGGCTGAAAAACACAACTGATCAAGGTCTCTCCCACTGACCTGTACAATATGGGTATTTCCTGATGCAAAAAGGCAGGCAGGAATTTTCCTTAGGAGTAGGAAGCAGGGATTGGGGAGCAAGGGACAGTGAAGGCGGCCGAAGCCAGTTCTCACCGAGAGGATCTTATCACCCTCCTGGAGCCGCCCATCCAGGGCCGCAGCCCCATTCTCTTTGATGCGGCTGACGTAGATGCCACTGTCGTTGGAGACATACTGCTGATCTGTCCCACCGACGATGTTGAAGCCCAGCCCTGAGAAAATTATGGAGGAGTTGTGAAGGAGATAGAGGTGAATAAAAAGAAAGGGATTAAAGAAGAAGAAGAGAGCCCTGGCTGGTGTGGCTCAGTGGATTGAGCACCAGCCTGCGAACCAAAGGTCACTGGTTTGATTCCCAGTCAGGGCACATGGCTAGGTTGCAGGCCAGGTCTCCAGTGGGGGATGTGTAAGAAGCAATGACACACTCATGTTTCTCTCCCTCTCTTCCCCTCTGTTTAAAAATAAATAAAATCTTTTTAAAAAATAAAAATAAAGAAGAGAAAGAAAGATGAAAGGCCTAGTAGAGAGGGGAGGTTGATGAGTTAGACTGTGATATAGCTGTTAATACTAATGGGCAAGGTCAGTGAATAGTATCACCAACAGAGGTAAAGAGTATCTAGAGCTGCCCACTCAGATAAGGTAGAATTAAAAATACAAACACAGTGATCAACATGATTTGTTGAATATTAAAAAAAAGACCTACGCTCAGTGAAATAATGGTGATTCTTGTTAAGGAGTGCTTCCATTCACATTTGATTCTGATCTGTTGATGGCATTCAGTGGACTCAATTCTTGACTTTCCTGTTATTAAAGTAACAGGGTTAGCTGTGTCCATGAGACAAAACTATGCTTTTAACTAATTAGCAAATAAACTATTCCTAATTTAGTGGGAGAGAGATTCCTAACCAAGCTTTCCCTTCCATACTTCTCCCAGGCTTTGGGAGAATCTGTGTACGGTGGTGTGTTGGAAGAAATGGTCTTGGGAGTCTCATTTATTTTTTTCTATTTTGAGTAGGGAGCAGTAGTGTAAGTGTTGGCAGGAAACCTGGGAAACAGAAAGGTAACTGATGCTTCATGATAGAAGTAAATTGCCAAATTCACTCTTCTCTCCTTTTCTACCTCAAGTACAAGCACATACCAGGGTAGAGTGATTGTTAAGTTTTTATCTGCAGTAGAAAACTGACTATGCAATGATTAACAACTCTCCATTTCTTATTCTTCCCCATCCTGGCAACCACCATCTATTCTTTACGTCTAGAAATGACTATTTTAAACAAGCATAAAATTTCAATTTCACAAGATCAGTTAAGTTCTAGAAATCTGATGTACAACACTGTGCCTATACACAACAATAGTGTATTATACCCTTAAACATCTGTTAAGAGAGTAGATATCACTTAAATGTTCTTAACACACTAAAATAAAATAAAATAAAATAAAATAAAATAAAATAACAGAAAGAACACTGACTACCAAAGTACTATTTCCATGGGCCAACCACTAAGTGGTGAGAAGGATTTCAGTTTACTAAAACCATTGCTATAAAGGGATTTTACCTATGCATTAAAAAGAAAAGGAAAAAAAAGGAACTTCCCTAGGGTTTTCTTTGTTAGGTACTGTAGAATTCAGAGCCAGGGTGCTAAGAGAAAGGAGACTGGAAACAATAAACAAAAATGTGGTAGCACTTGGAAGAACAGCCATAATCATTAGCCTACTACTAGTTTCAACAGAAAGCAGATACTTACAGAGACATGTGTGGGTTTTCTAAAACTCATTAGTGGGATGAGAGCTTACATGTAAAGCCCACAGTATTAATATAAGCACCAGAAAATCAATCTGTGACTTACGGAAACACATGACTGAAGAGAGAAGCAGCAGGAAATATTTAATTTAAACAGCATAAGCTGTGCACAGAATATCTGCAGCTAGAGAATGAAAAGGATTTAAGATACATGATAGAAAGAACTACTTCTGGAAGATGACTATTTCAACTACCTGGAAGAGTAGGGTAGGAAAAATTTAAGCTACTAAACGGTTTCTCTAGGAACACTCTTAACTTGTATTATAGTGCGTAGCAGGTATTGAAAAGAGGATGGTGGGTAGTTATTTCAGATAAGATGGAAAAGTAGGTGGAGCCTACCTTAGGGAAGGCTTTGAAATGACTTCAAAACTGTGACAGGTTTGAGCAAGGTGTCTGTGGCCAAACAGCAGCCTCTCTCAATATGGGAACAAATTATTTGGAAAAAAATCTTTCTATGAAATCCAACATCCTCACCAAACACTACAGCTCAGTCTGGGAATCTTGGGTAGGAAGCATGTGTTAATAAGCAGGTGAATGCAATATAGTACAATAGTAAGAAAGAGGAGAGGCTTTGCTACTGGGTCTTTAAATCTACAGAACAGTGTCTAAAAAAGAAATGGGGAAGAAATCTTATTGAAATTTTCTATAAACAAACAAGTGCAGTCTACTCCCTCCAGAAATCACATTATACAGGCATGTTTATAACCTACTGCTACTTCAGTTGTAAATGAATCATGCCACTTAACATGAGAACTCCTGAACTGATGTGAAATCCCTTTCTTCAGAATACTTACAGAACAAAATTCACTTATAGTTCAAAGTATTGCTGCAATAAACAGAAGTCACCAAAGCACTGAGTAGCAGCAGCAATACCAATTCAAACCTAAAAATGACCCCCAGTCCATGTGTTCATTAAAAATTACTGATGATTTACCATGTGTCAGGCACTATGTTATGTTCTGAAAAAGACATAAAGCTAAACTGGACAGTCCCTGCCTTAACCACAAACAGAAATTCACCCTTTTCCCTGTCCATTTTAGATTTTGCAGAAGCAAATTAAAATCAGAAAACCCGGTCACAAATTCAACTCCATATCTTAACAGATATGTGGACTAAAACAAGTCATTGTACTTCTGATCCTCAGCTTCATTTTCTGTAACATAAGGATTACAAATGCTGCCCACTCTATCTCAAAAGCTAATTTTTAGGGTCCAATAACCTAAACAAATCTGAAAAAAAAATCCTTCTAAACTGGAGAGTTGCTATACTGAGTAACTGCACTGAGAATAGTTGTCAATAAACTATTAGTACCTATTACAGCCCCAAACCAGAGAGTTTGATTAAAAAAAAAAAGATGGCTAACTACACAGTGCAAATGTAAAAAGTTAAGGAAGACAGAGAGATTAAAAAGTCCCTTCCTCTATTAATAGGACAAGACTGGACTGAAACTCAAACTTTAAGTATGTCTGTTCCCTGTGACCCAGACTTTCCCCTCATGAATAGTTTCTAGCAAAAGCAGTCTTTAAAATAAGCAATAATCAGTCCAGCACACGCACCAACCAACTGCAACAGATGTCAACTTGGAAACAGAAGGTAAAGGACCATCGCCATACATATCTGCAGATTATCAGCTGTGTCCTAGAACAATCTTCCATAAACTGGGTAGACCACATATCCTGGTTTGTCTAGGAGCCTTGATATACACCTGTAATCAAAATATTCCCCTACAATTTCAAGAGCACCTCAGTTTGGACCAATGTGATCATCCTATCTATAAATGGTGATGTAAGAAAAACTAACGGTAATTTAGGTGGCCATTCTTTGGAGACTAGCAAACTAAAATATAGGTAAAAGTTAGAAGCACTGAATAATCATATGTAAAGCAATTGAGGTTTAAAATGTAACATTGATATTAACAGCACAATATCTCCTTGTAAATCAATAGCCGATGCACACAAAACAATTACCCATTTACAAAAATAAATACTTATTTAAGGACATGTGGAGACATATTAGAATGGGTAACTATTAGGGAAGGATATGTTAGGTAGGATAGATAGTAAACCAAGGCAGGGAGGAGGGAGACATGTCTCACCCACTAACTCAGCAGTCCTGAGCCTGGTCCAATAGCATTGCCAGGTGTTCCAAACATCACAGAAAAAACAGCATGTTAGTACAGAAGGAAGGAAGCCCTTGAAATTCTTATGTATTGTTTCCGCTATCTGAGAAAGAAAGCCTTTGAAACTGTGTATTCATTCCAAGGTCTAGAAGGGGGAAGAAGGGGTCCACAGTGCCCAAAGGAGGTCATAAAACGACTTTAGTTAATTGCCTACCTCTGGTCACTATCTGTTTTACGAGGGAGTCCCTAGTAAAACAGCTCACAGAAAAAGCCCATAAATAACTTTAGGTAATTGCCTCAACTGTAATGAACTACGTCCAGTCACATACCCGCTTTACAACAAGATGAACAAAGGGGGTCTGGAGCAAGATAAGGATTCAGGCTAACAGACCACCACATATATCTATCATAGCCCCTGGGGGAAGCTGGCACTACCTTTATCCACCAATCAATATGTAACTCCCTCATCCCTATCCCACCAACTATATGAATCTTCAAGACAAAGGTCTTGATGCTCTTGCTACCCTGGCTTTTGTCACCCATGCTCTTGCCTTTCTTCTGCACCTCAGCTAGGCCCGTTCTTTTCCATGAGAACAGGTATCACTTGTAAACCCTGCTTGCATACTAATAGACTTGCTGATCTGTAATTCTTTACTGTGTCAGCAAGAACGACATTTCTCCCATAACAGATACAGGATGAAGTTAGAAATGAAGGGTAAAAACAAAACCAAAAAAGGATCTTGCATGTATTGATGATGATAATGTGTTATGGAGCTAAGGGATATAATTAATTCAGTTCTCAGCACCTACAATCCAAAAGGTGTTAGGGGGATAAGGCAAAGAAAAAGACCTAGACTCAATAGACTTTCAAAAATAAATTAAAATTTAAAATGTTTGAACTGAACTATCTCAGCTAAAGTCACTAATATGGGGGCAGGGGAGCTAAAATGGAGTCAGAAGGCTGTTAAGAAAGTGGGGCCTATGCAGCCTATTCCATTTGGCCTCAGTTCTCAGCTGCTCTGCTATCAAGTTGCTCAAACTGTTGCTAAACTCAGCTCAATGCTGAGTCATAAATATCCTGGAACAACCACCACTGCATGGACACATGGACTTTACCTCTTTCTTGTAGTTTTTGCCCCCCTTGTTTGCATAGTGGGACTAACCAAGCCTTGTTAACCTAGCCAGTAACCCTTCATTTGCATGAAAGAATTACATTTTGTCATTTCTGCCTTTATGAATCCTCTCTTTGTCCTCTGAGCGCAATTTACATCACTTCCTGAATCTGTGTATCCTGGGCTGCAGCTCCTTTTGCTCATATAAATGTTCTTTACTCTTTACTATAGTCTAAAATTAAATTTGGTTTACACTGGCAAGATTAAAATGGGTTGCTTAAGTCTCAAATTTGGAAGTCTCTAAAGCAAAAGGAAAAAAGTAAAGATGGCATAAGAATCACACCTCCTTCTCCAGAGGGCTGGGAGAAAAAGAGTGTGCCTAAGTTTAAGAGCTTTGGAAAGTTAAGCAAGAAATGCTTTCTTGTTGATTCTTCCTGTTTCCAGTCTAGACCTTGAGCTTGTTTATGAATAAGAGCAGTAATGACAGCAGCAACACCTAGTATTTATTAAATATGTACCAGGTACTATGCTGTGCACTTCACATATATTATCTTAGGTAATCTTCTCAACAAAGACATGAAGTGATTATTACATTTTACTGATGAATTTTAAATGTGAGGCAAGAAATTAGGTAACTTTTCAAAAGGTCAGTTAGCTCTTCCCAAAGCCAAGACACTAAGTCAGGATGTTTCACCTGAAAGTGAGTTTTAAACCATTTTGCCATACTGTACCTTTGTAGAAAATATGAACAACTGCTTTAGAGAAAAAGCATTTGGGCTGGTTCTGAATAAGAAATGTTGGGATAACTGTTGTAGAACAGTCCCCAAGGGTAATATATTCCAGAAGAACACGTGGTCATTCTGGAGTTCTGTCACCTTAGTCAGGGTTCCTATTGCCTACTTTCAGGCCAGAGAAGGAGAAATGCTTCATTTCATTCATATTCTTTATTAAATCTATAAGTTATAAAGTACAAGAGCAATGTTTAACAATGTTATTGCAGAAATAACAATTCTGAACATAATTAAAATTAAACAAAATAGTCCATTAACTCCAGTGTTAATAGTCACTTGTTGAGTTATGAACAGCAGGTTGACAACCTATTTACCTGTTTTTTTTTCTATCCCAGGATAATCTTATAATTTCCCCTAGACATCAACCCAACTTTAATGAACACACAAACCACTATTTATTTATTTTGTGATAAAATAAACATAGCATAAAGTCAAACTACTGGACACACTAATTGCTGTTTGTTTAATAATAAAATATATGTAACATAAACATAAAATTTAACATTTTAAGCATTAAGTGTGTGATATTAATTCAGTGGCATTAAGTATATTCATAAGGTTGTGCAACCATCCCCACTGTACATATCCATAATTTTTTTATCCTATCAAACAAAAACTCTGTACCCACTAAAGAATAACTCTTCATTCCTCCTTCCTCCAGCCCCTGAGAACCTCTATTATACTTCCCGTTTCTATGAGTTTGCCTACTCTATATACCTCATAAAGTGGAATCATGCAATATTTGTTCTTTGTGTCCTGCTTATTTCCCTTTGCACATTTTCCAGGTTCATTTTGTTGCAACATGTATCAGAATTATTGCACTCCTTTTAAAGGATGAATAATAATCCACTGTATGTATATACCACGTTTTGTTTGTCTAGTCATCTGTCAATGTGCATTTGATTGTTTCCACGTTTTGGCTGTTGTGAATAATGTGCTGCAGTAACACTGGTGTGCAAGGATCTGCTTAAATCCCTTCTTTCCATTTTTTTGATAAATATCTCAGAACTTAATTGCTGGAGCACATAACAATTCTATATTTAACAATTTAATGAACCACACACACTCATGACAAACTGTTTTCTACAGTGGCTGCACCATTTAACATTTCAACAAGCAATGACCAGGGTTCTACTTTCTCCACATCCTTGCCAACATTTGTTATTTTCATTGTTTTGTTTTTTGGATTTTTTTGGATAATAGTTATTCTAATAGATGTTAAGTGGTATCTCACTGTTGTTTTGATTTACATTTCCCTAAGACTAGTGATGTTGAATTTATCTTTCCATGAACTTATTGGCTATTTGTAAACCTTATTTGGAGAAATTTCTATTTAACTCTTTTGCTTATTTTGAAATGGATTTGTAGTTGTTATGTGTTCTTTATATATTCTGGATATTAATCTATTATCAGATATATGATTTCAGATCTATTATCTGATTATCAGATATATGATTTCAGATCTATTATCTGATTATCAGATATAGCAGATAAGATCAAATATCTTCTCCCATTCTGTGGGTTACCTATAACTAACTGTATGTATCTCTCGATGCACAAAATTTTTAATTTTGCTAAAACCCAATTTAATTTTTTTCTTTTGTTGCCTGTACATTTAGCGTCATATTCAAAAATCATAAAATCCACTGTCATGGAAGTGTTTCCCCTACCTTTTCTTCTAGGAGTTTTATAGTTTTAGCTCTTAAATTTAGGTGTTTGATGGACTTTTCATTAATTTCTGTACATGATGTAGGGTACGGATCCAACTTCATTCTTTTGCATGTTAATATCTAGTTTTCCCAACACCATTTGTTCAAAAGATTATCCTTTCCCTCCCCTTGTCAAAAAACACCTGACCATATATGAGAGGGTTTATTTCTGGGGTCTATTCTATTTCTGCTCTATATATCTGTCCTCAAGTCGGTAACACACTGTTTTGAATACTGCAGCTCTGATACATGTTTTGAAAACAGGAAGTCGTGAGTCCTCCAACTTTGTTCCTTCTTTTCGAGATTGCTCTGGCTATTAGGAGGGCCGTTGGGATTTCATACAAATTTTAGGATGGAATTTTCTGTTTCTGCAAAAATGATGACAAAATTTTGGCAGAGACTGCATTGAGTCTGAAGATTGCTTTGAATAGTTCTGCTTCCTTGACATTATTAAGCCTTACAATCCATGAATGTGGGATGTATTTCTAGTTCTTTATGTTTTTAATTTCTTTCAGCCAAAATTTATAGTTTTCTAAGTATAAGTTATCACCTCCTTGGTTAACTTACTTTTAAGTATTTTATTCTTTTTGATGTTATTGTTAATGAAATTGCTTACTTTCCTTTTCAGATTGTTTACTGTTAATGTGTAGAAACAACTGATTTTGTGTTTTAATTTTGTTGAATTTGTTACTAATTTTAACAGGGCCTTTTTTTTTCTTGGTATAGAATATTTAGGGTTTTCTCCAGATAAAAAAAATCATGTCTTATGTATATAGAGACAATTTTACTACTTCCTTTCCAATTTGTATGCCTTTTATTTCTTTTTCTTGCCAAACTGTTCTAACTAGAACTTCCAATACCAGGTTAAACAGAAGTGATGAAACAGGCACTCCTGTTTGTTCCTCATCTTAAAGGAAAAGCTTTCATTCCTATATTACTGAGTATGTAAGCTGTGGATTCTTCATATATGGCCTTTACTATGTTGAGGAAGTTTCCTTCTATTCTTTGTTGAGTGTTCTTAACATGGAATGGTGTTGAATTTCCTCAAATACTTATTCCATATCTATTGAGATAATCATATGTATTTTTTCTTCATTCTATTAATATGTTGTATTACACTGATTGACTTTCTCAAATTTATTTGCATTCTTGGAACAAATCCCACTTTGTCATGGTATATAATCCTCTTAATATGCTGCTGAATTAAAACAATGTAGCTCTGTGATCAGCCTAGTTTTCTGTACAGAAGCAATTTCTGGATCGCGACCACAGGAAGCAGGGCCCATATTCAATAGAATCTAGCAGCTTCACTGAGCTGATGAGAAAGGGATCAAAGTTTGGAGAAGCTAGCCTTGGTAGGGTAGCTCAGTTGGTTAGAGCATCATCCTGACACACCAAGGTTGTAGGTTTGATGTCTGGTAAGGGAACATACAAGAAACAACTGATGAATGCATTAATAAAGTGGAACAACAAATCAATGTCTCTCTCTGTTTCCCTCACGCCCTTCCTCTCTCTCTAAAATTGATAAATAACATTAAAAAAAATTTTTTTTAGGTTGGGGGGTTAGCAAGAAATTATAGGGTAAAAATCTGGAAAGGAGCTAGTTATCCAGAAAAAAGAATTCTAGGTACCTACATGTGTCTTTATCAAGTACTAGGCAATGTATACATTGAGTTAAACTCCACAAGGTTGGACAAACAAAAACCAGAAGTCTTTTTTTTTTTTTGCTGAGCATGCTGAATAATTCTCAGAGCTCACACAAGGCAGGGATACTTCAAGTTCTGACCAGCCAGATGGAAATCCTCAATGACTCACTTGGAAATTCAATAGAGATCCACTTAGAACATACTTCATGTATAGGATTGAACTATCCCTCAAGTGAATCCGACTTTAGAATCACTGTAGAAAAGCTTGCATAGGATCCTTCAAGAGATCAAACTCATGCAAGTTACTTAACTGCTTGCCAAAACAAAGTGCAACAATGTATCATTAACAACTTAAATCATGAAAACAAAATGCAGATACTCAGCAATGTAATATTAACAACAACCACAATCTAAGTAAAAATTGCTAACATGCTGCCCAACCCTGGGTGGCTCAGTTGGTTGGAGCATCAAGCGTACTGAAACGTCATGGGTTTGATTCCAGGTCAGAACACATGCCCAGGTTGCAAGTTTGGTCCCCAGTTGGGGAGTGTGCAGAAGACAACCAGTCCATGCTTCTCTCACATCAATGTTTCTCTCTCTCCCTTCCTCTTTCTCTCTAGAATCAATAAATATATATATTAAAAAATTTAAAAAATTAACATGCTAAAAAGAAAACATGACCCATAATCAAGAGAAAAACCACTCAATAGAAACAGGAACAGAAACAATAGAGGATGAAACTAGCAAATGAAGATGCTTAAAAGGCTATTATAACTAGGTGAAGATAACTGAAGTCAAACAAAATGGGAAAATGGAAGTTTTTTTCAAGCCTCCAATCCACTTTGAGTTGATTTTGTGAATGGTGTAAGATAGTAGTTCAGCTTCATTCTTTTGAATGTGGCTGTCCATATTACCAGTATCATTTATTAAAGAGATTATATTCTTTCCCCATTGTATATTCTTAGCTCCTCTGTCATAAATTAATTGACCATGTATGTATGAGTTTATTTCTGGACTCTGTATTCTGCTATATTGATCTATATATGAAAATGGAAGATTTTTTAAAAATAAAACATATATTTGAAAATTCCATCTGAATGAAAAACACACAAATGTGATTAACACCAGATTTAATATCACAGGAGAAAAGATGAATGAACTTTAAGAAACCATAACAAAAATGAATTCAGTAAAGTAGCAGGATACAAAATAAATATCCAGAAATCAGTTGTATTTTTATACACCAATAATGAACTACCAGAAAAGGAAACTACGAAAACAATCTCATTTACAATAGCATAAAAAAAAAAATACCTAGGAATAAATTTCACCAAGGATGTAAAAGATCTGTGTTTGGAAAAGTAGAAGACACTGAAGAAAGAAACTGAAGAAGATACAAATAAGTGAAAACATATACTGTGTTCATGGATAGGAAGAATTAACATCATTAAAACGTCCATACTACCCAAAGCAATCTACAGATTCAATATAATTCCTATCAAGATACCAATGGCATATTTCAAAAAACTAGAACCTATGTTTCAAAAATGTATATGGAAATACAAAAAACCTTGAAGAGTCACAGCAATCTTGAGAAGAACAAAGTTGGAGGAATCAAATTACCCTACAAGGCCACAATAATCAAAATAGCATGATACTAGCATAAGAACAGACATACAGATCAATGGAACAGATTAGAGAGCCTAGAAATAAACCAGTATCTGTATGGTCAATTAATATTTGACAAAGAGGGCAAAAACATACAATGGGGTAAAGATAGTCCATTCAATACATGGTGCTGAGAAAACTGGACCTATATATACAAAAAAAATAAAAATAAATAAATAAATAAAAGAAAAAAGAAACTAGATTACCTTCTTATACCATATACAAGAATAAACTCAAGATTAAAGGCTTAAATGTTCAACTTGAAATCTTAAGAATCCTAGAAGAAAACATATGCAGTAAAACTTCGGACATTTCTTATAGCAATATTTTTTTCTGATATATCTTATCAGGCAAGGGAAACAAATGAAAAAATAAACAAATAGGACTACATCAAAGTAAAAAGATTTTTGCAGCACAAAGGAAACCATTAACAAAATGAAAAATGACCTACTGAATAGGAGAACATATTCACCAATTATACATCTAATAAGGGGTTAATATCCAAAATTTATAAAGAACTTATAAAAGTGAACACCAAAAAAACAAACAATCCTATTAAAAAATGAGCAAAGAACCTGAACAGAGGACATACAGATGGCCAACGGATATATGAAAAGATGCTCAATGTCAGTAATCATCAGAGAAAGGCAAACTAAAACCACAATGAGATATCACCTCACACTTGTCAAAATGGCTATCATCAATAAATCAAAAAACAACAAATGTTGGCGAGGATGTGGGGAAAAGGGAACCCTCATGTACTGTCACTAATGCAGACTGGTGCAGCTACTATGGAAAGCAGTGTGGTATTACCGCCAAAAATTAAAAATGGCTATGGCCAGGTGTCTTAGTTATTTGGAACATCATCCCATACACTAAAATGTTGCAGGTTCAGTTTCTGGTCAGGGCACATACCTAGGCTGTCATTTGATCCCCAGTCGTGGTGTATATGGGAGAAAACCAATTGATGTTTCTCTCTCTTTCTCTCCCCCTCCCCCTCCTTCCCTTCTCTCTAAAGATCAATAAACATATCCTTGGGTGGAGGCTTAAAAAAGTTAAAAATGGAACTGCCTTATGACTCAGCAATTCCACTTCTGGGAATATATCCAAAGAAATCTGAAACACTAATTTGAAAGAATATATGTACCCTTATATTCATTGTAGCGTTACTTATAATAACCAAGATTTGGAGGCAGCCCAAGTACCCATGAGGAGATGTATGGATAAAAAAGCTGTAGCACATTTGCACAATGGAATACTACTCAGCAGTAAAAAAGAAGAAATCTTATCCTTTGTGAGAGCATGGATGGACCTGGAGAGTATTATGCTAAGTGAAATAAACTAGTCAGAGAAAGGCAAGTACAATACAATTTCACCCACATGTGGACTCTAATGAACAGAGTAAACTAACAGAATAGAAATACACTCAGAAAGCATATACTATGTTCATGGATTGGAAGAATTAACATCATCAAAATATCCATACTACCCAAAGCAATTTTTAGATTCAACTCAATCCCTATTAAAATAACAATGACATATTTCACAAACATAGAACAAGCGTTTCAAAAATTTATATGGAACCATAAAGGACCCCAAACAGCTACAGCAATTTTGAGAAAGAAGAGCAAAGTGGGAGGGATCACAATAACTGACATCAAACTATAATACAAGGCCACTGTAATCAAAATAGTCTGGTACTGGCATAAGAATAGACAAATAGACCAATGGAACAGAATAGAGAGCCCAGAAATAAACCCATGTCTCTATGCTCAATTAATATTTGACAAAGGGGGCAGAAGCATAAAATGGAGTAAAAATAGCCTCTTCAACAAATGGTGTTGGGAGAGCTGGACAGCTACATGCAAAAAATTGAAATTCAACCATCAGTTTACACCATACACAAAAATAAACTAAAGATGGATAAATATAAGTAAACTCAAGACTGAAATATAAGTCGTGACACCATAAAAGTCCTAAAGGAGAATATAGGCAGGAAACTCTCAGATATCCCATATTTTCACTAATATGTCCCCTAGAGCAAGGAAAACAAGTGGGACTTAATCAAAATATGAAGCTTCTGTACAGCTAAAGAAAACATCAGCAAAATGAAAAGGGAACCAACTGTATGGGAAAGTATATTTGCCAATGATACCTCGGAGAGGGGTTTGATCTACAAAATATATAAAGAACTCATGACTCCACTCCAGGAAGACAAACAATCCAATTAAAAAATAGGCAAAGGACCTGAACAGACACTTCTCCAAGGAGGATATAAACAGGGCCCAGAGACATATGAAATGATGTTCATCATCACTAGCCATCAAAGAAATGCAAATAAAAACCACAATGAGATATCACTTCACACCGCTCAGAATGGCCATCATAAATAAATCAACAAACAACGGGTGCTGGCAAGGTTGTGGAGGAAAGGGAACCCTAGTACACTGTTGGTGAGAATGCAGACTGATGCAGCCACTGTGGAAAACAGTGTGGAATTTCCTCAAAAAGCTACAAATGGAACTGCCTTTTGACCCAGTGATTCTACTGCTGGGATTATACCCTAAGAATCCCAAAACACCAATTCAAAAGAACCTATGCACCCCAATGTTCAAAGCAACACAATTTACAATAGCCAAGTATTGGAAGCAACCTAAGTGCCCATCAGTAAATGAGTGGAACAAAAAACTATGGTACATTTATACAATGGAATACTACGCAGCAGAAAGAAAGAAAGAGCTACTACCCTTCACGACCGCATGGATGGAACTGGAGAGCATTATGCTAAGTGAAATAAGTCAGGCAGTGAAAGATAAATACCATATGATCTCACCTATAAGTGGAACCTAATCAGCAAAGCAAGCAGGCAAGAAAAATATGACTAGCAGCAATGAAAGAAAGAAGAAACCAACAGGGACAGGAGGGACAGAGGGAGGCGGGTAGCAGGGAGAGGAAGGGGAAGGGACACATCAGGAAACATGTGTGAAAATACACACAGATGAAGTCAAGGTGGGGAAGGACTGAGGGAGGGAGGGAGGGAACGTGGGTGGGGCAGGGGAAATTGGTGGTGGGTAAATTGAGATGAATGTATTGAAACAACAAAAAAATTAAAGAAAAAAGAAATACACTCATAGATGGGGAAGAGACTGATAGCTATCAGAGGGGAGAGGAATTGTGGAGCTGGGTGATAAAGGGATTAAGACCCCCCCAAAAAAAAGGGATTAAGCTAAAAAAAAAGAAAAAACCTTCACAGACACAGACAATAGTAATGGACAACAGTATGGTGATTACAAGAGGAAAAGTGGGGTAGAGAAAGGTAGAAGAGGGTATGGGGGGAATAAATCATGATGGAAGGAGACTTGACCTGGGGCTGTTAACATACAATATACAGATCATGTATTACAGAACTGTACACCTGAAACCTATATAATTTTATTAAATAATGTCACAGCAATAAATTCAACAAAAAAGTTTAAAAAACTCAGAAACATGTGCAATAATAGCAAGCAGTTTTATACATGTTACTTGAGTTCCAGAAGAAGAAGAAAAAAGAAAGCAGTAAAAATATTTGAAGAAACAATTGGCTCAAATTTGATGAAAAAACATAAGTAGATCCCAGGAGCTCAACAAACTACAATGAGGATAAACACAAAAGAAAAAAAAGAGCAAAGCATATCATAATCACATTGCTCAAATCCAGGTATAAAGAGAAAATCTTAAAAGTAATCAGAAGAGAAAAAGGAGACATTACATACAAGAAGAAAAGGAAAGAATAACAATAGACATCTCCTCAAAAACTATGTGAGCCATAAGTCAATGAAACATAATCTTTAGGACTTCTGGGCAAGATGGAGGCATAGGTAAATACACTTAGCCTCCTAGCACAACCAAAAGGACAACAACAAATTTAAAAACAAAAAATAACCAGAATTACCAGAAAATCAAACTGTATGGAAGTCTGACAACCAAGGAGGTAATGAAGAAACATTCATCCAGACTGGTGTGGGGGTGGAGACAGGCAGCTGGGGTGGAAAGGATGCGTGGCAAGCAGTGGCTGGAGTACAGGGTGGGCAAGGCAATGGCTGGTGGACCCAGCCGTCCCACATTTGCATGCGGATGAACTCTGAGGAACAGATGGGGAGTAAGACAGACCACACAATCCAGAGGTCCAGTGTGAGAAAATGCCTCAAAATCTCTGGCTGTAAAAACCTGTGGAGGTTGAGGCAGGAGGAGAAACTCCCAGCCTCACAGGAGAGTCCCTTGGAGAGACCCGTGGGGTCCCAGAATGTAAACAAACCCACCCATCCGGGAATCAGCACTAGAAGGGCCCAACATGTTTGTGTGTAGCAGGGGAAGTGACTGAAAACCAGCTGAGAGTCGAGCAAGTGGCATTGTTCCCTCTCAGACCCCTCCTCCACACATAGTGTCATAACACAGCAACCTTGGTTGCCCTGCCCTAGCGAATACCTAAGGCTCTGTCCCTCCCAACGTAACAGGCTCACTAAGACAAAGAAATATGGCCCAAATGAAAGAACAGATCAAAGCTCCAAAAATAGAACTAAGTAATGAACAGATAACCAACCTATCAGATGCATAGTTCAAAATACTGGTAGTCTGAATTGGATGAGTATGGTCACAAAATGAATGAAAAAAGTGAAGGCTATGCAAAGTGAAAGAAAGAAAAATTTACAGGGAACCAACAGTAAAAGGAAGGAAACAGACTCAAATCAACGATTCGGAACAAAAGGAAGAAATAAACATCCAACCAGAATAGAATGAAGAAACAAGAATTCAAAAAAAGGAGGAGAGGCTTAGGAACCTCTGGGACAACTTTAAACATACCACCATCTGAATCACAGGGGTGCCAGAAGGAGAAGAGGAAGAGCAAGAAATTGGAAATCTATTTGAAAAAATAATGAAGGAGAACTTCCCTAATCTGACAAAGGAAACAAGACTTCCAAGAGACCCAGGAAGCTCAGAGAGTCCCAAAGAAATTAGACCAAAGGAGGAACACACCAAAGCACATTATAATTACATTACCCAAGATTAAAGATAAGGAGAGAATCTTAGAAGCAGCAAGAGAAAAGGAGACAGTTACCTACAAAGGAGTTCCCATAAGACAATCAGCTGACTTCTCAAAAGAAACCTTGCAGGCAAGAAAGGGCTGGAAAGAAGTATTCAGAGTCATGAAAGACAAGGACCTACATCCAAGATTACTCCATCCAGCAAAGCTATCATTTAAAATGGAAGGGCAGAAAAAGCATGTCCCAGGTAAGGTGAAGCCAAACGAGTTCATCATCATAAGCCCTTATTATATGAAATGTTAAAGGGACTTATCTAAGAAAAAGAAGATCAAAAACTAACTCATAACTATCAACAACTGACCCTAAAAAACAAACTAAGCAAACAACTAGAACAGGAACAGAATCATAGAAATGGAGACCAGAGGGGTGCGGGAAGGGGAGGAATGGGAGAAAAGGTACAGGGAATAAGAAGCATAAATAGTAAGTACAAAATAGGCAGGGGAAGGTTATGAGTAGTATAGGAAATGGAGAAGCCAAAGAACTTACATGTATGACCCATGGACATAAACTAAGGGTGGGAATGCTGGAGGGAAAGGGGAATAAAGAGGAGAAACAAATGGGACAACTGTAATAGCATAACCAATAAAAAGAAAAATTAAAAATAAATAAATAGAAAAAAAGAAATGCTATCTTTATAATACTGAAAGAAAAACACAAGTTTACTTAGAATTCGATATCCAGTGAATACAGCATTCAAAAAGTAAGGCAAAGAAATACTTTTTCAGAAAAACAAAAGTTGGGAGAATTTGTTGCAAACATATCTACACAATGATAAATGTCAAAAGAAATTCTTCAGGCAAAATAAAAAAAAATATTGAATGGGAACCTGGACCTGTATGAGGAAATGAATACCACCAGAAATCATCAATAAATGGGTAAATACAAGTTAAAAATTAAAGGATGGACACAGATATACCAAACAGCTAGATTGGCCCTACTAACATCAATAGAAAGTAGGCTTCAGAATAAGGAATATTACAAAGGATAAAAAGAGACATTTGCTAATAAAAAAAGATTTAATTCATCAATAAGACATTAAAACACTAAGTATAAATGCATTCAATAACAGAATTTGAATATCAGTGAAACAAACTAAAATGAGAAAAGGGCAAATAAAAAATGATAGCTGCAGATTTCAACACTTCTTTCTCAGTATTTGATAGAACAAGGAAACAGAAAAATAAAAATATAGAATGCGTGAACAACACTAAGAACCAACTTGACTTAATTTACCTTTAAAGAACAACACACTCAACAACTATAAAACATTCTTTTCTAGTGCAGGTAATGTTCACAAAGACTGACTACAAGCTGGTCCATACACTATGCCTCAATAAATTTCAAAAGATATAATTGAGGAGAAACCAGCAAAAATGAATGTATTAGTCTTGTTGGGCTGCCATATCAAAATACCAAAGACTGGATAGTTTAAGCAATAGAAATTCTGTTCTGGAGGATTGGGAAGCCCAAGATCAAGGTAGAAACAAGATAAGTTTCATTCTGAGTCTTCTTCTATTGACTTGTAAGAGGCCACCATCTTGCTGTGTGCTCTTCTGATTTCTTTGTGCATGTGGGTCTCTTCCAATAAGATCAGTGATTCTGTAGGGTCAGATCCCAAACCTTATATAACTTCAATGTCCTATTTCCAAATACACATTAGGGGTTAGGGCTTCAACATATGAATTTTCAAAAGGCACAATTTAAAATACCTAAATGTTTGAAAATCAAATAACCTATTAGTTAAAAATAAAATTATAAAGGAAAAAATAAAAGATTTTAGTTAAATGACAATGAAACTTTTTCACCTCAACAGAAAGATGCTGAAACAACAAAAGAAATATATTATGCCACAGTCAGTCTCTCCCCATTCCAGTGCTTCATGTGAAGGGGGCAACAAAGAATATAACCTACCAAAGATTTTTCAGGCAGTACCTGCCAGGATGTACACGAAGGCCTATTTTTATTGCTCCTGAACTTCTCTTTCAAATATCTAGGCAGGCATTCTTATTCTCTCATTCCAGAACAAGCCCTTGTTCAAGCACTGAATGTAAATGCCTGGTCTCAACTGCTGTACATCATGTCTACCAGCTCCCTTGCTTTTGAAATGTTTCAATCTCTTCATTTTTGCCTCATATTACAACCTGTACCCTCACCACTGCCCTCTTTTCAACTTTCTCTTACTCTGCCTCTTCTTGCCCAACATATGGTAAACTATACAATGTATATTCATTGCATGAATATGCCTTAGTTTTTTAGAAGGGGAGAATGACATTATCTAATTTGTTTCCGAAATACTTCCTAAAAGCATTTAATATTTTCTTGGGCCTTTTTGCCTGAAAAGGTTCATTGACTCTCATCAAGGAATACAACATATCTGATGAAGAACCACAGCACTTTCATTATTCTACCTCTTGAAGTTACTTAACACATGCTTATCATAGTAATTCTCCTACTGAATTGCAATATTCTTAAAAATAGGGATCATTTTTAAATTTTTTATTCTAGTATCCATGATTTCTAATCATAATATCGTAAACATTGAGTGAATATTTTTAAAATCAGCTTCTCTTCATTTCAGAGATTCCTGAGACCAGCAGTTCGTTCTGATTCATAATCTAAGTATAAATTTCTTCCTCAATAATGTTACTTTTTTAAAAAGATTTTATTTATTTATTTTTAGATAGAGGGGAAGGGAGGGAGAAAGGGAGGAAGAGAAATATCCATGTCTGAGAGAAACATTGATCAGTTGCCTCTTGCATGCACCCTGACAGGGACCGAACCCTCAAGCCAGGCATGTGCCAGGAAAAGGAATTGAACCAGCAACCTTTCAGTTTGCAGGACCATGCCCAACTGCCCAACCCACTGAGCCACACCTGTCAGTGCGATAATGTTGCTTTTATTCAAATATAGCTACTTGGATGCCTAGTTACATGACCTTACAAAATGTTTCTACAGTTAGGTGTCTATCAGTTTGCTTTTCTACTATTTCAAAGTATTTCCTAGATATTTAACACTTTATAGTTATTCTTAAGGATGTTCTTGAAAAAAATCTTAGACTGATCCTTGAAGCAATCTTCTCTCTGTGTGGTTTCCCATCTATTCTAGCTCCTTGTTTCTGGTATTAATTTCCCATCCATTATAACACATTATGTCAAAACTCATTCTTTCAGTCTTAAATTGTATTTATGGAGAACCTTGTTTATAACTTTTTAAAAGCTGAAACAGACCGTGTTACTGGTTCAATTTACTTAACACGCCTAGTCATTTCATAAACTTTTGCTGACCACTTTGTGTCATATACCAGACAAGGTGTTATGAAAGCAAAGGATGAAATATATATCCTTTGAATAAGAAGAGCTCAGAGTAAAGCAGAAGGAGGAAGAGACACAAGTAAGGAAGCAAACATAAAAATAAACACCAACATAGGGATTCACACAGAGCCCTGTAGTAGCAAAAGGATAAAAATAAAACTTTCTGTGATGGTTCAGAGCCTCAATTTTAAGTCACACAGACCTAGATCTAGTTCTTAACTCTGTCACCTAAAGAGTTGTGGGACAACTTCCGGTCAAGATGGCAGCATAGGTAAACAGGGCTCACCTACTCACACAACCACATCAAAATTACAACTAAACTACAGAACCACCATTATTCAGAACCACCAAAAATTGAGCTGAGTGGAAATCCTACAACTATGGAATTAAAGAAGAAACCAGTTCAAGACTGGTAGGTGGGGCAGACTTATGGAATGGGCTGCTCCCACACACACATGTGGTAAAAATCAGGAGGGATATCTCAGGAGCAACAGGTCCCAGCCCCACACCAGGCTCCCGAGCCCAGGGTTCCAGTGCCAGGAAGAGAGGTCCCCACAACTTTTGGCTGCAAAAACCAGCAGCAATTGAGGCTGTGAAAAACAGAAACTTCTGGATTCCCAGGCAGTTGCTCTTAAAGGGTCCACACAGAGGCTTACTTGGACTCTCTCCCTCTCAGCTCCAGCACGAGGAAGCAGCTTGAAAAGCACCAGAGGCATAAGAGGAGGAACTGAAGTGTCTGGCATCAGGGCGAGACCTGAGGGAGCCAGCTTTCTCCCAGAGAGAAATCCTGGCAGAGGGCATTGTTCCTTTTCTGGGCCCTTCCCCCCACAGAGTTGACAGGTGGGCTGCATATCTGAAACTCCATCCATCTGGGTCGCACAGTTTGCCCCACCGTGGCAATTCCCTGAGGTTCCATCTCACCCAGTTTTGGGCCCACCCAAGCTGTTTCCAGTGGCTGGTCTTGGCTCATACTTCACACTTCCATAAATTCTCTCAAACAAGCACTATCTGGTCTCAGAGAGCCCTGTACCTTTCACTAAGTGGCCCTGAGCCCAGCAATCTGTAGATCATTTTGTAGCTTATGCCAGGTGGCCTCAGACAGAACACAGATGGCAGCTGACCTTGACCTGAACCTCCTGGAGGCCCCAGAGACTGTACACCCAGTGGACAGCTACAGACCACATCAGAGCACCACCACCCAACCACCTCCACAAGCAACACACTCAAGGGGCAAACTCATCAGGCACCAGAGCCCTGCTGAAGTTAAGTTCTGCTTTGTGGAGTGGGCTCCTGCACAGCAGATCCTCCACAGAGGTCAGAGGTTGGTGGTCAGTGGTCACAGCCATTCCTTGCAGCTGATTGGCCTGGGTAAACCCCTCCCCTTGATCTTCCAACAGCAATCAAGACTCAACTACAAGAGGAGGGTGTACACAGCCCACACAGTGGGGCACATCTCAAGAAACCATCTTAGGTGATAGGGGAGGCTGTGCCACTGAAACCTACAGGATACCTATTACATTAGGCCACTCTAGTAAGCCAGGGATTCATAGCAGCTCTATATAATACATAGAAAGAAACACAGGGAGGCTGCCAAAATGAAGATACAAAGAAATATGGCCCAAATGAAAGAAGAGAACAAAACTCCAGAATAAGAACTAAACAAATGGAGATAAGCAAACTACTAGATGCAGAGTTCAATATACTTGTTATAAGGATGCTCAATGAATTTAGGGGGAGAGCAGGTGGACTCAGAGAGAACTTCAACAGCATAAAAAAGGACATGGAAATCTTAGAAAAGAACCAGTCAGTAATGAAGAATACACTAACTGAAATGAAGAACAATATACAGGAAATCCACAGTAGACTGATAAAGCCAAGAAGCGAATCAGCAATTTGGAATATAAGGAAGCAAAAGACACCCAACCAGAACAGCAAAAAGAAAACAGAATTCAAAAAAAAATGAGGATAGTGTGCAAAGACTCTGGGACAACTTCAAGTGTACCAACATTCACATCATGGGGGTGCCAAATGAGGAGACAAAGAAAAAAATTGGAAACTTATTTGAAAAAATAATGACAGAAAACTTCCCTAACTTGGTGAAGGAAATAGACTTATAAGTGCCAAACAAGATGAACCCAAAGAGGTCTACACCAAGACATATCACAATTAAAATGCCAAAGGTTAAAGACAGAGAATCTTAAAAGCAGCAAGAGCAAAAGCAGTTAGTGAGCTACAAGGGAACTCAGATAAGACTGTCAGCTGATTTCTCAAAAGAAACTCTGAAGGCTAGAAGGGATTGGCAAGTAATATTCAAAGTGATGAAAAGCAAAGACCTACAACCAAGACTCTATCCAGCAAAGCTATCATTTAGAATCAAAGGACAGATAAAGAGTTTCCCAGACAAGAAAAGAACTAAAGGAGTTTATCACCACCAAACCAGTATTATATGAAAAATTAAAAGATCTTTAAGAAGATGATCAGCCTTGGCTAGTGTGGCTCAGTGGACTGAGTGCTGGCCTGCAAACCGAAAGGTCGTTGGTTTGATTCCCAGTCTAGGGTACATGCCTGGGTTGCAGGCCAGGTTCCCACTAGGGGACATGTGAGAGGCAACCACACATTAATGTTACTCTCCCTTTACCACTCCCTTTCCCTCTCTAAAAATTAATAAATACAAGAAGACCAAAAGGATGAATAATAAAATGGAAATAAGTACATGTCTACCAATAATTGAATCTAAAAAACAAAATAAATGAACAAGCTGAAGAGAAACAGAATCATAGATAGAGAGAATGTTTTGATGGTTGCCAGATGGGATGGGGAGTCAGGAGGATGGATGATAAAGGTGAAGGGATTAAGAAGTACAAATTGTTTGCTACATATTAGTCATGCAGATATAAAGGACAGCACAGGGAATACAGCAGCCAAAGAATATATATGCATGACCAATGGACTTGGACAACAGTGTGGGGACTGACAAGGGAGTGGGGTGGTCTGGGTGGCAAAGTGGGGTCGTCTGGCTGGCAATGATGTGGGAATTGCCAAGGGAGTGGGATGGTCTGGAGCGGGCAAAGGGGGAATAATTGGGGCAACTATAATAGCATAAACAATAAAATATAACTTAAAAATAAAAAAATAAGTTGTGTGACGTGAGAGTCAAGGTATTCTCATTTACAAAATGGAATAATAACCACTTCTGTTCCTTGTTGGGAGAAGATGAAACAAAGTGCTTAGTGTGGCAATACATGATAAGCACTCAAAAAGCGGTATATGCTACTCATAATAAGAGGATATATAGCTTGGGTCTAGAAGGCCTCCTGGAGGCAGTGAATCTTGAATTCAGTCTTAACCACTGACTAGGGCAGGGAAGGAATCAAGATGGAACCTTAAAGATAGGTAACACTGAGAACTTTTCATAATCCAGTCTCTACCTATCTCACCAACCTTGTGTCTCCTTCACATCTCCTTCTTTTAGGCTCGTTTACTCACTAAGTTCAGAATATGCTTAAATTTACTTTATTTTCTCTATTACTGCTTAAGCCATACCCATCCCTGTTCTTCACTCTGGCCTAAAGCCTGTTTAATAAAATCAACATAAGTTCTGTCTTCTTGTACCTGATCAGTCTGGGCCTTATCAACAGCTCCACTCTTTGAACTTTTCCATCACAGGGTCAGATGAACACGCTCCCCTATATACTTCCTTTGCCCACCCATTACATACACCTTTGCACTGAGATTTAATTTAATATGAGAATTCCATGTCTCTATTGAAATATAATTTCCATGAGGGCTAGGTCTCATGTAATCAGGAGAAAATAGGGAAAGGATATAGCATTTTAGTCTCAGATCTATTTGGTACATGAAGGAATAGATCAGAAAACTGTTAGCAACAGTCTCAGGGTTAAATACAAAGCACACTACAGATCTGGAGCAGTTTAAATGCTTGGACTTAATGAGATTTCTTGTTTTTAGGCTCTTGTCTTGACATGCCCTCAGCTCTATCAACAGCAAACTATAAAAACTTTCCACTGTGGATTGTGTAAGTCATTTAAGATGCCTTAAATCCTTCTGGGAATACGGCATGATATAACAAAATAAAGGTTAGGAGAAAGGCTGGCAGGCAACTCCTTAGACATGGTTACTATACTGGGAGGTAGCATATGAAACAGCAGCATCAACAGATCTAGGATAAATTCCTAGCTCTTGACTCTCTCTGGCTGTAGAACTTGGGCAAATCCTTAATCTCTCTGAGAAACAATCTCCTCATCTAATAATGTGGATTAATCACTTACCACTCAGTTGCTGTGAAAATTAAGTGAGTTAATACATAGATAAAGTAACTAGCACAGTGCCAGAAATATAATCCTTGCTTAATTATTCATTATTAAAACATTATACCAACCCATTTTATCCTCTGAAACTCCTTTGAAGAATATAGAAAAAGAGTGATTTTCTTCCCTCTTTAAAGATTTCAGGAACACCTTGTTGAAACCCATTGAGGCCACAGTCCTGAACAGGGAGTCCTAACCCTAATACCTAATATACAGTAGGGTCGTCTTCATGGCTAATCTATACCTGTTACAGAGAGGGGGAAAAAAAACCTAGATGAGATTCTTGTCATACTTCTTAGAGTAACTGAGTCTCTCCAACATTAAGAACTTTCAATTTTTGATAAAGGAAAAAGTAGAAGGCCTAGAGACTATACTCAAGCTGGACTCCCACAGAAAGAAGAGATAGTGTTCCATAAAGCATAATAGGTGAACTCTTCACACTTTTGAAGGCATATGAGATTGTGACCACTGTCTCTGACAATTCTTCCAGCACCCACTGTTAGTCCAAAATGGCAGGAATCATAAAATAACAACATGAAATGGGCCAAGGAATCCTGAACTCTTGGAAGTGGAAGAAAACTCCAAAATCATCTGGCCTAAAGCCTCTCCTTACACAGCTGAGGAAGTTGGTACCGGAGAGAAGCCAAAATGCATGCCAACTTCTTTTTGCCTCCCACTCATTTCATTTTTTAAATTTTCCCAAGATTTCATTATTTCCTTTGCAGTAAGCAAAATCAGACAGAATACTTCATCTGCCTTGCAAAATCAGCACAAACACTGGAACTATCCAAGACTCTTGCCCCTAACAGAACACTGGCACAAAAAAGCAAAGGTATATACATTCTTGCAGTTACCTGATTGAACTATTAAGTCCCTGCATAGGAAGTTGTACAAAGAGTGGCAATACAGCCTACAAACAGAAATACATACTGAGAACTAGAGGCTTTTCATAGTTCTTCTATAGAAAGGAAGATCTATTTGGGACTGCCAAAATCACTGGAAGTTTCTAGTGGTGATATCTGACTTCTTCCCTGTGTATCTTCATGATGATACAGTGAAGAAAAGCTAAATTAGACTGTAACACTTCTTAGGAGTACCACGTACCATGTAACTAGCTCTGGGAGGTGATGAACAGAAACTTGATAACCTTTCTTGTTAATTGAACCACCCAAACCTCAAATGACTGTTTTAACCTTAGTTCAATTCAAAATGTGTGGGCTACTCTCCTAAGCTATCAACTTATATGTGTAAGACATGAACATACTTAGGAAAATTAAAGAAGTCACCCAGTGAATAAATCCATTCACTTTGAATAAATGCACATACAATACAAAAATTACCACTTTTGGGTGAAATGTATTAGCTAGATATTATTATTCTTCTTAATTAGTCCCTTGAAGTTTGTGCTAACCCAATGATTCAAAGAAAATGCTAACATTAGGAACTTTAGGTCTGCACCATCGACGCAAACTTTTAGTGAATGGTGAGCTAAACATTAGCAACATTGTTAGGCAAACACCAAAATAGGTGAAAAGATTCTATACTGACCTTTAAAAATATTTAGTGACTAGAACATGCAAGATAATATCAGAGTTCTGCACTGCTCTAGTCAGGAGATCCTGGAAATACTGTTGGATGTCAAAGTCAAAGGATTATGTAAAAGTATGTTAAATTCCTAAGAGACAAGAATCAAACCTAAACCATATCACAAAAGAGCAAATGTAATAACTAGGGATATTTAGGCTATAGAAGAAAGAAACAAAACAGGAGCAGGACAACTAGATGCCTTCAAATATTTGCAGGGCAATTAGAAAAGGAACTACCATTGTTTTAATGGGCCCTAGCAGAAGAACAAGTACCAATATGAAAAACAGAAAAAAATTTTTTGATTTAATAATAATTTTCCATGTTAGCTTCAAAAGTCAGTAACATCAACTTCCAATGTTTTGTAACAAGAAAGAAGGAAAAATATGAAGGATTCTGAAAGCCATATTTTATGAAGAACAATCTTATGAATGGTGGTCAGGCAACTGCAAAATTCCAGGTGAGAAAAGACAATCGACTGTTTTAGGTAGTAGTGATGGAAACAGAAAGGAGTGGAAAGCTCACAGAAACATTTCCGAGAAAGAGCTCATGGTATTTGATGACTTACTGGAGACTCTTGGAATAACAGTATTTAGTGGAATTTACTGTGTTAATCTAGTCTTTCGTCTATTAACAATAACAGAAATAGTAAATACTTACATAGTGCTTACCATGTGTCAGGAAATGTTCTAAATGTTTTACATAGTTGAACTCACTTCGTCCTCATAACTCTATGAAGCATATTCTATCATCATGTACATTTTAGCGACCAGAAACTAAGGCTTTCATCAGTAAAGTTGATCAAGGGATAAATATCGAAGAACTAGTAGGAAGTTAGATACTGGATTTGGACCTACATAATCCCAAAGCTAAAACTCTGAATCAGTACACTAGGGAGGCGTAAAAGAAAGGCCACAAAATTGAAGGCGGGCAGCATGTAGTAACGGTAATAGCCTAGTGAATGAGGAGCATGAGGGTGAAGCGGACTGCAGGGGCAAGTAAGGGCGTGACATTAGCAGAATCAGGGAACCACTATTCATGTCAAGAAACAGAAAATTGGTGGCAACCTAGAAGCATCATGAGCCTGTTAAAAAAAGAAAAAAGAGACAGAGAAAAAGAGAGGAAAAAGCCCAAATAATAAAACACTTTCATTGAATCCAAATTCCTAGAGATGGAACATAAGAATTAACTTCTTTGTTGTTGTTTTTAAGCAAAACCCTATGTAATTTTGGGAAGGTTTGGGAACTTGCTGTAACAGATCTCTTTCTGCTTTTAAATTCTAGTTGACACTAAATGAATTTCCCAGAAATGAAAGGAAGGAGGGACGCAAGGATACTATCACGAAGAAAACGGCTGTGCAATTACAGTCTACACCGTTTACGCTCCCGTTTTTACTGAACAGTCTCTCACAGGAACACGTATAGACCAGGCAGTGGAAGGAGGGCGTGTTGTTCATGGCGTGCTGGCTAAAAAGCACGCTTTCCCTCGGCATTTTCCGATACCATTAGCAGAAAGAAACCCGTCCTGACTATAATACACGTGGTAATCCAACTAAAACAATAAATAAATAAAATGAGATTGGAGTCCTCTGGCTAGGGATGCCAATATACTCTTCTTCGTGCTCAAAAGCGTTACAGGAAACCGTTACAGAGGCCTGCCTCTCAGAGGCCAAAAGAATCTGGCTCAGCCGAAGAGGTGTCTGCTCTGCAATTACACCTCAAGTGCCCCAATCCCGGAGATGGCCTGTGCCGCGCATACCTGAGGGTCCTCTGGTAAGATTGATCTCTTCCTCAGTAACCAAATAATCCACTCTTCCGTTCATGTTTTACTGTCTGTCTGGTTTCCCACCTGGTCAACTTGGGCTGGCGCAGGTGAAGGTGAATCAATCCCAGCGGAGCGCCCAAAACACAGCACTTTCGGTTTCAGCAGCTCCTGGACCGGAAGAAGAAGCCGAGAGCGCTGAGAGCACCAGGAATTCTGGGAATCGTGGTTCTGGCCGAGGACGCGTTACGCGATCTCACCCGGCCCTCAAAGCGAAGTGTGCGGTGAGCAAGGAGCAAGTTACTTACTGTTGGGGGTTGGGGGCTGAAGGGTAGTCAAAGTGAGAGAAATAAGTAAATTCATAGTGTCGAGGAAAAATTAAAAATAAAATATCCTGCCACTTCGGAAAGGCTCCACAAATGTAGAAAAGAAAAAAAAGAGAGGTGGGAGAGCCCTATTATTAAGTAAACATTAAACCAGGCTGAGCTGGGCGTCTCAGGCAATCTGCTAAAGCCATTACAAAGACAGAAACCTCACTCTTTTGTGGAACCAAGCAGATACAATCTATGACATGCTTGTTTTCATGTCAGAGGACTTAACATCGTTTGCTATACATCCTTTGGTAAGTCACCCTTTGGGTTGCTATTTGTGTTAGTTACTTGCCATTATCCAAAGTAAAAAATAAAACGACTGTCTCTGTGACAAGCAGGTACTTACAGCTTGGAGCAAGGTGCCTATATACATTATAAAAGAGACAGTAGAAAAATTTATGATTACGGGTTTGCTCAAGAAACTCCTTTAAGAAAAGGGGTGGGATAAATGGTAATGGAAAGAAATTTTTTAAAAATTTAAATTAAAAAAGAGATAAAGTATCACCAGTTTTGAAGTTTAAAAAAAATAAAAGGGAAGAGGAATAAAGGTCTCTTCCTTTTAGTAAAAGGGAAAATTCAATCTTTAAAAAACAAAAATACTTATGGTAAGACTAGTTAATGGGTGAACTTAGCTATGACTTCAGCCCAGCCTTCCTAACTCTTGAAGTAGAATTCCAAAACAGGGTTTGACAGAACCTTCAAGTGTCAAAAACTCACAAGCCGTAAGAACCAAGAAGGTGGTTTAAATGTGGGAAGCAACCTGGAGTTAGACCTCAGGGGTGGTGGGGGGATCCTGGGGGGAGGGGCTCTAAAAGACTGAAAAGTGCAGTTCCAATTGAGGCATTCAAATTCAGATTAAGTAATTAAAACAGAAGTTACTGTGTTTACTTAACAAAACAAGGAAGAGGTAGATTCTTCAGGAAGGCCTTTTATTTGCTAATCCTGCGAGAAGTTAATATGGAATAGTGGAAAAGAACTCAGGAGATAACAGAAGTCAGAAGGCTTGATCTCAAGTTTCAATTTTATGCTCTCCTGTTGTCTAGCATTGAGCAGGTAACATAATTACCTCCTGTGTTTCTCCCACCTGGAAAAGGGCATAATAATAGATCTTTAAAAGGTTGTTGAAAGGGTAAAATGAGATGAAACTTTAAAAGTTACTTTTCAACTTCTAACTCAGATTCCCACCATCCTTACTTCCAACACTCCTCAGCATATGTTTGCTGAATGAGTGAATGAAATGATCATAAAAGCAGAGTATGATAAGTGAAAAAACTAAGATATAAGTGAGAGACATTTGAATATCAAGAGAGAAAAGATCAAGTAGACATAAGAAAAGAAAATCAAGAAAGTTATCAATGAAGAAATTTGGAGGAAAAAAGTTTCTTATGGACCACTTATGGGGGAAATCACTACTCTGTACCTGGAAAGATTCCCCTTTTCACCTGAGCACACAGCTTCAAGAGAAACACCGGTCAGTAAAAGGAAAAGTTACCAAATAAGTTCAGGAAATGCTGGTAATAAGTGGAGTGACAGATTAGGCATGTAAATTGTCTTTATATCTTAATTTAAGTAAATTTTTTTAACAATGAGGAAACTTTAATATGTAGGAAGAAAGAAAACAGAATATAGGGATTTCCACTCGGAGAAAATAATGAGAAAAATTGTGGATTCAGGATAGTGGTGGGGTATTTTGGGAATAACAAACACAATGAAGTCAATGACTGAAAAAGCAGAATGAGTAGTAGGTGATGACACTGAAAAAATAGGCTAGAAACAGGTCATGGAGGAACACTAGTGTAGCTATACACTTAATCCCATATGCAATAGGCTAAGACGGAAGTTTATTTCTCTCATATTAAAGAACTCTGGAAATCAATAGTTTAAGCCTGATATCAAGGCTCCTCAGTCACTGGGGCCCAGCTTCCTTCCAGCTTTCTGTCCTCTCTCCCCTGCCCTGGAGTATGGCCTTTGCTTCATGGACCAGAATGGTTTAGATGGATTTTGAAACTTCAGCCCTCATTTTCATGTTCCAAGAAAGTGGTGAAGAAAAGGCAAAGATGTTCACTCTATGCCTTTATGGAGACCTCTTGGAAGTTTCATACACTTCTTATTTCTCATTAGTGAGAAACCCTTACTTTACAATGAGGGAGACCTAGGATATGTTATATTTTAGTGGGATGGAAATGTGCCAAATAAAAAAAATCGGGGTAACTATTATAATTTAAAAGGTGAGAATGGATATTGGGAGGCCATGGGTAGTCTGACACACAAAGTGACACTTTCTGTCTGAACCAGCCTTTCTGTTCAAGGCTTTATGATGTTGAGGTATGTAAAAACTATGAATCTTGGTTATTTCAGCCTACTATTTATAAGATTAGTGGAAAGTTTTTCTCTTACCTTGAGGTTTTCACTCACAACTTGCTCTATTTTTGCATGTTTTATGTCATGTATTCACTTTGTCTTCCCAAGCTTCTGTTTGCTCTACTTCTTCCTACTTCAATGTTTTATTCTGTCAGCCTCTCTGATGACAAACTCATGGATGTGTTCACATTTAGGACTTAACCACCTCTTCTTTGATATGGCATTTGTTCCAACTTGCCATATAGTTCCAACTATAACTGACCTCTTTGGTTTCAGATTTGTATATTTTATTTTTTGTATGCTTCCTTAAGTGATTAAACCTTTATCTGATTGACATTTTTTTACTTGCTGTGTTACTACATTTAATCAAATTGCACTGGTTTGTTAGGGCTACCATAACAAGTACCACAAAGTGAGTGGCTTAAACAACAAAAATTTATTTTCTCACAATTCTGGAGACTAGAAGTCCAAGATCAAGGTGTTGGCAGTAGTGGTTTCTTCTCAGGCCTCTCTCCTTGGCTTGTAGATGTCTGTCTTCTTCCTCTGTGTATACGTGATCTTCCTTCTATGCATGTGAAACCTATGTCCAAATTTCCTCTTCTTATAAGGACACCAGTCATATTAATTTAGGGCTCATCCTGAAGACTTCATTTTAACTTACCTCTATAAAGAACTTATCTCCAAATATGGTTAACCTTATGAGATTCTGCAGGTTAGAGCATCAACATATGAACTTTGTGAGGACACAATTTATCCCATAACACAGATTACAGTGATGTCTTACAGATTTTAGAATTGTTCTATATCTTTAAAGTGGCACTTCATATCTGCTTTGTCCCACTACGTGTTGGTTTTACAGTTTAATTCTGATACAGGACTATTTCTCCAATTTCCAAATTCTTGGGGAAAGTTGCACTGTAAACCTCAACTAATGATAACAGCAGGTATCAGCAAGGCATTTACAATGATCTTATCTTCTAGCAGCCTTTTTGGTTGGTACTCTCCATTCTTTTGTATAAATACACTCTCTTCACAAGAAATCTAATTTAGTCTCCTGACTATCTAAATGGTATTAATATTCGAGCCTTCACCTCTTCACTTTGCATTAGTCTTGTATCAGTTGTCTAAATGTCATCTCAAAATATGGATACCTGATAAGCACCTTAAATTATCACAATAAAAATAGAATTCCTAATCCCTATGCCTCAAAACCTATAACGTCTGTCCAGAAAGAGTCCATCCATTGTTAACGTGATGGTAACTATTTGTGAGACATCAATGTACTTTGGCAGCCAAGGAGAGTGGACTGGAATGTGCATGCACAATGGTAACTTCACTGTACTAGTCACTGGGAACAGTAGATGTCAGTGAATGAGCGTGTGTACTGTTTGGCTGTCGCATTCAAAGTGACTGAGCGAGTAGAGCAACAAATCTGCATCAAAGTTTGCATTAAACTTGAGCATTCCGCTGCAGAAACTATTTGGATGATTCAGAAGGCCACAGCTATGGGCAACTGGTGATTGGCAGCTTCATCATGACAACGCACCCACTCATTGGCAAAACATCAAATCACCCAGGTGACTCTGTTTTCCCTACAGCCCAAATTTGGCACCCTGTGACTTCTGGCTTTTCTCACAACTAAAATCACCTTTAAAAGGGAAGAGACCACTGATGAAATTCAGGAGATTACAACAGGCCAGCTGATGCCGACTGGGAGAACTGTGTGAAGTCCCAAATTGCCTACTTTGAAGAGAACCGAGGTGTCATTGTCCTATGTACAATGTTTCTTGTATCTTGTATCTTCTTCAATGAATGTCTCTATTTTTCATATTACATAGCTGGATACCTTCTGGACAAACCTTGTATACCTCCTTTAGTCTTTTCCCTTCCATGGGTCACTTGATTTGCTCAAATCAAATAAAAATCTTCACAAGCATTCTTGATCATATTCTTTCTCTCACACCCCACATACAACCCATCAGAAAGTTCAGTTGTCTCTACATACAAAAATATGTATCTGTACTGTATCTGACCATCTGTGCTACGACCATCTTTTCCGAATCACCAGTATTTATTGGCTGGACTTCTGCTATTCTTTCTAACAGTTTTCCCTATTGCCACTCCCCACCGTCAATCCATTCTTTCCATAGAAGTCAGGGCAATCTTGCAAAAATGTAAATTAGATCATGCCATGCACCTGCTTAAAATCCTTCAATCAATTCCATCCGACTTAGAATAAATGTCAAAGTCCTTAATATTGCCCACAAGGTCCCACATGATCTGGCCTGTGTCTACTTTTCTCATTTATCTACTACTCCAATCCCCTTCCCTCACTACTTTGCACATTCCCTGGCCTTTTTTCTATTCCTCAAATACATTTATCTTTGCTTTAGATCTTTGCATTTGCCTTGTCATCTGCTCCAACTCCATGTTCAGTTCTTTATGTTTATTACCTAGAAGAGTTTGTAGCAGGCCTTCAATGACAGGATGTATTTCAGTGATAATGAAACTTAAACTTAGTCACTTGCAGAAGGTAACATGCACTTTTCATTTGCTGTCTCATTACTTACTGCTCCCACTGGTGTCCTAGCTCTGCTGCCTGTTTTCCTTTCAGTTATTTCCATTAATGATGCTGATGTCCTCCAAATGAATCCAGAATGTTTTCCTCCAAAAGGCAGCCTCCTTTTTTTCAGACTGCTGAAAGAAAATCTTGTCCCATTGCTAACAACTGGTTAAAGTTTATATTCTGTATCTTTGAATGCGGCTTTTCTATACACTGGCAACCTTCTCTTTAAGATTAAAGTGGTCTTGCCCTGGCTTATGTGGTTCAGTGGATTGAGTGCCAGCCTGCTAATCAAAGGGTCGCTGATTCAATTCCCAATCTAGATCATATGCCTGTGTTGTGGGCCAGGTCCCCGGTGGGGGGTGCCCAAGAGGTGACCGCAGACTGATGTTTCTCTCCCTTTCTTTCTCTCTCCCTTCCCCTCTCTAAAATGAATAAATAAATCTTTAAAAAAAAAAGAAGTCAAACTCACAAAAACCTAGAGTAGAATGGTGGTTTTCATGGCTGAGGGGTGGGGTAAATGGAGAGATCTTGGTCAAAGGGTACACTTTGAGTTACAGTATGAATAAGTTCTGGGGGGTCTAATGTACAGAATGGTGACTATAGTTAACAATACCATGTGGTATACTTGAAATTTGCTACCAGATCTTAAGTGTTCTCACCACACATACATACACAAAGGTAACTGTGTGGGGCGATGGATATGTTAATTAACTTGATTGTGGTAATCAAATCACCATATATACATATATCAATTAGATGATCATGTATACTTCATATATATGTATGTGTATATGTGTGTACATGTATGTGTGTGTATATGTGTGTGTACACACACATACTTTTATTTGTCAATTATACCTCAATAAACCTGGAGGGGAAAAGTGGTTCTTCTGTCCTAGTGCATAAGAAGCCTTACAACTTAATCTTTTCCCCACCAGAGACTCTTTTTCAATTCTATGATCCTCAAGAGAAGTTCAAGATAGAATACCTTGGGACAGCTACCTCTTGAGCTCTTTGAATCCATTAGAGCATCATAACTCTGACTTTATAAGAGGAAGACTTGCTGTGGCCCTTTGATCCTTGATTGTCGAAGGTGCTGACCATAGCTTTGACAATTAAGGTATTTGCCACCCATGCTACCACTGTTGAAGTAAGCATTCAGGGTGGGGCAAAAGTAGGTTTACAGTTGTTCATACGGAAAAATAATACAATAATTAATAAATAATAATACAAGAATAAACTCTGTTTTGTGTACTCACAACTGTAAACCTACTTTTGTCATTCACTGCCCTCCCCTACCCAGTATACCTCAATGTCATTCTATAATTAACCTATAAGACTTGGATAGTAGAGCATTAAGGCCAAAGTCAAGCTCCACTGCTCACCAGCTGTATAGTCCAGAGAAAACCACTAGCTTTTTGGTCTCAGTTTCTTCATGTGTAAAATAGGGATAATAACAATACTTATGATCCAGGATTGCAGTGAAGATCAAATAAAATAACATTAAGCAGTTAGTATCATAACTAGAATACAGTAAGTGAGCAATTGATAGTAACTATTAATTTCACTATTTTTACTACTGTTATTATACAATTATGGGTCTACCTCCCATTAATTCATCTAGGCTATCCATGAAAACAGTGAATAATGAATTCCATCTAAAAGCCACTTGCTCTAAAATATTTTATCAAAGTGTGTTCTGTCCATGGCCACAGCAAAACAGTAGTTTCAACTAAAGAACACAAATCCTAGTGACCTAAGAGATGGAAATTAAAGGGACAAGTTCCCCAACAGAAATAAGTTCTCCCTTATTTTATAGTTTTTTAAGCCAGAAGCCTGACTAGTGCTATTATGTTAAAACAATACTTTTCTGTTTCATTCTCTTCAGTTGTAAAGTCAGTAGCTCTTTAAATAATCCACTTTCATAACAAGCAATGTCAATCAACATAAACACCAACAGAGTCCCTTATATGAAAGTCTCCAACAATTCAATGGAAAAAACAAATTATTTTATAGAATAATGAGGAAAGGACACAAATGAGAAACGTGTATGAAGAAATATAGATGAGAAATGTACACAAGATCTTCATCTTTATTTATAATTAATCTTTACAGTTAATATTTATTTACAATTTTAAAATGTTTTTAAAAAATTTTAAATTAGAATTTACATTCAATAATATTTTGTGTTAGTTTCAGGTTTACAACATAGTGGTTAGAAAACAATATACTTTACAAAATGTTCTCCCAGATATTTCCAGTACCCAACTGGCTTCATACACAGTTACTACAATATTAATGACTACATTTTCTATGCTGTATTTTACATCCCTATGACTATTTTTGTAACTTCCAATCTGTGCTTCTCAATCCCTTCACCTTTTTCACCCAATCTCCCAACCCCCCTCACCCCTTGCAACCATCAGTCTGCTCTCTGTATCTATGAGTCTGTTTCTATTTTGTCCATATATTCTTTAGATTCCATATTTTATTTATAATTTTTATTGTGATCTCAAATGATGAGTTTTGCTCTTTGTCACATCTACTGCAAGGATAAAGACAGTTCTCAGCAATCAGACCGTCAATATCCCAGAAAATGTCAACATCACTTTGAAATTATTGTGAAGGGCCCCAGAGGCACCCTGCAGAGGGACTTCAGTCCCATCGGTGTGGAACTCAGTCTCCTTGGAAAGAAAAAAATAAGAGGCTCTGGGATGACAAGTGGTGGGGAAAAAGAAAGGAGCTGGCTATCGTTCGCACTTTGAAGTGAGAAATGAAAATATCCTTATTGACAATGATGTCAAAGTATACGTGGACACCCCAAGGGAATTAATGATTAAATCAATAATTAAAAGTAAACACAAACATCCATGGATTCAGTTATTCAGCAGATTAACCTAAAAACAGGCTTCCATATATATGAACAATTACTTTTTACAAGATTTAATGGAAGAGAAATTCCCACTAAAATTAGCAGCACCAAAATATGAAAAATTAGGAATGCTTTTATTTTAATTTTTTGGAGACAGAGAAACATCAATATGAGAAAAACATTGATTGGTTGCCTCCTGCACCCACTGTGACCAGGGACCAAACCCCAAACTCAGGTATGTGCCCTGACTGGGGACCAAATCTGAAACCTAGGCACATGCCTCTCAATTGGGGATTGAACCTGCTACCCTTCTGTTCACTGGACAATGCTCCAAGCAACTGAGACACACCAGCCAGGACTAGGAGTGCTTTTAATAAGAAATTTCAACATATATGCTTTGAAGTTTAAATCCTATAAAACAAAAACTTGACTTTTTCAAATAGACAAACATCTATGGTTCTTAGCATTTTCCAAGTCCATAAAGATGCCAGTTCTTTCAACGATACTAATTCAGCATGATCTCAACAGAAAAATCAGTAATTTTTTTAGAGTTAAATGATTTGATTATGAAGTCTATATAACCAGCTGGAATATTGCTAAGATAATGAGGGGGAGGATAGCCCTATCTGATATTAAGACATAATGTATATAAAGCATGTGTGATTCAAACAGCATGGCATATAAATAGTATGAAAGATGATCAATGAAGTAGTATAAAGAATTCAGAAATAGAATCAAGTTCATAAAGTAATGTTATATATGATAATGCTGGTATCTCAAATCAGGTCAATGCTCCATTCCCAGCCTCTTGTCTCTTATCTTTCCATATATGCAGGCAGCTAACTGTTGTTCTATCACTGAGAGCTTTTTTTTTTGGCAGGGGAGTTTTTTTTTTTTTTTTTTTTTTTTTAAATAACTGCAGAAGATTGCTCAGTGTATATGAAAGGTCAGAAAATGCTATGGAATCAGTGCTCCCAGTAGCAGCCTGCAACCACTGAGAGTTAGGAGTTTGTGGAGAAACCAGGTTCCTTCCTCTTAATATTGAACAATTCTGATGCAGTTTTACAGTTTCTCAGAGATTTGCATCATGAATGAGACCCAGATGCTCACAGCAGTAGCCTTCCCATTGACATACATTGTATTGGCTCTTTCCCTTCCCTTTTTTATTTTTCCACTCAGATACTTGTATTTCCTGGAGGCACATCTTAAATGAACTACTTGAACTCAAGTCTTTTTCTCTGAGTTTGCACCAGAAGAAAGCTACCTGAGATAGTTGGTACCAGAAGTGATCCTAGGACGTAGATTCTAAGAATGGGGTTTTGAAATTTGATCGCTCGATAGCCGTTTGATAACAAGGACCCTTTTTACAGCAGGAAGTGGAGTGATGATAATACCTGTGCCATTGTATTAACTAAGTCTCTCACCTATGGTGGATTCAAGTGGAAGGAGATGCAATGGCTTAGGTAAGAGCTCTCATTCTTGACAGTCCTGGAGCAATGATAAGTATAATAATTGTGAAATTGATGCCTATTTTAATGGCCATAGTATTCCTTTATGGTGGCTCAGATAAGCCAGCTATCAAGTTGGAATATATTATAAAACCCAGAAAGCCTCCATTTAAAGATGCCTTCACCTCCTGCAGCTGAAAGAAGGCAGACTGTGATGGAAATCAGGCCTAACACTCAGAGAGATGGGCATGTTAGAATGAATTCAGGGTGTAAGATTTAGAAAATCCACCAGCTGGATATGTTGCCTGAGAGGGTCTTGAGGACATCCCTTCACTAAAATCTGTAAGGAATGGGCTAATGAAAGGGGCACTGTCCCTTCTAAGTAGCTCACAGTAGTGTCTATCTTCTGTAGACCTGGGCTGATGCTGCTATAGAATTGGGCTTCCTAGGCCTCATTGGAAATGACAAGATTCCAGAATGGCATAGGCTATATGATGACATTTTACCACGGAAGGCAAAATCTGTGTAAGTAATGTAATGTTAATAAGGTTGGAATGTCAACCCAATAATCTTTGATCCACAGGAGTGTGCCAGGTCTAATAGAACACGATATTCCTATGAGAGAGATAGATGGGGAGCCAATGATGGTATAAAATGACTTTTGCATGCAAAAAGATTTCAGGGATGATGTTAGGTGCGACAGTGGAAAATCATGATCCCTCACCCAATCGCCAGACCTGAGTTAGTTCTCAGATCAAGATCCATTGACTGCAGTGGAAGCAGGATCACCTCAAGGGAAAACTTTGAAGGCAATAATAAATGTATTTATAAAACTCATTCCCCCACTCCTTCCTCAAATATTACTCAGATCTTGGAGAAACGTAGTTTTCAGCTCTTACTAGTGTCAAATATAGGGTCTGAGGTGAGAATGAGTACAAGGGGAAACAAAATGCTATCATGATCCTTCATTAATGTGGGGGCCTATGGGAGCAAGGTGACAAACCAATTACTGGAACAAATCTCTCTCATAAACTATGCAAAGTTTGGCAGACATGCTTGTTGTCATTTTTCTAGTCCTTCACTGAAAAATCAATGAACGTACTTAGCAGATTGCAGGATGCTTTCACTGGTTCCCTGATAAATGGAGTAAGGGTCATTAAAACAATGAAGGCCAAGCGAAAGTTCCTTAAACTGCCTCCTCCACCCACATAGAAGCACTAAGTAATGAAGCCAGTTGCAGAGATAATGATTACTTTAAGGAGTTAAGAATGGTGGTCCATATTATATTCTCATTTAAAATCTTTGTGTGGCCACTGAAAAAAAGCCTACTGGTTACAGCAGTTGTTTGTTCTGTAGACCACAGAGGTGCACTGTTCACATCATCCTTTAGGTGAATCCACTGCCATGGAGCATGGCTGATCATCAGCTTCCATTTTCACACTTATTTTCTTTTTCAATTTCAGTTGACATACAATATTATATTAATTTCAGGCATACAACATAGTGATTATATGTTTCTACAACTTACAATAGATCACCCAGATAAGTTAGAACCTACTTGACACCATACATAATTATCACAATACTACTGTCTATATTTCCTATGTTGTACTTTACATCCCCATGAAAATTTATATATGCCAATTTGTACTTCTTAATCCCTTCACTTTTTTTTTTGCATTTCTTTTTAAGTGTATTTTATTAATTATGCTATTATAGTTGTCTCACTTTTTTTCTTCTATTTCTCTCCCTCTGCCCTGTACCCCACCGCCTTCCCACATTCTGCCCCCTTAGTTCATGTCCATGGGTCATACTTATAAGATCTTTGGCTTCTTCATTTCCTATACTATTCTTAACCTCCCTCTGTCTATTTTGTGCCAATTATGCTTCTTATTCCCTGTACCTTTCCCCCCATTCTCCCTACCCTTCCCCACTGATATCCCTCCCTGTGATCTCCATTTCTGTGATTCTGTTCCAGTTCTAGTTGTTTGCTTAGTTTTTGTTTTTTTGGTTCAGTTGTTGATAGTTGTGAATTTGTTGTCATTTGCTTGTTCTAGTTTTGCTCTTATTCTATTTCTTAGATAAGTCCCTTTAACATTTAATATAATGAGGAATTGGCGATGATGAACTCCTTTAACTTGACCTTATCTGGGAAGCACTTTATCTGCCCTTCCATTCTAAATGATAGCTAAATGATAGCTGGGTAGAGTCATCTTGGATGGAGGTCCTTGCTTTTCATGATTTTGAATACTTCTTTCCAGCCCCTTCTTCCCTGCAAGGTTTCTTTTGAGAAATCAGCTCATAGTCCTATGGGAACTTCTTTGTAAGTAACTGTCTCCTTTTCTCTTGCTGCTTTTAAGATTCTCTCCTTATCTTTAATCTCAGGTAATGTAATTATGACGTGCCTTGGTGTGTGCTTCCTTGGGTCCAACTTCTCTGGGACTCTCTGAGCTTCCTGGATCTCCTGGAAGTCTATTTCCTTGGCCAGGTTGGGGAAGTTCTCCTTCATTATTTTTTCAAATAAGTTTTCAATGTCTTGTTCTTCCTCTTCTCCTTCTGGCACCCCTATGATTCAGATGGTGGTATGTTTAAAGTTGTCCCAGAGGTTCCTAAGCCTCTCCTCCTTTTTTTGAATTCTTGTTTCTTCATTCTATTCTGGTTGGATGTTTATTTCTTCCTTTTGTTCCGAATCGTTGATTTGAGTCTGTTTCCTTCCCTTCACTGTTGGTTCCCTGTATATTTTCCTTTATTTCACTTTGTATAGGCTTCATTTCTTCCTTTATTTTCCGTCCGTACTCTATCATTACTGTGAGCATCCTGATTACCAGTGTTTGGAACCCTGCATCTAATAGTTTGGTTATCTCCTCATCACTTAGTCCTTTTTCTGAAGTTTCGATCTGTTCTTTCTTTTGGGCCCTATTTGTTTGTCTTGGCGCACCTGTTGCATTGTAAGGGGCAGAGCCTTAGGTATTGGGGGGGCAACCCACTTGGCTGCGTTGTGGTGCTGTCTGTGGGGGAGGGGTCAGAGAGAGAACATTGTCCCTTGCTCAGCTTTTGCCTCACTTTCAGTCACTGCCCCCAGCTACCCACAAGTGAATTGCGCCTTTCTGGTGCCGATTCCCCGGTGAGTGGGTCTGCGTATATTCTAGGACCGCACGGGTCCCTCCAGTGGACTCTCCTGTGAGACTGGAAATTTCTCCCACCACCACAACCCTCACAGGTTTTTACAGCCAGAAGTTTTGAGGCTTTATTTCCCCAAGCTGGAACCCTGGGTTGCACATTCTGTCTCACTCCCCAGTTGTTCCTCCCAGCCTATCCACACTTGAACGGGGGAGTGCCTGGGCGCCGGCCACCGCCTCGCTCACCCCATCTGCCTGCCAGCCGCCGCCGCCTTGCCACGTCCTCTCCACCCCAGCTGCCCTTCTCCGCCCCACCAGCCAGTCTGGGTGAATGTTTCTTCTTTAACTCCTCGATTGTCAGCCTTCCATAGAGTTCGATTTTCCGGCAGTTGTGGTTGTTTTCTGTTTCCAAAGGGGCTGTTGGCCTTCTTTTGATTGTGCGAGTGAAACCGGAAAAGCCGGCGCTTGGGCTGCCTGTCACCTAGCGGACCCAATAAGCAAAGACAGGGATGGAATGTTTATGGGCGCTTTATTCAGATGGCCAGCACTCTGAGGAGACAGTGGGTTTGTACCTTAACAGACCGGCTTACATTTCCTTTCAAGCCAGCCTTTTTGTAACAGAGAACAAAGTGCGGTGAGGGGTTTGGCATTCAGGGAAAATTAGATTTAAAAACAACTGCAGCATTCCCGTGCTGGGCAGTTAGCTGTGCCCCAGGTGGGTGCCTGCCTCTCCCTGGAACACAATGGCTTGGATACCACCTAGATTGCTAGTGGTCTCTTGTGGAGGACAAAGGTCAGTTGCTGCGGTCTCTCGCAGTCAGGGTAGGCCGTGCCTGCAGGTCTTGAAACAGGAGCTTCTCACATGCATTAACTACTAGGCTTATTAACTCTTACCTTAAACTAAAACTTTCCCACTTTTGAGTCTCCCGTCATGAGGAGGCAGAGCGTATCTACCTACACCTCCATCTCGGCCAGAAGCCTTAATCCCTTCACTTTTCTTACCCATCTCCCATGCCCCTTCCCATCTGGCGACCATCAATTTGTTCTCTATGAGTTTGTTTCTGTTTTGTTTGTTCATTTATTTTGTTTTTCAGACTCCACATATTAGGGAAACCGTATGATATTTGTCTTTCTCTGTCGGACTTTATTTCACCTAGCATAATACACTCTGGGTCCGTCCATGTTGTTGCAAGTGGTAAGATTTCATTCTCTTTTATGGTTGCGTAATATTCCATTTTATATTTGTGCCACACCTTCTTTATCCATTTGTCTCTCAGTGGACACTTAGGTTGCTTCCATATCTTGGTTATTGTAAATAACGCTGCAATGAACATAGGGGTACCTTTATCTCTTTTGAATTAGTGTTTGGATTTCTCCAGATAAATACCCAGAAGTAAAATTGCTGGGTCATACGGTAATTCTATTTTTAATTTTTTGAGGAAACGTCATATTCTTTTCCATAGTGACTGCAGCAGTCCACAATCCCACCGACAGTGCACGAGGCTTCCCTTTTCTGTACGGCCTCTTTTTTTTTCTTTCTCTTTTTTTTTTACATTTTTGTCATTGTTGTTCAAGTACAGCTGTCTCCATTTCCCCCTCCCTCTTCCCCCACCGCATTGACGCCCACCTCCCCACCCTTAACCCTACCACTCTTTGGCTTTGTCCATGGGTCCTTTCTATATGTTTTTTTGACGACCCTTCCCCTTCTTTTCCCTGTTATTCTCCTCGCCCCACCCCTCTGGTTACTGTCAGTTCTTCATTTCAATGTCTCTGGTTATATTTTGCTTGCTTGATTGGTTTGTCAATTAGGTTCCACTTACCGGTGAGATCGTATGGTATTTGTCTTTCACGGCCTGGATTATTTCACTTGGCGTAGTGCTCTTCAGTTCCATCGATGCTGTCACGAAGGGTAGGAGCTCCTTCCTTTCTGCTGCGTAGTATTCCGAGGAGGACATACCGAGGGCCCAGAGCCGTATGAAAGGATGCTCAGCATCACGAGCGATCAGAGAGATGCAAATTAAAATCACAATGAGAGACCACTTCACACCGATCAGAATGGCCATCATAAACGAACCAACAAACAGCCAGTGGAGGCGAGGTTGTGGAGAAAAGGGAACGCTAGTGCGATGCTGTTGGGAGTGCGGACTGGTGCAGCCACTGTGGAAAAGAGTGTGGAATTTCCTCAAGAAACTAAAACTGGAACTGCCATTTGACCCAGCAGTTCCACGGCTAGAATCATATCCTAATACCCCCGAAACACCAATTCAAAAGAACCTGTGCACCCCAATGTTCATAGCAGCACAATTTACAGTAGCCAAGTGCTGGAAGCAACCTCAGTGCGTGTCAGTAAATGAGTGGATCAAAAAACTACGGTACCTTTATATATCCTCACTCTTAACTTCCATAGTTCCACCAGTAGCTCCCTCAAGACAACCTCGGCATTATTAAAAGCACATGCCTGGACACTCCTTTGGCTTCCACTCATCACTCAATTCCAAAGCCATTTGCACATTTTGATGTATTTGTTCCAGCAACATCCCACCTGTCAGTCCCGAAATCTTTGTTAGTTCGTCCAGGCTGCTGTCACAAAATACCACAGACTTGGTGGTTTGCACAATAGAAATTAATTTTCTCACAGTTCTAGAAGTAAGAAGTCTAAGACCAAGATTCCTGCTGATTTGCTTTCTGGCGAGAGCTCTCTTCCCGGCTTGCAGATGACGGCCTTGTCGTTGTGTCCTCATATGGCTTTTCCTGGGTGGGTGAGTATGCATGGGGAGGAGGTTAGTGGAGGTGGGGGGAAAGGGGGAGGGGGGAGAGAGAGAGTGAGAGTGAGAGCGAGTGTCTGGGTGTCTCTTTCCATGAGGACACTAACCCTGTTACATCTGGGTCTTACCCTTATGACGTCATTTAACCTTAGTGACTTTCTTAGAAGGCCTGTCTCCAAATACAGCCACACTGGGGATTAGAACGACAACATGTGAACTTGGGGAGACAGAAGTATTCAGGCTCTAACAGCTAGTGATGTTGAACATCTTGTCCTGTGCTTTTTGGCCATTGGTAAATCTTCCTTTGGAGAAATGTGTATCTGTCTATTCAAGTCCTTTTCCCATTTTTGAAATGGGTTGTTTGTTTTTTCTTGTTGAGTTGTAGAAGTCTTTATATATCCTGGATATTGATCCCTTATCAGGTGTAAGATTTGCAAATATTTTCTCCCGTTCTGGGAATTGTCTTTGATCCCTGCAGCCTTTTGTTGCACAAAAGCTTTGATTTGGATGGGGTCTAATTCATCTACTTTTATCTTTTTGTGTCTTGGCCAAGAAATCATCACCAAATCCAATATCATGAAGATTATCCCTCTCTTGCCTTTGAAGTGTTTTAATTTTTTAGCACTTAAGTTTATGATTTTGCTCCCTTTTGAGTTAATTTGTGTAAGGTAACACTCCACCTTCATCCTTTTTCATGTGGTATTTACCCTTATGTGAAGTAATAGGATACATGCACGTGCCTAGAGAGAGAGCGGGGCGGGGAGCGATCTGTCCCCAGTTCCCAGCACAGAGCTTCTAAAAGCCTTGTAAATTCCTAAGTGATAAGAACACTAGGAGCATCTCTTATTCTAATATTTGGGTTTGGCCCATCCCTGACAGAGCTCCTGAAACCCTTGTAATTTTCTAATGGGTAAGAGCACTCAGAGCATCTTGTTTTAATATTTGCCTTTGACTCTGTTTCTGGCACGGGGCTTCAAAAATCCTTGTAAATTTCTAAGTGATAAGAGCACTAGGAGCATCTTTTGTTCTAATGAGGTAACTCTAGGTGGGCTCCTAGATAGCTCCTGGATGGGAGCTGGTTACCAGAAAATCAAAAAAAAATGTGTAGAATTTTGAGCCCTATCCCCATTCTCTAGAGAGGGGAAGGGGGCTAGAAACAGAGGAAGCCTCCATACAATCTCAGTAGCAGGAAGTTGGAGAGCTTCCAGGTGGTGAACCCATCCACATCAGGAGGGTGACACACCCGCATTTTATGGGCACACAAGCTCCTATGCTTGGGATTCTCCCAGACCTCACATCAATGGCTCTCTGTCCATCTGGCTGTTTATCTGTCTTCTTTATCATATCCTTTAATAGATTCGTAAATGTAAATAAGTGTTTCCCTGAGTCTGGTGAGTTGCTCTAGCAAATTAATCAAACCCAAGGACAGGTCATCGGAACCGCCAGTTGATAGCCAGTTGTTCAGAAGCACAAGTGGTAACTTGGCCTTTCAATCAGGATCTGAAGTTCGTGTGTGTGTGTGTGTGTTGGGAACCGTCCTGCCTGGTTTCAGGGCCTGTAGCGTCACCGACAGGCGAGAGGGCCCCAAGGCTGGAGCTGAGCAAGGAGGCCTTGGGAAAACAGGCCGCTGAGGAGACAAAACCTGCCCGCGTGTCATCCCTCACATCACCCTGCTTGGCCTCGGACGGTAAGACCCCTCGATGGTAGGGGCAACCTAAGACAGGCATAGTCACATAGGGACCATCAGGGAAGGACTTGGGGGGCACAGAGAAGGGGCCAAAAGACCCTCAAAGTCTCCTTATCTCTTGGCTGCTCTGCTCCACCCTCCTGACCCAGTCAGGGAAACAATACTAAAGGCAGTGCAGCCCTAAACTGGACTGGGCGGTTCCCTGGGGACAATGAGGCCTGGAAAAGGAATGCCTGAGATCCTTTGAAACTTATTTTGCTAAGAATGGTGTCCTGGCATAGGATAAGATTAGTTTCCCAGCTTTCAGTGAGGAATGATCACCAGCCTGTGTGCCAGACCCTGGCCTGAGGCAAATCTCTGTGTTCCTTCGGCTGTTATCTGTGATCTCTGTCTGTTTTCTGTAAACGTCGCCTTTAGGCATTGATGAACTTTGCACAGATGCTGTATACCCCAGTGCATGTTGTTCTCTACAAAAGCCACTCCAAGAGAAGGGTACGGGGAATTCTCCACTAGAAGGAATCACCACCCTCTTTTCCTGGCAGAATGAGTGTCTGGAATGACTTAGTACCTCATCTGTGGCTGTTGGGGGGGACTCTGCGGGACGGAGGACACCCCCGCCCCACCCCCCGCCGCGTGTGTGATGTATGTGTGTGTGTGTGTGTGTGTGTGTGTGTGTGTAGGGGGGAATCTTGTGGGACAGAGCCTTTTTAAAAAAGATTTTACTTCTTTATTTTTAGAGAGAGGGGAAGGTAAGGAGAAAGAGAGGGAGAGAAACATCAATGTGTGGTTTCCCCTTGCACGCCCTCTCCTGGGGACCTGGCCCGCAACCCAGGCATGTGCCCTGACTGGGAACTGAACCGGAGACCCTTTGGTTCACAGGCCGACATTCAGTCCACCGAGCCCCACCAGCCAGGGCAGAACTGAGCCTTTCATCTGTGGGATCTGCTGCTATCTCTGGGAAGATAGTGTCAAAATTGAGTTGAATTTTAGGACACCCTACTGCTGTCTCAGAGAATTGCTTGGTGTGGGGGGGAAAAGCTACCACACAGTTGATGACTGGAAGTGAAATGTGCTGTGCGAGATGTGAAGAAGACGCAGGGAAGAACGGTCATATCAGGAAAGAACTGGGTTTTTCCTTAATCGGGAGGTAGACTGAACTGAATTTTTCCTTTGCATTTTTCCAGAACCATTTTTTGAAAAGTGTGTGCTTTTCCCATTGAATGGTCTTGACATCTTTGTTGAGAATCTAACATGAACGTAGGTGAGGGTTTATTCCTTTGATCTTTATTCTGTTCACTTGGTCTATACACCTGTCCTTAGGAGAGTTCGATACCATTTTGATAACTGCAGCTTTTGTAGTATGTTTTGAAATCAGTGTATGTTCCTCAGATTGCTTCTTCCTTTTCAAGGTTGTTTGCACTATCCCGATTTGAATTGAGAGTGTATGTGAATTGCAGGATGGGTCGTTCTGTTGTTTCAAAAAGTGGTATTTGGATTTTTATGAGGATCGCATGGAGTCTTAGATTGCTTCGGGTAGTGTTGTCACTTTAATAATACTATGTGTTATTTCCAGTCTATGAGAATGCATTTATATATGTCTCCTTTAATTTCTTCAGCAACGTTTTGTAGTGTTCAGTGGACAGACTTGTACCTCCCTGCATCAATTTATTCCCAAGCACTTATCTCTTTTTGAATCTATTGTAAATGGAATTGTTTTCTTATTTTCCTTTTCAGATTGTTCATTGTGAGTAGGGTATCCAAAAGCAACTTATTTTGTCTGTAGATTTGTATCCCGCAACTTTACCGAATTTGGGTATGAGTTTGGTAGGATTTTTGTGAACTCTTTGGGGTTTACAGCAGACAGGATCATGTCATCTGCAACCAGAAATAATTTCATTTATAGTTTTCCACTTGAATGCATTTTCTCCCTTTTTCTTGCGTAATTGCTCTGGCTAGAGCTTGTAATACTGTGTTGATTACAAGTGGCAAAACCAGGCATTCTCTTTTTGCTGCTGATCTTAGGAACGCTTTTACATCTTTCCATCAGTGAGTTGATGTTAGCTGTTGGTTTTTCACGTTGAGAATGTTTTTTCTTATTTCTAGTTGGCGGAGTTCTTTTACTTAAGAAAGGGTGTTAAATTTTGTCAGGTGCTTTTCTCTATCAATTGGAATGGTCAAGTAAGTTGACTTTTTCCTTAATTCTGTTAATGAGGTGCACGTACTGATTGATTGTCATGGATTGGACTCTTCCTGACCTCCAGGAATAAAACCCACTTCATGAGGGTGTGCAATCTGTTAACATGCTACTAAAATCTGTTGGCTACTGTTTTGTTGAGGATTTTCATCAATATTCATAAGAGAGATTATTTTGTAGTCTTTGTTTCTTGAAGCGTCTTTGGTTTCAGGGTCACAGTAATGTTGGGCACATGGAATGAGTTAGAAAATAGCGTCTTCTCCTCAGTTTTTGAAGGATTTTGAGAAGGATTGGCTTTAATTGTTCTTTAAATGTCTGGTAGAATGCACCTACTAGTGAAGCTATCTGGTCGTACCTGGACGTTTTGTTATTGGGAGTTTGTTTTTTTAAGAACAGATTCTAGGTCCTTTCCAGTTATAAGTGGGCAGCTTTTTGAAAAGATTCCGTCTTGGTAGGTTGTGTGTTTTTATGAATTTGTCCACTTCATGTAGGCTTTTCACTTTGTTACCATATAATGTTTATATTATTCTCTTCTAACCATTTCTTTTTCTGTAAAATCAATAATGTCCCCATTCTATTTCTAATACTGATGATTTACTCCTCCTCTCATTTTTTTCTTAGTTAGTCTCACTTGAGCTTGTCAATTGTATTGACTTTCAAGAGAACTATTGGTTTTGTTGATTTTTCTCTATTGTTTTTCTATTCTATATTTTACTGATTACTCTGATCTTTATTTTTTAACCTTCTGATGGCTTTGAATTTAGTCTGCTCCACTTTTTCTAGTTTCTTAGAGTGTAAACTTAGGTTATTAATTTGAGATCTTGAAAGGTAAGCATTTGCAGCTACAAATACATCTCTTGCACTGTTTTGGATGCATCTTAAAAATTTCGGTAGGTCGTGTTTTTGTTCTCGATCACCTCAAGGGACTTTTGGACTTCCCATGTGATTTATTCTTTGTATCACTGGCTGTTCAAGATTATGTTATATAATTTTCATATATCTGTAGATTTTCGTGTTTCAATCTGTTGAATTCTACCTTCATTGGCAAAGATACTTTGTATGTATTTCTGTATTTTAAAACGTATTAAGAACTGTTTCATGGTCTAACGTTTATTCTAACGTAGGGAATGTTCCGTGAGCACTATTTTTAAAATTCATCTATTGATTTGAGAGACAGAGAGGAAGAGGGTGGGAGGGGAGTGGGGGGGAAAGAGAGAGAGACACACACACACACACACCCCATAATTTGTTGTTCCACTTATTTATGCATTCATTGGTTGATCTTTGTATTGACTGGGGATCGAACCTGCAACCTTGATGTCCTAGGATGATGCTCTAAGCAACTGAGCTACCCCGCCAGGGTTCCATGAGTAGCATTAAAGGATGTGTATTAGGACCTCTGATTTCTAGTTTCACATATAAGGAGCATGGAAGTCACCTCTCTCTATCCTAACAAGTAAAAAGATAAACAGACTGAAACATCAACAACATATGTAAGATCTGAAAAAGAGGTGAGAACACCGGGCAAACTCCTGCCCCTAGGATAGGAGAGACAGGCAGGCGATTACAGAGAGTTCTAGCTCATCAGAACAGAGACTCATGAGTGGAAACCAAAGCAGAATCGTGTTTTGGGAAAGAAAAACCTGAACTATAGTCGAATCATTGCCGGCGGCTCAATGTGGACAGCTTCTCAGAGTTAAAAAACTTCAGGGGACCCAGTTAAAGGGGAGTCACACACTTTTGTGAGTTTTACCTACAAGACCGTGTCGAGGATCTACCAGTAAATATTAGCGAAAAAAACCGTCATGGTTCAGGGTGGGGGTGGAGATTAATTCAGAAATATGCCAGAGAATTCTGTTCTTCTTCACAAGACCTACCCCCAGAACTAACTAGTTAACAAGAGTCTAACATGTTTGGCTACTAGCAGAGCCCAAATGACCGGGGGGAAAGGAAATACGCAGTACAGTCATCTCTTGCTTTCCACGTGGGAGAAGGAAAATACCCTGCTTCAGTCTACTGTAGCCATCTTTAACTGAAGGGGGAAGAAGAAAAAACAAACATGAGAAACACTGCGAATTTCCCTGTCCAGAGGTATAGGCTCCCTAAAGGACTGAGACCTAATCGTAGGACTATGCAATGACTACCCACACGTTACCACACTTTATGGCCAGGAATGAAGGAAAAATTACAAGGCATGCCCGAAGGGGAAAACAAAAACAATTTGGAAGAGACAGAGCAAGCCTGAGAACCAGGGAGGGATGTTGGGATGATGAGACCTGGACTTGAAAGCAGCTATGATTGCTGTGCTGAGGGCTCTAATGGATAGGTAGTCAGCATACAAGAACAGATGTCAGGTAAGCAGCGAGATAGAAAGCCTAAGAAAGAAGAGAAAAAGGCATGCTAGAGGTGAAACCACTGTGGCACAGATGAATAATGCCATTGATGAGCTTACTGGTAGACTTGGCATGCTGGGAAAGCGTCTCTGAGCGATGGGATATAGCGATAGAATTGCCCAAAGCTAAAAAGCAAAGAGAACAAAGACTTAAAACAGTATAGGATAACCAAGGACTGTGGGGCTGCTACCAAAGGTGTGATCGACATGTAATGGTACTGTTAGAAGGAGAAGAAAGAGAGAAAGAGAAGGAAATGTTTGAAGCAATAATGATCAAGAAAAAAAATTGATGTTAAGCCGCAAATAAAAGATCAAGAAGAAAATCCTGAAAGAATTCAAGAAGAGGGAGCACCTTGTGTATAGAGCAAGAAAAATAAGATTTATATCTGAATTCCCCTCAGAAAGAAGAAAGTGAAATCGAAAATGTCGACAGAAAAGAAAAATACCACCAACCTGTAATTCTGTGTCCCCTAAAATTATCCTTCGGAAGTGAAGGAGAAATACATACTTTCTCAGACAAACAAAAATGGAGAAAATGTTTTGCCAGGCAACCTGCCTTGCAAGAAATGTTTAGAAAGAAGGAAAAGTAATAAAGATCACAAACTCAGATCTACATAAAGAGAAGATGGAAAAAGTAAAGGTAAACACACACACAGAAAACAAAAACTAAAGAAGAATATGTATTTTTAAATGTTATGTATTTGTCAATCCCAGGTGTATTCGTCTCCTGTTGGGTAGAGAGTTCTGTGTATCTCTGTTCGGTCCAATTGGCTCAAGTCCTATTGCCTTTTCAGTCTTCTGTCTCATCAAATATTTATAGCGGTATGCTGAAGTACCCAACTATTTTTATAAAACTGTATTTCTCTCTTCAGTGCTCTCAGTGTTTGCTTCATATACTCTAGAACTCTGGTGCTTGCTACACATGATTATGTTTATTAAATATTCCTGGTGAATTTACCCTCCTATAAGTACATAACATTCTACTTTGTCTCTTTGTACACGTTTTCCCTGACCCCTTGGAGTGTATTTATCACAGTTGGTTCATAGTCTCTGTCTAATAAGTCTGATGTCTGGGCTCCATTGCAGATGGTTTCTGTCAGCTTATTTTGTTCTTTCAAATGAGCCACGGTTTACTGTTTTGTATGTTTTGTGATTTGTTTTTGGTTGTTGAAAATTGGGCCTTTTATTATTAAAATGCGGTAACTCCGGAAATTATTTTCATCCTGCTCATGCTTTTTAAAAACATGATTGTTAAAAGTCATTGGAGACTTTTTCAAAGAAAATTTTTAAACACTCTTCTGGGTTATAGAGGCTCACTGAAGACTCTGCTCCTTGGGCTCTCCTTGTGCGTATGTGTTCACAGAGGTTCCAGTGAATTCCTGAAGCAACCCGAAGATGGCTTATTCTCGATGAGGCCTTGCCTTGGTTGCTTGGTTGCTGTAAACCTTTGGTTATTTTTCCCCCTGACCTCCTATAAAATTGGTTCAGATGGCTTCTAGTTGGGTTTTTGCTTTGTTTTGCTTTTCCTTTACTGTAGAAGAATGAAAGCTTGGAGCTTCCTAGTCTGCCATTTTTGCTGATGTTGCTCTGAATACAAAACTTTTCAGAGCTGCTTGATTTCACAAAACGACACACAGAGTAATTCATTAAAACCCAAAAATTGTTTTAAGACTACCATTTAGCAAAATATGGTCATGTTGCCTTTCTTTTTTTTTTTTTGCCATAGAGAATGGTATGAATTACAGCTATTGCAAATTCTATTAAAACGTCTGTCATTCACATAGATAGCCCAACCCCGTTATACATATCCTGTTTTGCTTGGCACCGTGTATCGTGTGCTGTCTTTCGTACTGCAATAGCAGTAGAACCTAATTCTCCTATACATATACCATTGCTTATTGATATTAATTAATTAATTATTAATTTATTATAAAATACGAATTTATATTCTGTCCCGTGATATTCTTTGTTAAAAGATTTTCTTTATTTACTCTTAGAGAGAGGGGAAGGGAGGGCGAAAGAAAGGGAGAGAAACATTGATTGGTTGCCCCTCGTCCGTGCCGCGACCGCGGACCGAGCTTGCAACCCAGGCACGTGCCCCGACTGGGAATCAAACCAATGACCTTTGGCTTTGGGGAACGACGCTTAACCTACTGAACCACACCAGTCAGGGCTGGCTCATGATATTCTTAGGAATCATACTGATTTTACAGTTATGATTAGTTTAAAATCTCACAAAGTTTTTCAATGAGAGAACAATTGATGAATCGGCCTCCAGGTGTCTCCACAGTCTACATGCATATTGAACACCCATACACTTAGCAGCCTCCTTCCTCCACTCAGAATAACCCCATTACCCTCCCTGAAGCAGAAGATAATGTAAGTTGGCGCAAGTTTTGACAGGTGAGACACACAAAAGAATTCACAAAGAATTTTTTTTTCCTGACTTTGGGGTTTTTGTGTTTGTTTTTTTTTTCCAATTCAAGAAGAATTTTGACAGGGTGAACATACAGACATGATTACTCGAAAGTAACTGATTTCTGCCCTGAACAGCGTGGCTCATTTGTTCGGTCGGCATCCTGAAAAGTGAAAGGTCTTTGGTTCGATTGCCAGTCAGGGCAAGGGTACGTGCCTGGGTTGAAGGTTCGGTCCCTCGTCAGGGCGCAGCCGACCGAGGTTCCTCTCGCACGTCATTGCTTTTCTCTTTCTCCCTCCCTTGCCCCTCTCGAAAAATAAATAAATAAACTTTTTTAAAAAAAGAAAGAAAGAAAATATATAGGAAACAGGTAGCAAACAACTAATTCATTTCTGTATTCTCTCTGTGTCTAGAGGGAACAATCCTTTTCAGACCCTTCAGATCCGCTATGAATTTAGGCAACATTTTACATAGTGGCTTTCCTGGCTATACATCTTCTAGGACCTGAATGCTAAAAGCCGCTAAAGCATCTTTCAAATATTACCATCCTTGTACCATCCCACTCCGCACAGATACCGTCACAACTAATATTTTCTAGTCATACAAAATATAAATGGTTAATTGACGATTACTCTTTCCCAAATGGCCAAACCTTTATGTGTTCCACTTTCCAAAAATCCTTAATACACATCTAATGTTTGAATTAATAAAATTTTTAACCCCTCCCACTACAATGAGTTCCATTCATCTTTATACCTTGTATAAATTACTTCTTTTCTTAAAGTTAGGTTTTTTCATCATGGCCACTTCATTTCACTGAGGTGAAGGCATCCTTATCAGTGTGCAAATATTCCACCCTGCACTGATGTTGAAAAAAAGTCCTCCAGTGTTGTCGAACACACATTTAATCTTGTTAATTTCTGCTGCATAGCATTCCACTGTGTATCGTACTTCTTTTCTACATGTTACTGTGTGTGATACTCTTCCCAGCTAAAATATATGATCCATAAGAGAAGAAATCAGGTGCCACAGGTTATTCTTGGCAACTTCCCTCTATGGAGTTGAGTGCGTTCACATTCGGTTGAATGTTGAAATGCCTTTTGAAAAGGTGTAGATGTGTGAGGGAAGTTAATGATCAGACTGAGTCGAAAAGAAGCGGAAGTCAGAACTTGTATACCGTATTAACTGTCCAAGGTATACTTAAGCATTGCAACACGATACGTAAATATCAAGAGTGCAGCTTGATGGGTTTTGATTTGTAACCACGACCCTATCTTCGTTTGTTTGGGCTAGTATACAAAAATAGCCTGGATGGGGTGACTTCTAAACGAGAGACCTTTATTTTTCACACTTCTGCAGGCTGGAAGTCTCAGTTCCAGGCCCCTCAGATTCAGTGTCGGGCGAAAACCGCTTCCTGGTTCACAGAGGGCACCTTCTTCCTGTAACCGCACATGGCAGGAGGAGTGAGGGATCCCTCTGGGGCCTCTTTTCTAAAGCCACTGATCCATTCATGAAGCTCTGTCCTCCTGACCTAATCACTCCCCAAAGGCCTCACCTCCTAATACCACCCTCTACAGGCTTAGGATCTCAGCTGATGAATTTGGCTGGGACACAAACATTCAATCTGTAGCACACCCCAGTCAAGAGACACAAGTTTTCCTTCACTCCAGAAGGTTCCCTCCATTCTCCCATTTCCACATCAAAAACCCACCTATTTAAGTTCTATTCCCACAACTGGTTTTGGGCTCTTCTAGAAGATCATACAAATTTAATCGTATATTAAGTTTCTTTGGTCCTGCTTCTTTCTATCATCAGCAGCAGCATCATGTCTGTGGAACCATCCACGTTCTTTCAAATATCAGAAGTTCACCAACAATGAAATAACAGGAACAGAAATTAGGGGGGAAATCCCATTTACCATAACAACAAGAAACATGAAATATTTAGGAATAAAGTAAACCAAGGAGGCAAAGACCTAAACTCAGAAAACTATACAACCCTGAGTTCTGGCCAAGATGGAGGCGTAGGTAGATACGCCTCGCTTCCTCGCACAACCCAAAGGAGGATGACAACCAATTTAACGTCTAACTGTGCAAATACTCCACACCTTAAAAACCCAAACCAGCCAGAACTGCCAGAAAGTCTAAAGTGTATGGAAGTCTGACAGCCAAGGACTTAAAGAAGAAAATTCATCCAGGCTGGTAGGAGGGGCAGGAGGGGCGAGACGGGAAGCTGGGGCAGAGAGGGCACAAGGCAAGACAGCAGCTGGTGGAGCAGGCCGTCCTACATTCACGTGTGGATAAGCCAGGAGGACAACTGGGGTGGGAGACAGACCGAACAACGCAGGGTTCCAGCTCAGGAAGCTAAAGCCTCACCACCTCTGGCTGTAAGAAACCTGTGGGCATTGCGGCGGTGGGAGAAACTCCCAGTGTCACAGGAGAGTCCGTGACAGAGGCCCACAGAATCCTGGAATGTCCACAAGCCCACGCACCCGGGAATCAATACCTGAAAGGGCACAATCCGCTTGTGGAAGCGAGGGAAGTGACAGAAAGCAGGGCGAGAGCCGGGCAATGAGCATTGTTCCCTCTCTGACCCCTGCCCCGCTATACAGTACCCCAATGCAGCTAAGCGGGTTGCCCACCCAATACCGAAGTCTCTGCCTCTTACAATGTAACAGGTGCGCCAAGACAAAGAAATACGGCCCAAATGAAAGAACGGGTCACATGCTCAGCGTCATTAACCATCAGAGAGATGCAAATGAAAAGCACAATGAGGTACCACTTCACCCCAGTCAGACTGGTCATCATTAGTAAGTCAACAAACAATGAGTGCTGGAGAGGGTGTGGAGAAAAGGGAACCCCAGTACAGTGTTGGTGGGAATGCAGACTGTCACAGCCCTGTGGAGAGCAGTATGTGGATGCCTCAAAAAGTCAAAAATGGGTCTGCCTTTTGACCCAACGATGCGACTTCTGAGAATATACCCCAAGAATCCCGAATCGCCAATTCAAGAGAACTTAGGCACCCCGATGCTTATAGCAGCGCTTTTTACAATAGCCAAGTGCTCGAAACAGCCTAGGTGCCCATCGGTAAATGAGTGGATCGAAAAACTGTGGTCCGTATACACAGTGGAATACTATGCAGCAGAAAGAAAGAAGGAACTCCTACCCTTTGTGACAGCATGGATGGAACTGGAGAGCATCAGGCTAAGTGAAATAACCCAGGGGGTGAAAGACAAATACCGTATGATCTCACCTGTAAGTGGAACCAAATCAACAAAACAAAGGAGCCCCACCGAACCGGAGACCTGGAAATAAAGAATAAACTGACACTGATCAGAGGAGAGGGGGATAACGGGAAAGAAGGGAAAGGGGCAAGCAAAGGAACACGGATCGAGGACTCATGCACACGGACAGTGGGGGAAGACTGACTGCGGGAGTGGGGTCAGGATAGGGGTGAGCAATGGCGAAAAGGGTGGGACAAGTGTAACTGAACGACAATCGATTTAAAGGAAAGAAATGAAATATATTGTAGAACGGTCCCCGCTGCCAAAAAGAGAGAAGTTTTCTGACTTATTGAGGATTATTCCACTGAACAAACATACCCGTTTGTTTATCTGGCTCTCTGTTAAGTACCGGTGCTGCTTGGAACATTCACGTGCAAGTCTCTGAGGATAATTTCCTAGGACTAGAATCACCGGGAAACAGGGTAAGCGTTAGTTTCACTCTACCGTAAGTTACTAACACACACCCTACCTTGTCTACTCATGACACCCATTTACACTTTCTTTCCCTCATTCAGCCCCAACTGCATTCAATTTTTACGATGTATGAGAGAATCTAATTCTCTCCTCAAAATCCTTATAAGGAGAAGCTTCCACTCTCCTCGGCATTCTCTCTTTTAATCTCATGTTGATCTATTGTGTCCTCTAGGCGAGAGGCAAAAAGCCACTGAATGTCTTAAAATTGTCACCAAATCCACGTATTCTTCCCCTGTGTCTTTTCCAAGAGAGCTTTTCCAAGGGGCCTTTCTTCCCAGGACCCCCACATCACTGAGCACAGGCTCAGCTAATTGAATGCACCATTGTTATGTAAGAGCATCCCCCTCCTCCCTCCACCTCTGTGGGCTTGCCAAACCACCAGCCTCTCTCTGCCCTCCTCCTGACCACGCTGATGGAAAACTTGCTGTTTCGGCATTAGTCTTGCCCTCCTCCCTCTTGGCTGCACTTTCTTTGGTCGCAAGCTCCCTCGCTCATGCGGCCTGCCTGGACCCAGGTTCTCCTGGCTGGTGGTCTCTGCCTGCCTCTGCTCTGGTTAGTCTTGTCCCAGGTCTGCTGCTCCCGTGCCCTACCAGCATGGCGCTTCACTTCGTCTGAAATCGTGATCCCCAAGAAGGTGTCCCACAAGGTGAGCGGAGCTGGCGTACAAGACCAGCTCTCCTACAAGATTCACTTCAGGGGCCGCAGACATGTGGTTCACATGAAGGTCAAGAAGAACTTGCTGCCCAGGAACTTCCCTGTTATCACGGATAACGACCAAGGTGCCCTGCAGGAGGACCACCCCTTTGTCCCTCGAAACTGTTACTACTACAGCTACCTGGAAGGGGTGCCTGGGTCTATGGGCACACTGGACACTTGCTACGGGGGTCTGCGTGGCATGCTGCAGGTAGATGACTTCACTTACGAAATCAAACCACTGGAGGCTTCTTCCAAATTTGAGCATATGATTTCTCTGCTTGTGTCAGAACGATCCTCAGAGACTGAGAGGTGTGAGGTGGAAGCGGACGATGCAAACCTGGCATATGAAGAGGAGATGGCTGCTGAAACTCCTAGAGCAGGGCCTGTATACTTGTGGTGGCCACATTTGAAACGGTTAAAACTTCACTACACCATTTCCCGCTCTTTAACTCTTCTAAACAAGAATCGGACACGTATAATAGAGAATGTAGTGATTATAAACAATATACTGCATTCCATTTATATACAAAGTCGGATAGCTGTCCTGATACGTATGCTGTGTATATGGGAAACTGCTGATAGTTTCAATTTGAATCAGTGGAAGGATGCGTCACATGCTGTATCGAATTTTGGTTTGTGGAAATACCATGGGTGGTTTTCGCTGTTTTCTCATGATACTTCATTGCTGCTTACGGGACATAAACTCGGTCATGCCACCTATTATTCTAACCATGACGGACTGTGCAACCCCAACTGGGGAGTAGCATATGTGTATGTAGCAGAGTATCACATATTTTTAGCTGCCACTGTTTCAGCACACTCATTAGGTCATAACTTCGGCCTTCGACATGACTTGCCTGGCTGTCACTGTTTTCGAAGACAGAACTGCGTGATGGCGCCTGTGCCCGGTCTTCTAGATATGATGAGCAATTGTTCTTATGAGGTTCTGCATCGACGGGCTTACTCGTGGGATCCTTGTTTGAGTGTGGTAAATGTGCCGTACAATAATTTTCCTTATGTAGCTCCTCGTTGTGGTGACAAGATCATAAATCAGAGAGAGGAGTGTGACTGTGGCTCCTTTAAGGAATGCGTTAAAGATAAATGTTGTGAGACCCATTGTGCTCTCTCCATTGGCAGTGATTGCAATGAAGGACTTTGCTGCGTCAAATGTAAATTTGCTCAGCCTGGATGGGTTTGCAGACAGGTGGGAGGTATTTGTGATCTCCCGGAATACTGCGATGGGAGAACGAATATCTGTCCCGATGACTCTTATATACAGGACGGAACCCCGTGTTCACCATTAGCCGTTTGTCGGGTAGGAAACTGTACTGACCGTGATATGCAGTGTCAAGCTCTTTTCGGCCCCCAAGCAAAAGACGGGTCACCAGCATGCTATCAAAAATTGAATGTAATAGGTGACCGATTTGGCAACTGCGGGGTGGCAGTCCATCGAGGAGGAGGAGCACCTTATAGATGTGAACCAGAAAATGTAATGTGTGGATTGCTGCACTGTAGTGACGTTGAACAAATTCCTGGTGGAGGTGAACACACTACATTTCGTGATATAATTCTAAAAGACGTTCAAGAGGAAAGATGCTTTGGATTTGATGCGCACTACGGAACGGAAGTGCCAGAATTCGGGCTTGTAGTGGATGGTGCCACATGCGGGCCAGGAAAATACTGTCGTACCCAGAACTGTACTTACTACCAAAAATTTAATTTTACCTGTAACCTCAGTCAATGCAATTTCAGAGGAGTGTGCAACAATATGGGAACATGTCACTGTCAGCAAGGCTGGAAACCACCAGCATGCGATAAGATAGGGATAGGTGGTAGTATAAATAGTGGCCCTCCACCTGACAGACATGCAGCTGTTCGGGGCAAAATAATACCTAGTGTAAACAAGGCACTAGTTCTCCTGTTTCTGCGTTCCATTTTATTAGTGCTCTCCTTGTTTGCTGGAGTCTTTTCATACGTGCACATCATTATAAACGTGGGTACAGAGGAAGACGATGATGAAACATAATCACTTTATCCCAAGTAAATACTAACTGGAAAGTACAAAATGGATAAAATCACATTGGCACTTCCGGAAGAAATAAACGGTCAATGGTCCCTCTGATCATAACATCATCCTACAGCCATTCCACGGTTGTCATCTTGAAATAAAATGACTTGGCAATTTCAAGGGGGTCTATGTGTTTAAATTCATTTAACCCTGTATGTGTGGTGGTTCATATTCTCACCAGTCCTAAGGAGGAGAGTAGGAACTGTTAGGTTCACTAACAAGAGGATCTGTACTCATGTAAGATGTGGATTCTAACGTCTTACAGGTGGGCCTTTAGCAAATCTTGTTTGCACTGGCATGCACTGGCTTAACAGTTTATTGGGCTTTCCCCCAACTGGTTATGTCTTCGACTTTTGCCATTCGTTCATTTCCTTGCCAGTGTTAAAAACAAAACCTCGACAGGTACGATACGAAGATCAAAAATTCTGGTTCGAGGCATGTGACTGTCAACAGTAGTTTAACCGCCCGCTAAGTATGTGCTCTTAGACAAAATCTTAGGCCTTCAAGAGATTCAAGGTTACAGGTTACATATCACAGTGAGAGCTGAAATGTATTCTTCCCGGCTTTTGTGATGATGAGAAGACAGCACCTAAAAGGGGCCTGGAACAGCTTTGGCACTTTATACATGCTGGCTCTAGCATTCTCATTATTCTGTGGGGTTGTTCTAAACGCGGGGTTTTGCAAATATAATGACTTTGTCCCAGCATCTTTATCGTAAAACCATCACATGAGGAGCGATTCATCGCTGATACAGCAGTTCTTAAGGCCTCTGGTTGTTAATATCATAGTGTCTTTCTCATGTACAGAATCGCAGGAAATGCCTAAGCACAGCTTGTCTTTAAAGTGCCGGGTGGAACTGACTGACTGACATATGTAGAGAGACAAAAATTTAGGTAAAAGGAAACGGGAAGCAATCACTTGAGAAATAGAAAGAGTGCGCCAGAACAGAGTCTAATAGATGGTGCATTATATTCGTGCTATTTAGATGGCTCAGGCCTCAGGTCCCATCTCTTTCTGAAAATACAGAGTCTCGGTGAGGGCGGCCACCCAATGTTGGAGGAAGGATGCAGCAGCGGAGGATCAACAGGATCGCCAGGCGGTGCCATTGTCATTTGTCCATCTTTGATAGAGTTCTCATGGCCAGCACTTCTTGTCCAGGTGGCTTATCTGGTTGAGTGATCAGGATCTTCATCAATGGCAGGTCTGAGCCCCTGTTTCTTTGCCCTGGCCAAAGGGGTTACTGCCTTTACACCTGGCACCGCAATCTACTAAAATCGAGGTTGGATGGCCATTTGCTAAACAGTTACTTCTTGCTGACGCCAAGGCAGTTGCTGAAACCAGAGTGTCTTCCTAGGAGGGGAGCCATTTTGTTTCGATTTGAGCAGTGCTTTTGCCCAAGCATGGTAACTGCAGGCCCCGAAACCTGTTTGCTCTCGTTATCTCCATTTGTCCAATATCTGCTATTGATCTGTTTGGCATTCGCGAGGGACCTTTTGTTTCCATCACGCTGCTTAATTGGTAGTATCGTAAGTTTGAGGTTGTGTGCTTTTGCCTTTGGTTACCGTGCTCTCTCCACAGTGTTGCAGTAAGTGTTTCGACCTGAAGATGGATGTGGTCTGCCAGTCTATTTTCTGTTTCTAAAAAGCACTAATAATTTGGGTTATAGGCCATAAGTTCTAAAAAAGGTGGCAGTGCCATGTGAAGGCCTGACATGTGTGTTCCTTAAAAGTGGTTTCTAAGTGGTCCAGATATTCAAGGCAGATTCGTTACAGCCTAGAGTTACAGGACAGAGGTAAGGGGGGATGCGGGGATATAGCCCCTGGGGACAAAACTATAAATAAGAATGTTTATCCATGCCACATGGGTCCTAGTTCTTTATGGTGCTATTTTCTGATCAGAATAGAAAGTAACACATTTACTAAAATAATGACTCAATGCACCTGAGATCATGTTAATTTGCACTAGCAATGACAGCACAACCGACCCGGCAGCTACAATATGAGATGCTACTGTGGAAACCTTGATGTCATTACAGTCCTTCTTTGAAGATCTGCATGTTTTCTGTAGGGCCCAGATTGATGATTTGAGTGGGATCTGATAGAGAGAACAACTGCTACATCTTTTATTCCTTGTTGGTGACACCTTTCCACCTAGAACACAATATTGTCTCCGATTTACTGTGCTAGCCATGAATAAAGGAACATTTAAGAGCTTCTACCTGTAGTGTAATTATGACACCAAGGACACTGTGATGATTTATTCTAACTGTGGAAGATGCCAATCCCAATTACATTCCTGGGTTGGCTGAATACTACTGAACCCACTGTAATCTCTAAATCAGCCAGGACTGTACTTATTGACTGATTTCCAAAAGCTGCCACCATATAAGTGTTCATGATGATGCTTTGGAGCTCCGTGTATCCATGTCAATGCAGACACTGTATCCAACAATCCTCTCAACTCTAAATATTTATCTCGCTGGCATATAGACACCCAAGAAAATGGCCATAGGTTTCTTATGGGGAAAACTGGGATAATCATTACATTATATATTTGTCATAATATTAGTATGTCCTTCCTCCGAGGAACCCACTGATCTCTTTAGTCAACGGATTCTGTATCTGAAAATTGGCTTTGTTCCAGGAACTGAACCAGGATCATGATTTTTATACCCCTTTGAAACAGAATCTACCCAGAGTTAGAGTTAATATTTTATTGAATTGGTTTTTATTCTACGCAATATTTATACAATTGAAATCTTAGAGATGATATATTTTGCCAAATGCTATACCATAAATTATCTCCCAAACCATTTGAAGCATGTTTTTCTCAAAAACATTATAGTTTAATAGGAGATGCAATTTTAAAAACTTCTATATAAAACAAAATAGCAAAATTATAAATTGTACAGTTTAAAATGTATTGAATATGGTAATTAAAAAGGGAATTACAGATATCAATGTTGTCTTCATTACTTAGAGATTTGATGCTGGATGTAGAATCTGATCATGACCTAGAAAGTTGTTATAATTTAGTCCAAAGTGAAAAGTGATTAATAGTCTAGGCCAATGCATTAGCATGAACAAAATTATGAAACAGAAATGCATCTACAGAGTAGGAAGACATAGAATGGAGTTAAGGAGGCTATCCCATTCCGATTATATTGAAGTCAAAACATAAATTTGTGTAGAAATGGTGGAACCAGAGCAAGGCATTTTTGAGAGCCAGTTGTTGTTTCTGGAGAACTGAAGGATCCTTGTTGCTAAGCAGGTAAATCTAGAACCTAGTCACCCGAGAGACGAAAGGGGTGGGCTTAGGTTTTCTTTTGTTATGTGAGGTCTCAACTACCAATCTTTGTTCATTGATAAGTATAGTGCTAACCATCTAGAAAGAAAAAGCCATGAGAATTACTGTTTCTTTTGCTAGTAAGTCACTCATCAAGTTTGGCTCTATGTACAAGTTGGTAGCCAGAATGTTATGTTGGAGAATACGAAGTTTAATTTTGTTTTGTTTTCTTTTCAAAGACAAAAGAGACTTGAGCATGGGTTGAATAAGGTGTTGTGGGTAGGATGACTGACCACTTCAGTTTACCTAGGACTGAAGGGTTTGTTCAGATATGGGACTTGCAGTTTAAAAACCAGGAACTAAGAAGTCCAGGGCAAACTAAAATGAATTGCTTACCCTAACTGCTAGTTAAAAACAAGTAAAATAGGAAAGAAAAGAGTTGAAAGTAGGGAAAATTGACAGGATCAGTCCTCAAGCACATAGGAGATATGACCTTGGAACAGAAGATGAGGGGCTGCTATCTGAGGCTGGTGAGATCACTTTTCCACTGAGACGGGGACGTGGAGTCGGGTAGAAAAGAAGTAGAAATGGGCATGGATTCAGATTGGTTTGTACTAGTGAAAATCCTAGAAGCCATTTTGTCCCTTAATTTGGCCTTCCTATAGATATATGCAATTTTTTTACTATGTTCCAGAGTAAGAAATTCATTATATATTGTGCCCCAGTGGCTACACACATACAGATACCCCCAAAATTTTGGCACCACATATGTAAGAGTTGCTAAGGAATTTTTAGAAATGTCCTCTGATATTTTTATTCAGTTTCTTTAAGGTAAAAACTGCAGCTCATGACCATTAAACTGATTTCATGATTTGCTTAATGGATCAACATTAGAGACAGACAGGTGGAAAAACAGTACGTTTGAACATGAAAGAATAAAAGGAGATATGGGTAGGTAGAGATCTTGAGGAATTTGAAACATCTGAGGGAAAGGAAGAGTAGATAAAACATATGGAGGAAAGCTGTTGTCTACTTTCAGATTCCAATAATGTTAGAGCATGTGGATTTTTAATGGTACCACTTTACGTTATTGATGGTAGATTGATGTTCCTTTAGGAGTTTGAGTCTCTGGGGTCTTAATAATAATATAATGAGGGCAAAGAGTATGACTCAAAGATTCTTTGAAGCATTTTACTATTATTGCCTGCTCTCAAGATGAGTTCTAAGGAGAATAATATGACATGGTTTACATAGCTTCTCAGCCTTCTTCACAACACTATATTTTTATTAGCCCTTCCAACTTTCCATCCACAACTGCCACTCTATAATAAGTAACAAACATATCAAGAGAGATACAGAGAGTATCACCCAATTTAGAGATCTTTGTCCTTGGAAATTTTTATATATGTGCATAGTTGAATTTGTGCGTGAACTTTGTTTTTCTCTTGTGAGCCACTTGCACTTGGAATAAAGTTCCTATTCATTAACAATGGAATATGTTCACATGGATTCAAGCACTCTAGGCAGGTTAATGTTAAGAATATTGTGCAGACTGAAACAAATCCTCCCCATCTACCAGCATCCACATTGCAAACCTAGGATAAATTATAAACTTAAATACTGTATGTTAGAAAAGATGAAGTCTGCTCGGTTAATTATTTAACTCTGTGATTGAAAGGTAACGAAAATGTATTGACTACTGACACTATACATAAATGAGGAACTCAATATTAGGGGTGTGTAAATGTAACATCCAGGAGAGCAAATACAAGAGCAATAAGGCATAGGAGGATTTGAAATATCAGATTTCTTGTCTTCATGCCTTAGAATGGGGAGCTAGGATAAACCTTTCCAGTTCTGATTATGCATTCCCTTTTTAAAATTTTCACAAACATACTGTTTTGAGATTCTGCCCCCTGCAGTACATGGAAGTGTGATAAAGAAGTGGAAAAAGTATATGGCAGAATTAAACCAGTTTTTTTTGTTTTGCAAGTTAGTGTTATTGCAGAGCTTCAGAGAGTTAAGGGTTTGGGCATAAAGTGGGCTGAAGTGATGGAACTGGTCACATCGGCTCAAATGGAATGGAACAAAAGACAGGGTATGAGACTGAGAGAAATGGGTGATAATGAAGGACAAAAGTATTTGGGTTCTCTCTGAGTTTGAGGAATAGGTATAACAAGAATAATGGAGAGCTAGAATGATGAAAATTGGCAAATTGCTTAAGATGTAAGAAGTAGTTTGATTTTGCTTTGTTTGGTGGTGAGAAGATATAGATTATGACTGTGGGTGGGTAAACTGAAGTACATTGATGCTGAATTGGAGGGGTTAAAAATGTTGAAAAACCCTTCTGATTTGCAGATGAATTGTCTATGTGTGCTGTTATTATGCTGAAGGTAGAATTTTTGATGGAGACAAAGTCTACCAGTCAGGTATCAAAGACTTTGAAGTGTAACACAAGACTGATAGGGAATTGGACTTCCAGTCTAGATGGAGGTGTAGGTAAACATAGTTAACCTCACACAACCACATCAAAATTACAACTAAACTAAAGAACAACCATTACTTGGAACCATCAAAAATCAAATTGAATGAAGTCTGACAACCACGGAATTAAACCATATCCAACTAGACTGGTAGGAAAGGTGGAGACATTGAATGGGCTGGCCCCACACCCACTCGTGGTGGATAAAAATTCAGGAGAGATATCTCAGGAGCAAGGAATCCCAGCCCCAAACCACACTCCCCATCTCAGGGTTCCAGTGCCAGGAAGGTAAGGTCCCATATCTTCTGGCTGCAAAAACCAGTTGGGACTGAGTCACTAGAAGTAAATTCTGGAGTCCCAAGCAGTTCCTCTTAAAGAACCCACACATGGACTTACTCAGACTTACTCCCACTGAGCTCCAGCACTGGGGTAGCAGCTTTAAAGGCACCAGTGGCAGATGGGGAGGGACTGAAGTGACTGGCAGTCTGACATCAAGGCAAGGTTGGGGGACAGTTTTCTCCCAGACGGAAAGGTGGGCAGAGGCCATTGTTTCTTTTTTGAACCCTCCCCTGACACAGTCACAGAGCTAGCAGCCAGGGGCCATATCTGAGATTCCATCAACCTGGCTAACATTGTTTGCCCTGTCCTGGAGATCCCCTGAGGCTCCACCCTACCCAATTTATGGGCCCACCCAAGCTGTTAACAGTGGCTTTTCCATATGAATGATTTGTGGCTCATTCTTCAGAACTTCCTAAATTCTCTCAAACAAGCAACAGGCAGCCTCAGCGAGCTTCCATCCTCTGTACCTCTTGCTAAGTAGCCCCAAGCCCGGCATTAGCAGCAGCCAGCATATGTTCACAGCTTGGCTTTGCGTGGTAACTTCCAAGCCCAACAGAAGTAGTAGCTATCTGCAGATTGCTATATAGTTCATGCAGGGTGGCCCCGGGCAGAACACAGGTAAGGGCTGACCTTGGCCAGCACCATTCAGGGAACCCCAAAGCCCATGCACCCAGTGAACAGCTACAGACCATGTCAGAGCACCACCACCCTGTGCCTGAACAGCTGATCCTCCACGGAGGTCAGAGGTTGGTGGTCAGTGGTCACAGCCAGTCCATCCTTTCAGTTGACTGGTCTAGGTAAATCCCTCCCATTGACGAAACAACAACAATCAAGGCTCAATGACAAGAGGAGTGTGTACTCAGCCCACATGGAGGGCACAACCTGAGTATCCAGCTTGGGTGATAGGGGAGGCTGTGCCACTGGACCCTACAGGACATCTACTACATTAGGCCTTACTATCAAGACAAGGAGTCTTAGCAGCTCTATGTAGTACATAGAAACTAATACAGGGAGACTGCAAAAATTAGGAGACAAAGAAGAATGGCCCAAATGAAAGGACAGATCAAAACTCCAGAAAGAACTAAACAAAATGGAGATAAGCAATCTATCAGATGCAGAGGTCAAAACATTGGTTATAAGGATGCTCAAGGAAGTTAGTGAGGGCCCAACAGTATAAAAAAATCCAGTCAGAAATAAAGGCTACACTCATTGAAATAAAGAACAATTTTAAAATTCTAAAGAAAACAAGGAGAGTGTAAGGAGCCTCTGGGACCACTTCAAGCATTCCAACAATCACATCATAGGGGTGCCAGAAGAAGAAGATAAAGAGCAAGAAATTGAAAATCTATTTTTAAAAAAACGAAGGAAAACTGTCCTAATTTAGTGAAGAAAATAAACATGCAATTCCAGGAAGCACAGAGAGTCCCAAACAAGATGGATGCAAAGAGGCCCACTCCAAGACAAATCATGATTAAAAAGCCAAAGCTTAAAGATGAAGAATCTTAAAAGCAGCTAGAGAAAAGCAGTTAGTTACATGCAGGGGAGTTCCCATAAGACTGTCAGCTGATTTCTGAAACGAAACTTTGCAGGCTGGAAGGGAATGGCAAGGAATAGTCAAAGTCATGAAAAGCAGGGACCTACAAGCCAAGATAGCTCTACCCAGCAAATCTATCATTTAGAATCAAAGGGCAGATAAAAAGCTTCCCAGGTAAGAAAAAACTAAAGCAGTTCATTATCACCAAATCATTACTATATGAAATGTTAAAAGGACTTATTTAAGAAAGAGAAGATCAAAACCAGGAAGAATAAAATGGCAAAAAAATACATATCTATCAATTGAATCTAAAAAACAAATGAAGCACACAAGAAGAACAGAGACAAAATTATGGATATGGGAGAGGGTTTTGATGGTTGCCAGATGGGAGAGTGTTGTGGGGAAATGGTAGAAAGGGGATTAAGGAGTACAAATTGGTAGTTACAGAATAGCCATGGGGATAATCAAAACAGAATAGGAAATCGAGTAGCCAAAGAATATACACATGACTCATGGACATGAACAATGATGTGGGGATGACCTCAGGAAGTGGAGGGTGCTGGGTGGATGGGCGAAAATGGGAAAAGTTGAGACAACTGTAATAGAATAATCAATAAAATCTAAAAAAGAATTATAGGGAGTGGTTAATGGAAGAGTGAGAAAGAAAGGTTAAAAATTAGTGTAGTCAAATATAGCAGGATAAATGGTTTGGAAATGACTTTGTGGGCTGTGGAGAATAGGAACCCAGACTCTGGACGATGAGGTACATAGGACTTCTGAGAATTGGATTTCTCCAGGGTGAGCTTTAGGGAAAACAGTAAAATCTGTTGAAGCTCAAGTTTACTAAGGTAAGTAGTATAGGGAGCTCTGTGAAGAGGTTTAGGATTGAGTTTGGTTCTCTCTCCCTCTCTTGCTCCCTGTTCTTTTGTCATAAAAAAAAAATAATAATAAAAATAAAATTGCCAAAGCTGCATAGACAGATGATATAGAGCAATTTGAATCAAGGTAAAGGAAATATTGACTAGGAATGAATTCAGAGTCCAGAAGGTTATTGGTAGTGGGTCAGGCATTTTCATTCCATATGTCCTATGCAAGTCTTCTCAGATTACATGAAAACCCAAGTATCTATCACCCAACTTCAACAATTATCAACTCATGGCCAATACTGTCTTACCCATAACTCCTAACTTCCCAACTCCATTTATTGAAAGCAAATCCAAAGCATTTTCATGATTCATTAATCACTCTTTCATCACTCAATTCTTTCTCTCTCTCATTTTCCTTACCCAATCCCATCACCTTCCCCACCCTTTTTCTTTTCAATTTCAGCACTGAAGCTTTGATGGCCAACTCTACCAGGACTCAGATCCTTAAAGGGCAGCTCTACACAATGACCAGCTCAGAGGGATGAGCCAGACCAACAGTGTCTCACACTCTTTTTCTCTGGACAGATGACTTCATAATGGAGGCTGCTGAGGCCAGGGTGTCCATAAGAGTTGTTCTCCTGCTCCTCTGGCTTGGGGTGCCTCTGTCCCCTTCTGGCCTCTCCCAAAATAGGCCCTTCAGCTCCCCAGAAGTGGTGGTCCCCATGAAGCTGACCAGCAAGGGCAGCGGTGCAAAGGCTCCAGGATGGCTTTCCTATAGCATTCAGTTTGGGGGCTGGAAACATATTGTCCACATGAGGGTCAAGAAGCTCTTGGTTTCCAAACATCTACCAGTGTTTACCTACTCAGGCCAGCATACCCTCCAGGAGGATCAGCCTTTTGTTCCTGATGACTGCTACTATCATGGTTATGTGCAGGGAGTCCCTGAGTCCCTGGTTGCCCTCAGTACCTGTTCTGGAGGCTTTCGAGGAATGCTACGGATAAATGACCTTGCTTATGAAATTGAGCCCATCAGGCACTCTACCACATTTGAACACCTGATTTATAAGATAAACATTAATGAGACACAACCCCTGTCTATTAGATGTGGCTTAACAAAGGAGGAAATAGCACACCAACAACTGGGATTTGAAAAGGCAGAAAAAACAACTCTGAAACAAATTTATACTGATAACTGGTGGGCCCACTTATGGTTTCTGGAGTTGGTTGTAGTGGTAGATCAAAATTTCTTCCTTTACTTTCAAAGTAACTTCTCAAAGGTGCAGGAAGATGTATTTCTTGTTATCAACATGGTAGACTCCATTTACCAGCAGTTGGGTACTTATGTGATTTTGACTGGGATTGAGATTTGGAGTCATGAAAATGTTTTCCCAATTATAAGCATAGAACAGGTTCTGGAAGATTTTGCTCAGTGGAAGCAAATCAGTCTTTCACAGCTACAGTATGATGCTGCACATATTTTCATTAAAAATTCACTAATAAGTACACTTGGTATAGCCTATGTTGCAGGAATATGTCGTCCTCCTATTGACTGTGGAGTTAATAATTTCCAAGGAGACCCCTGGTCTCTTTTTGCCCTCACAGTGGCCCATGAGTTAGGCCATACTTTGGGCATGCTGCATGATGAAGAATTCTGTTTGTGTGGGCAAAGTGGTTGCATTATGAATGCTATCAGAGTGCCAGCAGAGAGATTCACCAACTGTAGTTATGCAGATTTTACAAAAACCACTTTAAACCAGGGATCATGTCTGCACAATCCTCCAAGTCCAGGGGAAGTTCTTATCCTGAAGCGCTGTGGGAACAATGTGGTTGAAGGAGAAGAGAAGTGTGACTGTGGATCTGTAAAACAGTGTGAACACGATCCCTGTTGTATGTTGAACTGCACTCTGAGGACTGGTGCTCTTTGTGCTTTTGGGCTTTGTTGCAAAGACTGCAAGTTCCTGCCATCAGGGGAAGTCTGTAGACATCAGGTCAATGAATGTGACCTTCCAGAGTGGTGCAATGGGACATCCCATCAGTGCCCAGAAGATGGATATGTGCAGGATGGGGTTCCCTGTAGTGACAACGCCCACTGCTATCAAAAGAGATGTAATAACCATGACAAACAGTGCAGGGAGATTTTTGGTGAAGGTGCAAAGAGTGCATCTCAGAATTGCTATGAAGAAATCAACTCCCAGGGAAACCGTTTTGGCCACTGTGGTCTAAATGGGACAGCTTACCTACAGTGTAATACCTCAGATATCTTTTGTGGGAGAGTTCAGTGTGAGAATGTGGGGGACATTCCCCATTTAAGAGATCACTCTGCTTTGCAGCACACTCATATGAATGGTGTCACCTGCTGGGGTATAAGTTATTCAGGGATGGACACACCTGATATTGGTGAAGTGAAAGATGGCACCATGTGTGGCTCAAGAAAGATTTGCATACACAAGAAGTGTGTCAGTCTCTCTCTCCTGTCACAAGTCTGCCTGCCTGAGACTTGCAACATGAGGGGAATCTGCAATAATAAACATCATTGCCATTGTGGCTATGGGTGGTCTCCACCCTATTGCCTGTATAGAGGCTATGGAGGTAGTGTTGACAGTGGCCCAGCAGCTGTCAGTAAAGGAGTTTTCTTTCCACTAGTTATGATTCTTAGTTTGTCTGTTTTGCTTCTACTATTGGCTACTCTATTTAAGTACCTTCAAAAACACTGTGGACCTAAGAAGACCAAGGCTCCCACTTCAGATTAAGAAAATGCCTTTAACTTAATATCCTATGTATCACGATTTAGTTATTGGAGGTAGAAATGTTACATGCCTGAAACTGAGCGCATTTCTGACAGTTTACAGAAAAATGAAAAGACTTTACTTTTTATCAGTATTAGAAACATTACCATCAGGAAAAGGTAATTTCAAACATTGTCCTAGCTACTGTTCACTGTATAAACAGCAAATAAAGCTCCAGTTTCCCTCCTGAGTTGGTCCTCTTTGTGTTTCTTGAGTGCACATATGATTCACAGGAAGGCCAGGGGACAGACATCTAAAGACACATGGGTAGTCTTGCCTCTCCATTTGTTCCCTAATTTCTCAAAGGTGCAAAGGATATATTTCTTGTTATCCACATAGCACACCATTTATCAGCAGCTGAGTGTTTATGTGATTTTGATTGGGACTGGAATTTGAAGTCATGGAAATATTTTCTCAGTGATAAGCATAGACGAAGTCAAGACTGTAAGTTCGTGCCATTAACAAACTCTGTAGACATCAGGTCAATGAATGTCCAGAGTGATGCAATGGGACATCCCATCAGTGCCCAGAAGATGGATAAATGCAGGATGGGGGTCCCCGTAGTGAGAATGCGTACTGCTATCAAAAGAGATGGAAAAAGTTGGGGAAATTACTTAATTTTTCTAACACTGTCCTCCAAAATCTGAAAAGGAGGATGATAATGTTGTTTGTCCCACACAAACTCTTTGGGTTTATTTGGTAACCCAAAGTGAGAAATTCTTGTTAAAGTATAAACAAGTTGTTGTTTGTTTAATAAAAATTCCTGGCTTTGTCCCTTCTGCATTTTCTAGCCAAGTTTATCTACTCTAATTTTTTGTTTTAATTTGGTGGTTTGAGTATCCTCTTGGAGTATTTTCTTTGAATACCAGAATATACTTTCTGTGAGATCAGGTTTGTTTTTATCTCTTTTGCACACTGTTTTATCCCAATGCATAGAACAGTGCATAATAAATAATAAATATCTGAAAAATAATTAATATAAATGGATTATTAATTGTATGAAATTAGGAAAATAAAAATAAACATCCTGTTTTTAACCACTGAAGCTCCTACTTAAAACTGGATATTGAGTATTTAAAATAGTGTGTATTTATTTATTTTTTTCAGTTCTTTTTTTTCTTTCTTTCTTTATTTTTAAATACATTTGTCTCTGCCTCCCCCCCCACCACTTTCCCTTGCCCCCTCCCTCATTCCCTCCCTCAGCTCTTCCCCTTTGGTTTTGTCCATGAGTTCTTGCTATATGCTCCTTGACTTTCCCCTTTCCTTCCCTTTCCCTGCCCGCCACTCCCTCCTTCACTATAAATAGTGTGTATTTATAATGCTCCCTTTGATTCTTATTCTATGCCAGTCTCCTTGTCCCCAATTTGCCGTCTACTCAGTCTATTCTCAGTGTTTTTGGAAATCCTTTCTCTTAAAAATATATATCTGATCAGATACCTTCCCTTCCCTTTCCCTGCCCGCCCCTCCCTCCTTCACTATAAATAGTGTGTATTTATAATGCTCCCTTTGATTCTTATTCTATGTCAGTCTCTTTGTCCCCAATTTGCCGTCTACTCAGTCTATTCTCAGTGTTTTTGGAAATCCTTTCTCTTAAAAATATATATCTGATCAGATACCTCTATATATGGTCCAGATAACTTCTAAATGACACTCTGTAAACTGAGTCAAACAACCTTTTTGATGTCATTATCCATTATGTTTTACATACTTTACATCCTCTGCTTGTTATCTGAGTTTTGAATATACTTGGCTGTATCATGTCTGTACATCTGTATGTGTAATTCTCATTCCCAAAATGCTGCTTACCACCCTCCCCCACCTCTTCCACCCTCCCCCCATTCATGCCCTGGAAAACTCTAATTTTTCTCTCAATAGAGGCTAAACATCATACCTTTAGAAAGGCATTTTCTTGTGAAATGTTATATATTGTACTTGTGTGCTTCTGTCACTTTGTGATCATCCCTGATGCACTCTAGGAATAGATGAGGAGAAAGTCTAACAATGTACCAACCAGGGATAGCGAGAAGAAAAAGACATCTAGTGGAGCCATAGAAACAGGAAAGTATGAGCCAAGAATACAAACTTGGAGAAAGATCCATGTGTTTTAAACATATAGATCCATCTGGAGACCAAAGTAGCTGTTCCACTTTACTGACTGTCTTTTGAATTTTTTTTCTTTGTAAAAAGAAAACAAGTTAAATTCAATTATAGTCAAATTTATCAATCTAATATTCTTTTGTATTTACTGGGTTTTATATTTTTATATTTCTTATAATTTTGTAGAATTGTTCTCCTATTACAAACTATATTTTTTGGGGTTCCCCAAAAAGAAGATGCTAAGACTAGGATTTAGGTGGGGCTAGTTTATTTGGAAACACATAAGAAGAGTATATTAATGAGCAAGTTTCCACTGTGGGCTACAGGAACTCTCCCCTGTAGATTCAATGAGAAATCATGTGAAACACACCTCAGAATTTTCCTCCATGGTGCAGGAGAAAGCTGTCAGGAAAAGAAGGGAGATACAACACTTAAAGTAGGAAACTGTCAGAGAATGGACATTGTCTACTGGAGTTGCCAGTGAACTCAGGTGGGACAAGGGGATGTAGGGTGGGCTATCAGCATCTACTGTATCCAGGTTCCCTAGAAAATGGACACTAAGGCAAGGATTAATTGCAAATGCATCTTCTGTTGTACTGGTGAGAATTCCTATATATACTAATGCTTTTCTACTTTACAGGAGTGTGCTTGGCTCATTCACAGAGCAAGCTGGGAACAAGAGAAAGTTAATACATCTGGAAGCAACTATTAACCAATGAGAGATATTTTGTGAATATGTCTCACAGCTTCCCCAATCCTCATGGGGCAACTGTAAGGTGTCTCACAGGGCCTTTCAGACAGGCCATGGTACAATTGTTTCCTGGCTGCTCACATGGTCATTCACCCATTAATGTCTGCTTGAATTGTTTTTAACCCCTTCCTGTCTCAGTTTCCCACTCCATTACCATGCACTCACATCTTAGGATTGTATCCCAAATAAACTGCTCACACTTAAATCCTTACCTCAGGGCCTCGGGGTCAGGGACAGTTGGTACCAGAAGTGTGCTTTAAAAGGAAGCTTCAAAGGATATGAGATTCTAGGACTGGATTTGTCAGAAGGCCACTAGGACTCAATTGTAGCCAGTGGATTTGTGACAACTGTTGTGCTGCAACATCAAAACTAAAACTCAGTTTAACACATCACAAATAACTCAGGTATGGTATGAAAGTTCTAAGACCTCTATAACAATGTATGAAGAAAATCTCATCCCATAGACTATGTTGAAAATAATACCCAAGATTTGCCATAAATATGCAGATTTATAAAGATTACTGGATTTAGAGCTCTGGTATGTTTCTTATGTAAAAATCAGAGGTTCAGTCAGGGAAGAAATGCTATCCTGAGATTTAGGATGAGGACATTTGAATGAATGCATTTGAAAATTTGAATCCTGAAATTCTCGTGAACACCCTGTCCTAGCAGAACTCACCTCTTACCCTTTGCTAGAAGAAAGCAGTCTCTCACTGCCTGGAGGTCATGTTTCACCAAAGATTTTGCTTATCTTCCTCAAGATCTGTTCTTACTTGTTCTTCATTGCATCTAGACCAATAATTAGGGTCAGTACAGTTCTTAGTATGAGAAGAACTGGATTACTGATCAAGAGAGCTTTGGGAGCTGGCTACTATATGCCATCAGGAGGCAGGGATATATAGGAATGGATCCTGAGGATACTGCTTTAGGAGAAACAGAATAGTATGAGATTATACAAGGAAAAGCTTTGGGGGTTGGGGAGAGCTCAGGATGTAACATTATTGCAAAAATGCCCAGAGCTTATCCTAACATGCTGCTGGAATGACTGCATCTTTGAGCCTTGGAAATGTTGGCAGACTACAATAATTCAGGAAGAGATGCTAGAACTACCGTGGCAAAGAAATGAATTTGGGAGTTAGAATATTCAGGGAACAAGGAAGGATTTCTTACAAAAGGCCAAAGAAACCACCGCTGACCCTGTTTCTCTGCAGGTCCTAGAGTGTACTGCAGAGTCACTCAAGCAGTAAAAAATGCGTAAGTCAGTCAGTCATCATTGGGACCTCAGTGGTGGCTGACTCTGTAGGCCAGGGTCAATGACAAGACAAGGTGCTACAGAACTGGTGGTCAGTGAGGGTGATAAGATTCCAAAGTACTAACAAAAAGTGGCAGCCCTTAACTATTAGAAACTAGGTAGGTACAATTACTGTAGTGGGCAATGAGACTAGAATGATAAACTCTGGGCCCTGACCTAAGTTGATCTGAGGCCATATCTAATAGACTTTGGTTCTCCTAGGGATGATATAGGAGGGTCGGCAATCAGGGCCTTTATTGCCTTATACAACCAAGAAAGATTGAAAGCCAGTGATCAGCAGACTGATGCTAATTTCTGCAATGAGCATCTGTTGTCCATTTTTCAAATCCTGAGTTAGATCAATCATTGTCTCATTGCCAGCTGAAGGAAAAACCAGGTACTTTTCAGGAAGCACCCTGCGGTGTTGCCACAAATATATGAAATAAATATTCCTCTAACTACACAGTGGGGGAAAGGGGAATTCTTATGTCTTTTGAAGACTATCAGATGCAAGTTCTGTCCTGACAGAGATACCACAGAACCCAAAATGCTTCATGAAGGAGAACACATTAATAAATAAAATCCTGATCTAAGGGCATCTCCCAGTGGATCCAACAAGTCCATGAACCCAATCTGTGGTAATTTCCCTGGCTCCTGAGTAAATAAACTCAGAAGATGATGAGTTCCTCATAATGGTTCTTCGACCTGTGAAGTGAGAGTTATGGTGGCAAAGGCCAAGTGAGAAGCCCTTGAAATTTCCCCCACACCCACCTATCTCCATGGTAAAACAAAAAACAAAAAACACTAACAGATAGTAGGTGAAACAGCAGAGATTATTGTCACCACTTAATGGTTGCAGGGTGATGATCCACATCATATTCCCATTTAATTCAGTAGTATTTCTGCAGCAAAGATCAAATGGGTCTTTGTAAATGATGGTGAATCACCATAAACTTACGCAAGTAGAAGCCCCAGTCATAGATACTGTGCTGAGTATAGTAACAACACTAAAAGAGAACATCAAGAAAACATAACAATCCAAACTGTACAGGCACATAGGCATATAGAAAACTGATCAAGAACAAAATTGAGAAAACACAAATTGGCAGTATCAGGAATAAGGAGACACAATTAGAGTTTGTATAAATATAAAAAGGTAAATGAAAAGCTATTATGAACAACTTAATGCCAACAAATTTGAGAAAAATTGGAGGAGAAATACCTTGAAAAACATAATTCCCCAAAACTGATACAAGAAAAAAACAGTAGATTTGCCTCTATTAAAGAGATTAAATCTGTAATCATAAAGGATTCCAACAGATAATTCTTCCAAATATTTCTGAGAAAACAAAGTACTGGATTGTCAGGAAACAGAGATATTACCCTCATTAAACTTTATTTGTAACTTCAAGGAAACAATCATATTGAAAAGGTAGTGTAGGTGAGGTCCAGAACCCCCAACACCTACATTTCATATATAACAAGGGCATGAAGGCCCTGCCATTACAGGCCAAAGCGAGAAAAATCTAACAAGGCTTGTTCAGGCCTACAAGGTAAATCAGCTTCTCTATCTAAGCAACTGACTTCACTGCAGAACACTTTTTTTCTAGGTGTTCATCCCTAATAAATATCTTGCACCCTAAACTCCAATTCGGTATCTGCTTGTGGAGAACTATCACAAGCTAACTCAAACTATCACAATGAGGTAATTACTGAAAACACCTAGCAACCCTAGGACCAGGGGCACAAAGAAAAGAAGTTGAGATTATTAGAGTAATGATGATTAAAGGAGACCCTCTGCAGAGCAGGGACCCTGTAAGGAGAGCAAGTGGCCAGCTACTGCTCATGCTTCAGGAACTCAGAGAAGGACCACCCTGTAACCCCAGAGCTGCAACTCAGATCTCTCAGGGTGTCAGTGGTCAACTGGTTCTAGTACTCCTAAGGAAGAAAGAGGGTGGTTCTCACAAAGCCAACAAAACTGGAATCCCAAATCAATCATGGCTACCAGAATGAATAGCCCCAGCCAAAATGATATGAAGTGTAACTTTGAGCACACAGGAAAGTCAACTCTCTTTTCCCTTCATTCTTTATTCCAGGCTACTTCTACTGGCCCCTTTCAGTACAGCTACCTGGAAAAGACCTGGCAAAAAAAAAATGGGGTATGTAGTGGCACATACCAGACACTACATCTTACAGTACAAAGGTGGGAGAAGGTTTAGATCTGATAGATATTGACGTTAAAGTGCGTCTTTGCAGCTCCTTTGCTCAGGGTATATAAAGAGATTACTTCAATGGAGTATTTGAGTTCTTACTCCCCAGCATGTTGTCAACTTGGCTCAAATAAATTCTTATAAAAATTCTCTTTTTTAAAAAAAGAGATAACTTTCAGAAAAAAATGAACTTTCAGTATTGCTTGAAACACCCAAGAGGAAGCAAGATCATGCTAGGACTTCTTTGGTGTAATGTGATCCAGACATGAGAGATCCTTAAATTTTACTTTAAATGGTAGACATGTTTCTCTAATTAAAAACTAGAGACTTTTGAGGAGATCCGAGATGGTGAAGGAGTAAGTGGAACCTCCTCCCAGGGTGAAACTGGAATTACAACTAAATTGTAGAGAAATCATCCTGAATAACCAACTGAACACTAGCTGGAGAGAAGCCTTACAACCATGGACAGACAGAAGAAACCACTTTACCACAACGTGACTAGTAGAGAGTGGGGAGGAAATGCAAGAGGGCTAGCTGGGTTCCCATGAGCAGCAGCTGAAGTGCTGGACGGATATTTCAGTTACTGGGGGGTTCCCCCTGAGAAGTATGGGGTCTAAACCCCAAGCTGCGCCCCCCAACCTACAGCACCAGAGCTGGAAAGGAACCCAGATAACACCCAGCTATGAAAAGAAGTGAAGTTTATGTCTGCCAGGGAGAAATGGCTAGAGACACAGAGAGCTCCTTCCAGGGCCAACACACAAAATTTTGTTTGCAGCCACTTACTCTGGACTCTGGCAAAATAAGGGCAGAGTGGGCTTAGAGATGCTTGAGGAAAGTCTGGGGTTGGTGACTCTGGGGAAAAAACTGAAGGAACAGCTGCCAGGATCCCTGCATTGAGCCATTCCCCACACTGCAGGAGCCATCTCTCTCAGGCAGAGCACTTCTCTCTGAATGGAATCATTGTGAGGGGAAGCAATAGTCCTGCTGGCAGGAACTACTCTGCCCTACCCTGTGGCTGATTACAGCTTAAGGCAATATTACTGATTAGTTTAATGACTAAGGCAGAAAATACAAATAAGCAGCCAAATGGGAAGAGGACAAAGAAACAGACCCCAAGTAAAAGAACAAGAGAATTCTCCAGAAGAACTAGATGAAATGGAGGCAAGCAATTTATCAGAGAGTTTAGAGTAATGATTATAATGATATTCCACAACATAAAAAAAAAGACATAGAAACCATAGACAAAGACCAGTCAGAAATAAAGAATGCAATATCTGAAGTAAATAATACACTGGAAAGAATATACAGTTGGTTAGATGAAGCAGAAGACAAGGTGGAAAAAACACTGAGGCAGAGCAGCATAAAGAAAAAAGGATTTTAAAAAATGAGGCTAGCTTAAGAAACACTTTGGACAATGTGAAGCCTAACAAATTCCACATCATGGGAATACCAAAGGAGAAGAGAGTTAGCAAGGGATCAAGAACCTATTTGAAGAAATAATGACTGAAAACTTTCCTAACCTGGTGAAGGAAAAATACACACAAGTCCTGGATGCTCAGAGAGTCCCAAACAAGTTGGACCCACGTAACCCTACACTGAGACACCTCATAATTAAAATGACAAGGCTTAAGGACAAGGAGAGAACCCTAAAAGCTACAAGAGAAAAGCAGATAATTACCTACAAGGGAGCACCAATTAGAATGACAGCTGATTACTCAACAGAAACACTTCAGGCCAGAGGCGAGGGGCATGAAATAATCAAGGTGATGAAAAACAAGGACCTACAACCAAGACTACTTTACCCAGAAAGGCTATCATTGAAAAATCAAAGAAGAAATAAGGAGCATCCTAGACAAGAAAAAGCTAAAGGAATTTGTTAACACTGAATTAGTACTGCAAAAAATGTTAAAGAGTTTGCCTGAAGAATAAGAGTAAGAATAAGAATAAGAGGGGGAATCAAGATGGCAGAGGAGTGAGTGGAAGTCACACTGACCTCCTCCAAGGACCAACCTGGAATTACAATTAAATTGTGGAGAAATCACCTGGAACAAACAACTGAACAATAGCAAAAGACAAGCCTTATAACCTCAGACAGAAGAATCAGCTTTAGCACAACTTAACTGGTAAGGACTGCGGTACAGACTCAAGAAGGTGGGCAGGGCACCCATGGGCAGCAGCACCAGAAGAATATTGAAATGGCCAGTTGGATCCCCCTGAGAAGAGTGGGGTCTAAACCAAAAGCAGGGATCTCCACCCTACAGCACGAGAGCCCAAAAAGTACACAGATAAAAGACAAGCTGTGATTATCTGTGGCAGGGTTGCTCTCTGCCAGAGACAAGCAGCTAGAGACATAAAGAGCCATTTAAAGGGCCAACACCTAAATTTTTATTTGCAGCCACTTACCCTGGTCTCTGGCAAAGGCGGGGACAGAGTGGGCTGCAGGCGCCTAAGGAGAAACTGGGGAAGGAGGCTTTGGAGAGAGAACTGAGAGAGTAGCCAGTGGGATCCTGGCGCTGACTCATCCCCCTTGCGGCAGCAGCCATCTGGCTCAGGCAGACCACTCCTGCAAGCAGCAATAGCGTGAGAGGACTCAATAGCCCCGCCCCCTCAAGGGCCTTGGCCCTGCCCAGTGGTGTCTCTAAGTTGGCCTGCTGAGTGCAGAGTGGCAGCCACAGATAGTAGATCCCTGGCTAAAGGGGGCGCAGACTGGTCTAGAGACACTTGAGGAGAGACTGGAGATGGAAGCTTTGGGGAAAGAACAGAGAGAGTAGCTGATGGGATCCCAGTGCTGACTCTCCCCCAATACAGCAGTAGCCATCTGGCTCAGGGATACCACTCTGCAGAACGGCAGCAGCATGAGAGGACCCTATAACCCCACCCCCAGGAGGGACTCTCACACTACTGCTGCTCTAGGGAGTGGTCTCTAAACCCGCCCTGTGGTGTCTCTAAACCAGCCTGCTGAGTGCAGAGGGACTAGATTAATAGCTGCAGGAGACAGCCACAGACAGTAGATTCCTGGAAGTCTCGAACAGAATGCCTAAGGTCAGACAGGGTCAACATCTGACATCATCAGAAGCAGATCCAGAGAGAGAGAAAAAACAGTGGTCTCCTGCCATAGAAGTTCACACCACAAAGTCAGAAAATCAAGACAGATCAACTTAAGAAGCAGAAGCAAAAGAGAATAGCCTCACAAATAATGGGAAGACAAAGAAACACCCCCAGTTGAAGGGAAAGGAAGAATCCGCAGAAAGAGAACTAAATGAAATAGAAGCAAGTAAACTATCAAGTATTGAGTACAAAACAACGGTTCTAAGGAAGCTCAATGAGCTCAGTGAGCTCAGAGAGAACTACCAAAAGCTACAGGGAAACCACAAGGAACTTGTTGCAAACTATATCAGCATGAAAAAGGACATAGAAACTATCAATAAGACACAAGAGGAAATTAAGAACACAATTTCTGAACTGAAGAACACAGTAGAAGGAATCAAGAACAGGTTCAATGAAGAAGAGGATCAAATCAGTGAGCTGGAGGATAAGGTAGAAAAAAGCTCCCAGAAAGAGCAAGAAAATGAAAAAAGACTTAAAAAGGATGAAGAGTCATTTAGGGAAATGCAGGACAACCTGAAATGTAATAATATCTGTATACCAGAAGGAGAAGTCGAGGAGGAAAATATAGAGAACCTGTTTGAGAAAGTAATGATGGAAAACTTCCCTAATTGGAGGGGAGAAAAAGTCACACAAGTCCAGGAAGCACAGAGGGCCCCATTCAAGAGGAAGCCAATGAGGCCCACTCCAAGACACATCATCAGTAAAATGGAAAATATCAAAGACAAAGAGAGAATCCTAAAGGAAGCAAGGGAGAAAGAGGTAGTAACATACAAGGGAGCCCCAATACAGCTAGCAGCTGACTTCTCAACAGAAACACTACAAGAAACACTACAAGCCAGAAGGGAATGGCAAGAAATATTCCAAGTAATGAAAACCAAAAGCCTGCAACCAAGACTGCTCTACCCAGCAAGGCATTCAATTAAAATGGAAAGTGAAATAAGGAGTTTCCCAGACAAAAGAAGGCTAAAAGAATACACCTCCATCAAACCAGCACTACAAGATATGCTAAAGGGACTGCTTTAAGAAGAGGAAGAAAGAGTGAGAGAGAGAGGAACACAGGTACAAAATGAAAAAAAAAAAGAAAAAGTATCTATCAGTAATAACTTTAAATGTAAATGAATTACATACTCCAATCAAAAGGCATAGGGTAGCTGAATGGATAAGAAAACATGCCCCACACATATGCTACCTACAAGAGACCCATCTCAGAACAAAGGACCTACACAGACTGAAAGTAAAGGGATGGACAAAAAATATTCCAAGCAAACAGACAGGGAAAAAAAAGCAAAGGTAGCAATACTTATGTCAGAGAAAATAGATTTCTAAACAAAGGCCATAAAAAGAGACATAGAAGGAAACTTCATAATACTCAAAGGCAGAATCAATCAAGAAGACATAAACATCATAAACATATATGCAACCAACACAGGAGCACCCAAATATATAAGGAAAATCTTGGAGGACTTCAAGAAAGATACAGACAGCAACACACTGATAGTAGGGGATTTTAACACCCCGCTGCCAAAAATGGATAGATCTTCCAGACAAAACATCAGCAAGGATATTGTGGAACTGAACAATGCATTAGATCAAATGGACTTAACTGACATATATAGAACCTTTCATCCCAAAGAAGCAAAATACACATTTTTTTCAAATGCATATGGAATGTTTTCAAAGATAGACCACATGAGAGGACACAAAACAAGCCTCAACAAATTCAAGAAAAATTTAATTCATAACAAGCATTTGCTCAGACCACAAGGGTGTGAAACTAGAAACCAACCTCAAGGAAAAAACTCAGAAACATTCAAACTCATGGAGACTAAATGGCATGCTACTAAACAATGAATGGGTCAATAATGAAATCAAAGAAGAAATCAAAAAGTTTCTGGAAACAAATGAAAATGAACACACAACAGTCCAAAACCTGTGGGGCATAGCAAAGGCAGTCCTGAGAGGGAAGTTCATGGCAATACAGGCTACCTAAAAAACGATAGAAACATTTCAAATAAATGACCTAACCCTACAGCTTTAAGAACTGGAGAAACAACAAAAAACAAAGCCCAAAACCAGTAGAAGGAAGGAAATAATCAAGAACAGAGCAGAACTGAATGACATAGAGACTAAAAAGAACAATTCAAATCATCAACAAATCCAGGAGCTGGTTCTTCGAAAAGATAAACAAAACCAACAAGCCTTTAAGCAGACTCATCAAGAAACAAAGGGAGAAGACCCAAATAAATAATATCAGAAATGAAAGAGGAGAAATAACAACTGATACCACAGAAATACAAAGGATTGTAAGAAATTTCTATGAACAATTATATGCCAAGAAATTTGAAACCCTCGATGAAATGGACAAATTTCTAGAAAAATATAACCTTTCAACACTGAACAAAGAAGAGGCAGAAAGCCTGAACAGACCGATGATGGCTGGTGAAATTGAAGCAGTAATCAAAAAACTTCCAGCACACAAAAGCCATAAACCAAAAAGTTTCACAGGAGAATTTTACAAAACATTTAAGGAAGAGCTAATCCCTGTCCTTCTCAGACTATTCCAAAAAATCCAAGAAGAGCGAAGACTCCCAAACTTTTTTTATGAGGCCAGCATCATCCTAGTCGCAAAACCAGATAAAGATACAACCAAGAAAGAAAATTACAGCCCAATATCACTGATGAACATAGACACTAAAATTCTCAACAAAATATTGGCAAACCACATCCAGCAATACATTAAAAAGACCATCCACCATGATCAAATGTGCTTCATCCCAAGGATGCAAGGATGGTTCAATATTCACAAATCAATAAATGTAATACATCACATAAACAAAAGGAAAGACAAAAATTACATGATCATATCAATAGATGCAGAAAAAGCATTTGATAAGATACAGCATCCATTTACGATAGAAACATTCAGCAAAGTGGGAATAAAAGGGACATACCTCAACATAATAAAGGCCATATATGAAGAACCCACAGCCAACATCATACTCAACGGGCAAAAACTAAAACCTTTTCCACTAAGATCAGGAACAAGACAAGGTTGTCTGCTTTCACCACTTCTATTCAACATAGTACTGGAAGTCCTAGCCACAGCGATCAGACAAGAAAAAGAAATAAAAGGCATCCAAATTGGAAAGAAGGAAGTAAAACTATCATTGTTTGCAGATGACATGATAGTGTACATAGAAAACCCCATAGACTCCACCAAAGACTACTTGACCTAATAAATGAATTTGGCAAAACAGAGGGATACAGTCAATATTCAGAAATCAAAGGCATTTTTTTACACCCACAATGAAATATCAGAATCAGAAATCAGGAAAAAAATACCATTCAATATAGCAACAAGAAAAATAAAGTACCTAGGAATAAACTTAACCAAGGAGGTAAAAGACGTGTATGCAGAAAACTATACAACACTGAAGAAAGAAATTAAGGAAGACACAAATATATGGAAGCATATACTGTGTTCATGGATTAGGAGAATTAACATCATCAAAATGTCCATACTACCCAAAGCAATTTTTATATTCAACACAATCCCTATTAAAATACCAAAGGCATATTTCACAGATATAGGGTAAACATTTCAAAAATTTATATGGAACCATAAACACCCCTGAATAGCTGCAGCAATTTTGAGAAAGAAGAACAAAGTAGGAGGGATCACAATACCTGACATCAAACTATATTACAAGGCCACTGTAATCAAAACAGTCTGGTACTGGCATAATAGACATGTAGATCAATGGAACAGAATAGAGAGCCCAGAAATAAATCCATGTCCCTATGGTCAATTAATATTCAACAAAAGGGGCAGAGGCATAAAATGGAATAAAAATAGTCTCTTCAAAAATGGTGTTGGGAGAGCTGGACAGCTACATGCAAAAAACTGAAATTGGACCACCAACTTAGACCATACACAAAAATAAACTCAAGATGGATAAAAGACATAAATATAAGTCACAACACCATAAAAGTCCTAGAGGAGAACATAGGCAGGAAATTCTGAGATATTCCATGCAGCAATATTTTCACCAATATGTCCCCTAGAGCAAGGGACATAAAGGAAAAAAATAAACAAATGGACTTCATCAAAATAAGAAGCTTCTGCACTGTTAAAGAAAACATTAGCAAAATGAAAAGGGAACCAACCATATGGGAAAATATATTTGCCAATGATACCTCGGACAGGGGTTTGATCTCCAAAATATATAAAGAACTCACATGACTCCACTCCAGGAAAACAAACAATCCAATTAAAAAATGGGCAAAGGACCTGAACAGACACTTCTCCACGCAGGACATACAGAAGGCCCAGAGAAAGATGAAAGGATGCTCAGCATCACTAGCCATCAGAGAGATGCAAATTAAAACCACAATGAGATATCACTTCACACCGGTCAGAATGACCATCATAAATAAATCAACAAACAACGGATGCTGTCAAGGTTGTGGAGAAAAGGGAACCCTAGTACACTGTTGGTGGGAATGCAGACTGATGCAGCCACTGTGGAAAACAGTGTGGAATTTCCTCAAAAAGTTACAAATGGAACTGTCTTTTGACCCAGTGATTCCACTGCTGGGATTATACCATAAGAATCCTAAAACACCAATTCAAAAGAACCTTTGCACCCCAATGTTCTTTTATCACAGCAGCACTACTTACAATAGCCAAGTACTGGAAGCAACCTAAGCACCCATCAGTAAATGAGTGGAAGAAAAAACTGTGTTACATTTACACAATGGAATACTACACAACAGAAAGAAAGAAAGAGCTGCTACCCTTCACGACAGCATGGATGGAACTAGAGAGCACTGTGCTAACTGAAATAAGCCAGGGGGTGAAAAACATATACCATATGATCTTACCTATAAGTGGAACCTAATCAACAAAACAAACAAGCAAGGGAAATATAACCAGCAACATCGAAAGAAAAAAGAAACTGACAGTAACGATAGGGAAGGAGGAAGGGGGTAATGGGAAAAAGAAGGGGAAGGGTCAAATCAAGGAACATGTATAAAGGACCCATGGACAAAGCCAATGTGGGGAAGGATTGAGGGTGGGAGATAGGGGTGGGTGGGGCAGGGGAAAGTGGTGGCGGGAAAATGGAGACAAATGTATATGAACAATAAAAAAAAATTTTTTTAAATCTTTCAATTAAAGAAAATATTCAACAGAGGAAGCAAGCACACACAATGGGATAAAGATAGTTTATTCAATACATGGCATTGGGAAAATTGGACAGATTTGTGCAGAAAAATGAAATTAGACCACCTTCTTACACCAAACACAAGAATAAATTTGAAATGGATTATAGAGTTAAATATTAGACCTGAAACCATAAAAATCATAGAAGGAAACATAGGCCACAATATCTTGGACATTGCTCATAGCAATATTTTATCAGATATATCTCCACAGGCATGGGAAACAAAATTAAAAATAAACAAATGGGACTACATCAAACTAAAAAGTTTTTGCACTGCAAAAGATATCATCAACAATATAAAAAGACAACCCACAGAATGAGAGAACATATTTGCCAATACATCTGTTAAGGGATTAGTAACAAAAATGTATAAAGAACTTACAAAACTCAACACCATAAAAACAAACAACCCAATTAAATAATGGGCAAAGGACCTGAATAGACACTTCTCCAAAGAAGACATACAGATGGCCAATAGACATGTTAAAATATGCTCAATGTCACTAATCATCAGAGAAACACAAATTAAGACCACAGCAGGGAACCCCATCCTGAACATATCCATCTTCTGGGCACTGAAGGAATGTCTCATTGTACCACTCTGGAAGGTCACATTCATTGACCTGATGTCTACAGACTTCCCCTGATGGCAGGAACTTGCAGTCTTTGGAACAAATACCAGTGAGATATTATCTCACAGCTCTCAGAATGGCTATCATCAATAAATTAACAAACATCAAGTGCTTGAGAAAGGGGAACCCTTTTGCACTGTTGGTGGGAATGCAGACTGGTGCAGCCACTGTGGAAAGCAGTATGGAGATACTGGATCTGCCTTTTGACCCAGTGATCCCACTTCTGGGAATATACCCAAAAGAATCCAAAACACTCATCCAAAAGAACATAAGTACCCCTGTGTTCATTGCAGCATTATTTCCAATTGTCAAGATATGGAAGCAGCCCAAGGGTCCATCAGTAGATGAGTGGATAAAACACCTCTGGACATTTACACAATGGAATTCTACTCAGTCATAAAAAAAGAAAATTTTACCCTTTGTGACAGTATGGATCAACTGGAGAACATTATGCTAAGTGAAATAAGCCAGTCAGAGAAAGAAAAATACCATAGGATTACACTCATATGTGGAATCTAATGAACAAATTGAATTAACAAGGAAAATGGGAACAGATTCATAGATGGAGAGCAGGATGACAGCTGGTGGGGAGGGGGAGGTTAGGGTGTGGAAAGACTGAGCAAAAAGGAAAAAATGACTCATGGACATGGACAGCAGTGTGGTGATTGCTGGGGGGAGGACGATATAAGAGTGTTAAATGGTAATGGAAAATGATACAATAAAGATTAAATTAAAAAAATATAAAGACTTTTTGAATGAAGCAGGAGCCTTAGTGTTCATCTTCTTCCTGCGTTAGCCCTTCCTCCTTTAGCTCTTCTTCCTTTTATTTATTTATTTATTTTTGCTATGTCTTACAAAGAACAAGGAAGCAATATAAAAATAAAACAATCAAAGGAATAAGCCCCGATAAGGACAGGTAACCCACGTTTGCCCGTGGTCTTTGGTTCTTAGGAGGTCGGCAGCTATCATTACTACCTCCGTTGCCCTTGTGCTTGGCGTAGGGAGGTGCTCACCCATAGTTGCAGTGGCAGTGCTCTTTACTATTGCAGACCCCCTTCATGTGGCAAGTCTCAGGCTGACAGTCTCGTGGCAAATGAACCAAACTGACACACTCCTGGTGGATGCATATCTCTTCTGGACCACACATGGCACCATCTTTCACTTCACCAATATCAGGTATGGATACCCCTAAACAATAATCAGTGCCCCAGCAAGTGGTGTCATTGAACTGAAGCTGAAGTACTGTAGTACGTTTTATCAGATTTGGAGTTATTGACATTCTCACACGGAACTCTGTTCCCACAAAACTATCTGAGGTATTACACTGTAGGTAAGCTGTCCCATTTAGACCACAGTGGCCAAAACGGTTTCCCTGGGAGTTGATTTCTTCATAGCAATTCTGAGATGCACTCTTTGCACCTTCACCAAAAATCTCCCTGCACTGTTTGTCATGGTTATTACATCTCTTTTGATAGCAGTGGGCGTTGTCACTACAGGGAACCCCATCCTGCACATATCCATCTTCTGGGCACTGATGGGATGTCCCATTGCACCACTCTGGAAGGTCACATTCATTGACCTGATGTCTACAGACTTTCCCTGATGGCAGGAACTTGCAGTCTTTGCAACAAAGCCAAAAAGCACAAGCAGCTCCAGGCTTCAGAGTAACGATATCGAGACTGATCCACAAGGACTACTGGCTCAAGAAATCTCAAGTGAGTCCGCCAGCCCAAATAAGAACTTTGCATCGCAGTGGAATTACACAACTCTCGCGTCCAATTGGCGTGCCTGCTGCTACTTTCTGTGAATCCCCAGCAACAGTACCTTGCTCTGGTGGTGAGGATTGGTCACCAAAATCTCAGAACCAGCTCCATCAAGCTCTATCAAAGGTACAAATATCCAGTGGACAGTGTACCCTTCTGAGAACTAGGTATATAGAGCCATGCTTCAGTACCCTAGGCAACCCACACCAGTCATCCACTGTCCCTTTTGCAGACATTCCAGGCCACACCACAAAGTGCCTTGATACAAGCCCCATGTATATAGCACCTCTCTCTGAGAGCTGAGTCAGTTTTGGAGAAACTCCTTCCAAGTCCCTAAGAAATCAGCACCAACTCAGCATTAAAAGATACAGCTATCAGCTCCACAATGCTCCTTTTCTGAGTTCCTAAGTTACCAGCATCACTTGGGCAATGCCCTATCTTCTACAGTCCAGGTCTAGATCTATGAGGCCCATCGTGAGAGTTTCTACATTATGATAACATCAACCCCTTCCCTTTGTTCCCCCACTTAGGGGTGGGTCTTCTTCTGGCAACTCATACCTCTGTATACTTCACTGTTGTTCCCTTTTTATCTCTTAGGTCTCTAGGACCTTTTTCAGATTTCCCTATATTAATTACACTTAGTAGATTTTTCTCTTTTCTGGATTAGATCTTGACAGATACAAGACTTGATGCCACAAGTGCTGCCAAGAGAAACAGAAAAAAATGGGACTCTGGGATGGATTTGGGCACATGGCTTTAACATACTGATAAACTCCTGTCCAGTGGAAAGTAGACATGGAGTGGCATCACCATTAATTAAGTTACCACCCAAAGTGGGTTGTGATGACGTGCACTAGGGAAGCAAGTGTGTGGGGGACCGAGCGAGGGTTGTGATGATGACTGTAAGTGCCTGAAGGACTGAAGGGCAAGTTGGCCATACTGAATTCTACTGGAGAATTTGCATAACCAGGTTCCAGGTTCTAAATTCTCAGCTCAGAGAGCTGATAATGGTGGACCTAAAAGAATGTCTCATTTGTTTTAGATACAGGGCCAACCTCACAGAAAAGTCAAATTTTAATTGTGGAGTTACAGAACCACGGTATAAGTTGAATAAATAGATTTGCCAAGACCCAAGTGGGAAAATTAGGACATTCGAAAAGGAAAAAAACCTTGACACTTACAAAGGGAAATTTCAGCTGGACTTAATTGATCCTGAGTATCTCCAGCGGGGGTGTCCAACCTGCGGCCTACGGGCTACAGGTGGCTCAGGATGGCCGTGAATGCGGCGCAACACAAAACTGTAAATTTACTTAAAACATTATGAGATTTTTTGTGATTATGTATTGCAATGTATTTAATGTGTGACCCAAGAAAACTCTTCTTCCAGTGTGGCCCAGAGATGCCAAAAGGTTGGACACCCCTGATCTAGAGCCTCCAAGTATCCCTGAGCCTCCCTTACTAGGGAGAGAACCCAGACCTCTCCCATCTGAGAAGCCTGGCCACCTCTAGCTTGAGACCCTGCAATCATCTGTGCTGTGTAAATTACCCTGCAAGGGGATGCCTAGTCTCCTAAAACACACTCTTATCATCCTTTACTGGCTCTAAATGCAAATCAGAATCTAATTCAACATGTTCCAGAGGGACAAGTTCAATGTCTGAATTGAGAGAACTTCTACTCCAAAATAATGACTATATTTTACTAATTTACACTGGCAAAATTAAGGAAACAACCATATTAATAGAAATGAAGTAGTTACATAAAGATATATTTAATATAAAATTCAACAGGAATGTGTATCTACTTAAAAAGCTTCAAAATATATAAAGCAAATGTTGAGAAATCCAAAATCTACTTATAGATACTAACACATTTCTCTGAGCAACTGATAGAACAACCAGGTTAAAAAAAAAGAAAGAAAGAAAGAATAAGGAAATAAAAGATTTAAGCAAGGTTTATCAAATTAGCATAATTGACACATATAAAACACTATACCCAACAATTGCAGGATGCTCATTAGGTTCAAATGCCCTCAGGCCCCACCCAAATGGAGATTCCCAGGAAGGCCCCCATTCCTCTAGCACCAGCCTGCACTTGGAGGGCTTCCTGGTTTCCAGACACATATGGTGTTTACCTTACACAGAGCAGCGCACCCTCCAGGAGAATCAGCCCTTTGTCCAGGATTACTGCTACTATCATTGTTATGTGGAGGGGTCCAAGCCCATGGTTGTGCTCTGTACCCATTTGGGGACCTTCCAAGGGATATTACAGACAAATGACCTCACTTAGAAAACCAAGCCCATAAGTCAGTCTACCACATTTGAACAGCAATTGTGTAAAATAGAGAGTAACAAGACAATTCCCAGCAATGAAATGTGGCTTAATAGAAGAGGAAATCCAACATTAGAAACTAGTTGGAGGCAGAGAATCCAAAACTACTACAAACTTCCCACAGCTCGTGGATCTACAGGCTCTTTGTGAAATTTGTCATACTGGTGGACAACTATAGTTTTAATTACTCAATAGGAATGTCTCAAAGGCAACCGAAGAAATAATCAATATGATCAATTTAGGAGATCCCACCTGGGACTGAGATTTGGAACCAGGGAAAGCTTTTCAAAGGATAAATGTTCACCTTTATCCCTGTTTGCCACTTTATTCTGGGCATCTGTTTGTGGGCAAGGGTTTTTCTAATATATTTGAATTGGGCCAGCAGTCTGTAAATTCATCAAAGATAATTTCATTCATTTTGCATTGGTCATTGCTCACCAATTAGGCCATAATCTTGGCATGTCTTGACATGTCTTGCTGTGTGTGAGGGAAAAAGAACCCCACTGCAACTGCAATCATGAAAGTTATTTTAACATCATTAACCACAGGGGAGGAAATCTGGCAGACAACTACACTGGCTCTTCAAAATGCTATCCCATTGGAACAACGTGGTAATGAGGTAGTGGAAGATGAAGAAGAGTGTGATTATGGGTCGGAATGTCAGTGCGGAAAGGACCCTTGCTGTGGCTCTAATTGAAAAGTGGAACCTTGGACGTTCCATGCTCTTGGACCTCTACTGGAAAGCCCTGTAGAATACACATTAATCAATGTGACCTTCTCAATTAGTGCAATGGAAGATCAAGGTGGTGCCCTGAGGGTTTCTATGTGCAGGATGAGATGCCCTGGGGTGACAGTACCTACTGTTATCATAAAACGTGCAAGTCACAACAAATAATGTTACTATATTTTTGGCCATATAGTAAGGAGCCTCCATGAGCCACTATAAAACAACTAATATGCAAGATCATTCTGGTCACTGTGGTATAGAAAGTTTAACGTACAAAAGATACCCTCCAAGTATTTTGTGTGGAAGAGTGAATTGTGAGAATATAGAAAAAAATTCCCAGTCTAAAACAACACGCCATAATTCAGACATGTGTTAATGGGTACTAAGTGTTGGGGAACGGATGACTACTTTGGCAGAAATATAGTTGATTCTGGACAAGGAAAAGATGGCATCTTGTGAGGTCTAGGCAAGATATGCATGAGAAGGAGTTGTGTCCCTTCTTTGACCCTCAACTATGACTGCAAATTAGAGAATTGTCCTAAGAGAGGAGTGTGCAACAATCAAAGACACCGCCACTGTTGGTATGGGTGGGTGCCTTCTTACTGTGAGTTTACAGGCTATTGAGAAAGTGCAGGCCATGGCCCAGCTCCAAGGGGCAATCTCCTTCCCTCACTATTAGCAATTCTTTACACAGTAAGTAAATTCACACACTTTTCTCCTTGCCTATCTTATGTCTTATTCAGAGTACTCTGTTTTTAAGAGTCCCTAATCCAGAAAGGTACCCTTACAGCTTGAAACAGGAAATGGAAGTATTAAAAATATTCACTGGTTCAAAGAAAATATCTTTGGAAAAAGAAGATATTACATGATAATTGTCCAATGGTCCCACAGTTCATTAATTTAGAAAGTATGATCAAAGGCAGGTTTTCTTGGTTCTTTATGTGGAATCGAAAGATAAACAGGCACTTAAATGTGTTTGGCTTTTCCTTAGTGACTACTCAGTTCTTTCCACTTAAGGTAGGGCTGCCCCCAGTAAAAGGCCTGGAAACTCTTCCACTGCTTTCTTCACATTAGCTCTGTGGCCACACCCTTTAACCAGCTGTCAGGGAACAAGTCTGTGGCATAATCACTAAGACAAAGCATTAAAAGGTATGACTCACTTTGTGTATCTGAAGAACTGGTAGAGCAAGTCAGAAGAAAGCTTATAAACAAAAAAGCGAGAAAAGGGACTAAAGAATCATAAAGAAATATAAAAAGGCAAAAGTCATGGAATCAAAGGAAAGCACAGGAAAATGTGTTTTCTGTTGTTATGGTTTTTATAAAAGCAAGCAGTGATCTGAAAAGGTCTCCGGTGAATTAGTTTCACAAAGAAATCTAGTAAGGAAAAGCATTGTCTAAAGTATAATAAATAGGCCAAACCTTATTGTTCTTACCCTGGCTATAGGAAACTCTGTGTGTGTGGGGGGGGGGGGGGGGTGTATGATCAAGTACACTGTACAGAGTCATGAAGACTCTCTTGCCCTCTAAAGTTGCTCAGTGTCCAGCTAAGGTCAAAGACATGAGAATACAGCATTAGAGTGGAATGGGTAAGTGTTATACGATGGTGTGCACAGGGTTCTTGGAAGCACAAGTTATTGGAGTGGAGGGGGCGCAATCAGGAATGTTTCCCAAAAGACAGCTAAGCTGAGTTACCTCAGAAGGAAAAGTGATAATGAAAATAGCCAATACTTGTTAAATACTTACAAAGTATCAGGTTCTAATCTAAAATAATACTAATAAACCCATTTAACTTTCAAAGCAATCCTAACAGGAGATAATATTGCTATTGTCTCCTCTTAATAGTTGTGAGGAACTGGCACAGAAGAATTGGACAACTTACGGGACATACCCAGAAAAAGGCGAAGTAGTATCTGAACAAAGACTTGGCTCTTAATCATTAAATGAGTAAGAGTTTAAAATCTACATGGCATGGAAGATGGTATACAAGCTTTAAAGTTTGAGAATCCAAGTTCTGTCGCTTAATATCAATAACATCTTGAGCACACTTCAATTTCCACAAATTTTTACCTCCTTGATTGCAACACCAATACTGAAAGCTTCCAAGGTTCTTGCAGACATTGGAGACAGCACCAGTAAGAGTACCTGTCACATAGTAAGGCTGGTGAGGAGAATGGTGTTGCCCTCTGCACTTGCTATGGTTCCTCATGGGCAAAAGGGAAGGGCAAAAACTCTTGCTGGGAAATGGTGCTGCTCAAGTTCCAAAGAATGAATTGGGCCAAGTTTACTAGGGTGAAGATTTCAAAGTCATCCTAAAATGTGCTGTTCATAGTACAATGGATGTGGTTGTGAATTCATTCATCCTTTCATTCAACAAATATTTAGTGATGTTGAGCACTGTGAGAAATGTGGGCGCCATGGCAGCGAACAAGACTGACATTGCTCGTAGATGTTAAAGTCGTAATATAGGAGTCAGACATTAAACAAAAAATGAATTATTGTACAACCGTGTTGAGAACCCCCAAAAGAGAAAATTAGGGCCTATGAACAAACTAATCTGAGACTCAGAAGAGACTCCTGAGGAAGAGACATCTGATCTGAGATGTGAAAATGAAGTAAAATAAGCAAGCTGAAAGAATGTATGAGTTCCACACAAAGGGAAGAATATCTGCAAAAAACTACCATCAGTATTTGACCGAGCTGATCACTCCCATTCACTTGAATTGCTTTCTTTTCTTTTTAATTTAATTTTTATTTATGTTCTTAAAGTTGTTCCCGATTTTCTCCCTTTCCCTACCCCCATCCAGTCCCATCTTCTCACCTCCCCAAGCCAACCCCCATATCGTTGCCCATGTCCATGAGTTGTGCATAAATGTTCTTTGGTTAATCCCTTCACCATCTTCCATCTTGTCCCTCCCCCCTTTCTGGCAACTGTCAGTCTGTTTTATGTATCTGAATTTCTGTCACTATTTTGTTCTTGGTTTATTGTGTTCACTATATTCCATGTATAGGTGAGATCATGTGGTAATTTTCTTTCATTGACTTGCTTAATTCACTTACCATAATTTTCTCCAGGTCCATCCATGCTGTTGCAAAATTTGAGAGTGTATTTTTATTGCTGTGTAGTACTCCATTGTGTAAATGTACCACAGCTTTTTTATCCATTCATCTACTGATGGGCACTTAGGCTGTCTCCAAATTTTGGCCATTGTAAATACCACTTCTATAAACATAAGTGTGCATATATATATTTTTTTTATTTTGGTGTTTCAGGATTCTTGGGGTATATTCCCAAAAGTGGAATCACTGGGTCAAAAGGGAGTTCCATTTTTTAATTTTTAAAGGATACTCTATATTGTTTTCCACAGTGACTGTACTAGTCTGCATTCCCATCAAGAGTGCACTAGGGTTCCCTTTTTTCCATATCCTCACCAGCACTTGTTTTTTGTTGATTTATTGATGGTAGCCATTCTGACAGGTATAAGGTGATTTCATTGAGGTTTTAATTTGCATTTCTCTGATGATTAGTAAACCCACGTGTTTATGAACAGTTGATATTTGACAAAGATTGCGAGAGCATACAATGGAGCAAAGATAGTCTCTTCAATAAATGGTGATGAGAAAACTGGACTAGTACATGCAAGAAAAAAAAAGGAACTAGACCACCAACTTAACATTAAACACAAAAATAAACTCAAGATGGATAAAAGACTTGAAAAATGAATAGAGAACCTACTGTATGGGAGAACATTTTTGCCAATGATACATTTGACAAGGGCTTAATCTCCAAAATATACAAAAAACTAATACAACTCAATGCCAGGAAGACAAACAACCTAATTAAGAAATGGGCAAAAGGCCTGAATAAACACTTCTCCAAAGAGGACATACAGAGGGCCCATAGACATACAAGAAAATGCTCAACATCACAAATCATCAAAGAAGTGTAAATTGAATTGCTTTCTTTATTTCATTTTCATGAGCTCACCTCACTGGCAGATACTTCACTGCTATTTCATATCTCCCCCCAGCTCTCAATGTTGGAGTGCTCTGGTGCTCAGTCTTTGGACATTTTCTTCCTTCTCCCTACACTCATCCTATTGGCGATCTCATGGTATTACAGGTCATACGTGTACTGATGACTCCAAAATTTATACTTCCAGCTGGGACTTCTTTAAAACCCATATTCATGCTTTCAACCACCTAGTTGGCATCACCACCTGAATGTCTAATTGGCATCTCAAAATAAATATGTTCAAGCTACATTCTTTATCTCCCCCTCCCACCTTCACTCCTAAACCAGCTTGTCCAACAGTATTCCCCATCTCGGTTAATGATAATTCTATCCTTTGAGAGGCTTGGAACAAAAATCTTAGTCATCCTTGAGTCTTCTTTTTGTCATACCTCACATCCAATCTATCAGGAAATCCTGTTGTTTCAGACTTCAAGATATACATAGAATCTGATCACTTTTCACCACCAAGCTACCATCATCTTCCATCTTGATTATTGCCATAACCTCCTAAGTTGTCTTCTGCTTCCACTCTTATCCCCAACATTCAATTTCCACACAGGAGAGTGGATTCTGTTACAATATAAGTCATACCATATCATTACTTGCTCAGAATCCTCTGATAGTTTCCCATGTCATTCACAGTAAAAGTCTGTAGAATGTTCTAGAAGATCCTACCCAATACACCCCCTGCTGCCACCACACATCCCTCTCTTTACCTCTCTGATTCATCTCCTACTTACTCTGTCCTTTGTTCACTCAGCTGTTCTCATTGCTGATCCACTAACACACCAAAGCATACTCCCACCTCAGGACCTTTATTGTTATTCCCTTGACCTGCACCAATGAAGGAAGAGAGAAATGGCATTGGGCAGCTGGGGGGGGGGGGCGGGGGAGGCAGAAAGGAAGTCATAAATAATCGGTTTCAAATTCAGCAAAGAAATCTCACCTAACCATATACATTTGTGAGTCTCCAACATATAGAAGATAATTAAAGTCTTAAGCAGGGTTGAGGAATTCCTGAGAGGTGAAGAAAAAAGGAAAAGAGCTCAAGACTAAGACACACTAACAAAGAATAGCTCACAAAGGCAACAGAAATGAGGCAAGGAGAGTGAGCCAGGGTAGAGGGAGATCAAAAGAAATTATAACGCGGAAGAAGGCAAGGAGAGAAAATGGGAGTGACTAGTGTTGAAGGCATGGCAATCAGGCATAACTCAGCTTACAGTTCCCAGAAAGGATAGGAAACTACCACACCCAGAAGACCTACTACTTACAAATCCTCTTCCACACCACCCCTGTCAAATCACCAGAAGCATAACCTGCATTCACTGACAAATGCAAAATATACACACTTATATATAAATAGAAATGTAATGAGTAAATATATATTATTCAATATACAAGGTCCATCCAGAAAAAGTCCAGCCATTGTTAATAAAATGAGAATGGTTTGTGCAACACTGGTGTAGCCTGGAAACCAAGTAGACTTAGACTGGAATGTGCATACGTGAACAGTGACTTCACTGTACTAGTTAGTGAGGGCAGTAGCCATCATTTAGTGAGCATGTGTACTGTGTGGCTGCCATATTCAAAATGACTGAGCAAGTAAAACAACAAATACTCATCAAATTTTGCATTAAGATTGAACATTCCTCCCCAGAAACTATTGGGATTCAGAAGGCCACAGCTATGGGCAACTGGTGATTGGCAGTTTCATCACGACAAAGCACCCACTCATGCATCATGCCTCGCGCGGAGTTTTTTGGTGAGACATCAAATCACCCAGGTGACTCAGCTGTCCTACAGCCCATGGTGCCTTGTAACTTCTGGCTTTCCGAAAACTAAAGTCATCTTTGAAAGGGAAGAGATTTCAGACTGTAGGTGAGGTTCAGGAAAATACAATGGGGCAGCCAATGGTGAGTGGGAGAATTGTGTGAGGTCCCAAGATGCCTACTTTGAAGGGGACTTGAGGCATCATTATCCTATATATAATGTTTCTTTTATCTTATGTCATCTTCAAAAAATGTCTCTATTTTTCATATTACATGACTGGATACCTCCTGGGCATACTTTGTACCTATAGATCCTCTACTACAAATATGAACAACTAAGATTCACTAAGTAAACCAAACACCCAACAGAGCGATCACAAAAACCATGGTTCTTTGAAAAGATTAATAGAACAATGTTAGCAACACTGGTCAAGAAAGAGACAGAAGATATAAATGATAACTGTCAGGAATGGAAAAATGGAGACATAACTAGAGATCCAAGAGACTTTAAAAGGTCACAGAATATTATAAACAACATTTAGCCTAAAATAGACAATTTGGTAGAAATATATAATTTACAAAAGCTGGTAAAAATATTTTTAACCTGAATAGGTAAGAAAGTAAATCTGTAACTAGATGTCATCTACACAAGAAAAATGTTTCATGGGTATTTTCTACTGATTGTGAGGAAGAAATAACAAAATCCTTTACATAACTATTCCACAGAACACAGAATATTTCCCAACTCATTTTGACATTGACTTGACCTAGTTAACAAAACAAAAAAGAACATCTAGGAAAGAGAATATTACGGACCAATCTTACACATAAAATTAAATATAAAACTCCTAAACCAAATCTTAGCAAATTGACTCCAATAAAAAGACATCATGACAAATTAGGGTTTATTTCTGAGTTATAAGACTGGTTAATGTTTGGCTAAAAAAGCCAATATAACTGATCACATTAGCAGAAGAAAAGAGAAAAATAATTATGATTATCTCAATAGATTAAAAAAGGTTTTAAAATGTGTTTGACAATATTTAAAACTACGAGACTTCCATTTTCTGCCATGGCAGAGTTACAAGCACCAAATGTGTCCTTACATCACAGGAACTAGAACAGTAGAATAAACATATAAAACAACTATTTTCAAATATTGACAAAATGGGCAGTACAGAATTATAATCCCTGAGATTCACACGAGATCTCAAAGGATCCCAAATAGCCACAACAATCTTGAAAAAAAAAAGAAAAGTTGGAGGCCTCATACTTCCGAATTTCAAAACTACTGCAAAGCTACAGTAATCAGGAGTATGGTTTTGGTATAAACACAGACATATAGATCAATGGAATAATGCCCCAAAATAAACTTGCACAGATATGGTTAAGTGATTTTCAACAAGAGTGCCATGACCATTCAATGGAGAAATGATAGTCTTTTCAGCAAATGGTGCTGGGTAAACCATATAACCACATATAAAAGAATGAAGCTGGGCCTTTACCTAACATCATGTTAAAAAATTAACTCAAAATGGATCAAAGACCTAAACACATAAGAACCTAAACTGTAAAATACTTAGAAGAAAATGTGGAGGAAACACTTAATAATGTTAGATTTGGCAATGATTGCTTGGCAATGACATGAAAATCAGCAACAAAACAAAAATTAGAAACTTTTGTGCTTCCGAGGATACTTATTAACAGAATGAAAAGCAACCCAAAGAAAATATTTATAAATCATATAGCTGATAAAGAATTAATATGCAGAATATATAAAATACCCCAACTCAACAATAACAAAAAATCCTGATTTAAAACTGTGCCAAGAACTTGGAATATTTCTCCAGATACACAAATCTTCCCTACCATTTCATGATTATTTTTAATAAGTATTTTGTTAAAAAAAAGATATACAGCCCTCATGGGTGTGGCTCAGTAAGTTAGGCATCATCTGGTCTTGCAAAGCATAGCATCGCCAGTTTGATTCCTGGTCAGGCCACATGCCTGGGTTGCTGGTTTGGTCCCTAGTTGGGATGCATGTGAGGCAGCTGACCAAGGTTTTTCACACTGGTGTTTCTCTCCCTCTTTCTCCTTCCTTTCCCCTCTAAAAATTAATATAAAAATCTTTAAAAAATAAAAAAAATCACGTTATGATGTTACAGAACCCTGGTTCTTGCCGATGCAGTGAAGTTAACAGCTCAGCAAGTCTATTAGCATGTAAGCAGGTTTTATTAGTGATACAGTCTCATGGAAAAGAACGGGACTGGGGGGTGGGGTAACTACCCAAACTTAAGTGTGCGTGGGGGTCTGTTATCCTAAATCTATATCTTGCTCCAGACCGTATTTGTTCCCCTTGTAAAACAGATATGTGACAGGAGGCAATTAAAGTTGGGGCAGTTACCTGGTTATTTATGGGCTCTTTCTATAGGAATTAGTGACTCCCTCATCAGATAGTGACCATAGGCAGGCAATTAACCAAAGCCGTTTAGTGAGCTTCTTTGGGCACTGTCGACCTCCTACCCTTACCCCTTCTAGGCCTTGGGACACACAGTTTCAAGGTTTTCTTTCCCAGACAGTGGAAACAATACATAGAATTTCAAGGACTGTCGTCCTCCCGTGTGAGCATGGTTTTTCTTGGGATATTGGGACACCCGCCAATATTACTGGACCAGGCTCAGGACTGCTTAGTGGGTGAGACATGTCTCCTTTTCCTCCCTGCCTTAGTTTACTACCTATCCTACCTAACAATTAAGTTCGATACTGTGATGTAATATTGAGAGTAAATATTTATTTGATCTTCATCCCTTTCCTGGTACAGAGCTTTTTAAAAAACCCTCAGAATATCCTAAGGAGAGTCATAAAAGCATCTTTTGTGATGTTAATGATGGGGCCAGGTCACTTATGGATGGGGGCTGGTAATGGCAGGAACCAAGCACATGATTTGGAGGGTTGGAACTTTCAGTGCCACCCTCATGGAGGGGAAAGGGCTGAAGATATCATCACCAATGGTCAATGATTTAATTAGTCCTGTCTTCATTATGAACCATAAAAATCCAAAAGAAAAGGATTCAGAGCTTCCAGGTTGAACACAAGAACACCTGGAGATTGGGGCATGGTGCACACAGAGTCACTGGAGTTCTGCACCCCTTCCCACTTACCTTGCCCTATGCACCTTGCCCATCTGGCTGTTCCCGTTATTACCTTTAAAAATAAACCAGTAATCTAGTAAGTAAAATGTTTCTCAGAGTTCTGTGAGCTGCTCTAGCAAATTAATTGAACTGGAAAGAGGTCATAGGAATCTCCTGACTTATGACACTCAAAGCCCAGGATGACAAACCTGGATTTGCGATTTGCCTCTGAGGTAGGGGCAGTCTTGTAGACTGAGCCCCTACCACTGTGGGATCTGATGCTATCTCCAGGTAGCTGGTGTCACAATTGCGTTTTGGGAAACCAAGGTGTCTCAAAAAATTGCTTGGTGGTGTAGAAAAAACACAAATTGGAAATGGCATCAGAATTGTATTAGGTAAATGCAAATCAAAATCACAATGAGATACCAATTTACACCCATTATGATGGCTATTTAAAAAAAAAAATCACAAGTGTTGATGAGGATGTGGACAAACTAGAACCCTTGTGCACTGCTGATTGTAATGTAAAATGATGAAGGTGCCATCGAAACCAATATGGTGGTCCCTCAAAAAACTTAAAAATAGCATTACCATTTCTGGGTACCCACACAAAAAGAACTGAAAGTAGGGATTTGAACCAATATTTGTACATCAATGTTCACAGTAGCATTATTCACAGTAGCCAAAAGGTGGAAATAACTCAAATGTCCATTGGCTATGAATGAACAAACAGAATGAGTATGTGTATATACTATTAACCTAAAAATAAAAGGCCAAAGTGAAAGGCAACAAGCACTTGAAATTAAACAATAGCTACACCAAGGATATGGGTTTGATTACTGGTCAGGGCACACACACAAATCAACAAATGAATAGAACAACAAACTGATGTTTCTCTCTATAAAATTAATTTAAAAATATTTTTTAAAGAACAGCTATTTGGGATGCACTGATTCAGCCAGAAACCCAAACAACATTCCAGTTAGGAGGCTAAGACAAGAGGTATTTATGAGAAAGGGAAGGGAACAATTAATTACAAGGGAAGAATTTCTATAGGTGCAGATAAGCTAACATAGTGACACTAATTCTAAACAATGTTTTCAATTTTCAGCACAGTAGTCATGAGTCCAGTAGTCACATCTGTTTCTTGTTTTCCTTGCAAACGGCTCTGCAGAACACAATGTTGCTGTGGGTCTGGTCCAAAGGTTGTTTTGTGTTAACATTCCAGAGGCCCCAGCGGAAGACCTGCAAGACTGTTCCTCTGGCATGTCAGTTCCTACTCCATTTTAAAGTGGCTCCGTGCACCTTATTTTTTTTTTTTTTTTACAAAAATACTCTGAAAACTCAAAACTTTGCTGAGAGAAATTAGAGAAAACTTAAATAAATTAGGAAAATATAGCATGTTTGTGGTTCTGAAGACTTGCTGGTGCCAAAATGTCAGTTATCCCCAAATCGATAGGTCAATGCCCATATAGACTATATTAAATGTGAAATGTAAAATAATGAAGCTTTTAGATGACACAGAACATCTTCATGACCTCGATAAAAAGAAATCTCAAGACATAAAAAGCATTAACAATAGGTATAAAGTGAGCTATATGGCAAAATTAATAAGCACTGTTCATTTTCAGGCCACCATTCATACAGTGAAGAGGCAAGCCAGAGTGGAGAACATCCATTTACACACAATACATGTAACTGACTGGGGAGTTCTATCCAAAACACACGAAGTCTTCTCAGGACTCTCTAAGACAAAGACAGATGAAAAAAACTGTTAAATGTGCAAAAGGATGCTTAACATCATCCATCGCCAGGAAATACACATTTCGGCTTCAACAAGATATCGCTGTACACCCATCAGAATCACTGGGTTTTTCTTTTAACTGACATCAAGGGTCAAGAAAAGAATGGCACACACGAACTCATACACTATTGGTCAAAGTATAAGCTGGCACAATTACTTGCACATGTACACTGTTACTAGTTTCCTAGGACTGCCATACTAGTACCATAAACTGGAGGCTTAAAACAACAGACATTTATTGTCTCAAAGTTCTGAAGGCTAGAAGTTCAAAATCAAGGTGTCAGCAGGGCCACGCTGTCCCTGAAACTTACAGGGGAACCTTTCCTTGCATCTTCCTAGCTCCTTCCGGTGATTTGCTGGCAGTCTTTGCATCCCTAGGCTTGCAGATGCATCACTCCAATGCTCCATTTTCACTTGACATTCTTCATTTGTCTCTTCACTTCGACTTAATTTTATAAGGACACCCAGTCATAATGGATTAAAGGTCCAGCCTACTCTAGCATAACCTCATCTTAACTAAATACATCTACAATGACTCTATTTCCAAATAAGGTCACATTCTCAAGCATGGGAGTTAGGACTTCAACAAAATCTTGTTGGGGTCAGGGGGCCCACAACTCAAGTCTATAATTTATACCAAAAAGTATGTATAAGAATATTCATAAAAGCAAGTTTTCATAATAGCCAAAAGGTACAAACAATCCAGACGTCCACCCCCATTAGAATGGATTTTAAAAACTTGTAATATATTTATGTAATGGAATACTGCACAGCAATAAATATAAATCAACTACAGTAATAGGAAACTTTGATGAACCTCACAAACATAATATTGAACAAAAGAAGGCATATGTGAAACACACACATATACACTGAATCCATTTATATTAAAAATAAAAAAATAGATGGATAAAGAAGGTGAGATACACACACACAAATGGAATATTACACAGCAATGAAAAAGAATGAAATCTTGCTATTTGCGACAGCATGTATGGTTCTCAAGGGTGTTAAGTCAGGCATAGAAAGACAAATACTGCAAAATTTCACTTACATCTGCAATCTAAAACCAAAACAAAAACAACAGACTCATGGAAACAGGGACCAAGGGATGCAAGGGATGATTACCAGAAGGGAGGAGGGGGAGAAGAGGGAAAGGGAATATAATCAACGACATTGTGGTAAGTTTACACAGTGAAAGATGATCACCACAATTAATGGGGTATATCTTACATTACACTGTAAGATATAAAAATGTTGAATCATTATATTGCATACCTGAAACTAATATAGTCAATATAAGATTGTATAGCAACTAAAATTAAAAAATAATTTAAAAAAAATAGGCAATCAAAATATTCATTTATGGATGCATTGTTACATGGTAAAAATGTAAGAAAACAAGCGATTACTATAAAACTGAGGATAAGGATGACCTCTTATCAGAAGGACAAGCACTGTAAATAGAAGGAAACATAAAGTAGTTTCTGGGGTATTGGCAATGTTCAATTTCTTCACTTGCATATTGAGTTACACAGGTACAATGAGCTGTACTCTAACAGACTGTGTGCTTTTCTGTAAGCAATATTTTGTAGTAGTGTAGTTGAAAGAAAAGCAGCTTTGCTGGAAAAATACTTGAAGCAAGTATAACAAAGAAAGTTAGTATCTTTATGTCAAAAGTTCATGCTTATGTGGAAAATAAGCAAAGTGCAAAAGATTATATAATATGTTGCCTTTTGTGTGAGAAGGGGAAATAAGAAAATATCTATCCATTTGTGTACAATAAATACAGTGAAGCTAAATGACAGACTAATTAGGTTGCTTACCTGGAGGAGGTGGGTAGGAATGAGGTGGAAAAAGAGAGAAGAAATGACTTGGGGCAGATAATGAAAGGGTGTGATACTTAGAATCTTTGACAGTTCTGATATTTAGAACCACGTTAACATCTCATATACCCCAAAACAATACAAGAACAAAACAAATCAATAAGAAGTCAATAAAATGAAATTCAAAACAGAATCAAATGAACTGCACAATCTAATAAATGAGTCATGTGACCACACTGAAAAATTAACCCACGTAATTTTTAAATACAATATCTAAACTATATATCCTCAAGCTAAATATAAAAATAAGCAAATTCTGAACTCTAATTAGGTCTCTTTTTAGCAGAGGTATAGGTTAGAATTCTAAAACCACTTTGTTGATATAAGATTAAGCAAATAAGTAAAAATACTGTGGATAACAGGAACCAGAAAGCTCATCAATGTGGGAGTTGCACATATAGGAGAGCACAGAGCGAATCCTGTGGTGATCTTCTAGAATTGGTGGCGTTAGTGTGAATTGATGGCTTTTAGGAAACACAGATAACATGTGTTGGGATGTGGATTCCCTCATACACAGGTATATATCTAGTTCTTCACTCTGTCAGCTGAGAGGGACTAGAAGCAGTGACACCCCAGTGGCAAATGAGCACTCCTAGCACAAAGGCCTTGCATTCTTCACCAAAAGGAACTAGGAACCTAAGAGACATGGCTGGTGCGAGTTGAGAAGAAACTAGAATATCCTACTGTGCCAAAATGTAAAGAAAATGCTCAATGAATGACAGGGTCATGTCAAAAGGGCACAGGAATCAGTTTGAAGGGGCTCCCATTGGCCCAACCTGGGACAATCTGAGATCAAAATAAGAATAGTAAAGAAATATTAACTCATTGAATAAAGAATCTAGAAGTCCAAAATGATATAAATAAATAAGAAGAGGAGAGAAGAAAGTTCTCTTCTTTATAGCAAAAGACAACTAATAGACATAAAGGAATGCTAGAATTAGGAAATCGCCATTTGGCAGCCATCATATTCAGGCAAGGATTATCAATGGATGCAAACTAATGGGTAAAGGTTTGAGGAATAACAGGCTACTTACAGAACCTCTATTTGCCCCACAAGATACCTTTAAATGACAAAAGAAAAAAAATAGTAACCTGATAGACACTACCTTAACCAAGTAAAGTTAGCATCACCAGAAATGAGGCAACTAGCATGTGCCTCCACAAACACCTTTTCTGTGTTATTCCTGACAAAAGTGCATGAAGTGAATTTAATCATGAAAGTATCAATGTATCAAACCAAAACTGAGACACTAAACAAAACTGAAGCCTAAACTGTTTAAATATGAAGTCATGAAAAACAAGGAAAAACTATTCCAGATTAAAGCAGAATATAGAGATGGTACAACTAAATTCAATGCATAATTGAGGATATTCTATTGCTGTAAATGACTTTCTTGGCACTTCTCTGGCAAGATATGAATAAGACCTACAGATTAGGTAGTGTTATCATACCAGTTTAATTTTGATAACTACACTATAGCTATGTAAGAGAATGTCCTTGATTTTAGGAAGTACACACAAAAGTACTTAGCGGAAATAGGCATCATGTCTGCAACTGATTCTCAATCCAAAAGTAAAAGGTGTATATGTGTGTGGGTTATATATATACAAAAACATTGATAGAAAAACAACAATTGACGGCAAGAGTTAGAGATGGAGGAGAGGACAGAAAAAGATTAAAGAGAAAAACAAATATGGAAAAATGTTAACATATGGGGACTTTAGGCAAAAGGAGTGTGTGTGTGTGTGTGCGCGTGTGCAGGAACTCTTTGTACTATTTTTACACTCTTCTGTAAGCCTGAAATTATGTCAAAATAAAAAGCTAAAAGAAAATCTTAATACAGAAAATCAGGCATTTCATAAAAGCAAAAGTCAAAGACGAACAATTATTCAACTACTTAAAGTGATAAAACACCGTATTTTGCTAATTAATTAGCACTAAACAAGTGACAATAGTCAGTGGTAGTAAAATTCTGGGGGGGTTGGTATTTTCACACTTCGCTGTTTGAGTGACAACTGGTCCAAACCTTTTGAGAAGAATAACTTGGCCATATGGACTAGGAGAAAAAAAAAAAAAGAAAAACAAACTCTAGTGATTCTATCACTGGGACTCTATCCTGCTAAGCATCGAAAAGTCATTATAGACAAACATAATCACAGCAGCCTTACTTAAAATAATGCAAATTGGGAAAGACCAAAGTAGAATACAGAAGGAGTTTAAGAAAATGTATGCTCACTCAGAGGAGTTATTCAGTCTTTAAAAAAAAATCAATAAAAACTAAGTAAACATGGAGAAGTACTTACAACAGACATAATAATATGATAAAATAAAATTATATGAACAGAATAATTACAAGCTTTGGTTTCTAAAATATCGATGCACAAAAAAAGAAGACAAAAATTTCACAGAACTGTTATAGTATTTGTAGGGTGATGGTATAGATAAGCGAGGTTTTTTCCCATTTCTTTATCATTTAGATTGTTAGTAACTTCAGTATTTTATTACTGAGAAATATGCAACTAAAAAAGAAAGTAAGCTTAGTTACTACTTTAACATTAATCCTTTGTTTACAAAGTTTATCTGAAACTATCTCAGAGAGAAATAAGGGGGAAATGTCATGAATAAGTAATTTAGACAAATACCTTTATTTGGTTTTAAATACATAAAAGCAGTATGCATGTGAGTGAGGAGGATTAATCAAATCCTGTAGGAAAAGGTAACAAAAGATACAAACAAATATCCATATCGAAAGCATAAGGGTCTTACATCTTTTCTTAAAGAACAAGCACATTCTATACAAATGAGATGGTTGTGACAAATAACTTTTAAAGTTCAAGAGCCTGTCAGAGTAGTGAGGTATGATGATGGACAAGAAGTTCTGCAAGCTTCTCACTTGTCCAACACTCACTGAAGTCTCATTCGTTTTTCAGGGGGGCCTTTCGTGCTTACTGTCTGTTGGATGTTCTTTGTGGTCTCCTTCTCCTCTGATTTTACAGTTTCTGGTGCAGGTTCTGCCTCTTTCTTTGTCTGGTCCACTGCACATGAAAAGCAGGTTATTTTTGGATGGGGAGAAGAATGGAGAGATGAGATCAATTTAGAAAACAGTTAATGTGAATGGTTCAGATTCCTTCCAATTCATTTAGATTTGCTTATCTCAAGTTCTAAATTTAGCTGTTTCAATGGGCAGGTGTGTAAGAATCTATTGACAAACCTAAAACCTGATACCTAAGTAAATTTGATACTAGACAAAAAAAAAACACACACACAAAAAAAAACCACATGACTTTTAAATAAGACATTATACAAAAGATATATATTGGTTTTAGACTCTTTTCATGATGAATAACTTTTTACATTGAAATTTGATCTAAAAACCTCAAATCCTCTTGACTTTTCCATACCTCCTCAATTCCTACTCTTCCCACTCTGATTCAGCTTTTAAATACTATTATCACTACAACAAAAGCACTATCTTTTGGCAGTTCAGCAAATCTCAAAGGTTAGGTAGGAGTAACAAACTACAATGAGAGAATCCAGGAGGACAAAATGACCAAGAGCTCATCTCACATGCTATAGCTATCACTGAGTTAAACAGGCTGTTTGATCTTATTTCAAGTTTAATAAGAATAACAGATGAACCATACCTGGGACAGGCTTTTCTCCAGACTTTTGCTGCAATTGAAAAAGAAAAAACAAAGAAGAGGGAGGGGGAAGAAGTAAAAAAAATAAACAAACAAAAACAAAAACAGAGTGGGTTAGCCAAGTTTTCTTACTGACTTCATAATCCTTATTCAATTACACCTTCATTCAAATTATATTATAAATGATTTCATGAAGAGGAACCATATACCATAAAAAGTACATTTATCATTTTCTATCTTATTCACCTGTTTCAGAAAAGATAAATCTAAAACTAGGACAAAAGAATCAAAATACATAACCGCTGAACACCTATAAAGCCCTCTGCTTCCGCATCGAGGCTTTGCTGAAGTACAAACACGTAACAGCTAAGTAGAATCCAATGGAAGAGGAAAAGAGAGCTTTTCATTCTTCAAGGACTTATTTGCTTAAGGGATAAGAGCTATACAAAAAAGTAGAATAAAGTTTGGATGAACTTTCTGACTTTTAAAGTTGGCAGTTATGGGAAATACAGAGGAAAAAGAGGCACTTTTCTTTGAACTTCTGATGAGTATACTATTAAAAATCAAACTGCAGGAAAAAATGATGGAGGCACTATGAGTCAGGAAAAGATCAGATCTTTCATTCTGTACAGCAGTCCTTTTACTTAATTGGGTCCCGTCATCTCCCTTTCGCTATTACTCAAGTGAAATGCTTTAAAAACACTTTGCTCCTATTCCTTCCTCTGCAAGGCTCACAACCTACCCCGCACCCTCAACTACCTCTTATGTTAAAAGAAAAAAGTTAATGCCCCTAGTTCCCTCCCATTTTCCTACCTTCAAACTTATTACACCTTTATTTTCTAAATTTCTTTCTTAATTTACAAGCCCTTCCTAGGCTTTCTTATCTATTCCTATGACTAAAGAATACAAAATTTTCTGGTATCATATGTGACAGATTCATGCTTGCCACATAGTGCAAGTGCCTACTAGCCCATTCCAACTGCAAGTTCTGGGAACAGTTTGTTACACTTAGTAAGACCAAAATTGAGCTCCATATTATTACCCACTGAGCAGAAAGGTTAACATAGAAGTCCTGAGGCTACTTTCCTCAGAACGGCCAGCTTGCAAGGTTGGCCCTGGGCTGGGGCCTAGGAGCTTGAATCTCTGAAGGATTTCCCCCATTCCCTAACTGAAAATGGTGGCTGTTGCACCAAGACTGTTTGTCCAAATGATGTTGTGTATGCAGGGAATGTGGAGTTTTAGTAACCTGCTCTTAGATAAGGCAGCACACACGACACTCTCTCCCCTCCCCCGCCCAACCCCAAGAAAACACAGGCACCAAGTCTCCAGTGGACTTCCTTGGACAAAATTATCACATACATATTGCTACATTTTCATTGTTGAGAGTACACTCTGTGTGACCTCTTGTGGGAAGAAGGGAGTATAAGGAAGCCTCCACTTATTTTTCCCCTTATAACTGGCTATACATCCTTACTATGTCCCTGGGATAAGTCCTGTAAGAACTTGATACAAATCACCAAACATGGGGGAGGTCACAGAAATCCCCAACACAGCCACATTATCACATATCTTATGAACACATTAGGACTTAAACATGTCAACAAATCTTTTCAAATTTAAAACAGGAAAGCAGCCCTGGCTGGTGTGGCTCAGTGGATTGAGTGCCGGCCTGCAAACCAAAGGGTCACCAGTTTGATTCCCAGTCAGGGCACATTCCCAGGCTGCGGGCCAGGTCCCCAATAGGGGGTGTGTGAGAGGTAACTACACATTCGTATTTCTCTCCTCTTTCTCTTTCCCTTTCCCTCTCTCTAATAAATAAATATTTTAAAAATAAAACAGGATAGCAAATATACAGCATACACTGAGAGAGTGAGAAACTGAAAGGGGGTATTCTTACACTGCTAGCACCAAACCATTTGAACTACACTGACACTGGACTACATCTGCATATTGGACAATGTCATTATCTATAAAATGTGCACTGTCTAATCTTCCCTAGTGAATATTGTCAAACAAGTAGGATGTGGCTTGAGATGAGAAAATAGAATGGGGGTGCCTTTCTGATAAAATTTAATCATGTAACCTTGGGAAAAACCTATCTGAAGTAATGTTCTGTGGTGTTCTAGTAGCTTCTGAAAACAGCATTGCAAAGACATTCATCATAAAGGCTCTGAGGGCCTGAACTCCCATTGTATCAGTATTAGTGTGACCGTCAGTGTTAGCAAGAATTAAAATACATTAAAAAAAAAAGCTTCAAAGCAGTCAGGACTTCTCCGATATTCTCCTGAGTATCCCCCTAAAGGGCAACAACCCTAGGATCTAGAAGCTTAACTGTTAAATACAGTGGGTAAGTCAGAGCAAGTTCTGAGCTACAAATGGTTCTGGGAGATACAAAAGGTAAATGGGAGTTCATAGGAGAGATTTCAAGTAGACCAGGAATTCCTTTTCTAGATATGAGGAGAAACGTTTTAGGTAGGAGGCGCAAAGGTATCATTAACAGTTTTAGAGAAAGCCATCTTTTTTTCCCATTTTTATTAGAGTCGAACGTGCTCTCTCTTTGGGAGCTGGCTTTTGGCCCTTGGGTGGTTGAAAGAAAGGCAGGGTGTTCTGGAAAGTGACAACTTTATGTGTGACTACTTCTAAACTGTTAAGAGGAAAATGTAAAAAACTCATTGAAATAATATTGAGTCAGCAATCTGCTTCAAAATAACTGGGAGGAAGTGGGGGAAGAAGAGATGAAACTAAATTGGGTATGTTGGATAATTATTGAAGCAGAGTAATGGGTATAAGGGGGTTCCATTAATTATTCTCTCTACTTTTACATACTATCTTAAATTTCATAACTTTCTAGAAGATAAAGTGTTCATGTTTTGTTTCATTTTAAGATTCAAGAGAATCTCTGAGTTTTCTGTAGTGTCCAGCTTAGCTCACCAGGACAAGACGGCACACGGGGATTGAAGGCAGGACCCCGGCCATGAAGAAAAGAAGTCATTCAGCCGGAATACCTCAGAATCCCAAAAACGGCAGTAAGCCACTCAATGTGCCGGAGGTTAGTCAGTGAAAACAGAACCCCTAACTACTCTATTTAAGCCAAAATCTGTTTCTTTTCCTATACATATTCTAAATTTTGGTTAATAATCAACATCAAGTCTAATTCTTGGCCTGAAATCCCAGAATCATCCTAAATGACAATCTCTCCAAATTCAACCACCAAATTTAGGCAATCCTGAATCTGAAACATCTTCTGAATCTCTCTCTTCTCTTTCTCTGGCCACAGAATTCATTCAAACTTTCCACAATCTAACTTCCCTGATTCCAAACATCCCATTTTCCTAAGCATCCTCTACATTGTTACTGGTTATCTTCCCCAAAACACAAAACTAAATTCCTTTCTTACAACAGTTTTTAAAAATTGATTGGATCCCTACTGCCATCATCAATAATCCTCAGCTAGTCAGTAATGAGGATCTAGAAGATGAGGTAGAGAATATTTTAGTATTTTGAATACTTTGTGTATTTATACAAAAATTACTACTGCTTTCGTTTGTCTTTAGTGATGACAGCTATTATTTTAATACTTCAAAAAACTTTTAATGCAGAAACTTGTTATGTTTATGGAAGTGCTAATGGGTCATGGGTTTAAAGTAGCGAACACTAGACTATGGTATTAACCACAAACTCCTTTAGAGAACACACATAATCCTTTTCAACCTGACTTTAGTCCATCTATTACGTCTCATATTCAGAGTATTTGCTGGTTTCTTTCCCTCCCTCCAGTCCCTCCCTCCATCTCTCTTTCTTTCTTTTACAGATACATTGAAGTATAACTGATATACAAAAACTGCACATATTTACTGTATTCAATTTGATGAGTTTAGACATACATACCTGTGATACCACTGGCGCAACTCAGGTAATAAACATATCCATCACCTCCAAAAGACTCTTTATGTTCCTTTGGTTTTTGGTTTTTTGTGTGCTAAGAATACTCAACATGAGATCTACACTCTTACCAAGTTTTTATGGACGACAACCACAGTGTTACCTATAGGCATCATTTTGTATAGCAGACCTCAAGAACTTATTCAATTTGTCTAACTTTAACTTTATATCCAGTTAACAACTCCCTATTTTCCGCCTTCCTCCATCCTCTGGCAATCACCATAAAATTTTCTGCATCTATGAGTTTCACTATTTTAGATACTTCGTGTAAGTGAAAGCATATAGCATCTAGCCAGCCTCCTGTGACTGACAGATTTTGATTATCATAATATATTTCAGGTCCATCCATGACACTGCAAATGGTACAATTTCCTTCCTTTATACGGGTGAATTAGTATCAATTGTATGTATACACCAGCTTCTTTCTACATTCATCACTCCTTTTTTTAAAATCCTCACCTGAAGGTATGTTGGGGGCGGGTAAAGAAACATCGTTTGTTGCCTCCCATAAATGCTCCAACCAGGGATTGAACCCACAACTTAGGTATGTGCCCTGAATAGGAATCGAACCCACAACCTTTTGGTATATGGAATGATGCTCCAACCAACTGAGCCACCCAGTCAGGGCTTTTCATTCATCTCTTAATGGATGTTTGGGTTGTTTCCACACTGTAGCCATTGTGATTAATGCTGCAATACACATAAGCATGTAGATAGCTCAGATTTCAAACTATATTACAAAGCTATAATAATCAAACAGCATGGTATTGGCATAGAAAGACATACACCCATGGAACAGAACAGAGCGCCCAGAAATAAACCCACACATATAGAGTCAATTAATTTATGACAAAGGGCCAAGAATTTACAATAAGGAAAGGACAGTCTCCTCAATAAGTGGTGCTGTAAAAAACTGAACAGCCACATGCAAAGGAATGAAACTGCAGCACTATTTAACACAATACACAAAAATCAACTCAAAGTGGATTAAATTCTTGATATAAGACCCAGATCCAAAACTTCCCTAGAGGAAAACTTAGGTGGTAAGCTCCTTAACATCAGTCTTAGGGATAATTTCTTGAATTTGACACCGAAAGTAAATGCTTCAAAGGCAAAAATAAAGGAGTGGTAATACATCAAACTAAAAAGCTTCTACACAGCAAAGGAAACCATGAATAAATTAAAGGCAACCTACAGAACTGGAGAAAATATTTGAGATAATCACGTCACACCTGTTAGTATGGTTATCATAAAAAAAGTACAAGATATAAGTGTTGGTGTACAAGTATTGGTGAGGATGTGAAGAAAAGAGAACCCTTGTGCACTGTTGATAGAATGTAAATTGATACAACCACTATGGAAAACAGTATGCAGGTTCCTAAAATAATTTAAAATAGAACTAGCAATGAACCAGCAATCCCCCTTCTGGGTATATACTGAAAGGAAATGAAAACAGGATCTCAAAGAGATATGTGCATTCCCATGTTAACTGCAGCATTATTCACAATAACCAAGATAAAGAAACAATCTACTTGTCCATCAACAAATTAATGGATAAAAATGAAATATAAGCTGTTCTAAAGTCATCTCATGGTGTGAAAAGTCTCATTTAATCTAAAATTACCCTCAAAAATCTAATTAGGCCCCCCACAAGAAAAACAGTATGTATGACCTTGTGTATACATAGCCCTGTGAAGGGTACACAAGAACTGAGAATAACTATGAGAATAACATGTTCACATATTCCATCTCACACCTACTTCACCTCCAAAGCTCACTTGGTAGAACAGCAGGTGGAATTGCTACGGATGTTGAAGCTCCCGAAGTAACATGGACTTCATAGAACTTAAACACCAAAATGATGTAACCCTTACTATTGCTTCTGTCTCCTCCATTTACCATGCCAAACCTTCTGCCTCCAATGTTCTGTTTCTTTTTTTTCCTCTTTCTTTCTTTTTCTTTTGGTTACAAAAGTTTTAACTGTTCTATCATTTAAGGACTTAAGATATCCACTACATTAGGCTGGAAGTGAGCACATATAGTAAAAACAGCATGAGTTTCAGATTCTAGTTTTGTTACCATCTATGACACTTCCGTCAATCTTTTGAATGAGAATATTGTCCATAGGTAGTCCTAACAGGTTGTTAAGATTCAATGAGGAATTAAACAGCACAGAACAATGAAAGTAATGACACACAGAATAACACACACCCCCTGAGAGTATGTTAATTCCATTCCCTTCACCCACTTTCTCCATTAAGTCTTTCAAAATCTCTCCTCTGATTCAGAGATCCATTTTTAAAAGATTTTATTTATTTGTTTTTAGAGAGAAAGGGGAAGGGAAGGAGAAAGAGAGGGAGAGAAATATCAATGTGTGGTTGCCTCTCACGCGCCATCTCTGGGGACCTGGCCTGCAACACAGGCATGTGCCCTGAATGGGAATCGAACCAGCAACCCTTTGGTTCGCAGACCAGCACTCAGTCCACTGAGCCACACCAGCCAGGGCCAGAGGTCATTTTTTAACTAATGAGGAAAATCAGTATTTTTAGGTCACATCTGAAACAGTTCTCTCCTGAAAATAAATATGCCAGGACCTGGGCAGGTGGCTCAGTTGGTTAGAGTGTTGCCCCGATACACAAAGATTGTGGATTTCATCTGCGGTCAGAGCACATACAAGAAGCAACCAGTAAGGGCATATATAAGTGAAACAACAAACTGATGTTTCTCTCTCTCTCTCTAAAAATCAATAAACATAATAAAAAAATAATATACCAAAAAACAATGTCAAATCAAAATAACCACATATATCCTCATTACCTGTACAAATTTGGGTGGAAATTTTTGTCTCAGGTCTAGGAGTAAAGCATCCACACGTTGCCTCTGGAAAATAGAGCTTGGTTCTTCTTTCCTTTTGGTTTTAGGTTTGACTTTATCTATTAAAATATGAAGTCAAAATCAAAACACTGCCTAGTTTGCTGTTTTATATTTTATAAATCTTTGTCCACCATAAATATACTCAAACTTCATTATTTTTAATGGCTGCTGGTTTAAAAATAATCCCCAAAATAAGTTAAACAGAGCATATACACAGAAGTGTTCTAACTCTCCCTCTTAAATGAAGTTAACATTCTACCATTTAAAAAGCTGATTTTTTAAAGATACTTTAGTTTTAACTCCGTAAAATATATGACTGTCTAACTACTATGCTGTGCAGCTAAAACTAATACAAAATAATATTGAATATAATTGTAGTTGAAAAAATATTTTTTGAAAATGATACTTTACACCCTGGCTGGTGTGGCTCAGTGGATTGAGAGCGGGCCTGCAAACCAAAGGGTCGCCAGTTTGATTCCCAGTCAGGGCACACGCCTGGGTTGGGGGCTGGGTCCCCAGTCATGGGGGCGTGCGAGGGGCAACTGATTGATGTTTCTCACACATTGATTTTTCTCTCCTCTCTCTCACCCTCCATTCTCCTCTCTCTAATAATAAATAAATTAAATCTTTAAAAAGAAAAGAAAATCAATGGAAGTATGTCCTCAGGTGAGGAATAAAAAAAAAAGACTGGAGGGATTCAGGTTCCACATTTCAAGATGACTCAATAGTTAGGTAAGCAAAAAATATCATCATTATTCATTTCTCATCACTAATTTTGTCTGTATGTTCCAAGTATTTAAAAACTTTGAATCCACCTGTCAAAGAATACCACTTACCTAACAGATTAAAATTTACATCTGTTCCTATGAGAAAGTTATTATCGCCACATCTATTTATATAAATTGTAGCTGTGACAATGAAGGATCCTATGAAGGATCTTCCTAAGGTGAAGTAAAACAGACCTAGAAATCATCAATAGCTATCTTCCTAACAGAAACAGCTTCATTCTCATAGTACCAAAAAATGTTTTCAGAGGCTCGAAGTGTCCTACCTACCTTGCTCTTCATGATCTTTGAAGTGCCACCAGTACCCTTTGGAAGGATGATATCGACAGTATGACATAGCTTCATCAAAAGCTGATTGAATGCCATGCACTGCAGTAAGCTTGTAAAAAAAAAAAAAGTTTCTGAATTTCTCATTAGTTTAACCAAAATTTCCAAAGTACATACAAAATATTACATTTGTAAAGATAGTAATTTTCCAGTTTTCAGAACCTGAATCTCTATAGAGCCAGGGCTGTGGTACGTACTTTTACTACAGAGCTGGCCCACAGTAACAACGCTCAAAACATTCGAAAACTCAACACTTTATACCAACATACACAAGGGAGAGGAGCTCCTGTTTGATTTTTGAAGGCAAGGTAGCTCAAGTAAAACAGTGTGCAGGTGCTTCATTGTGAAGCTTTTCTTTAGTGCTTAAATGTGAAGACACTTACCACTCTAGAGTTTATGACTGATCCCAGGTCTGGAGCCTGATAGATCACCCCAGCAATGATATAGTAATCAGCCAGTGGGACAGCTACAGCAGCGGGAGAAAACAAACCTTCATGACTAGAGCTATACGCACAAACTACTAAGTAGATTTCCATTAAAAGAACAACTAAAATGTGACATTTTCCGATATTAAAACTTAAGGCAGGGTCTGGCAATTCCCGTTTTTGTAAATAAAGTTATATTCAAAAACAGCCACACCTATTCATTTATGTTATTATCTATGGCTGCTATGACAGTAGTTGAGTAATTGTCACAGAGACCATGATGCCCCCAATGTCTAAAATATCTACTCTGTGGCCCTTCAAAGAAAGAGTCTGCCAGCTCTCGTCCTAGAGTAGTGCTTCTGAAACTTTAGTGTCCATCTAAGTCACCTGAACATCCTGTTAAAACTGGATTCTTACTCAGTAGACACAGCGTATTTCTCACAAGTTCCCAAGTGACCCAGTGCTGCTGGCAGCCAGCCACACTTCGACCTTGCCTCTGTGCCCCAGTCCTCGGTCCTGAAGAACAACACAGCTGCTGCTGAGGCTGCGGCCACCTTAAATAGCTTCTGTATTTTGAACCTGGTCATCATGGAAATCTTGTCCTTGGCCTTGCCTTTCTTCTAAGGTTCTCTTTTCCTCTAGGCAGAAGCTCTAGATTTTTTACACTAAATTTAAATTCTTGACTTGGGAAACACAACTTCTTAAAACAAGTCATTCTCTGGAATTGGTATCAGGGGGTATCTAATTAGGCAATGTAAGAGGTCATCTCTGGAAATGGGTGACTCTTTTATTCAAAATCAAATTTGGCCCTGGCTGGTGGTTCAGTTGGTTGGAGTATTGTCCTGTACACCAAAAGGTCGTAGGTTCAATCCCTAGTCAGGACAGGTATAGAAGGCAACCAATTGATGTTTCTCTCTCATATCAGTGTTTCTTTCTCATATCAATGTTTCTCTCTCTCTCTCTCTCTCAAATCAATAAACATATCCTCAGGCACAGATTTAAAAAAAAACACCTTAAAATCAAATCTGAATTCTATACTCTTCAGTTTGACTTCTAAGGCAAGTTTTTGTTTGGTAATATAACCCACTGTAACACTTTTGGTTGACTGTATCAATGAGAATTTTCAACTGGCCTTCTATGAATTTGGTACAATGGCACCTACCATGTATTTTGTTACGGAATTAGATTCAGTGGACTGAGACGAAAAGAAAGGTTACTTAGGATACTAGAGGGTCAGCTGGAATCCCAACAACTCTGCTCGCAGGAAAAGGTGGTTTCAACATAGCGAGTTCTGTTAGTGCTTGCAGAGTTGTCCTTGGGCATGCCGGAAGACCCCGGATGCCTAGGCATGTGACTAGTAGAACTTGGCTCCTGAAACACTTCCTAAGTGATAAAGCTATGCCAGCTGTACCAGCCTGCCTAGACAATTTGTACAAACAATATGATTATGGTGGAAACCTGATTTCCTTCCAAGGGTCTGGAATTTTAGCAGCCAGCGGATGTCTACATGATTAGCTCTCAATACAAATTCTGGACTCAAGAGTCTCAAATGGACTTCCCTGAGCAGACGTATACCAGCGGGGCTGCCCTTCACTGCTGAAGGGTGTACTTGGTATGGTCCCTCACAGGAGGGAAAGTATAGGAAGCTCACACATGGATTCCTACAGATCTCACTTGATAAAGGCTTTTTCCCTTATTGATCTGTGTATCCTTACTGTGTTGCCATAACAAATCTTACACACGACTAACTATATGCTGAATCTGCCGAGTCCCCCTAGCAAAGCACTAAACATGTATGCTCCCTTGGGGATCCCCAAAAGACACCCTAATCAAAATATAGATATAGATATAGATAGATATATAGATGTAGAGAGCTCATAGTAACTAAATCACAGTATTTCAAAAAGAAAATAATGCCTGAAGCTCACATATTTTACCTTGGGTAGGGGACTGCCGCTGCTGTTTCCGAATAATAAAAAGAATGGGCTCTTGAGCGTGTAAAAGGATGTACTCCACTCCGACCATCTGACTGAATGAAAAGAGAACACAGACATCCAGAGATCTATGGATGCTCTACAAACAATTCAGCAGAACATTCAAATTACTATATAAAAGTATAGCGACACTGTAAGCAAGATTAAAACCACCTATGTTTGATATTAAAAACTAGCTGTTTAATAAAACTGGCTATTTTCTGAGGTAGTCAAATACAGATAACATAAGATTTGGGTTTTGAACAGCAAAATTTCTTTACAAAAGTTCATGATGAACTTAAATTTTCATCATTAAAGTACTCTGAAGAGCATGCTTCACAAAAGGCAACCAAATTACCATGTTTCCAGACCTACGATATCTATAAATACGTGTAAAATATAAAAATATCCATGAAGACTATTCATGTCTTGACTACATATGTCAACTATATATTCTACCCAACTGGAAAACATCAAAAACCTTATCCCTGTCCCAATGCATTTTTGATCTGACAGGTGTTGTTTAAGAGTAACAATAAGTTGCCTTAGTAGTTATAAACATTTGTCTCATAACATAAGCTATTGAAAATACCATAGAAGTTTGCCCTGGCCAGGTGGCTCAGTTGGCTGGAGCGTCAGCCCGTATACCAGACAGGTAGAGGGTTCATCCCCAGTCAGGAAACATACCTAGGCTGCAGCTGTAATCCCCGGTTGGGGCAGGCACAGAAGGCAACTGATTGATGTTTATCACACTGCTGTTTCTCTCCCCTCCCCGAAATCAATAAACATTTCCATGGGTAAGGTTTTTTTAAAAATTTAAATACCACAAAAATTTAATTATATGAATTTCCCCTGATGTTTAACTGAGAGGTTAAAAATACTTTATTACACAGTTGTTTCAGAAAGTTGTATAACCGTAATTAAAATTCTTAACATTCTAAGTCTGAAGAACCTTGCTTTGCATTTGTTTGGCTAAAATTATATTTTCTTTATTTGTCATACAAAGATAAATCTAGTATAAACCTACTAAAGACATTTAATTAAATATTAAGACAGTAAGTCTAGTTACTAGATTGAGAATAGCAGCTGCATTGCTAAAACCACTCATCACATCTACATCTAAACCTCATAGCTATATTTTAATTGGACAGTAATATACAAAACTATACAGAGAAAACTTCCTAAGCAACAAGTGACGACTAATAATTCCTTTGCACATCAAAATTTTTTACAAACCCAAACAAAACTCCGGCTCTTCCAAAACTTCTACTCTGTACTTCACGATCCACAGTTTAAGAGAACTGTTCTCTGCAGACTCTAGTTAGCGAAGATGCTAACTTCTTACAATAACTTACTTTAAGTGTTCTAACGTTAGTCTCTGCATTTTGACCACTTCATTATTACACGTTCTGTCGTAAAAGGGATTACTTCTTTCTGAAAAGTAATCCAGGACATTTCCACTGTTCAAAGCGGGGATCCATGAACTGTCAACCCAAGAAATTCCCAGCAAATTATCTATAGGAAAGAAACAAAATAATAAAATATGAGAAAAGAGGGGGAAATCTAATCCTACAAATATTATGTATCTAATGTTGTAGGCACTATGAATGGAAGGAAGACATGGATTGTTTAACTTACATACTCTTACAGTCTAATAGAAGAGATAAATATGCAAAAAAGCAATAAAACGCAACATGGTAAGCGCTATAATCAAGGCATGAATAAAAGTGTTACAAGAGCACAACAGAGGGAGCAGAATACCCTACCTGAGGGAACTGGAATGATTTTTCATGGGGTAAGGGTTTTAATGCTATATATTAAAGAATAAATAGAGGTTCATCCCAGAAAAAGAGAGGCAAAGTAATTCTATGTAAAGAGAATGCATATACAATAGTGGGAAAATATTTTAAAAGTGTATTATGTTTAAAGAATAATTTGATTAGGTACAGAAGTGACAGGATTTGAAATCTAAAGAAGTCTTTCAAAAAATTAGAAATCCTAAGTTTTTATATATTGGCAACTAATGCAAAAGTTTTCAGACAACATGCATGCCAAAGAAAATACATCCAGAGCCTCCAGTTTGAGACCTCCCAATCAGGGACCGAGAAATAAATTAAGAAGCTATTATAGATGAGATAATAAAGATGCAAAAGTTAAAGGGCAAATGAGAAGTAGAATGCCTCTAATTACAGCCATACAATTTCACATTTTAGAGCAGAATTAAATCTGAAATTTTCAAAATGCACAAAGGAAATAAAAGACATGATAAACAGAACTAGATACCTTTAATTAATGAGCTTCTATTAGCAACTGGCTGCAATGTTTCATACCACTGACTACTAAATCCCACTAGGTGCGAGTCATGAATGCCTATATAAAACTAGTTGGAGGAGAAAGAATTAAAACCTCAACCTCTCCTATACTGTAATTGCTTTTGGTATCTTTGAAGTCAGACTTAACCCAATGTGACAAACAGTTGCAAGCAAATGAATCAGGTGAGAAAAAGTAATTATATAAAGGTAAAACTTGCTGTGTACATTAAAAACCAGGGAAACAAATAAGGTACGTTAATGACCAAATAATCAGTAGAGACCATTAAGATGGGGCATCATAAATGAATCATGCCATAACCAAATATATAGCAAGCCAGCAAATAAAAAGACTGATTTTCTAATGAAAAGCAACTAAGGATAATCATCGTTCTCAGCTTTAGGCACTACAGCCCAGTTATTGAAGTCTTTTTGCTTGAAGCAACTTTGTTATACATTTCTTTATTTCTTTAGGAATGGTTACATAAAAGCATTTGTAGAGGACAATTTTAGGTTTCCTTCTCACTTACATAGTGGCTTTGTCTTTATGGTGTCATAACAAGTTACTGGCAATAAACTGTTATGATATTACAGATCATTTCCGCAGAGAGAGTAATCTACAGAAACAAGGAAATATTTAGTAAAGATACCACCTACCAACAATTTTGGATAGTCAATAGACACGGGCATGAAGTGATGAGGACCTAGTAGAAGGCAATGACAACGGACAGGAAGCTAAGGAGCAAGCTACCAATTACCTCTCTGACCTCATTTCCTTCCTGCCTCCTTTCTCACCGTTTCAGCCTCAACTGCCTTCTTGCTGCTCCTCTAGCACACCAGGCATACTCTCACCTCACAGTCTTTGCAAAGATTCTAACAAATCTAAATAAGAAGTAAAACACTATGAAGGCTAAATATTTTAAAACAGTCTGAACTAAATGTTTCTTTTATTGTTGTTGTTGTTGTTGTTGTTGATGATTTAGTAGCAAGGGAGCATGGTGACATAGCCCCAAAACAGCTCTCCAACAATCAGCAAATGAAACAATTAGACAGTGGAAAACTAATTTATAATGAAAGACAAACACGTAAAAGCATTATCCAGAAATGCTTAAGATCACTGGCCATTTTGAATAACTATAAAATGAGAACATATTTGTAATAAGTTTGCTAGGGTCCACTCTGGTTAATATAGAAAAAGGAATCTCATGCACTTCCCTTTAAAAATCAAGGACATATAGCCCTGGTCAGGTAGCTCAGTTCATCAGAGCGTTGTCCCAACACACTCAGGTTATGGGCTTGATCCCCCGTCAGGGCATATACAAGAATCAACCAATGAACGCATAAACAACTGGAACAACGAAGAGATGTCTCTGTCCCTCCCCCTTCTTCTCTCTCCAAAAGCAATAAAAATCAAGTACATACAAACAAAACAATCCTACATAGAAATGATTAGGAGCATAGTACAGTTAAACGTCTTCTGGGGAAAGCCCTTTTTCTTTAATCTGCTGGGGATGTGAATTGAATCTCAGCTTGCACCTAGGTACAAAAATTCACATTTCCTTTAAGAAAAAGTACCACAAAGTTTCAAATGTAAGTAAATGTACGTTGAGAGTTTCATACAAGTGTAGAAAGTTTTGTGGGAGACATCACCACACAGTAAAAGATACAGATAGCCTCCGGCGCTCTCACGCCTCTAAATTTTCCCTGGGCCCTTCTATAATCCCTCCTCCCAACCTGGAGGAACCTGGTCTGTACTAGGTTCTCACACTTCAGCTATTTTTTAATCGCCCTTCCGTTCGCTCTTTGGAATCCCAGAGCACAGTTACTGGGCTTCTCCCCCGACCCCCGCGCATATTCACTGAAACAGGTATGTGTACGTGGGCTCAAAGAATGTCTAACCTAATGCTACCTGAGAACAAGTAGCAATGAAGGTAATGCGTCTCCATATATTTATTCACTGACTCAACAATATTTGAATACCTTTACAGTCCAGCTGTGAAAAAGCTGGACTGTAAACCCTACCCTGCCCATCGAACACCCTACCCTGTTATTGTTGGGTGTTCGATGGGCAGTATTGTAGAGTTAAAAATAAAACTTACAGGAGAAAATCTTGGGGATTCATGCTCAGGGACCAAAGGGCGCGATGTCAGAAATCAAGTAGCCACGACGCGAAGTCCCCAAAGATTAACCAAATCCCGTCGGTTCATTACGCCACCTCCCACTCAGCCCAAAGGCCATTCCTTCACCCGGAGAGAACAGCCCAATACTCACTGTGGAAATAGATGTAGAAAACAATACTGCAGGTTTAAGGGCTCAAAGCCCAGAACTTTTTCCAGTCCCTTCGTTTTGACACTTCTTAGAGACCCCCGAAAAACTGGGAAACCCTAGGCTACTTTTCGCCAGATTAAAGCCTTGGGTCGTCCCCAGGAAATAAGCTTGGAGACACCACAAAGGAACTTGAGCCTTACCCCCGCGAGCTTTACAGCCCCAAAGCAGACCCCAGGCAATCAAGAAACAAAGGCTAACATAACACCACAGGTTACCTCGGATATCCACCGCCGCCATAATTCCGAAAGTGCCCACGAGCTCATTTTCCGGCGCAGAGAAAACGTAACAACGATCGCGACGGAAGCAGCGTGTTGTGGATATTAGGAAGGCGGCAGGGAGGAGAGAGGCGGGGCTGAGAGGTGGAATGGGGCGGGGCTTAAGGTGGAGCGGGACTCGGGGAGGAGGGGCTGCGAGGTGAAGAGGGGCGGGACTTAACGTGGAGCACCGCAAGAGGCGGGGTGAAGAGAGGGAGGGGAGGGTCTGAAAGGTGAAGACGGGAAGGGCCTAATGAGAGAAAGGAAATTAAAAAATATTCCCAAAATACTGATTTATAAAACTAAGTGCCGTTCATCAGATTAGGAGTAACAAGTAACAAGAGATTAGGTAAAAAGAAAAAGGTAATGATTTAGTTTTAAACATGTCCATGTTGTGCATGAAGTGACTGCAGGACATTCTGTATACTAGGGTTCCTCGACCTTTGCACTACTGTCATTTTGGGCCAGTTTATTGTTTGCTGGAGGTATGGCAAGCTGTCCTTTGCATTGTAGGATGTTTAGCCGCATCCCTGACTTCTGCCCACTAGATGCCAGAAGAGAGTGTATGTTCAGGAGTAGAGGGAAATGGCATTGGGTGTAGACTGTGCTTTCGGAAAGCTTGGCTGAAGGGAAGGCTAGAGCTACAGCACAACCTGGAAGTTGTTCAGAAATAATAATAAGGGAACGCGATTGGTTAAGGAGAAAATACCCAGCTGAGATGATCTTCAATTTATCTTCAATTACTTCATTCCTTCATTCAGTTGGTCATCAGTTACTTCATACCTACTTGGGGTTTTGCTTAGCTTTAGTTGAATGGAGAGGATAAAGCAGTAAACAAACTGAGTCTCTGGCCCCAAGCAGCCACTGGTCTAATGGAAAAGACAGATAATAAGTAAACAAAGAAGAGCAAGACAGATTGTGTTAATAAAAATGGGGGGAAGATGAGATGGGAAATAACTGGAGGAAGCTACTTTGGGTAGGATGGTCAGGACAGACCTCTGTAGAGGTGATATACCTGAGCTGAGACGTGGAGGGTGAGAATGAACCAGCCATGTGAAGATCCGGGGCACAAGTATTTCAGGCAGATGGAAATGCAGACCCTGTGGTGGGAAAATGCGTGGTCTGAGAACCAGAAAAGGCCCAATACAAAGACACTGGATCATATAAATGAAGAAGGAATGACGAGGAGAGACTGGGAATGTAGGCAGGGGCCAGATGATAGAGGGCTTTGTAAATAATTTATTGTTTTATTCCAAGAAAAGGAGAAGTCACTAAAGATTTTAAGAAGTAGAGTGCCACAAAGGTATTAGTTCTAATCAGAAATTTGTTTATGAATGTCAAAAATGTTGGTTGTTTATTGAACCACTTACTATGGCTCAAGAGACACTGTGCTAAGTAAGCACTTTGATGAATTATCTAATTTTTCTCTCACAATTTCATGGGGAAGAAGTTATTATTTGCATTTTGCAAATGAGACTGTGGCAGATAAGCTAGTTGCTCTCAAACTTACCTACTTGATTGCACTTTTCTGTATTTTCTACTCCCCTTTCATCTAGGTGGAGCTTCACAGCTAGTTCTCATCAATGCAATGTGAAAGGAAGTGATGAGTGTCATTTGCAGGCCAAGGTGGTTAAAAGCGTTGGTTCCTCTTCCACTTTCTCTCTCCGCAGCCACTAGCCAGATGTCAGACCTGAAGGCCATACATTAAAAATGGGTGGTGGGGGAAGGGGGAGGAAGATGAGATCTCTGACTGGCTACAGGGGCTGAGCCACCCTGCTAATAGACACTGGCCCTTAAAGAAAGCAGGAAATAAGGTTCTTTTGTTAAACAACACACACACACCATATGCATGCACACAAACAAAATTTTTACTATGTACTATCTCTTCTATAAAATCAGTAATGCTGGGTAATCTCCATTCTCTATAGGATATGCTAAAATTTTGTACCTGCGTTCCCTACATACAATGTGTACTTTTGAGGCTTTGTGGTTTGGGGACTTACATCCTTTGATATGCAAGTATGAGAATTCAAGTGAAAGAGAAAAATAAGAAGCACTTCAGTAAGAAAGTAGAAATGACTTCTGATTGGTGAAAGGAAATGATGCTCCTGGACGATTGATAAAGCACTATAGTCACCTTACTCTGTGTGGTCACCATCCAGATAAACAGCTTTTCCTCGTACAGGCTTTTTGTAAGTACTGGCACACTGCTCTGCATCATTGTGTTTCAGTTTCTCAACATTCTCTCTAATATTCTAAATTTACGCATGTCATATCATCCCACTTCTTTACATATGGAAATATATGTCCTTTTTTATGGGGCCTGAATTCAGACTCTTCTAAAAAGAAACTAGACTGTCAATTCCATGAGGACTTGGTCATGTATGTATTTGCTTGATGGCATTTACCTAGTGCTTGGCCAAGTGTCTTCCATATAATAGATGTTCAACAAATTTTGCTGAATAAACTAATCATGTATATATGCAGTGGTCCTTTGATCAGTAATAAACTTCTAGAATTCAATAATAAGTGAGATGTAATGATATTGTTAAATGGAAATTATTCATGGGAAGTTATAAGAAAACTCCTAAAATCTCTCTTGATCTAAGAATAATGCAGAACAAGCAACAACTTTATTTATGTTAATGTTCTGGAAACCCACAGAATAAAAAGAAAAACACATGGTTGTGTTCTGTGTGGCATCCCACAAGAAAAGTGTTCTAGCAAATATTAAATTTGTGTGGGTTATTTTTCTTTTCTCTATTATTTAGTGAGGGAAAATGCCAGTTTCTTCATTCTACAGACAAGGACAGAAAATCACCTCAGAATTACCTAGGAGGTATCTCTGAAATTACCTAGGAGGTACCTCTGAGGGTGGCCCTGATGGTCCAGGGAGAGATACACTACCAATATTTTGTATTTTAAAGGTTGTGTGAAAAGCCGCACCACCCCTGCATGGCAAATGCCAAAACCCAATTTGGGGTAGTACCTCTGAAGGCAGCTAGCTGTTCACCTTACGAAGTGACTGCAATCAAAAACCAAAGAAATCTGATCACTACGAGTTCAAACCTAGAATCCTAAACATAGAGTACAGATTAGCTTAGCCCCAAAGAAACACAATCATCTGCCCTCCAAGAACCTCTCACTGAATTTTATTCTCACTGCAGGACATTGGTCAAGTGTCCATGAGCTTGTGCAGCACTATCCCTCAAGTAAGACTCCAAGAGGCATCAAAAAGCAACAGCAAAGGTGGATGAAATTGATCAGACTCCAGCATGGCATTTAATGATGGCTAACAATTCATGCGCTCTGAGTTGATTATGCCCGAGATGTTTGGCTAACTCTGGAGTGAAGCCAGTAGAGTACCCCCGAGAGAAATCCTGAACTACCCATATGTCAAATTGGGCCCCGGAAGTGATGCCAACCATCAAATTGCTTTATCTCAAGTGACAATGCCAGCAAATCTTGGGAAGGGGGTGGTGGTGGCAATACCTTGGAAATCTGCTGGTAAATCTTGTTTTACTCTTAGGGACTACAAGTACTAGAATTATGTAGTTTCCTAAACAAGATCACAGGGGGGAAGAATAGTAATTCCTAAACCTTATTAGTAATAAACTTAGTCATAGTATTCTCATATTGTCTTTTAAATCTAGGCTGTATCTGCAGAATGTCCCTATTTTTAGTTACATTTTTCTCTCTCTTTTTTTTCCACAATTAATGTCACCAAAGATTTATCTAATTTGATTGTTTTTTTTTAAAGGACAACTTTTAGGTTTACTAACTCCAAAAGTCTGCTAATTTTTTCAACTTTACTTATTTCTACTTTTATTTTTATTATTTCCTTCCTTCTACTTTTTTTGGCCTTAGTTGTTCTTTTCCTAATTTATTGAGATGAACATTTAGCTCATTGACTTTCAGCCTCTATTCATTTCTTAAATGTGCATGCAAGACTATAAGTTTTCCTTGAAGAAACGTTTTCACTGTACCTAAAGATTTGATGAAGTGTTTCCACGATCATTTATTCTGAATATTCATTAAGTTTTAATTCCATTTCTCCTTTGACATTTGAGTTACTTACAAGTATGCTTTTTAACATCCAAATATGTGGAATTTAAAAATCTATCTTTCTATTAATAACTTCTAACTTAATTGCATTGTTCTCAGAGAACATAGTCTATGTAATGCCTATTTTTTTATATGTTTTTAGATTTGCTTTAGGCCTTACATGATCTTCAGAAGGAACTGCAGTCTTTAAGTGTTAAATAGAGACACTACAACTTCTCAAAACTCCCTTTTCCTGGTCTCCTTGGCCGTATTCTCCTCTAGTATTTCTGCTGCCTCTCAGACTGTTCCTCCTCATTATCTCTTAGATTGCAACGCTTCTCCCTTCTATCCACAAATTCTCTAATCCTTAGTTCCATGCCCCATCTTTTCTATCTTCCTGTGTTTTACTCTCCTTTCTAGGTGACGTAATTCACGCTGTGGCTTCAGTCTCCACCTATGTTTTCCTAGTTTACTATCCAGACTTCTCTCCTGAGTTCCAGAAACATATTTGTCACTGTTTACTGGACAGCTCTAACCTGCTGTTTCGTGTCCTGGGCTGAAAGATTTTCACTCCTGCCTGGATTCTCGATCTTAGCTAAAAAACCTGCCTCCCCTCTACCTTACTGACCACATACAACATGCCACCAAATCTCATCCATTCTCCTCAGGCCCCTCTCTTGTATTGGCCTCCTCCTCTGCATCTCCACTGCTGTGTTTTTACCCCCGTACCCATTCTGTCTCACCTGATCATTGTCGCTAAGGGAACTTTTTTTTTTCAAGTGCTTTCTTGTTCTAAAATCTCGACTGACTCTCCATTTTCTACCCACAGGATGAAATGCAAGTAGTCCCCGACTTGCTTTTCAGGTTTATCTCCCAAGCCCCAACTACCACATACTGAAACCCTACAACATTGAGCTCCTCATGAATTCCAGAACTGCACAGCATATTTATATCTTTGAACCATTGAAATTGGTTCTACCTGGAAATTTTGAATGTCCTCTCCCTTCCATCACTCACATCCTCAGCCCAGGACACAGGAGAGCATATTTGTATGTGTGCACATGCACACATTTACACAAACACAAAAATCTACTCATGGATAAGGAAGATTAGGATGGGGAGAAAAACTTTAAATTTATTACTGTGTAGATGCTGCCAATTAGTGATTAATGTGATTTTAGTTGGCAGGAAGTAGATTAGTAGGGAGAAGGAAGGAAATGGTTAATAATGCCTAAATTGGCATAAAGTTCCCCTTCCTCCTCTCTGATGACTTGAGAAATTTTCTTAAGCCTCCATGAAATGATAACATGTGCATTTCCACTTCTCACACACCTAATTGCCCAGACATGATTGGGTGATTGGATGACTCTCCCAATCCACTTTCACGTCACTTTCTCTTGGGATTGGTTGCCTGGTAACTCTGATACCAGGCTTGCCTTCCTAGTAATTATGCTCTTGGTATTCTCTAATGATTATCTTCTGCTGAGTTTTCCTGCAGTTTACACTTTATTTATTTCTGGATCTAAAATATGTGAATGTAAAGAAATAAGTTTATCATGTATAGAGAATATCATATAAGAACATTTACCAAATATTTGTTGGTAGGAAGAAAACTTCTGGGCTTATGTTCCATTTCCTGCTAGATAAGGTGACCATTTTCTTCATAGATTTCTGACTTTGTGAGTATGGCTTTCTGTGAACCTGATATGTATTTTGAGCTGATCCTTTACTTTTTTGTGGGTATTGAAAGATAAGATTCAAAGTCATTTCACAGACCCCGATTAAAAGAATATTTTTTCAAAACTTAAAAGCAGCCAAATAAAACTAAAAACAGAAAAAAAGGTTTGAAATGATAGACTGTGTAATAGAGCATCTTTTCTCATGTCGTCAGTCTATGCCATAAGTTATCCCCAAGTCACATGCAAATGAAGGCTACCACTGCATATGCTATTTGGATATACAATGTACCCATGTGAAATGTAAAACCATATTGTATATGTGCTAGAATTCAGGACTCTGTTTTTTAATATGCTGTATAGAAACCTGAGAATATGTGTCTGCTTCATGGACAAATTACTCCAAGAAGCAATTTGTCTTCTTAATGTTCATTCGTATATTTATTTATTCAGCCATCAATTGTGGGTGGGTACAGAAGGGCCATATGAACCAATATCGTAATACAAAGTGAAAAGTGATAGAATAGAGGTTATAGGGTTACAGAAGACAAGTCAACTGCAAAGCTCTTGAGGAACCGTAGAATAATGGGGGAAGACTTCTTTTCTTAAATGTTTAAATTTGTAATTTTAGATGAATAAGACATAGTTGCACACATGTATCCACTCAAAGATGAAATAAGTAATGTATAATTTTTATTGCAAATTCTATTACCCCTCTTATCAGAAAGCTCTTTCTACAAGTAAGTCAGATCCAAAAGCTGGATTAGAAATCACTATGATTTCTGTGACATTTTGATATAGAATGAAAATAAATTTGACTCTGATGTGTAGTTAAAATAGAAACAAGTAAAACTTGAAATAATAAGTTTAATATTGTATTTAAAAATTGCACTTTTGTGTATAAATTCAACAAAAACATTTTTCTCCATATAGATGTGGTGAACATAGGTAGAAATATTTTACAGAAGTAGAATCTTTAAATTATTTTATGTTAATGTTGGTTATTATTAAAGAAAAGCACTAAAAATACCTGACTGGCCTCCACAAATCCCCAAAAGCTTTATCCTGCCTTAATAGTTCTTAATAGAATCATGGGCACGTGGCAGTTCAATATAACTTATTTAACCATACTCCATGAGATACAGCTGTGTTAAATAGTAAGGGACAAATGAACTAGAGTTGGTAATGACTGTTATGTTGGTCTTTCAACTCACCCAAATGAATATAATTCTAGGCATAGAAGCTAAAAGAGAATAAAGTAAAAATTGAGAATTTTAACTTTAACAGAGTTGGAGAAAATGTCAGCAAAAATGGAAATAATAAACATTTACATGTTGATTACTTCTGACATGTCAGGTACAGTGTCAAGCACTTTAAAAAGATTGCTGCATTTAATTCTACTAACAACCTCAGGTTTTAAAATTTTTTCAATTACAGTGTACTTTCAGTATTATTATTTTTTTTTGGTTTCAGGTGTACAGCATAGTAATTAGACAATCGTACATTGAATACTTTACAAAGTGTTCCTCTAATACTTCTAGTACCCACCTGGCTCTATACATAGTTATTGTTATATCATTGACTACATTCCCTATGCTGTACTTTACAGTCCCATGACTGTTCTGTAAGCATTAGTTACTATTAAATTTCCAACTCACAGAACCAGAGACTAAAACAGTGGCTGTCAGGAAATGAGCAAAGTGGGGAGATGTTGGTCAAAGTGTGTAAACTTTCAGTTTTAAGATGCATAAGTTCTGGGGATCTAATGTGCAGCATAGTGATTACAGTTAACAATACTGTTTTATCATCTTTTTTTTAAAGATTGTGTTTATTTATTTTCAGAGAAGGGAAGAAAGGGGGAGGGGGAGAGAGAGAGAGAGAGAGAGAAACATCAATGTGTAGTTGCATCCCAAACACCCCCACACTGGGGACCTGGCCTGCAACCCAGGGATGTGCCCGACACTGGGAATCAAACCGGCAACCCTTTGGTTCACAGGCTGTCGCTCAATTCCCTGAGCCACACCAGCCAGGGCTGTATTATATATTCTTGAAATTTGCTGAGAGTAGATGTAAAGGGTCCTGACCACACACACACACACACACACACTGGTAACTATGTGAAGTGATAGATGTTAATTAACTTGATTGTGTTAATCACTGCCCATGTATACATATTGATATATTAAATCATCATAGTTTACAACATAAATGTTTTAAAACAATTTTTGTCAATTATACTCCAATAAAGCCAGGAGAAAAAAGTCACCAACTTACACATGAGGAAACGGAAGCTTAGGGAAGTTAAAGAGGCACTCAAGCTTACAGGACTGATGGTGGAGCCCAAGTCCCCAGTACCTTCACTCTTTCTCATTTTGCTGTTCTGCCTTTAACATATTGAACACAACAACTGAAATATGAAATGGTGTCAAAAGATGAGTATGGTTTTTCCCAGGAGAGGACAGAAAATGGGCACTTTGCTTTGACTACAGATAGCTGGTAAAAAGTCACAGAAGCTGAAGGAATTTTGTTCAAGAAGAGCAAGTATATTGTGCGATAAACATACAATGTGATGATGCTGGAGGATGAGACTGGAAGGGACACTTGAGCCCTGTTTCAGATCTTATTTGCTTAGGAGTGTGACTTGCTTTTAAAGGCATTGGCTAGTCAGTGGAGGTTTGCATTTGATAATGGGAAATCAGATGTCAGGTAGAGGTGTCCTACCTTTTGGCATCTTTGGGCCACTCTAGGAGAAAAAGAGTTGTCTTGGGCCACGCATTAATGACACAAACACTAATGAAAACTGATGAATGAAAAACAAGGTTTTAAGTAAATTTACAGTTTTGTGTTGAGCTACATGCATAGCCATCCTGGGACACATGCAGCGCCCAGGCTGTGGGTTAGACACCCCGGTGGGTGAATTGGGTGCATACTAAGCTATAGTTCCCAGCAATCCAGACAAGAGGTGATGGTGTGCTAAACTAAGGCGGGAGTGATCAAATTAATAGCAATATAGAACTTGAAGGGATAAAAAAAATTTTTTTGCTCTCCCCCTCACTCAGGCCCACAGGTGCAAGCACTTAAGTGGCCGTTGGGTATGTGCAAAAACGGTAATGTCAGCAAAGGAGTGCTGTCTTGAGTTTTTCACATATCAGTAACATCTCCTGCTGTGGGTTCTTCTTTACCAGTTCAAATGGGGAATCATCACTGTGGACATCAGAGGAAAAGGTAATTATAAAATTCATTAGGCTTCCTGAATGAAGAAGTATAATGTCTTCCAAGAAAATAATTAAACCACCATGGGCAAAGAGCCTCATCTGTATAATTGAAAGCTATGCAGTGGGTCATTGTTTAGTATTTCAAATCTAGTCTACATGCAGCTAGTTCATAATCATGCTCCAACTGGCCAAAATTAGTCACATTATTCTGTAGGCCAAGCAAAACTATTTGTTGTGCTTTAAAGGTTCCAATGTTCTATCCAATGTAGTCTAATGTGCATCTGGATTATCCATTCTCCTTTTCTCCAAAAAGTTGAATCTTGCTAGAGTGAAAAGGAAAAGTAGAACCTATGGCATGTATTTAAAACAAACAAACAAACAAACAAACAAACATCGGAGAGGATTGGGACAGAACAGTCTTATACCTATTTCAAAGACAGAGAAACCAAGCAGATGTGTGCCAAGCTGCCAGGTGTTGGGGTGGTCAATTAGTATAACAAGCCAAAATGAAAGTTACAATCCAACCACTTTCTTCACTTACTTTGACAGTGGGGGCAAGAGGCAAAGGGGAAAGGCACTGGCTCTCTCGTATGCCTTTTTTCCCCCATGGGAGAACACCAGGCAAAGATCAAATGCAAGCACAAATTGGGGATATCATGTCATGGCCGAGGAGCTCTGAACAAAAAGTTCATGTTTTTTTATGGACCTGTGGGGCCACAGGAAAGAAGAGGGGGAAAGGCTAGGTGTTAAAAGGTACTGAGTCAAAGTGGAGAAAACTGCCTCAGCCACGGGCCCCTGATAGCAAGGCCTCGGTGGAGGAGCTTAGAAAGTGTTTCACTGGAAGCTGCCTGATAAAAAGGACTCCTAATAGAAGTGCCTGGGCTGGGAATGCTTGCATGCATTTGAGCAGGGCTGGCTCCAGGGAACCTCAGCTCTTGGCTCCAATTCCCTCCAGGTAACTACAATTCACTGGCAGTGTAACAGCTCTGGTGTGGGGAGGCCAGCTTCCCTCCTGAGGCCTGCCAGTCAAAGCCTTGTAATTGTCTATTGTCAGTCTTGACAGATCACACAGAGGACTTTGTTCTGGAGCCACATTCCTCATTGTAAATCCAAAAGAACCCAGCTCTGGTAATAAATTAAGGTAGTTTCAGGCATCCAGCGTGCAAGTCTGCCAAAAGCCGTATTGTGAATAGAGGACATAGAGGAAATTTTTTAATCTGTTATGTAATCACTGAAGATAGTTGGCAACCTTGATTTTATATATTATATCTTTGAAATCCAAGACTAAAGATTAGATTTAGAGCTTGGAGAAGGAGAAGAGAAACTGGAATATTCCTTTTTGTTTCCCAACTCTGTTGATTTCCTACCCATCAGTATGTCAGACTTCGAGGAGAGAAGGGAAAGGAAACGGAGAGGTGCTCTGAAAATATTTGGCTTCCCTCAGCCCTGTGAGCACTGACTGCGTCAGCCTGCACCACAGGGGAAGTGGGCTTTGGCACATATTGTGGAATTTCAGAGCCCGGGCCAAAGTCTTCCCATCTGGCACAGAACAAACTCATGTCTCCAAAGTCTCTTAAATTTGTTCTCTAATTCCCTTTCTCACTGCCTCTCACTTAGGTTATTGTAACAGACTTCTGACTACTGTCCTTGCCTCTGGTTTTGGTTTTTTTTTTCCCTTCTGGAATATCTGGTAAGCAATAAGAGACAAAGACCTGGAGCTTCTTTGAAAGATACTTGTGTAGAGTTGGTAATTGAAGCCCATGGGAACGAACAAGCTCTCCTAGACAGCGAGACAGTATTAAAAAGCTAACAACCACCCACAAACTTCTCCACTAATGAACTAGGGAAAGAGTATACTATGTAAATCCTATTTCATTTTTCATTTTTTTCATTTGTTCAATAATTATTATGAATATTCATTATTATATGGTGACTGCACTCCAGCAATTAAGAAATTCCACCCAAGAAAAAAAATGGGAGGAATGGGATCAAGGTTTCAGTAAAGGATTCAGTTAATGGATGGTCACTGGTGCCAATTTAATGCCAACAGGAACCGCCATTTTGGAGTGTGGTGAAGAAGGAAACTATTCAGTGCAAAACAGCTCAATTGTGATACAGCAGGGCTGCGGAAACAGCACTGTTATAGAACAGCCCGGGGACCAGAAGTCCCTGCCCCTGCTCCCTGACTGGTCCATCTTCATGCACATGAGGACTCCAGATCCTCATAGTCTGATTGGTCCAAAAAGGCACAGTCCTGATGGGTCAGACTAGAGCCACTCTGGCCAGATCTGCATAGCTCCAATTGGATGGGGAAAGCCTCGATTCTGTTGAATAGGACACCGGGATAATAGGGACTGCCTTTGTAAGGGCTGGCTCAGATGACAGAAACACAGTGCAGGGAGCAGGTCAGCACAGGCTTCTCCATGAAGTAGTTTGCACAAGAGGCCCCTGTGCAGAAATGGCCGATAAATTGCCTTTGTTTTTTTTTGGGGGGGGGGGGGGGTTGTTGTTGGTTTTTTTTAATTTGAGCCCAGTTAGCCATCAGGAGATTTTCTCAGTAGATGTCTTCCCCGCCCCCCCCACCCCCCACCCCCCACCCCCGCCCCAAGGTTCAGAGATTTACATAGGAGATGACATTGGCGCTGACATGAAAGATGAGGAGTTTTGTCCAGACTGGGTGTGAAGGGGAGAAGAAAGAGGGGGAGGGAGGAGAAAGGAAGGGGAACAGAAATATGTAGACATGAAGCATCCTGGCATACTCAAAGTTTTGCAAACATGCCCCTATATTTGGACATTGGGGGAAAGGCGGAGAACGAGAAGAGTGAGTATGAGATACAGCAAGAGGCAAAGTGAAGCCCCGTAACTGCGGGGCTTGTATTCCGTGATCAGGAATTTGGGTTTTATCCTGTAAGGCCCAGAGGCATCCCATGTGGTCCAGGGTGGCTATGAATGTAGCCCAATAAATAATTGTAAATTTACTTAAAACACTATGATATTTTTTTTTGTTTTCATTAGTGTTTGGGTATTTAATGTGAGGCCCAAGACAACTCTTCTTCTTCCAGCGTGGCCCAGAGACGCCTAAAGGTTGGACACCCCTGGTAAGCAATGGGGGGATGATTGGAGAATTTTTGACTTAGGGTAATGAAGGTCAGGTTTTTGTTTTGTCCATTCAAAGGTAGATGCAGGTAAAAGAAGCCAGATATTAGGATCAAGTTTTTCTATTTGTAAAATTATATTTTGCCTAGTCAGGAAAATTGCATTTACTTTTATTTAAGTTCTTGAGGAGTTCATTTCTTGTACCCAGTTTCTGGGGGCACTGGTAGTAATTATAACCAGTTACACAAGCACCTCATTTTGATAAGTGTGTATTGTCAACAAATGACTCACAGTGTTGGTATCTGCATCTGCTTAGGAAAATTCTGTGGAGAAACCACAGGTCACCTTGGATAATGCATTCTCAATAAGGGCAATGAAAACTGGTGTGGGAGAGGTGTAAAAAAATCTCTTTATGTATAGAGCATAGATATACATGTGGTACCTAAAAAAAAATAATATAACTGTCCTACTAAAACATCATAAGGACTCCATATGATGTGGTTCCTTTTATGTGAAATGCCCCGAAAGGCAGATCTATAGAAACAGAAGGTAGATTAGTGATTGTCTAGGGCTGGGGAGAATGCGCTTGGGGGACTGGAGGGGATAACTTATGGGTACAGGGTTTATTTTAGGGTTGATTGTTCTAAAGTTCTAAATGTTCTAAAGTCAATAGTAGTAATGACTGCACAACTCTGTGAATATGCTAAAAGACATTGGTCTGTACACTTCAAATGGGTGAGTTGTATGGTATATGAATTATATCTCATAAAGTTAAAAAAAAGCAAAACTTCCCTCCTTAAAAAAAACATCATGGGGGGTGATTAGGAAAAAATATCTAAAAAGTCTGTGTAAGGGGCCAATAATGAAAAAAATTGAGAAACACTGCTTTGGATTTTCATTGTTACTCTCAATTTTCCCAGTCAAAACATCGAAAATGACAGATCATCCCCACTTAGCCTAAACAGTTCCTGGGTTGATTCTATGCAAGCCAGGGAATGTCCTATGGGCCTTGTCTCTATCATAGGTTGGGTCTAAAATTAGTATTCCTGCCCAGAGCTTGGTCTCTAAGAGCAGTTGGGTTGAAAAAAGGGGTTGGGGCAGGCACACCTTATGGGAATCAGGAATCCTTGCAGGAGAAACTAACTTCTAAAATCTGGGTTCCCTGAGACCACTAGAGGCTCCCTGAGCATACAACCGTCTAACTCAGTGTGCAGGGTGCAGGCCTTTTAGATAGAACTATCATTTATTGAGCACATGATCAAATATCAGGCACTGGGCTAAGTACTATACAAATAAGCTCATTTAACTCCCATAACAAGCCTGTAAGGTGGATGTTATTGTCATTCCCATTGATGGAATAAAAAAATGAGACTTAGCAAGGTTAGAGTGCCCAAAGTCACGCAGCTGATAAGGCACATTTGATTTCAAAGCTAATTAACTCCAAGGCTCACGCTCTTAACCACTAAGCTTGACTGCCTCTGGGTCATGGAAAGACTGCCCTTTCAACCTTGCTTATTGGGGGAGGGGGAATGAAAAGAGGTTACAAAACACACAAGGGAGGTGGAGGAAGACTTTCTGGAGGAAGGGATGTTTAAACAGGGACATGAAAGATGAGTAGGAGTTCACCCACTGAACAAGAAAGGGAAGAAAAATATAAGGCAGAATGGAGAGTATGAACCAAAGCCAAAAGGCAAGAGAGTACAAGAAAGTGAAAAATGTTCCGAATAACTAAAGCCTAGAATACTCATATATAAGGAGACTGGAAGAGGTAAAGGTAGAGCAGAAATCAGAGGTAAGATAATTGTAAATTACACCAGGGAATTAAGAGCAATAGGATAATGAAGAAAGATTTTAAGGAAGCGACAAGGTCAGATTTGAATTTAGAAGTTTATTGCCATAATCTAAGCCTGAAAAGACGATGACCTATTCTAAAGGAATGACAGTAAGAAATGAACTAAAATGGTAGATATTTAGGAGGTAGAATTGATAGGAATTGATGAAGAACCTGTGGTGAGGAGAATTCAAGCTACCTAGCTTCGCAACGGGGTGAATGATTTAGTGAGACAGGAAGCAGATAGAAGAGCAGTATAGAAGAGGGGATAGAACAGTTGTGTTTTCTTTTAGTTGTGTTTGAAGTACCAACAGACTAAGCAAGTGAAGATGTCCACTTGGCAGATAAAAGTAAGGAAAATCCATGAATCTCGTATGTAAATTTAGGAGCTCTAGTGGTCACTGAATGTACAGGGGAACGCTGGGGCTGTGTCAAAAATATTAAAAGAAACAGGTTTCATGGACATTTTTTTTTTATTGTCTCATCATGGGCCTGAGTCGATTTAACATTCTTTTCTGGCTTTCTGATCTTGCTTGCTGAATAAGGACTTCTAAAAACCTGGTGTTTTTATGAAGTAGATCTTATCTACTAAACTTGTCCAGATCCTTTTCATTCCAGACAGCTACCTGGGCTACATTTAAAAGAGGTGACTCAAAGAGGGTGGTAATGGAGGTCGCTTTGTTTATTGGAAACAACAGAAACCATAGCAACTCACTTAAAAAAATTGTTTTTATTATATATTTTTAGAGAGAGGGGAAAGGAGAGAGAGAGAGAAAGAGAAAAAAAATTGATGTGAGAGCGAAACACCAAATGGTTGCCTCTTACACACACCTCAGCTAGGACCGAACCCGCAGTCCAGGCCTGTGCCCTGACCAGGAATCCAATTGGCAGCCCTTTGCTTAGTGGAACAACACCCAACCAACTGAGCCACACCGGTCAGGGCAACAACTGACTTTTTAAGTGTTTGGAACGGGGTAATGCCCGAAGACCCTTTATGGCTGCCACAAACACATAAGCAGTCTCACTGACTCTCTCTTCTAATCCTAATTCATCACTGCAAAAACTCTGCCATTCTCCCAGGGAAGGGGCCAGCCTAGACTAGAACGGTAACAGCCCTCACCAAAAGTTAAGTAGGCCTCTATGGCTTAAAAAAGATTCTAGACCTTTGAATTCAAAAAGGATACTAGACACTTTAATGAGCTTCTTTCAACCATAAACCCCTCTTTATCTCCGCTTTTTGAAAAGAAAGTGCTGAAGTGTTGTCCTAGGTTGACACTAAATCTCTCTATAGCTCGGTTTGACTAAATAATAACCACTACCATTGGTCAGATATTGAGCTAAGTACAGACAACATTTTTTTCTTGTAAACCTTGCAATGATCCCGTGAGAGGATACTGGGGTTTAGAGAGGTCAAAATAGCTTTGCCAAAGTTGCAGCGCCCACATTCATTAGAAACAATGTTTTACTGCTTTTCACTTTCTACCTATTATCTTAATCTTGATGGTGGCAATAATGACCACAAAAATACTTAACATGTGTTGGTCATTGATTATGCCACAGAAACTCAGTGAAAACATTGGACATGGATATTGGCTTTTAATTCTCCTAACAGTTTTATGAGGTAAGTATTGTATAGTTGTCTCCATTTTTAAGATGGGGTTTCTGAAGCCTAGAAAAGTTGTCACTTGCTAAGAGGTAAGTAGCAAGGTCAGCACTGGAACACAAGAGCCTGACTTCAGAATCCTCACTGTAATCAGTACAGTTTGTTAGGGGCAACCTCTGAGGCCCCTCTCCCACTATCCAACCCCCTGCTGCCACCTGTTCAAAGATTCAGTGACTTAGCTCTGTACTGTGGAGCCCTATCACATGTTGTTTCACGTAAGTTAACATCATTAAAATTATGGTTTTGAATGGTTGTGTTGAGTTTATACAATTTTAAAAAATTTTGTCTAGCTTAAGTATTGAAAGGCAGAGTGAGTCACAGATTGGCCTAGGGCCAAGTTGAGGCAGAGAAAGGTATTTTTCAACGCTGAAGGTGCAGGGAAAGGACTGAGCCTTGGCTTCCCACTTCATGGCTTGGGAAGGCCTAGCTCCTCTGCATATAGCAGAGGCCACCTTTGCCAGCAGGAGTCTCTGCTTCACCAAGTAATAGTCTATTGGCTCTTCTTTGACTCCCAAAACACGAGGCTGGCTGGATTTCCTTCTCAGTAATCAGAGGAAGTGTAGAGCCCAGAGGTACCAGGACAGAAACCAAAACAAAGCAACACTTAATTTTCCTTTGGCTTTGTTGTTGTTTTGTTTTCCTCCCAACTGGAAGAGGATTGGAAACATAAACAACTATCATTCAAAAAAATGTTTTTTAATTTTTAAAAATTTTTCAGTTACAATTGACATTCAATATTATACTAGTTTCAGGTGTACAGCTCAGTGGTTAGACATTTATGTAACTTAACAAAGTGACCCCCCAAATTAGTCTAGTACACACCTGACACCACACATAGTTATTGCAATATTATTGACTATTTTTCCTGTGCTATACTTTATGTCCCCATGACAATTTTGTACTGCCAATTTGTACTTCTTAATCCCTTCATCTTTTCTACCCAGCCTCCCAATCCCTCCCAAATAGAACCTGGTGCTTCACAAAGTCTTCAGCTAATGAGCTAAATTTGGAAATGAACGCTTGGCTTGCTTTTTTATTCTTTGGCCCCCTCCCTTTCTGATAGCCTTCAACTCCTCCAATACTTTTGTACTGCCCTTCCAGCCCCTATTCAGGTCTACCTGTTTGGATTCTGAGCTCTTCTCCAGATTTTCTCCAACTTCTTCCACATGCTAAGGTGGCCCTGATAACACCAGGACTTTGCAAATTAAATAACAGGCAACTCAAAACAATGCAGTACCTTACCTTCTCAGCACAGAAAGGTACTTGACAGATATAGACAAATCTATCAACTATAATGCAAATTTAATTGCTGGAAAGTAGATGTAAAGAAAGGCTGAAGGAGAGAAAAAGGAAAGAGGTTAAAAAAAGGGAAATTGTTGATACATTCCATCTTTGTGGTGTCATATATACTTTCATATGTTTCTCTTACTTTAGCCTTAAACTTCATCCTTAATCCCTACCAATGAGCTTGAACTTGATTTACTGTTCAGAGAGTCCTGGATTTCAAGATCTGATATTTTATACCCTCACTATAAGATTATCTGGTACGTGTAAGAGAAATAAGTATGAATGAAGCTCTATGTTAATCTTAATTCCTTTTCTCTGCCCTACCTACCCCCTTTATGTCCAAATACTCCCCTACCAGGCCTACCATTCCACCCTGAATTTACTGACAAAGATTCTGCAGCCTGTGTGGGAAGGTTGGGGCAGAATCGAAGGAAAGGAAATAAATAGTGGGTGATATGCTTGGCTGGTGACAGATTGTTGCAACAGCAGCAGAGTCTGCAGAAGTTTAGATGCAATTCCACAGATCTGAGAGATCTTGAGTACAGAAGACGGGAAAGAAAATCTGGCCATTTTTAGCAGTGCCATGATTATGAACTCACACTTCACTTATCACAAGGCAGCCAGAGTGGTGCCACACAATCTAAACGTTTGTGGTGGTCAAGACGGCGATTTGAGGTGCATGAGGACAGTAGCCTGCTCGGAAAGGGCTCTCTCTCTCTCTCACTGGGTCTGAAATGTCCTATTCATTCATTAAACCTTAATAGTTTCCCAGTTCTACTATCATGACGCCAGGGGAACCATATCGTACCAGTCAGGTACTCAAATTGGAGTGATTGGAGTAGAAAGGGGATTGATTCAAAGGCTATGGGGAAGAAGTGATGTCAGCAAAATGGTGGGCCAAGAAGCTACAGGCCCCCCTTCCCCACAGATACCAAGTTCACAAAATATGGACCAGAATACCTCTGTGAGAAATCTAGAGACCAGTCAAGAAGCCACAGCACTCAGTCATTGTAAAACAAAGAAGGGATTCCAGCAAAACAGGTGCAAAAATTTGCAACATTTGGCACGCTCAGCCCTGTTCTTCCCTCATGCAGTACAGTGCTGAGCAACCAGGAGGGAATCCCTCACACCAGGGCCCCCCCTCGGGAAGGAAACAAAAGAGTAGACCATGAGTCCAACATTCTAGCTTCTTTGGGGGACACCGGAGGCACTGGTTTCTATCTTGCTTGATTTGGACCGCTGAAAGTACTGACACCTGAGTTTGGAGGGAAGTAGCATGTTGGAGCTGTAGAACCACAGGTCGACACCAGGGGGAGCAATAGATCAGAAAAGGTTTGAGATGTCCTAGAATCTGCTGCTGAGTTGATTGGTGAAGGTCTTCCCCAGCACAAAGCCAATATACGAAGACTGGGAGAGAGGGTTGTTTTTTCAAATGCCCAAATCCTAAGCAAAATATTACAAGGCAAACAAAGAAACACAGAAACATGGATCAAAGGATCAAAATAAACCCCCAGACACCAACTCTAAAAAAAACTCCACACAGATCTGTGAGCTGTCTGACAAAGAATTTAAAGTAACTGTCATAAAGATGCTCAGTGAGCTGAAAGAGAAAACAAACAACTAAGTGAAATCAGGAAAATAATGCATGAACAAAATGAGAATATCAACAAAGAGACATAAACTATAAAAATTAACAAAACAAACTCCAGAGCTTAAAAATACAATAACAATACTGAAAACGTTATTACAGGAGTTCAACATAAGACTTCATAAAGCAGGAGAAAGAGTAGTGAACTTGAAGACAAGTGATTTGAAGTCATTGAATCACTGGAGTAAAAAGAAAAGAGAATCGAAGAAACACAAAGAGAATATAAGGTACTTAAGGGATACTATCAAGAGGACCAATATACACATTAGGGAGTCACAAGCAAAAAGGAAGAGAAGGGGATTGGGAGCTTATTTGAAGAAATAGTGGCCAAAACTTAGAAAATCTGAGGAAAGAATTGGACACAAGGATTTAAGAAGCTTAAAAAATTGCAATTAGGATAAATTCAAAGAAAATCACATTGAGATGCATTACAATTAAACTGTCTAAAGCCAAAGACAAGGAATCTTGAAAGCAGCAACAGGAAAGCAGTTTCTAACATGCAAGGAAGCTTCCCTAATATTATCAGTGGATTTCTCAGCAGATACTTTGCAGGACAGCTCAGATGTGGCATGATATACTTGAAATGCTGATATGAAAAAACAAAACAAATCCTTCAACCCAGAATACTCTGTTCAGCAAAACTACCCTTAAAAAATTAAGGAGAAATTAAGACTTTCCCAGATAAACAAAAGCTGAGGAAATTTATTACCACCAGACCTGCTCTACAAGAATTATTTAAGAATACTTCAAGTCACCATTGCAATGAAAGTGATTGCGTTCTATTTTAAACTGATAACTTAACTCCAATATGTTCATGTATTAACCTTTACTAGAGAATTTTATATTTCATACATTTTCATGTTATAAATGGACATGAACAAACATAGTAACCTGTACTTTATAATTTTAGCACATAGAATTTAAATGACAAAAAATTTAAAATTAGCTATAAGCCCATGTTAACAGGTATATAGAAAAACATAATTTGTGACATCAATAACATAAAGTGGGGAAGGCGGGGCTGTAAAGGAGTTTTGTGTGCAACTGAAGTTAAATTGTTACCAGTTTTAAGTAGAATGTTACCACTTTAAGATGTTCAATGAACTGCAATGATGAGCATAAAGAAAATATTACTTGAGTCATCTAGTCAAATTTCTATAAAACCGAAATGGAATAATGGTTAGCAGGGGCTGGGAGCAGGGGGTGGTGAGCTATGTAATGGGTATGGAGTTTCAGATTTGCAAGGTAAGTAAGTTCTGGAGATCTGTTTCACGACAATGTGAATATAGTTAACATAACTAAACAATACACTTAAAATGGTTATGATACATTTTACATTTTTCTACAGTTAAAAAAGGCTACAGGGGCGAGGTGAGATCCAGTGTTCAATGTGTACAGAGCGAGTTTTGCAAGATGCAGGGAATTCGGGAGACGGATGGTGCGGATGGCTGCGTCATGATGTGCACACCCTTCGCACCGCTAAATGTACACCTAAAAGTGGTTAAGGTGGTACAGTTCACTTTATGTATATTTTACCATAATTGAAAAGAAACATTGAACCCCAAACGAGTGTGACCATGTCAATGAACTCACTCTAGTCTCAGTTGTGTCCCACTCTCCCTGGCGTTGCACCTTCAGAATCCATTTCATAAATATTCCCAAAGATTTGCCAACATAAAAACACAAAGTACTACCCCCCAAAATGTCACGGGATAGTTCACAGAATGACCAGGGCTAGACTCAGGGCTGCACAGGCAAGAACGGTGACCCCCCCAGATCACGCCATTAAATGCACTGGCAGGGCGGGCAGCACGCTGCCACCGCCAGGCGCTGGACGCTGCCGCCTGCGCCGCCGCCAGGTTCCGCCACTGGCAACACTTCTCAAAGCAGCTGTGACTACTTCCCACAGACGACTAAGAACTGATGGACCATAAGGTAGCAACCGACAGAATAATCTCATGGAAATTTCCTATCAACAAAGTAACTCCTCAGCAATGTTTCAGAAGCCAATAATATTTTAACAGGCAATGTATCTTAAAAATGCATTGATAATACTTTTAAATTTTAAAATTAGGAAGTTAAATTTACAAAAAACAAAACAAAGACACCTAAGGAGCTTTGAGTTCTACATTCCTTTTAATGCCCTAAATTTCACCTGACCTTTGTAATAAAAACACAGGCTTTTATACATATTGTGATCCATGGTCAGCTTACTTCATTTCCTTTTGCTTTTGATACCAAACAAATGCCCTCTGAAGCTCCAGCAGGTAGTTAAGTACTATAAAGCACGATACCTACTTCTCTCTTGAGGTAACCGTCTCCAAATTGTCCCCCCAGTATTCCCCGCCTCCTGGTATTTATACCCTGTGTTGTGCCCTACCACCTTGGACCAGGGTTGGCCTGTGTGACCAATAAAATATTGCAGAAGTGACGGTATGCCACTTTCAAGGTCAGGTTTTAAACACCTATGGGCCTCTTAGATCTCCCGCTCTGGCAGAAGTCAGGTCCCGGGTCATGAAGACACTCAAGAGGCCTTTGGACAGGCCTTCAGCAAGGAACTAAGATGTCCAGCCAGCAGCCAGCAAGGAAGGGAGGCCCACCAACAACAATGTGAGCGAGCTTGGAGCTGGCATCTCCCCCAGTAAAGCTCTCAGATCACTGCAGTGCTGGCCGACAGCTGGCCTGTGACTTCCCGAGAGACCCTGAGCCAGAACCACCCAAATCAGACACTCCCACAGACACTGTGGAACTGCTGAAAACCAAAAAATGATATTTTTAAGCTCCTAAATTTTGGGATAATTTGTTATGCAGCTGTGGATAAATAATATATCTCTTCAGAAATTCTATAGGGGAAAAAGGATGGGGGAGCAGAGAGAGAGGGGCTGGTAAAATGTTAAATGCCTAGTGATGTGTACGTAAAATTATGAAAAACGGACCAATGATTAAAAAAAAATCCACACGCAGTCTCACATACCAATAACAGAGTGAATCTCAGCATTTGGCCAAATAGGCCATGGCCAAGTAACCAGAATTTGAGTTAAAAAGGTACAGGTTGGTTCTAAATAGTGCACCCACTAACTGAATATTTTCCATTAGTGATAAATTTCATTGAATCCTTTAGTATCAGGATTTTAAACATCTCCTAAAAGAAATAACATGTTAAAATATTGTTTATAATAGGGTCATGACAGGAAAAAAAACTAACTGTAATGGATCATCTGAAGAGACTTAATACAGAGACTATTTACAAAAGTATGGGCATGGTTGCAGGAACCAAAGAATGTTGAAGCATCCAGAGACTGGCAAGAGAGGGAAGATATTTGGGCAAAAGGCAGAAACTGTGTTACCAGGTAGACCCAGGGAGGAGTGGGCACCCAACCGTAAGTATCGTAACGACAGGACATAGCCACCCTGCAAACCATGGTGCCAACACGAGAAGGGAGTAAGAAAGAAACGCATTCCCCTCCCCCTCCATCCTCCAGTCTCCTGTTGATGCTTTCCTGGGAGCAAAGCTGACCGGCAGAAAAAGGGCAGAAGAGCCCAGTTGATTCAGGGGTCAGCCTCCCAGGGCACAAAGCCAGACAGAAAAAGGTATAGGATAGATGGCGGGGGGTGGCACAGTGTTAGAACATGCCCGTATTCTTACAGAATCTTAAAGGTCATCAAAGACGGTCCACCAGGTCATCTGTGTACGTCCTCTTTATTTCAGCCCTAGCATAAGTACCAACAACTCCAACGGTGGCAAAAAGCATAGCCTTTGGAGTCAGGCAGGACTGCTCTGTGCTTCCACGCCGTGTGACCTTGGGCAATTTACCTAACCTCTGAAAACCTCAGGCTGCTTCTTTGTAATGTGAGCATCATAATAACCTCTTGGGGTTGTGGTGAAATTAAATATACACGCAGAGGTGGGGAGGCTGACCTCCCCAAGGGGAGACGTTGGCTTAGTTCAGCATGAAACAGGTTCACAGTGCAGTCTGGCCTCTCAGCTTAGTTGAGTGGCTCACGAAACATCTTCCATCTTCATTACTACTGAAATAGCTATCAACTGAAACCTGGTGAAACACGTTCTGCTATGTCCATGCAAATACCATATAGCTATATTTTAAAATGTGGCAGTTCTTTATATATAGGAATACAATGATTTTCAAGATAGTTTGTATAATTGAAGATAGATAGATGACAGATAACCCTTGGAGTGACACATAGGAAACAAGTAACAGTGGATGCCATTAGGAAGGATTTGGCAGGACTGAGAGCAGGGTCAGATGGGAAATTTCACTTGTATACTCTTCTACAGAGAGCACTGTTTGAATCTTTCTCATGCATATGCACTGTCTTAAAAAAACTTCCTTGACACCAAAAGTCTTTCAAGTTGGTGTCTTATATTCTTCTATTTATTCCACAATTATTACAAAATGCTTACTACTATAGTCAGTACTGGGGCTAAAAAAAGAATAAGACAGAATCCTTGCTTTCAAGTAGCCATGGTCTAGTTTTAGAGACAGAAAAATAGCAAGTAACCATTATACAGCGTAATAAGTATGGCCTACCTGATTTTCCTTATTTAAAATTTGAAGACACACGCACATGCCCAATCTCCCTTATACTCCCCTTTTTCATTGTACTTACCAAACTCTAACATTCTATATAATTTATTTACTTATTTGTGATATTTATTGTTATTTTCTCTCCCCTCCATGAAGGTGATGATTTTTGCCTGTTTTGCTCATTGATAGATCTCTAATGCCCGAAATGGTGACATTTTTCAATATATGTCTATTGAATGAATAAGTGCTGGGTAATACAAAACTATGTCAAAGGAGCTGGCAGAACACAGCAGGAGAAGCACCATCCCGGGGAATGGAAATCAGTAAAGGTTCACAGCAAAGGTGACAGTTTTGCTAAATCTTGAAGTAAATCTGGGTGACTTTGGCTGAAAGGTCTAATATTCTAAAAGGAGGCAAATGGGAAATATAGAATGATGAAACACACAGGCAACCGTGAGTCCAAAGGCATAGCGCTCTGAGAGAGAATATAGCCCATACGGGAAATTGAACATATGGCAATAATATTGATTGCTGTTCATTGTTTCTGCTGGCTAATGAGTTCTTAAAGATTTGCTGTACTATTCTTTCTTTTGCGTCTGTTTAAATTTTTCCATAATACAAATTAAGAATAAATAAGTAAACTAGTTTTTAGTGAGTGTAAAAGGAATTTAGAAAATGAATGTTTTCCAGGCAGGGGGCATGGCTATGGTTATCAGCCACACGGAACATCAGCCAAACAGGGTGGCAGCAGATGGAGGGCAAAGGGAGTAAATACCTGAGAAGGAATATATGTCAGGAGTTTTTCAATTATAAATGATACCTCAGACTAGCACAAATATAAAAAGAAATTCATTCATTCACATACTAGGAAGTCTGAAGATATGGTTGGCATTAAAAACTGCTGGCTCTAAGAACTTAATCGTTAGCACCAGAGCTCTGTCTTTCCCTCATATCCTTTTTGCCTCTGTTCGATTTCATTTTTCGGATAGGCTTTCTCAAGGTGGTAAGCAAGACGGCCATTGATAGCGCTAATCTCCAATCCTCCCACCTTAAAGAACTTTACTCTCCCAATGTCCATGTACAAATCTCATGGAAATTTCTCATCATCTCTACGTAGGTCACATGTGCCTCTCTGAACACATCACTGTAGGGTAAGGAAGATACAATAATATGACTGGCCAAGACTGAAATAATGCTAGCAGGGGGGGCATGGGGGCTCAGGCACCACAACTGACATCTCCACCAGGACCACGTGAGTAGGGAAAGGAGGAATCCCCGAGGGAGGGAATGCAAGCAGATCCCAATAACTGACATCATTGCCCCCTCGGAGGGCTGCAATTTCTATTAGAGATGGGAAGGTTGGGGGCGTGCAGAGTAGATTGAGCAGGATGAGAGTAGGGATATGCAGAGAGGCCTTATTTTTCTAAATAAGGCCGGACTGAGCGGCATTCTGGAATTATAGGCAAGTGTGTTGTTGGGGTCGATGTTAGGGGTCAGATGGTGGGATGAATGACAACGGGCCTCACAGTAGCCTTATATGGTTAATGTTACACCTGGACATGAAATAGTTGAAAAATCGTCCACTTTGCCAAAGAAGAAGAATTGGAAATTGAATAGGGATTAAAAACTGGTGATGGAAATTCTGTAATTTTCTCAGGTAAATTGTGAAGATGAATGCAATTAGACAAGCATCCTCAGAACAGTGTTGTTTTGGTTGGCATGTGACCAAACCCTGAACAGCTTAGATTAGTATTAAAGAGATTCAAATATATGTCTTTTGCATATGCTTAAGAAATTGAACTGAAGGAAGAGAAAAACAGCACATGCCATCTGTTCAGGAGGTATGTAAGCTCCAGAGTGATTTTGGAAAGGAAGGGGGCTTCAGTCTACTAAGGCCAGTCCGCAGTGAGAGAGGCAGAGACTCAGAGAAGAAGAAACAAGGTCAGAACCCAGGGCAGACACAGAGCCTGAAACCCGTAAAGCAGTGGGAGCACTGTGCCTTCTGCCGTGTGCCACGCCGAGTTCCTTCCAACAAAGTATACATCTTCTCCGAGAAACCACCCCGCCTATCTTGGCAGTAATGAGTTATTCCATTAGTGGTATGATCACTCCTAGGATGGATTATTTGAGCTGTATCCAGTGCTTGCTTGTGATGAATGAAAGGTGAGGTTTTGGTGACATTCAGCCAAAGGAACATGAGTCCTAGAAACCTACTCTGGCTCAATCATCTTTCTCCCTGGTGAGGTTCATAAGCAAGCAATACAGTCAAGGGCCATCAACAGATAAGAAATCAAAATACTACTTTATTTCACCTGAATAGGTGCCCAATTTTTTAGTACAGAGTTACCTTGTGAAAACAAGGTTGGAGCAAGCTGTCTATAGTGAAGACTCACATGAGCCTCCCCTTTCCCCCACATACTGAAATCTTCATACCCTCTGTCCTGTCACATTTGAACCAGAAATGGGAGCCATAAGAAATGGGCTTGCTGATGCATTTGAGGAAGAGAAAACAAGATGGCCAGCTCCCAAGAGAAGGCCCTGGCTTAGTGTACCGATTCCCACTGCATGAAGTTGAAGAGAAAGCTGCCTGTGGGTTCATACCTCTGCCTTTAAATATGGAGAGGTTAATTTCCTGGAATCTGACCAATTTAAAGAACAAGCCGTCTCTGGGGGAAGGCAACTGCCAGGAGAGAAGTGGGGAGATGGAACTTCCTTTTCATCTAAATACTTGTTCTTCAAAATGCAGACCATGGATCAGCAGTATCAGCATCACCTGGGAGTTTGTTAGACATGCACGATCTTGGACCCAGCCCTAGATTACTGGAATCCGGGAATTGCATGGAATTAAAATCAGGATTCACATGCCTGTTAAAGTTTGAGAAGCACTGTGTTTCTAAATCCTAAATCCATGCCCAAACTGTCTGTCATTTGGATCTTTGCTCACTTCCAAAAATAGTCCTCTGCATATGATCAATAGTTAGTGACAGGATATTTGAGAAATTCTCTTTGGAACCTATTTCATTACATTTGAAGGGAGAAAACAATTTCTGAGAAACCAGCACACGTTCATGAACAAGTGGCTTAGACAGAGACAGAAACATACTAAAAACAAGCAAACAAAACAGTTCTAGATATACACACACAGCTCTGCTGAGCAGGACAGATGGGCATAGTAAGTCTCCTCTCACGCCATCCCTCCACCCGTAATATTCCCTCCCTTCCTCACCCACGCTTTCCTTCATCCAGGCTAGTGTTAGGCTCCCATGCTGAGCTCTGCGTCACACACGGAAAGTTCCACGTGGATTGCATGTCTCTTGCAGCCCTGCCCCCCATACCCAAATGTAGTATGAGATACTATACCATTAAGCCAAGACAGAGCAGGACAATGAAAAGCAACTTGGCATATCAGTATTTCTCACATTTAAACAGGTATGATCATCATGATCCAATTCGTGTCTTACTTCTGACAGTGGCCAAATCCCATGCCTGGTTCTTCGTTCAATATTTATCTTCAGTTGCTCTCCCTACCTGAGTAGGAAATTAATGATAAAAACTCAAAGCACCCAATTCCCAGGGTCTTCTCTTTCCTCTGCCTGACACAATACCTTAAAGTTAAAAAAGAAAAAAAGGACCAGGAGTTCCAAATATGAATTAAATAGAGTCTACCATATCACTTTATAGGATCCAAGAATGACAGAATTCAATGAGTAATGATTAAACTTACCATCTGCTGAGCACTTACAGTGTACTTCACAACAACCCTATGAAGTAAGTAGGATCCTCATTTAATGAGGGAGGAAATTTAAAGTTTTCAGAAGTTGAATAACTTGCCAAGGAAGCAGCAAAGATAGAGCTCCAGCCCACACCTGTCTGAGTCCAAAGCCTCTTAACCACTGAACTAACATGATGTCTCCCTGGTCAGAAACCACTGTGTGAATAAAGAAGCATTTTCCTTCTCTGGGGTTAAAGTAAAGATTAAATGAGATTAAAGATGTTCAAGCACCTAGAAAAATAAGGTGCTGTAATTATATATCATTTAGTACATTAAGATTGTATCCAAATAAAGTCCCTCAGTACTACATAAGTGCCAATTTTACATGTGAAAAATAGTCTCTCTTATAATTAAAGAGATCCCAGTTCATTCCATTTAGAGTTCTCATTTATTACATTAGAAAATAATCTTTAAAGTTTAACCCTCAATGTTGGCAAGGATGTTGTGAAACTAGTACATTGCTGGTGGAAGCACAAGTTAGTACAACGTTTCTGAAAAGCAAACAGACAAGATGTTTCAAGACATTCTTTAAGCTGACATCAGGATTTCTTGTAGGGAAAAATAATTAGGCCAAAAATTAAGTATAAATATAGTTAAGAGTATAGATTCTGAAAGCAGATTGCTTGGATTTAAATCCCAGCTCCACTACTTATTAGCCATGTGACCTTGGGCAAGCCTCTGAGCTGGTATCTAAAATGGGGATAATAATGATACTATTTCACTGGGTTGTTATGAGAATTAAATGAATTATTATGTGTAAAGTGCTTAACCCAGTGCCTGGCACAAAGTAAGCACTAGACAGAAATGGTATCTATTATTTTTATTATCTCAGTATTTTATATAATAGCAAATAATTGGAATCAATCTGCCTGACCATAGGAAAATTGTTCATATACTATGATGCAGACATAAAATGAATACCATAAAGCCATTAAAAATGAGGCTTTAAAAGACTAATCACATACATGTAAAATAAAAAAGGGCAGGAAATTGTATATATAGTCTCATTCCACTCATGCTTATCAAAAGAGGACTTGGTACAAATATACATGCATAGAAAACAACCCATAGGCACATAGGGATTACATAAAAATATTAACAAAGATTGTATCTGGGTGGCAGAGTAGAGTTTGGGGTTTTATCCACTTCTGCACTTTGCAAATCCTTTGGAGCAGTGCTTCTCAAATAGGCATAGGAATCACCTGGTGAACTTTAAAAACTGCAGACTGTGGGCCAGTAGGTCTGGGATTTTACAGATTCTGCATCTCTAACAGGCTCCTGGGTGGTGCTGATGCCTGGGCCAAGGCCTACTGTCTATGAGTAGCAAGGTTTTGAAGCAGGGGTTCTCAGACCTGTGTGTGCATCTGAACCAATCAGAGGGTTTGTTAAAGCTCAGGTGCTGGGCTCCATCCCCAGAGTCTCTGATTTTAACAGAGCAGGAACAGGACCCTAGAATGAGCATTTCAAACAGTTTCCCAGGTGATGCTGATGCTGCAGGTGTGGAAACTACCCTTTGAAGACCACTGCTTTAGAGTGTGTGTGTGTGGGGGGGGTGCACACACATGTATGCATGTTTTCCTTAGCCTCATAAAAGAGAGGGGGAAGCACTAAACGAAGATCAGACTTCCCCATTGATTAATGCTCTTCAGCCAAATGCCTCTATAATCTAACCCCATCATTTCCTACTAGCTCTGTTTAGGCTACAAAATCGAACCACTCTGCCCTGAACACACTGGAGATTTCAAACATCTTCACTTCTGCCCTATTTCCTCTCTCTGGCTGATACATCCTTCCTTCTATTTCCTCACGCCCAAATTCTATCGCACATCCTTCAAAGCTCTCCAATGCCAGTTCCTCCATAAAGCCTTCTGATCCACCCCTGAAAAAGCCACCTCTCTCTGCTCATCGGAGCTCCACAGCACTTTCTGTTCCTCCCTGGTAATATTTACTGAACTTTACCTGGTAGAGTGACTCTAAGGGTGGGTGATGTCTCTCTCCGCCAGAAGACTAGGAGTTACTTAACTGAAAGCAGGGCAGTCACTTGCCTCTTTGCCCTTTGGGTTCTACAAATCCCCGGCAGACAGCTGTCACTCAGGGCTGATCTAAAATGAATGAAGCGCCCTGGCTGGTGTGGCTCAGTGGAGTGAGTGCTGGCCTCCGAACTGAAAGGTCATCCGTTGGATTCCCAGTCAGGGCACCTGCCTGGGTTATGGGCCAAGTCCCCAGTTGGGGGCGTGCGAGAGGCAACTGATCAATGTACGGTATCTCTCGCACAACGGTTTCTGTCCTTCTCTTTCTCCCTCCCTTCCCCTTTCTCTAAAAATAAAATTCTTTAAAAAAAAAAATGAATGAAAGAAGGAATGGCATCCTGGGGAAGGGCACGGAACTGTCCTGTAAATGGAAACTAGAACGCAGGCACGCCAAGCCTGATGACCAACAGTAACAGGTGTGTTTCCATCTCTGCTATCTGTGACTCATCCCGCACAGCTGCCTGCGCACGGAGGTGTCAGCGCCCGGCGGCTTCTGGAGTACAACGCCCCATGGGCTGAAGCGCACTGTGTTCTGGGCGTTCGGGCGGCCACACTCCCCTGCAATCACCTGGATCCACAAAAAAGAGGCCCTGCCACCTTAAATATACTAAATCCTTACTGAAAAGAAGCACCTATGGCTTGTGCCTACGCCCCTTGCTTCTCACCGCACCTTTCTTTTAAGTTTCTAAGAAATCTGTTGAGGGTGAGCCTGCCTGCGTTTTGTCACTGGCGCCCCCACCTCCCTAAACATACACACACACCCCTCTTCCCCTTGGCGTCTCTCGGACTAGGCGGGTCTCCCTCCGAGGACTGGGTTGAATGGGAAAGAACCGGGCCGCCTTTGTCATTAATCCTCTCTTCTTTCAGCCGAGCCAAGCTTCTTCCGGGTCAACGACTGTCCCCACCACCCCAGTCAGGCCCGTGGTCCCCCACACCGCTAGCCGAGGAGCGCGCGCCAGGGCCAGGTCCCCACCCCCCGCAGGTTGCGGGAGGGAAGGAGGACAAGAGGAGGGCGGGCGGCGCGGGAGTGGGGGAGGAGGGAGGGAGAGAAGGAGGGGAAGGCAATCCGAGGAGGAGGAGAGAGCAGGCAGCCTCCCGCAGCTGGCGAGGAGAATGGGAGTGCGGGGCGACAGACCGCCGCGGGGTGTCACGGCCGCGGCCGCGAAGCTTGCCAGACGCGGGGCCGGCGCCCGCCGCTTTTAAACCCAGGAGGGCGCGGCGGCGCAGCGGCGGGCGGATTGCGGCGCGCGCTGGGCGCCGGGCGGCAGCCGAATGGAGAGGAAAGGCTCGGCGGCTGGGACCAAGGGGAACCCGAGCCTGCCGGTGGCCGGCGAGGGGCAGCGGCCGCCGCCGCCGCTGTGCGTTCTGGGCGGCGGCGGCGGCGGCGGCGGCGGCGGTGGAGGGGCTCCAGCGCGGAGCCAGGCTGGGGCGGCGGCCGAGCCCTCCGAGTTCATCCGGCGCGCGCAGGAGTTCAAGAGCCAAGGGTCGCAGTGCTACAAGGACAAGAAATTCCGCGAAGCCATCGGCAAATACCACCGGGCGTTGCTGGAGCTGAAGGGGCTGCTGCCGGCCCCCGGGGAACGGGAGCGGGACTCGCGTGCGGCCTCCCCGGCGGGGGCCCCCAACCCCGGCCGCCTCTCGGAGGAGCAGAGCAAGACCGTGGAAGCCATCGAGATCGACTGCTACAACAGCCTGGCAGGTGAGCCGCGCAGCGCCGCGCGCCGGGCCCCTCCTCCCCGGCCCTCCCGGCCTCCCGCCGGCGCCAGTCCCAATTCCGCGGCCCGGGCCTCCTGGTCACAGCCGACCACTGCGGCGCGCCCGCGGTGCACGCTGCTCCACAGGGACCGCGTTGCTCGCGGAGAAAGAACCTGGGGGCGGGGGGGAGGGACGCTTTGGGAAAAGTGACTTTTAGCGTTCTACCTTTCAAAACTCATTGTCATCCCGCGCCCATTCCCCCGCATTTACCCTAAATCTCACCTATAAATAACTGGACAGAGACAGATGCTACTATCACTCCCCAGAGGATCTGGGTTCAGTGCGGGAAGCAGCGCCAGGGTGGGCCACCGCACCCACCGCGTGCCCAGGGACTGCTCTCCCCTGGTACCATTGGCGCCAGAGCTGGCCCTCACCTTCCCCCTAGCTGACCGCATCCCTGTGGGTGAGGTCCTTCCCCAAGTTCACTTGACCCCAGTAGCAAAGGGCAGTTTGCCAAAATGCCCTCAGCATCTTGAGCAAAATGGATTCCAAAATACCACTTTCTTCTCTCCGAGCTCTGCTTAGGGCCCGGTTGCCAGGTGAAGAGAGCGATCTCAAAGGGAGCCTAGTTCACGGCTGGACTGGAGCTGTGCTACATTCTCGCTCCGCGTAGTGTTGGTCTTCACAGCAGATGGCTGCTGGGTGTGAGGAGAAAGGGAGCCCTTCCACCGGATGGGAAGGAAGGCGAGGTGTAGGTTCCAGAGTTCACTTGGGGGATTGAAGTCAACCATTTCTCAAAATTTAACTTTGGCACAGGAAAATTTTAAAAATCTAAAAAAGGAGGAGTCAGGGTCTTTCCAGGGCCATCCTGTGAGAAGGTGGGAGATGTTGACAGAGGCGATGGACTTACATGTTAAAAGTGTTCTCTCCTCTTCTTCGACCCCATGTGTGGGGATTTGGGCATGCTCCAGGTCCTGTGAGCAAACAAAAGGCCATTCATCACTCCTAGTCCCTAACTCTTGAAATCGCCTAAATCAGCTATGGACAGTTGGAGCTGAGTGGGGTTGGGAGCATAACGGGGCGTGGCTGGGAATGTGTCTGGAGCCCAGGCAGCTGGGGATGAAAAAAAACGTAGCGATAAGTCTGCTCTCTTCCTAAGGGCAGATCTGTTCTGCTGCCTTCGAGGCTTCTAGTGCCAGCCTACTTCTGCTTTCCCATAATGCCACGTCCACTATCATCTTTCATCAGGCAAAACCCAGGCCCTTTAAAAATTGTAGTTTACAAACTTAATAGTGATAGTAGTAGCAGTTGTAGAAATGGTGGTGCTGATAGCAGTAGTAGTAATAACAGCAGCAGATAAAGTAGTCGTGCAGCAAAGATGGAATGTTTCAATCCCTCATAAGGTACAGCATAATACCCTTTACTTCCTGTAAGTCTCTGGCATACTCATTACTGCCTGATGAATAGTTAAAGGGCAGAGTGCCTGTGGGTGGAAGGAGAGGCAGTTTGGATCACTAATGTGGTGATTTCAGAGTGGTAATGGAATCTTATATTTAGTATTATCCGCGGGCATTCTAGGGTTGCCCCTCACCCCGTGCTTTTGGCTGCTGGCCTGTGGCTCCAGAAGTGGTGGTTATATTTCCATGGTGAAACCAAAGATGTGTCCTTGGTCAGGCCAGCCAAGTAAGGGTGGGGTTAAGATCTGGACAGCTCCTCCACTTCCGCCCCTACCCCCGACACACACTTCGGAAAACTTCAGTGGTGAGAGATTTCCCCTCTGCTGCCTTCTCCAGTGCTCACCACTAATATTAATAATTTATTGCGTGCAGTGTGCTAGGCCTTCTACATACATTGTCTTTTTTAATCTTTAAAACAGCTTGATAAAAGATATATGATCATGAGTTTTGCAGAGAAAAAAAAATCCCTGTGATTCTAGAACCATTCAATGCCAACATCAGTGCTCTTATGATCACACCTTTGCTGCACAAAGTCAGCATCCTTTAGACTCCTGTCTCCCTGGAGTCCAGCCTCGGGTAAACTCCAGAGACCTTACACTTGGAAAATTCTGTTGGGAGCTCTCAGCCTTGGCAACCAGGAGAAAGAAATACAGTACCTTGATTCAAGGTTCTAATAGGGCTATTTCCAAATATTGTCAAGTATCACATAAAAAAGAAAAGAAAAGAAGAATAATTACAAGCTCAGCAGTCTTGTCAAACCTAAAACAGGTATCCTGTATAGAAAATTCAACTGAGAGAATCCACACAGAAGAAACCTGGAGAAGTAGAAGGCTGATGTTGGTTTTCTTTTGGACAATGTGTAAAATCAGTTACTACTATTGCAGAAAGCCTAGCAAATAGAAAAGCATTGTTCCGTGCTGAATTATAAAAGGAATACATACCTATAAAAATGAATTGTCTTTTAGAAAATACCAAAAAGTTTAAGGGAGAAAATAGAAAATTACCTTTAACCCCACCACCTAAAGGAATCCATTGTGATATATTTCCGTCCTGTATTTTTTTTCTATACATAAATGTAAACTGTTTATAAAGCAAAGGACCTCTGGTATCCTGCTTTTATTTCCATTTACCATTATGTCAGAAGCATTTTACATCTCATTAAAATAGTTCTGTGAAGATTATTTCAAATGGTGACATAAAATTTTTAAATGCGTAATGACAATGATTATTTAATGGAAAGGGAAGGAAAGATGATCAGTGTTATTGTTGTTAGAGTCAGAACAGTGCAGTGTGGCCCACAAGAGATCCTTTCCCTCTTGTGTCTGCCAAAAGGAAGCAGACAGCTACTGCAAGTTCGTTCTGGCAAAAAGGCAACTGACCTTTCCGTCGGGGCTGCAGTGCCCGCTGAGCAGCCCAGCAGGCTCCAGGCAGGAGCAGTCTGAAGATGTTCTCTCAAGGATCCATCCTCCTCTACACAGCTGTGCATAGAGGGAGAGGTTTGAGAGTTAGAAGGAACTTGGACTAGCCCAGACGCACCTGGAGGTATAGGCTCTGTTGCTAAGGGCATCTCAGCATTAAAAAGTCTGTTGTGAGGCTTCTGGTGGAAACCTAGGTTCAGGGGACCCTCGTACTCTGCATGGAAGGCTCCCAGACAATAGCCAGGGAACAGCTAGAATGTGCTAAGAGATGTCAGTCTAAAAAATCCATTTGGGTGACTTCAGGGGACCATGTGAGGGATGTGTGGGCAATTTGCAAAGTGCCCATGGTTGTAATCTGTCCTGGACTGGGGTTTCTTCTGATTAGTAGGGATCTGGCCAGTAGTACAAGATGCCTGGACTTGGTTTTGCATATTTTATTCTCTAAGAAAATTAAAAAAAGAGATGGGAAGCATCTTGTTCCTTGAGAATTTCTAATGACTTTGCTACAATGATTAGAAAGGATATTCTGACTTGCCTGGGGAGATATAGGAATCTAGTCCTTACCAAGGCTGCAAAGGAAGCGTATATTAGCCTCTTGATCAACTCCTCTTGACCTTGAACAAAGCAGGACTCCCCTGGGACCTTGGAATGCTCTGTACAGAATCTCTCGAAGGGCCGAGCCTTATGCTCTACATCTGTTCCCGTGCGGTTATGGTGGCCCCAGCTGGGGTGTGATCAAAAGGCTACACACATAATGACTTTGTTGGTATTTTCAAATGAAGTTTGAGACTCAAATGCCAGTGGAGATGGGTGCGGACAGGCCATGGCATTGGATCTAAAGGCAAGGTGACAGTCAGCGGATGCCTCTCTCCACGGCATGCCCTGCGACTTTGGATAAGCCTTTACCACGGCTTTTTACCTCCATTTTCCCATCCACTTAGAGCTCTGTTTGGGAGACTCCTTTTTGTTTGTTTTACCAAAGGAGCAGCTAACATGCATCAGTCCTAACTGAAGCCCAGGGCAGGGCCTAGAGAAGTCCCACTGAGTGAAGGCCTGTGACAGGAGCCGTTTCCTCGGTGCTTGTAGACATGACCTAAAGCCACAGGACTAGCCGGCTGCGTCGTTTGTGGGGCCCAGGACAGAATGAAGCTGTGGGGCTCCTTGTTCAAAATTAGGGGAGAATTGTCATGAAAGGCCTTAGAAGATAAAGCTTTTTTTCTTTTTCTCATTTCTCTCTCTCTCGACTTGACATAGTGTTTTTATTTGCTATTTAATGTCAATATAAGAACATTAAAATTTTACATTATTGGCATAAATATTAATGTTCATCTTTATACAGTGCAATACCACTTAAATGGAAATATAAGAGCACTTGTATATGGAATCACATAAATTATACAATTCACATTTTGTAACTTATGTATGCGTATCTAGTTTTTTCTTGTTATAACAGGAGAAATGCTGACAAAACAAACTCAGCTGTTTTTATTTCACTTCTTTATGTGCATACTTTATGTACACACTTTCTACCAAGCTTGGCTTTTGGATGAGTAAGAAGAGGAAAACGAACTGTAGAGTTACCCCTTCTATGTCATCATTTTCAGCCAAAGTGGTTGGCTCGTAGAGGGAAGCAGCATTAGTAGGAAAGGATGTGATGGGGTTCCTACGTCATTTGTGTTTCTTAGGACACTGTTGCTTCCTTTCTGCATTTGAAATAATTTCTGGATGGAATGGATGCTGCCAGCATGTTTGCTTGCTTATAGAGCTAACATTCTTACCTTGTTCTTGAGTTGGGTCTTGCTGAGCTTTCATGCCTTGTGGATCCACTGGCATTCTGGGCTCAGCGGTCGTCATGACTGCTCTGTGCAAGTGGAGCTGCAAGGAAGGGTGTGCCTGTCTCTTCTGCTCACGGTCATGCTGCGTTGTCCCATCAGGCTTCACTTAGAAAACACAATTTCAAAGATAAAGTTATTAAGAATTTTAAGAAGGCAATAGCGCAGCATTAAGCCAAATACAGGGTCCCTCTGTACATGGATCCTATGCGACTGAGTAAGTCACCCATCCTTGAAACCAGCCCTCAACAGGACACTGGAAGATGACTGGATGAATACAACTAAAGTGGGCAAAATTAGATGTAGGCTCTGAGGCTGATTCTAAGACAAAGGGTATTCGACAGAAATTGGTGGACCAAAGGACTAAACGTAAAGAGAGATGAATTACAAAAGCAAGAACTCATTGGTGAAAAGGAGGTCAAAAGCTAGAGACAAGTGGTAACCTGGTAGCCAGAGGATGAGTTGTTGGGGTAAGAACTGGTCAAAATAAGAGGAAAGGAGAGGGGCTTCATGCTGAGGTGCTCAGGCAATATCTTGCCATGTGAGTGGGAGAACTTGACTGGCCAAACCACTGTTGATACGAGGCCATTCCTTGGGCAGCACCTTGACCAATACATCTTAAGCCTGTAAATGTGGCTTCTAAGACTATCTTCAAAAGAAAAGGATGTGAGACTGGAAACTTGCAGAACGCTTTTATGGAAAGAACATTCTGAATGTAGGCTTTGGGCAGAGTTTCTCAAGTGGACTTACGAAGTTCCTTAGTTCTTAGCTAGAAACTCTTTAGGACATCTTGAAGTCAGAGTTTCTATAGCTAAATACATGGAGGTGCCCATCCAAGGCAAGGGGATTCGGCTGCAACGCCCACAGGAAAACCAGGATGTTTTCTCCTTCCAGCTCTTCTCCTTCACCGCCAGGCTGTGCCTACTCCAAGCAGCTGGGATGAAAACCACATATTTCAATAAAACCAACCAGCACTTTCCTAATTAACATAGAAGAAATGTGACTTGGTGAACAGGGACTTGAACTACAAATTCTGTCTCTAATGTGCTGGGTGTCTTGGGTCAAGGAATTTGACCTCTTGGGCCACAGTTTTCTGATTTATAAAAGCCAAGGGCTGGATTCCAAGATCCGAACGGTTCTTTTAGCCTTTGAAAAAAATTCCCTCTAGATGTAAAGGCAATCTGGCAGCAACATCTGTCACCTCATTGATCACCAGGACTGATTAGGCTGATATCTGGCTGGCTAGACAGGTGTCCCCTTCCTCCCTCACTGCTCCATGTGCGTCCCTCCTGAAGCTACACCCTGGGAGAAGACCTTCCCAGCTAAAGGAGGATCATTCTTCAGTCAAGGGTATATGAGTAGCCATGTTCCCATGCTAGAGCCTCCAAACAAGCTCTCAAGGTCCATTTGCAGGAAAACATAGGTTAGCTAAGCTTCCAAGACTCCAGACATATCCAAATGAGGCGCTGCATGTGGCAGTCTGACTTTCTGAAAGAAAGAAAGAAAGAAAGAAAGAAAGAAAGAAAGAAAGAAAGAAAGAAAGAAAGAGAGAGAGAGAGAGAGAGGAGGGAGGGAGGAAGAAAGAAAGAAAGATTCTCCATTCCCTTCTGTATGAACACTGTAGCCCTAATACAGAATGGGGTAGTTCCATGTGTGCTGATATAGACCAATCTCCAAAATCTGTTATTACGTGAAAAGGCAAAAATGCAGAAGTGTTTAATATGATTCCCTTTGTTCAAAAAAATAAAAATGTGTAAACTAGCACAAGTATATATGACAGTACAGTATTTGCATTCACGAAGACGGCCGGAGCGGTGCCCTCAGCGGCAGTCCCCCGGATCGGCCTCTTGCTTCAACAGTATGTAGACAGAACAGACCCAGGGACCCCCCTTCTTCCAGCCTCCGACCACCCTCCAGCCTCTTTTCCAGTCACCATCTTGGGAACCACCTCAGCCATCCTCAGCCTCCGAGAGCAGCCAACACTTTTTTGAGCTTCACTCCTAATTCCGGAGCAACCAGAAGCTCCCAAATTCCTCAGAATTATTCCACCAGGAGGCAGAGGCCGCCTGGTCCACCTGCGTCTGCCGGTCTCCTGCACCTACCCCTGCTGGGCCTCTGTTTCGACTGGGCAACCTGGCTCTGGAGGGCGGGGGGCCACTTCCAGGGGGGCCCCGAGTGTCTCTTAAGGATGCAAAACCAGTGCGGCAGCCACGTCCTCTTCCAGGATGTGCAGCAGCCTTCCCACATGAGTGGGGTGGAACTCGGCACGCCAGGGAGCCGCCATGGTCACGGAGAAGGACCTGGACCAGGCCCTTTCGCATCTCCACGCCTGGGTCCTGCCCGCACAGACACCCAGCTCTGCGACTTCCTGGAGAACCACGTCCTGGGCAAGGAGCTGAAACTCATCAAGAAGATGGGAGACACCTGACTAACCTCCGCAGGCTGGCGGCCCCCAGGCTGGGCTGGGCTAGTAGCTCCTCAAAAGGCTCGCCTTCAAACGGGGCTTTGGGGCCCAGAGGCTTTTGAGGGGCCCCTCTGCATCCCCCTGGTGTCTGGCTTCTGCCTGAGCCTCTTCCTGCAACTTTTTTAAAGTGTGCTTTTAACCAACCTGGTGCTCTTGCCCACGCATTGGACCAGGCGGAAACAATAAAGCTTTCTGCGGGAAAAAAAAGATTACCTGAAATCATACAAGCAAAGTTTAATTTCTCTTGAAAAAGGGACTGGGAAGAAGAATTGAGGAGAGAACCTAACTTTTTTATTATTAAGATTTTATTGTTTTTAAAGCCTTTTAAGATTTACAACAAAATTGAGGAGAAGGTACAGGTATTTCTTATTTTGTTCCTTTCCCCACACATGCATAGCCTCCCTCCCAGCATTATCAACATTCCCCACCAGAGTGATACATTTTGTTACAATTGAATCCACACTGACCCTTCATGATCACTCAAACCCCATGGTTAACATTAGGGTTTACTTTTGTGTTGTACATTCTATGAGTTTAGACAAAATACATGACATGTATCCATCACTGTGATATCATAGAGTGTTTTCCCTGCCCTAAAAATCCTCTGTGCTCTGTCTATTCATTTCTTATTCCCCGCCCCTATCTGCTGGCAAACACTGGTTTTTCTTTGTACTGTCTCCATAGTTTTGCCTTTTCCAGAATGTCATGCAGTTGGAATCATACAGTATGCAGCCTTTTAAAATTGGCTTCTTTCATTTAGTAATGTGCATTTAAGGTTCTTCCTTGTCTTTTTTAACTTTTTATTTTAAATCTTTCACTAGTGTTTGACTTGTCTAGCTATATGCAATATTGCTTTTCTGTTGTCAGAAAAATGATGACAGAATTATCTGTGTGGAGAAATGACGGCTATTTATTTTCCTGAGGAAAACCCACTTTATAAACATAATTTTTAATGCCATTCTGGATGTCACCTATGCCTTGTCTGTGCTTGTCCGATAGTAACACCAAAGATGTCAGCGAAATTATCCCAAACTTTCTCTTAATATCCCATAATAGGAGTCACCCCCCTTTCTGCAGTGGCCTCCACCCCAGTCCACACCCAGGGCTAGACCGTGGCAACTCGGGAACTCTCCGCAGGGGGACGCCCTCCTGGACTCAGTAGCATGTTAATGACAGTTTGAATCTGCTGGTGGGTGAGGGACAAGCGTTGGGTCAGAGCTCGTGATGGAACCTGTCCCCGGACATCGGTGGTGCGCCTCTGCTCTTATTGAAGGGACGGGATGGGCGCTCCGCGTCCAGGATTCTTGTTGGCCCCTGAGCCTAGGAAATCCTGCCCATCGGCGGCTCAGACACAGCAGCCAGGGAGCATCAGAAGGAGACTCACCCATTCGTAGAATCTTTCCTGGATGCTTGCCATGGCTCTTCACAGGCCAAATCTAAATCCTTTCTGTTCTCCTCAAAACAGGGCACGGGGCAGTGGGAGCCAGGGTTCTAGCCCCGAGTCCACTGCTAACTTGCTCTGTGACTTTGGACAAGCCCCATCATCCCGAGCTTCAGTTTCCCCATATGTCAACAGTGCATGTTGGGTCAGACACTCTGCACTTCTCCCTTTAGAAAAGTTAACTGTCTAGGACTTTGCTGATCGTCTAGGCCTCTCCCCTCTTGACCTTTCTGTCTGGCAGCAGGCAGATTTGGGAAGGAAACAGGATCCAGCTGCCAGGATCTAGCTCTGTGTGTGGATTGGGGTGGTGGCCACTGCAGAGAGGAGGGTGACTCCTATTATGTGATATTAAGAGAAAGTTTGGGATAATTTTGCTGACATCTTTGGCATTACTATCAGACAAGGATAGACAGGGCATAGGTGGTATCCAGAATGGCATTAAAAATTATGTTTATTCTAGTTTACTGGTATGTGCTGACAATCATTAAAAGGTCTCAACTAAGGTTTCCAAGGCAACCCTTGAAAATTCGAGGGTAGACCAGAATAAGGTTGCATCCTCCCAGGGTGATAGAACCAGACAGAGGGTCTCTGAGAGGTGCCAGGGCAGGGCTTGGGAACCTATACATTGTCTGGGTCCCAGAATCTAAATTAGTGGCATCACATACCAAATGTTACCTATTGCTGCTGTATATTCCCAGATTATTCCAAAATTCAGACTTCGATTGTGAGCGGGCAGCTATTCACCATCAGAAAACTGGTAATACTGGCTACATTAGGCCAAGAAGTCTGGCGGCAAGAAAAAAAAAGCTTTTAAGAAATGGACTGGCAGGACCAAAGCTTCAGGGCACAGTTGCTGGCTAAGCTATAGTGTTTCTGAGAGCTGCCCGCCTTGGCCCGAGGCTGGAGATCCCTGTTGATGAGCATTTGGGGTTGTGAGTCTGAGCCTATTGCTCAGGGTGAGTCAGAACTCAGCTCCTTTCTCAAATGGACCTGTACCCCCAGGTTGTGGAGGCCACTCGGTCTCGGAAACCTGTGCGGACTCTCTCCGACATCTCTGAAAGGAGAAGTCTGTATCCCCGTGTGTGCCAGTGAGGACAGGAGGGAAGAGAGAGGACACAGGGCAACAGACAGGCAGCAAACCTAGACCCAGGAAACCTGCGGGGTAATGTGGCCTAAAGGAAGAGAACTTTGCTTAGCATGAGGATCTGGTCCGTTTGGATCCCGACTTCCAGGGGTCTTCCTCATTAACCTTGGACAGGTCCCAGCCTCTACAAGCCTTTATGGCATGAAGCAATAGCATGCACCACACAGATTGTGATGGTCCTTGCAATTAAATAATGCGTGCACATGTGCCTAGTACAGTGCCTCGTACATAACAGGTCCTTAGTAAATGATGGTTACATGTAAATGTAACACCTACTGCAGTAGGTACTAAGGCAGGAAAGTATGTGGGAGGGGAGAGGGAAAGGACTTAGCAAAGGAAGCTATGGGGGCATATGGGAAGCAAGTGAGCACTCAGAGGACGGGAAAAGACGGGCCCAGGAAGTTTCAGCTCCCTAAGTGGCTGCAGGTTAGGGGAGGCGAACAAGGTGTGAACCAACAGCTCTCAGTGTGGATATTTCCTACCTGGTGCATCCCTGTGCCCAAGAGGCTGAGTGAACAAGTGACCAACCCATCAGGATTCCTCTGAAGGGCAGCTGAGCTCTAGCAGAACCAACGGCTCGTGGCCCCGGGGGTCTATGCCCTACTTCCAGCGTCTCAGGATACAGGTCGGTCCAGGAAACACTTAGAAACTGCTGGGTTCCAGGAAGACGCATCTCTGGCCTGAGATGGTGCAAGTAAGCCTCGGGGAGACAGCGTCAGCTCTCTGCCCCCATCCCTACTCTGCCCCCAGGGCTCTCTGACCTTTCCTTTGTATTGAACAAGCAGTGAAAGAACCTCAGGCTCTCTCACAAGTCAGGCCAGTTCAGAGTCTCAGAGCAGAGGATAAGGAGTTGCCAGGAAGAGAAGATACATGCTGTGATCAATTGAGTTCCCTGGGGAGCATAATGAGCAAGAAGCTGGAAGTTGGGAAGGGGCCATGGAGGAAGTTAAGCCACAGTGAGAGGGAGACAAGGAGGGGGAGGCTGCCAGGCTGGCAGCCTCGTGTTTACTCCGCCTGCCGTCTTTGTGCCCATGCTGGTGCCAGCGTCCTGAGCTCCTTCTTGGTGTCAAATGAGGAAAGCCCCTGGCTGGACCAGGGGTCCTGCACATGAAAGTACCAGCAAGTGCGTCCCTAGGGCCCTCCTTTTAATCCCCCGCCAGGGGCCCCTCCGCCACGCTGCCCAGTGTCCTTTCCTGAGCGCCGGTTTCCCCAGGGCAGTGCTGCATGAACAGGCTCCGCTTCCTACTCAGGGAACCTTCTGAAGCCTTTTTTGCACCTCTCCTCCCTGCTCTCTTTGAAGACATAATGGGCAGGGGTGAGTTTCTTAAATTGATTTGAGAGAGAGAAATCGATTTGCTGTTCCACTTACTTATGCATTCACTGGTCGATTCTTGTATGTGCCCTGAGCAGGCAGCCAACCCACAACCCTGGTGTATTGGGATGATGTTCCCATCAGCTGAGCTACCGAGCCAGGGTGGGCAGGGGTAATTTTTAAAAACAGTTTTCTAATTACAGAAGTAAAATATCATAATCGCAGGAGATAATTGAAAGGAAATGAAATTCAAAGAAGAAAATAAAACTCAACTTGTCACCCCCCATCCCGTGCCATGATGCCCACTCTTTCCTGTCTGGGTTTATTTCCTTCCGGTCTTCCTCCTATGTGTGTGGAAACAGGCATATGTAAACCAAACATCAGCCAGCCCACTTCAAGGTCTGCTTTTCTCCAGTTTATTTATAGAAGAGGAGGGTTTGTCTCACATGTGCTGGGGCCACGGCAGGGAACCCCGGTCCCCTCTTTGCCCGCTCTGCCCCCACAGGCTGCTGCTCACTTGACCTGGGTGTCAACCAAGGGCCAGTTCTGCTTCCCCCTGTTCCTTCTTCCCGTCCCCACCCCCTGGCAGGCACCACATCAGGCTGCAGAGTCATACCAGATTTTACTGAAGGTTACAGGATACAGAAGGTGTTTACATCTCCAGAACTGAATACTCAAAGTTCTTCTTCCAAAAACTCCTTTGACACTAGCAGGAATTCCTTACTGACTTTTCACCTTGTTTGGCAGGTTCCAGCTGCCTACTGGTGCTTCTTGGGCTTTTTCCCCCTCAGTCCCTTCCACGTCTTGGGTTCTACTACCCTCAGATTCCTGCCATTTCACATGCAGAGCAGCTTGGCCATCTTTTCATCTACCTAATTTTCCTCCAGCTGATCTAAAGCAGTTGATGAGGGTATCCTCCTAAAAATAAGGTCATTTCTTTCCTTAGGAGGAATTCTGATGCCTGCTCTTACAAATTCTTCACACACACACACACACACACACACACACACACACACACTCATAGTTTTCACAATATTCAGGATGTCCTGCACAAACTTTTAGAAGCTTCATTTTTTCCACCAATATGTTCCACGGAAACTTTTTGCAGTGTCATTATGTATTTTTCTACAGCATGATTTTAATGTCTGTGTCATACTCCATTATACTAATGTCCATTAAGTAATATTATTTATTTAACCAATTTCCTACTGATAGATATCTAGGTTATTTCCAACACTTTGTTACTATATACAGTGCTGCCACAGAGAAGCCACAGAAGTGCTTTTTCTTCTACCCATGTGCCTATTAAGGAACTTGTCCCCAAATATAGCTGGTGACATGATGGTTGCCCTGGTGTCATGGAGGGATGGAGGGAGAGGCAATGGGAACAGGAGAGATGTTGCTGGGGTCACAGAGAAACGGCACGAGAGGTGATAAGAACAGGGGAGGTCTTCCATAAAGTTCAAACCGAGAACAGGGTGGAATTTTGGCTGCTGAGATTTTCCCCCCCATCCTGGCTCAGAATTCCTGCCCATGGGCATGACATGTGTCCTTGGCCAGAGCCAACGAGGAAAAGATAATATCGGGCAATGAATTTCTTCTGAATATTGCCGGCCATATACTCATTATTGCATTCCAAATGGCCCGTCCGGCCCCTTTAAAGTCCCACTTCCAACACAAGGAAGGGCTGTTAATGAAGCCTCCAACAAAAGTCAGCCTTTCCTACCTTCCCGCTACTGCTGTCTCTCTGTCTGCACCGCATTGAGACCGCGAGTGAGCGGGGCCGTGGGTGGGATGACCTGTGAGGATGCTGCCGTGGCTCTGGGTCCGCGCCTGCCCCCATGAGCAGTGGCACGAGTCAGGCGCCACAACACCGACCTGACCTCAGGCTTTGGCATTACGACGGCCTTGAGCAGATTCCAATAGTCCTTAAAGGAATACCACCATAAGCCTTCAGCTTTTTTGACGTTTTTAGATTAGCTCTTTTACCTGACACCTTGACAGCTAAGTGCTAGCCACCAAAGGGGGAATAAGAAGAATATAAAGCCATTCAACATGTCAACATCTTTTGAATGCTTTCCATTTTCTTCGCAAAGTTCCGGGCACAGGCCATGAGGAGTGAATCCTTGTAGAATACATCTAATAAGAGCCTCTGCCCAGGATTGTGCAGGGATGGGGGAGGGGTGCGGGGGGCAGGCAGCAGGCCTTGTTCAAGCAGCTCTGGAACCCGGGGCGGGGGGGCATCCAAGGGAGGGATTCAAAGGGCGGGAAAACAGAGCAACTCAGGAATGGTGGAAAGAAGAGACCTCCACGGACAGTGTTGCTAAAACGGAGAAAACAAAAGAAACACTTGTCGGCGTTTGCCTGAATCAAGTGCAAGATGTGCTGGATCGGAGGAAAAAGGAGGTCAGAGATGAAAGTGAATGGAACTGGAGGAGCTTCAGTCCAGGAGATAAAACCACGGCAGCGGTGGGAGAGCTCTTCATGTGGGTGCCAGGCCGGGCAGGAATGGCATGAACAAAGGCCCTGCCATCCTCCTTTTGTCATAGCTCCTCAGGGCCTTGGGCTGGGAAGAGACCTTTAGAGATCAGTGAGTCCAGGTGTCCACTCCACCACCAGCTCTGTGGGAATGGAACTAACGTGGGACTTGGGCTTAGACAACCCTGGCTTGTTCCTTAAAGGTCAAATGACCTCAGCATGTCACTTAACTTCCCCAGGCCTCTGGAAGCTTCTGGAAGCAGGGCTGATGATACCTATGCCAGGGTCACCATGAAGGTCAAGTGAGTTGTAAAATACCGTGTGAATGTTAGGAATTGTTACTTACTGAGCATACAGTATGTGCAAAGCACTATGGTGTTGTTTTGCTGTGTGGGGATTTAAAGATGCCTGACAGATGCTTGTCTGGGAGGGCAAAGAAGACATGTTTCATTAATAACTGCAATCATAGGAATCTCCTGGTCCTAGTATATGGCTGTGAAAAATAATGTTATTCTTTGGAAAATGAAAGGGTCCACTGACTGATCGTACCTATAGACTGGACTTCGTTAGAAAAAGACTTCCCAACATGGTCTGTGAAAGCATTACCGTTAGGTGGGGATGTGCTAAAATCCACAGGTAACAGAAAAATAATAATTTCTAAGCAAGTTAGAAAGAGAAGGAAAGTATCTGATCTTGATAAAGAGTATCTACAAAAACAAAAAAAAAAAAGCAAAAACTAAAGCTAACATCGGACTTAACAGTGAGAGACTGAACGCTTTCCCTAGGGACCCTGGAATTGCCCTCTTGGGCATTTATCCTAGAGAAATGAAAGCTGTCCGTGAATATTCCTAGAAGCATTATTCATAATAACCCCAAACTGGAAATAGCCCAACTGTCCATCAGATGAGCGGTCCAACAAACTGTGGACATCCTTCCCACGGACTACTACCCAGCAGCTAAAAGGAATGAACTACTGATCCATGCAGCCACTTGGATGCGCCTCAGGGGCCTTATGCTGAGAGGAAAAAGGCCAATTCCAAAAGACTTCATACTGTATGATTCCATTTACATAACACTTTGAAACGTCAACGTTTTAGAAGTGACGAACAGAGTGGAGGTTGTCGGGTTAAAGAGGAAGTGAGATACAGGACGGACACAGATGTAGTTATAAAAGGGCAACAAAAGGGTCCTAGGGTAATGGAGCTTTCTGGACCTTAACTTTGGGGGTAGAGGAACCTACATATGTGATTAAAATAGTGTATAACAAAACACACACTTGAGTTCAAGTAAAGCTACGTAAATCTGAATAGGATCTGTTTACTGTATCAATGTCAATATATGTAGTCCATTTATGTGCTATGGTTTTAGAAGATGATACCATTGGGAGAAAACTGGGTGAAGGGTACAGAGGATTTCTGCGTTATCTCTTACAACTATGTGTGAAGCTACAACTACCTCAATAAAAAATTTCAATTAAAAACAATATTATGGGGGTTAGTTTGCAAGCACCAGGTAAGATAGGAGCCATTTCAGGAAGAAACCAGAGATGTGTACTGTCAGCTGTATTGGGGTAACAGTAGGCTCTCAATGAAATCGGAGATCTTGCCGGTTTTAGAGCTTTAAAAAAATGTTGGTGGAAACTCTGCACTTGGTTTCTCTTTGAATGCAGAGAAACAAGTAAGGTAGAGGGTTCTGGAGTGTTCTATAGGAAGCTTCCAGAGGAGAAATATACATACAAAGTGAGCATAGGCTGGCACCATCAGGTCTCACACATAAGCTACGCAAGAATCAGAACTCAGGCCTCAAATCAGCCGAATGAAGGAACTGAGTTAAAATTCGCTACAGGCAGTTGAGCACCCTAGGAGGGCAGCGTGCGTAATGCTTAAGAGCACAGGCTTCAATGCCAGAAGGCTTAGCTTCAAGTCCTAGCCCTGACTCATATTAGCTTGGTGGCCTGGGACAAGTGACTGAACTTCACTGGGCCTGAGTTTTTCCACCTGGAAAATGGGCAAACCGCTAGAACCTCAGTGCGCCCATTCATGTTTAGTAAACATGACCTGTTCTCACTCTTATTACCCCTCTGGGAGGATGGAGGAAAACTGCCAACAGGCTCCAGGCCAGATGCTCTTGAGCTCGTCGTGGAGCCCCCAGCCTCTGCTTCCCTGTTTCCCGAGCCTGGGCCCCTCTTCTCCAGTGAGAAGTCTCCAATCACTAAGAAGAGGAGAGCCTGACATGTTGCAAGATGACTGTCTGGGAACAATTGTTTGTCCACATGTGTAGCTTTCCCAGCTCTAGAACTTGGCCGACGGGGACCTGTTTGCCTGGTGGGTAATCCTGGAGCTGCCCATGTCTATCCTGGGTTCTCATAGTTTAACCAGCTGGATGATCCTTAAGAAATGTATATCCAAAATGCTAGAATGTCCCAGCTCAGGAGGGAAGGTTGTCCACCTATAAGTGCCCATTGGGGACTTACTAAAAATGTGGCTTACTGGGCTTACCCTCAGCCCTTGGGGATCTTCAAATCTGCATTGCTCGGCATGGGGTATGGGAATCTCTATGTTAAAAAAGCTTCCACAGATTCTTTAATGAGAAACATTTGTCTATGGGGTTCTCCTGAGACATCAGGGTCTGGCGCTTGAGAAGCACTGACTTTTTCCACGCTGCCAACAAGCCTTCAAGGAAAAAGTGGATCACAACCCTAATTACATTCACTTTCACCTACTTCAATAGGGAAGCCCTGAGAGTGAGGTGATTTAACTCAAGGACACCCGAGTGAATGCCAGTGCGAGGGACGTCGTCTTAAGTCAGCCAGCTCAGAGGCACCAAACCTGGCCAGCAACTTCTCTGCTAAAATATTTCCCTCTCTCCACATAGGCTATCTCATGCTCTATAGACTCAGGAACTAGACCTATTAATTTTCCTGCCACGCTGGCTTTTAGAGCTCCGCGCTCTCCTGAATTAGAGGAGATCTGGCACGTTCAGGGTGGCATGGCTGTAGACTCTCCTGAATATTAGGACTCCAGAGGAGCCTGGCAACCTTGGGTCCATTCCCCCACCCTGTCCATAAAGCTGTCAACCAGATACTGGCTGTGGGATCCGCTCATCCATTTTTGGTGAGGGAGGCGTAGTGGCTGAGAACAGGGAGCAGACAGCGCCAATGTTTGGGGTGTGGAGGGGTGGGGGTAGGGCCAGTTGTAGACTCAGAGGCTGTCTAACCTCTGAGAAGGAAACAGGCCCAGAGCCCTGCCCTGTTTTCTCCCTCCAGCCCCCTTTTCTGGCTGCAAAGCTGCTTTTGTTATATCCTTTGCACGTACCCGCCCATCCCTAATAGGGAAAACACACCTTTGAAAGGAAACCGGGTGAGTAAAGCCATGCCTCAGCCTAGGTTTGGGAGACATTTGTGGCAAGCGTGAGTTTATGTACATCCTAGACCATGAAACAGCGATGAGAAATCAAAAGAGGGGAGTCGTCTGCAGAACTCGGGGGACAAGCATTTGTGTAGGCTGAGGAGGCCGGCAGAGCTCCCCTGGAGAGGGGACACCGAGTGGCCGCTGCGGTCCTGGAGACGGAGCCTCCTGACTAAACGTTACTGTCATTTCACCACGCCCTCTATGTTCCCGCGGCTCTGCCATACGGGGGCCTCTCAGATCACCCTCCGCAAAGTGTCTGACCTAGCGTTGAAAATTTTCTTTAAGTTAAGCTGTACCTTCATGTGTGTATCACGCCTTGTGTGTAGGGCTCAAAAGGGACATTTTCTCTGACAAAGGTACATGTTGCTGGAGAAGCCACATTTGACCAATGGCTTCCTGAAATTCTAGCATTTGTGAGAATCACTTTGAGTGCCCAGCACCGTGTGAGACATAACCCATTAATTACCTCAGTTTATCAACACAAGAGTTCCCACAAAGCAGGTATTATCTCTGTCGAACATGTGAAGAATGAGACCCAGGGAGATTAAGTAACATGCCTAAGGGCCTGGGCTAGTGGGTGGCAGAGCTCGGCTTCCAGCCCAGGACTGTATCTCCTGATCCGCCGTTGATGTTCAGCCAGGACACCCCAGGACTGACTCTGTACCGTGTGCCTATTCAGCCTGGTTATAGCCTCTCCCAGCTGTTAAATACTCTGAATGCCACCTCTGTCCAGATCCAGGCTCCTTCCACTTTACTACTATGCTGTTGCCCTTTGAAATAAATGTAAAAACCAATCAAATAATCTGGTTAACTTTTGGGGAAACTCCCCTAGTAATGTAATAGCCACTTCTTGGTCCCACCTCCCAACGGAATGACCAGCAAGGTGTATTCGTTTCCTAAGGCTGCTGTAACAAAGTACCACAGACTAGGTGGCTTTAAATAACAGCAGTGTATCGTCTGACAGTTCTGGAGGCCAGGATTCTAAGATCGAGGTGTTGACAGGGGTGATTTTTCCTGACGGCTGTGAGGAAGAATCTTTGTTGCTCCTCTCCGAACTTCTCGTAACCTCGGGCGTTCCTTGGTGTGTAAATGGCCGTCTTCTCCCTGTGTCTTTTCACATTGTCTCACCTGTGTGTGTGTGTCTCTCTCTGCCTAAATGTCTCTCCACTAAGGACACCAGCCATTTTGAATTAGGGTCCACCCTAATGACCTCATTTTGACTTGACTACCTCTGTAAAGACCCTCTCACCAAATAGGTTCATATTCTGAGGACCCCCACATATCTTTGAGAGGACACAATTCAACCCACAACGGCGAGGCAGCCTCATCGAGGAGGTTCCTTCTCCTCGTTCCTGGGCCCCGATGGGTCTCTCCTTCCCTCCCATGCAGTCCCTGCTTCCCTTCTGTGCAGGAGGCACGGGCGGACTGCAGGGAACCAGCTGAACACCGATGGCTACAGAACTCGTTCCTCCTCTTGTCATCCAGTTTCCCTTCATCTCCTGCCAATGGGTGGCACTTTGCCCTGGCACTCACTGCGCCCTACGTGCACCGGGAAAAACAGAAAGCAGGCGCCGGAGCCAGGAGAACCTGCCATGGTTTAGCCTGAGGTGTCAGTGTGGTTGCTTTGGGGAACATCAGATGATTTCCTTCGTGTGAGTGCATGAGTGTGCAGGGGGTCCTTTAAGTCGCTGGCGCTTTAACTTTTCCTACCACAGACCCCTTAGAAAGCCTGCCTGTGCTTTCGATAGAAATATACCCTTCTCACCCAAGAAGGGCAGTGGAAGGGGAATCTCCACATGGAAGGGGTGGTTGGAGATTTACAGCCCTTATTCTTGTCCCCCCCAATTCTCCTTTTTCTTGTAAGTTGCACTGGCCACCACTGCTGCCACCATACCAGGCTCAGGGAAGGCTATTTCTCTTCTAAGCATCCTTTCCAAGCATGAAGAGAAGCTTGCCTTAATTCTCCACTGAGTCCTGAGCTGCAGCATCTATTCAATCTTGTCAAAAGGCCCAAAGACCAGACAGTTAATCATGTTTCTTTCAAAAGACCTCGTAGACACAGTCGTCTGGGAGCCCAGGCCCACCTTCACGTGTCCACTGCGGGGGTGTCCCCCGACCCTGCACCCCTTCTGCGGCTCAATGGCCGCATCTTTGAATCCAGATATGTACTCACAGTCAAGGTCATAGATGGGAACAAGCTCCCTTTCCGTCCAGCCCGAGACCTGCCTTCCCAAGTTCACAGCCTCCTCTGCTGAGACAGACTCACGTGTGGTGCTTACTCCCTCCAGGGAAGATCCTACACCAGAGTCTTGATTTGGGAAGACCACATCAGGACATAATCCAATCTCTATTCAAAAAAAAAAAAAATTCTCTACATAGCAGGAAAATTGTCTTACATTCTAAGCCCTTTGGATGACTGCTCTACATTCCCAATAGAAGATGCCTCCCCATAAGTGATAGGGAGAACCGAATTCCTTTTGAAGGAAGGGCAGAAATTACTTAATGAAGTGCAGGCCCCTTGTTTTTTAAATAGGAAACTGAGGCCCAGAAAGGGAATGTGATTTTCCTAATGCTGGCTAGTGGCAAAGGTGGGGCCAGCCTCCAGCTCTTCTGATTCCTGACCCCTTCCTCTTTAAAACATTGATCCATGCTGTATAGCAGAGGACAGAGACCGTCATATCATAAACTTTAATTCAAATAGACAGCGGGTTACAACAGTGGATGAACAGTCCTGGATCATCAGTGAATCCACAATGACAGTCCTGGATGAAGGGCTCTACCCACGTGAATGTAACGAGAGGGAAAACATTCCAGGGGTTCCCTAATGCGCACCAGTTCTATCTCCTGAATGGCACTTAAATTAATCCCTGTCTCCTGCCTCCACTTGAGTGAACCTACTCACCATCATTTCATCATCCAAATCCACTCCTGCCCTAAGGATAAAGTCTCAGATCCTCAACAGGACCGTAAGCGTCTATGCCTTGGTTTTATCTTGTTTTTCCAACTTTTTCTGGCTCTGCCTAGAAACCTTTTTCTCCTTTTCACCTGCATCAGTGGTTCTCAAACAGGGGTGATTTTATCCCCCAGGAACTATTTGGCAATGTCTGGAGACACTTCTTTTGGTTTATGGCTGAGGCTGAGAAACAGTCTCCGGAACTCACCTTCAATATCGCTTCTTCCACGAAGCCCTCCCATGGTACTTTATGCTGGCTGAAGGCCCTTCCTTCTACTCATCCCTGCTCCTTTGCAGCTCTTGGCACATTGTTCCTAGGATAATGTGACAGCTGCCTGCCTCCCCCCACCAGTCCATCACCTCCAGGATGGAGTGTTTGGCCCATCACCTGAGCCCAGTGCCCTGTAAGGTGCCCCGTGTAGTTTGGCATCACTTTTTGCCTTGATGACTGTGGAACACAGAGGAAGGCAGTTTACATAGGTGACCTGTCTTTTACCAGGGGTTATGTGGGCTCTCAAAGGTTTCAAATGCAGACTTACAGACCTCACGGTCAAGAGCACAGTCTTGGGAGCCCGACAGAAGTGGGTGGGTATTATAATTCTGCCACCTCCTAGTTGAGTAACCTTTAGCAGGTTACTTAATTTCTATGGAACTGGGTTTCATCATCTGTAAAACAAACATAAAAATAGAACATGTTGCATAGAGTTACTGTGAAGATTAGAAGACACAGTATGTCTAAGGTATTGAGTACCACCTTTGACACAGGGTAAGGGAGTAAAACTGAGATAAGGGCACAGCAGTGGGACAGCCCGACCTGTTCTAAGTGTCCACTGCCGCCCCCAGAACCTGGTTACGGGGCACAGGGACAGGGGAGGGACATCAGAAGACTGCTGGTCAACCCCTCCTTCTTAACTTTCTCAGCTCTAAAATGTACCTTAAAAACATCCCAGTTTATCTATCCCACGGACTTGTTATGTGGATCCCAAATAGCTCCCAGCCAAGCTAGAGCGGTACCTAAGGATACCTCTAGGTAGGGCTGAGGGTAGCTCTCCAGACTCCCTCTTACCCCCTCGGCCCCAGAGTCTCTTAAGAACTCTCAGCTGGCACCCCTGGCACCCCCGGCTCCTCATCTGGATGGCAGCCCATTTGGACCCGGGCAGACTCTAGGTTTCTCTGTCTTCCCAGGCTCTGCCTCTGGTGCCATCAGGCTCCACACCCAGGAACCTGCCTGGCCCCACCTCCCACCAGGCCTGAACCCTTGTCCACAGCCAAGTATCACAGTTCCCAGGGGATCTGTAGGGGAATTTGAGACATTTTCACCAAATGAGTCCCAGAAATTGATTGCTGTCTGTTCCTTTTGCCCTGGGGGAGAAGGGATCTTTTCCATTTCCTGGCCTCTTTGCTCCCCCAGCCCCCACCATTTTAGATGTTCAAACACCGTTTTTTTTAAAAACGAAGGTCTATATCCTAGACTGCTCAGGTCAGCAAATAGAAGTGTCTGTTTGAAGGCAGAGGGCTGGACGGGAAGAGGCCCGGATGACATCACAGGGGGCACTGGGAAGCCACAGACAGGAAATCCCTTCGCTCCGGGAACAGCTGTGGAAGCTGAGTCCCTCACAGGTAGCAGCCAGAGGTTCACTCCCAGGAACCTCTCGACAGAAACCCCTCCCAGCCTGCAGAGTTGCCTCAGCACCCGACAGACAGACCGACTGCAGGGTGGTGGGGGGCGGCTGGTGGCATCAGCTCCAGGGGGACAGAGCGGAGAGAGATCCTCTGTGGCCTCAGCCACCCACGCCCAGACCCCCTGGGTCAGCAGCTGGTTGCTTCAGTCACTTTGGGTGATTTGTTTGGCTCTCTGCCCTGTGGCCAGTGAAACCTGACAGGTCAGTTTCTAGATCTGGGCCCGTTCTCTTCCACTTCCTGGTTCTCACACCTTCCACTGGAAAAACTGTCGTTTACCTCCCCCTCGCACTGAAAAAGGGTATGTTTTTCTTTTGTGTGTTTTGTTTGGTTTGGTCCACAAAGCCCAGTGAAAGGCCCAGTCTCATCAGCCATTCTGATCCCTGGGAAGTTATTTAAGGGTTCAAAACAGCTGAAGTTAGACCCCTGATGATTAAAATCAGTGGGACGGTTCTTCCAACATGGGGGACCCTGCACAGGGAGCAGCTCCAGCGCTCTCCCCCACCCACCCAGCCAGGTCTCGGCGGGAAGGGGCCGCTCTGCCTCCTAAGCCTGTTTTCATTTGCTTAGGAGAAGCAGACCTGTGCCTCCGACACTTAGTCCGTGCCCTTAGTCCGTGCCTACTCAATATCTGAGTGATCGAGCGGAGGGGGACGTAGGGCTGCAGGGCTGGGGCGAGGGTGAGGCTACTGGGGCCCCAGGTTTCGGGAGGCGCTCGCTCTCCAGGCTCATACAAGCTTCCCCTCCCTGGTCCCAGCCCTGTGGCTGATGGGTGAAAAAAAGCTTCAAGGGGACATGGCTGACTGTGGAACAGCAAGGAGCGCGCCCATCGGCACCGGCCAGCCTTTGCTCCCTCATGTCCACAGGGGTATCCTGTACGGGGCCGGGCACTAGCCTATCAGAAGGCCCCTGCTCCCAGGAACTGCAGAGACAGTTGTCCCTGCAGGGGTGCAGGGGCTGAAAAGAATTATAATAATATTAAATAATACTTTGAGTACTTAACTATATACCAAGCCCTGTGTTAAATACTTTATGACCATTATTTTATATAATCTTCTCAACAAGTCAATAAAGTACTTGGAGTCGGACAGCATGAATTTAAATCTCAGCCTTGCCAGTTTCATGATGTGTGACTTTGGGAAATTACTCAGCCTCTCATAGCCTCAGCTTCCTCATCTGAACAATGGAAGTAATAATAGAACCTGCATCATAGTGGTCCAAGGATTATATCAGGTCGTGCAAGGAAAGCAATGAGACAAGCACCTGGCACAAGGTAAGTACTAGACAAATATTAGCCATGGTTAGGTTCGTGATTGCCTCCTGTAGCTTATTCCTAGGGTTGCCATGACAAATGCCTCACGAATTGGTGACTTAAACAATAGACATTTATTGTCTCACACTTTTAGAAGCTAGGAGACCAAGATCAAGGTGTTGGTAGGGCTTGCTCCTTCCGTGAGCTTTGAAGAAGAATATCCTTCATGCTTCTCTCCTAGGTTCTGGGGTTTGTTGGCTTGTAAATGTCTCTCTGTGTCTCTTTACATCACCTTTCCTCTGTGTGTCCATCTCTCTGTCCAAACTTCCCCTTTGTCTCAGTCCATTTCAGCTGCTATAACAAAAATTCCATAGACTGCATGGCTCAAACAACAACCCCTTATTTATCACAGTCCTGGAGGCTGAGAAGTCCAAGATCAAGACACTGGCAGACTCGGTATCTGGTGAGGACCTGCTTCCTGGGTCTTAAATGGCCGCCTTCTCACTATGTCCTCACAAGGCAGAAGAGATGAAGGAGCACCCTGAGGTCTTTTTTATAAGAGCACTAATCCCAATCATGAAAACCCCACCCTCATGTCCTAGTCACCTCCCAAAGGCTCCACCTCCAAATTGGGAATTAGTTTTCAACATATGAATTTAGCGGGGGGGAGGGGGCGGCATAAACATTCGGCCTATAGCGTCCTTCTTATAAGGACATCAGTAATATTGGATGAGAACCCACTCTAAAGACCTCTTTTTAACTTGATTACTTTTTATAAAGACCCTATTTTTAAATTAGGTCGCATTCTGAGACACTTGGGGTTCAGAATCCACCATGTCTTTCGCAGGGGTGGGAAGGCATAATTCAACCCATAAGACTAAGTAACTTGCTCAAGGTCATGCAGCTCGTTGGTGATGACACTGGGTCCTAGAGCCCAGGGTTATTTGATGACATAGTTCATGGCATGTACCCACATGTGAAGCCCCAACACCCCTAAATCTTCTCTGGATGGGGAAAAAGAACCAAAGAGAGATGTTCAGAGCCTACTGTTCTGTGTTGATGGCATTTTCCCTTCTTTCTCTTTTTCTATAGCCTGCCTGCTCCAGGCTGAACTGGTAAACTATGAACGAGTCAAGGAGTATTGCCTCAAAGTCCTGAAGAAGGAAGGGGAGAACTTCAAGGCCCTTTATCGATCTGGCGTGGCCTTCTACCACCTTGGGGACTATGACAAAGCACTCTACTACCTGAAAGAAGCAAGAACCCGACAGCCAACAGGTAAGGCAGAAATTGATGTTTTCTAATCGTCAGTCCCCTCTGGCAGCTACGGGGGCCTTCTCATTGAGATGGACAGCTCTCATGGTGTAGGGCCAGGCAGGTGCAGAAATGGCAAATTAGGAGTCAGGTGGGTGCTAGGACCTGGAATGAGGAGAGCAAACAGCCCGTACACTTGCCTGGAGTCTGGGTTCCAGGGAGCTTGGCACGTCTCTTCAAATACAATATGACATTCTTTGTTTTTTTCCAGTCAGAATCCAGCTTTCTTCCCTTGTTCAATAAATCCACGTTGAATTCTTACAATGTGCGAAGATTTGTGCTGGGTACCAGGGATGTGGATGAGAAAACGTGGCCGCTGTTCTTGAGGAACTCACAGAGCTGGCAAGACAGAATACAAAGGAATAACTTTGGTGTGAAGCCTAGTATCTTCCAGGAGGCCTGCTCTGACTTCCCCGGCCAGATCCCACTCCTTAGAGCACACGTTGACTGTACCATTTGCTTAAATTCATATCCACTAGCTCAGCTACTCATTCCACTCTACAGATACTTATTACAGGGGCCCCGGAGCTACTGCAGGTGCTGGGTAAATAGCAGTGAAAAAGAAAGTTGCTACCTTTGAGGAGTTTATGTTATAATGGAGGACAATGGACAGAAAGCAAATGGACAAATAGATAATGTAATATTTAGTAGTGTTAAGTGCTATGAAGGTAATGGAGCAGAGTAAAAGGGTCAAGAGTCAGTGGGGTGCACTTGTAGCCCTGATGGTAAGAAAGAGCCTCTCTGAAGAGGTAACCTATCAATGACTTTGACTTGATGTTGCGGCTGTTGTCCATATGGCCAAGTTTTTTAATGCACTTCCCCTCCCAAAAAGTCTTTAAGAACTTTAGGGTCAATTTGCAAATATCCAAATGTATACTTTTTTCTTTAGTTTTGTCAGAACATCAATATCTTTATTTTTTTTTAACATTTTATTTATTTGTTTTTAGGGGGACTGGTGAAAGAGGGAGAGAAACACTGATGGTTACCTTTTACACACCCCCAAATGGGAACCTGGCCTGCAACCCAGGCATGTGCCCTCACTGGGAATTGAACCTATGACCGTTCGGTCCATAGGCCAGCACTCAATCCACTGAGCCACACCAGCCAGGGCTATTTTTATGTGTTGATTAGTTTCCTACATATCGTTTGTGTTCCCCCAACTGTACTGTAACCCACTGGAGGATTAAGAACTGGAGTCATTCAACAGAATTTTTTTGAACAACTACTATGTGCCAGCACGGTTCTGGATGCCACACACCTGGCATTTTTTGCGTATCCTACATCATTCATTTCTACTTCTAGAAGTAAACGTCTCAGGCAGCCCTATCACTCTTATATGCGGGTATGTGCAGAGCTAGGCAGCTATGCCATGTCATACCCTGCTCATTAATTTAAGAACTGGGATTGGGGGATAATTCCCCAGTGTGAGGTGAGGTGGTCAACTCCACCAATGAGGACAAAAATAAGACAGTGAAGCAAAGTCATTTTAAACTCTTCAATTTTAAAAAATTACATTCAACTAATATTTATTTATCATTAGATGAAGCACTTTTAGACTAACTTATTTTGGCCCTCACAGCCCTTTCATGAGAAAGATAGAATGACCCCCAGGAGAGGCAGGCTTTGGAGTCACGTGCACCACATGCTACGTGTCTCCTTGGGTGCCTCACTTAACCTCTCTGGTCACCCTAAGGGTGATGCTACATACCTTGAAGGATTATAATGAGGGTTAAACAATACAATGAAGGTTAAAAACTTAAAAACCTAGCACATAGTAGGCATTCAAAAATGGAGGCTGTTTTCTTGCAGACAAGACACGAGGCTCAGAGAAGTTGGTAACAAACCCAGGGTTAAACTCTAAATAGAGCCTCAACTAACTGTGCTGACTCAGGACCACTGGGATATGCTGTTTCATAGAAAAAAGGGAGAAATCCCTCCTCCTCTCCTCTCCTTGCCATCTGTCCCTGGGTCAGGGTGACCTGTCCACACTTGCAGGGGGAGTCCATGGTGGGAATGCTGGCATCCTGGTCACCCTCTTGGCCATCATGGATCTTGGCTGAGTGAGTGTGGCCTGTCCGTGGACTGTAGACACAGCTGTGGATGGATCCTGTGCAGACCCAAGGGTTCCCCTGGCCAAGAGTCCCCTAAGGAACGTCTTTGTCTTCACAGACACCAACGTGATTCGGTATATCCAGTTGACGGAGATGAAGCTCAGCAGATGCTCCCAGAGAGAGAAGGAAGCCGTGTAACAACACCTGTCTAGAGTTGCACCTACGCCAAACCTGGACTCCAGGCATCCCCTGGTGGAGAGCCCCTCCCTGGCTTCTGGTCCTTTCTCCCCACTTCTTCTGTCAGTCCCCCTCCCACCTCTTCTTCCTGTTGCCCCTCAATTCTCTGTCTACTCCCAGTGTGACAAAAGGAGATACAAATTTGGAATCAGGTGGGGTTGTCCCGGTAATGGAGATACTCTCTTCTGTAGTAGGTCAGCCACTGAGAGGGACCTAACTTCTGCAGGGACAGCTGGGGAGGACTCTCACGGGCCAGGAATGACTGTGCTTCTGACAGAGACAGAGCCTGGCAGGTGTACAATCCCAAAGGCAGCAGGCACGTAGTCCATAGCTGGACCCTCCACACCTTTCTGACAGACCAGAGCATCTCAAGGCAACTGTGACAAATCCAGGGATGAGACAAAACACCAGAAGCATTGGTTAAGCCAGGCGAGAGACCATGAATGTGTACACTGGATTTCCCCAGCCCTACCCACAGCAACCTCAGCCCCTGCCTCCCTCCCTCCCTTGTTGTCTTGGCTTGTGCTTTCTTCTCTCCCCCTCGGGGACTGGAGACTCTGCCAGGATTCACATGCCATTGAAGCCCACTCTCAGTGCTCTCTGGTGACTACACATGCCATTCTCCCATCCCCCACCCACAGCAGGCAGCCATGACAGCAGAAGGGCAGGGTAATGCGGGCCAAGGGTTGGCCACGTAGGTGATGGCGGGAGGGAGAGACAACATCCAGGGGAGAGAGAATTGTATAGACTGGGGGACTGAACTGTGGACTAATTCAGTGTAAATAAAAATAAATTAACAGGGAGCAGTTCCTGTCATTTCTGTTGGAAGCAGCCCCCACCCCTACTTTTACTCCCTCTCCAAACTCACTCCGAACTACTTACAGCCAGGCAGGACGGGGCTTCCCCCAAAGCAAAGGACCGTTTGTCCAGCAGCATGCAATGTTGGCTGCCGCCTCTGTGCCCTTAGAGTAGGCTGGGGCCGGGGAGACTGCCCAGCGACTGGGCTTTGTGGGACTTCATGGGACTTGTACAGCCTCTTTTTGATGACATTAGCTGGACTCAATATCTAGCACAGAGGATGTGTTCAACAAATATTTGTTGAATGAATAAATTATGACTACAGACTGGCTCTCCTGCCTTAAACTAATCTTATCCCAGCCTAGTCTCCTGATAGCTATGCTCTTTATGCCATGTTGCTTCAGTCAAATAAGAAACATTTCCTGAGGGCTTACAGCTTGCCTATCATTGTGCAGTATGCTGGGGGACATAGGATGTAGTCCCAGTCTTAAAGGAGATGGAAGAGTTGAGAGATACTCATGTAAGATTATTAACCAATGACACCTTTAATTTCTATGATGCTTTAAATTTTTCAAAGCACTTTCATGTATTTTTGTGTGATTAGTGAAAGAGACAGTATTGTACAATTAAAATATATACAGATGCAATAATGTTAATAGTTAGCATTTATTAAATGCACTATCCTCAGATCTTTACATGTATAATCTCATTCTTTCATGCAGTTATCCTATGAGATAGCGTTTCCATTTGATGGATAAGAAAACTGAAAACCAGAAAAATCAACTATCCCAAGGTTGCATGGCCTTAGGTGGAAAGGCTAGGGTTTGAACCAGGTCTGCCTGACTTCAGAGCTCTAGCTATGAACTGCACTATGGTTAGTTGCTGCTCTGAAAAGTGTATTGAGCAGTTACAACCACTCAAGAGCAGAACCTTGTGTATTAAGTTGAAAAGCCTTGACTATTCAATGGTGGTACATGAGCTGCCTCTTGTATTTAAAATGCCCAAGGCAAAAAAAAGAAAAAGAAAAAAGGTTCCTAACACCAGACTCCCTAGTGGACAGGGAAGGGACAGGCCAGGAACAAGTAGCTGAGACCCAGCAGTTATTTCTGTGTATTGCTGATGGGTAGAATCCAAACAATCCACCTAGCTTTCCTCACCCCGTCCCGGCACTGGGGAAGAGTCACAATTACAGACAGAGACTGAAAGGAAACACAAAGTTAATTATGGGTCATTTGTTTAATCAGAGGCTCCACCAAGGCAGGATCTAATCACTGCCAAGGGGCCCAGAAGCCAGCAGCACAAGTTATATTCAGGTAGCTCCTCAAAGGCTTCCAATGGGGACTGTAGGAAAGTGCTAGAAATATCCAAGGACCCAGAGTTGCTGGCCTATAGCTCAGCCTCTGGGGGTGAAACAGGAAAAAGCTGTTACAGCTGCCACATTCCACCCCACCTCTACCTTGTCCTCCCTGTCCTCGTCCTCCAAAATGATTTCACATGACCCCGATTCAAAACCACCCTGCAGTATACATGCATGAGGCAAACGTGCAGAATTCCCATTCCCAACCCTCCAGCCCAGAAACTCTGTGAGTTGTCAAACTACTTGTTAGACCCTGAAGGACAAGAAGAGGTCAGAGGTGGCCTGTAGAACCAGTTCAGACTGGCAGGGTCTTCCTTTGGTCTCACATTCAGGAAGGACTGAGAGTAACTATTCCCAACATGGATCAAGAGAGAGGACTTGCCTCAGACAGTGAGTTGAGGCAGGGCTGAACAGACGGGGATAAGATTGTTGCCATCCTTCCAAAGAGAAATGTTGAAAACAAACATTAGGTGGGGGCAACCTTAAGGGACCTCATAGTACAAGTGTATAGGCTGTCTGCTTGTCTGGTGACTTAGATACACATGCTTATTGGAACTCCATTCACTGTGACCCAAAGTTAAATGATCTCAAAGGAAAAAGCTGCCTGGGTATATTAGTTGATGTCTGGCGTGAGTGGTGAATTTTCTGTTCATTTGTTCAACAGACTTCAGAGAGCTGTTCAGCAAAATCGGGTGTGTTCACCTTACCTTCAGCTCCCTTCTCCCCAAGCCTCCCCAAACCAGGGACCATCGTTTAATTACATGCTTTGTTTGCAGATGTCACTGTTGAACTCCACCTGGAGCACTAAACTGGATCTGACCTGCTTTGTCATCTCCTGCTTGGACTTTTGTGATAGACTCTTTGGGGGGGAAATTATACTTGCAATTATTATGGAAGCCTCACATGTGTATTGTAGAATTTTAGGGGGAAAAAGACTCCAATCCATAATCCTACCACCCAAGACAAACATTATAATCCTTTTGGAAGTATATTTTGGTCCTTTTCAGGTTAAACATGCACATACACAGTTTGTTTTTAACAAAAAGATCACAGTCTTTAGCAACTTACTTTTCAAAATGTTTGTATTTTAGAATCTGTAATACATACACAGGCACAAAATTTAAAAATTACAAAAATCTCTATAGTAAGTAAATCTCCCCCCCCCCATCTGCCAGCATCTAGTTTCCCTGTATATCCTTCCAGAGGCATTTACATTTCAAACATATGTATATATTCTTTTGTCATGCACAAATGGTAGCCTACAGACACGCTTTTTCTGCACCTTGTGCTACTTCACTTACTATATCATGAATGTACCCTTTTTTGCATGTCTCTCAAACTTTTTCAACAGCAGCCCCATTACACAGGTGGGTCCTCATTGGGTAACTAATCCCCTAATAGTGATAGTTTCATTTGTTCCCAATCTTCATTGTAAATAAGATTGCAACAGACCTTCTTGTAGCTATGTTTTGCACACACCTATAAATATTTCCTTAGGGTAAAAATCCAAGGAAGACATTGCTTGGCTACCTTTAAGAATTTTGATATATGTTGCCAACTGCCCTCCAGAAATTTCAAACCAAAGCACTCTCTCATCTGCAGCCTTGAGAGCACCCTGCTTTCTGCACCCTCCCTAATGGTAGGGCTCAGCACTTACCAGATCTTCTCCAGTTTGATAGGAAAATAATAGGGTGTCAATGTTATTTGAACCTGCATTTCTCTGATGATTACTGATTAACATCTTCCCATGCTTGTCGATCATGTGTACTTCTTTGTGAATCTTCTATTCATTTGATTTTGTATCTTTACCTTTATTATCAACATGTAATTGTCTTAAGAATGTTATTTTTGTCAAGAAACATTGCAAATAAGCTTTCCAAGTGCTTTGCTTTCTAATTTTGTTCATGGTGCTTTTCTGACATACATAAATTCTTAATTCTGCAATTAATTTGTTCCTCTGTTGCCAGCTTCTTCTGCCTAGAGCTCACTCTCCCGTTTCTGTCAATGCCTCCTCTAAAGCACGGTTGATTCTGTCACTCCGTAGCTTAAAAACCTGTGGTGGCTTCTCCTCACTTTAAAAGCCAGACTCCTTAGCATAACACAAAAGGTCTTTCATGTGATTTTTTTTACTGACTCCTCCTGGCTCAGTGGAAAATGCTGGCCTCCAGGTACCCTGCATTCCATTGCTGCACAGCTTCTTGTCACTCCCCGAACCCGTTGTTCTGGGTTTCGGGGCTTTTCCATGCTGTTCCCTCTGCCTAGCTGCCCATGCCTCACTCCAACTCCCCCTTTGCCTTGCTAACTCCTTTAGAACATCAAGCATCGCAACTTGAAAGGCTTCCTTGACCCCTTACTCTGCGCTTCTAACATGAGCCTACCTCTGGCTGGCGTTTGCTACAGTGAGTTGGAATTTCCTATTTGTGTTTGTCTCCCTCACTACCTGGATATTCAAGGCGGGCACTGCGGTTTACGCATTTATGCAGCCAGAATGTCTAGCACAATGCCTGCACATAGTAAGTGCTCAGTAAATGTTGAGCACGGAGCCTAGAATGAATGGATAATGGTTTCAGTGGCAAATGTTACTTGAGGTAAATACAGGGCTGGACTGGGTCTGTGCTTCTGAGAACTAGAGAAATCCTAGGAGGCCTGGGTTATAAGAGAAGCCATGTGCTGCACTGCTGTGCTTTCTAACGCATCAGAATCACTTGAAATAGCTATTTAAAAATGCATAATCTCAGGCTCTGTCTTAGACCCACTGAATCAGAATCACAGGGAATAATGCTCAAGATACTATAGTTGTCTTTTTTAAGTCCTGAAGTGTTTCTGATGATCAGCCAGGTTAAAAAGCCACTGCCAAGGTAGACCAGCAGATGAATCAGAGCCTCCCCCGCCCACCTCGGCCCCGTATCAAACCATGTGATCTTTGGAGTGGATAGATGGAGCTTTTTTTGAGTATCAGCTTTGACATTTACAGGCTGTGTGACCTTGGGGCAGTTGCTTGACTTTTCATGTCCTCATTAGCCTCACTTAAACATGAGGACAACATTATATATCCCCTAAAGGAGAGCTGAGAGGATTAAGAAATGCCTGTCTCCTAGCTCAGTGCCTAGTACAGAGTAAGCATGAAATAAACATTCATTTCCTTCCCCCCACCCTCAGCCTCCATCTCCTCATGTACAGTGTCACTGCTCATACCCGTCTGTCTTCTATATTCCCACGCTGAACTAACTAGAAGGAAGAGAGCTTCCGTCAGGCCCTGGGTTTGCTCTGATCAAACAGGACCGCTACTTGGGTGACGCTGGGGGCAGAGGAAGCCCCCTATTCCGCTGCACACTCTCTCCAAGCACATCAGAGAATTCATAGCGATCAGGTGGGGTAGTTCTGATGCTTTCAGAACCAGTTGTCTTTTAGCCACACCCAAAAATCAACACAGTTTTCCTCCTGGGGTTCTGCCCAGAGGCCAGTGGTTTTGAGCTTCAAGGTGAAGATGATTGTGAGAAAACAGAGTAGCCCTTGCCTGCTCTCCTTCCAATGCCTTGGGATCCTCATCCCACGACTCAGGGTGGAGAAGGCAAGATTGGGTGTGAGGTCAAAAGAGCTCATCTGCAGCCACTTTAATTAAGATGCTTTCCACTCCCAATGCCTACGTGCTCTTGCTTCCCCCCAGCCCCAGGACGGCTGCAGAGACTGGGAAAATGCAGTCAGTCCCTCAGGCCTGACAGAGTTCAAATTACCAAGTCAGCATGAAAAGTCCCACTCTAAATGGACTGAAATTGGATTCTATTAAAAACCACACTCACTGAGGCCCTTGGCTATTAATATTTGCTGAGACATGGGCCGGGGGCGGGGGGGTGGGGGGGGGGGTGGAAGGCAGAGGCCCCTGCGAAATATTGGAGACTGCAGCTGTTCTGTTGCATTGTTTTTCTGGAAGCGAGCCTACGTTGGAAAGCTAGATTTGCCCTGTTTTCAACATTTCACAGAATATTAGGGCTGGAAGGAACCCTGAAGCTTTCTCACCTTATACATGAGGGCTCAAGTCCAGAGAAGGTAAGTGACTTACTCAAGGTCACATAGCTAGTAAGTAACAAAGCCAGAGCAGAAACTCTTACTGGTTTTCTGACAACAAACTTAATACTCTTTCCACTGATCTAACACACACTTACAAAGCACCTGTCTTTTTTTTTTTTAATATAATGCTATAAAATTATTCGTTTCCAAAGAAATGTTAACCTAAAAATAAAGACCAAAGTAAGAGGCAACAACATTCATTTGAGATAAAAACAAAAAAACAAAAAAAAAGAAGAATAGCTATTCAGGAAGCACTGATTCAGACAGAAACCCAGACTCAGATTTGGGCAGAACCCAAACCCAAACTCCTCAGATTAGGAGACAAAGGCAAGGGTTATGCATGAGAAAGGGAAGGGTAACATTTAACATCTGTTGAAGGAAGGCATTTTTATTGGGGCAGAGAAGCTAACATAGTGACTGCTAATTCTAAACAATGTTTTCAATTTTCAGCACAGTAGTCATCAGTCCAGTAGTCATATCTGCTTTCTTGTTTTCCTTGCAAACACTTCTGTGGAACACAATGTTGCTGTAGGCCCAGTCCAAAGGTTATTTTGCTGTTTCAACATTCCGGAGGTTTGAAGCATAAACCATGCAAGTCTGTCCTAGAATGGCAGCTGCAACTCCATTTTATGTGCATCAGAAAGAAGGCACATAGTACTCATTCATTCATTTCCTCGCCAATATTTATCATTCCGAAAACTTTGGTATAGGTGTTCAATGGTTAACAAGGTATGTTCTCTGCTTGACAAGCTTGCAGTCTATAGGTAAAAATGAAAAGTAAATAGGCAACATCAAATCTGTGTGAAAAAAACACCACGGGCATGCGTAGAGGTAGCGTCTGTACCAATTCTGGAGGACCAGGGAAGGCTTTCCTGAGAGGGTGCCAACCGGCGGAGCAGCAGTTGCGAGAGGAGAGTCGGCTTCCGGCCAGGGTCGATGGCAATGCTCTGCTACTCCTTTTCCTAGTTGTAATGTGAAAAGATTTGAGATCTTGAGATCACGAGCTGTCTTTTCTTATCTTTTTTCCTGGCTTTTCATGCCTGAGCTCAGGCAATGTCATTTTCACTACCCTGTAGACCCAAGGGCTGAGAAGTCAGAGTCAGCTCTGAAGGTTATACCTGATTAAAGTCCCTCTGTGTAGAACAGGGATAAGTGCCTACACATGCTGTCTCTCAGCGCGATCAGAAGCTCTCCAAGACTTGCGATTCCATAATAAACAAAAATCCTAGACTAGGTTTCACAGAAATACTGCCAGAGTCATAATGCCATGAGCACCCTGAATATCTCCCATTGTTTTATGTCCTTTGTTTTCTATAATCTCTGCTTTTTTTTTTATTCTAGAACAGCACTGTCCATCAGAAATATAATGGGAGCCACCTATTTAATTTTAAATTTTCTAGTAGCCACATTTAAAAAAAAAACAAAATTACTTTCATAATATATACGAAACAAAAATAAAAGAGGAAAAGCAATGAAACAATAAAATAGTGTGGAATAAATTTAGCAAAAGAAGTGAAAAACATACACTCCGAAGACTACAAAACATTGTTGAAAAAAATTAAAGAATACCTAAACTGATGAAAAGGTAGCCAATGTTCATGAAATGGAAGACTTAATATTGTTAAGACAGCAACACTGATGCAACACAGTCTCTCTCAGTATCCCAAATGATTTCTTTGCAGAAACTTATAAACTGAAATCCTAAACTTCCTATAGAAATTCAAGGGACCCAGAATAGTTTCAAAACAATGTTGAAAAGGAAGAACAAATTTGGAGGATGGACACTTCTTGATTTCAGAACTTTATACAAAGCTATAATAATCAAGACAGTATGGTACTGGCAAAAAGATAGACAACAGATAAATGGAATAGAAATGATAATCCAGAAATCAACCCTCAAATTTATGGTAAATTGATTTTTTACAAGAGTATTAAGAGAAGTCAATGGAGAGAAAGAGTCTTTTCAGCAAACTTGCTGAGACAACCAGATAGCCACATGAAAAAAAATTAAGTTGGACCACTACCTCATACCATACACAAAAATTGACTCAGAATGGATTAAAGACCTAAATGTAAGAGCTAAAAATATAAAACTCTTAGAATGTAGGTGTAAATCTTTGTGAGTCTTGTAGGTGATGGTCACCTGGATATGACACCAAAAGCATAAGCTCCAGGAGAAAAAAATGCAGGGTCTGGCAGAAGTAAGACTTGCTTGAGTGTGGTTGGTGGAGCACATGGATGTCTCCCGTGAGATGGACAGCAGTGTGAACATTTCACCTGAAATGTCCTAGGGTGTGCTTCAGTGTGATATTGTTATGTTACAGAATTACATGCTTATGGTTTTGTAATAAAAGATTTTATAACAAAAAAGGGGCATTATTTGTGCCAGACCTGGTAGATAATCTGAACTTTTTCTCTGAAAGCTAAAAATCTTTGTGTTTCAAAGGACACCGACAAAAAAGCAAAATGACAACTCCCAGAACAGGGAAAAATTTGCAATCTATATCTGATATTTGTATCTAGAATATATAAAGAACTATTATAACTCACTAACAAAAGACAAATAACCCACTTTAAAAATGGACAGAACCTCTGAATAGACATTTTTCCAGAGAAGATATGCAAATGGTCGCTAAACACATTAATAGATGCTCAACATTATTAGCCACTAAGGAAATGCAAATCGGAAATCACAATGAGACACTACTTCGTACCCATTAGGATGGCTATCATCAAAAAGACATATAACAGGTGTTGGTGAGGATGGAGAGAAATTGGACCCCTCCTACACTCCTGGTGAAGGTGTAATACGATGCAACTTGGTAGCTCCTCAAATGGTTAAACATGGAATTACCTTATGACCTATATAATTTAGAATTATGTACTATAAAACGCGCTGATCTCAAGTGTCAATTGGTAAGTCCCCAAAATGAATACACTCCTGCAACCAGCGCACCAACTATAATACAGCCATTGCCCTCACCCCACAAAGTTTTCTCATGCCCCATGTCCAGCCAATCTCTGCCATGAAATCCTAGAGGTAACTAACTACTAGTTTGATTTCTAGTCCCACAGAATACTTTTGCAAAAACAAAACTGGTTTTGAAATTCATATAAATAGAATAATCTAGTCCTGTAACATTGTATATACTTTTATCTTAACACACAATGTTATTCCTGTTCGGTTTCATCACATTGATTTCAGCCTTTCCTTGCAGCTTGTTGTGAGCATTTTCATCTTGATTCCATTACCCATATCTGCAAATTTCCCCAACTTCATGCCGTCTACAGACTTGATCATTCTTCGTCTTTCTTCAACATAAAACGAGAACAAAGGTGGAGTCCAGCAGTACTTCGGTGGGAACCCCCCTTCCTCGCTTCGGACGTGAGAAGCCGTGGGGAGGCCCTGGCCAAGAGGAGGCAGGTGGTCGGGGGAGGAAAACCCCGGTGACGGAGAGGACTGAGGTCCGTCTGGGATGCACTGAAAGAGGGCGCTGGTGGCAGGCCATCCTAGTGGGGATGTGTGCTGGGGAGAGGCCAAGGCTGCGGGGGAAGCCTGAGAGCCGCACGCGTGGAAATGAGCACTGAGGTAGAGGGAGGTAAAGAACGAGCTCCTAAGGGGCAGAACCAAGGACAGATTAGTCACCCAAAGTCAGAAGGTCATGAAGGTTTCCAAGATCATTGCAGGAGTCCTGAGCTCCAGTTACTGTTCTGGGTTTGTGTTTTGTTGTGCTTGTTTTCATAAGTCCCGAATGGAGTCTGGCAGCTTATAAGGAAAATTATTTTCTTAGGTCTAGAATGCCATGAAAATTTTAAAATCACGGAGGGCGCTTAGTCTGTCCCCCTCTCCTCTCACTCTCCCAAGCTCGAAGCAGCGAGCCTTTGGGAAGAGGCTGAGCACTGGCTGAGGGTGGGGGCCGGGGGTAAGGACCTTTGCAACATGTTGGGGTCAGCTCTCATAAAGTAAACTCACCTTATCAAAATGTTCCTTAAATTTTTACTTTTTGATTCAACATTATAGGGCTTCTGTTTCTTTGACACGCACGTGGACTTAGGAATGCAGACAAGCGCACGACCTATGATTGAGGAAACCTGAACCGCAATCTGCCGTCATTGTCCGTGGGACCCACAACCTGTGGCAGGTCTCACCGACCTCATCCTCATCTATAAGTGCCTGAAAGCGAGTCTGAAATCTGCCTGGGTATCAGAGCCAGACACAGGTGGTGGGGTTCTGGAAACTGCATTTTTTTTGGAAGCTAAATTTTGATACCGGTTCACAGACTTGCATTTAGGAATCGCTAAACCTGGTAACGTCTCCTACAGTTCTACAATCTGTGGTTCTGCTCCTGTTTTACTCAGCGCACCTCAAACATATCTTAGCTGACCTCAAAGAGAACTGATCCTTTCTGGGCCATGCATTGATTTCATTTATTTGCATGAATTCATATACATAGTGATCAAATTGGAAAGAGTTTTGTTGTTGCTGTTTTGAGGTGTTCTCTGTGTGTGTGTGGTGGTGGTTTTTTGTTTTGTTTTGTTTTGCAGAAAAGCTTTAGGGAAGATGGAGGGACAGAAATAAAGCCATTGGGGATGGAGTGCCTGACTGTCTAGCATGGTTATGGGTTCATGGTAGGTTGACTTTCGATGGGAACTTCTATGATAGGGAAACAAAGAGATAAAAAGGCACGTCACTGCCCCAGTAGGGCCACACTTCAGGGCAAGAAGCTACCGACAGCTCATCCCCAGTGGATCAAACTGTGTAACCTTCGAGCATGAGGTAACAGGGCTCTTACTTGCCATCGGAGCTGTCACTGAGCTTGTAGGAAAATTAAATTCTCCAGCTTCCTCCATTCCCCATCCATTCCTTGCCACCGACAGATGATGAATGTAGACACATTCCCCATAGTCACCTGTCCCTTCGGAGCTCCTTTCCCCTCCCAGGCCCATCTCCCCTCAGGGAGCCTCTCACCAAGTCTTGTGAACCTTGACGAAGAGCAATTGCTCACAAGTGACAGCTCTTACTGTGTATCAGCCACTATGTCAAACACTTTCCACAGAGTATTTTATTTATTCTTATGAGGTAGGGAACATGATCCCCATTTTCACATGGGCAAACTGAAGCTTAGAGACTGCACTAAACACCGAATTGGGCAATTCCCCACTTTTGTCCCTTCTGTGAGAACCTGCAGCCAAAGTGCGTTGTTGCTGGCATGTTGGTACCAAGCACGCACCACTCCTCCTTGGACCAGGGGAGGAAGTTCACCCCAGTGCAGTTTCCTTTCCCTAGAAATGCAGGTTTGGATATAGAGACATTTGTCCTCACTGCCAGGCCCTTTATAAAGGTGGGACTGTAAAACCAGCATGTGGCCACGTGTACCATGAAGGCCAACTGGGAAAGAAGAATCAGGTGCGCTGAGTAAAACAGGAGCAGAGAACTTTGCAACTGCGGAGAAGATGAAGAAAGAGGCCACACCACAGTCCACTGAGACCCTCCCAGCAGCTCCCAGGTTTCCTGAGAGTCTCTCTTCTTCAAATCGAGTACTCTATTTTGATTAAGATAATTCGAGTGGCTTTCAATTATGGGTAACCAGAGGGACTTGATGCAGAGAAGTTAAGTAAGTACCTGATGACACTTAGCTCCAGAAGGACAGGGCTAGAGCTGCAAAGCCTACACGGGTTTGTAGCTGCCAAACCGCTCAGGCCTTGTCTCCCTCCCACAGGCTGGCAGGGCAGGGGGTGGGCATTCCCTACCAGATCACACTGTTTCTTTGTCCCTTCTTTCACCCCCGATACACTTTCCCAAGGAACCCGCAGGGCAGCATCAAATGGGAAGAGAAGTTACTCAATGACGAGTCTGTCTAGGAAGAGAGAAGGGCAGCGCCATTTTGCGGGGTAGGGATGGGGAACTATGGGGCAAGTTCCTGATTTTACTAAGTCGCGGGTCTTTGCAGGAGCAGGTGCAGCCACCTCCTTACCCAGCTAAGCAGATGGCTTGGGCAAGAAGGGGAGGGGCCAGGAAGGAAGAGGGACAGCTTAGTCTTTGGAGTAGGAACTTGGACCGTGAGGTCTCCAGGCCCAAGTCCCTCAAGGGAACTGTATACAGATTTGCCCCAAATGTGCAGTCAAACCAGGTGAAGCCCAAAGAAAAGTGGGTCAAGCCTTCTCTGGGCAGAGCCATGTGCTCCCTCGGAGCCACTTGAAGTCTGCAGCTCCTGGAGCTCCGTTTATTGACTCTGTTTATTTCCCTAATTTGTCAAGTACTGTCTGCAAGCTTGAACTGGCCTCCTAAGTGCTCGGCTTCTATCCCGCCTTGCAGGCTTCACCAATTTGATTAGCATACCCTGCACTCCATCTTTGGAGTCATTAATGAAAACGCTGATGAATTCTGGGCGTGAGTCAGATCGCTGGGAGGCCTCTCCTCAGCTGCAACCTCTCCTTGCCTGGCTAACATTCTAGCAGGGATGGCCCTTCTTCTCAGACCCTTTCTGCCCATTGTTCAAGACTTTTTGTCCCCCCCTTTTCATCCATGCATTTATTCAATCATTCATTAATTGTACTAGGGCGACGGACTTACTACAATTCCTGGCAAATGCAAATTCATGGAAAATGCGTAACAACAGCAAGCTATCACTACCATGAGGTGCTGTGGGGAAACAAAAAAGCACAAGACAGACTCCAGCCCTCAATAGTAAGGACAAGGATAAGAATAGCAGCTTCCAGCGGACCTGGTACCTTTTTTGTGGGAGCGGCAGCTGAGGAGATGCCGGCGCTCACCATGGTTGAGGAAAAGCCCAAGGAAGGAGTCAAGACTGAGAACAATCATATTAATTTGAAGGTGATGGAGCAGGATGGTTCTGTGGTGCAGTTGAAGATTAAGAGGCAAACCCCACTCGGTAAACTAATGAAAGCCTTCTGTGAACCCCAGGGTTTGTCAATGAGGCAGGTCAGATTCCGATTCTACAGGCAGCCAATCAATGAAGCAGACACACCTGCACAGTTGGGCATGGGGGCTGAAGACACAGTTGATGTGTTCCAGCAGCCGGCAGGAGGTAGCTACTAAAAGGAGTCTGCTCCTTTCCTCCAGAACTCTGTCCCTCCAGACCAAGACGACATTCTCAATGAGAAAACTGCAATTTGGTTCCACCACATCCTGACTACTACAGTATCATTTTCTCTATTCTTTCATTTTCCCTTCCCTCATTCCTTTATTGTACACAAAGTAACTGATGTATGTGCACAAGTATTTGCATTTTTTTTTTACCTAAATGGCCAATGGGACATTTTGATTGACAGTAAATGAAGATGGGATGGGGGAAATGCTGGTCCTTTGAAGACACCCCCTTTCTCCCTCAGTGGCAAGCTCCTTCAGCTCTTATCTTTGTAGTCCAGTATGTTATTTTGCTCTCACTATTTAACAACAACAAAAAAAGAACAACATAAAAACCCTTGCATACCTTGTTTGACTGGAGAATTTTGATGTTTTTCATTTAGCATTGTAAAACCAAGGACAATTTTGTAACTTTTCTCTATGGAGCTGTTACATGTAGGGCAATCTGTCTTTAAGTAGGGATAAATTACTCTAAAAGAAATGAATCCTAGGTAGTTTTTCCCTCAAGTCAAGCGTATTGTTGTTTAAATAAACCTCTTGTTTAAAATGAAAAAAAAAAAAAAAGATTAGCAGCTTTTTCCACTTGGCAGTGCTGGGCTAAGTATTACGCAGATACTGTCCAGCATGTGCTAGAGATTATCCACTCTAGGGAGGCAACTGTGGGCAATGATTAAGAGTAAGAATTCTGAAGTTTTTATGCTGTCTCTTGCACGTACTGTCTTAAACTTCTTTGCCTCCGAGTCTCCCTTTGTAAACTCACCTCCTAGAGTTGTTATAAGGGTTTAAATCATTAAATAAGGTAATATAGAAGAGGTACTTGTTGCACTGTTCAGCACATAATAGGCATTCAATAAATACTAGCTATTATTATTACTTCATGCAATACAACTACATGATATAAGGTATTATTATCCATGTTTTATCAACAAGAAAGCTGAGGTTTAGCAGGATAAGTAATTTGCCCAAAATGCTTCAGCCAATAATGGAACTAGGGTCCAAGCCCAAATCTGTTTGATGGCAAATCCCATTTTTTATTATCATGACCTAGAAAGAAAAAAGAACATGCATAAATAACTATTTCACAAGATAGAAATGCAAGTGAGACTGGGAAGTGCTTAATTTTTTCAAGACACAGAGTAGATTTTCAGTAAATACTACTAAATGATGATAATGATGATGATGTCGACAAAATTATAAGCACCATACTGAAGTTTTAGAAAAAAGCATTTTAGGGTATCAGAGGAAAGAGATCGTTTCTGAATAGAGGAATAGCTGGAGACCTTCTTGGAGAAGGCGCCATTTGAGTAGACCTTAGCAGATAGATGAGTATGAGCTAGACTCAATGAGAAAAGAGTGTGAATTCTGAGAGGAAATATATCTGTCAAAATGAACTTCTCATAGCTCACTGAGCCCGAATTCATAACCAGAATCTAGTGGCCATTGCTGACAGAGGCTTCTCACGCACCCTGCGTTTCAGAAAAAGCCATAGACTGAGCTTTCAACCTCCTGTAGCACGCTCCTGCCGCCTGTGTCAACCAGTATAAGACAGCTTCCGATTTTGTCGTTTGACCAATGGACTGACACACCTGTCCTGTCCAATCAGAAGTGCACAATTTTATCCTTATTGCATCTAAACTGACAAGTAGGAACTGCTCTGTAACAACCAATTAGAATGCACAGTGCTGACTAATCAGAACTATACAATTCAGACAGATCTGAACTGTACAAATTTTGGAAACCTCATTTGCATAAAATTGAACCGATTAGGAACCTGGGTGGGAACTTTATCCGTAAAAGGTGGCCTCCCCTTTGTCTTGGTAGAACACATTTTTTGTCTCCATCAGAGACAGTGTTTCCCCTTTGCAAACTGCTCACTTGGATAAAGTTTCTTTTTTTTTCTGCACCTCCTTGGCAATTTTTGTCGACAAAAGAAGAAGGCATTCCTTACAGAGGAAACTGCATGAGCAAAGGCATAAAAATGGGAATGTTTAGGGTGTGTTTGAAAAAAAATAACAAGAAGTTCCATTCAGATAGCATGTGGTATGTTGAAAGAAATAGTTGGGAATAAACTAGAAAGTATTGGTAAATCAGGTCTTGACCAAAAACACTGACCAAAGTAGACAGATTTCCCATACTCCAGGAGTCTCCTAAACTCACTGCAGAAAGTGCCATAGTAGGGATTTGGGGATGAGGAAGGAGACTTCTTTAACATTCAAGCAAGAGTGAGTTCCAGAACTGTGCAACAGGGCTTAAGTTTGAGGTAGGGGCAAAACAGGACTGACATTTGGCCAATTCATGTTTGTAAACATGAGTTGTTAAAATACTAGTGTTTTGAACCTCGAGGACATTATGCTAAGTGAAACAAGCCAGTCACAAAAAGACAAATATTATACGCTTCCACTCACATGAAGTATCTAGAGTAGTCAAAATTATAGAAACAGAAAGTAGAAAGATTGTTGCCAAGGGCTGAGGGGAGAATGAAAGGAGGATTAGTGGTTAGTGGGTATAGAGTTTCAGTTTTGCAAGATGGAAAAGCTCTAGAGATCTGTTGCACAACAATGTAAATACACTTAACGCTACTGAACTAAGCTGTTAAAAATGGTTAAGATGGTCAATTTAATGTTATGTGTTTTTTACAATAAAGTAAAGAAAAAGCAAATCCCACCCCACCCCCCCAAACATATTAAAGTGCTTTCCATCCACTGTAAACGGCCCTGCCTGAGCCACCCAAGGCCCCCTTCTCTTGGACCCTGGACTTCCTTGACACTCAGCTGTAAAAGGATTAATGTCTGGCACTATTTTGAAGATCACCCCTGGGGCTAGGGGACTTGGCTGGAAGATGAGTTTGCACAGCACTTTTCTAAAGATGGAAAAGAACAACGTCTGTATCAATGAATGGGGGAGGCGGGCAGGGAGGCTGCTGAAGTGTTGAAAAAACAAACAGACCTAACCGCTGCCCTCTGGCCTCAGATATTTCTCAGGCCAGGTCCTTGCAGAAGAGAGCAAGCACTGCCTGGACCTCTCTTCCTGCTGAGTCACTGGGGTGCCAGCCCTGCCCAGCCAGGAGACTGTTACATGGGAGTCGGAAGGTACAGACCAAGAGAGGGTCCCTTTCTGAGCCCAGGGAGACCACAAGAGTCCATATCAGGACAGCCAGAACTACCACCACGCTAGGCACACACCTGACTGTCTACCGAGTGGACACCTGGTTTTCTTGTTGCTCCTAGCATCAGATACCCCTCATCCCTCCATTAGCTTGGCAAGGCCGTGGAAAGTGCCAGAAAAAAACAATCCTAATGGGTTGGTTCTTGGCAGCTTTGGCTCTGTCATTTCTCTTCCTAATGAACCAGCGGAGCACTGGATCTATTGGTACTGGATCGCTCCTGCCCAGCTCCCAATTCATCATCTGCGAGGTGGTACCGCTCCCTCTGCGGTGACAGGAGGGAAGCGGAGGTGCAAGCTTGGGGCCTGCTCTCCTTTTTGATGCAACTTTCTCCTCCTGCCCCAAGCACTGGTCTCACTCTGCCCTCCATTTTCATCTGATTATTCCACTCCCCACAGCCACCTCCCTCCTACCCCAGCCCTTCACCAAAGACAGCCAAGTGGGGAGGAAGGGGTCCTGAGGCAGCGCCCCTGACTAGGCCAAGGTCCACGGGCAGCTGCAGAGGGTCGGGTGTGAGCGGCGCTCCAGGATGGACAGTGACTGCCACGCTCTGAGTGCCGGGTCCTGTGTGCAGCGCCCTGCTCCTCACCGGGGAAGACAGGCCCACCCTTGAGCCAGGGAGCAGTAGGAAGGAGGTGCTGGACCTCCAACATACACCCTTCTGCTGGGGGAGAGTGTTTTTTTAATAAAAGTCAGGGCCTTCCATCTCTCTGGCGTGGAGAAAACCTAGAAGACATCTGAAAGACCTGAACTCCTTCACCCTTGGGTGTGGCTGCTGGCGGAGGAGTTTCCAAGGGGTCTCTCCTGAGAGGGAAGAGGAGACCCCAAGAATGGCCCTGAGGGACTGAGAAAGGGAGAAGGGGTGAAGGAAATGTGGGGGAGGGGTTGTGATCATTTAAATGGCCTTGGTCGGCATGTCAGCCCTCCACATGCAGTGAGCGGGCCCCACCTTCCCATCCTCAGCAGGTTCCTAGGCATGCATGTGTGTTGTTCATCTTGGCCATCCAAATCTTCCCTGCAACAGCGGTGCTCTCTCTTCTCCCCCCAGCCTGGCCTGATGCTCACCCCAGAGCCCAGAGAGTGCCAGAACGACATCACCCCTTCTGTGTGGAACCCACCTTCCATTCCCTGCCTCAACTCCTCTTCTCTACAGCAGTTCCCAAGTCTCGAGTTGACTTGTGTTAATTTGGGAACTTGTATCAGCTTTTCCTGGGCATTACCAATGTTGGCCAGGCCACCCCCCAGCCTGGTCACCCCACGGTGGCCCTTTAGTCAGTTTGCCATGGCTGAAGGGAGCCTTCTCCTACATGCAGAACTCTTAGCTACACTTCATAAATTCATACTTACATGGATAACAACACCTAATTTTTATAAAACTTTTCAAGTGTCAGGCACTGTCCAAAGCGTTTTACATACATTACTCATTTAATCCTCAGAATTCCACAAGGCCTAAATGATTGTTAGCCCTGACTGACAGACTGAGGAAAATGGAGCATAAACTTTTGGTAACATACCCAGAGCTGCTTGTAAGGAACAGAGCCCAGATTCTGCCCCAAGCTATTAAAAAGCCCAGGGTGCAGGCCTTTCCCAGAACATCATGCCATGGGGCCACCTGAGATACACAAGACTGATACTCAGTCCTTTCCTTAGCACAGGTGGTGATGGGTGGGGAAGCGCAGGAGGAGGCAGATGCCTGAACGAGGGAGGGGAAAGAACGCAGAAAGGGGGCTGGAGCCAAAGGCCACAGAGGACTGGGACTCGCTCTCCGAGTTCTGCGAGCGCTGGCTCTCATGAAGTGTGCGGTGTGGGTGGAAGTGAAGAGAGGAGGAAACTAAGGAAGTGGAAAGAGAGTAAGTGAGCAGAGGGCTCCTAGAGGCGAGGAAGGCACATGGGCTGAATGGGGAGAAGCAGTGGGGTAGACGCGCAGGTCGAGGAAGCAGGACGGGAGGAGGAGCCAGGAACCCGCCTCGGCCTCGCGGGCCTGGAGGTGCGGATCCCAGGCCTGGACGGCTGACTCTGGGCCCACCCAGGCAGTCGCCAAGCTTGGCTCTACGGCCTGAAAGCAGTCAGTTCATCACTAAGAGCTGCTTCTTGGCCAAGTTTTTCCAAAGGCTTGAGGTGCGAGTGGCCTCTCCACAGGGCGCCCAGGCTCTGGGGAAGAGGGGGCCAGGGAGGCCAAAAGGGCCACCGGACACAGCTGCCTCTGCCAGCAGGGCTGGAGCATGCCCGGTGAGGCAGTCCCCTGGCCCTGAAGCAGTCCGTGGGCGGCCAGGACAGGCGCAGGCCAGGGGCGAGGGAAGGGAGGAAGGCCACCGCAGGGCCCTCTGGAGACCTCGTCAACAGGCCAGTGTCCTTGGAAACACTCCAAATAAAACAGCAGCAGGGAGACAAAGGATTTCCTTCCTCCTCTGGCATGACATAAATCCCCTCAGGGCTCTTCCAGGAGCCCTGGGTCTGTCTTTATGAAAATCCTAGTTGAAGTTTTTAATCCACCCTGCAAATAGAAAATGGAGAAGGAACCAAGTTAGAAAACCTGTGTCCTAGTCTGTCACGGCTGCTGTGGTCTTCCAAGCAGGGGACACTACATCATTGAGCAGAGGGGGGTCCAGGCCCCAGCCCTGCGGTGCCCTCCCACTGTCTGAGGGCCGACAGAGCTGAGAGGGACCTCAGTGCTCATCACCAGCAGAACGTGGGGCCAGGGAGGAGAAATGATTGCCCAAGATCACACAGTAGGTTGCTGGCCAAGGGGGTGTCAGAACCGAGGTCTCCCAGTGACCCCACCAACTGTCTCATCGCTAGATACACCGCACTGACCCCTGAGGACAGGGCACACTTCCAAAATGCCAGGTTTCAGGGGGAGGGACAGGTTCACAAGAGAGAAGGGGCCAACAGAGCACAATGCGCTGTGTGCCCTGGAGAAGCTGTGGCCACCGGCCCCGCACGCTGCTTTGTCGGGGCTCAGAGTGCCGGCCCGGGCCCGGGCGAGTACAGTCCTGGATTTTGTGTGACTCTGGATAGGTGACTCAATGCCTCTAAGCCTCAGGTTCCTCTCCTGTAAAATGAAGATGAAAAGAATACCTCATAGGGTTTGGGAGAGGATTAAAAAAAAATCGAGATAAAGCACATAGAACATTTGAAAACTGGCACTGAATAAGCACTTGATCTATGTTGGTCTCATTTTCATCTACAGCAGTTGTCTGATTTAATTCCTTTTGAGAGAGGGAGGACACAGCTCAGGAAGGTAAGTTACTTGCTCAAATTCAGGTATCCATTCAGATTCCTTAAACTCACGCCACGGGCCAGACACACTGTCCTCGACGTGGGGATACAGCAGTGAGCAGAAGCTACAAAGCCCGTGCCCTCGTGGTACTTACATTGTATTTGGGGAAGACAGACAAAAAACAAAAAATAAGAGTTGTATGATATGCTAGAGCAGTGATTTTCAACCTTTTTCATCTCATGGCTCATATAAACTAACAAGTAAAATTCTGTGGCGCACCGAAAAAAATATATTTTTTGGTGATCTGACAAAAATAATAGGTATAATTTTGATTCATTCACACCAGATGGCTATTGTTGTATTGTTGTATTGGCTGTATTGTTGTATTGTATTGTTGTATTGTTGTGTTGTCATTGTTTTATGGGCCAATCTAAGGGAAAAGAGGTCCGTGCCCCTGACTCAGTAGTCGGGGATTACTGCGTGCTCTCATAATTCTTACGGCGCCCCGGCTGCAAATCGCTGTGCCGGAGGGTGACAGGTGCTGTGCGGAAGCAAAGCAAGGAAGGAGCCGGCGTGAGGGTGTGGAGGACGGCAGGGTCGGAGCGGGGCGCGAAGGCTGGAAGAAGGCAGGGGTGCAGGCACGTTGTGGGGCAGGGTTCCAGAGGGAGGAAAGCGCAGGGGCAGAGGCCCTGAGGCAGGCACCCCGCATGGGAGAGACGCCCTGGAGGCCAGGGCTCTGAAGCTGCAGCGTGCAGGGAGGAGCAGGCAATAGAGTTAGAAAATGCTGTAAATCATGGTGCTGGGCACGGGCATTTGAACCTAGAACTGCTTCCCAAACCCATGCGCGCGCTCACGCACGCGCGCGCTCTCTCTCTCTCTCTCTCTCTCTCTCTCTCTCTCCCTCTCTCCCCCCCTCTCTCCCCCTCTCGCCTTGCTTGGCCCCAACACAGGTGCCCGACATGATTGGCTGGTGTGACTGGGGGAAGGGAGTGGGGGAGTTAATTCTGTTCTTCCCAGAGAGGGTTTTGTCAGGTTCAAAGTCGGATACCAGGAAGGGAGCAAAGAATTCCATTTCTGAATAAGTATCTCTGTCTTCAGAATAAAAAATCAGAATACAAATCTCAACAAGTACCTGAACTTATAAAGAGGGTAGGACAGGATACTTGAAATCAAGGCATCTAAGACATCCAGGATATGGCCACCTTAAGCGAGCTCACATGCTTTGATCCTGAAGATTCGCAGGTGTTTTACCTTCATCCACCTGTGAAACTCCTTCACAGACCTGGGGGAGGGGAAACTGGGACTCTAAAATCCTCTCTTTGCTATAGGAGCAGCCAGGTCCCCAAGGGCACAGGGCAGGGAGGGTGGGCCCAGAGGCCTGGAGATCTGGTCCTGACTTCTGTCCACTCTCAGGAATCTCTGAAGACCTTCATCTGCTTCCCAGCCCCATCTCCCCACCTCTGAGGGTATTGCCAGGAAGGATCAAAGAGAACCTCTCGAGAGGCCGGCTCTCGGCTCCCGTTCCAGATAATTGCCAGGTAAACGCAGTGTCTCTATGATGTAATGGGCCTGTGCAGGCACAGCAGAGGAAATTGCTCACTTTGGGGAGGGGCGGGAACTCTTCCAGGCCATTAGGGTTCACTAAGGAAGTTGCCTTTGCCGAGGTGAAATGGTTCCCTTGTGACTTGAAAAGCGAACTATCTTCTACTATTTCATAAAGCACTTCAGTTACCTGGGTTATGATATTCCTCTTCTCCCTCCATGAAACCTCTGCAGCAGAGTCCCCAGACTTCCGGCGAAAAGACTGGGAAAGCAGCACATATTCCAAAGAGAACTGGAATTCACGTGGAAGACGGGCGGGGGGGGGGGGGGGGGCAGTGACTGGAGAAGTGACTGCTCCCTATCTACATAGGGGCCTCCTGTTGTACCAGAGGGGACCCTATGCCCAGGTTCCAGTCCTGGTCATTTCCTGATACCACCCATCAGCTGAGCGCCCTTGAGCACGTCAATTTTCTCATATATAAAATGGGAAGGTAATTGTAAAGTTCATGTTCAGCACTAAAATTTGGTGATTTTAAGCAGAGGAGATTGCATGGGGCTTTTGTAACAACCAGGATGGCTCGTGATTGGGCTGAATGATCCATCTTCATTTTAGGCCCAGAAACCCCTTCAGCTGGGTGTTATTGCTGCAGGCCAGACTGAGGCCTAGATGGGGATTTTCACACAGGCAGCCAAAAAAAAAAAAAAAAAAAAAAAAAAAATTAAGTGGGGGATGGTAGGGGTTGGTCATTTTCACTTGGAGCTTGGAGGCCCCAGAGAAAAACACACAAATGGGGCTAGGGACACGCACACATGCTCAGCCCCTGGATTTTAATATCAGAAGATCACTCTCATAAGCTGCATCAACAACTTGGTTTCCCAGTTGGTGCCAACTAAGCCCTCTCGCTTAATTACATGCCTAGAGCGCTATAATTTAAAATCCTGGCAATTGTGTTCTATGCAATTAAAAACAAACTAACAAACAGGCCTTCCTTGAGCCCCTAATGTTTTGTTAGAGTTGGGCCCTGCTCTTCTCTCATCCCCTTCACCACATATAACGCTTTTCACCAAACAGCCTCAGCCTCAGTCCCCTGCTCCCTAATGCCTGCCAATCCCTCTTTAACCTCCCTCAAGAGGCCCAAAGTCAGGTTCCATTTGATCCAATAGTTCTGCTTACCCCCAGCCTGATTTCTAGGTCACTGTGCTTCCATTTTTCCCAGTTGGGGCTGCTGAGTGGATTTTGCATCATCAGAGGCTTTGAGAGGTAAGACTTCAGCATTGAGCCTCAGTTAGCCTTCACTCATTAATCAGCTCTGCTTTTTCTGCCTTTCCAGGTTAACGAGTAGAAATTGGGGCCTAAGAGACACCTTCAGCCAGAATCCCAAGGGACTCACTTCTGTACCTCATCCCAACCACACATTAGCCCCAACAACATATTCTTATGAGAGTTACGCTAGATGGCCGCTATGTGATCAGGCTTAAAGTTTACCCACGCCCCCTGCGGTTCCCCACCCCGCTTCTCCCAGCAAATGCTGCCCCTAGACCAGGGAGCAAAGGGAGCACCATGAGATACACTTAGGAATGGAATCTCCACATCAAATCCATCAGCAAGGCCTGGGTGTTCTACTTCAAAAAATGGTGACCGTTTGTCTCTTCCTCTTCAGCCCAGTCCAGGTTACCGTCATGTCCTGCGTCTTGGGCAGACACAGCTGCCTCCTTTGACAGCTATGACTTTCTCTACTACTCCTGGCAATCCATTCTCCACTCCACAGCCTGGATGATCTTTTCAAAATTCAAAGTAAATTCTGTCTCCCATGATTAAACGCATTGATTTCTTTCAACTTAGAAGATCGAAGCTCCTTACTATGGCCTAATGGACCCCCAGTACAATTCTGTTCTCTCTTGATGGACCCTTCACCTTTCAGGTCTCAGCTGAAATAGGTGGATCTCAGTTGGGAGCAGTTTTGGCCCCTGAGGGACATTTGACAATATGTGCAGACATTTTTGGTTGTCACAATGGGGTGGAGGATGCTACTGGCATCTAGTGGGCAGAGACCAGGGGTGTTGCTAGACATTATACAATGTGCAGGACAGTCCTCACCACAAGGAATTGTCTGGCCCAAAATCTCAATAGTACCAAAGCTGACGAATCTTGGCTTAAATTCATTTCCTCAGAGAGGTCTTCCCTGTGTCTTTTATCTAAAGTTGGTTCCCTGCCCCGCATGGTTCACCTCACTAACCACAGTCTGTAAATGCGTTTTTGTTCTTGTTTACACACTTGTATGTTCCACCAGGTTAGAGACCAAGTATGTCTTGTTCAGCTTTGTTGCCTCCGCACCCATCACTTAGCAGGTGATTGATAAATATTTGTGGACCATAGGATTTTACTCATATGTGGAATCTAGTGAATGAACTGAACTAACAAGGAAAATGGGGACAGACTCGTAGAAGGAGGGCAGGAAGACAGCTGGTGGGAGGGGTAGGGTAGGGGGTAGAGAGATTGAGCAAAAAAGAAAAAGAACCCATGGGCATGGACAACAGTGTGGTGATTGCTGGGGGGATAGAAGTATGAGGGAACTAAAACGTAATGTAAAAAATACAGTAAAGATTTTTTTAAATGACAAAAAATTGTGGAGATAAGAAGAGCAGGAGGGAAGGGAAATAGGGAAGGGGAAAGGGCAGTTGAGGACAAACAGCATCCCTGCCCACTCTTTCGAGCCTCTGGCGGTATCATTCCCACCTTCATCTTCGTGTGGAAAACTTGCCCTTCAACTTGGCCAGCTGCACTGATAATTTTACTAGAGAATGAGCTCAGTGGATTTTGAAACATTTTAAAAAGTTTATGGTGAGGGGATGGCATGAAGATGTCTAGATTTCTTCAGTATTGACTGCTTTTTTTCAAACAAGTCCCCCTGAGGGTAGAAAGCACGTCTATTTCAGTCTCCAGGGTAGACCCTGAACCCCGCAGGGTGCCCAGCACACAGATAGCAGGTTCCAAACCGTCTTTGTGAATGAGTGAATGAATGAATAAACACCGGAGGGGAACTCCCGTAACCCCCCAGCCTCCTTACACCCATTTCTCCAACACCTCCGAATCCATTCAGAGAACCGGCTGCCCCCCAACCACCGCCACCTTTTTAGGCTCTAGCTCCTTTTATCGCTGACCCTTCAAAAAAACATTGCCAATAAAAACTTCACTTCTGGAAAAGACTCTCTCCTTTGTCAGCTATTTCAGAATGCCCTTGAAGAAAAAATAAGTTTGGCTTCAAGTTTTCCCAATGCCCATTTATAGATCCTCACACAAAGCGCAGACATTTACACTATTCTGTCATCCAGTGGCCAGCTCTCTGGAAGGTAACCTTCTCTCCCCCCGCACCCACAGCTCCACCCGAGCCACCTCCTCCCCCACTCAGGGCTCCCAGGGACCTGCGGGAGCTGGCTGCTGGCTGTGAGGTTTCTACCAAGCACTCCTTACCGGAATAAATCTGCCTAAATTTCACTCTTAAACCCCAGGGATTAATGTTATCTTATTAGCAACACAAAATGGAAAAGACTGAGCTCTTTCAGTTTAATCTGCTTAGTTGCCGAGGCTGCAGGGAGCTTCTCCAAGGAATGTGCTCAGCTTTTGTTAGAGGAAGGGGGAAAAAAAGTCCAACATATTATCTGGCATAAATCTGCCTATCTAATTTAGATTGTGAAAACCCAACTGATTAAGCCCTGGGCCTATCATTTTTTTTCTGATGGAGTCTACAACTATCATTGCTATTAGGAAATCTCATATCATAAAACTGACTGCTGCAAATTCTACTTTTGGTCTTTCTAGATCCCCCCCGCCCCCGCACCGCCCCAAGCGCGCGTGTACACACACACACACACACACACACACACACACACACACACACACACACACACTCTGCTCTTTATTCCCAACAGCGCCACACACACACACACACACACACACTCTCTCTCTCTCTCTCTCTCTCTCTCTCTCTCTCTCTCTCTCTCTCTCTCTCTCTGCTCTTTATTCCCAACAGCGCCATCTGGTGGTCATTCAAATCCGTCTGGACTCAGAGCTCGTTTTCAATATTTCATTCTACCCTTTCTTCTTCACTTCTTCCATTCCTTCCTGCCCTTCTTACTTCCACGAATACTTATTAATCACCTACTAAGTGACAAGTGCTAAAGCAACAACGCTGAACAAGACAACAAGACATACCTGGTCTCTAACCTGGTAGAACATACACGTGTGTAAACAAGAAAAAAACATACAAACTGTGTACATATGAATATTGTATCTATTATATTCAAAAATAAAACTCAGAAATTTAAAAAAGAATTGGTGCATTTAAAAAATAATAATAATAATAAACCCATTAAATGTTTAACAAACATATTTTAATGGAAAATAACTATAGGTTCCAAAACAAAACATACAGATGAAAAAAAGAGTGTCATTATTTTACATTTTTGCACATCTCTTTAATGTCTGGATTAATAAAAGCCAAATTCTCATATCTGTTTCTGCACTCAATTTGTTTCAATATCTTGTTTTTGGTTGAAACATATGAAGGAAATGTGGCCTCACACAATTATGTGGTTGGAAAATGGAGGAGTATTTAATAGCCTTTTCAGATAATCATAGGCTTTCTCCTTTCATACTATACCAAAACTCAAAAAGTTACAGGTTCTTAAAGGTAAGCTGGAATGTGGAATCTGAAATCATAATCATGAACGTTTTGTACTACACTATAGTAAAAACCATCGGTCTCTGCTGGACTTTGAATGGATAGATTTTTGAATGCATTATTTTTTAACTTCATTGTCACATGGAAAATACTGGATCACTGAGCTATGCAAAATTTCCAAATGTTGACACATTTCATTATATGACATCAAAAAGTCATGTTCATTGATAACAGTACCAATCTTATCAGAAAAGTCAATCAGAAGAGTATTGAAAAGCTGTCCAGCTCATGACATACTCAAATTTTCCAAAATCCTAATTTTCACTTGAAAGCTCAAATTTCATCCTTGGGAGCAAATACTGTCAGTTGTTTTTCTTAAAGTAACAGTCTTACTTTATTTATTTCCAAGAAAACATCTGCCAAATAACGCAAGCCTGAATAAGCACAGCTTGTCTGACAATCACTGTCTCAAGTAAAAATGATGATCTATGAAAAGCAGCAGCTAATTCAGCTGGCAACTCAATCGTATCTGTGCTTTTCCTCACGACCACCCTTATACGAACCTAGCAGCAAATGTGCCTTACGCCAGCTTCACATCTCATCACACAGAATGCTACAAAGGCGTGAGTCAATATGTTACTGCGTGTTCATGGTGGTGGCTAATACAAGGGGCACCGTCCAGGTTGCTGTCACTGCCGTGACATGTGCTAAGATGCCAGGAGTTCTGCCCACCATTGCTTACTTGCCCCCCTGATGCGGATATTAACACAGTGAACAAGCAAACAACTGGTTAATACTATTGGAAATATAGTTTCAACCTCACAGACCCCCAGGGGTTTAGGGACCACACTTTGAAAACCATTGCTCTACTGGGCTATACCTCCCAATAAGGTCAGCAAAAAGAAGGAGGGAGGGACTCTTATATTCTGTCATTGATATCATTTGCTCAGAGATGGAGTCAAAGAAAAAGATCCCAGTACCCAGAACCCATCGCCTAAACCCTCACCCCACCTGTTGGTTTCCCTGGCCCAGCATCCTTTCCAGCTTCCCCGTGGAAAGACTCCTGAGAGACACATTGTCTTTCTCACCCCAGGGCAGGCGAAATAACAGAGGTGGAACCAACTGGAAGCACCTCCTCCCCCTCCCACCCAGGCTAAAATCCATCTGTTCTTTTTCTCTCCCAGTCATCACCTAACCCTCACACTTAAGATAAAGAAAAGCCTTCAAGATCAAAGCATCCTGTGAGGTGAGGAATGCAAGATAAGCAGTTTGGCAGCTGATAAAAATCCCCTTTAAATGGGCTGCTTGCAATGCTTGAAATCCCATAAACCATTAACACCCAGTGACTGTTTCCATCTTAGTCATCTTTCAGGTCTCAATTTTGATGTCACTTTCTATCTATCTATCTATCTATCTATCTATCTATCTATCTAGAGATAGATAGATATAGATGTTGGGATGGTAGATACAGTCTCAGTGCCTTAATTGTCTCTTGCCTTACCTGATTCTCCCCACTAGATGGTAAACTTCAAAAAGGCAGTAGTCATACTCTGTCTGTACATCACTCTCAAGTGTTTTCAAATGGGGGTGGGGGGGTGGGGAGGGTAAGGGATGGGGATGGTTTACACCTCATCATTTTTTAATGCATTTTTTTAAACAGATGCCTCTAGAGGGGGCATGTCTCTCCATTCGCCACTGTCCCCCACCACAACCTTATTGTCATAAGAATGCATCACTCATTGACCTGCCCGGCATTGAACGATTTGGAATTTGCCAGTCACACTGATCCCGGACCAGAGTAGGCCCTCCAGAAGTATTTATCAGAAGAATGGTTCTTTTCTTTCCCTACGAGGTAAAGCACAGCATGATGGGAGTCCATGCTTCTCTAACCAGGCACCCTTCGCCAGCCGGTATTTGCAGGAATCCCTTTGTGCATGGTCAACTGCTTCAGCGCATCCCTGCACAGTTGGTCTCACCAGGGAGCATGGGACCTTCTCGAGGGCAGAATCCAAACCTCTCTTCCTCTCTTTCTTCTCTTTCCCTCTTTCTTTTGCCTAATTCTCCCTTGCCTCCTCCTAACCCAATTCAACCACTTAATTTGTCAACCTTTTAATCAGGTTACAGCCAGCTTAGACACCTGGGTAGGTAGCAGAGCGTCTGTTTGTAAAAAAAGAAATACTCTCTCAAATGGGAGGCCTCTGTTCCCGAATGAGTGAGGGAAGTGAGTGTACTGTCTTACTCGTAGGGGAGGGAAAGGGCAGGGAAATTGCGGTAGGAGCTGACGAAGGGACCTGATCGTGACAGGCCCTCAAGGCCATGCTGAAGAATGCAGATCTTTTCCAACAGACACCGGGCGCGACAAGATCAGGCATGTGTTCCATGAGCATATTCTCTAGGAACTAGAGAATTCGTTCCAGGAGCTAATCTTCTATTCCAACCCTCCCCATTCCCCCCTTAACACAAAGAAGTCCTCGGGGCCTGCCACTGAGACTGCATAAGCGGCCCTCCTGATTGGGCGGCTGCAGCGTGACCAGTGTCTGAGAGGAGGGGCGGGGCAGAGCACCAGACGCCCACCCTTCGCCACCACCCCACTCTCCTGCGCCAAAACATGTTCCCCAACCTGAGCTGGTTGGACTAGGTTGGGTGGGGACCGGAGGGCTCAGAGGATTAGCACATCGGTCCCGGCCTGAATGGGGCGCATTCCACAGTCAGTAAACAGGGTGTGGTGTGCATAGTCCCAGCCCAGCTCAGAGGAGCGGCGCGTGTGTTGCCCTCTAGGAGACCTTCTTGGTACTTCCTTAGAGCTCCTCTGTTCCTGTGTCCTCACTAGTTTCTGCTTGCGTTCTGCAGGTGACTCACCATTCCCGCAGCGTCTATCAGTCTGGAGGAAGAGATAAGGAGAGGAGTAAGGGGGAGATTCCACTGGGACTGGATGCTGGGCCCGGCCCCAGCCCCAGTGCTACCTTCTAAGAGCAGGGCTTCTGCAGTCACTTGCTATATTATTGCTCAGGGCAGGGGCAGCCTCGAAGTCAGTGGCCTGGGCTTCTGGAACAGCTGCGGAGGAAACCGGTGTCACTGGAAAGGAACCCCAAATTACTTCATTCCCCTTTATTTTGCTAAATAAAAAATAAATTCCAAAAAATTCTAAAAAAAAAAGCCTTAAAAATTCCAAAGGCAGAAAACGTTTTAGATCACTCATAATGTCTCTCCATAACAATAACAATTACTATCTCTTTCTTATGCCTTTCAAATACATATATTTTTAATTGATTTTGAGAGAGAAGGAGAAAGGGAGAGAGATAAAAAGAGAGAGAGGAAGGGAGAGAGAGAGACAAAGAGAGAAGGAGGGAGGGGGGAGAGAGAGAGAGACATCGATTTGTTGTTCCACTTATTTATGCATTCATTGGTTGACCTTTGTACATGCCCTGACCGGGAACTGAACCCACAACTTTGGCACATCGGGACAATGGTCCAACCAACTGAGCTACTCAGCCAAGGCAAGTGAATATTTTTCAAAAGTTGGCAAGAAAAGAAAATATATTTTCTGTATGTTATTAGAATAGCACTGTTTGGAGTTTTTGTATCCTGCCTTTTAGCTTATGAACATTTCCCTATTTCTGTCATTATTCTTGAACCATCTAATTTTAATGGCTGCATAACACCATATATGGTTGTATCACACCACCAGAAATAGGAACCTAGCATGAGATATCACAGCCACTTTCGAAGAAAAGACAGAATGGGCTGCTTGCTATGAGACCTGTGCGCCCTCCTCCGTTCCCTTAGGACTCAGCTCAGGTGTTGCAGCCCCCACGAAGCCTGTGGATCTCCAGCTCAGGCTATGCCAGTCCATGATGCTCCCTTGGCACCATAATGGCACTAACCACACTGTGTTAAACAGATTTCCTGGTATTTCACTCCCTCCCATCAGACCATAGGGTCTTCGAGACCTGGGCTCCAACTGAACAAGCTGTGACTCTCCAGGGTCCAGCTGGCACCTGGCCCTAGAAGATAATAAATGCCCTGCAAAGGAGCAGAGTGTAAGCAGCCTCCTCTTGTTAGGCATTTAGGCCAGCAATTTCAACCTTTTTCATCTCATAGTACATGAAACTAATTACTGAAATGCTGAGGCACGCCCAAAAAATATACTTTTGCCAATCTGACAGAAAAAAATAGGTATAATTTTGATTCATTTATGCCAGATGGCTATTGTGTTGGACATAGTCATTTTTTAAAAAAAATCTGACAATCTAAGGGATAAGAGGTCAGTGCCCCTGACTAGACGGTCAGGTAGCGCATGTTTGAAAACCCTTGCGGCACACCAGCGTTCCTCTTGCAGCTGCACTGTGGCCCACTGGTTGAAATTCGCTCGTTTGGACAATTTCTATTTTGTAAGAGCCTTCATGCTCTCAACTTCTCAGATTTTCTGTTGCGTGAGGGTGAAGGCAGAGGAAGCCCCCCGAACCTCGTTTGGGTAGTCTGGATTTGCTTGAACCCTCCTTTAAATAATGTTGGGATGACCTGTAGGTGGGCCTTTGTCTGTATCTAACTCATTCAGATGAAACAAGATGCACATGCTAGACTCAGACAAACCCCAGCCCTGCTGTGTGGTCACGTGGCCTTGTGTGTGCCGCTTGATGCTCGTCCCCATTTTCCTCCATATACAGTGGAGATAACAAAGAGATCTACTCTTTGCTGAGATGTTGTAAATGAGATGATGTAGGTCAAGTCCTAGCACACTGTAGCTAGTTTTTGTTACTGAATGAAATTTCTGGGCCCATGTTATAAAAGTAATGCCACATGACCATACTGCTTCCCAGAAACATGGAACAACTTATGTACATTACATGCGTACCGCATGTGGCACTTTTCACAGTGTCTTTTTCAGGAAAGAGTTTGGTCAGTTTATCATCATTGCCCAATCTGTTTTACAAAGGTTATGTGGGCCCTGGACAAACCTACCTTGAAATTCAGCAAAAGGTCATCTGCTCACAATCTAAGTGCCCGGCACAGAACCCCACCTCACTGTGACCCCTCCCTGGGGTTGCAGAGGACAGGCGTGGAGGGGAACGAAAGGTCACAGCGTTATGGCATGAGAGTGTCCATATAGAAAACAGAAGCCATTTTTCCACATGCCCTAAATGATGAAATAGGGGACTAAAGAGGCAAAGAATGGGCCCAAACAAGATTCTTCCTGTCTGCTTTTACCCTCATCCCCACCCATCGTACAATCATTCAAAGCAAGAGCACAACGGCTGCGTTATGATCAGCTTGCTGCAGAAGTGGCCCAGAGAGGTTAAACGTCTTGCCCCAGGTCACACAGCTAACCAGTGCCATTAACAGTGTCAAGACCACAAGGAATCCATGACTCACAGCCAATAAACCTTGTCTACAAGTACGAAACTCCATTTGTGTTTGTCCTCTTAACCCCATTCACAATGTCACCCGCAATGTCCGGGTGGATAATGACAGGGAGTGGGAGACAACACACATTTGCTAGGGGCTCTGCAAGCCAAAACCCATGACGTGTGCCCAAGTCAGCCGGTGGAAGAGACGGAATCATCTGGACGGTGCCGTTCAGCCGCGCTTCAGAAGGCCCCGTGGCCCAGCTGGGGTGCTAGGCCCTTCATGGAGGCTCCGCGCCCTCCTCTTCCCTACACCACACCCATCTCTCTCTCTGGTTATTTTTTCCTACATATAGAAATTCCCCAGAAACAGCCAGTTCCTTGGACATCTAATTTAATTAAAAAGGAAAGAGGGGAAAGGAGAAGTGTATAAAGCACTGCAGTAGACCGGAAGTCATTGTTATAACAGTTTTATTCAAGTTTGTGTGTGCTCTGGTGGCGAGACCAGGCTGAGATCGGCGTTACACTGTCATACGATAAGAGGTTTAGCCATTGAACCAAGCCTGCTTGGCATCCCTAGTCAACGATTTACAGTACCTTGGAAAAAAAAAAAGCCAAAGAGAAGAACCTGAAAAGTTTCCTTCAGGACTTTTCTATTTTTAAATATTGTCGACAAATTACAATAACTTATATCCCAAAGCAAAATGGGAATTCAAGGACACATGGACAGGACATTGGAGCAGGGAAGACCTAGGGATGAAAACTGGCAGCTAATTACAGAGGGGCAAAATGAACACGTGTGTGAACTTTCACATCACTGACACTCAAAGGCTCGAACAGGGAGGAAAATCCCAAAGCAAGCTTTTTTTGTGAACTAGATAAAACCCATCTCCAACTCCTTTCCTTTATCCTCTAGAAGATACCGAAACAGTCTTAGACTAAATTTTTGTGTAAGCACGTGAGCATGTATGCGTATGCGTGCATGTGTAGGATGGGTGATGAGGACAATTAGGGGAGAAAGTTGACAAGTTCATCAACTCCCTTCTTTGCTACAAGTGGGCACCAAGGGCATAAGGCTCCTCAACACAATGAAAAGGCAAAAGCCTGACTTCAAGTTCCCAACAAGGAGCTACAATAAGGCTTCCAAACTCGAAAGACTGCGAGAGATGTGGGTGGGAACTGAGGCAAAGAGCAGTAACAGGCCTCCTGGGGCTGGAAAGAGAGGATTGAGACCCATAGTCCTTCAGAGCTGCTGGGAGAGGAGCTACAGAACCGATACGTTCAACCCCTGTGTGGAACAAATCCCTGAACAGTTGGGGAAGCGGTGGAGGACAAAGCAGCCAGGGACAGAGAGGACGTCGGCCGTGCGCTGGGAGTTGCATGTCCTGCTGGGTGAGTCCAGTGACAGAGGCAGGTGGGTTAGCCACGGGACACACTTCTTCCTGGTCCGAGAGTCATCTCAAAGCTTAGGCAGACCTAAGCCAGGCCGATTTTATCCTGGGGCTTCTAAACAGTGGCCTAAAACGTGCTCAGAGGGAAATGACAGACAACTTTGGAGTCAAGCAGATCAGTAACACTGCTTCCTAGCTGTGTGACCTTGGGCACGTTGTATCATTATCTGAGCCTCAGTTTCCACATTCTCGGGTGGGGGACATGTGTTCCCTCCAAGAATTATTGTGAATGAAAGTAGTAACAATAATTAGTAATAATAAACCTCTAGGACAGTAACTCCCACATAGAGGAAATGTAATGGTTTCTTACCATTTCTTGTTAGGCCATGCGCCCAGGCCAAGAGAGACCCTGCCTCACTCTGATGGTGATGAAGGGAAGAGCCCCAGCCAGCATGGCCTCTGGGACTGGAGTAGAGACAAATGACGAGTGAAACAAAGACAAGACACGAAGGTAATGGCAGTGAAAGGGAGGTGACAGCTGACATTACGACTCCTCGCTGGGGCCAGGCACGTGGCGGTGGAACAGCCCCTCCCACTTCAGTCTCTGAAATCTGGGAGAACGAGTGCGATTTACTCACATCTCCTGGAGTTCAAAGATGTCCCAAAAAAGCTTAAGATGAGAATCTAAAAGGTCCTCTCTACTGTCATCACTTACCTTTCACCCTAAAACACGCACACACCTCTAAGTGGCCTCAACGTCGTGAGGAGGCTGAAAGGAAGCTAGAGGACTTCAAGGAAAAGTCACCCCGATCACAGGCTTAAAGATGAAAACTGTCCTAAGATGATTCCCTGTTGTAAGTAGACATGTCCCTTAAATGCAAATGATCCCAGAGAATGACCACCTCCTCACTCAGAACCTGTGGGCAAGAGCCATCAGACAAAAACACCTAAAACCTACTTCCCAATTCTGCCTGAGCACCACCCCCAGATCCAGGTGAGGGGCAGGCAGGGCCCAGGCTAGGGTGAGGCGAATGAAGGGCTCACCTTGGGTGAAAAACTTAAGGGGGCACCCAAAAGACTCAATCCTCAAGATAAATCATATTTCAATGTATTTTAAATAATTAAAATTAATGAAAAAAATCCACATTGAACACATTAGAATTTGAAATAAAGTCGGGATCTGTCAACGCAAGGTATCTGGGTGTGAAGTTGAGGAACACGGGCAACATATTTCTTCTGCCACTTGGTCCCGCACTTCAATAAATGCAGACAAGCAACACCATATCCCCTGGGCTCTTCGCAAAACCCATCTGACCTCTGGGTTCAGAATTCCCGGATGTTAGCCTCACGTGTGCTGGGAGAAAAAGGCTGTCTCTGAACTTCCGGAATTGTATTCTAGTTTCCGGCCCTGAGACACCTATCTAGTGGTTAGGTCCACACCTGCCAATCAGCCTAGCAAAACTAGGTTGTGTGTTTGCAGGGAGGATGAGTCAGACCAGTCAGGAGGGAAGACAGGTCCGGAGAAGGGCAAAACAAAGGTGTGGAAAAGCTCCTGGCTCTGGTAGCCCACTGGGCCCTTCTCTATTTATCCTCTATTTCTAGCTGCAGTTGTGAGCTCAAGACCCAAAGCAAGGCTTCAGCAGGGGGTGCAGGGAACCACAGACGGTAAGAATCAGGAAGGACCAGTCCTACTGGCTCCAGGTTAAGGAAGGGAGCCCAACCTTTGGAAGAACAAATGCCAGGGCTCCCTCAGAAGCCTGGAGAGGCCAGGGTGCTTCCAGGGCCCAAGACTGGAAATGGACAAAGGAGGGGGTGGGGCCTGTCAGTATCTCATCAAGATGAATGGAAAATACTCAGTCAACAGTCTGCGAAGTCTAGGAGACACTCACCTGGCCTGCTCAGCCAACCAGAAGCCCGGGGCGGGGTCAGGTTAATTAGGCACCTAAGCCCTGTTAATTACCCTTAATCAGCCAGGCCTCCAGTTTCTGCCTCTTGCCTTCCAGCACCTGCACCTGAGGTGGGGCGTGTGCAGGCAGCCAGGCCAGGAAAAAGCCAGGGACTGAGGGACCCCCACCCCCGCACCAGAAGTAGCAGTGGGTTTTCCTTTCTGAAGTGGATTTTTATTAATTCAAATCCCTGATCTAAGAGAACAATGAGGTGTCTGAAGGGAGAGAGGTGCATTTGGGAAGGTGTTCCTACAATAACTGTAGCTGAACAGGAAACCGTTCTCAGGACTGAAGCCAAGGAGAGAGGCCAGTGGTCTAGCAGGTTGACCCATATGAAATTGCTTTCTCTCTAGTGTTTTTGACCTACGACCTCCCCCCCGCAACCACCACACACATATACATGGTTTTCTCCACAAAGAGAAGCGATCTAGCAAGATAAGGCTGGACCAGAGACTCCAGGACCAGATATTTTAAAGTTAGAAGGGTTTCATGCCTTGGGGAGGAAAGGCATCGTCCTCAGTTCACAGTCGGGCTCAGAGGTCCACAGACGGGAAGAGACATTTGCAACGTCACACAACTCGTATGTGGGCAGCTCAGATTGCCACATTCCTGAATCAAAGGCACAGGCTTAATGGAAGGAAAAGGTCAGGTTCTGCATCCAGAGGGCCCCACCGGAAGGACAGTGAACCCCTGAGGCGCGCCACTGACAGCCATCCAGTCTTGAGCACCCGACACTCTGAGCTTTGTTAAAAGCGAGCTTGCAGAGTTAGGGATGCTCAGGTGTCTCCCTCCTTGTAGGGGGATGGGGGGAGGTCCGAATGTGGGGACTGTGGAGCAAGAGTGTTGACAAGAAGTCAGGCCTAGCTGCCATTGGGGTGCCTTGCCATGTCCCTGAGCAAGCGTGGTTTGAGGGAAAAGGGCTTTGTGAGGACATCCATACCATGACCTGTGTCTCAAGGGCCAGCAGACCCCTTCCCAGAGAGTCTTCCAGGAGTTGGCCGGATTCCAGTCTCTAAACAAATAAGACTCTGGGAATAAGACTCCAAGAAGTCAGAGACCCCAAACTGTCATTTCGATGCTGCTCAGCCACTTGCTCCTCTCTAAGACACTAGTGACAGGGATGATCCACCTGACAAGTTAAGTGGGGGGATTTGGAAGGCTGCTTATAAACCTCGGGTGCAGAAGAGCACGTGCCTGACCACGGTCCCTGTTAGTCCGCAAAGCCAACTCCCAATCACTCCTGCTCCAGAAGACACAGGAAGGCACGGCAGGCGAGTCCTCTAGAAGTAAAGGGCGTGAGAACCACTGTCAACTGCAGCAGTTCGTCCCAGTCCCACCTGCTGGGAGCCGCGTGCCTCAGTGACCTGCTGATACTCACTCTCACTACCCTTGTGAGGGAAGCAGCTTTTACAGGAAGGAAACCTGAGAGGGACGAAGAGACAAGCCCGAGGTCAGACAGCAAAAGCAGACCGGGGAACAGCGCCAGCTTGTTCAGGTCTCACAGCCTGGTGCCCGGCTCAGCCACCCACCCAAGCAGCTTTTTAATTTCTCTCCTTCACTTGAATCTTTGTCTTTAAGCATTTCCCCTTCTCTATCAGTAAAGACATCAAACGTAGAAGGAAAATGATGTAATTCTGTAAAGGCCAGCAGGAAAGGTTCGCACTGTTCCGAGTCACGCGAAGGTAAGATACCACAACTACATCACCATCGCCATCGCCATCAGCACTACCAGACCCTCAGGAGACTGAGGGATGCAAAGTTAAGGGCATCCACCAAAGCCTCTTAGAAACAACATATGAGGCTATCTGGGACATCTACCCAGCCCTAGATGTGGTTCGGATGCCCAAGGGGGTAAACAAAGGAGAATCCTACTTAGCATCAGTGGAAGGAGCTGGCAGATCCAAGGACAAAGGGCAGAGGGCAGGATCTGTTTCCTGTCGCTATTTTCCATGTAGCGAGCACCTGCCAAGAGCAAGGGAAAGTCTCTGAGGAAAGAGAAGAAAAGAGAAAAGGGAGGCCGCTATTGCCATTGCAGAGGCTCGATCCCCAGGTTCAAGGCCTGATCCTGACCATGACCACACAGGCAAGGGAACCTGAGTGGACAGAAAGCAACTCAAACCTGTTACTATACAGGATCCTTATCCCATCCCAGCCTTGCCCTACAGGGAGAGTGTGGCAGACAGGGGCCCACCAGAGAGAGATGGTACCTCCTTCATCTTCGCGGAAACTCACAGAAGCGTTTTCAGAATAAGCTTGCTTCTGCTTCTGGCAGGTGCCATTCTTCCCTTAGCAGAGATCCAGCCTTCCCCTCTTTCCCCTGGAGGGAGGCGTAAGAACTGGGTTCAACCTGTCACTCCATGGCAAGTGGCCGTCATTCGGTTTATGATACATCAGTTACACTACCACTTCCAAGAAAGGTGGCTACCTTTGATAAGAAGTAGAAATGAGCAAGAGAAAAACCCCTGCCTCGCACCACAGAGCACTGCCCAGAGCCAGCACGGTTTGGATTAAGTTGGAGCCTGAACCTCGCCAGAGAGCCGATTAGTGGTTTATAGATGTGTTAGTGGTTTAGAGACCGGGGAGGCGGAGAATCAAGGGGAAGGGCACAGGACAGACCATCCGTGTCCCTCTCCCCAGCAAGAACAAAGGATAACTTGGTTGGCTGGAACTGCTGACAGGATTTATATTTTATCCCTCCAAGCTAAGGAGAGGGGAATTGGGGCAAAAATGATGTCTTACTTGGAGGCTTCACTGAACAAACAGAAGAAGGGAGATGAGATACAATAACAGACCATGGGCCACGAAACCAACAGTGCCTCTCCGCTGAAGGCTGGGTCAGGCCCTTGAACCAAGTGCCAAATGGGCTCATAAAACAAGGAACTATTTGAAAACCAAGGTCACCCCTTGTGCCATCCCCAAGGCAGGATGTCTATCATAGTTGCAGAGAGAGAGCGAGCAGTGACCACATTTATCACTTGGACCTGCTTCCCCACTCTCCCCATTACAGCATTCAAGCCGCAAGAGCAGGTTGGTCTCCAGAGGAATATCCCATGAGAAAAGACAGCGGAGTAACATTAGGCGGGACTACTCCCCATCAAGTTGCCATTCCCACACAAAGACAACTGTTCACACTTGACACAGGAGGTCTCAGAGTAGGTGGAATAGTGAAGATACGTGTGAGAAAGCTCTAGAGGCAGCTCAACATTCAAGTTGAAACAAATTCCAGAAAAGTCAGGGTTGGCCACTGTTGTCCTTCCTACCCAGCTCGTGGTCCAGAGCCCAACGTACGGGGCCATCTGTGCATAGAGACAAGAGGCCGTGGTCAGGCTCCGCTTGGGACTTGTAGGTTGCTGTACGCCAGTGGCTCATGAAGCACCTTATAGATGTCACTGCCTCACTACACCCATTTATGGAAGGTACTACTAACGGCTCCGTTTTACTTCAAGGGATTATAGAGTAGATGGCTTGGCTGAGAAGGAATACCCCCGCCCATTCCAATTCCCAGTGTCCAGGACCCTTATCCCCAGTCCCATATGCTGTTCTGGTACCATGAAGAGATGTCTACCAACCAAATATAGAACCTGAAGTCCACTATTTCCGGGGACTGGAGGAAAGGTCAAGGGGAGGAAAGAACATACAAAGATCAGCCAACAAAAGGGACAAACAGAGGAACTTTGTCTCTGGCATCCCAAGAAACTTAATCATGGGACGAGCATATATTTGTATCAGAACTTGGTCTGACCACGTCTGGACTCCAAGTAGGAGAGATGGGTGCCGTCAACAGGTGCTGGTTTCTTTTTGAGTTTTTCCAAAAGGAACAAGGACGGACAGACTCTGTTACCCCCTTTTCTGCAACCCGACTGTATTTTCCTACCCCACCCCCTACTCCCGCCAAGGCAGCTCCCACGGCCACTCAGCGGTAGGCTCAAATAAGCAAGTGGGGCGGCTGGAAGTGCAGGTAGGCAGTACTAGGCCCATCAGCTCCCAGGCCCCGCGCCGGGGCGCCTTGCCTTCCGCCCTCCAGCTGGCACGTAAGGGCTTGGGACACAGAAAAGCTCATATCTCACATCGAACAAGATTCTGATTCATGGGAGTGAGGGAAGAATGTAGCAGAGGAACGAAATCAGTCACAGAACATCCAACACTGGTGTGTTTGGGAAGGCTGAACTCAGGGCTAACTGAGGGACCCCAGGACAGGCTCTGGGCATACCCAGGGGGCTGAGGAGAGGGAGCAGCAGATTTGGCTGGGTGACGCTGCGGGATCACCCTAAAGGCGAGTAAGACTGTGGAGGATGGGGGACGTGCATACACCCCTCCCTCCCCTACACAGCCAGAGCTGATAGCCACAGCCCCTCCAGCGGACATGGGTCTGCAGGGCCTGAGACCCTCTGAAGGGGCCCTGCTTCCATCCCTTCCATCTTCAAAGTGCATTTTCAGTGCAAGAAGTAGGACTGGATCCCAGGGGGTCCAACTCTGAGAAAGGGCTGTGCCAGCCAGCTCCCCCCATCTCCTCCTGCTCCCCCCAGCCCACCCCCGATGCTTTTCACGCTAAGACCAGAATTCTTGCTGGATCTCGTAAGAGGCAGGCCTGTGTGTGTTCAGTTCAGCCCGACACAGTGGCACAGTGCTGTCCTGGCTCTGGCCCTCTGCGTCCAGGTCCAGGAGCGTCCGCTCGGCGGGGGGCAGCGGCCCCGCCTGGAACGGGAGCAGGGCCGGCAGCCCGGGCCGCTCCTCCACAGTGCTGCTGCTGCTGGCCAAGCAGGAGTCCAGGTTACTGGGGGTCTCTGTGCTGGAGCTGTTAGCTGGGGAGGTGCTGCGGGCATGGCTGGGGGACACAAACCACCAAGGGTCCAGCCGCTGCCGGTTGGCAGAGGGACGTGGCCGAGGCAGAAACTCCAGGGTCTTGGGTCTCTCCAAGGTCGAGTTCTGCTGTGTGTTCCAGCGCCTCGGGGTCGGGGGAAAGACGACATTGGGGTCAGGGAGACGGGGGAATTCACCTGGATCTCGGCTGGGGCTGGGGGTTTTCAACACTCCTGGTCAAAAAGACAAAGGGAGAGGCATCGGATGAGGGCACCTTGTTTCTGGGCCAGGTATACACTGCTCCATCCCCACCTCGCCACAGCCCTACTCGCTTGGGATAACATGAACCACCAGTGTTTAATGAGCACCTACTATGTACCATGCAGTATGTTGGGAGGCACTGGAGATATTATACAACAGTGAACTAGAAGGCCATGGTCACTACATCTGATAATAATAGTGGGGCCCATGGGGGTTGTATCTGTAATCCAATTACTCAGGGCAGATGTTGGCAAAGTACAACTCATACGCCAGCCACCTGTGTTTGTAAATGTAGTTTATTGGAGCACAGCCACACCTACTGCCTCCTTTCCCACTACAGCAGCAGAGCGCAGCAGTTACAACAGAAACTGTCTGACCCACAGAGCCTAAAATATTTACTGTCTGGCCCTTTTCCAAAAATGTTTGCTGATCCATCACTTAAGGAAATGTCTGTTCATTCATAGCTCATCCCCTTAATAAACATGTGATGGGAACAAAGGTAGGTATCAGAAATCTGAAAAAGATGAGTGATACAGGGGTCTCTATCTCCAAAGAGGTCACATATTTGTGTTTAACCAAAAAAAAAAGGAATCAAAAGAGGGGAGGGACAGCTGAATGGTCAAATTCTATGATCATTTATAGGCAAATTTCGCTGAAAGGGTATTGCCAACCCGTCTCCTACTGGATTAGAAGCGGTTCCCAAGTCAGACCCAGGTCTTCTAAGGAGGAAGGGACAGTGATGGAAAAGAGCTAGGATGGGCGTATGCAGCATGTCCAGGTGTCACAGGTGTCACATGGAGAAGGCTGGCGTATGCGCAAACACAGCAATTTACCAGAATATACCTCCACTTCCAAAGAGTCAGGCATGAGTAAGGGGTGAGTGATGAAGGCCATGAGGCAAGGGCGGAAGTTTGCCCTGTGGGTGTGCCTGTACTAATGCTATAATGACAGGCAAGAGCACAGCTACATGGCAAAAAATACCCCTCCTAGGTTCAGGGCGGGATTCTTTCCAGTCACTTCAGCCTCTTCTGCCGGAACACGCAGAGCTAGACTCCTGCCCTTCCTGTACTGGCCCTCCGCACCCAGGGCCAGAAGCACTGCCCTGTGCACTCCAAGGCCCAGGGCCTGAACACTCACAGGAGTCTCTACTCTGATCCTTCCTAACACCTGCCTGTCGTCTTTTGCTCCTCAGGGAAGACCCCCTGAGGCATAGGACAGGGAGAAGCTGGCCCCCTCCTCCACCCCAGATTGCCCTGTTTTGATTGGCTGAGTCAGAGAAGGACCGGAGTTCTCTTTAACATCTCTACTCCTGGGGGAGGCACAAAGGCAGGAAAGGGGAAAGGGGAGGAGGGCAGGACTCACCTGCTCCAGGGCTGGGGCTCAACCCATTGCTAGAAGGGCTCCTGCTGGCTACGAGGACCGCGGGCTTGAGGGCCCCATCCGAAGGAGTCCGCCGGTGACCACTGGGCTGTGCGGGGGCCGTCAGGGTGACATGGGTGGGAGTCAGGGATTGGTTAGGGTCCCGTTTGAAGCGCTCCACTCGGACATTGACCAAGGGGTTGTGGGTGCAGGGGGTCAGGGCTGGGGCCTCCACTGGGCTGACAGGCATCTCGTAGACCACAATCTCGTCACTGTCTGAACGTAGCAGGGAGCGGGTGGAGTTGCACTCGGAGATGGAGGAGAGAGACAGCAGTGTTAGGGAGGCGGAGGGGTCTCCAAGCAACAGCATGGGCTCTTCCTTCTTGAAGAGCTTCCGGGATGGGGGGCTGGTGCTCCGACGAGGACGGCTGGCCCTCTGGAAAAGACCTTCACGCCTCTTCTTCTCCTCCCGGGCTGGTGGCTCAGGCTCCTCCGGGAGAGGCAGCTGGCACTTGCCAGCTTCCAGCAGGTCAAAGCCTAGGCCTGTGGCTGCGAGGACAGCCCCACAGCCGAGCAGAGCTACCTCACAGCGGCGGTGGTGGGTGCCACCCCGCTTGAGGCTGTTGGTTGGCGTCAGCTGAGGGGTACTAGTGGCTGAGTTGACTGGGGTGGGCTCCTCGTGGGCTCCGTCACTGGAGGGGCCATCCCCATCTTCTCCACGAGGGAATGGGATACAGAGGTAGGACTGGTTGGGCGAATGCTGTAGACGATTCTCCCCACTCCCTGGGCCTTCGCTGTCCTCATCCTCTGTAAAGATGAGAGGAGCAGATGGGAAATAGGAAATGGGAATGCAGCAGCAAGAATAAGATTCTGGTCCTTCCCAGACCCAGGCCTCTGGCCTAGTTTTAGGGACATCAAGTCTGATTGGCGGGACAAGGGACTGGGCACTGGACCAACAGGGCTTTACCCCCCAACAGTCAACTGCGACCAACAAGAAATCATTCTCCCTTCCAGAGCCTGCTTCTCTATTTGCAGACAGGGGATTGCTGATTTGCTACTTCTTTCACAGGGACCCTTGACACAAGAAACACAATGAGTTTCTTAGAACATTGGCTAGAACAGAAACATCCCTGATTTTTTTTTTTTTTTGCACCTAAGATAAATAAGATAAATAAGATGCCTAAGATAAATAAGAGGACTACCGGAGAGAGAGCCTGGGGAAGACCTCAGCCATTCAGCAGTCAGGGGCAACATTACAAAGCTTCCTTAAGAGGAAGACTGTGGCATCATCTACCGCCATTTCTTGTTTTATGGGCTCCCTACACTAAAATGCCAGGAAACAGACCCAGCAAAGGGAAGTACCTGATTCAAGGCCTCACCCTTCTGCACTGCCCTAAGGAAACTATAACTGGCCCCTTGGGATAGAAAGTCAAGGGCAGGCTCCACGGCAGCAGTAGTGATTTGAGAAGATTGAATGAAATGGGAATAAGGTAGGGGGTGAAAATCTGAGTGAAAGAGGAGACCCCTATGAAGTGATATGAGGGCCCTAAGCAGTCTGAGAAGCTTGGCCAAGAACTCCCCGAGAGAACAGGGAGAGAGTCAAGACAAGGGCAATGCTTACCCATCTCCATAAGGCTGGTGAACCCTGGCAGGGCCGAGCTGCTCCTCGGGCCCTTCCCCAGGTTGGGGGCACTGGACGACCACTGTTTGTATCCATCTACCAGGGACTTGAGGCTAAATTACGGGAAATGAGGAAACTGTTAATACTGGCTGCTTCCCTTACTCTGCCCTGAGTTTTGTGAACCCGTGGAAATGTGTCTACCTTAATTACAGCAAAACCCAAGAGCCTGGGGTGCAGGCAACAAACCTTACTGAGCCCACCTGCCTCATTAACAAAAGTGCACATGCTGCAGAGAGAGAAAAGCAGTGGCATGACCCACCCCCTTCACATGCTGCTGCAGGCTGTGGAAGGGTCTGACGGGCAGGCCGGGGAGAGGGCGGAAAGGATAAGGAGTGCACAGCACCGGCCGGGGTCTCGCCTGGGCCCCTGGTAAGGGACGCTGAACACAACACACTGGTGGCATTAGAAGCACTGCAATGCAGAGACTTGCGATGCAAGCCAAGCCCTGGGCCGATGAGCTAGCAGAGATGTGCCAGGTCACTCCACTGACATCGTTGCTCAATTTCTCCTTCCAAGCTTATGGCATGCTTCGGCAGCTTTCGAAAACCAAAACCAACCAGCAACGCTGCACCAGCCCAGTGCACTTTGGGACAGACCTATGTAGGGAGCACGTACTGCTGCATTTGAGCCCTCGGTTTGTCTGGGACCAGGGAGCAAAAGGACAGGAGCTCACTTTCAAATCCCTGTGATCAGCTCACACTAGCAAGTTAGTAACTCCTGGGCACAGACTGGGAAGCACTGTAACCTGAGGGAGTAAAGGACCCAGAAGCACTGGCCTTTTCCCTTGAGGACAATGAGAGGAAGGACAGGAATCTATGCTATGGTTGCCTTAGAGATACCAGGATTATAACCAGAGGCAGCTCTGATTTTAGGGCTGGAAGGAGCCATTCACTTAAAGTCTACTCTTCCCAGCCTATCTTGAGGGAGAGGGAAGGACCCACTTTTTCCATGGCTTCAGATATCTGTTTCAAGTGCTATCACAAATATCAATGAATTAAAATACATTCCAGCCTCCACTAGTGTGAACCAAAATACACAGCCAGAGATAAGCTTGCTGTTAACCACCCAGCCTGAGCCTTCTAACTGGTAATCTTTTAACATTGTCTCCAGCTCTGGGTCCGAGGAAATCCAGATTAGTAAAGTCAGAGCCAGTACTAGAGACCAAAGGATAAAGAGACAAGCACTGTCTCCCTAAAACTAAGGGTACCAGAACCCCAACAACAGGAGGGGTCAGGAAAGTGAAGAACAAGGTAAAGTCAGACCAACCAACACAGGAATTTTCCCAAGGTGCACAATGGTACTGCTTTAAAAAAAAACAACAAAAAAACCAACAACAACAACAACAACAAAAAAAACCTGTTAGCACAGCCTGGCAATAATGAGGCTTGAGTCTACGAGGTGTGCCATGAGAACAAGGAAATGGAGGGGGAATTATTGCCAATACATTTGAAGGGGTGAAAATTAGACTCACCCCAAGTGGAAATGTGGAGATTCTGATGGGGTACTTAAACCATTAGCTTTCTCACGTCTCTGAGGGGATCTTCAATGAATAAAAAGAATCAGTAGTGGGCAGCAGCGGGTACCTCCAGCTCAGCCTCTCCCACACGAGACCCCTCGAGGCTGCACTCGAACCACGTGATCAGCCGCCCTCCCCTGGCCCAGTCAGCAAAGCTCACACCATGAAGGAATCTTAACCAGAAGGGCCCGCTGGGGCTGCTGCAGACCAGACAGGGCCTCCCGGTCTGTGGGACAAAAGTCCCCGGGCAGCCACCGCATAGTTCCTGGGGCCTGTGAACTCACAGATACCCGGCCTGTCCACACACAACCATGTGCTTCCTACAAATACCAACTTTTTTGTTTTTAAAGTATGAAGAGCCAAATTCACTTAACATTACGAAGTTCAATATAGCTCTACATCATCACATATTTTCTTTAGCCAACAGGGACCAAATTTAGAAATATTGTCATATAGAGGTTCTCAAAAATGCCTGACATTTAAGAGGTCTTTTGCTCGAGATTGGGTGGAATATATTTTCTTCCTTCAAGAGGAATTAAGAATCATGAAAAATGATGTCACATATTTTGAACTGCTTTAAACGTTTGGAGGGCAAATCTATGTAAAGAGGAAGACGCTTCCAAAGTTAATATTTTATAATGCAAAAGAAGCAATTTGATAGCAAGACCAAAAACAAAAAACAAAAAAAACCCCAAACCTTTAAATGAAGCTGAACCACAGAAACTACTGGGATCCATAGCCACCCTAGCAAGTCCTCTGTGTAATCACACAATGGTCAGAAATATGGACTGAGAGTGACTGAGTTTCTTGAGCCCCGGCTCACCCCTGCTGCACCCGAGGGCTCCTGCAGGACCTGGCACAGCAGTGCACCTCGCCATCCCCAGAGGGCTCGATCACTGAAGTCTTACATAGCTGAGGTAGTTGTCCTACCTATCTAAATTTTCTGTTCCAAGGTATCTAGTGATTTCCAAAGCCTGGCTTCAAACAGTCAATCCTTTAGGAACCAAACAGTTATCCTCACCTCCAGCTCACATCTGACATAGAGAAACAGATTTCGGACATGAAGTCTTAGTATTCAGAGGAATACCAAGGCTCATTATAGGTTCAGGGCACCCATAAGTTCAACTCAGAAGCTCTCTGGAAAGACACTAGAAAAGAGTAGGATTCTACCTATATTTACACAAGGAAAAGTGAAAAAACATGGTTCAGATTTTAACATGAAGAAGTATACACCATTATGTTTGTTCTTCAGGTAGGAACTAGAATTGCATTAGAAACATGGAAGAAGCCTAGCAAATATTTACAATGCTTACTATGAGCCAGCTAATCTGGTGGAGCCAGGATTTGAACCCAGGCAGCCTGGGGTCAGCATCCAAGCTCTTCACTACTATACTGCAAATGACTGGCCTCTGAAGGACAAAGACCAGGAGAATTTGAGTCCTAGGCTACCAGCCCACAGGGCAAACACAAGCACATCTAAGGCACCAAGATGCGCTCTGTGCTTTGCCCAGGGGGGCGCTCACGCCTGTCAGTGTGGCTATGGGGTGGGGCCTAAAAGAAGTTCCCATCGTCCTGGAGTTCTGTCCAACTGCTCCACCAGGCCTGGGCTATTCTGCCTGCCCCAGCTTCAGCATGAGCTTCCAGTCAAGAGAGGCCCACAATCCGCTCTTCCTTCTCTTTCCTTTTAGCACATGTTTTCAGGAGGAAGAGCCACATATAAGTACAATATTCAGACAGAACACTGGACATCTGCTTCATGCTTAGGGTACTTGCTACTCTGAGGAGAATGCATCCAGGGGTTGGTAAACTCACTCATGGGCTAAATCCTGCCCACTACCCGTTTTTCATGTGCATCTCATCCGTGGTCTGAGGCTGCCTCTGCACCACTACAGTGAAGCTGAGTAGGCTCACAAATCCTAAAATATTGATCTAGCTCTTTATGGATAAAGCATGCCTATCCCGGTCCTAGGAGGTTCCAGGGGAAAAGGAGATGGGCAAAGGTTGTAAAGATCCAGAAGCTTACAATTTCTCAGAAAGTGAAACACACAACACAGAAAAAGGTATTTTGCATCATAGTTTTAGAAGCGCGCCCTGTCGTTAATGAGATCTTCCCTTCGTCTGGCTCTTACCCTTCGTCTCCTGAGGCAAGCTCCTTCTGACCAAGTGTGCCTGGTCCCCACGTACGTCCCTTCTTCTTGCAAGCCCTCTTCTCCTCCTCCTCCCCTTCCTCCTTTGGGACGACTGAGCTCCGGCCCCAGGTTTTGCTGCTTTCACCTGGTGTCACTGTAATAACAAAGGTTAGATGGGATCTGGAAACAGACAGACAGCACTCCCCGCTGTAACTACCCTGCAAACTACCCAACCAGACACAGACACACACACATACACACACAGCTCCTGGGAAGAAGTTAGACTTCTCCAAAAACCCTGTGCCCAAGAGGAGCCTTTCAGGAGAGTAATGGAGTTCTCAGCCACCAATCATTTAGTGTTCTCCAAGCACCAAACATGGGAACACTTCCTAGCTTCTCATAAATCTGATGTAAAGCTGGAGCTCGGGCCAGCCAGAGCTCAGAGTTCCAAACAGAGTGGATTTAAGGAATTTGTTCTGTTGGGTGGAACTGGATTGTGAGGTGGGTGGGGGAGCGGGTAGGTGAGAGAGGGAAAAAGATAAGGAATAAGGAAGATGTGGAAGTGCAGAAATTTTGGTAAGAAAAGTGTTGGAAAGGAAGGAAATGAGGGTTTCAAGGCTCCTGAGAAGGAAGTCGGGAGTAGGAGGGCGGGGGAAGGAACAGGTCTAGAGAAATGTAAGAGATTAACAGGGAAAGGACATTCTTCTGAAATTGGTACCTTAGAGCATGGCTGACACCCAAACGCTTCAGAGACTTGGCTTGTATCATAAGTGAACGAAGTGAGTCAGTTACCAAAAAATAAGGAGTTGGAGGAACTGAGGCAAAATACGGAGTATAAGGAAGCAGCCATGAGTTCCAGCCAACTGTGGCCACATGCAAAGGGGAACCCGCTGATTTGATTTGATTTTTCAAGGAAAGCCAGAAATCCAGGATTTTTTAAGTGAAATCTCTCTAGCTTTAAATTAAGGAAACAAACTCATTCATAAACATACACACATGTGTGTACAAGTATGTGTTTGTGTATGTATAAATCCTTTTTAATAAATACTTCTGTAAAAATAATTTGACCTATCGTAAAACACTTGGCAAGTTTTCTTAGGACCTACACTTTAAAAACACCCTTCCCTGGGAAGCATAAACAAGGGAAAAACAATGATGTCCCAGATATGGCAGGGCACACAGGGTATCCAGGCTACAGTACCAACCTGTACCTACATCGCACACCAGTTCTAAATTGCTTTGTACCCACAATACCCACCAACCCCTTTGCTGGTATCTGACTAAGAGTAAGAGGTAGAGGAGGCAGCAGTAAAGCTAATGGAGGGAGACAAGGGGGAGGGCTAAGGTTTGCGTACATATGTGCATGTATATACACATTGTCGAGGAGAGGTGGCAGAAGTTATGGATGGTGCAAGCCTGGACCAGTCGGTGGCTGGACAGAGTAGGGGACAGGTGCCCCTGGTGTGTTCTGGCCCCCACTAATTTGGGAAGCAGTCTCACACTGGATGGCTCGAAGGCGAGGAATGATGGTGGGGCTTGCAGGAGGACTGGAGCGACTGTTGATGAGACTCTTCCTTTTGTCCATGGTCGGGGAGGCCTGGACCGTGAACTTGTGCTGGAAATCTGCTCGGGGAAAGACAGACACATGCATTTGCGTTAGAATTTTCCCACAATAAAATTCCTCTGAGAAAACTGACATTTCCTGGCAGGCTGGAGGGACAGGCCCCCGTTTCCTGAGAAACTCCTTGTTCACCTGGGAAATGTTCTCTTTCAGAATCATCTCTTTTCCCTAAAGGATGGCAAGATGAACATACAAGAATGAAAATTCTTTATCCAAGTAAAAGTCATTAGAGAGTTTTCATAAATTTATACAGGCGTAGCAATTACATATTTAGAATAGTTTCTTTTAGACGATGAGAGTTGTTGATTATTCTAGGAAATCTAACTTTAAATCCTCTGTTTCACATATTCTATTAGTAGATACCCCCTCTTCTCAGGAACCAAAGCAGATGGTTTAATGCTTCTCATTAAGTGCAGGGAGAGCAGGATACTAAGAACTAATCCTTGGTGGGTACCTAAGGAGGTAAGGAAGTAAGGGACATGGGACCCATGGTCCAAATTCTGATGCATTCCAAAGGCAGTTGTGGCGTGGCCCAAGCAATGTAAAACTTACAGCTCTGAATGTCTGAGTATCATTCTCCTCATCTATCAAAGAGGTACAATAATTACAGCTGCATGTTGACACCTAAGTCTGTGATCTCCCTGAAGATGGGAACTATTACTTCTCCGGCATGCAGCAGTATGCTGGCACATGCTGGATGCTCAAAAGGTGCTTAGAGACTCTGTGTCGCCTGAAAAGAAAAAAGAATGTGCAACAAGGAAACCAGTAAATGGGTCCCATGAACACATTCACCAACTTTCACTAAATGAATTCCTTTGTCTGTACTTAAGCCACCATCCTTGTGCTTAAAATCATCCACTACTGCTCCTATTGTGCCATTTTCCCTTCATACTTTTTTTTTAAATTTTTAAAAATTGATTTTAGAGAGACAGAGGGGAAAGGAGAGAAACATCGATTTGTTGTTCCACTTATTGAGATGCATTCACTGGTTGATTCTTATATGTGCCCTGACCAGGGATCGAACCTGCAACCTTGACATATCGGGATGATGCTCTAACCCAACAGTCCCCAACCTTTTTGGCACCAGGGACTGGTTTCATGGAAGACAATTTTTTCACAGACTGGGGTTGAGGGGATGGTTTCAGGATGACTCAAGTGCATTACATTCAAGCTCACCTCCTGCTGTGTGGCCCAGTTCCTAACAGGCACGGTCTGTGGCCAGGGGGTTAGGGACCTCTGCTCTAACCAGCTGAGCTACCTGGCCAGGGATGGTTCCTTAACTTGTACTAAGCTTGCTTCCAGGGACCTTAAGGGCTTATAATACAGTGAACTTTTTTTAATCTACGCACACACTTAAGCACCCATCTCCTTCCATGGGTACACTGTACCCTCTGAGATTCTAATTCTTTTTTTCATATTTTCAAGTTTCACATTTTCTTGCAGTTTCCCAAAGGTGTGCATACCACAAATGTACTTGTATTCAGCCGACATATGTCTGAAAGGGTACATGTGAATCACATCCTTATACATTAATCCTTCTTGAGTTATTTTGCAGAGACAAGAGTTTTCTTGCCTCACGCATTGGCTGTCTGGAATTTCTGTCCCCCCAATCACATGCTTCCTTCTCCAGCTGTGCCTAGTGAGTGCCCAGGCTTTTTGCAGCCTGCACGTCCCACGCTTGCCTGTCAGGTCCATCACCAGTTTGTCTTGCCTTCATATTCTGCATTTAGCCTCAAAAAGTGCCCTGGAATGGGGTGGCTTTTACCGGTTTCCTGTTGAAACTCAGGGTCCCGTGTTTCCAAGCTCAGCCTCTGGCTCCCAGCCCCCACCACCACGGGTCCTGTCCTGTTCCCGCTTCCCAGCAGCCCCTGGCCACTGACCGGAAGGGAGGCTGATGCGGTTTCCATCCTTGAGCTTCAGCCGGCTCTTCCGGAACTTGCCCTTGCGTTTCTTCACCCGGGGCTTCTCCTGGCACAGCTGGTGGATAATGATGTTGAGCTCCCGTTCCAGGATGTCTATCTCCCGCTCGGCCAGCTCCTGCTCCCGGCGCCGAAGCAGCTCCTCCTGAGTCTTCTGCTGCAGCGCAGCCCGCGTCAGTTCCTCCTCCCAGGTGCGGAGCTCCTGTGGGGACAGGGCCATCAGTCAGGCCTGGGGTGAGGCCCGGGAGACACGCCCCGACTCCGGCCACTGAGCCCTGCAGGGCTGGTGCTCATGGCAACCTGGAGAGCGCTCCCACGGTGCCCGTACATCAAGTCCCCCAAGGAGATGGCCGCACAATAGTTAGCTGGTAAATGAACCTCTGACCACGTGGGTGGCGTGGGAAAGGAAGGCTCAGAACAGCCACACTGAGGGTACAGCTCCAGTAGCCACAGGCCAAGCCCCAGACTGATAGTTCCCAGGGGCTCCTTGATTACTCATTAAAATCAACTGTGACTTGGGAAAATAATGGGGGTTTGGGTAGAAAATATAACATGTACTTAAATTTTACAGACTTGGTTCTATTTTAATTTTTTTCCATCATACAAAAACATTTTTTTTAAACCAGAATCAACTTAACATGATCTAACTTAAAATGTACCCGCTGTTAACGAATCACGCTCCAGGCATCACCTAAAAGATTCAAATAAAAGTAAACAGACTTCCAGCATGGCTGTTCAAAAGGTACGTGATGTTCACTGGGTGAGTGAATCCACTGAGGCCTGTGCTCAGAGCTCTCACCTTATCTTAAAGCACAACCATTTGCTCTGGAAAGATCATGACAGCGCAGCAAGGAGAAGAAACATTTCCTGACGTTTTCGCCAGGCACTTGCTCTAGAACCACTGCCACATCAGGTGGGCAGAACCTCTCCCCTGCCTCCCTTTTTGCCTTCTGCGTGACGTTATCAAAGAACGCAGCACGGAGTCCTGGAAAGAGGTGGGAGCTATGGAATCAGAAAGTAGAGAAAACAGGAAAGAGAGCAAAGCATGTGGATAAAATTTTTAAATATGAAATCTAAACTGTGAACATTGGGGACTCCAGGCCTAGAACTGAAGTGGGGTGGGAACAAGGGAAAATTTAAGCTTTCATGTCAATTACCTGAAGGAGCCATGTCTAAAAAAAAGTGGGAAGTGTCTTCAATAACGAAGCCAGAGCGATGCTTCTGTGGTCGAAACTTAAAATTCTCAGTGACATGCTCCACTATAAGAAGTCATTCTGAACTAAAACAAAATACTGTAGATAAGGAACGTAGAGCTATTAAAATAAAAGTATGTGAGCACATATTGAGGAAGTTGAGTAGCAGGTAGAGAGCAGAAGAGAGAACAACTATGGGAATAAAATATTCTGATGGTAGGAGCTTTTCATCTGACTTGTCCTGCATTCCCAAGAGAATATCAAAATAACCATAAAAGTAACAGAAAGAAGAAGCATGAGAAGATTAGCACCTAGAAAACTGGTACCAGGGAAGTGCTCAGTAGCTGCTGAATAACTGCTGAGACAATGAATGAATGAGTGGAGAAAGAAGGAGGAGATAGAAGACAATTTTATAAATGCAATCCTTCTTTATGGGAACATAGATTCATCCTAAGTATCTACGAGATGAGCTGGAACTTTTGAGCTTCTCCTTTGATGAACTAAACTCCAAGGAGATTAATTGTGCACCTTCCAAATCCTTGTCTTCCCTGTCCTACTACTTTGTTTTCACTATAAGGAAAACAAAAACACATGGACGATTCAGAAACTTTATTACTGATTGGTTGATGCACCTGTTAAATGGGAAAGCTGAACAGTTCAAACTAATATCAGCCGTCCTAAATCCCCTTTCCTTCATGCTCCTGTCTACGGGATGGTTTGAGTCTAAGCCCTTTCCTTTAAGGGAACTCAAACCCCAGTCCAGAGACCAATCCATGGTCACAACGCCTAGAAGCAGTAGGTTGAGCCAACGTGAAGAATAAGCTGAATCATTTTACCAAGCACTTACCTATGGCACCATATACCTAGAAGACCCCCAAACATGGTAAATCCCCTTCTTGTGAAACCCCCATTTAGGGATCAACTTTACAGTATGCAGGTCACATCTTCCACATACAACAACGTAAGAGGGATCCTTCCAGAGAGAGAGCTCATTACTCATCTCACCCGCACTTGCCCAACTCCAAGACTTATAACGAGAGGCGTCACAGCATCATGGCTAAGAGCGGGGACTCTGGAACAAAGTGCCTGAATTGTGGCCTCGGGCAATTGAATATGGGCCTCATCTGTGATATGGGGTTAACAGCACTGACATCACAGGGTTGTATTACACAAGATAATTACTACCTTATTATATATAAAATTATGTAAGAATTCATATAAATGATTTATAACAGACCACGGCACACAGTACATGCTCTGCAAGTGTTAGCTCTTAGGAGAATGAGTTTGACTTTTCCTAATAACTACTTATTGACAAAAGCCAACTTTCCTTTTTCTTACTGGCTGGTATCCTCATAATTTCATCAATCAAAAGAAATAACCGAGAGTCAGTGATTCAGCAATCTAAAAAAAAGGCCGGCAACTCTGCAGTTCTTCCAGCTGGAATAGCATTCGCACTAGGAACAGTCTCTTTTAATCATTCTGCTCAATGGCCAGGGCAGGTCTACCCCCTCTCTCCCTGGACCCCTCAGTAGTTGCCATGAGCTCACTCCATTCCCCTGCAGAATGCCTGTTGACTCGTCAAACAGTACCAAGTTTAGGACTGCTATGTTGAACACTTGTCTTTTTAAGTCAGCTCCAGCAATGATATTTAAGTCATTTTTTTAGGGAAACAGGAATGATACTGGAAAGAGGATGGTTTTGGAATCAGAAGACCCAGGCTGAAGATTCTGTTTCCCCACCTACCAGATAAGTCACTGATCCTCAGCTTTGAGATGAAAACGGTAAGAACACCTGCCCTACATGTTGGTGGCAGGGCCATAAGACTCCTGGATAAAATGCATGAAAAGGTCATATCAAACCTTTCAAGTGAGAGAACTGGGAAGTCATAAAGACATGTATAATTTTAGTTACTATTATTCTCATAGTGCTTCCTAGGTTCCCATGGTGGGGAGTGATAACGGAAAAAGAAATGAGCCAAGCCTATACAGAGGCATCCGTCCTGCCCCGAGCTGTAGCCCTGAGATTGAGCCCTGCCTCTGCAGGGCAACTGCTTTGATTAGCTTCCCCTGACGGGACACTCACTGAGGGCTTAGAGAGGGGCCGTTTAAGGAATGGCTGCCAAAACAAGAAGATGGATCTCTACTTGGTTCAGTCTCTGAACTCCCCAGCTGGTTTGGGCTTTCAGCCCTTTTCATAAAAATAGAGAAAATGTCAAACATTTTCAGACCCTTGGTATTTTTAGCCCATATGCTATTTCTGATTCTGATACCAAAAGACACTGGCAAGACGCTCTGATAAATGTTGTCAATGTTGAAGTATCTTTGTATCAGGCTAACCTCCACGAGTGTATTGCAAAACCAAGAAACCTTTCTAGAATCATTTTGTATTTTCTGCTGCCAAGGTGAGATGCCACACGGGTACCTGCGCAGTGGTTCTCTCGCTTTGGCTGGGACAATGATGATGTGCTCCAGGAGTGCTTTGGACTCACAACTCCCCCTCCTTATTCCTGCCACATCCCAAAAAGAAAGAAAAAAGTCTATACCATTTCAGGTCACACTTGAGGCCTAGAGAATTCTTTCCACGCAAAGCTGGGAAGGAAAGAGCTGCCCTGTTATCACAAACCAAGCAGGAAGGTGGTCGCGCCAGGATCTGTCCGGAGGCCCCAGTAGAGAAGAGTCACTGGTTCAATGCATGCCTTTACCTTTTTTTCTTACCTTTTCTTTGGCCCTGAGTTGGTCAAACATCTCCTGAATCTCATGTTTCCAGTCGTCCTGCAGGCAGTGGAAGGAGTCCTTGGGCATTTCAAAGAAGCCAGACTCCTCTATGGTAGTCAGCTGGTCCAGGATGCTTGTGAAGGATGGTCGTGAGTGGGGGTCGGGATTCCAGCAATCTTCACGGAACGCGTGAGCAGACAAAAAGCATACATGACAGAGGCACATGTAAGATTTAGGGTACTGTGTGACCTCATTTCCCAGGAAACTACTTCTCATTTTCTCCTTCCAGAAACAGAGACTGGGATTTAGTCCACAAACTGGACTTAGGAAGTAAAGCAAGGTGCCCAACATCACAATCAAGAGTGAATTTGGAAAGAAAATGCAGCACTTCTGCATCCACTCGACAGTTACTGTGGATTTAGCGTGAGAAAAGCAAGTCCAAAGAGTTCCCTTGTGCCAAGTACACTACCACAATTTATCAAATTACTCTTGATTCCAGTCCTCACAATGGGTCACTGCACCTTGGGCCTCACTTTTCCCTAAATAAATGATCAAAAGCATGGAGTGGGCATCAGGAAAAGTGAATTCTTTCTACTCTCAGCTCAGCCCTAACTAATGGAGTAGGCACCCATCCACTTCGCCTCTCGCAACTTTGGATTTGTCACTTACAAAAGTACAGGATTTGACTAGATGACTTTTAGAGTTCCTTTCTTCTCAAGTATTCTTTATTTCTATATGTAAGACACTCAGAGGTCCTGAAATAAAAACTGCTATGCATTCTTAATTTGTATTAAGTAATAAAACAACAAAATACTGTAGTGGTTTTCAACATTTTTCATCTCATGGCACACATCCACTAATTACTAAAATTCTGTGGCACACCAAAACATATTGTTTGCCTATCTAACAAAAAAAAAAGTAGGTATGATTTTGATTCATTCATACCAAATGGCTATTGTTGTGCTGGTTGCTGTCACTGTTTTATTTGAGAATTTAAGGAAAAAGAGGTCAGTGCCCCTGACTAAATAGCAGGTATTGCATGTTTTAAAAATTCTTGCGGCACACTAGTTGAAAACTGTGTTAGTACTGGGTAGCAGGCTTTAGTTACTAAGTTGAGATCTACAGTCACTAGGGATGGACAGAAGGGACATCTATGACATCAATGTATTAGGGTGCTGACATCATCTTGGAGTAGCTCTTCTAACTGCCTACAGGGCTCCTCCTTGAGTGACTAATACTTCATCTTCTCTTTCAGTAACTGATCCTGCAGATCTGGCCAGAATCTATCGAGTGCTGATGGGAAGGTGAACTGTCTCCAGCTTTGTTCCAGGCAGGGATCACTTACCTTCCATGAGTTTGGCAAAAGGTTCTGGGCATGTAGAAGGGATGGGGAGGGCGAGCTTGTTCATGGCCACTCCATAGGCGACTGCTAAGCCGTCAATTCCTCGGAAGGGCACCTCACCAGTCAGTAGCTCCCAAAGCAGCACCCCATAGCTAAAGAGAGGAAGAAGACGGAAGCCATGTAATAACCACAGGTGCACCTTCTCTGAAACAGCTCGGGAGGCCTTGCTGAGCATCCTACATTCCCTCCAGTGTGCAGGGAAACTAACAAACTAGACACACTAGTACATTATAAAAGGGAGACCACACGGCCTACTGCCTGAAAGCAAAGACCTTGGAGTCAGGAACACTTCGTTTCAAAGTCTGTTCCTCAAATTCCTCACCCATAAAGGGTCATAACACTGGCAGTCTCTCAAGGCTGTCATGAAATTAAATGAACTACTCTAGTGTTTAAATCAATGCTCAAGGGCCACAACTAGTTTGTTGTTGTTACAGTTAATGTAATAAACTGGGAGAAGGGGCAGCCTCCCCAAAATATGCTTTTTCTGTTTTAAAAAAACTTTAGCTTTAATCACACATATACATTTTTTAGCTTTAGGAAAGCAGAGAGCTGACCACTCCAAACAGATTTTTTTTCTTGTAAAAGATTTCTTTACTGCACACTAGGTTGAGTAGATTCTTGCACCTATCAGTGCAAGTCCTTAACTGACACCTCTAATTCAAAGGGGACAGTTGCACCAGGGTGGCCTGCACCAGGGGACAGAGCAGATTGTCAGCTGCAAGGACTTCAGAGGTTCCTCCCTTCCTTGCAAATCCACATGAAGAATTTCTTCTCACCGGTCCTGGGAGTCAGAGAATGAGGAGCACAAAGCTTAGTGGAATAATTATTCTACAAATTCACAATCAGAACCCGACAAAAGTATAGAGCTTTCAATCCTTCCAGGAATGTCCGGACAAGAAAATGTTAAGGCCATGAACAGCTGGAACTGTGGCTCTCCTTATATTTTCAACACAAACCTCAAAAATTTTAATACTCATCAGTAGTTTATAACCAACAAAAAGCCGTATTAATTTTTTAAAAAATTCAGTATCCATTTTATCATGGTACCTTGCATGTGCAGGGTGCTCTGCCATTTACAAACATCATCCTGAATCTACAACAAACCTGCAAGATAAGTTTCATCACCATTTTGCAGATGAGAAAAGCAAGTTTTAGATATGGTTAGCAGCATATTATTAAGGGTATACGTGAAGTGAGTCATGGTGAACCCTGGACCAACTTTCAATTCTTTCTCTCTAGAATGCCCTTCCACCATCTCTCTGCCTAGTAAGATTCGATTCAAAAGCACCACCACCATTTATTCATTTATTTTTAACATTTACTAAATATTTATTAGGCATCAAGCTCAATGCTAGGCACTGGGATATAGGACAGAAGACAGAGATTAGTGAGAGGAATAGAAAAAACTTCGATTAGAATACAGAGAAGTGAGTTACAACAGAGATACTATGAGAGCACTAAGGAGGGTCACCCAAACCAGACGAGAATAGGGTAGGAGGTTGCTAAACCTTGCCTGCTGAGTGAAGGAAGAGTCAGTGCTCCAGAGACAGGGATCAGCATGTATGAGGGCATGAACTTGCCTTTAAAGAAACACGAGTGGCCTGGCATGGCTCCAAAGAGCAGCAATGTGCCAACCAGTGTATCGGATACGGGGCATCCCTACAGAGGGACCCTCAGAATCGTCTGGCCAGTCTCCTTGGTCAATGGCTTTACCTCAGTGACCTCTCCCGATACTATTGTTTTCTTCATGTATTTTGACAGACAAAAAGCCTGGTAGACAGCTGCAAGCCTTGTCTTGTCCTGTCTAGAGGAGGAGTCAGGTTTTAGAGCGAGGCTGATGGAAACAACTGGACACTTTAGGAAGCCTTCCCTAACACCTCCAGGTGTTACTCAGACTTCGTTTGGGCTGCCATGTATTGTAGTTGTTTGTTCACCAGCCTGTGGGCTCCTGGAGGGCACGGATAGCAGTCTTTAATCTGCATTCTCAGGGCCTTGCCCAGGCTCTGGTACAGAGTAGGCCCCCATACAGTGAGCGAGTGAGTTGGTGGATGGGCGAGATGGCCCTGCAGGGTGCACTGGGTGCCCTAGAGTAAGCCCCAGTACCACCAAGAATGGCACTACTATACTTCCTGCCAAACCTTTAATGTGACTCACCCAGACAGTGGTCATGCTGGGTAGCTTTTCCCAAGTGACCTTTCAGAATTCTCAGCACTGCTGATTAGATTCCTAGGTTAGAGGGGCTCTCATAAAAACCCAAGTTCCAAAGAACCACTTCTCCCATCCAGGCAAAGATGGCTGGTGTCTGAACTCTAACCACCTGGCAAAGCAGTAGAGTGCTTCTGAAACCCAAACATGCGTCCTCTCTGTGTCCTTGCACAGAGGTTTCTGGCAACGGTTTCCATGCGGAGTCCTAGGTGACCCACGCAGGTGCCTCGGCCCATCTGGGGAAGGAAGGAGCCAGGCACCCTACCCCTCCCAGCTTCAACAAGGGCAGCTCTGCTCATACCTGGCTTGCTTCTTTGCTCTTCAGCATTCCATTCCATTTGAAGGACTCTACAACTAAGTGAAATGAGAAAACTACTGCTCAAGAAAGATTGAGACAGACTTGAGTGAAATGCCTGATTTACCACTTACCCGTGGCGTGACCTTGGCAAAGCAAGTTCACATCTCCAAACCTCAGTTCCTTCATCTGCACAACAAGGACAACCGCCCCTACAGCTCACAGAGAGCTACGAAGAATATATAACGAGTGCTCCTCACCCAGAAATGACCATCTATGGCTAGCAAACACTGTGTTTCCCTTTGGCAAGGACCTGAAATGAGAAAGTGTCTGGTGGGAGTTGGGGAGAGCCCACTGTGTCTGGAGAGAGCCTTGCTGAAGGGCACGAGCCTTCTGGGAAGAAGCCTTTCCCAGGATGACTAACCCAGTCAAGGTTTTGCTCTGCCAGTGTTCCTGTTCCCTTTTGTAACAGAAGGTGGGTGATATAAATGCAGTCTTGGTATTCCTTTCACAGAAACACAGTCCAAGAAGGAAACTGGAGAAATACACGTTAGTTGGATGGTTAGTTGGATCTGAGCCCCAGGGAGAGGCGGGCAGAAAGAAGCCCACAGATCTACCTCAGGTTTAGCCTACTATATTGCTCTCCTGGGGTGGAGAAAAGGTTGAAAGGGCCTTCCAAGACCACTGTCAAGCAGCCTGCTAAAGCACCAGCTAAAACTCTGCCCTGGAGCCCCTCCACCGCCAAAAAAAACACCAGCTCCCACAGTGCCGCCAGCATTTCCCAAGAGTCCTCAAGCCTAACCCCAAACCCTCAGGGAATTCACCCAGGTGTCATTAATTAGCCACCTCCAGAGGCACAGTAACCCTTTCTACTGTTTGGTTCAGTCAGAGGTGGGGGAGGGTTGTTTTATTTTTTTCAACTTGAAGAAAAGCATCGCCCAGATAACAATCCTTCCCAGCCAAAGGCAAAGCAATTCTGCACCTGAACTGGACCAGGGCTATTTCTTATTAACCACTGTTACCTCTAAATTAGGAATAACCTGTTTACTGGAGATAACTGTCAACTCAGGGGTTCATGCTCTGAAAGGAGAGGTGCCCCCTGAAAGGGCTCTTGCACTTGGTAATCAGCTGGGACCCCACATTCAGGAACCATGCTGTTTATCTTTGGCAAAGGCAACTGAACTTAGCATAAGAGAAAAAACAAACACTTTGTAAATTATAAAGTAACATACAATTCTTCTTGTTTACCATACCCTCATTCAAAATGATGACATATTTACTAACACACAAATATAATACACATATTAATATTTTGTTACCAGTAAATATTTACTGATATGTTCATGTGATATTATATTCAAAAAGTAGCTTAAAAAACAGAATGATCCCATTTTCAGGGATGGGTGGATGAGCACGTGAACAGGAATAAACACACCAAAATATCAGTATAGGTTATCTTTACAAGTAGGTCGTGGGTGATCTTCTTTTGTTTATCTATATTTTCTAATTTTTTTCTATCATGAACACATTTTACCACTGTAATTTTAACAACTTACAATGACAGAAGTCTCCATTTCATCCCCCACATAATAGGCAAATGAGATAAAACATGTACAGCATTCAGCATGGAGCCTGGTTGGTAAGCATTTGTAGGCAGTAAATACTGTTACCAGTGCATATGCACTATATGAATAGTAATCGACGCATGTTTTCTCCTGATAAAGATGCAAGATCATTCGGAGGCACTTAGATGAGTAGGCTTGAGGAGAGAGGGATAAAGTCCTATTAATGGGTTCAGCAGATTGTGTCCTAGAAAGAGATACTGCAGCATGGAAGCTAAAAAGGCTGGAAGGGAACAGGGTGGATTATATTTTCAAACCACATTTGTCAACCAAGCTGAGTCAGGAGGATTAAGTCCTGGGAACAATTCTAACCTAGAGACCGGCTGGCAGAGCAGTCCCCAGGACAAATTCCAAGACATCTCACCCAAAGTGCTGTTGATTGAAGTTTACCTCCAAGCTACTCCCTTCTGATAGGAGAATAACATCATCAGGTACTGCTCACCAGAGCCCCTCAAGCCTGCTTTCAGGATCTGTAGTTTGTGGACAAGACCTGGAGGTCTGTCTCAGAACAAGGACACTTTGGGTAAAAGCTGAAAGGTCCTGCCTTGTTCCTTCCACCGTGGGCAAAGCCCTGCAATGGCCTTGCCCTTCTTTGTCTGCCATTTCTCTCACTGTGAGAAGATCCCAAATTAGGCATTTGGGTTTTCCCTTCCCACTAAGAATGTACTTGGATACTGGAGGCAACTCTGCTCACATCATTGTAGCAGTAGAAATCTTTGGAATGTGTGACAATAAAGCTTGAATGAGTTCTTGGCCAGGCTGGGAGAAGAGGCTGGCAGGGCTATAGAAAGCAGGAAACAATCGTGTTCTTGAGAAGTTATGTTTTCCCCTGAAGAAGAAAGGTAAGATGAAGTTGAGTGTGGCAAGTGGTTGACTGTTGCCCTGAATCCATTCTCTCCTTCTTCCACAGTAAGAGTTTTAGCTGGATGCAGAGTTGACCAGCCAGAGCCTACACTTGTCTACCTCCATGGGGGCCAGGTGTTCCTACATAACCTAGAGCAGGCAATGGGGGTGTGCACAGAGGTGTGCCCAACTTCTGGCTCACCTCCAAAATAAAGACAAACTGCTTGCCATGCATAAGCTCTCTGTCAACCCTTTTTTGCAGACTGCAATGTAGAAGTAGCAGTCATTCAGATATAACCATTCAGACAAGAGCAATGCATGGAGGGACCTGAAAGAACCTGGGTTCCTGAATGATCTCACAGGGTACAACTGCTCCAGCAGCCTGGACTAACTGGACTACTCCTTAAAAGAAATACACTTCTGCCTTATTTAAGCCACCGTATCTGCGGGCTTTTTGTAATAGCAGCTTAGTTTGTTCATGTATTAACTAATTAAATCAGTCTATGGACAAGCAATGAAAAGTATCAGGTTGAAGTGTATGAAATTGCTATTTTTATAGATCAAAAACAGTTGAGTATCGTTATACAGATCAACCTAATGAGATCTGGTCAGATTTGAAATAAAGAAAAACTCTTTCCTTCATAATCGTTACTTCACCCTGTAATCAATGTATGTTGAAATAAGATTCAATATACAGAAACTACAAACCATCATTGAAAGAAATCAGAGGCCTAAATAAATGGACTGATGATATCCCCTGTTCACAAATTGGAAGACTTAATATTAAGACAGTAATACTCACCAAGAAATACGTGCAAGAAAATAAAGTTGGACCCCTACCTCACACCACATACATAATTAACTCAAAATGGAACAGAGACCTAAATGTAAGAGTTAAGATTATAAAACTCTTAGAAGAAAACATAGGTATAAATCTTCATGACCTTGGTTTAGGCAATGGTTTCTTAGCTATGACACCAAAAGCATAAGCGATCAAGGAAAAAATAACTTGGACTTCACCAAAATTATAAACATTTGTGTTTCAAAGGATACCATCAATAAGGTGGGGAAAAACATCCCACAGAATGAAAGAAAATATTTGCAAACCATATATCTGATGAGGGACTTGTGTCCAGAATATATAAAGAAATATTTCAACATAAAAGCATGTATTCCCAATTTCTTAACAGCAAAGGATTTGAAAAGACATATATCCAGAGAATATATAAAACAGCCAATAAGTACATGAAGAGCTGTTCAACGTCATTTGTCATTAGGGAAATACAAATCAAAACCTTAATGAAATACCACTTAATGTCTACAAGGATGGTTATAATAAAAACGGCAGACAACAGGACATGGAGAAACTGGAATTCTCAGTCACTGTTATTGGAAATGTAAAATGGTACAGCCAATGTGAAAAACGGTTTCCTCAAAAATTAGAATAGAATTACCATGTGACTCAGCAATTTCACTCCCCAGTATATACCCAAGAGAACTGATAACATGTTCACACAAAAACTTGTACACAAGTGTCCACAGCCAAAAAGTGGAAACAACCCAAATGTCCATCAACAGATGAATAATGGATAAACAAATTGTGGTATATCCATAAACAGAATATTATTCAGCTATTAAGGAATGAGGTTCTGACACCTGTTAAAACATGGATCCACCTTGAAAACATTATGCCAAATGAAAGAAACCAGTCAAAAAAGACCACATATGATATGAATCCATTTGTATGAAATGTCCAAAATAGCCCCAAAGCAGCAGAAAGTAAGCTGGTGGTTGCCAGGGCAGATGAGGGAATGGCTGCTAATAGGTATCAGGTTTCTTTTTGGGGTAATAAAAATACTCTGAAAATAGATAATGGTTATAGTAGGTTGAATGGTGGCCCTAGAAATTTATGTCTATGTCTTAATACCCAGAGCGCTTATAATTGGAACAGAGTCTCCCCTAGAGTCCTCTAGAGTCTCTGGAGTGTGTGTGGCCCTGCTGACACTAACTGTAGGCTTCTGGTCCCCAGCCTACAAATTTCTATTGTTTTAAGCTACCAGGTCTGTGGCAGTTTGTTACTGCAGCTCTAGGAAACTAATAAGAATGATGATTGGTATAAAACTTTGTAAATTCACTAAAATCCACTGACATACTTCTAAAAAAGGTAAACCTTACAGTATATGAATAATAATATAAATAATGTTATTATTGAAAATACACACACACACACACACACACACACACACACAAATACCCAAGTTCACTTTATACCACAACAGGAAGCAATGACTTCATAGGCTGAAGTACAATGATAACCTATCCTCTCTCTTGCACACCAAGGTGATGCTCCCATCTCACAGCCACGAGGATGCATGCTCACTCTGTAGATGCTCATCCTCCCATCGCTGGGGACAAGAATTTTAGATCCATGTCCCTGTGACCTCTTGGGCTGACATTTATTAGTGGGATGGCTGGTCGAGTCTGTGACTCTGCATTTCTGGGGGCATGCTTGAGATCTGTCTTTTCCCATTTCTATATCCACATTCAAGAGATAGATTAAAAAGATTAACTGGTGAACTGGAAATGATCATTTCCAGCCCACCAACGACAAAAAGACAGCACAAAGACTACTTATTGGCCCAGGAGCTACAAGTGCAGCAGTAAGAGTTTCTGTTGCTAAGCAAGGCAGGGTGACCCTGGGGAAGGTCTCCAGGAGGGACTGAGTGCTGCCACCACCCTGCACTCAGAGACGGGGATGCACACTGCCCCTGGATATATACGTCTTCCCTGGGGAACAATCGCCAACAGAGAGGGGCCTGCAAGGATGGGAACTTGCCGCAGCACTGGAGGGGACTTCTGGGGGATGAAGACTTTGGAAGCTGTCCCCTGGCAACGTGGGAATTAGTGTAGATTGCTCTGAAGGGATCACTTAGACCTACTTGGGGTTCCTGGGAGTCTACGCAACCTCAGTTCTCCAAGTCCTGGGCATGTCCACATCCTAAACAGACAGGGGAACAGAGACCTTGCACCTCTAGACCTTACCTCCACACATCGCTGCCTTTGGAAAACATGGAGGCACGAATGACTTCAGGTGCCATCCAAGCATATGTCCCTGCCGCACTCATCTTGGTGGTTCGGTGCCATTCCCGAGCCAGGCCAAAATCAGTGATCTTCAGAATCTTGTTGCTCAGGTCTCCATTCTCCACCTTCTGGAGGATCAATACTAGGCAAGGAAAGAAATACAGAAGAAACCAGAGAGTCTGCATTAATCACAGGGAAGCCACCAAATACAGAGCCCTCCTGTCGTCCCCTTTCCTCTCCTGCAGGCTCCATCACGTACCTACTGCAGACTGACTGATGGTAGAAGCCGTCATCTCTTAAACACGTGCAATGCATCCATTTTTATGCCAAGCCTTTTGTGGACATTATCTCCAACCCTCACAAGAGCCTTCTGAGGCAGGTACTATTGCCATCTCCATTTTACAGAGGACACTGAACTATAATACCATTAAATACATTTTCCAAGGCCACCCAACTAATATGCCAGGACTGAAACTCAGGCAGCCTGACTCAGGAGCCTTCTCTCTTAATCGTTACACCATCTGGCCCATTCACACCCTAGGAAAGGAGCTGTGAGGTCACCGCTGACCCTGCTGAGGAAGGGGGCTACTTGGACCCTGTCTGCCACGGCACCCATGGGCTGTGACTACTCTCAGACCACAAGGAACGGAAGCACATGTTAGATTTCTAAGGTTTCAGTGTCTGAACAGTTTCCATGAACTAATTCAAGTTACTTTATTTAAGCTCTTAAGAAAACACATTTGGGGACAAAAAGATTTCCCCTTAATCCAGGAATTTAACCCAACCCACTGAGAACTGGCTGACAGGGTCAGAGAGCACACACATGTTCACACCCATGATGTTCTCTGTGAACACGGCCCAGGAAGAAGGAACTGGTGCACTGAGCTGCACCCTGTCTCCCACATTGTAACACAAAGCGCCGTGGTGTGGGAGCCACCTTGGCGTTCTTAGGACCGCAGCTGAGGCAGCCACCTCACCCACAGGATGGTTCCGGTGGTAAGTGTGCCCTGTGGGAGCCAATCTCCCCTGAAAGGGCAAAAACACTCGTCGACTGCAGTGCTGTAAGCTAAGCCGGGCACTCCGCCGAAAGGGGCAATTCGCAAGCCCCCGGATCTGCGGAAGGCAAGCCTCCCTTTCCACAAGTGGGATGGTTCTGAAGGCCCAGGACAAGCACAGCCTCCTGTGGTCCAGACCCTGAGCCATGTGGAATCCAGAGTTCTGAGCACAGGATTTCAGGAAAAGAAGAAAGCTTCTCTCTGCCACTCAGACAGGGGGTGGGGGGCAATTTTAGGTCCCTCAAGTCACACAACGGTACTCTTCCTGCCCTGCTCCCAGCACCAGCAAATGTCCACTGAATTGTTTCCATACTGAAAGGACACTGGCCAAAGATCTCTAAGTCCTGTGCGCTTCTCAGAAATCATCAGTACAGAGGGATTACAAGCAGACACAGAGCTGGAGGCACAAAAGGAAACAGTGCCAGCCACTCCCTAGATCTAATGGCCTACGTCTCCTTCCTCCACGCCCTCTTCCCTGGCACAGCCCTCCCTGCTCCAAGCTTTCAGCATCCTGAAAGTGCCCAGGCCTCTGAATGCTTGAGCAGATTTAAAAAAAAAAATCTTTCTCCATGTCATCTAATCAAAATCTTTCTAGATCCTTCTGTGTCTCTCTCCCCCTCTCCTTGAACAGAAATAAGAGACAAATAGGCACTCAGGTTGCTGACACTAAAAGAAAGTGACACTAAAGAAGCCCACTCTTCCCTCCATAGAGGGGCCACCAGCTACGGACCATTTCTCCCTCAGCCGACCTTGAACCAAAGGTTCTGAGGGAACCTCCCCCTTCCATGGTGAACAGGGTTTAGTCCTGTTACCGCAACCCCCAAAGGGTACAGTGGGGAGGAAGATTAGAGTTTCAAGGTACATATGAACCATATGAACTTCCTCATATTCTATGCTGGATGGGGAAGCAGAGAAGTTTAGATCAGGAAATGGATTTTTAACAAATGAATGGCATACTGAAGATAGTGTTTTAAAATAGACTAGTCTGTCAGGTGGTTTAAGAGGGACGGCAAAATGATGGAGATGGGCAAGCAGCAGTCCAGAGAAGTGGGTCTGAATCGGAAAGCCTACAGGTAGCACAGGCCCAGCTCAGCTTCACCTAATCCCCACTACTCCCTGCGGTCTTACTCCCGGCTGAGCCCGAACATTTATCCCAGTAGGCTGGGCCCCTGAAGGCATCTGAGTTAGAAATCCCCAGCCTACATGTCCTGCCCTCAGCCAAGAGGAGAAGCTGTAATCAGAAGCCAGCTAGTTTTACAGATGACAGGACACTGTATAATAGAGAACCCTAAAGATTCCACAAAAAAAATTAGAACTGATAAATAAATTCAGTAAAGTAGCAGGTTACAAAATAAATAGCCAGAAATTAGTTGCATTTTTTTTTATACGCCAGTAATGAACTATCGGAAAGGGAAACAGGAAACAATTCCATTTACAATTGCATAAAAAAAAAAAAAAAACCAACAAAAAAAACCCCAGAAGCCTTGGGTGTGGTTCAGTGAAATAACGTGACAGCCTGCAAACCGAGAGGTCGCTGGTTCAATTCCCAATCAGGGCACATGCCTGCGTTGAGGGCCAGGTCCCTGGTTGGGGGTGTGCAAGAGGCAACTTATGCATTATGACTAATGTATTTCTCATGCATTGATGTTTCTCTCCCTCTTTTTCCCCCTCTCTTCCCCCCCATCTCTAAAAATAAATAAATAAATAAATAAATAAATAAATAAATAAATAAATAAAAACACCTAAGAATAAATTTAACCAAGAATGTAAAAGACCTGTATCAGAAAATTATGAGACACTGAAGAAAGAAATTGAAGAGGATACAAGTAAGTGGAAGCATATACTGTGCTTAGGAAGTATAAGCACAGTATATGGATAGGAAGAACTAATATCATCAAAATGTCCATACTGGCCAAAACAATCTATAGATTCAATGTAATTCCTATCAAGATACCAATGGTGTACTTCACAGAACTATAACAAATATTCAAAAATTTATATGGAACCAAAAAGACCCCAAATAACAACAGCGAGCCTGAGAAAGTTGGAGGAATCACACTACCTGATATCAAACTACACTACAAGGCCACAATAATCAAAACAGCATGGTACTGGCATAAAAACAGACATATAGATCAATGAAACAGAATAGAGAGCCCAGAAATCAGCCCATGCCTGTCTGGTCAATTTATACTTGACAAAGGAGGCAAAAACATACAATGGGGTAAAGGCAATCTAGTCAATAAATGGTATTGGGACAATTGGACAAAAAAAAGTGAAACTAGACCACTTTCTTACATCATATACAAGAATAAACTCAAAACAGATTAAAGACTTAGTTGTTAGACTTGAAACCTTAAGAATCCTAGAAGAAAACATAGACAGTAAAATGTCAGACATTTCTCATAGTAATATTTTTCTGATATATCTGCTCAGGCAGGGGAAACAAAAGAAAAAATAAACATCAAACTAGTTAAGACTACATCAAACTGAAAAGGTTTTGCACAGCAAGGGAAAACTATCAACAAAATGAAAAGACAACATACTGAATGGGAGGACATATTTGTCAATGGTACATCTGATAAGGGATTAATTTCCAAAATTTATAAAAAAACTTATAAAACTCAACACCAAAACAAACAAACAAATCAATTAAAAAATGGGCAAAGGACCTGAGCAGACCCTTCTCCAAAGAGGACATACAGATGGGCAATAAGCTTATGAAAAGATGCTCAATGTCACTAACCATCAGAGAAATGCAAACTAAAACCACAATGATGCATCACCTCACACCAGTCAGAATGGCTGTCATCAATAAATTATAAAACAACGAGGGTTCGTGAGGATGTGGAGAAAGGAAAATTCTTCGGGCACTGTTGTTGGTTGGACTGCAGACTGGTGCAGCCACTGTGGGAAACAGTATGGAGTGTCCTCAAAAAATTAAAAATGGAACTGTCTTATGATCCAGTGATTCCACTTCTGGGAATATATCCAAAGAAGCCCAAAACACTAATTTGAAAGAAGATATGTACTGTTACATTCATTGCAGCATTATTTACAATAGCAAAGATCTGGAAGCAGCCCAAGTGCCCATCAGTAGATGGGTAGATAAAAAAAGCTGTGGTACATTTACACAATGGAATACTACTCCACTGTAAAAAAGGAAATCTTAACTTTTGCAACAGCATGGGTGGGCCTGGAGAGTATTATGCTAAGTGAAATAAAAGAGTTAGAGAAACGTAAGTCCATATGATCTCACTTATATGTAGAATCTGATGAACAAAATAAACTAACAAACAAAATAGAAACAGACTCATAGAGACAGAGAACAGATTGACAACTGTCAGAGGGGAACGAGTTGGAGGGCTCAGTGAAAATGGTGAAGAAATTAAGCAAAGAAAAAAAAAAAGAAGCCAGTTAGTAACCTTGGGAGATGGTTATAGCCAATGATTCTCAACAAGTGTTCTGACATACTGGTATCAACCAAGCATCTATTACTAGTAATAATTATGGTTATAAAGTTTGTGAAAGCTTTATGTTTTCTTTAATTTTAAAAAAATTGAGATGAAATTCACAGAACATAAAAATTAACCATTTTTAAAGTGACCAAGTCAACGGTATTTAGTACATTCACAATGTACAACTACCACCTCTATCTAGTTCCAAAATGTTTTCATCACCCTTACAAAAAGCCACATACCCATTAAGCAATTATTCACCATTCTCCCCTGCTCCAAGCCCCTGGCAACTATCAATCTGCTTTCTATCTCTGTGAATTTACCTATTCTGGATATTTTACATATATGGAATCATATAATAAGTGACACATATGGTTACTGCATTTAGCATGTTTTCAAACTTCATCCACATTATGGCTTGTTTCAGTACTTTATTCCTTTTTATAGCTGAATAATATTCCATTGTATGGCTATACCACAATATCGTTATCCATCTTTCCAGTGATAGACATTGAGGTTGTTTCTATCTTTTGATTATTGTGAATATTTTGATTATTGTGAATTGCACCATGAACATATATGTACATATATTTGTTTGAGTACTTGTTTTCAATACTTCAGGGTGTATACCTACGAGTAGAATTACTAAGTTATATGGTAATTCTATGTTTAACTTTTGCGGAATCACCAAATTGTTTTCCACAGTAGTCGAACAAATTTATATTCCCAGCAGCAATGTATAAGGGTTCCCATTTCTCCATATCTGCACCACACTTACTTTCCTTTTTCTTTTCTTTTTTAATAGTGATCCTAGTGGATGTGAAATGGTATCTCATTGTTGTTTTGACTTCCATAGATCATTTGGACTAATGATTAATGATATTAAGCATCTTTTCATGTGCTTGTAGGTCATTTGTACATCTTCTTTGGAGGAATGTCTGTTGTTTGTCTTTTTGTTTTGAGTTATATGAGTTCTTTATATATTCTGGATACTGGACCCTTAACAAATATATGACTTACAAATAGTTTTCCCATTCTGCAGGCTGTCTTTTCACTTAATAATATCCTTGATGCATAAAAAATTTTAATTTAGGTGAAGTCCACCTTACCTATTTTTTTCTTCTGTTGCTCATGCTTTTGATATACTATCAAGGAATTCATTACCAAATCCAAGTTTATGAAGATTCACCTCTGTTTTCTTCTAAGAGTTGTATGGTTTTAGGTATTGTATGTAAGTCATTCATCTATCCTTAGTTAACTTTTGTATATTGTGTGAGATAGGGGTCCAACTTCATTTTTTTTGTGCTTGTGTATATCCAACTGTCTCCATACCATCTGTTAAAGAGGAAAGCTTTACCTTTTAAAACAGAATGGAGCACGATTCTTTCCCAAGATGCTTTCCCAGCAGGGAAAGAAAGATTACATTCACAGCGGCTCGCTTATCCGTACCACTGCAGTGAGCCCACTGTAAGCTTCTACAACTGACAAACAGCTGCAGCAGTAACAAATCAGTGTGCTGTACTTCACTGAAAATTTAAGAATGCTTTCCCCAAATCTAGTGAATTCCATAAAAGCCTATTGTGTAAACCCCACCTCTCATGTGTGAGACAGTGGAACAAACACTGAGAGCAACTAATGGGCCAGGCCTAAATCAGTGGGGGCCTGGCCAGGGTAAGGGGAACAGAGAGAAAAAAAAATGCATTTGAACTAAAAACCTAGTGATAAACCAGATATAGGGGCTTGGGGGAGAAGCGCAAATCTCCAGACAAGGGTGAGAAGCAGAATGGTGGTGAGCCTGACTGAGAGGTCGAGACACAGCCCATTTGAGGAAACCACGTTCAGTCTGGAACATAACAGGTTTTGTGTTGACAGTAACAAGAGTCAGCATGGAACACAGAAAAATAGCGGACAACTTAAATCCCAGGCTGCACACTCTCCATGTGATCCTGGACAAGTTTCCTAGACCGGACCCCTCCATTCTCGCTTCTATAAAGTGGGGATAAAGAGTCAAGGCAACATAAGATAAACACCTAGCAGGGTGCCTGACACATGAATAGGTGCTCAGGACACTACAGCGATCATTATTACTGTTACGATTAAGTGTCTTGTATATAAGTGAAAACCACGGGACTCAGCAGCCAAGGCATTGAGGTGCGAAGCTGGCAGTCCCTGACACATAATAATCATGGAATAAATCCTTACTGTATCGATAAATGAAGCGGTTGATTAAATAATAATGATAGCTGCCCACTATGGGTCACTTATTAGGCAGCAACATGTTGCTCTTTACATGATGTATGTACAGAGGCTGACATACATCACCTTAGTTAATGTATGAAGTAGGCATCATTATTTCCCCCATATAAGCCGTGCTGAAACAGGCACAGACAGGCTAGCTCTGCCAGTGAGCGCGGGGCATGAAATCTGAAGCCAGGTGTCTTGAGAGCTGTGCCATCCGGAGGACAGAAAGAAATCATCAGCATCTGTAAAGCCTCTCTCAGTGTCTGCTTGATCCCTAAAATGGTTGTTGATTAGTCTTCACTGCTCTCCCTTTTCCTGAGTTAGTCCTTCAGCACCCAAAATCAATACCACATGATTTTACAATATATACTCCTTTCAATCATTCCCACTACAGCACGTATGCGCCTCTTCATTTCCCCTAGAATATGACTCCTAGAGGGCAAAAGCCTCGTTCTCTTTCTTCTGGAACCCACACTGTCTCCACTCCAGGAACCGAGCAAGAGCTGAGCCCTCTGCGAGAACTGCCCCCTCGCTGGTCACTGATTCCACTGAGGGAGGACCTGCGCATCATTCTCAGACTATCCATTGCCCAATTCTACTGTTGCTGGGTGGTGGGGGCATCTTCCCCTTGTTACCAATGCCTGGGGAACTAAGGGGAGCCAAGTGTATAGCAGGGAGTATAATGACACTGGAGAAAGAGCAGTACCTCAGCCAGGGTCCACCAGTAACTAATACATGCAGCTGGTGCGGAAGGCGGGGGTGGGGTGTTGGCGCAGCACGGTACCTAAGCAAAGAGAAGCTGCTAACTCTGCCATCAAGGGCCTTCCAAAAGCTATATGAAAGCATACAGGACAAAACTGAATTGCGGGTTGGGACAAAATGTGCATCAATAAGGGCTCAAGTTTTGCTACAATCACTAAGATAATCACGGTTTTCCAAACCTCGGTAACTCAAGGACATTTTTCCTGATTATGTCCAGATCAGGACACCACCTATATACTGTTTACTTAGTATTTTTCTTTAAATTGACTTTCTAATAGTTAAAGAAGAAACTCTGTATCATGACAAATAAAAAAACCAAATATTCTTATAATAATAGGTACAAATAAAATGAAAATAACTTAGTAAGTCTCAGGAGATCCTGCTACTGGTCAAAGTTCTGCGCCTAAGGCCTCTGTTCTTGGTTAGAAACAAAAGATTAGAAGTGTTAGAGGGGAATACAGGCAAACTAGCACCAAAATGAATCTGAGCCTCTATGAATACAGAGTAGTTGAATGACTTTCAATGGGATTCAGGGGCATCTAAAACAGGCCACCTAAAAGGGCCTCAAGGCCACCCCCTGCTAAGATATCAGAGGGAGAAATGAGTTGAGCAGGATGATCACAAAGGCTTCCTCTGTCCGACCTCATACCACTTAGCTGGAGGCCAGGTTCTCAAACCTCTGTGTAATGGAGGAGACGCCCGTAAGTCTTAATGCTGAATGAGAACTTATCATTCTGAGATTTCTAGTTTATTATTTCCCTCCATTAGCACAAGGGGCTCTGATTTGCTAAATGCTCACCTGGGCACAAAGGCCTTCATTTGGTTCAAATGATTCAGCATCATCTTTCCCAGATGAAGCAACTGGTCTAACTCTTGTTTTGAAGATTATGTTTTGCTTGGTTTAGCCTTTTCTTTTTTTAAGTTTATTGTTAAATGTATATACACATAGAAGAGTGTATATAAAACACGTATTATGGCTTAAAGAAAATAAAATGAAAACCCATGTGACCACATCCGGTCTGTTGGAAGCTCCACGTGTCCCTTTCTGTCACATCTCTTTCCCTCTCTCCAGATGTCACGCAATCTTGACTTCTGCTATTCATTCCTTTACCTCTCTTTGTAACACTACCTCCTATCTCTACATTCCTAAATAAGATAGTTTAGTTTTGAAACAGTGAGTGGGACAAGCACAAATGTCGCTGTGTGTACTAGTTTCCTAGGGTCACCATAAGAAGTTAACACAAGGTTGGTAGCTTAAAACAACAGAAAGTTATTCTCTCTCAATCCTGGAGGCTAGAATTCTAGTCCGAAATCAAGGTGTAGGCAGAGCCATGCTCCCTGCAGAGGCTCCAGGGAGCAGCCTTCCTTGCCTCTTCTAGCCTCTGGTAGCTGCCAGCAATTCTTGGCGTTTCTTGGCTTAGGGCTGCGTAACTCCAGTCTTTTCATTTGGTCCTCTGCCTCTGTATATGTCTGTGTCTTCACATGACATTTTCACCTTTCTGTGTCTATACCAAACTACCCTCTTTTTACAAAGACACCAGTCACTGGAGTAGGGTCAATCCTCACCCAGCATGACCTCGTCTTCGTTTGAATACATCTACAAGGACCCTACTTCCTATCAAGGTCACATTCACAGATTAGGCAATCAACACAACTTTTCTAGAGGGACACAATTCTACCCACAATACAGTATAGGAATAAAAATATTGCCTTTGCTAGAGGAAGCCTCCCAGAAAGGAAAAAGCTAAACAGGGTGTTTGGGCATGGTTCCAGAAAATTGCCAAGAGCCCTTTCTGGGAAAGCCAATAAGCAAGATCGTAAATGAGTCCCAACAGCATTGGGTAGATGGCTGCAGTGGGGACATCTGGCAGTGGAGACATAGGGGAAGGTGCAGATGCCGGACATCCATCAGGAATATGGTTGAGGGAGTGAGCACCTCTGATTGTCTATTTCTAAATTCAGTATGGCCTTCCTCTGGTTCTCAGGGTTGGACAAAGAACACACTCTGCCTTTCCAGTCAGTAGAGCAAGGAGGAGTGAGCAAGAGTTTCATCAGCACACGAGCAAGACAGCCAAGTGCAGATGAGAATCTGGAGCAGGCTCCCCAGGTAGTCAGTCCTCGGGTTAAACTGATGGAACACGGGCGGTACATGAGTAGGTGACGACAGCCCGAGCCACACTGCCCGTCCTCTATGTCTGGTGCATGGCTGCTCTGCTGGGGTCTCCCTTCACTGTCCTCAGGGACCTCCCTGCACCTCTCTCCTGTGTTAACTTCTGCACCCTGTACCCCACTTTCTCTTTTGGCTGGTTTCTTCTCCTGCTTTGGTGGTGTGTTCTCCAGTAGCTCCTTAGAAAGAAGGCATGGAAAGGACATTTTTTTGTTGTTAGAAAATTATATATTCCATCCCCATGACTGGAGATTTTCCTTCATAACTCTGAAGGCATCATGCATTGTAATCTTGCTTCCAACATTGTTGTTAAGAAGCCCCCAGCCATTTTGCTTCCCGCTACTCTGTATGTGATGCATCTTTTTCTATCGGAAAATGTTTAGCTGCTTCTTAATTCCCAGTGTTCTGAAATCTCATCGGGTGGGAATTTAGCACCTACTTTCATATCTGAACACTCATGTTCTTCAGTTACAGGGAATTTTCTTAAAGTATTTTACTGTTAATTTCCTCTCCTATATTTGTTTTCTATTTCTCTAGAAACTCTCTTCAGATATTGGACTTTTTAGAGTGGTCCTCCAATTTTCTGATCTTTTCTACTTTTTCCTGCCTTTTTTCTTTTGCTCTTCTTTCTGAGGCATCATCACTTTGCCCTCTAACCCTTCTACTGGGTTTGTCATTTCCCTATCATGGTTTAAATTTCAAGACAGCTCCTTTTTGTTTATTGAATTTTTTAAAAAATTGCGTGGGAAGCACAAAAGTGGCTGTGTAACCGCTGTTTTTGTAATATGGGTATAGCAGCTTTCCTTTTACCTGAGTGTATTACTGATGGTTCTCTTTTATTTCTTTGTTTTCTCCCATGGTTGTTTGTTCCAGCTCCTTTTTCTATTTGTGCTTTGGTCTTTGATATAATTTTTTTTCAAAGTTATAGTAATCCTTGGTTGTTTGTTCATGATTAAAAACCAAATTGTGCTTAGGTTTTAAAAAGGAAGTCCTTAGGTTTTAAAGGTACATACTGAAATATTTACAAAAAATATACAAATAACGCTCCTTTTTTATTACAAAATCTTTTATCACAAAATTGTAAGCAGGTAATTCTGTAACATAACAGTATCACACTCAAGCACACCATATGACATTTTAGGTGAAATGTTCAAATCAAACCTATAAATTATTACACCCATTATTACTCTACCAACCCCTCCTTTTGCCAGACCCTGTATATGATATTACAGATTTCCTTCAAAACAATCAAGGGTAGGGAGTGAGCGGGGTGACAGAAGATATAAAATTACCCATGAGTTGGTCATTGTTAAAACTGTTTTGAGTACATGGGGATTCGTTATATCATTCCCCCTGCTTGTGGTGTGTATGTGCTCCATAAGAATATGGAGCGGCGGACAGAAGGCGGGTAGAACCGTTGTCAGCTTGCAGCTTTGCTGCAGGGAGTTGCAGGTGAGTGTAGACAAGAACATCTGTGGTCTTTTCTCTTGCGCTGCTCACATCCCAGGGGCAGCCCTCTTCCAAACGGCCAGGAAAATCAAGGTCTGGCTGCCAGGGTGCTGGGAATCAAGTCATGAGCAGTGGCTCGGAATGTAGGCCTCAGGATAGAAACAGTGACCTCATCTTCCCATTTTTTTAAATAAAGTGCCCATACTCTCCAGATGCCTAGTGTCCACCAGTCCAGAAACGGTCCCGCCCCTGCCAGGAGGAGAGGTAGTCAGGCGGCTGCCGGGAGTGGAGAAGGAAGCGGTGCAGGGACCCAAATGCATTTCCTACAACTGCTGCCCAGTCGTTTTTATTTGAGCACTCCCTTCCCCCCAGGTCCTGAGGTGCCTGCGGCTGCCAGCTCCTAAGTTTTTAAGAAGCCTGTGATATAAACAGATTGGTTCTTTGCTTCCTCACTGTCAGCTTAAAATCGTCTTTCTCAAATGCCCTAAGTCCGTCACCACTCATTCACCTGTTTTCCAGCTTCCAAAACTTTGTAACTGTTGTCTCTTCTCCTGTTTGCCTTGTAAGCTCCTGTAGTTTTAGTGGGGTTCCAAGACAGCACCAACAGATGCAGTATTGGTACCTACTCAGTCTGCGTTCTTAGCCTGGAGCCCCACCCTTGGTTTGTTTTGTTTTCTTGAGTGGGAGAAGGAAACTGGTACAGTCCATATCCAGAGGTGCCCTGCAAGTGCTCCCTACTCTCCTTGGCTTGGTGCTTTCATCTCTCCCAATCTCTCGCAAAAGCTGTTCCTGCTTGTCCCTGCCAAAGCCCAGAACAGCCACCACATCTGTCACAGCATCCTCTCCCACCTTAATAAGAACAATTTCTGAGCTTCAGCAAGGAAGAAAGAAAAGAGCACCAGAGGAAGACCCAGAATGTCTGGCTCTGGCTCCCCACTGTGTGATCGTCACCAGGGCCCCCTGTCCCTACCTCTGACATTCTCTGTGATTCCCAGAAAGTAGTGTCAGTCTTTCCTGGGCCCGGCCAAACTCTGCCACCCGTCACAGCTGAAGAACAGCTGAACTCAAGGGCAAAGAGAAGTTAGGCAAGAGGAATCGACCCCAGAGAAAAGCTCCACAGACAGAGCCAGGTGCCTGAGTCAGCGCTGCAGACACTGCCTCCTGCAGCACATTGTCTCCAGTGGAAGAAGGAAGGTCTCAGGCTCCAGCCCCACAGGCCAGGCTCCCGCTGTGCTGACTCAGCAAGAGCCACCTGGAAAAGCCTGACTCATGGGCCACCACAACAAAGTGAGAACATGCCAGCATGCATCCCCCAGTCTCTGTTGGCCCCTGGCCCTCAGCCCACCCTGACCCTCCAGGCAAGGGCAAGAGAGGCCAGACTTGCCTACCGAAGCAAATGATTCACCACCTAGACTCCCCGGCTCTGGCTCAGCAGAGGTGTGGTGCTGCCTGGAGACGGCAGGGAGATGCCCGCAGCGGCTGAGGCCCCGGCCGAGTTCAGCAATGTCAGCAGAGCTGCGCTGAGCCCACTGGCACTACCAGTGAAGCTGCGCTTCCCAACACACATTCGGGACCAGGCAGCTAGAAGTCACTGTCGGAAGAACTACAGATGGGTGGAGAGAACTGGTGTTCGGGGACTTAGGATTTACCCCTTCTTGGTACAGAAAAGGAAACCACTGGATGTGCACAACGCACTCCTGGAAAAGCCAGCGGACCCTCAGCACAGTGACCTTTTCCTGTGACCCAGGGCTACAACAAAGCTGAGCTATAAAGACCTCCCTCTCCACATCTGTGACCTGAGGAGGCACATAAGTGCTCAATAAATACCTGTCTTGAGTGAGTGAGTGAGTGAGTGAGTGAGTGAGTGAATGAACGAATACAAATCATCCCAACGGTTTCTGACTGAATCAGTTAAAGCAATGGGCCCCAAACATTGTGCATGCTTGAGGGCAGGCTACATCAGGTTCACCAAAGAAACTACAGCAGTGATTCCTAACCTTTTCAAATATGTCCTTCCAGCCTTAAAAAAAGTTATGGTGGTAAATGTACTTTTCAGTGTGTGTCCGTTAAGAAAACAACACCCAGAACTAATGCTTGTGAGGGCCATAATGTGTGCTGTGCACTGGACTAAGTGATTTGTCCATAATTTTATTCTCTCAACAGTTCGAGAAGGCACTTTCAGATGTGGAGGCTGGAATTCGGAGGGGCTGGTCCACAAGCAGGAAGAGGCAGTGTCTCGACACAACCCAGGTCTGAATGAAATCACAGTCAGGGCCTAGACCGCGTACCAAATTACCCACCCAATCAGAAAAACGCTTTTAAGTGAATTCATATTTTATCAGCACAGCAACACCCACACACATTTGAAAAGCAGAAATATGGATACTTGCACTTTCTATAAACGTGCTTAAATTCAACGACACCTTGCAGTAGTCCCCTCCTCAGGGGTCTACAGCCCGTCACTGGGAGCCACTGAGCTCAACGACTGGAAGCCTGTTGGGCAGAAAGCAGCAGGACAGTCCGCCCAGGAGGGGATCCACCTGTCTGCCCTCATCTCACATCCAAGCAGGTGTCTCAAAATCTCCAACGCCAGAGGAGTGGATGCGAGAGAATCTCCAAGGAAGGGTTAAAACAGAGGGACAGAGTCAGCAGGTTTGGGAGAAAGAGAAAACAAATTGAAAACACAGCAGAAACACATTGCTACATTAGCAATCCTGGCAACATATTGTGGAAGGACTAACAGGGATTAATGAGAGGAAAAGAGCCTGAAATCTGTGACCCAGACTGCTAGCCGCCCTTCAGTGGTTATTCTCCCCTCCTCCCATAGTAACAGAACCCTCACTTTCCAGATGGGCACCTGGCCACCTATAACATCAACTACATTTCCCAGTCTCCTTGTCCTTAGGTATAGCCAAGTGACTACGATGCTGCTTTCGGTAATTTGTCTTAAAGGATACCAGCTCAGGGCCTTTGGCCCTGCTTCTTCATCCCTTTCTACATTGTGCCTAGAACATGAATGTGGTTAAGAGCATAAGGATAAGATCATGCCTAAAAACTGGCATAGCTGTAAATGGAAAGTTTAGGGCTCGTAGAACAGGGATGCCATACAAGTCATGGGCTGTTCTCACCATCTACAAGAGAAACAAACTTCTTATTTCAGCCACTGATAACTCTTGAGTGTCCACTTCTCACAGCTAACCTAATCTAACTAATACAAAGTTCAATTCTACTACCACAACATCTCTTTACAGCAAAACAGAAACAGGCATGCTAAAATTGAAAATCCTAACCCAAAGCAGTATTTCAGCCAATAAAATTTCCATCCAAGGTATGGCCAGAGGGCTCAGTTGGTTGAAAGGTTGTCCCCAGTCGCCAAGACTGTGGGTTCAGTCCCTGGTCAGGGTGTATTTTGGAATCCACCAATGAATACATGGATGGGTAAAACAACAAACCATTTTTCTCTCTTCCTCCTCTCCTCTCTCTCCCTTTAAAATTTGATTTCAATTTTTTTTTTATATTTCTACCTAATACAGCCAAAGATTTGGATAGCTTCTGCAAGCTGCTATAAAAGGAATCAAGTTGAAACATGTTTCAACTGCATAGTTTTAAAGTTGTATGTCCTGTTTTATAGTAAGTGTTGACTTAAATATTTCAAAAACAAAAGGCCATGTTAATAGAGGGTCTTTCAGGGTATTCAAGTACAGGGTATTCAAATATAAGTTAAACCAGTATCTCCCTCTCAAGAAGATCACTAGCTAATTAAAAGATTCAGGGAGTAGGAAAGGATGGAGCAGGAGACCTATGTTTTTTTTTATTGTAAACCCTGTGATATAACTTAGCTTCTAGACTAAATACTATACGTGTGTTACTTTAAAAGTACGTATCAAAAAGATGTAGTAGGCAATGTAATAATATATGTGGCTATGTTAACATAAAACATTAGTATACAAAAATACATAGTTTCATCATATTTCTTTTTGTTAAGAACATGCTGCCTGGCCCTGACCAGTGTGGCTCACTAGGGTGAGCATCAATGGTCCCGCAGAGTAAAGGTCACTGGTTTGATTCCCAGTCAGGGCACATACCTGGGTTGCAGGCCAGGTCCCTGGTTGGGGGCATGTGAAAGGCAACCAACTGATGTTTCTCTCACACAGAGATGTTTCCCTCTCTTTCTCCTTCCTTCCTCTCTCTCAAAAAAAAAATAAATAAATACAATCTAAAAATAAAAAAAGAATGTGTTGTCTGTCCATTTATCTATCTATCACATAGAAAACATCTAAATACTAACAGTAGTCATTTCTGGGTTCTGGGATTTGAAGTGACAATATTTTCTTTATACTCATCTATATTGTGAAACCACCTAAAATAAACATGCATTTTGAATATAAAAATAGGTCATTTAATAATAACAACAATATTAATTATAGAAGCAGCTACCATTTCTTGCATCCCTATTATGTCCCAGGCATGACAGTTGGAACCTCGCACATGTTACCTCGTTCACCCTCACGGCTACCCGGCAAGGTGAGCAGCATGCTCATTCTATATATGACAAAGCTGGGGCTCAATGGTTAAGTAACTTTTCCACATCTAAGAAGAGAAAGAACCAAAATTTGAATCTTGTTCTGGCTTCTATGTCCAAGTTCCTTCTACTCTCCCATGCTGTCCTTGCCACCTAGGGTTCAAAGTTTAGCAATCACAGCTCTACAAGACTGGTCTCTCCTACGCCACAGTGCATCCGCATCTTTGTTTTATTTGTTGTCTTGGGATGGGCTCATGTCATAAATTGATTGGGCAGGCACCTCACCTAATCCTATGTCCTCTGTGGACAGAGCCGCTGCTAAGCATGGTTTTCTCACCGCACTGACAAGTTGATGATGGCTCCTTCTCACAGGCCAGAACAAGGAGGGATGTCTGTCTAGGACAAAAGGGAACTGGCAGAGAAGCCATCAAAGCTCGGAGTAAAACCTATTTCTACCTGAGTCCACTGTCCTTTCTACTAGAACTCAGGGGGCCTCTGAACCCAAACCACATGAGGATTGCTCTGCATCTGTGTCTAGGGAAAGGAAACAGCCCTTTATATTAAAATAGGAGTGCTTTAGAAGTGAAGACTGCAAATAGCTGGGAAGGTCAGGCACTCAAACTAGGGCAGCTCTAGCAAAGTCTGATGGCAAAAGCTTGCTGGTGGGCAGCACCTCACCGGGCATAATTCAGGGCACATGTGTGCTACAAGCACCATGGCTGAGACGGGACATTAGCTTAGGGGTGGGGGGGAAAGAGGTGCTGACAGGCAGGGCACGCAGCCCTCCTACGCCAGCTCTGACACCATTTTAGAAGCGCTGAGTCGTACATGCTGGACCCTGTAAACTCAATACCACTGATCATCTTTAAGGCACACCCTCTAGGTGGTATATCTAGGCAAAACCATCAGTCAGGTCAGTGGGAAAGCTGAAAAAAGAAAACTTAAATGTTCAAAAGTGTGAGGATAAGAACAAATAAAGCAGAGGAATTCTGGGGTTTTGGAGTTTTGATATCACCACTGGACCTGCATCCTCAAGATAAGTATGTATTTGGTGCTGAGCAGTATATTGGGCAGGTAGGCCCAATACAGCTGTTCAGCAAAGCCCAGAATGAAAAGTTCTCGATTCAGGATCTGCACTTTGATTTACTGAATCCTCTTTCACCGTCCCTTCAGCCACTAGGCTGAAAGAACTATGAACCGCACTTGACTGACTAATGTCCAACCTTCTACCCAGCCCTAGGCCCTGTTGCTTGGCCCAATGCCTATCTCTCTATCCCTTTCACAGGGGAATCTTCATTCCTGTCCTACCACACCAAGTCACCATCCACATCTTAGTGCTTTCCTATATTGTGTGCCCTACCTTGTGATCCATCCCTGGGCCAGCAGGAAGGGCCTCCAGAGAGCATTAAGAAAGGCAAAGAATAAGTGTCACCTCCGAAATGGCCAGAGTCAACCATGGGAGAAACACTCCTCACTGCTCATTCACCACAGGAAGAACCATTTTTCAGATTCAAAAATGGAGGGAAGAGTTATTTTGGAGAAGTGTCTCCTTGTTCCAACATCCCTGGGGTCAGTCAGTCTCCCCTACAGGACGAGGCTGGCGCACTGAAAGTGGTGAGGGTACACTGGGTGGGGTTCTGAAGCACGAGGATCAGCCTCTCACCGGAGGATCACATGCCCCAGCAAGTCACCTCTTGAGATGCCTGCTTTGTCCTCAAACCACAAGACCCCACCTTAACAAACTGCAGCACCCACCCTCCTCTCTGGGAAAGAGACACTCCCATGGGTGGAAAGGGGCTTGGGGTTAGTGAAAGCCTCTAAAATACAACCAAAATCCAGGATCAGAACTATAACCAGGAGAGAATCCAGGGTGTCGCTCCAAGAGATCAAGAGTCTTCCTGGTGGCTACCATTTCTGCCTGAGAATCTACTGAGTTTGGCCAATAAAAGATATCCAGCTGCTTTGGTTATTGGACAAGGTCAGCAGTCACTTCCATAAACAAAAGGGAGAGAAAGAGAGAGGGATGAAGAGTTGATCCTACAAAGAAAAATACGATGGAACTTCCCTTATTCTCACATCTCTACTTCCATTCATTCTGGTCATAAGTCTACACCTATAACCATTATCATCATCACTGCAGGTTATTTACAGAGCACTCACTACATGCCAGGCACCGTGCTAAGCATTTAACATGCACTATCGCATTTTAAAACCTCATGAGATTGGGCACTGTTTTAATCTCTGTTTACAGATGAAAATGCAGTGGCTGAGTGAAGTGAGGACACCCCTCAGAGTTATGCAGCCAGGAAGTGGCACAGCTCGGACGACTGGCTTCAGCCCCCATGCTCTTAATGATGACCTTATTCTACCCCATCTGCCCGTCTCACTTGAACACCTACTGTGGAGAACTCTGAAAATAACAGAGGTAGAGAGAAAGAAATGTCTCAGAAGGGATCACAGGACATACAGCTGCTATTTGAGTTGTAAAGAAGGGGGAGGGCTCGGTCCAGGGGACAGAATCAGAAGGCCATTCTCAGTAGGGGGAATAGTGTGATTTCAGGCCAACGGGAAATAAAATCCCTGACACACCTAGGAAACAGCCCCTGGTAGCTGAAGCAAAGCCTTCATGGAGGGAAAAGGGAGAAGATGGCACTGGAGCAAAGGGTTGGGCCAGGACTGGAAGGCTACAGGCCACGCAGAGGAGCTTGGAATCCACCCGGGAGTCAACAGGCAGTTTTTAGGCAGGGAAGTGGTATGATCAGATGTGTGTTTTAGCAAAACAACATGGTTGCAGTGAGAGAGATTGACAGCAAGAACAGACTGGCAGCAAGGACTTGATAACTTATTATAACTATCCAGGGGAAGGTGGTAAAGAATAAACAGAGGTGCCGGAGATGGGGATGATGGGACCAAGAGATGGAGTAATTAATTACATGTACAGGGGGCAGGAGTGGCCAATGAGTCCTACGAAATCTCCTGGCTTCACATCACTCAGCTCCTCCGGCTGGGCACCTGTATGTCACCAATCTTCTGGGAAGGTATGAGGGTTCAGTGAGTACTAGGGCTTTTAGAGGTCCCATTTCCCCTGTCTTTGCGCCAATATCCACCCACCCATTCTTCCCTCCCAACAGGAACTGAGGCTTCCCATCCGCCTCCACCTGTTCCACAACCACCTAGGAACATGGTTCCTCTGTTTCCAGTTATAAACACCAACTCAGATTACTTACTAACTGCCACCCTCTAGACCCCATGCAGTTCCATAGTCCTGAGGTACTAAGACTAGACACTACTTGCCAAAGCAGCTCCGTCCTGCATTGATCTGGAATAATGGACTGAGCTTCACCAGGTCAGCGTGTAATGGAGAGCTCAGGGAATAGCACAACTAAGAATGAGACCAGAGGGGACAGGACTGTCAATGAGCCAGTTCTCAGACAGGCACCTGGGCCTCCAGCACAGTGTTCAGACAGGCTGGTTAGCTAACAGGACTGTGCAACTGGGGTTTTGGATCAAACCCGGAGAGTGTCCAGGGTTCCAGGCCGCTCCCCACTCTGGCCGGCCATCCTGTGAATAAGTGCCATGGGAACGAGGGCTACCAGGTGCATTTGCGTGGACCCGCCTTCCTAATGTGCCCACATCTGTGCTTGCCACACGACTGAACAGCATGAAGGGTGGGTTTCTGCTGTCTTTTGGGGCTGGAGCATAGAAGGGGATGTGATGGGAAAGTACACTATTTATAGACTAACAATGGCTGGTCTCCAGCACAATTCACCAGCCTTTCTCAAGCTATTTTTCATGACCCCTTTAAGTAGCCCCATCTTTCCATGGGAACTTCATGTTCATCTCCTCCTTGGATGCTGTCCCCGCTCCCCACCCTTCTAATGTTTAAGGTTTTCTTACAGACAAGTTTCTTGTGGTTGAAACAGAAAAACCAGTGCCATCTTCCGGGCCACATCTCCCAGCATGTGTCTGCAGGACACCTTTGTTCTCTCCAGCACCCTGAAATAGGACTATTTCAAAAGATGGCAACTTGGGTCCCTACAGCTACTGCCACCTTGTGCAAATTAAGCCCGGGTCACACAGCTCACACTCTAGCCCTGTGCTTATCCAGACGCAGATGTCAGCGGCTGGAAACAGAAAGGCAGAGGCAAAGCTTTAGTGCAGCCAGTTTCCTCATGAAAGAACATCTCATCAAATACCCGTCTGCCCTGAATATGACCACCGTACCAGCTCAGGTGGACTAGCAGCGGGCGGTGGGGCTGCTGGATCTGTGCCATGCCTTGGGAGCATGCAGCTACCAACTGGATAAAAATAATCAAAAAAGAGGTGGCGCATCAGGCCTTTGATGGTTCTGTTAAAAAGTCATGCTTCTCTCTTGGCATGTAGGAAAGGGATGCTGCTGAGGCATAGGCTCTATCCCCACGCTTGGCCACCAGATTCCCTTGGCAGGCATGGCAGGCGACATTTTCCAAATGGCACAACATCTCCTGTCTTATATGCTTTTCTCCAATGTGACGGGACACTCCTCCCACTAAGAGGTGGGTCTCTGTCCCCTCTGCTAAAGTGAGTCTGAGTGGGCCAGAGACTCACTTTAACTACTACAACGCAGTGGAGGTGACACTGCGTGGCTTCTAAGCCAGATCAGAAATGATGATGCAGTTTCTACTTTGGTCACTTGTGCCCGAAGCCTTGAGCCACCACGTGAGAAGGCCAAGAGCCCTGAGACGGCCACACTTCTGGAGGGGTGAGAGGTGGGCACCCCCATCAGCACCCCTAGGCTTCAAGTCCTCCCAGCCCCGGTGTCAGATGTGTGTATGAGAGAGCCTTTCCGATGATTCCTGCTCTGGCCTCACCCTGAGCCTTCACATCTTCTCAGCGGAGGCCCCAGCCCTGGGGAGCAGGAACAAGCCATTCCTACTGAGCCCCTCCCACATTCCTGACCCAAAGTCTCCATGAGCATAATGAAATGGTTCTCGTTCGGGGTGGCTGGTTCTAAAGCAACAGTAATGGGAACAGTTGGTGACACACTTGTCACTCTATTCTCATATCCACTGCTACCAAAGATACAAATACAGTCATACGTCAGTACTCGTCGGCTTCAGAACTTGTCAAACCCTGTACTTGTTGCATTTTGACAAGGAAAAGAAATGTTTCAGCCCTCAGCACTTGCTTGGGACTCATTGCACTTGCTAAAACCTGTAGGAGTCACAATGCTGCCCCACAAGACAAAACGTTTCATCACTCACCGCATTCGGTACTCGTCAGGAGGTCCAAAACAAATAATGACAAATACCGAGGTACCACTGTAGTATTTTTAAAAAGAAAAGGCTCATTATACAATTGTACATCTGAAGCTTATATAGTCTTATTAACCAATGTCAACTCCAATAAACTCAATTAAAATAAATAAGTAAAAGGCTCCCTTTTATTGAGCATTTACTTTGTGCCGGGCATTACGCTAAGGGCTTACACACATAATTTCATTTAATGCTCATTACAATGCTGTCAGTAAATACTAAAGTTATCTCAATTTTACAAAGTGGAAATGGGCTCAGAGGACCCTGCCCAGATCTGCCTGACTCAGGGCCCATGCTCTGCTCTCCGGCCCCTTGCAGCCCGGAGCTGTTTCTACATGGAAGACTCAGCAGCTTCGGAGCATGGCCTTCCTGTTCAGTAACGCAGTTCTGGGAATTTCCTCAAGAACCCATGTGACGGGGGCACAGCATCAACAAGCACTTGGCCTTGTCTGAGCTGGGGCAGAACCCCCTCCCTAGAAAGTCACTGCTTGGCCCATTCCCCTTTGATCAACTCCCCCTGAATCCCACTCTTTCTCTAAGGCCGAAGGCCTCCATCAAGGACTTGAAAAGAATTCTGCCTTCTCTGGACACTCTCTCACATATGTGGGGCATACCGTTCCATACCGCCTCTCGGTGTTCTGGTTGTTTGGGTGTGTTACATAGTAGGGCTGCTGAGAACGGAAAGAATGTGGTAGAAGTGGCATCTGAGTTACTAACTGACCTAACCTGCAGTGCCCATACAACAACAGGCACACCAGTTTCTCACAAGGACCTGTGAGTCTGAGAGTAATAACCCACGCACAATGCAAACACTCCAGGCTCTGACCTGCACTTCACCAAGGGCATCCAGAGGAGAACGGATCGGAGGGCGGAGGAGGAAGCAGCTTGACCCACCACGGGTACCCATCACCATCACCATCACCTGGCAGGCAAGGAAGCCCAGACCACAAAGCCTCAACGCAATGGGAGTTGCCATTTTGAACCACGAGTCCTTAATAGTCCTGGAGAGCTAAGAAACACAGATCAAAGTTTCCTGTGAGCAACTCCTCAACCTTCCCACCTAAGAGTAAGGAGGGACCAACATCAAGTACCTCCTTAGACAAAGATGAGCTTTGTCCCGACTCCCTGTCTTTCTGTCTATGCTATGGACCCCTTTCCCAGTGCCTTCCTGCCACCTCCACGCCCACTGGGATGGGTAAAACAAGGTTTGTGCCTCTGACCTCCCAGCCTACCTCCAAAATGACTCTACAAATCCTATTTCCCATGTGACAGAGTTAAGGATCTTACTATGGCTGGGTGAACTAAAACCACGCAGATTCGCAAGGTAATACAACTGAGTTTCCAGGGGGAAGCCAGTCTGTTCCTGCCTTCCCTGGGGAGGCCAGCATCATGAGCATACCCAGAAACTGTTGGGAAAATGTTCCAATGCCTTATTTCCTACCCTTGGGAACTGTGAGGAAAAGTCTTAGAATATCTCCTTTTTCCTCCACAGGGACATCCTGACTCTTTCTGGAAGGTCATTATCAGTGACCTCACTATTCCCAGCCTCTCCTCCAATATACTACAGACCAAATGAAGCACCAACAAGCTTAGAGGAGCCTAAGATTGGCCAGACTCATGGTCCTTGCCTCCTGGAGCCATGCATATAAAGACAGGCTCACAGCTACAATCACAGGGCAAGATATATCCAGTGGGGGACCTTGTGGGGGTTGTCATGGGGGGAGGGGGCACCATCCTACAGGAAATCAAAATTAGTTGGTCTGTTTCCCTATTTTGTCAGGCATCAGATATGGCCAAACAACACTTCTTCAAATCCCCCTTTTTTCTCCCACTCATTGCCCTTACACAAAGCAGCTCACAATTTCCTGCTTAAAATTCTTTTATATTTATTTTTTTAATTCCTTTCTGGAAATTGTTTCTGTCAAGCTGAATTGGAGGCTTCTAGTCCTTGGCCCCCTCCTTCCCTCCCTCCCATCACAAAAGCTCAAAAGTACTCCTAGCAACAAAGTCAAATCTGTACAGTGAGATGGGAGAAGGGAAAGGAGGGGAAGCTTTATTCATAATAGTTTAGGGGTTGTTCCACCAGCAATTGAAGAATGAATGGTAAAAAATCAACTTGCTCCTTCATAATACTAATCTGAAACTGTAAGTGAGCCCCACAAAGCATGCGAGCTCTCCTCCATGGGGAACAGAATTGCCACACTGGTCCGACACGGTTCTTCTGGTTACAAACTCAGCAGCCAAGGCAACACCCAGGGGCCTGCTCACCTCCAAGAGGACATGCAGCTAAAAGCCACAGGATCTGAATAACCACACGGGGCTCTGCCACTAACAAGTGTGTCCAAACGTTTTTGAATGTTTACATTACTCTTCTGGTTAAAAATTTTTAAAAGCCATTAAGGAGCATCTGTGAATTTATCTAAAATATATATATATATATATGTCTCTTGTTTAAAAAAAACCAAAACCACAACACAAACACAAACGAAAACGAGTCCAGTAAAGGGGGCACTCCTGTGCAGCCCAACTTCTGGGCAGCTGCGTGTGAGCGCCACAGGGGTTGAGGACTGGCCCTATCAGAGCGAGGCTGCGGCTACAGAATGTGAGCTGGGGTTCGCACGGGGCTTTCGGAGGGTCCCTGGGGAAGAAGGAAGTGAGAAAGTAGCTCGCAGCTCCTGTGCATTTTAGGACCATCAGGTCCAGAGGCGTCAGAGGCCCCTGGGTTGAAGCAGTGAAAGACCCGCTCCCTGCAATTCCAGATGTGGGGATGTTCTGCTCCACAAAGGCCCCAAGACCAGGTTTAAAGTCGGGGACTAGCCTCATCACACCCAGACTCTGGTGAGTCACAGTGGCCATCCCACAGGACAAGCTGCTGGAAGAGGATTTCCTACCGCAACCCGTCCCCAAGGAACTGAGCAGAAGGAACAGCGCACACGTGCTCAACAGCCCGGGATTCAAGTTCAGGCTCTGCCATTCTTTAGCTATGGGTCCTTGGGCAAGGCACTAAACCTCTCTGAGCCTCAGCTTCCTCTATTGTAAAATGGGGCTACATCACCTCTGCCTGGAATACATTAGATAGATATTGTTCCAAATAAATTCTACAGCACCAATTATGAAATGGAATTATTCTTTGTCCCATCTCTAGAAATACTGGGAGGGAGGGTGGGAGTGGGGATGAAGGTTCATTTATTGCTGTCACCATGAATAACAGGCTAAGGAAAAAAATCAGAAAATAGCACAATATACTAATAATCTTAAGTCACCTGAAAAAAGCTTGTGGGAAAAATTTAAGATGACTTTCCATTGCCATCCATGACTTGACAGTGCATATTCCCTTACTTGGGATAGACGAGCTCATTTTATTATTAATTTAATCCAAATAATTAAAAGGGGTAGCTCTCCACGGGGGGAGAAGGGAGAACTACCAATGGCAGAGAGATTAGTCACTGGTCCACCCCAGGATTCCTATCCCTAAGCACAGGTATAAGGACTTGACTGCTTAAGAAATAAAAATGTTTTTCAATCCTATTTTTAAAAAATGGGCAGTAGACCAGAATAAACATTCTTCTAAAGAAGATAGACAAATGGTCAACATGAAAAGATGCCCAACATCACTAATCATCAGGGAAATGCAATTAAGACCACAATGAGCTACCACCTCACACCTGTCAGAATGGCTATTGTCAACAAACACAAGTGATAATAAGGTTGGTGGGGATGTGGAGAAAAAGGAAACCCTTGAATGCTGTTGGTGGGAATGAGAATTGGTGCAATCATTCTGGAAAACAAACAGAATGACCACATGACTCAGCAATACCACTTCTGGGTACACAACCAAAGGAAATAAAATCACTATCTAAACATAGTGTCTGCGCTCCTATGTTCATTGCAGCATCAGTCACATAGTTAAGATAAAGAAACAATCTAAGTGTCATCTACAGATGAGTGGATAAAGAAGATGTGGTATATAAATATATACAATGCAGTATTAGTCAGCCACGGAAAGGAAGAAAATCCTGCCATTTGCAATGACATGGATAAACCTTCTGGGCATTATGGAGACAAAGACAAATACTACATGATATCACTTATATGTATAATCTAAAGAAGCCAAACTCATAGAAATAGAGAGTAGAATGGTGGTTGCCAGGGGCTGGGGGTGGAGGAAATGGGGAGATGTTGGCCAAAGGGTACAAACTTCCATTTATATGATGAATAAGTTCTAGGGATCTAATGTACAATATGATGACTATAGTTAACCATACTGTACTACGTACTTGAAAGTTGCTAAGAGGATAGACTTTAAATGTCTTCACCGCAAAAAAAATAAAGCTAATTATATGAGGCGACAGAGGTGTTGGCCCTATTGTGGTGATCATTTTGCAACACACATACCTATCAAATCATCACTTTGTATATCTTAAATTTATACAATGTTATGTGTTGATTACATCTACATACAGCTGTGGAAAGAAAGAAAAATGTTTACGGCTTTTTTTTTTTCCCGAAAATTAAACCACCTAGAAGGGCAGTGGGCATTCTTGTCCTTCTATCTAAAACAGAGCAGAAAATGACTGCCCATGTTGGCGAGCAGGAAAGAGGCAGGTTTCACTCCCAAGCTTTGACCTCAGGGCCATATAAACGAGTCATCCCCACCCCTCGGATGCTGTATAAACCCTCATTCCACCATTGTCCATAATACTTTCGGACATGGCTGGAAAGCCTGGCAGAGTCAGGGGCTAGGGGTGGCCGGGAGAAAGAACACTCCTGAGACTCAGAACTGTCAACAGAATGACTTCAGGCAAGTCACTTAGCTTCTCAGAGTCACAACTTTAAGGTTTCTTTAAGCTCTTACCTTATTGATAAACACAAAAGAAAGTTAAGAATGACTAGAAATTGAAGACTATCACTATTTTCCCCAACCATAGTGCTTTTCTCCTTCCTCTTGGATTTTGAAGGTTAAAAGAATGCAGAAACAAAAAAATATAATGTGCTCAGACAGCATGTACAGTATGACTAAAATGGCGGATGATGAGGAATATAGACAAGAATAAGCAAATCATATATAACAATAAAAAATTGCATTTGCACAGTGAAATCTGGGATAACTTTTTTCATTTTTCAATGATACCTTTTCCTGTTACATTGCCTCATCAGGTACATCAGGTTGCAAACAGTCACAAGAAATTGCAGGGAAAGGTCTTAGTTACAATACCCATCACTGCCAGGGCCCAGTAGCCGCACGGGTATGGAGACAGCCCTGACCCCCTACCTTTACCCCACCCCCAACCCACTCCCAGAGCTGAGAAGAAAGAGCCTTCACAGGTGGGCAACTCCAAAGATAAACATTAGGCTTCTGATTGTCTGAGCAACTCCAGGGAACACCTTCCTTTAGGGTTCCAACCTCCTGCGAAGTTTATGAAATAGCAAGGTCTGTCCAGAAAAAGTCCAGCCATTGTTAATATAATGTGGACGGTTTGTGCAACATTGATGTAACATGGCAGCCAAAGAGAGTGGACTGGAATGCACATGCATGAACAATGACGACCTCACTGCACTAGTTAGTGGGGGTGGTAGATGACATTGAGTGAGCATGTGTACTATGTGGCCATTCAAAATGGCTGAGCAAGTAGAGCAATGAGTCTGCATCAAATCTGCATTAAGCTTGAACATTCCTCCATGGAAACTAATCAGATGATTCAGAAGGTTTTAGGGACAATGCAATGAGTACGGTGCAAAAAAAAAGTGTGACACAAACACTTCAAAGATGGTTGGAATCTGTTGAAAGTGATCCACTTTCTGGAAGGCCTGCAACAAGCAGAACATGTGAGAATGTTTGAATATATACAGGCTGCAATCGACAAAGATCAGTGACTGACACTGCGAGACTTAGAAGCTGATCTGTAGATTCCAAAAAGGACCGTGTCCAAGATTTTGATGCAGGATCTTGGCATGAAACACGTCATAGCAAAATTCATTCCACAGCTTCTGCTACCAGAGCTAAAGAAACATTGTGCTGCAGTTGCTAATAAATTGATTCAAACTACTACCAGTGAATCAGATTTCCTCAAGAAGGTCATAACTGGAGACGAATCGTGGGTCTAACAGCTATGATCCGGAAACAAAGGCCCAGTTGTCCCAATGGAAGTCACCTGGTTCTTCATGCCCAAAGAAGGTGTGGCAAAGTAGCAGTAAGATCAAGACCATGTTAACTGTGTTTTTGATTGGGAAGGTGTTGTCCATCATGACTACGCCTCTCCAGGCCAAACAATTTAGAAGAAGCGCTACCTCAATCTTCTTCATCAGTTGAGAGATGCACCATGACGAAAACAGCTGCAGCTGTGGGCAACTGGTGATTGGCAGCTTCATCACAACACACCCACCCATGCATCACATCTCATGCAGAATTTCTGGCAAAACATCGAATTACCCAAGTGGTTTAGCCCTCTTACTGCCCAGATTGGGTGCCCTGGGATTTCTGGCTGTTCCCAAAAAGGGGAAAAGATTTCAGACCATCAATGAGATTCAGAAAAATATGACAGGGCAGCTGATGGGAGATTCCAGCAAAGGATTTTGCAGTGTTCTGAACAGGGGAAGAGATGCCAGGAAGACTGTGTGAGGTCCCAAGACGCCTACTTTGAAAGGGACTGAGGCATCATTGTCCTACGTACAATGTTTCTTGTATCTTCTTCAATAAATGTCTCTATTTTTCATAGTGCATGGCAGGATACTTTCTGGACAGACCTCATAAAAGCAAGGGCTTGACAGAGGCAAACGCAGCTCACTCAATAAAGGATTTGAGTCCATCCAGAAAGGAACTAGGCACAGGAAATGCAAGATTTCATAGTGAAATTGGAATTCCTGCCAAGCACCTGGACTGCCACATGCAAAGTCCCACCTCAGGCATGATTCAAGGGGGGAGGAGGTAGGGAGCAGGGGAAGATGGGAGAAGAAAACACAACACCTCTGCTGTCAAGAATCCTACTGGGATTCCTGTTTTCCTAGAAAAAAGCTATCAAAGGAGACCCAAAGTGAAGGGGCCAGGCTTTAACACTAGGTCAAGCCTGGGCCGAAACAAGAAACTAGAGCAGACAGTGCCCCAAGATGAAGGGAAGAATTAGAGCCCCCCTTGGTAGCAGGATAGGACAGCGGCTGAGCCTTGACTCAGATAAACAGCCGGTAGGGGCAGGGTCAGAGCTGAGGATAAGGGAGAAACTGGTACCAAGAAAAACATATCAGGGTGCAGCCCCCATGCAGCTGGGCCAGAGTCGACAAGAATGAGGAGGAGGCATGGGGCGACGGTTGAGCCTTGCCTCGGGTAAACATCCTGACCAGAGAAAGAGTGGGGGGCCCAGTAACAGCCTTGAACCTAATTAGCAAAGGGAGAAAGAAAGAAGCTGCCTATCGCTAACTGCCACTTCTCGCCCTTGTATCTTGCTTGCTTGCTCTGCTTATAAAAACCCGTGTACCCTTACAGCGGCGCGCCTTTTTCCTTTCGAGGGAAAGGTGGCCCCTGCGCAGGTAAAACTTGGCCAAATAATAAAGAGTGTGTGATCAAACTCTAATTTCTGAGCTCATACTTGTGGGGATCGTAACACAAAGAACCTTAATTCCATCTGCTTCTAAGAAGTAAACCTTAGGGTTGGAAGGAGACTGACTTTTCTTTGTATTTCAGTTTTGCATTGTTTTGACCATGTGTATATATTACATTTTGAATTTTAAAAATCCATAGTGCCACTGGAAAGAACATGACTCAAACACTGGAAATGTAGGTACAAGACAAACTGTACTCAAAAGTACAAGATCACAAATTGTGGATCTAAATACTGAGGGAAGAAATGTAGGCACTGTACTTAAAATAATAATGATCAATAGATGGAGTTCTTACCGCACACCAGGCACTGCGAAGAGTTTTCCCTGGATTATTTTATGTAATCCTCATTCCTACCCTATAAAATGAGACTGGTGGGATTATAATCATTCCCATTTCACATTTGCAGAAGCTAAGGCACAAAGAATTTATCATTTGCTCAAGGTCCCAGCTGGCAAGAAATAAAGCCAGGGCTCAAACCCAGTCTTACCTACAGCTCACGTGGGTTCATCTCCAAAGGAAAGGGGGTTCGCATCCTAAAGGAGGGGGATCGAAAGGCAGGAGATTCTGGCATTGTTTGGAGAATGTCTTGAGGGGTGTAGTTAATGCATGGGAAAAGGCACAGCACTGGAACCCGTGATGATTAAAACCACAAACATTTCTTGAGGACCTACTGTGTGCTGGGTACAACCAGATTTGGAATAGCAGGAGGATGTAAGAGTTGCTATACAGAGATGAAAAGGGGGTAATCACGCTCCATTTTCCTTCCAGAAAAAGACCACAATACTCCAAATTTCCTCCACCCACCCTGAATATTCCAGGCTTTAAAGAGACTGCAACAAGAATGTTAAGTTGATTTGGGAAGGCCAGGAGGGTTTGAAAAAGGCATTCCCTTTGACCTCGGTGGCAGAGACGGGAGAGAGAGAGAAATATATGGCCTTTCTCCTGGAGCAAAAGCATTTTAATTATCAGCTGAGAGGCCAGCAGGACCATAAAATTGGCCAGCTGTCCCATTCAATCAGGCCAGAGGCCGTAACGAGAGGAGACAGTATTTCTCAGGGGGCCGAGCACTGTGAGTGAAGCTGGGTCCACAAGAGGCCCAGGCACAGTTGGAAGGGGCTGGTGGGATCAATCCCTTTCTGTGGCTTCAGCGAAAATAAATCTGCCTATTTCAGTGGAAGTGGTAAAACTACACCTGGCTGACTTGAGAGATGGCAGTTCAGGGCTGCCTAAAATCCTCATGCAGCTTTAAAAAGGAAAACCTGTTATATCCTGTGTACACTTCAAACAACAGGGAATAGAATGAAGTTTCTCCTTCTCCTTGGAAAGAGGGAAATAATTGCATGCAGCCCCACTGCTGACTGTGGTTCCCGTGTGACATGCCATCTTAAAACAACCCTGCTCTTTCTGTACTGTCCACATCTTACAGCTGAGAATCCCAGCCACATGCCCAGTGTCAGTTGCTCAATGTCAGTCAGCTTAAATTTAAGTCTCTCTGACTCCCACAACATTGTCCCCTCCATAAGAGCACAGTGGTTCCAAAAAATCAAATGGAAAGGGGAAATGTTTTCTTCCCAAACCAAAACCTTCAAATTCTTACACAGAACAAAAGTCCCAGGGAAGTGAGGAAGGAAAGGGACATGCAATCTGCAGCTTTAATATGCCTCATGTCCATATCTCACTGTCTCAGCCTAATGGCCTGCAGAGCAAGGTCTTCCTTCAAGTGTTCCGGTGAGAGAGGACAGAGGCACACAATACCTAAACGGTCTTGCCACCTGTTTGAAAAAGCCTTATATCTGTTCAGAAAAGTCGGTGGGAGGCCAGTACGCAAAGCCCTGAGACACTAGGACGCCTACCACTCAGTCTCGGGGACAGAAGGGGTGTTTGACTATGTCCTGATTGCAGACGCAGGCTGCCCTTGGTTTAGTCTGAATCCCCATTATGAGTCATGTGACTGGAGCACCTTCTCTCAGCAAGGCCATCTGTCATGCCCTGAGCAGCAAAAGGGGAAGGGAACACCTGTGGGCTTCTGTCAACTGTTTCTCACTTGGCAAAGGTTCCCTGCCAGGCGCTTAGCCCCTGCAACGAGAAGCTACAAATTGGGGCACCCTGGGCACACAGATTCAGACAGACCATGTAGTCATCACCCACTCCCAAAATGTACACATTCACACTTAAGTCGCATAATGTCAGTCCTAGGAGGGATAGAGACCATCTCATGCAAACCGCCCATTTCACAAATGAGGAATCTGAGGTCCAGAGAAAGCACCAGACGTGCCCAGGGCCGGCCAGCCAGTCAGTGCCAAGGGCGGCACCCGGGCCGGTGTCCCTTCCACCGCACCAGTCCTCTTACGCGGTGCTCAACTAAAGAAGTTCTCTCTAACAGCGCTGATTCGTAACTTCATCTGAGTCTTAGACTGAAAGAGGCTACAACCCCTTCCCCCTCAATGAACCTACACACATTTTGCATAGATCCTAGGGGATTCCAGGTTAACAACCCTTCCTTGATAACGACAAGTGTGGTTCTACAAGAAGCCGATGGGGGTATTGAAGGGGAGTCCAAGGTAAAGAGGTGGGTGACCTGGGGGAGAAGCTACATCTTTCCCTGGCCTCAGCCAGACCACTGGCGTCGCCACTTTATGTCTCAGCTTCCCTATCCATGGTGATCCTGTGCTACCTCAGGGAAACGAGGTGAAGCACCAACTCGGGAGAGACAGGAAGGCTCTTGTCTTGTCTCCTTAGCAACCATGAAGCACAAATCTTGTCCCTGAGTGATGGCAGTGCCATAGGCCACCTGTGAAAGGTGGAGGTCACTACCTAGCTATTACCAGGTTTGCTAGGGGAGAGATCTAAGGAAGAGAAGGCATAATAGTTTATTTGATTTTCAAGGCAACAGTGGCTCAAATCAGTAGAAACAGAGGTCAAGGAGATGAGAGACTAAAGAAATATGGGGTGGGGCAAAAGGAGGTTTACAGCTGTGAATATGTGAAACACAGATTTTATTCTTGTATTATTATTGTTTATTAACTATTGTATTCTTTGCCACATGAACAACTGTAAACCTCCTTTTGCCCCACCCTATATTTAGAAATCAGAGCCCATACTTCTTGCTCTAAGCCGACCTGACCCTTCACGGAAGCTATTTTCCCCCAAGCTAATGGCTCAATCATAGTCCAGAAATATCTACCAAGCTCCTCCACACAACCTAATTTTCTGCTCCAACTGCAACGCAGGCTTTATGGGCACCTAAATGTAGCCCCGGGCCCCAAGCCACTCCAGCCGCACTGAGTTAGCTACAGAGAAGCCCCCAGTCAGCAAAGAGGAAGGGAAAGTGGGCGGCCCTCCCTAGCAAACTTGGGGGAAATAAAGAGAAACATCCCACAAAGAGATCAATTTTCCTCATGAAGCCCCTCCAACCACAGGAAAGGACTGAGGCAAGAGAATCCACAGGGAATGTCAAGGCCACCATTTGCCTCCCAGGAGACCACGCCCTCCTTGGGCATTTGTGTCTGCTGGTTGCCCAGCCTGGAACCTCCTCGCCCCACCTCCCCTCAATACTTTGTCTAGGTAACTCCGCTTCTCTCGTTCAGATCCCATCTCAGCAAGCCCTCAGGCATGTCCCTTTATTAGTCATTCTCTTTCCCCCCACTGCACTCAGTAGAGTCACCACTATGTCTGTTTTGCTTACTGTTATATTCCCAACTCCAGGCGCTCCTACTGACACACAAAGGAGAGCCACCTTTGTGCAGAAGATCATCACACCCAAGGGAAAAGGGAAAAGCAAGGTTCCCGGACAAAGTTAAAGAACTGAAAACAAACGCAGTGACCTACAGGTCAGACCTCTTGGCCTCTTCTGTTGAATCATGTCACTCGGCTGGCAGCTTGCTTCATTTCAGCTTTATTCACTTACGTATTTATTTTAACTTGCAGAACATGTCTCTGCATTCATGGAAAATGCTATCCATCAACTGAACACAATCATCTGGGACATGCCTGGTGGCTGCTAGCTAACCATAGGCATAGTCTCCTGCAACCAAAGGAAAAATCCAATTCGCTGAGCGCTTGTACGCTTTTGCAAGGAAAAGTCCTCAAAAAACACATCCATCATCCTCCAACTCTCTGTAAGAGGTAACTTATAGCAAAGAACCCCAAGACCAGAAATGGGGAGAATAACAGGGAGAAAATTCAGAAATATGAGAGCAAGGTACTATTGGAAATATCTCATTTGGGGATGCATTCATGAGGCATAGAAAAAGTAATTTATTAACCTCTCAAAAAATACTAAGAACTGGGTTCTCTAGCCAATATCTGACTGCCCCCCAGATCCACCCTGGGAATGTCCTATGGTTTATTCTCCTTTAGGGAAGCTACTGCTATGGCTACTCCTCACCCTTTTCCAGGCAAGTCTTCGCTACACTGCAGCTGGTTAACATGCCTATGCCTCAGTGGCTTCACCCCCAAGACAGGAATGTACTCAACAAGGACAGAGAGTGGGATCCAATGGGTCACGGGTTCCACAAGCCTTGCAGCCAGCAAGCTCACAGCGTGGAGAAATCCTACCCAGGGACTCAGGCAGGGGCTGAAGCCAGTGAACATTAGAGCCGACCGGAGGCCAAGGGCAACATGGAACCTCCCACTGCAAGAAAGCAGGTCCTTCTCTTCCTTGCCTTGTGAGCTGCGAGAGAAGTTGGAGATGGGCACAAAGCACTTGTGAGCAAAGAACTTGGAGGGAGGGATGCCCCTTGGGCCTCCAGTTGCAAGAAGACCTGCCAATCAAACGACTCAACAAAACTGGACCAGGTACTGTGAGAGGCATGACAAGCAAGTCACAAGTTGGGAACAAAAAGGAACGCTGAGGCTGGATGAGACAGGCTGGCAGTGGAGCCAGGCAGCGCAGGACGGTGGCCTGTTCCAGCAGCGCCTGGCAGGCTGCAACCGGCTGCAGTGGAGACTTCGGCCAGTGAGAGTTACTCGGGGCCAGCATCTGGGAAGGGTGCAGAGAAAGGAGGCAAAGCATTGGAGGTTGGTAATGAACATGCTGTAAAAATGCCATGCGTGGTACCCAGCACAGGTTGAGAAACTCAAGGATCAAGGGCCTGGAGATTATAATGAGGATAAAAAACAACTTCCATGCAAGTGAAGCATGAGGGACCTCCTCCGACAAGATAAAGGGAATTTTTACATTTTGTGATCCTGCAAATAGACCAGTTCAAGTGATCTTTCATTCATTCATTCATTCATTCAAGAGCCTGGGAACTAAAGACACAAAATCTATTTAGAGACATAGGGGATGCTCCTGAGTTGGGAGCCAACAAAAACTGGAGGCCAGGGGTGCAGTTTGGCAGCCAGCTGCAAGCCAGCACATTGTTTTTCTTCTTTTTCCAACGGCCTGTGTTGGTGGGGCAGACACTTCACCATCATTCCCACCAAACCCTACACCTTCACACCAGCTGCTTCACAAATTTCCTGATCCTGACTGGAAGGCATCTGAGCTTGCAGCCACAGGGCTAGCAGCTCTAGTCCTGATGCCTTCATGTTCTTCTGCATACTATCAGGTAATATGTGTTTAGCACCAAATAACTACTTAGCATTGACTACAGTGATGGGCTGTAGGGAAGGAGAAGCAGCCAGCTTTGAGCTGAGCACAAACACACGGGTCAGGGTTGGATAGGCAGAAGGATGAGGCGAGGGCACCCCGAACGCAAGGTTATACCCACAGCAGGGGTCAGAGTGATATGGGCCAAGTGGCTGGAAAATGCAGGATGTGTTCCAGGGAAAGGGGGAAACCAGGTTGGCTTTCAGGGAAATTATCTTTGAGGCAAAGAGGGAAATGAGGCAACAAAAACCTCATGAGAATATTAAGCTGACATCCAAAAACAGGAAGGCAGGTGTGGCCAGTCCCAAACCAAATAGAGTTCGCCACTCACCTCTGTTCTTTCAACTATGAAGTTAGAATAAGGTGATCATACATTAATGAAATGTGGATGCTATGGCTCTGTGAGCAGAGTAATAGTACTTCTATTTATATAAAACTAAAGTACTATAGGGCCACATGAAATAATGCAGTGAAACCCCCAGGTGTCTAACAGCAGCGTGCCGAAACTGGTATAGTGATTAGGAACACAAGCTGAGGAGTCAGACATGGGCTCAAAGCCTGGTCTTAGGACTGGTGGTGAGAGGCTATAGAAATGCTGCTTCTGAGCCTGAGTTTCCTCATCCATAAAGATACTCACAGTCTTTACTCTGTAGGTTTGCTGTGAGAATCAAATGAGAATCCACATAAAATGCTCTGACAGCGCCTGACCTAAAGAGAGCACTAAATAAGCATTACTTGTTATTATTAATATTATTACTATATAGAATTTAACTTTGTTAATACAAAATACTGTATCTAAGTAGCAGAATACTGTGCAACCTTTAAATATCTTGCAGCAAAAGAATATTTACTTACATAAGAAAGAGGCCACAATTCACTGACAAGCCAGGGAGGGGAAAGCATGCTGCAAGCAATGTTAAGATTTCCTGTGCATGCCCTGACCCATATGGCTCAGTTGGCTGGGCGCTGTCCCACCAGCCAGCAGGTCTTGGTTCAATTCCCAGTTGGAGAACATGCCTGAGTTACAGGTTCGGTCCCTGGTCGGGGCACATACTAGAAACAACAGGTCGATGTTTCTCTCCCTCTTTTACTCCCTCCCTTCCCCTCACTCTAAAAATAAATAAATAAAATCTTAAAAGAAAAAAAAAAAGCTTTCCTGTGCATGATTTGGAAGTCAAAACAAATATGCATAAATGCAAAAACTGTAAAAACACAAACTGTTTTTACCTCTATGTTTTTTCTGTTTCCTAAGAGAAGGAAACCAGTTATTTAATAATAAAATAAGAGTAACAACACTACCTTCACTTTGGGTAAGGCTTCCCATTTTCCAAAGCTTTTTCATATGATCTCATTTTTACGCTAATGTAACTTTTAATGGCAACTATTAAACTGCTCTTCTGCTAAATGCCTGTAAGTCAAAACCCTGGAATCCATCCACCTACCCCCAAAAGGACAATCTTTCACTAACCATCTCTAAAGAGACCATCTTTCACTGTTGCTAATAATCAAGCAGCTGGTTTTCCCCACTCTGACAGAGCAGAGACACATAAATCCATTTTTATAGCCAGCACTTTTACAAGTCTTTCTGAGAAGTGAGGTTTAAGTTAATGATGTAATGTGGTAAAGTAGTATAAACCATTAGCTAAATCAGTGGTCTGACCCACACATCCCAGGGCCTGGCTCACCTTTTTTGGCTGTAGGATAAGTGTCCATCATCACGGTTCTCCCTGCACTGAGGTTCCATGGTAAGACTATGAGCTGCTTCCCCATCAACCACTCTCTCCTTCTATTTTGGTAACAGATCTGATTATTAGCTGCACCTGCTGCACCCAGAACAAAATCCTCCACCTCCCAGCCTCTCCTGTACTAGCCATGGCTACACAATTACATTTGGACCAATTAACGTAAGCAGATGTGTTGTGCTGAACTTCTGAGAGGTTAATGGGAAAGAACTCCGCTACAGGAGCGCCTCTGAGCTGCTTTCCTCCTTCCCCAGGCCTGTGACTTAGACCAAAGAACGGTATCTTGGACGGTAAGGTGACCCCTGAGGGGTACAAGCAATGGCCGGGGACGATGGAGTGCGAAGTAGGGAACTGGGTCCCTGATGACACTGTGGAGATGCCCTGAAGCCCTCCAGACTTCTTTTCAAAGCCAAATTAATATATACCTTGTTTTAACCAATGTTATTTTGTTTTGTTTTTTTAGGTTATGTACAGTCAAACCTAAATTTATTGCAGATTATATGTCAACATAGGATGCTTTATGCTATGCAGATTCACTGCCACTAAACAGCATATGACTTTTTTAAGTAGGTGACCAAGATGATAAAAGATTTTAATAAATCGCTTCTTTAGTGAAACTTTTGTAATAGCTAGAAGTTTATCACCAACTACTTTTTTTTTCCAACAAAGACATCATCCATATATATGTATACTCTTTTCTCTAGAGGTTCAAAATCAACTAACACATGTAATTCATAGAATTCTGCCCTCACATGACACTGACCGAAACCCAACTCTCTGGAACCCCTAGTAAAGCCAAGAGAGACAGGACAGTATCCCCAGGTCTGCAAAGCACAGCAAAGTTATGCCTCTCCAACTGAAGGCAAAGAAGAAGCATAACATTTTTGAAATGGCTTCCAAGTCATGTACACACAGCAATGAAATAAGAACAATGGTGTCATCAAGGCTCATATTGGATATGCTGTATACAATCCCAGGCAAACAGCCATCCACAGCCAATTGCCGAGGAGGGACCCCACCTCACAGGTGAGATTTACAGCCGACATCAGCACCAACACCAACCATGGAGCCCAATGGACCTAATACACTTCTGGACATCAGTTGTCTTGATGAGGTCCTTTAAAATGCTACCCCATGTGTAAGTCCAACACATGCCACAATACACACCTGAGGCTCCCCCTTGGCAATCCTAGGACTCATTTAAGGATTTAGAAAGGGTCAGGGCTTTGTCTCCTGGGTGACAAAATGACATTCAGATCTCTTGCCATCTCCTGCTAACAGCAGAACCCTGACGAGTTGGCTTTTCCTTCCTAAGAGCTTAGGCTTTCAAACACAAATCTCATGAAAGGTAAAACCTTGTATTTATAGCTTGAAATTGCACCTAAATTTAAAACTTCATGCAGGAAATGATTAACTTTCACAATTCCATCATCCTAGCCCAAGTTTTTATATGGGCTCAATTATATAAGGTTAAAGTACTTTACTTAGTTTCCCAACATGATAAAGATATAAGAAAAAAAATAAAGATGATTCAGCTTCTATATCATTTTTGTAACAATATATCTTATTCTTACCCCATTGTCCAAAGCAATCTCTAGGTAGAAATTACTTTGAAAGGGCGCCACCAAAAGTTTTAATGTATCGAATATAGTTAAAGAACAGAATTTTAGAGGCCCATATGAGAATAATCGTAGGGTAAAGAGATAAAATAATGGCGGAAGGAAAAGAAAAACCACATTTTATTTTATGGAACTTAACTCCTTCACATGCATTATATCTAAAATACATACCTAATATTCCATACTGTGAGAGTACAGTTTCATACAAGAATGAATTGAAGGGGAAGAAGATGCAGGTGGAAGAGGTAAGGGTAATAAAAGCTACTAAAAGTAAATTGGAAAGTATACTTGTATATATAAAAACCATACATGCTCTAAAAATGTCTGAAAGGAATGCCAAATGTAGTCGTTATACTCCCTGAAGGAAAACCTTATAGTTTATTTTTTTTCTTTCTGTTCATCTATACTTTCTAATTTTTGTACAACAAAAACACTTACTACTTACATAATTTTAAAATGGGTTTTCTTAAACAGATTCACAATAGCATCAACAAAAAAAGTCAGACACATCTGGAACAGCCCTTAATAAAACAAAGCCTGAAGGATTTCTGGGCTCAAAGCTGAAGGATACAGAGGGTGAAGTTCCTGGGCCCACGAAACCCCCGAAGTCCTAACGCCCCCTCCTCCAGACAGGGTGCTCACAGCGGTCTGAAGTATATACCATTTACCACACAGTTTAGTGAAGAGACAACACAATACCACACGAAAGAAGCGTATTTCCAGTACCTGCTGATTCAGCCAAAGAAAGACACGGAAGTTATCTACCAACTCACCACTTAATTATGTCTAACACTCGCTTTACAATCCAGTTTATGGATTCCGGAGGTTTAATAAACAGTTCCTTCTCCATGCCCTGCCATTAAATACTAGGTAGTTATGACAGTTAATTAACACTACCCCTAGGCTATCAGGAGGTCTGTAATACTGCCAGCCAGGTCATGCTCTCCAAGTTGACACTGCCACCTGAATCAGCCTCACAGCTTAAACAACATGCCTCCTCTCCCTTAGCGCCCCTTCTCCGGTGGCCACCTCAAGTTGGGTGCTTAGACAGAAACGCAAACAGGTGGTATGGGTGTGTTTCACCTGATATTCCACAAAAGAGGAAAATCCCTTTTGTGATTACAGAGACACTTCTCTGAAGGGGAAAAATAAATCCATGTTGCTGCGCGGTGCTTTCACACAGCACATCAGAATTTGACATTGCGAAACTTGCCTACTAACGTGCGCTCAGGAACATCCCAGCCCTTTGGGTGTCTTGTTCTTCTCCTCCTAAACCAATTTTCCTGGCTCTCATTTCAGCCCTACATCTCAACTCAAGGACGGAATGGCTTTAAGCAAGGAGTTTCACTGCCCACTAAGGTTCCTTTAGGAATCCACTCCAACTGAAGCCACAGACTGAGTCTGAATGTGCCCTTAAGCCCTCCAGCCCTCTCCCTTCATACTCACTGTTGCTGGACTTAAGGTCGCGGTGGATGATGGGGACAATCGCCTCATCATGTAAGTAGTTCATCCCTCTGGCAATCTGCACAGCCCAGTTAACCAGGATGTCTGGGGGGATCCTTTTCCCAGATAACACTCTATTCAAAGGTCCTCCGCGGGCAAACTCCATGACCAAGCAGAGGTTGGGTTCCTTCAGACACACCCCCCGAAGAGCAATGATGTTGGGGTGCTTCAGCATGGCAAAGAGCTTGGCCTCCTGGCGGACGTTCTCTATGGTCTGGCTGATGTCCTCATCAGGATCGTGGCGAGCTGCTTTCACGGCGACCTCATCCCCTATCCAGAAAGCACGATAGACCTTCCCAAAGCCCCCGATGCCAATAATCTCTTCCAGAGTTAGCTCCGCAAAATCAATCTCTAACACTGAGAAAGAGAAGGGAAAAAAAGCACATCAAAAACATTCTGAGAACATCATCCAATCACCCATTTATCCAAATGAGAAAACACAGCGAGTGGTCTGTTCATTTGGCTTTTTTGCCTTCCCACTGCAAGGTAAACTCCATAAGGGCAGGAAATATGATTAACTTACTCTCTGTGACATTATCCTCAGTAACTAGCCCATAAATCTTGGGCTAGATATGGTACTGTTACATGAACAAAGTGCTATGGTATATATATCTCATGAAAACCCTGTTCTTTATCTTCTCAGTCTTACTGTCTTTACCTGGTTTATTCATGCTTCTCTCTCAGGTCTCAGCTTAAACATCAATTTCCTAAAGGAACTTTTCCTAACTCCCAACTAAATATGATCAAGCTCCCCTCAAACACTTCCATAGCAGTCTCTATTTGGCAAGACTCAACACAGTTACAATTACTTATTCAATGCCTGCTGTCCTGCTAGATTGCAAGATCCACAAGGGTGGATTCTGTCTCCCTTATTCACCACCATACTCATCATGCTGAATATTCAGTAGGTTAAGTAAAATGGGGGAGGGGGTGTGGAATATACCTCAGTAGTAAATAAACCAAACTTAGGTCTGAAAGAAGAAATTATATTGGACCCCCTAAAACAAATACAGAGAATAGTATGTACTTTAGCAAAACACACACGCACACACACACACATACACCCCAAAAATATTTTTCCTAAAAAATTTAGAAAACAAAAATTTATTTCTGAACTTTAGGCAAGACCAAAAGGGGAACCGCCCACTGCCTGCTTCCACAGCCAGCCCCATTATGATTCCCTTCTCCACTTGGATGTTGGTGGTGCTCCAAACTCTGTTCTTGCTTAATTGTAGTGTTTCTCTACTATCAAGGGCTGATATTCATTTGTATTTTGTAATGCAACTGGTAGTCTGTACAAAGAGAAAACTCTTAGGAAAAGTTAGTTGGACTTTTTTTCTTTAGATTTTTATTTATTTATTTTTATCGCCTTTAGAGAAAGGAGAAGGGATGGAGAAAGAGAGGGAAACATCAATGAGTGTTTGCCTCTTGCGCGCCCCCTACTGGGGACCTGGCAGGCATGTGCCCTGAGTGGGAATCGAACCAGTGACCCTGTGGTTAGCAGTCCAGCACTCAATCCACTGAGCCACACCAGTCAGAGCTGGACTGTCTTTAAATATATAAAAAGTATAACCATCTTGACTCTAAAAGTTCTAAGTGTTCAAGCTTATCACCCCATCCAGCATTCTTCCTAAAGAATATATGGTATGGCAGGTCCTGCAGACTAGCAATCGGCATCCTTTCTAAAATCTTTCTGGCATGCGTTACAGGACTACAAATGCCAGAAAGCTAAAAACTGCATTTCCCAGACTCCCTGACAGCTGGAGTTCTGGGTGCAGATTAGGTTCTGCCAATTAGATGCAGAAGATTTAGAAGGCAGAAGTGAGATGGAGACCATCTTCTTGCTGCTTCTCTGGGCAAGCATGGCAGTGGAGAAGCAGGGTTTTTCTGCAACAGCACATCAGTGTCCAGTCATTAGCTAAGGATGTGGAGAGGCATGTTGTAAGGCCAAGCTGTTGACTAATCTTGGACTGCAACAACAACCCAGTGTTCTTGAAGTGGACGGCTTCAGTGACAACTCCCGATTCTGTACATTCCCAATTAGAGAAGTAGCAGCTTGCCTGGTGGGCCTGGTCTGCAATGTTCTAGAAATTTTTCCCTCCTGGTCATCCCTTCTCGCTACCCTTTCAATAATTCTGTAAGCACCTAATTTTCTGAGCTAGAGCACTTTCTGCTTAAATAGTTTGGAGTGTTTCTAGGTCCTAAAATGGTCTGCCATTACTAATTTTTGCCTTATCTCAACCATATGAATGAGAAAAAAAAATGCCTATGCAAAAGAGAGATCAAAAACCCTCCTGAAGAAATGCATGTTACATTAGCAGTCTCTTAGATGACGGAGGGAAGGAACAATCATTTTTTTCCTACCAGCTTTTATACGTCTTACTTCTTTAACTGAATATCTGAATTCTTCTTAAGGGAATGAACTGTAGTATCTTTTCTTGCACCCTGCCTTCTTCCCTTTGGTCTGAAGTATAGTTGTGAGCACACAAGAGGTATTAAATATTTATTTAAATGTATGAGGATTTAAAAGATGGGATTCTGAAGTAGGGTGCTGAAAGGACAGCTCCTCTGGTGGCATTTTGCAGAAGACAGAAAACCTCTGTGGGGAAGGCAAAGCAACAGTCTTCCTCTTGGTAGAACACAAATGCTCAGGGTCTTGCTATTTAGTTAAGAAAATATTATGACCAGACTTCAAGAAAAGTATAGAACGCAGCTTACAAGCAGATATAAGACAGAACAGAAGGGGACATGGACAAGGGAGGGAGGTACTTCCTTTTCCCTTCCCTGCTAAGAAGAACTAGACCTTCAGTTGCACAGGAGAGGATGTGGGTGGGACTCTCCTCCCCTTCCCTGCTCCAGTCAAGACCTGGTTTTAAGTAAGAATCAGGTCAAGTCGCATTCATCACATTTTCCAGTTTCTATGGAAGGATATTTCTAGGAATATCAGGAACAAAACCTTATTTCTTTCATTTTTGGAGTCAAGATGTTATTCCCTCTCAATGGTATTCTTGGAAATGAAATGTATAGGCATATTCTGGTGGGTTTTGGCAAGTGAGTGGTACATATCTCACTCATTTAAAAATCTTAAGTACATTGGAAAAGGCACCCTTATATTCCTAATGGGTGCAAGGAAAAAAGTAAATTTGTAATAACCTTACTATATGCCCTGCTTGAAAACAGATAAAACTCTCTTATAGGAGAAACTTTTAAAAATACCTATATATCTCTCCCAAGATGATAAATTTGGAACTATATTTTTCATCTTTTTCTAAAATAAGGAAGGTGAGAGAGTTCTTGGGCTATTTTTTTAAAGATTTTATTTATTTTTTAGAGAGAGAGGAAGGGAGGGAGAAAGAGAAGGAGAGAAACATCAATCAGTTACCTCTTGCTCGTCCCCAATCAGGGGCCTGGCCCACAACCTAGGCATGTGCCCTGACAGGGAATCAAATGGCAGCCTTGTGGTTTGCAGGATGATGCCCAACCACTTGAGCTATACCAGCCAGGGCATCTCGTGGGCTATTTTTGTCAGCTCCATGGAGAGTTTTACTCTAATGTCTACACTGGAGGAGATAAAAGTACTATATAAATGTCAGCTGACTTATAATATTGCTGTTATATTTTTCTTTGTCATAAGATTTAATAATTTCCTCTTCTGTTTTGAATAAAGTTTGAAACAAAATTTTCACTTTGAAAGCAGTATTTAAAACTAAAACAGAACTTACTACTCAGTGTTTTCTGTTCACAATCTAATGTCACTATTCATATCCCAAGAGGGGAAGTTCAAAAGGGTAACCTGGCAAAAGCTATCAGTGGCTCATTGTCATTCCAAACCTTTGGAGAAAGGGTGTCAATCACCTTTAATTTCTCAGTGACACTAAGTGAACTGACAGACATTAGCATACAGACCAGAAGCACACCTGTCAGCAACTTCCCCTGTTCACCTTTATCAAAGCACTGCACTGAAAGTAGGTATTTACATCACCCATCTCCCTCATGTGTGACTTAGAAGCACCTCCATAGCTTATCACTTCTTTATCCCTGGGTAATTAATACAGTATTCATTTTTCACTAGGCCCTCCAAATGGTCTTTGACTGGAACTACATTTTCTGAAGCATCAAGAATTCATTCCAGTCAAGATCGGAACTCCTAGTGACGCTAAAGAACTTACCAGTACCTTGAAGTGCCACGTTCATCAAGTCAATTCTTTCTATAAGCACACAGTACTTCCTACTTTCTCACCATCTCAACTCCAGATATAGGAATCTACTCTGTGCAAGGTAACTTTTGTTCAATAAAGATTAAGTCCTGGGCACTTAAAGGAGAAGGAACATCTAATGTGTAGCACATTGGACATGTCTGGCTTTCTGTGGACGGGTTTTCCCAGACTAAGTCATATTCACTCCTGACTGCTCTGACAGCAGGGAGCACAAGGCAATGAAGAAACTGAGTTCCTGCTAATGAGTCTCACTCAGCCTTCTGTTCTGACATTAGCTGTTCCTGAAAACAAAAAATCACAGACTTTGCTCAAAAACACTGCAAAATCTGACTTATGCTTAAAACTACACTGTTTTCTAACACACCAGGCCATCCTTCCAATATTTCTTCCAATGTGTGCCCAAGCTCATCTTCAACTATTTCAGACATTATGCTGGGACCCTTAGCCTTTATCTTCTCAGTACTAATGCCAGAAAGATATAACATCTAGAAACAACGTAAAGTGATTTGTTGCTTCCAGTACTATCAAATATAGAAACAATGTTGTTAATTGAATGAGAGGGAGAGAAAAAAGAAGGGAACTAAAAATTTGAACATCAATTTGACAGTCAGAATGCTAGTAAAAAAAGAGTAGAAAAACAGGGTAAAAGATTATGAATTTGATATTAAGTAATGGTATTTAATAAATATTGTAAGATAATCACTCAATACAGGGCCAGAAGGTAGCTGTCACGAATGAAATTTTAAAACTAAATGTGTGAAGTTGGCCATTGTTGAAGATTTTTTTCATCAACTAAGATGCAAAGTGTACAAAATATGGAATAAAGAATGATAAATATGTATTAACAACACTTTTTTAACAAAAGAAATTATGGAAATCCTCAAATATATAATATTGCAAACTGTACCAGGATTTTTCTACATCTTTCTGCTAAAACCACTTAGCATCATTGATTAAGGGATTTTAATAGCAACGTAACTCCTCTGAAAAAACAAAGGAAATTTCATTACAGGGTGTGGAACAGGGGACTCCTGGGAAATTGGCAAAAACCAGGACACTGCAAGAAAGGCCCTGGAAGGGACCTCTGGGCATGGGCCTCCTGGGATTTAGCAAATACCAAATATAGGCAAGGATCTAGGGTGAGAAGAAAAAGGGAAACGTATTGTCTTAACATGCTGGGTGTCCAGGGACTAGGATTTTGCCACTGTACCTTGACCTCGTGCTCTCTCATGGGAGAATGACATACTTTTCCCTCTCTAATCATTTCTCCACCCATCACCTGCCCCTCCACACAACACACACCCTTCTTAGCACATTATTCAGTGAGACTCCTGAAGGTACAACTTCTGAGTTACAAGGTTAGGATCCAAGAAGTCCACACGACATTTCAAAGACACTTCAGCCCTGAGTTCATGCAGGCTTCCGGGACTTGCGAGCCAACCCAGCCCTTCGGGAGGCAACCCCATCTCCTTCAAAGCAAATGCCTTTAAGAGGCGGGGACAGCAGACAGAATGGGCCGGGAGGTCCCAGACTTGGGGACTAAGGTTACCACAGAATCCACCAGCTCGCCTGAAATCCTCCCAGATTGTTTTCGGAGAGGGCGGGGGTGGGAAATGGGGGGATTCTCATGCTGGAGCTTCAGGAATGGAATCAGCAGTTGCTGCTGAGGTGGTCAGATGAAGGTAAAGAAGCCCAAGCGCCTGAGGTTCCAGGCAAGGCCTGCGGCGTCTCTATCTTACCCACAGCACCCACGAAAGCCCCCTTAGCCCCAGTGTGCGTGCGTACACACCCACCCTCTAGGTCAACCATTCCCCATCCTCAACCTAACCCTCGAGAAGGGCTCCCATCTCTCCGCGACCACCCCCAGGCCGCGATCATTCCCCCCTCCCCACCGGGGTCCCGGGCCCCGCCTTCGTCTTACACTGAATGGGCGGGTAGCAACTGGGGTCCTCGCCGCCGGGCTGGCAGCGGCTGGAGAAGGCGCTGCGCGGGGTCACATAGTTGCTGGGGAAGATGCCCACCCGCTGGTTCAGCTGCCCGGTCCACCAGCCCTCGTCGCCGGACACCTGCGAGTCCTTGGACAGCACCTCCACGACGTCGCCCAGCCGCAGGGTCAGTTCGTCCTCGCCCGCCGCCTCGTACTCGAACACGGCGGTCCAGTAGGGCAGCGGCGCGTCGGAGCCCAGCTCTCCGGGGGCCACCGCCGCTTCCTCCTCCTCTTCCTCCTCCTCCTCGGCCCCAGCCCCCGCTCCATCCTCCCCCGGCGGGGCGGCAGCGGCGGTGCTCGCCAGGCAGCCGAGAAGCGCTCTGGAGGGCTCCATGGAGCGGCCGATCCATAGGGTGCGGGGCTGCCGCCGCCCGCAGGAGCCGCCGCCGCCTATTGTTCATGCGGCTCCGCAGAGCTGGGGGGACCCCCTCCCCCGACGGCGGCCGCAGGTAGGGCCCGGGATGGCGGGGCAGAGAGAGCGGGCTGCCTGGGGGTAACGCGACAAGTGCAATGAGCGCTGGTGCTCACCGCGGCATGGGGGCGCCGTGGGTCGGAGCCCCCGCCTGCGCGCTCACCCCCTAGGGGCCGCCTGCCTACCTCCGCCTAAGCTACCTGCTCCCGCAGCCGGTGCCCGCCGCCGCCCGCCAGCGGCACCTCCCCTCTCCGCGCCGCGCCCCGCCCCCAAAGCGGCCAGCCCGCCCCGGACCACCTGACGCGGACCTGGCTCCGCCTCGGCCCTGCGGACCCGAAGGGCGGGGCTTCCCGGCATCCGGACCCGCCTCTGCACCAGCCCGCCTTCCCATTGGCCGCTGCCGACCAGTTCGCAGGTTCCCCCCCGCCGTGGTTGGAGCACCTCAGCCAGGCGCCCAGTCCGCCCCTCCCCACCCCCTGAGCCTACGTCATCCGCCCCCTCGTTCCCGCCCTCTTTTGCGGGCTCCCTCATTCTCAAATCCCAGGTCACGCAGTGCTCTCTCCCATTGGCCAGCCGCAGCTCCAACCATTGGCCCGAGGTACCTGTCCATTTCCTGGGAGAGTTCCACACCTCCCGGCTGGAGGAGACTGCAGCCTCATTGGGTGCGTGAGGAGGGATGGGTGTATCGTAAAGGATAAAGCCGAGACTTCATTCAGTCCAAAAAGGCTGAAGGATCCTCTTCCTTTTGTTTGCGGTGGACGGGTACGGGCTCTGTTAGGCAGCACCGGTGTTTTCCACCCTACAGTGAGCTTCTGAAAGTGAGCGAAAGAGAAGGGAGCCGAGTTGCACCCCCTGAGAGAGCTTGTTCTTCTCCATCGCCCTCTTACAGTTGGATTCTCCCCTCTTGGATCTGCCTTTGCCCTAATCCAACCAGGTGGATCAGCTTCAGCTCCCACTCGACTGAATTACATCCCTCCACCACATCTCGGTAACCTTTCATTTCCTATTTTAAGGCCCTTTGGAATGTTTTTTAGAAACTCTTAAAACAACAGTTCTTGCCTTTATGAAGAGGGCACGCCGACCTCCCTTTCCTGGGCGCCTGAAAGTAGAGATTCCAATACAGTGGTTTTTAGACTTTAGAAAGACGGGACACCACCTTACAGGGGCTTCAAAATGAAAAACTATGGCGAAAACGGCTTAGTCCCTCTGAAGAGACAACTGTTTTACAACCATGGGTTTCTTTCGCCTGGGTGAACTGCACGTCGGATCATGGTGACCTATATAGAAATCAGGTTAAGAACCAAAGTAGACAAAAGAAAAGAAGAAGAAAAAGAGCCAAAGTAGAACATACATACAAGATGATGCTGTTGTTCAAGACGATGCTGCAGTTCATGACCGAGGGCTGACTATTTTCTCCATCCTTTTGTTATCCTCTGTTTCTCAAACATTAAGAAGACATGAGACAGGTGGTCCCTACTATTTCTTCTGCATTTTAGTCCTATCATAGCAATGAAGATTTCCAATGAGAAGGTTTTCTGGCGTTTCAAAACAACTCAGTGATGCAAGATCTAGCCCAATCTCTACCAAGCTGCCTTACCCTTTCCCCTTTAGTGGTAAGAATAGATACAATTTACTTAGCAAGAGTTAGTGTTTCACTGAGTATTTTTTGTGTAATTTTATTAACAGTTTAGGTTAATTCTTGAACAAACTGTGGAGGCAGTGGGGTAATTTGAAAAGATAGCAGGGCCGGCATCTTTGGCCCCTTTGCCAGCAGCTGCATGATTTGGGGGAAGTACTAACATTGTGGTTCAATGTGCTCATCCACAAAGTAAGCGGGTGGACTGGAAGGTCTCCTGTGTTCTTATAGGCCTGACATTCTGCAGTTTGCACATGAGTATGGCTACACTGTACACCCATACATTTGAGGTCTTGAAGAAGAGAGGTTTGAGTGCTGTTCTAAAGTGTCCAGAGTAGGTATGGAAAAAGGACTTCTCAGCAGATGCCCTAAAACAATGTTTAGATTCTTCTTGCTCATAGGTTTGGTGAACTGGGAAAGATAAGGATGAGTGTTTGAGTCAATTCTCTAGGTTTCGTTTAAGACACACTCTTCCACCCCCTAGCAGAACAGAGCAGGATAATGGAGTTAGAGGTATTTTGTGTTTTAAAAAGACCTTAAGGAAAAACGTTTTCTTGATAAAAATTTATTTGGGAAGTAAAAGGAATTTTACAAAATGGAGTAAATATACACAGAGAGAAACAGAAAAAGAACCATTAGAAAGATATAGAGAAAAATTTTCAGTGGTAGATCTCTTTCAAGTAGTAGGATTAAGAGTAATTGGGCAATTTTTATTGTCATTTTGTTTATTCATAATTTTTATGTGTTACTATATAGTTTTGTGGCTCTTCACTTCTCCCCACCCAGAGGAGAAGGGAAAACATTTCTTGATCTCTCTCAGTAGGAAGAGTCTAACTCCCCTTACAATTTAACTCTTTAATACCACAGCATATCTTTAGAACCTCATGAAGAATCATTCATCAAACATTTCAAGAAGGCTTTCAGTAAATACTTGTACAATGGATAAGGCATAGGAATTCAAATGAGGGAAGATTCTTCAGGCTATGTGTCTAGCAGGGTTCCATGGAACAGGCAGAACCAAAACCAGTCCTGGAGGGGTATGGGATGGAGCCAGTAGGAACCTGTGCTCAGGAAAGGAGGGAGGGTGTGGGCATAGCCAGAGGTAGGAAAGCCCATTAGGATGGAATAAAAGGAGGAAAAAGAATTCTGAAAAGATAGGTTCAAGCCAGGTTGCAGAGGGCCTTATAATCACTTGATTTACACTAATAACTACTTACTGTATTTTGCCATATATAATATATACCATTTTGCCCAAGTTTTTGAGGGAAAAATAAGGATGCACATTATACATGGTTAGTGCCTGAAATACCTTGTATCTGTTCTTGTGTTTTGTAATTATTTGTTACATAAAATTTCTTGTACCATAATATGTTCAAAAATAAATGCTAAAATTCCTTTATAATACAAAACACAAAGATCTAACTATAAGGAAATAAATAATTGAATCAAAAAATTAAAATGAAAGATTGTTTTCCTGAAAGTTTGGGCCAAAAACGTGGATGCGCCTTATACATGGCAAAATATGGGTAATTTGTTATTTGTAATGATTTCCTGTCCAGTTTGTTTACCATAAGGGCAGGGACCCACATGTCTGGTTCTCTACAGTTCTCCCTGCACCTAGAGAATGCCTAGCATGTAAGTGGCTCTCAGTATGTATTTGTGACTGAATAGTTGGCTTGTGTACCCAGTTAAGAAGCATTGGTTTTGTTTAGCAGATAAAGATTATCACTGAAAGCTTTTGAGCAGGGCTGGGGTAATCAAATGTTACTGTCGCTGTGCCTAGAAGGGATGAGAAATGTATAAGGAGGTGCTTAAGTTGGGCATTGAAGGATGTATACAACTTGATTAGTGTAGAACAGAAAATGTGAAACTAAAAATTAATGTAACAAAGAGCAATAATAGAAATACCAGCCTGAGAGAAGGAGAGAGTGCAAAAACGGAGCGATGGGAAATAAAGTTGACTAAATAAAGAAGGGCGGATTGCAAGAGACTTTGAAGGCCAGGTGGAATTACCAAGATTTTACCACAATTACATTCTTCAGCAGGGTCTTGACCGGCTTGGCTCAGTGGGTTGGGCATCCTCCCACAAAGCGAAAGGTCGCCAGTTTGATTACTGGCCAGGACGCGTGCCTAGGGTTGTGTGCCAGGCCACTGGTTGGAGACATGCTAGAGGCAACTGCTCAGTGTTTCTCTCCCTCCCTTCCCCTTTCTCTGAAAATAAATAAATAAAATCTTTTTTCAAAATTTTTAGAAAAGGTTCTTGAGCAAGGGTTGACAAATATCACCCCTAAAAAAGGACCATTTTCTCTACCTCATTGAAAAGTATAGCATAAGGCAAGGAGAATACAATGGCAGTCTATTATAGAGAATATTAGAGCACTTATCCATTCAACAAATATTTATTGAATGACTTCCTGAAATGTTTGATGAATGACTCCTCATGAGGTCCTAAACACATGCTATGGTATTAAAGATTTAAATTATCTGGGCAGTTAGTCTTTTCCTACTGAGAGGATCAAGAATTTTATATAATAGTAGTACAACTTGACACCACTAGACCTACATCAGAAGATCATGATTTATCGTGATTCTGTTCATTAAAAACCGTGTAACTTTGAGCAAGGCATCTGTTTGAGCCTCAGTTTCCTCATTTTTAAATGGGTATGAAACTGCTTCCTCTAGAGGTTTATAGGATTAAATGAAACAAAAGCTCTTAGCATGTGGCTTAGCATCTAACAACTCAACATATTTATTTCCCTCTTTCTTCTGCCCATCACCTTCAGAAACATCTTTAATTGCACCCTAGAAAACTGCAAAGGCTTCTTGACTAGAAATTGAGCAAGGGATAGTCCCTTTAAAAAGGAGACGGGGGATGGGAAAGGAAAGAAAAAAGAGAAAGAAGGAAGGAAGGAAGGAAGGGAAGGAGGATTGAACAATTTTTTAAAGAGGGAGGGAGGAAGGATAATGGGGTTAGGAGTGATTTATTTGTTCTTTGACCCAGAGTATTCAGTATTTTCTACCATTAAAATATGCTGATTTTTTAATCAAAAAGTATGTTATTGTTAATGATGATCATGAAGAATTTTAGTGAGCCCTGACCAATATAGCTCAGTTGGTTGGGGATCATCCCACAAAGCAAAAGATGGTTGGTTCTATTCCCTGTCAGGGCACATGCCTGGGTTGAGGGTTCAGTCCCCCTTTGGGTCATGCAGGAGAAACAACCCGATCAATATTTCTCTCCTTCTCTTTCTCCTCCTCTAAAAATAAGTAAATAAAATATTTTTAAAAATTTAATGATAGGGAAATGTGCATAATATAATGATTAATGAAAAACTAGTGAAAAAACCTCTTTATACAATATGACCACAAATGTGTGTAATTATGTGTTTGTGTAATATCAGAATCATTTAATTTTATTAGTTATTTCTGAGCTGAGTGGTGGAATATGGATAATTTGGATTGCCTTCATTTTCCTCTTGAACATTTCTCCCTATAGCTAAAGTAACCATGTGATATTTTTGTAATTAGAATAAACACCCACAAATCTTTTTTTTTTTTTGTAATAATGAAATAAATTTCAAGCAGAAAGCCTATTGTTTGTTGAGGAGATGGTAGAGGACAGGGAAAAACTAGAACCAGTGGATGACAATAATAATAACAATAATGATAATGGCTACTATGAATTAAGGGCTTACTCGATGCCATGCACTATTCCCAATATTTTCTATTTTTGTTTATTGATTTTTTAGAGAAAGAGTTGGGGAGAGAGAAATATCACATTCCTTGGTTGATTATTGCACGTGCCCTGACCAGGGGTCAAACCTGCAACATTGGTGTATCAGGACATACTCCAACCAACTTAGCTACCCAGACAGGACCTGTTCACACTATTTTCTATTTATCAGAGTCTTCAACAGCTCTCCCAAACAAACAAAAACGTCCTAGTATATATATAGTTTATTCTTTCCCTATCATTCTTATCTCCTAGACGGAACATTCTTGGTTATGCGCAGATATATAACTACGTACTTCAGAACTAATTTAATATAGCTGTGGCCTCATTCACCTAACATTAGAGTAAACTTGCCTTATTCTTCAGCTTTTCAAAGCTTGGTCTTCCAAATATCTCGGTGACAAAGATTTAGTTGAAACTTCAGCCCCTTGTTTTGCTTTTGAGATTTATGCCTTCTAATCGAAAAAGATCAATTTAAAGATTTTTATTAGTTGTTATTTAAACAAACCAGTAATATATGATGAGCGAGGAAGTCACAGTTGAAAATATTTCACAAGAGCCGAAGCTGTTCAGGCTGTTTAGTTACCGACTTGGCGTAGTAATGTCCTTAGAGACAATGATAGACAACTACGCCACCCTGTGGTATTGAGGAGGTATGGCGGCCAGTTTTGGTTTATCGTTTTTCGTTTTTTGGTTTTTTGCTTTTCGGTAAGGAAATTTTTTATTTTTATTTTTTTAGTTTTCCACTTTTAGCCCTGAAACTAACCAGAGTTATCTCTCGGAGGAGCTCTTTCAGTTTGTTGTTGTGGAAAGCAAGCCCCAGACAAGCGGCATCGCTAGAACTTGAACCCAAATCTTCAGACGGGCCCTTTTCAGGCCGTTTCTTGCCACACAATGCTTCCAATCCGTCAGGTTAATTCAAGGATATCTATCTGTCAGCTGCAGGGAACCTAAGAACTATCTAGTGCAAAAAGCTGATTTTATATTCAAGAAAACTGAAGCCTAGAGAGGATACATGTCCACAGCTAATTTTGAGGCCCTTGTTTTTTATTGCATCTATTTGTTTAGTCACTAACTATTCATTCGTGTGTCTGCTGTGTGTCAGGTGCTGTTTAAGGCACTGATGATACGGTAGTTGACAAACTAGGCAAAAATTCCTTTCTCTCATTGTCTAATAGGAGAAACAAACCAATAAAATAAGTAAGTAAAATCCATATGATATAATGTTAAAGAGATAAGTAAAAAGATAAAGGGGGAAAAAGTGGGAAGAGGGAGATGAATGTTGAAGTGGTTATATTTTAGAGTGACCAGAAAAGGCCTCTTGAACAAGGTGACTTTTGAAATAAAGATCTGAAGGAACTGAGGGAACCAGCCATACAGATAGGAGGGAAGAGCAGCAGGCAGAGGAAACAGTAGTGTAAAGGTCCTGAGGTATGAAAGTGCAGGTGTATTCAAGGAAAGAGCAAGGAGGCCCACCTAGCAGGAATGAGAGTTCTAGGGCAGTAAGAGGTCCAGAGGTAATGTGGGGGTGCAGATCGTGTGGGACTTTCAGGTCAAAGGAGGTCTTTGGCTTTTACTTTGAATGAGATGGGAGCCATTGCAGAGTTTTGAGCTGAGGAGTGGCGTGATCTGACTGACTTTCTAACACTCGGGCTGCTAGGATCACAGCAGACTGCAGACAACAAGGGCAAGCACAGGAGACGAGGGTGCTCTTCAGTAACCTCGGAGAGAGATAACAGCAGGTTAAACCAGGGCAGCAATAATGGGAATGGCAAACGGTCGTTTGAATTTAAAACATATTTTAAGGAGAGAGCAACTAGCTTTGCTGATGTTATCAGATGGGGTGTGAAGGAAAAAGAGGAGTCAAGGATGACAGCAAGGTTTTTGGCCTGGGCCAAGGGAAGCATAGCATTGCCAGTAATGGAGACCGGTGAGCATCTCAGCAGCTTGCTGTTAGGAATGCTAAGTGCAAGATCACTACTCCACACCCAAGCGGTGATGCCAAGGAGGAAGGTGATTATGTCCATCTGGAGTTCTGCCAAGAACTGTTAAGTAGTAACAGCGCAGTCAACGAAAACATAAACTCCATAAAGTGTCTAAGGGCATCATAACCATTAGAAAACATTCAGGCCCAAAAGGTAAAATAATTTCTGCTTTAGCATTTGGCTTTCCAGATTTCTACCCAAAGAAATCTTTTCAAGTGGCTCTGCCTTGCCTATGTGAAGGCCATGAAACTTTTGCCCACAGACATGAGACAGAGTCACTTGACACTGGTTAGATCTTTAGGACAGTGTTTGTGTGTTCTGTGGCTTAACGGACGGAGCCCTGCGTGAGGTCAGTGGGAGCCCCAGCCAGTAGCCTGTCCGGTCAGTGGAACATCAGGGAGACCATTTTGTGCTTCCTGTTTTACCAAAGGGGGAGAAAAACCCAATCTGGGCAATTCCCTTGGATCTTATGGATGCTCAGGTCAAGTAGAATTGCTTGCAGCTGTGTGATCTGTCTCTATTATTTTATTACCTACTTTTAACTCATGCCCCTTAACCCCTCAGCCTCTTCCCCGTGTAGCTCTCTATGTGATGGAATTGACATTATTTCTTTTGCATCATGTCCTCTATTGGGGACCAGGGCCAGGGATGGCACAGCTTACTAAGCACCAGGAGTGCTTAGGAGTAGGTTAAGGAGCTGACCCACATGCCCTCATGCCGTATGCGAAGACAATGCCCCCTAACCTACCACCTGTGTCGCTCATCCTACTAACAACCGACATTTGACCAGAGTTTTACAGTTCCAAAAACACTTCTACATATAGGCACTGGTGCACTGCTTACAAATATAGACTCTGGAACCAGACTGCCTGGGTTTGAATCCCAGGTCTGCTATGATTGGATGTGTGGTCTAGAACAGTTTACTCTATTAAGCCTTAGTTTCTTCAACTGCCAAATAGAGATAAAATAATGATACCTACCTCCAAAAGTGTTTTTTAATAGCTTTAGTAAGATAAATTGACTACAAAGAACGACATATATTTAATGGGTATAATTTGATGAGCTTGGACCTATGCAAACACCTGTTATCTGAAGTGGTTTTAAGGAATAAGTGAGGTGATACACTAAGCACAGTGCCTGCGACACAGTGAGGGCAGGAGTGAGTACATCGCCTTTTTGGGCCTTCAGAAAGTCCTGTAAGGTAGGTATTCTTATTAACTATGTTTACTAATGAAGAAACTGAGGCTCAGAGAGGCCAGTCAGCAGAATAACACCCGGATAAGCAACAGAAGCCCTAGGCCCAGCCACAAGTTACTGCCCTCTGCTCCCAGCCTTTTCCCACTTGGAATCCGCTTCTTCCAAAGGTGTTGATTTTGTGTTAAACACACCAAACTTTCTCGCCAGGTCTCCTGGTGTCTGCTGGCTTTGTCTTAGTGAAATAACACACTGGGATTGCCGGGGAATACAGCCAAAATAAATAATCTTTCTTGGGCTCAGCTGGGTGTCAGGCCTGGGCCAAGCACCTCTGGTGCCGCTCCCACTTCATCTTCACCAAAACCCTAGTTGCTAGGTACTGCCAATATGTCTTTTGTGCAAAAAACTGGGGCCCAGCGCCATGAAGTTACTGGAGGGGCTATCAGTTTAAGCAGAATCCAAGGCCGGCCCCGTGTATGCGCAGCCAGGCTTCCATCCGCCTGCAGTGATCTATCTCTGTGCGAAACTCACTGCATTCTCACGGTGGCGGCTCCCTCTCCGGACTTCAGTAGCCTTGGGGGAGACACACTGTCTCCCACTCCTCGATCATAACCGCACCCCGGGCCAAAGGGGTAGCTGCCAAAGAGTAATCCCTGGGGCGGACCCGCCCAGCCTTCAACCCCTTCCCTTCCCTCCCCTCCTAAACTCAGAGGCTGCGCGAGCTGGCCGCTCTCCAAACCCAGGGCCCACTCCAGGCGCACGCAGCGCAGCGGGCAGCTCAGAGAATCCCTAGTCCGGAGCTTCTCTCGCAGGTGGAGGACGGGCTGAGGACGTCCGTCTGGACCAGAGGAGAGTGCAGAGGAAGTCTGGGGTTTGGACTCCATCCCACGGTTACGTCACCGCTCCTGCCCGGGCACTCGCACCCTCGGCGCCACCCTCCTGCGGCAGGTTGGGAGCCTGTCCTGGTCCCTTCCCTACCTCTTGATGTTCAGATTCCCCGGCTCCACTCCTAGGCCTCCAACAAGTCCTAAGTAGAATTCCTCTCAGGGTTAAATGGCACCATTTCCCCATGCAGACATGAGGCTGAACCTAGGGGAGATGAGAGAACCTCTGAGGGGCTTGGCCTGAGCTGAGCATCCGGCTCTCTCACTCTCTACCTCCCTCCTCCATTCCTTCCTTCTTTTCAAGGAGAATAGTGCACGCCCCAGGGGCAGAATTGCAGCAAACAGTTGAGCAAGTGCCAGAAGGTCTGACCCCAGGCGGCCTGCACACTCACTCTTACTAGCTGGGTGAGCTGGGTTCAAAACAGGTCACTGTACATGCTTCAGGTGTCTTTATTATGGGGCATGGGTTTGGCTAGGTGTGTCTGTTCTGCCCCTAATTTAAGCCACTGCTTGTAAATATATGTCCCGGTGCCTATTAATAACCCACAGTCAGTACACTTGTCCCCTGTCACTCTAATCACTCCGACAATGACCCCTCTCTCCCCTGTCCTCTTCCCCACAGCTCTGCATGAACAGGCAGAGCCATCTGGGGACCTCCTGAGCTGCAGCTGGGTCTGCGCATGCTTTGCAGCGCTTCCCCGTTGCTCACCCCCACCCCGCCCCCACTTACCGACCCTGCTCCAGGCGGTTACTCTCTTCAATGACGTGACATTAATAGGGGTAGATGAGAAGGAAGGGACTGAAAAAAAAAAAAAAGGAAAATAATAGCAATTTATTCTAATAAACCCTCAAAACTTTCACATTATACATCTGGGTTCCTTCCAGTCATTGACCATGAAAATAGCGGTTCTGTTTCTCAGAGCTTCCGAGGTCTGTGGTTTGGATAAGGAGCCTTTTTCCCCTGGGTCGGACTGCTGCAGATGCTGAATCCACTAACAGCCATGGAAGTTTATCTCCTTGTTTGTGAAGACTTCAGTCTCCATAGCCTGTTTGCTTCCTCCCTGTCTCAACTTCTTTGTATAAACTTCTTCCAAGAAAAGACTTGACACTTGAAGTGTAAATAAACAATACCTCAAGTATTACCCAAGATGGGGATTTGATACTTAAAAGGGAACAAAGAAAAGAAACATCTTGATAGAAGAGAAAAAGCCTTCAAGGAAAAGCAGTCCTGGGTTCTCTGCCTCTGTTAGCAGTGGGGTCCTCACCCACAGTTGCCTGGTCTATGAAATGGGGATACTCCTCCATACCTACCTTGGTGCAGAGGGTGGCACCAGATCATTTCTCAAGTTCCCCTTCGAGCTCTGAAGAAACGGAACTGAATAGAGGAATGGGTGCTATCAGCAGGTCAGGGAGGAGGAACTTTAAGAGCTTATGATATCAAAGAGACTTTTTGATTGTTCCCCCAAAATCAGACGGCCAAGCGTGGCCTAACCAGCATAAATATGAAGGCTCTGACAGTAGTAATAGCACCCTCAGCCCCCTTTGTAATTCCATCCCTTCATCATCACCCTGTTAGAACTCCACCACTTCCTGCAAATAGAGCTTCCTTTGCCCCGTGAGTTCCTGCCCATTCTGAGTGACCTTGCTTTCTGGGACGGTTCTCCACTCTGGGAACCCCTTCCTGATAATGCTAAAGGCTTTCTCTCTGGGTCACGCAGGACTGACCCACACTTGGAGCCCTTACCACTTTACATTGCCATCTGTTCCCCTCACTTGACCATCAGATCTTTGAAGAAGGGGACTTGGCCTTCGTCTATGTCTGGTACAATTCCTGTTGGACCTACTTTGAATGGAGAGAGGTAATAGTACTTGTATAATGATCTACCATCTGTAAAGTTTTCTTCCCCACATTTTCTCATTCAGCCCTCACACACAGCCCTGGGAGGGTGGCTACAGAGAGAAGTGACTTGCCCAATTCATTTGGTAAGTGACAGAACTGGAAGATCTTATCCAGTTAAAGACCACAGATTCTGGCTCGCACTTATCCCTGACTGCCAGCTGCCGTGTAGTAGAAAGCTTCTCCAAAAGGCAGTGTCCTCCTTGACTCCTTCTTCCTTCCTTTCCCATCAAGTGAAAATGTCAGGCAGCCAAGAAAACAGCGTCAACTCCCAAGGAAATGGAAGTTTTAATAACCTGCCTTCTTTACTTGCTTGTTGTCAACAAAAAGGATGTCCAGCCTAGAGAAAAGTCTCGTGAGAGTTTATTTGAGCCAAACTGACAATTACCAGGAAGCAAAATCTCAACAGACTGAAAAAATACTCCAGGGAATGACAGTTTTGCAGCATATTTTGTACATTAGAATCAGTGAAGGAGATGTAAGAAGGGTTATGGGCAATTCCTTGGTGGTAGATTAGGGAGGCAGGGGAAAGCAAAGCAGTAAAATTTCTGGGATTGGAGAACGGAGAGACTCATACTTCTTTTACATTGGCAGGTCTAGGATAGTTAATAGTCAACATTTATAGCACAGAGAGATGGTACTCAGGGAACAAGAAAATTGTGAGGGGTCCTGCAGTCTCCTGCGCTGCTGGGGGGTGCGCCCTGAAGGGTCTGGAAAAGGGGATCCCTCTGACAGTCCAAGGGCATGTTATCGTAGATGCAAAACGACAACAGACAGGCTCAGTTAAGATAAAGATTGACTTTTGTCAAGGAAGTTACTGGCCTAGGACGTGACTACCTGCCCTGACCTGCTTTTAGTTAGGAATTTTTATGTTCTGACCATGCTGTGGGGTTATTTTCGGTCTCTGAGTTTGTAAAGCCACCATGCAGGCCTCCCTGGAGTTTGTCAGGTTCAGTATGTGACCCCTTTCGTCCACATCATCTATGTCCTCTGGCAAAGACCCTTGGAAAGCTGAGACTGTCCTCCTGGAGGCCACCAGACTTCAGGCATCTGACATTCTGTGGGTCCTGAAGGAAGCCATTCAATACTCTGGCTGTCAGTTTTCTTCATCTGTAAAACAGAAATTCGGTGTTATAAATATCCATTAGAATGCCACCTCCTGCAGAGCCCAGAGCTAGGTATAGGGATATAGATGCAAAAATAAATAGGGCATAGTCTCTGCCCTCAATAAACGTAAAGTCAAACAGGAGAGACAGAAATGAAAAAATAGACCTCATGGCAGAGTGAAATACAGTAGATATAGAAGAAAGACTATTCATACCTGATTTGCTTATCTCCTAGACTCGTGCCAAGAACCAAATCAGGTCATAAATATCAAGTGCTCTTGAAGCACTACGCAAATGTAAGCAAATAATGTTCTTTGGCTTCTGTAGGAGACACCAAGCAGGCTGTGGGCTTAAATCTCCCTTCTTCTCCAAGAACTGACCCGATAGCCAAACCCACATGAAAACAGAGGTGACCCCTTTCCAAGCACCTTTTGGCCATTATGGTTGATTGAGCCAAAGGCAGACCGCTGGCCCAAACTGGGCCACGTAGCATCCTTGCTCTGGGTTTGAAATGGGAATGAAGGAAACTCAGTCTCATCCACCTTGGGCTCTTGTGTAGAGGAGACACAGACCCTGGAGGCATGATTTTCTGACAAGGTGGACTGAAAGCTAAAGAATGGCAAGCTGCCACATTTCAATAGAAGAATAGAGCAGAAGTTCAAAGAGAAAGAAAAACAAGAGGCAGAGGTCTTTGTTGAAGTCTGTCCCCACCTGCAGGGAATGACATCCCAGAAGGACCCTATTTTGCTAAAGACAGCACAGGTAAGCTTCAATCACTTGCAGCTAAAAGATTCATAATTAAACAGTTTCTAAGCGAGTTCAACTCAAGCTAATGCTGAAGAGAAGTCCTTTCTTAGCCCATGTAAGAGCTGTATCCTTCCTTCTCTCCTTCCTTATTTCCTTCCTTCAGGCAATCAGTCAATGAGTGTTACTGAATGTCAAATATTTACAGGGTTCCTTAGAAGAAAAAAAGGCTGGTTGCACCACCTGTGACACAAACCAGCCACTGGGTGTCAGCCTCCTAGCCAGGCAGCCCTGAAAGCTCCTGAAACTATCCAGCTGTGCCAGGGAGCACTTGGTTAATACATGAACTTGCTGTCACTTGTAATTATCCCTGAGCAGTTCTGGAGCCTTAGACGTTGTGACATTTTTCTGCCCGTTACCTCTCCCCCTCCGGTAGCATAAACTAGACCCCCCCTCCTCCCACACACACCCGCATGCCCGCAAGCACATGCGCTTTTGGGGGGCTGCCTCACCCCATTTCATGCTCCTCTGATGAGGCTGTTAATCACAGGTCCCTTCTGCTGGCCACGTGGTGGACATAGGACCTAACTAAGCTGGACAATCAGAATGTCTTTCTGGAGAATCTGAATTTTGAGCCGAGACAAAAATATAAAGGGTCACCTCACAGCAGCAGCACACACAGAAGATCCCCAGGTGCCGTGATGAAGCTACATTGTATACCCTGCCCAAGCCGCCAGTCTAAGCCTAGATCCTATTTTTTAAGACCCTTTAATGAATCTATATTTACCATGAGGATTTTTTGGTTTGGTTTGGTTTGGTTTGGTTTTTTGAAATCCACACAAGCCATTTGACTGAAGACTGAAGCTTATTTCAGGAAAACAAGCCTGTCATTTTTCCAAAGCTCCTGTTAGCTCCCTCCACACCTGTTCTCTCTTCCGCCAAACCACCTATGGCTCATTTTCAAAGAAAAAAAGATCAGGACCCAGATTCCAAAGTAGGGCACAAGTGGTACTTTAAGAAACAGGCCTGTAATTTTTGTCACAAATTTTCCTGATGGACATTATGTATTCTTTTTAGTCAACAGAGAGCTCTCATGAAAATGCATTCCTAATCTCGCAATGGTTACCTCCCAAAGTAACACTTGTGGAATCCCAAGTAATGGACCATCACTTCAACCCCTCATTTTACAAACAAGAAAACTAAGGTGCAGAGAAAGGAAACGGCACACTCACTAGCACTCAGTAACTCTACAATGATACTCAGTCAGCAGTAGCAGACATGGGACCAAAACTCAGGCCTTCTTAATACTGGATTAGAGTTCTTTCCACTATTTCATGCCTCCTAGGTGTTATAATGGTCTTACCACACTTCGAAAGGCCTGGGCTCCTAAAGTTTCATCTATGTGTTCCTCATGTTCATACAGTTTTTCCCAAAGCTCACTCAAAGGGCTAGGTAACTAGATTAGGAAGGGTTTCCAGCCTTAGACGCATTCTGCACATACCAGCCCCTCCAATAGCACAATTTCAGGGCTGGTGTGGAGTCCAAATTGTCATTGCAGCTTCCCTCACTGTCAATTTAGGCTGCCCCTTGGGGAGCCTTAGTGCCCCTTCCTGCTTGCTGACCTTAGTTGGGACCATCTCGGGCATCAGAGATGTAGAATAAGGGTAAACCCTAAGATGGAAGTAGTCTGAGTATGAGACCCCTTTCATTCAAGTAGAGTCCTTGGCTCCCAAAGTGTATTTCTCCAATCTCTCCCCTACAATCAACCACATACCTGGGATTAGACCAAGCTTTAGTCAGGAAACTCACCCTGTTAGCTTCCTCCCTTCAGGACAATGGACCACCCTCGGCTTTATTTTTGCATAACCAAAGAGCCAACTCAGACAATTCTTACCAAGCAGAACTTGCCCCCAGGTCTTTTGCTGCACCCGTACTAAACCCAGGCTTCAGAAGGTGCCTCTTTTAGAGGTCACCTTCTCTCTTTAATGCAATTTTAATTATATTTTTACCTTCCTTAGGTCCTTCTATCCAAGCATTGGGAGTTCAATAGTACCATCATTTAACATATAGTGAGCACCTATACACGTAGGTCACCGGGCCAGGAGCAAGAGATATAGAAATAAGATACAGGCTTTCCTAAATAAAGCAGATCAAAGGTATACCAGGCTGCAACGTCCATCCCAGGTCTCCTGCCCCGAAAATGGGGGGAGGGGAGAAGAAGGGGAGTGAGGGTAGACAAGAAGGAAGAGGCAGTAATCGGTAGCCTGAAGACGATTTGCTGGTAAACCAGAACAGCCTGACATAAAGTCTATTTAAGGACAGTCTCAAGGGAGAAATCTTATTAGTCAAAACTATCAAAATAAATCCACTTTCTAAATATGCAGCTAAACCTTTCTCTCCCCCACAACCGTATATAGAAACATCCTACAAGAATAATTTTTTTCAACACACCCTCTGAAATACATGATGTTGCATCCATTTGAAAAGCAAAATAATTGAGGGAGAGATGGTAAATGACTAGCCCACTATTGTCCCACAAGGCAGTGAAAACACTAGAAACTGGTTCTGAGGAGCTTACTGGCCTTAGACTTCACAAACGGCTGGCAATTGGGTGAACATTGCAGATATCTATCACTGCATAATAAGCCACCCTGAAACATAGCCACCTAACAACAATAACTATCCATTGGTTCATGATTCTGCAGTTGGGACCAGGTTTACCTGGGTGGTTCTTCAGATCTCACCTGGGGTCACTCATGAGCTTGCAATCCTCTGATGGGTTGACTGGAACAAGATGATGTAATATTAATGACCTCACTTACAGGACAGGGGCCTTGATGCTAGCTGTCAGCTTCTCTCCAGCTGATGTCATTCAGTAGTCCTGTGCAGACTTATGTGGCTGCAGGAGTGTGCCAAGAGTACCATCAGGGAAATGCAGGTGCTCTTAGAACTTCCACAATGTCGCTCTTGCCACATCCCATTGGTCAGAGCAAGTCACAAGGCCAGCTTGAATCCAAGGAGTGGGGAAATAGAGTCTACCTCCTGACAGCAGGCGATGCAAAGTATTGAGACCATGTTTTTCACAGTGAGAGGTAGCTCATTTTTACCAGTGCACACACACTGGCTATTACTGTCATAGCCAGGAACTGGCCAACGTTCACTAGCCCCTGCTGCCTACGGGGATGGTGGCAAGAAACATCAACAATGGAGCTCGGAAGCTTGGAGACTTAGCCTAGCTGCCGGATGATACCCAAACTCTTAGGATATTATCCCAAATACATGCTGAAATTATAAGTGCACTTGCAGACTATTAATCATTGTGTAGATGCATTAGGTGATTGCTGCCTATGCATCCATGCACAAGGGCACAGGTCAGGCATCACACATTCATGTACAAGTGATTTCTCCAGTGATATGCTGGCATCTCCAAGCTGACATATCATTTCTCCAAAGACAGTTACCCTAGAGTAATAAGAAAAACCATATAAATGAATTTAGAAATTTTCTTCACATTTCAAAATATGTTTTAGAAGAAAATAACTTTTTTAGCCTTGATTGTTGTCTTTATAGGCCGACCTCTTGATATTTGGTAGAACAACAACAAAAAAAAATTGGCTCACAAAGGAGGCCAATGAGCGAGGAAAGAGCCATAAATGGCTCTGCATAAAATAACTAAGAGACGTCAATGTTGCTAAAAATTGCTAAAAATGAATTCAGCCCATCCAGGTGAAGGCTAATTAAATGCAAATTAGTTTACAGCTTCATTGAGGCATAACTGGCACAACAAGCTGTGCATATTTACAGTTGATAACAGGATAATGCTGCTATTACCTGTGAGAACATCAGTACAATCAAGATAGTGAATGTAGACACCAACGCCATCCGCTTTCCTGTGCCATTTTGCAACCCCTCCCTGCTGACCTTCTCCCCTTTCTCCATCTCCATGCCATTGCTCATCTGCTTTCTTGTTGCTACTGATGACTTTACATTTGTAAGATTTTATATAAATGTGATCACCTAGTATGTATTCTTTTTTCATCTGGCTTCTTTCACCCTCTAGATTGAGTTTTACCCATAGCGCTGAGTACAGCAATAGTTTATTCCTTTTAATTGCTGAATAGCATACCACCGTACCAATACACCAGAATTATCTATTCTTCTATTGATGGACTTTGGGGTTATGCTGTGTACTGGTTTGCCCCACAAAAATTCATGTGTTGAAGCCCTTACCCTCCATGTGACTGTATTTGGGAAGAGTCTTTAAGAGATAATTAAGATAAAGTGGCCATGACTTTAGTGTAGCTCAGTGTAGCTCAGTTGATTGAGCATCATCCCACAAAGTGAAAGGTCACTGGTTTGATTCCCAGTCAGGGCAGATGGGTTGACACTTGGGTTGTGAGCCAGGTCCCTGGACCAGGGCACAAAGCAAGAGGCAACCAATCGATGTTGTTCTCTTACATCAGTGTTTCTCTCCCTCTCTTTCTTCCTCCCTTCCCATCTTTCTAAAAATAAATAAATATTTTTTTAAAAAAGATAAACTGAAGTCATAAAGTGGGTCCCTAACCAGATAGAATTAGTGTCCTTATAAAAGAAACACCAGCAAACCCTTTCAGTTGCTCAAATGCCCTCTCTCTGCCTCCTACCCCCATGCCCAGAGCAGTCAGACGAAAGGCCACGTGAAGACATAGCAGCCACCTGCAAGCCAGGAAGAGAACCTTATTAGAAGGCGAACACTGCTAGAAACTTGATCTTGAACCTTTCCAAAAATTGTGAGGGAATGAACTTCTGTTGTTTCAGCCATGCAGTCTGTGTTATCTTATGGCAACCTGAGTAGACTAATACAGGTTATTTATACTTTCAGACTATTGCAAATGAAGATCCTAGGAACCTTTGTGTACAAGTCTTTGTATGGACAAAAGGTTTTGTTTCTCTTCGGTAAATATCTAGAAGTGGAGTGGCTGGGTCATGTGATACATGTACACATATACATTACCTTTATTTTTTTTTGACATCAAACGGGTAGTGTGCTGATGTCGTAACAAGGTTCGAGGGAGACACATCTCACACAAGAGCGTGAACACCCAATTACCATGCTTATGAAGAACAAAAGCCTCTGCACATTACCTTTTTTAAAAATTATTGTTCAAGTACAGTTGTCTCTATGTACATCACCTTTTTAAGAAACTGTCAACACTGTTTTCCAAAGTTTTCCACGCCCCCCCCCAGCAGTGTATAGGCCTTCCAATTGCTTTACATTCTTGCCAATACTTAGCACAGTCGATCCTTTTAATTTCAAATGGTTTAATTTTTTAAAAATTAAAAACTTTAATGGCAATTTAATTCACCGTTCTGGTAGGTGTGCGGTGGTATCTTATCGTGGGTTTAGTTTGCATTTCCCTCATGGCCAACGCTGTCGGTCATTTGTTCATGTACTTATTGGCCATCCCTATAGCTTCTTTAGTGAAGGATCTATTCAAATCCTTTGCCCTTTTTAAAATTGACTCTGAGGTAACTAAATGTAAATTTGAATAAGCATGAGCAGAAAAAATTAGATCCAAAATCTTACCAGCTGTCCAGGTTGGGCAGGCCTGTGAAGAGAGACCAGACGTCTGGGAAGAGTATGTGGATGGTGAGAACTTGGAAGAGGGGATGAGGGCTGAAAGGAGAGTGGTAGGTCTGAGATAAACTCTCCCAGCTTCACCATTCGGTCTGAGTTTGGCCATGAGGCCCCCTTAACAGTTTTCTCACCATTAACACCTGATTGCAGCCCCCAAATTTTTTGAGAGCCTCAATTTCATGACATGTTCTATGGAGGTTTCTTGTTTCAGGAACGCACCATATGTTACTCTTGCCTGACGAAGTTTGCCAAGAGCCCTGGCTGGTGTGGCTCTGTAGATTGAGCGCTGGCCTGTGAAATGGAAGGTCACAGGTTTGATTCCCAGTCAAGACATATGCCTGGGTTTCAGGCCAGGTCCCCAGCTGAGGGCATGCAAGAGGCAACCAATCAATGTTTCTCTCCCTCTCTTTCTCCCTCCCTTCTCCACTCTCTATTAAAAATACTCTTTATTACTCCACACTCTTTATTAAAAATAAATAAATAAAATCTTCTTTCTCTTCTTCTTCTTTTTTTTTTTAAAGATGTTTGCCAAGAATGTAGACAAAGACAGAGACATGCACAAGAAGTACTTAGTTAACATTTGGTCCAGAGTGTAGTCTGGAGGCAGAGTTGAGAGAAAAAAATAGCATTTAAAAAAACCTTCCACTAAAATGAAGACTTTGGGAAGGAGAAATAAACAGAAAGGACTGGGGGAAGATAGTAGCAAGGACATTTAGTAATAGTTGGTACTATGATCAAGGACACTGTGTTCATCCATAGATAACTCCATGCTGGAAAGAGATAAGTGAGAGAGAATCCAAGAGAGAGCAGAATAAATGATTAAGACACAGAGAAGCTGATTCATGAAGCTCACTTAATAGAGTTCACTGAAGCTAGTTCATTTAACAAAACATAACTGAAGCTAATTTTCTATCAGAGTCTGAAAGGCAATGGAAATGCAGATAGTAAAAATTAGGAAAACAGCAAATGTCAGAGTCAGCTTGTCCAGCAAACCCATTAAGTAAAATGAAAATAACTTCTGCCCTAAGCAGACCAGTTCTTGATCTAAACAGGTTCTCTCTGTGTCATGACAAGCAGCTCGTTGACATTCTCTCTTTGTCTTCCACCTTTCTCCTCATTCCTTCCCTCTTTCTTTTTGCCTAATGAATGTAATAACTATACACAAAACCCTTAGGGAGCTCTGATTTCTTTACCTTTTAGGGGAATCTTCCTGGTTGGCTCCTGTCCGTGGGTCCCCCCATCCATATCCATAGTCCTTTGGCTCCACCCAGTTGTCCTAGGCTGAGATCTATCCTCATCCTTTATCTCCTATCCCAACTCCTTTTTGAATTGGGAATTTCCTGAAGCTAGGAGTTCAGGAAAAGCTAATAAACGATCCTTAATTCCACTATCCTAACACAGTCACCCACTGCATTTTGGAGAACTTTCTCGTAACCATTATTCTTCTGCATTAGAACCACTCGGGTAAATTATATCATTCCAGTGTATAGTGCTATAGTGGGGACAATAGTTTCCACATCACTAACTATCACTTGTGATGTAGCTAACACTCAGAATTGCAACAACGTGATCATAGGCTTCCTCGGTTAAGAATCCAGTCTGGGACATTTTAAATTCATTGAAATTATGATATGCTTAGGTAGGAAATTTTTCAAGCAAATGAGGCAACAGTTTTTGCAGGCACCTTCAATGGTGCAAAAGGCCATTGGTAAGAAAGAACATAGATATATATATATTTTCACCCTCTTTGAATCCTGTGAATTAAAATTTTTTTAATTAAAATAGACTTTACTGTAAACATAATCATTAACAAAATCAGCCTTTTCCCACTTAATACCCTCTGTCCCACAACTAAAAGATCTGCTAATGGGTCCTTATTTTGCAAAGAGAGCCTGGTACCAATTCATGTGGATCTAACAACTTTAATAAAAGCAAACTTTACAAAATGATGGAGTAATCTCTTCATCAAATGCTTTATTGTGTCCTTTTACATGCGGTATTACATGGGTGCTATACAATGATCTTTTCTTAATAGTTTAGAATATAAGCAATTACATACCAATAACTAGTAATTATCATTTGTTGAGTGCCCAGTATGTACCATACTATTTTTGTCGTAGGCTGTTACTCAATCCATTGAGCCACACCAGCCAGAGCTTGCACCATACTATTTTAAATGCATTAATCTCACATCAAGTCTGTTAGGTATTGATGTATGATAAAGAATTTGACAGGTCTTTGTCCCTGATTCCTGGGAGGAAGACTCTAACTTCCTGGGATTTTTTGAGTTATAGTGTTTTTATTACTCCCAGTAGGCCTTAGGAGTACATATGAGTTTATGCTAATAAGAGGGCTCTGAAAGGGGCTGTTTATACCAGAAAGACCACTCTGTGATTACAGGGTTGGGACTTTGAACCTTGTGCTATCAGCCTGACTTCCGGGAAAGGGGTGGTGTGAGCCTGCAGACTGAGTTCAATCATGTGGCAAATGAGTCAATCAACCATGCCAAAGTCTTCTTCAAACTGTTAAAAAGTCTAGTAGCATATGTACTAGACAACAGGGAAATCATTTCCCCATCCTCTTGAGCCTTTTGTGATTTATCCAAATCGGACAAGCTGTAGTAGTGGGTAGAGGGATGATCTGGGAATTTAGAGCTCTACCCATGACAGGCTCTTTAACTGCCTAAGTCACATTGCTTTTTTTTTTTTTTTATTGCTTTGAGAAGAAAAAGAAACATGTATTTTGTTGTTTCACCCATTGATACATTCATTGGTTGATTCTTGTATGTGTCCTGACTGGGAATCGAATCTGCAACCTTGGTATGTGAGGATGATGCTCTAACCAAATGAGCTACCTGGCCAGGGCAGGCATTTTTTTTTTTATGTTATTATAGTTGTCCCATTTTTTTCTCCCTTTTATTCCCCTCTGCCCTGCATCCTTCCTCCCACCAGCATCCTCCCTCCCTTAGTTCATGTCCATGGGTCATACATACAAGTTCTTTGGCTTCTCCGTTTCCTATATATTCTTAACCTCTCCCTGTCTATTTTGTACCTACTATTTATGCTTCTTATTCACTGTACCTTTTCCTCCATTCTCCCCCTGTCCCCTTCCCTCTGATCTCCATTTCTGTGACTCTACTCTGGTTCTAGTTGTTTGTTTTCATTTTTGGATTTTTTTAGGTTTAGTTGCTGATAGTTGTAAGTTTGTTGTCATTTTACTGTTCATAGTTTTTGATCTTCTTCTTTTTCTTAGATAAGTCCCTTTAACATTTCGTGTAATAAGGGCTTGGTAAGGATGAACTCCTTTAACTTTACCTGTCTGCGAAGCACTTTAGCTGCCCTTACATTCTAAATGATATCTTTTCTGGACAGAGTAATCTTGGGTATAGGTCCTTGTCTTTCACAACTTTGAATACTTCTTTCCAGCTCTTTCTTGTCTGCAAGGTTTCTTTTGAGAAATCAGCTGATACTGTTATGTGAACTCCTTGGCAGGTAACTGTCTCCTTTTCTCTTGCTGCTTTTAAGATTCTCTCCTTATCTTTAATCTTGGGTAATGTAATTATCATGTGTCTTCGCAAGTGCTTATTTGGGACTCTGAGCTTCCTGTATCTCCTGGAAGTCTATTTCCTTGGCCAGATCGGGGAAGTTCTCCTTCATTAATTTTTCAAATAAGTTTTCAATTTCTTGCTCTTCCTCTTCTCCTTCTGGCACCCCTATGATTCAGATGTTGGAACGTTTAAAGTTGTCCCAGAGGTTCCTAAGTCTCTCCTCAATTTTTTGAATTCTTGTTTCTTCATTCTTTTCTGGTTAAATGTTTATCTCTTCCCTCTGCTCCAAATATTTGATGTAAGTCTTGGTTTCTTTCCCTTTGCTGTTGGTTATCTGTATATTTTTCTTTATTTCACTTTGCATAGCCTTCACTTTTTCCTCCATTTTGCGACCATACTCAACCATTTCTGTGAACATCCAGATTACCAGTGTTTTGAACTCTGCACCTGATAGGATGGCTATCACTTCATTGTTTAGTTGTATTTTTTCCTGGAGTTTTGATCTGCTCTTTCATTTGGGCCATATTTCTTTGTCTCAGCACACCTGTTACATTGTAAGGGGAGGAGCCTTAGGTATTCACCAGGGCAGGGTAACCCAGGTCGCTGCATTGTGACACTGTAGGTGGGGGAGGGGTCTGAGAGGGAACAATGCCGCTTGCTAGGCACTTGGCAGGTTTTCAGTCACTTCCCCTGCTACCCACAAGCAAATCGGGCCCTTCTGATTGCTGATTCCCAGGTGAGTGAGTCTGTATGCATTCCAGGGCCCTGTGGGTCTCTCCCACAAACTCTTCCATGAGCCTGGGAGTTTTTCCTGCTGCTGCAACCCCCACAGGTTTTTACCTCCAGAGGTTTTGAGGCTTTCTCTTCTTGTGCTGGAACCCTGGATTGTGTGGTCTGTCTCACTCCCCAGCTGTTCCTCCGGTTTATCCACACGCAAATATGGGACCACCTGGTCCTCTAGCCGCCTCCTCGTCTCGAGTCCTCTCTGCCTGGGCTGCTAGTCTCCACCCCTTCTACCGACCTGGATGAATGTTTCTTCTTTAACTCCTTGGTTGTTGGACTTCCATACAGTTCTATTTTCTAGTAGTTCTGGTTATTTTTTTGTTCTTAAATTTGTTGTTGTTCTTCTTTTGGTTGTGCAAGGAGGCAAAATGTATCTATCTACGTCTCTATCTTGGCATGTTACTTTTTAAGCTTCATTTTCTTCATTGAAGAAATTAAAAGACTGTATCAGAAGATTTGATCATCCTAACTCTTAGTTTCCTGCTGTAACAATGCACCACAAACTGGATGGCTTACACAGCAGAATTTATTTCTCATAGTTCTGGAGGCTGGAAGTCTGAAATCAAGGTCTTGGCAGGGTTGGGGCTGTGGGGGAGAATCTTCCTTGTCTCTCTTCTAGTTTCTGGTAGCCTCAGGCATTCCTTGGCTTATAGATGGCAGTCTTCTCCCTACATCTTCACACTGTCTTTCCTCTATCCACCTCTGTCTCTATTTCCAAATTTGCCCTTTTATAAGGACACCACCTTATTGGATTAGCACCTACCTTAATGACCTCATCTTAACTCGATCATCTGCAAAGACTTTTCAAATAGAATCACATTCATAGGTACCAGGAGTTAGCATTTTAGCATCACAATTCAGTCACTAGGACTAACTTTGTAAAAAATAAGAAGGAATGTATGTGTACCTAAAAATAAACTGAAATATCTATCAGGAGAAGCTGGAATGAATATTGGGTAGGTGACCACAGCTGCCCACCTAGCCTGATCTTGGTCTAATTGCAGACAGGTCCACAGGCTCCTTCCATAGAGATCACAGGATCCATGGCAGGAATAGTAGCCAGGGAGGAAAACAGAGTTTTAGAAACTTCTTCAAGTAATACCAATAATACATACATATAAGTGAAAAGGTACAGATTGATTTATTTGTCTGTCTGTAGAGCCAACAATAGTCAAGCACATAAATCAAGACTTTTACCCTTGGAGAGAAGCCAAAATGAGTCTCCTACATAAGTATCACTTGAAAATCTTCCCCTGGACTGTTTTCACTCATTCATTCATCAACTACCTGCTTATATAAATTTGCATAAGCTACCTGCTTATACAAATCCAGTCTTTATTTTGCCTGCTGGCTGGAAATGGAAATCTCATGGACTTACCCCAGTGTTCAGACTCTTAGAAATAAATGGTGAGCCATTCGTGAGCTACACATCTAGGCTAGAGCCCACAGAATGGTGTGTGCCAAAGAAAGATCCGTTATTTTCTTACCTTTCCTTCTTTGCTCCTGTCATATGTGACTTTCCCATGCTTCTGCCTGACACACACTCTCTGTGAAGAGGTGCAAAATCTCTGCAACAATGAGAAAATTCCTCCCCTGATGACTTAGGACAGATTGGAGCCAAACCATTTCCTTCAGGCCCTGAGCACATTGTTTCCCTCCAGTGACTTCTGCAATCCAGAAACAGCTGCAAATGCCAGTAAAACCATGTTAGGATCCAATCCCTCAAGCCATCCTTACCCTTTTGTTTTTGTCTCTGGAGGGAGGAAAGAGAAAAGTCCTTGAAAAGCTGCCATAGTGCATTATTTCCAAGCGTCTGTTGATGGAGGTGTGAGCCAAGCAGCTCCCCCCTTTTTTTTTAATTGTTTTTTTTAATAGAGGGAGAGGGGGAGAGAGAGAGAAAAAAACATTGATTTGTTGTTCCACTTATTTATGCATTTATTGGTTGATTCTTTTTAAAATTTAATCTTCATTGTATTTTTTTCCTTTACCATTTAGTCTTCTTATACCCCCCTCCCCCCAGCACTCACCACACTGTTGGTTGATTCTTGTATGTACCCTGACTGGGGATCAAACCTGCAACCTTGGTGTATTGGGATGACAGTCTAACCAACTGAGCACCCGGCCAGGGCCCCAAGCAGCCCCTTTTCACTAGAGGAAAGGAGAGAGCAAATAGGGAAAAAAGGAAGATACAAAAAATGATGGAAGAAATATCTGAGTGAGTGAAATAAATTTCCACAATGGGAAAAAAATTGAGCAAAAACATTACTTATGCAAAGCATTTGAAATGTGCTCTTCAGAAGGCTTAAGCCCACCTTGCCTTTCACCTGGGGTGGGCCAGGAAGTCAGTCTGTTTTAATATTTTATTTGGATCATTCTTACTTGAGGCTAACGTAATAAGAGGACATCCAGATATATTAAAATGATACTGTGAATTGAAAGTACTTAAAGAAGATATTATTTCATAAAATAATTTACAGTCACAGTTATAATTAACAACCTCTACAATACACTTAAATGGTGTGCCACTGTATAGAATTACCTTTCATTTGCCTCTTTCCATTCACTCTCTCCCCCTTTTCACTCCTTGCTGTGCATGGATGACTGATCTTTATGGATGAAATCAGTACTTGGCTACTAGCTCCTGTAGGGGTTAGCTATTGGGCAGCATCACCAGGAGGAGACTGAAGAGAAGCAAGACTGAGGGTGAGATATTTGTTCCTGTGGTTCCCACCCTGATGGGTCACCACGCCTTGGCTGCTTCTCTTTATTGAAGGTCACAGGTCCTAGGGGAGGGGAGTGTCCTTCCTCTTGAAGCAGCTGTGCTCTGCTGCCTCCTCCTGCCCTTGCACGTGTTGGGGTTAAATAAGAGCGTCCCACCGTTGCTCACCCCCGGGTGCTGCATTTTCCTTTCTAGTTCCCTAAACCTCACCCACACCTTTATCAATAGAATAGTGCCTTAAACTCTCCTTAATTGTACCATTTGAGTGTGCTCTCTGTTTCCAGGAAGTGCTCTGGCTACTACAAGGCATCATTTTTCTCCTCAGCTACACTCTTAGGTGCCATCTTATAGGATGCCTTGTATCTCCTTTAAAACATCTAGCATGGTCCCGTGCACAGAGTAATCTTGGAAAGTCCTTCACTTACTTTGGTCCCTCTTTCCAAGGTCAAATAACAACGTGCAGAGTGGGAGTCCGTTGAAAATAGGGGAAAATCTCCCAACCCTTGGTTGGGGGAAAGGGGAAGAGGATGATATAGCATCTAAGATATTTTGCATAACACTGGCAAATTAATAACTCTGCCTTTCTTGAATGGAGAGGGCTGTTGCCCGGGGTGGAAGTTGTGTGTGACTTTAAGAGTGGATAGTGACACGTGACCTAGCCAGGGGAGGTGGATGCCCACCCAGGGTGTCTGTGTGTCACAGGAATTCTTGCCCTGACTAAAGATGGCAGCCAAAAGCAGGTAAAACATATGGAGAAACTGACGAAAGTGGGACATGATAGGAGGAGACAGATATGGGGGTTACATAGGAAGTTCCAGGCTGAGCTTTTAAAATAAGGGTGGGCTGAGAGAAAAGGATGAAGCCATGGAGGCTGAGAGAGAAGGAGCAGCCATGTGGTCTGAAAAGGTGCAGGACGTGGTCCTGTCCACCATGAGGTCTGGTGTGTAAGGGGATGGCACGTAGTTTGGAGTAAGAGCATGCCATAACGTCTGGAGCAAGAAAGGGGAGGCCAGCTGGGAAGCCGGCCTGGAGGAGACAGCGGCAGAGCTGATGGAGCTGTGCGGGGACCTGCCTAGTCTCCTGGGTTTGTGAGAGATGCTTGGAGCCGAACTGTGACTCGGAATGCTGATCTGCAGACTTCTGCTTCTCTGAAAGATGGTACCTCTCACTGGCATATTCTGAAACTGGCCTGGTTTGGCAAAGGGAAGTGGGACTATGTGTTTCAGGGTGTTTTAAAGGGACTGGGACTTAACAGTAGAAATCACCATTTTTCTAAATCTGTATGGCCTCTGAAAAAACAAGCCCTTTGCTTTTTCACCAGACTCTTGCACTGGGAGGCAAGCTTCTTGGAGGTGGGCAATCGAACCTCACAGTTGTTCTAGAACAGCATTGGCAGGGTTTTGTAACAGTCACACTAGCAGACTCATTTAGTGAATCATACATGATTCTACCTGTTCACACAAAGCCTGCCTATCATTGCCCAATGCCTGCATTTAATGGGATTTTGCTGATAATGGTAAGCAGTGTGGTATAACGAAAACAGTAGGGGTTTGGGAGCTTTACTGACCGAGGTTCAACACCAGCACTGCTACTTACTAGTTGGGTAACACGGCAAAAGCTACTTAAAGTCCCCAAGAACCACAATCATCACCTATAAATGTGAGAGGCAGAATCACCACATCTCTGCCTCTTTCCCGCTTGCTTCTTCCCCATCTTCACCGCTGTGGCCACGTTGAGTTCTTTGTCCCCAGTTTGAACATGATGTCCGGCGGTAGGGCGAAGCTGGGTTCCTAAGGAAGAGGGGATAGAAAAGAAACGAGTGGAAAATGATGGAAGGCTTAGATATATTGGCAACATAGGTCAGGCTTATGATCAATATTAAATATGCTTGGGGGAGATGTGGAAGAGACTGTGATACTCAAAGAAGAAAAAGTATATGAAGAGGTGTAAACCATGAACAAGAAGAATGTTCCAGTGCTGCAAGTTTGGAGTGATGGTGCTGTATCAGTAGTCTTATCACTGGCAGCAGCTTGAAGCAAAGAATTTATTCAGTGTAGAAAATAGGACACTAAGTAGAGAACATGGTCAAAAGAGAAACATAAGAAGTGACCATGATTCCTTCCACTTCTTAAACGAGTTGGTTTGTAAATCATAAGTTCCCCCCAAATGGATTTTTAATATTCTAACCCTACCAATGAAGTGAACACCATAATGCAGACCTCTTCAAACAAGTTGATTTACTTTTGCTAATTTTTCTGATAGACAGCACCACAGTGACCTTTGTGGGGCGAGAGAAGAGGTCTCCAAGCACCCCCCGCCAGGCTGGCTTGGTGTGGACTAAAAGGCAGTCCAAGAGAAAAGGACGGAAATATTTGTATCTTGCCCTGGGCTCCGAGTGTCTCCACCACTGGTTACAGCTAAGCGTGCTCTTTCAGAGAGCGGGCTGGGCTGGGCCTGGGAGCGGCCTGGCTGTTGTGGAGAATCACAGCAGGGACCCAGGAATTACCATCCCTTCTTCAAAGGGTTGCTCTGAGGCAGTGCAATGAGTTGATCTGCATAAAGAGCTTAGTATCCAGTACACAGTGGGCACGCCAGACAAGCTCTTTATTATTTTTTGTGGAGATCTAGGGCCTGTGTATAATTTAGATAAAAGCCTTTTTTTTTAAATTTGGAAAATCATTACTGTCGACATTCTCCCAGTTGGTCATGCCAACTATTGCAGTGCCTCCAAAGGGTCATTTTTCACCCCCTTTACTGCTGTCTCAGTGATAAACAATAAAGAGCACTTGATAATGCTGAGGATCAAATAGCATAACGGAGTTACACGCACACATATTTAAGTTGCTTGAAGTCAACTATATGTTCAACAAGAGGAAATAATACAGATGAATATACACATATATGTGTGATTTCTCCCCCGACAATATGGCTCTTCAATTCAAGCCAACGCCTTCATCTGGTGCTCCACCAAAGAAACAGCCATGACCATCTGTTCCAACTCTGGGAAAAGACTGGCTCTGTTGAAGTTACTGAGAGATGGCACGGAATGCATGGAACCGTGTACTCTGTGCTATATGAGTGATTTAAGGGATTTCTTATGGTAATTATTTTTCTATGTGTGATTTCTGCTCCACGTGTTGACTTTAGAACCCAAATTCCAAGCATGGTGCAACACCACCGCCACACACCATTGCGTGTCATTTCAAGCTGCCAGACGCTAAGCATGTAAGAAGAGTGACCCCTAACCGTACCCACCTCGACTCTGATGTTAATTCAGAAACAGCTTACGCAGCTTCATAGCTGTGAAGACACCTGCACTACCATATTCCCTCCAAAAAATTCCTTCTGTCAGACTGGCATTATTTATTTTTTTTATTTTTAATTACAGTTGACATTCAATGTTATTTTATATTGCTTTCAGGTGTACAGCATAATGGTTAGGCAGTCGCATACTTTACAAAGCGATCCCCCCAATATTTCAAGTACCCACCCAACACCACACATAGTTATTACAGTATTATTTACTATGTTCCCTATGCTGTTCTTTACATCTTGGGACTATTTTTGTAACTACTAATTTGTACTTCTTAATCCCTTCACCTTTTTTACCTAGCCCCCCAACCCAGTACTGGCATTACTGATATTTTTTAATTAGTTATTTTAAAAATACTTACTGAGTATCTACTGCCTGCTAGGAAATTATTTGATTGGCTATAGCTTAAGCAGTTGTTTTATGTGGGAAAGCCTAGTTGGCTGTTTGTGATTATTTGTTCTTAAGTTTCTTTTTCTCGGATTGGGGTGTGCTGTCTCTGGTTTAGGCTTTAGTTTGTGTACATGGGCTAGCAAGGCATTAGAGCCACCTCTTGTTTAATTACTCTCCCACCTGGAATACCCAGGAAATGCTTTCTTGTAATCATGAACCAGGCTGGAGGATATAAGAGACTACTTGTGAGGCGGGTCTGGAGGGAGGGACAGGTATCCAGAGCCCAGGAGTGTCAAGCCTGGCATCAGGTGTCTCGTTGCTCAGGCCCAGCCAACATACGTATGAACGTGGAGACGAGGAAACCCCTGGAGAGAACCATGTGGACCAACAAGAAGTAGGCGAGTGCTGTATGTGTCCAGGGGCCAGGCAGGTGAGCATTTGAGCAGAGAAGACAGGACCCAGAAGTGGTGCGCACCTGGGAAGGACAGGAGAAATGCAATTCAGGAGCTGACTGGAGAATAGCATCAAAGGCCCAAGTAAAGAGTTCAGGCAGAGGGTCAAAAGTCCAGGCAAGGAGTCAGGACCACAGCTAGGTTGTAGAGACAAAGTGAAGAGAGCACAGGCCTCGAGTCGAGCAGACCCAGGTTTGAATCCAAGGACAACTATTTATCTGCTGTGTAAACTTCGGCAAGCCACTTAACCTCTCTGAGCCTCCATATCCTTGACTAAAAAGGAACATAATAATGTCTTCCTCAAAGAGTTGTTATAAGGTGTATGAATAATTCATGAAAAGTACTTGGCATTTGGAGCACTCAGCAAATGAGAGCTCTCTTTATTATCAACATTATACTCATTATTTATATCGAACCACAGAAATTTCTTCGGCTCAGCTGAGAAGATAAAGCATGTGAGAGGAGTGTTTGCCATGAACAAAGAAACCAGGAGGGAGAGCTGGGCCTCCCCAGAACTGATCGCAAATGACTTCTCTCACATTTGGCCATTTGTAATTGTCATTATGCTCATTTGTTCTTATTCTTGGGGCCACTATCACCATTGTCACCATTGCCATTATTCCCTCCAACAAAAATAGAAAGAACCTTAGATTTCTGTTAAACCAGCTGCTTATGCTCTGCCCCTGACATATCTATTTATCTTTTCTGTGGGATGAGCTGTCATCGATATCCAGGGATACCACCTGCTTGGGGTTTCCGACACTGTTTCTATGGTTTCTGGCCAGATCTAATTAGCTAAGTGAGGTGGAGGTTAATAGGTTAATGCTGGCAGGGGAGATGGGGCCTGTGGGGTGGCGGAGGACCAGGGGGAGGGAAGGGGAGACACAGGTGGTTACAAGAGATGGTGCTTATGATGGGAGGGCATGACCAACCCAGCCTGGTGTACTTACTGGGGGTACTTACTGGGGTAGAAAATCAAGGTCATGACCTGTGGTAGCCTCCGAGGACTCTGAAACAACATATTTCATCAGACAATGACATTGACCCCAGTGGTCCTGCATGTTTCCAACCGATGTGGTTGGAAATCCTTTTACATTTGAATCACCCAGCTCTTAGTGCCCAATTCAGTAACAACCAACATTTATTAAACCCTTATGGCGTGTCAGACACTGGGCTAAAGCATTTTACAAACTGGCTCATTTGAGCTTCATCACAACCCTATGAAGTTGGTACTATTGTTTGCCCCATTTTATTGATTAATAGAAGCTCAGAGAGGTTAAGCAACTTGTCCAAGACCACACAGCTAGGAACACTGTTGAACCAAGTTGGAAATCCAGATTTTGCTGATTCCAGATCTCCAGCTCTGGATTAGAATTTTAACCAGGGCTTCTTACACTTTCATGTGCATATGAGTCACCAGGAGATTTGTTAAAGTGAAAATTTTGATTGAGAAGATCTGGATGAGGCCTGAGATGCTGCATCTCTAACCAGCTCCCAGGCTATTTGTCTATTGTTGGTCTGTACTTTCAGCAGCAAGGAGCCTGCCTGGTAGATTTGGTTTACAATGGTTGGTAGTTTTCTCTTCAGAGGAGGTTGCATTTTTGTCTTAGATAAGAAGCTTTTAAACCTTTTATGCAGTGTATTCATTTTCTATGCTGAGTAACAAATTACTACAAAGTTAGTGCCTTAAAACAACACCCATTTATTATCTCATTGTTTTTTGTGGGTTAGGCCCCTGGGAACAGCATGACTCTTTGCTCAGGTTCTCAGAAAGCTGAGTCAAGGTGTCTTCGTGGCTGAGCTCTCATGGAGCTCAGGGCTCTTGTCCAAGTTCATTTAGGTTGACACAGAATTCAGTTTCTCTAGCTAGTGGATGAATGTCCCTGTTTCCTGGCTGGCTGTGAACTGGGCCCACTCTCAGTTCCTAGAGATGCAATTCTTGCCAATTGGCCCTTCTATCTTTAAAGCCAAAAATTGAGAATCTCCCTTTTGTTGACTCTTCATACTTCAAATCTCTTGGGCTCCTTCTGTTTCTAACTTCTAGATCCAGATTTAAAGAGCCATGTGTTTAGGTCATGACCACCCAGACAATCTCACTATCTGATTTCGGACCTAAATTACATCTGCAAAATTTCTTCACAACAGGATGTAAGTTAGTGCTTGAATAACCAGGAGAAGGCTTTGAGTATACCAGGAACCAGAGATCTTGGGGGCCACCCAAGAATTCTGCCTATAACAAAGTGTTTTAGCTTTCCCAGGTGAGCTGAGTTGTTGATTGATCAGTGGTTTTAGAGTCATAGATATTGAGACTTACTTCCGGTCAAGATGGAAGCATAGGTACACATGCCTCAACCACAAGAGGGATCACAACTAATTTCAAAATGAAAAACACCCAGAACTGCCAGAAAATTGAACTGTATAGAAGTCCAACAACCAAGGATTTAAAGAAGTTATATTTATCCAGATGGGTAGGAGGGGTGGAGCTGGGGAGCTGGGACAGAAAGGACGCAGTATGGCAGCAGCGAGCCAGTGGCAGTGAAGAGGCAGCAGCAGTGGCTGGTGAAAAGGACAGCCCCACATTCACATGTGGTGGATAAAAATCAAGGGGACACCTTGTGAGCAAGTGATCCGAGCCCCAGGCCAGATCACGCAGCCTCGGATCCCAGTGTTGGGAGAAATGAAAACTCATAACTTCTGGCTGTAAAAACTAGTGGGAGCTGGAGCAGCAGAAGGTATTATAGGTTTCTCAGGAGCCCCTGGAACATATGCAAAACCACCCACCCTGGGAACCACGACCAGGGCAGCAGCTGGAGGGGCGCCAGTTGCGTATGGGAAGTGGGTGGAATGACTGAAAATGGGGTGAGTGCCAGGAAAGCCCCCAGAAGTCAGCCATCAGTGCCATTGTCCCCTCCCCCCAACACAGAGCGACAAAGTGGTGAGGTAGGCTGCCTGCCCTGGCAAATACCTAAGGCTCCACCCCATACAACTTAACAGGTGTGCTATAAAACATGGAATCAAAGCAGCTCTACCTAGTATACAGACAGGAGGAGGCTGCCAAATTGAGGGAACAAAGAAACATGGCCCGAATGATGGAACAGAACAGAATCCCAGGAAAAGAACTAAGTGATGCAGAGATAGCCAACCTAGCAGACACAGAGTTCAAAACACTGGTGATCAGAATGTTCAGAGATCTCACTGAATATGGCAAAAGCATAAGGAAAGAAATGAAGGTTACACTAAGTGAAATAAAGAAAAACCCACAGGAAACCAACAGTGAAAGGAAGGAAGCCAGGATTCAAATCAATGGTTTGGAACATAAAGAAGAAATAAACATTTAATCAGAAAAAAAAAATGAAGGGACAAGAATTCAAAAAAAAAATGAGAAGAATTTAAGAAGACTCTGGGACATCTCTAAAAGGACCAATATCTGAATCATAGGGATGCCAGAAGGAGAAGAGGAAGAGCAAGGAACTGAAAACTTATTTGAAAAAATAATGAAAGAAAACTTCCCTAGTCTGATGAAGGAAATAGACATACAAGTCCAGGAAGCAGAGAAAGTCCCAAACAAGTTGGACCCAAAGAAGACCACACCAAGAGTCATCATAATTAAAATGCCAAAGGTTGAAGATAAAGAGAGAATCTTAAAAGCCACAAGAGAAAGGCAGAGAGTTACCTACAAAGGTGTTCCTATAAGACTGTCAGCTGATTTCTCAAAAGAAACCTTGCAGGCAAGGAGGGACTGGTAAAAAGTATTCAAAGTGATGAAAAGCAAGGACTTACAACCAAGATTTCTCTATCCAGAAAAGCTATCATTTAGAATGGAAGGGCAGATAAAGTGGTTCCCAGACAAGGTAAAGCTAAAGGAGTTCATCATCACCAAGTCCTTATTATTTGAAATAATAAAGGGACTTATTTAAGAAAAAGATGATAAAAAATATGAACATTAAAATGACAACAAACTCAAAATTATCAGTAAATGGATCTAACAAACAAAAACAAACTAAGTAAACAACTAGAACAGGAACAGAATCATAGACATGGAGACCATTTGGAGGGTTATCAGTTGGAAAGGGGAAGAGGGAAAATGGGGGAAAAGCTCTAGGGATTTAGAAGCAAAATTGGATAGGTACAGAATAGACAACGAGATGTCAAGAACAGTATAGAAAATGGAGAAGCCAAAGAACATGTATGCACAATCCATGGACATGAACTAAAGGGAGGATCACTGGAGGGAAGAGGGGTACCAGGCACAGGGTGGGCAGAGAGAGAAAAATTGGGACAACTGTAATAGCATAATCAATAAAATATCCTTAAAAAGTAAAAAAAAATCTGACAAAAAAAGAAATTGAGACTATATAAACTGCCTCATTTCTGCTTTCATTTCTACTCATTTGTTATAAGCCTCTCCTTTAGTGTTAAAATTTACCGACAATAGTTTCAAAATAAAAATGAACTATTTTGGGGGAGATTACAGCAAATTCAAACTAAAAGCATAAAACAGCAACTGATACGTAGATCTTCTGGGTTTTTTTTACTGACTCATAATCAATGTCCAGGAATAAGTCTCCAGATGCAATTGTGTTTACATGAAGGCAGCAGCTTCGACTCAGGGGACTCTAAATGCTCTGTAGGTGACATGAACTAATAAATATCAGTGCCTGCATTTTTAAGAAGCAGAGTTTGTAATACCTTGAAGTCAAAGATCTGTCTCAAGTCTCAGAACTTAAACCCCTTCATTTCTGAGTAACATCCCATTTTCCTCCCAACGACCCTGTCCTATAGTTACATGGCTCATAAAATGTTAACTCAGCACTGTTTTTCTTACTTGGCTCTACAGCGAAAACAAATCAAAGTAAGAAGTGGGAAATAAGCTGCTAGAAACCTGCAGGGGCGGGAAATCCCAGGGGTTTTCTATAGTGGGGAGAGTCCCCTTCCCAAGCAAATCAGAGAGAGAAGCAACACGCAAACCCTTGAGCTTCTGGGTTTGCAGAGTGCTGCCCAAAGACAGCCTGCCATTAAGGGGCGGGGCTAGGCAAGACATCATCCTGGCAATACTGTATCCACCCCGGTTCTCCTTAGTACTTTCAAAGCAATAGCGAGATCACCACGTAAGAAATCCCACAATTTTCTTAGTCTGCTCACAGCATAGAGCAGCGTGAGGGAATGGCTGTGGGAAAATCCAAGTGTCCACTGCAACCTCAGGGCAGGAAGGCAAAATTGGTAGCATTGTTTCTTCCTCCAAAGCTTGAAAGGCATGGCTGAGGTGACTGCCCTTAACTACACTTTTGCCAACCCAGAACAAACTCTGCTTTGCGTTGTTGGTCTCACGGCATCATTTTTGAAATATGAATCACAAAAGCAGTGCATTTCTGCTGTGCCTGCTGAGACTTGCTTTATCACTCTCCTATTTCAGCGTCAATAAAATAATGCTGTCATTCCAGTCCGGAGGCATTTTGACTGTTCCAGACAGAAAGTGACCACATTGGGAATGTGAGTGTGAGTGAGTAGTATGTGCTTCTGTGGTGTATGTGTTTCCTTTCTGAGGCAGGGAAGGGAATTATCTCAGTAATGTATAGATGCATTTTGATGGTAACTGATTACTAAGACGACCTTCTATAACATCTTCTAGCACCATGGCAACTTAACTAATGGACAAAGAGAATCCCTCGCTAAAGTGATCGTTAACAAAAATCCTATGTCACTCACTTCTAAATAGAAGCATAAACATAGGGTTGTAAAAGAGAGACTAGGAATAAAATGAGAGGGTTGGAGTCAGTGATCTCTAAGCACCCCTTTGATTTAAAGAAAATTCCAACTTAGACAATGGAAGACTTAGAAATGACGATAAATGCCTCAAAAGGGAGAGTATGAATTTAGAAAGGTAGTAGAAATCTTCTCGACTGGTAAATGAATTTGTGAGTATGGGGGGTGTGTGTGTGTGTCTTTTTGTAAATATAAACATATCTATTTAATCTCAAAATGATGGCTCAGTTGATGGCAGACTGGTAAAGACCCAGAGACCATCCAGAAACCCTGGAGCAAGGCAAGCATTCCTAGGGCTTGGCAGAGTCAGAGTGAGAAGTGGACTGGGAGGTCAGTGCTAGGGAGGTGGGAAATGAACTGCAGGTGGGTGGGGCCCAATCCCCACGGCAGAGAGGTCTGAATTCCAGATGGGCTGCTCTAGGTAGTAGGTAACAGGGACTGCGCCTTGAGACTGTGGTTCAGAGGTGAGGTTTGGGTCTTTGGGAGGAGTGACAGGAGAAAGAGCACAGCACCCAATCCAGAACAAATGGAATATAGCAAGGGTCCCTGAAGAGGGACCTGGATACAGGTTGCTGCTAGAATTGAGAGAAACATTTGTGTAGTCCCAACAGCGAGGCTGATTTGGCGCTGTTCTCTTGAGAAAACCAACTGAGGGCTCTTAAATCCTCCTGTACCATAGAGATACTCTAGGGCCTCCACTGGGCTAACTCCCAAGTCATAGAATTAGGCCTGTGATTTCAAGAGGCTTAAGATGTGGTTCCTTTTCTTAAGGATCTCACCATCTATTTAGGAAGCAAAGGTCAGCGCACATGAGACAGGGAAAAATAATATGTCTCTGGGTTCATTAACTGTGTTAGGTATAAGTTGCAGGTGTTAAGAAAAAAATCCATATGGAAGAGGTCAAGGAAGGTTTCATGGAAGAGCCGAGCTTTGGGGAATGGCTTGAATTTTTTAAGCAAAGAAGAGCAGATTCTGGGCATTAGGAGTGGGAAACTAGGAGCAGGGCCCTGGCGGTGGAGAGAAGAGGATACGATAGCCTGAGATACCTTCTTTATCCTGTTCCTACCCAAGCGGGAGTAGCTGAGCTTCTCCTTCCTGCAGGGGAAGCCACTAGTGGAATGGCTGGTGAGCACTGAGAAAGTAGGGGACAAAGAAAGGAAGTGGAGTTTGCTCGATTACAGAATATGATTAGAATGACTGTGGAGGTAGCTCCCAGCCTCTGTATCTGTGGTGGAGTCTGTTTCAGCCTCCTCACTAACACAGCCTTGACTTGCACGAGTGCCAACTGCAAACCTGCTGGGCATTTTCCTGCGTGCTTCCTGCCTGTGCTCTCCACCCCTATCACTCCAACTCCTTGTTTCCTTTCCATTTGTTTAATGACTACTACTGAATCACATTTTCCTATTAATTTAAACCCTGGGGATTTGGAGTCTTAGTCAACATTTCCCCCCCCCATAGATGACATAATGATACACACTGTGTTCCAACCTCTCTGGATCCCACTGCTGACAGAATAGGTCACCTGTTTAGCATCATCAGGATGAGTGTCACCGGCAGGATGACTACTCTAAATTGAGGGGTATGAGTCAACTCGGCACACGCATCCGTCTTCGTGACTTTTACTGTAAAAAAAAAAAAAAAAGAAAAGAATTTTAACATGTTTCCTTAGCACTGGCAGTTGCCTTCTCAGTCTGCTGCTGCTTAAGAAATTCCTAATGGTTAGTGTCAGGTCCCAGGATATTGGCCGATAATGCTGAGAAAGGAACTGGTGTCGGGGAATCTTGGCTCTCAGCTGCTCGTATACTCTGCAGGAGCAGCAAGAAATAGGAGCTGAGCTAATCCCTTTCCCTCAGCAGTTGCTGAAGCAGGCCTGACATTTGGGTTGGAAAAGTATATCAGCTCACCCCCATTTAGAGAAATTATTTTTTCACCTTAAGAAAATAACATACGTACCGCACTAACTGAGGAGGTTCTTCTGTGGGTTTGGAGCAGGAAAAAGCCAGACACCCTCCAGGGCTGTCTTACGGACTTTGTGATCTGTGTGAGGCGCTGGTGGTGGTGGGAGGGAATGACAATGATTGACACTAGTTTAGCAATTTCCAGAAGATTGTTTTAAACCTTTTTAATCCTCTCAACAAGCCTGAGAAAAATGGGTGATTTTATTGTTATTTTAGTATCTACAGGTGAGGAAAGAGACTCACTTTCGTAAACACTAGTCCATTGGTTGCAATCTAGAAATGAACCCAGTCTGAGTCCCAATCTTGTACCCTCTGCAATAGACCACTGTTCTGTATCACTGCATGGCGATCAGTTGTGAGATATGTTACAGAATAATGTCATTAACAAAAACCTTAGATCTGATGGTGATAAATTCTAGAATCACAAATCAGAGGAGGTAATATGTCTCTCCTCTGTATTCAAATGTGCTTTTCGAGCAAAGGGAATGGGTCAAATTGCAGCCAGCTAGTTGGGAAATCACACATATCAGATTTATCTATGCAATAGCAAAGGAAGACCATGGCTGGGGGAGACAATAAGGGTTGACATGGTTATACTATTGTACTTGCTTTATGTCCCTGCAAAGAACTGGATTTCACCAAAGTCTGATTCTGTGTTCTGCTACAAGAGTCCTTTGCTTATGTGAATGTCATCTGTCTTGAATTTCCCTGAAAGATCAAAGTGGGAATCACTGTGGCTCATCATGCAGCCTTCCAATAAATCTGACCATGGTAGGACACAGTTCACTTCCCTTGAGCCACTGCTCTGTGTCAGGGCTGGGTACTGAACCCTAGCCTACTGATCTAATGGACTTTTGCTTATGGGGAAAACACATGTAACTAACTCCATTCTTATTTGTATATAATGTTAAAGCTACAGTATTCTTTCTATTAATGGTAATGCTATTACTATGTCTATAATACAGGCTATAGAAAACTATAAATTCTATTATTATGTAAATATAATGTAAACATTCTTAAAGTGCTTAGTAAACTTAGTAGACTTAGTGGGACTTAGTAGAAACACTTGAAATACTCTTGGGAGTTTTTTTACACAAAATAGTGCTGTTGTGATTTTTGTCCCACTGACCCCACCAGGGAACACTTAGCAATATCTGGAGACACTTTTTTTTTTTTTTATTGTGGGGGAGCGGTAAGCCACAGCTATTATCATCTGGAGATGCTGCTTTAAAAAAATAAAAAAGAGTTTATTTATTTGTTTTTTAAGAGAGAGGGGAAGGGAGGGAGAGAGGGAAACATCAGTGTACGAGAGATATAAGGATCTGTTGTCTCTCACACCCCCACCACGGGGGACCTGGCTTGCAAACCAGATGTGTGCTCTGACTGGGAATGGAATCAGCAGCTTTTCTGTTCGCCGACTGGTGCTGAATCCACTGAACCACACCAGTCAGGGCTAGAGATGCTGCTTAACATCTTACAATGTACAAGATAGCCCACCACAGCAAATAACAGTGATCACCAAACAACAACAACAACAACAACTCCATATCCCCTGGGATATATTAAGACAGGGTTCTGGAAGGCAAAATTCTAAGTTCTTGTTTTACATAGAATTTTTTTTCTTCTCAACAGACTGGGGAGCAACAACAATGTGGTGTAGCTGTTAAGAGCAGTGGGCGTGAGAGTTAGACCATCTGGGATTTGAATATTGACTCCACCACCTGTTATCTGTGTGGCTTTGGGCAAGTTAGTTAACCTCTGTGTTCCTTAGTTTTCTCACTATTACAATGGCGGGGCGGGGGGAGGGTGGGGAGGGGGGGAGAACAGAGTATGTACCTCATAGAGTTCTGAGAATTGTAAAAGGTAAATGCATGTGAAGTACTTTTTAGTTCAGTGGCTGACACTTGGAACCCCTTCAACGACTGGTGAATGTTGAAGAGTGGGATATATAAGGAGACTGCCCACATATGAGAAAAAGCATGCAATAGGCACATTCCTATAGAGCGGGGTGAGTGTACTACACTATAGCTGTTCAGAGAAGACAAAGAGCTCCTGCGCTTAAAGGACACCCGGTCTCCTGAGAAAGAAAGAGAAGTAAACAAATAACCATAATGCAATTTGACAGTGCACCAGCAGAAGTCTGTTTGTTCTTGTCAAAGGATTTTTACTCTGTAGTGACCATGACACCCTTTTGCCATGGGTAGACTTTAGTTTCTATCTCACTAGAGAATCAACGCAAATGACATTCTCCTTGCAGCGAAAGAGAGTTGAGTCAAGTGTTGCTGGGTATCTGGCTTTGGCCAGTCCAACTGCCCCAAATCCACAGCGTAAGGAACGACCATGTGTCTTTGTTCTGTCTTTGCCTGTTGGGCTCCCCTTTCCATGGGCAGCCTTGGAGGGTCTTCATACCCCATGGTGGGCTGCCTCTTAAGATTCTGGGGGCACAGGAGCACCTCAGAGTACAGGTAAGAGCCAGAATGCTGCAGGAGATTCATCATGCCATGTCTAAAAAGAGCCTAATATAATAATTAGAACATGAAGCATTAAACAAAAGGTGCAGTTTTAATGGACTTAAATCCCTTAAGCTATATTTTATTATTTTTAATTGTTTATATTGTGAGTGCCTGCTCTGAGTAAGCACATTTCCAAATAGCAATGATGATGAAAATGCAACGAACATTATTCCTTGTCTGATTACAAGGTCTTTTACTTCATCATCTTCCCCCATCTCCAAAATATATCATCGCCCGGAGTAAGTTCAGAAACTTTGTGAGTTATTGTTTTTCCAGTTAAAGCCAATGAAAACTTAGATTTTTAATCAATTATAGAGAATATTGGCAATACCTTGAGTGTCACAAAACAAGAAGGGGCATCACTATGAAACAGCACAAAATTAAAGTCAATCAAATGGGAAAAAAACCAAAGTTAAATTTCTCTTTCACACCCGACCAGGATAAGTTCTGAGTAAATATAATATTAAAATGTGTAAATACAACCATTTTCTCTTTTAGAGGAAACTAAAAGAGAGTTAGCCACCTTTGTGTGGGGAAGGCATTTCCAGTTATGACATTAAAGCCAGAGCCATAAAAGAAAAGATTAATACATTCGATCTCATAACATTAAAATTTTCTGCATGAAAAAGACAATAAGCAAAGTTGAAAAACAAATGACAAACTGGATGGAAATATATGAAGCTCTATTATAGACCACAGAGTAATTTTCCTTAACAAATGAGCTCCTACAAATCAGAAAGAAAAAGACCAACAGAGCCATAGAGACATGGACAAAGAATGTGGCCATCAGGCAAGGCCTGGAAGAAGAGTCACAAATGGCTCCCAGGCACATGAAAGTCGCTCAGCCCCACTCACAATAGAAAAATAATTCAAATTAAAATTACGCTGCATTAGTAATTTTTGATGATCAAATTAGCAAAGACCCAAAAGTCTCATAACCTGCTCTGTTGACGAGGATGATCTGAAACAGGCACATTCATACCCTGCCAGTGGGAGTACAATTTGGTGCAACAGCTAGAAAGAGCAATTTGGCATTAAATCCACTTTTAGGAATTTATGCTTTAGATATTCCCCAAATGTGCATTGTAAAATATATACAATATTTTTCAGTGTAGCAGTTACAGCAGTGTTTTTAGAGCAAAACAGTATTAGCCACCTAAATGCCCATCCATAGACATTAAATAAATTGCGGCACATCCATACAGTATAATACAATGCAGTGCCAAAAAAGAACAATGCAACTCTTTATGTACTGATATAATGATCATCAATATATATTACTAAGTGAAAAGTAAGGTGCATAACAGTGTATATAGCATCCTATCCTTGACGTACAAAAAGAGAGTGTATAAGCATATGTATAGAATTTGTTTGGCTACGGCCAGCAGTGGAAAGAATGTTTCACTGTATACCCTTTTTTGTTTCTTTAAATATTGAACTGTGTGAAGGTATCACCTGCTAAAACTTTTACAAATGTAATAGAAATAGTCCCAGCTGGTATGGCTCCATGGATTGCGTGTTGGTCTGTGAATGAAAACGTTGCTGGTTTGATTCCCAGTCAGGGCACATGCCTGGGTTGTGGGCCAGGTCCCCAGCTGGGGGCATGTGAGAGGCAACAGATCGATTGATGTTTCCCTCTCTTTCTCCTTCCCTTTCCTTTGCTCTAAAAATAAAATAAGTTTAAAAAATGTAATAAAAATAAGTCAAAAGTACAAATAAATAAATGTAATGAAATGACCAAGTTTCTAAACTCATGTATGGTTGTTTATTCAATATCTATGCCTCCTCTATGTTTCTTAACATAATCCTGTTTTATTCAGGCATGTGCCCCTCCCAGCGCAGCCCCTCTGACTCAGTCCGCACCTGGGACTGCCCAGTCTAAGGGTAATTCCATTCCCCTGGCCAATAATTGGTTCAGGAACCCTGACCAGAATCATGTGTGCCATTGACCTGAGAGCAGGGGTTGACTCAAGAACAGGCATGTGACCCAAAATATACTAGAGCTTCCTGGGAAGGAAGTTTCCTTGCTCTTAGGTAAACGTCACCCAAACCGATGGCACCTCCATGGGAAACCAGTAGCTGCGGCAGCCATTTTGCCTCCATGAAGAAAGAAGCCCAAGGTCAAAGCCAACACCTAGAGGAGGCCATCTCAGGGCATTGCAAAGAAATAGATCCAGAGCCACTAAATTAAACTGCCCCTGAAACCGGCCCTGCTTCCTGGACTTGCAGTTCTATGAAGCAATACTTTTCCTTATTGTTAATTGAGTTTAAATGGAATTTTCTGTCACTTGAAGCAGGAGGCTGATACCTACGGTCACACAGAGGAATACGTGTCCAAGAATGTAAGGGAAACACATGGGTAAGTCAGAAGGAAAAAATGCCTCCTGAAGTTTCTCAGACGAAGCAAACTGCCAAGGCACATGGCATGTGTTGACACAAAAACTTTCCAAATCAGGCTCTGAACTCTAATTAGAATATGGTACAGAAGTAGTTGGGGGGAAGGGCTGGAGAGACAGACGATAGCAAACATTTACAGTGGTTGTGATTGGGTAGGGGGCCTACTGGTTTCTTTTCTATATTTTCTCAGATTAAAAAAATGTGAATGTAATGCTTTTATGATGAAAAACTAAATACCAGCCAAAAAGGTCACTTGGAAACAGAATGGTAGAGAGGCTAGGCCAAGAAAACCACCCATAAGTTAATGTCGGGTTTTCAAAATACAAGCCTGAAGGCTAAATAAATAAATGCTTAAAACAAAGCTCTTCATAAATTAGAGATTAGGAACTTTAAGAATTCCCATTAAGCTAATACAAGTGAGGGATTTAAGGCAAACAAAGAAAATCCAAAAAACAACATTAGATTACAGCTATAATATTTAAAGCAGAGCTTATTTTTCTGTTCTTGAGACAATGATTTTGACAAATACTTTTGACATGTCCTATTTCTAATCACCCCCACATGAAGTTTGTTTTCATTTTCTGGTAACTTCTACAAGCTGAGGAGCACTACAGGTTTCAGGTTAGGAGGTTTTAGCATCTTCTAAACCTGGAAGTACACGGTAGAGATTTTTTCCCCTTTATTAGTCCACTGACAACCTTTAAGGAGGAGAAGGAATAAGAGGACTCCATGAAGGAACCTTGAGTCTGGGAAGTAAGAGGAAACCAGGAAGAGGGAGCAATAAGCCAGAAGCAAAAAGATTAAATAAGACAGGGACTGAAAAGCGCCTGTTGGGCTTGGCAAGGAGGAAATCACTGGTGACAGAGGCAAGAGCAGTGACGAGAGTTCAATTCAAGGAGCCTCCTTTGACTCTTAAGAAACCTGGCTGTGAAGGAGAGGAGAAAGAGAGTAGAAGCGAGAGACAGGAAGCTTAGGGGTAAGAGTGCCTGTTTACAGGCCTAACAAAAGTGCCAGGAGAGAGAAAAAAAAAAAGCTCATGACTCTGGCTGGTGTGGCTCAGTGGACTGAGCGCTGGCCTGTGAACCAAAAGGTTGCTGGTTTGATTCTCAATCGGGGCACATGCCTGGGGTGCTGGCCCGGTCTCTAGTGGGGGGCACTTGAGAGACAACCACACATTGATGTTTCTCTCCTCTTTCTCCCTCCCTTTTCCCTCTCTGAAAAGAAATAAATAAAATCTGTAAAAAAAAAACCAACCCCAGAAAACTTTTGTGGTGCCTGTGGGACCAAAGTTAATAAACTGAATGTGATTTAGAGACGGCCGGAGATGGGGTCCGGAGAACAGGTGTAGTGATTTCTTCGGCAGAACAACACCTATTCCACTAGGAGAAAAAAAAGAAAGAAAAGGAAAGATGAATGCACGTGCAGATACATTTACAAGTAGGAGGGCAAGGAATTGAGAGATTACAGTGTGATATCCTCTATTTACCTTGTGCCATGGGAGTGAGAATGATGTAGATGTGTCGGGAACATTGATGAGATTTTAGGTCATTGAGGGCAGGAGCCCAAGAACTGTCAGGAAGAATCCAGGCAGTGACTGAGTTTAGAACCTGGAAGGTTAGCCTGTGTGCTGGGGGCAGAAAAAGCAGATCCGTCCAGACTCATGGTTTTCGTGGATGGCAGAGGTGAGAGGTGAAGGCGTGGAAAGGCACTAGCCATGAATGACTGAATTGCAAAACCATGTGACCCAAACTAGAGAAGGCTGTGGGAAAACTGGAACGACAGCAAGGTTTTACTTTACATCATGACCTCTACTGATTTTTTTTTGAGAGATTTTACCCTGAATATATCACTCCACGAGACTAATACACAAAATGTACTATTGGTGCATCATTAGAAAATGGTTATGTATATGAACAGCTGCTGAATCTCAGTGACAATAGGCAAAGCAAAAGCAAAAATAAAAACTGAAACGAACCAAACCAAACTAATCAAATAAACAAAGCTCGTAAGAAATACATTCCCATGTGCTGTCAAGGTTTCCATAAAGAAAGCTGTGAAAATCTGCAAGGGAAAGGGGTTTTTATTAGATCATTAGAATGTTCATTTTTTTCCATGAGAAAAAAAGCTCTAGCAATGCAGTGAGTCTGCAGCACTGAATTCCCTGGGATTCTTCAATTCTGCTTGGATTTCTTGACTTGAGGCTAGCGCTAATTTAGAAAGGAACAGAGAACAGACTGGCAGCTGTTGGAGTAAAGGTGGTTGGGGGACTGGGTAAAAAAGGTGAAAGGATGAAGCAAAACAAAACAAAAAAACCCCCCAAAACCAAAAAGAAAAAACCACCTCATAGGCAGACAACAGTATGGTCTTTACCTGGGGGAAGTGGAGGTGGGAGGAAGCAGGAGAAGGTACAGGGGGGATAAGTGGTGGTGGAAGGAGACTTGACTTGGGGCTGTGAGCACAGTACAAGATGCAGATGATGTGTTATAGAACTGTACCCCTGATACCTATATATTTTTATTAACCAATGTCACCCCAATAAATTCAATAAAAATAAGTAAATAACTAACTTAAAAAAAAAGAGAAAGTAATAGGCTACAGATTGAAACATGGGTTTATGTGATTACATGCACCACGATCTTTCCACTACCAAACACTCCTTCCCACCAAGGAATGTTCTTGATGCTCCCTGCTGGAGCAGCCAGATAGCTATTCTCCAGAGGTGATAACTGCCTAATCTCTGCATAATTCCAGGCAGGTCCTCTAAAAGACACCGGTAACAATTGGGGAGCTCTTCTGAGAATCACTCCGCTATGTCTGTTGGCCTACAGGTCTTGTGGGAATTACGCTACCTTGGTTGAAAGACAGGTAAACCAGCTCTTTAATACAGTCTACCTAAACACAACCAGGTTATCTAACTGACATAGGAGAATACTTTAAGGTCCAAAAATGGGAAATAATGCGTGTGTATTTGTTTCTACTTCAGGATCCCCCCAATCGGGGGAGTTTTGCAATATCCTATATAGTTCCTCTTTCTTTTTATTGCCCTGTCCCAACGTGTTGTGTGTGAGTTTAAGAAAAGTGAATTGAGATATGACAAATGACACAAAACCATAGTGAGAATTACCGAATTAGTGCCGATTAAAACATGTTCTAAAGTATTCATCATATGGAATTGACGTTTTTAAAAATCAGAATAGATTGAGTTGAGATTTCCAGGAAGGATGAGTTGTTTTTGTTTCACTTATTTATCTCCACATCCAGACATTGGTATTTTGTAATTATATTGCGTAAGGTGTGGAAAGCCCCCTGCCTCCCTTTGACGTTACTTTTCCTGAGGTGATGTAAAGCGGTACACAGCAAATGACTAAGAAGAGAACCGGGAAAGAATTTTAGGGCCTTTCCTTTCTCTTCCAAATATCTTCACCTTTATTCTCTACTTTTTTCCTACCTTGAATTGATCTCGTATGCTGGTGAAATGCTTCAGAATGTTGAACAGTTACCAAATGAAAGATAAAATAGATTGAAATCTTTTGTTGGAAAGCTGTCACTTTCTGTATTGCTTTATTTTTTCAACTTACATTGACTGTTAATTCATCTGAACAGCTTTCTGCTGGGCATTGTCCTACAGGCTAAGTGTCTTGCCCATAATAAATGTACGGTTTAGTTGGCAGATATAAAATAGTACACCTTGCAGTGCTAATAAATGGAACATATGAGTGCTCCAGGCTATTTAAAAAATGGATGAATGTTCTTGGGTTAGTCATAGTGGATTTTAGGAGGCAGTTGGAGGAGCAAGGTTTTCTAGGTAAGGCAAATGTCATAAGAGCATAGAGGCAGAATGTAATACATGGACGGGCTGGTATCTAAAACTAGAAAAGTGGGTATGCTGATGTTCACCAGTAAAAAGTGGTTTGAGGTGAGGAGTAACCTGAGCGAAGTCAGAGAAAATGGTGATTTAGGTTGTGGGGACTGTGGGTGCCTGGCTCAGGAGTACACTTTCAGTACCTCTGGAGAAGAAGAGAAGTGAAACCTTTAGAGAAAAGAAGGGGCACAAGAAAAGTGGATTTGGGAGATTAATTTGTTGGTGGAATGCAGCCTGGTTTTGAAGCAATATCGGAGGCAATAGGAAGCTGTTTGGTTTGAGTTGATGAGGGCATCAAGGAGGGTGGTTGCTCTGGCAACGCGAAGGAAGGATTGAGCAGGAAAAAGACTGTAGCAAGCCAAACATTGGGGGAGGGTATACGAGGTTTCAAGTCTGAGGCTGGAAAATGTCGATTTCACAGAGAGAAATAAATAAGAAAGGCTGGTCTGGGGCGGGGTGGCGGGGGAAGGCATGGAAACCTGTTGCGTTTTGGTTATTGGCAGGGCACGTGGGCTATGATGTCTGAAGAACAGGAGACAATGTCTGTCATATAAATGGATGGGAGCTGCCGTTTGTATGCCTCTGCTCCAAGGTGGGCTTGGGTGGTAGTTATTAAAAGGTTTTGTACACTCAGCTCTGTCCCTTTTAGGCAGGAGAGAACATCTGCTGTCAGAGCATTCTCAGTCCTCTAGGGGCTTATAAACTGTCAGGGAGTATAATTTTAATAGAATTAGCTGAAAGATGAGCAAATGTCAGGTGGTGGTTTGGAAGTGTGTCATGGCTGCTAACTTTGACATGCTAAGTGTAACATTATTAATGGCTCTTACGCATGGATAAGAGGGCTAACACTTGGCAAATGAGATTCCAAAATTTTTGTCACGCTCTTATAATTTATGGGTATGTTACTTTGGGCAAAACATTTAACCTCTCCGTGACTTGGCTTCCGGTTCATAAAATAGGAAGCTTGTAGTGGCAGCATTCATAAATATTTTGAAAGCTTCAGATAAAAAAGTACTGTAGGATTATCTCTCCTCCCACCCCCACCCAAACTACTGACTCAGTCTCTCTGAAAGGTCATCCATTTCATTGAATTCTTTCAATTGCTAACTCCCTAAGCAGTTAATTAGCATTTTTCTAAAATGCTTTCACCAGTCCAGAGCTGAAAGATGTAGTCTATAACCTTCTGGGCCTGCCCATCTTGCTGACCCCTTTTTATTCAGTGGTTGATGCCATATGACTCCCATCTCTAGTTCTTGGATCAATTCCAGCTGTACTGGAAAGGAGTTGGAGCTGTGTATTAACATTTGGGGACTTCAACATAAGGCAATGATGATCAGTGTGAAATTCTGTCCCAGTTTTATACATTAAGTTTCTAACTCTCACTCTCTCTACCAGGTCTGGCCTTTGGATACGTGTTTTATTGCCCTGAGCCCAAGTCCTTGCCCCACAAGCTTGCCCAGTATATCATCTCAAGGATTTGAATTTGATTTGTTTTTATCAGCTCCTCACTGGGAGAGGAATCCAGACCCGGAATCCAGCACTGAGGCTGGGGCCTTGGTATAAGCAACACATTTTCTTAACGCCAGCCATGATTTCCCAATTTTTGTCTGCTCCTGGATTTCCCAAGATTGTGTTCCAGCGGCTGGCTTACAACACTCTCATTCTCTGTGTTGAACCAGCCTGATGCTGGCTGCCTTCCTGGCTGCTGCTGGTTCTATACCCTCCAGATATGTCTTCTGGCTGCAAGCTCTTCCCACCAGTGGGGTCTGCCTCCAGTTCCATGGATGTATCTACTTGTTCCAGTCTACCTCACTATTACAGTTAATCCTTCTATATTAAACTACAGCAGACATTTACTGGTGTGGAAACTGATGTGGTATTGGAATTTTATCCTTGTTTACATCTTTCTTTGTGTCGGAAAGCTTGGGATCAGGTCCAAAATTTGCTCAGAGAGCTTTCCTGTCTCCTTGGAAGAAACAAATGAACACTTGACAATACCTTGTATCCAAGACCAAGACTCAAGGCAACTATTTTAATTGTAAACTTGTATTATTTAACCTTAATTTTGCTTTTAGACATACTAATATATTTAAAGGCTTATTTTGGCCAGAGTTTGTTCACATCTCTCAATTTCAAGGTACCTTATTGGAACTTGTTGGCTTTGTGGTTATAAGGAAGCAGATCAAGGCTGGGGATGATGTTCTATAGTGGTAATTTCAATCTTAAAGGTACGTTAGAATCTTCCAGAGGGCTTGTTAAAATAGATTGCTGGGTCCCAAGACCAGAATTTCTCCGGAGTAGTGCCTGAACATTTACATTTCTAACAAGTTCTCAGGCGATGTTGCCACAGCTGGTTCTGGGACTACTCTGAGAGCTGGATGTACATTTAAACTGGCCACAGGTAACCAGAAGCTGCTAAGCAGTTGTTCATCAGTTCAAATGCTTACCTCAATGGACAAGGTAGAGAGTGCTGAGAAACAGACTTCCAAAGTTTCAGTTCATGCTGTCAGGATGACTGCTGGTGTCAGAGATCTTCACAGCAACCTATTGCAGAATGTGGACACTTTGAGCTTCGGTTTTCTCATCCATAAAATAAGAACAGCCTCCATGTTGCCCTTACTGGAGTGTTGTGAAGGTCAAATGAAATAGGTGTGAAAATGTTTGAACTGTAAAGGGGTATGGCACTGGGAGGTATTGCAATGGTTTTTCAATACTCTTAAAACGCCACCAGCTTCTTTTGGCTCTTTCTTTTCTCATTAATTACAGCAACTTTAATCCAGGAATATAAAAGAGTACTTTTATTGCTATGTCTATCATAAATTCAAACTTCAAACTATAAAAAAATTTCATTCAATGAGATCAGACAAGTCTTATAAACATTACACAGAGCCAAGAATGATTCTTAGTTTTTACAACTATTAAAAAGAGAAATACAAGACTCTATTGTGACTTGAAGTGCAATAACAGTTAATGTTTCATCGCTGTTTGGATTGGTCCATTAATAACAATGGTTACAAGTTACAGCACGTTAAAAAATAAAATCACCGCGCACAATGATAAACCTGTTTGCTCCACACTTTAACATCTCTTGTAACCTCTATTAATTTATCTGTCTTTGGAAGTGGTTAAGGCCTCCCAATACTGACCAAGGCTGTCTTTCTCGCCCCAGGGCTCCCAGTCCACTCCACGGGCCTATACAATTCTTGCTCAAATTTGGTGCGTTTGTGATCTTTCGAGTGTCATCCGCTGTACCTACTTCTTCCAGGCTTTCAGTGACTATCTCAGTACTAGCTTCATTGTTCCTAGGCCTTTATTAAATTTCATAAAACGTCAGCCAGGGTGCTGACAAGGTTCTGAAGACATGGTTTCGGAGAGTGAAAGTTAGATTCAGGGACTGACCAATGAACTTGCTAGATTTGCTGCCGGGAGATGAATGGGGTTTCCGAAAACCTCTGCGCCCCGTCCCGGCGCCCGCCGGGGAGGCGTCGGCTCACGCTTCCCGCGGCGTCGGCAGGAGGCGCCCGCGGTGCCAGAGGCGCTGCGCGCACCCGCGCGGAGCCGGCCCGGGGGGCGGGGGGAGAAGAGAGGAGGAGCTGAAGGGGGCGCGGCTTGCTGCCCGTCCCTCCCGGGCGCAGGGCCTTCTTCTGCGCCGGGCCCGGGGCTGGCGGCCGGCGGGGGGTCGTGGTGGCGGCGGTGGCGACACCGGCGGGCCGCGCGTGGCGGGGCCTGGCTCTGGCTGTGGGTGTCAGGGCACAAGATGGCGGCGACGCTCCGGAGGTCGGTCTCCTCCTCTTCGCTCTCCTCCGCCCCGCCGCTCGCCGCCTCCTCCTCCTCGCTGGCTGCCTCCTCCTCCCGCTGCAGCAGCCCTAGCGACCGCCGAGGCGCCGGCCCGCTGTCCCGGAGCTCCGGAGGAGGATAGACGGGGCAGCCGCAGGCTCCGGTGACCGAGGCAGAGCTGGGGCCGGGGCGGGGGCGGCGGCGGCGGCGGCGACGGCGGCGGCGGCGCCGGGGAGGGATGGGGTCGCAGACGCTGCAGATCCTCCGGCAGGGGGTGTGGGCCGCGCTCAGCGGGGGCTGGTACTACGACCCGCACCAGGCCACCTTCGTGAACGCGCTGCACCTCTACCTGTGGCTCTTTCTGCTCGGCCTGCCCTTCACCCTCTACATGGTGAGTGTGGGGGCGGGGAGGAGGTGGCTCCTTCCCCTTTCTGGCCTGGGAGCGCCGGCTTTCCAGAATCCGCCGGGCAGTCGCGCCTCCCTGGTCCCGGGCCGGGGTTGCGCCCTCCTTCCCTTCCCGGGGCTGCACCCCACCCTCCGTCCTTCGGAGCCCGCAGCCCCACTCGCTGTCATGCTCCCCTCCCCCACCCACACTGCCAGCTCCCGTCTCTTTAGGGTTTCCTCTACCTCGGGGATGACACCAGAAATGAAACAGCGGCAGCCCCCCCTTCCGCCCCCTTTCGCCCGACCGGTGTACTGGGAACTGGCGGCTTCCTAAGCCCGTTCCTGGGAGGGTGGAGTGGGGGGTATCCCGCACCCCTCGCTTCTCCAGCCTTTCTGCCCGGGTGGGCAAAGCCCGAGTGGGGCTCCCCGCTCTCAGAGTTCTATGCTAGGCGCTGAGCCTGCCTCGCCGGAGGGGACGGCGCATTCCTCCTCGGCACGCGCGTCCGTTCGCACTCCGTTCCTCGGGCACCCCGGGGCACTCCCTCCACTCCTTTCCTGGGAGAGCCCTCGCTCCACCTCGCCCTGATCCGCGCGCGCGCAGCCCTCGGAGCTGGGAGGACTGTGCGCCGCTCAGTGGGGAACGTAGTGTGGGTCGCCAGGCTCTCACTCGCTAAGAGGTTGTGGTTGAAAACCTGCCTCAACCTTGCCTCAAAAATCATTGTTTTTTCGCTTACCATGGGCTCTTTCGGATTCGGTTCCGTGGTCAGTGGCCGTTGTGTTGTTTCCTGGCCAGCTTTGGGGGCAGGGCGCGGGGGCGATGCGGGGAATCTGGCTGGCATTTCGGCGGATATGTTTGGGTTGGTTCAAGGCCTTTTACTGATTGGCAGAAGGCAAGTACTGCCTGTTGCTGAGCTTGGTATGATCAGCTTCTCCGAATGATACTAGGTTATTAAGCTGTGTTTTCACTGAAAGTTGTAAGCGTATTTTTTTTTTTTTAACACTTAAGGTTAGGGCGGGGCATTAGGGAAAATGTGGCAGAGGGATGATACTTAAACTTGAGTTAACATTTTTTACATAACGGTAAGGGAGAAAAAGATGGTAACTTCATTTTAGAAGAGTTGCTTTGAATATATTTCTGCTAACTTCGTGGTTCTTCATGGAGTTTAAGCGAGGGTGCTGGTTTAGAAAATCTGACACTATGACTAAGAAGTGCTAAAGGTCACGATACCCAACTTTTCCCTAAGTGAAGCTCATTTTTACTAATTGGCAGGAAAAGTGCTTGCTGGGGGGAAGATGTGCAAAATCTCACTTTTCTTGAGCAGATTTTAATTTTTCATTGAAATTGTTTTGAAGGGACTTAATTGCTTAAGGCGAAGAGACCATTTAAAAAATGCTGATGACTGATGGCTTATTTTTTTAGGGGACTTGCACAGTCTTGTCCCATTCTGAAAATTTATCACAAAGTATTATAATTTTAATTTAATTCTGGCCTAGGGAGTTCTCTTTGCACTTCTGTACCTTCCAGGAATATGACATCATTAACGTACAGGTTAATTACTTTGGGTGTAAGAATCCTCAGGCTGTCACAGAGCTTTCTTTCATAGCAGATTTCGGTTACAGCCAGGAGGATTGTACATTTAAAACTGAAGCAGGTCTTTGAGATGTAAGGATTAGGAGCTGTGTCCCCGGGTAAGGTTTCCCTGTTAGCACGTGAACTGTACTGGTGGCTAAGTCTTTGTGTATTTAACAAACATTGCTAAAAAAAATTTAGAGCAAATAGAAAGCAATACATTGAGTTTAATGCTTCATTTGGGGGAGTTTATTCAGTTAAATTTAATTCGCAAGTAATATTTGAGTGTCTACTGTGTACAAGGCAGTTTGCTGGGTTCTGGGGAAGGAAAGCTGTGCCTCTGACTTTCTTGTCTCAGTTAATAGCAACTCTACTCTTATGAAATCTTCTGAAAGCTCTCCTTGATTCTTTTTCTGTCTTCACACCTAGTTTATCAAAAGATCTTGTGGATTCTGTCTTCAAAACCTAACTGTAATCCAACAAACCATCATCATTGCTCCCTGGATTCAAGCCTCTGTTGTCTCTTCTAGGTAATTTTAGTGTTCTAATCAGGCTCATTGCTTCCATTTGTTATTCTCTGTCCTCCATACAGAAGCCTGAGTGATTCTTTAAAACGTAGGTCAGGTCACAGACCTTTTCTGCCCATGTGTCTGTCATCCCTGCCTGCCCCCCATGTACATTTGCCTTCTTATCATTTATTCCACACAACCGTGTTCCTGCCTCATGGTCTTTACAGATGCTCTTTGCCCTCTGTCTCTGGATGACTCCTTTCCTTCAGGTATCAGTGTGACATGCTCCACTTATTTCAGCTTTCAGTTATATGTGAGGCTTTCCCTAATGACCTGTGTAAAATACTAGCTTCCCAGCCCCTACAGTACTTCCTAGCCCCCACCCTTCTTTATTTGATAGCACTTATCACTAATGGGTATATACTTATTAATGTCTCTTATCTCATTAGGCTATGATCTCTAAGAGGGCAGACACTAATGTGTTAAAAAAATGCACTTACAACTTTCGGTGAAAATAGACCTTTAAAACTTACATCATTTGGAGAAGCTGATTGTACCAAATTCAGCGACAGGCAGTAAAAGGCCATGAACCAACGCAAACAAATCTTCTGAAAGTTCAGTGCTTTATTGTCAGGACCAATGTTAGTGCCAAGCACAGAGTAACTACTCAAATATTAAATAAATGATTAGAAATGAACAAGACATAGCTTTGCCATCAAAGAACCTAAAGCCTAGCTTGGGGACAATGAACAGTTATAAGCATTAGAAATATTGTGATCCTGAGCCTACAAACAGAGGATGATCTTAGTCTAGGGGAAGCCAGCAAAGAGGATTTGTACACATTTTAGGAAGCATAGTAGTATTTCAGTATTGAGGTAGATAGTTTGAAGTATATACTTGAAGCAAAATCCATCATTTCATGTTAAAATCTCATAGATTATTATTCTTTACTCTTCCAGTACTAATTTTAGGTGATGATAACTATTTATTATGTTCTTTATCCCAAGCTGGCACAAGTGTATGTTCATGATATAGTCTTTCCCATAAGTCATCTGGGCAACTCCTCGGCTAGCTGCCTGCTGAGCAGCCCAGCACCAAGGAATAGACGAGTCACAGACGGCAACTATGCTCTTTACTCAGCTTTTATTGACTGCAGGCTCACTCAAAGTAGAACATCAACATACAGTAGTGTCCTACTCACACCCTGACAATCTAAGAGGATTATAACATACGCAGCAATCAATGAGAAATAATGAACCTGAGTTTCAGAGCCTCAGTCTGCCAGTCAGAGAGACAACATGGTGGGCAGGGGAGTTGTTAGCATCTTGCAAAGAATAACCTCTGGAGCCAGCAGAACAGGCAAAGTCCTCAGTCCAACCATCTGGTGGCTGATGCCAAGGGAGATCAGCATGGCGTGGAGCAGCGCTCTGGTGTGTGGAGCTCAGCTGTCTCAGCAGTGGTTTGGAACCTGCCTTACACCTTGAAAGTGGTGAAATCCACCCTTCTGGGTCTTTCTGATAAATGTTTTGGCATCCCTGATGCCAAGTGGGGAATTTGACCAGGAGCCTGTGGGTGGCACATGACTGTTCTGCTTGCCACCCCTGCTGGCAAGTGTGGAATTTCCCCAGGAGCCTGTCTATGGGTGGTCTCGCTCTGCAGACGGCTACTCTGACCACGTAGGCAGATAAGTCTTCTTGCCAGATGCGCTTGCTCTGACTTAGGTAATTTTCCTCTTGAACCAAAGTGTCATGGCTTGCTGACAGCATTTTAGTTGATATAAATGACTCCACTTTATTTTATATACTTTATGCTATCTTAATCAGACCAATGCCATGTTATTGGTCCTGCTCTCCACCAAACCGTCTGTCCTCATTTTACTGATGAAGATACCTAAGGTTTAGCCATCAGTGGCTTGTTCTGTGGCCTTAGGCAGATACGAGTTGGGATTCAATTTACATAGAACTTTCAAAGCCCTTGCTCGGGCAGCCTGTTTTTTGATTCAGAGTCTGAAGAGGTAGTACACTGAGTTAGAAAGATTGTTAGGACTTTTTTGCTTTTAATATCTGTTTTGCTAAGTGTAGTTAATGCTTTTCTGTTTTTGTTTTTTTTTTTTAGTTAAAAGTTTTTTCTTTATTGAGTAAATTTGACAAATTATTGTATAAATTAAAGGTGTACAACTTTTTTTTTTTTATCCTCACCTGAGGACATGCTTATTTATTATAGACAGAAGGGGAATGGAGGGAGAAAGAGAAGGAGAGAAATATCGATCAGTTGCCTCTTCTACCTGCCCTGACCGGAGACTGAACCCCTGACCTGTCAGTTTAGAGGATGATGCTCCACCCAACTGAACCACACTGGGCAGGGCCCAGCTTGTTATTTTAACACATTTATATATTGTAATATGATTGCTGTTGTAGTGAGATTTATATTACGTAACAATAGTACAATATTGTATACATACATACACTAGTTCTCCATGTTGTATTTACTACTGGTTGCAAGTTTGTACCCTTTTCTAAAAAAATGGGTTTGACTATTTTAGATTCCACATATTAAGCGATATCATACACTGCTTGTATTTCTCTGCCTGACTTATCTCACTTAGCATAACAAGGTCTTAGGACTTTTTGTACAGGATTCAAACACTTGCTATTTGTAGCTTTTGTGGATACTTTAAAGGTAGAATTTAGTTTCTGCAGTAATAATACTTTTAAGTTGTGAAAGTCAAGACCTTTTTTTCTTCTTTCTTTCATTACCTTTTCTGTTTCCCTTAAGGCATTAACCCCATTTTATCTTGTTATGATTAATTTTGTACATGACATGTCGCAGATGGTGAGCTTTTCGGGTGTGAGCGTCGTGGCATTTTTGTGCGCTGGAAAGCCGACTGGAATTGGTGTTATCTTGATTTGTATGTCTTGGCTCTCTTACTGAACGTGTGTCCTTTGGGCAAGACTCTCCACCTTTCTGAACCTTGATTTACTCAATTCTGAGAAATTACATGGGCATTGTGTAAGAAAGTACTTATGGGACAGAAGAAATTGTTCACCTTCAGAGTCGCCTTCAGTGAAAGTCATTTGAAGAATGGCTTATTACAACTGTTTCCTCTATAATGTTCTATGACTTCAGGAGATGAGATAGTAAATAAAATGGTTATCTTAACATATTGCCTAACATATTGTTTCCTTCTATGAAGAGTTATACCCCAGGTGATGAACTATAACACTAAAATCTCTTTAGTGTATCTCAGACTCCAGTTGACATCAGAATCACTTGAACATGTTTAAAATGTGCACTTGTGCATGTCCATTCTGATGGAGAAGATGTGGAATGTTGCCCATTAATTTGTATTTTATAAACATCCAGGTCAGTTTAAAGAACTTGATCAATATGTCCATAATTTCCAACCCCTGACTTTAATCCAGCAGCCTACTCATCGTCTTCTCTTGATTGTCTTGCAGGCATCTCAGAGATATCATGTCTAAAGCCATTCTCGATTCCCCACTAAATGTACCACCATAAAAACTTGTTTTCTTTCTCTGGCTTTGCTGCCATCGTGTTTATGGTACCATCTTGTATCTGGTTGCTCAGGCCACCTTGCTTGTTTTATGAGCAAATCTTATCAGTTCTGCTGTCAGACACCTCAGACCTCCTTCCATTCTCTCAACCGCACTAACTTTTTGTCTGCATTGCTCTCTTAGCTTTTATTCTTGCCATTTTACAACTATTGCTCCACAAAGTAGCAGACATCAGTGTATGTCACCTTCTGCGCCCCTCTAATATCATTCACAGATGTTTTAGAATCTTTTGCATTTGGAACAAAACGTAGCATCTTTACTAGGGCCCTGCCAAAGCCAATTCTGCCTTTGTCTGCAGTTGGTGCAGTTTTCTCCCTGTGCTGTAGTCACACGGGCCCCTCTCTGCTACTTCAGGCCACTGAGCTTGGTCCTCCTGACCAACCTTCACATGTGCTGTCTTTGGAAGGGATACTTTCCCGTTTTGCTCTTTGCGGGGCTGGCTGCTGCTTGGTCTTTAGGGCTGGATTTAAATGACATCTTCTCAGAGAGGCCTGACCCAACGACCATAAACAGTTTCTCTCTTCCCCATCATTCCATCCTCTAACTTCCTTCCACAGTGCTTATCACAGTCATATTTACATCTTTGTTTACTTCTTTGCTCTCTCTAACATTCCCTTCCCCCACCGCCCTGTAAGTTCCTTGAGTGCGGGGCCGTGTATGGTTTATGGGACAGTGCACATCCAGTGTCTACTCTAGAGCTCATCTTGTATTACTTTCTGAATAAATATGTGTTGGATGTTGTATTATATATGTGAATCTTCTTTAGATTTATCAACTTAACTGATACATAGAATAGGTGGGGGTAAAAGGAGTACTGTGATAGCCTGTATTAGCTCGTAGAGTCCTATCTTACCTGGGGGTTAGGTTAAATATCAGTGTGCAAGACATAAATCAAATATAGAATTATTTAAAAAAATCAAATACAGAATGACTCTCGAAAAACCCTTAAGTCAAAGTGCAGCATATAGGCCTTTTTAGATACACCCCTTTGTCCTTTGTGCAGTTACACATACATGCGTACCTGTATACATATGAGATACATAGTAACATACATGATACAAATCTTTGGAGAGAATGTATTCAGAAACTGAATTACTCATGTAAGTTTTATGCAGTTTTCAATTTTTTCTTCTTGGTTATCTTACTATCTTTTATGGCCGATCTTTATCATCTATAGAATGATAGGTCTTTTATTAGTGAGGATTTCTCTGAGACTCTCAAGTCACTTTCTTTTCCAAAGATTTAAAAATATTTTAAAGACCAGTGTAGACAAGATTAAGTTATGATGGCTAAAACTGAAATTTTCATATTTCCTGAAAAGTTTTAATTGAGTAAGGAAAGTTACTGTATTATAAATCAGTCATTAAAAACATGATTATTTAGTATTAGAGTATTTTCTATGTCCTTTAGGAAAAGTTTAATGAGTAGTGGTCTGTTTTGACCTATATTCTGTGCCTTTTCTTACCAGTATTTCAATATTTAGTATTGAGATGAATGTAATTATTTCTATAATTGGCTATGGCACAGATGTAGCTCTTATCTCTCTGTTATGTCACCTATAAAAATTAAAGATACATTGTCCAAAGATGGTTTACAAATGAAATTTCCAAGAAAGCAGCCATATTTGTTAGCTTGTAGAAAAATCTGTGAATTTACAAAATGTTTTAGCGTCTTTTTTTAAAGATGTTTTCTGTTATTTCAGAAATTACACCAAGTTGTAAAATTATTTGGCAGTTGAAAAACTAGGAACGTTTCTGTTTCTTTTCCAGCTTTTGAATATACAGATTTAACTAGGTAGTTTGCTTTCTCTAGCTCACTTAACTGAAAGTTAAATAATGCTTTTCCTACATTTTACTATGAGAATTTTTAGACATATAGAAAAGATTAAAGAATTGTACCCGCTCCCTGGATTCTGCAATTTTTGTTTATTACATGTCTTTATCGATGTGTCCCTCTATTTGTCAAAACCTTTTCTTTTCTTTACAGGGCTGCATGTGAAGTAAATTACAGACCTCAGTTCAGATCATCCCTAAGTGCTTTCAGCATGCATATCATTAGATAGCCTTTTAAAAGGCACAAGTCCTAAGAGAAGCATTGGATGAGCTTTGAGTTTTGATAAATGAATACACCTGTGTAGTACAAACCCGTCATGTTTAAGGACATTAGCATCACCCGGAAAGTTTCTGTTTGTCTTTCCCAATCAGTCCCCTCCCCCTTGGCCTGGTTTTTTTCATCATTGATCAGTTCATCCTGTTCTAGAACTTCGTATAAATGGAATCATGTAGCATATACTCCCTGTAAGTTTTTCTCACTCAGCATACTGTTTTTAAGATGGATGCATGTTGTGTGCATCAGTTGCATGTTCCTTTTTATCACTAAGCAGTATTCCTTTGTGTGAATATACTATAGTGTTGATCTTTATCCATTCTCCCATAGATGAGGGCTTCTTTTCAGTTTTTGCTGTTCTTTAAAAGGTGTTACCTAAATATGAGGGTAGGTTTGATCAGAACCCAAAGAAATTGGAAAACTAAACTGAATATAAAAAAATGTTTTCCCAGATAAGACCATGTTTTAATTGAAAATAAATTAATGATAATTGCATACTTGATCCTTACATTTAATTTTTTGTAGACTAATGTACTTTTATTTACTCAGTATTTAAATTTTTCTGTATTTTCAACACACTACAACCTTTTTGTTCAAATATATGTATGCTAAATCAGAAATTATAGATCAGTAAAAAGAAGAAAAGAAAAACCACCTGCAGTCCCATTCACTGAGTCTGTTGAACATTGTACTAATTAAAATGTATTTGGAGCTTCTAAATAAAAATACAGTTTTTCCTTACAAAAATGTGCTCATAAAATTTGTGCTGTTTTGAAGCCACCTATTTCACTTGACTATAGATTGTTAATATTTCCATGTGGGGGAAAAAAGTGCAGTTTCAGTAGCTTCCTGGTATACCACAGTATGGATGTATCTAATCATTTGGTCATTGGTTGTGAAGATTTTAGTTTTTAGCTATTTAGAAAACACTTGGGTGAATATTCTTGGAAGTTAAATCTTATACTAGTCTTTTGTAGAAATTCCTAGAAGTAAACTTCCTAGATTAAAGGGTTTGCATATTTTCTTTTGATAAATAATCATTCAATTTACAAACATTGAGGGAATCTTTATGATGAGAAAGATTATGAATGAGAGAATGAGCAATTGGTAATATGAGGTTCCTCCTGCAAAGGCAAAATAGTTTTGTGGCCCAGGAAACACAGGGAGTAAGGGCCCATTCTCTGGAGGGAGGAAGGAAGGATTGATAAGGATGAATGCTGATGGAAGAAGCATTTGGTGGTAAAAGTTGAGGTAGGTCTTTTATGATTTATGTGATCTTGAAGCGTAGAGTGAGTGAGTTTTGTTGCGAGTGAAGGGGGAAGTGGGGAGGATATTCAAGGTTCATGGTAGATCTCCAATAGGTGAGATGTGATTCTTATTTTTGGAGAGTGGAAAGTGAACTGACTAGCAAGAGATGGGAGGTTGCTGGGCAATTTTGAGGGTGCCTTTGAGGGTAGAGAGCATGAGTTCAGGGTGTTAAAGGAAATGTGAAGGAGAGAAATTTGGGGTGAAATTTACTTGGAAGTTATCAGCATTATAGAGGATAATCCAAGTTACAGAGTCGATGAGATCTGGGGAAAAGTATAATTCATTAAAAAGAAAATGGTTCCGCAAAGAAGACAAGCAAGAGGAAAATGAAAGAAAGGGACTGGTTACAGAAGCCAAGATAAGAGAGTATTTTGAAGAGAAGAAAAATGTTGTTCCCTGGCTGGTGTAGCTCAGTGGATTGAGCAGTGACCTGTGAACCAAAAAAATCACTGGTTCAATTCCTCATCTGGGCACATGCCTGGGTTGTGGGGCATTTCCCCAGTTGGAGGCGTGTGAGAGGCAACCAATCCATGTTTCCCCCACACATGGATGTTTTCCTTCCTCTCTCTCCCTCCCATCCCTCTCTCTAAAAATAAATAAATAAAGTCTAAAAAAAAAAAAAAAAAAGGAAATGGATGAGAATGCCAAATCGCCCTCCTGAAAGGTATTGCTGACTTAAATTTTCATTAACAGTATTAAGAGTACTTGTCTTCCCACCTTTGCTCAACACTTTCCAAAACAGGTGTTAGTGTTGTAAATTTCTTATTCAGTGGAACGTTGAATAAAATTATTTCAGTAACAGTCTGTTTTTGATAATAAGCAGATAAAGTGTACCATTAATGTACTTTCTAATTCAAACTTTTCTTAGTCCGAATTAAGGATGTTGTTGCACTAGCCTATGTTGCATAACTTTTATCTGATTTTTCCTATATTCTGTACTCAGATAATTTTCACAGCAGACAGCTGATAAATGAGCAGAAATGTTTCGTTGGGAGATTGGCTGCGTCTTTCTGTTATTTAATCTGAGTTAAATCAGTTGGTTTTCCTGTCTCTGTGTGCAGCTAGGGAAGACAGAGAGTTATTTTGTACCTAGGACACCCAGGAATAGTAACACTGAAATAGCATAGAATAGTGTGAAAAAGGGCAGATTACAACGAACATTCGGTAGATTTTACTACTGTTGACTTCTTTAGCATGTAGATGAATTTTACCAAATCCCAGTGAAATAAGTGGTTAATATTTTGATTCCTCTGGTTCCTTTGCCTGTCCCCCAAGAAGCTGGTTAAATGCTTTCTTTGGTAGAATTGTAAAAACCATTCAGACTTGCATTCTCTCCCTTTATCTTTAGAATCTTGAGGGGTTGCATCTTCTATAACTTGCACTGTTGGTGCTAGTCTCTGCTGCTTTGTGTTATGATAAGAAGGAAAAGAAAACCTAGGGAAAAGCAAGCCATTTCCTTTTGAGGTTTTACGGGGAAAAAAAAAAAGCCCTATTCTGTACTGCTTTGTACAAACCACATAGAACCCTGAGTGCCAACTGCCCTAAGAATAGGCAGGAAGATTAGTCACAAATTTGAGAAGCTTGAATCACGGATCTAGGTGTTTACTTTTACTCTCCCTCCTCACTCCCTGAATGTTGTCGAGACATTAACTAAACAGATTCATCTACCACAGTTAACATCTTTAAGACTTTATATTTTGAAGTAATTTTAGATTTACAGAAAAGTTGCAAAGAATATGTTCTCTAATACCCTTTGCCTGGCTTCCTGTAATAGTAAAATCTTACATAACCAGGTGCATTTATCAAAATAAAGAAATTAACATTGTATTATTAGCAAACTATAGACTTTATTTGGATTTCACCATTTTTTCCACTAATGTTCCTTTTCTCTTTCAGGAACCAATCCAGGATAAAATCCTGCATTTAGTATCATCATTTTTAAGAGGATTTTCTTACACTTTTTCTTTCTATGCTGAGATGTTATTCTTTAAAGAATTTTATAATTTATAACAATTTATCAAATTATGTTATAAGAAAAATTAGTAAAAGGTTTTATGTTTGTGATAGATAACATTTTAGATGGACAAAAGAGGAGAGTATTCCGATTTTAAAGTCATGCATTGACCATTAACATATGTTAGGCTACTTTAAAATTCATATATTTTACATATGAAGAATTATATTAAATGAAATAATTCTAAAGATGAAAAAAGACTTCTTAAAAAAAAGATTTTATTTATTTTTAGAGAGAGGGGAAGGGAGGGAGAGAAACATCGATGTGTGGTTGTCTCTTGCAAGTCCCCAACTGGGGACTTGGCCTGCAACCCAGGCATGTGTCCTGACTGGGAATTGAACTGGTAACCATTTGATTTGCAGGCTGGTATTCAATCCACTGAGCCACACCAGTCAGAGCTAAAGATGAAAAAGAGTTTAGACCTCATTCATACAGAATGGACACCAGTGTCTTAGCTTTCTGTATAATGTTGCTTTTTCCTAATTTATAAATTGGAGGTAATGAGACAAATAACCACATTGCAAGGTAGAATATGACTAATGCCTTATGTATCATGAAGTACTCAGGAATTGGAAGGAACATTGAGTTATTTTGTAGACGAATTTATGCAGAGGACTTTCATGAAGTTTGTTATTAGTCCCAGAAGAGCATTCCCAATAATCTTCCCACCAGGCAAATGAAGCTTTGTTCTCGAGAAAAGATAGTTTATTAAAAGAATATATGTTCTTGGGTGTAGTGGTTTGCTCTGCTATCAGTGTTTGAGAATTTAAGAGTTTGAGAATGGTATTACTCCTCACTTAAATGTTTGGTAGAATTCACCAGTGAAGCTGTCTGGTCCAGGATTTTTCTTTTGTTGGGTTCAGCTTTTTTTTTTTTTTAAGATTTTATTTATTTACTTTTTTTAGAGAGAGGGGATTGGAGGGAGAGAGGGAGAGAAACATCTATGTGAGAGATAAACATTGATTGGTTGCTTCTTGCATAAGCCCTCACCAGGGTGGTTGCTTCTTGCATAAGCCCTCACCAGGGTCTAAACCCGCAACCCAGGTGTGTGCTCCAACTGGGAAGCTAGGCAATCTTTTGGTTTGCAAGATGATGGCTAATCAACTTAGCCACCCTGGTCAGGGTGGTTCCATTTTTTTTTTTTTGATAAAAAATATCAAAGTTGCATAGTATTCCATTGTCTGGATGTATTATTTAGCATGTTTTCTGCTGATAGGCATTTAATTTGTAGTTTCTTGCTAACACAAACCATACTGTAATTTTTGCAAATGTCATTTCACATGTGTGAGTATATAGCATTAAGATAAATTCTTAGAAATGAGATTGCATGGTTAAAGGGTAAATGCTTTTGAAATTTTGAAAGGTACTGCCAAATTGCCTGCCAGAGGGGTTGAATCACTCACTTTGCATGCTTGCGAGCCATGTGTGAGAGTTTGTGCTTTTGTGTGTCACAGCCTCATATAGTTTTGCTGTTTTCATTGGCAAGAAATAGTATTTTAGAGTGGTTTTAATTTGCATCTCCTATTTTGAGAGGGGTTGAGCAGCTTTTCATAAGCTCAGGGTATTTTTCTATGTGGGGGAACCAGTTCATGTGCTTTATGCATTTTTAAGTCTATTGTCTGCTTGGTTATTTCTTATTGATAATCCAAGACCTTTTATATATTAAGGAGATTAGTCCTTTGAAATGCATATGCAAATATCTAACAGTTTTATAGTTTAGCCCATTTGGAATTTATTTTGCAATAAGCAATATGTGAGCACCTAGTTAAAAAAATTTTTTTTTTTGGATAGGCAGTTGTCCTAATCAACTTATTAAAGAATCCCATCTTTTTCTCAGTGGTTTAAGTGTCATTTTTTAAATAGGAGTTCCTACTGGGGTATTTGTGTTTTCTGTCTTATCAATTTGTCTGTCCTTACATGAATACCATATATTTTTAGTAACCCTAGTTTAATATATTTATATATATATTTTTCATAGTGGTAGTCTTTGTTATTCTTCCTTGTCATTGTTTTGTTTTCTTCTTTCTTTCTTCGTTTCTTTTTTTTCTATTCTTGTATATTCCTCTATTTTCTTAAGTCTCCTAGGGAGTTCATTGAATTTTTGATTGAAAGAGGTTGAATTTGTAGATTACTTTGTTGGGGGGGGGAAGTTTGACATCTTTATATATTGAGTTGAGGTGATCTCTTCATTTCTTTTATCTCCCTTAGTAGATTTTATTTTTTAAAAATTTTCTTTCTGTTTACCTTGCACATTTTCCCTTAGGATCATTATTTTCAGATAGTAGGATTGTAATTTCTAACATGAGGGTAAATGGAAGCATTTCTTTTTTTAATAATTTCTTTGTATTGATTAGAGAGAGAGAGACAGATCAATTTAATGTTCCACCCATCCATGCGTTCATTGGTTGCTTCTTCTATGTGCCCCCAACCTGGGATCAAACCCACAACCCTGGCATATTGGGACAGTGCTCCAACCAACCGAGCTACTTGGCCAGGGTGGAATCGTTTCTATCACTATGTTTCTCATGGGTTATTGATTATAAGTAAGAAAACTATTGATTTTTTAAAAGTAAACTTATTTTAGAATAGTTCTAGACACATAGAAAAGTTGATAGTACAGAGAACTCCCATATATGCTGCACCCAGTTTCCCCTATTGTTGATGTTTCAGGTTGCTGTGGTACATTTGTACAGCCAATGAGCCAATATTGACACATCATTATTAACTTATAGCACACACCTTATTCAGATTTCTTTAGTTTTTACTTATGTCCCTTTTCTGTTCCAGGATGCAGTCCAAAACTATTGATTTTAATTTATTAATTTTGCAACCAGGCACTTTATCGAATTAGCTTACACTTTCTAGTATTTTTATTTTAAAAGGGTTTTCAGGTATGCAGTTATATTTGTAAGTAAAAACTTTAATGTCTTTCCAATATTTCCACTTTTCTCTCTTGTATAATTATTTTGCATAGTACTTTTTCCATCTGTATTAGATAATGCTGAAAATACATTTTTGCTGAAAATGCTGAAAGTACAGCCTTGCTGTATTCCTTCCTTTATGGGAATTTGAGTGTTTTACTGTTAAGCATACCCTTTGTTTTTTTAATCATGTTATAGAATTATTTATATGATTTTCAGTGACTTATCATTCATTATCAGTCTAGTATTTACCTTTATGTATTCTGAGGTCTCACAAGTCTTAACCTACCTCATCTCTTTGTAGCTCATCTCTGGTTCCTCTGAACCATTTCTACTCAGAGGTCTTTTTGTTTACTTATCTTAGTTTTGTTACTACATTGCTTAAAATTTATTAAACCATCACATAGTTGCTGTGCTGTATATGGCCATGCACCATCTACTTTAAAGTTCTCTGACTTTATTATCCTTATCATAACCCTATGAAATGAAGGTAGGTGCTATTATCCCCATTTTACAGATGAAGAAACAAAGGTTCCTCTAAGTTAAATTGCTGCCTCAGGGTTCTGCAGGTTGCCTCTGCCATTTCTTCCCTTTGCCCTCAGGACCACCACCAGTCACTGTCCCCCTACCCTCCTGTACACAGTGTTAAGAGATGCTTTTCTGATTAATCTCCTGAAAGCCTAGCTGTGATTGAGTTGAGCTGAACTAAGTGTCTCCTCATCTTTTCCATATGTGTTCTGTATCTAGCATTCTCAGAGCTGCCCTTTCCATCACCATCTGATTATATCCTTAATTTTGCCCCCATCCTTCTTTTAAAAAAAGACTGCATTCATTTTCAGAGAGAGGGGAAAGGAGGGAGAAAGAGGGGGAGAGAGAAACATTGATGTTTGAGAGAAACATTGCTATTCCCGCACGCCCCCAACTGGGGTCGGGCTGTAATCCGGGCATGTGCCTGGCTGGGAATTGAGCCCAGGAATTAAACCAGTGACACCCCACCAGCCCCCTTCATCAGGGCTGGTTCCCCTTTTTGACTGGCATATTATATGAACACAGTGGGAGCCCATTACAAAACACAGTGTTCTCCCAGGGATTTCATTATGATCCTCACATAGGCTTAATGTGGGACAGTTTGTCTCACTCATCATTTTAGAGGGAGGGGTTAGTTACTAGCCCCTTCTATGGCATGTATTATAAATGGATTTTATTAAAGTTTAATATCCTTTCACTTACTGTTCTAATGTGGGGTTCTTTTCCTGCTGTACTTATATAAAATACTATTTCCTTGCATTTGCCACTGCTGTTGCACATGCTCTTTTGGTCCAGCTACAGAGATGGCAGCATTTGTTGTTGCCTTATATTCTGTCCATCCCAGTTTTTAGTGAACAAAACCTGGAACTGTAGTCCTTACAGATATGTAAATAGCAGCAAGTGAAGTAGTTGCTGCTACTTATCTGCTTGTTTTAAGAGCTGGAAACTTCTTTTGGCAAATTTTAACTTTGGCACAGCGGCGCTGTTGGTTTCAGGTGGGTACTGTCCATATTTCAGCATAAACATCCTATACTGCATAGGACGGCCCCCTACCACATAGGTTTATCTGACTCAAAATGTCAACAATGCTGAGGCTGAGAAACTTCGCTCCAGAACATGCATTGTCATGTGAGTATGATGTCACCCTCAGGAGGGTGAAAATTAGTTCTTGGGAGTGTGATGAAAACATCTCTTAATGTACAAAGTACAGATACACATACAGTACATACAGAAATACACTGTATCTGTGGTGGTAAAATCTAATTAGGGGAAGAGTGTTTTGAAACCGACACTTCTGTGTGATTTCTTTTACTCACACTGCTACCACACATATAACACTTTTGACACTGGGTGTGTGGTTGCTCCCCTCCCCGCCCCCCGCCCCGCCACAGTGATTTTCTGAGACACCAGCTGGGTATCCTACAATTTGATTCATTTCTGACACCTTCTACCTGGACATAGCGTAAGGGCTCGGTCCCACGAGACTGTCCTCCGGACCCCATTCACATGCCTGTCCTAAGTCCAGGTTGTCTACCTGTGCTTCTGACCAATTGGTTATAAATCGGACGTTTCCATGACCCCATCCTCACGTTTGTTTAATTTCCTAGAACAGCTCACAGAATTCAGGAAAACAGTTTACTTACTGTGTACCAGTTTATTATAAAAGGATACGGTAAAGGATACAGAGGAATATCCAGCTGGAAAGGCCGCATAGGGCAAGGAGTATCGGAAGCGGGGAGGGGTGCAGAATTTTCATTTCCAGCCTGGGGTGCCGGCTTTCCGGCACCTGTAGGAATTCACCAGCCTGGAAGCTCTCCAAGCCCCTGCTGTTGGGATTTTATGGAGTCTTCATCACGTAGGCATGACCAATTATTAACTCCATTTCCAGCCCCTCTCTGCTCTCTGGAGAATGAGGAGTGAGGCTGAGATTTCCAAGCTTCTGATATTTTTTGGTCCTTCTGGTGACCAGCCCCCTTCCAGGAGCCCACCCAGAGTCACTTACTTGGAACAAGAGACATTCCTATCTCCTAGGAAATTTATGTGTCAGGAGCCAGAGTCAAAGACCAAGTATTAGAGCAAAAGATGCTCCTATTGCTCTTATCACTTAGGAAATTCCAAGGGTTTTAGGAGCTCTTTGCTGGGAACCAGGGGCAGAGAGAGAGAGACAGACAGACACACACACACACACACACACTCTCTCTCTCTCTCTCTCCCTCCTCTCCCTCTCTCTCCCCCCCTTCCCCCCCACCCCTTTCTCTCTCTCTCTGTTCTTTCTCGGGGAATGATTAGGGAAAACAATGTCTGTCTAAAAAGGCACCTTGGGAGGGCAATAATGAGAAAAAGTTGAAAAACACTGCCTTGGAGGGAGACTGTCTAGTGCAGTGGTTAAAACTTAGGTTCTTAATCATTGGAGTCAGACTGGATAGAAGTGCTGCTTCTATCACTTACCAGCTGCCAGCAAATGACTTCATAGTCTCAATTTTCTTATCTTTAAAATGGAGATGATAATAATACTTCTTCAGGAGACTGTTCTAAGATACCCATTTAAAGCACCCACTGCTTAGTAAAACACTAAGTTAGTCATTTTTACAAAGATCAAGGAGGGAAAGCCTTTTGTTTATTGCAGTATTACCCTTCCTCAGAAAAGTATCTGGGATTCAATAGGTGTTCAGTAATTATATGTTGAATGAACAAAGCTCTTACACATTGTGTCAAAGTTGCCTTTAGGAAAATGAGGACATGGTGGTAGTAAGATATGTTATATACCCTCCTTCATTCTTTACCTCACCTTAACTCTTTCATATTTACCTTACCTTAACTCTTGTGTGTGATACATTATCTAATTTTAGCATTTACTTTTAAAGGTAGAAATGGATTGTATAAGCATGCAATACCGTCACTCTGTTTTAAGCAAATTGAGTGAACTCAGGACAAAATGATATATGGGTTCTATTAATACTCTTAAGAGAGTAAATATGCTTTAAATTGATAAATTTTACTGATTTACATTCTTGTGTTAGGATCTCAGCTTGTAATTTTTCCTGTGAACTTTAGTGAAATATAAAAGACTACAATTGAATAACTTTTGAAAACCTAATTTTTTGTGTGTATGATTATTTTATTTCAAAATATTCTTATTTGATCCTTATAGTTTAACTTTTCCTTTGGCTTTATACTTTTGTTACTGAATTGAATTATTTTGATTTTTAAGCATGAAATTTGAGCCATTTTGTGCTTGTATAGTATATTATATCAATAGCAGCATAATTAATAAGTGCAAGAGGAATCCCATTGTTTTAGATGTATTGACCTATAAAGTAATCCCATTGACTATATCATGAACTGGTTATTTTGTGAGGTATAGTTAAAAGAACCTGGCTGCTCTTCTTAAGAATTGCAAAGTAACGTTGATAGATCTTGTTAATGAATTCTTAAAACTGTTTCAATAGACTATATCGGAAAAAAATGGAATAAAGAAATAAGTCAGGTTATTTAAGTTGGACTTTATGAGATAGCTTCTGGTCCTCATATTTACTATTTAGATGAATTATTTTTATGAATTTACTGAATTGTTTTTTATCAAATTACTTAGATTTACTTAGACTGATTGATTAAACTGGCAAAAGAGTGATTCATACACCAAAATGTCATGTTACTAAGTTACAAAAGGAGGTATGAATCAAGATAGTTCTTTGTATAGGATTCCAGTTGGAATTTAAAAAGTGACCATACTAGAATTACCACAGTTGTGAAGTAACCTCTTTATCTTACATTTCATTTCCAAACTCAAGTGACTAGTTCTCCCCTATGGCTAGCACACTGCACAGTAGAAAAGTGATATGTAATACAGTGCTCGTTTCCTTAGGCAGCGAAGTAAAGACTGCTTTGTTGGATTCATAATTTTTAATATTTTCTACACTGCTAAATCTCTGACTGGCTTATTTCACTTAGCATAATACTCTCCAGATCCATCTATGTTGTTGCAAAATATAAGATTTCCTTTTTTACAGCTGAGTAGTCTTCCGTTGTGTAAAGGTACTACAGCTTTTTTACTCATCTACTGATGGGCTCTTGGGCTGCTTCCAGATCTTGGTTATTGTACATAGTGCTGCAGTGGACAAAGGGATGCATATATTCTTTTGAATCAGTGTTTTGGATTTCTTTGGGTATATTCCCTGAATTGGGATCGCCGGGTCATAAAACAGTTCCATTTTTAATATTTTGAGGAAGCTCCGTACTGTTTTTGACAGTGGTTGTACCAGTCTGCATTCCCACCAACTGTGCACGATGGTTTCTTTTTCTTCACATTCTCGTTAACACTTACTGTTGGTTGATTTATTGATGATAACCATTCTGACAGGTGTGAGGTGATACCTGATTGTGGTTTTAATTTGCATTTTTTTGATGATTAGTGATGTTGAGCATCTTTTCATATATCTGTTGGCCATCCGTATGGCCTCTGTGCAGAAGAGTCTATTCAGGTCCTCTGCCCATTTTTTAATTGGAGTGTTTGTTTTTCTGGTGTTGAGTGATGAGTTCTTTATACATTTTGGGTATTAACTCCTTATTGGATGTATCATTGGTGAATATCTTTTTCCATTCAGTAGGCTGTCTTTTCATTTTGTTGATGGTTTCCTTTGCTGTGCAAAAACTTTTAGTTTCATTTGTTTATTTTTTCATTTGTTTCCCTTGCCCAAGGAACTATATCAGAAAACATATTGCTAAGAGCTAGGAATTTTATGGTTTCGAGTCTAACAATTAAGTCTTGAATCTATTTTGAGTTTATTCTTGTGTTTGTGTAAGAAGGTGGTCTGGTTTCATTTTTTTGCATGTGTCTGGCCAATTTTCCTAGTGCAATTTATGGAATACACTGTCTATACCCATTGTATATTCTTGCCTCATTTGAGCATATTGATGTGGGTTTATTCCTGGGGCCTCTGTTTTGTTCATTTGCAGATCATTGATTTCTGACTGAACTAGTCCAAATGTCTGAGTATGATTACATGATAAGGAAATCTGAGAAATCAAGAAGTTAACTAATTATAGCATAGTTGAACTGAAAAAATATCCAGCTTGTCTGTTATAATGTTATAATCTTTTGCTGTGAGATACAGTTTTAAGATGTATGAGAAGAATACTTGAAGTCTGTGATGACCACAGGTCTTTATTTTGAGCTTGCAGTGCTGTGACCTTTCTAGATATTTAATGAGGGCCTTGTTTTTCCATCAGTATTATACCACCTGCTACACCACCTTCATTCTCTGCTGTTCACTGTTTGTGGTGTCCTAGGAAAGAAGTAAAACCATTTCTGTATAAGCGATTTGTAATGATAGATGTTTATATGAAGATAGGATAGATTGGCCTTTATTATCAGAGGGCAGCTAACGTGCTTGGTTGCGCCAGCATTAACTTAAAGATGACATATACAATAAAATATAACCTAAGAAGACAAAAGATGTTCTTTATGAAATACTAGCACTTTTTGTTGTTAGGGAACATAATTAACCTTAAGTCAGGAAGCACCTGCCAAAAAAAAATCAAAAGGTATTTTATATAGAATTGGGTTGTTGAATGGGATACAAAAATTCTATTTTTAACAGAAACATATAAACAGTTTTACCTTGTTAAAATTTTTTCCTTCAGAAAAAAGAACTTGTTTTTCCATGAGATGCTGATTGTTGATAATGGGGATTCTGAAAATCTTTCTTTGAAAACTCAGTGTTGATATCTCTAATTTAATAAAATGTAAAAGCAAATAGTAAATACTATTGGGTTTGCTCTTTGGTATATAATTCATGAAACTAAAAAATAGGTGACCTGACTAGTTTCTAGTTTTTTGGTGTTTGATTTTTAGGGAACTACTGAAACTGTAAATACAGACATGTTTTCTTTTTTTCAAAAGATTTTATTTATTTTCAGAGAGAGGGTAAGGGAGGGAGAAAGAGGGGGAGAGAAACATCGATGCATGAGAAAAACATCACTTGGTTGCCTCTCACATGCCCCCTATTGGGGACCTGGCCCACAACCCAGGCATGTGCCCTGACTGGGAACCTGCCTGTCAGTATTTTGGTTTGTAGGCTGGCACTCAGTGCACTGAGTCACACCAACCAGGGCTTTTTTTATTTTTAAAGATTTTGTTTATTTATTAAATGCAGACATCTTTTAAATGGTTAAGCACAGTTACAGGGAAGGTTTATGATTCATTTATGACTCGATAATAATGTTGTCAGTCATGCTGGGATCAGCTGAGAGTCCAGTGAGGTAATGCAAGTAGAGTAGAGAACAAACAGAGAACAAAGTCACACAACAGCCCAGTGTGTCTGTGCACTTTACCCCCTTTGGGAAAAGTGAAACTTGTAGCACAGCTGTCCCCTGTCACCTATGAACCTCAAGAGTAACCGCTGACAGGGCTTTAAGTATTCAAACCACACAGTATAAAATAAATGAGTACCGTCTGTAGTTTGAATAGACAATGCAAGTGTTAATTATTTGATACTGGTTTCCTGTATAAAATGATCACTTAATTTTTTTTTTTTTGTTTTCAGTCCTTTCAATATTCAGTGTTTTTTTTAAAAAAAGTCTGTACTTAACTATGTAGACCCTATGTATTTAAGTGTGTTTCTTGACACTCACCTACTCCTTTTGACAATATAGTGGTAGGGAGGATTTATTTAGATCTCTTTTAAGCATTCATAATCTTTGACTCTTCTGTAGAGGCAAATACGAGAGACCATTCAATATTAAGTAGTCTCTTTTATCTTTTCCCCTGTGGAGGGGCCATTAACATTTCCATTGAATTTATCTGCCACTCTGAAGAGTAATGGAGGTTGCTCTCCTTTTAGCCACTTAATTAATGTAATCAATCATTTTAATCTTAATATGGACTACCGGCGAATAGTGATGGAACCCTGACTTGTATTTTCATTAACACTTTACATTTGAAAATGGAATTGGTATTGTGGTATAGAGTGAAACTTGAGCAGCATAGGCATAAGAAACTTGCTTAATTTTGTCGTTCAGCTGTTATTAAGATGGTGATTGTGGCTAAGCCATTCAGAGTTAGTAGGTCTTCAGTTTTCTGTGTGGAAATGAGGGTTTTGAGTTAAATGATCGCCAAGAATTCTAGTTCTCATGTGATAATATCATATGTAAATGAGCACTATGCAGACTTTTTGTACATACTATGAGCAATATATATGTGTTCCTATTTGTGTTTACTTTGAAATTTTTGTTAATTTGAAATGAGTGTGTGTGTGTGTGTGTGTGTGTGTGTGTGTGTGTGTGTGTAGTTATATTTTCTGCTTAGCAAAGGTTATACAGGGCACTTTTTAAATTTTACAATGAAAGTTAGATTTATTAATGCTACAAATTAAACAACTTAAAAATTTAAAGTCTTTACAGATTGAAAACATTTTTAACAATCATTTTTAAGCAATTTAGTTTTTGAAATATGGCTTAAGATCCTTTTAATTTAAATTGCATTTATAAATTTAGTACTCATTTTAAATACTTGCTATCTGACAAATACTTCTAAGTACTTTTAAACCTGATATGTATGGATTTTTATAAAATTTTCAGATTCTTTAATTCAATCAAATACAAGATATTTAAAAATGCATGTCTTATTTTTTTTCTCTTAAAGGCCCTTCCTTCTTCCATGATTATAGTAGCAGTTTATTGTCCTGTGATAGCTGCTGTTTTCATTGTTCTGAAGATGGTCAACTATCGACTCCACAGAGCACTTGATGCTGGAGAAATTGTAGATAGGAACACAAATGAGTTCACAGATCAGCGAGCCAAAGCTGAGCAAGGCAACTGTTCAACGAGGAGAAAAGACAGCAATGGACCGAGGTAAAGAAACCCGTGTCACTGAGTTTGTAATGATGTAGATCTTGCTTGTGTATAGTGATGGGATTATTGTGTTGTGCCTGTTCTGTTTATGTGGTTTTAAGGCAGTGACAGATTTTACCACTATGGATACAGTGACAAGTACAGATTGTCACATTAGATCACAGCAAAGCTAACTGGCACAACTGGGGGATTAAACCAATGCCCTTAGCCTTACTACTAAATAACATGTTGGAATTACAGTACTTACAGTTGTATAATAATTATTCACACCAAAGATCAAAGTCAATGAAAAAGTCTAAAGAAATAATGAAGTGTGATTTATAAATCTTAGTATTTATATATTTATACATGTAAGTTAAAAATACATATCTTTAGTAAATTATAATATTTTATTTCATATTTATAATTGCATGTTTTACTTATTCTGTTGGTAAGTATTTTTCAATTGTTTTATTCTCACCTTAGAAACTTAGCTGTTCTGTCCCTAGATCTTTACATAACTGACTTCTTGGAGTTCAAATCTGTGTAAATGTCACCTCCTCCGGGAGGCTTCCTTTTCCGTCGCAGCTCTAGTATTCTTCCCAGGGGTCTCATTCCCTTGCAGTATCTTGGCCTCACCCACTGTGTCTGTGTGATAGAGGGACTTTATCCATAGTCAAAAGTTTATTGTGACTTTATAGAAATGATTACCACCAGTATAACTTAAAAAACAGTTTTTATGTGAACAGTTGACATCCAAAAGTTCAGTCTTCAAAACAGTTCTGAGGTAGATATTGTGATTTCTCCTGACTTACAGATGTGGAAACTAAGGTGAGAAAGATCTAGAGTCAGATCTGGAGCCTATGCTTTTAACCACTATGCAATGTTTCCACTCATTATAATACGAAGTATTTCAGGTATCAAGATAGAAATGCTGTAAGACAGGTAGTGTTTCTGTATATTTTCCAGTCCAGTGAAAGTCATTTATCCTTTTTAAAATATATGAAGGGGGACTAAAAAAACCCCGGAATTATCTTCTGGAGCATTTAGGCCCGTTGTAGCACAGGCTTCCCCACTAGGTGAGTGTTCTAGGGACCCAGCTGCATCAGTGTGCCAGCCGGTGTTGTGAGAGGCTGCGTTTGGCTTCAGTGAATTTTTTTCCCCGAAGACTCTTTCAGCCTGTTTGCCCGTATCAAGATGGGCGATTTACAAATGCACCTGCCCACACTAAACGTACCTGCCCACATCATGCTGAGTGTTAAGCAGCTTCTGACCCAAAAAGGCATGTTCTACCTTCCCTATTCACCCAGTCTTGGGTGACTTTTTTTGTTACCCGAGTGACTTTTTTTGTTACCTTGGATAAAAAAGTCCTCAGAGGGGAATGTTTTGCCAGTGTGAAAGAGGTGAAACAATAAAATGGCAGAAGCACTAAAAAGGCATCAAAATCGACGATTCAAAACCGTTTTGAGCAGTGGAAAAAAGTCTCGATAGGTGTATTGCATCCAATGGAGAGTACTTTGAAAGTGACTGAAGATTAAACGTGTAAGAATAAATACACAATTTTTTAAAGTAAATTGTTTTTTTGGGGGGGGTCCCCCCTCATAATTTTCTTCATCCCTATCATGATTACCCTGTTTGTTCATTGAACAGATAATTTATGCTTATAATAATCGTCTTCATAGCATTAATCACTATCTGAAATTATCTTAATCATTTATTTGTACAATATTTATAAACTTCTTGAGGCAGGAGCCTGGTTTTTCTTATAAATAGTTATATTCTCAGGCTCTAAAATAGCATCTGACACTGATAGGTACTAATGAAATATTTGAAATAGTGAAACCATTTCTTTTTCTGTGATACTATTTTAGACTACATAGTTTTCCATTTTGTTGGTATACCATATTTAATATATTGTTTTTAATTATTACAATTATTTTCAAATTCAAATATTGATCACTATGATGTTTAAATTTTAAATAATTAAATTTTAATAATAATTTAGAATTACTAGAAAGCTATACCCATTTTTAAGATTTTCAGTGTATATTGCCAAATTCCAAAGATTTTACCTTGTAATTACAATGACGAGCAGTTTGAGGGCTTTTTTTGTTTGTACTTTTGATAACACAGTGTTTCAGATTTTGACAAAACTGTGATAGCTTGTTTAGTTTTTCAGTGGATTACCAGTGAAATGGAGGTGTTTTTCTTGTGTTATTGGTCAGTTGTCTTTCTAATGGTGGTTAGTTTTTTTTGCTATTGATTTGGAGAAGATACTTATTTATGAAGGATATTAACTATCTCTTATGTCAAATACTTGTCGATGGCATTTTACTTATTTATATGCCATAATTTATTTTTTTCTTTTTTTAAAAAGATTTTATTTATTCTTAGAGAGAGGGGAAGGGAGGGAGATAGAGAAGGAGAGAAATATCAATTTGTGGTTGCCTCTTGAATGTCCTCTACTTGGGACCTTGCCCGCAATGTAGGCATGTGCTCTGACTGGGACTCGAACTGGTGACCCTCTGGTTCACAGGCCAGCACTCAATCCACTGAGCCACACAAGCCAGGGCCACAGTTTATTTTTGTGTGATCTACTCTGTGTATGTTTATTAGTTGTGTCTTTGATATATCAAGTTTTGTGAAATTTTTTCTTATCTCAGATTATATAAATATTCACGTCTACTTTTCAGTATTCTTCTTTTTCACTCTTAAATTTCAACTGTCTGAAACCATTCTAATTTATTTTCTTTTTTAGGTTTATTAGTCCCAACACCATTTAGTAAATAATAAATTTTTTCTACAGTATTTTTAAATCCTTTATTTTTTATATAACATACTTATATCAATTTCTAGGTTTTGTTTTCTGACCCATTGACCTTTCTGTCTTTTTTCCTTATACCATAGTGCTTTCTTTGGCTTTCTAATGTGTTTAACACTTAGTAGTGTGAATCCCTCTTCAAAAAATATTTTTTCAATTTACATGGGTTATACCCATGCATATACTTGCTTAGTTTTTTGTGAGATTGTCTGCCTGTGTGCTTATCTCCAGAAAGTTCCATGAGAATTTTAATGATATTTATATTAAATTTGGAGAGACTGTAACCTTTAAATAGGAAGTCTTATCTAGGGACATGGTATGTATATCCACTTATTTAATTGTCTTTTATGTCTCATAAAACTTCAGTTTCTTTTTTTCTTTCTGATTGGTTCCAAGTATTTCTTAAGTCTATTCTATTTTTATTAGGAAATGCATACCCAGGTGTAGTGGGTGAGCAAACAGAATGTAGACTCTGCACTTTATTTGTGGGGGTTTGAATCACTTCCTAATACTGTATGTCCTTGGAGGAGTTATTAAGCTTTGTATGCCTTGGATTCTTCACCTGAATGATGAGACAAATAATAGTACTATCTCATAGGATTATTACAAGAAAAAATGAGAATAATACAGATAAAGCATTTAGAACAATTCCTGATGCACAATAACCACTCAATAATTGTTAGATCTTAACATTTCTGCATATTGTGTATATGGGTTAGGGCTAAAGTAGATTTATAGTTTATATGGCAAATAACAATAATTGATAAATAATACAAGAATAAGCTATTTTGTATATTCACAACTAAACCTACTTTTGCCCCACCCTGTATTTTTGATTGCTTTTGTTACCGAATTTTTTCTTTTAGTTTTAAAAAGTTTCTGTTCTGAAATATGTATCAGTGATATGTATAATTTAGAAAATAGTAATCAAGTGAATATTTACCCCATGCAAAGCTTGAGAAATAGGACATTATACAAACACCACACAAGCCTTCATGCATTCCTTTACAATTTCATTCTACTTTCAGGAGTGACCATTATCTTAAATTTTGTGTTAGTATTCCCTTGCTTTTGTTATTGTTATACAGTCTTTGTAGATATTTCTAAACATATATTAAATTTTGTCTGCCTCAGGACATTCTAAAGAGAATCATGCAATATGTATTTCTGGAGAAGGGGCTTTTTTGTGTGTGCAGAATGTTGTATTTTATAGATTTAGCCATGCTGATTCTTATAGCTATTATTTATTCGTATTTACTATTGTATAGTCTACCATTGTGGGAGTAGTCTACAACTTATCCATTCTTCTCTTGATAGCCATTCAGATTATCATACACATTATAGACATCTTTTCAAGTTTGTGACTTGTGGTTTCACTTTCCTTAAGGTTTCTTATGATTGCCTATACATTCTTAAGTTTCATATAAGATACCACTTTTTTGTAATTAGCATTTTTGTGTCTTGTATATGAAATTATTTTCTGCATAGATCAGAGAGTTATTCTCCTATATTGTTTTTTCAAAGTTTCACTTTCCGTTTTACATTTCAATTCTACTGGAAATTATTCTAATCTGCAGTATCAGATAGAGACTCAAAACTTGTCTTTTTCTTCATGAATAACTGGTTTAATTAGTATTTGTTAAAGAGACTATCTTCCCCTTGATGCTCTGCAGTACTCACTCTGTCATAAATTAAGTTTCCATATATGGTGGGTATGTTTCTGGGCTGTCTGTTCTGCCCTGTTGATCTGTTTGTTTATGCCTGTGCCATTGTTACCACTCTGTCCTGATAACTGGCTTTAGAACATTGGATATCTTGTGGACAAACCTGCTGCTTTGTTATTTTTCAGGAGTGAGTTTGCTATTCTTGGCTCTTTGCTCTTTGATATAAACTTTAGAGTCTGCTGGGAAAAGTCTGCAAGAATTTAGGATTTTTACTGGAATTATATTGACTTGATATCTTTACCATATTGAATCTCTCCATTTATTTATTTATTTATTCTTTAATAAGTTAGTAAAGATTTATCAATTCTCCATTTAAAGGCTTCCATGGCTTTTGTTAAATTTTCCAAATTATTTTATACTGTTTCTGCTATTGTAAAAATTTTTTATAATTTTTCAGTTTTTCTCCCTTTAAGTCAGTGTAGCAGTTCACTTTGTATCCAGCAACCTTATTAAATCCCCGTATCAACAATGAAACTTCATAGGTTATATCTTGATTTTCTGTGGATGATGTTTTATTTCTTCCTGTCCAGTCCTTATACTTCTTATTTAACTTTTACATTGGCTGTGGCTTCTAGTACATGGTTAAATTGAAATAGTATTAGTGTACATCGTTGTCTTTTTCTAATCTGAAAGTGAATGTTTTTAAGTTTCACCATCAAATAGAATCTTTGTTGTAGACTTTTGTTTTTGACATCTCCCTTTCCCCACCATCCCACTATGCTGTCACATTTTCTTTCCTGAGGAAAAGAAATGAACAAGAAAATATACACTTTTATTTCCAGAGCCTTTCTCTGTGCTTGGTACATTATAGCTGTCAGTTTGTCTCATGAATGGATGAATACGGTAGGACTGCTTGAACCTGAAGATTTTCATTGGCTGGGGTGCAACAGTTTAAAAATGCTTATTAAATTTTTATTTTAGAGAAGGAGCCAAAGTCATTAATGTTTGCATTACTAAGGTTTCTGGAGAGGAAGTTACACATTTGAGCTTTATGATTTGAATACAAATATTTAGGAGACACCGTATTTTCTCTCTCATGGCAGTAATGCTTGTCTTTTTTAAATTAAGGATCTGTTTAAACTGTGTAGGTGAATTTTGGGCTAAGTTTTCTGAAGATTTATTTTGTTGAGGGACTTTGTTTTTACCTATTCATATGTTTATGAACATCATTGTAATCTAGTTTTTATTTGTCAGTTTAGTGCTAGATGGTACTGTGATGTTTCTGATTAAAGCCTGAGCAGGTAAGGGCACTAAAGTCAACAAATCAGTTCCTGAAGTCTCCTTTAATTAGAATCTACCCTTCTGCATTTATGCTCTGCCCTGTATATGGTGTCTTTTTTAACAAACAGGGAAATTGCCCTGACCTGTGTGGCTCAGGTGGTTGGGTGTCACCCTACAAACCAAAAGGTCACCTGTTAGATTCCTGGTCAAGGCACATGCCTGGGTTGCAGGTTCGGTCTGGGTTGGGGTGCATATGAGAGGCAACTGATAGATGTTTGTCTCTCAAATTGATGTTTCTTTCCGTCTTTCTCCCTTCCTTCCCCTCACTCTAAAAATAAGTAAATAAAATCTTTAAAAAACAGATGGGGAAATTAAGGCATAAAGGTAGAGATCCCTTGAATGTGGTGTATTGCTTACTAAAGTAGACAATTTTGCTTCTGTGAGAATTGTAAACTATGATACTTTCCAGGTATGTGCTGAAATCTCCATTGCTAAAACTCTGCAGTGCTTGCTAATAAAGGAAATTCTTACTCAGCCATTCTATATGTTTAGCTGTATTTAGGACACCTATGACTGACTAAAAGTTCTAGTTCTGAACCTGTAGAGAAGAGACAGGTACATTAATTTTGCTAGAGATCTTTTTTAAACAAAAGTCATCAATTGTTTTCTTCATCTTTTGTTGCTTTCTTTATACTTCCTTCCTCTTCAGTATTGGTCATTGAGCATTAGTTTTAGATCATTGTTTCTCAATCAGGGACGATTTTACCCCCCAAGAGACATTTGGCAGTCATTTGAAGACATTTCTTCTTATCACGACTAGGGGGAGTGGTCCTGGCGTCTAGTGTATGGTGGTTAGGGTGCTGCTGTGCGCAGGATGATCCCCGTAATCAAGAATTACGTGGCCCAGCCCTGGCTGGTGTGGCTTAGTGGACTGAGCGAATATTTCATGAGAAAATGCAAAATAAAGCACATGCTCCATGACCGAAATGTACTAATTACTTAGTAGATATTTGCTTGTTTTGTGTTTTACTATTTTTTAATGTAATCTTTATTATATTTTTTCCATTAGCATTTCTTCCCCTTATATGCCCCTCACCCCCCCCATAATCCCTGCACTGTTGCCCATGTGCGTAAGTCCCTTTAAATATTTGCTTTCATTTGTTACTAATTTACATTCAGATTGTAGTAAATTTGGATTTGTGTCAGAAATGATGAATAAAGTTGGGCAAGATTGTCTATCAACTGATGGATAAATAAGCAAATGTATTTTATCCATTAAATGAATATTATTAGGGCATAAAAAGGAATAAAATACTAATACATGCTACAACATGGGTGAACCTTGAAAACATTATGCTAAATAAAAGAAGCCAGTCATAAATGACCTCATAATGATTCCATTTATATGAAATACCCAGAATAGGCATCTATAGGGACAAGAAGTAGATTAGAGGCTACTTAGGCCTAGGTGGATAGGAAGGGTGGGGGGGATGGTAATAGCTAAAGGGGTTTGTTTTTGAGGGTAAAAATATCCTAAAATTAACTATGGTGATGGTTGCACAACTTGAATATACTTAAAACCTATTGAATTGCAGAGTTTAAATGAATGACCCATGATATGTGTATCAGTAAAACTGATGTATATAAACTAGGCAGGATGAGGGGCTCTCATTTCTTTTTCTGGTATATTTTATTCCGTTATCTTTACCTTGCTTTCCATCTTCAGATTTTTATGGAATCTGACTTAGAGAATGTATTCCAGAGGGGATAGCAGCAGTGTTGCTGGTTATTACTCATCACCATTTCAGTGTCGTGATTGCTGTCTCTGTGTCCTCAACTAAGGTTTTGCCAAATTAGAAAAACATTCCTTATTCTGACTGGTATATCCTGTGTGAGTTAACACCAAACAATGAACAAACTTGTGCATGTTCTACTTTTCATACATGGGACATTTTTATGCTGAACTGGTCATCAAATTTTTTTTTTAATTTTATTTATTCTTAGTGAGAGGGGAAGGGAGAAACACTGATTTATGGGAGAAACATCGGTTTGTGAGAGAAACATCAAATGATTGCCTCTTGCATGTGCCCATACTGGGCCCACAACTCAGGCAAGTGCCCTGACTGGGGATCAAACTGGTGACCTTTTGCTCTGCAGGACGATGCCCAACCAACTGAGCCACACTGGTCAGGGCTGGTCATAAAATTTGTAACTGAGTTTTAATATGTTTTATTTTTATAAATGGATAGCAAGTTAAAAAGCTAATTTTGCTTATTGAACATTACCTATTATTGGTGGCCTAGAGTTAGGAACTCCTTAAGCAAAGGGGGTGAAGTGACATGATAGTTATGAAACCGTTAATAAAACAAACTAGAATTCAAACTGATACAGTAATAAATGTCTAAATGGAAGCTACACTTGTAAGCAAATTATATTTCGCCTGCATCTTTTGATTGCAGCTGTTAGAATAACTCATCCACACAGGCCAAGAGAATTTATGGCTCACGTTACTGAAAATCTGTATGTAAGGGATGTCTTCAAACGTGTCCAGGTGTGGTTTCAAACAGTCACTTCATAGTTGTGCTTCCTTCACCATTAAGTCTTCTCAGCAGATAGAAATTTCCTCTTTCAACAGTAGAACACTCCTGGCCTGATTCATGCTGACCTGAGCTGGGCCATGTACTTATTCTAGAACTGAACTCTATGACCAAGAGAGGAGGATGTGCTAGTTGACTTTGTTTGGTTAGTAGCACTCACTTATAAACCCGAGGATGGGGTCAGTCTCACCCAAAATCATGTGAGAGTTTGGGAAAGGGTGGTTCACCAGAAGAATTTTGGTTGCTTTTTCTTGTTTCTTTTGTTGTGGAGGTTGAATTAGGTGCTGGATGGCAAGACAATTCATGTCCACTATAATACCTAGCATATATACTGAACTTTTTTCCTTGAGAGTAATAGCTAAACATTTTATTGAGTGCTTACCCTGTATATACCAGATAGAGAATAAGTAAAAAACTTGGGGCAAAAAATAGGACTATGACAACTTTTAGGCCTGAGTTGTTCTAAAAGTTGTGTTCCTAAGGGACTTTATTTTAAAACTTTATAAGTTTTAAAAATATGGTGTGATCTTTTTCTTTTTTTTTTCTAATTTGGGGGAATCCCATTCTCTTTAAGTACTATATGTGAACCTCCTCAGTTCTTCGAACCTAGAACTTTTCATCTCTTTTCTCTAGTACTTCGTGTTACTATATAGTGAGTGTCATTTTATGTAACTTAAGCCTTCTAACTCCTTCACAGAATTCTAAAAGTTTAGGTTTCCAGTTCTGTAAACAAGTTTGTATTCCAGTTAAGTACTGTTAACTTGAAAAATACAGGTACAAACAGCTTTATCAGGACAACTGTTCTCTTGCATGTTCATCATTGTGTCATGCAGCTCAGTCTGACTGCTCCTCAGAGTGGTACCATAAGATCTGATTACTTTCTGTATTTACAATGACCAATTTATCTTTGCTCTTAGGAAGCAAAAGGCAAATCATTTCTTGGCTCTAGTGTGTGTACGACCCATATCATAAAATATGTGCCATATTTAGTATGCTACAATTCTAATTAAGATCGGTTTCTGATGTTGGATTTAGTGTGGACAGTTTGGGAGAGTTTTTAAAAATATTTTCAGGTAGTGATGTGTTTATAAAATAGTTCAAATTATTAGAATTATAAATGAAGAATGACCTTTGTTTTTTGCCATGTGCTCTATTAAAAATCAGAACCTCTTTACTTAGGAAAAAAAATAGTAAGAAAACCATTGGTGGAGGAATAATGGCAGTTACTCTCTTTTTCTCATTTTTTTCAACAGCGATCCTGGTGGAGGGATTGAAATGTCTGAGTTCATTCGAGAGGCCACACCACCAGTTGGCTGCAGTTCAAGAAATTCTTATGCTGGCCTAGATCCAAGTAACCAGGTAGAAACCTGTATGATGTTATTTTGCCTTTTCGCCTCCTCTTGATAGGGATCTCAGGAATTCTCCTGTCTGTAATAGTCATTTGGTATTTGGGTTTATCTTGCTTATTAATAATTTTTGCATTGTTTTATTAATATCTTTTATTGATATTTTTAACTGAGTTTTCACATTAAGTACAATTTTTTCCTGAGCATACTGCTTAATAAAGAGTTAAAAATATTGCAAGGCTCATTTTTTATTCGCTATATCAAGAATTTATTAGTAGTTGTAACATGTTTGTATATGCTTATTTTTACTGCCATATAGGTTTTATATAGCATAGTATATATATCTTAAGTGTACAGCTCAGTGGATTTTTACACACATGCACATACTATATATATAAACATATACCAATTTAATTGCCATCCGGATGAAGAAATTCCTCCATGCCCCTTCAGATTCAGTATTAACCAATATTTTGATCAAATTTCTTTTTCTTTTCTTTTTTTTTTTTTTAAAGATTTTGTTTATTTTTAGAGAGGGGAAGGGAGGGAGAAAGAGAGGCATAGAAACATCAATGTGTGGTTCCTCTTGTGTGCCTCCTACTGGGGTCCTGACCCACAACCTAGGTATGTGCCCTGACTGGGAATCAAACCGGCGACCTTTGGGTTCTCAGGCTGGCGCTCAGTCCATTGAGCCACACCAGCCAGGCCTTTGAGCAAGTTTCGTATTGTGTACTTCTGTTCCATTGAATCAATAAAAGGATAGATTTAATCAAGTATTGGAAAGTTCTTAACTTATTCTAAGATGTTAAATTTGCTTGAGTGTTTTCTTCTTGGCTCCCTTGATCACAGATTATAGAAAGATTGGCCAAGACTTAATTTGGTAACTGTCATGTTGTTATATTTTGTTTCCTTAAGGTGTTTGTGGAATTTGTGGTATTTATTTATATAATTTTTATAGTATAATAAATGATGGCTATGAAATTTTAGGGAAATGTGACACCATCTTTAATATAAGCACTAAAAGTTTAGTAGATTTTAGTTTTCTGTTTATATAGTTTGTGCTAAAAATTCATTTTTCATGGATGCCTTAGTTTTTCTTTCTAAATATAACAGTTTAAAAGAGGTACTTACTTATTTTTTGTCTGGAACTGAGAAAAGTATGTATTGACATTAACAATTTGGCAGTTGAAGATTTAGTTTGCTTTTTGTGACAAATAATTGCTTTGTCCTCAGAACCTTCTCTTTATATATCCTGACAAGTCTGAATTTATTTCAGATAGACTCAACACCTAATTTTGCTTTTGTTTATAACATGAACATGTCATGATGCAATATAAAAAATGACAGTAATAGTATGACATAACTTGCTGGAGGTGGGGGGCCTCTTGCCGGGGGCTGGGGGAGCTGCTTGAGTCCTGAGCGCGCAGAGGGGTTCGGCGCCTCCGTGTCCCCACCCCCCCAGCACACCGATAATGCAGACACAGCCTGTGCCCCAGCGGGCGGGTCTGTGACTCTGCTGTGAAAATGCCTGCGCGGCATCTTTTCATGGGGATAAAAGTGACTGATAGTATGTTGTGATACTATAATAATTTTATTTGATTATCTTGCTAGTGTACATTGACAGTGACAGAAAGAGCATTTTAGTTAGTTTTACTTGTTTCATGTCATGTTTTCAGATTGGATCTGGTTCCTCTCGTCTTGGAACAGCAGCAACTATTAAAGGTAGATGTGATCTAACTTGAAAGTTGTCTCTGACTTGCCATTTCATTTTTGGTTGTAATAAAGATAACAGCGTTTCATGTCCACATGTAATGAAAAATTGTTCTTGAAATTATTTTGTAGTTAAAATTATGTATCTTATGTTAAAGGCTACTTGGTTTATATTGTGTTCCCTTTTCATCACCCAAATTTCACAAAAGTAGTTGACCATTTTCATTACATTGCATGAATTATAAATTTTGATCTATAAGAAACTTCCTTGCCTCGAGGGAAAATATATCGTGGGTTTTAGTGGGGTTCATGGAAAACTGAGTGATTTAATGTGAAACCCTTAAATTGGCTACAAATGAGATGCTAAAAAATGGTAAATGTTTTTCTACACATCTGATATATGCCTTTTATTTTGTATATTTCAGATAAATTATATTATTTTTACCCTATGATTTTTTAGCTTACTAATTTGCCCTGGGAAAGAAATTTATAGTGTTTCAAGTTATTACATAATCTTTTTCTTTTTAAACTGCTTTTTTTTTTTTTTAAAGAAATAGGTTTATTAGTTAACGATATGAAGCTTTCCATATTATTTGGTTTATACTGCTATTAGAATAATTATGTGGCTGGATAGGCTACTGCTTTAGTAGATATAGTATACCAATACAGTATGTGGTAAACTAATATAGGAGGTATTTACTGTACTCCTTGATGTCCTTCCTTGTTATGCCACACTGTATAGTTGTTACTTTTAATATAGTGTCTTCACATGTTTCTCTTTAACTTTGTAGGAGATACAGACACTGCTAAGACTTCTGATGATATCAGTTTAAGTCTGGGCCAGAGCTCTAGTCTTTGCAAGGAAGGAAGTGAGGAACAAGGTAAGAACATTATACCTTACGGTGACATTCTGTAGTGGGGTGACCAGGGTGCATTTGTAGAATATGCTGGTCACATTTTGTCAGAAGTTTATAATAATTTAGTATGTTTTTTTTAAAAAAGAAATTAAACTTATTTACTAGGATAACAGTAATACAGTGCTGTAAGTACTTTTAACTTTCTGGAATTCAGTTGTACGTGTTTTTTGCCATCTAAACACGAAGAGAGAAATTTTATGAGCATATGCCCTGGGGTGAGCATGAAATGGGAGATAAGAATCTGCTGTTGCTCTAGCTGGTCAGAGTATCTTGCCCAGCTTAGTGATAACCTAATATGTAAAGCTGTTATTTTCCATTTAGTATGATCTCTAAATGCCAACTGCTTCATGTCTTGTCCAACAATATGTTTTAATGAGGAATAACTTTTGCTGTTGGAGTTTCTGAGAAACTGTACGTTTGCTACCAACATGGTGCCTGCCTCCTATAAGTAGATTTTTAATAGAAATTTTGTCTTTAAGTGAGTTTTTCCCTCCTTATACAACTCCATTATAAATGAGTATTTTGGATTATCTTGGAGTTATTTTTTTTAAAAGAACTGCCACATTTTCATGTTCAATTTTTATTCAAACATTAAAGGATAGATATTGTCATCCTGATTTTCAAGTGGAGATTATCCCAGCTTGTAATAGTGAGACAGAAAATTGTTTCCCTGGTCTCAGCGTTGTGTGTTATTAGCCTGTTAGTGATGTTTGGTAGGCAGGCAGGCTGATACATTGCCTGTAATTAATTATGAAACTTATTTATGACATTACAAATAGATCACTAAATTATGGCATTTTCCTGTTAATACAGGTTCAGTTCTTACAAGTGTATTTTGTTTCTGGTAGTTGGAATTTTAAGTTTATCATCGTAACCCTGTTTTCTTAGAATTGTAGTACCCCATTGTTTATTTGCTTTTGTGGGTCATCCCTGCCAACCTACCCCCCCCATACTCTTAAACATACTGTATGATATGGGAACTATCTATCTTCTCATAAAAAGTAAAGGTGAATTGATTGGTTTGAGAATTACATATCCCTTTCTCTAATATTTAATTATCAAAATGTCTGAAAAACTAGTTATTGATCTCAGAAGGTCTAGTGCATTTAGGGGTCATATATCTTTTTACTTTATATCTGGAAAGCACCATGTACAAGTAAGAATTTTGTAGTGTGGCAGGTTAAGAATTAATACACATAAACCTACTCTTGCAGATACTATTGACAGAGAAATGATGTCTGACATTTACTGAGTGCATACTGTTGTGTAGGTTAGGGGTCGGTAAACTTTTTCTCAAACAGATAGCTTTTTAGGCTGTTTGGTCTCTCACAACTACTCAGCTCTACATTGTAGAGTGAAAGGGGCCATAAATAACACATAAATGAGCGGGCATGGCTGTGTTACATGGCTCCTATGGGCCTTGGTTTGTTAAACCCTGGTTTAGGTCTTCTTTTCAGCCTTCGTATGCATTCACCCAGTTAATCTTTACTGTAAGCATTTAATGTTAATACTGTTATTCTCATTTTACAGATGAATATATCATGGCTTAGAGAGAAGTTATAAAGAAATTTGCCCAGAGTCACACAGCTACAAAGTGGCAGTCCTATAATTGAAATCTAGTTTTGAATTTTGCTTTTAATGCTGTACTGTTTTGCTTTCATGTAGGTTAATAACTTGTTTCTATCATATAATGTTTTCCCACATAGTTAACATGTAACATATTATCTAGTACTCATTACATGCTGAGCACCATTGTAAGTACTGGTAATAAATCAGTGAACAAAAGACAAAAATTTTGACCCTCATGTAACTTTTATACTATTTGTGTGGAATTATTCTAGAATATGTCTAATTATATATAGTAATAGAGACAGAGGATAGGGAGGTGGTGGGGCTGGGGAATTTTAACTTTCAGTAGAGCAGTTGCAGGTAAGCCTCACTGAGACCAAAGACAATAAGGAGATGAAGGAATGCGTTATCAAGATATTTGAGGGGAAGGGGGCTCCCTCTAAAAGTCCTTAAGTAGGAACAGGCCTGTCAGGTTTGAGAATTAGTGTGGTTGGTGTGGAGTAAGTGAGGGGACAAACTGTATAGTCTTGTAGCCACTTTAAAGATTTTGGTTTTAATTTCCAGTGAGATCTGGAACTGCTAAAGGTCTTGAACAGAAGAGTGTCATGCATGATCTGTTATATTTTAATAGAATCACTTGACTCCTATGTTGAGAATATATTAAGTGGCAAAGGCTGAAGCCACTTAATATATTCTTAAGGGGAGTCCAGTTAGCAAATTATTGCAGTAATTCAGAACAGAGATCAGGGTAGTGAGAAGTAAATCTAACTGTGTATAGAAGATTTGGATATATCATGTGAGAGAAATAGTAGTCATGGATGACTCTAAGATTTGGGGTTAAGCAATGAGGATCATGGAGTCCTGGTTATCTGAAAGGGGGAAGACTGAGCAGAAGCAGATTTAGGGGTGGGGAGAGCAAGATGAGGGCAGGGTAAAATAGGGGGTTCAGTTTTGGGCATATCAGGTATGAGATGCTGACAGACCTCTAAGCAGCAGTAAGTAGTAGATAATTAGATAGGTCTGGATTCCAGGTAAGAAGTCTGGGTTCTGGTTTTAAAATTGGGAGTTTTCAGTATATAAATACCAAAAAATTTAGTCATGTCAGTTGTAGGGTTTTGTTATCATGAAGTTCATAAACTAACAGGGCAAGCCTGTGTGGCTAGCCAGCTTGGACTTGAGATGGCCAGGTTCTATGCTCCAAATCTGAGTGTTGGCTACGGGTTGGCACCACCTAGTGGTAGTTGTTCATTCTGGCTCAAATACCAGAGCCAGATTTGGGGCTCTGCTTTTCTCTGGATGGTTTGGATTTAGAGGACATTGACCTTTAGTTAGTTGGTTAGTCAGTTAGCTGGCACTGGTTTTATCAGCATGATTCAGGATAATTGGAGGAATCCGAGCATGTGAAGATGTGTACTCTTCTTTCTCACTTCTAGGAAGAGATTACCTGCAGTTCCCCTCTCCAGCCTCATTCATGACTTACCGACTCAAGATCAGAACTTTAGCCCATCGTCATACAAATAGGGGGCTGGGTAGAAGATGGAGGAACTAGTTACAAGTATTTCTGAATTTTAGTTATGGGGCCAGAAAAGTGAGTGAGTTTTCTATAGAAAAGAGACACTATAGATAGAAAAATGAAAAATTCCAAAGATTGTGCTCTGAACCACTCCAGCTGAGTAAGTCAAGGAGACAGCGTAACAACTGGGGAGACAGCCTGAAAACTAGGAGCGTTGTATCCGGTGTTTCAAGGAAAGTGAGCGTGGTCAGCTTTGTCCAATGTAGCTGATAGGTCAAATGATAGCAGACCAAGAACTTGACCATTGGATATAACAGTGTAGAGGCCATTGATGACTTTGATAAGCATCTTAATGTAATGGGATTAGAACATATGTAAGAAAGAATTAGGGGAGAAGTTTTGAAAACCGTGAACACGGACTACTCTTTCGGTGAATTTTTGTAAAGGGGATCAGAAATATAGGATGATAGGAGGGGAAGGGGAGACGTGGATTTTGGAGTAATATGTAGGAGAAGTAACAGTTCTTTTTTTAATATGTAATTGATGACAATGATTCAGAAGAGAGGAGGAAAGTGTGGTTTTTGTTTATAAAACTAATACACGCAAATTTTAGAAAATGCAGTTACTAATAAAGAATAATTCACACTACTGCCACTGAAATAACTGTTGTTAATATTATTTAGGTGTATCACTTTTTCTTACTCTTTATTGATATAATTCACATACCATAAAATTCACCCTTCTAAAATGTAAAATTCACTGGTTTTTAGTACGTTTGCAAGGTTGTACACCCATCACCACTGTCCAATTCCAGAATACTTTTATTATCCCCAAAAGAAACCTAAACCCCTTATACCCCCCATTTCTTTCTTCAGCCAGCACCTGGCAACAGCTAGTCTATTTTCTGTCTATGCATTTGTCTATTCTGGACATTTCATATAAATGAAATTGTATAACATGTGGCTTTTTGTGTCTGCTTCTTTTGTTTGGCATGTTCTGGCATGTATTAGGACTTTATTCCTTTTATTGCTTTCTGAGGCTGTTAGTTCATTCCATCAGTATATTACTTTTAACATTCCTACGAACATGCACACATACCCTTAGTAGCCTTTTTTAACTCTTACAGATTGGTATAATACTTTTATATAGTGCCATCTTTTTCATTTAAGTATTTTCTCATATTATTACGTTATTTTTTAAAGCATTTTTAGTGCCTGCATGATATTATTAATAGACACTATAATTTATTTTATCTTTTTTTATTGGAGATTGTTATACTACTTGTGCATTTTAAGAAGTTTTATAAGAATGTGAGAGGAATAATATTTTGCTAAAACTTATATATATGTTTGATTTTATCCTTTAGCAACAATTTCAAGAAATAGATTACTGATCATGGGTGATATACTTTTGGAAGGCTTTTGACCATATTGCCTGATAGTTTTACAAAGGTTACATCAGTTACACTATGAGAAGTATGTGAGCATATCTTATCCTAAAAACCACTGAGTAGCATTCATGGAGTAAAATTTAATTATATGAAAAATAGCATATCTCTGTATTAATTTGAGCCTGTCTTTGAGTAAATTGCTACCAATAAGAAAAATGTCTAAGAAAGCATATTTACTAAAAAGTTGCCTAAAACCACCTAAAGTGAAATTTTTTATGCTATATTTATTTTTGCAATGTTGAAAAGAGTGCATGTACTAAAGTAAGTTTGACTCTTTTTTAAAATGAGAAACCTAAATTTCTGCTTTTTTAATACCTTAGAAGGGAGTTGATTTTGATTGTTACATTTAAAAAGAGTCTTTTGTTATATATTAGAATTTGTGATTTTCAGCTACTTGTTCAGTTTAGTTTTATTCTATAACAAAATTCATAACCTTGAAATGTGAGTAGCACACCATTCTATAGTTGCTTATTAGAAATACAGAGAAAGTTTTTAGCAATAACTTTATAATTTCATACTGCAAAAGGAAAAAAGTGCTAACTGTTAAGTCTTGGTATTTAGAGAATATAGGACCCAAGCACAGTGACAGTTGTTTTGGACAAATGATAAAAAACTCGATTTTTACTTAAGGACTGTAAAACATAAGATAAAGCCTAATAGGTCATTTGTAAATCACACTTTTCTGTGGTACATTCTAGAGACTGTCCCTAAGTTTTTAATTATTAAGATCTAATCTAGATTTAGATTTTTTAAAAGTACACATACTTTTAATAATTCTTATTATATTATTAATCTCAGGGGAACTCTGCATTTATTGTTGGAATTCTACTGGAAAGAGTCCCACTTGCTACAGAATCTATTATTGTATTTTTTTCTAAGCAGTTATGACAAATAAGAATAATTTTTCTTTTTATTGAACAGCAGATTCAACTGCCTTGTATCTCAAAAGTGTATTAAAAATAAGCTATTGTGCAATTTGTTTGTCGAGCTATATTTCAAGAAAAATTACAATGTAAGTAGGTAGGTAGGTGGATTTATTTATATTTATATCTGTATACATAGGATATGTGGTAACTCAAGTCACTAATCTATTGCTCTAAATGGAGGGTTAAAGGAATAGTCTAACAGATATAAAGGGGATATAGATCTTTTTCATGAGGCATTTTATAATTCATGAGGCAGCAATGAAATGAGAAAGTGCAATATTTTGCCACATAATTATTTTAATCTTTTCAACCATTATGAACATCAAGATATCTTATTATATTTTGTTTGGGCACTGGTCAGCCTTTTGATTTTTTTTTGTTTGCTGTTTCTGATGATTCTGGGTTTTTGTTGATTTGTAAAATAATCATTGGTGTTTCAAAAAGATTTTTGTATTGTGTTAGATAAAATAATGATAGCTACTATTAACTGTGTCACTGTGCTAGGCAATGTATGTCATATCTCAGTGATTCCATGGTACTGCTTGGGGAGATTGATGCTGCATTTTATAGACGAGAAACCAGAGGCTTGGAAAGGTAATTGAGGGTTACCAGGTAGAGACAGAGCTCACATAAAAATCTGGGTCCTTTTTAAATATAACCTTTTGTTGCCTCTTATTGTTGATAATTTGTAGGGCCTTTTCTGAGGCTGTTAGTTCATTCCATCAGTAGAATGCTTTCTTGTGCAGCTGAGAAATAGAAACCAGCTCTTTGGAATGAATGGCCAATTGTTATTTAGTGAATTACTTGAGAAATTGTTTATACTTGATTTACTGTATCTTGTGAATTCTTTCCAATGTTAAACAATAGAAAAGGAGATCATGAGTTTGTGTTAACATTTCCAAATATGTGTTTGGAACAGATTTGGCAACTGATCGGAAGCTCTTCCGTCTGGTCTCCAATGATTCCTTCATCTCCATTCAGCCTTCCTTATCCTCTTGTGGACAGGACTTGCCAAGGGATTGCAGCGACAAAGTGAGCCTGCCAAGTCACAGCCACCACCACCATGTTGATCAGTCTCTGTCCAGTGCCTGTGACACAGAAGTAGCTTCTCTTGTCCCCTTACATTCACACTCGTACAGGAAGGATCACCGGCCACGAGGTGTGCCGCGGACCTCTAGCTCTGCTGTGGCTTTTCCAGATACTTCACTGAATGACTTCCCTCTGTATCAGCAAAGACGAGGGTTAGATCCAGTTAGTGAGCTAGAATCGTCCAAACCTCATTCTGGATCCAAAGAATCCTTGGTGGAAAATTCTCGTTTATCTGGGGAATTTCAGCTTGTTGGTGAGCTGAAAAACAGTATTTCTCAGCCACCTGCAAAAAGTGGGAAGAGCAAACCTTTGAAAGGAGACAAAAGCATGGACAGCCTGAGGAGCCTGAGCACGCGGAGTAGTGGGTCAACCGAGAGCTACTGCAGCGGAACGGACCGGGACACCAACAGCACTGTCAGCAGCTACAAAAGTGAACAGACCAGCTCAACTCACATAGAGAGCATCCTGTCAGAGCACGAGGAGTCTCCTAAAGTGGGGAAGAAAAGCGGCAGGAAAAAAGGATGCTGTGCCGACCTGGAGGACCAGAGTAGCTGTACCAGTGACAAAAGGACTAGTAGTGAAAAGACTGTCTTGGAAGTGAGTACGAATAGTGGGGTTCAAGAGGCCAAGGAATCTAACACTTCTGATGACACGCACAATCAGAGAGGTGTCAGCACCTCCGCATCTGAAGAAGCCAATAAAAACCCCCATGCAAATGAATTTACTTCGCTGGGGGACAAACCACTTGGGAAAGCTGCTGAAAGCAAAGAGGAGCAGAGTAATAAGCCTGCCATTTCAGTGGACTCAAAAGTTGGAAAAGATGTTGGTGGAAAGCAAAAGGAAGGGGACGTACGACCTAAGTCCTCTAGCCTAATCCACCGGACAGCCTCTGCCCATAAGTCAGGCAGGAGACGGACGGGAAAGAAACGGGCCAGCAGTTTTGATTCAAGTCGGCATAGGGACTATGTTTCCTTTCGAGGTATTTCTGGTACCAAGCCACACAGTGCTATATTTTGTCACGATGAGGACTCCAGTGACCAAAGTGACTTGAGCAGAGCATCAAGCGTTCAGTCTGCTCACCAGTTCAGCAGTGATAGCTCTTCTAGCACCACTTCTCATTCATGTCAGTCTCCTGAGGGCCGATACAGTGCTCTGAAGACCAAACATGTCCCTAAAGAAAAGGGCAGTGACTCTGAGCACATACACAAAGGTCATTTGGGTCCCGAGGGAACTGGCAAAAAGCGGACAACACGGCGGACTTCTAGCACAAACAGTGCCAAGACGCGGGCCCGTGTGCTGAGCCTGGACAGTGGCACAGTAGCATGTTTGAATGACTCCAGTAGGCTGATGGCACCCGAAAGTATAAAACCCTTAACCACTTCAAAATCAGATCTCGAGGCCAAAGAGGGAGAGGTGCTAGATGAGCTATCTTTATTGGGACGGGCTTCCCAGTTAGAGACAGTCACTCGATCTAGGAATAGCTTGCCAAGCCAGGTTGCCTTTCCTGAAGGTGAAGAGCAAGATGCAGTCAGTGGAGGTAAGTAAATTACAGGAAGAGATTTCCCCAAGAGTGACTGCAATTATTGCTGCTTTTGATCACAGTAGTACCTACTGAAATATGCTCTGTGTTACTATTACTCACCTTCCACTCTGTTATTGAAATAGACTTTCTTCCAGGAAGAAGGAGATGGTTACCTTACAAAAGGTTTTGGTATGAACACCAAGAAAATATTTTTTCAGTTGCATTCTTTAAATATATCACTTTATTCTTGATAGCATTCACCTTTTTCTAAGGCAGTTGCCACCTGTTAATACTGTATTAGGAATAACAAAAATTGATCCTCTTCCTTCTTTGTATAACAATAGCAACAACAAAATGGAGACTTTCATTAGGGCACCAAACCATTTTTAGTTATCTCTTACATACCGTGTACCAGTGAACTTTCAGAATTAGATCACTTAACCTGTTATATAAGATTTTCCTCCAAATACAGTATTGTTATAGCTCTGACTATGTACTTTGAAAACTTGTGGTTCTTTTATGTCTGTCTCTCTGGCTGTATTTTTTCTTACTCAAGTTTTAGGCATTGAGAATATTTTTTTTCCCTTGACTTTATACTTTTCTTAAAGTTTATTAAGTTGATGTTTGTAGTTTATATTGGCCTTTAGTATCTATTAATGGATAGATGGTGCTCTCTGTGATAACAGTGATAGTGCTTTGGTTAAAGAATAGCTTACTTATTTCAAATTTTTGGGAAATTGTGCAAAATTTGATAGGTGATTTTATATTATCAGTGTGCTTTGGCCATTTTGTTTATTTCAGAGTTGTTTCTTGTGGTTTCCTCCTGTCCAGAATAGCTTGTTCATTCTGTTCCAGTTATTACAGAATCTGGTCCTTGACTAGAATGAGAAAAATGAAACCTTCTGTTGCTAGCACTGTAACTTTTTTATCCTCCACCCCCATTCCCTTTTTTTCAACCTTATATTTTTGGTTTTAAAGCTTATACAGTTTGTTGCAGTGATAACATTCAACATTAAAAGTTATGCTGAATTTTTTGTTTGTACAAACATTCTGAAGTACAAAGACATGCTTTTTTTCTTAAAGAATTCTAATTTTACCCAGAGTATTTTAAAAGTCCATATTGTGGTAAACATTCTGTTGTTTCTTTTAGTGTAACAGTTTGTAACAAAGATTAATTTCTAGTGAGAATGTAAAAAAATGATCTTTTGAAACTGAGAAAGAACATAGTCTATCAAACCTAAATATTGAGAACTAATTATATTTGAAGTGATTGAAATCATCCTTTGAGTCTTTGACATGGGTATCATAGCTTTTTTAATAAAAGGTCTGATTTGCTTTCAGTGATTTCTCACACAAGTCATATCAGATATGTTCAGAACATGTAAGAAACAACTGAGTTTTACAATACAGCATAATTTTTAAAGTTGTCATGAAAATAAATTTTAAGAGTGAACATGCTATGAAAGAAAAATATTGCTCTTCTAAATATTGTTGAAATTTTAATACTAAGAAATATGTACAAGAGCTATAGTAAGTTTTTGTCTTTGTATTTAAAATGTCATTTTCTTTTCACAGGGATTGTAAGGTGTTCTGTTCATTAGGAAAAGTTATATGGAAGATCTTAATTGCTTCTTAGTGCATATCTTTTGACTAATATGAGCCCTCATTTTTCCAGATTCCAGCTTTTGTTTTCTTTTATTTATGTCCTTATTTTTTAAAAAACAAACAAATAAACCACTGATTGTTGGTAAGAAACAAAATACTGAACTAAAAATTTCCATGTACTTTGATGGAATAAATATAATAGTCTGTGGGCTGTTAAAAAACATTTTTTGCTGAAAGAAGGCATAGTAGGGGCTGTTTTTATTAGAGCTTCACTGTGTTTAGATTAAAAGTAAGAGTATAACCAAACTGCCTTAAATGTATTAAGGATTTATATTTTGGACATTTTCATCACATTTTATTGTTTGGGCTTTTTGGAAAATTGGAGGTAATGGGAGAGGATGTTTTGGTTCTCATTATGTAAAAATTACAGAGCATCTAAAATACTTGGTAAAAATTTGTTTTGCATTAATTGTTAACAATTCTTTTTGACAATTTAGGAGAAATTTTTGTGGGCTATCTATTCTACCTTACATACTGTACTCCTGAAATGTGTCAACAAAACAGAGGATATTGCTCACCATTCATGTCCTTATACATAAACCATAAATAGATTGTATCATAATGAATTGGAGGTGTTGATGAATTCTTCCACAACTACTTTTTGTTTTTTTGGGTTTTTTTTTAAGCAGAATGGTGTTAGTAATGGAATTTACGAAATGTACTTTTAAAGTACTATAATAAAATACTCTGAAACAGGAGTTAATCTAACATAGTGTCATGGAGTCCTATATGTTAGTATATGGGCTTCTGGCTCTAGGAAAGCTACTTACCTTCTTTAAGTCTCAGCTTCCTGATGGTTCTTTGTGTTGATAATACTATCTATTGTATCTCAGAGGGTTGGTGTGAGGATTAAGGAACTACTGAATGTAAAATGCGTAGAATAGTGCCTGGCATGTAGATAATGCTTAATAGTGCTGCTCTTTCTGTCATATAGACCAGTTTATTATGCTGCTGAAATATATCCTATCTTTAATGTAGAAGAAAATGATTAAATTCAGAAGTGGATTAGAGATATTCTAATTGTGCCATCGTGAAGCTCGACAATAGTAAAAATAATAATACCTGAATTCTAATTTCTTAACATAATACCAACAGAAAAACATTTTTATAACATCTAATCTGGTAATATGGATTTTAATCTTATTTTGGCAGCAATATGTCATATAACTTATCTTTTGATATTTAGTCACATAACCTGTAACTTTTCATAGGACTACTCACCATTAAGTACTTTGGTTAAAATGATATTTCATCAGTAGTGTTCTGTGATTGCTTAGGCAAGAAAAATGTTTTAGATTCCAGTGAAGGCATTTTTTTTGTTGCTCTCGATTCGCCTAATTTTATAATTATAAAGCATACCTTTAATAATTTGACTAATATTTAAAAAATAAAAAAGTACAGACAAGTTATATATGATAGAAAAGTATTATTATTCTAGCCTGTATTACTTTTAAAAAATCATTTTCTTTTGGGTCACTTCAACTTATTTCCTGCATGAGTCAACAGTTTATAAAGAACAACCAGAATGCAAAGGTTTATATTCGCTCTTATTTTTTATATTTTTCTCTGAATTTCTTAACCTGTTTTTTTGTTTGAGGAAATGATTTCTAGTGTAATGTTTGGGTCATCATTCTGTAAGCACAAAATAGGATCCTATTGTAATAGTTTTGTGTTTGGGAACCAAAGATAATCTTTTGTTAAGGGAATATTTCTTTATTCAAAGAAAGTCAAATGTTTTCAATAAATAGTTTATGAGGGTTTGTGCCCTACATGTAAATTGAAGGTTGGTTATTTTTAAGCCAAATATCACTGAACATTAGAAAAGACTAAGACCACTGCACAAACAAGAACATGTAAATTAAGGCTTTGTACTTTACTAAATAGAAGGACTCTGGATTCCGGTGAATTAATTTTCTGATCTTCCAGTCCACATGGCAAGTTAGAAGAAGGAAATTAGTAGAAGGGGTGGGGCACTTGTAGAGGCAAAAGTAATGACAGCAGAAGAAAAACCCTGCTGACACTAAAGGAGAAGTTGGAATAACCATACAAACCAACACAAAAAACTATGATGGTGTGGGGTCATTAAATGTAGGAGCAAATTGTCTTTTTATTTTTAATAGTGATCAGTGACATCATAGTATCACGACTTAATGCTCTACTCTGCTATAATGCAATAATAAATGTATATGGCTGTATGGAAAATAATACAATAATTAATAAATAATAACACAAGCATAAACTCTGTGCACTTACAACTGTGAACCTACATTTGCCCACCCTGTATGTGACTGGCCCTGATTCATTAAGGAAAGATTTTATTAGTCTATACTGAGAAGAAAGCTTAGACATGTAAAACCACATAGAAGAACACTCATTAAATGTAGCAAACAGGTTTGGATATGTCAGTTACTTGGAGAAATTATCTTAAAATAGTATCAAGAAAAGAGGTATTTTATTGAGGAGGCGAGTGTTTGTATATAGAATTCCCAAAACTAGCCTATACCTGATTTTGTGTGGCAGGAGTAGACATGATAGTATTTTCTTTCTACATGCAGTGAAGTTCTGGATAAAGAATTGAATGGTTACATCTTAACACTGCCTCTAATTTCTGACTGGATACTCTGGCAAGCCAATAATTCTGTGCCTCAATTTCCTCAATTGTCAAACAGAAGTAACTGTCTAGGCTTATCTCACAATTAACTATCAGACTCTAATGAGTTTAAATATGTGAACATGCTTTGTAAATTACAAGTTTATTATGGAAATAAAGACACTGATGCCTTTTAATCATTTGTAAGGAAGTTTTCTTTTTTGAATATGCCACAGCAAATACTCTTCATTAATGAACCTTGTTAAATGAATCTCCTGAATATATATGCAGACTTGTTTTTGAGTGTAGCTTTTTGGGAGAGGGTCCATGTCTTTTATCCTGTTCCCAAAGGATTTAAAAAGATGAGGAACCCCCTGTGAAAGTAATTCTTAAACTATGTCTTTTAGGAACTGTTCTATGTGAATTATGACTCCAGAGTTATCATTTAATTTCCTGAAAGCATTTCTTGTATCCAACTATTTTTGTCTGTCTGCCTGGGATTGTGGAAAATATCAATAAGGGTGTGCAAATTCTGTGTAACTCAAGTCATGGCTAATAATTTTGTTATTATTTGCTTTTGTTTGTTGGTTTACTTGTCAAAAAGACTAGTCCTGCCTGGCTTGGTGGCTCAGTTAGTTGGAACATCGTTTCGTACACCAAAGTTTGCAGGTTCGATTCCCAGTCAGGGCACACATCTAGGTTGCAGGTTCAAAGCCTGGTCGGAGTGTGAATGGATGGCAACCAGTTGATGTTTCTCTCTCACATTGATGTCCTTTCCTCTCTAAAGTCAGTAAAACATATCCTTGGGTTAAAAAGAAATAGTAGAGTAGTCCTTCACAGTGTTTTTACGGATGAAAATTATTTTAATTCAGAATGAGATTGTACAGTAGGATCTCATTCTTTGGCCTCCCAGAAAATGGCACTTATAAAAAGTATATTTCTGTGTTAAAACAAAATCTTTGCACACTGATGTTAGCATCATCCTGGGCTGACATGGGGAATAAGAAAGGGAAAAGATACTTATACAACATGGATACCATGCTTACACTAACGTATTTCTTTTAAATTTTTTTGCCAAATCATTTGAATGTTTTTTCCCTGGTGGGCTAGCTCAGTTGATTAAAGCATTAGCCAGATACTCCGACGTTACAGGTTCAGTCCCTGGTAAGGGCGCATACAAGAAGCAACCAATAACTGCATAAATAAGTGGAACAACAAATTGATGTTTCCCTCTCCCTCTAAAATCAATAAATTAAAAAAAATCATTTGAACGTTCTTTTCAGTTTGTTTTTAAAGATTTTATTTATTTATTTTTAGAAGGGGGAAGGGAGGGAGAAAGGGCAAGAAACATCAGTGTATGGTTGCATCCTGACTGCCCCCAGCTGGGAACCTGGCCTACAACCCAGGCATGTACTTTGACTGGGAATCAAACCAGAAACCCTTTGGTTTGCAGGACAGCAGTAAAAAAAAAATGTTAAGACTCTCATAATTAAAAAAAATATGTTTAAAAACCACATTGTCTAAATACATGCCCTTGAGATTATTTTGTATGTCTTGTCATCCATGGTTTTTTAAACATTTGAATGTTATTTTTTCTCCTTTGCCTACACATGCATAAAATTTACCTGTACCTAGAGTGCTGAATTTTTACTCTTTGCATTTTATGGTCTTACTATTTTACTAGTTAATTTCTTTCCTTCCTTCTTTCTTTCTTTCTTTCTTTCTTTCTTTCTTTCTTTCTTTCTTTCTTTCTTTCTTTCTTTCTCTCTCTCTCTCTCTCTCTCTCTCTCTCTCTCTCTCTCTCTCTCTCTCTCTTTCTTTCTTTCTTTCTTTCTCTCTTTCTCTCTTTCTCTCGTCTTTTTCTCTCTTTCCAGGAGATACTGAGTTTTAAGCAATATCAAAATACCAACTTCAAACCCTAGTTTGCTCTCTCCTGTCTAGTTTCCTAGTTTAAAGATTTTGTTGTTGTTTTCTTTTATAAAGTTAAAGGATTAAAAAAGAGTTTATTGCAACTGGATTGTGGAAGTGAATTTTCATTAAGCTTGGCTATAATTCATGTGACTGTGCTTATGGCAAATTATTTTAAGCTTTAAAGACACTTTTCTTGACTCTTACTAGAACTGTACTCCCTCTGGACCTATTCCAAGTAGAAATGCTCTGTATAAGTAGCACATTACCAGGGGGCATTGCTTAGTCTTTTTTGTTGTGCCCATAAATAACGTATTTTCAATTGAATGTGTGATCCTAGCTACTGTTAAGGTAATTGCTATAGTAAACTTTGAAAATTCTTTCAGCATTTGATAATGACACACTGAATATTATAGAGGATAATTTAGGCAATAATCATAACTCCATTTTCGTAGATTGTTCAACGGATGCCTAAACTTACATCCTGATATGTTTACAAAACTATTAAGAAAGTAGTAAATGTTAATATTTAGTGATTTTGCAGATAACAAAATATAAATGGTGTGTTAATAGCAAAAGAAAAGGTCTTTTCTGAAGAAGCAAAAGAACATTTTGACTGTAGATGGACACTATAGTTTGTCTTTTCATCCCATACTATGGAACAATTAGCTTTTACTTGAAAGTAACTCCATTAAGTCTTTAACCAAGAGGAAGATAGCAAATAAAACTTTCCCTATTTCCCTTTTTTCTATTCTCAGTATTCAGTGATAACATACTGCTTTTTTTCACCCAGTTCTTCTGAATAATTTTAGTACATTTTATGGATTAAATTCTCTGTAAATTATATCTGTAAATTTTATTCTGCTATTTTGTTTGTAACAAAATATCTGAAATTAGAAATGTTTAAAGTTTCTCAGTGAAGTGAATTGACATGTAAACTGACCCACAGCTTGTTACAATAGAATAGAAATCTTCAATATAAGTTCACAAAATATTAAATTGATTTTAAAAGAGTGATTTTAAATTCCATAACCCGAGTTCACCTTACTGATGTCGGAGAACCATTAACAGTTACAGCAGTCACTCACATGGGGTTTTCATGTTCTCCAAGTGGGTTGTTTCCTTTGCTTTGTTTACCTTTATTCAGTGACTGCCCTGCCAATGTGTGTGTTCCCTTTGGTGACAGTGCGGTCACAGTTTTCTTTTGTTGAGTCCATGGTTGTCAGAAACAGGCAAAGCACACAATATGCTTTGTAGAATGTGGTGACAAAAAGCTTGACTTTTGAAATTGGCACTGCAATACAGCTTTCCATGATCATGGAAATATTATATATTTGTGCTGTACAGTAAGGGCAGCCACTAGCCTCAGGTAGTGCTCAGGTATCTGAGCACTTCAGATGTGGTCCATGCATCTGATGAACTGAATTTTAAATTTTATTTAATTTTAATTAAGTTTAACCACAAATGGCTGGTGGCTACTATGACCAGCTTTAATCAACATCATTTGTTCTAACAAGTCATACATGACTTTTGCATGTATGAGCTTATATATCACAAGTCTTTTCACATTTAACAAAATTTTCATTATGTCTCAGTAAAACTGGAGAAAAAAGAAAAGAAATACTAGCTCAAAGAATCAATTGTGATTTGGATCCAAAGCTCAATTCTTACTTAGTTGTCTAACTTTAGTGTGTCACTGTACTGTGTGAGCTGCACACTACAAAGAAATAAATAAGTGTATATTAATAACTGATTATAAATAATATAAATAAGTGTCCTGTAATTTGTGATTTACCACTTCTTACTGGCAGAAGCTTGCCAAATGATTAAACTTCTGTACTTGTCATTCCTTCAATAAAAGAAAACAATACCTAAAGACAAAGAAGTCTGTGTCTTCTGGAGGTAGTCTATATGTTGCTAATCATAATGGACTAACTACACAAAGAATATTTGCTGGTACAGCCTGGGGAGGGGATAAAATGCAAACATTTGAAAGAATCTTAATCGGCATTGGAATTGATGGAACTGGCTGTTGGTAAGCAGGATAATGATTTGAGAATTAGTAACGTTTTTAAAATGTAAAGAAGGCTTGGAGTAGAATTGAAATCTAAATATAATATTCTTGATTTTGTAATCCATTTCATACTTACTAAACAAAGGGGGTTATCATGTACTTGGAAATAATGTTTCTGTACTAAGTTGTTTTGTCTTTAGTCATATTTCAAAATGTCCTTTCTGTAAATCAAAATGATTCTTAAATTATTTAGATCACCAGGAAACAATTGTTTTAAATTTAAATGGATAAACATCATTTTGCATATTGTTTTAGAAACTCAAGTTGGTTAGTATGGTTTTGTAAAATTTTATGTAGTAATTAAGCCGTTGTTGTGATTTTTCTCATTGTACATTGGTTTTAGTTTGTACTTTATCGCTTTTTGGATTAAGTTATGAGTTTCCTGACTTGCCTTTTTGCTGATACTTGCTTCCTATTGTTGCGGGGCTCACAGTGTTGGGGGCACAGAGTTGAATGAAATTTGATGGTAGCAAACTGCTTCACAGTTAATTGAATCGAACTTTTTAAAGACTAGTTGTGAATCCTAGCAGTCAGTGGTTCCGTTAACGCTGCCAGAGTTGTGGCGCAGGGTAGGATGAGGCCAACTGAGGGCCTCGTTCCTCGGCATCAGAAATGAAGTGCTGTCATCGCTACTTTTTCTGTCCTCATGAGAGTAAGAAACATAAGGCCCCATGCCTTTAGTAGGAACTGACAAATACTTGGAAAGGCTGACGTAATTAAAGAGGGAAGAGAGAGGAATATGGGGCTAAATAAGTAAGACTTTTTGAAAAACGTTTGAAACAACATAGATCTTAAAACAGGATATTGAGATTGGAGTGAGGCCAGATAATAGGTCAAAAACGTTGTTTTTAAAGAAAAAATTATCTGTAAGGAAACAGCTGATACTTTTTGTGTATTCCTTATGGTGATAGATTAACAGTGTATGTAAGACAACCATTAAGCTCAGGTAAACAAGTTCCCTTTACCTTTGAGGGTGGGAAGTCAGGGAGAGACAGGCTCAGCTGCTAGTTACACCTCTGACCTAGGCTCCTATTTGACCTAAGTCTGTCTTAATGCAGCAGCACAGGCCAGCGAGGAGGCGGTGTCATTTCGCCGTGAACGCAGCACATTTAGGCGCCAGGCAGTACGGCGCCGGCACCATGCAGGGGGTAACCCTGCCCCTCCTACCTTGCTCATCGGATCTCCCCTAAGGTACGGTATCTTCCAGTTCCACCGAGCTTAGCATGCATGTAACAGACGTTCTAACCTCTTCTGTCGGTCCTAGGAAAGCGTTTAAAAAGCTTTGATTTTCTTTTTCTTCCAGTTTCTCTCATATGCTTTTATGCTCTTTAGGTTTTCTCTGCATGTAACCGTGAATCTATTGCATTATGCATGCCTTATGTTGCACTTCTTCAACAAAATGATCAGATTGGTTTGGCCAATTCTAATTGGAAAAAAATCACTTTAAGGTAGTTTTAGAAATGTAAATAGAGGCCTTAAGCCAGCTTTTCATTTCTTTCTACTCCAAATTAATAATAATACCACATCTTAACATTGTTTAATATAAACAAATATAGACTGAGTGGTAAGCTTGTTGAGGAATAACAGATAACAGACCTAAGCTTGAAACCAGTTAGAATATTTTATTTCACTAAAATACATATTTTATTTTATATTGCTTAAAAAATTGGTGTTTTTATTTCATAATCACTAGGACCTAGTAAATGACATGAAACTGAAATATTTAATTTGTGGTAAAATATGGCCAATTAGAGATATATACATATTTTTAAATGCACATCTGTGTTGAATTTCTCACCCTCTATCTTGTATTGAACAAAAACATTTTTATTTTTTCCAGTATCCTAATTAAGAAAACATCTATTTTTAATATTGGAAACAATTTTCCATTAAAACTTTAGTGTTTTATTCTCAATTACATCAAATCTAATGAACTATGTCTTTTATTAGAAATATAAAAATCTGTTCAAAAGATTTGTGCTTTATTTTTAAGAATACAAATATAGACAAAAATACGTTACATGTGCTTACGCAATGCATATATTATACCACATACTTCTGATAATCTGTGTGTTAAAAAGCAACATTATCCAAGTTATTTTCCTATATTTCAATTTGAAATTTAAAAGGAGGAGCATTAGATGAAATAATGGCTGTTGAATGCATGGTAGGTTGGAAGAGATAAACCACTTCTCGTTAAAATGTTGCTTTTAAGAGTAACAGAAATCTTGTTTCTTTATTTTATATTTCTTCGGGATATATGACTTGATTATTTTACATTATAACCAGGAACTTCATCTTTCACGGGTCATGTTCCTAATTAATCCAGCAGTAATAACATATTTTGTAAAAAAAAGTAATACAGATTATCTTAATATTTAAAATATAAAAATGGGAAGATACCAATTAAAAGAAATACTGGCTCTAGAAACCTTTCCTGAGCACATTTGCTTTTTAAAGCCCTCCTCTTCTCTCTCCTTTCCACCTCTTTCCCGTGCTCCCTGAAGTAACTTTTCTTTCTGCTGATGGATTTGGGGTGTAGTACCAAACTCCAGAAAGAGCTCAGCATTTTACTTTACTTCTTGTATTTTGTGTTTTCTAACCTCCTCTTTTTGTCCGGAGTAATACTTGCCATAGATTTCTTTGCTTTCCTACTCACTCCATGTTGATACTTCTTAATCCATTTTTAGACCTCTTTTTCGTCTTTAAAAATCCTTTCATTTTTTGCTGCAAACAAGTCTGCTGGATCCCACTCATCAGACTAATGGAGACAAATTAGTTTTTTGTCTGCCTGGTGGAATATTAAAGAACTGTGTTCTAACTCCAGCCAGTCATGCAGGAGTTCTCCATGTTTTGTAGAGTTTAAAATATTTCACCATTCAAATGAAGATTGATACAAAACTTGTTTATAAAGGGCTCACATGAGAATTTTTTAAAAGTTGTCTTCTAGTAGTCAGTGTGTAGATTTTTTCAGGTTCCAGGATATTTCCCGTACAAAGGTTGTATGTATCTTAAATAGGCTGACTTCATTATGGATGAAATGAGATAAAATTTAGCTGCTGTGAGGAATTAGGAGAAACACCAATAAAATAATCTTTTTTAATTGCAGAAATATTCAGGAAAAGTATATTGGTGTTAATTCTCAGTGTGAGTTACATCATAATAATCTCATCTTAAAGACAGGATGTCACAATCATGCAAAACTTGAAAAATTTGTCCGAAAGAAATAGGTATGGTAATACTTTAATTATAATTACTAAATAAACACTAGTAAAATCTACCAACTTCTTTTAAACTTTAGTGAACTGTTTCAATGATCAGCAATCTAAAAAGCAACTGGATAAAATATGTCTCCAGGGATTGGGAGTGAATCATCAATTTCTTCATAAAGAAATTGGCATGACTTTTTATGCTTATTTGGATATGCCGTTCAAAACTAATTTTAAAGGTATTTTAATATTTTTTGTTGTTGTTAGCATTATAGGGTAGGTTTTATAGGCCCTTATGAGTCCTTCTGGTTACTAGAGATAAAGGCAAAGATGAAAATTTAAAAATTTTGTAACATTAATATTAAGAAGTCTACATTTAAGTCTATAGTTATCAACCTAAATGTGATCTTTTTAACAAACTAATGGGATGGCATGAAAAGAAGTTATCAGTGCATTTGGGGAAGGGAAAAATGCTTCAGTGTATCTTTAGATTTATTTTTAAAAATACCATAAGATTGAAAGATCTGTAACCATCTGTAAATGAAGTCAGAGCATAGCTGAGAGTCCGTGATGAGGAATTCATAGAGATAATTTTGTGGAGGTCAGGCATGGATCCACAAAGTATTTGTTGTTTCTGTACTGTGTTCTAAGACCCTTCTAAGTGTCTTGATAATGTGATCTTCCTCTTTGAGTTTACTTTTTAGTTGAAGAGACACATGCAAAAAGAACTAACAGTCAGACTATGTCAAATACTAAATAGGTGGTACAGAGGCAGGAAAGACCAACTATATTTTTCTGTCATTTAAATTGGAAATGCTAATTAGTAAGAATGCATATCAGTGATACTCTTGATAGCTGACAGAGAAAGACCTAAATTTCTGCCTTTCCTTTTGCTTTGTTGTAAAATAGTTGCTATCGTTTCTCCAACTGGTAGTTTTGGTATATAATTGTACTGTAAAAAAGATTACTTCATGTCAATTATTAGCCTAAGGTGAAATATGACCCTCCAGGAGCAGTTTTCCTAATAATTTCTGCAAAAATGACAGGCGTTCATTTGTTGAAGTATTTTGGAAACAGGAATTCAAGGGAAATAAACATTTTATGACTAGCTTTTGATGTTCAAAAACTTGACATTTTCAAAGATTTCTAGAGTCTTCATGCATTGCCGGATATTTTGAAAACCTTTTTGTGTACTTGGATATGTTGAAGATTAGTGTATTCTCATACGTTCACATTAAAACACACCTAGCTGCCATATAACACCTTTGTTTCTGACTTTTAAGTGAAAAAAATTCATAGCAAAATTTGTTGAGTACATATTCTATAAAATTCTTCTGTCTTCTGAATCTGAAGGGACATGGTACTTGAACTATTTAAATATTTTTTTCCTCAGAATTCTCTCCCTTATGAAATTTGGTCATTTTGGTAAGGTTTGTGGATAAGTTTAGATAATTTCTGAGGAAGCATAACAGACATTATATATGTATAGAAGATAAAAAATATTTGATTATATTCTCAGGATTATCTCTCGATTTATGTCTATTTTGCAAAAATTCTACTCGAAAGAAATTATTAAGTGAATACAGTTATGGCTTAAAAAATACCAGTAAGCATTGACATGTCAGCATTTTGAAGACTTGATATTTTTGTATGATACATACATTCCTGCGCTCTACCTAGAGTGCATCATTGGCTGTAAATGAAGCCTGGAATCTGAATGTTCCAGGTAGTGGTGGTTAATAGAGCTTTCTGTGGTGGTGCGAACATTCTGTAATCTGCACTCTCCAGTGTGGTAGACATTAACTACTAGCTTCTACCTACTCTGGTGGCTTTTAGCTGTGGGAGCCACTAGCCACTTTAAATGGCTGTTAAGTACTTGAAATATGATTAGTGAAACTGAGAAAATAAACTTAAGTTACTTTAAATTATCATATGTGGCTGCTGAATTAGTGCAGTTCCAGAGTTTATGCTGTTGCTGTAACCACAGACTTAAGCAATATATGCAGCTTTTTACTTAGTTTTTTATTTTATAGTTATTTCAGATAATAGCGCTCTTCACAGTCTGCAGCAGATGAGTTTATTTTATGAGCATCAGAAAAACCATTACACTGAATTCAAAGGATTAGAGAGAAATTGATAATCCTGAATATGATAAAGTAAATGAAGGAGGCCATCTTAAGTCGCATTCTTCTTTGTTTCCTAAAAGGTTTAATGATTTTAGTAAAAGAATGCAGCATTGCATTGAACATAATGTAGAGAATGACATATAATAATGCTCACGATGTTTTCTTGAATTTCATCAGTTTAAATTGAGTAATGATCCTCTGTGGCTTTTTATAATTAAATCAACGTTCATTCATTTAAAAAAATTAAAATTCACAATGTTTTAAAATAAGCATATAAAAATCTAAAATGAGTTAAGAATATAGTATAGTTTCTTAATTTTAGATAATTTTTAGATAACAATTTTTATAAATAATTTTAATAAATAATAAATTTATAAGCACAAAATATTAAGTATTTTTGGAATTTTATAACATTTAGAAAAGACTATAATTCCCTTGAGAAATTGCTGGTTTCCAGATTATTCTTAAGATTTTCTAACATGATGGGTTCTTGTTAATTATACCATGATATGGATTGGAAAGGTACTAACAAAATTTAAGGGAACATAATTATTAACTAACATTTTGTATATAATGCCTGTAGCCTTATTTTAGAAATATGTAGGCTTTTAATAGAAAAAACCCTTTATATATTAATTATACTTCTTCCATTGTCTCAGCGGTCATTAATTCACTTGCTTAAGTTGGTGTTTGTTATACACAGATTCTCTTGCACTAGTTTGTGGTTTTCTTTGGATTTAAAATTGTCATCTTTGTTGAATTAATAAAGATTCTTTGGTTTTCAAATGCATAGACATTCTGTCTTATTGTGAATTTGAGGTCAGAGTATTTGAAAGAGCAACTCTAGAAGTAGTAGTATAAATAAAAGTGCATATTTAACTGAAAAATAGGATTTATTTATTGGGACCAGCTACAACCCACATATATTTTATGTACTTGTGGTTCTTTGCTGTTTTCTCTTTTTTTATATTAGAACTCTTTTGGCTTAAGGTGGAAAAAAGTCACAGATTGTTACATTTACATATACATTAAATGTTTCCTGTGCTTATCACTATGAATCAGATTTCTAAGGATCAGAAGACTTAAGCTGGCAGTATAACCTGTATATTTTATGAAGTTTGTTGGTTCTTATGTTACATTGAGAACGTTTTAGGTTTTTTTCTATATTGACTTCATTCTAGCTATTGTTATCTCTTTTCTTCCCTGTAATGTCTCCCCAATCCATGTTTTTTCCTAGCCTTCAAGATGGGCAGCAAGGCCAGCAGTCCACAGCCCAGGTCAAAGTCCAGTCCCGCCCCCCTTCCCAGGCTGCAGTGCTCAGTGCTAGTGCCTCCTTGCTGGTGAGAAATGGGAGTGTCCACTTAGAAGCATCACATGACAATGCATCTGCTGTAGGCGGCAGCAGTTTGCACGATGAACTTGGTATGCAGGCCTTATGTAATCTTGGTGATACAACTTTAATGCAGCAGATAATGGGTAATAATGATTGTAATTCTTTCTTGAGATAGCTTCATTTTGGAACAACATATAAGGGCACTTTTTATAGGATTTGCTCTGAGTGTATGGAACATTTGGCTTTGCTGTTCCCTTTTCCAACTATTATTCTATATTTTGAGCATGCCTATTATTAGAAGGTAGTTAAAAGTATTAATAAATGTTCATACTTTGGTGTTCTCAAAGTGGTTTGGGCAGTTCTGTTATTCCTTGGCATTTGTACGGTGTGGGGAAATGTTGATTTAAAAAACTTATTTTGATTAAGCCTTAATTTCTTTGAGTTCTCTGAATGTGCTACAGGACAGGCAAAATTGCTTTCTCGGGGTCTGTGTCTATAGAATCTTTAAGTGTTCTGTATTTCACCTCTATGTTCATCACCTCAAGTAGGACTTACTGTCATTCTAAAGACAGTACTTTGAGGAAATTATGGCTCTATACTCATATCAAATAATGACTTCATTAAATTTTTCTTCTTGTGTTAATACATCTATAGATATGTTATTAAATACTTAACTCTCAGAGGGGTGGTATAGTTTAAAACCTTAATAATGCATATTCACTGAAATACAGGTACCAGTTTCGTGCCTTAATGACAGTCTTCTATACTACTTTGTTTTCTATTTTTCTGTACAGTTTCATTTTCTTAGGCTAAGAATGCAGATCAGTAACAATTTAAGTAAATATAATGAAGAAAGTCTTGTTATTAAGAAGTGCACATGTGAAAGGATTCTATTCACTGTGATTTTGTTGATCCATTTATAATTAATTCATTTATAAAGATGATAATCCAGTTGATGATTTGACTAGAGTGCTGTGTGGTGTAAGGGTCCCAAATTAGGTATAATAAAAATTCAAACACTATTTATTTTTCTCTTCCCATTTTGTAATAATCCTTAGTTACAGAGAGAGATTAATAAATATTAGATATGAATATTGATGAAAATCATCTTTAGAAAGTCTTATAGAAACTTGAAAATGGTCATCTAAGATATTTATAACTTTAGAATGGGTGGTAATTTCTAAATACAATGAAAGGGCAACAAAACATTTTCATTTTAGAATGCTTTTGCTTTTGAGTTTGTAGTTTGAGAAGCAAGGGAACCCATTAGGAGGCTTTTTGAAAGAGAATAAGGTAGACTTCAGTTGAGTTACTTGCTTTGACTTAAAGCAGTGATACTTTGTAGTTGCAAATATATTCAGTTAATATGTTTTTATTGATATTTCTCTCAAGTTAACCCAAAGTTCCCATGAACAGAGGACTTGTCAGTTTGTGGCTATAAAATTACAGTCACCATTACCATTGCCCATTGGGGTTGTGGTAGTAGATTATCTAAAGTAGAAAGGCTTAGTTTTTATTCATTTGGAGTTTTAGACTTTTTGTTAAATCGAGCCTAAAATGAAACAGTAAATGATTTTCTTCTGTAAAATTTAAACTTTGCTCAAAAAACTTGCTAAGCAAATTTTAATTGTAAAGTCCCATCCTAAATGCACAAGCAGATTATTCGAAGTTTGTATGTATGAACTGTCTTGACAGTTCTGATAATAAAAAGCTCTTCCGATTGGAAGTGACTTTAGCATCTACTGGTGAATATTCAGGATATTTTCTTGAAAATTGGATTTTATCTTTTATACTAGATGCCTTCTTATAGTTCTTGGCCTGTTAGCTGAGTGCTGCCAAATTGAATACATAGTAATGTTAACACAAAACAAGCTATCAAAAGATAGTGTGTACCTGTTCATAGCACTTAAAGTTGACCAAGTAAGATTCTGAAAATGAACTGCAGATGAGCCTGAAGGAATTAGTGGAAACATTGATTTTTATAATAGAGCCTATTAGAATATTTTTGCTTTCTACATGATTTAAGTTAACAATAGTAAGATAATTTTGTGGGAATTAATTTGGTTTTATATAACCAAATATGTTAAAAGTTAGCCACAATATTCCCTGAAAGTATGGGCTATTTATCAAGATTGCTTCCTTTCAAATTTTGCTTCTTTCATTGAAAAATTTTGAATGTACAGTATTTGTGTTTGAAAATGTACACAAGGTCTGTCCAGAAGGTATCCAGCCACGTAATATGGAAAATAGAGACATTTATTGAAGAAGATACAAGAAACATAGTACATAGGACAATGACACCTCAGTCCCCTACTAAGCAGGCACCTTGGGACCTCACGCAGTTCTCCCAGTCGCCGTCAGCTGCCCTGTCATATTTTCCTGAATCTTAATGACAGTCTGAGATTTCTTCCCATTCAAAGGTGATTTTAGTTTTGGGAAAAGCCAAAGTTTCAGGGTGCCATATCTGGGCTGTAGGGGGACTGAGTCACCTGGGTGATTTGGTGTTTCGTCAGTGAGCAGATGTGTTTTTGTAAGGAAGCTGTCAGTCACCAGTTGCCTATAGTTGTGACCTTCTGAATCATCTGAATAGTTTCCATGGAGGAGTGTTGAAGCTTAACACAAAATTTGATGCAGATTAATTGCTCTACTGGCTGTTATTTTGAATGTGATGGCCACACAGTACACATGCTCACTGAAGGGCATCTACCACCCCCACTGATTAGTACAGTGAAGGCATCACTGTTCGCACATGGACATCCCAGTCCACTCTCCTTGGCGGCCAGGTTACATCGATGTCGCACAAACTGGTCTCACTATATTAACAATGGCTGGACTTTTTCCGGACAGATATCATATGTACATATAATACATTTATATGAAATAATCATACACATATACAAATTCAAACTTACACATATACACTCAAACATAAGTAAGTTTGAGTGCATATAAATGTATATGTGCACATATATGTAATAATTGGTTCCCTTTTTTTTTTAATTTTAAGATTTCTCACTGTTCTGTGTGTTTACTTTTAACCTGACGAATAGCCCTTTTGGATTAAAAGAAACTTGCAGTCAGAGATTATTTAATTAAATAATTAGGTAGTTTTCCTTAACTGTTTTCTATATATTTACTCTGTGGTGTCATACTAGATAACCACATTCATTTCCTATACTGAGAATACTTACTTCTCTTGCATTTTGAGTAGCACTTCCAGGTTATCAGGTAAAACTGAATTATAAATGTGTGATTTAAAACCTGGTTTGGAAAAGTTTGCATGTTTTTCTTATTTGTTGATAGACTTTATTTCCATGCAAATATCTTTAAGAAGGTTCAAATGATGTAAGTGATGGATAAGTTTTAAAGTTAACATCTTTTGAAAGGGAAATTACTATCAAAGATTTTCTCCAGTTCTTCAGTGTTGCTCTTTTTAAAAAACCACATCTTAAAGGTTAACTTCCTTTCCATCAGTCTTTTATTGACTTGTTTATTTGCAGTTTATTTTCTGCTATATTCTGAATTAAATTGAAGTTTTACTAAATAAAACAAGCTGTGATTAGTGCCAGATAAGTCACACAAGAGACTCTGAATTCAGGTAGCTTTGAAATTCTGTTTTATATCTATTAAGCTTTTTCTATAAAATTTAGCAATAACTTCTCAGTTGTTAAGTGAATCCCAATTTTTATTCTGAATTAAGACTAATAAATTGATGCAATTATGGGACGTGCTATTTCAGTTGATAGTTAAACTTAATATATAATGTTACTTCCCAGAGGAAAAGTTGAGCTAAAACCAGACAGAACAGGAAAATTTACATGTGTTTTTTTCTGTGTATGAAATTAGTGGTACTCACTGCTTTGAAAAAGTATATACAAAGTTATTTTCATGTAAAAATATTGCTATAGTAAAGGTTAAAAAAGTGGACAATGAGTTTATGTTTATCAAAACATAAATATAAAATAATAAATATCATAGGTAGTATTCCTCTGATGATTTGAATCTTTCCTAATTTCATTAATGTATTAGAGGTTTAAAAAGTGATGAGTGAATTGGTTTTTCTAAGGTATTCTTTTGTTTCATTACCATAAGAAGGGTTGACAAAGAAGCATTCTTTTGAGATAGTCCACTTTACTACAGAATTTATTAACTTGAACATGTAGTTAGCTCTAGAAAAAGGCTTAAAGGAAATTTGGCAGCACCCTATTGCCCTTTTTGTTAAGTGGTTTACCCCTGCTGTGTATTAAGCAGTAATATGATATGGAGGCTTTAACATTTTTCACTTTAAAAACAGACTCTCAGATGATATATAGTTTTAGTGATTTTTATTAGAGTTATTCTGGTGCTTCAAAAAGATTATATGTGTTATGTACTATTCTGTAGCATTTGGGGCTATGTCATATGTACTTTTCCTTATTATTGTAAATACAGACTTAAAAGGGATACACTGGACCTTGGAGTCTCTGCCTCAGTCCCCTATGTTATAGTTGATCATTTTTAGTTACCAGACAAAATGTTACATTCTTTTTGCAACATTCTTGATTGTATTGTTTATTATTTTTTAATACAAAAACTACTAAATTCTTTTGTTTCCTTTTTTGGGGGGAGAGCAACATAAAGTGTATATAACATGAAAGTAAAATTGGACTTGTTTATTTGCAGTTTATTTCCTGCTATATTTTGAATTAAAATTCTGAAGTTTCTACTGAATAATTTTGGAGGGGAGTTTAAAACTATAGACCAAATTTTGATCCACAAATTTTATAAACATGGAAAGATATATGTACATGGATATTCATTGTTTGTAATTTGAAAAGTTTAAACAACATATATGTCTGTGACTAGAGAACTGTGGAAGAAATGTTAGTACCTCAATGTAGTGTAATCTTCAGAATTTGTTACATATGTATTATTGACATGAGAAACTAAGCTATTTAGTAAGCCAAAGAAGTACATTTTAGAAAGTGTGTATAGGGAACAATTCATTTGTCTTGGGACAAAATGTGTATCAAAATTGTTTTGAAGACAAGAAGCTGCTCTTTGCAGTGACTATCTCTGGGGAGTGTGGAACTTTCTTCATTTTGTATCCTAGTGTAGAATCTTCTGATGCATAGTATTTTTAAAATGAAACACAAAAACACTCACTCTCCAAAAAGCTTGATTGTTACCTTGTGAGAATTTCACTGACTACATGCTGTCTTACACTCACTCATTTACTTTGATTCCTATCTTTTCTTTCTCTTTGGTTTTAAGTCAGTTTAATTGATATATTATTTAGGTATGATGAAATGCGTGCAGTTAACATAAAATTTGATGAGTTTAACAGGTGTGCATCCCTGTGAAATACCGCCATGAAGACACAGAATAGTCCCATCATTTTCAAAAAATTCTTTGTGCCCTCATTGCCGTTCCTCCCTCCTCCACCTCTGGCTGCAGGCAGCCACTATGTACTTTATGTCGTTATGGTTTTCCGTCTTCAAGAAGTTCATATAAATGCAATTATACAGTTTGTGGCCTTTGTATTTAGTTTCGACGTCACATGATGCTTTTGAGATTCATTAGGACGTTGTATGTGCTCATAGTTTCTTGTCACTGAGTGGTGTTCCATTGTGTGGGCATTCTGTATATTGTGTACCCATTCATCTGTTAAAGAATGTTTGCGGCGTTTCCAGATTTTGGCTCTGGAGAATAAAACTTCCAAACTGTTTTTGAAAGGTGGTTTTACTGCCTACCAGCGATGTATGTGAATTTCAGTTGTTACCATTTTTGTTGACATTTGCTATTATCGGCCTTTTAAATTTTAGCTCCAATGAATATAAAATGGTATCTCATTGTGGTTTAAATTTACGTTTTTCTTATGACTAGGGATGATGAGTATCTTTTGATGTGCTTATTGGCTATAAATATAGCTTCTTCTGTGAAGTGTGTTTAGATCATTTACTCTCTTAAAATTGGGTTGTCTCATTACTGAGATGTAAGATCTTGTTTAATATTTTAAGTAGAACCAATTTGTTAGATACAAATTATAAATACTTCCATTTTGTGACTTGCCTTTTGGTTACTGGATCAGTTGTGATGTTATCAATATCATTGTTATGGATTATTTAACCAAGATAAGAAAGAAAATGTGAGCAGATGATGAAATCATAGCAGAATATGAACTTGTACATTTACTTTTGGAAGGGTCACCTGATCTGGGGATTAGACAATAAGAGTAAAGACTTAACAATGAAATAAGGCATGTCACCCTGGCTGGTGTGGTTCAGTGGATTGAGCACTGACCTGCGACCCAAAGGGTCGCCAGTTTGATTCCCAGTCTGGGCACAGGCCAGGATTGCAGGCCATGCCCCCATTAGGGGGTATGTGAGAGGCAACCACACATAGATGTTTCTCTCCCTCTTTTCCTCCCTCCCTTTTCCTCTGTCTAAAAATAAATAAAATCTTTTTTAAAAAGGAAAAAAAATAAGGCATGTCCTGTTAAGTCATGTTAGTAAATATATCAGTAAGTAAATCTCTTTTACTGCTGCCAAGTAATAGACTTATCTGTGTTTCCTTACCAGTCCTCAAAAGCTGTCTTCTAAACCAATCTCTTTGTTCTTTTACTTGTCCTTTCCTTATTCTTACCCTGTTTTAAAAACTGAGCAGTGTTGCACATTGAAACTTTAAATTAAAAACAGTATAGTGACTTAATTTCCATTGCAGCAGGAGTTAAAGCAGTTTTAGAAGCCTAAGAATTTTGGTCTAGGACAGGGGTTGGCAAACTACAGCCTTAGGGCAAAGTTCAGGATGATGCTTGATTTTATAAATGAAGTATATAAAGTAAATATTTATTTATGTTATGTGTTTGCTGTGATTGCTTTCATACTTTAGTTGTTCCAACAGATACCATCTGGCCTACAAGCCTAAGATACTTATCTGGTCTTCTACAGAAAATTTCCTGACTTCTTGTCTAGGCAAAACAAGTCTATTAACCTATAAGCAGCAATAAAATGAGTCATTTCTGTCTGCGTGAAAACTCATGTTTTCTCAGAGACTCATAGTCACCACTCATGATAATAAGGGGGATGCTGTTCAAGAAATTGGAACTAACCTTAAAGGCCTTCTCTCAAAAGCATAGTAATATATTCAATCCTTATCACCATCAGAAATGAGCACTTTTCATAGATTACTTAGGTTAGTCATATAGATAGATATATGTGGTACTTTAATAGCCTTCTAAAAACACACTTTATAAAGTCACCTCCCTTGTATTTCTCTTTGCCAGCCCTGTCTGCCCTAAGAGAAATACTAGAGAAGTGTAGTTAATTAAGACGTGTCAGGATTAGGTTTGGAGGGTGCATATTGAATAGGATGATTGTCAGAAAAGAAAATCATCCAGGAAATTTAAGAGCCCTGCTGTGTCGTTGGTTCTGGGATGATTAGAACAACCCTGCAGATGGTTTATCCTTCTAGTACCTGTCTCCTTCTAAGATACACAGGTAAAATCGGAGTGACGACAAGAACCAAATAGTTGGGTTTCTTAGGCCAGCACTAGCCTTATAGTCTTTATGCATTTAACTTCATGTTATGTGGTGAAGACTTTTATTGATAGGACAAGTTAGAGAATCCCATTCATTTCTCATGTCTTTTATCAGTTTTTTGCCAGTGATTATTTGAATTGTCCGGTGCACTCTTTATGCCTTCAGGTACATGCTTCAAATGTCCATGTTTCTTAAGTCAGTATTCAATTTCACTCGTCTTCCTGTTGGTCATCATTTATAAATTGACCTATGGTTGAAATTCTCCTGTCTCAAGAAAATAGTTTGGTGTAATTAAATTACTTTTTAAATTTTTTTAAATTAAATTTTTATAGCTATTAGTTGTTCTGGAATATTCAAGACTGAGAAATGCTGATAACGTTAATTTTTTTTCTTTATCTTTGGAGGTGTTGTGTCATAGCCAATATCATTATTAAGTTTTAAATTTTGCCCTCCTTATTGTTTATTTTGTCAGAAATAGATTTTTCTTTTTAAAATTATGATAGAGCCATTCTATTAGATATAATTATGATCTGGAAGTTAAATTATGAGGAGATGACTTACTTTATAATCATAATTCATGTGAAGAGGACCTATCAGCCCTGGCTGGTGTGGCTTAGTGGACCGAGTGCCAGTCTGTGAACCAAAAGGCCCGATCCCCAGTCAGGGCATACGCCTGCATTGCGGGCCAGGTCCCCAACTGGGGGCTGGCGAGGGGCAGCCACTTGTTGCTCTCTCACACCAATGCTCCGCTCCCTTTCTTTCTTTCTCCCCATCTCTCTGAAGATAAATAAAATCTTTTTTTTAAAAAAGAGAGAACATATTGCATTGATGTTCTACTTTTTTCCCAATTCCTGATCATTAGAAGTCATTAAATTAAAGTACTTTTCCTAATACAGAATAATGTTAAGATAGGGTTACTAGTAAGGTCACGTGTTACTTTGGATACAAATGTTAACTATGGTCATGGTTTTAATTTCAAATAAGATATACAGGGTCTGGCAGAAGTAACGCCTGCCTAAGTGTAGTTGGCAGGATAATAATTTATAGTTTTAATTTGAACATTTCACCTAAAATATCATATGGTGTGCTTGAGTATGATACTGTTATGTTGCAGAATTACATGCTTATGATTTTGTAATAAAAAAGGTGTTATTTGTGCCGGACTCTGTATATAAAATTGTTATGCATGCTAAGAAGATTTGGACAAATTTAAGATATTCTTCATCTTTATAAACCAAAACAGTATATACTTATTTCTATTCTGGTTATTTTTGAAGATGCCTTTAAATGATCATCTTAATACATGAAAGTGTTACTAAGTTTTTCACTGAAGCCTTAAGCTACATATTTTTTAGTGTAATTATTTTTCTCTGAGGTGCCTAGTTTCTGAATAAAATTTGTCACTTCTGAAGTGCTGTCAGTTGCCAAGCCCACGGGTATAAGGGAACTTCTTTTGGTAGAGTAAATTGGGGAATACACTGTGAGGTGTTAATAGGATGTTAGTTTGTCCTGACATGTCCATGTATATTTTTTAGGAACCCGAACATGTTCTTAAAGTTAGTAGGTAGGCAAAAGCTTCTTAGGAAAAAATAAAAAAATACTGTTGAGGTCTGCACATTTGTTAAAATTATAGCTGCTCTTTTCTTAGACATGTTTTATGCTACGTTTTATTACTTATTTAGTTACTGGTTTGTATAAAGGCATTCAGAGTTGTAGATTTATGTAATAATGAAACTGCTCAATTTTCCAGCTTTCTATCTAAAAAGCTTTTGGGGGGACATGCCTTATTTTTATGTTTGTATTTATTTAAAATGCGACTATTTTTGTAAAAGTTTCATATTAGACATCTGTACATAAAAGACATAGTTGTATAGTGACTTAATATTCTTTTACTTTTCCATAGGAAAATTACAGAGTCATATCTAGTTGATTTCAGTTACATATAAATATTTATTCACTATCACAAGAACAGGAATGTTTAAATGCTCAGAATATACTTTAATAATTTAAATGCTATTGAACATAGAATTAACTTATTTCTAAAATACAACTTGTGTGAGATAAGCATACGTATGCATCCATTATTACTGGATTTCCCATGCAGTAGCCAAGCCTTCCAGCTCTTTGTTCTTTGTGATTTAGCTATTGGCATGGGTTTATAACTCTTGTGCATTTATGCAATCTGTGATTTTGATAAGGTGTTTTTTTCTATTAATGTACGTTAATTATAGTAGCATAACCAATTTTTGATTATCCACGATGAGTGAGGAAAGAGCAAACCATAAAAAAATTGCAATTTAAAAATAATTTTTAAATCTCAGTCAAACCAGTATTTTTATTTGATTTTTTTCTTCACTAACAATTTCTGCAACCCACGCTACCACTTCAAAAAAAATTGTCAGTAATACATGTGAGAAGTAGCCAGAATGACAGGTTGGATCATTTAATTTTAGTTTATTAATCTGGTTTCTTTTAGAGATACTTAGAGTGAATGACTCATGACTAACAGCAGCTTTGGATAAACCACATGATGAATAATCCTCCCTTGAAAAACAGGAAATGAACTGAGCCTCTTCCAGAATGCCTTTTTTCTTATTTATCACAAGAGTATATTATTCTGACAAAAAAATTGCTATTATAAGAAAATACCATAATAAAATATTTGCATGTTCTGTCTGATCCGTAGAAAATGCTCAAATAATCCTATTAAAGTACTATTTTTTTTAAAAATTCTAGTTCTTTTAAATAATGAAGTAATTTTTGGAATTGTCCTGCACATTCTTATTAGTATGAGAACCTTTGTTGTCATTTTTCAATGTTTTCACTTAAATAAAGATCCTTATTGTATACTGTTTTCAATGTAGTCATGGAAAGGAAATCTCTCAGCCCTGCCATGAAGGTGAAATTGCCCTTTAAGATTCTTCATATTCATAACAGTAATTCCAGCTAGTAAAACAAAAACCTTATAACTACTCAAAAAGCAGCCTGAACTAGACCCACATGGTTTTAGAGAGATGTACCTTTTCTCATTGCCTTACTGGAAAATTATATTCATTATTTAGCCCCTTAACTCACAATTGATAGGTCTGCCATAGATTGTCAGAGAAGGGAATGAATTTTCAACAGTGTCCAGATTTTTAAAATTCCACTATCAGGCATAAATGATCTTATAGACTTCATTATAAGAGTGTATTTTTTAACCTATATTTCTTTGCAACCAACATAATTACTAAATTTTTTATTAGTTTAGTAGCGATACTTGGCTAAAGCATATGGTGTTCCTAAATTTTTTCAAGTTCTTATGGAATCATACAATTAGTAACATTTGTTAAATACTGTGGTTTAAATACCAACATTATTATACTTTATCCTTATATCCATTTTGACAGTCTTCATTTTTTTCCTAAACAGACAGACAAGCTCTGAAGCTAATCACACACATTTGTTGTCTTGCAGTTTGAACTGTCCTAAAATTTAACCAGCCTTCTAAATGGCCACTCACCACGAGCAAGTAGTGGTCAGGTGACTTTGAAAGAACATAAAGTCATTCATATGATTACTTAAGAATGTGCTGGGAGGAGAAAAGAGGAGACTGGTATTGCAAAGCTGACTTCAGTCCCTTACTTTTAAAGCCTGATTATGTATGTTGAAATTTTGTACCACTGTGTAGCCTTCCTTTTCAGTTCACATGCTGAATTCTGTACCAGTCATTTCTTTTAAAATATTTTGGAAAAAGAAGGTTATAGTACATTTTCTTAAATTGTAACGAGTTTAAAATTTACGAGGGGGGGCCCAAAAAAACCCGGAATTTGTTTATAAAAAATTGTGTATGTGTTCTTCCATGTGTAAACTTCGGTCACCTTCCAAGGGCTCTCCGTCTGGTGCAGCACGCCTACGGGGGCGTTCTGCTGCTGCTCAGAAGGTTTTGAAATTGTTGATTTTGATGCCTTTTATTGCTTCTGCCATTTTTTTGTTTCACCTCTTCCACATCAGCAAAACTGTCCCTGTGTGGACTTTTTTTTTCATCCAGGGAAAAAAAAAGAAAGTCACCAGGGGTGAATAGGGAAGGGTCATGCTGTTTTTGGTCAAAAACTGCCGAACACTCAGCACAGTGTGAGTAGGTGTCCTCGTAAATCACCTGTCATGAAACGGGCGAACATGTTGAGTCTTCAGAAAAAATTTACTGACGCTGAATGCAGCCTCTCACACCACCACCAGCTGGCGCAGCAATGGATGGGTCCCTAGAACACTCACCTCGCAGGGGAAGCCTGGACAACAAGGGACCCGCCCTCTAGAAGCTAATTTCAGTTTTTTTTGGGTCCCCCCCTCGTAGTATTTCTTGAAGGAAAAATTCTGAGTATTCTAATTATTTTTTTAAAAAATCGTTTATTTACTAGGTAAGTTCTCTTCTACGCTTTATGAGACTGGTGGTTGTGATATGTCACTTGTGAATTTTGAACCAGCAGCAAGAAGAGCATCCAATATCTGGTATGTGCGAAATTGTTTTAGGAGAGTGTGTGTAAAGTTTGTAAGCCCTTATATGAAAATGATGTTTTGAAAATATTTTTTATATTGGCTTAAGTGATTTGTTATTGTGCATTTATCTCTAAAGAGGTAAAGTAGGATGTTGCAATGGAAAAAAAGAAGGCGTTATTCTTAAAAGCTATTCTGTGTTTTTAAAAATTAAGTAAAAAATTTCCTGTTGATCTTACAGTGGGACAGTGGTTTGCAGTTACAAATATAAGATTTTATGATAAATATATGATATTAAAAAAACCCTTTAGAAAAATAATTATACAAGTAAGTTCATACCCATCAGTTCTCTTTTTCTTGTATGTAATTTAAAATTTTTATTTCCTTTTAAGGGTATGGTCAAGTATCTTAATGATGAGCTCTCATTTTGTTTTAAAATTTGTTTACCAGCTATAAGGAGGAATTCTTAAATTATGGGTCATATGTTACATTCAGTTTCTTTTTTCACCTTCCCTTAGAAAGGAATTACATAAGATAACGGGGAGGTTAGACAAGCAAATAAGAAATTCGAAACCTGTATCATACACCATAATTACAGTTTAGAATGTGTTAGATCCTTTTTTGTAAAATTTTAATCTTACCATTTATCAATCCTAGTGAATTGTTTTCACTAGGGTCAAGTGATTCTTATTTTAGGATCTCCATTTAATAATGGACACTCCTATTTAAATGTTACACATCTATGGACAATTCACTTGGTTTTTTTAAGTTTTAAGGTGTTATTTAAAGTGATAAGATCTTGTAGTCATATATATGAAAAGTAATCTGAAAAGCTAGAACATTTAGAAAACTATACCTTTTAAGCTCCTTTAGTCCAGTTTTAGAATTTGTGTCAAAAATGATTAAATTGTCATATTAGGTATTTTATAACAGTAGAAACAATAGGAGGATTGAGCAGTGAAAACCATTTTGTTTAACTCAAGACAAAAACAGTTGCGTTCACCATAGTGGTAAGGTCTCAAAGTTTAGAAATCTAAACCTGGCTGAACTGTGGAAACTGAATTGTCATGTTCTAAGCTATTATAGCTGAATTTATTGTGGTTCTAGAGAATATGTTAATTGCTTTCTTAAACATTTTGTCACAAGAGCCTTGTGATAAAGGTACTATGTTACTGATTAGTAAAACTGAAGTATAAAAAGGGTGAATAATGTGTCCAAGATCTCATTCAGTTGTGAGATTTGAATATAGATACTCTGACCCACAGGCTATGTTTTTAATCACAACTCTAGGAAAATGCTGTTTTGCATTTTGAAGTTGATATAGATAAGTGACGACACTGTAAATATCATCCAGTTGTTAAAGGATTTATTTTTTTCTACTACCTGGCAAACTGTTTATACCATGAAGTCTTTTTAATTTTATTTTAGTGACACGGATTCTCATGTATCCAGTTCTACCTCAGTTCGGTTTTATCCACATGATGTGGTAGGTTTTCCTTTATTTTTATAAAATGATGTGTTTTTAGATTAAGTTGGTACACAAATCAGAAAAAATATGGACTATGGTGAATAATATGGCAAAATACTTTTGGTGTCCCATAGTTGATCTCTTCTTAGTAGTCCTTTGTTAAAGAAACATAGAATACCATAACGTTTAATTAACTATATATGAATCAGTTATGACACTTTTGAGGGTATGTAAAGGTTTCTTTACTCACCAGCATCATAATCTGGTTGTGCTTTTTTGAATTGTTTCATTTTAAAATTTTACTTTGAATATTATGATTTTGGTGCAGTTATTTATTGGTTAACTATTAATTATTTATATACCAGTATGTATGTTTTGGAAGCTTAGTGATGATATCACTGTATAAAAAATGTGCACATAAAATATAGTAGGGATATTTTAAAAAGATAACACTGCCTTTGCCATCAGGATGTACATATTGAAGTTGGGAAAGACAAAATGGATAAAATCCTTATAAATGATACTTAAGAGATATAGGTAATACTAGAGTGCCAAAGAGGTTAATTATTAGCAGCTTCCTAAAGATGAAGAGTCGTGAACAGAGTTTTAGGTTGGCATAAAGCAGAGGCTTTTAACTAGTGGACATTTGGCAAAGCCTGGAAACATTTTTGCTTGTCACAGCAGGGGCAATTTTACTGGTATCTAGTGGACAGAAGCAAAGCACAACCCCCACGACATAGAATTATCTGGCTGACAATTCCTGCAGAGTCAAGGTTGAGAGACCCTGGCATAGAGCATAAGAAAGAGTGTTGGAGAAGTCTTTATGAATGCCTGCAGATAGTGGCTGTGTTATACATAGCAGCTGTACATAGTGTGAGCATAGTCAGACTTTCTTGCCTATACTCATGCATGTGTTTGAAAAACGAAAACCATCCTTACATCTTTTTGCTGTAGTGTTTTCTTAGAAGCTCCACAGGAAAGTAAAAATGGGAAAATGGTTACTGTTTTCTGCTGTTAAATGTATGGGAGTCTTGAGATCGCTAAGCGCTGGCTAGTGCTCTGCTAGATTCAGCAAACTTTTGATTCTTTCCAAGGAAGGGGAATCTTGTGAGCAGGTGAATGGATGAGTTACAGCTAAAAGAAATGTAATGTGGTCATTTCCTGGAAAACCTCCCATGAGCAGTCTGCCAAAGCAAAAAGGGTGGGGTGCGGGCTAAAGGAGGGATTTGAAAACAATAATGACAGTGAGAAGAGACTGTAATAGATGAGAGTTGAAGGCATTGAATCCAATGCGGAGGAGCTTAGATTTAACATGGTAATGAGGTTCACAGCTTAATAAGAGTCAAGACCATAAATGTGACAGGGAGAAGGGAAGCCATTAATGATTCACTGTAAGTGACTTTAATGGATTTACTAGTTAAACTAGTTAAAATGTTAAGATTTCAAACCCTATTTCTAATAAAACCTTTCCAAAAGACCTATTGATTAATTTGCTCTATTTTAGTTCACTTCCTGTTGTCCCATTCTGCAGTTTCTAATGCTATAAAGTATCCACGAGGAGTGTACTGGTATAGAAAGTTAAGAGGGCTTAGATAATCTGCAAGCTAATTGAGTGGCCCTTGAATGAGGGCTTAATTAAAGATATTTTAAGCCTTTCAACACTAACTTTCTTTTAGCTCTCTCTCCCACAGATTCGGTTAAACAGACTATTGACCATCGATACAGATTTATTGGAGCAACAAGACATTGATCTAAGCCCAGACCTGGCAGCTACTTACGGTCCAACAGAAGAAGCTGCCCAAAAGGTTAAACACTACTATCGTTTCTGGATCCTGCCCCAGCTGTGGATCGGCATCAACTTTGACAGACTCACACTTTTGGCCCTGTTTGATAGGTAAGGAGGTAGTGTGATATTAAAGATGTCTGCTGATTTTATTTTTAATTTGAAATATCCCTAATAACTCATTAAGGTTTTGCTTGCTTACCATGTTGGAAAATGTTTTCTATTTTTTGATCCTTTTGAGATAAAATTTAAGTTAATGGGGTTCTCAAACATTGACTTTCTTGAATTCATTAAAAACTTTTTTGTGACAATTTTAATAGGTGTACACAAAAAATTTCTTTTTATCATCAATAAGTATTGTGCAACTGTACTTGAAACTCAGAGAAAATGAATGTTAATGATTATCAGACTATAGGTAATATGACTCTAAATATAAAAGGCATAAGGGGAAAACTTCTGTTTTCCTATTTTTCAGCACTAATCTTTATAGTAAACAGTATTAGCCCATTATAAACTTGGTGACTAAATGCTGATTCTAGTCAACATGGAGTAATGAGGACTGGTTTATCCTCCTACCTGAAACAATGAAAAACAGACAAAATGTATGAAACAGTGGTTTTCAAGACATAGAAATGAGACAACAAAGGACAGTGATTCCCGACAGTTGAAGCATGGGAACCATACAGTTGCCCCAGCTTACTACCTTGAGAGAGTCCCAGACTGTGACTCAGGGTGGAGGTACGAAAGCAGAGCCTGGCAGACACCCTCGTTGGAGTTGGAGCTAAGAGCCCATAGGACAGACCATCAGAGAAAGAATTACGGCTCAGAGAGAGATTCTCAGATCTGTAGTGGGTCTCCTCAACTGTCCAGCAGAGTATTGGTAAGTGAATGTACCTGCCCGGGGGCAGGGAGAGAACCGAGGGAAGGAAGTAGAGGAGCGGAACCTCTTCCCCGCAGCCAGCTGGAAGAAGCTCATCATTCACAGGGCACGGTGCATTGGGTAGCATACTCAGGGAAGTCTTGCCTTTGAAGTGGGAAATAATTAGTTCTAGCATGAACACTGCTCCAAACTCACCTAACAAGTCATAAAAGTAAAACCTGAAAGGATCACACCCGTTTCCAAGTAGTAGAACAAAGCTCAAGAAGGCTTGTAGAAATCTAGAAATTCTCATACACAGTAAGTTAAGGTTCAGTGTCTGGCATCCAAAGATTACCAACCATGCAAAGAAGGGATAAAACGTGATGTGTGAGAGAAGCAATGAGTCAATTGAAGCCAACATCTAACTCACCGGCATTAGACTTAGTAGTCAAAGACATTACAACTATTACAACCTTACTTCATAAAGTTTAAAAAGTTACATAGAGACATGGAATATATGAATATATACATGAATATATATATATATATATATATATATATATATATAATCTCCCAAATCAAACTTATGTCTGAGATGAAAAGTACAATTGATGCTGGAACTATTGGATTTTCTTATGCAAAAGAACTTGTATCCTTACCTTCCATCATATTACAAGAGTTAATTCAAAATGGATCATAGGCCTAAATGTAAAATCTTAAACAGTCTCCTTAATTTGCCATCCAAGTTGGTTAATTATTTTGCAACAAATTTGACAGAAAAAGATGTTAAGAGTAAAGTTTTTAAAATAGAAATTAAAACTGTATTATGCATTAAAATGAAAACTTTACAATCCACTCTAGCATGCATTATTTATTTTAATTTTCCACATAAACTAGTTTCTTTTTCAGTGTTACCCAAAATCTTAACCAAACCTAGAACCAGAAAAAAAATCTCAGCAGGTATAATGTGAACTTCATATTGATGCCTTCCCTTATTTTACTCTGATTAATTTCTTACATTGATGATATACTTATAAATTTTCCTATCTACAGAAATCGTGAGATCCTGGAAAATGTGTTAGCTGTCATCCTGGCTATTCTTGTGGCATTTTTGGGATCAATTCTTCTCATACAAGGCTTCTTCAGAGATATCTGGGTCTTCCAGTTCTGCCTGGTGATAGCCAGCTGTCAGTACTCACTGCTTAAGGTACCAGCATCTCTCTTTTTTACAGACAGTGGAATAATATTGGTGTTAAAAGTAGAAGGTTTCATATCATTCACTGAATTATAGCAAGGATATTTGTTGAATTATTTTTATATATTGGATGTTTAAACAAAAGGGACGTAGTAACTTTTTAAAAAATAATTATATATAAATGAAGCTTTCTTAAAACTGTTTTTGGTATTAAAAGAAAATATTTGGGCATTTGTTACAAATAAGAATTTGCATTTTTGAAATGTATTTCTTTTAAACTTATCAACATTAACTCTCCTACTTCTATATTTTAAGTCTTTTATTCTGTGAAATTTATTAAACCCCATTGTTGATAGATTCAATAATATCAAAACTAGTATATGTGTTCCTTTGTGACATTGAAAACAGAAGATTGATGTCCTTTAGCTATTGTTTTAATAGTGGCTCTAAAATAACCCAAATTTATCAATTTTAAGCTTTCTAAAAATGGGAGAATCAATTAACGAATTTTTCACCTTCTATGCAAAATCTGTGGACTGTCAACGTGAACTGTTTCCTTTCCTTCTTTTAACCAGTAAATCTCTCACTTGTATTGTTTATTTGACTGATCTATGCTTTCATGAAGAACACTCCTCTGTTCTGAAAACTGTTGGTTTCGTTCTGTTTGCACCGCTGGCTGTGCAGGTGCCGATAGCCGGGCACCTGGAGGTGGCCGCCGTGTCACCGCTTCATTTCTCCAGGACCCATCCATGCTTTTTCCTCATTGCAGTACTGAAATGACAGTCACTGTCGTTGCTAATAATCTCAAATTGCTAATCTGTGTCCTTAGGCTTCATTCTCTGTGAGTTTTCAATGAACACTTATGAATACTATCTTTTTCTCTTCTCCTCATAGTTGTCTGTGACTTTATACTACCGTGATGATTATCCTGCTTTTCAGTTAACTGGTTTCCTTTGTTGATGCCTCTTTGTTCTTTTGACTACTCCTTAGTTTGGGAGAATTCTCTAGGGTTTTATTTGGCCTTCTCAATTTGCAGTTCTTTGCCAGTGAAGTCATCCTGTTTTATTACTTTACTTATTGTCTGTATATATGAATTTATGTCCACATACATATCTCAGAGTCTTGGCCATTCTCACAAGCTTTAGTCCTATATATCTAATAGGCACATTTTAAAAATAGCACATCATCATCTTCTGATAAATATTTTCCTGTCCCAATTGCTTTGCTTTTGACAGTAGTACACTGACTCAAAATCTTAGAACCTCTACTCCTTCCAAGTTCCTTTGATTCCTTTGTTAAAATTTCTGGTCTTTGTTCTTGCTTTCCATCTCAACCACTTTAATTCATTCCTTTATTGCCTTAAACCACTTAAATTTATTCCCTGGTTCCATTCTTCCCTGTCCCATTAATTTTGTCCACTGCTTTTAGGTTAATGTGGTTAGATATGGAAAACGTAAAATATGACTGAAATTTTTGAGATTAGTTAACTAGAAAAATAGTAATGTCATATACAGAAATAAGAAAGGCATGAACAGGTAGGTCTTGAAAGAATTTAAAGATTATCTTGTCTCATACCCAGCCAAGGGACACGTGACAAACCCACTAAGCTTGGTCCAATCTAGAATTGTAGGATGGTGATAGGTCATCCTAGTGAAGTTGTTGGGTGTGCTATTGGAAGTGAACTGGAACTTGGGAGAAAAAGTCATGATTTGGGAAGTAATACCCTGTGGACATTTTTATGGAAAGTTGATAAAGTCTCTTATAAAGATATAGCCTAACTTATTTGCTGATTTTGATGTGAAAACTCAGATAATATATTTGATACAAATAACATTGAATTGCTTAGTAAACTTGGAATTTGTGGGCAGAACTAGAATTCTTCTTATAAGCTAACCCATATTTTGTGCATTTCCTGAATGGAGTGATGCTGCATTAGAATGTATTTTACCTAAAGTATATGATTAACCGCTGTGCTGTACATCTGAAACTGTTTAGCTTTATGGAACGTAAACTGTAATTGAAAAATAAGATTAAAAAAAAAGAAAGCAATCTACCTTAACATACTTACTCGTAGTACTGAGCCAGGCATTAGGATGGATCTACATACCATTTGCCATTTCCAAAATGTTAAGCAAGATGCAAATGATTAATTAACCATAATAAGGAAGAGTCAGGAAGGATTTGAGATGTTTTCTAATACTACAGTGACACCTCTATCTGGAGATGATGTTTTGTCTTTTGCTGACGTTTCAGCAGAATTAATGTAGGTCATTTCTTAGCTGTGGAATATTTACTTGAAATTATTTCAGGGATTTGAAAGTAGCTTGTAAAGTGACCAGGACTTCAGTAGTATAATCTGCCTTTCTGTTTTGTTTTTAGAGTGTTCAACCAGATTCTTCTTCCCCCAGACATGTAAGTCACTCTGATATGCTTGTAACTCTTTAATATTCATTAAAACCTTTTTTAGGTCATATGTCAGATTGAGTTAAGACTTATGTTATTATATTCACATGTAAGTTTTGACACACTACTAGAAATATAGGTGATTTATTAACATGAAATAAAATGGCATTGTAATTGTGGACTCTAAATCATGGTTGAAAATGAGCATAATATATTTTTTTGACAACCTATTTCAAGTGGAGGTTTTTAATTAGGTAGACGTGGTTCATGTAAACTCACGGTTATTTGATAACTTGCATTTGATAAATTTTGAACAATAAATCATGAATAAGTATTGAAAAATAGAATGTCGAGGTAGGAGAAACTTTACATTATTTTGCTTAAGTAATCATTAGGAGCAAGAATAAAAAAGTAATAAATTAATTTGATATTTAGACCTGTTGACACTAAGATGATTAAAAATCTTGTTCTTCACTTTGGGACTTTAGACAAAAGTATTAGCTGCCTATGACTATTTATTGTAAAGCATGATTCAGTTTTAAACCTCGCTCTAGAATATTTATTTAATAAAAAGACCAAAGGACATTCTCTTTAAAGTAGTTCCAAACCAGACTCCAAACACAGTTCGTAGTGATGCCTGCTTTCTTCCCTCTCCTTCCCTCCCCTTTTCTCCCCTCCCCTCTTTTTTTCTTTCTTTTCTCTCTCTTTCTCTTGCAAGATTTTATTCATTACTTTTTAGAGAAAGGGGAAGGGAAGGAGAAAGAGTGGGAGAGAATCATCAATGTGTGGTCACCTCCCACGCACCCCGCACTGGGGACCTGGCCCGCAACCCAGGCCTGTGGGAATCAAAGCGTTGACCCCTTGGTTTGCAGGCCAACACCCGGTCCACTGAGCCACACCAGCCAGGGCTTCTTTTTTGAATACAGTTACTATTTTCACCCATGCACTGGGGCACTTAATAATGAGAGTAGATGGGCAAAACAAAACAAGGAGGCACATGATTTTCTTTCAACTGCTTTTTTATTATTTTGTAAAAATGCTTTTGAAGTGTAATGATATGTGGAATTATTGGCTGTAACTTGTTATTTTGACATAATTTCAGGCTTAGGGAAAATTTGCAAGGATTGTACAAAGAATTCCTGCTGCCATTCACCCAGATCCCTGCGTAAACATTTCACCGTATTTGCTTACTCCTTTTCTAGTTCTCCTCTCTCCCCCTCTCCCCACACATGCACGCACGCACGCACGCACTCACACTCACATACACATGCACTCTTTCTAAACTATTTGAGAGTGAATTGTTGACATGATGCCCCTATGCTTCTAAATACTTCTGTGTGTGGTTCCTAGCAACAGGAACATTTATTTACATTAATTTGATATAATTATCAGAATCAGAACATTAATATTGATGATTCTATTTTCTAAGCTACAATTCTTACTCGGGTGTTTCCTATTTTCTCAATTGGCAATAAAACACCGCTGAGTATGCATTTGGTTTATTTAACCTGCTTTAATCTGGAGCAGTTCCTTCATCTTACATGATATTGGCATTTTTGTCGGGTACAGGCCAGTTATTTTGTAGACCATCCTTCAGTTTGAGTTTGTCTATTTCTTTCTGACTAGATACAGGCTAAGCTTTTTTGGTAAGAACACTACGAAAGTGGTCTGTTCTCAGGGCATCACTTCAGGAAGAACGTGATGTTTATTTATTCTTTTGTTCATAATGTAAACTTTCATCTTTTGCCTAAGGGTAGCGTTTGCAGGATATTTTACCGCTGCAGTATTAACATTTTGGGCTGGATAATCTTTGTTGCAGATTAGGGTGCTGTCTTGTGCATTATACAATATTTAGTTTTATCTCTCACCTCTACACACTAGATATCAGTGCCTCCACCCCAGCTGTGGCAGCCAGCATGTCTCCAGACATGGCCAGATGGCCCTTGGGTGTCAGAGTCCCCTCCCACTCCCTTGAGAACCACTACTCTACTGTAATGTTATTGTTTTTCTCTTGTAGTTAAATATCTTATAGGGAGATACTTTGAGATAATATATATGTTCACTTGCCCCTTAGACTTCCACCCACTTATTTTTCAATATCTATTGATGTTTCTTGCCTGAACCATCATTTGCTAGTTGCAAATAGTGATTTTCTAATTCCATCGTTCCCTCTACATTCATTTGTTGACTTTTTACTATAAGGAATAACATCTCCTTCTGTCTCTATTTTTTGTATTGGTATAGATTCATGAGTTCTTATTTTATCTAATCAACTATATATGATGTTACTAACATTATTTTTTTTTGATGTTTCTGATTTGACCATTGGAAGTTCATCAAGCTGCCTTGTGTGTCCTTTCAACATATCCTTCTCATTCTTTAAGTTCTTCCTTTTGTAGGGGGTGGGGCACAACAATGTACTCCAAGTTCATCTTATACTTTTCCTTACACTAGCCTGAAACCAGCTTTTCCTCTATGGAGCCCTGATTTTTTTTTTAAGTGAATAATGGTATTTATAAAGTAAGACCTGGATGGTAGTAATCTGTATTCCTAGAATGTCATTGCTTCTGGGTTTTTTCATTGCATAAAGCTAGGAAATATATGTAGGTATATACATATGTACATACATATACATACTTATATAAATAGATACAAGAATAAGTGTGTGTGTATACAGTTAACCCTTGAACAACATGGCTTTGAACTACATCAGTCTACATATGCACAGATATTTTTTCAATGTATTTTTTCTTTCTAATGATTTTCTTAATAACATTTTCTTTTCTCTAGTTTATTATTTCATTGTAAGAATACAGTGTATAATACATAGAGGGCACAAAGTATGTGTCAGTCAGCTATTTATGTTATTGGTAAGGCTTCCGGTTAACAGTGGGCTATTAGTAGTTAAGTTTTTGGGGAGTAAGAAGTTATATGCAGATTTTCGACTTTGGGGGGTGTGTGTGTGTCAGTGCCCCTAACCCAGAATTGTTCAGGGATCAACTTCTCTCTCTCTCTCTCTCTCTCTCTCTCTCTCTCTCTCTCTCTCACACACACACACACACACACACACACACCACCCCATCCCCCCCACACCACACACCCCCCCATTCTTACTCTGTTTATATAGATACTAATAATAGTGAGCTCATACTGATACCTGTAATTCATTCCAGTATCACGGGGTTCGTTCAGTTCTTCTTCCTTTCCATATTTGTAATTCTCTTCTGTGATAGAAACCAGGCTTCCACATGGAAACATTTTGAATCCTTAGGACACAAACCATCAAAGATCTCAGTATCTAGTTGTAACTCTTAAAATTAACCAAACTGACTTTTTACATATCATTTTCAGGGTCATAATCGTATCATTGCCTATAGTAGACCAGTTTATTTCTGTTTATGTTGTGGTCTCATTTGGCTCTTGGATTATGGAAGCCGAAACCTCACTACAACCAAGTTCAAATTATATGGAATCACTTTCACCAATCCACTGGTGCTTGTATCAGCCAGGGATTTAGTTATAGGTGAGTCATCTTTAAAGTATTTCAGATCTTAACATTAATTTATTTGTATACGATATAGTGATAAATAGATCAAATATATAGATATAAGTAGTTTTAATAGGTTTATTTTGTTATTCATTGTAGTCCTCTCTGTGAGGAACAGAACTATAAGACTATTATGAATGAAGAAAAGATAATTAGTAAATATGGTAATTCTTCTGTTCTTGAGGAAGATGATGAAAGGTTTCCTTCAGTTTCTGTAGCAGTTTTCTGTGATGTGAAAATGGTTGGAACAATTTTAAAAGCTGTTGTAGTTGAAAAGATTATTTAATACCCAAGCAGTTATGTAGAGAGAAATAATATAAAATGGTATCTTTAAAAAATTGCTTTGTAGTTATGTTACTTTTGTTTTTTTGATCATTTTATGATCTTAAATGAACAAAATGATGGATGAGGTATATTATTTTTAATTTACTTTTCTTTCCTTTTATAGTGTTTACACTCTGTTTTCCAATAGTGTTTTTCGTTGGTCTCCTGCCTCAGGTGAATACATTTGTAATGTACCTTTGTGAACAATTGGATATTCATATCTTTGGTGGTAATGGTGAGTAATTCCTCATAAAAACTACAGTTGACAGTATTGCTTTCACAGATCATTAAGTAATACACTGAAAAATTAAGTTTTTAATTTTTAAATTTTCATTTTAGAATTGAAATTAGAAAGAAAAGTACACTTATTTAGTAATTGATGACTGAGCAGGAATTAATTTATAAATATGAAAAAGCAATAAAGTCTGCTACTTTAGTGAAAGGTACAGGAATAATGGAGTTGATTTATAAGAAGTGATAAGACATTGTTATCTAAAACTTCAAGTTATAGTGAGTTTACATGGAACATGTATAGATTTCTGAAATACTTAGAAAAGATCATTTATTTTGCATTTAATGTGCCTATGTATTTGGTTTTAGTGCTTTGTTTTATCATTAAAAGGGGAACACCAAAACCAGACTGCTTTTAGTAAAAGCATTTTCCTAAATAAGGTTTTTAGAAGTACCTCTGTTTTTAGAATAGAATGTTTGGTTATGAATTGATATACTTAGAAATTATTTCCCTATCACATGTTTATTTCATTTTCAAAATAAGTGAGAACAGTATCACACTGGAGTGAAGACGGCTTGGGTAATTCGACAGTAACCCTATGGGCAACCACCGTAGTTAAAATACACTCTTACTTGATTTAACGATTTAAAATTTTGCTGAAAGATGTATATACAACTAGAGAAATAATACAAAAGTGAAAGAAATTACTGTAACTTTATCATCCATTTCTCTTTATACTTCACATTTGCAGTCCTCATTTATATTCCAAATATATGCATTGAAATGATCTCTGCTTATGTGACTTAAATTTTGAATAGAAACTAAGCCTTTTCTATGTTGCTGTGTATCTAGAGCAGTTTTGATGTTTTGAAAAATTTTTGAAAAGGGCACGAATTAAGACTGGGCTGGTCTTCAGCATAGCTTAATGACTAGAAGACAGTTTCATTATTTAGGGACCAATACAAGTGCTATATTACTTTAAATACTATGGAGAGGATTTAGTGTAGGTAATTTAGAGCAGTGGGCTTTGTCATACTATAATTTATAGACTTGTGCAAGGTGCTGTTTTTTTAATATTTCCTAAGGAAAAATTTTTCCCGTAGACATATTTTTTGTTAACCATATAACATTACCATTAAAGGAAATCTGTAATCTATATTTTAAAAATAAAGGCACGCTATCTTAGCCATCCCCTATCCCTTAACACTGCTAATTCCATTGGTTCTATTTTTTGTCATAAGCCATGAGTTTTTTCGCTATGTATAAATGTTCATTACTTCCAAAGTGAATATATTTTACCTTGTATCAGAAATTGTGAATAGTAAATCTTTGTAATTTCTGAATCTTTTGAAAATACAGAATGACATAACTGAATTTTAAAAAATCAAATGAAAAGACTTAATTATAGTCAATATACAATTTTAAATACTTTTCCGTGCCCTTTTAAGATAACAGGTTTTTGGGAGTTTTTTGCATAAATGTTTTTGAAGCATTGTTTTCCTTTTCTGTCTAGCCACAACAAGCCTGTTTGCAGCACTGTACAGTTTTATCTGCAGCATTGTGGCAGTTGCCTTACTGTATGGATTGTGTTATGGCGCTTTGAAGGTAAGCAGTGTGTTGTAGTCGGTTTTGTCTTAACGCCTATTTTTCTATATGAAGAGTGTTTTAAATCGATTAATAATGATCTTTTTATCCTGGTGCCACTTTAGCATGAATTTTCAGTCTTCCTACATTGAACATTATTCTCATGCTCATTTACTTTGAATTTGCAAGCAATTTCATAGTTAGCCATTATTAAAAGAAAATCCGTTTCTCTGCGATTATCAGTGGTTAATATTAGAAACAGATTATTAAAACTTAGAATAGTCTGGGATAGAGGTGGGCATGGTATTAATATAAAATTAATTTTAAATTTCTAGTTAAGAATATATGTAACTACTGTTCATATCAAGACTTTGTAAAACTTATGAGGACAAGTTCAAAGACTGCAATTTAAGATACATTCTAGTAAAAATGAATGCATTGAAATTTAATGGTATTGGTTTAGAAAGATTTGGATGAGCTTTATTAGCTCCTTTTTTAAAAGATCATCACCAAATTATAAATACAAAAATTTTAAATTTCTCATAAACAATCCTCAATCTCTATTACTAATTCTTTTTTATGATTAGTACAATGCAATCAGGGAATAATAGCATTGAAAGGACTATGAAAAGAGACTCAAACATTTTCGATAGAGGGTGATGAAGGCTGTGAAAACAGGGTCTTATGAGTATACTAATTATCACCTTCTTCAGCATAAGGGATTAATGGTAAATTGTTAAGGGTGGCTTTTTAATCAAAATTTGAAGGACAGATGGGAATTAGTTAATTGAAACAAGGGAGGAAGTGCCATGGAGTTATAAAGAAAGTGTGTGCGTATAGGAAACAGCAAGTCATTTGGGATTGCTGAGGTCTGGTGCATGGGGAAAGCTGGCCTTTAGTCTGGCTGGGAAGGTAAGCCACAGCTGGCCTGTGGAATCCCTTTCATCCTGAACGTGTTGGGGCAGGGACGGGGGAACATCAAAATACGGGAAGTATTGCAAGGAAATGATCAACATTGCATTACAGAAATATCACTTGGTCCACAGTGTGAAGGAGATGGAAATATAAGCAGGAAGGATCAGAAGCAGAGGGACTCTTGTTCTGCAGTCTTGAAATTATGAGGGGCTTAATTAAAATTGGATCCAGTGAATGTATTTGGGGACTCTGGATAAAGAAAGAAGAGCCAGAATAAGCTCCAAATGATTTTGGGTAGGGTCTGGCTTGCACAACCAACTAGATAGGGGTATTAATGCACAGAATTGGAAACCATAGCATTTAGTGAGGACGGTGGTGGCCTAAATATGTACATGTTTATTTGTTGACATTTATGGGGTATCCAGAGATACATAGTGGAAAGTTATATGTAGAAAGTTTTGAGGTAGTGATTAATAGATTTAGAATTCATCAACAAAATTAAATCGAGAGTAAGAAAGACACTGCTAATGTGGATTGGTAAGAGAAAATAGGTGAGGGTAGAACCCTGGGAAATGCCAATATTTAAGTGTTGGGGGGAACAGAAAGGAGACTTCAGAGGCAGTAGAGTCTGAAAACAGTTTTTATTGAACTTGCCAGTAAATAGGATACTGGTGACTGTAACAAAAGCAGCAGCTCTGGTGTTTGGGCTGAAGAAGCCAGATTAAATTGAGGTTTGGATGGATATTAAGGAAATGTATTCTACTCTTTCTAGACTATAGTTGGAAACTGGTGCATATGCTGGGGATTGTTTTCTGGTTTTTGATTTTTTTAAAAGGTCTGAAACTTGATTGCATTTAAAGGGGAAGGGAGAAAAGTCTAGTAGAGAGGGAGCTATTTGATGGAGCTAAGCCCGGGAAGGAACCGGAGGCAGTGCGATCCAAATCCACGCTTCTCCCACCTGCACCACCTGTAAAACCTCATGTAAGATTTTAGATCTGTGTTTTGAGTCATGTTTTGTTAAGTGAATCATTATTTCGAAGCTGCAGTTACAGAAGTGAACAGTGTGGTTAGTGTTTTAATGGCTAGCTTACAAAGGCCTGTTTAATTGTGTAGCAGAAGAGCAGCAATTATAAAATTGCCAACTAAGAGCCCTGTGTCCTAAGGTAGGTAGGAGAATAAATTTTTTCTCTTCTTTCTTAGTCATGGTGTTCTCATTAGACTATTTTAGTTTTAGATGTCACCCGTTATAACGTAACAAATTTTCAGGTTTAGTTATGTGCATGAGCAAAGATGATGTGCGGGGATTTCATTATAGCAGTGTTTATAACAGCAAAAAGCTGGAAATAACTAATACTTCTCATTTATGAATGGTCATTTTTTTATCTAGCCATACAGTGGAATATTATACAACTGATAAAGAATAAAACTGATTTTTGTGTGTTAATACGTAATGATTTCTAAGAGATATTGTTTGTTTTCAAGCTTTGTTGAGATATAATTGATAAAATTATAAGATATTTAAAGTGTACAGTATGATGATTCAGTATATGCATACATTGTGAAAGGACTTTCCCCATTAACACATCAATCACCTCATATATTTACCTTTTTGTGTGTGTGAGAACATTTAATTTCTACACTCTTAGTAAATTTCTGTTTTGTAAAACAGTATTAACTATGGTCACCATGTCATATATTTGATCCTCTGTTCTTATTCATCTTATAACTGAAAATTTGTACCCTTTTACCAACCTTTCCTTATTTCCCCCACATCCTAGCCTCTGGCAACCACTTTTCTACTGTTCCTGCGAATTAAATTTTTTTAAGATTCCACATATAATTAATACCATTCAGTAGTGTTTGTCGTTCTCTCTCTGGCTTATTTCTCTTAGCATTATGCCCTCCAGTTTCATCCATGTTGTTGCAAATGAAAGGATTTCCTTATTTTTTTAAGGTTGAATAATATTCCACTACACACTCACACACCCCACCCCTACACACCACACCACACCACACCACACCACATCACATTTTCTTTTATTTTTTTTGAAAGATAGGCAGTATGCCAAAAAAGGATGTTTCTTTTGTGCTTTTTTTCTTTTTTAAACACACATGATTGCTTGTTTATCCATAGAATAATGATGGAAGAATACACAAGACATTCTGACAGTATTAACTTCTGGACAGTGGAAATCATTTGGACATATCATTGCATACATTTAGAAATAGTTTAATTTTTATTTTGATCTATTCACTAAAATAGACTTTTACATCCATTATTTCATGATACCTGCTTTCCATGTGTTTACTCTTGTTTTTCCGTGAACTTTTTTGTTCTTTGAAATCTAAACATTTTTCTTTAAGACTACTTTGTAAATGTACTTTGCAGATGTTTTCATATCTTTAAAAGATTTCTAGAGTTGGGCCATTAGAGCAGAAACTTCCATGGTGTAGTGGGTAGAACAAACCCATCTTTTCATCTTTTGAATGAGGTCACCTTCCCTAAGCATTTTTTTTTTCATAGTTTCTGTCATTTCTCCTACTTCTGAATCAAAGAGTTCAAGAGAAACTCAGAGGTGGCTAAGTTTGTTTTGCTTTTTATTTTTATAGGTAGTGACTCAATAAAGGTGGCAGTTACTATCTTTTTATGTAATCATGAATTACTTTGAATCTGTGATGATTCTAAATCCTTAATCGTAATAAAATAAGTCATTTTGAGATCAATTAAGGACACTTGTTTTTATCTGAGAGCAGTAAAAAGTAGTGTCAAGTATTTGTCAAATAAAGGCAGGCATCTTTTGGGTTTTTTCCAAATACTTGTTCTAATTTAGGCAAAATTTACATACCATGAAATGCACATATCTTAAGTACACAATTTGGTAAGTGCTGTCAAATGTGTACACTTACATAGTAGACACCCCTATCAAGACATAAAATACTTCCATCACCACCAGAAAGTACCGTGCCCTAACCACTTTTTTACTGTAGATTTGGTTTGTGGTTCTTGCTTGTCACATAAATGGAATTGTGCCATATTTACTCTTTTGTGTCTGACTTATTTTGTTGAATATAATATTTTTGAGATTCATCTCCATTGTTTGTATCTGTAGTCTGCTCCTTTTTATTGCAGAGAAGTATCCCATTTAGTTTTAAATCCTCCTTACTCCCACTGCATGAATATGTCACAGTTTATCTGCCGTCAACCGAAGTTGAACATGCATATATTTTAAAGAGTCAAATATTTCAAGACACACCAGGAACAGCAATCCCCTGCCCCTTTATCTCTTCCTTATAGTCACTGCTTTCCATTTGAGCTGCTCTTTTTGGTATTTACCTTCATGTCTCTAAGAAACTAACATATTTCTTCACCTTGTATAGTCTTAAGCTTTAGGCATCATCCATTGACTGTGCTTTTCGGAAGCTGCTGGCTTGTTTTCGTCCCCCGCCTCACTCCGGGTCTCTGCCCTTGGCAGTCCTCTTGTCTCCCTCGTGCCCTGATGCATTTACCTTGTCACAGCTGTGCAAGTGGTGTTCCTGCATACATTTTTTCTTTTCTACTTGTTTTCTTACGTATTTATCTTTTTTTCTCAAACTCTTCACCGATTAACTGTCTTCTCAGTAAACACCAGGAAGTTCGGTCCCTGGCTCCACCACTTAACTGAACACATTACTTACACCCTCTGTGCCTTGCTTTTCCTCATGTATGAATTGCGGAATAATAGTACATATCTCCAAAGGATCGTTTTAATAATTATTTAGGAAATACAAAGATCTAAGATTGGGGCTTGATATATAGTGTTCAATATAAGATTTTGATATAGCCATTTTAAAACAAAAGGTGTCTGTTGCAATGTGAAACAATTTCTAAGACTGTTATTAAATGGGGGAATAAAAGCAAGTTGTATAATAAACTATCATTTGGCTCCTTACTCCTACCATTTTTCCTTCCCAAATCCCCAGAGAAAGATGAAGTATTTAAATTAGTATTATCTACTCTTTGCCAGGTACTGTGCTAGTAGAATCCAGAGATTGCAGTGAGCAGAGCAGACGTGCCACTTTCACGTGTGTGATAGGCCTTAGAAGCTAGCTTTTGGTTAGTAGTACAGTTTATTCATTCAGGAAACCCTGAATGCCTGCTCAGTACTCTGGAAGATAGAATGGCATATTATATGAGCAACGGCATCAAGAAAGCAGCATATCAAATGTTAACATTTTCTTTGGCCTAATGTGATTTCATGTATTGTTTTTTCCTCCTCTGTTATTATTATAATCAAAAGCTTACTACACCAAGTTATTTTATTCTTCAAAATGGAGAACATAGTTTACTGTAAGCTTAATATCACTTTAAACCTGAAAGGGATTGACAGCAGCATGCGTCAGGAGCAAAGGTATTATTCCTAGTGTGCAAATAGAGCTTTTGTATCAAAAGAAATCTGAAGATAATCTAGCAGCTAGATTCCAGCTCATCAGAAAGTTATAAATCTAAATTTATCTGGAATAAAAGGCAATTAATAATATGATTTAAAAGGTTTTTGTTGAATTTAGTTACTTTTCTCCGAAGTACTGACCTAAACGATTATATGACAGATCATAAATTAGAAACATATTATCTATCACATTTTTCCCCCAACAGGATTCTTGGGATGGCCAGCATATTCCAGTACTTTTCTCCGTTTTTTGTGGTTTGTTAGTGGCAGTATCCTATCATCTCAGCCGACAAAGCAGTGATCCATCTGTACTTTTGTAAGTGAAATTAGTTGTTACTGAATTAAAAAAATTAAAATAAGTTGGCATTTCTGATTATTTATGGCATCTTAAACTTTTTTAAAATATATCATTTGCTAATAACTAAGTATACTTGGATCACTTGGTTTTTTATCATGACCTGTATTTACCACTGGAAGTGTTGGTTTTCATGTTATATGTATATTTTTATATTAATTATTTTCTCTCTTTTTTAAAAATATAAAGCTCTTTGATGCAATCTAAGATTTTTCCAAAAACAGAAGAGAAAAATCCAGAAGATCCTTTGTCTGAAGTAAAAGATCCACTGCCTGAAAAACTTAGGAATTCTGTTGTAAGTTTAAGCTTTTCAAAATCACTTAAAAGACTTAAATTTTATACAGTTCATCATTTTATATAATGAATAGTTTTTAAAGGCCTTTAATAATTGGGGGAAATGCATAGCTATATATCATAACTTTATATAGTTACATATTAGTTATACATTGTTGATTGCCTTTATTTAAAATTTTAACATGAAAGAAATGCTCATTCCTCAAATTGATTTCTACGTAGAACAGCATACTAAACATTTATTTTTAGATCAGGTGATATTAAGTCATTTCATTGTTTACAGACATCTTAATTCTATTTCACTTAAACTGGGATTTGAAAGAAGAATATTAACATAAATTAGAGTTTGTTGTTATTGATCTTATTGATTAAAAACTATGTCCTTGTAAGTCATCCGTTAGTCTGTTAGTGTGTTTTATTTCTCAAGGAGAGTCTGAAAAGTATGTCTTGTGTGTGTTGATTTTCCTGGTTGAAGGAGAGAACAAAAACCTGGACTAATTTAATATACTTAAGTAAATACAGTAATTTTAAAAATTTTCTAATTTAGTGAATTTTAATGTTGCCTGCATTCCTTTAGTGATGGTTTGAAAAATGAATTCTATAAATTCATATCTGCCTTATGGAGTAAAACATAAAGTTCTTTTTGTACGTTGTTATTTTAGATTTTTTTCATTTGTGAAAGACAGACCTTCTTATAGAGGTCTAGAAGTAGACACAGTATTTACCCTCCGTGAACTGGAGCTATTCACGTATTTTTTTTTTTAAAGATTTTATTTATTTATTTTTAGACAGAGGGGAAGGGAGGGAGAAAGAGGGAAACATGGATCGGTTGCCTCTCACGTGCCCCCAGACTGGGGGTGGAGCCCGCAACCCAGGCCTGTGCCCTCACTGGGGACTGCACTGCGACCTTTTGCTTTGCAGGGCGATGCACAGCCAACTGAGCCACACTGGTCAGGGCTGGTCATATATTCTTTAGAAAATACAAAACTGCCTCAGGATATATATATTTTTTACTTTAGTTTCTATGTTAGCAAAGGATATTTAATGTTACATGTAGTGTAGACTACTTCTGAATCCTGCTTCAAAGTATAAGTCTACGAGTCAGTCAATAACCAGAGATATGTAGAGGTTCCTGGGTTTTACTACAACCACTAAAAGAACCAAAAATCCAGTCAGTAACATAGGATGTATGCATTCAGTTTCAATATTTTAAAAGATTAATGAAAATATAACTATTATGCAAAAGGATATGCCCTATAAGTGATACAGTAACTTAAGTACCTCATTTCCTTTTCCCATAAAACTTAGAGACCATTAGAGGAAAAAAATACACAGCTTCATTATAAAAGACATTGTTATGATATGTTACATAGTGTGTGGAACTAGCTGAGTAAGCTTAATTTCCTTGGTATTGCAGTGTCAAACGAAAATAATGAGGAAATTAAGGAAGAAAATAAGACTTGTAGCTATGAAATTTCTAGAAGTTCTAAAAAAAAAATAGGATCAGTGAAAAAACTGTTTCTTAAGCAATTTGCTAGTTGGAAATGAAGGAAATATCTTTTCAAATTTTTATGTAATTATTTGATAATTCTGTTTTGTTTCAGAGTGAACGTTTACAGTCTGACCTAGTAGTATGCATTGTGATTGGAGTGCTATATTTTGCTATTCATGTAAGCACAGTGTTCACAGTATTGCAGGTAAGGAATTGTTTGGGTCTTTTATTTGGGAGAAAATAACCTGTTGGACTCATTTCTGATTTGATTGTAATGTTTATTCATTCTGCTGAAACATATGAATTCCCCCAACTCTCCTTCCAATACACCTAGAAGTCTGGAGCCTCCTCCTCTGACTTGGGCCCGGGTGTGGGCGAGGCCTTCGGGTCTCATCCCTCCAGCACAGTCCTGCTCACCTACGGGCCATACAGTCCCGCCCCCAGTGCTCCTCCTCCTTTGGTGCTGATCTCTGTTTCCCCACTGTCACTTGGGTTGTGTAGCTTCACATAGTTTCCTTCATGTTTTTGTGCTTGGGTTACGTTGACTCTCTGGTCTAGTTGTTATCAAATTTGAAAAACTTTGGCCTCACGTGTTTTTTCTGTCCTTCTCTTTCTGCTTTGCTCCCTAATCCTCTCTCAGCTACACCTCATGGACTTCACTTTTGTACATCTTAGATGTCTTGACGTTGTCCCATAGTTCACTGATGCTCTGTTCATTTTTATTCTTTTTTTGTACATGTATTTAATTTTGAATATTTTCTATGACTATATTGTCAACTTCACTGATCTTTCTGTATTGTATAATCTGCCATTAATCCCATCCAGCATATTTTCATCTCAGAATTTATAATTTTCATCTTAAATTTGTCTTCTTTATTTTATTTATCTTTTATTTTTCCATGCCTCTGCTTAACTTTTTGAACATTCCATTCTTATTCTCTCTCGTAATTCTAACTTCTGTCACTTGCAGGTTGGTTTTGATTAATTGATGTTTTTCTCCCTCATGGGCCATCATTTTCTGATTGTTTACATGTTTGGTAATTTTTATTGGATGCCGAGCTTTATAAATTTTACCTTGTTGTGTATTAGATATTTTTATATTCCTAGAATTCGTTTCGAATTTTGTTTTTCGGTAGTTACTTGTTAACAGACTTGTTTCAGCCCCTGCTTTTCCGATTTAAGTGAAACCAGGGCTGTTTTTAGTGGAGGGCTAATACTCCCCCTGTAGGTTATACCCTTTTGAAGACTCTGGCCAGCGCCCTGTGAGTCCTGAGCTGTTCCAGCGTGGCTCTAGGAATGGGCACTGTTTTGAGCCCTGTGTGTGCTGGATACTGTTCTCTCCCATCCTTTATGATTCTTTCTCTGGTCTCATCGAGTTTCTTCACACACTTGTGCTTATTTGCCTGAATACGCAAGGGAGCCCCTCTGCAGATCTTCACATTTTTCTCCTTTGTACGTATTGCTGTATTGCCGTAGCCTGTCCAGGCGCTCAGTGCCTTCCTGTCACCTCCAGGCTCCAGGCTTTGTGTGGTTCCCCTCCCTGCTCCGCAGCCTGGAAACCCCCTCAGGGCAGCAAACCGGGGCAGTGCTGCCTCTGACCTCACTGGTTTCCTTTCTCTCGGGGTTCTCTGTTTATTACTTTATGTCTGGAGTATTGCAAGCCATTCAGTTCACATATTTTAATCTGTTTTGGTTGGTCCATGTGGGAGAGTGAATCCCTATTATTCCATTTGGCCAGAAGCAAAAGTTGTATTGCTTAATTTTATTTAACATTTTTGCCCGGTTTTTTTCCTCTTCTAACTTAACTATTAATTCTTGAGCACTTGCAAACTGAGTCAGGCCTAGTGGTCTTCAGGGCTCAGGTGGAGGCCTCTTCCTGTCCAAGCGGTTCCAGAATTTCTATATATGTGATGTTTAATTTGAATATTTGAAGCAATGGTACTTGATTTCCTCGTTTGTTAATTTAGATAGACATCAGAACTCTATTCTAATGAGATACCATGTGAAGGCACAAAAAGAGAATTCTTTTTTTTCCATCCTAGTCTGCTCTTCACTCAGACTTACAATTTTATTTAGCACATGTCCTTTATCTGTACTAGTTAAGACAATTTAATACATTATTCTGCAAGTCACATAGAACATTCTTAGAATAGGAAGCAATACACTTCGGGCCTCTCTCTCATTGTACGTTAATGTGAGACACCAAAGAAAGTAGTAAACACATTTAAAAATTTTTGTAATACATGAACAATCACTAACTTTGATAACTGATAATCAGAAGAAACTACATATAGTTTCTACTATAGAAACTGTAGACAAATGTTTAATTCTTAGATTCTAAAATTGACTTTGCTGTTCTCCAGTGTCAAATGGAAAGTTAAACTGACAAATTAGAAGTTCTCTCATGGGTCTCAAAAACACTTAATTTTCTCAACCGTATTCCTTTTTCAGCCTGCTCTCAAGTATGTGTTGTATGCACTGGTTGGCTTCATAGGTTTTGTCACCCACTATGTGCTCCCTCAAGTTAGGAAGCAGCTACCATGGCACTGTTTCTCCCACCCCCTGCTGAAGACAGTGGAGTATAATCAGTATGAAGTTCGAAGTAAGTGTTTCATTAATGCCCTTCTGTTGAATACTGTGGTCAGATGTCAGATATCAGTTAAATAAGTAAGACTTTGGCTATGTTTCTTCTGCTTAGGTTTGAAGCTGTAATGAGTCAAACTTTTTGCAGGGTGCTTTAATTTTAGTTCAAGTATCAGTGCTGCTGTGCAACTTTCCACAGAATGAAACTTCCTCCTCCTCAAAATTGTTCTTCACAGACCTCGTTGATGCATCCTTCCATGTGTGTCTGTGACTTCTCTTTCCAGCCACTACTTTTGGATTTAATGTTCCTTGCCATATGCAGGAAACACAGTCCTCTCTAGGGCTTCTATTGAAAATATTTTAACTCAAAGCTTTAGGGAGAATAGAAAGGTCTTTGTTCCTATTTCCACCAGAGACACTGTGTCCTACCATAGAGGGGTATAAAAGAGTTGAAGAGGTGAGAAGAAGTTAAAACATTTGTAATTGCTGCTATTAGTTCAGATTTGGGATAAAGTATAAAATGACTCAAAAAAAGATCTAAGTCCAGTCTGCTTGGCAAGCTTCCTGCTTGCCCCTCTATGCCCCGACTCTTCTGTCCTGTTAAGTAGTCAGTCTTGTTGGCCCCATGACCTGTAATATTCCTTGTGTTAGAGAAATAATAAAAGTTCATATATATGTCATCATTTAGTACACACTAGTGACTAAACAAGTCAATCTTTTTTCTCAACCTTTTTTTCAGTTAGTAAATTACTATAGAGAGGAAATCCCTCAATTGTTTGAAGGTATAGTATCTTCTTTAGAGAACTCTAAAGTTTTGGGAAGTTTTCTATACCAATCTTGACTTTGCATTCCCAAAGCAAATTCCCTAGGATGCACTGTAATCTTGGTTCCCAGATTGATCCTGGAGAGAGAATTGAATGAATCACTAATGTGTAGGTTGCAGTATTAGCATGGTGCAGACCCTTTATAAAATATGTGTTTTTTAAATAAGGGAAAATAACATAAAGCTGTATAAGAATCTGTACTGGTTGATTCTTACCATGAAGAAAATATCTCAGAATGATGTTTTTTAATGATAAACTATCAGTATTGCTTTCATATGTAAATGATAACAAGTGTATATGGTTTGTTTTAAATAGCAATTTTCATTAAAGTAAATCATTGATCATATTGTTTCTTTATTTTTGATCTTAAATTTTACAAATTTTGAATCAATATAACATTTTTGACTTATTGAAAGTAGTAGATATTAGCAATGTTGATTTCCCCCCTCTTTCTACTGATTTTAGCAGCTGAAAGAGAATTCATTAGAGAATTTCCTAAAGTCTGGTGACATTGTATCATATAGCCAAAAAACCTTATTTTAAATCGTTCAGATTATCCTAGATACTTTCCCCAATGAAATTTAAATATTAAAGTATTGGAAAAAATATTGGGAGTGAAAATGACTCTTATGAAGTGTGTGAATCAAAAACATCTCTCTCTTCTTAGATGTATGTCTTATAAGGTGTGTATGTATGTGTGTGTTTTGGGATTTTAAATACAAAGGAGCAGTCTAATAAAGTAAACTTTTGTCCAAAAGTTACTGGCATGAGTGAGAAAAAGTTATGTGTAAAAACTGAGGTTTTAAAAATGCCATATAATCTCACCTGTAAGTGGAATCTGTTCAACAAAATAAACAAACAAACAAAATAAACCACAGGCATGGAAACATGGAGCAGACTGAAAGGGACCAGAGGGGATGAGGAAGGAGGACAATGGTGGAAAGAAGGGGAAGGGACTAGACAAAGAACATGTCTGAATGACCCGTGGACATGGACAACAGAGTGGGAATTGACTGTGGGAGTGGTGGATGGGGGTGGGATGGGTGGAGGGGGGCAAAGGGGGAAAAGTTGAGACAATTGTAATAAAAGAAACATGATTAAAAAAACTTTAAAAAACTTAAAAACCTGAGGTTTTAAGAATTAAAATAAATTTAAATTTATTTAAATTTACATTTTTTTACATTTAAATTTACATTATTTAAATTACATTTAAGTTGCAAAGTTGCATGTGTCTCAGAAGTCATAGAAGTTGACAATTGATTAAAGTACTGGATTTCTTACATTATTTATAATAGAGCTGATTTTGAGTTGTAAGATTTCCTTTCTCATCACATTGCCAAACTGTTTTATGCATTAGATGACGTGGTCTCCTTGACTTATATTCCCTTGTTAGATGCAGCCACTATGATGTGGTTTGAGAAACTTCATGTGTGGCTTCTTTTTATGGAGAAGAATATCATCTATCCATTGATTGTCCTTAATGAACTTAGTAGCAGTGCGGAGACAATTGCTAGTCCAAAAAAACTGGATACAGAGTAAGTATAATACTCCTTTAATTTCAGTTGGACTGCTGGGGACAATCATGAGCTATGTCTTAAAGTTACTCATTAAGTAACAAATAATCATTGAGTGTCTTTTTGGTGCAAGGCACTGTGAGATAAAAAGTCCAGATGAAATTTTTTCTTTGCCTTCCCTTTTCTGAATATCTGTTTCTGTTCTTGGCATTTCACTACTCCAGACATCTCATTGTCAATTGGTATTTTGTGAGAGGACATTTATTAAATAAGATTAGCCTTTAATATTAGATGGTACGTTTGGGAAATGATTATTTTTATGTACTGTGTAAATCTGACCATATATAGGGTAGGGCAAGAGTATGTTGTTAGTATGTAAAACACAGTTTATTCTTCTATTATTATTTAGTAATTATTGTAGTATTTTTCATTAAAAAAATCTACTTTTGCCCCACCCTGTGTAGTTATCATATAGTCCGACTACCCACTAGACTAAGCACATGTTGTCGGGTAAGTGTTAATATGTTTTTTTAAGTGCTGAATGTTACTAATGTTAAAGCAATAGAAATATTGAGAAACCAGAGAACCAAATGTCAGAATTGTAATACTATTAACTTATATTTTAAACTGATTTATATAAAGAGTAAGAATCATACTACATATTAAAGGGGAATATTATGATAGTTTATTATAGGATGTGTTTTGCTTAGCTATAGAAGTCATTTTTAGACATTTAAATTTTACACGCACGCACGCACGCACACACACACGCACACACACACACAGTCTGTCCAGAAAATACCCAGTCATGTACTGTGAAGAATAGAGGCATTTATTGAAGAAGATACAAGAAACATCGTACATAGGACAATGATGCCTTAGTTCCCTTCAAAGTAGGCACCTTGGGGCCTCACACAGTTCTCTCAGTCACCATTAGCTACCCCATTGTATTTTCCTGAATCTCATTGACGGCCAGAAATCTCTTCCCTTTTAAAGATGATTTTAGTTTCGGGAAAAGCCAGAAGTCACAGGGCACCAAATCTGGGCTCTCAGGGGGCTAAGTCACCTGGGTGAATTGATGTTGCGCCAAAAATCTCTACATGAGAGAGTGCGTTGTTGTGATGAATCTGCGCATCACTAGTTGCCTGTCACTGCGGCCTTCTGAATCACCTGAATAGTTTCCTTGGAGGAATGTTCAAGTGTGGTGCAAAATTTGATGCAGATTCATTGCTCTGCTGGCTCAGTCATCTTGAATGCAATGGCCACACAGTACACATGCTCACTCAACAGTGTCTCCTGCCCCAACTGACTGGTACAGAGAAGCCGTTGTTGTTCACACATGAACATTGCTGTCCTTGGCTGCCAGGTCTCGTCAATGTTGTGCAAACCGTTCTTGTTATATAACAATAGCTGGACTTTTTCCAGATAGACTGTATATGTGTGTGAGTATATGTGTATGTGTGTGTGTGTATATATATGTGTGTGTGTGTGTGTATATATATATATATATAGTCAGGTTAGTAAATGCAGTGGTGATTTTTCTGAAGTTAGTAGATTTTTTCAAGTTTCCAGTCATTGGTTGATGAGCTGTGCTTTCTCTTTATTATAGATTAGGTGCTTTAATGATCACCATTGCTGGTCTGAAGTTGCTACGGTCCTCTTTCAGCAGCCCGACGTATCAGTATGTCACAGTCATCTTCACTGTGCTCTTTTTCAAAATTGACTATGAAGCATTTTCAGAGACCATGCTGTTGGATCTCTTTTTCATGTCCATACTCTTCAACAAGGTAATTCATCACTGAAAGGAATATCCCTCTCTGTAAAAAGACCTCCCTAAGTAATACACTAGTGAGGACTATCCTTGCATTTCATTCACATCATAATCTTTTGAGTAATATTTTTCTTCATTTAACCGATTATTTAGGAGCCTTTTAGAATCCCTAAGGAGTGCTAGTACCTGTGATCTGTAAGATAAATTTCTTGCAATAGCTAGGAAGATAAGATTAAGCTATGTGGAAATATTAGAGAAACACTAAGTATATATTTTTAAATATGTAGGCTCTTCCAAAAGGGGGTGAGTTTTTTTGGGTGATTTCAGAAATAGACAGGGTAATAGCTGGCCTGGGCTGTGGACTGCTGGATAGGTGGAGTGAAGAAATCACCTGACCGCTGATCGAAGATGGAAGATGGTAGATGGTAGATAGTGAGGCCATGTGGGAACAACCAGAAATTAGTTTGATGGGACATTTGCAGAATACTTTGAAGTTTACAGGATGCTTCTAAAATTTGATATCCACGCATAAGAGCGGTGCTTTTAGTCCTTTTACATATAAGATGGCAAAATCTGGGTGTTCTACCCACCATTCCAAAAACCTTTTTGCTGAACCACACTGCCTTTCTAAATGATGTCAATTGTGCAGTCAGATTATTTGTAAATTAAATGGAGCTTAGATTTCATGTTAACACTGACCACATACAAAGGACTTTGACATATATTATCCCATTTGATAGGTAACAGAGCTGAAGCATATGAGCAACAAAACACAATGAAAAACCCAATTTTAGGAAAGTTAGCCTGGTCAGCCACATTTGGGATGAATTGGGGAAGAGAGAACCTAAAGGTATGGAGAACAGCTTAAGAGATTGTGACAGTAATTTAGATGTGATAGAGATCTGACCTAGGATGAGAACAGTACAGGTTGAAAACCATTAATCTGCACAAGGTTTTGGTAATGATCAATTTCAGAATATTATACTAACTATTGTGATAAATAACTTCTAAAATATTGCAATATTATATTTGTTTAATCACTAATTTGTATGCATTTTTATCACTTATTTCCTCTTCTAGTGAGCATGGTTAACCAAAGGAGGAAACCAGAAAGTTAATCAGAGAATTGTTTGTATAAGAAGCATGTGGTGTCTCACGAATTTAAACACTTAGATTGGAAATTTTATTGCATCTTATTATACTGGTTGGAAAAAAAAGAGAAAAAGTTACAATAAAATATAAACTGAACAATCCTTTAAATAGAGTCACTACACTTAACTTGTATTAGTTTGGATTTTCTTAATGCTTTCATTTTTTAAGCAAATTGGTTTTTGAGAGCATATCATGTTCCAGACTGTTCTAGGTACTTAGGCAACATCAGTGGACAAACCGGAGAAAGCTCTGCCCTTAAAGACTTTGTGTTTTATACAGTTACTTGATAGAACTTAATAGTGATACTAAGCAAATAATAGTGAAGGGATCTATCTCTTTAGATAGATTTCGTAAGATACCATTGTAAGATGCACTATTGATTTAATAACTTTTTGAAAAGAAATTACTCTGAATGTATAAAAAAATATTTTTATCCACTAACTACTTACCCATGCACGTAATTACGTATTATTTTTTCTTCAATATTGCAAGTCAAAATTTGAGTATTTTTCACATTTAGAATTTGGAGTTTTCTGAACCATTGCTTTTAAGCAATTAAATGGCTTCTTGATAATATACATCCCACTTTTACTTCCTGTCATCCTGATGAAATTATAGTACGAAGCGTTGCCAGCATAATTTGGGATCATGATAAAGAATGCGGGGGTTCATCTGCATTTTCTAATTGGTTGAAGTTGTTATTTCTTTTTTAAGTTGGAAGTTGAACAGGTTCATTGTAAATCAGCTAAACAACTTAAATGTGAGATATTAGGTGCATGAATCATGGCACTGAATGAGAACCTCTTGGCTTTATGATTCTGTGACCTGTTGGGAGAATTGGGCCTTGTGCTGCCTGGCACTCAGAGGCACTCATGGGCATTTATACTAATTTTGTTTTGGTATTGAAGACATGTTCAACAACAAAACAGATCCTGATTTAAACAAGATATAAAGTGTATTGTGTTTCCATTGACAGTAACAATTGAGGTTGTATACAGAGGCCTAATATACAGTAATAAATTCTTAGGCAAACAGCCAGTGACAGCTGGATTACAACTTTTTCCCCTGCTTGGCTGCTTTCAAATTCTTTTGACATTGTATTTAAAACATACTCAGTTTTAGTAAAACATACTAAAATTTGAGGGAAATGTCTTAGAGTCAAAATATATATGTGTTACTTAAGGCTTTACAGACATATTTACCTTTCTTTGTTTTGCTTGTTGTAGTAGTAATATGGCCAGTAGAGGGCATAAAATTTTTTAAACAGATGAAACACAATCCATTAATCAGCTAGCTGACTTTACTTAAAAATACAGTGTTTTGACAGTTGATATATTTTCCTTTTGTGCAAATAGCAAATAATATCAATACCGTTTCCCTATTAGGTAGGAAAAACATTCTAGAGGTGTTTCGTTTTCTTTTCAATTGTCCGATAAGTTTGTTACTGATTGTTTTGTTTTTGTTCTTCTTCCACAGCTTTGGGAACTCCTTTATAAGCTGCAGTTTGTGTACACTTACATTGCCCCATGGCAGATCACATGGGGTTCTGCCTTCCATGCTTTTGCTCAGCCCTTTGCAGTGCCCCGTATCCTTCTAATAACAGTTTTATGGGAAAGGACAGTCATATCCTTGATGAGAATGTTGGTTTGTAGGCATAACCTTTCAGAGGCATAGAATATAGGGTTACCATATGATAAGTTACCAAAAATTCACGGTATTTTAGTTCACACCTATATTGATTCTGATTGTTCAGGACGTAGTAACATCTGTGGTCCACAGGTTATCTGGATGTAAAAAAAAGTATTAAAGTTTAATAATTAAGTAATGCTGATTTAAAAATTTATGTTACATATATGAGTATTAAAGTCCAGGAATTTTTTTTTATTTTTCTGTTACAGTTGATATACAATATTCTATTAGTTTCAGGTGTATACCCCAGTGATTAGACATTTATATTACTCATTCTTAGAGCATCCCAATATATCAGGAATTTTTAATAAATACAAAATGTGTAGAAATTTTTTTAAAAGATTTTTATTTAATTTTAGGGAGAGAGAGGAAGGGAGAAAGAGAAGGAGGGAAACATCAGTGTGTGGTTGTCTCTCATGCGCCCCCTGCTGGAGAACTGGCCTCCAATCCAGGCATGTGCTCTGACTGGGAATCAAACTGGCAACCCTTTCGTTTGCAGGCCAGTGCTCAGTCTTCTGAGCCATACCACCCAGGGCTATGTAAATATTTTTAAATGAATGAAGATACAAAACATTTTTCATAATCATATGATTATAATTGAACTTCCTGTCCAAAATCTTCTATTCTTATTTCTTGAAAGTACTTTCTAAATAAAAGTAAAGGTTAGTGACTATGTAGATGTTCAAATACAGACTTTTTGTATCTGTGAAGTTTAGTTTTATCTTCTGGAAAATCCAAGCATCTCTACCCAAAAGTGATATATATAGGCTTTTATAAAATACATGTTAGCAAGTGTTTATTTAGCTCCCTTCAGAGCATCGTGCCAGGCTGTACTTTCTAGCTGTGTTTTTCTACTTCTGCACCTACATATGGTCCAGTAGCATCTTTTTCTGTCCTCTCATGAATGTTATTTTTCTAACTGCTATAATTGCAATGTGTTTGTGAGATGTATTTGTGTGCATGTGTGTGCTCACATGGATGTTTAAGGTCCTTAACCAGTTGTCCCATAGATTCAGCCATGTTGTTTGTTCAGGCTGCTGTATCGGCCTTCTTTTCTACACCACTGAACCCCTTCCTGGGAAGTGCAATATTCATCACCTCGTATGTCCGACCTGTGAAATTCTGGGAGAGAGACTACAAGTGAGTAAAATAAAACTTTTGAAAGCCAATCTTATCTTTTTTATTAGAAAAAACTATTGATGGCATTAATACAAGTAATTGAGGATTGTTAATTTTTTGTGTTAAAATATTTTACTAAATTTTTCTAAACACTTGTAAAGTTTCAAAATTACATGAAATTAGAAGAGTTGGAGAATGATTATTCTTTATTTCTCTACCTTTTTTTCTAATTACAAGATTTTTTTTTTAAAGACTAGTTATTTTTAGAGAGATGGGAAGGGAGGGAGAAAGAAGAGGGAGAGAAACACTGATGTGCGAAAGGATTGTAAAATTGATTGGCTGCCTCTCTCAGGTGTCCAACTGGGACCTGGACCACAACCCAGGCACACGCCCTGACAGACCAGGAATTGAGCATTGCAGTCCAGTCCGCCAGACGATGACCAACCTACTGAGCCACACCAGTCAGGGCTAGTTATAGTATTTTTAAAACATAGTTCTGGTTGAATATACTCATTTTTCTGTCTTTTAATATTATTTCTTAGACTTGTTCCACATTAAAAATACTCTGAAATTTAATGCTATACAATGTTTTATTATTACAATAGTCATAATTAGTTATCTTACACTTTTCTTAGAAATAACTATTTCTAGAGCTGAATTTTTTTATAGGTTATTTTTCATGAAGATAAGTTCAGTGACCATTTTGTACACAAAGTTTTTCCATTTAGGCTTATTTCTTCAGGCTATTTAATTTGGTGCCTAATAATTATCTTTGTATGTAATCTCTCTAATTTTATATAAGAAAGAATATCTAAAAGGAAACTTACTGAGTTATGGAACATAAACATTTTAAAAACTTTGAATGTATATTAACCTTGGTTCAGAAAAGGCTTGGACTGATTTGTGATTCTGGCCCATTCCATGTCTGCTTTTTTCCCTACACTTTGACATATTGACACGTACAGGTGAGAAATGTAGTCTGACTTTTTAAACAATGAACTGACATGTGGATTTGAAAATTTTTCCCTCATCTTTTATCAAAAAACTGCACATGCTGTTTTTCCTTTTGGTGAATTTTAATGTTAATTATTTTCTGTTCTTCTGGGTCAACTAAAATTTAGTCTGAAATCATGTCTATGGCAGCATCTTTTAACCTATTTGGTCTCAGAACCTTTTTGCATTCCTAAAAGTTATTGGAGGTCTCCAAAGAGTTTTTGTTGTTACGGGTTTCATCTACCAATATTTACCATGTTAGAAAACTTTAAAAATTTAAATGTTCATTAAGTAAAAAATAGCAACAATAAATCCAATACATGTAAACAAAGGTAACATTTTTTAAATAAACAACTATATTTTCCATCCCACCAAAAAAAATCAGTTGGAAGTGTCATTGTTTTATAAATCTCTTTTATGTCTGATTTAATAAGAGACAGCTTACTTCTCATATCTGCCTCTGTGTTCAATCTGTTGTTGCAATATGTTGTTTTAGTTGAAGTATATGAAGAAAATCTGGGCTCACAGACATAGATATTGAAAAAGAAGTATTTTAATAGCTTTTTTAGACAATTGTGGATATTCTTTGATCTTTCACTAAAAGCCGACAAATGGTTTGTTTCCTAAAGATTAGTTACAATGTAGAATCTAAAACCATATCCATTAATTTCTAGAACTGTGTTACATCAAAATCCACTGATACATTTTATACTTTGGATGGATCTTTTTACCCATTCATAATCTTACAACATCACTTATCGATCATTTAGAAAATATTGGTTCATTGGATAGTGTAGACCTTCCAAGTTTTAACCCATTTCATTACATAATATTTTAAAAAACGTATTCATTCCTATCACTGCTAATCACAAAGGGAAATTCTAGTGTTGGGAAGCTATCAAGCTAGCAGTGGTAGATAAAAATAAGTTTTCCAAAATCTAATTTTTGCTTCAAAATTCTAATTTTTTATTATTGGCAAAAGAAACCATTGTCACTTGTTTTCCTTGAAATGGCAGACTCACTTTCTTCATTTTTGAGAAATGTTTGTCAAATACTCAAGTCTGAATAATCGTAGTTCACCCATCAGTCATTTAAGGAAAAATGGTCTTCCTTGAAACAAAGTAGCCTGTGCAGCTTGTAAATGAAGTAGTTGCACAAATGCTTCCCCTGAGACACCCACCTGGCTTCAGAGTGCAGCAGGCATGGTTTGTGTGTGTTTTACCACAGGCAGTGTTAAACAGACCTGTACTGAGGGCTTGGAATTGAATAAAATTAATATTTTTCATTGTTTCATTAAGACCATTTTAAAGTGAAACTTGAGTTTTTATTTATTTATTTTTTGTCTTGTGCATGTGTGGCAGTAACAAATAGTGCAGTTCAGTGCCCCTGCCTTGGTTCACGTTAAAGCACCAGCAGTCTTACTCACCATTGCTTTTGCACCATCAATGCAATTATCAACACAGTGAAAGAAAGCAGGTAACAGCCAGTATTATTATGAAAATAGTTTCAATATGGAAAACTCCCTGGAAGGGTCTTGAGTCCCCTACTCTGGGTTTTGTGGACCACATTTTGAGAACCACTGCACCATTGGACATTGATAGATGTACCTTCCCCTTGCAAAAAAGGCTTCGTGCACTGGGGTTTTTTTTAGATCTTTTTACGGTATGGATTTTTTCATCCTCCTCAATTATTATTATTATTAATTTGCATTAAACCTATTGATGTGTCTCTACACACTGGTCGTTGTCATACCAATTAGGAAATAACTGCCCCAATTATGTATGATGGATGTGGGAGAGTAAAAAATAAAAACCTTATCCCTAATGTTGTGCTACTCCAGAGCTTTATCAATATGCTAATTATAGATTTTTCTCAGAGATAGTCAGCAGGTGATAATGTTTATCTCACTTTTCTCCATTTTAATTACTAGGCATTTTTAAATATAAAAAGGTTACTAAAAATGTTTTATTTTGCCATTTTCAGCACAAAACGAGTGGATCATTCAAATACCAGATTGGCTTCCCAGCTTGATAGAAATCCAGGTAATAGCTTTATTTGTGAATCAAGAAGCATAACTATTGAATTTGTTCACTCCCAACTTGGTGGGAATCCTGTGTGGGTTCCAAATGGTCATTTTTTAAAAACGAAATATCCTTTGCTTTATTTTGGTTTACTTTAGCAAAATATACATGTTAGACTAGCTACAACTTATGTACCCGTATTTTATAAAGTGCATTTTAAGAACACTGATAAGGATGAAAAGTGCCATTCAAAGATTGTTCTTACACAGGTTAAAAAATAGAACACAGTTAAAAGTAAAATTGGTTAGAGGTCTTGAATACTCTGCAGTCTGATCAATATGTGTTTTATTAATGTTTGTTTTCCCTTTCCCTGAATGTTTAGATAAATATTAGTTTAGTTTCACTTAGTTTATTGTATATGGAGATGGCACGTTGAGGGGCCAAATAGTCACTCAACATAGGGCATAAGTGGGTGGCACTTTGGTGGTGTTACCATGATCTAAAGTCTGATTCCTAATTTTGTCATTTGGGAAACATCCTTTTGCTGGCCCATTCATTAGTAATCTGATACAGAAAATGCGAATCTCAGTTTTCTAATCATAGAGATTAACATATCAACTAGAAATCCAAGGGATTAATTCACTAATAGAAATAATGCTCTCCAAGGAGACAGGAATATTTGTATTCATTTGACTCACAGATTTCTTCAAATGCTATCTACTTAAGAAACTAAATTATAGTAATCAGATTAAATTATAATTATAAAATTGAATTAAGGAGAACTAATTAATTGATATTAATGACTCATTATCACGTCCTGGTCGATAAACCCATCTCAGCTCTAGTATGTACCGGTAAAGGACTTGAAGTTCTCACGATGCTGGTGATGCTGTCCTGCACATCAAAGACCATGTCCTGAAATAACGCTTTTGTGGTGGGCAGACAGAGCATTGTATAGGACCATCTTACTGAAGTTAGAGTTGGAGGTCCCCTTTCATTATTTTATTATTTGGTTGGGCTGAGTGTAAAGTAATTTTTAAGCTTAGTGTATTTTACCATACTCCAATAAGATACTGTAGGCACCCATTTACAGGTTATTGCTTGGCATAGGCTACTTCTAAAGATGGCCATTTCCTTGTTTGTTTGTTTTTTAAGATTTTATTTATTTTTAGAGAGAGGGGAAGGCAGGGAGAAAGAGAGGGAGAGAAACACTGGGAGAGTGAGAGATACAATGATAGGTTGCCTCTAGCGCTTCCCCAGTGGAGATTTAGCCTGCAACCCAGGCATGTGCCCTGACTGGGAATCAAACCAGCGACCTTTCTGTTAGCAGGCCAGCACTCAGTCCACTGAGCCACACCAGCCAGGGCCAAAAATGGTCGTTTCTTTTATTGGGTGATATTTTATCCTATTTTTTTAAAAGTATGACTCTGGTAAATTTTGTAGGTTCTCTGCTGCTATTCCTGTGTATACAGTTTATTAAGTTTGTTTTAACCATCTCAATATACGATTTATTTTGACGGACAATTTCTTTTTGTTTTGAACAACTGTGTTTGTTCATACCTTGTATTACTTTACCCACTTTCATTACTGGTATTCTCTTTGTTCTAGTTCTGATTTTTTTTCATCTTTTTCATTTCTCTGGCATGGTTTTAAGGTGTAGTTCATTGAACAGAGGTAGAAAAGGTTGTGGACTCTTAAAAAGCTGGAAAAGACCTCAGGTTTTTATCTACTCCAATTCATACATTTTATGGATAGGAACCAGAGATTCAGAAAGGTTATGTGACTTCTAACTTTGAAATCTGAAACTTTCCCCATTACTCTATATTTCATTTTTATGTAGAATTTGTAAGAGTACGAATATTATTTTCCTTGTCAAAAATGTAGGTACAACCGTAACTGGAAATTAGTTTTAATATTTTTAACTGTCTTGTATGTTGTTATAAAGAGGACTTAGGGTAAATTTTAACATTTTAAAAAAATCCTTTCTTGTAGGATCAGATGACAACAATCTGAACTCCATCTTTTATGAACATTTAACCAGATCCCTACAACACAGTCTCTGTGGTGATTTGCTCCTAGGACGGTGGGGAAACTACAGTACAGGGGACTGTTTCATTCTTGCCTCTGACTACCTCAATGCCTTAGTGCACCTTATAGAGATCGGCAATGGGCTGGTCACTTTCCAGCTGCGGGGACTTGAATTCAGAGGTAAGACATTCACCTGCTGTTTCTATGATGTACTACTGTGATACCCAAGATTTATGTGTTTATATTGCAAATCAAAAGCTCTCAGAAAATTTGATCCTTAATCTTTGGAATTGTAGGATAAGAAAAGTTATTAGAGATTAATCATTAGATTTTTTCCCCCCAAATTTAAAATTCAGAGAATTTTCACAATATGCCATATATGTAAAGGCAGTAACATTACTGTATAATTGACCTACTTTCCTGGTGATGTTGAATTTCTGTTGCTCTGCGCTTGCTCCCTCGTCAGTCTCTTTTTGTGACCAGTGCATGTATGTGTTAGATGGCTGGCAGAATGGAATGTGGTGTTTTTGTGTGCGGCAGAGAGTAGCTAATTGAGTTACTTTCATATAGACGGCAAGTTTGGTCCTCAACAGCTTTTTAAAAAAATTGAAGTGAAATTCACGTAACATCAGTGTCGTGCAACCACCATCTCTTTCTAGTTTCAAAGAATTTTCATCTCCCCAAAATATAACCCCACATCCATTAAGCATTTATTCCATGTTCTTTCATCAGCCCTCAGCAATTTCGTGTACGGCAAATGAAGCTATGTCTACGCAGAAAATCATGCATTCAGAGATATATTCACCTTCTGTTATAAGATGAATATCTTGTAAGCATGAATAGAAACTTGTTTTATAGGAATTGAAGAACATCCTGTTAATGTCTATCTTTCCAATCTAAGGAACATTTGGACTTGGAAGTTTTTAGAGAGAGTATCTAAGAAGTGCCTTGTGTGTTTTTAACCTGAAATAAGAAATAAGAAAACATTTGACTAGGTAGATGATTAAATCAGACGTATACCGTATAACTTTTTTTCACCCTGGTGTTGAATCACATAACAAATATTATATAATCTTTTGTTAATGGGACAAATGCTTCTCTAAAGTTACCCTATGTGCTGGAAATAAGACTTTACTTGTGGGACACTCAGACTAAGGCAGTGTATGTTGATGATCGTTATTCATTTGTAATCCATTCTCTCTCTCTCTCTGAAAATGTTCTGTTCTTGTTTTATGGTTTGTTTCTGCCTCTGTATCAGAAGCCTGGGACCTTAATTCCCTCTCTTCCAGAGTCTTATCCAGTGCCTTCCAGTCTAATCCAACTAGACTCATCCAAAAGTCAACACCCACTCACCATTATACCAACCACTACTATAACTTCAGCTTCTTTCTGAAGAGGTGGCACCTGAAGATTTTACCTTTGCTTTGTAACTTTAACTTTCTTTTTTTGTTCAAATGTTTGTGTGAGGCTGTTTAATCTAGTATTTCTATGCGTGCGAATTGGGTTTTTTTGTTTTTTTTTTTAATTATTTGCTTAATCTACCATATTGATCAGAAATTCTCCAAATCAAAAATTGATCCAGATTCTCTCACTCTCGCAGCTTTCACTCTCTGGTACCAAATAGTTTCAGATAAAATTTGGGATAAATCCTTTGCTATCCAGACTCTCATTGTTTGCCAAAGAAAGCTCAAATCAAACCAGTTTGGGAACATAGTACTCCTTGCGATCTGAACTCATGCTGGATGTTGACAGCAAGGGATACTGTAAATCCTCAGTCAGCCATAGTGATTTTCTTAAATGCAAATTTGATCAGTGTCCCTTTCATGCTTAATTTTTCTTCAGTGGTTTTCCTTTGCTTTCTTTCATTCATTCATTCATTCATCTTAATTTTTTTTAGAGAGAGGGGAAGGGAGGGATAATGACAGGGACAGAAACATCTGTGCACAATAGAGAAACATAGGTTGGTTGCCTCTCACGTTACCCTAACTGGGGACCTGGCCCACAACCCAGGCGTGTGTGCTAACTGGGAATCAAACCAGTGACCTTTTGATTTGCAAGCCGACACCCAGTCCACGGAGCCACAACAGCCAAGGCCCCATTGCATTTAAAATAGAATTCAACTGTCTTAACAATCCCTACAGCACTGCATGGTCTAGCCTCTGCCAGTTTCTCCAACCTCACTTTATTTTATCACCCTTGTCCCTCTCTCTTGTCATGTTGGCCTTCCTTCGGTGTCTTAATTGTGCTAAATTCTTTACTTAGGACTCCTTATCGCCCTTCCCTTTGCCCAGAAAGTACCAACCATCTCCCCGCCTCCCACTGGTCTTCCATCTGGCTAATGCCTTAATTATCTTTAAATATTAACCTAAATGGCAATTTCTCAGAGAAGCCTTCTCTAACTACCTGTTTCACATAGTTATCTCTCATATTACCCTGTTTTTAGTTCCTTAGTGCTTAGCGTACTTTGCATTTTATATTTGTGTTTTTAAACTTTTGGACTTATGTACATTCCCTGTTACATATCCTTTGATTTGTTTTTTAAACAACCATTTAAAAATATAAAAACCATTATTGCCTTGGGTTTGACCCAAGGCTGTATTTTGTAAACCTTTGGTTTATATTTATATTTTTATTTTTATATTTTAATTATAAGCTCCTCAAGGGCAGGAATCAGATCTGCTTCATTCATCATTGTGTATCCAGCACCAGTCACAGCAGTTAGCATATGATACATAGTTACTGTTACAGAGTGCTTAAATAATTTAAGGATATAGCTTTTTTTCCTTTCTCTTTAATCCAGAGCTCTCATGAGGTGTGATTATATTCTTCTTCAGATGCTACTGTGATCTTTGGTTATTTCTTTCCTTCACAGTGTTGGCCCCTGGGCTGTCTGGGCTGTCTGCCTCTGACCCTTCAAATATTAATCAGGAGTGTCAGTATTTTGCCATGCAGATATTTGGATCTGCTGAGCATTTTGATGTATTTTCTGGTATACCCCATTAAGCTAATTTAATTCTTTTGATTTGAGTTTCTCTTCTAATGGATGCTAAGTTTTAAGTGACATTTAACAAAACAAATTTCTTGATTAGTTTTCCATAGGTCTTGGTTAAACTGCATCATATTTATTTCATTTCCATTTTCATTTTAGTAATAGTCTCAGGATTCTTTTCTGTGTAAATTAATGTCAGGCTTGAGTTATTCATTTTTTCTATCAAAATTAATCTGATTACAGCTTCTATCATGTTAACTTTTTATTTGTAAATGTTACTTCTACCAAATGCAGTTTTCCAAGTCAAACTTTAGAGGTCAAAAAATTTTATGCTAATTGGATTTATTTTAATTTTTACTCAAATTCTAACATGTCTAGTCTTCATGATTGTTAGTTTTATTTGTTTATTTTTACCATTATATTCACTCTAAACTGACAGAAAGATCTAGCTAATTGGTAATAGAGCCTCATAGATAGTCTAGAATCCCTTTCTCAGTCTCAAAATTCTTTTTTCAGTTATTAATATCTATTCCTGTACTTTTGTTGACTTCATTTTTGGAGCAAAATATATTACTAGGGTATATTGGAATAGAAGATACTTCTGTGGTTTGTTTGGTAGAATAAAAATATCCCATATGACTTCAATTATGGTACTTAACTTTATTCTACTACTCTGAACAAGGATCTCACTCTCTCCTGAATATGTGTCAAAACCTCCAGATTCCTTCTTGCCACATCTCTTCTCTATATGCCATTAACAAAGTGATCTGCAGAACATACAGCTCTCCTTAGGTTATTTTTTTTTTATTTGAAAACCTTTGATTGACTTCCCAGAAAGAGGACAAAATCAATAAAATAAAGTAATGCAATAAATATAAAACCTGAGAAATAGACCCAACTTCATGCCACAGTTTAAAAAAACCAGGCTCAGGAGGTTTCTTCTAGAAATTGAATAATTCTTTCGCCCTCTCTAATCTGCTCTAACACATGGATAAAGAAGGGAAATTTCCTAAGGCTTTTTATGTGCTACAAAAGCTATGTAACACTGATGTGAAAGGATGACCAAACTGGCTGAAAAAGTTAAATACACTTATGACAAGATGCAAAAATTCCCAGGACCCAGAATAAGCAAAAACCAGCAATACTTTTTTTAAGTAGCCCCTTACCAATTTATTAATTTGTCCTTCTTTTGAAGTTATTTTAAGTACTAAAAAAGCAAATTAATATAATTTATCTTCTTTCAGTAGATCATAGGAAACAAATTTGATTAAAATTTGAGGGCATTTGAATAAATTTTATTTTTATTACTGCTTTGAAAAATACTTGATGACATATGTCCTTACTCTGGAGAAAAATGGACCGGTGTATCTGTTGTCAGTCTGAAGTGTGTTAATTGGCCGCCACAGCAGGCACTCCTGTTACTGTGGAGTTCCAGCGGGTTTTTCTTGTCACCACTGTGTACCATTATTTTGGAAGTGTTTGCCAGTTTAATTAAACTAGAAAATAACAGAATTGTTCGGGGTCCTAGAGCGCTCAATAACAAAGCTCATCGGCTTGGTTGCGCTTGCCTGTTCCTCGTGCCCTTACCACGCGGCTGTGGCCGCCGCCGCCACATGGGCTGAGTCTCCTGGCATCTTTTTTTCTCAAAGCAGTGTGCTTTAAACATGCATGGTGTTATATTCTCTCTAAGGAAAAAGAAAGTGTCCTCGCACTTGTTATTATAATTACTTTTAGTAAGTACCTTTATGAATTTAAGTATAATCACTTTATAGTCCTTATATAAGGAATTCACAAAATAAATGGAAGACCACCTAACAGAAATTAAAATTAAAATGAATGTGATGATGATATTTTTGCTAGTATTAGATTGCTGTGGGTCTAATTCTGTATTGAATCTGATTTTGTATTTTTAGTTTAATATTAATAATGAATGCAGAGAATGCTTGTTTGATAAGTGTCATATAAAAGAACATAACTTTAAAGGATTGTACAGAGTAATGAGACTTCATACATATGTAATTGAAACTTTATTAGCAAACTTCAAATGCCCACTATTGTTGGAACTGGCAACAGAAGAAGTTTTAATTATGTACTAATATTAAATTAAAATGAACTATAACAGGTTATAGAGCCAGATAAGCAGGCCGTATGTAATATATGGGCTTGCAGCAAGGACAAGACGCTGGTAAACAGGGCTTGCGTTCTCTTGAGCCCTGAGTGTCTGCTGTGTCGGCTGCCCTGGGATGGTTCGGTTCCCATCCCACTCTTCTTTTTCAGAATTAACTCAAATCTTCATGAGATATACCTTTACTTGGTCTTCATTCTGTAGGAATGTAAATGCAAATTTGAAGGGTTTGGGAATCAGTGAATAAAAATTAAGGAGGTTACTTTACAAATTCTCAGAACCTCAAATGTGCTAATGCATATTGTGATTCTGCAGGAGACGAATGTACAGTATTGCCGCTTTCAGGAGCTTGCTACGGTTTGTTAATGAATGTTCTAAGACGAATCAATCACATACTTTTATTTGCTATCAAATGTCTTCTCTCTAAATTTCTTGTGTCTTTAAAGCATTCATTTTCCCTGTGATTTTATCCCCCCTTTTTAAGGTACTTACTGTCAACAACGGGAAGTGGAGGCTATCACTGAAGGTGTTGAAGAAGATGAAGGATTTTGCTGTTGTGAACCTGGCCACATTCCTCATGTGCTCTCCTTCAATGCTGCATTTGGCCAGCGCTGGCTGGCTTGGGAGGTCATAGTCACCAAGTACATTCTGGAGGGTTACAGCATCACGGACAATAGTGCTGCTTCCATGCTCCAGGTCTTTGATCTTCGGAAAGTGCTCACCACTTACTATGTCAAGGTAAGAGCATGTGCCTCCCTCAGTCTTCTAATAATTGAAGCATCTTCTTGGGTAAGATATATATATATCTTTTATTTTATATATAATCTTATATATATTTATATATTTATTTTTTTTAACTTGTGCTTTGCCTCTATGTAGTGATTTAAATTGTGTAATATCCAGGATAGTTTATACCTATGACAGTCTCGCTGTGTTTTTTCTTTAGTGAAACTTATGCATTGTTCATTAATATTAATGGCTACCGCCTGTAGCTCAGATGTTCTAGGTATTGTGCTGAAGAATATACACACACATGCATGTATACATACACAGACCTGCACCTTACCTAATTCTCTAAAGTAATGTCCCTGTTTTACAAATAAACAAGTTAAGAATTAGATGTTTATTTGCAGAGTCCTCCAACTAGCAGATAAAGATAGGGATTTAAAACCCAGGCTTGTCTGACCTGAGCCCTTACTGTTAACCGCTGCTTCACAGTGTTTTCAGGAAGCTGAATGAAAGTATTGCAAGGTTGGTGAGGTCACCAAAACCACCCTCACTTGGACAACCAACTGCAATTTCAGGGTCCCCAAGGCAGCCCTCGGGTTCAATAATTTACTACACAAGAACTCACAGAACTCAGCAAAGCCATTATGCTCACAGTTCGGATTTGTTAAGGTGGCAGGATACAGCTTAAAATCAGCCAAGGGCAGAGACACATAGGGCATGGTCCCAAGATGCCAAGGGACAAGCGTCCAGCCGTCCTCTCCCAGTGGAGTTGTGCAGGTCATGCCTGTTTCCCCCGGCACCAGCGCATGACAATACTCACAGGTGCTGTCAGTCAGGGAAGCTCACCTGAGCCTCAGGGTGGAGAGTGTTTATTGGAGCTTAGACATGGCTGACCACCCACCTGGCCAGCCGGAGTTCCCAGCTCCTTTATAGGTCACAGCTCAAAGCCTCCAGGTGAACAAAAACGATACTGGAGGCTACCTCCCAGGAAACAAGAGCAAAGCCCAAACCTCTCTTGGGGCAGAGATAGTTCTTTACTACACTGGTATTTTACCTTTGCTAAAGATTTTACAGAAATACAGCGTTGTTATGATTTGGGGCCTTGCAGTCAAAGCCAATATTTTCAAGATGAAAATGGGTGCTAAATTTTAATGATCTATGTCTGAATTTCTTTTATATCTTATGTTGTTACCTACCTATGCCACCTTATTTGTGCTGATTGCAGTGAACCTTGAACCTTCTATTTGATGTTTATTTAAACATAACCTCAGGAAGATAAAGAGATTGATTTTACAACATATTTTACGTGTGTGTGTTTGTGTGTATGTGGCATTTTTGTCTCTAAATATGTATATTTCTATAGCTTTATTATTAGACATATATGTCTATATATCTAATCTATAACTTGAGCTAGGGTCACAGGATGATTTACTAGCTTTCTGAGAAATTTCACCAGAAAAATGCAACAATAATACCACAATAAATGCTTTCCACCTCTTTTAAAATATCCTAAATTTAAAAGCTCTAAAACCAGTAGACTAAAATTATCATTATTATTTTTTTAGACTAGAATTATTTTTGAAGTTGCCTTGCTGAATTTATGGTTGTGATTTTAAAAGTATTAAATGTTTTTCCATCCTGAAAGTCCTGCAGGATATTATTACAGCATTCTAAAAATGTATATTTATAACATTGAACAAGAATAATATGTTTTTGAGTTGTACTATCATAGTGAATACTTGGTGTGTATTTACTGAGGATTGAAGTTAATTCAAATTGTGATTTAGCTTGAATTTTTTTTTTAATCTTTACCTTATTAGGGCATCATTTATTATGTTACAACCTCTTCTAAGCTAGAGGAGTGGCTAGCGAACGAGACAATGCAGGAAGGACTACGTTTGTGTGCTGATCGAAATTATGTGGATGTGGACCCGACATTTAATCCCAACATTGATGAAGACTATGACCATCGACTAGCAGGCATATCCAGAGAGAGTTTCTGTGTGATTTACCTCAACTGGATAGAGTATTGCTCTTCCCGAAGGGCAAAGGTAGAGTTTCTTTCATTTATAACTCTTCGAATCCGTTTTTCTAAAGATGGAAAGAATATGTCTGTTTGTAAATTAGGAGATCACCTTTTCCTGACCTTTTTCTTTCTGACCTGCCTGGTTCATTATGGTTGGGCCAGACCAGCCAACTCAATTACAGCAAGCGGCCTGCCTCGCTCTTTCATCTGCAGTGCTTCCTCTCACCCTCTGGCTGGCATGCCCTCCGCCCTGTGCATGCACGTACATATACGTCAACCTAGGTTACAGATGATGTGTAGCACCTTCTTAAGGACTCCGTTTTGGAGCACCCCGCTAAACACCCACCCACACACCAGATTTAAGGACAATTTAATTATCTTTATCCCAAATTTGAAGCCGAAACTATAACAGTCATATAGAGTTTTCTGCAATGATGGAAATGTTCTATGCTGATCCAGTATGGTAGTTACTAAACCACCACATGTGGCTATTATTATATACCTGAAATGTGGCCAGTGTGACTAAGGAACTGAATTTTAAATTTTATTTATTTTTAATTGATTTAAATTTAGGACTAGTGGGCTAGTGGCTACCATTTGGGCAGCGTTGATGTAGACACTTGACTTTCAGATGCTAATTAAATTTCAGTTAACATGGGTAAAATGGGTTGGGCATGTGTAAAAATGCAGATTCCTGGGCCTCGCTTGAGAGATTCTAATTCTGTAGGCCTAGGATGGGAATCCAGACTCGGTATCACCTTGGGTGACTGTAATTCAGCTGGTTTCTAACCCACATTTCAGGATAATTTGCTTTATCCTATAAGCAAAGTGAGTTACAGACTTCACCAATGACTACTTTCCTTGTAGATCTCATGGCTCTCCCGGCTGGGTTATCACTCCCCGGCCTAGACCCCATGGCACACAGTCACGTACCCAGGCCTGTGGCTCCAGCAGCTAGCTCTTCCCACCGCTGCTGCTTTCCAGGCAACAGTCTGGTGTAGTTGACGCACCAGCTCTCTAGTACAGGATTACTCTGTCATGGAGCATCGTGAGCCACCTTGACAGCTGGCACCTTTTTCTTGGTCTGGATGTACACACTGACTGTCTCTAGTCGTAGTACATGCTTTAGTCTTAGAAATATAATTTTCATCAGATTTGGAAATTTTTCAGCCATTCTTTTTTCAAACACTTTTTTTCTGTCCTTTCCCCTTTTTTGTGGAATCCAGTTACATATATATTGGGCTGCCTGATGTCGTCATAGAGCTCATGGATGTTTTTCAGTCTCTTTTGTCACTGTGTTTAATTTTGCATAGTTTCTATTGCTACATTTTTAGATCGTTTATTTTTTCTGCTGCATTGTTTAATATGCTGTTAATCCCATGCAGTGTATTTTTTTTTATCTCACACTTTATATTTTTTTGTATCTCTTGAGGTTTAACTTGTCTTTCATATAAGTCTTTCATGTCTCTACTTAGCATGATATCATTTCTCTACCTTTGAACAGTTAAAATAACTCTTTTAATGTCCTTACTGACTAATTGTGACATTTCTGTCAATTCTGGGCCAGTTTAGATAGAATGAGTGAGTGATTATTCTTTTATGGGTCATATTTCCTGCTACTTTACATGCCTGACAATTTTTGATTGGGTGCTAGACTTTTTGAATTTTACTTTGATGGGTGCTGGCTATTTTTGAATTCCTATAAATATTCTTGACCTTTGCTCTGTGACACAGCTAAATTCCTGGGAGACAGTTTGACCCTTTCAGAACCTGCTTTTAAGCTTTCTTAGGAGGGATCAGCCTTTAGTCTAGAACTAATTTTTCCCCATTACTGAGACAGTACTGTTCTGTGTTGTTAGGAGAATAGGTCTTAAAAGTTTTCTTCATGAGGAACAAAAGTTTTGTAACTATGTATGGCAGCGGAAGTTCTTTGGGAGAGTATTAGGATCTTAGCTAAACATCTCAAAGTCCTTTAACACCTAGGTTTTTGTTTTGTATTGTTTTGTTTTTTTGGTCTATCCAAGTATTGTAAAGTATTAGATTTTATTTAAAGATTCCAAAGAACCTCCTTATATACATTGATACTTCATTTATTGTTTTTTTTAATTGTTTGTTAAAACTTTTGAGAAGGTAGAAATTAGTTGAGTTCCTTAACCTCTGTGATTTATTAAATAGATATATTCTGATTTGATAAATGCTTATATGCCTTTCTGATAATTAATGTTCCTTTTTTTAAGGTATAGTTGGCATTCAACATTATTTTCAGGTATACATCATAATGATGTGACATTTGTATATATTGAAAAATGGTCACAATAAATCTAGTTAACTTCCATTATCATACATACAGTTTTTTCCCTTGTGATGAGAACTTTGAAGATCTACTCTTTTAACAGCTTTCAAATGTGCAATGCAGTATTACTAACTATAGTCACTACATTAAATTCCCATGACTTGTTTATTTTATAACTGGAAATTTGTGCCTTTTGACCTCCTTTACCCTGTTCTTTGTTTTTTTAAAGCCACTGGATGTGGACAAAGACTCCTCCCTGGTGACTCTTTGTTACGGACTGTGTGTTCTGGGACGAAGAGCTTTGGGGACTGCATCCCACCATATGTCCAGGTAAAGGCATTTCTGTTTTCAGGAAGAGATTGTGGGAAGCTGTACAATATAACTCTGAAAAATCTGGAATTATTTTTCATGGAAGCAGTTTATGCTAACTTATTGCAAAAGTCTCTTCAGATGTTTTTTTGTATAGATCTTTTTGCTGAATATAGTTGAGTTCCATTTAGTGGTTAACAGAACTGGCTTTTAAAATTGATGTATGTGTGGGCAGCTATTGATAGTGAGAATTTAATAGATTTGAAACATTTTAAAAAATAATCACCCCATAACATTTGATTGATCTCCTCTCAACCTACATCTATTTTTCTAACAACTCACCTCTTTTTAAATTTTTCCATACTCCCTTTTTGCCCATAGAATTTATACTTTTAATATAGTTGTTCATTCGATTTTGGAACTCTAAATATAAACCAGATTTCTTTACATATGCATCCAAATGAATTAGAATTAAAAAGTACCACATATTTTAAATTTCTTCTATGATTACTACATCTTTCCCGTTAATCCCTCAGTTTTTCAGACTTATATACTCCTTGCCTATGGTTCATTTTCATGGACTCAGTATTATAGTGGTTCATAAACCTGAGTCCCAGGTCAAAAGGCCCTATCCAGTGTAGTTCTGGCTTTAGGGTGCTGACATTAATCCTTGGACCTGTGTTCCCAAAACACTCCCACATGACTGTGATGCCCTGCCAGGTATAAGAGTCAGTGTACTGGAAGACCTTTGTCAAAATGTGTAAACTTTTATCTCCAATCTTAACAGTAATTTAGAGTCATTCCTCTATGGATTGCATGCCCTGTTTAAGGGAGATTTTCGTATTTCTTCAATTCGAGACGAATGGATCTTTGCTGACATGGAATTACTAAGAAAAGTAGTAGTGCCTGGGATCCGTATGTCCATTAAACTTCATCAGGTAAGAAGAGGAGATTTCTAATTCATTGCTACTGTTTAATGGTGCTTCTTCACTTGATTTCCAAATTATATTTTCTGAGAAATATTCTGATTTGAAACAGAGAAAATCAAGATTCATGGCAAGATGTTACATCTTACAATCCCAAGCCTCTGTTTCTGACAGTGAATTTGAATATTAATATTAGAGCGTGGTCTGAGCATGAGCTCGAGGAAGAATGTTAGCAGTGAGTGACAAACTGGAACTAGCCTTAGCCCTGCAGTGCTTGCTTTGACTTTATGCGATTGTAATTCACTCCTCTTCCGTGAGTGAATGTTAGATGGCACTCAGTGCAGTGTAGCAACACCTCCGGAGTCTTGTAAGTGCTGCTCTTACTGAACTGTGAGTTTCATTTAGCACATTGCATAGAGTAGTAGATGGATAAGACAAGTTAGCCTTAGTTAAATCCCAGTAGGGTTTAAAAAATTAAAATGAGGCCCCGAAATGCATATTGCTCTGAATCTTTTTTTAAAGATTTTATTTTTATTTTTAGAGATGGAGGGAGGGAGGGAAAAAGAAAAAGAAACATCAGTGTGTGAGAGAAACATCGATTGGTAGCCTCTCACATGCACCCCAACTGGGGACCAGGTCTGCAACCCTGACCCAGAATTGAACTCGTGACTTTTTGCTTTGCAGGATGATGCTCAACCAACAGCCACACCAGTCAGGGAGCTCTGTATCATTTTACGAATATATTTTGAAATTAAGTAAAATAAGGCCTCATTTAATGTTGTCAGTAAGTTCTTGGAAACTGCAACTTTAAACAGAACAACATATGATGAAACCAGTTTTCCCATAGGCTAATTGATATAAACAACTGTTAAGTTCCTACAGCATATTTCTGGTCACAGAAACAGCCAAACTTCTAAATAGAGATCCAAAACAAACATTGAAATAAATGAACTATACATATGTTTAAGAAAGATAAATAAAAACAAGCCAGGCCGTTATTTTCCAGCCTGATTACTCCAGTTCAGGGTCACAGATGCCCAGAGCCTTTCCCAGTAGCTCGGGGCAAGGCGGGCGCCCATCCTGGATAGGGTGCCAGTAAATTGCAGTACCCACACCCACTCAGGCTGGGCCAGTGTAGACATGCCAGCTGACCTCACGTGCGCAGCTTCGGGACAGGGGAGGAAACGAGAGTACTGTTGCCGGAGGGGAAACATTCAGACATGGGGGGAACGTGCACACTCTGCACGGACAGTGGCCCTGGCCAGGAATTGACTTTTGTGTGTGTTTTTTTCTCATCAATGTTATAACAAAAGCAGTGTTATTCGAGGCCTTGCCATACGGGCACATGCTGCTCTAATCATTCCTCTTGACAGTAGTTGTCAGGTCTGAGGATAGAGGCCACGTGATAAGACTCGTTAAAATGCACCTGCTATGCTCATTCTGATTGAATCTATTTTTCCCCAAATAAAAGGTGAATTACTCTTCAAGTGATCTAAAGTGTTGGAATGAAGTTAATGTCCCATATTATTTAGGAGTATTACTAATAAGGGATATATTACTCCAAAATCTCTGAAAAAGTGAAATACTGTTGTAGGATGATAGGGAATAGTGTTGGAGGAAAAGTGGAGGATGATGGGAAAATATGTATTTGGGATCAAATGGAATTATCTATCATCAGAGCACCTTTAGAGTTTTAAGACAAAATTCAGTGTATTTAAAAGAAAAAGGTAATGACTCCAGATTAAAATGTTTGGTTTTCTTATTTTGTTTTTCTCTCTCTGGTATTTCTCCTTTTGTCTTGTTTTGTTCTAAGAAACATCTAAGCCTGTAAGGAATTTTTATAAGATTTTATTTGTGCCCAACTGACAGCAGTGCTGATGCAAGATTCCAGACGCTCTCTAAAATGGTTTAAAACCTCAGGTTTCTCAGAAGGTGCCAATCGAATATCTGCTATGTAAGAAATAACCCGCTTTATATAGCAGAATTATCTAACAGTTCCTGACAGACGTCTTCAATTAATTCTTAACATTATGATGGGTATGTCGTCTCTCTTTGGCAGAGGAGAAACTGAGGCGCACAGGGTCCAAAGCCTCTGACACCTTAGGCCTTCGCCCCTAGTCTCGCTCTGGAAGTTCTCTTGCCTGCTGCTGCCAGGTCCACTCGCCTCCGTGAGCCTTTGGCTGTCGTGCCATTGCCTGTGACAGTGTGTCTCTACCTTGTAATCAGGCCCAGCCCACTTGGGTGCAGCACACTCTCATCATTAGCAGTGACTGACACCGCAGTGACAGACAGGGAGGGGAAGGAGGCGGAACTGGGAGCCTGGGAGGGCCGGGAGGGTCAGAGAGGGAGCAGACAGAGAACGCAAAGGCAACCTGGGTAAGTTGTGCAGTTCTGATAGGCCTTTGAGGAAGGTAGAGATTGACCTATGAAGTAACAAGCAACAGCCACATCTCTAGAATGATTCTAATTTATTAACCGTCACTTTGAGGCTGATGTTGGAGTGCCCATGAGGGGACTTTTGAGCCAGGAAAAGATAAATGTGTAAATCAGAACTGGCCATCTCCGAAGTTTTTATGTTATAGTTATGATAATCTACAAAAGTGAACAGTAGGATTATATATTAAAAGAAAGGATAAATATATACTTGCCATATGACCCACCACTTTAATTCCTTGATATTTACCCAAGAGAATGAAAGTGGATGTCAACACAAAGACTTGCACCCAAGGTGCATAGCAGTTTTACTCAACTAGCCAAAACTGAAAATGACTCAGATGCCCATCAGTGGGTGAACATACAAATTATGGTATAGCCACGTGATAGAATATTACTTAACACTAAAACGAAATGAACTGCTGTTAAACACCACAACATGAATGAATCTCAAACATTATGTGCAGCAAGAGAAGTCAGACTTACAAAGGGTACATTGTATGATTTTATTTAGATAAAATTTAAAGCAGGCAAAACTAATCCACAGAGATGGAGCAGATTATCGGTCACATGGGATGTAGAGACTGAAAGCCAGAGGGCAGCGAGGAGCGTGGGGCGAGCGCATGCTCTGTGTCTGGACTGGAGCAGCGGCTACAAGGGTGTGCGCGTTTGTCAAAGTGCACCTGACTACTCTCAGAATTGCTGCAACTTGTTGTATGTAGATTATACCTTAAACTTGAGAGGTAGTTTTTAAAGAGAATCTTTAAAAAATGATTCTCTTCCCAGAGAGCTTAATATATAGCTCATGACTGCTGTACTACTTTTGTAAATTCCTCAGTCCAACCCTGTCCTCTAAATTTTACCTAAACAAACATTATTTCCAATTTTTTGTATTTTCTTTGTTTTCCTCAATCAGGTTGGTTTTTTGTATCTTCATATAATTTTTTTTTCTGTTAAAGGATTATTTCACTGTTATCAGTTAAAGAAGACTAAAACTATAAACAGATGGTCTCTAAAATTGTGTTTCTGATTAACCAGGCACTTTTCACATAAAGCCACATATCTAGAATGATGCTAACAGACCATTTTATCCCGTCCCTCGTCTAGTTGAGATATGGCTCAAAGCTACAAGTTTTGCAGACAGATTAAGGGTCCTAGTCCTAGACAGGGTAGTAGAATCCTCCCTGAAAAACCTCTTGGTCTTCATAACTGCCCATTCATTTGATAATTGGGCATCTAATGTCTGTCTACCATGTTCAAGACTCTGTGGCAGGCAGCATGGATGAAACAAAGGAGTATATGAAATGTGCCTCCTGTTCAGAAACCTGTAAATTAACAGGAGATACAGGACATGTACCCAGATTACCACAATACAAATCTGAATTTCTGAAATGGCGTGTTATTAAGGAAACACAAACATTGCATTGGCTGCCTTTGTATTTACAATTGAGAGGCTGATGAATTTTTATACCCAGGTAAAGTAACGGATTTGTACTCAAGCCAACTGATGAGGAGTATGTGCTGAATGAAGGGGAGACGGGAGAGAGCAAGGAGGCAGTGTCCCCAAGGACGCACATCCAAGCCTGGAGGTTAGGCTACCTGAGAATAACAAAAGTACTCGCTGTGCATGTGAATAGTGCTTCATGATGTAAAAAGTTCTCCAGTACTCTATTTCACCTGCCTCTTACAATAGCCTTGTCACGTGGGTTAAGAAGAGACCACTGGCACTCACAAATATCACAACAAAAGCTCAAAGAGGCTTAGCTACTTCCTAGGTTTAGACGGTAATACCAGGACTTAAACACAATTTTTAGAGAATTTTTCATATGATTTATGTCTAATAATAATAATAATAACATGCTGATTTGAAATTTTTATTTAGTAACTGATTTAGTAATTATAGAAGTTTTTTTTTTATCATCCTGGAAGCCATTCTTTTCTTTTCCTAAAAAAGATAAATTTTTTATTTTTGTGTACAGGATCATTTCACTTCTCCAGACGAGTACGATGACCCTACTGTGCTCTATGAAGCCATTGTATCTCATGAAAAAAACCTTGTAATAGCTCACGAAGGGGACCCCGCGTGGCGGAGCGCAGTCCTCGCCAACTCCCCCTCCTTGCTCGCCCTGCGGCACGTCATGGATGATGGCACCAACGAATATAAAATCATCATGCTCAACAGACGCTACCTTAGCTTCAGGGTCATTAAAGTAAGTTTTTGCAGCATTGATTGGCATCTGAAAAAATTGCAACTTAGATAATTGTATCCAAACTTTTAAAAAGTAGTTGAAACTCTTATAGAAAAAAAAACAATAACCATACTACCTTAGCATTTGTTATTCATAAGCACTTAATTTGTATTTATTTTGTCAGTAATTTAGTCTCTTCTCTGAAGTTTTTGCATATACCATAAAGCCTTAACATTTTTGCTTATTTCTATTCTGACAGTTTTTAAAATCTATTTTATGTGCTATTTGGGCAAATCTCAAACATTGGCTCTGTATTGCTAATATGATGTAATTCCTAGGTAGCAAAGTAGTACCATAGCTTGTACTTAATAGTGATCAGTAAATGATTCACTTTAACATTTCCTTAGATTTTGTTTGTTTTTGTAAACATCTTATGACTTTAGAGGCTTACTCCCTAAAATTTTTTTTTGATAGTTTGTAATGGTTATTCTTTTTCTCGACTTCATTTAATCAAGCCCCAAAATCACAAACATCATTTTGACTCTAAATATTTGTTACCTCTAATTTTTTTGTTGTTGTTCAAGTACAGTTGTCTCCGTTTGCCCTACCACTTTCCCCCACCTCCCACCCTCCATCCTGCCCCGCTTTGGTTTCTCATCTCTATGAAAAACATCTCAGTTATGACAGTCAATGCTTCACTAATTTGGAAAACTAAATGGACTGCATTTTACTTGATAGTTTTATAACACACAGCAAAAGAAATACTGTCGGTGCTGATTTTTAGCAGCCTGCTAATGGCAGTGGAAAATTGGTCAACTGCTGTTCAAACATGACCTATTTCTATTTGTTTCCTGCTTTACTCAGTTGATTGTCATAATGTCTTTTGTATCCCTCCCATTTCTGTGCTTCTGTTTATGTGAATTTCATCCTTGGCTCCGTAACCGAATTCCCGCGTGTTCTGGTTTTCAGGTGAATAAGGAATGTGTCCGAGGTCTTTGGGCAGGGCAACAGCAGGAACTTGTATTCCTACGTAACCGTAACCCCGAGAGAGGTAGCATCCAAAATGCAAAGCAAGCTCTGAGAAACATGATAAACTCATCTTGTGATCAACCTATTGGCTACCCGATCTTTGTCTCGCCTCTGACAACTTCTTACTCTGACACCCATGAACAGCTTAAAGAAATTCTTGGGGGACCTATCAGTTTGGGAAATATCAGAAACTTCATAGTGTCAACCTGGCACAGGTGAGCCATGGGTTTGAATTTTTCTGTGGTGGTGTATCCTGACCTTCAAGCTAGGCGTTGTATGTTAGTGTCCCTTGGAAAGTTTTTAGAAAAAATACACATGCCACAGTACAGTATCAGTCTGTTATATCTGAACTTCAGGGAGTAGAGTCCGAGCATTTTTATCTTCAAGGTCTTACTGGAGAAATCGGAGGTATGATTCTGGTTAAGAGCCCCTGCGTTACATTTAATACAGTCTTGACTAGCTCCCTTTGTTTAGCTATATTTGCAGCCTATTGCTGCTGTTAGAATGTGTGGGTCAGCAAACAGGACAAATTAGAGGAAAACGTGAGAAACGGGTGCAGTGAATTACTTCTGTTTTATTCCGTTCCAGCAGTAGGGGGAGCGATCCGCTCATTTTGCAGCCCCTGGTCGTGCAATGGAGAGATACTGCTGCCAGTTTCACCATCCAGCCAGTCATCCCTCTCATCGCAGCTCTGTAGTGTGTCTTCAAGAATGCACAGGAATTTTTTCCCTGCATTTGGGCTAGTGAATTGTCGTGTATGGTGCAGGAACATCATAATTCGGTGATAAATGATAAAAAAAAATCACAGAATATTACTTTCAATTACTTAAGAGTTGTTCAGATCCTCAAATCAGCGCTTAAGAAAAACAGGATCTGCAATTAGAGCAATAAACTCTCAAAGATTTTTTTTAAATTCTAGAAATACTCAATATTCACGAGTCAGGCTTCAGCATTTTAACAGCGATCCCCATTCAAGCAGAATGAAGAACACAAACCAGGGTAGTGTTCAGAGAAATTGTGTTTTAGAAAATAAATGCTGCACTGGACCTGCCTTGTTTGCCCAGGACTGAGAGGGTTCCTCGGGTGCTGGCCTTTCAGTGCTTAAACCAAGACAGTTGTGGGAAATGGGGACAGTGGGCCCCCTTCCACATACAAATATAAATAGCTGAAAGGAGGAGGAATCATGACAGCAGCTCCCTTCCCGTGCGCTACAGCATAAATTAGGTTTAATTTAAATAAATTAGGGTTTCAGGAGTTGCATACTTCAGAGGCGCTGCAGAGATACTGGCAAAACAAAGAGTTCTGTTTCCAGCTGTGATCTTAATGGTACAACTGTGTTATATGCAGTTTTTTATTATGGTGCAGGCAAGATAATAGAGTGTATGAAAGTGAAATCGATTGGGAATATCAAGACAGTGAATAAAAAGGGGAGGATATGAAAACATAGCAGACTTTTTGTTTCTAATATTGATTGCACCGTAAAGACTTTGAAAGGTGAACATTAATAGCATTAAGCATTTGGAATAGCTAAAGATGAATATCTTTATCTTGAAGTCACCTTGGGATAATGCTTCCTACTCGGGCATTTGTTCCCAGGTTAAGGAAGGGTTGTGGAGCTGGATGTAACAGCGGTGGCAATATTGAAGATTCCGATACTGGAGGCGGAACTTCCTGCACTAGTAACAATGCAACAATTGCCAATGATCCCCACAGCACCGCGTCCCAAGGAAGCGCCGGGAATTCAGGCCAGGGGCCTGGAGCAGGACTCCATCCGCCCGTCATGTCCTACCCGCCAACACTCGGTAATGTGAAACCAAATCATGTGAACGGCCTCTTAGTCGTGGGAGTCGGTGTGTGTGTGTGTGAAGAGGATGACATGTTACATCCTTGGAAATAATATAAATCGAATATTTTGTTTGATTCACAGTTGGACATTATCCTGTTCATTTATCTTAATCATTTTATATATATGTACATATGAATATACATACTATTTGAAATATTTCTTTGAAAGTATCCTTTTTAAAGACTAATAATATTTAATTAATAATATTTAACTTCTCTCCAAGCCATTTGAAAAAGGACACAGAAAAACCTACTATTCAGTATCACTGATAATATATATTTCATATACCCCTTAATGTATATGAAAATTGTATTGTGGTATCACCATCTCTGTAGGCGGTGTAGCTTGTTATTGGAATAGGTCGTGAGGGTATTAATACTCTACTTTGAGAAATAGTTACAGAGCTTGTCACGTAGTAGATCCTTATTGATATTTCCATGAGACAGTTCATTTCTAATGTATTAAAGAGGTATTCTTGTTATTCTGGAATATATCTGTGAAAGTTATTTTAGGATTTATCCTTGCCGTAAACCCTAATCTTGCTGTACATTATTTGTCTTTTGCCTAAGAACTTTGAAGCACTTCAGCAAATAAAAATTATATTATAAAAACTGCACAAGAAAACAGATCTCAGACATTTGTTCCTTTTTGACAACTTTAAAAGTTTTAGGAATAAACGTTACATTCAAGTAGTTGCTCGAGGGAGAAAGTCTTAGAATCTATTTAAAAAGAAAAAAAGGACTTGTGTTTGAATCATTCCACTTGGCCTGAGTGCCGTGTTTCCTGTCCCCCAGGCACCAGCCACAGCTCTCACTCGGTGCAGTCGAGCCTGGTCCGCCAGTCCCCTGCTCGGGCCTCAGTGGCCAGCCAGTCTTCTTACTGCTACAGCAGCCGGCACTCCTCCCTCCGGATGTCCGCGACGGGATTCGTGCCCTGCCGGCGCTCCTCCACCAGTCAGCTCTCGCTGCGGAACCTGCCGTCCTCCATCCAGTCCCGCCTGTCCATGGTGAACCAGATGGAGCCCTCGGCCCAGGGAGGCACAGCCTGCGTGCAGCACGGCCTGCCTTCCTCCAGCAGCTCCAGCCAAAGCATCCCCGCCTGCAAGCACCACACTCTCGTGGGCTTCCTGGGGACGGACGGGGGCCAGAGCAGCGCCACCGATGCACCGCCAGGCCACACCTTAAGTCCTGCCAGTAATTCACACGCCAAAAAGGGGGAGGTGATTTACAGAGTCCAAGTGAGTAAGCCCAAGGCTCTTGCACTTTTTTCTGACACATTTATTTTTATTTCTTTGTTGTGTAAAGGGCTCTTGCGAAAACCCATCTTAAATTACTTCGTCTGAACACTAGAACATCTTGGAATGTTAAAAAAACGTTTCTGCCACAGATAACCAAATTCACATGGCAGAAACGCTGAAAGCGAACGGTGTTCCGGCGCTGGTGTTCCCTCCCTGCTCTGCCCTTGTCCTGTGGCCGCTGCAGGAGGCCTCGTTAGCAGGCTGAAGGGGGTTCGGGAGGTGGCTTTTCAGATTGTTTTTGCTCCACTGTAGGGAGTGGAGAACCTGAGACACAAAGAATCCTGTGAAGTTTTGTTGGGGATTGTGTAGTTTTCCATCTTCAAGAGAAAAATGAGTTGGAAATGATCTGTGTTTATTTACAATTTAGATTGTGGATCCCAGTCAGATTCTGGATGGGATCAACCTGTCCAAAAGAAAGGAGCTGCAGTGGCCTGATGAGGGTATCCGGTTAAAAGCTGGGAGAAACAGCTGGAAGGACTGGAGTCCTCAGGAGGGTATGGAAGGCCATGTAAGTTCTCCTGCGAAGCTCACTGGGGCACTGACTTTTTTGTAGCCTGATTGACTTGTAGCCATGTTTTTAGTTGATTTATGTCCTTAGGTTTAATTACTTAACAGAACTGCTACCTCTTATCTTAAGTGAAGGGTAAGAGCTTGTTGAGTGCATTCAAGGTCTCTGCCACTAACTTGCTGTTTCATTCTGAATCACTAGGTGATTCACCGATGGGTGCCTTGCAGCAGAGATCCAGCCACGAGATCCCACATCGACAAGTCAGTGCTCCTGGTCCAGATTGACGATAAATATGTGACTGTGGTTGAAACTGGGGTCCTAGAGCTTGGCGCTGAAGTGTGAGCCAGCATTTCATAACTACATTTCTTTTCCCTCTCGATTCCAAGACGTTGGAAGGAGAGAGGAGAGAGCAGAAGATGCCCGCAGGTGTCGTTTGGTCCTGTAGAGGAGAGACTTGAACGCAGAGTGGGCTTGGTTAAGCGCCTCTCCTTTGCCCTGCACCCTGACTTCTGTCACTATCTTCGTCCCTAAATAAAGCTGAAATATTTTTTTTAAGTTAGCTGCCGAGAAAACATTTTGCATGAAGGATAAATTTCTGTTAAAATACATCCTTTTAAAAAGTTTTTTCCCTATGCATTGCCTATGCTTTAAATCAACAAACTCTTGATTTCTAAACTATGATCTCTTATTTTTCTATTTTCTTTGCCAAAAATAATTGCCATGTTTTGTCATAGAACATGAAATCCATTTACCTTGATTTTTAAAAACAGACCAGTGTAGAAACCTTCTGTTTGACATATAGCAGTATAAAAGTTTAATGTACAGTGAAAGAGACTATGAACAGACATAGATTTATCTTATTCCTTGAGCGCTAAAAATTTTAATGAAAAAAAAAACTGCACTAATTTTTTACGACAATGCACTAAAGTCTGAGGTTTCTCAGAACATTTATTTATATATAAAAATAAAATACCATTATTTAAATTGCCTTTGGGATTAACCCCTTCCCTTTCCTTATAAACATACATAACAGGAACTGCGCTGCCCATTTTTCTGTTGGTAGTCTGTACTTCATGCCAGTACATTGGATGCTTTTTTTAAAGTGAATACTAAATCTCGAGAGACAGAGCTTCGTCATTGGCGTTTCCCGGAGCCAACGTCCGTGAACGAGTCCTGTGACCCCACCGCAGACGCAGGTGGGCTCCCGCGAGGAGCGCCCAGGCCCCCTGCCACTCTCCATGCGGGGCCAGCTCTGCGGGGGCCTGTCCTGGGAAGAAAATACTTGTGCTTTTCAAAGAAGAAGATGAATGTCCAGGAATTTAAAGAAAGGATTGATTACCTTTTATTTGAAGAGTTCTTAGCTCCTGAAGTTACTCATATGCAGTTTAGTTAATCAAGTAAAATTTTTTTCAAACAGAATTATCCAAATGGTGCAGTTCTTATTGTTATAGCCCTCTAATAACTTTGTCTTTTATTTCTCTTTCTCTTTTTTCTATTACTTGAATTTTCCTGTAATTTATAGCGTTTACCTGTAATTTGAAATATTTATTACTGTGAAGTTGACTTAATTCATATGTTGTCTCATAACTTAAATTTTTTTTTTTAATGCATGTGTTCAGGGAAATATACAACCCAGATTTACAATTGGGCTAGGTGGGAACTGCAATTTATATTTGTCAACTGTTGGCATTGTTAAAATCCTTCAGAAAGCGTGACCTTGGTAAGTGAAAAAGAAGACTACTCGTTTCCTCCCAGCATTTAGGAGCCACCATGTCTCTGCCTCCTGAATGGCAACAGAGGTCAAATTGACCTTCATCAAACATTTTACTTAATTTAATATATCCAAAGTATTACTTTTTCAGCACGTGACACTAGCCATATTTCAAGTACTAGCTAGCTACACGTGCCCAGTGGCTACTGTATTGGTCAGATTGGGTTAAAAGTATCTTTCTGATGAGGTGACAGAAGAGAGAAGCTGTTTTTCTACTGACTCTGGTATATATTATGCAGTGTAGCGCAACACCTCAGTGGAAGGAATGAAAACCAAGGAATTAAATAGTTAATATACAGCATCTTACTATATTTCCACTCAAAACCTATTTATTTCTCTTTTTTTATAATTTAAAATTTTTGTGGTTATTCAGAACCCAGTGTGCCTTTTGTTGACATTTCTAGACTTCACACTTTGCAAAATTTACTGTTTAAAAACATTTGTCAAGTGATTTTTCTGAACCTTTACACAAAGGTGCCCTTTCTAAATTGACCAGTCAAAATGTATTTTCCTGATACTGTCGTTATATTCTGTATTTGCCTCTTTCTGACAAATTTATAGTATGCCATTAAGATTCAGGCTTTTTCTTTTTCTTCTGAAACTGAATATATGATATTTAAAATCTTCTCAAAGGAATTGTGCTCCTGCTGCTTGTTCCCTTCCAGAAATGAATGCGACCTCTTTATGGTCATTGTCTTGAGAGGGCAAGGGGAGCCTTTTTAGTCTGAAGTAGAAAATAATTCATTTTCCCACATAGGAAAAAAAAATCTGAATTTCAGATGATTCGATCAGAAGGGCTAGAGTTATTTTTATTCCTGGCCCTCTACCTCCTACACCCAATTGTTGAACACATCACACACTCCAGCAGTCAGGTTTCAGATGCCAGACTAGACTTTATATGGAATATATGTATTGGGTCTTGATTTGGGGAAGCAACTAGTGGACATTTTTATTAAAACAAGTTGAATTTTGTTACCACATATCCCTGTAGTGAAGTTTCATGAATTAGGAACCCTGTTTTTATTTTTTAAGCCTAAAACCAATAGTCTTTTAAAAATTATAATACTTTTCTAATAATTACATCAAGGGAAATTGTGATAATTAAAAGAAAAGTTTGTGTCTTAACAATAATTTGACCTAAATTATTATTTAGAAATAGACGTACTTAAATTGATCATACATGTCTTACTCTACTGACCTCCAGAATAGCAAGCTATTTGTTCCGACTCCCTGCTTCACTTTTTATTAGTGTGAAAGACTCAAGTATACATGCATGTGTACATTAGTTTCTTTAGTTGAAAATTGCCAAAACTTTCAGAGTTCCATAAATTGAAAGTAAAATATGTAATTAAAAAACTAGCATTTTATTTCTTTTAAATAGAGTTTCATTAATATCTGGCTTCTTTTGTTAATTTGATTTAATTTTTCTTCCACTTTGAGAGGGAGTCCTAGAATGTATATAAATTGTTGGCTTCTCCTCCTGTTTCTTCTCATTCAATGGCAAAAATAATTTTGTAACTCAGAATTAAGCTTTTGGTTAATCTTCCTGCCTGTAACTTGGTGTGAATCCTCTTTTTACACCATTTTTAATACTTGACAGAACTTTAAGTGGTCATTTTTTTTCTAAAAAACTTAATTTTTTAAGACTCTAGATTAATAGGTTGATATTTAAGGGACTTGGGAGAGTAGGTGGTGAGGCTGTTTATTATGGTAAGAGATTAGTTACCTTTCAGGAAAGTAGTGAACAGACTTCATCAGTGGTCTGCCTTCTTTGGGTTTTCATTACTGGGAGATTAACTTCCATTAGGTTTGAAGTATTTTTAAAAATAGTTCAAGTTTATCTGAGAAACTTCTACTAATCTTTGAAACAGAAGTAGAACAGTGAGTGAGATACAGAAAATTACTGTGTACTAAATGTCAGACAGTGAAAACACCGTATCGCCCTGGCTGGTGTGGCTCAGTGGATTGAGCGCTGGCCTGCGAACCAAAGGGTCACTGGTTCGACTGCCAGTCCAGGCACATGCCTGGGTTGCGGGCCAGGTCCCCGGTAGGGGGCATACGAGAGGAAACCAGTCGAGTCTCTCACACATCAATGTTTCTCTCCCCCTTTTTCTCCCTCCCTCTTCATCTCTCTAAAAATAAATAAAATCCTTTGAAAAAACAAAATACTGTACAAGTTTTTATGTAGGAAACTACATCTCATTAAGACAATGGCATCTTTCTTCCTGGGTTGGTTTATTTTTACATTTCATATCAAAATATTAAAAAAACAGCCTTAAATCTAAACAAGGGTAGACTACCCTTAAATCCCACTTTGCTTCTGAGCAGCATCCTCTGCCTCTAGGAATTTTTCATTTAGGGGATTGCTGCATTGAGTCATTCATCCAGAACTGGGTCTTTTAAGTTTGGGATTTGCCCAGAGTCTGAAATCATCTTTTGCTTTTAGTTAACTTTCAAAAATCCTTCCTCCTAAATATCTAACTTGAGGAAAAAAGATAACTTACTGATTTTTTGAGTGAGAATTCTTTGAGCTTGTATTTACTAAACTGAACTCCAGCCCAGGTTGGTGATTGCTTTTGTGTTTATTTTCATTACTTTTTCATGAGTATGGACAAAGCCTCCTCCCCTTTTTTTAAGGCTTCAGTATTCATAGGTTTGTGGGGGGTTTTTTAATAATGTAATGTGATAACATAAAATTACTTTGCCTGGACACAGACCCAATCAAAGACTTTTTTTTTTGATAGGATACATTATTCAAATTAAGTATAAAACATCCATTTTTTATTTAGAGGCTTTTCCTTTAATTTCAAGAAGAGTGGAGACAACGCCAATCAAGGCTAAGATGATACTCAGAACCTGTTAATGAATTTTGACGTTTCTTTTTCAGTCATATGTAGAAATTGAGTTTTATTGATCTGGAGAAAAAGGAAAATTAGTACCATGTATTTGTGCAGCATAAATTTTAATATGTTGGATATGTATAGTGGGGTTTTTTAATATTAGAAAACCAGCCTTTGTTTCTCTTTTAAAAAAAACCTAGCTGATAAACACATCTAGATCTTCTCATTTTTACCTTGTTAAATCTTTACATAAGAAGTGTGAGAAGGGATTTATTATACAAATAGATATGGTAGGTGTGTGACTGGAGCATTAATTTTGCTTAAAACAAGTATATTTTCTGCTTTGAATCACCTCATCAGTATCATCTATAAAAGTCATGTGTGATAAGAATTTCTCGTAATTGCTTATCAGCCACCTATTCTTTCTGGAATAGAGTAAATAAGTTCTGTTTGTGAGCTGAACTTCATGATCTGCCATTTTGTGAAAGCAACATGACACTCTTGGGGGGAACCAGAGCTGATTGTCATCACTGGGTTATATGACAATTCTATTCTAAGACTCAAACATATTTTATAGGGTTATACTTTTTTTCCCTATGCCTCAGTTCCATACCTGACAATTTATGACTCAGTGAAGCCATGCTAGATAAGGAACAAAGATAATCCAAGATTGTGATAAGGATGACTACCCAAGGCGTTCCTAGCACAGATGGGCTGATAATCTGGAATTCCCAGCGGAGAAGCAATAGAGAAGGAGATGCTGCCCCACGTAGCTCTTGGGTTCGGTGTAATCGTGGTTAAACAAGATTATATTATGAAGCCTGATTCTACAACCAAAATAATAGAAATGGGGGCAAAATGATGTCTGCTTATGCTTTTTAAAAACTTGTAGTTAAAATAAATTGTAAAAACAGACTACCTTAACCCTGTACAAGCCTGGCAATGAGCTCTGCATGAGGAAATGGAAGGGAAGATACTGACAGGGATGCTAGGCCGGGGGATGTGAGGACAGGAAGCGGTTTTCTCTTTTCTGATCATGGGCTCCGAAAGGCTTCACTGCCTCTACCAGCATTCAGTATAAATCAGAGATAAGAGTATATGTACTCACGTGTGAGTGTGTGTGTGTGTGTGTGTGTTATTCTAAATTTTGTAAATATTGTAGTTGTTGAAAATGGAAAATAAAGGCTGAGTTGTTTCTTTTATCTTTGCAAATATATTGCATCAAAAATACAGCATTGACAGTGGATAAACACTGAGGAAATAAAATTTTTTCATTTTGCCTTCTGTCCATTTTTGTCAAATTAAGAAAAATTAGGGTGAGCCATATTAAGCTCTGCATAGAATATTTCAAAAACATGTATTTGCTTCTGAAATAATCATTTGAGACAATTTTTGGCCTGTAAACATACAATTCATCTTACAATAGAAATGTACACATTTTGTATTAAAAGGATATCTATGGTTGGTAGAAAGGCTGTCATTTACATCTTTGGAACTTATCTGTGTCATATTAACAGTAAAATATTAGGTGGAGCATGTAGGATGATAAAAATACATTTATGAGATCTGTCCAGAAGATATCCAGCCATGTACTATGAAAAATAGAGGCATTTATTGAAGAAGGTACAAGATACAAGAAACATTGTACATAGGACAATGATGCCTCAGTCCCCTTCTAAGTAGGCACCTTGGGACCTCACACAGTTCTCCCAGTTGCCATCAGCTGCCCTGTCGTATTTTCTTGAATCATCGACCGTCTGAAATCTCTTTCCTTTCAAAGGTGACTTTAGTTTTGGGACAAGCCAGAAGTTGCAGGGTGCCGAATCGGCTGTAGGGGGGCTGAGTCACCGGAGGTGATGCGTGAGCAGGTGCATTGCTGTGATGAAGCTGTCTATCACCGGTTGCCCATAGCTGCGGCCTTCTGAATCATCCAAGTAGTTTCCGTGGAGGAATGTGCAAGCTTAACGCAAAATTTGATGCAGGTTCGTTTCTTTCTTGGCTTAGTCTTTTTGAATATGACGGCCACACAGCACACATGCTCACTTGACGGCGTCTGCCAATCCCCCCACCCCCCCACTGACTAGTTCAGTGAAGTTGTTATTGTGCACATACGCACATTGCAGTCCACTCTCCTTGGCTGCCAGGTTACATCAATGTCGCGCAAACCGTTCTGGTGATGTTAACAATGACGGCTTTTCCCAGACAAGCCTTGTATGTACACTAATTACTCAAAAAGGAAAGAACATTTAGGTCATAGTCATCAAAATCAGGCAAATGCTAGCTTGGCATGGGTACTAACCCGCTGATTTGCTATATAATAAAGGCAAGCTGACTTAAAATAAGACATACTATTGATTAAATCATGTGTTAAGCCTTAGTGAGTCATTTTTAACTATTACAACCCAGAGTCCCAAATGATATGCTCTCTTCCTGCCCAGGATCACCTTGTGGCACAACTGGAAAAGGAGTGGTATTTAGTCTTAAAGGACAATATTTTTTCTTTTTAGTGACAGGAAATATGTTGGTTAAATGAAACATGTTCAAAAGAAGGAATTCTCTGTCTATGTGAGCCAGAGATTCAAAAGGACATTGATGTGAAATTTGGGTCCCATAAAACCTCTTTGTTACTTTTAAAGTACAGTTCCCTTAAGATTTTTCCTCCCAGAGCCTCCAAACATGTTTTGCTAACCTGTAGGCTATGAATCTCACAAAATAGGTTGCCTTCTCCCCCCCTTCATATGTGCTTATTAAAGGAAACGAAATATAATTAAACTTCATACTTGGGGGAAATGTAATTTGGTGCAAGAAGATCCCTAGGTTGTTCTGTAATTTCTCAGGATATACATTAACAGGTGGCTAGAGATGACTCCATCTTCTCTGGAAGTCTTTTAAGATTAATCATTCAGTGTTAGTTGCCCAGTAAATTGTCCCTGAAAGGAAAAGTAATTCTTTGGTCCACGGTTCCTATTTATTCCCGAGAACACTGTGAATACATAATAACCAGTCCATTGAAGAATATGCCAGGTCTCCAGACCCACCCTGCAGCACGTGCCCTTGACCTGTCTTTATCAGATACAACATCCCAGGACAGCATGAATTTAAGCAGATGCCAAGTAGTGTCTCTGTGTTCATAATACAGTTGACCCTTGAGCAAAATAGGTAAGAACTACATAGGTCCACTTTTAAGTGGATTTTTGTTCAATAAATCTGTAATCAGCCCTCCGTATTCCTGGTTTTACACCTGCAGATTCAACCAACAGTGGATTGGTTGTGGATCCATGAAAGTGGAGGGCTGACTACACACATCGTTCTACCCTATTTTATAAAAGGAACTTAAGCATCTATGAATCTCGGAACCAATTCCCTACAGACAACAAGGGACAACTGAAGTTTTGGGGGAGTACAAACTTATACGTGGATTTTCGACTGCATAGGAGTTGGCGTCTCTAACCACTATGTTGTTCAGCAGTCAACTGTACTGTCGTAATGGGTTTGCTCACACACCAGCCACCACCCCCCAGTTTATAATACGGTATGCGACAAACATCCCAGTGGGGATCCACCGTGGAGCACAAATGTCTAAAGTAAGGTGCATCTTTCTTTAGACAAAATGCAGATTTGCCTAGCTTATAACTTTGGGAGTGACTTTGTAAAATGGCAGTATGAAATGTGTTTTAAAATAGTTCTGAAATATTAATTTACTTGGGATGTTTGTAGTTACAAGAAAGATAAAACCCAATTCAAAGGAAATTGACTCAGAGATAGGCTGGGTTTTCAGGATTGGTTTATTCATGTTACTCCAGGTCTGTATGTATGTAATTTTCTCAACTCTTCCCTCCCTTTCTTTTCAGACTGGAGCTGGGTGTCTATTTCTGGACCTTATTATATATACACCATCATTCGGGGGAAAAAATGCTTCCTGTTACCTCTCTTGAGTGTTAAAATTTTTCAGAAGCCTCAGCATATTATTCCTTGCATTTCATTAATATAAGATTTGACATATGCAAGATCCTTAACTTGTCCCGAAGTCCTGATTTTTCTAAACTAGTCACTGACAGGAGAAACGCAATCAAGGTGACTGGCTTACAAATCAGAGCCTAGCTAGGAAGCTGGAGTCCGTTCCGTTCCCCAAATTGTGTCTGTGTCCAAGGAGTAGACCACAGGTCGGCAATAGATTGCTACATAGATTTCCAAAACTTGAGTATTATTTTCAAGAAAGAGAGACTTGGATCACTTAAGAAATAAGGTGTTTCATTTAGAATTCATGTAGCAGACCTAGAACAGAGGTCCGCAGAAACAGAGGTCAGGGACATAGAGCCAGATGTTTGCTCTCTATCTCGGGCTGCCTTTGCATCTCATGACACTTCTGCTTTTCTCCATGTAAATTATTTACTGGGAAAAAATTCGCCAGTAAAATCATCTGGACCTGGAGTGATCTTTAGGAGGCTTTTAAATATGGATTCCGTTTCAAAAGGACTATTCAGATTTTCTCTCTTTTCTTTACAGTTATTTTTACTTACTATAAGGTATATTTTATTGATTATGCTATAACGGTTGTCCCACTTTTTTCTTCCCTTTATTCTCCTCCACCCTGCACCCCTGCCTCCTACCAGCATTCTCTCCCCCTCTTAGTTCGTGTCCATGGGTCATACACATAAGTTCCTTGGTTTCTCCGTTTCCTATACTGTTCTTAACATTCCTCTATTTTGTACCTACCATTTATGCTGCTTATTCCCTGTACATTTTCCCCTACCCCACTCCCTCTACGTGATCTCCATTTCTGTGTTTCTGTTCCGGTTCTAGTTGTTTGTTTAGTTTGTTTGTTTTTGTTTTTAGGTTCAGTTGTCAATAGTTGTGAGTTCGTTATCATTTTACTGTTCATAGTTTTGATCTTTTTCTTAAATAAGTTCCTCTAACATTTCATCTAATAAGGTCTTGGAATGATGAACTCCTTTGACTTGACCTTATCTGGGAAGCACTTTATCTGCCCTCCCATTCTAAATGATAGCTTTGCTGCGTTGAGTAATCTTGGATGTAAGTCCTTGGCTTTCAAGACTTGAATATTTCTTTCCAGACCCTTCTTGCCTGTAAAGTTTCTCTTGAGAAATCAGCTGACAGTCTTATGGGAACTCTAGGTAACTGTCTCCTTTTCTCTTGCTGCTTTTAAGATTCTCTCCTCATCTTTAATCTTGGGTAACTTAATTATGATGTGCCTTTGTGTGTGCTTCCTTGGGTCCAACTTCTTTGGGACTCTCTGAGCTTCCTGGATCTCCTGGAAGTCTATTTCCTTAGCCAGATTGGGAGAGTTCCCCGTTATTTTTCCAAATAAGTTTTCTATTTTTTGCTCTGCCTCCTCTCCTTCTGGCACCCCTATGATTGGGATGTTGGAACGTTTAAAGTTGCCCCCAGAAGTTCCTAAGCCTCTCCTCACTTTTTTGAATTCTTGTTTCTTCATTCAGTTCTGGTTGAGTGTTTCTTTTGCCCCACATCGTTGATCTGAGTTCTGGTTTCCTTCCCTCCACTGTTGGTCCTCTGTATATTTTTATTTATTAAGTGAAATCTTTGCATATCCTTCAGTTTTTCCTCCATTTTGCGACCATACTTAACCATTTCTGGGAGCATCCAGATTACCAGTGTTTTGAACTGTGCATCTGATAAGTTGGCTATCTCTTCATCACTTAGTTGTATTTTTTCTGGAGTTTTGATTTGTTCTTTCATTTGGTCCGTGTTTTTTTTGTCTCAGCACACCTGTTACGTTGTAAGGGGTAGAGCCTTAGGTATTTGCTTGAGTGGGGCAACTTAGGTCGCTGCGTTGTGATACTATGCCCGGAGGAGGGGTCCAAGAGAAAATGATGCTGCTTGCTCAGCTCTTGGCCAGCTGTCAGTCACTTCCCCTACTATCCACAAGCAAATTGGGCCCTTCTGGTGCTGATTCCCCAGGTGGGTGGGTTTGTGTACGTTCTGGGACCTCGTGGGTCTCTCCAATGGACTCTTCTTTTAGTCTGGGAGTTTCTCCTGCCACCGCAACCCCCACAGGTTTTTACCCCCAGAGGTTTTGAGGCTTTCTTTTCCTGCACTGGAACCCTGGATTGCGTAATCTGTCTTGCTCCCCAGCTGCTCCTCCGGTTTATCCACATGCAAATATAGGACTGTTGGGTCCACCAGCCGCCGCCTTGCCGCATGTCCTCTCTGCCCGGGCTGTCTGTCTCCGCCCCTCCTACTGGTTTGGATGAATGTTTCTTCTTTAACTCCTTGGTTGTCAGACTTCCATACAGTTCTATTTTCTGGCAGTTCTGGTTGGTTTTGTTTTTAAATTTGTTGTCCTGTTGGTTGTGCCAGGAGGCAAAGTGTGTCTACCTATGCCTCCATCTCAGCTGGAAGTTCCTAGATTTTCTATTCTTTTTAAGTCAGTTTTGGTAAGTTGAGTTTTTCTAGGATTGCAGTTCTCAACTTTTAGGTTTTTGAGTAGTTTTACATTTTAAAAAATTATTGAGACCCCCCTCAATAATTTATCTCGCTTACATTTATTGATATTTATTGCATTAGCAATTAAAACAACATGTTAAAGATGTTCTAAGGGAATTAGTAAATAATAAACTCATTGCATGTCAAAATTTTATTTAATGCTTGCCAGTGAAAAACTATATGACATCTGAACTTTCTGTCGTCTTCTACATACAATATGTTGCATTATATTATTTTAGTTGAAACATATGAAGAAAACCTAGCCTCATACATATATTCATACATATAGTTGGAAAAGAGAAGTATTTTAATAATCTTTTCAGATAGTTGTTGATATTCTTGCTTTGATACATCACTAAAATTTGACAAGTGGTAGTTTCTTTTTTTAAGATTATTTAAAAAGATTTTTATTTATTTTCAGAGAGAGGGGAAGGGAGGGAGAAAGAGAGGGAGAGAAACATCAATGTGTGGTTGCCTCTCACGTGTCCCCTACCAGGGACATGGGCTGCAACCCAGGCATGTGCCCTGACTGGGAATCAAACCAGTGGCCCTTTGGTTCACAGGTCAGCACTCAATCCACTGAGCCACACCAGCTAGGGCACAAGTGGTAGTTTCTTAAACATTAGTTGCAATGTAGAATCCCATTTGTACTGATTACATTGAAATCCATTGGTTTACCTTACTTGGAATGGATCTTTTTTACCTGTGTGTGATTTTACAAGATCATTTATTGGTTACTTAGGAGGAAATCATTCCCTCAGTTATGTAGATCTCCCAAATATTGACAAATTTTATTATATAATATAAAAATTACATTTGTTCATATCAACTTTGGTTTAATCAGATATATTTTTATCTGGACGCTATAAAGCTCACAGTAGCAGATACAAGTTTTCTAAAATTCTAATTTTTGATTGAAGGCTCGAATTTTATTATCAGTAACAAATATTGTTCTTTGTTTTCTTGAAGCAACAGGCTCACTTCATTTTTGAGAAAATATAAAATGCTGAAGTCTGAATAACTATGGTTTGTCTTCTAATCATTCTTTCAAGTAAAAATGGCATTCCATGAAAATAAGTGACTAGCTTAGCTCATAACTCAGTCACAAAAGGGCTATTCTTTGAAAAAGACTATACTTTGATGTGCTGAAGAAGTGCTTTGTGCATACTTCCCATTTTGCCACACAGAATATTAAAAATGTGTCTTGGAGGAACAAGATTTAATAAAATTAATACATTTTACTCTTTCATCAAGGACATTCTTAAGTGAAACTGTTTTGGTTTTTTTTTCCCCTGGTGAGTCCATAGTGGGGAAGAACACAGTGGCTACAAGAGCAGTCTGGCACTGTGGCCTTAATTCCTGCTAAATAAAAAAGACATCTGCTGGTTTACTCACCACTTCTTTTGCAAAACATTGTGAAGGTTAATACAGTGGAAAAGGCAGACGATGAATTAGTATTGGCAAGAAAATAGTTTTGATCTCATGGATTCCTGGAGAGGGTTCTGGGCACTCCTGAGGGTCTGGAAACTCCACTACGAGAGTCACCATTACAGGCCAACTTATTTTCATTTTCCGAGTCATAGGCATAAGATAAGCCCTAATATTCTTTTTACTTCTGTGGTATCTGTGACACCTACAGGGGTGTCCCTGCTTTCATTCCTAATACTGATTCTTTTGCCTTCTCTTTCTTGATTAGGCTTAACAAAAAATTATCTTTTCAAAGATAACTGGCTTTGGTCCTCCTTTGTTTTATGTTTTTGGTGTTTTTGTTTGTTTTTTTTGTGAGGGCTTAACTTTATTTTTCCATTTATATTTATTTTTTCTATTTTCTTCTGGTTTAGTTTGCCATTTATTTTCTGACTTCTTGAGATAAACACTCAGCTCCTTGGTTTTCAGCTTTTGTATTTTTCGTATTCATTTTAAGGCTATACATTTCTCTTTAACCACTGCATCAAACAAGAATTGGTATGTCACATTTTTATTACCAATCATCAATTTTCATTATGATTTCTAATTACTTAATTTTTATTATGACTTCTTCTTTGACTCATGGCTTAATTAGACCCATAATGATTAATTTTCGAATACTTGGTGACTTTCTAGCTACCATTTTCTAGCTATTGCTTAATAACTATGGTCAGAAAAACTCTGTATGATATTAATCCTTTGAAATTACTTTAGCCTTGCTTTCTAGCTCAGTACTTTGTCAGTTTTGATAAATGTTCCAATGGACACTTGGGAAAATAATGTGTATGCATGCTGCAGTATGAAAGTCTTCTATACCAAATATATCAATTAAGTCAATTTTGTTATGTTATTCAGATGCTGTATATTCTTACTGATTTTTTTTGGTCTATATAGATTTATTTCCTTTTTTAGTTATATCACATTTTGAATTATATACTTTGGGTCTACATTATTAGGTGCATATAAATTTGAAAGACTTCTTTTGCCAACCGACACCTTTAATCATTGTGAAATGCCCTCTTCATTTCTAGTATTATTTGCCCTAAAGTTTACTTTATCTGATGTTAGTGTAGCTTAACAAGTTTGTGTCATATAACTTTATGCATTTTTACTTTCAAGCTTTCTGTTATACTTAGGGTGTACTCTTATAAACCACCATATAGTTAGGATTTTTTATTTTTGACATTGTTTTTTAATTGGAGTATTTCATCCATTTACACTTATGATAATTACTGGTATTTTTGGCTTAAATTTACCATCTTACTCTTTGTTTCCTTTTTGTCCCATCTCTTGTGTGTATCTTTTCTGTCCTTTCTTGCCACATTTTTGAATAGGTCATTCGTGTTATTTTACCCTTCCCTTTGTTTATTACACATACATCTTTTCAAAAAATTGAATTTATTGGGGTAACATTGGTTAATAACATTATATAAGTTTTGGGTGTTCAACTTCATAGCACAACATCTGCACGTTCCATCGTGCGCTCACCACCCAAGGTCTGCTCTCCTCTGTCACTGTGTATTCGACCCCCTTCACCCCCTTCACCCTCCTCCCATCCTCCATCCAACCTCCATTCTGTTTCTGAATCTGTGAGTTTGTTTTGTTTGTTCATTTGTTATTTTTTGTTTTATATGCCACACGTGAGTGAAATGTATGGCTTTTGCCCTTTGCTGTCTGACTTACTTCACCTAGCATGATACTCCTAGGACCCACCCATGTTGTCGCAAATGGCTACCCATACATTTCTTATTACGATCCTTTAGTGGTTATGGAAATTACAACTTGTCTACTCAGTACCTCACTACCTCCTGGACTAGCCCCAGTACTACTTATTTTTTGTATTATTTTGTCATGCATTTGCAACTCTGTTTATTTAAACTTCAAAGACATTATTATCACTTAGTAAGGCATGTATTAAGTTAAATTTCATCACATAACTTACTCTTTCCATTGCTCTTTATTCCTTTCTACATCTTTATACTTTTATGTTTTCATTTGGGATAGATACTGTTTCTTCTGTCCAAAATGCTCCCTTTACTGTTTCTTGGTCTGTTAGTAACAAATTCCATTAGTTTTTATTTTTCTTAGAGTGAAATGCCTTTGTTATAAATTTTTTTGGGTGCAATATAGAGTTCTGAATTGGCAACTACTTTCTTTTTGCACTTCAAAAATATTATTTTATTGTCTTCTGGCTTCCAGGGCTTCTTTTTAGTCTTACTGCTCTTTTAAAAGGCAGTAGCTTTTGCTGTGGCTGGGTGGCTCAGTTGGTTGGAGCGTCATCCAGTACCCCAAAGGTTGCAGGTTCGATTCCTGGTCAGGGCCTGTATGGGAAACAACCCACCAATGTTTCTCTCTCGCATCGGTGTCTCTCTCTCTCTCCCCCATCCCCTAAAATCAATAAGAAAAATAAAGTCAATAATAAAAAAAAATCCCCAGTTGATTAAAAAGACATGGCTTTTTATTCTGGTTATGTTTAAGATTTTATTTTTGTCTTTGATTTTTAGTAGTTTTCCGAATTTAGTTTATGGGTATCTTTTTGTATTTATCTTGTCAAATTTAATTATCTCTTGAGGTTTGACCATTTTCTCTTCAAATATTCCTTCTGCCACGTTGTCTCTCTCTCCTTCTCACACTGCAATTACAGATACGCTAAACCTTTTCCCAAATCTCTTATCTCTGATGTTCTTTTCTGAATTTTCTATCTTTAGTCTCTCCATGTTTCAATGTGAATATTTTCTTCTGCATACCTCCCAGTTTTATTTATTTCTCCCTTTATATATGTCTAATCTTCTGTTAAACTGATCTGTTCGGTTTTTAACTTTAGTTTTGGTATTTTTCAGTTCCAGAATTCTCATCTGATTCTTTCATGTAGACTTCAGTTAACTATTGATGGTTTCTCTTGTTATTTAATTAAACATGTTAACGATCATTATTTTGGAGTTTAGGTCTAATAACTTCAATATCTGGATCTCCTGAACATCTGTGTGCGTTCGTGGTGGTGGTGGCAGGGGCGGGGGGCAGGGTGTCTGGTTTTTGTTCTCTTTGTTTCTCAGTCAGTTTTTACCTTTTGTTTGCACACTTATTTTTTATATGAAACAAAATAATAGATGAAAATATGTAGATAATTGAGGCTCCAAATGTTATCATGTTGTGCAAGTCAATTTACTTCTTCTTTTGGCAAAAATATATGAAAATAATGGAATGATCTGTCAGAAGGTTGACTTCAGTCTCCTGAAGACCAGCCTACTTCTAGATCACCTTTATTCCTGTGGCATTGCCTGTTAGGTACCGGAACTTAAAGTCTGGGTTTCACCCTTGGTGGGCCCTAAATTTTAACTACTAACATCTTAGCCTTGTGTCCGGAAGCTCCTCTCAGCTTCTCAGTCTCCCAGCCACCGCTTTCACGTTGGCAATGTGGCACCAAATAACAACCTTACCTCTCTAGGCCTCCCTTGCCTCTGGGATCTGGGCCCCTCAAATTGTAGTTACTGTAGCAGCTCTCCAGTGCTTTCAAGTATATTTTCACATTTTGTACAGGAAGTTTATTGGGGAGGGCTTTTAGCAGCAATATGTGTGAGGGAGCACAAGATGCTCGACTGAACAGAGAAGAAATTGAACTGGGATGCAGTTACAACAGAGACTTGAGTTGAAATCTGTAGGTAGATCTGGAGCTGCCCGGGCTCTTCTAAGGTGTCCTGAATGAAAACAAGATGCTGAGAACACTCACTGGGGAGGGCGATGCTCATGGCAGCGTGGGGGACGCTTTCCTCCATCCTGAAGTGCAATCTGGACAGGGCGCCACCATGTCCCCTATCTCCCTCCTCTACTCCCCTTGTGAGATGTTTCCCCTTTATTAGCACCTCTGCTAATCAAGGGACTTACCTGCTTTTACCTCCAGGCCTGCTGCTAGGATGCCCAGACTCCCTCACCCTTGAAAGCTCTTGAGTCCCTGACCACCATGCCCATCTCAAGCAGTGACTTCTGTACCTAACATACCATTTTTTTCTTTAAGGTAGGCAAGGTGTGAGCAAGACAAACCGCAGTGTATCACCTGGATGTCAGGTGTGTTCTCTCCTGCTCCCGCTGTGTGGCAGCAGCCCTGCCTCTTCCTTATGATCTGGGTCCCGTGTCTCCAACGTGATAACGGCTTCTATCTGTGCCCACTGGTCTCTGAGTGCAAAGAACCCAAAGTAACGGGGTGACCGCCATTGCTTTAAAGTTGAATGGGACTCTTGCTGGTAGGAGTTGTCCGTCTTTGGAAACAGGTTCTTTAGACCCACAGAGCCTAAAACTGTGGGGGTAGGGAGCACAGATTCCCCAAGTGGATCATTAGTAAAGATGTTGAGTGGGACTATTCCCATTTCTACCTGTTGGTTCCCTGCCTCATGCATTCTGCCTATTGGGGCTACAGAACCACCCGAATGGTCATTGATTTAGGATGTATCCTGCATCATGAAGGATGATCTCCCATCCTCACAGGATATCATACTCTGTGAAACAGCTACTTCATTGTTCTACCAGGCCAGCAGCTTCCACAGCACATGATAGGACCAGTGGATCCCATGTACCCACCGTTCCTTCCTCTTTGTGGTAAAGTCCCTTGTTCCAATTCAGTGCCTACCTGGGTCCAGTGTCGGTGGATTGACACTGTGTGAACCCTCTATGATCAAAGCGCTGAAGCCCTGCAATCTGAAAGGCAAGGCTCATACCTAGGACAGGTATGAGGTCAGTTTTGGTCAAGATAAATACCTGTCCCATCTAGAGAGAAGGGTCCAATCTAGACAACTTGCCATCACGTGGATGGTTGTTCTTGAGGTACAGATGCTGTGTCGAGGGCTCAGCAGCGGTTTCTGTAGCACTCAGGTTAAACATTTGGCACCATCGGCAGCTAGATGGGCCTTGGTGAACGGAGTCCCATTGTGTGGCTCCCATTGCTGCCACCACGGCTACTCCCTTCACGCACCCGTTGTGCCAGCACCGGAGTGGCTATGGAGAAGATGGCTGATATGAGCGGGCCACGATGCTTGGATGGCTTGGTTGCTGAGTGCTTCTTCCACAGTGGATGCTCACTGGTGTTCATTCACATGTGTTCGAAGACCTTTCTACCCCATGCCCACCCCCACAGATCCACCCATGTGTCTCTACCCTTGTCCCTGACCTCACCTTCCCCTTCTAGGCCCCGATCAGCTAGCCCAGCCATTTGCTACTCCCATGGGTTCATGTTAACTCTGGCCTTGGGCCCGTTCTTTTCCCAAATAAAGTGGGTGACTTGGTAGCCTGATCTTTGCCTTGCAATTATCTCCTTTCACCGCTGCCTTAAAAGGCCTCCTGAGAGAAGCGATATAGCGGCAGCATCCGTTTTCAACTTGCATCTACATACCAGCCCAGCCCCGCTGTGAACCAAACTTGGCCTTTTTCGTCTTCGGAAGTTGGTTATAAAGGACACAGCCCCAGCCCCTTGGTCATAGGGGTGTGAGCTGTGGAAGAGGCACCTGAGCAATAGTAGCGGATGACACAGGAGGGAGTCTGGGCCGCCAGTTCATGCAGCCCACTTACGCCCTCTGTCCCTGCTTGTGTCTAATGCCTGTGTACAACTTCTGTCTTAGGACAGATTGCTGTTGGGCCTACTCAGACTTATGGCTGATGTCTGATGGGTCATGTGGTCCAACACTCCCCCAAGGCCCAGCAGCAAACCAGGAGCTGTTTTCCAATGACAGTTCACTGTTGCAAACACCATGGGCTTGCTCCAGAGCCCTATGGCTCTACACTGAGATTCTCCAGTCGGGTTTACATAAGCCTCAGCATCTGCCTTGAACTCCATGAGGTCTACCATGTTGTGTACACCAAGTCACAAGGCTGCGTGCACCACATCCTGGACTGGCTGCAGAGATAAACTCTCCTTATCCAACTTAATGCTATGTTTCTCTTGGTTCATCGCCCTCCGAATCCAGTCCCACAAACGTTCTCCTTGCTTCTGCCAGTACACACAGTGTGTACTGTGTACTGCCAGTGTCTTACAGCCCCTTTGACATGTGGCCCCTGTCCTCCCTGAGTGGACCCAGCACTTCCCTGACCAGCTGGCATTGAGACTTGGCCGGTTATTGGCCAGGCAGCCAGAAGGGGTGGGAGCAGATTATGAAGGGGATGAACAGCCCTTGAATCGTCTTCAAGCAGGAGGAAGTGGGTCACATCGGCAGGCGAGTGTTTGGGGGAATCGGGGCCTTCAAGGCTCTCAAGAGCATCACGTTACAACAGAGGCACCAGGCAGTGACACAGGGAACTCAAGAGCTGCCATGATATCCTGTCTGAAGTCCCAAGTTCCCAGCCAGAGCCCGCACCCTGGCATGGTTAAGTTGAGAATTCAGTCTTCCCTGGAGCTCTGTTCCCTTTCTGTTTTGTTCTGGCCCAGCCTTCAGCTGCTTCTGCCCTCTGGCTCAAGGAGATGAGAATCCCTTTACCTGCTATCAAGGAGGCGAGCAGTTGTCCTCAGCCTCTTGCGGTCTTTCTTCAGCACACGGGTCCGCTGAGGGGCGAAGGGCGAAGGACGCGTGCTGGGGCGGCCGGGGAGGGCGGACTGCGATGCGGCCGCAGCAGAGGTCTCCCGTCCTTGGGAGCTTCAGCGCTCCTTCCGAGTTATCGCAGCTGGAGAGCAGGGTCGGGCGGCGCCCCTGCCACCTGCACCCCTTAGTGGATGTGGGCTGCCCGCAGGAGGAGGCTTCATCTTGGGTACGTGGCTTCATTTGGAAGGAGGGCAGTTCCTGGGGTGGGGGTGGGGGGGGACTTAGCTTTGAACCATCAAGGGGAATGAGTCTGTCATCGTGACGGGAAGTCTGGGTGGCACACAGCATCCATTATGCTGACCCTGGGAATGAAGAGGAGGGCTGTAGATAAGAGAACGACTTCTGGAAGCAGAATTGACAGGATATGGGGACCCACAGCATAGAATTCTTTCAGTTCAAGAACGCTGCATACCTTCTTTGTGCCCGGCCCTGTGCTAGATACCGGCAGGGACAGGAGAGGGCTGGGCCTCATGGAGCTCACAGCTGGGGACCGTACACCCGAGGGAGAGGCCGGCAGAGCCCGGGGTTCAGTCTGCAGCATCAGTGGGCGGTGGGGCCAGGAAGACAAGACAGCCCTGTGATGTAATGAGCTTTTTAAATTAGCCTCGGGGCTCGTATATTTCCTTCCACAAGAGACACCCAAACCTCCAACTCAAAAGGTGACAACTTCTTCCCCGAAGACTCTGAAGTACAGAGACAGCGTTAGTACCCAGCTCGCTCCTACCTGCCACATCAGTGGCGACACTCGCGCCCCTTGTCCATCTCCCTGGATTGCTCTGCACATGAAGATGGGAGATCTCGGACAGTTAGAGATTCCCTTCCCATGCAGCGCCAGTGGGACCCTCACAAAGGGCAGTGGTGTGTTGAGGAGTGGACTTTCCTTCTGTTCATGAAGAAAATGATGAGAGCAGAGGCAGGAAAGCTCCCACATCTCTGCAAACCAATGTACAGTGGGAACAGGGAACAGAGGCTACTGTCCTTCACAAAAACTGCCACAAGAGGGCAGCAGGAGCTCAGCCACGCTCGGGACGGGGTGGACAGAGTATTGGGGTGCAGTTGGTTGGTCTCCCTGACAGGCGTGGTCCAGAAGAGGTGTGAGGAGCAAAAAATAACGTAATGACAAGACTCGGGAGCCTTTTGTTCCACCTTTATTTTATTTATTAAAATCAATACACAGAGAGGTCTTGTAAAGAACATTTTAGTAATCCAAGTAATTTTACAATTATGTAGGCATCACTGGTTCATGAGAAAATGTCAAACCCGGTAATACTCTAATCTGAAAATGAGATAAACTCAGAAAGGTATATGAAACCATTATTTTTAAATTACAATTGACTTTCAGTATTAGTTTACAGCAGTTACAGGTGTGCAGCATAGTGGTTAGACAATCATAATTTACGAAGTGATCCCCTAATATTTCTTTCTTTCTTTCTATTTATTTATTTATTTATTTATTATTTTAGAGAGAAAGTAAAGGAGGGAGAAAGAGAGGGAAAGAAACATCTATGTGAGAGAGAAACATTGATGGGTTCCCTTCCATATGCACCCCGCTGGGGGGACTGAACCCGCAACCAAGGCATGTGCCCTGACTGGGAATCGAACCAGTGACCTTTAGCTTTGTGCGACGAGGCCCAACCCACTGAGCCCTCCCGGTCAGGGCCCCTTGACATTTCAAATGGAACCTATTCAAATCAGTGGTCTATACACAATTTCTTATACCCTCCCAGATCCACACATTCATTACTTGACTCCTGTATCTATTTACATTTGTCCCAATTGAGTTCTTCCCTCAGTTTAGGCATGGGTCCTGTGGTCATAAACCTAAATATCAAGATTGCCCCTTAAACATCCCGTCTTGTCGAAAAACTGTGTTGTACAAAGTGCTTCTTTGCTGTTGTTTCACTGTGCCTCTTGAGAGACTTCACTTAGGGTCGGAAGTGGTGCTCCTCACAGCTGAGAGGAACTTCTGTGTGTCTGCAGCCACTCGACCTTTCCCTGGGGTGGGGGGGAGCAAGCAGGTGGCCACCTGTGGAGGACAAACAGTAACCTGCCTGCTTCCACCTTGACACGAGGGGACAAGAGACAGTGGCACACTGAATGTGCTGTCGTGGAGGAAGCTGAGTGTCTGGTGTTCTTCTAACTCAAAATGATTTTTCTCATCCTGGGCATTCCTTTGAGGGCACTGCCAGAGCCAGCACCTCCATGCAGGAGCCCAGGTGCTGTAGACCTGCTGGGTGGGGGCTGGGCGGGGTCCATCACACTGTTTTAAGACAAGTAGAAACCATGCCAGATGGTTGAACAGGATTTAATAGGAAGCTTTGGTTAAACAGATGAGGGAAAACAGAGTGGACAAAGACCCCAGAAGGAGCAGGGCTGGTTATTACGGGAAACAGCTCCTGCTGGGGTGGGGAGAGCAAAGGGAAGAGGTGGGGGTTCTCAGCGCCCAGTTGGTTGGAGAAGGGGCCCTGCTGATCTACAACCTGGACCTCTGAGGAGGGGGCTCTGCCTGGAGCCTTGCGGACCCCTAAGGTGGGGCGCCCCTCCTGGGAGAGTGGGAAAAACAGCTATGACTGACAAGAACCCCAAGGGCTTTTGGTAGAGCGATGCTGAAAGTAAGGGGCTGTCCCTCTTCCCTCCCACCTTCCAGTCTCCCTCTGGCCCTTCTTAACAGACCCCAAAGAGGTCTGGGGAAGGGGTGAGCGATGAGAGGCCAGACCCCAGCCCCATAGTTCCCTTGAGGCCTGCCTGGGCTGGAGGGCAGAGTTGCCATCCGGCTCCTGACAGACTCAGGCTGGAAGAAAACTGAAGCCCAAGGGCTGAAGGCACTTGCCTCAAGTGCCACAGCTAGTGAGTAGCAGAGCTGGAATCCGAGCTGGGCAGTCAGCGTCAGAGACGGGGCTGTTGGCCCTCAGGAACCCTTCTCGATGCGCCAGGAAAGACGCCCCTTTCTGTTGCCATCTGATGAACTCAGACCCATACTGCTCAGCTGGGAGCTGAGTGTGATGGAAAATTTGGAGAGATGAGGCAGGAGGGCTGGGAATTGGAGAATGATGACTTTTGGGTTTCCCCCATGGAACCTGAATTTTATTTTATCCCTGGAGATCCTGGGTCCAGTCGGGAGGTGGCGAGATTTCCTCATTGCGGGACCCTCCATAGGACACTCTGCCATCTCTCTTCCCCCACCATCAGCGGCCACGTACTTCCCACCAGGGTGCCTGGCGAGGGGTGAGGCCTGGTGGTTACATACAAAAAGAACAGCTACTCTGCATTCCTATAAGGCCTTCCACTTAAGAACCCTCAAACAGACACACCAATGAATTCTTTCTTGCAAGCTGACCACATGGCATGGGCATATTATAAAAAAACGCATGTAGTCACTGGGGGGAGGAGAGAAAGAAACCAATTGTTCCATTGTTTCACGTAGTGCTTTACAAAAATGCCGAACGAAGTCGACACATTATAGAGGTAAAACATTTGTGGTTTGAGGCTTTACGTGAAGGTCCACCACACTTGTTGACACGTCAGCTCCTTGTCTGGTTAGCACTTGTGTATCAGACCTTTATGAGAAGGCCCTGGCGCTTCATGTCTGCAGGTTCCCAAATGTCAGATTTCTAAAATGTAGACTGGCCCATGGCTTCACCACTTCCCTTAGTGTGAGTACCTTTCAGCCTGAGTCAAGACAGGGAAAGGCCCCTAAGAAATCATGCCACCACCGACAACAGGAAACACAGCACCCTGTGTTCACAGTCCTCTTGTCTCTACCCACAACCACGGAGACCACCTGGTAGGCTCAAGTCATGGCCCCTCTGCTGGGTTCTGGAAGATGTTGCCACCGACACAGGGAGAGGAGGCAGACGCTGACTCCTCCCTCCCCCTCCACTCAGGATCAGCGTGGTGAACTCTGTTGTTCTTTCCATCGGCAGTTGTCCAGTGGCAGGAGGAGAAAGGATGAAAACAGAAGCTTGCCCTGCCCTCTCTCCAGTTTATGCAAAAAGCCTGGCATCTGGGACACCTGGTGGTCCCTGTGCCACCTACGTCCTGTGAGCCGGAGGCTCACTGAACCACACAGGAGATTGGAACACGGAGGACACCTGGCACCGTCACGCTCTTGTGTTTTGACTACAGAAATCTCCTTTCCTTTCGGCCCAAGACACTTAGGGCTTGGCACTAACCTGCTGTGGTTTAAGACAAGATAAATATAGGGCCTTTGTCCCAGTTCCTGACGCAGAGTTCCTCAAAATCCTTGGAATTTCCTGTCTCGTATGCTAATGAAATGATTCAAAGTGTTGGGGCTGGGGGCGGGGAAGGAAGTGGAGTAGATAGCTTCAGGATTGAGTCTAGTCACCAGAAAAGCCAACCACTGATTGGGGGTTAGAACTTTCCAGCCCGCCCCTCACTCCCAGCCCCCCGGGGAGGAAAGGAGCCGGAGATTGCAGGCAACGACCAATAGCCGATGATTTAATCTACCATGCCTGTGTAATGAATGAATCATTAAAAACCTGAACCGATGGGTTTAGGAGCGCTTCCAGGTTGGTGGGTGAATACATGATGTGCTGGGAGGGCGGGGCACCCAGAGAGGGCATGGGGCCCCCCTGCACACCCCGCCCTGCACCCTGCCCCTGCCCTTTCCATCTTTCCGTTCCGCTGGGGCTGTTCCTGAGTTGTATCCTTTACGATAAACCTAAATGTAAGTAGAGTGTTTTCCTGAGTTCTGTGAGTTGTCCTAGTGGATTATTGAATCTGAGGAGGGGGTAATGGGAACCTTCACACTTACAGCCATTTGGTCAGAAGCACAGGGGGTTGGCCGCCGGGGCTTGTACCTGGCATCTGAAGTGGAGGCCGTTCCGTGGGGCTGAGCCCGTGACCTGGGGGGTTTGTGCCAGCTCCAGGGAGTGTCGGAAATGAATTCCAGTGTTGACACCCAGCTCATGTGGGATCATTGGTTGTTGGTGTGGGAAAAATTTCCACAGGTTTAGTGTCAAAAAAAAACAAAAACAAAAAAAAAGAGGAAACACTACCTGTTCTTACCAAACAGTGGAATTGTTAAACTACAACCTGTTTCTACTAAAATTTTCCCCTTTTACAATTCCACATTTCCTGGAGGTTAGGGGATTCCTGGAAGCTAGATTGTTACCTACACCCACTGACAGCCAACCAAACTGACATTTTGGCTTGATGGTTCTTAGTTGTGGGCTTTTTATGCATTGTGCCACATCTAGCAGCATCTCTCATCTCTGATGTCTGCTGGATGCCAATAGCTCTGGCCTAAAAGTCCCTGGGTCCCCAAAGTGTGCTAATTCCCTGGTGACAAAAGCTAGACTTTTTCAAAGTGTAGCGGAGCCACGAGAGGAGAGACCTGGGTTTGGTCTTGGCTCTGTCCCCAGCTCCCTTTGAGCAGGGATGCTTAGCTTCCTGGTGTCCTCAGCTGTAACGTGAGAGGGTCAGGCTAGATAAGCCGCGGTTCCGCGCAGGAACAAAAGACTCTGCTGCTACGCTTGCCTTACCTCCCTAGGTGGAAATGAAGCCAGCTTGTTAAAGGCTTTGACCTGCTTTTCTGTCAAGGCCTGAATTCATGTCTGTCTGAATGATTTGACCCCGAGTCTTCCATTTCACAAAGAGAGGCCTGCAGGCACCTGACGGGGGGTCCATGTTGGGGACAGATGCTGCTGACAACGTGGAAGAGACTCTGTAGCTCATGTGCGAAGGAATCTCGCGGGCTGAGTGAGAGCATCTTCCCCGCTGGAGCCTTCCCCGAGAGCCTCAGCCCAGAAGGGCTGGGGGCGTGCGTGCGTGTGCGCGAGCACACACATGCGTGCTCGGGGGACAATGTGGGAGTCAGGGGGACCACCAGCCGGGATCTGAAGCCTACAGCTTAGAGCTGTGGTTGTGATGATTAAGTGAGTGGGTACAGGAGAGGACAGAACAGTGCCTGGCCCATGTACACATTATGCATGTGTTACTAATATTGTGACTGTTAGCCTCATGTCATGTCCAAGGATGTCAAGGCTGAGCAACAAATATTTTCTGCATGAATGAGTAAATGAGGCTGGAGAAACAGGATCCACATAAATGTGTATACCTCACAGGTTTGTGTGCTGCAAGCGTGTATGCAATGGAGTAGAGCCCTAATAATAAAAATAAAGGTCCAGTTTATGGAGTTTCTCCTATATGCAAAGCACTTTACATTTATTATCTCCCCTCCCCCTTCCTCTTCTCTTCCTCTCTCCTTCCTTCCCCTCCCTTCTCCTCTCTCTCTCTCTCTCTCTCTCTCTCTCTCTCTCTCACACACACACACACACACACACACACACATACACACACCCACCCCCAAGTGTAGGAGGCTATAATTAGTCTCCATATAAAGATGAGGAGATTGAAGCTTAAAGGCCATCTCTTGTTTTGGTCAGGATGCTGTTCTCTTCGCCTGGAATGTAAGGTATTGAAGATGATGTTACAACTTCTACTTGGAAAGATAATTTTCTCTACTGGTGTCAGGCACAATAAAACAAAAGGAAAGAAAAGACTTCTGAAGATGCTTATGAGATGGTCGGTCTTGGCGACCTCCCCACTCAAATGCAGAAACAGGCCGCACAGCTACCTCTGTCTGCGCTGGAGTTCAGGAGCCCCAGCTGCCTGAAGTCAGGGCCGATGGCACTAACGTGCGTGCTCCACTGGGCCCAGCCACACCCGGCTCTGTGGGCCGTCTGCCTCAAGGGACCCCGCTAGTTCAGGAAATATGTAGGTGGTGAGGGGGAGGTGAGAGGCCAAGGGTGGGGTGTGGGGGAAAAAGAACTCTGGTTTCTGGTCTGGCCCGAGTCCAACCTGAATGCAAAGCTGCCTCCATCACTTACCAGCTCTGTCATCTCGGACAAGTCACTTAACATTTTAGAGGTAAACTCAGCAGGGATAACAACATGCCACAGGATTGTGATAAAGAGTGAAGATAATGTATGAAAAGGATAATAAACACAGGCAAAGACTCTGACTTTCCATCATCATTAGACCAATGCAAATTTTGAAATTATGAGATATTTTTGTCTTCATGGGCAAAACTTTTAAGTTTGATAGTGCACAATGTTGGCAAGGGTGTGTTGAAGCAGGTATGTTCATATACTGTAGATAGGCGTGTAAATCAGTGCAATAGCTGTGGAAAGCAATTTAGCATTAAAAATCAATATTTTAATGCATATACTTAAAAATTTTTTTAATGATTTTATCCTCACCTAAGGACATTTTTTTAAAAAATTGTTTTTATAGAGAGAAGGTGGGGGGGTGGGGAGAGAGAGAAACATCAATTGGTTGCCTCTCATAGGTTTCCTGACTGGGGATCAAACCGGAAACCTAGGCATGTGCCCTGACTGGGAATTGAACCCGCAACCTTTCAGTGCGCAGGATGATGCTCCAACCAACTGAGTCACACTGGCCAGGGCTGCATGTACTTTTTGATGTAGCAATTCTACTGCTCTGGATTTATCCTGTGAATATAATAATTTTAATTACGGTAGTGGATTGATTATTATAATACTCCAAATAACAGTGGCTTAAACAAAAGATAAGTATTGTATATTTCTTTTTTGGAACAAAACAGCCCAGCTTAATCAATGTAGGTCTGAGGCAGTGCGTGTCAGTTGTGGGGAGAAGGTGATTCTGCGGCGTTGGGGGCCACCCTGCTACCCCAGCGTGTGGCCCGCACCTGCGTGGTGGGAGACAGCTCTCGCCACATCCGCAGTGCGGCAGAGCCAATGTGGGGAGGCACGGGGCAAGCTCCTTTGCTTTAAGGCCACCATCCCAAAGCTGCAGGCATCACTTCTGCTATATCCTGGTGACTAAACTTAGTCACATGTCCATAGCCAAATGTAGGGATGCTGGGAAATGTCTTCTTTATTCTGAGTGGCCATGTGCCTACTGAAATGCAGCGGCTCTGTGACTAAAGAACGCAGAGGAAGTTGGGTAACAGACCATCGGGCAACCCCTGATGTAACACTCACACACAGAGGCACAGATGTGGGCAGAAAGGTGTTCATTGTGGTGTTCTTGTAATTGGGAAAATCCTAGTAACAATCTGAGTGATATCTACCCATAGCAGACTAATTAGATGATACATTTGTTTGGTGGAATACTAAACAGCAGTTAAAAATGAGTGTGGTAGATATGTATCTGCTAATCAGGAAAGTTGCCCAACATACAGGAAGTGAGAAGGGAATTGCAAAGAGATTAAATAAAAAAAATTAAAAAATACTTCTATGTGACTGAGGTGCTAGACAATTGATGGAAGTATGTGTTTCAGAACAAAATGCACTGGGCAGTCAGGAAACTTCTGTGTTCCACTTCTCATCCTTCTAACCCATCCCTACCATATGCGTGCACGACATTTTTAAAAATAAAATAATTGCTTAAAGACAACAGACCTATCAGCACTGACACGGATTTCAAGAGCATACTGAGTAAAAAGCAAGTTAGAAAAACAGGTAGAGTGTGATCCCACTTATGTATTAAAAAAACAACAACACAACTGTGTGCCTGTGTGTCAAGTCAAACCAGTGTCTGACTCCTCGTAAGCACTTACACACGCGGACCGCTGTCGCAGTGCAGGTATCCCTGTCTGTGAGCAGGTCTGGGCTCACACACACCGAGCCGTCCACCGTGGGAGAGGGGCCATCTGTGATGAGGGACAGGAGAGGCCGGGACGAAGAGGAAGGCCGGCCATGTCACGGGCGACTTCCGTTTTGTTCTATACACATTGGTTTGTGTGAATTGTTTGAACTTTTACAAAAGCATGTTCATGTATTTAAGTTTTAACTCCGCCCCCCCTCCGCCGCCCCACTCCCCGGCAGTGTACGTAAAGTTCACAGCGCTTCACACATATTCAGGACTCAGTGCCTAAATTGGTTCATGTTCTCATAGGTTCCCTGTTCCCCAGCCCTTAGGGGTCATCCTCCCTTAGAGGTTTCTATGGGGGGGATTCAAACCTGCTCCCTGGGAGCTTCAGGGAGCTGTGTCCTTCAGGCACTGTGAGGCTCCCTACCATCACCGCTGGACCGAGCCTGCCCTTCACCTCTGGCCAGCCCCCCGGCTCTCCTCCAGGCCACTTTCTCACATCGTCCGACGGCCCCACACCCGCTCCCCTGCTCTTACCGACCTTCCCCATCCCCAGGGCTGGGTGAGCATAGCACAATCAGCTTTTGATTGGCTCTTGCTGAATAAAGATCTGTGTATGTGTTTAGAATGGGCATAATACTAATCACATATATTTCCGGCGGTTGGGTAAGAATTATGGGGGAGCATGTGCGTAATTGCTATGCCCTGCGTCTCCAGTGTGGAATACACATAAGAAGAATATGTCCCTTGTAAAACCCCTACACTGCTCTACATTTTCCTCGTGGCCCTTCTTGCCAGCGACTTCTGTACATTTTAGAATGCAGGACTGTGCTGTCGTCTTTAAGAGTATCTGCTTTTTTGTTACTTCCTGCAGCCCCTACACCATCTACAAAGTGCCTGGCACATGGGGAAAGCAGAATGGGCATGATTAACCCTACGTCTCTGAGTCCCATCAGGTGCCTCTGACTCGTTCTGCAAATGTACTCCAAGCTTCCCCCGTCCCAGACTGTGGTCCTCGTCTCCGCTCCGCACAGCGCCCCACCCCTCCGGCCACAGCCCTGCCCGGTTTTTCAGACTCAGTTCCAATGCCATGGCCTCCCAGTGAGTTTCTTCTCCCTACTCGCATTGGGTCTCCTTTTCCAAGTAGGTTTTCTCTGTATTTGGGCCTCCTTCTCACCCTGTGGTGCATCGCAGGTCGTGCACATTTCACGCTGCCCCGAGGGAGGGGGCTCCTGGGCACCAGGGCCGGGTCTGCACCGTCTCTGCTCATCGGCAGGGCTTTGTGCCCAGCGATGCTAAACAAATGTTCTCTGACTCCGAGCGCAGCCACGTGAGTTGGGGGCGGGGGGTTTCTGCCTTGGCAGCAAGTTTTTTCTTATTTGTTATTGGCAGTGCTCCAGAGCCCATCCGTCACCTGCAGAAGGCGGCCTCAAAGGTGCTGAGCAGGGGACGCTCGGCGCCTGCCTGCTCCCACACTGAGGGAGTGGTGGTGAAGGGCTGATCTCAGCTGGAGTGGGTCCCTCGTGCTTCATCAGCAGCTTATCACTTTCTGCGGGGGGTGGGGTGGGTGAAGCAGCTGCGGCCTTTGCTATTGTCCCAGCCTACAGCCACCACAGGGCATGGAGCCTGGACCTGCTGCAGAGGCGAGTGTCCCTCCGTGTGCTCTAGGAGAGCCTAGGGACTCCCATTAGCGTCTGCTCAGTTAAGACTCACCCGCTTCCTTGAGGAGGGGGCTGCAGGGGAAACAGCAGAGGCCTGGCGGCTCAGGCAGAGAAGCTCTTGATACAGGCTACTGGGCATGGGGTCCATGGACCAGCAGCCTGGGCATCGCCAGAGCTGATGAGAGATGCAAAATCGAGGGCACTGCCCGAGCTCCTGAATCAGGATCTGTGTTAAGGGAGGTTCCCCCCAAGACCCACATTCTCACATTAAGCATGGAAAGCAGCTCTACTGAATCCCCAGGTTTATCTGTGAGCAACCAGCATTTCCAGTGCAGGCCCAGAGTCTGAACCTGCAAACCTGCGATGGAACATCCTGATAGTTCAACTGGGGATGCTCTAAGGCAGGGGTCCCCTCCTCCGGGCCGCGGACCCGTGCTGGTCCAGGCCTGTTAGCAACCGGGCCGCTCTGCAGGAGGTGAGCTTGAAAGTAATGTGCTTAGATCATCCCGAAACCCTCCCTCCAACCCCAGTCGTGGAAAAATTGTCTTCCACAAAACCGGTCCCTGGTGCCAAAAAGGTTGGGGGCTGCTGCTCTAAGGCATTATCACTGGGGCTTGGATGGTATTTTGATGGGTTTATGGCAGGAGATCAGAAATGCTCAAATGTCTTATTTTTTTAGACGCAGAATGACAAGTGCAGAATAAGAGTCAATATCCCACTTTATTAATAGCCAAGCCGTAACCCCGTAGCCTCTCTGCAGAACTAGGATGAGAGCTGGGTAGGAGCCCACAGCCCTGGACCCTAATCCCTGCCCTGAATCCCGGTCTCAGGCTGCACAGAAGCGTGGAGCTGAGGACAGAGCCAAAAACCAAGGCGCCCGGAGGCTGACCCTCAAGCCACAAGCACTCGAGGCCACAGGAGCAGTGGAGGGCAGAGAAGTGCCTGGGACTTTACACAGAGATGATTCAGATTCAGGAGCCAGAGGGGAGAGGGTGGGCGCGGCGGGAGCACCCGCCCAGCTTCACAGACCTTCAATGGCAGCAGACCCTGTCCGGCCGGCAGAGTGCAGCGTCCTCAGGGAAGGTTGTGTCCTTGTCTGCTCCGTCCGCGATCCCTCAGAATCCTCTCCTTACCTTTCCAGTTACTCCGTGTAACTTTACATACAAGTAGGAATTTTTCACAGAGATTTCTTGGTGGTCAAATAACTGCTGTGGTTGCAATGTGTGGCCTGAATGGGAGCCAACACCGTTGATTAGCAAACATCCAAATTCCTGACCCACCTGAGGGTGAGCAGGTCAGCCCAGGTGGACTAAACAGGCTCCTTCCCTGTGATTTTTTTTTTAAAACTGAAGCTTGGCTCGGGGAGGGAGGTAGTGGCTTCTTTCTGCTCTCTGTGGGTGAAGTGGGGTGATAGTGAGCGTGGTGCTGTCTGTGCCCGGAGAAAGCAGGCCTGAGGGGACACAGCCAGCTAGGCCCGTGGGTGGTGGAGGCAGAGGAGGGGGGCAGAGGAGGGGGGCGGAGGGGGGCGGAGGGGGGCGGAGGGGGGCAGGTACGAGACACTCAGAGAAAGTGCCTCTTCCTAGCCCCGGAGTCCTGGCTCCATCGGGGGATCCATGGAGCACCCCAGATCCTGCGTCTCAGGGCCTGATTGGGTGAGTTACTTCCGTGTCTTCCTAACCAGCATCGTCTCCTTCCCTCATGCCCTAACCTCACTGAGTTGGGGCTCACTTGCAACCCCAAATATGCAAGCAGCACACTGAGTATTGGATTTCTTGTCTCTGGGTTTGTTTCTCCATGACCTGGATTTCTTTGGGGCAGGCCCGCAGCCCTTGGGGCCTTCACTGATCTTTCCGGTCTATGCCTGGATGGCAGGGCCCCTTTGGGGGGAGACTGAGTCGGAGCCGCTGGGGTCTTAGCCCTGTAGTGACACAGGCTACCTGGAAGGTGTAGACAGTTTCTCCTTGTGCCAGGTGGCTGCCATGAAGGACCTCATCCTTGGCTGTGTTAAAGAACAAAATTCAACCTAGTAAATCTGGCATCCATCTGGAGATCGAATTGGCTTTATGAGGCGATTCATGAACTGGGTAGTGTCCTATCTAGCAACTGGCAGGGCACTCACGGTTCTTCAAAACGGAAGGTTTTTATAGGAAGTAGGGTGGAGCAAGGGAGCTATTCACAAAAAGAAAAGAAGAAAAAAAAGATTATTTTTAGACCAAGGCACTTTCTTTTGTGGGGAAGGGAATGACAAGGTTTTGTTTGTTGGTTTATCTTTTTTTTTTTTTTTTTTTAAATCATGCAGCTTGCCTCTTCTTTCTATGGGGGATAAAGAGGGGCCAGAAAACTCTAGACTGACTGATAAGATTATGTTTCTGGGAGAGGTTGAAAAAGCAATCAGACCAACTATTAAATCTGGGTTTGGCATCATGCGCTTTAGCGCAGGTGACGCCATTTGGGGCCTGGGAGCTTCACTTTAACAGCTGCCACAAGGAATCAATTAGAGCAGGTGTCCAGAGTCTCCATCTCTAATCAGAGAGGCAGCGGCAGGCAGCCTGCGGCTGGGAAAGCTCTGCAGGGTACCGCCCCTCCCCGGGCACTGGTGTTCGCACCTTCACTCTGATGGGCTCTGTGCAGATCCACAAGCCCTAATGTGTGGGCCCTGACCACGAACAGGTCATCAGCAGGCTCTGCTACCTCCACCCACCCACTGAGCTACAGGATTTTACAGCGATGCAAATCAGGCAGCGCTCACACGCTGAGCTAAGACGTGATGGTCTTCTCCAGGAGGTCCACGCTCTCTCAGGGCAGACAAGGTGCTGTGGGCAAGACTGGGAATTAGAGCCGTAAGTCCTCTGTTCACACACTCGCTGGTGCCTTCCCTCCTTCCAGAACCTTTTCCCCCTGGTGCCTAATAGTAACTGAGTTGTCACTTGTTGACTTTCCAGCCGCCAGGCACTGTGCTAAGTGCTTTTCATGCATTGTCATAGTTAATCTTCACAAGCCTACGAGGTAGATAATACTTTTTTAAATAAACTGTTTTTAGTTTAGAACAGTTTTAGATTTACAGAAACATTCTGACGATAATGTGGAGAGTTCCTGTATACACTATACCCAGTTTCCCCCGCTGTTAACATCTTACATTATCGTGGTACTTTTTGTCACAGTGACTGATTCAATATCGATACAGTATCATTAATAAAAGTCGCTCTTTTATTCAGATTCGCTCAGCTTTTACATAAGATATCCCTTTTCTGTTCAGGGATCCCCCTAGGATCCCACATTGCATTTAGATTGCTCTTGGCCGCGGTAGCTTCTCAGCCTGTCCTGTTTTTGATGACCTTCGCTGTTTTGAGGAGTGCCGATCAGGTATTTGGTAGAATCTCTCTCAATTGTAATCTGAATCATGTTTTGCTTGTGATTAGGCCAGTCTTAAGGCCTCTGGAGGAGGGCGACTGCAGAGGTAGGTGTCGTGCTCATCACACCAAGGGTACAGACGGCTGAGATGACGCCCCACCGCCGCTCATCCCGGCTGCCCGGCTGAGGGAGTGTGTCAGGTCCCTCCTCTGTGAAGTTGTTCCCCCGCCTCCACACTGTCCTCCGTGGAAGGCGGGCTTGTGCTAGCCTTCCTTGGGGACAGGGCAGCCATAGAAATTATTTGGAATTCTTCTGCATGAAAGATTTGTCTCTTCTCACCCCGTTATTTTTATTATTTCCTTATATCAAGATGGACTCAAGATATTTATTTTGTACTTTGGGTTATAATCTAATGCTACTTTATCAATTTTGTTGCTCAAATTATTCCAGTTTTTGCTGTTGGGAGCTCTTTTCTTTCCCCTCCTGTGTCCCTTTGACAGAGGGCCTGACCCCCCAGCCCCAGCCCCATGACTGTGGGTTGGATGGGGTGTTTTTTTTTCCCCAGTATTTCCTTACTTTCTGGCACAACCAGGTGCTCTAGGCTCATCGTGAGTAATTCCTGCACCAGGCCTGAGATTAGCCATTTCTCCCAGGAGCCCTGGTCCCTTTTAAATTAGAGAATAGTTCTAAAAACCAAGATCTGGGAGCCAGGCGTGCTCAGGTAGGCAGCATTTTATCTCTACCTTGCAGAGAAGGAAGCTGCCGTTTGGAGAGGTTGACTTATTTGCCCAAAGTCACGTGGCTATTTTGCTTCTCTCTCCCTACTCATTTCACCAGAAAGCCTCATCTGTTGGCCTCCCTCCACCTAATTAGCAACCTCGCACTCAGCCCAGTGTGTCCCGGTTGCAGGAAGAGAGGGGAGACTGTGTCTGCAGCATCCCTGCTCCTTGTAAACTGTCAAGTACCGCAGCCATACGAGCTGTGGTTATTTTTAGCACTGCCTCACATTCTTCTACGGAAGCAGGCCTGCGTGTGTGCACCCGCACAGGCGTTCCCAGGCATGCGCCCACTTGAGCAGCCGGCTCAAATGGGAATTTTTCCAGCCCCTGTGTGTTCATCCTCACTCAGCGAGGCCCAGGGCACACACAAGGGCCAAGTCAGGAGGTTCTCCACGAGTTTTGGCCAGACCCTGAGCAGCCCTGGAGCAAGAGCAGGTCGGCACTGCCACCTGCCATCTGGCCTCCCTCTTCCACCTGGGCCGCTATCCGCAGCCACCTGCTGGGGACAGGGGGAGGGGGCGGGCTGATGTCTGGAAATTGCCAGAAGAATTCCGAGGCCCAAAATGAAGTGAGAAATGAAAGACAGAGCTGGCCAGAGGAGGCAGGAGAATCGCAGACCTCTAGATAGGGCCTGAGTCTCTGCTCCCTGTACCATCTCTGATGGTCGCCCTGGGGGCTGCCCCAACTGAGGCAGCTTGGACACACCTACGGGCGGCTTTGTGCAGCCCCTGAGAAATCTGCTCCTCAGTGGGGCCCCTCATCACTGGACCCCTCCACCACTGGAACCCCTCCCCCCCCCAGTTCAGTCCAAGGCACAGTCCTAGTCCAGGAATCAGCTCTCGTCCATCCGGTGCCTTGGCTTCTGATGTTTTCAATGGGAGGGTTCCCACATAAGTGCTAGATCAGCTTGAAGGGGAATTCAGTAAAATTTTACTGAGTGAATAAAAGAATATGAATGAATGAATGAATGAATCAATAAAATGGTATTAGAGTAAAATGCTGGCACAGGAAAAACAGGGCATAGGCAGATACTCTGCCCCTTGCCTCCAGGGCTGCCTGGACATTGAAAATTTAGTCTGAGGGTCAGCTCCGCTGCGGGGCTTGCCCACCCTGGTGGCCTTGGCTGGCCCTCTAAGCTTTGGAAGCTTTGGAGCCTCAGTGCCAGAGGAGCCCACAGATCGGAACTCCCTGGAGCCAGAAACAAGTCTCTTCCTGAGCCGCAGCTTGCGCCGCCGGCAGCGCTCTCACTCTGTTAACTGCATGAGGCGGCTGAACAGGAGTGGGAAGGGCCTGGGCTGGCTGCTGCTCCCCGGGGCCAACAGACCCAATGGCAGAACAGCAATGGCAGTGTCCTGGGCAAGTCTCCGCTTTCTCCTTTCTCAAATGGGTCAGAGACCCCATGTGTTATGGGGTTATTGTGAAGATTAGGTCCTCACTCTCTTTTTTTAAAAAAGATTTTATTGCCCTAACTGGTGTGGCTCGGAGATTGAGCACCAACCTGCGAACCAAAGGGTCGCTGGTTCGATTCCCAGCGCAGGGCACATGCCTGGGTTGCAGGCCAGGTCCCCAGCAGGGGGTGCACGAGATGCAACCACACATTGATATTTCTCTCCCTCTCTTTCTCCTTCTCTTCCCCTCTCTAAAAATAAATACTTAAAAAAAAAAAGATTTTATTTACCTATTTTTTGTGAGCACCCTTCACAAACACACTCCACCACCGGGGACCTGGCCTGCAACCCAGGTGTTTGCCCTGACTGGGAATCGAACCAGCAATCCTTTTGCTTTGCAGTCCAGCGCTCAATCCTCTGAGCCACACCCGCCAGGGCTGAGGATTAGGGTCTCCCTCTGAAATACCCTGGGGTTAATGTATGACAAAAGCCAAGTTACCCTTAGTCCTCTCCCAGTTTTCCTTGGAATCTCTCAATTACCACCTGACTGGACAGGAAGTTTGATCATATGCAATAAAAGAATTGCTTCAGTGCTGGGATGGGCTGGTATTGCCCAACCTTCATCCTCACTCTGAGACCAGAACTCACTGCACATGACCTTGAGATGGGCCGGTCTGTCCTCCCTCCTCTGTCTCCTGCTAAACTAGGGAAAAGAATCCTGATCTCTCCCTAGGAAACAGTGGTGACTAGCTAATGGCACAGGGCTGTCAGAGCCACCGTTTCTCCAGGTGGAATGTTGCTCTGCAGGTTCCAGTGCAGAGGGACGCTGCTGAGGTTGGCAGGGCTGGGCTTTTGTTTGAGGCTCAGGTGCTGCTTCTGCTGTGTTAAGAACCTGGCCAGCTGGGATCCTGAAGTGGAACAGAGAAGGCCGTGGGCCCCCGAGCTACCTGGGCAACAGAAGAGACCAAATATGTTTTTATGGCATTCCACTAATCAGTCAGGGATTTCTGCTCTCACAATAGCATTTCAATGTTGCTGGACATTTAGGCTGTTTCCAAACTTTTCTTTTTGGATATAATGCTGCCACCAATATGCTTGTATATAAATTTTGACTATATCACTGACAATATTTGTAGAAGTATCTTTCTAGTTCAAAGGATATGGACATTGCGATAAATATTGTTCATCTTCTTTCCACATTTTCGGGGTCCATCATTGCGAGAATCCCTGTCAGGTGGCATGCCTCCCAAGGTTGTAAACCATTGTTTTCTGATCACTGGCAGTTTGGTGGGTCCCAAATCCTTTTTTCCAAAATGCCATTTTAGTTAAAGCTTTCAGAGTTGACTTCAGTTTTCTTGTTTTGCTGTTCCCAATGACACCCTCTCAGAAGGCTCACTCCCTGCATTTCTCTAATACCCTTCCTGGAAACGTACTCATATTGAAGCTGGGGTGGTCAGCCCCCTGGAAACTTGTGTTCAGAGATCAGCCCAATATATTTGCAGAGAGCTAGTATTTTCTGAGAACAGCAATTGCAGCCAGCCAGCGTTTATTGAGCATCCTCCGCCTGAGCAAGGCACCGTTATCCAGTGTGCAGTTGGGCCGTGTCTGGAGGATGCTGGGCAACTGAAGGTCTACATGCACGAGAGGCAAGTAGATGCCCAGGCAGGCTGCGCAGGCAAGACAAGTGAGGCCTGGAAGACGCTTGGCTGAATTGACTGATGACAGAGGTCGGGCAATTGAAGGTCAAAGGCAGGAATAGGTACAGACATGAATGAAATCAGGAAACTACTCCCTAGAACAATTAGGCCATTGCAGAGAATGATAGTAATACTGCAATAGCTATGAGTTTTGAGTATTTGCTCCTTGCCAGACATTTTTAGGTGCATTATTTTATTTCTCATGGCAGCCTCAGGGAATGTATATTCTTGATACCTGCCTCTTACAGAAAATGAGGCCTGGAAAGGTGAAATAACTTCCCTGGCGTCACCCAGAGGGTCAGGGGCAGAGGTGGCATCTGCATCTGTAGTTACACTGTACCTCTCCTGAGATCAGAGCTCTGGCAGTGGCTGCATGAAGCTGCAGCCAGTGGCAACCATCAGGGTTGCTCTGTGACAAGTGTATGGGGCGGAAGCCGTCCACAGAACTCCCCAGGATAAACCCTCCAGAGTTTACAAGGATCAAGTCCTGCTAATTAATGTCTGCCATGTCAACACATGGCGTCCCCTTCTGGGCTGAGTGACAGGCACAGGGCCCTGCCCCCCAAGACGTTTGCTACCTAATGTAGGGGAGAAGAGAAGGCCTGCAGACCCCTCAGGTTCAAGGCCAGATACAGAAGTGCGCTTGGTGATTTGCTAAGACACTGCTAAGAAGGGCTTCGTGGGGAGTCAAGGAGGGCCTCGAAGATGGTGGCATTTGAGAACATGGAGAAGACTGGGGAGATTTTGACAGGCAGAAAATGTGGCGAGAACATGCCTATCTACTTCTCAGTGGCCTGGGAAGTGTGTGAGGAGAGCCAGCAGCTCTTAACTCCTCCAGTGGAAAGCATGGAGGGGCCTTTGACTAGACTCTTCAATTTCCATCTGCAGCCTGGATCTGAACGATCAGCCCTAGAGCTGAATGGTGGTTAAGCGATCGGTCACTCAGCTGCTGGCACATAACTTGGACTGCAGAGGCTTTCCCAGTGAGCCCTTGTGAGCCCGGGGGGACGGGCTTTACAAAATCTCATCCCTCAGTAGGTTGCCCAGCTGACTCTGTCCCATGCAGAGGGCTCTTGGGAAAACGGTCCTCGCTGGAGCAGCAGAGAACCCTTTTATCAAGGCTCTACTTCATCTGCCAGGTTTTTTTTTTTTTTTCCTTAAGGTTTATTTTTATTAAAGGCTATTTTATTATCAGTCTGGGGTGGCTCCGTCCAATCAAGCTTTCTGTGGTGATGGAAATGTTCTATAACAGACTGTTCAACGTGACAGTCACTAGTCACATGCAGCTTATCAAGCACCTGAAATGTGACCTGTGCGACTGAGAAACTGAATTGTTAAGTCCACTTAATTTCCATTCATTTAAATTTCAATGGCCATAGTTGGCTATGGCTACAGTATTGGACTGTGCAGGGCTCAGGGATCTTGTATTGAAATGAAAAATTACACAAATCTGTGAATACAGACAGTTCCTCAAGTCTTGTTTGACATTGATAGGACCCTGGTCATCTATAGCAGAGAATCTCGTGCAATGTTTTGAAAGGGACAAGCAAACAATATTCCCCTCTCCAGCGGATAGGTGTGCTGTTTCATAAACCTGTTCGTTATCTGATGCAGGGGTGACTGGTCAGCTTGAGTGTGGAAAATAAAGAACAGAAAAAACATTGACTAGTCCTGAGATGCAGAATGAAAACATTTCAAGATGTTGGCTTTTGATAATTTTTTTAATTGCCACCACTCAAAAGACCACTGTTTTTTTTTCCCTCTGTAATCACAGACCATTAAATTTCATCTTCTACACCTTTGTATTGAGGAGTAAGAATCCCTTGAGTGCCTACCAGGTGTCACACACCTTACACGTGTTATCTTTAACCCTCACGTCACCTCCCCAGCTTGGGTATTACTGAGGCCATTCGCTTTGGAGGAAACTGAAGCTCAGAGAAGTAAAGTGATCTTAGGGATGGTCAAGTTCCAGATTACATGCCCTGAGCCTATCTCTAAGAACACGAGAAAGTGATACCCCGGATACCTGAGGTTACTAAACGTAGCTTGTCCTGGACTCCACATGGTGATCACAAGATGATAAGTTATCAAAGCTGGAAGGGGACTCAGAGTCCTCTTGTCCAAATACCTATTGTACCGGTACTTACCTATACGAGCCTCCGAAGCCAGCATTAACCCTTTGCCAGACACTGACTAGCCCTGCCGACTATCACGTTAGCACCAGGGGGCCGGGGATAGGACGGCACAGTCACTTGTAATAATTTATGTTGAATCTACCATTTGGTTGAACTCCAGAGTGGAGACACAGTCCACTGTGCTGCCCCAAATAATTCCAAAATACTCATGATCTTTCCTTGTATTTTTCTAACCCCATGAAGAAGACTCCAGTCCCCGGCTGCTGTGGTCTCTCTTAAAGCCCTTGGGGAAACCCCCAGCGGCCGCCAGACCTCCCTAACTCTGCTCCTGCTCTCTTCCCCATCATTCTATCACACTTCTCTCAGGCACACTGACACGCTCTCTCAGGAAAATCTTCCCTGCCTCTTCATCTCTCTAATTCACTCCTCTTTGCACATGACACCCAAGAAAACCATTTTGTCTGTACAGACTCTCTCTTTAAAGGACTGGGGGCAGAAGAAGGGGAGGGAATGAAATTCTGGCTGGCAGAGCTTGAGTCCTCTGGAAAGTGTAGGGTTTGGGCACAACCTGGAAACATTCACATCCCATCTCATCACAAAATGCAAACGTGGCACATGACCAGGGAAATCTGCCAAGTCAGCTACACCTTGCTGTGCCAGGCAGTTAGCAGCCAACCCAAATCTATCCCTTCACCCTTTTCCTTGATAATAGCACCCTGGTTTGATTTGAGGTGACAAAGGGACCAGATTCAGATGATGAACCATGAGTAATCTAGGCCCGTCATGACTCTCCACCCTCTCACGGGCTCGTTGATTTGCCCGTCTCCCCCCTCACCAGTGGTGGCCCTGAGATCTGGTGTGGCCTGGGACACTGTGGTAGGCAGAATAGTAACCTCCAGAACATGTCCACATCCTAATCCTCGGAAACTGATATGTTAGGTTACATGGCAAAGGGGAATTAACGCTATAGACAGAATTAAGTTTGCTCATCATCTGCCCTTTAAATAGGAAGATTATCCTGGATTATCCAGATGGGCCCAGTGTAACCTCAAGGGTCTTTAAACGTAGAACAAGGAGGCAGAAGAGTCAATGTTAGGGAGAGGCAGCGTGAGAAAGGTTTGGAAAGTGTAGCTGGATTTGGTGATGGTAGGAGGCTACAAGCCAAGGAAGGCGGGCAGCCTCTAGGAGAAGGAAAAGGCAAGGAAATGGATGTTCCCTTAGAGCCTCTGGATTGAATGCCATTCTTCTGACAGCTTGATTTTAGCCCAGTGAAACCCATTTCAGACTTGTGACCTCCCGGCTGGGCAGGGAGCTAAGGATCAGGACAGGGTTTAGGTGACTTGGGGCTGCAGGTTCCAAGACACACTCTCAGTCACTACCCTTCCACTTGAGCAGATGCCAAAGGGAGCTCACCTGTGACCCTACACGGAACAGGAACAGGAACAGGAACAGGCACAGGCACAGGCACAGGCACAGGCACAGGCACAGGCACAGGCACAGGCAGCTGCCAGGGATTCTGTGTTATCCATAAGGATGTGAAAAGTTCACTTGACTGAGGGTGCAGGTCTCTGGTGTCATCATGGGAGAAAGAGCAACAGCAGGGGTCCCCAGCACCCTTCTCTTATCAGGTGAGTGGTTAATCTACCAACATGTACCCCGGTCCAAGCCTTGGTGACAGAGCCCTCCTGGTCAGTAGCCCAGGGTTTAATAATGAGGATGCCCAGGCGAGTCTTTTCTTCATGAGGCCTGGGGGTCCAGGGGAAGGAGCTGTCCCGGGGCTGTCAAGGACCAAATGGGCACAAAGCCCAAAGGCCAGTGGGAGACGATGAGAGACACACAGCCTCAGTCCTTAGGGAGCGGGGCGCAATACCGGCCCACACAGAGTACACATTTCCACTTTACAGAGGCAGGGTGTGTGCCAGCCTTAGGTGTTGGTCCAGATTGAGGGACTCTGCAAAGGGCCCTCTCCCCTCAAAACCCTCAGAAATTCCAGTTAGAAATTTACTCTTTGTCTTGAAGCTTTCAAAACACCAGAAGTTAGTGTTCAGTGGATGTGGAGTTTCGGGGGAGGAAGCGGAGAATGGCCTGGAGTGGACAGTGCCGGTGGTTGCCCAACAGTGTGAATGCGCTTAAGGCCACGGAATTGTACACTTAAAAATGGCTGAAATGGTAAATTATGTGTTCTGTATATTTTGCCATAACTGAACACAGAATGAATCTAAACAGGTATAGACGGCCTTCGGTACCACCTAGTGTACTTCAGGCTAGATGGTGAGGGGCTCCCTGCAGCCTCCGGGCTGCAGCCCAGGCCTTCCGACTCCAAGCGAGTGACCTTCCCCCAAATCCACCAAGCCCGGGGCCTGCCCCTCTGCAGGGGGTGTCAGTGCCCGGGACACACTGAACCTTACAGGCATCTGCACTTCGGTGTGATGGCTCCTTCCAGGGCAGCAGGTGTGGCGGAGGAGGGGAGGGATAACTCTGAGGGGCAGGGGCAGGGAAGAGGAATCTTCCAGGACAGAAGGGGTACTTAGAATGATCGGCTAGAGCCAGAAGACCCTTAGAGGTTGGCTAGCAAAGCCCCCCATTTTGCTCATGAAGAAACAAATTTGGCTCCTACCGACCCAGACAAGACTTGCTGGGGGACACCTTGTCCTTCCGCCGTAGTTCTCAGTCATGTCTGCACATCAGAGTCATCTGGGGGCTTTAAAGTTGATGGCTGGGCAGTCCCACTTGGGACTAGTCAGACTCCCCAGGGCCAGGGCTCGGGGAGGGTGTCTGAAAAAGCCCCCGGGGGCTGGAAGTGCAGCCAGGGCAGAGAAACAGGGCAGGGGCAGGGCTCAGCGATCCTCCCCACTTGCTGCCTCCTTTCCCCTCCGCCCACCCCCCTGCTAATTACGGACATGTGATCAGCATCGGGATCCTCCCGGCTTTTCTGATTCTTCCTCAGCTGCGTTCCCCTATCCTGGTAGAGGAGTTCCATACCTGACGGGTCCTCTGGGGATGGTGTTCCCAGCAAATGTCAGCCACTGTGCCAATAGCTCAGGTGATCGAACTCCCCCTTTCTGCTTCTGCAGGGGTCAGATCAAAGGCCCGGGGGGCTCCCCTGGTTCCCAGGACTGCTAGGAAACTCCCAGAAGGGGCCGACATTGGAGACCCCACTATACCGAGGGTGATCTGAGGCCCAGTCAATGAGACCAGTGACCATACACACCCAGCTGGTAAGCAGCAGGGTCAAGGCCAAAGTCCACGTGTCCTGGCTTCCCTTTAGAAGGAGGCCTGTTCTCAGCAGCCTCAAAGCTGCCTGCAGGGGACTGTACTCCCCCTGGCCAGGGAGGGTCTCACTCTGGGCCTAGGGCTAGTTAAGTGCACACAATTATGCTGCTGCAAATAAACCAGACACAAAAGAGCGGCTGCGTGATTCTACTGATGTGAAGTTCAAAAATAGGTGGGACTAATCGTGCTGTTAGAAGTCGAGGTAGCAGTGACTCGGGCTAGAAGGGAGTGAGGAGCAGGAGGTACTTCTGGGAGATGAGGGTATTCGGTCTTTTGGTTTGTGTTACATGGGTGTGTTCATTTTGTGAAAATTCAACAAAGAGAGAGTCTGTCCAGACAAATGGTTTTCTTGGGTGCCATGGTGAAGAGGAGCGAATTAGAGAGACGAGAGAGGCAGGGAAGAGGAGTCTGACAGAATGATGGGGAAGAGAGCAGGAGCGGAGTTAGGGAGGTCTGGCGGCCGCTGGGGGTTTCCCCAAGGGCTTTAAGAGAGACCGCAGCAGCCGGGGACTGGAGTCCTCTTCATGGGGTTAGAAAAATACAAGGAAAGATCATGAGTATTTTGGAATTACTTTGGGGGAGAGAAAAGAAACATAAAAAATAAGTTAAAAAGAAAGTAAATTGCAGTTTGTTAGAAGGCCTTAAGTGTTATGGCAAAAAGTAGAGCAGGGTGTGTGGAACTGAAGAAGCTAGGGGAAGAAGGGCTTGCCACCTTAACAGAGCAGCCAGGGCAGACCCACTGAGGAGGTGACTTTTTTTTTTTTTTTTTTTTTGGTAACAGCTATATTGAGTTATAATGCACACATACCATAGTCCATTTAAAATATACAGTTAACTGGGTTTTTGGTATATTCACAGATTTTGTACAAACACAATTTCAATCAATTTTAGAAGATTTTTATCATCCCAAAAAGGAGACACTGTACTCATCAGCTGTCACTCCCCATTCCTCCCTTCCTGGACAACCAATCCATTTTCTGTCTCTATAGGTTTCTCTATTCTGAACATTTCTTATAAATGGAGTCATACAATCTATGGCCTTTTGTGACTGGCTTCTTTCACATAACAATGTTTTCAAGGTTTATCCAATTTGTAGCATGTATCAGTACTTGGCTCCTTTTTCGTGGCCAAATAATATTCCATTGTATGGATATATCACCTTTTGTTTATCCATTCATCTGTGGATGGACACTTGAGTTGCTTTCACCTTTTGGTGATTGTGAATAATACTGCTGTGAGCAGTTGAGTACAAGTTTTTGTGTACAGAAGGTGACTTTTAAAGAAAGATGTGAAGCAGATGAGGGAACTGACCATGTACAAAAGTGGAAGGGCCCTAGGTTGGGAGCCTGAGGGAAAGGAGTGTTTGAGGAAAGGTGAGGCGGTGTTGGGAGTGAGGTGGGGGATGGGGATGAGGGCTGAGAGAAATGGGCAGCCCAGTCACATGAGGCGTTGGAAGCCATGGTGAGGATTTGGGCTTTTACTGGATAACATGAGAGCCATGGGAGAGTTTTGAGCAGGAAAATGACATGACTTATGTCTAATCTTCTATTCTACCTCAAAGGGTTCTCTGAGGTGAGAGGGAGGATGAGAAGACACTAGGTAGGACGGAAGGAGAGAGGGGAGAAAAGCATGGAGGGCCCTTAAGAGGTGAGGAACACCTGATGAGCAAAGGAGAGGGGCCGCGATGCCTCAGATCTGTGACGCGCAGCTTGGTTGACGCTGGGAGGAGCCAGAGACAAGACTGGGCTGGAGTGAGTTGGACAGGCTCGCACATTCCCATCCTCCTCCGACAAACATGGGTTTGCCTTTTCCCAGAGTGCTCCCCTGAGAAGCACACCCTCTGACATCCTGAGGTGGGCAGGTGACAGGAGGTGGGCAGGTACTGTCACACGCTAAGGCGTTCCACACCCTCTGGCATCTGCTCTCCCTCCCTCCAACTCCCACCCTTTGCCTCAGCTCCTGGGAACTTGGCTTTCACCCCAGTAAGTCCACTGAAACAGCTGTTTGATCACCAGGGATCTAAATTGCGTAAGTGCCTCCTTTTCAGCCTACCAAATCTCCCTGTTTATACCCCCTTAGAGCTTTGCTACTCAAGTATGCATGTCTCCAGGCATCAGTAGCGTGGACCTCTCTTGACCAGGAGCAGATTGGAAATGCAGAATTCCAGGCCCCTCCCCAGACCCACAGAATCAACCCACACCTTAGCAAGATGACTGGGGAACAGCTCCTTCCTCTGCTTTAAAGGAGTGCTGTCCTTTCACACCATGACTTCACCTCCCAGGCTGAGCAATAGACAGAATTAGAGCCCTGGACCTGGTGTTCTTTGATCTTGGGGCTATGGAGGTCAGATTCCAATGAACAAGGGTGTCAGGATGGAGGAAAAAGAGGGTGGAGTGTGTCCCTAGGCTGGTTTATCAGTCAGGATTTCTCAGTTGCAAGCATCCTTGTTCTTCCTGTCCAAAGAGAATTTATTTGAAGGACAACAGATTTTTACAGAATTAATAGAAGTCTGAAGAGCCAGGCTTGGAATGGGTGGGAATCTGGGCCACTTCAAGGCCAAACAAGCATGATAGACCAAAAAAAAAAAAAAAAAAAAAAAAAAAGGTCTTATGGTGGAACAGTTTGCTCAGACAGAATGCTGGAGCTGTGAGAATCCCACCCTTCTGTCTTTTCTGTTTTATTCTGTTCCAGATTCAGGCTCCAGGGAGGGCTTGTAGAGTGGCCCAGCTGGAGGCCCAGGCCTGCTCCTTCATTAGGGATGGGCCTTGCCAGACCATATCTATCAGGGACCAGTAGCCTCAAAAGGAAGCCTGTGTGCTGTTAGGAAGGGAGAAGAGATAGAGGCCAGAGAACAATGAAGGTCACTTCATCCAACATCACTACTTCCCACTGCTTGGTTATTGAGCCCATAGATCCACTCTATGTCTGTGTAAGCGTTGGTTTCCATGCCCTTACACTCAGAGGCCTGACTGATACACTCCTGGTCTCTCTGAGGCTCCTCCCTCGGCAGGCAGCGAGAATACAGCCTTCTCCGGTCTCCTACCTCACGGATGGCAGCTCTGCCCCCTGCGTCCCTTCATTCTGTCTCCTTCCCTTCCGTTGAATTTCCACTTGTGCATTTTTCAAGGTTTGTTTCAAGACCTCTTCTCTCTTCATCTTGCGCTCTCCTTTCACATATCACTTATCTCCATGATCTTGGGGGACCCTGAGTGATGCTGTCTCCCATATACCTCTCTCCTTTGCTAGAGATCTGTGTTTCTAGGTACCTAATGAATGCTGCACATAGATGATCCAAACCACACCTCAATCTCAGTGTACTTAAACCCAAATTCATCATCTTTCTCCCAAACATCCTGTACTTTTTTTTTTACCAGAGGATTGTCTGCACACATCAAAGCCCAATCAAACACAAACAGGGGTCTGCATCCAAGAAAGTAAAGAGTTTAATTACTTGAAAATATGGCACAAATCCCCGAGTCCCAGGTGAGCTAGCACTCAAAGACCTGGCTTTCAGGAGATAGGGGGACATTATTAATCATGGTGGCTAAAGGAGTTGGGATTGTGGGCTCTTTCGGTGATTGGGGCCGGGGCAGGAAGTAGCTGATCGATGTATCAGGTCTTGATGTCAGCCATGGCCTTGTTCTGTTTGGTTTCATGAGGGCTTTGTCCAGAGGGTCATTCTGCTTTCATGGGCCTGGGGCTGAAACACAATTGAAATCAAGATGTTATCTTTAGCTTGGTCCAAACTCTATTTCTGTGGTCAACACACCTGAGGCTTTGTTCTTAAGATAGTTGGACACTGAGCAGAATCTCATGTCCTACGGGCTTAGTGATTAAGGAAGGCAGTGGACGGACAGGAGGGAGAAAGGGTCATGTTAAAGAAGTGGAGTTTCTGTGCCGTCACACTTTCCGTATTCCTGATTTTGAGTACTGTGTTTCTTTTGTCTACGTCGCCATCTTTCCCATCCCAGGCTTAAGGTCTCCCAGGCTTTCTTCCTCTTGCCTGGCTCCCATGTTAACCCATCATCAGGTATCGTTGATTCTGCCTCCACAGTCTCTCAGATCTGTCTTTTATTCTCTGCTACTTCTGCTCTGTAAAGGTCTCTATGACTGCTTGCCGAGCGGTCTCTGTGCTTTGCGTTTCCCCACATTGTTGCTGGTAACCAGCCGTATTGAGATATTCTCAAAATCAGCCAAAGTGCCCCCATTCCCCCAGCCTGCCCATTGCCTGCAGAAAAGAATCCACATTTCTGGGTGCGCATGAAGCCCTAGCCCTAGCTGGCTTCCCATCCTAGCTTTTGAACCCCACTTTGCCAAATACACCCACATCAGCCCTGTCAGCAGTCCCCGATGCTGCCCGTGGACTCTGCCTTCCCACCACTGGGTTTGCCATCACACTGAGACAGTGGCAGGGGTCTGGCACCTACCTTCCTGCCCATCATCTACAGTCTTCACCTCCTGAAATCCTCCTTACTGTCTGCATGGAACCCGATCCTTTAAATCAGTAGGATCATTCCGTGCGCCCTGCGCCCCGGGGTCTGTAAAACCAAGTACAAAATACAGGCCAGGGATCCACGGGTCACCAGGAAGCCTTAATTGTCCCTAAGCTGTTTGTAGGTGGATTTCCCTCGCGGCAAGTCTGGGCTCTGGCTGCAGGGACTCTGACTTCAGTCTCTGGCCCTGGCTCCTCCAGGGTAGAGGTCTGCTTGTGCTCCTGCAGCTCTGTGGGCCTGTGGGCCTCTTTTTGCCCACCCCTTGGACTCCTAGCCTCCCAGGGTCCCTGACGACTCTGGCAACTCACTGCCCTGGCCTTGGCCCAGATGAACCTGTCATCGTGAAAGGTATCAGTTCAGGCCACTTGCCGCCTCTTTCCTGAAGCCTTCCCAGGTTTCTTTCCTCAGTGCTAATTAATTAATCTTCAGCTCCACACTCATGATCTGTGCAAGCCCCTGTTACGGTTCTTATGGCATGTCGCCTTCTGGGAGCCTCTGCCTCCCCCATTGCACCCCAGGCGCTTCTCAGGCAGGCCAAAACCCTGACACTGAGCACCGCAGCAGAGTAGGTGTTTGCATGATGCCCTAGAATTCCTGCTACCCCTCCAGCAGGGTCACTGGACTGGCCAGCGCAACCCCAAAATGCCCCAGCTGTATTTCACAGGCTTCATCCTTCCCATGAAGAGACCGTGGCACGCCGGGGTGAGGGGGGTCCTGTTGCTCAGCCTGCTTCAGTACAATAATATTTAAGCACGTTTTCAGGAAAATAGGGGAAATTCCTTATTACATGACTGCCCGAGCCCTTCTAGAATATTTCAGAGTAAGAATTGATCCTTATATTTAAATTTTTTCAAAGCTCTTTCATATATGTCAGTTTACAACTGCACTCAAAGGAGGTAGAGCAGCTCAGATCTTATCCTCCTGAGAGAGAAAATAACCAGGGTTCAGAGAGGTGGGGTGATTTCCCCAGGCCACACAGCTATAGTGGCAAAGACAGGATGAGTGCCCGGATCATGCTTTCATCTCTCCCTTGTCAGGAATTCCATGGCTCACTCTCAGGAATAGCCATCTCCTTTGGGACTGCCTTTCACCAGATCCACCGTGGGAACATTGGAGCCCAACGCTAGCCCTTGAACTTGACACTCGGAGACCCTGAGCCAAATGCAGCCATCACAGAGGTGACGGTGCTCCTTCCCACTGAAGAGTTCAACAAGTCTTGCCTTGTCTGTAAATGCTGTTTGGGGTATCAGATCTCTGCATGTTCTACTTCTGAGCATCCTAAAGGATGTCTTAGTCAGCTCGAGCTGCTACAGCAATCTGCCATAGACTGACCGGGTGGCTTATGTACCACAGACATTTACTTCTCACAGTTCTGGAGGCTGGGAAGTCCAAGATCAAGGTGCCAGCTGATTTGGCTCCGGGTGAGAGCCCACCTCCCGGCTTGCAGATGGCTGCTTGCTGTGTCCTCACATGGCGGAGAAAGGAAGCTTCAGTCTCTCTCCTTGTAAGGATGTTAATTTCATCATGAGGGCTTCACCTTCGTGATGTCATCTAAACCTAATCACACCCCAAATACCATCACATCAGGGATTAGGGCTTCAACTTATGAATTTTGGGGGTGGGGGGACAGGCTCAGTCCGTAACAGAAGATGCCAGCCATCACGTGCATCCACAAGCTTCAGAGAATAGAGCCTGGGTCTCTCTGTGCCTGCAGCACTCAGTGAAGTAAATGCTACCATCCAGGGGAGGGGAAGTGAAGTCTGGAGTGCTGAGTGCTAACGCTGGTGGCTGGATACTCAGCCAGGCATGGGAATTTGAGCACTGTGCCTTTAAGGAAGACGAAGAAGCTTCTCAGGGGGTGGAGACTGGCCCGAAGAGCCAGGTACTTGCAGGTTACCAGGGCCGCCTGCGGTTGTTGAGACCAGGTCTTTGCTGTCTGGTGTGCAGGGCTGGCACCACTCCGGCCTGCTCCCCTACTTCCCTCAGCCACGGGACTCAGCTTTGGCAACCCGGTGAGCGCCCTGCCCACCTACCCACCCACGAGCTCTCTGTGCGGGTTTTCCAAGCCCAGTGTTGACAGCTATCGTTTTCAAACTCTTTTTCTGGCCTTTCTTCAAGTGCAGGCTCTTCTCTTCTCTGGTTAAGATAAGCTTCTCTACATTTTCCCTTTCCTACCTGTCAGCCTGTGCTGGGGGAGCAGCTGAAAGTCAGGAAGAAGCCTGGTTTTCTCGGGTGAAGCTGAGGCCACCCAGTTTGCTGGCAGAGCAGGTGCTGTGAAGTGTGTATGGGTATGTGGGCATGTGTTTTCTGAGCTGGAATCAATGATACTTTGGAAAATCAAGGTTTCCAATGCCTCCGCCTACTCATGCCTCCAGGTGCACACAGTAGGTACTCAACGACAATTAGCAAGGTTTAAGAAACAGTAATGGAAGGAGAGCTGGCCTGGGAAGCTAAGACACTTGGGTTCTATGTCCAACTACACCTCGAGCTTTGTCGCAAGGTGTTTATCCTCACCAGGTGTCTGCTTCCTATAAAAGAGGCAAACAGTTCCATACTCACCTCTTACAGCAGCTGAAAGACCAATTAAATGATCAATGAGAGACATTTTCTTCCAAGGACTGGGACATAGAACCAGGAGGGTGGAAGTTCCAAGGAGGCATATTTCAGATCAAAATCAGGAAGATGTTTCCATTAACCAAAGTGCCTTCAGAGACTCTCTCATCAAGCAGAGAGCCTTCTGTTCTGGGAACTACTCAAGCCAGACAGGCTGATCCCTTGCCAGCAGTCCCCAGTGAGAGGGACGGACCCTAGGCTGGAAGGTCCCTTTGAAATGTGAGAGTCTCCATTTTGGTGGACATAGAAGGGCTTGGGGAAGGATCTATGTGAAGCTGGAAGTATGCTGGCCTCTCTGCACACTTTCCAACAGCCGACAAGCTCCAGGGACAGAGATGGGTGCTGAAAGCCAGGGCAGAGCAAAGTGACAGCCTGAGCTCTGCTTTCACACACATGGCCTTGCATCCCAGCAGCCAATTTGGGAAGAGGGGAGGGTAGAGAGGGCAAGCGCTGGAGCCGAAGGAGGCTGTTCAGGAAACCGTGAGCACATGTGCAACTGCTCTGGGGTGGAGGCACCCTGCTCAACCCCCTTGGAACCCAACCCCCTCCGGTGCCCTGAGGACCAGACCGATGGGGAACAGCCTCAGGTGCTGTTTTGTCCCTGTGGATGGGGGAGGGGAGCGGAGGAAAGGACGGGGAGCTGAGATGCTGGCATCACAGAGGTTTGGACCCCCCTGGGAGGCACAAAAAGGGAAAGAGAAGTGCAGGCTACTCTGAGAGGCAGCCTTTCAGTTGGGGAAGGAGAGTAACCAGAGGAGAACATGTGTTAGGGTCAGTTGTTTTTTCACATGGGATACACGAGTGTGTGCTTATAGACTGAGGAAGAGGAGCTCACAGAAAAGAAGAAGCTGAACAATTAGGAGAAAGGAGATTGTTAATGAATCAAAGACACAGGGTACGTGGGCAAAGGGATTTTCCTTAAATAGGAGGTGGGAGGGAAACAGGAGGTTGAGGCCCATACAATGGCCTTCATCCCGTCCTTGAAATGGCAGGGGAAAAATCCCTCACTGTCCCCTCTGCACGAGAGAAAGGGGAAGAAAGGCCCCAGCGGCTGTGGTTGGGCTGGGGGCAGATACAGCACAGGGCTGAGGGTCCTCTAGGCATGAAGATGCGCCCATATCGCCACCGACAGCTGTAAGCCTCAGCTGGAAACAGATAGAGGGGACAACTGGGGACATAGCCTGAGAACCCCCAGACGGGATGGGTGAGTTTAGACCTTTACCTACCCCAGTGAGGGATGCTGTGAAAACCCAGGAGGCCCAGTTCTGGCTCTGTTTCTGACCCGGTACTGATAGCTGTTAGGGAAACCTGGAAACTCTTGGGATTTCCGCTGTCTGGTTGGAGGAGCCAGTGGAAACTCACTCACCTGGCTTAGCGGGTGAAGAAGGTTGGGAAAGCTGGCTTGAGACGCACTGCTGCTCTTGGGAAAAGCAGGGTCTGTTATTAACGGCACCACCCACGGCCTCGGAGAGCAGATACTCAAGGCAAAGCAAATCCTCAAGGCCCATCGGTTTGTTTCCTTAGGACCCGTGTCCAGTGGAAAACAATGAAGGATAGCCCTGGCTCAGTTGGTTGGAGCGATGTCCCGTAAACCGAATGTGGAGGGTTTGACTCCTGGTCAGGGCACACACCCAGGTTGTGGGTTCAATCCCTGTTTGGGGCTTGTACAAGAAGGCAACCAAATGGTGTTTTTCTCTAACATCAGTGTTTCTCTCTCTTTCTTTCTCTTCCTTCCTCTCTCTAAAGGCAATAAAAATGTCCTCGGGTGAGGATAAAAAAAGATTAAAACAATGAGGAATTGGTGCACAGGATACAGGATGCTCAGCCTGACTTTGCCTCTGAGAGTGGTGGGACTTTGCTTAGGCTGTTGGCCTCAGTTTCCCCTTCTTGTCCAGGTGCATTTCTGGCCAGCTGGGATGAAGGGCAGGTCCGTGTTGCCTAGCGAGGGAGCAGTTTCATAGGAGCTAGGTCTTTCTAGACCAGAGATCAGGGAGAGAGTCAATACTGAGGTTTTCATCTCCTCTTCCCACCCCACCAATGAAGGATAAATGTTCCACAGTCAGCCTAGTGCTCCCATGTTACCATCACAGCCTCCCATCTGTTGCTTGTCACATGCTCAGTCCCTGCCCCAGCGCTGCTGCGGCTGTTCTCAGCGCGGCTCCCAGACAGCCCAGCACAGGCTGTGCTCCCTGATTTGGTGCCTGCACCCAGAGAAGCCTGGCCCACTGGCTTCAGGCAGCTTGTTCTCTGTCCCCTGCAGGCATCTGGGACTGACTTAGCCTGTGTCTGTGGCGGCTGGCTGCAGTGGCCGCATCTGCTTCCTCACGAGGCTCAGTGAGTCACAGCCGCCCCCGCTACCCATTGGCACAGCACAGCACAGCCCTGCTGGGACCACGGGTAATAAGTCAGCTGGACTGTGCAGAAGTGCTTTGCAGTGCCTGGTGGCTTCCTGTCCTGGGTCTCAGGCCTGGTACAGATAGTACACTGGGCATAGGGCCCTGGGCTGGGTTTACCCACGCAGCAGCCTGGCAGCATCTACCCTCGAGTGCTGTTAGACCTGCCTCAGTGACTTCAGAGAGGCAGATCTTGGCTGCTGCCAGCGGCTGCAAGGCCTTATGGGAGAGGACTGCAGGTTTTTGGACTCTAAGTCCAGTGCTCTTTTCACTTGCCAATGATCAAACTTGTCTTCCCTGACCGCCTCTGCACTCACGGCCCCAGCCTCCTCCTGGCTCTCATCCCGGGACCTTCCTGTGTGACAGCCACCAGCCCTGCTTCTGGGCAATAGCTGGCAAATTGGACTTTTTCCAGTACCTCCGCTCCCTAAAACGGATCTTCCCTCCATCCTTTCCCCACCTCTGATCTGGGTAATCTGAATATAAATAAGTCTGTCCCGCATCCTTACTGATAGTAGGTTGTAGCTCTCATCTCGGCTGCATGGCATTTAACCTTGACTGTGAGAGGCAGAGCATTGTCTAAAGCAATTGTTTCACACAACGTAGTCCGGCAACCAGGGGCAGCAGCGCCCAGGAGCTTGTTAGAAATGCAAATTCTCAGACCTCGCCCCAGACACACAGCTGAGTCACAAACTCTGTATCTGGGTTCAAATAAGGCCTCCAGGTGATCTGAGGCGCCCTGGTCTACTGAGACGGATCTGGAGCTGTATTTCTGACCCTGTGGGGAAAGGAGAGTGTCGGTCGGCACCTCTGTCTACACTCACAGCACAGCTGCAATTGTCTGTTTGGTGTGAGCCAGACTGGGGGGCTTGGGTAGCCAGTGACCCCAATTGCTTCAATTTGAGGGGTCCAGAGATGTCCTAAATCATGTCCTTTCTCTAGGTTGTTTGCACCACATGGAAAGAAGCTGGTGATTTTTGTCCCGTGGGGGAAGGGCAGCATTACCTCACCATCGAGATGGCCTTGTACAACAGGAAACCCACCCACTGGAAATGAACAATCCAGCCATTGTGGTCGGGCCCAGGGCCCCCAGAAGTGCATTCCCTAAGAGCTGGGGAATGTCCGCAGAGGAAAAGGCACTGATAATACTTATTAATTATGATTCCTAGTTGCTCTCTCATCTCTCAGTTCTTTTCCACGGATCACTTCTGTGCTGGGCTGGAGAAATGGCCCCTGGTCCAACCGTCAAAGAGTTTACAGGAGGGTGAGAGCACCAGCCAGACTAGGGGAGGCTATGGCAAGCCGCAAGCCACAGGCCAACCCCCAAGCCTCAGTGGCTTCATATAACGAAGGCTTACCTTGCAAACGCTTCGTATCCAGTGAGGGTCTGCTCTGCTCTGCTCCACAGCATCAGTCAGGGGCGCTGGTTGATAGAGAATCCACATCTTGCAGCTGCGTGGCCTGCAGCAGGAGAAGAAACAGCTGGAGGGCAGACATGGGGTGGGGGGCGAGTCCCATCACTTACGCTGACATTTCACTGGGCAGAATGTCACATGGCCCTACCTGACTTCAAGGGGCCAGGAAGTGGATGCAGAAAGGGAGAAAGAAAATAGGACATTAAAACACTGAGAAAGGCCACTTCTTATGTCATTCACTCATTCCTTCATTATTTTTCCAAAATGCTCACAATGTATCAGGCATTGGGCCAGACCCTGGGGCTGTGGTACCACCAGGGCAGCTGCTCTTGTACAGTCCTGAGCACCATTAACGTATCCCCCCGGAATAGCGCCCCCTGAAGTTGTGCAATGCAGGAGTCCTGTTTTTATTTTCCTTGTATATGCTATGTGTTGCCATTATTACCTGTCTTCCACACTAGAAAGAAAACTCTCCGAGAGCAACGGTTTTATGAGTTGCTCACTGCCGTACTCTTAGAGTTTACTGCGGTGCCAAGTGGGCTCAGTCAGTACTTGTTATATGAATGAATGAAAATGGATAATTATTAACTGTTTCCCACCAGTCCCAGCCTTCACGGAGCTTATACGCTGCTGTGTCAGAGTTAGGTAAACAACTAACTGATGTATTACCAAAAAAACCACCAAAAACTCATGTCAGAGTGAATTATATGTCAAGTAAAAAGCTGGGCTAAGTGGCTTGGGAGCCCAGAGAAACAAGGGGTCCTCTGCACCACACTGTGCGGTTGGGGAAGCTGTCCTTGTTTTGTAAATGAAAAGACTAAGGTCAAAAAGGCTAGTGAGCCTGTCTGACAGGGTGAGTTGTAAAGCAGGTGGAAGGACCCAGCCGTTTCTCCTGTTCTGGGTTTTTTTCTTCTCCCCACACTAATGATTAACAAGCCTTTATATTTAGGTAGCAGCTTACAGTTTCCCAACAGTGTTCACGTGTCACTATAACACAACTTCACTTGAAGGCTTTCGAGCCCCCGGTCCAGGCGCCCGGCCTCAGAATTCGTTCGCTTCCAGTGTTTCGTTTTCCTCCACCAGGAGCGGTGGGATGTGTTTTGCTGTGAGGTTGGAACCTCTAGCCACCCCTGCCCCGTTCTGCCTCGCAGCGAGCACCTCCCTACACCAGCTGGGCCAGCCGTACAGCTTCCAGAAGGCACCTGCAGCGCCACGGGAGGCTCCAGCTTCGCAGCGCGGGACCGAAGAGGCGGCAGGAGGCCTGAGCCTTCCCCTGCAGGCGGTGCTGGGCGCGTTATTTTCAGTTGAGCTTGCAAGTGAAAACAATGACATAAGCTTCCCATCTGGCTTCCAAAGCACTTTTGAAACCATTCCATCACAAGTCCATTAATTTTACAGGGGCTTTAATGACAGGGCGAAGTTAGAGTTCATCATCTGGAATCTCCCTTGTTCAGGCTTTGTCATCTGTGTCCTTCCTCCCCGCCAGCTGCCTCTCTCCTGCCTCTCTGTCCTCTTCTCTGTCACCTGCCTGTCTTCCCTTCTGGGAACCTGTCCCCGACTGGGGCCCAGCTACAGCTCCATTCAATTGAACAACCGCTTCCTGAGCGCCTACTGTACACAAGGCCCAGGCTTGGTGCCAGGGATTCCAGGTTGAGTAACACATGCCAGAGCCTCAAGGAGCTTGCTGTCAAGTGGGTATGGCCCAGTCATGACAACTTCTCAGGACGCCTGCCTTCTTCCTGTTTCCCCTTCTCCCCGCCTCCCTTTCCCAAACGCTTGTCTTCCCCAGAGTCTGCTGTGTGCCAGGCAAGGAGCTAAGGGGTTGCGTGCATTCTTTCATTTATGTTTTCACACCAGGGAGGATCTACGGCCATTTTCTAGATAAGTAAATTAAGACTTAAGAGGGTATATAAATTGTCCAAGGTCACACCTCTAAGGAAGGGCCCAGCTGGGATCCCTCCCAGGTTGCCTGCCTTCAAGATCCATCTTGCTGTGCTGCGCTGCCTCCCCCGAAACCCAGCAGCTGGCTGTCTTCACGCAGGAGAAAACACATAGAAATGTTTAGGGCTGTAGCACTTAGAAACTCTAGTGATTCTTTCTAAAGACTAGAAGCTTGGAAATCATTGTCACCTCATATTATTGGAGTTTTAAAAAATGGATGTTTTGATCATTTCTTTACCCCCAAAATTTCTACCCGATGCCACCACGTTAGCATTTTGGTTTGACACCTGGGCCATGGCTTCTGTCTCAGGGACCATCCCAGGAGCTCTGGAAACCGCACGGATGCTGGGCTGTCTTTTCACATCCTCAAACTGGGGTTTCAGTGGTCTAAGAAGTGATGCGTGTGTTGCCCTCTTTACACCCTTCAATCTCCTAGGCAGGGCAGGAGACAGCAGAGACCCCGTGGAGGTTTCTGAAGGGTCACATCCGGGAAAATGGACAGCACAGGACGGCCGTCTATTGGTCGCTCTGTGACTTGTTTGTTGCATGTGGTTTCCAAGCATCCTTATGAGCTAGCTAAATATTACTTACAACGGGATCTGTAGTAAAATTTTGTTATTGTCACGTCATGGGTTTTTTTCCCCATATTTTTCCTCATCCAGCCAGCTCAGATTCCCTATGCCAGAAGTCTGGAGAGAAGAAGACATCAGGAAAACTGTAACGACTCCCCAGATGGTCTTTGGGGGTCACCCAGCGCTCACAGACAACTTTGGGGCCAGCTGCCTCCAGCCACGTTAACTCTCAGTCTCTTACCACTTCACTCGTCCGCCAACGCTCCGCCAAGCCTTCACACTGAGCTTTGACTTGAAGGCAGCCTTTGTGGGGTGGCAATCCAGCTCACTCAGCTGCCCCAGGAAGGGGGCAGACGTGGAGCTCCAAGCATGGCCGCTGGGAATCCAGGAAACGGCGAGAAGTCTACCGGCAGGTAGTGCAGCTTGGGACATAGGCCAGCCTCAGGGTAGAGATCCCAGCACCCCCGGGGTCCAGTGCTAGTGTGGTGCAGGGTGAGTATCAGTGTCCAGGTGGGGATTTGTCATTTCATCCACAGCTCATTTTTTAGGACTGAGGCTTAATATCTGAGTCACAGAAGTAACTGCAGTAAGTCAGTGCAGTGTGGCAGGAAATGAAAGTTGAGCTACTGAAATCGCTCTCGCTGAAGTCAGGCATACTGGACGCGTGTTTCTGTCCATCCAGCTCCTCCCACTCCCATTACTATACTCTCCACACAGTTACCTTCCCCACACAGCCATGGCTACTACAGAATCATCAGCTATTTTCTAGGATATAATTTTTGCCCCAGTTGACTGGTCCCAGGGTGACATCCGACTGAAGATAGGCTGATCAGGGCCCTTCCCAGAGATGTTTAAACTTGGGATCCAAGTGGTTGAGGCAGGTTGTCCATGGTGATGCTAGCTGACCCTGTCAATCAATGCTTGCTATCTATTCTGACTTAATGTGATGAATCGCCTTTAATGGAGTTTTACACAATGTACTGACTGGCAGGTTCTCCAAGTGGCTAATGTGCCATTGATAATCTGATGTTCCTGCCTTGCTTTTGTTAAGAGCCAGAAGATCAAGAATGATTTAGTCACTGCCTTCATTCGGTTTCACGCAGCTTCTTTCAGAGCAGTCAAGAGATCCTGACTTCATTTGGAAGCAGGAGGATTCCTTTCAACGCTGCAGTCCTTCCCCAGGCTCCCGGGTCTGTCCCAGGCCTTCTGTGTGGCCCTTTTTACACCAGCTACCTGAGCCAGACCTTAGCCAATTTCAGTCAAACCCCTCAGGGTTTCAGAGTCAGGTGAATTTGCATACGCTGACTTCTTTTTTTTCTAAACAGCTTTATTAAGGGGTGATTGAGATATGAAAACTGCATATATACGATGTATACAATTTGGTGAGTTTGGATAGATGCAAACATCCATTATAACATCCACATAGTCAAGGTAAGAGGCATATCAAACACCTCTCCAAGTTTCCCTGTGTCCCTTTGTTTGCTTGTTGATTTGGTGGTAAGAACACTTCACATGAGATCTATCCTCAAGAAATTTTACCCTGAGAACACCAAAACGCCAATACAAAAGAACCTATGCACCCCAATGTTCATAGCAGCACAATTTACAATAGCCAAGTGTTGGAAGCAACCTAAATGCCCATCAGTAGATGATTGGATCAAAAAATTATGGTACATATACACAATGGAATACTACGCAGCAGAAAGAAAAAAGAAGTACTAAACTTCGCAACAGCATGGATGGAACTGGAGAGCATCATGCTAAGCGAAATAAGCCAGGGGGCGAAAGACAAATACCATATGATCTCACCTATAAGCGGAACCTAACCAACAATGCAAAGAAGTAAGGCAAATATGAGCAGCAACACTGAAAGGAAAAGAAATCAACAGAGACAAGAGGGAAGGGGGGGGCAGGGAAAGGGAAGGGAAGGGGAAAGTCAAGGAACATATAGCAAGGACTCATGGACAAAACCAAAGGGGAAGAGCTGAGGGAGGGAAGGTGGGAGGGGGCAAGGGAAAGGGGGGGGGAAGGCAGAGACAAATGTATTTAAAAAGTAAATAAATTAATTAAAAATAAAAAAATAAAAAAAAGTAAATAAATTAATAAAAAAAAGTATTAAAAAAAAAATTTTGAATGGCACAATGCCGTACTGTTGACTATAGTCAGTGAGCCAACTTTTTAAAGAAATAGACTGACTCTAATATAGAACCACATTTAGCTATTCTGTGCTATGTGCTTATTTCATCTAGTTGATTGTAAACTTTTGGAGAAGTGTAAATATCCGTATCCCTTGGTTCACATCCTTACACTTAGTAAATATTCAATAAATATAGGTTTAATACATAAATGAATCATTCAACCACATTCCTCATGCTAAGTATGAAATTAATTTAAATACCAATAATCAAATAGATAATCCCAATTAGGATCTACTTTAAATTATACTGTTACATATTACAGTGGTTTTATAATAGACCCCAATATTAATAAAATTGGGCAAAACAAACTGGCACTTTTCTTTGGCATATGGCGTACCCAGCTGCTAAGGGCTCAGCTTCCAAATATGTGTCCTATATAATGAAAATGTGCATTGCTGTCAAAAAGTTGTTGAGCCCTCTGATGGAACAGGGAAGTCTTGCAAGCGAAGCAGAAATGGAGTCTGTCCCAGGGAGCGCTGAGGCCGGAGCTTAGAAACAACTTCTGAGAACCCTCCCTGCACCCCAGTCCAGGAAGCAGGGGTCCCAGGGCTGCCAGCAGGTGCACGAGGGAGAGCCCGTAGGAAGTGGGTGCAGAAAGGTCCTGCCAGGTGGCAGAGCTGATAGCACGTGAATGGGGGCAGATCAACCCCGTGAGCCCACGGGGAGAGGCAATAGCTCCGGGGGCAGTGTGGACGCCCACAGGCCTGGGACACAGGGTTTCTCCAGCCTTCCCATTTCTCGCCGCAGCCAGCTCCCACCCAGGGCTGGCCAGGCCTCCAGGTGAGGTCCTCACATGGATGCAGGTTTCTGCGGATTGAGGGAAAGCAGTGCGCTGTCAGAGGAGTGGGCGCACAGGGGCACCTTGTAGCCGAGAGTGGCAATCTAAGGGCCTAGGGCAAAGGAAAAATGTGTTATGAATTCACACCTATCTCTGCTTCTAGGCTGTGACCTAGGTGACAGGCATATGCACAGACAGATGACCATTAGGATTTGGGCAGCTCAGTGGTAGCACAGGGGCGGGAGATACCTCCACTCCCACTGCCTCTCTGGGCCTCGAGTTGTTCCGGTCCAGCCCCCTGCAGCATGGGTCAGGCTGCTGGAGGTCACCGGCTGCTCTGGCCCGCCCAGTGTCCCTTCCAGCCTCTTCCGGTAACAGTGCCTTGTTCTCCTCTAGGCACCTGCCTTTCCCCCACGTTCTGTTCTTGTGACCTCATATGCCTGCTCTAGAAGTGGCCATGGGCCCCTGTCCTGGCCAAATGGTGACTTCCATCTCCCTGGCCATGGTGCCGATTTAAGAGGCGGGTATGCGACCCAAGCCTGACCTGCTGGCACAGGGCAGATGGCTGGAATAGAGGAGACAAGCACCCTTTCCCCTTGAGGTAAGCCCAAATGTGGGGTGAGGGCCACTGTGTGGGGAGTTGGTGAGGTTAAAACCAACACAGGGCATGTCAAGGGGAACCAATTATCCAAGCCAAGAAACTGCTCTTAAACCAAATTGAGTGGATTCTTAATGCAACTAAGAGTCCTCTGGATAAATAAAACTGCTAATGGCCACAGCAATTAGAAAAGGCCACAAAGGGAGGGCCGGCTCTGCCATTGAGCCCCTGTTGTTGTGCCAGCCTGGACGGGCTCCGCTTCCGCGCCTTTTTTCCTTCTCTCCCCAGAGAGCAGCTCACACACAGGCAATTCTCCTCAAGAGGCTGCCTGCAAATCCCAACGCCCCGGAGCACCGGCCTCCCAGCCCACTGGCGCCTCCTGGAACCTTGGTGTCTGCTGGGGGAGGCGTGGGCTCCTGTGAGTGCCCCCGAAATACCTGCAGAGCCTTTCTTAGACTTTTTATTCTTTAGACCAGAAAACTACTGGAATGAGGAGATATTGGAAGTGGCTCATCATCAAGCCCAGAGAGATTTCTGCTGTTGCTATATTTAAAAGCCCAGCAGCAGTTTGGGCTTATGTCTAACTTTTATGTAATAAATGCAATTTTAGGCTTTGGAAGCCCTGAACACTGGTCAGGAAGGAGGAAAACAGTAGCCTCACAAGGGCATGTGCCCTGGACATGATTTGTGGAGGTTAGGGGAGAAGATAATATGGTTAGCTGTGTTCAATAGTGTTAAAGTAACAATGTAGGCATAGGAGATTTGCATTACTATGTGAATTCCCAAAGAAACTACAAAAAAAAAGAAGAAAGAAGATGGTATATTAATATAAGAGAGAAATGGAATCAACAGCCAAACAGAAGCTGATTTTAATAAGATAAAGGGACCCAGGTGATGTGTACTGACTTACTGTAGAAAGGAGATTGTGTTAGTTTCCTATGCAATGTAGAAAAGCGGCTTAAGACAACACAAATTTATTTTCACAAGTCTTGGGGTCTCACAAGGCTGAAATCAAGGTGTTGGCTGGGCTGGGGCTTCATCTGAAATATGGGGTCCTCTTCCAAGCTCATGTGGCTTTGGACAGAATTCAGGTGCTTGTGATGGTAGGACTGAGGTTTCCATTTTCCTGATGCCTATTGCCAGGGACCACCCTCAGCTCCAGGAGGCCTCTCATGTTTCCTTACCGCGTGGCCCCCCTCAACCCCTCCCACCACATAGCTGTTGGCTCCTTCAAGGCCCCAGGAAGATCCCTCTCATGCTTCCAGCCTCTCTGACTTTTTCCACCGCTGACCTCTTGACCCTCTTTTCAAGAGCTCACTTCATTGGGTTAGGTCCTCCCACCTCAGCGGAGGGGATGTGCATACCAGGAACCTTGGGGTCATCCTAGAATTTTTGTCTGCTTCAGCGATCAAACTTCTTACAGAAGCTGAGACCTAAAACATGTCATCTTAATACACTTCTGTTATGGACTGAATGTTTATGTCTCACTAAAATGCCTATGTGTAAGCCTCTACACCCAATGGCATGGTGTTTGGAGATGGGGCCTTTGCAAGGTGATTAAGTTGAGATGAGGTCCTGAGAGTGGGGCCCCCACAATGCAGTTGGTGTCCTTATAAGAAGAGGAAGAGACCAGGGCTGCCTCGCCACCATGTGAGGATATAGTCTTCAAGCCACTAAGAGGATTCTCACCAGAATCTAAACCAGCCAGCACCTTGATCTTGGATTTTTCCAGCCTCTAGAACTGTTTAAAAAAAAAAAAAGTCTGTTGTTTAAGCCACCCAGTCTGTGGTATTTTGTTATAGCAGCCCCAGCTGACACAATTCCACTATTAAAGATCCCATTAGTCTATGTCAACGTGAACCTTCTGGAAACAGGCTGTTCAACAGCTGTGAATCACCCAGGATCTAGAGTTTTCCAGTGAGTATGTCCTTCCCTGTACACCTCATTTGTCGATTCCCTCGGCAGCTGAGCTCCCAGTCTCTCTTGGCACTGTGCTTCCCCTCCAGGGCCAGAACGAGGGTGTGACCAGGGGGGTGCCTAGGGGACAAAACTGAGAGAGGTGCTCCTTTGCGTGACCGCGACAGTGAGTGCCACCTGATGTTTTGCACACCTCACTTCATCCTGGCTCAGGTCTTAGGCACAGAGGAAATTAAGATGTTTTTAAGGGGACTTTCTTCCTCCCCCTGGCTGGGTGGCTCCGTGAGCTGGAGCACTGTCCTGTACACCAAAACGCTGTGGGTTCGATCCACTGTCAGGGCACATACCTCGGCTGCGGGTTTGCTCTCTGGTCAGGGCATGTACAGGAGGCAACTCAACGGATGTTTCTCTCTCTCTCCCTCCTTCCTCCTCCTCCTCTCTCTTAAGTTGATAAAATGTATCCTCAGTAAGGATTTTTTTTTTTTTAAAGAGATGCTTTCTTCCTCAAGGCACACACACAGCTGAAGGAGACAGCCAGTCAAAAACAGCACAATGCTGTGTCCTGGAACCCCAACTGCTAACTTCTCAAGGGCACAAAATTTCCCCTAAAAAGCACAATTGAGTGTAATGGACAATGTTAAGTGACACCTTCGGACCCTCGATGATTCCATAAATAAGGGTCTAGAGTGCTTTATAATGGTGTGAAGATGAAATTGGACACTAACAGGAGCTCTGCTCCTTTTTATTGAATCATAACTCTGATGAAACCTTGGCCACCGATGGCTCCATCAATGTGCTGGCGGAGTTTTCTCACATCCCGAGGAGAAGGGGTTCCCCGCTGGTATCCTCCTCCTCTGTTCATCTCTCACCCAAGTTCTTTCTCTCTCCATTTGCCATTGTAGCACCAGCTGGAGGGCTTGTTGAGAGAATTTCATGTATCTCCCTTTTCTCCAACTTCTGTGCACAATCTGGAGGTGAGCGACTCATCAGCACCTGGTTCACCATCCAGTAGGTTGTCCTGAAATTGCTCAGCTGGCTAAAAATCCCTGGCTCTGTCATGAGTGCCCGCCGGGCCTTGACAGTCTTCAGGCACAAAGGCCAGCTGAACCCTGGGTTCCCAGTCCAGAGGCAGAGCCCTGGAAAGGAGGCCACCGCCAGTGTCTCTTGCTTGGGATCTTCCTGGGCTTTTGGAGTGAACGTCTTCTGCTCACTGTTCTTAGCTCCCCTGCGCAGTGGGGAAACGGTCCGGGGCTGGGCACCCTGCCTGCCGCACCTTGTTCAGGATAAACCTGCTTAAGTAACCAAGGACAAGTCTGAGTTAGAATTCCTAGGGCAGTGGTCCACAGTATTTGTGGTACCAGGGACTGGTTTCAGGGAAGTCATTTTTCCCACAGACCAGGGACAAGTGGGGGTGGGACCATGTTTTGGGGATGATTCAGGCACATTACAGTCAAGCTCCTCTCCTGCCGTGAGGCCCAGTTCCTAACAGGCCTGGTTGGGTACTTGTCTGCAGCCCGGAGGTTGGGGACTCCTGTCCCAGCGCATTTCTCTGTGCTGAGGGCTTAAACCAGGATACATGTTAGAGCACTGAGCTGGTGGTAAATACATGACCAATTCCCCAACTGACTCAGTCACGGAAGGGACTGGGCACCTTCTGAGTCACCACAACCTAGATCTGCTTCTTTTCGAATTCTTTTGCCTAACAGCAGGTTTTATTGTGGGGACTTTTCCTTACTCCCACCCTCCTGCCTCTAGCAAGTCAGATGTTTACTTTCGGCACTAGAAGAAGCAGGGCTTGGGGCAAGACTGGGAGGAATGCTAACCATAGCTAACCTAAGTCAGATTGCCAGGCTGGCCGCTAAGCAGCTTCTGTGTCACAATCTGGGGACGGCATGCATGCTGGATCCATGTACCCTGCTCTGGAGGTTAAAGTTCTGATTCAAGGCTTATTCACTCCCCACTCAGTGCTATTATTTATCCACCCCTTTGTAGAGGAGGTGACTGGGTATAGACAACAAAAAGAACTGGAGACTGACCCCTAACCTATGGGCTGTTGGACCGAAGGAGGTTCATTAATTTCTCTCAATTTCGGTGTCCTCATACGAAAAAGGTAGGGATGATCACAACGGGCTTACAGGATCTTTTTGGAGAATTAGAAATTATATACCTGGTGCAATTCTGGGAAACTGCTACCCTTCCCCAACCACAAAGAAAGGGTTACTACTGCTATAGCTGCTCCCCCTGCCTCTGGGAATGTACTATTGATTTAAGCTTTGAGTTTGAGTTTGCATCTGTATTGCTGATGGCAATTACAGTGCCTGGCACAGAGGAGGTGCTCAGTCACTGAGTAAATGCTGAGAGTCTGGGATTTGAGTCGGGGCAGCAGCCATCACCAAACAAGAGTCTCCATGCAGTTACCTGCTCTATTTCCTGGGGCAGTCGTTCTCAATTTTGCGTGTTCCAGACACAGCCGAAGGGACTGCCACATTCAGACAACAGTGCATCAGCAATACGGGCAAGGCAATCCTTACTACTCAAGAACAGTGTCCCCCAGTGTCTTTAAAAGCAACCCCTGGGGTCCTACCATTGGTTAGAATGCCCCCCCGCCCCCGCACTGGGGTTTAGTGGGTAGCATGTTTGCTGCCCTGACCTCATCCACACTTGTGCATGAGAAGATTTCTCAAGTGTCTAATTAACTACTATATCTCTTGGACCCTGGTTTGACGACACACTTTTTACCTTTCTCAGCACAACAGGTCTCAGCCGTGGTGTGTTGGCCCACAGGTCTCAGGCAGGCACGTCAATGTTGCCCTTGGAATCCCAGAAATTAGCTTTGTAGTTGCAATTGTCAACAGTCCCAAAGGTCCTTAATATATAGTCATGTCGTTTATTACATAAATTATACATTAGTATATGGTATTGGCAGAGGCTCATGCAATAGAGAAATAGAAGAAAAAAGAAAACCTGCTGACATCTTGCTTTATTTGTATCAGTCAGGGTAGGCCATGTTACACTAGAGTAACAAACATACTCCCACATCCCAGCCTCTTATAGTAACAAAACGTTTATTTCTTTTTCACCCTACACCTTTTGCACAAGTTGGCTACAGCCCTGCTTCTTGCCTTTTTCACTCTAGAGCCAAAGCTGATAGGAAAAGGCAACCTCTATCTGCAACATTCAGTCTCATTGGAGAAAGAGAGAGACAAGGCAAATGATGTCCTGACCTCTAAAACTTTGCACACAAGTGATCAACATCACTGTTTTGGTGAAAGCACGTGGTGTGACCATTACTGAATTCAATAGCATGGGAATATATCGTCATGCAGAGAGCAACACTGCAAGGAAGAAGATGGAACATTTGGTGAATGAGAATGCATCTTTTCTACCTCCTCCTCAGGCACCTTTTCTCCCAAGGTAACTGCTCTCAGCAGTTCAATCTCCTTTCTTATGTACTTGCCTAAATACATACATATTCCATATTTATGTGTATGTAAATATACACAATACATACGAGATCTGTCCAGAAGGTATCCAGCCATGTAATATGAAAAATAGAGATATTTATTGAAGAAGATACAAGATACAAGAAACATTGTACATAGGACAATGACACCTCAGTCCCACTCAAAGTAGGCACCTTGGGACCTCACACAGTTCTCCCAATTGCCATCAGCTGTCCCACTGTATTTTCCTGAGTCTCATCCATGGTCTGAAATCCCTTCCCTTTCAAAGGTGATTTTAATTTGGGGAAAAGCCAAAAGTTGCAGGGCACCAAATCTGGGCTGTAGAGGGGGGCTGAGTCACCTGGGTGATTTGATGTTTTGCAAAAAAACTCTGCACGAGACGTGATACATGAGCATTTTCATGATGAAGCTGCCAATCACCAGCTGCCCATAGCTACGGGCTTCTGAATCATTTGAATAGTTTCCACGGAGGAATGTGCAAGCTTAACACAAAATTTGATGCAGATTTGTTGCTCTACTCGCTCAGTCATTTTGAATGTAACAGCCACACAGTACACATGCTCACTCAACTGCATCTACCGCCCCCACTGACTAGTACAGTGAAGTTGTCATTGTTCACTCATGCACATTCCAGTCCACACTCCTTGGCTGCCAGGTTATATTGATGTTGTGCAAACCGTTCTCGTTCATATTAACCATGGCTGGACTTTTTCCGGACAGAACTCATACACATACGTATAATATATATACATACACATAAATATGGAATATTGTACACATTGCTCTGCAACTTTGCCCACTTAAAATGCCTTGAAGACCTTCCCATATCAGTGTATTTAAATCTATTCCATTCCTTCTAACAACTATATGGCATTTCATGCCATAATATATTTCAATTCTTGGTATACTTTCGGATCTTTTCAAAATGTTTTGCTATTACAGACAATGCCATGATATTTATCCTTCGATGTACATATTTTTGAGTACATGTATATTTCTGGATAATAAGTTTCTAAAAATAAGTTAAACTAGAGCATATGTACATTATGATTTTTAATAGATACTGCCAATTTGTCCTGAAAAATGCACACAGCCATCAGCAATGTAAAAATTGCCTGATTTCCCAAATCCTCAACAACTCTTAATATTGTCAACATTTTTCTTTTTTGTCTACCTGATGAATTTTTAAAGTGATTGTTCATTGTTTTATATGTATTTGGTGCATTTTCTTGTTTATTAGTGAGTTTGGGTATTGTTTGTATTTATTGACCAATTTCACAATTAGCCTTTTGTGGATTGTCTGTTTCTATTCTTCCTCTATTCTCTAGTGGTTGTTTTTTCTTTCACACTTGAGTGAGCTACTTTTTATTTTTCCTCAATATTAATCTTTTGTCTGTACTCCTGGTTGTGAATACAAACACTTCTCTTCTACCATCAGGGACCTTCCAAAAAACCAGACACTGTGAAAATGTAAACCAGCAGCTCCTTTCCTGTCAATCCATCAGTACCAATCAATTTCCTAAAATACAGAAAAATGTCTATAGTGTAACAAATTCCTCAGTATGCCAGATGCATAAAACATTGCTTCCTGGTGACCAAACAGTGAATATGGGCATCGTCAACATTCAACTCCCATTACTTTGTTGACATTCTATGCTTTTCAAAACATCTGCATGTAATTCTGACATTCCTGCATTATATTTGGAATGTAACTGGAGAATTCCTACCCCATCATACAAATACTACTTAAAAAAAAAAGTTACATTGAGTTTGGGGGATGTAAAAATAAATTTTCTGTCTCATGGCCCCAAACATGTTCTACTGGAGAGATAGGTATACTCTGTGAGGCCTGAGTGTTAGAGAACTGAGGAGTTCCACTGAGCAAACAGTGCCTGGGAGGCAGCTGGGAAGATGTGGCTCTATTTTCTCCCAGTCTGGCCACTTTGTTTTTTGGGTTTTCCCCCCAGCTTTATGGAGATGTAACATATATTGACATATAACATTGTGCAAGGTTAAGATTTACAAAGTGATGATTTGATATATGTATATATTGCAAAATGATCATTGCAGTAAGGTTAGTTAACATATCCACCAGCTCACATAATTATCTTGTGTGTGTGTGTATGATGAGAACATTTAAGATCTACACTCTTAGCCACTTTCAAGAATACAATACAGTATTGTTAACTATAGTTGCTATGCTGTGCATTAGATCCCCAGTACTTAGTCATCTTATAACTGGAAGTTTGTACCCTTTGACCAACATCTAACCACCATTCTATTGTCTGTTTCTGAATGTGACTTTTTGGGATTCCACATATTAAGTGTGACATACAGTATCTGCCTTTCTCTGTCTGACTTATTTCACTTAGGCATAATGCATGCCCTTAAAATTCACTCATGTTTTCATAACTGGCAAGATTTTCTCCTTTTTTATGGCTGAGTAATATTCCATTGTATACATAGACCACATTTACTTTTTCTTTTCATCTGCCAATGGACACTTGGGTTGTTACCATGTCATGGTTACTGTGAATAATGCTGCAATGAACATGGGCGGGCAGATGTCTCTTGGAAATAGTAATTTCATTTCATTAAGATATATACACAGAAGTGGATATGGTAGTTCTAGTTTTAATTTTTTGAGGTACCTCCATATTGTCCTCCATAGTGACTATACTATTGTTTTAAATTTTGTTCATGCATTTTTTTTTTAGTTGCAAAATTTGCCATTTTCATGTAATCGAATCTGTCAGTTATTTTGTTTAAAGTTTTTGGATTTGAAGTCTTGCTTCAAGAGAGTTTCTCTATCTCAGGATTATTTCAAAAAAATCCTCCTCTGTATACAGGTGTTAGTTTTGTTTTATGTTTAGTTCTTTAATCATAAGGAATTGATTATTGGATAAGGCATGTGGTAAGGTAGACGGAGTTTACCTTATCTGTGTTCTAGACAGGCAGCATTTCAGACCAATACCACTTATTGAATACGTCCTCCTTTCTCTAATTGGTTTTAAAGGCACCATATATTAAATTCTCAGGGTTTTAAAAAAAATGTGTTCTGTATTGTAAGGCATCACATTTTACTGTGGAGCTGGTATACCAGAGCGCACGTCTTAGGGACAATGATATTTAATAACCAGCAATTGTGCATTAACACAGGTGTTCTCTGCTCATTGTAATTATTGTCACAAAGGTAAAAACTCTTAGGTATGAGAAGCTATTGTGATAGCAAGACAACGGCTGATGATGCATGTCAAGAGATCTAAGAGCGTGAAGTTTCGTATAAATAACCAGAGTCCTATAGTAATAGATTATTAAGGTTTATCAGGGGTCATTTTAAGGGGTCAATTTTTCAGTTATCTTTTCAGTTATCTCAAACTCTTCCTACCCAGCCACCCCTGCAGCTGGAAGCCTTGCCCCTGACCTCTGCGGAGTAACCTGGCCCACCCCAGGCAAATGTGGTAGTTCTCTGCTGTCTCCAGCTTTGTCACTATTATTATTATTATTATTATTAGGCAGACAGCTTTTATACTTATTAGGCCAAGAAACCATAAATTTGAGAGGAATTGACAAGACAAAGAAACTTAGGCTTGGGTGCTTCATTAGTGAAGACTCTCAGCAATTTACAGAGCCCTCTGGGCCCAAGTCCCCTATGTTGGCTGATAAGGAGCCTTGTTCCTGCTTCCAGGGACATAGGACGGCCAGAGTATCCTTTCTGCACCTGCTATTCCTTACGTAACTTCAATTCAGAGTGTGCAAAGTGTCATTGTGGACAAAAAAGGAGTTCTACGGAAAGTAACCTCACAGGCTGACCTGATCATAAATTCCAAACTAGGCAGGTCATGGTAGGTAGTCATGCCCCAGGCATGTAACTTCTTTCCAGCTTTGTCTTTAAAACAGAAGCAGAGTTTGTGTTCTACATCATGTATCAGTGCTTGATTTGATATAAAAATTATGTTTTCAGTGTCATGCCTAACCCTACCTCCTATTCCCCAGTATGACTCCAATACTGCTGGGCATGTCACGGGGCTCATTGCAATTGTCATTCATTCACATTCGCCCAATTATTCATGTGGTGTCTTTCGCAATTGACTGTGAGCTCCAGGAAGGCAGCAGCCACGTGAATCCTGCTCAGGGAATTCTCAGTGGCTTGCCAGTGCTGGTCCGAGGCTGTGGCTTTTATTTAGCCCTGTTAGTCTTCTTATAACAAGGCTGATGGGAATTCCAGCCCTCGTGCAGGTCAAGTGTCTGTGCTTCCTTTCACAAGGAGAAAGGCCTGGCCAGGAGCCCCACAAAGGGGGTATTGTTCATGAGGGGTCCAGGTGAGAGGGGCAATCCATCACTGCTCAGGGCCCAGCCCTATCACAACTCCTGGCAGCCTCCCAATGACAGCGAGACAATGACATCACCTCCACATATATACAAAGGACAGCTTATTCTGTAAAGCACTCTGAGAAGCATTACTTTAGGCTCATTCTTGCTGTATTAGGTGTGCATATCATAACTCAGTGTTTCTTAGATTCAGTTCAAGCCCATTGATGATTTGATAGGCATTTAATTTATCAAAGTTTTCTCAAGTCAGAGAAGCAATTGAAGCGTGTTTTGCTGAGGTTAGGAAAACAAGCCAATTTGGAAGAGGGCTTGATTTCTCAAATAAGTAATTGTAAATTATATCAATCTCCCTCAGTTTTGGGTCTAATTCTCCCATCTCCTACGCAGATTTTCAGTGACAGCTCTTATCCTTATTATTCTTGGTATCTGAAGATCACTGTTCAGAAGATTTATTGGTTAAAAAATGCAAATTCCATAAAATGGCATAGTGCTGTCTTCAAGTTTCATGCAAAGATGTGGTTAAATAAATTTGTCAGCATTTGAAGAAAATGCTAAAGAAAAAAATAGTAAGAAACCTGAGTTGTAGAATAATCATTGTCATAATTACTTGCATTTATTGAATATCTGTTACATGCCAGATACTAAGCTGAGTTTTTTGCCTGAATGAACTTGATTATTCCTCACGGCAACCATTTGAGGTAGGGAGTATTATTATTGCCATTTCATAGATGAGGAAACTAAACCTTGCAAAGCTTATGTAACTTTCCCAAGACAGTGCCCGGTGGGCAGCAGAGCCAAAGCTTGGGTGCTGACTTACATTATTTTGTGGTCCAGTTTTTTACCACTGGCCATGAACAAGGAATGTACATTTGCATTTTAGAAAGGAGCGAACTTCCATTCATGCCAAGTACAAGTGCTGGTTAGCTTGTGTTGTTCAATTCAGAGGCTAATAGCCTTGTTTCAAGGATCAAATCCGTAAAGATCTTTTCTAAGTGGCTCATTTGTTGACTCTTTTTTTAGGTTATTGAAAATGGTTGTTCTCTTAAGAATGTTAAGCACTCACTGCCTCTCCCATACAACCCCATTACAATCTAACCAATGAAATTTTCATAAGTAAGTTTGGCTCATTTCTAAGTTCCAAGAAGACCCACATTTCTGTTCGACCAGCCATCAAACAGAAAGTTCTAACTAGCAGTGCGCTTTTGAACATTGTGTTGACACTCAGAGTCCCTGCATATGTTCTTTCTGTGAAAACAGCAGCCCTGGAGTTTCTTTCAATCACTTGAGTGGGTTGGAGTCTGGTGGTTGTTCTGGGCTGCTTATGCAGCACTCACCGCAGGCCACTCAAGCCGAGTGCAACCCTTGCCCTGCAGTCCCCGGCCTTCCCGTCCCAACCTGGTCCACAGCCACCCTCCACTTTGAAAAACATTTTCAGTTCCCTTCAGTTCAGTGCAACAGGGATGGGTCGGTCAGATACGACATGTCGGTCGGATGCTGCGCTGCTCCAAGTTGGGGGGCGGGGACACTACATTACATATCCATAATAACTAACTTTTATTAATGCCTGCTTCACATCAGACATTATCTCATGGCACACATCATCTCATTTCATTTTCTCTGTCACCCTCTTGGTCCCATTTTTTCCAGAGAGGCAGGCTCAGAATAGAAGAGTTATCATTCAGCTATCAGATTGAGGATCTGTGCTGACTGCTGGCCTGACTTCACAGTTTGAGCTTGTAACCCCTACTCTTCAGCACCATTTCAGTGAGTGCCAGGAAGAGTGGACTTAGGAGCTGGAGCAGTCCAGGGAGATTCCGCGCAGGAAGTAGAAGCCGAACTGGTTTTGAGGATTCGCTGGAAAGATGAGCCCTGCCATGGGGAGAGGTAGGGCAGAAGGACAAACAGCAGGTTCTCTTGCTTCTGCTTTTTCCCCCACAGAGCCAGGGAGAAGAAAAGTTGGGCCATTTTGTAGTTGGCATTACCAATTAATTTTAAATTCTACACCTGCCTTGCCATTTGAGCTTAATTTTATTATTATCACATGTCTTTTGTTTGTGCAGATTTTGCACGCATGGGTTTTAAGTCAATCAAAGAGCATCTGTGCTAAAAGAATTATTTTTGTGTGCATCAAAATAATTGGCCCGATTCCTTTCTGAACCAACAAGTAAAGCCTATCTAATTCCTGTTTAAAGGAGTTAAGTAATGCAGTATAGGAAGAAAGCATTCAGCTAAGCGCCTCATTTTTACTCTTAGTCCATGGTATGATGTCCAGGAAAATTACTTTATACTGTTTGGAGGAAGAGGTGAGATCAGCGTATCTAGTCTGACCTTAGCGTGCAGACAGTGCCCTTGGCAGTAATGCGTGACACATATGATAAGAGAGCAAGGTATTCCGATAACAGAAAGGGAGCGGTCTGAGAAACAAATTTGAAACTAAAGTATCCTACACATGATGTCTGTACACACCAGTATTCTCTTTTATTCCACATTTTACCACCTCCCCCTGAAAGTACCTCATATAAAATATTCTTTCTGAAGCATCAGACTTTGTTTGCAAGTCATTTCATTTTCCCTAGGTCATTGGTTCTATGTCCTTGTCTTTAAACCTTTTCCACAATTTCAATCTTCTCTTTTTTGCAGAAAATAATTTTCCTAAAGCCATATTTTAATGCATATAAGAAGGAAATTACTTGACTTTTATTTAGCATCTTTAAAAAAAACTTTCTCTGTTTCAGAGAAAGCTACAATCAGGAGACTCTTCCCTATATCTGGGCAGCCCAGTCTCTCCATCTTCTATGCACGTTGGCGGCAGCCGTGTAGTGTGGGTGGAACCAAGCCTGCCTTCTGCTCCAGCAGATAGCCCTGATTGCCACTGGCATAGGCCACTGGCAATCTAAATGTTAGGGTCACAGGATTTGGTTCAGGGATGAGCCAGTCAGCTCCAAGCTTTGGATTGCCATCGACTGATTGCGGGAGACAACCTCTCCTGTTTTGTGGGAATAAGGCAGCTTGTAGGCCAGGTTGTTGCCAGCCCTCCTATGATCATCAGGGAGTTAGCCCTACAAGGCAACAAACATGGGGTATAAAAGGGAAGTGAGGTGAAATGAAATCAAGTCTTCATATCATTTCAGCAATCAATGCAGTCCACTGTACCTTTGGACTCCCAATTAGCCAATAAATCCCTTCTCGATTATGAATTTCAATGAGGTTTTTTTGTTACTTGCAGCCCAAATACATCCAGCTACTGGGCAGTTGAACTAAAATGCAATACTATACCCCCAAATGAAATTTATCCATTGTAACAACAACATATTGGGTAATTAAATGGCATCCATTGATGGTGTATTAGCTAGGACAGATTCGACTGCTATACATAGAAATGTACTTTTCACTTGCGTAACAGTCTGAAGCAAGTGTTCCTGGTCAGCACTTGGCTTTCTTCCACAGTGTTCAATTGGTTTTCCAGGAAGCCAGGCTCCCTCCCTCTTTTGGCCCACCCACTCCCTAGGGCCCTGTCATCCTCCTCAACAAGCTAACAGAAGGGGGAGGAGGACAAAGGGCATACCCCTGCTTCTTAAAAGCCTTGGCCCAGAAATGGCACAAACCATTTCCATTTTCCCTTGGCTGAAACTCAGTCACACGGCCACATCCAACTGCAAAGGAACCCCAGAAGAAGAGATGGGCTTTTGGTAACTACATAGAATGCTTAAGGAGGTTATTAAATTACATGAGAAAATGCTAACAGAGCACTGTGCATAGCTCTCAGCCCACGCTTCCTAGAGGCCCATATCCAGAAAGTCAGGAGCCATGTCTATTTTGGTTTTGGGCCTATGACAAGCCTTTGTTCTTGCTCTTCTCCGGTCAAGTTGTGTTTCTGGTACCCTTATGATGGTTCTCTATTGGCAAATGATTTTACTGAAGACCTTGTATGGAGAGAGAAGTGTAATCAAAGTCCTCTATGAACTGCTCTTCCCCCGCCAAACATCTCTTCCAATGTCATCAGCCTGTCCTCACTTGGTCCTTCCCCTCTGTCTAAAAGTAAATAAATAAAATCTTTAAAAAACAAAACAAAAAAATGGTTAAATTGGTAAATTTTGTTATATATATTTTACCATAATTTTCTTAAAAGAAATTTATCTTTCCACAGGCAATGTTCCAAGAATTTTTGACTTGGACAGCTGTGATCTCTCTTGAATAGCAGATATTTCACTAGTTTGGGCTTCTCCTGTACACAGTATTCCTCGTAAAATAAATTTGTAAAGTGCCATAAGGAAAAATACTTATTATACCCATGTTACACAAGGCTCAGGGTTTAATAAGATATGGCTTTTCTTCTCCAAGTATTTGCTATCTAACAAATTGGAAAGACCGGTAAGCAATTAACTGACATAGTGGGCCAAGAGCAGAGATACAAGCAGTGAATTCTGCCTGGGCAGTGAGGGAGGCTTCCCAGAAAAGTGGTATTTAAACTTGACCTTTAAGAACATGTAAGAGTCTTTACTAATGGAGAAGATGGGATGATAGTGGGGGACACTTTAGAAAATGGGATAAAGAGACATGGAGGGATAGCACTGGGACGTGAGAAAACCAGTTGACCCACCAGTGCCACCCCCTGAGGCCTGTAGGGCTCTGAACACTTCTGGCTGAAGGTCAGCAGGAAGGCAAGCTCAGGCCCGAATGTGGCAGTGTTGTCTCTCCTGGAGAAATGAACCAGAAAGTGGGCTGACCTCAGAAAGCAAAGTCTAAGCCAGCCATGGGTCAGGGCCAGAGTTAGGACTGTGGCTGGCTGGGTGGTGTGGTTCTAGAGCAGCACAGAACATGCCAAAGCTTCTTGTGTGAACAGGGAGAGGGCCCCCTGCATGTTGGGGCCTTATTCTGTGCAGCTGTTGATTTTGTAGTCCAACACCAAGAGGAATAGAAACTTTGTTCGTTAAATCCAAAAGCTATGCAATGTTTTGTGTTGGCATCTGGGACTTAGCCAATCTTCAGCGCACGTCTCCCCACCATACCCGTGTGCATGGGCTAAATGTGAGATGAGGGCGTGGAAATGGCGCACAGTTGCACAATCAGCGCCGTGACCTAGGTTGAGGGGAGAACAGAGAGTGCTTGTGAACTGGAAATCTGTGGGTGCTGCGTCAGCCATTCTGAGTCATGGGATGCAAGGAAATCAACTTGTGAAAGAATTATGTCTTGGATCTCGAAGATCATCAAAGCCAACTCATTCACATGGTCAATTTGTGTGTGTCGCTCTTGTCATTGTGGCTATTTCTGCTCTTTAAAGCCTCTGCCATGTGCTGGCCCCCTGCCTTCTGTTGGGCACTTCTGTTCCAGCCAACCACAAAGACCATCCTCACAGCCCTTCTACACATCTCCAGGCTCCCCTGGGAGGACCCCTGACCCTGCCGCCAAGGCCACAACAGTGTCTAGTATTCATGAGCACCCATAGCCATCTCTCCTCTGGTCATGGCTGGGGCACAAAGTATAGGGGACAGGCTACTTGGAGAATCACACAAACCCACCGTTTCTTGTTTGCCAAGTTCCCAGGATTCAACCGCCTCTCAGGGGTCAGGCCCTGACACTCTCTTAGTCACAAAACATGAAAACCTCTACCCTCTTCCCTTCTTGGAAGGTTCCTGAATTCCCACAGGTGGGCCTGACTCATGAAGAGCTGGAAATTCCCCGCCTGGGGTCAGGGCACCCAGGTCTGGGAACACAAAGTTCTGGCTGCCTTCCTTGGAAGTGAAAGGGGAAAATTATCTTTCCATTGTTTTGGCTGATAGGTCAGGGTAGCAAAAAAGATAAGCTACAATTAATTTCTCAATATCTTACCTCATTGCCTATTGATGATCTCCCTCATCTGAACACCTGGGTTCGCTCATCTGCTACCACCATGGAGCCATTGGCCCTACCACCTGCAAGTCTGGGCGTGGGTCCTTCCTGGCTCCCCAGGATATAACTCTTGGACACTCTTGGGTGGGCCACTAATTGCTCCTTAATTCCCTTCCATTTGCATTCAGTGCTGCCCCCACCTCATCCCACTCTGTCTCTTGCCCACTTCTAGTTATTCCCCTGCACCCCCAGGCCCAAAGCCCCAGAGAATCTGATCTGATTTTAGGGCAAAATCTGATCTGATTTTAGAGGCAGCAGGACATAACCCAGCAAAGCAACGATTGAGGGTTAAGAAGCTGAGGTATGAATACTCCTTACTCTCAGTCTTCATTTTTTTCCAGTTTTATTGAGATATAATTGACATATAGTGCTGTGTAAGTTTAAGGTATAGGGCATAGTGACTTCCTATGATTCTAAAACTACTTTTTAAGTAAGAATCCTGGCATGTCCAACCCAGAGGAGCACTGTCATTTGTCTCAAGCCAGCTGTCCCCAGGCCCCGGTCAAGAAACCCTGGGACTGAACAGCCTGAACTCAGCTCAGCAGACAAAGCCCTTCTTTTCAGGGCCTTGGGATGATTAAGTGGCTCGGTGAAGGCACGTTTCTGTGCTCACCAAAGGAAGGACTTAGTGGGCTGGCTTTTTCCAGAGCGTTCTCTAAGGAACCTGCCAGCCTGGCTGATTCTTTGTATTTGATTTTCCACCTTGACTGGGTTCCTAGCGAAACTAAAGCTAACCTTTCCTCGGAGATCCACACTCAGGTACTTTTCAAGTTCTTTACGTTGGAAAGTTTGCTCACATCAAGGCCTCTCCTAGGCTTCCTTTTCCAGCTCCTCCCCACAACCTCTGAAGCTGAACTCCATGTCAGTCTCCTGTCTGGGATTTGGGATGTATGTCAACAGCTTTAAGGCCTCTTCTGCATGTCAACTCCCGACACATCCTTGCCCGCCGCTGCCAGGGCTGGAAGCTCTGTCGTTTAACCACCTCCTCGGTGTGCCCCTCAAAGAGCTGGAGCGCATGTTGGTGTGCCTGCTGCGGCCTGTGTGCACAGATATAGCATCGGGCAATCTGATGATGTTTTCCAGATTTATCGCATCGCTCGCATACCCAGGCCGGGCCGATATTTTAGGAGCGTGAATCAGGGTGTCTGGCGTGGCTTCCTCTGCAGCAGAGCTCCGGCTGCAGGCATAATGAAGTCGGGAGGGGGGAGAGCTCACTTCCCAGGGCGCAAATGTGTGTCAGTGACAAGTCTGCCTGGCAACAGCACCAGGAAAGAAATATTAGACCCCAACATCAGAGCCAGAATCTTCACACTAGTGGCTGCACCACACTGCACAATTTTCCTCCTCAGTCAGCCGACTACACTCTTAAAAAAAAAAAACGAGGAAAGGAAAGGAAATGTTTGGTACCTGCCTTCTCTATACCATATCCCCTGCCCTGCCACCAAGCAGGGAGACTGATGCTGAAATGTCACCCAGCTGTGGCTGTCCATGGCTATGTTAGGAATGAAAGATAAGACATGAGCTTCTGCAATGGAGCGAGAGGCACAGAGATGAAGCTGCAAAGGGCAGAGCTCATTGACTCTCTGGCTGAACGGAGGATTCCGCTTGAAGAGGAGAGCCCGAGACCAGGGAGCCAGCGGATAGCCTTTTATTTATTTTTTCCTCAGTCACTTAGTCATGTGCTGCTAAATGAGTTTCCTATTTCTCAAGGAGTCTATTCAGAATGAGGAAGAAGATGAAACAGGTCTGACCCAAACCTCCAGACACTTGCGGCTACCTCGAAAGCAGGGGTTGTTTCTGCTTTACTCTGGATCGCAATCCCCAAAGCAGTGATAGGAGCAAAGAGGAAGCTGAATATAGTTCTGCTGCTCTGAACGTGGCCTGGCTCTGTTTGCTCATCGAGTGCCCTTGTGGTGTCTCTTTACCCCTCCAGGCATCCTTTTTACCACCTGGAAAATGAACCAGTGATGTCTTAGAGGTTGCCCCAGGATTCCAAGGTCAGAACCAGTTTTACAATCCTAAGAAAGCCGGGGATTAAAAACATTCCCATGCATGTTTATATTTCAAATGCCTGATCTTCGGGCTCTGCTTTATTACCACAGTATGTGCATGCAAGAGTTCAGGCTTAAATGTTCCCGTGAATGCATCATTTAGCAGTATCTGGGATACATTTACATTTTTAGCATCAGTGTAATTCTATTTGGTTTTATGCCACAGGAAGTTCAAGCCTGATTTAATTAAGGGATTTCATAAAATGAGTTTTTAAAAAGGAAAGACAATGCATTGCATATGTTATACCATTGTTCTCTGCATTGTTATCCAATCCAGCGTGTTGGGGGCGGCTCATGCTTCAGTCCAAGAATCTGTTAGCAATCCCAAAGTTGCATTTTTACTATCTTATTTGGAAGCATGGAATTTAAGATCTGGAATGGACCTGCGAGGTAGGCAACAACTCCTAGTCAAACAAGGTCAGAGGGCCTCTTTGCACGTTTTTGCATACCTCTCAGCTCCTAATGTACAATAGCTTTCCTATTGTGGGCCTGCAAAACAGAACAGACAGAGCCCTGGTTGCTAAACCTGGGAATAGGGAGCATTGGGGGCACAACACAGAATCATGTCCAATCTGAAAGTGCTTCCCTTTCCACCCAAACCAGCCATAGCAAGGTTTCCATTCCTGTCTGTCAGGGACGGGGCAGAGGCAACTGCGGAGGGGGAACTCCGCCCAGGTCACAGCTGCAGCTGGCTTTTTCCATAAGGTGTATACTGAAAAGAAGCAACCATCTGGGGAAACAGAGCTGAAGACTCCTCAGGACTTGACGGGAGGACTTCGAGCCGGTTCAGACAGAGAGAGCGCGGAGTCTCAGCCGCTGTGCTAACACCTTCGTTCTGAGTAAACAGACGTGGCAGCAGTAGAACCCAGGAGAGAACCCCAAACCAAAAAGGACAAGACGCAAAACTCCTGAGATGACCCAAGTGAGGGGTAAGGTGGGAAGGGAAATCACAGGAACATTTCCCTGGGTCCCGCTGGGGCCATGCCATTGGAGGGAGGCCCCAAGTCTTAACCAGTGGGAAGTCTACACTGTAATGGACAAGGTAGTCCTCAAGGTCAAGCCTGAGGAAAAGGGGGCGTTGAATACTGGCGGGTGGAAACCAAAGTCAGAAGCTGGGACAGTCGAGGGCAGGGGAGGGTAAAGGCAGTAGATTCAGAACCAAGATAGTGAGTCTTCAATTTCTGGAGTTCTTTTCGATGATGCTTGACCTCGTATAATGAGGGTGACTATTTAAAGGAACTACATAGAGGTTTGGACAAAGACAATGGAATAAGGATCCACATGGGATCAGGACAGAATTATTTCCTTTAGAAAATGTCCTTGAACATTCGAAGTTAACACCAGAACCACAATCTGTATGTATCTGTCGCTGCTATACTTTTGGCCACAAGAACCAACAGAAAGGAGTCTGAACGATAGGGAATATTTATTATCTCATAACACAAGAAATTAGGTGAGATAGGGCCGTGCCAGGGCTCCTCCATTCGGGGGCCGCACACCAGCTGCAAGGACCCCGTTCGTTCCATTTCTCCTCTCTCACCCTCGGACTGTCCCCATAGGATGGCTGTCCTCTCGCCTTCCACAGTGTTGGGCGGCCTTGCTGGCAAGGATATTCAAGGCTGTTAAAAAAGAAAGCCCCTCCCTGGTGTAACTTCTTAAGAGCAAGAAATCCTTTCCCAGAAGTGCTTCCTACAACTTCCCATCTTTTCAGCCGAGGTTACATTCCACAGCCACGGGGTGGCCCACGGCTGTCTTTTGGCCAGGGGAACGCTGGACACGCAGGCGGGCCGAGGCTGGTAAAGATTCCTTCTGCGGGGTCTTTCCCTGATGCACCGGGCTACTCAGGCCGGGAGAGCAGACCTGGGATTCAGTCTGTGAGGGGGAAGGATTGAGGATCCAAACTGCACCCAGGATTAATTGCTCTGGGTAATGACCATGAGATTGCAGAGTGGGCCTGCCAAGCCACTGAGTTGACTCCGTGTAGAGCCAAGGCTTGGCTGAAAGAAATGAAATGACCCATCGCAGCCCCTCAGGCAGGAAGAAAGAGCTCTCCCACTGCACCTGCCTGACTCAGCCCTTTTTACCGCACCACTGCTCTTTCCTGGTAGCATTTTAAACCATCCTAGTTAAGGCTCAAAGCCAGGCAAATATTTTTTTCAACTTTATTAAGATGTAATTGACATTTAATATTGTATAACATTGAGGTGTACAACGCAATGATTTGGTACACCTATATATTTCAAAATGATTACCACAACAGGTGAGTTAACATATCCATCACTTCGCACACTTATTTTTGTCTGTGTTAAGAACATTTAAGATCACCTCTTAGCAAATTTCAAGCTTATAATAAAGTATTGTTAACTATAGTCACCATGCTGTAAGTTAGATCCCCAGAACTTACTCATCTTATAAATGGAAGTTTGTATCTATTGACCTGCATCTTCCCATTTCCCCACCCCCACTCCTTGGCAACCATCATACTACTTTCTGCCTCTATGAGTCTGGATTTTTTTCAGATTCTACATATAAGTGAATTCATACAGTATTCGTCTTTGTGTGATTTATTTCACTTCGTATAATGCCCTCAAGGCTCATCCATGTTGTTACAAAGGACATGATTTTCTTCTTTTTTAAGGCTCTGTGTGTGTGTGTGTGTGTGTGTGTGTGTAATGTGTTATCTGTCTATTCATCCATTGATGGGCACTTAGGTTGTTTCCATATCTTGGCTATTGTAAATAATTCTGTAATAAACATGGAAGTGCAGATATCTTTTTGAGACAGTTATTTCATTTACTTCAGATATGGACATGGAAATGGGATTTCTGGGTCATATGGTAGTTCTATTTTTAATTTTTTGAGAAACCACTGTATTGTTTTGCATAATGTCTGTATTAATTTACATTCCTACCAATAGTTCACAAGCGTTCCCTTTTCTCCACATCCTTGCCAAAACTTGTCTTTTGTCTTTTTGATAATAGCCAATTTAATATCTGTGAGTTGGTATCTCATTGTGGTTTTGGTTTGCATTTCTCTGATTAGTGATGTTAAGCATCTTTTCATGTACCTGTTGGCCATTTATAGGTCTTTTTTGGAAAGATGTCTATTCAGTTCCTCTGCCAATTTTTTAATTGAGTTATTTGTGGTTTTTCTATTGAATTGTATAAGTTCCTTATATATTTTGGGTGTTACCACTTATATGATATATGATTTGTGAACATTTTCTCCCATTCCATAAGTTGCTTCTTCATTTTGCTGATTGTTTCTTTTGCTGTGCAGAAGCTTTGTATTTTGATGTAGTCCCAATAATTTATTTTTGCTTTTGTCATTTGTGCTTTTGGTGTCATATCCAAAAAATCATTGTTAAGAACAATGTCTAGGAGTTTTTGTTTTCTTTTAGGAGTTTTACAGTTCAGGTCTTACATCTAAGTTTTTAATATCTTTATAGTTCCTTTTTATGAGTGGTATAAGATAGGGGTCCAATTCCATTCTTTTGCATGTAAATATCCAGTTTTTTCAGCACCATTTATTGAAAAGATTATCTTTCCCACCATTGAGTACTCTTGCCTCCTTTGTCAAATATTAGTTGGCTGGTTAGGCAAGGTTAATTTCTGGGCTCTTGGTTCTATTTCATTGGTCTATGTGTTTGTTTTTATGCCAGTACCACACAGTTTTAATTACTATAGTTCTGTACTATAGCCTAAAATTATGACGTGTGACACTTTCAGCTTTGTTCTTCTTAAGATTGCTTCGGCTATTCAAGGTTTCTTTTATGGTTTTTATAAAAATTTTAAGGGGGTTCTTCCCATTTCTGTGAAAAAAATGCCATTGGAATTTTGATAGGGATTGCATTGATTCTATAGATGGCTTTGGGTAATATGGACATTTTAACAATATTAATTCTTGCAAAACTGCAGCCTGTCTTTTAATTTTTTTGTGTCTTCTTCAATTTCTTTCATCAATGTCTTATAGTTTCCAGTGTATAGATTTTTCATCACCTTAGTACATTTATCGCTAAGTATTTTATTGTTTTTGATGCTATTGTGAATGAGACATTTTTATTTCTGTTTCAGATACTTTATTATTAATATATAGAAATGCAACTAATTTTTGTACATTTTGTATCCTGCAATCCTACTCAATGTATTTATCCATTCTAACAGTGGTGTAGTCTTAAGGATATATATATATATATATATATATATCCATATCTATCTATCTATCAATCTATCTATCTATCTATTCATGATATCTGAAAACAGAGAAAATTTTACTTCTTTCTTTCCAATTTGGATGCCTTTTATTTTATTTTATTTTTCTTGTTTGATTGCTCTGGCTAAAACTTCTAGGACTGTGTTGAATAGGAGTAATGAGAGTTGGCACCCTTCTTTTATTTCTGATTTTAAAGAAAAAGCTTTCCGTTTTCACAGTTGAGTATGATGTTAGCTGTGGATTTTTCATACATGGCCTTTATTATGTTGAGGGATGTTACTTTTATACCTAAATTGTTGAGAGCTTTTAATATGAAAGGGAGTTGAATTTTGTCATATGCTTTTTCTGCATTACTGAGAGGATTGTATGATTTTTATACTTCATTCTATCAATGTGGTATATAACATTTATTGATTTGCATATGATAAACTATCCTTGTATTGCAGGCATAAATCCCACTTAATCATGGTATATGATTCTTTTAATGTGCTGCTGAATTCAATCTGATAGAATTTTGTTGAGAAGTTTTACATCTATATTCATCAAGGATATTGGGCTGTAGTTTTCTTTTCTTATAGTGTCCTTATCTGGCTTTGGTATCAGGATAATGCTGGTCTTATAAAATGAGTCTGGGAGTGTTAACATTTGGGAGAGTTTGAGATGGATTGGCATTCATTCCTCTTTAAATGCTTGGTAGAATTCACCAATGAAATCATCTGGTCCTGGGCTTTTCTTTGTTAGGAGGTTTTGATTACTGATTTAATTCCTTAGTCCTTATCGGTCTGTTCATATTTTCTGTCTCTTCATGAATCAATCTTGGTAGGTTGTATGTTTCCAGGAATTTATCCATTTTTTCTAGGTTATCTAGTTTGCTGGTGTGTAATTGTTCCTAGGAGTATCAGTTGTAATGTCTCCTCTTTTATTTATACTTTTTTTGAGTTCTCTTTTTTCTTGATTAGTCTAGATAAAGTTTTGTCAACTTTGTTTAGTTTTTCAAAGAACCAACTCTTAGTTTCATTGACTTTTTTTCTGTTGTTTCTACTGTTTTATTTGTATCTGCTCTAACCTTTAGTATTTCCTTTCTTCTGCTAACTTTGAGCTTAGCTTGTTCTTCTTTTTCAAATTCCTTGACATGAAAAGTTACATTGTTTATTTGATGTCTTTTTTTTTTTAAGGTTTTATTTATGTATTTTTAGAGAGAGGGGAAAGGGAAGAAAAAGAGAGGGAGAGAAACATCAATGTGTGGTTGCCTCTTGCGTGCCCCTCACTGGGGACCGCCTACAACCCAGGCATATTGCCTTCTACTGGGAATCAAACTGGTGACCCTTTGGTTAGCAGGTTGGCACTCAATCCACTGAGCCACACCAGCCAGGGGAGATCTTTCTTTCTTCCTTCCTCTCTCCTTCCCTGCTTCCCTCCCTCCCTTCCTTCTTTTCTTTCTTTCTTTTTAAATATGGGCAATTATTACTATAACTGTCCCTCTTAGAGCTGCTTTTGCTGCGTGCCATGTTTTGGTATATTGTGTTTTCATTTTCATTTGTCTCAAGATGCTTTCTGATTTCCTTCTAGATTTCTTTATTGACCCATTGGTCATTCAGGAATATTTTTAATTTCCATGTGTTTTGAATTTTTTTTCAGTTTTCCTACTGTTACTGATTTTTAGTTTCATACCATTGTGATTAGAAAAGATAGTAGACATAATTTCAATCTTCTTAAATTTGTTAAGGCTTGAATGGTGACCCAACATATGACCTATCCTGGAGAATGTTTCATGTGCCTTTCACAAGGATGTATATTCTGGTATTGATTATCATGTTCTATTATATCCGTTAGTTTCATTTGATCTATAGTGTTATTCAGGTCAGAGCAAACTTATTTTGCCATGAAATTGAGACATGTCCAATGTGGCAATAATGAGATGCTGTCATTTGGTGAAAACAACAAGAGGTTCAGAATCTCACAGGCTTGGCTTTATTCTTGAATACATTTTCCGGTTGAGAGGCAGGGGGCCATTACTTCATTTCCCTAGACCCATATTAATCACCACAAGTCCTTTGGCATGTGAGTTCTTTCATGGGAGGCAGAGTTGTGAGCAATGCCTGGCAATAAATGAAGAATTCTGTAAGTCTACCAAAAAACAGTGCTGGCTTGAGGGCTGTGGACAAGGAGGCAGAACAAACAAATGTCCCATTTTTCTCTCCTCCAGTGCGCTGATCTCCATTGCAATCCCCCTACCTTGGCCAGACCCACAAGAAGCCCAGAAGATAAAGAAGGATGGGGAATGGATGGGGTGGCAGGGCAGTATTGTAAAGGAGGATAGCCAGTACGGTTGTATGTGCCTGGTATATACCACCAGATACGTGGATATAAATGGATATTATTTTTATTTTCAGGATTCTGATGTTAAGTTTTAGAAAAAAGAATAGTTAAATTTCCCATATGTAAGAAACAAACATGGCACACTAGACCATGTGGTAAGGACTGGGGCTTCTGACCTTCCCGTTCCTCTCTCCTCTCACCCAGAGATCAAGGTATGCTAAAGGAAAATACTACCTACTGAAATTCATCTTTCTGAGGAAACCTGTGAGATTTTGGTTTTGTGATCTTCCTGCCTGTGTGAATGCATTAGGCCCGCCCCCCTCAAGCTGTCTTTGTGCCAGGTATGTTCTTCCATTTGAACTAAACTGACCTGTCAGTGTAGACAGGCACGCGATAAACAAGTCCGACAGAAGCTGTGGTAATGACACCGTGGAAGGCCATTTGTCTTCTGCAATGATGACAGCATCAATTGTGCATGCTTCTTGAGTAGTTTCTCCTGGAATGATGGTGACTCCAGCTGACCATTCAGCACAGCCACACTCGGTTCCCTGTACTCATCAACGACCAGCGAGTGACGACAGGTCACTATTCTGTACTGAACTCGAGAGCCAGACATCTGTAGTCCATGCAAGTTTCTCCCAGCTCAGAGATGAGTCATTGTGCAATGAGAATAAATGAATTATAAAAGGGGTCGACAGATATGGATGTTTAAATGCACACCTTTCTCACACCTCCCATTCACACCCCTGCTCCTACTGTGTGCTACTCCTCACCTTATTCCATTTCTCCTCACTGCCTCAGCTTCTTGCCCTCCTCGCCCCCTCCTTACTGCAGAGCCGCTGACTCCAAGGCCCCTGGCTGCGGAGCTGGGTAAAGTGAATCAGCACATCCAACCAGACAGCCTGACCTTACAGGGGAAGAGCATATGCCCCAACCTCACAAGAAAACCAGTTTAGTTTCTGAAGCAGATCGGTTTTCCTCACTCAAATTTGCCTTGAGACAGTAATTGATATAGCCTCCAGTTTCGATTAAGGCCTTGGGTGTTGGTTCCTCATTGTTAACTCCACAAATTACACTTTTCTGATGGCTTGACTCATCCCAGGTATGTCAGAGACTGACTAATTCTTTCCAAGGGAACTAACATTAAATCCCTTCCCTGCTAACCCTTTACTCAACTGCTGAATGAGCTGAAGAGAAAGTATTTTCAATTGGATCCCTGTTTTGGTAAGATTTTATGTATTGCCTTTAAAATAAACACTAAAGGAAATCCTCTCCTGCTCTCAACATGTAGCAAAAGGAATAAAAGGAAAACACACGGTGTGGGGAAAGGGGCAGAGACAGGGGAAGGAAGTATTCTCTCAAAAATAAGAAATGCCTCAGTAAGTGCAAATGAATTTAGAGATTTATAGGTAATTCCAAAGGGAGGAAGAGTTAGTACAAATTTTGTTTCTTCTAAAAGCAGCAGTTGCCTTTATGTAATGAATATGTGGAAGAGCTTTTTATCATCGGTGCCTGGAGTTGCTTCAGTTATCTTACTGGATTTCAATTCTACCTCCTCCTCTTCCCTTGAAAGAGAACATTGTTTATTAAAAAGGAGATCCAGTTCCCTTCTAAAGTATCAGGTGCCTGTAGTGTCACAAAACAAAACAAAACTAAAAAAAACTAAAAAAAACCATGTCTTTAACAGCCTGCTCTGCAGAAGTGGTAGAGGATCCTTGCTCAGATAAGATTATTAGGTCTTAGTATCACATTCAAAGAGGTACAAACTTGAGTGTCACAGCCTGAGAGCAGTGCTTCTCAACCCGGTTTGCACATTAGAATCGTCAGGGGGACTCTGTGTGTGTGTGTGTGTGTATATGTGTGTGTGTGTACATACCCATACACACCGATTTCCTGGCCCCCACCCCAGAGAATCTGATTCAATAGGTCTGAGGTGGCGCCAGGCATCGGTAGGTTTTAAAAGGTCCCTATTGATTCTAATGTGCATGCAGGTTGAGAATCACTGGCTTAGAGCTTCTAGAAGAAGTCTGCCCATGCCTGGATTTGTTGCCCTGTGAACTTGGTAAATTTCTTCTGAAATTCAAAGGATATTCTTTAGCCCTGGCCCGTGTGGCTCAGCTGATTGGAGCATCATCCCATAAACTGAAAGTTTGCAGGTTTGATTCCGAGTCGGGGCACATGCCTAGGATGAGGGTTCTGTCCCTGGTCAGGGGCACGTACAAGAGGCAACTGATTGATGCTTCTTTCTCACTTTGATGATTCTCTCCTCCTCTCTTTCTCTCCATTCCCCTCTCTCTAAAATCAATAAGTGTGTTCTCAGGTGAGGATTGGGAATAAAGGATATTCTTTAGCTGGTTGCCTCTCCGCAGCTGATGGCACCTAATAACAAAAGAGAAAGGAAATGGAACACATGAAGCCTACAAGGGCCAAAATCCTGAAAAGTCAAATGTTTGAATCTGAACACTGGGTGAACTGTGATGATCCTTCCTTCCCTCCTTCCCCTCCCCGACCATGATATGCCTGCCTGCGTGCTTGCCCACACACATGCATGCACGCACACACACAGTGACATACTATAGCTCTACACACAAATTCCAGCTTTGCACAAAACACTAAAGCAGCTGGGGTCTGTCAAAATGGTCTTCCTGTCCTTACTGGGCTGCAGGTGGCCTCAACTTAGAGATAAGTTATATTCCACCTTAAATTGTTTGTTTGGCGTTCCCACACATGTTCCCATAGAAATGATGTGATCATGGTGATAACATTCCTAAGTCAGCCTAGCACAGCCTTTTAACCCATAATACAGCTGAATGAAAGCACACAAAAAATATATAGGGCAACAATCGTTGTGGGTTTACAGCACTAACAATATGGGTCCACTTTGCTGGGTTCCTACATACTGAAGTTTCCCCTGAAAGAAGAATGGTAGAGGCAGGAAGACTAACATAAGATGTCAATGATACCAGGAAAGGCCAGAGGGGTGGATCAAATTCAAGGGCAAGGACTGGCTTTGGAGACCAAAGAGAGCGAGCGTAAGAACTGAATTTTAAGATCTAAGGGATAGGATGGGGTAGCTGCAAGGGAGGCGGGATGACAGCGGACTGCCTGTTAGCAGCCCATTGGCGCTCACAAGGGGATACCTGGCGATCTCAGAACTCCCAACTGTGTGAACGGGGAGCTGTTTATAGAGGCTCTAGCTTTCTTCCAAATCGCATGTCCGCAGAGATTTTTGTGAAGATCGTAGTATCCCTTGACCATGTTTTCAATTTAAACAGAGATGTTAACCATGTCTTGATGGCCATTTTTCACCAACACCTTCATTAAGAGATGAAAAAGCTTTTGTGCTCTGGCTGGCGTGGCTCAGTGCCAACCTGCAAACCAAGGGGTCACCAGTTTGATTACTGGTTGGGGAACTTCCTGGTCAGGGCGTGTGCATGGGTTGTGGGCCAAGTCCTCAGCTAAGAGGCCCTTTCTTTCTCCCTTCCATTCCCTCTCTCTAAAAAATAAATGTACTATGTAGTTATGAGGTGACAGAGAGTATTGGTAGGCCCAATGTGGTGTGGTTCCTATTATTTGCTTGCGGGGGTCGGGGGGACAGTTAATGCAAACCTAGCAATGAAACACAGCCTGCCAGCCTCAGGTGCAGCCCTCAGCAAAGGCAGACACCTCTTAGTAGCTGTGTCATTTCCATTTTATTCATTCTCTAAGCATTTATTGAGCGTTTACTCTGTACCAATTGTGTAGATTTAAGGGATAGAATTGCGAAAGACAATGTTTCTTTGTAGCTCACATCCTAGAAAGAGAAAAAAGCAAACATCACAATAGTGTGATAAGTAGTATGACAATAACTAGAACTGTGCTTCTCAAAAATACAGTGTCTGCAAAATCAGCTGGGAGTCTTGTTAAAAGTATATTTTCACCCATTAGGTCTGGGGTTGGGCAAGTCTGCTGAAAATTGCCTTCTACAGAAAAAAAGAAAATCAAGAGCACCAGAAATAGTAAAGACATGGTATATATGAAAGACTACATCAGTTTAAGTTCCCCATGAAACAGATGCCATGACAGAATTAGACTTGCATCAGACTTATTGAGGGAAATGCCGTGAAGGATACAGAGCATCAGACAATGTAGGTCTGACATTTGTGAAAGGAGAGAGGAAGGAAGAAGGATTGTGGAGGAGAAGCCTTCACTGAAGTGCAGCTCTTAGAAAGTCTTGGCCAGGCCAATTCAAATCTCCAGAGCAGCCATAAGAGGAGTCCCATGTCATCAAGAATGGCCTGCCTCAGGGAGCTCTGCTGTGCTCAGTCATCGACTGGGAGCAGCCTGGGCAGCTGTGGTCTCCGCATGAATGCTGCAGCGGACCTGCACGTGCCTTGGTCGGAAGGTGTCCATGCACCGCTCTCCTCACAGCAGCTTTCCTGAAGGAGGGTGAAGTGGTACAACATTAACCCTGAGGAGGTTGTGATAAGTTAAAGATGCATATTTATAATAGAACAACCACTAAAAAAATTAATAATGCAAATAATAATGTAAAGAATGACAACTACAAAGCCAGCAGAAGACAAACTCAAACAGTAAAAAAAAAAAAAAAATTGATTAACCCTTCAAAGTAAGAAAGGAAGGACAGAGAAACAAAAATACAGATGGACAAAGGAAAAACAGATAACAGTTGATACACCTAATTCTAGTCTTTTCCATATGTACATCAAAAGTTAATAGACTAATACTCCAACTAAAAAATAGAGATGCTCAAACTGGATTAAAAAAAAAAAAAGATCAAGGCTGACCTGTATTCTGTCTACAAGAGACACACCTTAAATGTAAAGACTCAGGTTGAAAGTAATAAGATGAAAAAGACATGCCTTGCAGATGGTAAACATAAGAAAGTTGGAGTGGCTAAATTGAAATCAGACAAATAAATTTTAAAACAAAGAGAATTACCAGCAATAAAAGGGACATGTCATCATAATAACACACACTTATCTATAGACCATTAATTTCATTCCTAAGTAGTTACTGTATTTTGTCAGGTATAATGGGCCCCCATGTTTTTTGCCCAAACTTTCAGGAAAAAAATCTTTTGTTTTAATTTTTTAATTCAATTTTTAATGTATTTATATTTAGAAACAAAATTGATTATTGTATTCCAAGGTATTATTTTGCATATGGATATCATTATTGCTTTCTAGAGTTATACTTTTAATGCATGAGCATAAATAAAAAATTTTAAAAATTTGTATAGATACAGAATTAGACTACCTGTGTATAATGCACATCCTTATTTGTCCCTCAAAAATTTGGGCAAGAAGTGTGCATTATGCACGACAAAATATGGTAAACAGGAGAGTGGAAACTTGTCCACAAAAATACTTATATAAAATGTCCATAGCAATTTTATTGATAATAGCCTAAATTTGTAAACAAATCAAATGTTCATCAACAGGGTAACAGATAAACAAATAAATTTTGTACATCAATACAGTGGAATACAACTTGGCAAAAAACAAAACAAAAACAAAAACCTGCTGATATGCAAAACAACATGGATAAATTTTGCAGACATTATGCTAAGCAGAGAGAGACAAGGGAATACATACTGCATGAGTTCTTATATATAAATTTTTATAATATCAAAACTTGTCTAGTTTGAAAAAATTTTTCACACAAGTGTATTTCCTGGGTGGTGAACATATTCATTATCTTGGTAGAGAGATAGATTGCCTACATGCATGCATTTGTTAAAACCCATCAAATTGTATAGCAAAGAGAAAAAGAATTTGTAAACAAATACAAAGAAGTATAAAACATGGTGTCTGTCTTCAAAACAAAACAAAGGAAGAACATTTTGTGAGAAAGTAATAGACAAAATAACACGTGGTGACGTCAGGAGAAACAAATCTATCAAGCACTGTGGAACCTCTGGGTTTTTTCTCTTGCTTGGAGTTGGCAACCAGTGATTTAGAGACATTGAACAGTAGCACCTGAATAAACATGTATGGCATAGTTTGCTGGAGCCAATAAAAAAAACTAACAGTAATCTCCAAAGGAACAGAAATGCAATCTATTCCAATCCAGCAGAAGGGAAAAAAGGAAAGTATCCTCAACTTTGTCATATCCCACAGATGATAGAAAATGAGAAAAATATAACAAACAGAAAATACAAAATGAAATGATAGAAATTATTCCAAATATGTTAGTAATAAGAATAAATGTAAGTTAATTAATTCTACAATTGAAATACAGACATTAACAAATTGCATTTTAAGACACATTTTATTGTGGTAAGAACAGTTCACATGAGAGGTACCCTCTTAAATTTTTAGGTATACAATGCAGTATTATTGTTAACTATAGGTACAGTGTTAGATCTCTAGAACTTATCCTGCATAACTGACACTTTATGCTTATTGATTAGCAATGCTCTATTTCCTCCCTTCCCTCTCCCTCCAGCCCCTGGTATTTTAGATATCACACAGAAAGTAGGGTCATGTAGTATTTGCCCTCCTGTGACTGATTTATTTCACTTAGCATAATGACCTCATCCATGTTGTCACATATTGCAGAATTTAAAGCTGATTTAAATTCCATTGTATGTTCATGCCACATTTTCTTTGTCCATTCATCCATCAATGTACATTTAGGTTGTTTTCACATCTTGGCTATTATGAATAAAGCTGCAATGAACATGCGAGTGCTTATATTTTTCACAGATCCTGATTTCAATCTTTTTGGATAAATATCCAGAAGTGAGATTGCTAGATTATAAGATATTTCTAGTTTTAATTTTTTAAGGTATCTTCACAGTTTTCCATCGTGGCTGCACCATTTTCTATTCCTACAAACATTGTGCAAGCTTCCAAATTCTCCATAAGCTCCACAACACTTGATGTCTTTGTTTTTTGGAGGTTTGATTTGCATTTCCCTGATGATTAGTGACACTGAGCATCTTTTCATATATCTGTTGGCCATTTGTATGACTTCTTTGAAGAAATATCTATTCAAGTTTTAGTACATTTTTAAGTTGGGTTATTAGGGGTTTTTGAGTTATAACAATTTCTTATAAGGCTTGTAAAGGATCTCCAATTCCATAGCTTGCATTTTCACTCTCTTGTTTTCTTCACTGTGCAGAAGTTTTTACTTTGATGTAGTCTTATTTGTATATTTTTGCTTTTTTTATTGTGATTTTGGTGTCACAGCTATGAAATAATTGTCAAGACTGATGTCATGAAGCTTCCCCCCTATGTTTTCTTTTCCTCATGAGTTTTACAGTTTCAGGTCTTACTTTTAGTCTTTAATCCATTTTAACTTGATTTTGCACATGTGTGGTGTAGAAACAAGTGTCTAATTTTATTATTTTCATTTGAGTATCCAGTTTTCCTAACACTGTTTATTAAAGAAACTATTCTGTCCATAGCATGTATTATTGGCACCATCAAAGATCAGTCAACCATATATGTGTGGGCTTATTTAGGGGCTCTCTATTCTGTCCTATTGGTTTATATGTCTATCTTTATTTTTGGTACCATACTGTTTTAATTACTGTAGCTTTGTAATATACTTTGAAATCAAGGAACACTGTGCCTCCAGCTTTGTTCTTTTTTTAAAAAAAAAATATTTTATTGATTGTTGTTACAGTTGTCCCAATTTTACCTCTTCCTCCCTCCACCCAGTACCCCCCATTCCCTCTGACAATACCCCCCTTAGTTCATGGCCATGGGCCATGCATATGTTCTTTGGTTATTCCATTTTCTATACTGTTCTTAACATCCCTCTGCCTATTTTGTACCTACCACTTCATCCTTGAACCTTTTTTCCCATTCCCCTCCTTTCCCCTCCCAACTGGTAACCATCCAAATGATCTCCATATCTATGATTCTATTTCTGTTCTGATAGTTTGCTTAGTTTGTTTTTCAGATTTAGTCATTGATAGTTGTGGATTTATTGCCATTTTAATGTTCACAGTTTTGGTATTCTTTTTCTCAGATAAGTCCCTTTAATATTTCATATAATTCTGGCTTGGTGATGATGAACTCCTTTAGCTTTACCTCATCTGGGAAGCACTTTATCTGCCCTTCAATTCTAAATGACAGCTTTGTTGGATAGAGTAATCTAGGCTATAGATCTTTGCTTTTCATCACTTTGGATACTTTTTGCCAGTCCCTTCTAGCCTGCAAAGTTTCTTTTCAGAAATCAGCTGACAGTCTTACAGGAACTCCTTTGCAGGTAACTATCTGTTTTCCTCTTGATGTTTTTAAGATTCTCTTTTTAACTCTAACTTTTGGCATTTTAATTATGATGACTCTTGGTGTGGTCCTCTTTGCATCCATCTTGTTTGGGACTCTCTGTGCTTCCTGGGCTTTCATGTCTGTTTTATTCACCAAATTAGAGAGGTTTTTTTTCATTGTTTTTTCAAATAAGTGTTCAATTTCTTGCTCTATCTCTTCTCCTTCCAGCACCTCTATGATTTGAATGTTGGTATGTCTGAAGTGTCCCAGAGGCTCCTTACCCTTTCCTCATTGTTTTTGGATTCTTTTTCTTCTTGCTGTTATGGTTGATTTTATTTTCTTCCTTATGTTCCAAATCATTGATCTGGTTCTTGGCTTCATCTACTCCACTGTTAATTCCCTGTAAATTTTTCTTTATTTCACCTCGTGTAACTTTCATTTCTGCCTGGGTCTTTTTTATACTGTTGAAGTACCCAACGTGTTCCTTGAGCATCCTAATAACCAGTGTTTTGAACTCTGCATCTGATAGATTACCTATCTCCATTTTGTTTAGTGTTTTTTTCCTGGAGTTTTGTTCTGTTCTTTCATTTGGGCCGTATTTCTTTGTCTCCCTGTGTTTGTTTCTATGTATTAGGTAGAAGTGCTTTGACTCCCTGTCTTAGTAGCATGACCTAATGTAGAAAAGCGCACCTATAAGTTCAATGGGGTGGAGCCTTAGGTAATCACCTGGGTCGGGCAACCCAGACAAACCAAGTTGATGGAGTCTCAGATATATAGCTCTGGATGCTTGAGGGGTCAGAAAAGGGACAATGACTGTTGTCTGGCCTCTAGAGTTTTGTCCAGGAGGAAGCTGTCCCCTAGCTCTTGCCCTGAAGCCAGACACTTCAGTTCCTTCCCATATGCCACTGGTGCCCTTTAAGCTGCTGCTGAGTGCTGGAGCCCAGAGGGACTGAGTCTGTGTTAAGTCCTAAATCCATTGCAGGCCCTTTAAGAGGAGATGCCTGATAATCCCAGAGTTTCTTCCACCACCCACTGGTTATTACAGCCAGGAGTTATGGGGACTTATATTCCTGGCACTGGAACCCTGGGCTGGGTGGTTTGGTGTGAGGCTGGAATCCCTCACTCCCAAGGTGTCCCTCCTGATTTTTAGCTACCACATATGGGTGGTGGGACTGCCAATTCTGCATCTCTGCATCTTTGCTGCTTCTGTCTGAATGAACGTGACTTCTTTAATTCTTTGGTTGTTGGACTTCCCTACAACTCAATTTCCTGAAGATTCTGGGTGATAGTTGTTTTGTAGTCCAGGTGTAATTTTTGCTATGGTTATGCAAGGGTATGGAGGTGAGCTGTCTTTAACTCTGCCTCCATCTTGACCAGAAGTCCCAGCTTGATTCTTTCTCAAGATTGATTTTGCTATTCAGGGTCCATTCTGATTCCATATGAATTTTATAATGGGTTTTTTTCTATTTTTTAAAAAATATCATTGGTATTTTAATGTATATATTTCATTGAATACATAGATTGCTTTGGGTAGTATGAACATTTAATGACATTTTATCTTCTAGTTCATAAAAACAGGATGTTATTCCATTTGTTCATGTCTTCTTTCATTTCTTTCAGTAATACTTTATCATTTTCGATGCACAAATCTTTTGCATCCTTAGTTAAGTTTATTTCTAAGTATTTTATTCTTTCTGGTACTATTGTAAACCAGATTTTTTTTTTTCAAACTTCCTTCTCACATCATTGTTAGTGCAAAGCCCAGGCAAATATAACTGTAAGAACATGACAGAACATACCTAAACATGTTAAAAAAAGATTACCGTGCAGATGCTCATCAAAAGAAAGCTTATTACCAAGATTAATAGCAGACCAAATAGAATTTAGATAAAAGAGTTTAGTATGTTTTAAGAATGGTACTTTACAACAATAAAAAGAAAAACCTACCTATCAGCCCTAGCTGGGTAGCTCAATTGGTTAGAGCATCTACCTGATACGTCAAAGTTACATGTTCAATCCTGGTCAAGGGCATATACAGGGAGTAAACAACCAATGCAAAATAAGTGAAACAACAAATTGATCTCTCTCTCTCACCCCCCTTCTTCTCTTTCTCTAAAATCAATAAATAAGAAAAGTCTAACAATAGTAGTAATAGTTAATATTTAGTTAAGGATGAAGTGCTGTGATGTCTGTAACTTACATTTAAATGCTTCACCAATGAAACAGTTAATGGAGAAAAAGTATAGAAAAATGTTAATGTGTAAATATAAGTAAGTGGTATAGGAGTATTCATTTTACTGTTTATGGAGGTCCCTGTTCAGGCTTCAGATAGGGATGGTCCCTGTTCAGGAACCAGAGATGGAAGACTTCAGCCCACAAAGTCCCCAGGTTCGCAGTGGATGGAAAAATCATCCCAGACACCGGTTGCCTGTCAAGGAAAGAAGACAGTAATTCCCTCTAGTCGGGAATGCCCCAGCCCTCGGGCTCAATGGCTTATATTGAAAGGGTTACCAGCAGGGGATAGGTAGCAGGAATGTATAGGTAATCTTATTATATCAGTATGTTAATGTTTACAGAGAAAAGGTGATGCTTTGAAGAAGACAAATGGCAGGAAACACACCAACTTGCTTGGTTCCTAGGTGAGTGTAAACATAATGGCGCCAAACGGTTTCGGGTCAGGGTCCATGAATAATGTAAATTTCCTCCCCAATGTGCGCTGGTCATCTGGTGTGAGAATAACATAGCTTGAGGGAGAAATAAAGCATGCTTCAAGGAGTGTAATTAACTTCTAGGCCTGATTTCCCCTGGGGGCCCTCGGAGCTATTATCGGGTCCTGCCTATAAACCGCATTGCCAGTTTTCCAGCCAAGACTCCGAGTCTCTCCCAGGCCCCCCACTTGTGTGGGACTACAGTCCCCGATACCACTCAAAGCAGCCCCAACAAATATTCTTTAAATTTATTGTATATTTCAATTTTTCTATAGTTTTGTTGTTTTTTCAAAATAAAATTAAAATTTTGCAAAGTAAAAAGCTAGGAAAAATTTAATAACTCATGATATAAAAAGAAAATTTGATGAAATTTTAAAATATTTAAAGTGAAAAACAAAAACATTACATATTAAAATCTATGGAAAACAACTAGTGTATTTAGAGGGAAATTTATAGTCTTACATGAATTTATTTAAACAGGAAAGATTTTAAATAAATGAATAAATCCCTACACTCAAGTAACTAAAAAAATTGAACAACAGAATAAGTCCAAAGAAAGTAAAATGAAGCCAATAATTAAGATATGAGCTAATGCAGGAAAAATAGGAAACAAACATTAAAGAGATTCACTAAAACCAAGACTTTTACTTTGAAAAAGAATTAATTAAGGAATGCAATATCTTGAAAGACCAAAATAATATTTTTAGAAGTTCAAATAAACAATATTAACTAAAAAGAGGAGATAACAGATACAGTAGATATATTAAAAATCATGAATATAACAATACAAATGAATGTTACAATTATGTTTTAAAAACTTAGATAACATATATGTTCTAAGAAACAAATACCAAAATTAACCTAAGAAGTAGAATACTTGTATAAACCAATATCCATTAGAGAGAGGTAATAAGTAATTTCAGCTACAAGCATCAAATGTGTTTCAGGCAAGTTTTAGGACACTTTCAAAGAATGGATAATTCTTTTTTTTTCTTTCTGAGAATAGAAAAAGAAGGCAAGTTTCATCTTCAACTTGTCATTTTGCTCATGAACAAATTTATGGATAAAGTCCCAGCAAGAAAGTTGCTGGATCAAGGGTATGTGCACTTGTAATTTTGATCACTTAACATAAAGGTTCACACCAATTTATACTTCCATTTGCAGTGTATGAACGGAATGCTTGTTTCCACATATTCTTACCTAACAATGTTTTCAAAATGTTTAATCTTTGCTAATCTGATGATAAAAACTTGTATTCCATTCTAGTTTTAATTGCATTTCTCTTATGAATAATAAAGTTTATGTTCTCATTTTTTAAAAGCCATATGTAACTCTTTTATGCATACAACTTGTATTCTTTCCCCATTTTTATCTTTCTTTTCTTATTGATGTGTAGGGTCTCCATGTGAAATATGTCTCAAGATTTTGCCCTTTATTATTTGGATTTACATTTTGTTAATAATGTTTTTTGACATGGAGAATTTAATCTTTTTTATATAAACATATTCAATAGCCTTTCTAAAGTGGCTTTTATGATTTATGTCATAGACTTTTCCCACTGCAAGATTATTTTTAATCCTCCTATCTTTTGATCCACAGGGAAATTACTATGATGTATGGCCTGAGGTAGGGATCCAATTTTATCATTTTCCCTACAGAGATGAAAGTGTACCAGATATGCTTTTTCTATGATGCTTATGGTCGTGGTCATATCACAGATGATCAGGGTTCTGTAATGCGCCCTGGCTAAGCTGTAAGGGAAAATAGGCACATTTTCTTGTAAAAGACCACACCTGAGCCGAGTCTTGAGGCCTATGTAAAAATTAGCCAGACAAATAAGAACTGGAGAATTAAAATAACTAATTTTAGCTAAAGACAAGCACATTAGAGGATAGGAGACAAGTCTCAAAGGATGACCAAGCTGGCCTTGGATGCCATGCTTAGATTTGAACTTTATTTTGAAAGTGAATGGGTACCATTGAATTTTTTTAAAGTGGGAGAAAGTAATATGCTGAAATTTACATCTTAGAAAGATCATTCCGACAGCACTGTGGAAATGGGTTGGAATGGGGTAAACCTGAGGGCAGCAGAACCCATTTAAGTGAAAAATGGCTTTTCGTGAGGTTACCACTCCACATCCCTTGGTTAATAAGGGGCTGGACTGGGCCTGAGACCTAAGTACCTTACTTTTAATTATTTCTTCATAGTTTAGACAAAACCAGGAGCCAACTTGCCAGAAAAGGATGAAAACGGCGTAAAATCGATACACGGTTTTAAGTGTGACTATTTTAAAGGTCAAATCTTGTATACTTGAACTCCCGTAATCTCGTCTGAAACCTGAGTGTACAGCAACTTCTAAATCAGTTCAGCTCTAGGATTTCGTAGTTGGAGAGGAGCCCAGAGGGTCCTCCCCCAACCCAGGACTGGAATCTCTTCCAAAACACACCCAACAGGTGTCCTCAGGGCCCCTGTGTGAACACTCTTCATCTTCAAAGGGAGCTCCCAGGCCTCCCGTTCCTCTGTTGGTCAGATCTAAATATAGGAAGTTCTTTCTCATGTTGAGCCAAATTCTTCCTTCCTGTTACTTTCACCCATCAGTGGGCATGTCTTCTCCCTGGGTAGGTCTTCTTTCCTCAAAGAAAAACCATTAGCTAAGAGAGAGCAGGCATTAGCAAGTGCTATCATATGGCCGGCAAAACAGTCACAATGTTTAAAACGTACCAATAGTTGCACAACAATGTGAATGTACTTAATGCCACTGAACTGTGCACTTAAGAATAGTTAAGATAACAAATTTTATGTTATGTGTTTTGCCATAATTTTTAAAATTTTTAGGTTTTTAAAATGCCAGCAATACACTCACCAGTTAAAATAACATGGCATGATGCTTTGAACTTTAAATGTTGGCGACTCCTCAAAATGACACGGAGTTTTAATTTTGCCTCCTTCCAATTCACCTTTGCTTCCATTTCATAATGTTTTCATAGTTCACTCCTACCCCTTCTGTCTTTCAGCTAGGGTCTCGATTTATCTCTGAGGATCAGGCTTTTCTCTCTTTGGCTGCTTCTGAGTCTTCATGGTTCATTGAGTCATATGAACTTGTTTAAAAAAAAAAAATCTAAATTAGGCCCATTGGATTAGTTGTTTCAGAACAAAAATTATGGTACTTTGAATGCAATAGTCCCATGTTGCTCTAACACATTTCTAGAGATAGAAAGATTTTTCAAATAGTTTAATTCCAAAATGTTAAGACCTTTTAACCTGTACAAGAGGAACTTCATTTTTATAAAAATCAATGATAATAGTGGTGTTTTTTTTTTCTTGTTTGCTGTTTATTTTAAACAGTTTTTTATTGTGGTAGAATATCTATATCACAATTTGCCATCTTAAGCACTTTAAGTATACAATTCAGTGGCATTGATTTCCTTCACGTCTTGCAGACAGTGAAGTTTTTAAGTGGCTTATTTTACTAATCCATAACCCAGTCACCTGGTTGAAAGACTAGCTTCAATTATGTGATGTTAAATTTGTTTATTTGCGCCAGCTATTTACTATAAATTTTCTTGCCAAAGAGTGATCCCAAATTTTTCTGTGGGGACAAAATCTGTCATGAGCTTTGCTCATCAAACAGGCCAGTCCTTAATGTGCTGCTGCTCTCTCTGCCTGCCCACCCTGCACCCCCGCCCCCAGCAGCTAGGACCTTGGGATCACTCTGTGTCCCACTGCCCCCTGTCTCATTAGCTGTTTGGCACCTACTTTAGTCACAACCTTGGGGATGCTTGTTGTTTGTCATTTATGATACGAATGAGGTGGGATCAAACTGGAAACCATCTAACATAGCAATTGATCCCAATTTGTTTAAACTTTGAACCTTTGAATGAACTGCAACAGAGCCTAAATATCTTCAATATTAAACAAAGTCTTCTACGAAAAATACCAATTTTAAAGTTGACATAATAGTTTAGCAGCTTGTTCTCTTTTCAGTTTTCTTTCTCTTTTAAAAACTAACATATGCACCTCAGAGAGGTGAGTGCGATTTTCCCATATAGATTTATACTTCCCTAATTTTGATAATATTCCCAGTAAATCTTGATTCTTTCTAACACCACATTCTTTAGGAGATGTCATACCCAGGTCTGCAACACTTCCCCATCAGATCTTTGCAAGTGTTGTGTTTAAAAAAAGAAACTGTTTAAAAACAAATTTTTACTTCTGATTATGGCAGAGCAGCTTGGTTGGGATCAAGTTGAAATTTTAGAGTTCAAAAGTACAATACTTGAAATGAAAAATGTATTGGATGTTTTAAACAACATTTTGGAGCCAGGTGAACAGTGAACTTGAAGATAGCTCAGTAGAGATCATGTAATCTGTAAAATATAGATAAAAGTCTCAAACATTTGGAAATTAATCGATACATTTATAAAAATCTATGATTATTTCACAGATAAAATTTGAAAATATTTGAATGGGATTATAATGGCAAATATTTGATGGGTGCAGCAAAGGAGTGCTCAGAAGGAATTATTTTTGGCAATAAAAAAGAATGAAGTATGATACATTCTACAACATGGATGAGCCTTGAAAACATTATGCTAAGTGAAAGAAGTCAGTCACAAAATACCAGATAGTATGTGATTCCATTTACAGGAAATGTTTAGACCAGGCAAATTATAGAAACAAGTTAGGCTAGTGGTTGTTCAGAGCTGGGGGAAGGGGCTGCAGAGGTTGTGGTGACTGCTAAAGGGTATGGAATTTCTTTTGTGGGATGAGGAAAATGTTCTAAAATTTATTTGATGTTGATTGCACAACTCTGAATATATTTTAAACCATTGAACTGTATACTTTAAGTGGGCAAATTGAATAGTATGTGAATTATCTCAATAAAACCGCTACCCCCAAAATTTATCTGAACTTTCAATATCAGAAACTAGGAAGTGAGCACATTAAACCCAAAGTAAGTAAAAACTAGGAAATAATGAAGTGCACAGGTCAAGGAACTAGAATACAGATGAACAATAGAAAAATTAAGCTAAAAGTGGGTTCTTTGAATTTAAAAGTGGTGAAATTGGTGAGACTGATGAAGAAAAAAGGAAAAATATAAATTACCTATATGGAGAATGAAAGAGGAGCCCTGGCTGGTGGGGCTCAGTCGATGGAGCGCCGGCCTGCGGAGCAAAGGGTCGCCGGCTCGATTCCCAGTCAGGGAGCAGGGGTTGTGAGCCAGGTCCCCAGTGGGGGGCAAACACATTGATGTGTCTCTCCCTCTCTTTCTCCCTTCCTTCCCCTCCCTCTAAAAATAGATAAATAAAATCTAAAAAAAAAAAAAAAATGAAAGAAGAGTAAAGTCCTACAGACATTGGGGTGGTTGCATGACTCTATGTAGGTGCCAAAATACATTAAACTACATGCTTAAATATGGGTAATTTGTAAGCAAGTTATGCACCAATTAAGCTTTAAAAGAAGCAATCAATGTAATCCACCTGATGAATATACACTTTTTTAAAAGTATGATGGTATCAGCCAATGCCATTTCTCTGGGCTTTGAAATAGAGGGCTTTTAACTTTGTTTTATTCAAACTGATCTCAGCATCTTTGTTGCTGATTGATAGTAGTGACATCCCCCTACCTGTCCCTCGCCTGTGTACCACATCTCCACTCTGTGAGTGTCCACCTTTCAAAAGCTATGTCATTACCTCTCGTCAAGCTACCCCATGGTTTGCAATAACCGTGCAATCCTGCCACTACCCCTTTTTATTAGGCACTTTCAAGAGCCCCAGGTGAAACAAGATTTCCCTGTGCTGCCATTTCCGTCTTGGCAGGGTTCTAAGAACTGGTCAGGGACGAATAGCTACTGCAGCGTGTTGACCTTGTTACAACAAAATCCATGCTCCGAGGAAGGGTCCATCCATTCAGTGGTGTGTTTTCCCTGCTGAGGTGCCTACGGCGGTTCTGTGTTACAACAAAAATTGTGGCAGTTCAGTATCTGGATGTGTGAGGAAGCATCTATCCAGGGAGGATCAAATCGGCAGGACCTGTGGGAACCTCACCTTAGGTCTAGGACAAAGAACAAGAAAAGTTCAAGATGTTCTTTAAAAATGTAACCAGAAGACACAGTTAGTTTCTACTGAATAAGGGAAGAAAAGGTGAAAATAAACGTCCCTTACTCCTATGTTATTCAGACTGCTGAAAAACATCAAAGTGAGGCTTTTTAACATTCTTGGAAGTTTTGTCAGTAAATATCGCCGTTTGTGGCTTTGTGGTGTTTCAGACTTATCCTAAGCAACACTGCTCTTTGCCAAATTCTAGCCTTGGCAATGTTGTGTAGGGCATCTGGGCAGAATCTTGAAGCAAGATAGAGAGATCTTTCTTTGCTTCTCCTTGGAGACTACAGACCCAATAGGAACAAACTGTGAAGCAGTAGGGTTCAGGGCTTAAGAGAATGAATTTGGTATAAGACAAACCTATGATCCAGTCTTAATTTTGCCAATGATTAAGTACATGGCTTTGGGCAAGCTGTTTGGCCTTTCTGAACCTCAGTTTCTTCATCTGTAAGATGGGCATAATAATACCATCTACCTTATAGGAAGCTAGAAGAGTTACGTAAAATAACAATTGTAAAGGGCATATGACAATATCTGACAAAGAATAAAAGCATTCATAATACAATATATTTTGTCATGTTTATAGATATTTTCTGCTAGGGAAATTGGTACTTACTGGCATGTTGCCAGTAAGAATATAAATTGGTACAGCCTTTATGGAAGTTAATTCAATCTTTTCTATTAAATTGTTTAAATCCCATGGGCTTCAACCCTGCAACTGCACTTCTTGATGTCTATATTAGGGAATTATTTGTAAGTGTATATTTACGTAACTCTGAAAAACTTGAATTTGGTGTACTAATTCGCCTAATCAAACATATTGTACCTCTGGAGAATATTTTTCCTATGTTCTTCACAGGGTCATTCTGAAGAGGACTCTCTTTATTGAAGGTTTTTCACACTTTCAAAAAAGTCAGTTTTAGAAATGATATTATTGTAAGTCCTCAGAATTGTGGATAGTTTATTTTTTCTTTAAATGTTAGAGATAATATGGCTTGACCGTCTTCTCTTATAGATGAGAAAATCTTAGGCTCAGTAAGGTGAGACAGCTACCCCCATTTGCCCAACTCACTGATGATGGAACCCCAGTTTGTGTTCTCAAAACCCAACTGTGTCCTGAGAATTCATTCTTACTCTCAGTACAACAGAAAGAGATAGTTGTTGAACCAATAACCATCCTCCCTTTCTTCCTTCGTAGGAGTTAAAAACACTAACTACCCAGACTCCCTTGCAGCCAGGTCTAGTTCTGGCCAGAGAGATATAAATGGAAAATGGAAATCTCCTGGATGGGGACCTTCAGGAAAGCTATTGTTTTCCTGATTTAAAAAAAAAAAAAAAAAAAAAAAAAAAGGATATAGCACCATGCCTAGTGTGGTTCAGTGGATTGAGTGCCGGCCTGTGAACCAAAGGGTTGCCAGTTCAATTCCCTGTCAGGGCACATGCCAGGGTTGCAGACTAGGTCCCCAGTTGGGGGCATGCAAGAGGCAATCACACATTGATGTTTCTCTCCCTCCCTTCCCCTCTCTTAAAATAAATAAATAACATCTTTAAAAAAACTAAAAAGACATAGCTAACATGTAATTTCTGTTTGTTTGTTTGTTTGTTTGTTTGTTTGTTTTTAATCCTCACCAGAGGACACATCCACCGATCGGAGAGAGAGGTAGAGAGAGAGAGAGAGAGAATGTGAGAGATCAATGTGAGGGAGAAACGTGCCCCAACCAAGAATCAAATCAAATTTTTTGTGTATGGGAAGACGCTCCAACCAGCAGAGCCACCCAGCCAGACTTGGCAGGCAATCTCTTTACCCTTCTCCCTGTTTCCTCCTGAAATGCAGGCAGAGTGTCTGGAGTGTCAGCAGCCATGTTGTCTATATAATGACGGAAGTTACCCGCTAAGGCTGGCAGATAGGATTGTAGAAGGAGTCTGGGCATTGGGTACAATGTTGTGAGGCCTCTGTATCAGCCATAGACTGGCCACCTCTTGTTGCTTCATGTTAAACCAGAAAAATAAACTCTCTCTTGGTTGAGCCACTGCAGTTCTATTTTCACTTCCCCTTCATTTCCCAAGGAGAATAGAGGCTGTGGGTATAAACTCTGCCTTATCGAAATTCATCTTGCCTTATTCATTCCTGTCTCTGAGGTGGAAGGGACGATCCCTCTTTCCAATATTAACCATTTCCGTTTTTTTCTGTCTCTTCCCATCTCCTTCTTAAGTTTGCCTACCTCTTCTAATCCCTACTCCTTACTCTAAGAACACCTTTTTTTTTTTTTTCATTCAGTTTTGACTCCCTTACAAAATGCCATTCTTTGGCTTCCCTTCATGTCTGAAAAATCTTGGGATAAGTGACTCCAAAAGCCTGCCTTGCCTCCTGATGGAAATTGGCGTTAGAGTTATTTATGAATCTCTCTTCGCATTTATGTTAAAAACCTCAGAGGACTTCTTCAATTTTATATCCCCAGCGTAGGAAGCGTATGCCACATACTTGATGCTCAGCAAATATTTGTTGGCTGGGCGGGTGGATGGATCTCCTGGCATCCTGCCTATTGTGCTTTCCAGTATCTGCCTCCTTCTCAAATATCCAGCTAATTATGGAATCTTGGCATCAGATAAAAGGTCCAAGGGAGGCAAGGTGTCCAGGCAGTAAGTCCAGAAAGCCGTAAAACAGAAAAGCAGCCAAGACTGGTTTCCTGGGAGTGCCGCAAGGTTACCCCGAGTTCTTTCCAATGTCCCACAGCTGCTTCCATTCTCAACTCTGGCAAGAGCCTGGAGAAGATCATCTATCTGTACACAAGGTGGTACCTGTGCATGAAATCAAGTAGGAAGGTCAACATTCTGTAACAATATTAGCGACTGAAGTACCAACAACTAGTCACTGAAGAGCCTGAAACCAGAGCCAAGCTTCCTTGCTGACAATGGTGTGCTCATAGGAAGAACACTGCGATTTGTAATGTTTGCCTCCTTGTGTGACTTCTACCCAAATAGCCGATTTCAACTCCCAGCTGAAAAAGCGGGGCATGGTGACAAGCTGACTCCAGCATGCTCGCCCTGCAGGGCAGCCCTCGCTCTGCCCAGGAGGAGAAATTGACGTTGCCCAAGGCCCTAGCATTCCAAACTGCACCGCAGCTTCTGGTTCCCTCTCTCAGGAAGGGCACCTTTATCTGTCCAGGCGCCCAAGGGCAAAAGTCATAGCTCATCCCTGAAAATACCAATCTGATCATGTGACTCCTTTAAAAAAAAATCGTTCACTGGTTCCCTGTAACTTTAGGATCACGACCGGTCCTCGCCATTCCAGACACAGCCTTGTAGGAACAGGCCCTCCCTTCTTTAGCGTTCACCCACCACCCTGGCTCCTGGCTTACTATGCCTCAGCCTCCTTGGTCTTGCTTCAGTCCCTGCACAAGCCTGTGCTCTCTCAAGCCTGTGCCAGGGTCTTTCCATATGCATTTCCCATCCCTGGTAAGCTCTTTCCCTCTTTTCTTTCTCTCCTATACTTCTACTCATCCCTTAAAACTCAGCTGAAAATCACTTCCTCCAGGAAGCCTTCCCTAACATCCTCAGACTAGACCAGATACTAGAGATTTCCTAAACACTCTGCTCTTCTCTTCCCATTTATTCTTTACTTGTCTTCCCCACTAGGCCACCAGTTTTCTTGCTGCTTACGGTGGGAAATACTCGGCTCTGGAATCGGCACCCCCCCGCAGCAGCCAGCGATGCTTCTAAAGCAGGTCCTCCTCAAAGGGAAATCAGTTCTGCTCACTCCTCTGCTCAAAACTTTAATTGGCTTCATTGCTTTCTCAATATACTTTTGAATCTGTTTGGCCTCTAAAGCCCTACAGTGTCTGACATCTTCTGTCTCTGTCCCCCTCTCTTACTCTGCTCTAGCCGCACCGGCTTCCTTGACTAAGGCAAACATGATCCTGCCTCAGGACGTTTGCATGTGCTTGTTTCTTCTGCAGGAAAACCCATTACTCGCTCATTTTCTTCAGATCTCTGCTTAAATGCTACCTTATCAGGGAAGCCTTCATGGCCCACTGTATCGAACTCCAATCCATCAAGACATTCCCTAATCCTTAGGAGACACTAACTGGGTGTCCTACAAATCTGATGGAATTCTTACACTGTCCATCTAGAGAGAATATCAGATCCCATAGGTTAAGGAACGCAGTTCCACAAGTCTGCCCGTGTCCAAGACACAGATCCCAACAAGTCCAAGTTTCTCCCTGAGCTTCTGACCTACTGGCTGTAAAGGGTAGGTTTCAACAACTCCCTCCTCAGTGTGATTGATTTGCTAGAACTCAGAGAAACATTTTACTTCCATTTACCAGTTTATTATAAAGGATATTATAAGGATACAGATGAACAGTCAGGTGAAGACTTACATAGGGCGAGGGCTGGGAGGGTCCCAAATGCAGGAGCTTCTGTCCCCATGGAACTGAAGGGCACAGCCCTCCTGGCATGGGGGTGAACTTGCCAACCCTTAAGCTCATCAAAGCTCATTGTTCAAGAGTTTTTATAAAGCTTAACCTGCAGCCCCCCACTTCCCCTGCCCAGAGGTCAGTGGGGGCGGGGGAACTGAAAGCTCCCACCTTCTAATCACTTGTCCTTCTAGTGGCCAGCTCCATCCCGAGACTATCTAGGTGGGGCTCCTTATGAGTCACAAAAGACACTCCTATCACTCAAAAAATTCCAAAGGTTTCGGGAGCTTTGTGCTAGGAACTGGGCACAAAGACCAAATATGTTTCTCTCGCTCACCCTGTTTTCTTTTTCTTCATAGCGCTATGGCCGCTTGACAAATTATGTACTTTTTGGTTCGCTTGTTGATGGCCTGTCTCTTCCCCTCTAGAAGCTGAGCTCCCCGAGAGCAGGAATGTCATCTATTTTTGAGCACCATCGTGCTCCTGACATCCAGAGCAGCACCTGGCTTAATGGCCCTCCCTTCACGGTGATGCATGCAACCGCTGAGTTCTGGAAAGGTCTAGGGAAGAAGTTCAGAATGGCTTCTGCACGTTGCTTCTTATTTTTAGTAACAGTGCCCCCGGGTGTTACATTTACTTGTATTTTCTGATAATGTCCTTGTAGTGCTGGTCACTCTACTTGTTCACTAATTCATCTCTCTGCACAGAAAATAGACCCAGGGCCATGGTGCCAGCACTTAAAATGGACAATTAGAGGCAGCTTTTGAGAAGAGGAAATGGGAGGGTTCCAGGAGACTGTACTCGCTGCCTGGGCTGCGCCACACTCCGAGGAAATGTAACCATACTTTAATACTAAAGGTCAGAGGCAGGGTTTTATTTTATCCTCTTTCTTTCAGAAGAAATTACTTTTAGTTTAAAAACATTTCCAGGTAATTTCTATCGGTAAACAAAGAGAATTTCAAAGTAAATGGATTAACATACCTATGTTTGCTCAGTACAAGCCAATAAAAAGAGTTTCCTTTGTTCCTTCTTAAGTAAAGTTTAGCGCCAGAGGGTCAGGGTAGCTTTCTGGGACTCCTGACACTTGGAAGGGACAATTGACAGGTCAGGCTTGGCCTGGGGAGGAGAGAGGCTTCACATCCATTCAGGTGGGAGAGGAGAGAGACCCAGGAGAAGCAGAGAGGCGTCTGATTCCTGACATTTCCCAGGAAACTGTTAGGATAGAATCGAACCCATTTTCTGCCCACAGAGGCTGACTGGATCCATTTCTACTCCTCTCTGTCCTTGGTTCTGCCATGACTTCCTGCTGTGACTGGAGAAGTTCTTTAACTTCCTTGGGGCTTTGCTTCCCTATTTGCGAAGTGAAGCCCAGAGCCTGCAGAGCATGAGGGTCAAGTGCATAGACTCTAGAGCTGGACTGCTTGCATTCCTTCTAATCCTGGCTCTGTCATGCGCCAGACTGCAGATCTGGGGCAAGTTATTTGTCTCTCTTGGCCTCAGCTCTCTCGCTTGTAAAGTGAGGAAATGATCGTACCCACACGTTTCTTATCCAGAATCTTTCTTTGTTTACAGAATGACAGGCAACAGTTGCCAACACACCTGCGCCAAGGATTGTCAGTGTGGGATGAGTCTGTGAGAGCGGGAAAGGGCCTCCTCTGGCAGGTTCAGGGACTGACAGGAAGCTCAGCGGTGGCGTGAACGCTCACCCTTTGCCCTGCATTGACTAGTTGTTTAGTCCTAGCTCGGGAACGACGGCAGTGTTGCCACACAAAGATGTCAGGGGCTAGGAACATGTGTGCAAGATGAATGATTCACAGGCTGCAGTGAGGATACGTGTGCTCTGCAGACACAAGAGAAGGAAAAACTAGCAAACTCCCACATGTTATGTCATACGGCACTCATACCTGTTCTCTAACCGTCTGAAGAATTTGCCTGCAGGGATGGCAATGAAAACTGTGGCCTCTCCCATTGGACAAGGTCTGGAAAATATTTGTGAATGAAAAAAAAACGTGGGGAGGGGAATAACGCGTACAGGTCCCGTAGGATAATGCCGTAAGTCTCATGAGTTAAGCAGCCGTTGTGGCTGTTGTTAAATGGCAGGGGCTGAGAGTAGAGCTCCGCATTCATCAGGGCACTAGCTATGGCCTCGGGGGGCGTTCATGAACTGGAGTCAAGGGGGCTGAGTGACACTGGGTGTGTTTCAGGGGGGCCACAGCTCTGTGGAAGCCGGGAAGCAAGCGCTGTGGCCTCTGTCATTCCCGTCAGCTGGTGGGCTAAAACCCCCTACCGACCCCACTGTGGACAGAGCCTATGAAGACAAATGCTGACGCCATCTTGCCATGTGCTTGGAATGGAGACCTAAATTGTAAACATTCGGAAGGTTTAAGAGACACATAAATAAATGAGAGAAAAAGGACAAAGAACAGAAGTCCAGTGAAGGAGGAGAGGAGGAAAGGGCAGAGACTGAGACTGTAGGAGGTGGCAATCCACAGCTGGGACACCTTCTGCTGGTCACCCACGAGAGATCAAGTCAGCCCTCCAGACAGCGATGAGGGGGAGCCAGGTACACAGATAGGAAACAATGCCAAAACAGCTATAAAGCAAATGTCAACTCGTACAACGTAAGGAAAAGCCCCAAAGAGGGTTTGCACACAATTAATATTTGGGGGCAGTTAGTAAAGCCTACTGGAAGAGGCGAGTTCCAAGCCGGGCCAAGTTCTAAGGAAATGAAAATGGAGACTGAATAAGGGGAAACATGGAAGGTCAAAGGTGGCTAAATTTTGTAAGACATTGCAAAGACACTGGAAAAGCAAACTTGGATATGAATCTTAATGTTTTCATTTATGGCTGTGTGACCTGGTGCTCTCTAAACTTGATTTTTTTTTCCCTTGCTAAGTGAAGGTAATAATACCTCCTTCTTGGGTAACTGTGGAGAATAAATAAGATATATATTATATGTTAGAGGTCCTAGCTTAGCACGTAGCATGCAGTTGGCTCTTAATACATTCTAGTTCTCTTTCTCTTTCCAGTCATTTAAAAAAATATAATCTTTTGTGTATTTTTTTCCATTACATTTAGTCCCCTTATACCCCCCTCCCGCCAGCAATCACCACACTGCTGTCCATGTCTGTGAGTCCTTTTTCCTTTTTGCTCCATCGCACTGCATGGCACCTGCCTATTCATTTGTCTGTACCACCCAGCTTCTTGAGGATGGGGACTGTGTGTTGTATCCCCAGTGCTCAGCCAGTGTCTGTCACACAGTTCAACCTTAATAAATATCTTCTACGCAAATGAAGGAGACTGGTGAAAAATGGGGGGATAGCCAAAAATTAGATATGAATACATAGGGGCCATTGTGAGAAACTTAGTATAAGAACAAAAAACAAAAGTACACACACAAGGGAGAAAAGAAAGCCTCAAAAACCAAAAGAAGATTAGAAAGACCAGCACATATACTTGGTTTAATAACAAAAGGAAAGAGCAGGAAGGGAAAAGGGAGAAAGAGAGGGTGGAGGGAGAGAGTCCTCCTCAACTCAACTTGTAAATGTCACAGGGATTCTAAAACCCTAAACAGCTGGGTCCTATGTAACAAGCTGAGGCCATGAAAAGAGCTTTTTCAGCTATAGGAGGAAGGAGAACAAGGAAGACGCAGTCTCCCTGCTCGGGGGCAAGATGTGTCATGATAACAGACAGAGAAAACAGAGCTTCTGGGTCCTGGCCTTCTGCCTCCCTGGCAGAGAAGAAGCTCTTCGCCCTGAAGGGGCTGCAGGGGGCGGAGAGCAGTGGGGAAGGCCACGGTCAAGAGCTCTGTGCATCTCAGGGAGACTTGAGTCTCTCAGGCTGGGTGAGTTACGGCCCAGAGGTCAGAAAGAACTAGTAGTAAAGTTGCTGCCTATTCTTAGTGATTGATCTTTGACAAGCCATAAGAACTGGAACGTTGTTTTTAAACTCAGGGGGAGCAAAGGTTAAAAAGGTGAGATCTCCAAATAGCTAAGATCAGTTGTTTTCAAATGTTGGCTCTCAGATCCCTTCTGATGCCGTGTTTCAAATAGATGCAATTTAAATCCCTGGAACTAAGATATAGAAAACTGGTCACATTAGAGATGCTCTGGGTGTCACAGGAACAGGAAGGCTGGGGACACCCCCAGGCTGACTCCCTCTTTTTTCCCTGGGGAGGGGGCATACCTGCGGGGCATACCTGTTGAGTCCCAGGGTGAAAGCCACCTCTCTAGATCAGTAAAGTGGACATTTGCTGAATAAGTCATTCATTTGCTCCCTGTAAAGGGAAACAGTGAACCTGGAGGCCAGGAAGCAGGGGTTCCCCAGGAGCGAGCAAGGCCAGACCAGCCTCAGTTCCTTTGCCATAAGCTGTGGGTGGGACGCCCCAGTATGGTTCATCTGGATTTGAGCAACATATTAGACAACATCTCTCATCATAACATTACAAACAAAATCAAGTTTCTATGATGGTGCCGTTGGGGGATGTAACACTATGAAGGCCATTCCCAGAGGCTGCTGGTTACAGATCGAGCGCAAACCTGGGCGGGATTTCTGATGGCCTCCTCACGGGCTCTTTTCACATCAGCTCGTTATTGGCTCTTGAATGAATAATGCTAACAATGTTACCTTTTATTAGATGCTAAGTACTACATTTAATCCTAAAGGTAGACATTATTTTTATCACCATTTCATAAGTAAGAAAACTGAGGCTCAGAGGGAGAATTAACTTGTTCAATATCATATAACCAGTAAGTAGGGAAGACTTAGCCCATGCCTAACGGATTCCCAAAAACTGGCAATAGGCAGATTGGGACATTGGCAACACTCTCATAACATGCATTTTCCTCATAGCTAATGCATCAGATCATAAAATTATTATCCAAAAGATAAACTGTTCAAAATTAGAGACCAGATTTAAAATAATGAATGTAAACAGAATGAATAACTGAAGGTCTAAAACAGAAACAACAGCAAAAAAGCAGCTACACAAATGGAATAGGGGAGAGAGATGGATTAACAGCAGCACATGTAAAAGTCTTAGAGGTTTTAATTAAAGACAAATTCATCATGAGTTAGGAAAAGATTAACATGGACTTGGGTCATATTCATAGACTTAGAGGGTCCAAAGCAAAGGAAGGCGCAGGCCTGCTGGGACCCTGCAGTGCTCATTGTCATTTCTGCAGTGTTTGTTCTGGGAATCACATTTTATGATGGGTGGGATAAAGAGAGGTCCAATCAAGGCTGCGAAAGCTGTAGAAATGATCTGGGAATACTTATCTTGGAAACGAGGAGACAGAATAGGAAAGCTATCTTCAAATACATGAAGGTCCACTTCTCAGATTGCTACGTGCAGCAGGAGTATATTCTGCTCTGGCAGATAGAACCAGCCTGCAGGGACACTCTGGCTTTGTGTGTCTTCAGCATTTTAGACCAATAGGGGCCCTATGAGCTGCTTACCAAATTGAGCTTGTAACACTAATTCTTAAAGAGTTTCAGGTAAAGCTGGCAGAAAGAACTGGTTCTGAGATTAATATACAGTGATATGCAAATAATAAAATCTCCTTCTTCAAGACAGACAAAAATAACCAAGTATCAAATAAACATACAAACAAGCCTCACTAGTAGCAACAAAACAAGGAGAAAAGTATCATTTATTGCCAGAATTTTTTTTAAAGGCTTAAGAATAAAGTCAAGTTAGCCAGGGGATATATGGGTAAACTGCAGTTAAAAAAAAAAATTGGCACAGTACTCCATGCTAGGCAACAATAAAACAATGTTTGTCCTGTTCTGAGGTAAGATTTGTGATCTAAGAATTTAACTGAGATAAGAATAAAGGCTCTAGGTATAAAGTCTCAAGCATGCAAGAATTCGGTATATATTACCATGGATCCTTCTTGAAAAAATAACCTGTTGATAAAGTTGAAATGCAGGCAGGTGAGAGATGAATCAAATTAAAGAAGTCAAAAATGGACAGGCCAAGATAAAAGAATATGACATTAGCATTGAATCCTACTGGATTAATGTTATAAAAGTAAATGTAAATGTTAAAACCCTGACAAGGTAAAATTAGCATAATCAAAATTAGGTAGTATTAGGAGGGAAGTTGGGAACAAGCTATAAATATATACTAGAAAGTCAAAATAGCTTGTCTAAAAATGAAACAGTTGTTTAGAAACACTCTAACCTATTACATTTTGGTTTGTTTTTAATAATCTTTTCGTCTTAATTATAGGCGGTTCTTGTAGGAAACACTATCTTGAGTGGTAAAAATATATTAATCTGAAGTTTTGCACTTTCCTCTTTTCATTTCAGTTTCTTTTTTTTTTTTGAGTCATATTAAATGTGACTCAAAAGCTTACTAAAAATATCATGGATAGTATGGCACGTACCGTAGATTACTTAATAGCTCTTCCAATTTCAGTCTACTGTGACTTCCTGTTCTGTATGGTCTGTAATGGGAATGGGAATGTTTCCAAAGACTCTCAGGGAAAATCTATTTCTTGCCTCTACCATATTCTGGAAGCTGACAGCATTCCTTGGCTTGTGGACACATCACTCTTGTCTCTGCCTCCATCTTCAATCACTTTCTCTTTTCTGAATGCATTAAATCTCCCTCACCTCCCTTTTATAAGGATGCTTGTGAGTGCCCTGAGGGTCTGCCCTGATAATCCAGGATAATCCTATCTGAAGACCCTCAATTTAATCACATCTGCAAGACCCTGTTTCCATGTAAGATAACATCCATGGGTTCTAGGGGTTAGGATGTATAGATATCTTTGGGGGGGAGGTGCATTTTTCAGTCTACCACAAGTGGTATAATCCTGGAACTTGAATTTGGGACAGTTGCTTCCTGATTCACCAGCTTCCTAATTATGGCAGAAGTAAACACTGCCTGACATATCTGTTAGGGAAGAAGGTTCTGTAGGTCATTTCTAGAGGCCCAAGCCTGAAGCCTGCTCCCCCTGCACGTCCATAATTGTATTTACACCCAACTCCCTGTCTGTTTAAACTGCAAGTGTTTCTCCAATATACAGCTGAGTCCTAATGAATACATACAGTGTGGTCACATGTTGATAAAATTGTTTCTATTTATCTCTCAATTCTTCTATTTGTGTATCTGTATAACAGAGCTACAAATTTACTACACTCATCAGTACAAAGAAAAGATACCATCTTTTAAAAAAGTAAATGCTCTGATACTACTTATAATCTCCTTCAGCTGTATAAGGTAATTGTGGTTGTGCTTGGTGGAATACAAGGAAGGAGGGATCTAAATTGTACTCTGATCTGGTAAACTTCGTAGAATGGAGTGATTTAAGGAGTTTGTTCAGGTAAAGCCTCAGTCTCTCAGATTTCCTCTTTTTCTCTTTGCTTCTCTCCAAGGTGAAATCTGTTTTTTTCGGGTAAAGTGGGTTATATGAACTCATGGTAGCCTCAGCGGTGGTGCAGGGGCGGGGAGACAAAGTTCTCAAATCCATGCTCAACCCTCTGATCACATGGATCTCTGCTTTGAACTTGGCTGTTGTAGAGTCTTTCCTGGACCAGTCACTTCTGAGGCACCCACCCCTGGTGTTCATGACCCTGGGCCACAGTCAAGCTTCTGCCTGTCCACAGACCCTAGTGATCCCTCTGCATTCCTGCCCTCAGACCTGCAGGAATCCATGGGCCCCCTGCAGGCCACGCACGAGCTGTGGGGGGTGAGGGATCCTGCCTCAGGGTGAACTATCGACCTGGGCAGCACGAACGCCCCACACTATTGCTGTGTGCCCTTTTGGAGGGAGGGGCATGCAAGGCTGCTCTTGAAGCTGGTGACTTCTTGCAGGATGGGAGGGGAAGCCCTCGAGTTCCTAGACTCCTCCCAGCTATCTGGACATTCTAAACCTTCTCCTGTGTGCGCGAGCGTTGTTGTGAGTCAGGTCAAAAACCAGACCCGTGTGTTTGATCTCAATCCTTTTCTGATCCTTCTCTATGATTTCTGGGGTCAGAACTGGACAGGTTTGAGGGCTTCCATTTCCTCTGTAGCACATCCTCCTTCTAACACCCTCTTCCTGGAGTAGCCAGCCTCATGGCACGACCATCACAGGAAGGAGAGTTTCCTTCTGTGCTAAGGAAAAAACTCTGTTACCTAGCAAAGATGTTAAAGGGGGCGATGGCAAGGCTTAAAAATTCTTTTCTCTTCTCATAATGTCTGGCTTTCATGAATGTTTTCATGAAACTAAGAGGTCAAGGAAATCAGCCTTCGCTGGTGTGGCTCAGTGGACTGAGTGCCAGCCTGCAAACCAGAGTCGCTGGTTTGATCCCCAGTCAGGGCACAGGCCTGGGTTGCAGGCCAGGTCCCCAGTGCGGGGGGAGGTGCTTGAGAGGCAACTACACATCGATGTGTCTCTCCCTTTCTCCCTCCCTTCCCCTCTTTCTGAAAAAAATAAATAAATAAAATCTTTTTGAAAAAAAAAGAGGTCAAGGAAATCCGTTGTGATCCATCTCCCTGTTCTAGGTAGTATCCCTCATTTCCCAGGAGCGATAAGCCTTCTAACTCAGCAACTCAACACTGACGATGGAACGCCGCTGGGGAACCAGTTAAGAAGAGAATTAGAATGCATCAGTTTAATATTTTAAAATATTATTCATGAACCTGTGTGTTAAGAGATGCCTGGAATGACAGCAACCAGACTTTAATCATGGTTACTTTTGGACTCAGGCAATATGTGCACAGTGATTACTTTATTCTTTGCACTTTTGGTTTTAGCTTGAATTTTAAAATAATAAGCACTAGTCTAACAAAAATGTCCTTAACAATTTGTTGTTGTTTTTTTTAAACTATTCATTTAAAACTTGATTTTAACAATTTGGTTTGAATCCTTTCTCCCTGTAATTACCCTCTTTTTTACCTCATATCAAGAACTATCATCATATAGATTCTCCATAACTGAGCATTCTTTCATTCATTAATTTATTGGACATCTACTGAGCTCCAGGTCACATGTCAATTACTAAGGATAAAGAAATGAATAAATGTCATATTTGCCTTTCAGGAAACCACAGTTTAGTAGACAATACTAAGCATACAACTGTAGCACATTTTAGTAAGTTGGTTACATGATTTTATGACTTTATATGACTTGATTTTACAACATATCTTTATTAAGCATCCACATAAGAACCAGGCCCTAGGCTAGGTGCTGGGGACAAACACACATCATTTCCTCTGGACATTTTTTCACCAGGAGGCTCTCAGAGTCAGCAAGACAACTGCACTCTGCCCTCCTCCGCCCCCCCGCCAAATTCTGCAGGGCAGAGTCCATAGACCCAAACTCCCTTCACCTTCAACCTCCAGCCAATTAGCCTACTTGCAGGAAATAGGAACCATTCTAAGAAATCAGAAGGGACAGGTACTGTGTCATAGATCAAAGAAAATACAGGTGGCAGGATGACGCAGCTACATAAAGCTTGGTAGGGTCTCTCCAGCCACCAGGGAGGAAGTGACTAAGGCGAGGAGTCAGAGTTCTGCACTGTTCCACCCAGGAGGTCTCTTCAAATCCTCTCTCCTCACTGAGCTGACTCACTGGCTTCCTTCTCCTACGTGTCGGAGCTGCCTCTCCCTGAACCGCAGTGCTGTGTTAATGGGCACACTGCTTGTTTGAAGGTAGATTGTTGACAATTTGTTTCATTTCTCATTTCCATTTCTAGGTATGCCATTGACTGCTGAGTCATATTTGGCAAGCTCAGGATCTCTTTTTTCCCCCTGTAATTCCATCTGGAAATATGGTTTATAAAGAGCTCTAAGGCATTTGCAAAAACAGTATAAACATATAAAAATAATAGTGTTGTTTACCAAAAGCCTTTTTACCTATACACAGTTCAATTAAAGCATTATCTTATGGCAATAAATGTATTTTGCCTATTTTGCTCTTCCCTGGGATGAAAGCACTTTGAAAAACAGGGACCATTTGTTTACTTATTTCTATTCCCAGCACTCAGTGGAGTACAACATAATGAAGACAGGTATGTTCTGCCGGGTCCTTAAACCCAGTGGGAAATTGTGTATGTTGACAAACAGCCTGGAGGTGTCATGAAGTTTTGTGGTACATTGGGATAGCTTTTGAGGTGCAAGTCTATAGCTCTCCTCTGATTGTCAACAGTGGGAGCAAAACAAACAGCTGAAAACCATAGAAGCATCTATTTATTGAATGAGTGATTGTGTAGCCCCTGCTCTTCTCTCTCAACATTAAACAATAAATTCTGAGACCAGAGTTCTGTGGGAACCTACACTCTCTCACAATATCCGCATTGTCCACTTAATACCAAATTCAAAGGGAGAAAATAGAAAGAAAAGTTGAACACCATGACATTTTGTTGAACAATATCTTGTTGAATTGAAGTAACGAGAAATAGGAAGGTGATTACTTAATATTGATATTATACTCTTGCCCTAGCTAAATTGCAATATGCCCAGGCTATTTTAACTTAACAATAATCAGGCTACTGTAAAACCCTCAATACAGTGTCTTACGAAGAGAAGAAAATAAATAGTTGATGGTGATAAGAAGGAATCAAGATGACCTAAAAATAAGGCACTACAAAGACATTGCCTTAAAGTTTTACGAGAACTTAATTGTGTCATAAATATTTTAAGAATAGTTTTGGACGTGGATTATGAATGAGACTACTAAATTTATACTGTTGTAAATTTTTAAAGAAAATAAAATGTATTGAATTGAGCAACGAAAAGTATACTCAATGTTTCTAATTTTATATGGCTTTATTTGAAGCTTTAAAAAGAAATCTGCTTCCCCCAGGAGACCAAAAATGCCTTGAGGACTCATGTTTTCTTTGGAAGGCAGCTGTGCCCACTGCTACACCATCAGTCCACACTACATTTTATTTTGTTTCTAACTTCAGATATTTTATACTGAGTATAGTGCTTTACTTTTATTGGCACTTCAGAAATATCACTGGTAAATATCAATAAAATGTGTCTGGTTCTAAATAAGTTGCTAAATGTCTCTCATATGTGAGATTGTTCCTTTTCTCAGTGATTTATCTAATTTCTGCAGAAGGGAATGCGACAGCCTATGCTGAGTCTAGAACTAAAATACAGACTGTGTTTGCAATATACGAGACAGCCGTGCCATAGCTAGATTCTAGTCTGGAAACCTGAGGAAATCACTCAGTCAGACTGTAAATGTTAGAAGTCTTTATATTTGTTTAATATGCAGAATTTTAAAATTTTAACCTCATTATTATAAAATAAAATTCAGATAAAAAAACATTTAAAAAATATATAGCTAAATGAATTACAATGAGGCTACATTGTTATAACCAACACCAAAGAAGTAGAGCTGGGCCAGGGCCTGTCCACTTTTTGGTCACCTTCCTATCCCAAGTAACCACCCTCCTGACTTAGAGCTGTGTGGTCTCTGGACCAGAGGTTGTATCACCACCTGGAAACTTGATTGCAATGCAAATTGTTGGTCCCTATCACAGACCTGCTATATCAGAAACTGCAGGGCTAGGGCCTAGTAATCAGTATTTAGAAAAAACGCTCCAGGTGTTCTGGTGTGTGTTTAAAGTTTGAGAACCATTGTTTGATAGTAATCACTGCCTTGTGTTTTATAATTTTATCACCAAAATATGTATCTCGAAGCACTGTCATCTATTCTTGTCTATTTTTAAGAGTTAATGTGTCTTTTAACTGTCTTTTAATTCCAAGTTTTCCCATCCAGCCCCTTTCCTTACAACTTACCTGTTAAAGGACCCAGGCCGTGTGGCCTGTAAAGCTTCCCGCAGTTTGACTTTGCTGACTAACGTGCAATTCAAATTTGAATACATGAATCTGCTGATTGAATGCACAGTGCAATTCAACATATTCTTCTGTCCTCTGTATTTCCTGCAGACTGGTAGTGGGATCCCGAAGCTTAATTAGACTTCAGTTTGATCTTGTTGGCCAGACTATAGGTGGCATTCTGTTCTTTCTTCAGAAGGCACATAATGTACGGTTGTCTCTCCATTTGTGATGTTAGAAGCTGTTAATAATGTCTAGATTCATTAATTCATTAGGAGTTGGAAAATAATGATGTTCTAATTCTATCATTTCTCTTTCATTTATTAGCTAGGATACTTTTATATAAAAAGACATGTTTCACTCTTCTACTAATACCGTGGTACAATTTGTATAGAAATTACTTGATTACTTGGTTATACTTGATTACTTATATACAAATACATGATTGTTTCCCATTTTTTAAGCTAGTTTTGAAGATAATGAATTTTTTCCCTATTATCCTCCAAAGGTGACCAATTATTTTTTAATATTTTTTAATCATGATTCATGGATTATCATTATTGAACCTCAAATCATCCCACCTTGGTCTCCTGGGAGTTACCTAAAATTGACTCAGGTTCTTCTGAGAGGACCCTAGTGGTCTTTGGTAACTTCCTTGCTAGTTGGAATATAGCATGTTCAGGTTCATTTTGTAACTTTCCTACCCTGGACCTGAAATCACTGCTCCAAGAAGCCCTGGCTCCTGCTAGAGCAAAATGGTGTTTCAAGGCCAGTCTGAGCACTAGGGAAGCCTGCTAGGAGAAACACTTTTTATGCCTTGTCAGGGAAAGGACAAAGTTATAAAGAGTGTGTTAGTTGCCTACTACTATGTAACAAATTACCACTAAACATAGCTGCTTAAAACAATAAACATTTATTGTTTCAAAGAGTTTCTGTTGGTCAGGAATCCCAGAGCAGCTTAGTTGGGTGGTTGTGACTTAGGGTCTCTTACAAAGCTGCAGTCATCAGAAGGCTTGACTGGATGATCACTTCCAACCAAGTGCACCTTGGCAGGAGGCTGAAGCTCCTCACCCACGGAACTCTCCAAAGGCTGCTTCAATATCCTTGTGATGTGGCAGCTGGCTTCCCCGAGAGCAAGTGATCCAAGAGAACAAAATAGACACCACAATGTCCTTTATGATCTAGCCTTGGAAGTCACACTCTGTCATTCCCAAGCTATCCTACTGGCTATACAGGTCGGGCGAGGGGTGGGGTCTACCCGAGGCCGTGAACATCCAGGACCATCCTGGAGGTTTGCTGGTATTTAAAGAGAAAATAACTCACACATTTATACTGATACTTCCATTTCACATGAAGGATTCAGGGTTTTTATTTATTCTATATTATATCTCCTTGCTTTCATACTGAGAATCCTAGCACTTAGAACATCTCATAATTGCTCCCTTTGCTGTTAGGTTAGTTCAGGTCTTCCAAGAGTCAAACACCAAGATGGGTTCAGACATGCAAGTGATTTAGGAGGGGAACCACCTTCGAAGAGTAAAAGGAAGGGTGCAAGAGCAGCAGGGACAGCCTGCAGAATGCAATGCCAAGTCTAACGTGTGCGAAAGGGATAGGGGAAGGAAAGGGGTAGGAAGAGCCTCGGACTGCTGCCCACCTCTAAGAGAGTTTTGGCCAAGCAGATGGGAAGACCTCTAGCCAAAAAGGCCACGGTAGGACTCCTGCAATCAGCAGAAAGAAGACTGCACTGTGCTCATTCATTGGTTAGGAGCAGCCCTGGGGGCGTAGCCTCAGGCAGACACAGTGGGGGATCCAGAAGGCAGATGCTGGGACTGGCAGTCAGCTACAAGAAGTTCTGAAACAGTGAGTGCGACTGCTTCATTTCACGATGTACGCAACAGACTCCGGATAACACACCAGTGCTCTCACCACTGATAGGATCAATGCAAAGAGTTGAAATGTTTTCGAACATGCTCTCTCCAGAATCCTCCTTGTAAAAATACGTTTATATTTATGATTCAGAATATAGTCATACACAATTAACTACAGGGATATGTTCTGAGAAATGTGTCATCAGGTGCTTTTGTCATTGTGGGAAGACCGTAGAGTGTTATTTACACAAACCTAGATAGGTACACCACTGTGGTACACAGGCTGTCCGTTGTTGACAAACGTTGTCACGTGGCATGTGACTGCATAGTCAATTGCGTACTGCATTCTCCCCCTTTTAACCCTGATTTAAGATGTTCATATTTTACAAATCCTCTCCCAGGCTGAAGTTACTCATATCCTCTCCCAGTACTGCCTCCTCAGTCTTTACCACACCAGTTGAACGTAACCTGACTTTAGTGTATTCTCAAATGCGAAAGGAACCGAAATTCTGATTGTGGCGCACAGTCTCGTTAGTTAGATGACCCTGAGTAACACGAGTAGGCCTGTGACTTTGGCTCGTACCAAACTAGATGATCCAGGGCTCACGCGATGGCTCAGTAGGTGGACGCAGGGCCTGCACCCATCTTCCCATGCTGAGGAAACCCGCACCCTCTGGGCCAAAGCAGCGCTGCAAAATCCACGTGACTTTTTTTTTTTTTTTTTTTTTTTTTAGCTAAAACAGATCTTGAGGAAGATGTGCTTTTGAGCAGGCTCCTGCTATGACTCCCAGACATCAGGAGAGTGTGAAGGGCCAGGACTAGAGTGTGTGGCTCAACCTTGTTACAGGTAGAGGTATTTCAGAGAGGTAGTGATCTATACAGAGCTTAGGGAGAAGTTTTTGCTTTTAAACACAACTTAAATAACAATAAGTGAAGATTCGTAAAGCAGCTGGCACAGCAGAGCAATTAATTATTCTGGGAGCATGGGTTTTAGTCTTGGTTTTGTGTCTTCCCTCCCCTTTCTTATTCATGGCCCCAGAGTTTTCACAGTTCAAAATGGCTCTGTAAATCAGTTGAGTACACAGAGGCAAACTCACATTCGTGAGAAGAATCCCAAGATGGGGGCTTTCTGCGAGAAAGTGCCGTTGAAATTGTTGATAGTTCAGCCTTGGATAAGTATGTGGAAAGCTTACAAAGGGTCTCTTTGGCCTCCTGTATGACAACTGATTTAATGTTTTTCTGTCATTTCCTTAATCTTTACCCAAAACTGAATGGTGCTGGCCTTCCCGATGCTGGTGATCTGGTTCAGTGTGCTCACCAGGCTGCTGAGTCCACTGTGAGGAGTCTTGCTGGGTAAGGCAACTGTCGCCTGGGGTGGGGGCAGTACCTACCCCGGCAGAGAAGTTCATTTCCAGGACACCCATGCCCACCCCTGGTCTCCATCCACCTTACCCTTCAGATTTTAGAAGGAGAAGGATACAAAGGCAAATGAGTTTCTGGCTTTGGCTCCTGATTTCTCTTCAGGGCTAAGTTCTCCCCACTCAAACCGAACACCTCCCACCTGCCAAGAAAAAAAAATCTGGTGTTAAAAAAAAAAATCAGACTTATAAAACAGAACATGGGCTGATTATTTTCATTACAAGACTTTTTTTATTTACAAAGAGAGCATTTGCCAATAGATTCCTTTAAATAACCAGTTCCCTGGGCATGTTTAAAAGGACATATGACTGACAATGGCATGAGTTATGTAGAACTATTTTGGTAACACATCCCATACATGTCATTGGAGGAGGGTCTTGCCAGATGACAGCAGAAATCCAGGTGAACCCGGCTTGCATTAAAGTAGCACTTCTAGAATCACAGTGGAGAGAATTCACCTTTGAACACCCAATATCTGACTCAAATATTATAAAGCCAGGTTGTATCCTAGTTCTCACCACTTTAACCAACACTTATTTAATTTGATCAGGTCTGCAGTTGCAGGCTATTGTAATACTTAAGGGTACCAGCCCTAGAGGTTAACTGCCTTGAATTCAGTCCCAGCTGTGCCCTTTACTATTTCTGTGACCTTGGGACAGGTACTGAACCTTCTGGAGCCTCTGTTTTCTGATATGGACAATGGCTGACATGAGGATTAAATGTGGAAATATGTTAAATGGGGTAATATATGTAAAACCCAATCTGCCTAGCATGTACTCAGTTATTAATAACTGCTAGATGAGCAGAGTGCCATTTCTCAGGCCCAGCAAATAGGAGGACAGATGTCCTGTTCTATTCTAATTACACCATCCATGAGCCAAGAGTAGGCTCAATCTGCAGCTTCTCCTAATATCTAATTAGCACTGAGAGAACAATTCGAATTAGTTAGACTATACTTCAAACTGCTAATACGTCCTTAGAGTCCAAATGATCGATATTAAACAACTTCTTCAGGACATCAGTTCCTAAAGAGCACAAAGGGCCAACTACACTCTCACTTCCCTTCCGCCCCTGACAGATGTCATTAGTGAAGCCAAGCATCTTTCCCATTGAGTCTGGTTGCAATCTCAGAACCCTTTTCAACACAGCGCCCATAGCCGCCACACATCAATCAGAGTCAGCCTGCCTGGCCAGTCGATGATTCTCTGAGGTCTCAGGTAAGCATTCATTCAATTACTTGAATTTCCCTGAGGGACTATTGTGGCTTTACCTTTAGAGGTCAGGAGACCCTCAGAACAGTAAGAAACTAAGATGAATTTTTGAACTTTTATAATCAAATATCATCCCTGACACATGCATACCCAGTAACCACAGCACATGAAATCTCCCCCAGCTGGCAACATAGACACCATGTCTATAGTGCAACCTCTTGCCAGAGAGCTCAACCTTGATGTTATTGCCATTCAAATATTGCCAAACCATGTTAAATGCTCAATTGACATAGTATGAAATGTGCTCCACCTATTTTTTTCTAGTTATTCTAATAAGCTACATTTTGTAAAAAGCTAGATCACAAAAAATTTATATAACAGGAACTGATTAACTTCATTCCCTTTGGGCTGCCACCCTTCAAAAAACAAAACAAAAAACAGAATGAAACAAAAAACTATCTTTTATAAAAAGACTGTTAGCTGGCTTTCTATATCCTATATGTACAATAAACTGATTAAAAAAACCCAGAAAATCAAAAGCTTTGCAGAATTACGTAGGTGCACAGATACCAGGTTATGCACTATTCTTTGCTCTGAGCTATAGAGAAAATGATAGGTTAAATAATTTTCATCTGGATAAAAGAAAGTATTTGCACTTTTCAGATGAGACACTTTACTGGAATATAAATATCAGGATTCATACATAATGTTATTGTATTTGCTACTCTGTTATTCCATTTTCTGACTTTCTGCTTTTACTTCTTTTATTTGAAAGCTTAGTCATCAAATCTTCAGTGTAGATTGGCCATATAGCACAAGATCAACCCATATTCAGACTTGTCCTGTTTTATTACTGTCTGATTGTTGTTGTGGTTCATTATTTGATGCATGAGACTTTAAAAAAAATCTTTCTTAAAAAATGGAACTTCATTTGTCTTTGATCATATCGCCTAATAAATTGAAGTTAACTTGCTACAAATCTTTATTGAATGAGGTCACTTCCTTAATAGCATTTCTGACAGATGGCTATTGCTGTTAGTAACAGCAGTTGACATCCTGGGAATTTAAATATTCAAAGCAATTCAACAAGAATTTATTTAGTAACCTATTTATGTGTCATAAACAATGTGAGTTGAGCTTCAAGGCTGGCTAGGAGTTCCCAGTTAGGAAGAGGATTTGAGCTAAAGCCAGCCAGACCAAAACCCAATCTAGACCCAAGTCCAAAATTAAGAAGTCTGAACTGGAAAGGTAAAATGGGGCATGAAACAGATATTTATGAGCAACAAAAAGTTCTAGTTCTTAGGGGTCAAGTCAGAGTCCAAGATCAGGGACATCTGGTGAGATTGCTGAAAGTCATAACTGGTTGCAGGGTCCAGAGAAGAAGATTGTCAGGAATTAACTGAATTCATTGCTTCTGTTTGTAGCTGGATTTCAGGTATAGCAGAAAACTGGAAAAGATACCAGTAGGGTAAGGAGGGAGCCTGTACCTGGATGTATGTATTGCTGCCCAGAGACTAAGTTCATCCCCAAGAAACTTAGACATTGGATATAGGGCTGCAGATGACTTTCATGCCCCACCATGGCAGATACTGATATATGCTCCTCTGGTATCCAGGATCTTTTCCTTCCTTCCTCCCTTCCTTGTTTCTGGGCAGCAACGTGCCCAGTCCCAGGTGATGGATTATGAAAGGTCTAATCTAGTCACAGCATTAATGTTCTCCAACTTCCTAGACTCCCTTGCAGCCGTGAGTGTCATGTGATCCAAGTGGAGCCAATGAGACAGAGGGGAAGTTTGCTGAAGATGCCTTTGGGAAAACTTTTATTTTTCTTTTAAAAGGACAGAACAGACATAGTCCTTCACTTCTTTTTTCTGACTTGCCTGCACTTGTAACCAGGAAGAAAAGACCGAGGGAACTGAAGAGATGCTAGCCGTGTCATCACTGGGCCACTGAAATAATGCCAGCAGCCTCTTTTGTCTTGTCTGCTATTATGTAAGAACTAGAAATCTTTTGTTTAAGCCATTGATAGATATTCTATTATTCACAATAGAAAGCATCCCTAACTGATATCCCACTCATAATGGAGATGGACACCCTAACCATTATCACATTCAGAAACTGGTGCTGAGTGTACACGTGGCAGAAGGTAGGAACTGGTATGTGTTTGGGGCTGAGGGCCTTAGAAAGGAGAACAGCAGTGACCCTGGCTTAAGAACCTTGTAATTTTGTTTGGGAGACCAGACTTGTGACACAGTCTAATCAGATCCCATATTTGCTCTAATTTCAAAGACTATGTTTTAAGATGGACATTACCTAAGATTAGCCTAGTCTAGTCAAGACATTGGCAAGTATGTCATGGAAGAAATAGTTGAAGTAAGAGAACTGTAGCAACAAGGATGTTGTCACGTGGGAGGCATTCCCACAGAGGTGAAGCATTCTTTGTTCTTCACCTTTACTATACTAGGCAGCTGTAGAATGGTCTCTAGACTGTCATAGCTGCTTCCAGACCCTAGTAGTTACATAATCTGGACAAAGCTATTAAAACTCACTCTCTCTCTAATGTAAAGCATGGTGACTATAGTTGATAATACAGTATTATATAATTGAAATTTGCTAAGAGAGCAGAACTTAAATGCACTTACAAAAACAAAAAACTGGAAAACCTCACTGTCTCTCAGTTTTCTGACCCTTAAAATGGGACAATAATAGCACCTACTTCACAGATATATATGAAAAATAAATAAAATAATCCATGCAATACATTTAGGTAAATGCCTGGAACACAGTAAATATTCAATAAATGTTATCAGTATTATTTTGAGAAGGAGTTGAGTACATGGACTCTGGAGTCAGAATACATGGATTCAAATCCTAAATTCATCGTTTGCTGGCCATATAACCTTGATTGAGTCTTAGTTTCCTCATCTGTAAACTGGGGGTAATGATAGCACCATAGGATGATTGTGAAAATTAAATCAAATAGTTCAAGTGAAGCTCTTGGCACGGTTAAGTGCCTAATAAATGTTGCCTTTCATTATTATCATTAGCTAGACCTTGAACAATGTGAAACATATAGGATTGATTTCTTATTCTCAAAGTGCTTATTTCTTTCATTTCTAAACATTAGTAAGAGAATTTAAAAATTATATACGTGCAAGAGGAGGTCAGGGAGGGAAACAATCAGCTGAGAATGAAAATGTAAATACCATGGAGGAAGTTGTACTTAAGTGATGGGTAAAGTGGGGATTCTGGGGAGAATGGAGAGAGGACAGGGATTACAGTTATCTTCCATTTTCAGGAGACTTCTATACACACATTATTGTTCTTCCCTCTCCTAGCCTCATCTTCCTGGAGTGAATGGAATATTTTAATGATGCAATTTAGAAAAACACAACATGTGAAATAGTTTGCTGCTTATTTCATAGTTGCTCATCTAAGGAATCCAATGCTATTTTAAAATCATTGTACAATACACAGCTCAGATCATGTCTAAACCAAGAAATGCATAAGAACAAGAAGTCAATGGGTTCAGGGACTGGTACCAAGATCCAGTAGGTATTTGATCTCATATATAAATTACGTTTAACAGTGATGATAGTGGAGATATATATAGTGTGCAAGCACTATTGTTTTTTCTGTGAAATATGGATATGACTTTGGAAAGGAATTTAACAAGACTTCTTTGAAGCAAACAAAAAAATTTCTACTTCTAGAATGAGGAATACTAGCTTCAAAGACTTTAGTAGAGGACTCAAGTCTCTTCTTAACTTGGCCATGCCTATGTTGCTAACCCTCTCTCCTAACATTCTTCAATCACCCCTAGACACTGGTGCTAGGCTAATCTCCTCAAGGTCTCTGGAGTGTGTCCTGGTCCCATATTTTGCTCATTAACAGCCAATGCCTGTTGCAAAAACCACTGGCTAGAACCACATCAATTTCTTACATGTGCTGTCTTGCCAACCTGAAATCTTCTTCTTCGACATCTCTGATTAGCGAAAGCTTAAACACCCTATAAAAGGCCCTTTCCCACAACATCGGCCTTCACTGATCTCTCTCTTGTCTAAACAATAGCAGTTGTCATTTGCATCACTGTTCAGAAAACATGTGCCTTCCAAATACTGAGCTACTTGGGGCTACTTCTTTAGTACCAAGCAGCTTCTCATGTTTTCCTTTCCCTTTTCCAGTATGACCCAGGTGTTCCAGGTGAGTCAGCTACATGGATGAAGCCCAGAGACCCAAAAGAACATGGCATTCAGAGAACTGTTTGTAGGTCAGTGACTTGATGGCCCTATCCCTCAGGAAACATCCCTAAAAAGCAGAATCTAAATGAGATACTCCATAGACAAAATCTTTACTACATTTTTGCTTTCCGAATACAATATCCTGTTACAGTCTGGCCATATTATTCCAAACTCTTGCTAGAAATCTCAAACCTTAACTAATTGTGACATGTCAGTCTATTAAGCTAAGTGGCTTCATGCCTAACACTCTGCTTTGGGGCGAGGCAGCGTCCTAGCTGGAAGGCTGCTGAACTAGAAATGTTGTCTTCCTGCTTCTCCCAAGAAGATGATGGGTGATTGTTCTGTCTTTCCTTTATGATCCTAATAATCTGCTACAAGAGTAAGGCTTCTCTGTGATTGACAGGCTTGCCAAGGGTGATAATTGGCTTAGCCACTTGCCTTACAGATGAGAACTAAAGTCATTTAGAATTCATCCCACTATTACTGAGGTAGGACAATTTCTTCTTAGTATGTATAAAATCTATTCCTCAAATAAGTTATCTCTGCCATTTATTTTTCTCTTTAACACTTCAAGCTTCAGCTCCACATTACAATTTATTTGTATGCCAAGTATTATTAATGATGAAGACATTTGAATTAAGTACAACTGGAGATTATTACACAGTGAATTTTTTTCTCTTTTACCTTTAAGATTATTTCCTAAAATTCATTCCTAATTTCACTGATTTATTGTCTTGGAGAATTCCTGAAAGATTGTGAATAGGGATTATATAATACATCAGCTTCTCCCCTAGACTGTACGTTTATTAGTGACAGGGAATAAGTTAACTTTCCTTTGTGTTCCCAGAGTCTTACACTGAGCCTGAGCCCACATACTCTACAAACGTTTGATGAATAATCTCCTTGATGTGACTAAAGATGGCCACTTATTCTTTATTATTCCTCTCTCTTACTGCACATGCAGGGATGTAATTGTTTGACAAATAGAATATGGCAGAAGTGATGTGCCATATCTGGGCTCAGGCCTCGATGGACTGGCGGTTTCCACTTTCTGTGCCTCAGAACCCTCTAGAAGTTCTGCCAGTAAGACTGGCTGCCCTGAGACCACTTTGCTGAAGAAACCAGTTGGCATTCCCAGCCAAGTTAAGCCTTCCCCCCATCCCTACCAAGGTGTAGACTTGTGAGTAAAGATTCTAGACTACCAGCTGGATGCCACTTGGAACAGAAGAATCGTCTGGCTGGGCACTGCCAGAATTCTATGAGCCACAAAATTGTGGGGTATAATAAAATGGCTCTTTTTTTAAAAAAGATTCTTTGTTTTAGGGTAATTTGTTATATAATGATAAATAATCAGATTAACTTGTGTACTTGGAGCTATCACTCACCTGGCTAGTGCAGGATGGTACACATGTAAGAAAAGTTGGGCTAATTCTCTACAGATAGCAATGGCCCAATAAATATTGTTTCTCATATTGTGTGCTCCTGGGTGATGTAGACCAGAGGACCAGAGATCCAGGCCAACAAGAGATTTCAGGTGGGATTATGTCTGGCCCTTGAAACCCAAGAGAGCTGAGTCATCATAGTTCATTCTTCTCGTCATTGGAAGAGTTAACCACTGAATAGAATGAACATTTCTAATAGAATGGGATTAGATGTAAGTTAAATAGGAGATTCAAAGACTATTCATGGGAGAATGATAACCATGGAACTAAATGAACATAATAACAGAAGATGTCTTTCTCGTCCTAATGGTAGGTCCAGAAAAATATGGTTGCAAAAATCAGACTGGAGATGACACAAGGAATAAGATAAATTCGAGCAGAGAAGGAAGAAGATCTAATTATTCTGTGTGTACTTGGAATTTCTGGTTAAAATGACTGAAAAACATCTTACTAGCATTTAAAATTTCTCTGAAAACAATAGAAGAGAACAATTCAAGAATAAAATAATGACAAGATAATGGTTTAATAAGAAAACCTTTGGGTGGGGTGTTAAGAAACCTCAGTTTCAGTCCCAACACCTTGAAAATGATTTGACTTATTCTTAACTCTGTTTCTTATTGTAAAATAATACCTTAATATAAATTATACAAGTTGAATTACAGGAGAGGAGATAAAAAGTGGCTTAGAAAAAAAATACTGTATGATTAATAAATAGCACCAACTCTTGAGACATTTAGAATAGAAAGTCTTCAAACAAACAACCTTTCCTTTAAAGACATTAAGATAAACAAATCACTCTTTTATTATTGTATAAATGCTGATATATTAATTTATATAAAAATTAACTGTGGTTAGATAATGAAAGACAAGTGAATGAATTAGCGAGGCATATAAACAGCAACACTGTCTAAGAAGAATTCAACATCCAGACAGTTTCTGTTGCATCGTAGGCTGTGTGATGGAGGTGAGATCTGTTGGTGATCAAGTGGACCCTCTGGGGACTGAGGACTTGAAGGAGCCTAGGAGGTGGCCAGGTGGCACTGGCTGAGAACAGCTCTTCTGAGACATCAGAAGGGACCTCATAGCCTGATTGTTAGCTGTTGTTACCAAGGGAACATACTCAAAAGTATGTTCCATTTCTTTTGTCTAATAGGCAGCAATAGTGTAGACACCAGTGGTTCTCAAGCTGTGTTCTGCAGACCCCCTGAGGCACAACCCCCAAGGTGCTCACTAAACATGTCAACCCTGGGACCCATTCCAGACCAACTAAATCAGAATCTCTGCATCAGCAGCCCAGGAGTCTGCATTTCACAGGCTCTCTGGGTGCTGTCACTGGACATGCCACAGTTTAAGGACCGCTGCTCTGTGTTCACTTGCATGTTCACGCCAACCTCACTTCCTTTGTGCACTGTATCCCCTCCACTTTCTTTGCCACTTGGGCCAAGGTCCACTGACTTCATACAACCAAACTTCTTGATCTCTTCTTAATAGCCTCTAATTATGCTGCTTAATCCTGTCTTATTTTGTAACCTCTTTCATGTGTATAGTCAATCCCCCTTCATGGCTTAATTCCATTAATTCCTGCCCAGGGCAGATAGATCCCACTATAAATGTTTCCGCCCTCTGATTAGGCCTGTTTCTTAGCCATCTCTTGTTTTGAAGAAGTGCTTTTATTTCTTCTCTTCCAAGGCAGGAGGAAGGGCAATGCCAACACACCGCACCTACCATTGCATTGGGCTTCATTGATTGGACCTAACGAAGCACAAGATTTCTTCTACCACTATTGATTGTTTTGGGTTGTTTTTAAAAACCTTATCCCCTTCAACATCAAAATCAATTTTAACTGAAGACTTAATGTTTCTCAATGTTTTTCAACTACATGATAATCTCATTAACGGCTAAAACCTAGTCTAATACCTCTTATGTAACTCCTCCACTCTACACATTTATTGTTGTTTGCTGTTTCTCTTCTCTGGGACCTGCCATCCCCCACAGTCTTGTCATGGTTCCTCTATGCCATTTTATGCAACATGGCCTGGACTCTTGGTCACATCAGGTTGGCCAAGAGGCAGACACTCGATCCAAACCTGGGTCAGCCGGGTCCATTTCTTGCCAGGTATTTTGTAAACTTTGAAGATGTTTGAGTTCAGAATGAACTAGGAGGTATTTTCCCTGTGTGGACCAAAAAGTCAAGGAAAACATTCTACAGAGAAAGAAGAATTCTATGGAAGCACTTGCAGAGAGAGGCCACACACATGAGGGATGGCGGGAGTTTGAGTGACACTGTGTTTCCATCCCTGGGAATCTGTGGGAACTCAGAATCTTCAGAATAAAGTCCCTGTTTTGTGTAAGCCAGTCCTGGAGGCTCCAGGGAAGCCTGGAAGAACAAGGACAAGAGAAAAGGGGGCATAGATGGTTTTTAGGGAGCCAATCCACACTCTAACAAAACATGTATTATTGCACTTAACCTGTAAAGCAACTATGTGTTTTAAAGTAGTATTATTATTATTATTATTATTATTATTATTGCTTTAAAGGTAAGAAAACTGAGGCTTAGAGAGGTTAAATAACTTTTCCCCAAACCACTTGGCTACTAACAAGCACGGAGGTGAGAATGGAACTTGAGGCCAGTCTCCCTTCACCAGGCAGAACTGCCTTTAGGTGAAGACCAGCGGCTGTGACACTTCCTGTTCTTGCTCCCAAAGTATCAACCCAGGCTAGGGGGATGGGAATGAATCCCACCAGTCAGTCCCGCATCTTTGAGTTGCCCTCAACTACTTGGCAGGGACTGTGATTTGTGCTGCCCTCTAGAGGAAGTATGGAGCCAGTGACGTGTTACTGCCCAGTGACTCTTAGACCTAGCAGCGGCGAGCCAAACTAGCAGAGGTGGGAACAGCTGGGTGCAGCCGTCCTGAGAGTTCCACTGCCAACCAGAGCAGCTAGTATGGGCTGGCCATGCCATAAGCAATGATGGAGACCCGTTGTAGCAGCGCGAACCACAGCCACCAGGAGCGCGCTACCGGAAGGAGGTGACTGAGAGTTGTTCAGAGGTCTCCACCCATCTCCACCCTACCAGCAGGGCTAATGGTTGCCCTTGGTACTGAGATGGAGTTGAGAATGTGGGAAGGGGACAGACGAGGTGAAGGGAGGGTAGAAGAACAACACCAATGGGAACAGAAGGAGGGTTCAGGAAACTTTTTCAGACCTCAGATTCTGGACCAAGAGCATATATAGACCTTGCAGAGATGGCAACATGTCAACATACAAATGTTTAGTCTAAAAAGATGGTCCTTAGTCCTCTCCTTTTGCATTTAAAGAAAGAGAAGTCCAGAAAAATTAAATTACTTTATTAAAGTGGAGCTGGTTGAGTTAGAGTCCAGAAACCCAAGCCAGAACCTAAGGTCTAGTAGATTTTCTTCCACTCTACTGGGTGATATTTTCTGTGTGTGTCTATAGGATACATAAAAAATTACATGTAATGGCCTTGGCCATTTCTCATACCTGAATAAATATACTCACCACTACCCCTTCCCCCCCCCCCCCCCACAAAATGAAAAGAACAAATGACATGGAGAGAAACTTTTAAAAGCTTTAATTTCTAGAAATTGATTTTTAAAATTCAGGGTGAGTGCTGAGCTGTTTTAAGATCCTAAAATATATTTGAAGCATCAGCACATTCATTTTTTCCTCTCTTCCCTTAAATAAAGGCTCTAATGGCTTCAACATTTCAGCCATGCTCCTTGGTATGCCCACAAACAGACAGCCTCAGTACATATGTTTCCTGAACTCAGGAACGGGCAAGGTTTGATTTCTCCTGCAGATTCTCACTGCACTCTTCTTGGATGCCACTGAGCGTTGCAACTCAAGTGCCCTGCAGCTCCTGGGTTCTTGTAAATGTCGTCTTGACTCAGGCTGGCAATGAAAAAAGCCAGATGGTTCTAGGAGGCCTCAGCCCACCACTTCCAAGTCATGAGCAAGCCTCTTCTCATTTCGAGGGATTTAAAAAAGACAAGGGAGTGCAGAGAGATCTCTTCCCCCCACCTTCCTTCCCTGACACATTCTCGACTATGAAATCTGATGAAAGGAATAGAGACAAGGGTTAGTTGGAAGGAAAATTCCAGCTCCTAAGAAAATATTCAAGTTATTTTAAACAGTGCAAAGAACTTGAAAGGAAATACTATTGGAGGGACAAATAAAAATTTTTTGAAATGGTTCAGAGAAGAATTCTTTAAAAAAATTAAAGCTGGAATAGTATGTGCTGTTGCCTACCTAGAAAAAGGTCGAAAAGATGGGTGAGCTGTGGGATTTTTATTGAGCCCATGTTAACAAGAAGATCATCAGAAAACCAGGAATGGTGTGAACCATAGCTCAATGGACTGTGTTTCAAAAGAAGCTATCTACGAGAAGGAAAAATAATTTGTGAGGGTGCTTTTAATTAAAATGTTATCTAAATGCAAAACTGCGTCAGCAACTATAAGCTCCTGCCTCCTGCATTTATGACTCTAGTTCGGACCTCTTCTCTGACCCATGAATTTCTAAATCTCATGCTTTAAGTATGCCATTCCTACTAAATGCAAATTTGATTATGCCTCTGTCTTGCCGAAATCCTTCAGTGGCTCCCTGTTGCCTACAGAATAAAACCCAAGCTCCTTAACATATCACACAAAGCCTCTTGTGATTTCTCTCATTTCTGTTGCTGACATTGATGCCTAAACCCTGGGTTGTCTACATGCTCTGGACTCCTGTATCTTCACGGCTTGAAAAGCTCAGTGAGGCTTCCTAATAGGAAGGTGTGTTCTTCCCTTCCTGAGGCTAGGTAAAGCCAGCTAAGTGATTTCACCACTCCACCAGGATGGGAGCTCTGATTCTGTTTTGCTATTAGATGTAATTTGTTTATTCCATGAACATTTATTGAGTGCCTTGCTTGTGATAGGAACTATGCAAGGCATTAAGGATTTAAGAGTGAACAAGAATTATATCCTGCCTACAAAGAATTTACACACTGAGAAAACTCTATGTATTAGTTTCCTATTACTGCTGTACTAAATTACCACAAATTTAGTGCTTTAAAACAACACCAATTTATTATCTTACAGTTCTAGGTGTCAGGAGTCCAAAATGCGTTTCATTGGGCTACAATCAAAATGCCAGCAGGGCTCTAATCCTTCAGAAGGCTCTAGAAGAGAATTCATTTTGTTTGTCTTTTCTAGCTTCTAGAGGCCACCCACAGTCCTTGGCTCATGGCCCCTTCAAAGCCAGCAGGGTAGCATATGCAAACCTCTCTCCGACTCTCTTTCCATGGTCGTATCTTCTCTGACTCTAACTCTCATTCTCCTACTACACTCTTAGGAGAACCTTGTGATTATATTGGTCCACTGGGATAATCCTGGTTAATCTCCCCATCTCAAGATCCTTAACTTAATCACATCTGCAAAGTCCTCTTTGCTAAGTAAGGTAACATCCTCAGGTCCCAAACATAAGGACATGGACATCTTCAGGGAGATTAGTATGTCTACCATACTCTGCCAGCCCTTTTACTTTGTCCTAAAAACAGCCCGATTTGCTCATTCAACAAACATGTATTGAATGCCTCCTATGTGCCAGGCACTGTTCTAGGTGCTGGCGATACAGCAATGACATATAACAGTACCATACAGTCATAAAGCTTCTGCTTTCATGGATCTTACGTTCTAGATGAGAGACAGATGATGAAACAATTACACAGTATGTCAGAGTAATGAGGACTCTAGAGAAAAATAGTTGGGTGAGAGTCTGGAAAGCATGAGATTGGGGTGATTATGGATTCATAAAGGGCAGCTGTAACAACCCAGGTCCAGTTAGGAGAATAGAAGCCCATTTTGGTCATTTATAAAGAGGGAACTTAACCCAGGGGAACTGTTACGCAGGTGATGGAAGGGTTGATTAGCTAACCAGGATGATGAGGCCACCCAGAGGTTCTTAACACCAGATAGCGCTGCTCTCACTCGCAGCCCGAAGATGTGACCGGAGCCTGGGGATGGTGCAACCTGGGGCCGGCGAGGAGATACATCTGCTGCAGAAACACCGCCCAAGGCACAGAGGGAGGAGGAGAAAGGCCTGCCCCTTCCAGCTGTCCAAATTCCTCTCATGCTTCTCGAAGACTGACCCCAGCAGTAAGCCCCTGCCAGGGGAGCCGGGAAAACCCAGCAGAGGATGGGATTGGCTGGGGGAGGGAGACAGGGGGGCAGTGTCAGATATAGAAGGAAAAAAGAGGGAGCCAGAGAGCAGGCAGGCAACTGACTTAACACAGTGACTTTGCACAGACACCTAAAGGAACTTGGAAAATGAGCCATAAACATATCTGTGGAGAGAGCATTCCAGGCGGAGGAAGAGCAAATGCAAGACCTGGAGGCAGGAGAGCGCCTGGTGTATTCAGGAACAGAGGGAAGCCAGCCTGGCTGGGGTGGAGAGGCAGGGGGTGAGAGGGAGGAGCTGAGGCCAGAACTCTAGGTAGGAGTCAGAGAGCACACAGGCCTCTAGACCAGAGTAGGAACTTCGGCTTTTTCTCTGGGTGAGATGAGAAGCCCCGGTCACGTCTCTGCACCAAGGCCTTCCAGGGCCTTTCACAGTCTCTTAATATGGAAGCTTCATGAAGAAAGCGTATCAGGCATGAGAGTGATCAACTTCTTCCCTCGACTGAGCCCTACGGTGAGGTGAGGATGGGAAATGACCACCAGATTTAGAAATGAGGTGGTCACTAAGGGCCCTGAGAAGTTACCCTTTCCCTGCACTGGTGGGTACGAAAGGCTGCTTGAGGTAGATTCAAGAGGCTGGGAGGAGGGGAATTGAAGACATGAAGGCGAGTGTGGGAAAAACACTTTGAAGATTCCAGTGGTAAAGTGGAGGGAGATATGCAATCTAGAAAATGTTTTATTTTTACCATGAAAAATATTACAGCATGCTTGTAAGCTCTTAAAATGATTCAATAGAGAGGGAAGGTTTCCTGATGCGAGAGAAAGAGGGGCAATTTCTCCATCAGTGTCCCTGAGTTGGAAGGGATGGGGCCAGAACATGGGTGGAGAAGTTAATCTTCTCTAGGAGCACAGAGACTGCATCCCAAGCACTAAGGGAGAAGGATGTGTGCAGACAGATGCAAGTAGGTTGGTAGAGAGGGAGTGTGCGCTGAGTTTTCTTTTGATTGCTTCTATTATACCAGTGAAAGACAAGCACAACTGTTAGCTCTGAGTAAGCTGGAGAGTTGATGAAGGAGGAGAAGGTATAAAATAGTCCTTTAGAAGAGTGGGAGAGCCCTGGCTGGTGTGGCTCACTGGACTGAGCTCTGGCTTGAGAACAAAAGTGTTGTTGGTTCGATTCCCAGTCAGGACGCGTGCCTGGGTTGTTAAATGTAATAAATACTGTTATAAAGATGAGAGAATGCAGTGTTTTAAGACATCTAGTAGTATCCAGGTAAATAGAATTACACCACATAGGGCTAAAACAATAAAACCCTAAAATTGAAACATATAATTTAATCTTTGATGATTTGGGGGCACTTGGGTTCTTTTTAATAGTTAAGAGTCATTTTTCTGAATATTTTCTTAATAATGCTTTATAGATATTGCACAGAGCTAATAACAGGAAGTTCTGAACTTATGATAATTGGATGGATAAACCAGATTTTAACTGCAAAACATGCAGATATGAATCAATGTTTATATTATTTAAAAAATATATCGATTTTCCTTGCTTTGTAGGCCTCCGTGTCAAAATTCCTTCCATATTCCATATTTTAGGGCATGCTGCTGAGTAAGAGTGAATAACCAGAGGGTAATGACTTCAACTACGCTCTACCAAACTGACGGCGAAACTAAGGGAGGGAGGGAGGTGGTGAGAGGCTGGATGCGGGCCTTATCACTAAGAAAAGTTACACAGCCCTGAGGTGTGTGGGGGAGGGGTTGTGCAGAGATAAGAACAGCCAAGAAAAGCAGCAGACAAGAGGTGGGCTGAAATCTAATCTGTGCTTGGCAAACTCTCTTCTTCCTTTCCTTTTTCTGCTGCCCCTTGTCTGCTATTTTGAAACCTCTGGAAGGTCACGGAGGGTACAGAAGGAGTCCCTCACCCAGAGAACATGCAGCTGGAACCTTGTCTTTGGCGGATTTTGCCTTTTATTTACTTCAGAAACATTGGTGAAAGTTCTGCCACTACTGAGGGATAAATAGTAGCCCTGGAAGGAGCAATGTTTCTCTGGAACAGTTTCTACTAGTTTACTATGCCTGAAGGTTAGGGAAGTTATCTTTGCAATTTGAGGTCAGTACCCACCTCTTGAGTCTCATAAGAAACACCGAATAAAATGAATAGATTTGGCTAGCACTTGGGTCAATTATTTCGAATGTATCAAATGGCTCTCTGGAAGTCATAAATCAGGTGGCCCTGAAATTGCACTGTCTGGTGGATATAGATTGGCAGCCATCCTTTAAGGGCAAAACTATGTTAAAAGTTGAGCCAGAGCAAATGAACAACTGACTGTGGGCTATGCTATGAAAGATGGTTCCTTAAAACGGATTAACAGCTTGACGGTGATGCTCCGAAAATTAGATAGTAAAAATACCAGTCTGGGGCCCTGGTCAGCTAGCTCAGTTGGTTAGAGTGTCATTCAGATACATCAAGGTTGCAGTTCCATCTCCTGTTAGGGCACATACAAGAATCAAACAATGGATGCATAAATAAGTGGAACAGCAATCAATTCTCTGTCTCTCTCTGTTTCTCCCCCTCTAAAATCAATTGATTAAAAAAATACCAGTCTGTGAATTTAAGGTCCTTTCTTCCTTCCTTCCCTCCCTCCTTCCTTCTTAAAGTTATTTTGGTGGGGGTGTGGATCTATTTAGTTTGGATCTTTGGTTTCAGTTAGCATATTTATTAAATAATAAGAAATGTGTTTTGAGTTAGAGTAAAAGCAAACCAGGGACAATGGACTCCCTTTGAAATTACTGTAACATGGTCAATATTTTTGTTGTCTTTTACTTGAGACAAGAGAGCTTTAAAATCAACTTGTCAACATGTAGCTAAACTTTGTGAAACTGACCTCTAAAAAAAATGAAACACTCATGTTGTTTTTATTCTGTTTGATGTAAAAAAATATCTGTTACTTATTGGAACTTTTCCTATGTCTAAGAGCTATAGAATTTTAAAGCTGTAATGCCCTAACATCTGGGCTACCCTCTTTTTACAGATGAAGAATCAGAAAGCTAAATAACTTCTCACAGAGACTCAATTATTAGTGACAGAAAAAAAAAAACCCAAACACTAATTTTCTGACTTTGTCCAGTGTTTTTTTTTTTTATCACTGTATCACAGGTTTCTAATATAAAAACGTACATCCACAGAGCATTTAAGCTTGTATGTAACCTAAAAGAGTCTTTATGTACTTTTTTAGGTTAATAGTTCTATGGGATTGAGTTAAGTAATGGCTTCCCCATATTGATGTAAATAGGGGTGGAATCTATTTTTAAAATTGATATATAATTCATATACCATGGAATCAATTTTTACTTATCCATTTTGAAATCTAAAGTTTAAATTTAACTTCTATTTACAGTATCTGTTTTATTTAGGCAGTGGGTATATAAAACCTCCAAAGAAAAATTTCTAAAATTAAAAGAAAAAATTAGGGATGAAAAGATTTCATGTTCATCCTTAACAGTATTTTGGAGTCGGTATGAAGGCATATGAAGAAACTGAATGATTAAAATAAAATACCTCCCCCCCACCGTGGTGATTAGGGTTTTTATGAAACAAAGATGGAGAAAGAAAGGATTATAACTATTAAAAAAAAGATACATTCTGTGGGAACGGAACTGAGACGTTAGTTTTGTAGAGCCAAAAACATAACTGTGGAGCAAAAACTTATATTCTAAGCTTTTTTTCCAGGGTAGGGTGAAAGAAACGTTCGGATTATTGCGTTCATCTCAGACATTAAGTAAATATCTGCTATGTACCAAGCCTGTGGAAGGGCTGAGAATACCAGGATGAATCAGGCAGATCCTCAAGGAGCCCAATCCAGTGGTGGTGGCGGCCTGACTTTGCACAAGGGGTGATGGGTGGGGAAGGAAGAGAGAGGCAGGGTATGGAGGGGGTGGGAGTTGAAGGACGATATTGAGGGGTGGTTGAAAAACTAAATGTATGTATGGTAGAAATTTAAGGGTACAGATATGCGCAGGCTTCTTTGGCAGAAATCTGCCCCAGAAACTCTTAAAAAACAATTAGCCTCATTTGCCAGATTTGGCCAGCTATCACGACGTCTTCTCTGAGTCTGTCTGAAACTCCTCCACAAGCTTCTAGCTCTAGCTTTCCCCACCATTAGGGCGCCGGGCAAGGGAGGGGGCAGGCTGAAAACTGCACCCACGTTTGCTGCCTCTGCTCTCTGCAGGAGACAGGAATCCAGGGCTTTGTCGTCGTCATAGCAACTAGGAGTTTCCGCGGTCCTCCACCTTCCTCCAACTCCTTCCACTTCCCCTGTCGGCTGGGCAGAGCTGACACTTCTCTCGCGAGATTTGCGCGCACTGCTCGAGCAGCCTAGCGGTGATCTCACCCGAGACCTGGGGAGGGGGGTTGTGAAGGAGTGGAAGGAATGGGGCGGGGAGGGGAGGGACGGGAAGGGCGAGTGCTGCACCGCCACCGCCGGCAACTTTGTGAACGAGTTCAGTGCGTGCGTGAGCGAGTGAGCGAAAGTCAGTGCGGCGCTGAGTACCCGGGAGAAAGGTCCTCGGGGAGGGCCAGGTCTGGGCTTCCGAGGCCGCCCCCGCCCCCCACCCCGGCCACTCCATCCTCTCCTGCCTTCGTGGCTCCCTCCCCATTTCCTTCCCACCACCGATCTTCCCGGGCCTTCCTGCCCCCGTCAGCAGTTACCTGTCCCCTCCCCCACTAGGCACGCACCTCTCCTTCTCCCGGCGCCCACCTTGGAGCTCTGGACCCCCGACCCCCAGGCACCCCGCACTCGCTCCCTGCGCCGGCCGCCCCCTCAGGTCTTTCTCTTGAGGGTGGGGGCGGGATGGGGGGCGCTGAGTATCCGAGGCGGCGCGAGCGGGGACCCGAATGCCCAGACAATAGTTGATGCCTGGGGACGGGGCACCTCCGCCCCCTACTCAGCCAGGAACGGTCCCCCAGCCGGCTGCTCTCTAGTCGGCATTCCGGGTTCCCCTAGGAGTCCGGCTCGGGAGTTAGGCTGTTTCGCCACTGCCTCCCCAGGGCCCCTTTCAGCTCGGCGCCCTCCCCAGCCCGGCCTCGCCGCCTGCCGTTCTCTGCGGAGGAGGCGAGTGAGCGCGCGCCGACGGTGTACACGGTTTCTCTTTCTCCCCAGGGAGAGCGCGCGGCGGAACCGCCCGGGACGCGCGGCGGCCCCGGGAGGCCGGGCCCAGCGGTAAGTGGCTCCCGCGCCCCGGGTCCGGGCAGGGGAGAGGGGATGCAGGACTGTTGACAGTCCTCACCCCATTTCTGGCCGGGATTCGGGTCCAGGACCCGGAGCAGGACACCGGGAGGTCGGTCAAAGTTTTATTTCCGATTTGGTGGCGTGCAGATAGCTCAGCCGGGCGGGGGCGAGTCCGAGCTGTGCGCGCGCGCACCTTGGAACCCGAATCTGCACAACTATTTGACTGGCGCCTGCGGGAGAGGCTGGGAGACCGGCGCCGCGGTTGGGGTGACTGCGCCCACTCTGCTGCTCGCGTCTTCACTGGGCGACCCTTTGCTTTCAGTCACCTGGGTGAGCGCTTTGCACGCTGAGCTAGAGGGGACAGGCCGAGAGGTTTAATCGTGAGATAGAGAGAAGAGCAGTTCGGTGCTGCGGGTGGTTAATTTCTCTCCTGGGGGTCTGGGGGGGAGTGAAATTTCGGGATGCTCTAACCTGCTGCAAGTACACCGCAAGAGGGCTGGGGAGGCGTGAGGGTACTGCAAAAAGAACTTTTCCTCCCTCGCCCCATCTGTTTCCAACTTCCCTCCTGGCCTTAAAGAAATTTGCGTGGCTCTTTATCGCTCCCCGACATTTCTAGGAGGACAAGTAACCGTGTTGGGCAGGTTGAAATTTCATCGGGATCACCATTTGGAAAACATATAGACAAGGGAAATGGCTCACTTTCAGGGAAGACGTTTAATTGAGTCGTTGGTATTCGTTTTGAAGGGAAGCGTTTGGGGACTGCTAGCTCCTAGACGGTATTTACCTGATACTTATTTTTCTTGACGGGAGGCATCAGCCACTGAAATTGTTACTCCCTGCCAAACGATTCTATTTCTAAACTGTTACTACCTGCTAAGATTCTATTTCTAAACTGAGAGCCAGTGATGCGATGCAAATTTCAGAGTAAAGGTGTGGACTTTCATCAGGTTCCAGGTCTATCTGGATGAACTGGGGTTGCAGTTTCCTCTATAAAACAAACCTTTCATGTTGAAACTCTGACTCAGACTCTTAAAGCCATTGTTTTTATACTAGTACTCCTTGGGAATTAAGTGTCAACTTTCTCTTATTTTCTCATAATGGGCTTTTCGTCCAAGGCAAAGATTCTCTGACTTAATCTTTTGGAAAAGTACAATATTAAGTCCTATGGAATCAATTCTCTGTAGCAGTATTTTTTATTTTATATAATCTTGATTTAATGACTTTCACTTTTTACTTTTTCACTTTTCAAAAGCTGCAATTAAGCTACTTTTACGAAGATGGAACAAAAAGCTGATGGGAGTAATGTAGAACAGTGGTAATAACAGTAGTTTCAAATAAAAGGTTTACATAAAGCAGTTTATGGTCACTGATGTCTCTGACTATTAGATGACATATCAGTTATTAACAAGAATATTAATATTAAAGCATTTTCCCATGGACTAAATTATTAATACCAAAGCATTAGCAATTAACAATGCGTTTAAAACGACTTGGGTGATGATTTGCACATAATGGTTAGGGGCAAAACGAGAGATTTTGGGGGATGAATGGTTTCATGTGGCTGACAATTTATTTTCTTATCTCATTATGCTTAAGTAAAGGACTCTTGAAGTTGACTGTATCATTAGATTTCTTTAGCTGACTTGAGAGAACAAGTTTGGCAAGTGGCTCAAGACAGTCAGTAGGTGTTGCTGTTAGCTTCTCTGCAGTTGCTGGTACTGCTCCTTGAATGTGAAATTGAAATTGTAGTGCAAAGAACCTCGAGCTGAAGCATCAGGCAGTGTTAATAGTGACTCGATTGTAGAACTCCATTGCACATTTGACTTGAACTCTTGATAATAATTCCAAAGCACCTCATTGAAATTGTGTATTGAGAGTCTTTTAACTTTATACTTTCACTAGTCTTTTCTGGCTTTTGTATTTGCTTTTGCTTTGAATTACATGTTTAATTTTGGTGTCTCTCCTACCCCCCCCCGTACCCCCTCCCGTTTTAAAACAACTTTTTAAATACCACCTTGTAGTAACTTCATCGAATTCATAGATGGAAGATTACTTGAGATTAGCCATTCAGTAGACTTTGGGGGATTTTAGTTGATTGTGAATTGAGATATGTATTTCTTGAGTTTGCAGTTTGAGTTCAATACATGGCCGTTTTCTATCTCTTTGAGCTGTGAAGCACGAGTATGAGAAGAGGTGGAACAGTTTAAGAGTACAGATTCCCTGAATCTTTCCCATTAAGGGAAAAGAATATTGTGTTAATGATAACATGGTTATGTGTTTCCTGTCCTCACTCTCATGTTATCATTTCTGTTGGTCCACAACAGTGCACAGGAGAAGTTTGAATAGTCTGAAGATTTTCTGGTGACATTTCCGATTTGAGCCTTTTGGTTCACTGATGAAATCGGACTTTCTCTGAGGGAGACAAATGGACTCATCCCCATTATTGTAGAGTTAGAGCTCTGATGTAGCAGGTGTCTTCCTTCCTTCTGACTCAAATCACACAAGGTCATATCTCAAATTCAGACATATCTCCCCCCCACCCCCGGCGGCCCCCCTCCTCCCAGTAATATCCCTATATTCCTAATCTCTTGAGAATTATGGTGAGTCAGCCAGGATTTAGTGAAGGCATGCTCTTGTTGAAAGTGTGTTCCTGGCTTTAAGGAACGTCTTTGCAGTGGGGCCATTTATCGTAACCCTTCCTTGTTTGGTGTTTTAATACCCTGATGCTGCATAAAGGTTTTGCATAGCAGGCAATTATTTTTGAATTTTAACTTATTTAAATTAATTTTTGAAATAATTTAAAAATAATTTTTTGAAAAATAATTTTGAAGTAATGAAATACTAAAATATTTGTTCTCAAAGGTCTGGGCTTGAATTTTCCAGCTATGAGATCCTTAAAAAAATAATTGAACATTTTTCTGAATTGTCTTACTGGAAAGCTTTGTTTTTTTTGCAGAGATGGGCATAATATTTGCCTCACAACTTTGCTGCAAAAATTGTGTGACAGTACTTTGTAAACCCTAAAGTCTTATTTGCCATTGCATTTGCTTCCTTTCTGATGAACAGATTCGTAGATTGTTGGAGCTGGAAGGGGTTTTGAGCAAAAATCATTTGGCCCATCTTCCCCATTTTGCAGATAGGTAAACTGACAACCAGAAAGTTGAAGTGATTTGTTGAAGGTTATAGAGCTATTCAGTGATCAGGCAATTCATGGAAGGCAGGTTTTCTGAGGTAAGTGTACCCCCGCCCCCCACCGTTTCCTGTTTTTCTCCCCCTACCTTAGAGCCTATTATGTTAAAATTTGTTTACTACTTTTTTCCCCTTCGCACTTAAGTGTTCAGTGTTCATTAAATGTCTAAAATGAGAACAGTAAAACTTAAGGAAACAAAATCTACGTGAAGATTGAAAAGCTATGAAAACAGCATTGATATAGTGTTTGGTAACTAAGCTTTAGTTAGAGTTACTCAAATTACAAAGTTATGGAAAAAGAAATTATGAGTTAAAGTATTTACGTGGTAGAGCCTGTAGGCTTTTTTTTTTTTTTTAAAGGAATCTTTGTTGGCTCAAAGCACAATGTACTTGTATGTTCTTTAGAAGAAGCCAAACTTAATTTATTCCAGTTTACCCTTTTCTTCCCTTCTTAAACTCATTTCTCATTTGTAAAAGAAGTGGTTGTATCTTCCTTATTCCTGGGACAGTGGCAACTTTTAGATTTTCTCTCTCAGCTCTTTGTAGGGGGAAGGGGGGGGAGGGCAGGGGGTGGGGGTGGAGAGGATCAATCAGGTGGAAGGATAACTGCCCAGAAAACAGGAAAATGTAGGAACTTCCTGTTGAGAACAGGACTGATTTATATAGCACTATCCTACCTTCCACTGGGGTAATCGGAGCCAGGAGACAAGAAACATTCCTGCCAGTTGGGTGACTGCCCTTTAAATAAGGGCTCTCCTCGTTCCAGAGATGGTTCGGCCTCCTGTTATTCCTTCAGTGCTCACACAAAACTGTGTCTTATTCTACATACAGACCTACTTAACATATGGGTGTTTCACTATCACTTGAGCTTGGCAATTCAACTTTCTATCCACTGCACTTCTACTTTTTTAGTATAGGAAATAAATTGGCCTCATTGGTATTTGGCTTTTTGTTTTTTCCTAAAAAAACAACAACCCCCCCCCCCCACAAAACCCAAAATGTAATAAAACAAAGCCTATGTACTCACATTTCTATGGCATTTTGTTTTTCAAAGGTTAACAGTTTATCCTTGAACAATATGGGTCCACTTATACATGGATTAAAAAAAAAAAAACCCACTGTGAATGTATTTTGTCTTCCTTATAATTTTCTTAATAATGTTTCATTTTTTTCTAGCTTACTTTATTGTAAGAATACAGCATCTAATACATATAGAAAAGATGTGTTAATTGGCTATGTTATCAGTAAGGTTTCTGGTCAACAGTGAGCTATTAGTAGTTCAGTTTTGTGGGAGTGAAAGTTATAATCAGATTATTGACTGCACTGGTCGGGGGTGGTTGGGGCCCCTCACCCCTGCATTGTTCAAGGGCTAACTGTATATGAGTTAATTATGCTTAGATGAAGCTCATCTATTCTTTTGATAGGCTCTTGATGAGCCTTGGAGTGAGTCAGAGAAACCTGAGTGAGACTCCCTTTCGTTTGGCTCTCTTAAACACAGGTGATTTGAGTGAGAGATGGACTCAGGAGTGTGTTAGGGTTTGTGATCGTAAGGGGTTAGACAGTTTATCCGGTGTATCTTTTGAGGGTAGAGGCCAGTCCACATCCGTTTTCTCCTTTTATTCGGGCCTGGGGAGAGTAAGGTAAATTCAGTTGCAAACAGATTGTGAATGTTTTCTTGGAGATCTAGAGAGAGGTGACACCCAAATGACACAGGGGACTGTCAGAGGCTTCCTTAGTTGGACGTTCGTGAATAGCAGTGCTTGGTGGGTGTGCCACTGACTGGGTCAGGGGAAGCTGTTTCTCTTTGCCTCTGGAAGTCTGTGCTGAGAATGTTCAGCCTTTAGATTTCTCATTTGTTACTTGTCATGTTGCACTAAGTTCTCCCTTTAATTAGGATTCTGGTATGCCTAACTTTAAACTGTGGGAAATGGGCAATTGCATAATGTTAGATTTCCCTTGTTCTTCAATTCGGGAGAGGCAGGGGGAGAATGCATGCTTGTTGAAGAATGCCAGCTTGGAGAGGGAGAGTTACATTTGTACAAACTCAGGGGTCACCCAGAGGCAACTTGAGCAGACAGGACATCCAGCCGTGGCGGCCACTGGATTCCTTTTTCCTCTCCTCCCTGAAAGCAGGCCCAAGCTAAATAAATGAATTTCACAGAGGCAGTAGTGAATTTTGGTTATTCCTCTTTCCTCTGTCTACGTTTCCCACAAAGCCTTTTACCAAAGCTTCAAGTGTAGTCATTGATTGTTTTTTGTGGTTCAGCATCTTGTTTCCTTTTAGAATGAATTCTGAACTTCTCAGGATAAAGCTATTGAGAAATAAAAAGCAAAAGGCTATATGTTGAACAATGATGTTCCTATAATCAAGACTTGACTATAATCAATGTTTTTTACTTTGGCTCCTCCATTATTTTTCCATAATTCATTTTTTTCATATTCTCCATTGTTTGCCTAGGTAGGAATTCTAGTTTGAAATGTTGTGAGATCCTTGCATTTCCTCTAACAGTCTTAATTCCCAGAATTGGTTGACTATTTGTATTTAGAAGTTTATTTTCAGTTCTTGATGCTGGCAGAGAAGCAGCTGATAATTAAACTGTGGTATCTATCGCACCCTTTTAAGAAGAGAGAGTACTTATAAGGAGATGCATCTAAGATAGGTAATTACAAATTATTAGAATGTCCTAAAATTTTCACCCAATTTGACTAACTTTTATTGCTTGTTTCACTGGTGTATACTTAGGGAAAAAAGGGAAAAGCAGTATTTTCCTTTCTTTTCTTTTTGCAAGAAGTGTAAGGCTGTGACTTGTTAGAACCACGCTACTTTTCTTTTGGAGACTTCAGAAACACATGTGCTCGGCCTTGAAATGAGGGTTAGTGTGTAAGTCGATTTGACTCCTCCCTTTTCCCAAGCCATCCATCCTGCTGGCTGTGCCAGTGAAGACCTCAGAAGTTTCTGCCAATATACTTTGCCAGAGCCTAACTTCTCAGTAGCTGGCATTTCATGTGTCAAGAGAGTGTACTCTGTGTGTATGTAAGTTTGAGGTGGGGTTTGACTCCTGGCTCAAGATGTGCCCTTGGAAAACCTGTTAGGAAGCCTCTTCCTGCCTGACCCTGAATGTAGCCCCTAACCCGGTGTCTTCTCCAGTTTGAGAAATGCCTGTGATTCTTCAAAGAGTCTCAGTGTTACTTTATTTTTAAAATTAGGATCTTAGTGCTGATCCTTTGTAGTAGGAAATGAGGTATAATAATTGCAGATCTAAACTGTTTCAGCAGATAAATGATAGGTTTTGGGGCGCTATGCAATTCACAGAAAAGACTTATTACAAGTCCAGGAACCTCAGCCTAATAATTGCATTTAGCCGAATTGTTCTGCAGGCCATTTTCAAGGTATGTTTAAAAATAATGGTTTTCAGTGGCCGGGGTAGGATGTGTTTGGGGGAGCAGTGAGTGCTTGGTGGAGAGGGCAGAGGATCGCAGTGAACGCTGGGGCGTTTCTCTGGGGGAGTGTGCTGGGTGAATTGGTGGTTTGGAGAAACTCAGTAGGTGGTTCTGCTAGGCTTCTCTCCCACCCAGTTGAGAACACAATGGCTTTTATACCATTTTTGGATCTGTGCTTGACAATAAGATAAATGAGTAGTGAGCTTAAACCAGAAAGCAACTGCCTGGGGATTGTGGGAACTTCATGTTGGATGAGTGAAAAAGGGGCCTCCTATCCTCTGTACCTTGATTAAAAAAGACAAAAAGACAACTTGGAAGAACTTTGGAGATGACTGTCAACAGCTAAAAGGACCAGGCTGCTTAACCCCTGCAGCGGAGGTAGAATGTGTAAATCCAGTTGGAATTCCATATTGGCACGTTTTTTTTTTATATTGGGGTAAAAAAGCACATAACATAAAATTTACCATATTAACCATTTGTAAGTGTACAGTTCAGTAGTCTTAAGTATATTCATTTTGTTGTGAAACAGATCTCCAGAATGTTTTTTATCTTGCAAACCTGAAACTATACACATTAAGCAGCCTTCCATTTCTCTGTCCCTCATCCCTGGCAACCACCATTTGACTTTCTGTTTCTATGAATTTGAGTATTTTAGATTCCCATATAAATGGGATCATGAAATATTTGTCTTTTTGTGGCTTATTTCACTTAGCATAATGTCCTCAAGGTTCATACATGTTGGCATGTGACAGGATTTCCTTTCCTTTTAAGGCTGATGCATGCTCCATTGTATGTATACACCACATTTGTTTATCTCTTCATCTGTAGATGGATATTTGGGTGGCTCCCACCTCTTGATTATTGTAAATAGTGCTGCTATGAAGATGGGTGTACAAATATTGATATCTCTTTGAGACCTGAATTTCAGTTCTTTTGGTTACATACCCAGAAGTAGGATTGCTGGATTATGTGGTAGTTGACTATTTTTAATTTTTAAATAAATAAACTCCATACTGTTTTTCATAGTGATTGCACCATTTTACATTTTCACTGGAAATGTCCAAGACTTCTTATAACTTACAGCATCCTTGCCGACACTTTACTTTGTTTTTTGATAGTAGCCATCCTAATGGGTGTGAGGTGATATTTCCCTGTGATTTTGAATTGCATTTCCCTGATGATAAGTAATATTGAGCATCTTTCATTTGCCTGTTGGTCATTTATAATCATCTCTGGAGAAATGTCTATCCAAGTCTGCCCATTTTTAAGTTGAGTTATTTGATTTTTTGTTGTTGAGTTTTAGCAGTTCTTTGTATATTCTGGATATTAACCCCTTAACAGATAAATGATTTGCAGATATTTCTCCCATTCTGTAGTGTGCCTTTTCACTTTTTTGATTACATCCTTTGATGCATGAACGTTTTTAAGTTTAGTGTAGTCTCATTTGTCTACTTTTGGTTTTGTTGCCTGTGCTTTTGGTATCACATCCAAGAAATCATTGCTATGTACAAAGTCAGGCTTTCCTCCTATGTTTTCCTCTAGGAGTTTTATAGTTTTAGTTCTTACATTAGATCTTTAGTACATTTTGAGTGAATTTTTATACATGGTGTAAGGTAAGGGTTTACTTTCATTCTTTTGCATGGATATCCAGGTTTCCTAGCCCCATTTGTGGAAGAGACTGTGCTTTCCCCACTGAGTGGTTTTGGCATCTTTGTTGAAGACCAATTGAACATGTGAGTGATTATTTATTCCTGGGCTCTCTATTCTGTTCTACTGGTCTGTTTGTCTTTATGCCAGTGTCACCCAGTTTTTTTTTTTACATTAGCTTTGTAATATATTTCAAAATCAGGAAGTATGAATTGTACTTTTAATTTATGCTGTTGTAGGGGTTGAGTAATAGAGAAGTAATAGGGAAGTGAACAATAGAAAAACCAATTCAAATAATTTTCCATTTTCTTGAGGGAACTAGACACACTTAAAAAAATGAGGTAATGTGATTTAAATGGCAGAATGTATGTGAGGCTATCAATTGGCAACTAGTGTAGTAAGAGCTGTGGGCTGGCAGTTCCTAGTTAACAAGTGCTTTCACTGATGTTAACCTAGTTAACAAGTGCTTTCCCTAGTCCAGTGGCTTGGGAAAGCTTCAAAAAGGTGATGGACCTTGAATTGATCTTGAAGATTGGATATGTACTTAAATGTGTATAAATACCCACTACCATCTGTGTCAGCTGCATCACAGTGCTGTAGGGAAGTCTTTAGGGAAAGCCTCTAGTAGTAATCTCAAGATTTTCAGTGGGATCAGTTATATGAACTGTCCCTTGTGATATTTTTTTCCATGACATTATATTGCCTTTCCTATTTCAATCCAGTAGTTTCTGATTTTTCATATCTGCTCATTGAATAGCAATGAGCACATACAAAGATAGAATACTTAGCCACATCACTGTTTTAATTTGTACAATGTGCAAAATACCAGAAAATTAACCTGTCCTATGGGATATATTGAAAGAGAGAGAGTGGAGCCAGAGCAGCGGATTGAGTGGCTGCTTTGATAACTAATTTAGGATACTTAGGAGTTACTTTCTCACCTTCTTAATAAAACTGTGGGGACAGTTTGGGTTGGGTATATTACTGGAAGGGACATGTAGTAGAATTTCGGTGGAGAAAAATTGTAGTATGCTTACATTTGGTAGGCCTATAGTAGAGAGTTATTTAATGGTGACCAAATGAGTTTATGTTCATGTGGGTAGGTCTCTAGGCAGTAACTCACTCATTTATCCCATAAGTATTTGTTGACTTCCGACTTTAGGTCAAGGTGGAGGCATAGATAAAACGCCTTGCCTCCTCTCACAACCACAGCAAAAATTACAACTGAACTACAAAACAACTATCATCCGGAATTATCAGAAAATCAAGTCGTATGGAAGTCCAACAACCTAGGAATTAAAAAAAGTCACATTCATCCATCTAGATGGGTAGGAGACGTGGAGATGCGAGATGTGGAGACAGGGAATCAGCGGTCCCACAACCATGTGTGGTAGATAAAAATTGGGAGGGGCACTTTGGGAGCAAGTGATCCCAGCCCTACACCAGATCACCCAGTCAGGGTTCCAGTGCCAGGAAATTAAGTCCCCAAAACTTTTGGCAGTAAAAACCAGTGGAGGTGGGGGCAGTTGAAGAAACTGTGGGAGTCTCAGGCATCTCCTCTTAAAGGGCTCACAACAGACTTAGGAATGCTGACTCCCTCCCCCTCTCTGGGCTCCAGGACTGGGACAGCAGCTTGAAGGGCACCAGTGGCACACGGGGAAAAACTGAAGTGTCTGGCATCAGGGCGAGAGCTCGGGGACAGCTTCCTCCTGGACAAAACTCCAGGGACCAGACAGTGGCCATTGTCCTTCTTCTGAGCCCTCCCCCACACAGAGCCACAGAGCAGAGACACCATATCTGAGACTCCATCGACCTCATTCACACAGGTAATCGCCCTGGTGATTACCCAAGGCTCTTCCTCATCCAACTTACAGGTGTGCTTTTCTGCAATTGGCCACACTACTACAAGAGGGAGTCACAGCACTTCTACCTAATACATAGTAACAAACACAGGGAGACAAAGAAATATGGCCTAAATGAAAAAACAGAACAAAACTCCAGAAAAAAAGAGCTAAACAAAATGGAGATAAGCAGTCTGTCAGATGCAGAGTTCAAAACACTGGTTATTAGGATGCTTAAAGTGCTCATTGGGTACTTCAGCAGTATAGAAAAGACCCAGGAAGAAATGGTTTATACTAAGTGACATAAAGAAAAATTAACGTGGAATTAACAATGGAGTGGATGAAGCTGAGGATCATATCAATGAATTGGAGCATAAGGAAGAAAAAAAAATTCAATCAGTACAGCAAGAAGGAAAAATAATCCAAAAAAAATGAGGGAAGTGTAAGAAGCCTCTGGGACAACTTCATGTGCACCAGCATTTGAATCATAGGGGTGCTGGAAGGAGAAGAGAAAGAGCAAGAAATTAGAAACTTACTTAAAAAAATAATAAAAGAAAACTTCCCTAATTTGGAGAAGGAAATAAACACATACAAGCCCAGGAAGCACGGAGAGTCCCAAATAAGATTGATGCAAAGAGAACCCCGCCAAGACACATCATAATTAAAATGCCAAAGGTTAAAGATAAGAGAATTTTAAAAGCAGAAGAGAAAAGCAGAGGGTTGCCTACAAAGGAGTTCCCATAAGATTGTCAGCTGATTTCTCAAAGGAAACTTTGCAGGCAAGAAGGGACTGGCACGAAGTATCCAAAGTGATGAAATGCAAGGGCCCTACAGCGTAGATTACTCTATCCAGCAAAGCTATCATTTAGAATTGAAGGGCAGATAAAGTGCTTCCCAGACATGGTGAAGCTAAAGGAGTTCATCACCAAGCCATTGTTACATGAAATGTTAAAGGGACTTATTTAAGAAAAAGAAGTAGATCGAAACTATGAACATTAAAATGGCAAAGAGTTCATAACTATCAGCAATTGAATTAAAAAAAAAAAAGCTAAGCAAGCAAGAGAACACAAACAGAATCATAGATATGGAGATCTTTTGGAGGGTTATCAGCTGGGAGGGGTAAGGAGGAGAATGGGGGTAAAAGGTGCAGGGATTAAGAAGTACAAATTGGTAGTAGGTACAGGATATGCAGGGAGATGTTAAAAGAAAGTATAGGAAATGGAGAAGCCAAAGAATTTATATGCACAACCCATGGACATGAACTAAGGTGGGGGAGAGGGGAGGGAATTGCTGGAGGGAATGGGTGTGTGGAGGGAAGTAAAGGGGGTAAAATTGGGACAACTGTAATAGCATAATCAATAAAATATATTGAAAAGAAAAGATAGATACATGGTTTCTGCTTTTATGAGACTGTTTCTCTTCTAGGGATTATTGTGGTTCTTTTCAGTGTTCTGTCCTCAGTTGCTGGAATTTTAGTTTTTTCAAAGGCCACATGTGTTACTTCTTCTCTAAAACAGTTGTAGTTATTTATTATGACAATGGCCTTATATTAAATATTCTTTGTGTAGAGGAAGAAAGAAACACTAGATAATTCTGCCTTTTGGTTTCCAAGGAGATATATCTTGGCTAAATTTATTTTCTCAAGTGCTTTTCTAAGTAACAACTAAAGGAAACTGGCTTTAATGAATAGTGGCTAAGGTTTTCCTGAGGAACCGAATAAAGTTTTTAAATCTTGGTTCTCCTTTCATGCCTGCTCCAAGAGAATCTAGAAACCTACTTTTGGCTAATTCCGGATTTTTCCATAGTCAGATCTTAAAAGAGCCATATACCCTTTTCTGGTCTTTTTTCATTTGCTCATTTGTTCGTTCGTGTAACAAATTTTCAGTGTGCACTTATTATATACCAGGCAATATTTTCATTTGCAAAGGAAGAAGATTGAGGGTTGAATTAAGTTTCCCTAAAGGCCAGCTGTTAAAAATTCTGTGAATCATTAGTGTGGTTTAGTGCGATTTGGGGCTTTTTGCAGATAGTAAAAGTGTTTTTCAAAGAACTACAGAAACATAAATTTGGAGTTTTTGTTTTGAACTCTAAAACATTTTAGTGAGAAAATTCTATAATGCTGGATAATTTTAGCATTAGTTTCACGCTCATCTGAAAACAGTCAATGTTTTAACTCAACTCTAAGAGACTTTCCTTGTGTTTTTGGAAGAAAGCAGGTCTGAATTTAACCTTTCTGCTGTTAATTGTAACACCCTAAAAACTTAATTCCTGTTTCAGATGATTGCTGTAGTCTCTGTGTGGGAGATTTAGAAATGCTTCTCACCCTCTTCTAGGTGCTCAGTTCTGAATCTTTTAGAGCTTGTGTCACTTTGTGTGTGGTAGTCTTGAGATATGGCGATATCATGTCACTGAATGCAGAAGTCACACTGAAGATATGACAGCACTGTGATAATTAGCCGGCAGTTGCCATGCTGCCAAATATGTGATATTCAGATAACCCAGCCTGAGTTTTTGTGGCTTTATAAAATGATATTTTCATTTTAATCTGTTAGAAATTCAACAGAATATTGTTTATGTGTTATAAGATTCAGTTACATAAGGTAAGACTTAATTTTCTCTCATGTGGATTGTTGGGCATTGGAAATCTGGTCTCCTTGTCATTAAAGAACATTGGGAGATTTATTGTAGTCTGGCTCGAATTTGGCCATTTTTCTTTCATTTACTGATTAGCAACACTCATTGAATACCTCCTAGATAGCAGATCCTGCTCTCATCCTGGATATATGTCCCGCAGTGAACAGAGTGGGATAGAAAGCCACTAGATGGTTCAAAGGGTTTTGATCTGACATATTTTTAAAGGGCAAAACTCTGCTGTGTACAGAATGGAACGAAGCGGGGCGGGGGAGGCAAAGGTAGAGATGGAAATGGAGATATTAGCGGGTAGTAGCAATGATCTAGGCGAGATGTGATGATCGCAGTAGTGGAGGCGATGAGAAGTGGCTGGATTCTGGACATAACCCAAGTCGGACTAAAGTAATTCACCAACAGTGTGATGATATTGAGTGAAAAAGAATGGAGTCAAGGATAACACAAAGATTCTGGCCTCAGCAACTGGAATCATGGAGGTGCCATTTACTGAAATGGGGAAGACTGGAGGAGCAGGTTTGGGTGGGGAATTCAGAGCTGATTTGTACATGCCGGGTATGATACACCAGTAGATGCGCAGGTGGAGAAGTCATGTTGGCATCTGCGCAGGTCTGTTCATCTTCCTGAGCTTCAGCTTTCTCATTTGTGACATGGGGAAAGTATTTGCCCTTCTCAGGATTCTTGAGATCAAATGAGGAAAAAACGGTAAAGGTTCCAAAGTTATGTCCTATAGTGGTAATATAATTTCTGGAAGGCAGACTGTTACCATCTTATGTACTTTGTGGTCTCTTCTGAGCTACTTAACTCATAGGACGGAATGTATTGCAGACAGTTGGCATGTGCCCTCCAAGGGTGGGCTTTCTCTCTGAATGCATGGAAAAGCTTTCTTGGATCATTTCTGTGATTCCTGGGCAGCTTCTGGGAGAAATTGTTACTTTGGGTCCTTCCAGGGTGTCATGGACTTCATTTTGTGTGTAGCCACTGGAGCACTACATGTGTGGCACCAGACTTGCCCCTTAATAAACAGAGTTTCCGGTGAATGTGATTTTATTTAGGCGGGAGGATATTGTAGTAGGAAAACAAACAGGCCCTTTCCTTTGTCAAAGTCTTTATTATTTTAGGCTTTCCATAACTTACCTCTGTTAAAAAGTAAGGTCTCATTGGTCAAAATTATTGGGGAGACCACTCTCCATGTTTCTCGGTTGAGAAAGACCTATTTATATGAGTGTATTCCTAGGTGTTTTGATTGCTTAAAACTTTGTTATAAGCAGGGGAAATATGTATAATATATATATTTGAACCTCCTGAATTAAAATTTAAGATACAAGTAAAAATGTTGAAAGCATCAGTCTTATATTTCAATAGGTGGTATTTTGAATTTATTAAATGTTTTTCCGTAGAGGTAGTAATATAAATAGTTGTATCCTTAAAATGTAGTATTTGTTGATAATTGATTTCTTCCCAACAGTGAGAGGTTGCTTTAGGAACCTCTTCAGTCAAGAGATGTGGTGCTGGTTCTTGGGTCTTCTCATCCACGAGGCAGTTTGAGCAGAAACAACACGACCGCTTTTTCTTCGCTGCCCTGCTGGTTTCATCATCTGTCCACGAGAGCGCCTTTCAGCCCGCGCACTGCGGGAGGCACAGTGTGCAGCTCCTGGCTGCAGTCCGGCCCTCTTTTCCCTTAGGCTGCCAGATAGAAAAGGACAACAGTCAACACAATGATAGCCGCCCAGTGGGAATGAATCAAAATGACACCTGTTTTCTTGTCACATGAGCAAAAAATACATTTTTTGGTGTCTTGCAGAATTTTGGTCATTATTTATGTGTGCCATGAGGTGAAAAAGTTTGGAAATTGCGGGATCACAAGATTCAGTTAGGCATCGGCTCTATGTGCTCAGTGCAGGTTATATGACTTAGAAAGTGAAGTTTGTGCCTTTGAGTGCCTGACACATGTTGATGAGTAATTGACAGTCGTTGGGAACTCTAAGTAAGTATTTTATGTGTTTAGTGGAAAGAGAGCAGCAGTGTTTTTAATGAGGGAATGTGTCAGGGTACCAGGAGCTATGTTTGTCAGTAGATGTGGTGGAGGCAGAAATTATTTGCGTTGTTCTCTGGTACCTTGCGAATGAGGACATCTATGTTATGGTTTTTGTCACATCTCGAATTCATAAAATAGATTTACTGATCTGCTCGGTAATTGCGGTTACATAATCTCCTGCTTTTTCACTGAATTGGCTTACATTTTATTTCAGCTTCTAAAAAACTGAACCGTAGGTCTCTAGAATAATGCCAGTTCACATAATTGTTATGGAAAAACCCCCATGCCGTTGTCTTTGCTTTTGTAGTACATATTAGAATATTTAGACCAATCATGAGAAACAATTTCGAAGGAATATATATATTTAAATTTCAATCTTTTCCAAGCTTGTTTCCCTCTAGAAGGAATACAACTTACTTAGACTTTCTAAAATTTTTAAAAATATTTTCCAAATCATCTGATGGTTTTTATTTGAAGTCTAATAGTCATTTTTATTGGGGAGATAATCTAAGTTTCTTAAGTCGCAGTACTTATTTATGCACTCCTAATTTTTTTTATAGCACCTTTATTGAGTTATAGTTTACTTACTATTCAGTTCCCCCATTTGAAGTGTACAAGTCATTACCTTTGAGTACACTTATAGAATTGTGGAATCATCTTCATAAACAATGTCAGCTCACCTTCATTATCCAAAAAGAAACTTTTGCGGTCACTCCCATTTCTCCCCAGCCCCTCTCCTTCTCGCCATTCCCATCCCAGGCCACACTAATCATCTTTGCATTTCTGTGCCTAGTCTGCTTGTTTCATGTGAATGGGATCATGCAAGATGTCGTCTTTTGTGATTAGTTTGTTTCATCTAGCTCTATCAAAGCACATTTGACTTTTTTTTGTAAGAATTTTAACTTTGTTGGTAAGGTTACAGATTTCAGAATCAAAACCAGATACTCCCTGTCTGCTGACACAGAAACTACAGCTTGTGCTGGCACTGGGAAGTAGCAAAGGCACATCACCACGTGTGTTTGTAGAGTGGGGAGTGAACTTGGAGGCTTTCCTAAACAGAAGAGCCACCCACGTACCAACCCACGAGTGCCCTCAGCACACCTGGGCGCACAGTTGCCCTGCCTCTGCTGCCCTCAGCATGGTCTGCTTCTTCCTTGGACTTCCCAGGTACCTCTTAGAAATCATCTCTGAGTCTTCTCTTTCTTTTTTATCTTTGGTCTGGTCTGGGACCAAGCTTGCCACTTTTTCTTCTTTCGAATTGATTCTTGTTTTCGCCTTCTCCTCTTGGTTTTATCGGCACCATCGTAGCACAGACTTTGCTTTTCTGTCTAGGTGGCTGTAGCAGTCTCCTTTCTGACCGCCTTGACACCTGATGCCCTGTCTCCAGCCCATCTTGTCTGATTATTTCTAGTGTGTCATTTAGGTACAGGTGCCACCCTGGAGGAACTAAAGTGGTTCCAGTACCTCACCACACTCTCACACTGTCCTGCTTGCTTTTGTGACCTTTCTCTTGGGTCTCTCCTTCCTTGTGTATCTGATTTCTTTGGCCTTTTCAGGACTGTGTCTCTGCCTTCATATGCTGGGAAAAAACTCAGAAGGAAAATCATCCACTGTCAGAAGAGTTGAAAATCTCTTCCCAACTGTTGTGACTTCCTTTGAGCCTTTGTTCATTTTCAATTTTAGTTCTGTCCATTAAAACAGTTTGTGAAATCTACTAAGTTCCTTACTCATAGCTTTATCTCTTCCCCGCTTCCCCACTTGTGATGCTGCTTATCCTTGTCTTATCTCCTTATCCCCTCTGATGCAATGCCCGCTCCTGAACTCTAATTTTATCTGTATCTTTCTCGTTCTTCAAGTTCCACCTCCTTCACTGATACCTTTCTCCCTTTTCCGAAATGCTGTTGTACTGTGTTGTATACTTAAACAGCTTTGTATTTAATAATTAATGCATGCCCTGGCTGGTGTGGCTCAGTGGACTGAGTGCCGGCCTGCAAACAGAAAGGTCGCCAATTCGATTCCCAGTCAGGGCACATGCCTATGTTGTGGGCCAGGTGCCCATTTGGGGGTGTGCGAGAAACAAGTGATTGATGTATCTCTCGTACATGGATGTTTCTCTCCCTCCCTTCCTCGTTCTCTAAGAATAAATATATATGAAGTAATTAATGCATGATCCATCAAGAATGTTTAACCTGGAAAAAACTCAGAAGGAAAATCATCCACTGTCAGAAGAGTTGAAAATCTGTCATATGGAAGGAGGTGAGATTATCTTTGTCTTCTCAGACTCCACAGGGTAGGATAATGAGTAAACACAGATATTTGAATGAGCACCAGAAAGAAATTTTCTAGTAGAGCTGTATGCAGCTATGGCAGGGATGCATGGGCTTGATCATTCTGGACAGGGTCATTGTAAGGGACATTAAGATGGTTCATGGGGGCTCAATGACATTAATAGTTCTAATGGGGTGCATTTTAAGTACACAGATTCTCAGCTTTTGGAAAGTCTAGACTAAGCAGTCTGTGAGGCCCTGCTTGGAAACTTTAGAGACCCTATGAGTGTCTCATTTGTGCCAAATTTATTGAGAGCTTGTGTGTGTGACAATGTAAAGCTGTGGGTTTTGGCTTCAAAGGACCCAGATTCAAGGGGGGAATGAAGAAGACAGGTACCATATGATTTCTCATCAGATAGATGTGGGTTCTTGGAGGATAGGGACCATTTTTCACTTTATGTTTATTTGCCCCAGAGGAATGGGCACATTGGCATTTATTCTCGGGAGGTGAATCTGCTGTTTACTGGTTTATCCCTTGTTGTAAGGCCTGTCCCTTATGTTCTTTGTTGTTTTCATAAAGCTTAATTTCTTGATTGAGATGGAGCCGCTCTATCTATAGTTGCTTCATGGCCGGTTCAGCCTTTTGACTTCTGTTGCTTCCTAGCGATAAAATTAACATTGGCTATTATTTATTGAGTATCCAGTGTGCCAGGCACTTCATGTGACATCATTGCCAATCTTTATACCAATGCTTTATAATGCTTTGTAGGCATTAGGACTCTGAATGGGAGCCAGGATGTTGAGTTCCTGCTATAGAATTTCTTGTTATATTAACATACATTGCAGCAGCTACTGAGTTGAGAAATGGTCTAGTGCAGTCATCTGTTGGGACTAGTAGTGGCAGTCATGTTTTAGCTGTGTGCAGAGAATGCATCTTACTGTTTGGAATGCCAGAAAGCCTGTCTACATAGAATAGGGAGCAATAATCATCACCCTGTTGGTTAACTGGTAATTCCTTTTAAACACTGTGCCACACTGATGATAGAAGCTCTCTATCCGTTTCTCTAATGAAAGCCTAGTCTTACTGGTAGATTTTTAAAATTGGGTATGCATTTTATCATTTATCTTTGTTGAGCCACAGAGGAGAGTCGGGGACTGTTTTGTTTTTTGTTTTTTGTTTTTTTTCCTATTTTCAGTGATGATCAGGATTTCCCAGAACTGGCACATGACCCATTTGGCATGTTTTCCTCCTCTATGTGTTGTAGGACTTTAGCCTGTCAAAGTGACTTCTAGAGTGCCCAGTTAATAACGGTCATACATCTCTTTCCCTGAACTTTACCAATAATTAATTCTATGTTAATGTCTTTATAATACCACTTCATTTTTTCCTTATGAAAGTCCTGGGAAATAGATATCGTCAGCATTTAACAGACAGCGAAACTGGAGCCAGAATGGTTAGTTGCTTGCCTAGCTTTCAGACTCCCGTCTGTTTGTATTTTTCCAAAGGTTGGCACAGGAGTGACGCCATTCCTTTTAACTTCTCTCACCTCCTATTGCTGGCTTTACTAAGAAAAATTAAGTGGCAGATGAGTAAACTTTTAGAAGGTGAAGAAGAGCAAGTATCTCAGATTCTTAGAGAAAATTCTTGGGTAATATATTTAATTTTCTTACTTCTAGGGGAGTCAAGGTGATGGTAGTCGCTGAATGTTTTTTCTGACCAACTGAACTTAGCTGTGATCTGGGAAACAACTTCACGATGGGCTCCCATGTGTTAGAGAAGTTCAAGGGCCGGAGTTGCAGGTGTTTCTACTACAAATCGCTAGATGAAATGTAAATATTTATAATTGTGACGAAGTAAATATAAATCTCCACAGAGGTTGTGATAACCACAGAATGTTTTTTCCTAGTAAGACTACCTTCACTTTAGTTCCCAACTGAAGGCAAGACAGGACATGTGAGAAATATGTATTTTGGGAGAAATACTTTCTTTCTCATCTTGCAGCATGGGTTCTGTTATGATATCATCCTGTTGTTGAGTTCTGGCTATGGCCCTAAAATCATGCTGCCATCAAGTCAGTATCTGCTTTGTTTTGAAATAAGTGTCTTAAGAGTCTGCGAACCTATTAGAAATACATAGATGCTTAAGGAGAGATTAATGAACTGAAGTTAATTGAAAATACAAAACAGGTGTAAGATCAATCTTGGCAATCAAGTGTGCTTCTAGCACATTTCAATTCATCCCACAGAATTGAAGTCTCTAGTAAAAGTTAACTTAGATCAGGGTGAAAAAAGAACATTTTTACTACTTTAATTTTTCTACTGTATTGTGAGCTTTGTGGGTGTAGTAAATCTATTACACCCTTCTTTACACTCTATGCACAGGTCATTTCTCCAAACCAAATATTTGAGACTTCTCTTTTCTAAATAAATTCTCAAGATTTTCTGGTTTGGCTTACTAGATAAGGATTTGGTGGCCTGATAACATGGTTGGGGTGGTTTTATCTTAATCTCCTATTTGCTTTAGTATTTAGGCTTATTATTTAATCCTAAGAACAGAGATTAATTTTAAAGACTATTGTTAAACTTTGGTGGCTGACCAGGGCCAAAGTGCGCCTTCTAAATGAGGCAGAGAGCTCGGAGGCCATTTAAGGAATTCAGTTCTGTATGCCCTGTATGGCAAGATGCACAAGGATCTTAAGTTTGTTCACCGTCCTGTTCTTGGTTGACAACTGCAGCAGTGAGTCACCTTGAGCAGCTCACTCTGTCTTCAGGTTGCAGTCTTTCATGTTTAACTGCTTTGATTGTTTGAGAGCTCCCTTTTCAATAATGATAGACACTTGAAATAATCTAAGTCCATTAAGGGCATGCCCCATTCTTACCTTGGTCTGCCTGCCATCAATCGGTCGGCAAAGGCCGTTTTTAAATACTACCTGAATAGTCATCATTCACCCAACAAAGACTTATTGAGCTGTTTTGTGCCAGGCGCCTGCTGTGGTGAGCACTGTGCTGGGTGTTGTGCAGAAGCTTCAGCAGTCCTTGTCACAAGATGTTTCTAGCTCATCAGGCAACTTGGGAAGAATAGAGGAAAATGTTCAGCAGGAGACACAGGAAATAATTTAAATATATTGTCTACTTTCTTTTTATTATTATAAACACATTGCATAAGGCTTTGTGGAAAATTTGGAAAATAATAAAAAGTATGAAGAAGAAAAGAGTCACCCATCCCCCTATCCCCCAAGGAATACCATCACCATTAACATTTTCATGCCTCCCGTGTTTTAAAAATGGCTTCTAAAGATAAGCAAAACACAGAGACCTGTCCAGTAAAAGAGGGCTTTACGGTGAAATTTGATGGGGAGAAGAAAAGAGGTCCCTGGAAAGCAGCAGTGTTTGCTCCATGGGGGACCGTGACATTGAACATAGTAGCCTTAGAGAAGGGTTTCTGGGATTTCTCAGGAAGAAAATATTGGAAGCAAAACCAGCAGCAGCATTGATCTTAGATTTCTCTGTGCATAGTTTCCTCATTACTAGTGTGTTGTGTTCTAAAACTTTGTGAAATGGTAGTTGGCATTCCAGTTGCTTCTCTTGATCATTAATTACATTTTAATCTATTCTAGATGAGTAAGACAGAGCCTGCCCTTTTAGGACAGGATGTGAGAGGTGATTTGCAAATGGCGGTACGTCCACTGCATGTCTGTGGTTTAAGGCTGGGAGAGTTCATAACAGAAGCAAGAAAAGAAACAATTTTATTTTTGAGGGTCTGTTATGAACTAGCACTTTTTTTTTTTGGTATATTGTCTTATTTTCATAGTGAGTATTTGAGGAAGGGATTTTCCTCATTTTTCTAATTTAGATTTAAAAAAATGGATTCAGAGGCTGAGTTGCTTGTCTGGGTTACCCAGTAAGTGGCAGGCCCTGGGATCAGAGACCTGGGATCCATTATACTAGAGTGACCTCAAGCAGTTCCTTAATCTCTATCTTCTTTTTAAAGACAGGGACAGTGGTGATGCTTAACTCACAAGGCTATTGTCACCATGAAATGAGACGCTGCATGTAATGCCCTTCCCACAATTTGGATTCAGTACCCGTAGATGGAGCTCTTAACGGTGTTAGCTGGATGGCAGCACACACAGTGCCTGGCATAGAATAGATGTCTCGTAGGCGTCAATTACCCAACCTTCCTTCTTAAAAGCCTCACAGCTTTTCAGTTTTTTAGTCTTTTTCTCTTGGATTTTTAAAGACTGACTGAATGATACCCTTCCTTTGGGTTGCAATGGTGGGTACTTGGGATTTGTAAGATGAAGCTCATCTGAATAGACAGGAAAATCCCATCTCATCAGAAGCCGTCTTTGAAAGGTCATCCTGAACATTTTCCCTGGGTGTCAGGTGGCGGAAATCTAGGGGTATTAAAGCTAATTGCTGAGATGGGTAAGAGGGAAGGGAGCAGAGGGAGGAATCTACTTGGATACTTTGCTGTCTTAATTTGCTACCTGCCAGCCTCAGCAAGGAATGCCCTGTGGCCAGGCTTGGCTCAGGTGTGTAACAGCGAGCAGAGGTAAAGCGAGCAGAGGATGGGTACTTATGTGGCAGTCACCTGGTTCTCCTTGCATACTTGTGTGTTCACAAACAGTTCAGTCGACAGTTTGTTGAAGCTCTCCTGTGTTCAGGGCACTGTTAGTCTTGGGACCCAAAGGGAGCATCCATCCTCATGAGAGCAAGCCAAGTTGACAGACAAGCAACAGAAAATTACAACTGAACTTTTAAAGTACCAGGGGAGAGGGAAGCTGGGGGCGCTTTGTCAAAATACATTAAAATTACTTTTCTACATTTGCTCCTCCTATTAGACCTTGATGGCCAGGACTGTGTCTTTTGCAATTTTGTATTCCTAGAGCCTAATCCTAAGTGCATCCCTGAATAAATATGTATAAGTTCAGAGCTGGCACAGGAATAAGGTAGTTTATAAATGGTGCATTTCAACTACTTGTATATTTGCGGAAGTTGCAACCCTATAAACGGAGACACCTGGCTTATTGGTAATTCTAGCTTTGGAAGATAGAAGGTGGGAATTGTGACTAAGTGATTCATGACGAGAACTCTGGATGAAAGCGGCTATGTCACCTTGGGGTTTCTTCGTGATGGAAGAGAGTCTTACGGCCTAGATTTTTAGAAAGAGATTTCACAAAGCTCAGAGAAGACAGGATACCTGCAAGACCAACAGAAAGATAAAAAGGAGTATGGTTTCATCCCGATGGGTGGGAAGCTTCAAGAAACAAAAGTTGTGACTGCACAATTCCAGGTGATATTAATAAGCCAAAATGGGGCCCGCTTCTGAGGAAGGCGGCCCAGCTGTCAGCGCCATTGCAGAAGAGGCCGAGTCATGGACGTGGACGGCGGGGTGGTGATCGGCGGGGAGAGGGGAATAAGAAGGGGCTGGAAGGGGGCTGTAAAGGGAAAACTATAATAAAGATTGGATATTAAAAATACAAAATAATAGCTTTATTGATATATAATTCACATACCATATAACTAGCCCATTTAAAATGTATAATTCAATATTTTTAGTGTAATCAGCCATGTGCAACCATCACCACAGTCAATTTTAGAATATTTTCATCACAGAAAGAAACTGCATGCCCTTTGGCTGTAGTGACAGCCCTCCCCGCAGACTTAAGCAACCACTAATGTACTTTCTGTCTCTATAGATTTGCCTATTCTGGATGTTTCATATAAAAGGAATCATAGTATGTGTTCTTTTGTGACTGACTTCTTTCACTCAGCATGATGTCTTCAAAGTTCATACATGTATCAGCTCTTAATTTTTATTGCCTAGTAATAGTCCACTGTAGGGATATATAACATTTTGGCTACCTATGAGTTGATGGACATTTGGGTTGTTTTCACTTTTTGGGTATTAAGAATAATACTTCTATTTATGTATAAGATTTTGTGTGCACATGTCTTCATTTCTTGTGGGTATACACTAGCAAACATAGTACAATTGCTGGCTTATGTAGTAACTATGTTTAACCTTTTGAGGAACTGCCATATTGTTTTCCAAAGTAGCCGTCTCCTTTTGCATCCCCACTAGCACTGCGTGAAGCTCGCAGTTTGCCCACATCCTTGCCAACACTTGCTGCTGTACTGGTTTTTCCTTTTAGCTCTCCTAATGGGTGTGAAGCAGTACGTCGCTTGATTTGCATTTCCTTTTTTTAAAAAATAAATTTTAAAATAAGTTTGAAATAAACCATTCCTTTTGTAATAATTTATTTTCAATTACAGTTGACATATTAGTTTCAGGTGTAAAACATAATGATTAGACATTTATATAACTTATGGAATGATCACCCCCGTAAGTCTAGTTTCCATCTGACTCCACACATAGTTCCCACGATATCTTTTATTTCCTTTGCTATACTTTACATCCCTTATCCCCTTGACTGTTTTTATAACTGACAATTTGCGTATCTTAATCCCTTCCCCATTTTTATGCATCCTCCAACCCTCCCTCCCATCTGGCTGATTTGCATTTCCTTAATGACTAATAATGTTGAGCCTCTTTTCATTTGTTTATTGGTTATTTATATGTCTTCTTTGGAGAAATGTCTATTCAGATTCTTTTTGCTTTCAAAAATTAGCGTTTTTATTATTGAGTGTAAGAGTTGTTTAAATACCCTAGATACAAATCTTTGATCAGATATGTGATTTGCAAATATTTTCTTGTATCCTGTGGGTTGTCTTTACTTTATCAGGAAGCCAGATTTTAAGTGGTGCACAAAATAGAGAAGGGCCCATAGTAAGCATGGGAGCAAAACAGTAGGCTGCCCAGCCATAAATGTTTATAGAGAGGTTACACTGAGGAGGACCTATGGCTTGTAGGAAAAAATTTGAAATTACCACAGTGATTAAAAAAATCTTTTAAGTATTGTACACATCAAATGCACAAACCCTGAATACGCAGCTCAGCAGATTGTCAGACAGTCAGTACACCTGTGTCATCGCCCTGCAGGATCAAGGAAGAACATTACCAGCCCCCCAGAAGCCCTGTGTTATATTTCTGCGGTCACTAGCTGTCCTTCTGCCTTTAAAGTAACCATTCTTTTGACTTCTAACACCATAGATTAAGTTTTACAAACATACAGAAAAGTGCAGAAAGCATAGTATACAGTGGGATAAATTTTTACAAAGTGAATATATTTGTGTAATCAGACTTAGATAGGTACTGCTAGCCCCTCAGAAGTGCTGGGCAAAACATTCTCTCTCACCTATGAACACTACAGTTTAGTGATTTGAGCCACATTGTGAACTTGATATTAATGTGATCATGCCTAATATCTTAGTCTGTTTCTGGCTCCTTTCCCTCGATGCTGTGTTTGTGAGGTTCATTCGTGTTCTTAGAAGTATCTGTGGTTTATTTATTTTTGTTGCTGTAGAGCATTCTATGGCATGATGCCACAGTGGTTTCCTGTCTGTGGCTGGTGAATAGTGCTGCCATGGACATCCCTGTGTATGCCTTTTTGGTAAAGACATCTGTAAGGGATGTAATTAGGAGTGGACTTGCTGGGTCCTGTGGTATGTGTGTATTCACTTTACACAGTAGACACTGAGAAACAGTTTTCTGAAGTGCTTTGTACCAGTTTATATATCCATCAGCAATATATGAGAGCTCCATATTCTTGGCAACACTTGGTATTGCCTGCAATTTGATTCAGCTGTTCTGGTGGGTGTGTAGAAATATTCTATTGTGGCTTTAATTTGCATTTCTGTGAAAGACTAATGCAGTTGAGCACCTTTGCATGTTTACTGGTCACTTGATTCCACTTTTTGAATGGAAATATTCTATTTCTTCATTGTGATGGTGAGAAGTGGTTGAATATGGACATGTTTTGAGAGTAAGGCTGACAGGACATGCTCAAGGTCTGGAAGGGGGGTTGGTGGTGTCAAACCAGACCTTGGTTCAGCAACCTCAGTGCTTTAGTTCTGGCTAAGAAAGAATTCAGAGGCAAGACTCAAATACCAGGAAAATTTTATTTAGAAAGTCACAGAGGTAGAAGAAGTGAAGTATAGAAGATATGGGCTATGCACGTTACAGAGGCAAAAGAAGGACCCTTGGAGCTCAGGAGAAAGAGAGGCCAGGAAAACGTGCCAGAGGCAAGCAGGTGGGGAAAGGCAGGGGTGTGCTCCATAGAGAGAGCCCCACTGGATCCTCCTTCTTGAGGGTATTTGGAGGTCTCAGAGGAGGATCCCAATGGACTATTCATCAGCTTTCCAGGTGTGTCCTTTCAGGGTCGTGGTCTCTACCGATTGGTTGGTGCCAGAGCAGAGGGTTATTAGTCAGTGCTGCTGGTCCTCATGTCAGCCATGGCATTGTTTGGTTTTGCTGTTTTTCTGGGCCTGGAGCTGAAACACAACCGAGGCCCAGATGTTACCCCTAGGTCTTAATGCTTAAGGGAGTGGTCATGCAAGGGCCCACGTGGGAATTTCATGCAGCCACTCTTCCCCTTGGCTTCTTGTTCCTCTTCTAAGGGTGTCTACCACGTGACTAGTGACATGCCAGGGGAGGAAAGGTCAGGGGAGAGTCTGAACCCCATGACCAGTGATCTAGGGGAGGAAAAGTTACCCTGGGGATGAGGTTCTTGTTTTCCCAGTTTTGCCTGTTGCCAGGCACTTGGGGTTTTCCACCCTGGTGACCTCAGTACCTGGCCCATTGTCCTTGTTCTGCTCTTGTCTAACTGCCTACCATGGGGTGTGAAAGAGAGAAGCCAAGAATGGCATTAGGTTTTATTTTATTTATTTTCACTTTTTGCCTGAGCAGCTGGAAGGAGGGGAGTTGGGATGTGGGAGATAGGAAGGGCAAAGAAGATCTGGAGTTACTTGTACTCAAACCTTTGCATTTTATGCATGTAATTAAAAAAATTGCAGCATTTTATAAAAGGCCATTTGACTACCATAAAAAAATGGGAAGGACATAATCTCAGAATAAAAGACAGCTTTTTAAATTGGATAAATTTAGCTTTATGAAATAGTCATGAACAAGTTTTTTTTTCTCATTTCTCGAAGGATGTACAAATGTTGGTATTGTTTTATAGAACAGCTTTGGGTATCACTGATCTGTAGCATTATGTATCTTGTTTGGTACTATTAATAAATGAACACCATATCCGTCCTGCAATTTGCAGTAAGATTGATTGAGGTTAGAGTCTAAACATGAGAAACCATAAAAAACTTCAGAGTAGGCCGTGTGTCATTTCTCGCCGAGAAATACTTCATTTCTTAAAAAAAGAGAGCCAGATGCCTGCACAGAACACATACGCTGCACGTGCAGTCATAGTAAAGCTGATACTCATCTTAGTAACTTCTTTGCTAACAGACTCTATTAAATTGTTGTTCCTAAAATTCTGTTTTGAAGTAGCCAAGTTCTAAGTTTTCTTTAGCAAATTGATTTACCTTATCCTTAGAGACAAATGTAGTTATATTTTAACTTTCAGATATTCCCCCTCCTCTCTACCCTCCACCAGTGTTAAAGCTAAGGAAGGTACATACCCTGGCGGGTAGCTCTGTTGGTTAGAGCGTTGTCCAGTTACGCCAATACCTGGTCAGGGCACATATAAGAATCAACCAATGAGTGCATAAATAAGTAGAACAACAAATAGATCTCCCCCACCCCACTACCCTTTCTAAAATCAATAAAATAAAAAAAATATTAAACAAAAGCTAAGTGCACTAAGAAGTGTTTGGTAAAAGTCATTTGGGGCAACAGAAGGGGAAAAATGGTACTGTAGTAACAGAGGTGGAGGTGTGTGCCCGTGACCCAGAGCTTAGTTGGCACTAACAAGCAGACTTGTCTTGAAAGCTCTGCTGTGGCATTCTTGTGCTTTCCTTTGAATCAAATATCCACCTTCTATTTGGCAGAGCATTGGGCCGCCTTCTCAGTGAGTATCAATGTCATTAATTGGCTTCAGAAGTGTGTAAATGATCTCCCATGAAAGTGTTGCCTTTGAGTATTACCTGGGAAATATTTTGTGCAGTTTGATAGTACAGAATAACTTGATTATGCAAAGATATCCAATGTCCTTTGTAAAAGTCTGTGACTATGTTAACGAACAGTATTATTAACAACTTTCCCATCCTGGCCAACTGGTTTTACCAAGAATGGGACTTTTAACATGCATAATCACTTCTCAGCATTTCCAGTCTGCTTTTGGTGTTAGATAATTTTGTCATATTTTAGTTACCTGATGTGTCTCTGGGTTTTAACTTGACTGTCTTGCCCTGAGGGATGGGAGAAAAAAGTGAAAAGTTCATTGCTGCTTTGTGAATCAAGTGATGCCTTGGCACAGAGCGCTGATCGTTTTGGCATTCAGACACAGCATTAGATCACCTTGTCTGCAGTTTCGGAATGTTCTGTGATACTTAGCACTGCAGTATTCTCCATAAACTCGAACTGGTAAAAAAGTGATGTTTATTGTATTGTGTTCTCAAATATCTTGCCAAGTTACTGTCATCAGACTCTTTATTGATAGAAAATTAGTTAGGCAAAAATCATTTTCTTCTCCTTGCATGGAAGAGGTGATGAAATTTATGAGAAAGTACCTATAAGGAAAGGTTGGATGTGTTGATTGTGGATTTGAGCCCTGGCTTGAAACAAAGAACTCTTGATTTATAGTGGAATGTTCTGTGTATCACTTGTTTCTTTCAGTTTCAGCTCTTGTATGTGAAATAATGAAGGGAATATGTGCTACGTTGAATCGGTCAGGGTTTTTAGTTACAGGCATTAAGATCTATTCTAGATAGTGTAAGCACAAAGGGATTTATTAAGGGTGGTAGATAGCTTAGCAGATCATCAGGAGGGCGGAAGAAAGTGACTGTAGGTTGGTTCTCTGGGAATGGTTGCCGGCCCTGCAGTCTGGAACGGAGCCTCCAAGGAGCTGCTGCCCCGGCCTAGGTCAGAACACTGCAGGTCAGGAAGCTAGAGCCAGAATCACTCTGTCTTTGCCTGCCAGCAGAATGGATGCCACATGCTCTGCCACCTTGCTTCTTTCCCCAGGGAACTCGTCCTTAACGAGTCCCCTGTGGTGTGTCTGGTTGGCAGAACGTAATTCATAGGTCTCCCTGTACTAAAGGGTGGGGAAGCAGGAAACTATCCTCCCCATCCCTGATTTGTTTGTTTGTTTGTTTGTTTCTTTTTTAAATTCTACATGGAGGAGGTGGGCCTTACATAGTAGGGAACTATTAAACTGTGGTGAGAATGGATCACAAGTTTTGAGACCCTTGAATAAAAGATGCTCATTACAGCATGTATTTGAAATAGTAAAACTTCTATGTCAAGTAAATACTTGGAAATTTGTTCTTGAACTTTAATGAAAATGAATCATAGAAGTAAGAATTTTATTCTAAACCACATTTGGGAAAAACGCACAATGAGCATATCTAATTGAAGATGTAAGTTTTACTTGGTAAACCAAGCTACAAAAATGAAGGAGGTTTATACCCAGCTCTCTTCTATTTACTCTTCTGGGCTGTTCATAAATTTGCTCATACACAACTCTTTTCATAAGGCATTTGTTATTACATGCATAGTCAACGTCAGGCCTTTGCAACATGTCGTACCCTGACCTGGTCTGTTTAAGATTGCAGCCCACCTTCCGTCCATTCATTCCTGAACCCCTTATTCTGCCATCCTGGACTTTCTCTTTTTAATAGCACATATACCCTCTAACATGATGCATGTATGCCCCATATAATTTGTACATCATGGTTATTGTCTATGTTGGGTCCCTTCCAGGCTACAAGCTCCATAAAGGCAGGCTTTTCTCAGTTTGTGTATCCATAGCATGAGGAATAAAGAGTGCCTGCCCTATAGTAGCTTGCAATAAATAAATGTTGAATGAGAGTGAACTTGGCAAAAGCAGCTGCTCTTTAGGATTCCTACTAGCAAAGAGACAGATTCTCAACCCTAGTCATTATTTATTCATGAACTCATTGGGGATGGCAGAATCATCGGTTGGAATGTAAAGAAAATAAGTGTGTAAGGTGTTACATATACAGTGTGATACCCTTGCTTTTTGGCAACAAACAGGGAACTTGGATTCAGATTTAAAAAAATCATAAAATTTTCAGATATTGTCAGTGGAACACATTCTTTAGCTATTAAAGTCTAGATTACTAAATGATAAAAACATACACAGAGTTTTTGAAATACAGACTTGGACATTAGCTGGTTTTAAACAAACAATTTAGGTTTTCATTTTTTCCCACATGTATGTATGTATGTATGTATGTATTTATATTCTTGGTTGTATGTATATTATTGGTATGTATTTATATTCTCTGTATGTATTTATAAACCCGGTTGAGGTTTAAGATACTCTTAACAGGTTTAAGAGTATCAGGGAAGGAAGAGAAAGGAACTGAGGTCTCTGCAGAGTGGAAAAATGCTTTGGCAGAGTCATCCAGATGTGAAAGTACATTCTGAACCTTTTTGGAAAAGCTGAGACATGAGACGAGGAGGTAATTTCATGTAATTAAAGTCTATAATGTTCTAAAATTTTCATTTAACAGAGTTGGTGATAGTCTTCTACTAAATTCTAGGGTATAATGTGGTTTATAAAGGCTAATTTTATTATTTAAAGATATATTTGACTTTTGAATTCAAGGGAAATAAAGATGATACTTAATGTCTTAGGAAGATGTTACGCCCAAAGCTTAAATGACTTGCCTAACCTCACATGACTAATTCATGGCAGAATTGGTACTAATTTTTGTCAGAGATTTTTTATCCAAGTATTCTTAATAAGATAGGTGTGTATAAATCTGTCTTTCACGATAATCCAGGGAACAATTACGAATTTGTGTAGAGATTTATGTTTTATCTTAAAAATTTTTTACACTCATGCAAGTATTTCATTCTATAGAAATTATTTATGGCCTTCTCTTTTTATGTTTATAAGCATGTGGTATTTTTTTTAGGTTGTTGTTATTTTGTTTGTTTGGAAAAAAATGTGCTTGTTTGAGGAATTGTCATTTGGAATTTGGGGAAATGAACCGAGTGAAATATCAGCATCACCCAGACACATGGTAGGAGTACAAATTCTTGAACCCCCTCCTATTGAACCTGAAAGTCTGGGATGGGAGCCCAGGTGATTCCGATATATGCTAACATTTGCGCACTGCTATAATCAATGTATGAATGCTGCTTACCTAACCACAGGCGCCTGCTTGCTGCCAGGCATATGTTCCTAGAGCTCTGTCAATTCCTCTGAAAGCACAGGTTGCTCCCTAACTGTGGGTGGCTACACAGACAATGGCAGGAAAATTGTGTTCAAAGGTGGCAACCTGCTATTTGGAATTTGGGAAACAGTACATTATCCAACTTGTATGTGTCGTATCCTATTTGATTATATCCCTTTCTATAAAATCTAATAAAGCAAAGAAACAAACAAAAAAACCCAAAAAAGAAAGATCATCTTAGGTTGTTGTCCTAGAAATGCTGAAAAAGAAATCAGAGAATTTAAAGAAAATTACATCAGGGAAATAAATCTTGATCTGTTTTGATATTAATTATGTTATAGTAGAGGGAATGAATTATAGTACAGTGAAAATACCTTATGTAGAAAATATTTTAAATCTCTATTTGAGAAGAAAAGATTGTTAGCTTTGTCATTTCAACATTCAGTGTAAGTGAACTAAGATATCGTGTGTATGTTTTCACTAGACATAGTAATTTGGAAATGATCATTTAAAAAAGAAAATGTTTGTATATGTAATTTGTATATACTTTTTCCTGACCAAGAAATAAGACTATACTTGTATGGAGAAAGACAGCCAGTCCCCCTCTCCAGCAGAGGATACTCTCAAAACTTTTTACTTCTACTCTTTTATCTAAATTGTTCTTTTGTAGTACATGGTTAAATGAGATTTGCCATGCAACTGGGTAGTGACTTTATTTTAATATGCTCCAAAATATTGTTTCCACAATAGATTAGAGAGCTGGTTGTCATAGGAAGAACATTAACCTGGTAGTCAGGAGATTTTGACTTAATATCACTTATAAAATGAAGGTTTTGCAATGGTAAGTGAGATATTGAGGTCTCTTCCAGCTCTAAAAGCTTAGGATCTGTATTTGCTCATGATCCGCTCAGTGCCTCCATACACATATTTTCTGTAACTTAAACGTACAGACAGTTGTGCATATTTCAAGTTTCGTCGTCTCCACACAAAGCAGTTCCCTTGAGATGAATGTTTTGGTCACCGGTGCCCCTCGCTTTAGTCTGGTCAGTGGGTTCTCCGGCATGACTGCCAGAGGGGTCATGCAAGAACTTGCTGAGCAGTCATGGGTGGCTTACGAAAGGCCCTTCTCTGCCAAGCAGGGTGGACTACATGAGCCTCTTGGCATTTGTGAGACAACCTCCTAAGACATGAGGAATGTTCACTTTGGGCCTGGAATCTTTAGGTGATGGACAGTTATTATCCCTGAGCAGTTTGCCACTTGGGAGTCTTACTATTCATGCTGGAAGTAGCCATCTGATTATTTATTGTCTTGTGTTCGCAGATTTTTTGTTGACTGTAGATGTAAATGTAAGGAGGCCTCGGCAGACGTGGATACAGCAGGTCCTCTAATAATGTTCCGTTATAACTTTTATTTGTAACAATTAGCCTATGGCAAAACTGGTTTCATTATATGCCATTTTGCTTAAAATTGCAGAACCTCCTGATGACATTAAGTGAAGACTTGCTGTACACAATTGTGTTACTGGACTCGTTTCATGTACCCGAGGTCTTTTTCTCCTGGAAGGTGCACTGTTGTGTGTGTTTTCAGTCAAGTCTGTATCTCACCAGCTGGTTTACTAGCTCTAGCTGGAGATGCAGAAATACCCTACTGAATTATTGGATTTTTATCCCAATCTGGCAGAGTCATGTTTTAGAAGTTCATATATGGTATGTGTTGACAGGCACATCTTGACAAATGGTGAATGACTTGTGGGTGGAGAAGAGGTGCAACTATGGTTAATATGACCGGGCTGGAAGCCCCTGCTGCACAATTACATTGTTATTGTAGTTCAGGGCCCAAAAGATATTCCCTTGTCATTTTTTAGAAATCATAGCTCGAAAGTCAGAGAATTATTTTGTGATTTTGCGTTCATTGTTCTTCACATCATCTGGATTTGAAGTTCTGAAGAACTTGGCAGTTTGCCCAAATATTGTCTAGATAGAACAAGTCATTAAAGACTTATTGGGATCCTGACTTGTGTGGCTCAGTGGGTTGGGTGTCATCCTGCAAACCAAAAGGTTGCTGGTTCAATTCCTGGTCAGGGCACATGCCTGGGTTGTGGGCCAGGTCCTCAGTTGGGTGTGATAGAGGCAACTAATTGATGTTTTTCTTGTGCATTGATGTTTCTCTCCCACTCTTTCTCCCTTCCTTCCCGTCTCTAAAAACAAATAAATAAAATTTAAAAAGACTTATTGTGAGGCTGAAGAAAGGCTTTATTCCTCTTTTATTTTGCTAATGTATGACAATATTAGAGCAGATGGAAGGCTAGAGTTTGAGCTTCAGTTGTGTGAAAACTTCATCAGCCAATTGGCTGACTCTTAATAGTAGACAGGAAGAACCACCCACGTTTTCCATTTTGAATTTGAGTCACAGAAAACAGGTTTCCTGCAGAAACCATTTGGCTTTAACAAGTATATGGAAATTTCATCTTTGATCAGACTGATGTTTTTATCTTCATTTTGTGTGTATTTCAAATTAATTATTTCCCTCTCTTCAATCCATAGGTTCAGTTTCAAATTTGAATCTCCTGTAGTACTGACTGTAACCTAATTTCCAAGATTTTTATATAAGAAGTAGATCAAAACGACTGTACTTTCAGGTAAGGACCTAATTTTACTTTATCTAAATAATACACAGCTACTGTGGCAAAAGTCTAGAGTTACCCTTATCTCCTTTCACATGAATAAAAGTATAAGTGAATTTTTTTAAGGCATGGCAAATTGAATTCTCCAGATAGGTTTTCACCCGTTGGGGATTACCTGAGAGGCGTTAATGGGGTTGGTTACTTAAAACATTTTGAGAAGCAATTTGGGATGGCAGTTAATACACATACATACATGTTCATTTAAAGTGGCTTGTAAAACTGTATTTAAATTTTTTTTTAGGGGAAGGAAATCATCCTTTCTTTTAACATCCGCCATTTCCTTCCCAGATTGATGAATCGATCTGTCATTTGTCCATCTGTCTGTCTCTCCATCCATCCATCCAGCCATCCATCCATCCATGTCTTTAACATGGATGGTTTTAAGGTTAATTTCTCTACCTTTGTGACATCCCAAAGTACTTAAAATAGTTCTGGGCATGAGAAGATTAGAGAAAAATATCTGTACTTGAAATAATTTACAATTTACAGGGTTCGTACTTAGAAATGAAATTTCCCCAGGAGGAAAGGGTACTCTGCAGACCAGAAACAAACCCTCCCTCTCCCACCGCCAAACTTCGAAAAAACCAAAGAAAAACAAACAAACCCCCAAACCCCACAGTGATTGCACAGAAAAAATTGTGCTGAGTTGGGATTGTCATAGTGTTTCTGAATACAAATGAAAACACATTTCAGAGAAGTAATATATTGGCTTTTAAAACAATTACCTAATTTTCCTAATTGATTTTGAGGTATTGAATCATGTGTAAATTAGTTTTTATACCTCTTTAGGATTGTGACTTTCCAATTTCAGAATATGTGAAAATCAGTTTTAAATTATTGGCATTGTTCGCAAGGGGCAGTGGCAGTTAGCTCAGTCAGTTCACGCATCGTCCGTATGCGCCAAGGTTGGGCTTCTATCCCTGGTCGGGGCACATGCAAGAGACAACCAATGAAGGCATCAATAAGTGGAGCAACAAACTGATGTTTCTCTCTCCCTGCTTCATTTCTTTCTCTAAAAATCAATTAAAATTTTGAAAAATCACTTATTTAGTAATGCATTGTAGGATGCCTTTTGTAGCAGATTTAGTTTTCTAACTATATTACCAGTTAACAGGATTTAGTTTGCAAAACATCAGCACATCAACAAAGAGACAGCTCAGTAGAGAGAGACCGGCTTGGGATTTATAACACACTGCAGATGATGTGTGGACGTAATTTCTTTCCAGTGCATGCTGGGATCAGCCTTAATCAGAGCTTCGCAGTAACTTCTTAACTAATTTCCCTGCACCACCCTTTGTGAAGTTGAGTTTTGTTACTCTCTGCTTGGAATCCTTCAGGGCCTCCCCATTATCTATAATAGTGATTCTCAAACTTTTTGGTTTCAGAAACCGTTTATATTGTTAAATTATGGAAGCCCCAAGAGATATTTTTGTTTAGGTTGATTATATTCTCCACTATGTATTGTATTAGAAATTAAAACGGAGAAAGTTTAAAATGTGAGAATGTACAAGCTTGTATTTCCTTAATGCAGAGTGATGGCATCATCACAGCCATGCAGCTTCTGGAGAACATGATACACTTTAGAGAAAATGAGAGTGAAAGGGACAAATACTATGATATTATTTTTAAAAGTTTTATTGAGGTAGGACAGATATGAAGTGAAACCTACCGTTTTTAGTATACAGGTCATCACTGGGTTATGACAAGCACATGCTTGTGTAACCACAGCGAAGTTACAGAGCGTTTCCTTCACTCGGAAATATTTTCCTACCCTTAGCCTCAGCGCTGCTGGCCTGCTTTCTAGCCCTCTAGTTTTGCTTTTGCCCGAATGATGTACAAATGGAATAATACAGTCTGTAGACTTTTGAGTCTGGTTTCTTTCATTGAACATAATGCATTTGAGATTCATTATGTTAAATGAGATGTTCTATCACTAATTTCTTCCTTTTTGTTGCTGAGTCTTATTCCACTGTATGGATGTACTGCAGTTTGTCTATTTACCAACTGGAGGGAATATGGGTTATTTCTAGCTTTTGGTGATGACGAGTCTTAGTAGTGGTATTAAAATAGTTTTAACCTCACAGACCCCCTGAGAAGGTCTCAGGTACCTCCAGGATCCCAACCCCTCTCCCCGAGAACCGCTGGCTCTGCCGGGAATGCCAAGATCTAGCCCAAAGGGCTCCTCTCTGCAGGGCGTTCTAAGCCCTGTCTCACCATCACCCCTGTGCACCTTTAGGCCCCAAGGCGGGGCTGCCCACCACGTCTTGGTGCTGCTGCTGTGGCTTCCCTGCTGCTCTGTAGTTATTTGAGGACGTGGTAGCTTCCCAGCTTCTTGAGGGTAATGCCTTTCCTCTCCGTCCCAAGCACATCCTGGCCACAGAAGATGTGATACACCTCTGAATGAATAAATAATTATTCCTTTACATTTGTAAGGCATTTATTGATTATAAGAGGTTTTACCATGCAGCATTCATCCCTCCTTTCAACTCTGAAGTATTGTACGTGGCACAAGTGATTTTTTATCTTCTTTTTATCGGATAAGGATATTAAGTCTTAAAGTAGTGGTCTTAACTAAGCTGTACCTTAGAATAACCTGGGGAGTTTCTAACAAATGAGTTAATACCTCGCCAATTAAATCCATGCCATGAACTTTCATGTGAAGAGAGAGAAGTGCTTCAGAGATTTAGAGAACCGTGGTATAAATGCCAACATTTCCAGTTTATGGAGGTACTGCAGCCTGAAGACCAGAACACTGAGTTTAGAGTCAGGATGACTTGTTTCCATTTTGGCTCTGCATTATTAATTGTGAATTAATAAATACTTGAGTCTGTTCTCACTTTTAAAGTAAGGATACTACCTTAAATTCTGGAAGCTTATTGTAGGGATTGAATGAGGTAATGTGTTCAAGGATTTGTTTAAAAGATTATGAAATCCTTTTATAAACTGTGAGTGCTTTCTAAAACTTATTTTTACTTGAGTTTAGCCTAGGGTATTTATTGGGGTTCATAAATTATACACATACAGTGGTACCTTGGTACTTGTTAATTCGTTTTGGGAAACCGATGAGTAGCAAGCAAGTGATGAGAGAAGCGTTTTCTCTTGTGGGGCAGTGTAGTGACGCCTACAAGTTATATCAAGTGCTATGAGTCCTGAGCAAATGCCAAAAGCTGAAACATTTTTTTTTCTTGTCAAAATGCGTTGAGTATTGGGTTCGACAAGGTCTGAAGCTAATGAGTACCGAGGTATGATTGTAATACATAAATACAGTCTTGTTGAAATAGTCAAATAACAGAATTATACAGAATAAAACCAGGAGGTCATTGGTTGCATACTTTCAATTTTTTTGTGTATAAATTTAAGTGCATAAATATGTATGCATGTAATGTAAGCTACTTTTTGGCTGTCTAAACATAGAGTCATACTTTATGTTTTGTTTTTTTTCTTAACTAAATGCCATATTAGTATATATAAATACCTCTCATCTGTTTATAGCTGCTTCATATTTTCATATTGATAGATATTACCCTATTGCCAGTTTTTCACTTTTGCAAAAAATGCTAATGAACATTCTTAGTTTTTTTTTTTCATAAAGGTATTAGTTAATTCTTATTAAAAGATTTATTGTTTTCAGGTTATTGAGAGGAAGTAGGAAATGTCTCATATATAAAATCTTAGACATTGTATGCTTAAGTCAGAACAGAATTTAGACTTTTTAAAAAAAATGGTGGTAAAACATACTAGACTTTGGAGGGTAAGTTTACATGGTTTTTGTAAATTTTGCTTGTTTTATTTTTGTGGTATTCTGATTTTATTCTTTGGATAGACACTTAAAGACTAGTGTGTGTATTGCTCAAGTTGAACTCTTTCAGGTGGGATTGCTACATATTTTTCCCTTCAGTAATCACAGCAGCACAACAATAACGGCCAGTACTTTTTTATGCTGGGCACTGTGCTGAGAGCTTCTTAGAGCCATGGTCTCATTTCTTCCTCTCAGTAACCCAGTGCAGTTGGTGGTATTCTTCAGGTTAAGCATTTAGAAATGAAAAAGAGAAGTCAAGTCACTTGTGAAGGTTAGATTTAGGATTCAAAGATTCTACGTCCAACTACAATGTCAGGATTTTGCAGAATCTGAGATGGTTCTTTGCATCTGTGACATCACAGTTACTTTCTAAATTAATTATATTTGTGTATTTTGCTTTGTAATACCAGTAGTAATTTAACATATGCAGAAATAGTCTGTACTCTGGAGTTCTATTTTATAGAAAGTGTTTATAATAAAAGCAATGTACTAATATAATACAAGCAAATTCTTATTGAATCTAACAATAAGAATGGTATTTTAGAAAAGGCCAGTAAATTGGGACCTTATTTTGAATTCTATTAACTAACAGGATAACCTTGATAGAATAGTGCTCTTTTCTCAGTGGTAAATGAAGTGGGCTAAATAGTTCACGTTGTGCTTAATCTGTCATCAGTCCAGAGTGATATTAGTGTGAATAAGAAATATTTGTGAGAACATTCAGCAGTGGTAATCCGGATGAATTGCGAAATAGAATTCTAGTGATACTTTCCCGTACCTGGAGTATTAAGGAGGACATTTCCGGAAGGGTTTGTTCATTCAGAAGAAAGGAAGGATTAAAATGATCTGTCCCTATTGGTGGAAGTACCAGAAGAGGGTGTCAAATTTTTAAAATACACTGAAATGTATATTTTCATAATTGTATTATAGGCATAATTGAATGTTTTAAGGAGCCATCGGTAGTTATTTCTCAGTAACAATTATTATAAATGGAATTTTAGCAAATACAAGATGGTTTCACATGTATCTTTGTGTACTCCTATGTCACATTTCACTTGAATGATAAAATAAAATGGAGGTTTAATGGTATGGTCCGAAGTCCATGTGATGGTGTTTTGTAATCTTACTCAATTTCCGTAATGAATGAGACTCCTTTTTAAACCTGAAATATGGTGTCTGAATGGTTAAGACAGACCTTGGGGTAGGCTCTTAGCCTTACAAACTCTGTGTTTTATTAAGAAGTGAGAAAGTGTTGAATAGATCACAGTTCAGACAGTATCATACTGTCTCATTTCCGGTTTTTAATTTATGAGTATTCTTTAAAAGAAATATTTTTGGTCAACGCATATTTGCCAACTGACTGACAGAAGAGAATGAGTGCGATGGCTCCCCTTCCTGTGTTGACTTGTTCAATAAAAATTAGTCTGGCACCATGAAGTGGGTTTAAGTCACAGGAAGAATTCCTTCCTGTGGTGGTGCTGACTTTGAATTAAAATCAATATGCAGTAAATTTGAATCAATAACCTAGTGCAATCTATTCCAAATGATACATTTAAGAAATGGTTTCAGACTCTTTTTCTCCTATTTCTAGACTTGCTAATTTGCTTGAATAGATCCAGAAACAGCATTGTGCTTTATTGCCACCTACTTGGGGCTCCTTTCTGAGATGACATGCTCCACCCTTCAGAGGAATCCATTCCTTTTACCAAAATATACTGTTTGTTATTTTAATTCATGTTCTGTACTTACATTTCCAGCTTTTAGAATTTAAATACTCATGTACATTCTGTCCTAGTGACTAAGGGGCATTATGTAAGGATGTTCTTCCTCTCTTTTAATATGTGGACGTTACATTCCTTGGCCTAGTATTTGTTTTGCATCTGTATTTCAGTGTAATCCTAACAAGTTCATTCAAGCAGTAGTTGAACGAGGTTAAGTGGTATTGTGGTTGTTTGGCAGGGTATGGCCATAAACACTTCTCTTTAAACACAGAATGGCCTGGGGTATCTGTAATATTCAGTTGCATAATCACAGATTACACTTTGCGAATGGTGGAATGAGCACATGGGCCAAGTACATCTTCAGTGAGAAACTGCCCCACAGGATGGAGTCAACTTTAGAAACCATCTGTAGAGTTCTCTTCTGGTATTTTTGTGATTTGAAAGCTGTTTTGCAAAAGATACCCTCAGAAATAATTCACTTTCTAGAGACTGGATGGAGTGGGTTTAGAGGCATCAAATTTGAAATGACTGGTAATGTGTCTATGGATGTAAGTAACTGCTCTGAGGTCGTATTGGACAATATTCCATGTTACTGTGGGCAGCCAAAGAAATGAAATGAAATGTTTACTACAGTGGGTAGAAAGGCTTTTTGGCCATATTTATTTCTTGAGCCCGATGTGACTATTTTAATAAGAAATTTTTACTTCCTTAATTATCATTTGCAACATTTATCATAAAATTGGATATATTTGATATGGGACTCAGTATTCCCATAGTCTTGACTTTTACTAAGTGTGTGTGTTTTTTTAACCACTTTTTCTTTAATTTACAAGTAGGAGTTTTAATTTTTTCCTGTTAATATAGTTTCCCACGTGTTTTGTTCAAACTGATTTTGTCTGTAATAAGAGCAACCAAATTCAGCTGGAAATATTTCCTTGACAGAGACCCCAAAGTTGGACACTATTGATTTTTAGAAGTGTTTATTATTTTAAATTTAATTTGTATTTTTAGCAAAGTAATAATATGCCTGGTTTAAATAGTAAAATAGTAATACATCTTGAAAAGAAAAAAATCCTGTGCTCCATTCTTCTTACCTCTCTTCAGAGGCAACCATTTTTAGATTGTTTTTGTTTTTAATTTTTATTTTTTAAAGCAATTTCTTCTGGCATTTACTGCCATTTATTTAAATAATTTATTTTTACTTCTACAGCTTGAGTTTTCAATTCTAAGGATCCTCTTTTGGCTTCTTCCTGCTGATGATGAGGAAGATGTAGCTCCCTGACTTTTCTTTAACAGTCTGGCCTCCATAGAGTTGCCATTTTGGAATGTCTCTTTTCCAACATTTTGGGGATTCCCTTGGGATCACTCTCTTTTGTGGCGCTTCTATTTTCTGGATTCTTTGTTATCATCTTTCTTCATTTATTCCCTCACTTTGATGGGAGACGTGTGTGTGTGTGTGTGTGTGTGTGTGTGTGTGTGTGTGTAAATATATACCATTATCCATACATCCATGCATGGGATTTAAAATTAAAGTATTTTTTAATTGTTGACTGCTAGTATGTAACACAATTTTTTATATGAACATTTCATTTTTTATATTTGTAATCTTGATAAATTCATTTATAGTAGTTTTATGGCTTCCTTGGAATTTTCTACATAAATGATCATGTGATCTACAAATAGGTTTTAATTCTTTCTTTCTGATCTCTATGCCTTTCTTTTTCTCACCTTACTGGAATGGCTGGGACCTGCGGTGTAGCATTGACTAGCAAGTGGTAGATGTGGGCATTCTTGCCTTATTTTTCATCTCAGGTGAAAACAGTTTGGTCTTTCATCTTTAATTGTGATGTTAGTTTTGCAAAGATTGACCTTTCTAAGGCCTGGGGCGGTGCTGCCCACCATGATCAGCCTAGTTAGGAAATTATGACGAAACCATCCTATGTGGTTACTGTCAGTCACTGAGCTTCTCAGCCCTGCCCTGTTGCCCTCTGAACTTGTAGGGTTTGCCATGTAGCCCTTTTTTTGTTCACATTATTTTCTCATGCCAGGCATTTAAAGTTTTAAGTTTCCTGCCAAGAACTATTTTAGCTGCAATCTGCAAATTTTGATGTTTTATTTTTGTGGCCAATTGCCTCAAAATACTTCCTAGTTTTAAAAAATTTTATCTTTGATCTATGACCTCTTCAGAGGTGTGTTGTTCAATTTCCATATATATGGAGTTTTCCTAGATAAGTTATTCTTACCGATTTCTAATTTAATTACATTGTGGTCAGAGAATATACTTTGTGTGATTCTGATTCTTTTAAATTTATTGAGACTTTATCATACCCCATGTCCTATCTTATTAATGTCCCATGTACATTTGAAAGGAATGTGTATCCATGTACATTTGAAAGGAATGTGTATTCTTCAGTTAGATTTTCTATGAATGTCAGTAAGGTCAAGGTGGTTGATAGTGCTGTTCACATCTTTGTCTTTCCTGATTTCTATTTTGCCTATTCTGTCAGTTACTAAGATGGAATGTACAAATCTCCTATTATAATTGTGTCATTGTCCTTTTCTTTCCTTAATTCTATTTTGTTTCATGTATCTTGAAGTATATATACATGCATAATTGTTAAGTCTTCATGATAAATTGTCCCTTTTATAATTATAATGTTCTTTTTTCTCTGATAATACTCTTTGCCTTAAAAAGGTGATCGGCCGCTTTCTGTGCAGCGGGGCTGGTGTTTGTGGTGTTCTACTCTGAGTCTTTAGCTTCGGCCTTGCTGTTTCATTGGGAGCCCCAGATGCCAGTTTCTAGTGATCTTTTCTCTCAGGTTGGTTAGTTTCTCTAGAAAAAAGTCTTCCAGTCTGTAAATCTGAAGGGAGCCCCATATTTTCAGTACAGAGACTCATTCCTACGCTCAGTCATGCCTGGCCAAATCCCGTCATTAGTGGCCTGCAGAATGAACCCCAGTCTCATGCTCCTAAGTTGCTCAGTTGTTGGGTTAGAAAATTACCTGGTCCTTTACACAGACCCAGAAACCAGTTCCTTTTGTTTTTAGCTTTAGCCTTTACATAGTAGCTCAGTTTTATAGCCTTTCTAGAATTCTGCGTCATAAGTAGACTTTTCTTAAGCTGAATTATCTTCCTGGTGACCTCCTCACCTCCACCCCAGCAGTTAGGTTTTGCTGAATTGGTTCCCAGATATGCATTGTTTTTCCATCTTTCACAATTTTGTAGACATCTCTCATATGCTATAGTTTTTTCTCCCATTTTTTTTTAACTTGTCATTTTTGGAGGGAATGAATGTAAGCGTGTATTTAGTCATCCAATTTTATCCTATAGGGACTTTTTAGTTTATTTAGGTGAAGCCTTTTAAATGTCATACATTATTATTAACCCAGTCTTTAGGATATACAACACTAGTTCAGTGTTATCCTTTGCTATATATGGAAAAAGGAAAATGTGTGTGTGTGTTTGGTGGGTGGTGCGGTGGGGGGAGGTTGTGAGGTGACGCCCATTGTATTTTAGTGATTTGAAAACTAATGTATTTCTTGCTATGGATTTCATTTACATTAGAAAGTGATAGTGGCATTTACTTTTTTTATGCTTGGTTTGGTAAACACTGAGCAGTAATTTACACACTTTCCATTTTATGATTTTCATAGTACTGTCATTTTGTTGTTGGAGGGGGCTAATAATTGCTTATAATGTTATAAATGATTAGTGATATTGGTATTTTGAGAATGTATTAATTGTTGATGTATTCTTTCAAATGCCTTCTTTTTGAAAATAAACACATTAGACCTATTATATAAAATAGAGATTTCCTTGACCTGAGTTACTGTTTTAACCTTGGTAAGTCAGTTAAATACACTGCCAGATTTTTTAGCTTGTAAATGGGAAATACACAGTTCACAGGTTATTAAGGGTATTTTACTTGTAAGATAATAGACAGGAAAGTGTTTTAAGAATTATGAAGTAGGACATCTGTGGAAGGCTGTGTGTTGAGTAATTAATGTGTTCTTGGACATTCAGGAATTAAACTGTGTTTATGCTCTTTGGTAATTGAATGCTTCTTGCAAATAACTTTTAGTCCAGTATTCTTCATTGTGTAAAACTTGTCCTATGCTTTGCAAAATAACGCTCATTTTGTGATGCCTGTATAGCCCGGGTTCAGTCCTGCATGAAGGTTGAATGGATAACTGCCTAAATGCTGTTTATTTAAAGGATGCTCAAGAATTCATAGATCTCTAAATTGCTCCACATCCAACCTGGAATTTTGGGATTCTTTCCAAAGACTCCTGTTAAGTTGCCAGTGTTATCACTAGAGAAGTTATATCTTGAGATGTCATCTGCCTATGGCATGTCAATTCAATTTAGTTTATCTGGAGAACAGGGTCTTAAGGAATAGGATATAGGTATGTTTTTTGGAAGGGAGGGTAGAACGCATCTAAAATCTAGAGCAGTGTCAGGGTGGTAGGTAGGCCTGGATAGAGAGCCACAGCTAGCTGTTAGCTGTGGGAAGCAAGGAAATAATCTCAAGTAGAAGGGAAATATGGCGATTTTGTAGAACTTTGAGATCCAGCCCTGTCTGACCTCTTAACCATGATAATGCTTCATGGTTATGGTCATGTTCAAGCATAAAATCCATTGCCCTTGAATCCCAGAGGTCTAATAAGTACCAGCAATTTAGCAACACTTCTGTGTTCCTTGTGTAAGCCTCTTAAAGCTTGTTTTAGATGTGAGGAAAAATGGAAGGTTTCCTACTCTCAATTGGGAGAACTGGGGAAAAAAGAATATTAACAATTGGCTATTTCTACCATAGAATAATTGGCATTTAGACAAAGTATAAAGTGTTAATTGATGTGTTGCTTATTTAATATTTGAATCTTCCCTTACCCTGCCTCTTCTGCTCTTGTTTAGTTTATTTGCAAGCAACTAGATTATAGAGAAAATGATAAATTTATAACAATTTTGTCAAGTTCCAGATAATAGTGATCAGCACATTAAAAATGTTTTCTTAAAAATAGAAAAGAGACTCATCTAGCTATGAACTTTTATATTTGTTGACATAAGGTATACGTAGCTTCAGTGCTTGAAAAATCATGGGGATATTGGTTTTAGAAGCCATTTGAGTGCATTGCACTTGCTTATGATCTTTTTGGCCCTAGAAATACTCAAAATCTTTATTAAAACGTAGCATTATTATTAAATTGAACAGACTTAGTTTGTGGGCAGCTACAGTGTGACACTGTCATAGATTTCTGATATACTTTGTGTGTGCTGGTCAGGTTGCTCATTCTTGGTACCCTAGTCTCTGTGGATGTTTTTCTGGGATGGTAACCTCACTTCTTTTCTTTGTCCAATTCCTTCTTTTTGAATCCATGGTATTCAGTGTGATACTATGGGAAATAATTGCATGCATACATATTTTTACTCCTTCGCTCATCCCCAGCCCCCTCACTGGCAACCACCAGTCTGTTCTCTGCATCTGTGAGCTTGTTAGCATATCTGTATTTTAAGGATAGGGCAGTGCCATTTGAATTGTTTATTTCATTTTCCCTTTTTTTTGTTGTTGTTGTTTTGCTTTGCTAATCTTAATTTTTAAGGCTCTTTCTTTTTTTAAAGAAAGTCACCGATACTGCATAGTAAATGAAGACTGTTTTTGAATTGCTTGCATGTGTTTGAATGTCAAAATGTTTTTATTGTAAGAGGAAGCCAATCCTACCTAGTTAACACTTTTCTCTGCTAATTAAACTAAGTATAATCAAGTTATACTTAGCAATAAATATCTGACTGAGTTAGGTCAGTGATGCTGCTGGCTTTGTCGTGTACTTTCACTAGGGACGGGGGCACCAAAGGTCAGAGTTCTGTGTGGTTTGGTATTGACACTACTGTTACTCAAGCCAAGTGTTCTGGGTGGTTCCCTGCTGGCCTGCCTTCGCTGGAGCAAAATCCAGACAGAATAGGCTTTAGAATCCAGATAAGCAATGAAAACGGCATTGCTGTGGAAACTTTGTTCCACCTTTTGCAAATATGTAACAGAAAAGTAACAATAGCCTAAACAAATTTCTGTTAAAACAGTGTCAGAGAATTAAGGAAGATTTGTTTACCCAGCAGTAGTCCAAAGGTGTGACTCAGGTGTGTCCATTGTCAGTTACTTAAGAACCATCTTCTTACTGGCTTTTCTTTTGAATTCAGTAACAAAGGAACTATAGAAAGCTGCACTGAGCTTTTCTCTGGGTAAGGGTTTTTATAAGGAAGAGTAACTTGGTAGATGTTACAGTAATGTAAAAAGCTCTCATCTGTTCTTGACTTTAAGAGTCCTTGCTCTTAAAGGTTGCTTTGTAGCCTAGTAGGGAAATCAGACATGGGCATAATGATTAAATAGAGTGATGAGTGCCCCAAGAGAGGCCAGGAGTCCAGAGGAGGGAGCGAGAGACACTCAATTCTGTGGTGAGCCAGGGGAGCAGGCTCAGTAAAGCTTCCTGGGGGAAGGGGTATTTGAGCAGTGTCTTGCTCGCTGGGGACTGAGCACATGAAGAGCTCATCAGTTTGAGGCATGGGCAAGTGCTGGAAACAAGAACTTCAGATTTGCTACAGTGTCTAGCATGGGAAGTAAATAATGATGGTGCCAGCATTTATTAAATGCCTAACTTGTTCTAATTATTGCTTGTTTTAATTTATTTCCTCATTAACGATAACACAATAACCCTCTGAGGTAGATCCATCCCCTTTTTACAGATGGAAACATGGATGTACAAATAGGTTAAGAAACTTAAAAGGGTAAGGAAACACCTTCCAAGTGGAACTGAGTAGAATTTGACCCGAGACTGGTTCAAAGAGCCCACCCTGACTTGCTGTATTATCCTGTGGGAAGTGGAGCAGACGTGGATTGGAGTCTGTTTATGTAGAGTCTTGAATGCCCACATGAATCATTTAATATGTTGGAAGATACTGTTGTTTTGTTTTTGTTTTTAAATGGTTGTATGTGATGGTTTTTAACACATTCTCTTATTTCTTTCAATGTGCCCTGCTGTGCTGCCTTTGGAATGCCTTTCCCACTTTACCTGGTTAAACTCTACACAGTCTTCACTTCTTTGCTCATAAGTTACCTTTTCTGTGAGGCTTTTCCCAATTGCCACAGAAGAAGGGATTCATTCAGACTGTGTCCTTTTTGTATCCCTGGTGTTAAGCTCAGTTTTGTGGTTGAAGGAAGCCCAGATAAGTCGCAACTGATTGAAAGGGAGGGTGATGAATTTTTAGACATCTTACTGACTTTTTTTTTTATTGCTTTCTTTCTGAGTTATATGTGTTTGAAATACCTAGAGAAGAGGTAAAGTAATATACGATATAACACCTTGATTGATTGGGTTTCTGTGAAAATGATGGGGAGAGATCATTCTGGATTGTGGGTTCCTGGGGATGATTTGACTTAGGCTGGCCTTTGGGCCTGATGTTCAGGGAGCTGCACCATTTACATTGGCAGGGGCGACAGGGCAGACCCAGCTGAGAAAGCAGCATGAGCAGAAGACAGGGATGGGGTCAAGTATGAGATAATACTGTCAGCCTGGAAACACGAGCCTCTTGGCTTCCTGCTACGCCCAGTGGGGCATTTTACAGCATAGGGAATGTCTTGAAAGCCCGGATTTTCTTTTAGAGTCTGCCAGAATGATGTCTGGGCCAGCAAAATATTTGCCTTATTGTGGTTTGAATTTAAGGTAAGTTCCTAACACATAGAATATAAAATTCAAATGCTTAAGATGCCTTAGACCCATTTGGTCTAAATTAAACTTACCTTCCAGAAATTCCCTAAAATCTTAAAATAAATTACCTCCCATTAACTGGCACATAGTCAGCCTGACTTGCTTTTCCTCTGACTGTCTTCTTTAGACCAGGAGAGACTTCCAGATCGCTGTAGTGGACTCGTGGGGTTGAATTCAGCCTCTTGCCCTTTCTGTAGAAGTGCTCTGCCTGAGATGTGGGGAACTAAAGGTATTGAGGGGAGGCAGGGTTCATTGGTCCAGCGGAGAGGAAGAATGATAAAGAACTCTCACAGTGAAGGAGGGTTTTGGAATCCAGAGAGAGGATGTCTTTGTTAGTAAATATCCCCCAACAATTGGAAACCTTCTAAAGTGCTTTTGAGGCATAACCCAAAGTATTAAAAACGATGCCTTGCAACTACCTGTGCCCCAAAATAAAAGCCTTCTCCCTCACAAAGTTTGGATTGGAAGTGGTGATGTTGCTAGAAGTGCCCAACAGGGGAGGAGCAGCCTTCCCCAAGATGGCCAAGGCTAGACTCACCATTTGACCGGCTGACTGTTCTGGGGATCAGGGTCCTGCCTTTGGTAGAATGGAGGACTGCCAGGAGGGTGCGTCCAGCTCCTGTGTGTCTGGCCTCCGTCCCGGAGTCCTCTCAGGACCTAGTTGCTGTTTTTCAGTTTTCCTTTTCTACTGAAGATTTTAGGGCTGTAGACATTTACATACTAAGGTCGGTAAGGGTGTGGACTTGGTCTTGTTCCCTAATATATCCTAAGGGCTAGAGTAGCATTATCAAACAAATATAATATGAGCCTCCATGTATTTAAAACTTCTAGTTGCCGTGTTTTCAGAAAGTAAAAAGAGACTGATAACTTTAATGTAGATTTAACCCACATATCCAAAATACTATCATCTCAACATGTAATAGGTATTAAAAAAATTGAGACATTTTACCTTCTTTTGTTCATACTGAGTCTTCAAAATCTAGTGTATTTTTTATAGCTGCAGCACATCTCAGTTTGGACTACTAGCATTTTGAATGCTTAATAGCCATGTGTGACTCCTGCCTACTGTATTGGACAGTGCAGGTCTAGAAGTATATCTGATAAATGGAAGAAGCACAGTAAATATCTGTTAAATTAAGGAAGAAGAAAGAAACAGAGGGGAAGAAGGAGGAAGCGAAGAAGGAAATGGCAAAAGTTCAAAGATAAGTAAACAGAGAAACGACATTTTACTTGATTTTAGTTGGAAACTGTCCTGGCAATTTCTAACCAGAACAGCAGCTGAATGATGCTTATTAAAATTTTAGTTTAAAATCATTTGCAAATATGTTATCTTATTGATGCATACCTTTTAGCAACATTGTTTGGATAGGTCAAGTTTTGCTGTCTTTAATTTACAGGATTAGCTAGGTTGAGTGAACTGTGTGGTTTAACTAGGATTAAAACTCATCTGAGTCCTAGCTTAGTACTGTCTCTTCCTACCCTGTACCTTCTCATTGGTTTGTGTTAGGTATGCCCTATGAACACCAGTTGGTACTTAGATATGGTTGTATATTAAAACATAGACTGAATTAATATTGTTAATACAGAGCTACTTAAAACTAGTTGTTAAACCTGGTCAAATGGCTTAGTTGGTTGGAGCATTGTCCTGTACACCAAAGGTTGTGGATTCGATTCCTGGTCAGGGCACATACCTGGGTTGTGGATTCCATCCCCAGCTGGGGTGAGTGTGGGAGGCAACCAGTCAATGTTTCTCTCTCACATTAATGTTTCTCTCTTCTTCCCTTCCCCTCTCTAAAATCAATAAAAACATATCCTTGGGTGAGGATAAAAAAAAAAAGCCACATCTTTAAGTGTGTTTTTTATTTAATAATCAAAGACATGGTTGGGTACATAGCCAAGAAAGTTGTGTGTGTGTGGCTTGCTCTCGGTGTTAGGGTCTTCTGAATTATAAAAGGCATGCAAAAATTTGGTGAGTACAAAGAGAATTTAGAACAAAGATATATATGCATGTGTTTGAAACTATTGCTCTGTGTAACCATTTTACCTCTACAGACATTGTTCTCCAGGAGGAATGTGTCATAAGTTTCTGTTCTAGCCTATGGAAAAGGAATCTTGTCTCTTACACAATGAGAAAGTAACTTAACCAGCATGACGACCCTCTAGTGCTTAAGTTATTGGATGTTGTGGCTTCTTTCTTGAGCCATTAAAATGGTTAGTTTTATTGTGTTTAACATTGAAACAAAATGATAAAGCAGATACTGTTTGTATGATTCAATTTGTTATGTCTAAAATGTTGAAGAGGAATTAAAGTTAATTTCTAGAATATCAGTATGATTTTACAGAAATAGTGCATTTCAACAGCCTTTTGGAAAGAGGCCAATACTGATCACTTTTGCACCCAAATCCTACTCTGCAGAGCAATGTGTTAATGAGATCTGTGCATTGTACATATGTTATACAAGGTGTTCAAATATTTGAATTTGTGAGAAAGAACTTTAGTTTGCATAAAATGGCATTTATTGAAAAAAATAGACCTACAATATAATTTTTAAAAAAATCCTCACCTGAGGATATGTTTATTGATTTTAGATAGAGAGAGAGAAGGGAGATAGGAACACACACTGATGTGAGAGAGAAATATCGATTGGTTGCCTCCTGTACATGTCCTGACAGGGGATCGAACCCATAACCTAGGTATGTGCCCTGACTGGGGATCAAACCCACAGCCTTTTGGTGTATGGGACAATGCTCAAACCAACTGAGTCACTTGGCCAGGACCAATATAATTTTAAGCTTTTTCCTGAGTCAGAAGATGCTGCAAAATATTTTGTTCACTATTACTCAATTTAAGATAAGGTACCATGAATTTTAATAAAAGTAAAGCAAATGTTATTCGATAAAAAAAAATGTATATGCAGGTCTTTGTCACAGCAAAATCCACTGCCTAGATTTTAATTGACCCAAGTTGTAAGCAAAGAACTTAATTCTCATTTATCTTGCATATTTGAGGATCACTAACAAGGAATATTCTACAAAACCATAAATAATCATTTTCTACTATGTACATTAAGGATTTGAGTGGATAGCTCCTACATATGCTTTTGTTTCTCTTTTCAAAACCTGGAGGAATCCTACAAATTCACATAAATGAATTTTTTAAATGACTGAAGCTCACTCTTTCTCTGACAAACCCAAGACGCCAGAGGCTCTATGGTGGCCTGCAGAGTTGCACCTGCCCTTCTTTCCTGCCAGGGTAACCTGGAATCTGAATGGATAGGGAGCTGCAGGTCCTCCCCACAGAAGGTGGTGGGATCTTGAAATACGCTTGAGTGCATGAATGACAGATGACAAGGGTCTGGGGTAGCAGTTTCCAGCCCTGGCTGAACCTCAGCATCACCTGAGGAGCCTTAGGACCTTAAAGCTGCCAGACTCATGTGTTTTACATCAAAGTCTCCCTAGCACATCCTACAATTCAGTCAAGATATCAAGTTCTCACTGAAGAGCTGTCTTGAATCTGGAACCATGGTATTTCATATAATCTTTACAACTATATATACCTCTTTATTAGTAGTGGTTCTGATGACTCTCAGAGACAAGGAGACTTGGTAAAAGGTGAGACAGGGCCGGCTCCTCTGCAGAAAGTTCTGGGGTACAGACTCCCCAGGGCTGGGGAGGTGGTGGTGGCTGGAAGGAAGAGGGACCAGGAGGCCAGATCTTAGAGCCTGTAAGACGTTGTCTGTTTTTTCTTTTTGTGTGTGTGTTGTGGGGGTGGGGGGAGGGAGATACTGTTTTATATCCTATTTATTAATTTAAACGATTTCCCATTAAGTAACTTTTTCAAAAGCATGGCTTTCATTGGTTTGTTGTCCATATGTTTTCTTTCACTATTTGTTGAAACACTATTTAGGAATGGGCTTGGATGCCTCTCCTGCACAGAGGGTGTTGAAAGAGCCTCCACTGGGCTCCCACGGAATGTTGACTTTAATGTTCCTATCACACATACCATGTCTTGCCTCATGTAATTATTCTGTGTATACATCGCATTCTTCAACCAGCATTTATCCAACCCTTCCTTTGAAGAGGTATTATTTATGATAAGACCTCACAGTACAATGGCAATGAAAAGGAAGTAGGAAACAAACCGTTTTGTACCTGCATTCAGTATGCTTAGTCTGTAGCCTGGAGAGATGCAGACGTTATTCAGATAATCACACAAATAAATGTTAACTTATAACTGTGTTAAATGATTTCAAGGCGAGGCAAGTCGTGCATATGAGAACAGTGCAAATGAATAAGAACAAGGTGTTTTATTTGACCGCAGGTTTAATATGATCCAGGTCTTGTGCTCCTATAAAGAACAGCGCAACCAAGAAATGCCTTGCACGCCCCAGGAACCCAACTAATTTGCCGACAGTGCTCTGCTGTGGTGGAGAACATTGGGGTTCTTTGTGCTCAGCTCTGACCAAGTGGAGTAGTCAAGGGAGGAGCCCGCACTGAAGAAGATTTTAGAAAGGATTTCAAATGATGGCTGGTTAGAACAACTGTAGCAAGCGATTCTGAGAAAAAGAAGACACAGGGAGGACATTTTAGCTGTTGTCCAGTATGTAGGCACTTATCAGGGCATATAGGAGGGATTCTGAGAGTCGATGGGCAGGGAGACCGCCCTGAGGGTGCTCTTTCCTTTCTAAGACTTCACAATTTTTAGATGATCTGAAGCCTTTCAATATCCCGTGCATACCAAGAAGACCCAGAGGGTTGTTTGCCTGTGTAAATTTAAGTGTGGAAGAAGTGTCCACTTGGCTCCCTGCCCAGTGACCCCTCTAACTCAGCCTTCTAGGCAAGAGAAAGCCACAGAGGCTTGGGGACCTCAGGGAGAGCTGCGATTCCCAATAACCAGGGTCTCCCGAGGACAGGCTCCTACGTAGGAGTCCCCATAACCCATAGGATGCAGTCTGAATGCTTTCCAGGGTTTTAGGCTGTCTTGCTTCCTCACCTACTCCTGTCTCCTCAGTGAGCCTTGTTTATTCCAGTGACATGGAGATTCCTTGCATAATGTGACATTCTTGTCCTTTGGTGCTTTTGCTATTTCTTTTTCTTAAACACTCCTTTCTGTTATTGAATACATTATTATTATTGTTATTATGATTATTTTAGGAGCAGCTTAAATGTTAGCATCTGTAGTTTTCTGGCTTCCTAGCATTAGTTACTTTATAATGTATACTTCTGTTATAGTATTACCAAATTTTTAAATCTAACTGTTCCGCTTGCTTCTCTAGACTGTGAAGTCCTGGAAGACATGGACTTAAGTATTCTCTTTGACTTTTCAGTATCTAAAAGGCACTCAGTAAATGGGACATCCTGGGCATTCAGAATGAATGGATATAATTCTCATTTGCTTTATCATATTGATAACTTATTGTGGTTTTGGCTTTGGAACTTGTCATACATGAGATACATAGTTGAACTTTAGTTATACATAGTTATACATAGTTGAATAAATAAATAGTTTATTTATTTATTAATAATAGATGAAAACTTTGAGAAGTACAAGAGTGCAGTTTTCTTGAATTCTTTATTAAAGATGCCAATATAGTGAGGCATTCGTAGTTTCTGTTAAAAGTATTTTGGGTTATCATCTTTTAAAACTCCTTCAGAGTTACCAAATTGTTGTATTTATATTTTCATGAATAACCACATCTTAATCAGGATTAAGAAAGGGTAAGAAAAAATGGGAAGTTACTGTTTTTTTTTAGGTAATTTTGGTAAAGAGTGATAGGTGTTTGTAGAAAAATGTGAGTATCTGGGATTGAAGGAAATCTGTAGTAAGAAATGTTTCAAATAAAATTGAATGTATGCTGTGTGTAACTAAAGAACAGATTGTGTTCTAATGTGGTGTAGAGCTCAGAGTTTGCAAAAGCTGATTTATGAGATGTTACTGGGCCACACTCATGCTGGCAGGACTTGCTTTAAAAAAAGCTTTGTAATTCATCAACACTAGTGGTCTGGCTACCCAGGGGCGATCAGACCTTGGAACATCTGATGTGCTTAAACAGACATTTCTAAACATTGATGTCTACTAGAAAATCAATTGTTACCATGCAATGACAAGTAATTTCCAAGCAGATGAGTATTTTACAGTGTAGTAGACGAGTCCTGTTCCCAGCTGGTAGATTACTAGGGCAGGATAATAATACTTGCGGGGGCTGAAGCTGCAAGCTGTGTATGTGGCATCAAGGTTGGCAAAGGCAAATGAAGGTGTTGAAGCTGATCAGATATTTCTGTAGGTGGAGCTTAAGACTTGCTACCCAAGTCTGGTTCATTGTTCCCAGGCCAACATATTGTCCTAGATTCCTTCAGGGAGTTGTTTTACTAAGGCACTAATCTTTTTTCTCACAGCTTCTAGTTGATTCTAATCAAAATAGGGTATACCTCATGTAGTATCCTAAGCAGCTTAAGTTCCTCTGTTCACCAAAGTACACCGTATTTGTTTTCAAATGTTAATTTATTAAATGGAACCCTCTGTAAGGGACTGTTATTTTGTAGGTAGAGATTTTGTAAATTGGTTTAAGTTCTCAGCATATTACTGATCTCTTGTTCTGTTGATCTACTCTCTAGACTTGATGATTGATACCCAGAGTTTTATTTATAAGAAAGAACTTCTTACTTGAGACGCCTTCTCTGGTGTGACTGTCTCACTCTGTCCAAATTGTTATCCTGTTCTTCATCTTTCTAGCTACATACATCCTTTGTAAAATGTTCACTTAAGATCAGCAGTGAGTAAAGTTACCTCCATCCAGAAGCAAACTATTTAACTGCATATTTGGATTTAGTGATATGGATCCATGTTTCAGTTGAATGATGTGCATTCATATTGATCTTCCTGAAGCTTACAGTTGAGCAGTATGCTCAAAGCACCTTCTAAAGTTAGGGTAAATTTTTCCTTAACTCAGTAAAAGGAAAGGTATTGCTATTTACTTCATCTGATGGTTAAGCAATAACTAGAAAGATAGGTAAAATAATTTGTGTGATTTATTTTGCTACTAACTCATAAGAGGAAACAACATTAGAACTTGTCAAAATTATTTTCACCTTTTTAATTACAATAAGAAGTTTGGGGGTTTTAATCATGTTTGGGCTGTATTGTATGATAGAATGCTATTGAATTGTGAAAGAGAAAAATGTATAAGGGGCTAATTATAACCAAAGTTATTTTGGTTTCTTCGAGACAAAGCCTGGAGAAAGGCCTTAGGAAATTTTTCTTAAACAGAATCCTTAGCCCAGAAATAAACCCACAACTTTATAGTCTGTTAATATTTGACAGAGGAAGCAAGCACATACAATGGGCTAAAGATAGTTTATTGAATAAAGGGTGTTAGGAGAATTGGACAAGTATGTACAGAAAATTAAATAGATCACTTTCTTTCACCATACACAAGAATAAACTCAGAGTGGATTAAAGACTTACTAGACCTAAAACCATAAAAATTGTAGAAGAAAACATAGGCAGCAAAATCTCAGACATTGCTTGTAGAAAATTTTTTTTGGATATATCTTCCCAGGCAAGGGAAGCAAAGGAAAAAAAAATAAACAAATGGGACTACATCAAACTAAAAAGTTTTGCACAGCGAAGGAAAACATCAACAATATAAAAAGACAATCCACAGAATGGGAGAACATATCCTCTGATACATCTGACAAGGGGTTAATATCCAAAGTTTATAAAGTACTTAAAAAACTCAACACCAAAAAACAAACAACCCAATTAAAAAAATGGGCAAAGGATCTGAATAGACACTTCTCCAGGGAGGACATACAAATGGCCAATAGACATGTGAAAAGATGCCCAACGTCACTAATAATCAGAGAAATGCACCTCACACCTGTCAGGATGGCTGTCATCAATAAATCAACAAACAGCAAGTGCTGGCGAGGATGTGCAAAAAGGGGGAACTGTTTGTACTGTTGGTGGGAATGCAGACTGGTGCAGTCACTGTGGAAAGCAGTATGGAGTTTCCTCAAAAAATTAAAAATGTATCTCCATTTTGACCCAGTGATCCCACTTCTGGGTATATATCTGAAGGAACCCAAAACACTGATTCGAAAGAACAGAAGCACCCCGTGTTCATTGCAGCATTATTTACCATCGCCAAGATATAAAAGTGGCCCAAGTGTCCATCAGTACATGAATGGATAAAACAACCATGGGACATTTACATAATGGAATACTACTCGGCCATAAAAAAGAATAAGATTTTTACCCTTTGGACAGTATGGGTGAACAGTTATGCTAAGTGACATAAGCCAGTCAGAGAAAGACAAATACCATATCATTACACTCACATGTGAAATCTAATGAGCCAATTGAACTAACAAGCGAAATAGAGATACACTCATAGAGAGCAGAGTGAGAGCTAAGGTGGGGGGAGGTTATGGGGTGGAGGGATGGAACAAAAAGGACAAAGGATTCATGAGGGTGGACAAAAGTGTGATGACTGGGGGGGTGAGGTGGGTATAAGGGAACTAAATCGTGATGGGAAAAACACAATAAAAAAAGAGTCCTTGTTGATCCATAATTTTATCAAGTCAATAAAATGTAATTCAGATATTATCAATAAAGTAGCTTTTACAATAGTGAAGAAAACTATGATGAATTTTGGCAAGTGTGAAATTGTCAAGCACAGAGCATGTGCTAGTGTTTAGTTTTGCGTTTTGTTGCCCTGGCAGGGTCCGGTTCCGTCTCAGACTTGCGCGGTGGCTCGTGCTATGGCTGTTAATTCCTCTGGCGTATGATGAGCTGGGCTTCTGGACTGATGGGTAAAAATGACTCAGGCGCCATCCTGCTGCTCTTTCACTGGGACTCAGTGTCTGCACCAGACTCACTTCCCTCGGCCCAGTACATGGAGGGGTTTTTATTTATTAAGTACTAATTATGTGCTAGGTCCTTGCTAGGTATTCAAAATATGTTATTTCAGTTAAGCCTTTTCACACGTTAAGATTAAGGAATTCGTCTGTGCATTTCCGTCGTGGACTGGTAACTTGTCCAGGGACACACTGAAGGCAAGTCTGAAACTTGGCGTCCCGTCCAGGTCTGATGATGGAGCCCATGCTTTTTCCATTCTGCTCTGATAGTCTGTGCTTGAAGAAGGAATCACAGTGGCTAGAAGAGCATTTCTGTTACCTCTTTATTAAGGTGTCAGGATCTTTTTGTATACTTGAGCCAGATCAACACTGTTATTAAAAATACCTATTCATTCATCTATCAGCCAGCTAGTCAGTTATCCATCCATTCACTCATGCATCTTACAAATTTGTATTGAATACTTATTGTGCCAGGTGCTGTTTGAGGACCTGGAGCTGTGCTGGTTTCCAAGCCCTGTCTGGTTTCATGAGCTTATCCCCTATTATCCACAGACTCATTCATTGTACAGTGAAGATGAGGTGGGAGAGAGTCTGGAATTATAAGCCAAGTGTCAGACTTACAGGAGGCCCTCGACAAATGGGTAGTTTATTTGCCTACCCATTTTTACTTAATATTTATGCCTCTGGCCAACTATAGTCCTGTTTGTTCATTTATGATTTGCATTGTTGACTTGGGTTTCTGTGCTTTTCTCAGTTCAAGATCAGTTTGTTCGTCTTTTGAAACCAGCATGTTCCACAAAGAGATTTGGTCTAAGTGGTTAGTTGTTCTGATTTTGAACAGTAACAAGGTGGCATGGTATACAAACTTGCAGTTATAAGATGAGTATGGTCTGAGGATCTAATGTACAACATGGTGACTGTAGTTGATAACACTGTATTGTATAATTAAAATTTGCTAAGAGATTAGAACTTAAATCCCTCCCCCCGCCCCGCAAAGGTAAATATGTGAGGCGATGGGTGAGATAATTAACTTACTTGGAGGACTCCTTTCACAATGTGTGTATACAGGGTGTGGAAGAGGTAGGTGTACAGTTGTCCATATGGAAAATAATACAATAATTAATAAATAGTACGGCAGCATGGATGGAACTGGAGAGCATTATGCTAAGCGAAATAATCCAGGCGGTGAAAGACAAATACCATGTGATCTCACCTATAAGTGGAACCTAATCAACAAAACAGACAAGCAAGGAAAGTATAACCAGAAACATTGAAAGAAAAAAGAAACCCACAGTAACGAGAGGGAACGAGGGAGGGGGATAGTGGGGAAAAGAAGGGAAAGGGTCAAATCAAGGAACATGTATAAAGGACCCATGGACAGAGCCAAAGTGGGGAAGGAATGAGGGTGGGAGGTGGGGGTGGGTGGGGCAGGAAAAAGTTGTGGCAGGAAAATGGAGACAAATGTATCTGAAAAATTAAAAAAGAGAAAAAAACAGTACTGCAAAAATTAAAAAAAATAGTAATACAAGAATAAACTGTGTTTTGTATACTCACCAAGTAGTAAACCTACTTTTGCTCCACGCTGTATATCAAATCATCAAGTTGCACACTTTAAATATCCTACAGTTTTGCAAAGTATTCCTTAGGAAATCTGGGGAGAAAAAAGAGGCTGGCATGATAAAAATAATACAATTTTTTTGTGAAAATATTACCATTTTAGCTCTTGTATTAGGCATCAACCCTGATTGCATTGCGTGCATACACACACACACACACACACACACACACACTTTTGTATTGTTTTGAGTAGCATTGTTAATATTTATTATGTATTACATGTGCTATTTTAAAAGGTTTACTGTATTTTAAAGTGTGATGTAATGACTTAATGCTCGAACTCATTTAGTAGAACATGAAACATATTCTATTATGAAATAAATTCATCGAACCAATGCTATTCATTATGGAGAACTTGAGTTAGTCCCATTTTTAGAATGCTTCTTTTATAGAACACCTTGTATCTTTTGATAAATCTAAACTATTTACTATTTATAGATCTTTCACATGAACTAAATTGACACATTTCCAAATGTGGATTTAGACCTGAGTCTATTTCTAGGACTGGTTTCTGTGTGGCTAATGGATGATTTCAGACTGTGTTGAAGATAAATAGTAATACTCTCAAAGATCAGTTAAACGTAACCTTGAAAAAATAGCATTTTTGAAAATAGCATAGTTACGCGTTTTATGGTGGTGCAGCTCCTCACTTGGGCAGTAACGGCACCATGCTCTCTAGTCCGTCAAGAGAGAGATTTTGGGTGATTTTGGTTTCATTTTTCTCAGCCATCACATCTGATTGTTTTTTAAATGTTGTCAGTTTTCTCTCTCTCTCAATTCATTCCTTTCTCTATTCCCACACACACATACACAAACATTTGGTTCTGATTGTAACAAACACTAATACACTTTTGGTGGTTCCTTGTTGCTTGTAGGGTAATCGCAGCTCTTTAGCAGTTGTTTAAAAACTCGGTGGACTGGTCCAGGCTTCCAGCACCAATCTCTCAGGCGTCCTTCTTGCCCTTCCAGTTGGTTCCAGTCAGTGAATTACTTTCTTTGCCGTTTGATAGTTAGGGATGCTTTGTTGGCATTATTTGCCACATAGGGTTTTCAGATTCTTTTGTCGAGGTAGTCTTAGAAATGTAAAAGCCACTATTTCTTCTTTTTCAAACATATAAGTACATGATGAAGCAATTCTATCATCTAAGGTAGCAATGTTTGCATTCTGCTTTATAAAATTATCATGTAGAATATATATTCATTTTAAGATTTTATTTATTTTTAGAGAGAGGGGAAGGGAGGGAGAAAGAGAGGGAGGGAAACGTCACTGTGAGAGAGAAAATTGATCAGTTACCTCTTGTATGCGCCCTGGCCTGTGACCAAACCTGCAACCCAGGCATGTGCCCCGACTGGGAATTGAATCAGCAACCTTTTGCTTTGCAGAATGATGCCCAACCAACTGAGCCATACTGGTCAGGGCTAGAATGTTTTATTTTTATTAAAAGGCTTATGGCCTAAACCAAGTGAAATAACTAAAATTTAATTGCAGTTCTTTAGACAAATGTGTGGAAGTTATTTTCCAATTAAGGCACTATTTGAATGTTCTAAACTATTTTTTTTTGGTACATAAAGTTACCTTTTCAAATTCATCATTAGAATTATAGCATTTTCTTTTGCAATAAGAAATACTTAATTGGAATATATGAGGAGATAAATGTTAACTGAACTTGTTGTGATATTCATTTCCCAATATATTCTTATATCAAATCATTATGTTGTATACTTTAAATTAATACAATGTTATATGTCAATTATATCTTAATAAAACTGGAGGAAAAAAACCACACACATTCACTTGCTCACTCTGCTAGCCTACCTCTTCTTGTACAATTCACATGATTACAAAGCTTCATAAGGCATTAGTGACACTATAAGTTTAAAAAAAAGCTCATTTATACTTCAGCTGCCTGATAGAATTATAAATCTTCTAGTTCTATCTGAATACCTCTCCGTCTTTGAAAGTGATTACTCACACTACACCGCTAACTCCAGATGTTAGTTATGCTGTTAGTTAATGTCAGCTGATAACTGATGCTGTTAGGATGATGAGATTTGATGGTCACCTTGGTAGTCATGAGATGATAGATCCCACACAAGTACATGGAAGCCAGAAATGACATTGAAGTAGGTGTTTGGCTCTGTGGCTTAATGAAGGACAAGGCCAAAGCTAGAAGACAGACACTGAATGGAGAGTAAAGCCAGTTCATCTCCTCTGGCACTTGGGGAAATTTCCATGCAACCTTTAGAGTGTAAGTGTTTCTTTATATATTTGATATTTAAAATGTGTTTCCATGGTGTATACCCTTTGTGTTCTCAAACACTATGTGCACAGGAGTCTCTTCTGTCTTTATTCTGTTTCTTTCCCTGAAATGCTTTCTCTCTGTTCTCTGTGCCCATTGGAGATTTACTCGTTTTCTTTCCTTATCCCATTGAGTTCATCTTCTAACCTTTGTGTTCTTTGCCATCCTTGAAGTTGTACCTATGAACACCTTGGTTTGTATTATTGCTGTTTCTACATACCCTCTCCCATGAATTAGATTGTAAACTTTTTGAAAGAGACTATGCCTTTGTGGTCTTTGGAACTCTGCAGCTTTTTGCTCAGAGCTCAATACCCTGTTGATGTTTAAGTGTTTGAGTCAACGTAGATTCTTGTTTTTAAACACAGCAAATAATTGTACCTCAATTTAGATTTGATTTGTTTCACTGGTGAGAGTACAGATGGAACTCAGTTTTAATTGAGGCTGTGGCAAGTATAACATGCATTTTTGAGAATAAGGAAACACATAGGTGAAATTTTCTTTGTCATGTTTAGGCCTAGTCACTTTGTGATACTCATAACATGTTCCTTGATTTGTATTGAAGTTCTGCTTCAGCTATGAACTCCAGCATTTCTAGTTTGTTTCCTTATTAACTGGGCATTTCTTAAATTCTAGTGAAGGGAAGAGTGAGGCAGTTGATTATCTAGTTGCACTATCCACCCCATCTGTTTCCTGTATATGACAGCAGTTTCTACTTCGTACTTTTACCCATGGAATCAAAAGCACCATGCAAATGGGGCTGCTTCTTTCAGTGAGAAGAACTCACTTTCTAAAGATCTGTTTACTTTTTTCAGGCCACAAGCTTGCCCTTAATATACCCTCTTGTCACTTTAATACCCAAAGTGACTTTTTCTGGTGTGAAGAGTATGCGGCACACATTGTAAGGTGTCATGAGAGCCTGCGCCTTCCTGTGGGGGATTAGGGCTCCCTGTTCTGGAAGGGTGCCATTTCAGGAGGTGAACCTTTGAAAGAGTCAGTCTGACCACTCAGTGGAAAATGATGGTGGGTAAAAAGGGGGTTCATGAGGGATCTGGGGCAGTCGTCTAGCTGAGAGATAATAGTGACTTGGACCAATGTAGCGACAGTGGAGAGATGGACGAGTGGAAGATTCAGATCGTCTTCAGGAGGCAGAATTGATAGTTTTGGACAAGATGGATTTGGGGTGTGAAAGAAGGGAGTGAAGAATGAATCCTAGATTTTTGGCTTAAGTAAATGGGAAGATAGAGATGACTTTAAATGAGTTGAAGAAGCCTCAAGATAAAGATATTAAGCCTGTAGAAGGACTTATTTCTTCTGTCGTACTTCTTCAGCCTCTTTCCGGCCACTTGATTTGCTTGCCTCTCTCTGTCCGTTGAATTGTTATGCTTAGAATCGCAGGGCAAGGAAGAATAAGAAGTGGTGGTACAACGTGGATCAAAGAACTACTGGTATGTACTTTTCTGGGAAGAACATTTTTCTTGCATCTTTATGAGTTGTCAAGTCCACTAAAGTTAAAAAATACAAGTCTTGAGTACCTTGATAAGTGGGTTGTCTCAGTAACAAGTAAATTACAATACATTAGCTTGGGAGGATTTCTTTTTCAAATAAGTATATTGATTTTTTACCCAAAATTTATTATCTGGGAGTTTATAATGAAACATATAATATGTTTCAGGATTTTCCCTTTTTTGATGTTAATGTAATACATTTTTTTCTTATTTAATTTTTAGATCTTAAAATTCTTTTAAAGCTGGGCTATTCTTCCTTAACTCTCAAGGAAGGATAATTACTGCTTGTCTTGTGATCATGTAAGCTTAATACAGCAGGATGAAAGGAACAAGTGCCTGTGGATTAATTTATTCAGTTTGTTATCTTCATTCAGAATTCCTCAGGATAACTTCTGTTTGTCTCCCTAATACCAGATGCTGATTTCAGCAGCACCTGATTGCTTTTCAAAAAGAAAGTAAAAAACTTTTTTTTTTTAAAGGCTCTGGTCCTGTAGAGTTCTGTTAAATGCCTTTCCTTTTTATCCTGTGAGATTCGTTTTTGTGTGTGTGCTTCTTATATGCTTATTATAGTGATGGTATGATTTTCCATTTCTTAACTTTTATGTGTTGTAGATAGTTCTGGGCCACCACATGAAGTTTGCGTGCGTTCTGAATTATTTTTGCAGCATCATGCATGTGTCCCTTTATTTCTTTTGTTTTGTAGCATTTTCTTTGGTCTGTGACTTAGGTCTAGTTTTCCTCTTTGGAAAAAAAAAATTGACAGGAAAGGGAATATAAAGCTTAGCAACTTTTGTTTTCTTTTTTTAGTTGGGGGGAAGGCTAGGCCTAAAATTATTTCTGATTCAATCTATACTCTGCCTTCTGGAAATCAACAATGGAAAAGCTTTTCCCATTTTAAAGATAGACTAGGAAACATGAACTATGATTACAACATCATTAGTGCTGATCGTGAAACATTTCCAGGTGGCATTTGAGTTGTTGTCATGACTTGAATAGACTTGGGAGATATTTCTACCAGGAATGCAGTTATTTCTGACTTTTTGAGAAGATAAATAGATTAATATGCTTTTTTTTGTTTTTTATTTACTTATTTTTGTGAAGACCCATCTTTCTGGGTTTTTCCAGTTGTAAAATAGCCCCAGGTAAGTAGAGAGATATTTAAGCTTCCCAAGATGGCTGGTTTGCTCTTCAGAGAAGTATTGTTGTTCTGTTTTATTATCCCATTATATGCATTCTTTAAAAAGGGAGCAACATTTTGTCACTAATTTCATGTTTCATGCTGTGTGCCAAGTGATTCATAGTTTTACCATCAAGTCTGTTTGGAATTTCATGAATGGGTTCCTATCCTAGTCTTCTCTCCCTCATCCCGGATTTCAATAATGAGATTTTCCTAGGGGCCTTGCACAGATTTTATTTAGTGACTGAATTGAACCAGGCGTTGTAGCCTATGGATGGTGATGGAAACACTTCCTGAAGGATTTTTCACATTGCAGCGCCAAGTCTGGCCCAGCTGTGGGCCTCTGCCCCCTTTCCCTTCCTTCAGGAAGTCTTTACCCCCTTGGTTTGGGGCCTAGACTTGCCCATATCCTGTGCTGGAAATGGTTCAGAGGCACAGCAGGAATCTTACCTTCAGAATCCCAACTCCATTTCTCCTGTCTTCTTTCTGTTTGAGGACTAGTAGATTTGAGGATTTGAGTCAGACCTGGGTTTCCACCTGAGCTCTTGCTTATTAGTTGTGTGACCATAGGCAACATGCTTAACTTTTTTAGCCTCAAATCTCACATGTAAAATTGAAACTGCTAATGACCCCTCCCTCATGGTTTAGTGATGCCCAGTCGTGTGTGTCTAGGAATTTGTACCTAACACTTGCAGGTTCTCCCTAAGAACTAGAACGTGGTCAGTACTTTGGAGCTACTGTGTGTTCCTCTATGATCACATCTTTGCCTCCCTCTGGAAATGACCACTATCCTGAATTTTATGTTCAACATTCCCTTGCTTCTTAAAATAAGTATATCTGTAAACTATCTATTTTTAGCTTTGTTTATTTGGGCTCTATAAAAATGGTATCTTATAAATAGGGTGGGGCAAAAGTAGGTTTACAGTTGTCAGTATACAAAACAGAGCTTATTCTTGTAGTTTTATTTTTTATTGTATCATTTTCCATATGAACAACTGTAGACCTACTTTTGCCCCAGCCTGTATAATCTCTAATAAGAGTGCTTCATCACACCCAGGTGGGTATAGAACTCTTAGCTCTTTACTCAGCATATGTTGATGGGAGTGAGTGTAGAGTTACAATCTTTTCTGTGGCATTTGGCTGGAGTAGAGTGACTTACTTAAAATGTTTTTGTCTGTCCCTGGTTGGTGTGGCTCAGTGGATCAAGTGCCAGCCTGTGAATTGAAAGCCTGTGAATCGAAAAGTCATGCCTGGGTTGCAGGCCAAGTCCCTGGTTGGTGGTGTGTGAGAGGCAACTGATTGATGATTCTCTCCCTCTCTTCCTCCTTCCCTTCCCCTCTCTCTAAAAATAAATAAATGAAATCTTTAAAACTTATTTGTCTTTCTAGGCTTCCCCCTTACTGACCCTTTAGTTAGAGCAGACGTTTGTTTTCTGATACTGGATCAGAGGTAGGGGTAGCATTATATGACTCCAGTAAGAAAGTAAGTTGAGGTTAATGGGAGCCAGATTTATGCTCTTGAAGGAGAGGTGAAAATGAGAATGAACCCTGTGGTATTGCATTGGAGTTCAGGGTATCTGTATGGCTCACGGTGTTCAGTGTACATAGATAGGTACAGAAAGAAAGAAAGGAAGAAAGAGTGTGCGTATGCATATATGTGTATGTTTCTATTCACTCAGATGACAGGAACAGTGATAATCCCATTGCAATAAGCACACTCAGATCTTGGTTTCTGAATACCATTTTTTTTCTCTCTCAAAATTGTAGAAATGATCAGACTAGAAAATCACTTTTTGTCAGCTATCATAGAATAATTAATTTGGCCAACAATTATCAATGGAAAGGTCATTCAGAAATAGGATGTTTGTATAGTCTAAAAGTATCACTTTATAAAATACTTATAAAGGGAAAAAAGTAACTTTCAGTAGGGAAATATGGCAGATACTACCTTAATCAGGTGATATAAGTTCACATTACTAGTCAGGGAAAAAAAATTGAAATAGTATACCGCCTGATAGGATACAACGAGAGGAGCTCTACTGTGGTATTCCTGCTGAAAATTTGTAACATGAGTCTAATGTTAAGAAAGTGTCAGATAGACCCTAAGGAGCATCCTACAGTTCTGGCCTGGAATCTTCAAAATGGTCAAGGTCTGAAAGTCAAGGGAAGTTTCAGGAATTCTAGATTGAAATAGACTAATGAGATATGGATACTAAGTACACTGTGAGAATCTGGATTGGATCCTGTTACAAAAGTGGACATTATTGGGGTAATTGGAGAAAGTCAAATATGGTCTGTGGGGTAGATGATGGTACTGCATCAGTGTTAATTTCTGCAATTAGGTGGTCATAATTTTTGTAGTGTTGTAGGAGAGTGTCCTTGTGTATAGAAATTCCTCAATAACTCTGTAGGGGCAATAGGCCATTAATTTGGCTACTTTCTCTCAACTGATTCAGGGAAATCAAGTTATGTCTGGCACTTTTTTTGGGAGGTTGGTCTGATGTTATTAAACAAAACAAAACCCCCCTTCCGTTAGTTGACTTAGCAGTTCAAAATTGCTTGCTTGTCAAACAAGCCATTTGGAGGGTTTAAAGGGTTTGCTTCTCTGTGCTGTCTTGACTTACAGCTGCCCTATCAGTGTGGATTCCTGTTCTGTCTTGATCGTCTTTTTGTATTCTACTTGTAGCTATTTCCTATCACCTCACTGATACATTCTTCTCCTCTGTCCATTCTTTATTTCCCATGACCTACGTTTTGTCTTTGTAATAAACTGCTGCTTTCAATGGGAAAGTATGGTTTACAAAAGTGTGATATTTTACTTAGTACAATTTTGTGATAATGCTGCATTTCATTTTACCTTACTTTGTTATGCTTTTCTTTTCTCCTCAGTTCACTAGTGAGCTGTTTAAGCTTTCTTTCTCTTTCATCACACTACACCTATCTCAGAACTGAGCTGCTTCAATAGGCTTTTGGGCTGGATGGTTGTTATTTTAGGATTTAGAGTTTTCAGAAAGTATCAGCAGGGCAAGGGGAATTTGTTAGATACAGTGATGAATGTGATGCTGTGCTAATCCATAATCTAGTCAGCTCATGCCTCTATTTGTGAATGATTGGCCTGCAAAAGACTGGGATTAAGCATATTAGAACCAAGTTGGTCCTACTCTAAAAATTTGTGTAATTTGGAATGGGGGTAGGGTGGGTATGGGGAGAAGGTTAATTTTCACAGCAACCTTCTCTTTCTGAGAATGTCACATGTCAGTTGTTTGGTAGTATCTGTGTTTTCCCTTCAGCCCAGAAAATCATGGGCTAAAGGCCTGGAATTGCCCCCTATCCCCACCTCATACCTTCTTTTCTATGGTAGAAATAAAATCCATCCAAGGGCTTGTTTTCCTTAAATATGTTGGAGGACAAACTTCTCTTTAGCAGTTACACTAATTTTCATGTTTCTCAGAAGGATTAAGGAATAAAGCTTTTAAAAACCCAAAGTGGCAGTTACTTTGCACTTAGTATACACCCACTCATACAGGCTTTTCTTGAGCATTTTATTTTATTTTTTTCCCTCTCTGCCTTTACAGTGTAGGTGGCCTTCTCCAGATTGCTTTTGACAGGAAATTGAGCAACCTTTCTTTTCTGGAACAGAATACAATAAATACATTTTACTGCTGAGAGAAAAGAAAAAAAATGAAGTGTTTATGTTTTGAGATTTTATGATGAGTTTTTGTTTAAAGATCAATTTAAGTCTAGAAAAATCAAGGTGCGGTTAAATTTCATATTGTGCAGTAATAGTTTTCAACCTTCTTTGTAATTTTGGAGCTTTCCATTTTTGTTTCTTTTCTCTTTTTCCCCTCCCTCCCATCCCTTTCCTTCTCTTCCCCTCCCTTTTTTCTTTTTGTAGAAAGAAAGGAAGGTCCAAAGGCCCCAACATTACTTTGCTTAGTAAAGCAAAAATTACTTTGTTTTGTTCTTTTGGTCATTGATGGATATTAAGAAGTCATCTTTGAGCAGGTTGTTATTTTTCTGGCTTCTGTATGAGGCTGCCTTTACCAGTTGTGGAAGTGTGACGGTTCCACAATGTTTTAACAGGCATTGTGAATCCAGAGGGTGTGTTAGCCCTACCTTTGCAAAGGTATGCCATTCAGTGAAGCTCCCTAATGATCTGACTAGTACAAAGGGCCCCTAGGCTGGGTAGGGAGTTCCAGATTGGAGCCTTGCATCTGCCACAGATTCTGTCTGTACTACCAACACCCCTCCCCACCCCCAGGTGCTTTAGGATATGAATACCAGTCTACCCACCACCCACCACCCACCATCCACCCAGGGGCCTGCGGTGCTTGTGCTTGAGTTTGATTTGGGCAGTTCCTGTATAGAGCTGGGGATTCAGAGGAAGAAACCAGTCTATAATTAGATTATAAGCCCAAATGCCACACCATGGAAATGTTGTCTAGTGGACTGGGGTCATTCTAATGGAATCTTTCTACAATGTGTCCAGAAATCATATGTTGGCCTTTCATTTGAGTTTAAAATTTGCATGTTTGTTCATGTACCTAAGTGGATTACTAGTGAAAATCAGCTCTCAGGCATGTCTTATTTTTGTAACTAGCTAGTTATGATATAGTAGGCAGTTAGACAGACATGAGCAGAGTAGGAATGATAGGTCAGATATAGAAGGTCACTGGGGCAGAAAGCCCCAGGTGCCTAACAACAGGAAAAACTGAGAAAACAAGTACAGTAGGGTGACCTTCGCTCCCCTAGCACATTGCTGGTTGTGCAGTTTAGACCCCCTGACTTTTCATATCATTGGTTGTGCAGTTTAGACCCTGCCCTGCCCTTTCCCCCCGGCTTGTTGCTAGCCGTGTGGTAGACCCCCTCAGAGGAGGAGCAAGGGGGCAGAGAATAGCCCCGTAGGACTCCCAGACAAGCCCTTGCATGACCATTCCCTTAAGCATTAAGCCCCCAGGACAGTGAGGTTCCGGCCCACATCTAATAACCTTGCCTCAGGTCTGTTGAACACAGAGACAGAGTTCTGGTCAAACTAGAGATAACATTTAGGCCTCAGTTGTGTTTCAGCTCCAGGCCCAGAAAAACAGCAAAACCAGACCAAGTGTCGCCAAGGCTGACAGCAGGATCAGCTGCAGTGATCCCTGACCCCCTACCCTAGTATCAAACAGTTAGTTCTGAGCATGATCCTAAAAGGACATACCTGGAGAACTGATGAATGTTCTATAGAGATTCTCCTGAGACAACCCCTAAAATCCCCACCTTTGGAAAACAGATAAACCCCTTAAGACAAGGACCCTTGAGCACATACACTCTTTTCCCCACTCCTTTCTTCCCTCAGGCACGCTCTGTCTCTCTTTCTCTCTAGAGCGTGCCCTTGCCTTTCCTCCACCTTTCTTCCTTTAAGGTGTGTACCCTTGCTTTCTTTCTCCTAAGCTCCAAGGGCCCTTCTTTTGCTTCTTTAACTTGTTTCCTGAGTCCACACTGCCCTACCAGCTCACTTCTACGTTTGTGACTTTCTAAATAAACTTTCACTTGTATTTGAGTTCTTGGCTCTGAATTCTTTCTTAGCCACACTCAAGGACTGAGGTCTAACTTTACCAGTAACATCTGATGTCATTTTGCCATTAACATTTCTAGCTCACTAATTATGATTAACAAAACAAAGTATATATTTTGAGTCTTACAAGTTTCTTGACCCATTCTGTGGGTGCATCCTGTAGTCAAATATGTAAAAAATGCAAGTTTTATTATCTGGGATATCTGACTCAGAATATCCTTTATAGGTTTTTTCCCCCTGAAGTTTTCTTCTGATGTTTATATCATTTGATTATGGTAGAGTAGAAAAGACCTGTAGCAGGGTCTTCCTAAGCTCTGTGCATAAGATCCTAGTGTGGGGACATTGTAGGCCTTTAGTAAGTCTCACTTTGCATTCAGTTAAAGTGATCTTTGAAGTACCTTTTATTTGGATGAATAAAAAATGGGAGTCATATGATCCAAGGCAATAGGCCAGAAACTTTTCGTCGTTTCTTCACCGGGAGTTCAGAATATGTGTGAGTAAGACTAAGCTCTGGCTCTTCCTACTCTTAGCTTCTGTTTTATATGTTCGGGAACAGAGTTTGGAAGTTAAAATAACTTGCACTACTGTTTGACCTCAGCAAAAATTTAAAAAGTGATTTTTTTGAAAGCTCTATACATGTGGACATGTATAGTCTGATTTATTTTAATATTTTTAGAATAGGTACATGTACTGCAAACTATTAATATTGGGCATATATGCGCATTCTTTTAACTAATAATGCACAGTAGTCACAGAAAATGTTTATGGCTGCAGTGGGAACCTGTAAGTCTTATCTGAGGTGACCAGTGTGGGAACTGTAGAATTTCTAAATCGTCAGAATGGCTGGATGCTTTGGACCAGGGTTTCTCAGCATTCAGATTATTGGCATCCGGGCCGGATTAGTCTTTGTAGTGAGGAGCTGTGCTGTGCACTGTAGGATGGTTGGCAGCTTTCCTGGTTTCTACCTATTAAATATCAATAGCATATCCCCTCCTTCTGTTGTGACAACCACAAATGTACAGGTATTCAAGATGGCTCCTAGGGTGTAAAACTGCCACCTGTTGAGAACCACTAGTTTGGAACAGGGGTTGCCATAGGCAGATGATGGACTAACTACATCAAAATCACCTTTTTTTTGGTGGGTGAGTGAGAGTTCTTGCTCATACAGGTCCTTGGGTTTCTCCCCACTTGTCTAGGTATTAAATATGCCAGGTTTATAAATTTGTTGTTTTAGTGAGAGCAGTTATTAGTTGGCTTAAATTTAAATGTGTTGAACTGCACATGAAGAGTTTACAAATGAAAAAGGTTTTACAGGTAAAGTATAACAGTTCACAATTATGATTTGATTTGCAGCAGGGATTTCCTGCCTTTATTTCTGTGAAGTACAGTTTTATGTTTTTTCAAACTTTGAATATAACTTATTATACTAAAGGTTATAATTATTTTAATCCAGGTTTTGAGAGAATACCTCAAGTTGGACTCAAAAGCAAGATTTACTGCTAACTTTGAAGTGGAAAAGGGTGAGTTGGTGGATTAGTCGCAGAATCGTGGTGGGGGAGGGAACTATCACTCAAATGTTCATTCTTAGAAGACGTGCTGCTTATAGTGAAATTATGATTTACCAAATGTGGATCCTATTTTTTCCCCCATTGCTTTTTCCTCCATTGTTTTACTTCTGAGAGGCAGAAATGAACACAGAGAAGAGGGGAAACTCCTACACAGTTTTTGGGTGTCATCTTTATAGATATAATAATTCAAATATTTTTCTGGTTACTTAAATTAATAATATGAAGGTTTTTGTTTATATTTATGTTTTTACTCCATAGTAAATGCATTTCAAAAAATCGTCTGTGTGTTTCTTAAAATTTGATGGGAGTTTATACCTCAACCCATGTTCTACATAAGAATCTTGTTAATGCTGATGCACTATTGTATAATTGGGAATACCAAGCTTATCCTGAAAAATTGAGAGATGATTGGATAATCTGTTTGGTTGACATTTACATTTGATCTTGCAGAGATTGCACTTGGGTACTGCTAGGTAGAAACTCAGCTCTGTCCTAGGCCTATCCTGATAGTTTAGTGGACATTTCTCAAAATATTTTAATCAGTTGTGAAAGGGTATTCCCACTGAGAAAAATAACAGCTTACTTTGAGTGAAAGAGACTTTTTTACAGGCTGAAAATGCTGTAATATGCTAAACTCATAAATTCAGATAAAACAAGTAGTTTGGGGTTGCATAGGTTTCTTTGCTTCTTTTGCTTTGTACTTAACCTTCACCTCAGCAAGATGCTGAAACAAAGGTCTTGGGATTTTTCTTATCAGTTGCTCCCTCAGGAGCAGGAGCCAATTGCTAAAGAAGTCAGCTCTTCTGAAGCTGCTGCATCCTATCAAGGATGGTCAAGGTTGGTCAAGGTTATATGCAGCCTGCTGGGCAATTGGAGCACTGCTTTCAAAGTGGCTTGCTATTTCTGACTTTCCTTGCATTTCAGTTAGAGAAATTAGGGAATGATTATCTCTGAAAATGTTTTAAACTACATCAGAACATTTTCTTGGTAGCCTTTATTGGACCATTCTCAGCATTCTCTCTTTTTTAATATAGGTGGAATTTAGGAAAGAATTTGAGATCTCTGTAATTTTTATCCATGAAGCGCCAACGATTTTTATTAGCAACACAAATGAAAAACTGTCTTTGAGAGTGTGGCGTCTTTGGAGCCATCAGGAATTCCTTAGTGGTGAGCAAGCACCCCGCGGGCGTGCTACAGGAAGGTGCCTGCGGAAGGGGCCGAATCCGTGCACATTATTGAGCACCCTCTGGTTTTCACCTCAATCATAAAGGTTGTTTTCTAGATTGATTTTTTTTTTTTCCTCCTGGGAACTTGTATAGAAATACGCACCTTCAGTGAAGTCTCTGTATGTCTTATGGTGTATTAAACACTTCTAAATAAATAATTGCTGGTTGATACACTTGAATGTGACAGTTTTTAGCACAGGTCTTAAGTTTTAGCTTTATTAGGAGGCCAAGCTTGTTTAAGCTTTGATGTTGTAGCAGCTGCACCTTGTCTTTTGAATTAATTGCTTAGTTTAATAACTTGAGCACTTAAATCACTTTTTTCTTAGTGACAGTCATATCTAACAAGGCTAGTACTGTGCATGCATTAGGACAGGTTGTCGATCCTTCTCTTAGGCATTCATACTTGCTCAGGTCCGCTCAGAGGATAGATGAGGGAGGCCACCGTTGGGCAGTTTTCTAGACCTGCTGGTGGCATGACTCTTTCTTGGCTTTCTGAATGTATAGTATTTCTTTCCTAAGTGCTCTGTACCTCAGGGACAACTGCAACAGTTCCCTTCCTCCAAAAGAAAGCAAAAATCCAAAATGACACACACATAAAACCAAATGCACAAAACCTTATTAAGTCTTTTGATCTTTTACCTTTTTATTTATTTTTTGAGTAGTATTGTTTTAGAATTATAAAATTGAATTAAGAAAACACATTTTTCCCTTCCCTTTAAACATTTGTTAAATTGCTATAATTTTTGTAAATAGCCAGCAAGAAACAGAATGATGTTAATTGATGGTGATCTCTAAATTATGTGTTTTAAGCATTTTCTCAAGAATATTTTAACTTCGGATTTTCTCTTTGTTATATAGATAATTATGTACTCATAGGTAGGTCAGCTATTATTTAAATTTTTTTTACTTCAGATTTTAATTGAGGAAAATTTGAAAAGCTCTCCATTTCTTTCTTGAGAATAAAATAAAAAAGAATAACATTGATCACGTTTACTTAGACTGGTATAATACACAAAAGTAAAGACATACTTTTTGTTGTTTTATGGGAAGTTCTAACCATTTATTAAGTGAAAAAAGGAAAGAAAAAAGTGCATATTAGTGCATTCTCCTAGACCTTTCTTGTGTTATATGTGATAGCAAGAAACCTAATAATCATAATGCCTTCCATTGGCCATCCAGGCAATAGAATTATTATAGCAAATTCAAAGGTCAGTTAAAAAACGGAAGCCTGGGGCCCTTGCCAGATTGTTCACTCAGTTGGTTACAGCATCATCCTGATACCCCAAGGTGGCAGGTTTGATCCCTGGTCCGGGCACATATGAGAATCAACCAATGAAAGCATAAATAAAGTGGGAAAAAAATCGATGTTTCTCTCTCCCTCTTGCTCTCTCTCCCTCCCCCACCGCGCCCAGCCTCCCTCTCTCCCCTTTCTTTGTGTTCCTGTCTCTCTCTAAAATCAATAAATAAAAATTTAAAACAATGGAAACCTGGAAATAATTTCTTTCCTATCTCTCCATCATGTAGACCTGTGACCTTACCCTCTCATGTCTACTTGATGCAGCCTCTTGTCTCCTCATTATTCTTTTAAAATAAACTATTTATTTATTTATTTTTAGAGAGAGAGAAAAAGAGGGAGAGAAACATTGATGTGTGAGAAAAACATTGATCAGTTGCTCTGACCAGGAATTGAACTGGTCACCTTCCTGTCTGTGGTACAGTGGCCAACCAAGGGAGCTACAATAGTCAGGGCTCTTCTCATTATTCTAACAAATTATGTCTTCGTTCACATCCAATACACTTGCCAGTCATAAAGACAATAGAATAAATAATAATAAGACTTTGACTATATTAACTCTTAAGAAGAATATAACTCAAATGTTTACCTTGAGTAGACTTGTTAGATTCCTAGGTCAACCTAAATTGAAGTTTCATGGTGCCACTGAGGGTATGAAACGGAGACAACTTTTTAAGGTAAATACTAGATGAAATTGTATGAATTAAATGCTAAGTATAATATGACAGTGTTAAAAATTTAGAGTAGTAAAGGGATGATTGCAGAGTTTTCCTTTTATCTGTGTGGCCATGACTAATTTGAATTGAGTTTGGCAAACCTTGAAGTCACCTCAGAATTATTTCATTATGCATATTGATTATGCAAAGCCTTCTTTGTTCTTTAAAAAGAAGATTATATCAAATTTTTTGGGCTAGCAAATATTTTTACCAGCCTTCAGAACTGTGATATAACCCCTTCACATTTACTAATGCCATCATACCCTTTTTCTCTTCAATAAGAAGAATTTATTCTCACCTTGATGGTCTTCAGAAATTTGGAGTGCGGCTGTCCACATCAAATAGCTGCCTCTTTTAAACTCATTCTAGTGGCAAATAGAACACACAATAATAAGAATTGAATTCAGTTTTCTTGGAGGAGTGCTTTATTTTTTAGTACGTACCTAGTTATTTTTCTGAGCCCAGGATTTGTATGGGTATGATTCTTTATGATGCCACCATGTGACCCACTTTCTGGACTCTCCAATTAACTTAAAATTTGCTGATAGGAGTGATACGAACAAAAGTCTTAAGTAAGGAATCAGAAAAGAGAGAAGCAAGAACATGACCTGAGCATGGGTGGAGGTCAGGGCGGGCATTTGTACTGAGTGTGCCTCCCGCGCCCACCAGCCCTGCCTGCCTCCTAAGGTGGTTGAGTGAGAGCATTTTTGAAGACCTGGCTTCTGGGATCAGATCGTATGGCGGAACTAGAGATGAAACTTGTGGGGAGCTTGCATCTGCTAATTCCTCACGATATTCCGATGTTTCTCGAAACTTGGTGGTGGGGTTTTTTAAAAATTTGAAACTCGGACTTCAATGTTTGTCAGTACTGAAGCATATTTTATATGTAAAAGGAAGTTGGAAATATCTTCACTATCATTTGAGTGGCTTTCATCAAAACTAGGCATGCAAAATGAAGGCCGTGTGGCGGTGAAGTCCAGTATGCCATGTTTTGGGGGTCTCGGTGCTCCTGGGAAAAGGGCTTTATTGTGTTCTCTTGGAAATTATTGTTAAGCAAGATAGTGGAGAACTGAATAGGCTGGAGGAAAGCTACTGCTCACATCTGCACAAAACATACCAAAGCCTCCAGCACCTGGAGGACAGGGAGCGCCTGTGAGGTGCGGTGTGCAGCCCCTCCCTGCGCCAGCAGCCTCTTCGGGGCAGGGGCGTTCCCCCAACGACGCTTTGTCTCAGCGCGTGGCTAACTGTGTTCTTCCCGTGAGGGTTTCCTTAATTTAAAAAAAAAGAATAAAAAGGACTGACGCGTACTCTGGATGAGTCTTTGGGAGGTTAAATAATGAATGCTTACTGAAGGACTCATGGACTGATTTTCTTTTCAGGGAGTCTTTAAAAAAAAAAAAAGCCTGTAACTTAATTCAGTAAATGGCTCTTTTCTGCTACTGACCGATGTGTTTTTCTCCAGTTAACTGGAAAAATAAATGGTTTGAGAAATTGTCTAGGTGATATTTGATGATTATTGGTCTTTGTACGGGGACCTCTTAGCATGTTCTAGTCTTAAAGCTTTTGTAGTTACAAGAGGTAAGATATTCTACTTCTGTTGCCACTTGTTGCCACTGGATTTATTAGTGGAACAGTTAATTCGTTAAGGAAATATTTATTTGACAGCTATTATATAGAGGTATTTTTTACTTAGGATAGAAATACAAAAAGAAATTCCCCATGTAATCAAGTTGATTTTCTAGAAGGGGAGACAAGACATAATTAAAGATTGTTATTATAAATTACCAAATGTAATAAGGCCAGAGGTGGAAATACAAGTAAAATGCATTGAGGTGTCTGTGGAGAGAGAACTAAATCCGTGGTGGTGGGCACTGAAAGATTTATCCATCCGTCTATCCATCCATCCAGCCAGCCAGCCAGCCATCTGTTAAAAGAGGAACATTAGTTTCTCCAAGTAACCAAAGTAATTCATATTTATTAAACAAAATCTGGACGTTTCTAAAAGGCAAACAGACTGAAGAGTCACCCAGTTCCTACCAGATCACTCAGCCTCCACCACCCTGAGGTAACTATCTCTGGTAGCACTTTTACTTTATGTTTGTGAGATTTTTCAAACATACGTAAAAGTAGAGAGACTAGTACAATGAGGCTCCATGTACCCATCACCTAGCCTCAACATTTATAGATATTTTATCATTCTTACTGCATCTGTCTTCTCCCTGCTTTGATTGATTGATTGATTGGAGTTTTAAAACACAACCCAGATATTATATGCTTATACCATGTAACCTATAAATACTTGTTAGTATTTTTAACAGTTAATGACTTTAAAAATTAGTCACAATATCATTAACCTTAATGAGATTAATGAGTATTCTTTAATATTACTAGCTTGTCCTGTAGTCCATGTTCATTTTCCTCCATTGTGTCAAAAATATCTGTTTTACAGTTAGTTGGAACCGGGATCCAAGTAGGATTAACACGTTGCTTTGCATGCCTCTCTTTTAAGTAACATTTAATCTGTAACATTTTTCCTCTCCTCCCTTTTTTCATGCAATTTATTGTAGAAGAAACATTTGTTTTTTAGGACTGCTAACATTTTAATAGTTTTTTCTTATGTAACCATGTATATATTTTAAAAGTAAAATAGGGATCATACTGTATGTGCTGTTTATAAGTTACTTTTTATATTTAGTGATATAATGAGGACACTTACTGTTCTACAATTAGTTTTTATTTTCTGTTAAATCTTACAGCTTTATAGTAACTGAAAGTGAGAAAAATGCATTTGATTGTATTTAAAGCAAATCTTACATTAATGATATGTATTACAACAACAAATCCCTCCCTCCCTCCTTCCCTCTCTCCCTCCCTTTATCACTCCAGCATCTGTTATGAATGGATATAATACTGATGATGCAATTCTCTGATTTGAGGCTTTATTTTTTCCCCCTGAGGAATATCGATAGACAGTTGTGTAAAAGACAGGTGTGCTGACAGGTTTGGGTACAGAGAGGGTGAATGGTGTCCATCCAGACCCTGATTTTCTGGAGAGTCCACTACGCAAAGTGAACCCTCCTTATTATTGACATTATAAGCTGACATTTATTAAAAAGTTAAGTTTGCGTTCTCATATCAGAGTAGGCTATGGGTGGGGAAGGATTCCTAGGGGTTAAAAGGGAGCATGACTGTTTTTAGTGATGTTAGCATAATTTTAACTTTTCTGTATTAGGTTCTCTTCCAGTTACAGCCAAGTTTCTAGCCTGGGAAAAAGAGTATGTGTGCAGGTTCACACTAGTAACAATTAATTATACCAACTAGAGCTGTGTGTGGCCATTTAAGTTAATAGTCTTCTGTTCTTCAGCAAAAACAAACAAACTAACACCCAGCTTCGTTTGTGATATTATGGTTGCTCCTAGTAGTTTGTCTTCTTGCATTTGATTAGTTTTTAATTTAGCAGTGGTTATAGAGATATCTTTATTTCACCTTATCCTTTAACACTAAGTCACTTAATAACCTTATAAATTCCTTATGATATGTTTTTCTAAATTAATTTTTAATAGAAGTAATAAATGGGTCTCTAAGGCCTACTCCTCCTCAGTTCCTTAACCCCCTTCCAGGTCCCCTGCTAGCTCTCCAGAGGCAAATGCTGTGTTGATTTGCTATTTATCATATAAAATACTGTATTTTTGTGCTTTAAAACTTAACATAATTGGTATTATATTGAATATCAGTAACTTTTTTTGTCTCATTCAGTGACATGCTTTGGAGATCTGTCCATGTTAGTTCATGTAAATCTAGTTTATCCTTTTAGGCTGCTGCTTAGTGTTGTATAGACTAGTCCCAGGAATGTTCTACAGGTTTTAAATCTAATTTAATTCATTTTTTAAACATTTATCTACTGCTGAACTCCTAGATTGTTTTTGATAGGTCCTGATTACAAATGAGGCTTCAAAGAATAGCCTTGTCCTTGGCTGTGTGCACATGGCTGTGTGTTTCTCTAGACAGTTGTCAGGTCATGGGATGCTGTAATAGACACTCCCAAATCGTTTTACCAGGGGACTCCCATCAGTAGTGAACAGGTTCTTTTATTCCACATGTTCATCTAAGGATATGGGATGGGGCGGGAGGTAAATTTGAAGAACTACCTTGTTTATAAATAAGTAGACCTCACTAAGTTCTAATATTTCATCTTGAAATTTTTCTTAAAGACTGATTTTGTTTTTTGGACTATATTTTGCTACCAGATGTGAGTTTATTTATACATAGAGAATAAGGTAATTAAATAGTTAGAAGTAAATTATGATAATGTCCGCTGAGCTTTTGTATAAAGGTAACACCTCACTTGAGAATTTGCGCGTTGGAGGTAAAGCTAGGTATGAGGGTTGTCTTAATTGCGTCTTAGGTTTGGAAGGCTACTTCAGTTAACTGCTAATCTCTGTTGTAATGGCTAAGGAATGTGTTGTATATTCAGCATAACTCTCACGTCATTATGGACATCACAGGCAGAGGGAATGCATAATTAAATGAGAGACACTACTGGGCAGGAATAGGCACAGTGCCTCCTTTAGTTTCCCTTAAAGGACATTCTTCAAAGTAAAGATGATCTACACCCTTTTCTTTTCCTTTGCATGGTTGTCTGGCATGAAGGGGAAGGCTGATACAGCTCCATACTCTTTTGATCTCTTAAGAAAAGAATGTAAAAATTATTTTCGATTGATTATCATCAGGAGCTCTGATTTTTGAAGTTGTCAGTCTCTGTACACTACTTCTTTCTCTATAAAAGTTATGCATATTTCCTTTTAATTTCTAAAGCTCTGTAACTGGAGGCCTCGTTGGGAGTCTGAGCCTCGTTCTTGTCATCTGTCTAATGGAACTGATAAGCCACGGGCCTCGCAGGGTTGCTGGAGCCCTGGGTGCCATTGCGGTGCCCCATAGGAGGAAAGCTCTCAGCTGCACAGGGCCAGAGAAGTCACTGAGTAAAACTTTCTGTGACAGATGAGAAAACTGAGGGTAGGAGTGTGAAGTAACGCAGTTCATCCTCCTTCAGTCTGTCCTAACGACGAAAACTATCTTTGCCACACATCAGATCACTTTGTGACTCTGTTTCTTAAGAAACCACAGAGGCAGCTTTTATGCACAACGTTTTCTTTGCCTGGAATTTCCCTTTCTTCTCACCACCTGTCAGCCACCTTATCCTCCTTTGAAACACATTCAAGTTCATTTCCTCAGGAAGGTCTTTATGGCTAATCCTGCAGGTGGATTTTATTTCATGTCATCATCCACTCAAGTATATCTTTCACTGTCAAAATTTGAATTTATTTGTATATGCATGTCTTAGAAAAACTCTCTGCTGTCCTCATTAGTTATTTATAAGGGACCTGTACCATAAAATGCTGGTTATTTTGGGAAAAGGAACTTCCTTAGAAGAAAACCATATTTGTTAGCAGTGCAATGCTATTTTTGTGTTTTGAAAGAAAATGTCAACTGACAGATATAATTAAACTCTCAATAAATACCTGTATTATGTTTTTAGTGTATTAACTCCTACTCACAGACATTTGTTCTGCCTTTTAAGCTAGTAGGTCAGAGCTAAGGATTATGTTAAATAAATTGAAACAAAACTGTCCATTGATATCTTTCCATGTGGATGGGCATGCCTGAAACTTTCCCCATGTTCTTATCTTTTTCCTATGCTACGAAAGTGGTGAACAAAATAAAAATACCAAGATAACTGCAGAAGAAGTTATATGTGGACTGATTAGTCCATTCAAGATCATATCAAAGCCAGGTTAGAAGCTTTTATAATTCTGAACATGAATGAATGCACAATTGAATGAGTGTTTCACTATAATATACAGCATACACATTTTAATGTAATTTCCACATAGAGTTGAATGGAGAACTGCTTATATATGACATCTATTTGTAATAAAAAATTTGTGTGTGTATGTGTTAGGCCCTTCTGGGAACAGGGAGGAAGTATTACAGGTAGTTCCTTCCCCCCAGTGCACAGGCAAATGCATATGTTGGGTGTGTCAGCTCATATGAAAAGACTGCAAGGTCTTACTTTATGTTAGGGGTATGAAGGAAAAGAGATCTAATCATATTTTAGATTGGGAAGGAGCCTTAGCTGTCATCTGTTCATTTTTTCGATGAAAAATGGATAATCACAGAGATCAAAAAGTTTGCCCAAGGTTGTATTACTTTATGATGCTAAGGCTCAGAGCTCTGAGTTTGTGGAGATAGATGTCACTGTTGATGCTTTTCTAAGAAACTGTAGTGTCTCTCTACTCATTCAGGGACCTCAGAGTATTTTCTAAGTTATTATCTTTTGTATTTTGAATACTTAGAGAATTAGGCTATTGATGGTGTTTGAGGCTAGAATTTTTTTCTTTGAATATTCTGTAGTATGGGGCCCACAGGTTCCCCCCGCCCCGAGACGACATCATAGAAAACCAAAATATTGTCTAAATTGGGGTTTTATTATTTTCTTATATTGCAAAATAAGTAATTTTTTGAAAAGGCTTTGTGTAAAACATTTTTGAAAATCCAAGGCAGTTTCACTTTTTCAAGTGTCGACTTTAAGTTAATTTTGCCTAACTTCTACTCTAAGGACTAGATCTTATTTATCTTTATATTCCCTGCAGCTCCTAGCACAAAGCAAAATGTTTAGAAAGTTCACTTGGAGGGTAGTTTATCTGAAATGTCTCTCTATTTTCCTACCCAAATCCTTAGTGAGAATTACTTCACCCTTCTGTGTCCCTGGCTTTTCTCTTCCATGTCATTGTGAACCAAGGATGAAAGGAAACCGGAAGAAGAATTATTTGGACATTTGAAATACAAAATTTCTAACTGATCAAAAATTAGACCAGGGGGCCAGAACATAATTTTAGCTCTTAGTTGTTGAAGTCTTACCACATGGCAGATACGTATTCTTTGAGTACAGAGATGAGTCGACATGACCCACTGACTTTAAGAACCTAAAATCTAATAGGTCAGGCAGGTGTGTAACTGAGGTGCTATAGTGGGAGTGTTCGAAGTGTTGAAGCCATACATGTACCCTTGATGTTTCTCATTAGTGATATATAGAAGGATATGAATACCATAGATGGTATAAATTCAATTACAAAGTAATTAATTGTTTTAAATTAAATTTTATGTTTTAAATAGCTAATGCTTGCCCATAGAGTAAAATCCAAAAGGTTATATTGTGAAACTAAACTGCTTAGCTTTTACTCAGATTTCACTAGTTTTTCTGCTGTTATCCTTTACTTTTCCAGGATCCAATCCAGAAATGTCATATTGCATTTAGTATGTATGCTTTTTGAAATTTAATTTTACGCAAATGGTAGCATACTGTACCATGCTTTCATTGCCCTTCATTCTAGCTTATGGTTGTACTTTATTATCCAATTTCTTAATGATGGATTTTGAGTTGTTTCCAATCTTCTGATATTATAGTATTAACAATGCTACAGTAGCTGTCCTTGAACTTGCAACTGTGCCAGTTTATATAGAGGAATTTCTGGGTTCAAAAATATGAATTGAATATCTTCATGTCTTTGATAAACATTGCTAAATTGCCTTCCATAGACATTGCGCAGATTTACACCCCCATCAGCATTGTATGCCTCCCTACTCCTTGGCAATAGTGTGCACGATGAAACCTTTTGATTCTTGCCAATTTCATACCTGGAAAAGGGAATATTGTTGCTGTCTTCCCATGCATTTATTTCACTTGCCATAGCGAGGTTCAGCATACTGTTGTATGTTGAAGAGCAGTGTTTTTTTTGTTCCCTGTAAATTGACTCCTGTGATCCTTTCCTCATTTATTTAGTGAGAGAAACTTTTTAAAAAAAAAAAGGAGTTGGCACTTTGTGATAGGAGTTGCTGATTTTTCCCACTGGGTTTATATTTTGTCATTAATGGTAAATTTTGCCATGTATACTTTTATTAGTATACTGAGTCATGTTTGAGAGTCTTTATGTTATTACTTTATGTTCTGTAATTAGCACAGTACCATACATACAGAAGGTAAATGTTTAAAAAAAAATTCAGTCTGCTGTGGGATCCTCACTGGAAAGTAATTCAGGAGTACCTGTTAAAATTTAACATGTATGCATCCATACACCGTAACCTTATAGTGGCATTACTCAGCATCCACCCTAAGGGAAATGTGCGTCTTATCAATGAGGCATAGGTTCCATGGGCAAAGGCAAGTACTGCTTTTTAAGCAGCACCTACCGTCACCCTTTTCTTCTATCTCCTTTTCCCTTCCGCCATGAAATTCTGTTGAAGATGTGGAATCTTGTAAAACTGGGTCATAGCCCATCCTGAGCACTTTTAATTTGATTCTCCACCTTACCTTTCAGTTAAAACACAAACAAAAACAAAGCTCTTCATCTTGGTAATCCTTAGAAACATGTTAGAATCAGCTAAATATTTTTCTCCTTTCAAACCTCTTAAATCATCACCCACATTTTCTCTCATTTCTGATCATTCCCCTTTCCCTGCCGAAAATCACCATCATTAGCCAGTGTTCCTGATTGCAGTGTCCTTGATGAGCGCGTTGGGGACAGAAATACTCTCAGTCCCCCGTCGTTCTCCCCCTCCTGTTCTCACTCCTGCTCAGTCAGCACAGTGAGTCCTATTCTTCACAAAGATTAGATCAGCTCCACCCACTGTAGCCCTTATATCTGCTCTTCATTCGTTGTGAGAGCACAGCCTCCTCCTTTCTGTCTTGGATCTCAACTCTAGACCGCATATCTTTGAAATCTTTACTTCTATACCAGGGAATTCCTTATTAAGCAAACTTTTTTTGTGTGCATGTGCGCTTTGGTTGGGGGGGTGCATGATTGCTTTCATGTCATGTAGACGTGAACCAAGGATGCATCCGAAAACAGAAAATTGTTTTGTGCAGAGTCCTAGAAAAAAAGCCTCCTTCATGGTCTCAGCATTAGGTTGAAGGGAGAGAGGAGGGAACCATTTGGTAACCTGGGAGTTAAGGGAAGCAGGGAGGTAGAATTGGAATGTTTAAAAAACTAAGCAGCTATTGGATTGGTGCCTGGGGTTTGGGTCATGCTCTCCTGTGCTTCTTTCTGCAGCATGCATGCCTCCCTTTTGGACCAGCTGGAAATCCGTGGGCTGGTTACTATGGGAATTGATGGGTGCTGCTGGCAGTGGGAGAAGGAAAGTTCTTGGAATTGATTCAAAAATCATAGGAGAGCAGAGTTTTTTCCCCTCCCTCTGGCTTCCTTGCTTACTGTTCTTTGACTTGATTAACTAACTTGATTTTCGCTTGGCGAGAACATTTCTAATAGCTCACTTCTGGCGTCCCAAGTAGAGGTGGAGCGAGCAGACTTCAAGAGAAGAGGGCAACACAAAGGATTGCTAGCTTGCCGGGTGAATTTCTGTTTTAACAATTGGCTCCTCAGGCTTTAGTGAACTCAGAATTAAATTCAAGCTTCTAGTTCTTTTTATACTGTCAAGGAATGTGCTGCAGACAAGGAGAGGGGAAAGTCAATGTTTAATTCCAGAATCACAACCTTTCTCTTTTCTTCACTGCTACAACCCCTCATGAAATTGAGGGTGGGGGAAGGCATTCAGTTTTTGTTAGAGGTTTGCTGATTCTGAAATGTTGAGATAGAAAACAGATGTTATTTATTTATTTAATTGATTTTAGAGAGAAAGGAGGGGGGGGAGAGAGATCGAGAAACATTGGTTTGTTGTTCCGCTTATTTAGGCGTTCATTGGTTGATTCTTGTATGTGTACTGATGGGGGATCAAACCCACAACCTTGGCACATGGGGACAACACTCTAATCAACTGAACTACCCAGTCAGGGCCAAAAACAGATGTTTTAATAGGTCATACTCACATTGGAAAATAGTGAGTTCAAAATACATTTCATAAGTCAACCTTCATTAATTTGATTAATCAATGACTTTAAAAAACCCTACCATAAAAAATAAAAAAAAGACACAAAGCCTTAGCATAGCATATGCTAGTTTATTTTTATAACTACTCATGAATATGGAATGTAAAGCACTGGTTTATTTTTCTAAGAAAAGTATTTGTCTTGAGGAGAGGAGAATATTAAATTATTGTGGACATTACAAAGTTTGACAGGACAGAAAATTTTTCCCCCGACATTTTTGGTTTTAGTTCACTGTTTTCTGTTGGTTCTGATTCTCTTACCACTAATGAAAACCTTATTCAGGGAAAACTTTTTCTTTTAATTTTTGAGAGATTTTGTTGAATACATTCCCTAGATGTGAGACAGCTGTCTAGATCTATTCAGACCCTGACTTGGGATCATAAAGGTGATAAATCACTTGGCAGAGCAATCATGCAATGTTAAATTACCTCATGATTTGGGTGATTTGTTTCTAAAACTTCAACACTCCTTTTTAATTCATTTAATTCGTGTTCTGTGGTGGGGAGGAAGGACTAGAAAGAAAGGCCATTGCGCACAGGCCTTGCCCTCCTCCAGCTTCTGACCGAGGAGGTAAAGTGCTGAAGGGCAGGGTGTGGTAGGCTGTGTTAGAGGTGGGTGGATGAAGAGAGGTGGTGGTTGGCTCCAAAGTGAAGTGCTTTTGGTAAAGGTGGCTGAGGTGATTTGTTTTTCATAATGAATTTGAATTTTAGCTATGTATTTGAATGAAATTGAAATTGTATAAACCTTCAGAATTTTGTCAGCTTGGTGAGTTCATGGCTATAAGACGACTGGAAACATGGTGTTATTCTCATAAATCTATTTGATTAGTGCTAATTCTGTGACTTATTTTATATACACAGCCGCAGATGGAGGTTATTTATGGGTCTGTTTCAGATCCAAAGTCTTGCATGGGGAGTCTTTCCCATGGGGCGTAAGGCCGGCCAAAGCTTTTAGACGGGACTCCTGTATGGCCTTCTCTGGGCTAGCTTCCCTAGTTCCAGAAAAGAGAACTCCAGCCAGGCCTCTGATGGCTGCTTTACTTGGATTATTGCCTAGAAGTTCCCAAAGGGTTCTGGTTGAACCGTTAGCCATCTAGATTATCTAAATAATCTAGATTATTTGTAAAAGTGTATCCATCATACTGCTCTTTGGAGAGGATTATACTTTTATACTTCTTAATAAAATATTCCTCATTTATTAGTATCAATGTAAAGAAAAAATTTCCTCAAAACTAGTTAGGACTGATTGTGAAGCATGGTTTTTCATTGAGCCTGAAGGTTGTGGTGCAGAAGGATACGGTCTGTGAGATTCCTACAATCAGGTACTAAGTTTGTCTTGTTCTTAATTGTATGAGTTTGGTGCGTGGGACACAGTAAGTCCAAAATAAGTGCTTGTTGAGTGAAGGGGTGATTGCTGCTATGGAGTAGTTATCGCAGTTGATGGAAAGACTGGTGAGGTTTTTAACTGTCTCCTTTCTCTGGATTCTACAGGTTTTGTTCGTGATGAAGATTTTTTAAACACTTTTAGATAGGTTGCTTCAAAATTTTAATAACAGTTAAAATTTTTTTCACATAAAATAACCAAATAGAACATACATAACTAAAAATATAAAATTTTGTAGGCTAATTTAAACAATATAGAACATGTAGTATTACATCTTCTTCTGTTCTCTTCAGAAAGGGTCTCATTAAGATGTCTCCCTTCTGGCCAAGATTTCAGTTACTTGACTCAAAGCCCAGTCTATAGATGGAAGTGCAAGAAAGTTTGCACAAGCAAGGAACACTAATGGGGTTTATTTTGCCCTAGCAAATTGAAATTTATTTTGTAATTTTAGTAATTAATTATGAAAAAATATTGTTAACATTTAATAAAAATTAATGTTTTAATATTAAATATGATTTGCTTTTCTAATAAAGTGATAGAAAACATAAGGAAAAGGTGATTATTTGAAGATTCGATCGTCCTAATAGAACCTTACATTTCTTCAATATAATATAGCATTGTAATATGACATGTTGCACATGAGGTGATTATTGGGATATCCTGTGGAAGCTTCTGGACACTATTCATTTGGGAGCCAGTATACAGTAATAGGTGGGGAGATAAATTTTATGCTTATAGCTTTTGAGTTCAAAAGCCCTGATATTTTAGTTTTATACTATAAGGAATTTCACAGTGTCATTCTGTCTCTGAAAATATTTAGCCTTTTATAATTTCATATTATAATTTTGGAGCCTGGTATCTAGTGTGAAGGAGGTGGTTGATGCATTGTATATAAGACCTTAGTGGAATTCTGGATACTGTCTGCTGTTTTTAACATTTTTATAAGGAAGTAATCTTTTAGGCCAATCAGTGTCTCAATTTTGAAAACTGGTCAAATTTCATTATTGATAAATAACTTTACCTTTTTATACTCGTAGTTCCTCATAATCCTTCTGATAGGATTTGAATGAGTAAAAGTGAAATTGATTTCAAATGGAAGCCACCTATCAAATTGAAAAAGACATTACTGATGTTTAATGCACTCAAGATGATTTTCACAACAGAACCCTTGGAAAACCTACAAGTATGTTTGTAGGAGCCCTTCCTGGCACACCCGGTCATGATTAAAGAATTTGTCTTGATTATAATCTTGCTGTGCTAAGTGGGTTAAGCAGAGTAGTTTCCACTACATTGAATATTTATTTATTTACCTGTTTGTTTGTTTGTTTGTTTATGCCCACCTGAGGAGATATTTTTATTACTTTTCGAGGGAGAAGAAGGGTGGTTGGGGGGGGAGAGAGGCATCGATATGAGAGGGAAACATCGATCTGCTGCCTCTTGTACACACCCCAATTGGGGATCAAACTTGCACCCTAGATACATGCCCTGACCAGGAATTGAACCTTTTGGTGCACGAGACAACTCCCCATCCAACGGAGCCACTCAGCCAGGGCTCTACTGTATAGACTTTAGATTTTTGTGGCATGTGTATATATCTGTAGTTATAGTTACAACAGCCCTTTTCCTAGGTGCTGTACTCACCCAATGGAGACCTAGACTCATCCTCCTGGTGCTGAAAAGTACTTGCAAAGAGACAACTCCCCCCCTGCACACCCCCGCCCCCGGCCCTGCACAAGCTCTATGGAGTCCGTCCTTCGGTGCCTGTGTAGGCGGAAGGCAGAAGAAGAGCCTAGACCCCCAGAGGATAAAATAACATGTGAAATCCAGACAATCTTGGATATGTTTTCTTTGCTTATCAGTTTCTATCCAGGCAGTCCTATTAGAGTCATCAAAATGAAACAGAACATTTTTAAAGGTTCGGTGTCAGCGGTGTTAGAGCGTTCCTTTTTGTGTGTGTTTAGAGACTCTGAACCTGGGGCTCTAGTTTCTGTGTGTGCTTAGCAGGTGTGTTAGAGACAGAGCCAGGCAATTCATGCCCTTGAAAGTAATATCCATGGCCACCTCTTAGGTGCCCCGAATCTTTACAAATAGTGTGGAGCTACAGCCCTTCCCAGTCCCCTGGGACACAAAGATTGAGTTTATTTACTTCAATGGGAACAGTATAAAATTCTCAATCAAATTAGCATTCATTGTGAAGAAAATAGAAGTACGCCATTCTGTACTTTTCCTGGGGGTTATAGGAGAATGTTTTGAAATCAGAGGAACCCCAGAAGACAGAAGCTTAAAAAATTCCCAGACTTTGCTGATGCATGGTTCTGTGAACAGAGAGTGAATGTGCATCAAACTTTTCAATGCCTGAGACTATTTCCCATCTAAAGTTCCCAGGTTTTTATTTCTTTTGCTCATCCTAGAAGATCAGGAGACGTGATTTATTTTTTTGCAAATAGTTCATGTACTGAGCAGGACTGTGAGAAACAAGACCTCTTTCCTTTTGGTTCCTGGAGAATGGTGTTGACACTAGGCACTGCTGAGCTGCGCCCAGGAGGGGTGTGCTGCTCACTCCTTTGTTTGCATAAGAGAACAACGTACTTGGACTCTCTAGACTTTACCCCCACATGCTGTTGAACTGTACTGTTTGTATTATGTGAAGTAATTGGGAATGGCACTTGGAGCTTTGGGAGATTTTTAAGACATTGATTATGTGGTCCTTGCCACTCAAGTCTGGAAGGGGAGCTAGCTCCTGGCACTCGTTCTATGCCCAGAAGAGCCAGCTCCTAAGTGGGGGTGGGGCGCCTTCACCCCACGACCAATTGGCACCTAGAGGTAAAAGGCTGAGCAAAAGCCAGCATATGCCAAGTTTAAGTATAAAATGTTTATGAAAATCAACTTTAAAATTGGATTTACATTCTAGTTGGGGAGAGAAAACGTTTTCATGTGAAGTAATTGCAATTTTAGTGGAAGGCAGCATACAGTCTAATTGCTTCATTGGCAGTTTTTACTTATCCAAGGTTAGACAGAAAATCCATTTAGTAAGCTGAAAACATGACTAGAAATTTTGACTCTGATGTCTGAACAGGGGAAGAGGAGGTAAATTGGAGAAACTATTCTTCAAAAGGTGTGACCTCTTTCATATTCCCTGATATGTTGAGTTTTCTCAGTTGTCTTAGGCCTTGATGAGAGTCTAGGATTAGAATCAAGGCACATTGTCCCCCTTTGGAGAAAATATTTATTGATGTGTGTCTATCCCATGCATTAAGGAAGGTAAGCCATTTTCCCCATCTCTTGTCTTGAGACAGGAGAAGTATGAGCCAGAGCTGAAGCTGAATCCCGTATGCTTACACGGATCGCTGTTTCTTTCCTGGGGACTTTCTTTAAAACAGAATCTGTCTGTTCTTAGCTGTGAATGGAGGGAAAGTCTGGACAGTCTCTCTGATTGGTTGTACTGGTGGTTAAACACTTAAATGCATATATGCTATATGGAGATATGCATTTGGTATTAATATTGCTTAGCGTAATTATTTCTTAAGTGTATATTACTCTGATGAATCTACAAATCTTTGTTGATTATAACAGGTGTATGACAAATACTGCTTACTCAATTGCTATTGCAAAATACATTTCCCTTTTAGTTATTGTTGTAGGTGTACCAAGCAAAATAAGTAATGTAGATATTAGGTAATTTAACAGAATTTTCAATTAAAATCAAGTAGTTTTTCATGCCTTTTTGTTTAAAGGATTTCTTTTTGCTGACTAGGTAATAGATGCTAATTTTAGCTAATTTGGAAAACAGAAATGGGCAAAAAAGAAATCTTCATCCTTCTAATGTTAGTATTTTCTTAATTAAAGTATTAAAACCATATTTGAAAGCACATTGCTAGTTAATGAGTTGAGTAGACCCTGCGGCTAAAGAGGGTTGGCATCTAATCAGAAAATTTCACAGGACAGGCGTCGTCTGTTTGACGTCTGTGATCTTACAGCGCTGACCACAAGATTAAAATAGTGCCAGAAGCTTTTCTGTATGTGTTTGAAGTTGTAAAAGCCCAAATTGAAAACTTTACCTTCTATTAACTTTTACATTAATGTTGTAGTGAAAGGAAACTTTCTAAGACATAAAAAATAAAGAGTAAAGCTTAAAAAATCACTTTATTTAAAAGTTCCTATCTGAAAGTAAATGTAGTTTAGATCTGCTATGCTGTATTTGGTTGTGGCAGCCAAAATGAGCTGTGCTGCCTCAATTCAGTCGGGTCTCCAAGCACTTTGAGGTTGCCTTTAACATGACCTCAGATGCTTCCCCCCAAATTCTGATCGTTCTGCCAGTGAAAGGCTCAAGTTGTGGTATTTGGTGTCATTAGGTAGTGGAGAGTTTACCATGTCTTTACTTTTTATCTAGCTATTCTGGGATTTTGAAAAAGCATATACTTTTGATTTTTTTTTTTTTTTTTTTTTTTTTTTGGTGAGTAACATCCAGGATATTTCTTTAATGTCCACAGTTATGTGACTTAGGGCCCATTGTGAAAGTTTATTGTTTTCCACAGTTTATGAGGGCCTCTGGGCAAAGACAATGTATGACATTAGCTTTGTGTTTCTTGGCTAAAGATGCTTTGCTGTGGCCTCCAGAACAGCGCTCTGAGGTGGAGAATGGAGCAGGTGGTGTCATCCCATTTTACAGATAGGGAAGCTAAGGAAGATTGTCTGATGCCCTTTGGCTCTTATGTGGCAGCTGCCATTCTTTTCCTCCCTTTATTTCCGTCGTCTTTCTAGTAGTAAATGCACCATCCACATCAATGAGTATAGTAATAACAAGAGCTGAGCTTTACTGATCAATTGCCATGTCCAAGGCAGTGTTCTAAGAGCTTTGCATGTATTGACCCTCATCTCAATCCTATGGAGTAGGTATTGTGCTCTTTTTAGGCACAGAGAGAATAAGTAAGCTGCCCAGTTTTTAATACTCGTGTCAGAGGGTAATTGAGAATCATAAATGAAAATATGTAAATTCTAAGCAGGTACTGAGCTCTCAGTAAATTATAGTAGTTATGATGATTATAGCATGTGTACAGTTATAATTTCTGCTTGTATATCATCTCCATTAGCCATTGAGCTCATTGTTCACAATTGGTGCTGTGTTACTGTTACTGCTGAGGGCATTGAATGTATGTGCAGCTGTATTCTGGGTTTTAGGGTTTGATTTCAGTTGTGCTCTCCAGCATCTGGTTAATCACCTGATTAATCAAGTTTAAATTGGTATAGATTGGTGCTATATTGAGCCCATAGAGGCCTTTATTCTGGCCATCCACCCTCATGCCTGGGGCACTTTCCATGGGACTGGCTGTGTTCTGAGGCGTGAACACACTTAAAGCGAGCTTTGTGCTAACTCCAGCCACTGGAAGTGCGTACTCTAAAGCTGCAGTTCCCAGCCTCTATGGCACCAAGGATCGGTGTCATGGAAGACCATTTATCCACAGATGGAGAGGGAGGGTAAGGGTGGGGGTGGGGATGGTTTGGGGATGGTTTGAGCATATTACACTCAAGCTCACCTCCTGCTGTGCAGTCCAGTTCCTAACAGGCTGGACCTCTACTTGTCTTCAGCCCAGGGGTTGGGGAATCTCTGCTATAAAGATCCTCTGACATTAAAAACAAGTATAACATGAATTTTCAAGTTGAGATAAAGACAGTGTTGTGAAGTTGACTGAAAAGAAATTTGGGAAAGCTGAAAATATTTTTGCATTAGGATGTTCTGTTTCCCTTGAACCGTAGCCAAGAAACTCTTCATAATGGCCTGCATTTCAAATCCAATTGTACCAAAAAAAGAAAAAATGACAACAATGTAAGTATAGCTGTTCACTCTCTTAGTTTTCTCTTTTGAATTTGGGGTGGGCCCGAAGGAGACCCTCACTCTCAGTGGAATGTTTTCTCTTTGAGTCAGCATGTGTCTTCCAAGGTAGGGGAGGTCCTGAGAGCGTCAAAACTGTAAATGACCTTCACGGTGATTGAAGCAAAGGGACACCAAAAAGAGTGCTGCCATTTTTAATGTAGGATTTGATCTTCTTTGATGTGTCCAGTACTAAGGCTCTGTTTTTAATTATCGTTAATAAGCAAGACACAACCCTAAAGAAAGGATCAGGAAATTTAGACACTAATTTTGGTTTCAGTTCTGTAGCTCAGTGTGGATGGCTTGATTGGCTGGGAAAGTGAACTCCACTTGGCTTTTGTTTTTTTCTCTGAACCAGTGATGTGACATTAGTTCTCTTGGGAAGGGTAATTGATATAATGGGTAAAATTAATCCTGTTTTGCTAGGGAGCTGAATTAACCTTTATAGGATATAACTAATGTTAGACCTGAGCTACACTCTGCCAACAGAGAAATCTCTAGGTTCTTATTTTTCTTGTTCAGATATAGAGCACCTGGGAGTTAGGGTGATTTTAATAGAGAACTATGAAATTTCGATATATTTAATTGGATCTTAGGAACTAAGAATGTCTTTACTAGCAAAGAATGACCAGTTAGGTATTACAGGATCACAACTACTGGCTCAGGGTTGGAGGCGAGGTGGGGAACTACCTCTATCAAGCACGATTTGTTTTGGTGGGGTGGGGAGGAATGTGCCAGTTTCCTGCTACTGTTCTTTTCTTATTTGTTCTTTGTTGGTATGTGCCAGTAGAAACCATGTTGCAAAAGCCATAAAGTTGATGAAAACTACTCCCCAGGAGAAAAATCTTAAAATTGAGAAAATCTTCTCATACCAATTTAATTTGTTTTGTGAATAGGGAAGAAGATGTCTATTATCTTATTTTTTTAACAGGGTTTTAAAATGGTTGTTACAGGTTTATTGTAAATAATGCAAGCAATAAAAGAAAACATAAAGTAAAAATTATCCAACTCCTAACCCAGAGATGTATTTAATATTTTTGTAAAATATTCTTGTGTAATTTTTATATACACATAATATAAAAATACATATATATGTGCACAATTTTTTGTTTGATTTTATATTCTGTTGTATTTGTTTTGAGGCTTTATTGACTTTTTTAAATTACTCCTGCACTGATGTCATTGATTTAATTTATCACTATTTCTCAGGATGTCCATTTATAGCTAGAGAGTATTTTCTCTGGGACTCTGTACCCATTTATATAAAATGCTCCAAAATCTTTGTAAGATGAGTCTATTAGTAAAGCAAAACTTCAGAGAAATTATTGGTTCTGGGTTGCCAGATCTTTCATGCAGTTAAGTGTTCATCTAACTAATGAATACTAAGATATTTTTAAACACTGATGAAAAATTTTCTAGAGTTTATTGCATACACTCTAGCTACATACTCTGGCTCAGGGAATTTATCCTAATGAAACAGAGACATGTACAAATATGTCTGTACCATGGTGTTCATTGCCACATTGTTTATGCAGGTAAATATTTGAAAATATTGTACAGCAATTTATGACTCTATTCAATACTGCATTAAAAATTGCAGCCATGAAACTTTTAATTCTAAAATATTTGAAAGAAGGGAAAATAGTCATAGTATAATAAAAGAAAAATGCTTGTTAGGAATTGTACACAATGCCAATTTTATTAAGAAAAAACACTGCTCTTTCAAATATACTTATGTTTTTTTGTCCTTACATAAAATATATAGATACACGTACTCATAAATACCATCATGTTTTTTCTTATTAAAAAAGTGTAGCATCCTTGTAGAAAAGCACACAGATCCTAAATTTTTATCTTTGATTATTTTTTGCAAACTCAACACACATGTATAAATTAAAAATTAAAATATTACCAGCAATCCAGAAGCTCCTTCATGTCCTTTCCCATTTCACCACTGCCACCTCCATGGTTACTAGAAGTAACCACTGTCCTGACTTACGTCCCCTCGGATTACTTTTGTCTGATTTTGGATGGAGTAGTATAATATGTACTCCTTATTCTGGCTTCTTTTGCTCAGTATTTGTGGTTATAGCAGGGTCCCCCCACCCCCATGTAGTATTCCATCAGGTAACTATAGTCCAATTTATTTACTACTGAGCATCTGGTTTTTTCCCCCTCAATTTTGGACCATTACAATTAATGCTGCCATAAATGTTCTTATAGTTGTTTTTTAGACACATATGTGTACATTTCTGTTGTGTATCTATGCCCAGGAGTGGGATTATGAGGGTGGCTGTGTGTTTGTTCAGCTTTAGTAGACGACGCGGAATCCTTTATTACGTTAGTTGGGCCATTTCACTGTCACAAACAGTGTGTAAGAGTTCCAGCAGCTCCAGGTGTTCTGCAACGCTTACTTTTAGCCTTTCATTTTAGCCATTCAGGTGGGTATGGAGTGTTATCTGTTGTTTAGATTGCATTTTCCTGATGACTAGGGAGTATTAACACTTTGACCCAAAGAACTTCCTTTTTGAGGAAATCTGTTATTAATCTTGTGCTAATTAACTTTATTTCAATTTTAATGGAAACTGTTATCTTCCATTTGATATTGAGGATGTATTATGTGCCAGCTTCTCAGATCACCAGACCCAGCATTTATCCTGTGTCATTTAAGTGGGGATATCACCAGTAGGTACAACTTGGTTATGTATCCAAATTTTGCTGCTTGATGATCCGATTTAATGTGATTTCTGTTTTGTGTTTGAAATCGTGAAATATTTCAGGTTACTTATCTGCTTTACATTGTGACTAATTAAGACGTTGGTCAAAGAATTCAACTTAAGAAATTCAAAAGGAAAAACTTTCTGGCTTTAGTGCTATGATTTTCTCTAGACCAGTATGTCAAGAGTGACTCATTATCCCCTGTTTTTATTCAAAGTAACTTTGAAAAGAATCTCACTGCAGAATAGAAAATTACAAGTAAATTTAATGTAGGTGCAAAGTGAACTTGCTACATACATCTGAGCCCAATAGCTCCATGGAATATTTGTGGGAGAATTGTCATCCTGGAGTCTGGTTCCTAGCTTTTAATATTAAATTCTCTTTGATCATGAAATGCAACTAAAAGATCCTTTAATTATCAAATTGTTGGTCTTAGAACAGGGAGGCTCTGTGGTAGGACTTCAGTCTGCCTCTTGAAATGACATGGAGACCCAGTGAGTCCCATGTACCCAGGCTTGGTGCCAGGCATTGTCATACATGTTTTCTCATTTAATCCTCATCAGTACTGTGAGAGACAAGGTCATACCCATATTATATATGAGGAAATTGAGGCTGAAAGAGATTAAAGCAACACAATTAGGGTAGGTGGCAATTCCCTTACTCTGATTTCATGATTATGTTGATGGAAAATTATAGTATTTAGAACCTCTGGCTTAAATCAAACAACTGTGAATTCTTTAGATGCCCAGGAGCACCAGAAATATATAAAAATGGAGTGGTAGTTGTTGAGTCTCAGATGAAGGCCAAATAGGGCATTTTATGGAGAGAGTTGTTTTAGTTTCATTCTTTTTCATATTATATAAAGGTTCTGAAGCAAGCATCCTGATTAAAGGTACATATATCAGTCAATGTATATCAATGGCAGAGGTGATCAACTTAGAGAAATTTATGGCTGGACCTTGATCTTAAAAAAAAAGCCAAAAAAGCATGATTAATGTTTATTTTTGACCTTGTGGTACCTGAAGGGCTCTGTCAAGGGACCTGAATGTTATAGAGGTCTAAGTTGTATAGGAAGATAACCTTAATACAGATAGAAAGGGAAACTGGTATGAGGCAGGTGCAGGCAAAATGCTACAGGAATTCATAGCAACAAGAGACATATTTCAGCTAAAGACCATGACAAATGCTTTCTGGAGAAAGTCATGTCGGAACTGTCCTGGAAGAATGCATAGAATATAGAGACTTAGAAGTTGGTATCTGGTTGAGGGCAAAGCCACGGTAAAGTTTATCTTTTCCTAACTTTGAATAAATGCTGATCAGTTGAGTACTGTAAATAAAACTTGGTTTACAACAAAATGGTATGTGTCGTAAAACCATAGTATTTTGGATGAAGATCAGGCAAAGGCCCTTTTTGCTCTGGCTTTGTCTAGTAGCTATCACCCCAGTCACTCCCTTCATCTGCTCCTTTGCTCTGGAGGTCCAGACACGTGTGCTGTGTGAGACAGGACATCCTATGCCATACTTTCTTCATACTCTTTACAGATGCTCTGCTCTCTGCAGGTGTCGCCCTTGCTACCATGTTAATACTTAACAGACTTGGCACTGAGTAGGAACTTGATAGATCCCTCATGAGTGAAGGTACAAATGAAGGATTGAGTGAAACGGAAGATTGTGCCTTTTTACTGACTTCATATTTTAACATGAACAGGTGCTTGTTTAGGTTAGTTGCAGCCCGACCTAGAAAGTCATTGTACTGCAACAAGTTGGTTTAGAGGTAAGAGGAACTGAGTGTGTGGTTTTGTAACTTTATACAGAGATTGTTTGTCGTTAGTCATGATTACATGTGTGTCATTGTTTGACCAAGTGAATGGCTGCTGAAAATGGTTTGATTCCAAATGATTGTTTTTGTTTTTCTCTCCCTCATTCCTTTAAAAAAAAAAAATCTTTGGACCAAGAAAAAGGAAGAAGGATTTAATTCCACTTCCTGTATTGCTAATTTAAATTTTTATTTATTTTTAAATAATATTTTATTGTTTACACTATTGTAGTTGTCCCAGTTTTTCCCCCTTTCGCCCCCCTCCATCCATCGCACCCCCATCCCCACCCCCACAGTCAGTTCCCACACCGCTGTCCATGGCCATGGGTGCTTCATACATGTTCTTTGACTACTGCCTTCACCTTCTTTCAACCAGTCCCCACCTCCTCCCTCCCCTCTTACAGCTGTCAGTCTGTTCTGTGTTTCTATGCCTCTGGTTCTGTTTTGCTCATTAGTTTATTCCATTCATTAGATTCCCCTTATAAATAAGTGAGATGATGTGGTATTTGTCTTTCACTGACTGGCTTATTTCACTTAGCATAATCATCTAATTCCATCCATGTTGTCACAAAAGGTAAGAATTCCTTCTTTTTTACTGCTGCTTTAGCATTCTATTGTGTAAATGTACCATGTTTTTTTAAGTCGCTCATCTACTGATAGGGATGTAGACTGTCTCCTAGTCTCAGCTTTTGTAAATAATGCTGCTATGAATGTAGTGGTACATAAATTCTTTTGAATTGGTGTTTTGGGATTCTTAAGGTATATTCCCAGCAGTGGAACCACTGGGTCAAAAGGTAGTTCCATTTTTAATTTTTTGAGGAAATTCCATACTGGTTTCCATAGTGGCTGCACCAGTCTGCATTCCCACCAACAGTGCACTAGGGTTCCTTTTTCTCCACATCCTCACAAGCAGTTGTTGTTTGTTGATTCATTGATGATAGCCATTTTAAATTTCTATTGTTTTCTACCATTTGTTGTTTGAGACCATGAGAAAAAATTCCTAAACTAGAAATCTTTAGTGAAATTTTTTTCTGTGTGATTAAATTGTGTTCTTTTACATTATGGCCTTTTTGGTAATTATTAATCTTTAAGAAATTTTAAGTTAACTATAATAATAATAGTTACGATTACTGAGTATTTTATTTGTACCCCAAACATTGCTAAAGACTTTTGCTTCCATTATCTCATTTAATCATCATTTTCATCCTGTGAGGTGTTGATGGATGTACTTATGTTACTAATAAGGCTAAATAATTTCTATAGGTCACATAAAAGTGGCCGAGCTGTGATTCGAACCCTTGTCTGTCTACCTTTGATGCCTGAGCCACTATATTTAATGTTCTACTGTTTTTTTTCTGTATATTTATGCTTCTTCCTGCACATATTTTGGTGGTAGGATGCATTCTTGCTTTTGTTTAAAATAGCATGCTTTTGGTTGTCACTAATCTTTATGTATTAATATTTTTTGGTTTGACATCTTAGCTATTCTGGTCCAAACTCTTATTTACTATTGTGTGTTTGATACTGAGAAGTTGTATTTTTTTTAAACAGCTAAACGGAAGAACATAAATTATTTTAAATTATTTTTGCTTTCACATGTGTTCTTTTTCTGATTGGCAGTTCAGTCTAAAGAGGTTCTAGCAGTCCTCAGAGAGAAACCTGGAACTCAGATGTTTCTTAGTAATTTGTGCAAAACAGCATCTCAAATTGTTGTGTGGTTTGTGCAAGCGTGCAGTGTATGGATAGCAACAAAGCAACCCCTTCATAGTTAAGGTCAAATAGCGAAAAGAGGGATAAGCCAAAGAGAAAGTATGGGTACACATGAACTGATCCATCATCTATCATATATTTAGATTTGAATTTAAAAAACAATAAATGTCAAAAATTCTTATTGTTATAAGTAGTTAACATCTACATGTTAAAAACGTAACTATCAATTTTGTGTCCTGTAATACTACAGCAGATAACTGTTTATTATATGTTGGTCTGCCAGTTCTTGTGGGGAAGGGTGGTATGCTTTACAAATCCAACAGAATGACATGTCTAGACAGAACCAAATGTATAATTATACAAAAACACAGCACAGAAATTATGGCTGAAAAACTTTAATAATTATTGGCAACTCTATGCCATGTTATATTACTTTGTATCCTTATTTTCTTGGCTTGCTGTTGTGGAGGAGTTAAAGTTTATTTTTAGACAAAACAAAAGATGTCTAAAATGTGATACACTATGAATCTGGTTTTTAACTAAAATAAATTTCCCACACAAATATATGTTTCTTGATCTGTATAATTGAATAAACGTAAATTATTGCTTTGGCATTAAGTTTGGGTAGAAACCTTTTGAAACTAACTTAATAGGACAACAAAACTGCCACTTTAAATCCAAGTGTCCTTTAAATGTAGACTTACTATCACTGTGTGTAGTATATTTTTTAACAGTTCTAACTGTCCTGGCATCTAATTTTTATTTTCTTTGTTCTCCCTTGAGTAGCCTTCTAGGCAGTTACTCTTCTCTAGCCACTACCCTTAACTTTTCACACAAGAGACATTTCTAGCATCTTCTCTTCCTCTCTTGAGCTATTTCCTCCCAATCAGGCTGTTATAAACAAGCTGCAGTGAACACTTTATTGTTGAGTGTAGGAGTTCCTTAGGTAGCCTAGATGTCAGTCTGCCTTTTTAAAGATTTTTATTTTGTCATGATTTTTCCATTGTAAAGCTGTCATTTGATAATGAAAAGTTGAAAATAAACCTAATTTATCAATTTTTAAAAAATGGTTTTACTTTTGTGTCTTAGGAAGCCTTTACCTACATTCCAATCTTGAAAATATTCTCATTTGTTTTCTTCTGAAGGCTTCATGGTTTTAGCATCTGTTTAGGTCTATGATCCATCTTGAATTAATTTTTTTCACATGCTATATTATTAACAAGCAATCTTCAAGAAGAGACATTACCTCCGTTTCAGAAATGAGGATGTTGGCGCTCTGAGAATTTGGCACTCTAGACATCATATGTGATAGTAAATTTGATTTAGAGTTTTAGAACCTTTAAAGGATGATCCCAATGAAGATACATGTTAGGTCATGTCTGTTACAGCATTTTGGTCAAAATATTTTTTGAGACATACTTCCATTGTTGTCACAAATCTATTGTCATTAACAAGTGAATATTTGGTAACTGGATTCATCCCATAATGAAACCAGTGGCATTGGGTGCAGAACCAGACTGCAACCTTGATGTGCGTATATCTTACCAGGTAGAGATGTGTTTCTGTTTGGATGTCCTGTGAAGCTGACCTGGTGGGATTTGCCTGTTAAGATACTAAATCATATTGCAATAAGGATTTGAAGTAAAAAAATCAAATTGATGGGCCTATTTAACCTGGCCTACTTAATTGTTTTTACTAAATATAGTATGGGGCTCAAAATTGCTCTTAGTTTTCAGTTCTCTTGGGGTTGTATCTCTTATTCATACTGTTTAAGGTCTCTCCTCTGACGTTATAGAAACATCCCTAAGCACCAGCATCTCAGGCTAAAGAGAATTCTCCACAATTGATGTGGCTTTGTTGATGGTATATATTTTGGGTTCTTACTACGTGATGGCCACGTTGCAAGCCTTATGCTTCTTACAACAATCTGGTTTTAAAGAGGAATTTAAGAAAGATTTTCACAGCACACACTTGGGGTGGTGTGTGGAGCGAGTTTTCTAGTAAATCTGCATGGTGGCTTCTCATAAGCCCTTATGAATGTCTGAGTTGCGGTAGGTAACACTGTAATATACTGGAAACTCAGTCAATTCTGAGATGTGTGGAGTACTTTGTGGGGAAGGGAAGGGCTTCGTGTATGGGATGTGCATATGCCCAAGACAGTGTGCTGAGGGGGTGTGAGCAGGACAGGAGGAAGCTAATGTTACTTCTAAAAGGAGCTTCATTTTGTTGTCAGGTTGCCATCCATCAAAATGCATGATAACACTCACTTTAAACTTGTTATTCACAGAGGGGAAAGGCTGTCCTGTATTTTTAACTGAGCAAACGAACATAATGAGGACTGTGGGGAGACCCACTGGAATATACGCAGATTCCATCGCGATGCCAGTGATGCCTGTGCTGCAGAGTGTGCTGTGTCTGTGTAAATAGTGAAGGAAGCTGGCCAGCTTCATGCAGTCCCCTTTTAAAGTGGTCTTCTCACTAAGGAAACATTAGCTTCAGCTGATAACTCTCAAAGAAACTAGGACAGTTCCCAGGCTGCTTTTTATTTGTAGAGATAAACAACTGGGCATTAATAGAACCATGCTGAATGCAACAGTAATAAGATTCATTGTGTTCTGAGCATATCCTCTCAGCAAGGTTATATTAATTTTTTAACCTAAAAATTGTGCCTAAAGTGGAGATGTGTATGCATTATGAGCTAAATCGAATGCTTTTTTTTTTTTTTTAAGATTTATTTATTTTCATACAGAGGGGAAGGGAGGGAGAAAGAGAGGGAGAGAAGCAACAGTGTGTGGTTGCATCTTGCGCACTGCCTTCTGGAGACCTGGCCCACAACCCAGGCGTGTGCCCTGATTTGAAATCTAACTGGTGACCCTTTGGTTCCCAGGCTGGCGCTTAGTCCACTGAGCCACACCAGCCAGGGCTGAATGCTTTTTTAAAGAACATTTGTTTTGCTTAGTGTTTGCTACCTTTTCTGATTAAAATGGATTAAGATTGATATTTCTAATCTCAAGTCTGTTGACCAATTTTTATGAACTATTTTGTATTGTGCACAGGAACCAAATTTAATGGCCTTAGTTATTTGTTCTTAAAGCATATTTTGATAACAATTTTCTCTTTCATATTTGTTCTTCCTGTTGTAATTGAATGAAGTAATGTTATGTGAATGCTCTCGATCTGTAAATCAGTTATTATTTGCAGTGAATAATTTTAGGGCTATAAGTCAAACTGGCTTTGTCTGGTAACTCGTAGATGAGGTTTTAGAATGTTGCTACAGGAAAATTTTCTGTTTGGAACAGCACTTTTAATTGCCATGTTAAACCAGCCTTTCTGTTCATTGCCATCCTAGAGTCAGACTTATGTCAGCATTATTGACTTTTGGTGGGGGGTCCTGTGAGTCAACACTGTGTGTGAGCATTTATAAACGCACCGTGGATGCTGCCTTGTCCAAGTGAGTGTTGACTATTATTTACAGGTAAAGAACTCTCTTGTCTTTGTAGCTATTGGGTTATTTGAATCAAGTAATATTTGTTTAGTTATTTATACGTTAATATGTTTAAAAAGAATTTTCTCTACGAAGAGGCATTCATCATTCACTATTTGTTCCATCAGATGATGGCACTGACATTCTTATTGTGTAATCTTAAAATAGCTAATTTTGTTGTGTTTAATGCCAAGAGCAGATGCACTTCCTAGTATAAACAGCATGCAAGCCCAAATCTACATGTATTATTTAGAAGCATATTAAAATCTCCGTATTTTTTGTGATTTAAGAAAGTAATTGCAGTGTGCATTGTGTCAAATTAAAAAAAAAATGTGATTGCTGCCACAGCTTAAAAACTGAAGCAGCAAAATTTGGCCCATGTGTTTTCAAGTATAATGTGTTATTTTGAGAGACTATGTCATCCATGAAGGTTTAGTGCATTAACTCTGGAACCAGACTTCCTGGGTTCAGATCTTGCCTTTAACAGCTTTGTGATGTTGGGCAGTTACTTAAACTTGCTGTGCTTCAGTTTCCTCCTTTGTGAAATGGTAATAGTACTGATACTAGTGTGAACCTCTTAGGTTGTTAGGACAATGTGTAAGTTGATACAAATAAATTGCGTAGCACAGTGCCTGGCACATAGTAAGGACAAATGAGCAAGAGTTTCAAGGGCAAAACAGGTAGATGTGTGTGCTACAGTGGCTTCTCCTATATCAGTTCCAATTCTTTAAAGCAAGTCTGTGATGTCCTCATTAGTTAATGATGTTTGAAGAGTAACTTTCATGACAAGTCTTATTCTAGATTCTCCAGGGCATACACAGGAATAAAAGACATGGTCCCTTCTTTGAAAGCTTGTGCCATATTTAAATAGGTACACAAATGAAAATATTAAGTAGCAATGTATAAGTCCAAAGAGAGGGCTTTTTTGCAGCGAAAACACAGGAGATGAAGAAGTATAGAAGGTGAATTTTGACCTTGGAGGACAGGAAACATAAAACCCCATCATAAAAAGTCTGAGCTTGGTTCTCTGAGAACCACATATCTTTATTCTCTTGCAGAGCTATTCATTTTACATGAGTTCTAAGTCCCCTGTTCTTGTTTAAGCATACTCCTTGATTTCATCTGAGCTCTTGTTACTCCACAATGAAAACCAAGTGCTCCAGCCTAGAGCTCCCTGTCTTTCCCAGTCTGTTTCCATTTTCAGGCCCTTGTAGTATGTGCTAATTCTGGAATACTCTGGAATCCCATAGTTCTCAGCTCCAGGACACCTTATCCAACCACAGGAATTAAGTTCCAGCTTCCCAGGCTCCAGCCTTAGTGCTTGGTTATCATTCTGGGGGATGCGAAATCTACTTGAAAGCTCCTTGGAAACTATGAAGCACAGTACAGGTGTAGGGGGCGCATTGCCTTATCTTCCCTGCATTGTATTTTTACCTCTTGTATGTTTAACCTGTCATCCTTCCCCTGCTCCCCACCCCACCAAATCAGCTGATAGCTCCTAGCAAATCAAAAGTTTAATGTTGATCCTTCTTAGCCTGGAAAGAAATCAAGGCACTAGGGAGCTGTAAGGACTGAGTGAGCTGAAGGACGCTCTGCCAGGAGTGGGCAAAGGTGAGCACGAGCACCATGGGCGCAGGTGTGGCTCTCACCAGAGGCCCTGTGGTCAGTGACGGCGAAGGAGCAAGGGCTTCGTTTTGACAGACTGGTGCAGGTGTGGGCATCACTGCAGGGTGGCACTGGCCCTGTTCTTAACCTCTTTGGCCATTCACATTCTCCTGTGCAAAGTGTTGCTGTAAACTTCGTGGGTGGTGTTTATCAGGCGTAGATGAAGAGGTGTTTGTGGAAAACCTGTTTCGTTAATTTTCAAGTGCTTATTAGTTGTTTCTAAAAAAAATAATAAAAGAACAAACAATGAATGTTCGCATGTATTGGATAAGTTCAAACATCATGCTCTGTCCTAGCCAGGAGGTTGATGTGGTTAAGTGAGTAGGGAGAGGAGCTGAAGGGAGACCTTGCTGACCTTGACTGGGTCTGGTCCTGAGCTGGTGGAACAGCTGGGGATGGGGGTGTGGGTACCAGGAGCTTGTAAACCCCAGGGTATTCAGATTGGGACAGGGAAATGATAAAATCAGTAAGGTAACATTGCCTTACACCTGTGAACAGTTTACCTTGGGGAGCTTTCTGAGTGAGACCTCCTGTTACTGTATTTCGTGAAGAACCTGTGAGCTGTAAATATGAAACCAGATGACAGTTACCAATTTGCAGGCACCCAGCTGCTGTCTCTCTGTACTGGAAATTTACAGTAGCTTCTCATAGGGACAAGTTTGTGAAAAAAGGAAATGGAGTAGGCAGCAACAGCTTCCTGCAGTGACTTTGGGATTTTGAATCTGGGCAACTTGACTTAGTTTCTGTCTGCTGTGCATTGCTCTCTGATGCTTCAGCAGCCTCAAAACAAGTTGTGGGCTTTTCAAGTGGCTGTGTAATTGGGAACATTGTGAGAAGCCGCTTGCTGAATGTTTTCTTCCATACCCAGAATGAAAAAATACACCTCTCTGATACTAATTTAGCTCTCCAAATACTTACAAAAAATGTTTTATATATAAACAAAAAGAGAGCGGATGTACGGCTGATCATTTGATGGGGCTGCGTGTTCATCAGTTTACATTTGCATTTGGAGCTCTGTGTTCTTGTGGTCTTGGGTAAATTATGTAATTTCTGGACCTGAAGGTTCACCTCTATAAAACGACACTGTTGGGGTAGCGGCCTGTTGTCACTCCCAAGCTGGGAAAATTGCATATTATAAAAAAGGTTGGAAAATGTTCTCCTTGTCTTCTAACTGTATGTGGAAAATCCTCTAGAGGAGTCTGACATTTTTTAGGAGCCCTTTTCATTCAACAGTGTTTATTGAGAACTTATGTGTCTGGGAGGAGTTTGGGGGCTGGAGATACAGTCCTGAACAAGGCAGGGCCCCTGCCCTCTGGATGCTTGCATTTTAAGGAGAGGAGATAAGAGGTCAACTCACAAACACATGGGCAAGGTGACAGGAGTTACTATCGCCATGGCTGTGGAGTTACAAATGGGCAAAGTCAAGGACAGCAGAGCCATTTAGCCTGAGCAGAGGGTGGTGGTTAATGGAACAGGTCTGATAAATGGAGCAGATCTGGGTCAGGGTTGGGGGGCCATATTCTGCTCAGTGTGACCTGCTTGGGAGACAAGTTATCTAGAGTTTTAAACTTGAGAATGTTTTTTCTATACATGTGATTTGAAGCTTTGGACTAGATGAGATCAGCTGGTGACTGAATTGAGAGAGAAAAGAGAGGACTTCTGGGAACCAACCTTGGGCCCCAGTGTTTGGAGGTCAGGTGGAGGAGTGGAACAGAGAGACTGTGGTTGGTTGTTCCTGGCTTCCATCCAGCAAGTCTGTGTTACGCACTAACATACACTGCTCTTCCTTTAAGCTCGCAGGCAACCTGTGTCTAAGTTTATAGTCTGTGTGTATATATATTAATAAATGACTTTTAAAATCATGATACTCAATAGTTGCAAGGTGCTGAGAGATGAGAGCTCTTTGCGGTGACCTCCGCCTTCCTTACCTCCTCCTCCTGTCAAACACATCGATGGTCGTGACGCCAACACCTACAGGCCCGTTTCCTTTTGGGTCGGCTGGTCGAGTGGGATGTTGATAGAATCGGTTGTGTTTATAACAAAGCCTGTGGTACTTGTTACTATAATTACATAATTAAAATTTTATGTAATCTGATTTGCCCTGGCCGGTGTGGCTTAGTTGGTTGGAGCATCGTCCTGTAACTATAAGGCTGCGGCTTCCATTCCTGGTGAGAGCACAAACCTAGGTTGTGAATGAGATCCTCATTCTGGGCGCATATGACCCCTGGGCCGGTTGCAAATGGGAGGCAACCAGTCTATGTTTCTCTCTCCTGTTGATATTTCTCTCTCTTCCTTCCTCTCTCTGTAAGGAAGCAATGAAAAAATGTCCTTGAGTGAGGATTAACATTTTATGTAATCTGATTAAATATGAGTATTATTTTTCTACAAAAATAAACTAAATAGCTTGGAAGGCTTCTAGAAGCAAGCTTCCAAAAAGAACACTGCTAAGTTAGGTGTGGTCCTGGCAACTGGGAAGGACTGGGGCAGTAACGGTGCTTCTGTAAGGGTTCCCAGCTTGCCCCTGGAGAGATTTTGAGTCCACTCTAATAAAAAAGGGAAATTGGAAGTTGTGGATGATCCTTTTTTGGGCTTGGTTTTTATAAGAATGACTAGCCTAACAGTCAATCCAGGGACTGATTATCTGTGGGAAAGACATTGACCCTACATCAGAAAATTGGTAAAAAAATGTGTATTATTTTAATTTCAAAATAAAGTGGCTAAGGTGTATGTGTGCATTTGTGTGTATGTGTGTGTGTTTGTTGTTCTCTGTTTAAAGCAGCATTTTAAATTTCTAAGCCAGTTTTTCTATTACCTTGGTTAAGTGAGGTTTTGCTGTAGAAACTTCATAAAGAACAGTTTTATAGCATATGCCAGAAGTCTTCAAAATAGTTATGTACTACTTGACCACATCTAGTACTTTATGGAAAAATGTTTTTTAAAAATTCACAAAATCCATGTTCAAAGATGGTTATTGCTTTAGAATTTCTAACATGAAGATTGAATGCAGCCTATGCGTCAGGTGTTGTGGACACGGTAAAAATGTGACATGTACATCTAGAGGACTGTTGTGCAGTGGTTGAGCACCTGGTTTTTGAAGAGCCCTGAATGACATGGAGAAACATGCAGAGGATAATGTTCTAGTACAAAGGATACAAAGCACTTTACATAATATGATCTCAATTTGAAAAACTACCACAATGTTAATGGAGTATGTCTCTGGGTGGTAGGATGGTGGGGTGAGCCTTGAGTTTATATTTTGTACTTATTTTGAATTTTGTAATTTTCACAAATTACAAACAGGTGTTATTTTTGTAACTACATAATAACCTTATTATAATAATGGATGACTTGTAATACAAAGAGGCCTTTTGAAATTTGGTTACTATTGAGAGTTGCTGTTTCATAGAATAACTTATTAAGGGAGAACACAGTGGAAATGGTAAAAATTACTTTTAGTCTTTAAAATAATTATTAATTGCTTATAATTAAATATATAAACAAATTATCTTCATTTAACAAAGTAAACATGTATATACATAAAATTTCTGTTCATATAATGATGAAAATTATTATATATAATTAATGCACATAAAAATAGAAAATTGATTTCAATATTTATAATTATTGGTACTCATTTATAATAGTTCTTAATCTTTATAATAACCAAGATAGTTGAACCAAATAGAATTTTCTTCATTTTATAAATAAAGAAACAGAATCTCAGAAAGGGTCCCTCCCTTGCCCCAGCTTACACAGTTGGTAATGGCAGATTTTGAACCCAGATTTTCTGATTCTGAATCTGTTGGTCTTTCTGCTCCTGTCACTCCGTTCTAATCTTTCTTTAGTAACGTTAAGTATGGAAAGAAAGAATACTGGGAATCTGCTTTCCGAGTCCTAAACTGAAGAACTACTTGTGGATAGAAGAAGGTTAAATAAACTAGATGAGATACAAATCTCTCTTTAAAACAGGCACTTGAGAACAGAAATGCTATGAGAAGGAGCCTACACTTATGTTTTTCAGAATGAGTGCATATGTTGGAGTGAAGGAAGAAAATGTTAGAGTCATTATTAAGCTGCTCTAAGAAATAAACTACAATATACTAATATTCAACATTGAGAAGAAAACTGGAACCCTTGTTTGGGTTCTATGTCAGATGATAGGTGTCCCCTTGGGGAGACAGATATCCTGGGTATTGTTTGGGACTCCATTAGGCAGAGAGTAGAGAGGGACCCCCGCTCTCTTATTTGCTTTCAGCTTAGAGTGACATGCCGAGTTTATTCAGTATACTTACAGATCATGTTAACCAGTTTTAAATAAGACAAGGGCTACAAAATTGATGATTGGCTTAAAAAGAATTCTACAGGGAACCTTGGGTTGAAGGTGCTGTTGATAATGCAAACACAAATGACCTGTGAAAAGTTGGCAGAGCTGAAACTTCTTCCAGTACAAGCTATTATCAACTATGAAGTAAACTGAAAAATGAATTTTGCCTGAGAAAACTTAGTTCTCTTTTGTGGGATCATTATGCCGCTACAAAAATTCTCCAGAGTGGAGGCACTGTGTCGATGGCTGACGCCAGGAGTGGTCTGTGTGTGCTTCAGGGCACCAGTGGGCGATGTCCCCCAGAAGCCACAGTTCGTTTGACATGGTTCAATTTTTTAAAAATCCTTTCTATTCAGCAACCATTTGTTGAGTATCGCTTAGGTACCAGGTGCCGTGCTGGGGTGATGAAGGAGAGGCTATAAGGAGCTCACAGCCTAAAAAGGTCTTAATTTTGTGCTAAAATTGCAGAATGTGACGTTCAGCTGTAAGGGATCTGTGGAGTATCTCGCCCAGGCCTGTTACTGTTTAGGGGAAGACTTTTCGGCCACGTGCCACACTGGGGTGGTGCCCGCTCTCGGTACCTGGCAGCCATCGGAATTCCTTCTTGACTTGGTGTCATCAGACTTCACAGAATGGCATCCAGTTTTTCCTTTCTTCATTTGGCTATTTACAGTTATGTGCCCAGGCCTGATTAATAACTTAAATGTTAGCCAGTAGGCATGGCATCGCTAACCTAGTTCAGTCCAAAAAAACCCTTAAACTTAAATCATGTAAAATGATTGAGTTTTCTTTCTGAAAAACTGTGTGGGTGAGAAATTCTGTGTGTTCATTTTATTTAGAATGCAGAATATCTTTGCTGGCCACCAAGACTAATAGAAATAACAACATCCTATATAACAGAAAGGAGCATACTGCCATGATGGTAGCATTTAACATCATCTTTCACTTTTGACATTGATCAAAATGCAGCATTCCCTGAGTCAAGATTCAGCCGTGTTCAGCCAGGTGATTATTTTTAAGTATATGTCTGAAAGAACCCCTAGAAGTACCACTTTCTAAAGAATAGTGTAGCATATACTTTAGACTTGAAATATTAGAATCAAAACAGCTTATTAAACACTCACCTGTACCTATGCACTGTTCTCAACTGAGTTAAACAAATCAAGGAGGAGTTTCTCCCATTAAAAACAACTTGACTCTCCTTATGTTTGTATCTGAATTATTTTTGTAATAATTGGTGAAAGTAATACTATGTGAAAGTGTAGTGGCTCTTACCATCCTCCGCCACTTTTTGGATGGTGGTGGTGGGATATTAGAGCTTTTCAAATTTCCAGAAGAGTGTTAAAAATGAAAACATAATAGTGACAGCCATAATGTATAGCAAATCATATCAGGAGTAGGGAAAAGGAATTCCTTAACTATCTTGATGTTTCCTTTAGGGAACCTTTGAGAAGTAGAGAACAATAGAAACAAAAATTATCCACAGCTTTACCATTAAAGTACAAATTCTACTTTAAAAATACTTTTAAAAATACTTTTTAAAGTAACGTATTTGTGATTATTTTATGCATTCAGATGACCAGCATTAAATCATGCAGGACATACTCAAAAAAAGAAAGGAGTCTTAATGAAAGTGGTAACATTTATATTATCCTTTTAGTGATTTTATTGTTTGGCTTTGAAATAGGCAAAAGAAACTCCATAAAACATGCTCTAAGGTGATGGAAGACTAACATATTTTGACAGAAATAGTGCAGAGATCTATCTTAGAGAATGATTTCATTGTAGCAGTGCAGTGGAGAGCTGCCCCTCCCCTTCACTCACTCTGCGGAGAAGAGCATCGGTTCTGACAGGAGGCGCACAGAAGTTAGGGTCTGTTTCCGGCACGTCGTGGAGGCACCGACCGTTTTTGGTGGTAGTGATGACAGAGCGCAGCCGCTCTCAATGGAACTGGTTTCCTTGACCTATTCCTTTTGTATACGCGCTCTTCAAATTCTAAAACAAACTATGTTCACTGAGTGCTTCCTGTTGAGGAAATGGAGGAGGTGTGTGAAGCCCCATGGGGCGGAGAGGGGACCGGCTTGTAGTGGACAACCTTTGGATGACTCTGAGTTCACATGCATCTGTTTCCCAGATGATTCACCTGCTTGTGACATGAGCATCTCAAAAGCCAGATGCCAGAATAACTAGAACTGTTGGGCTTTGTTGAATATTGGCTTTCTTGCTATGAAACAGTCATATTTTTGTGGTCGAGTTCACTTTGGAAAGAAATGAGTTTGTGGTCTTTTAAAATGTTTTATAAATAAACTTGGTTTAAATAATACTTAATACTACATTGTTCCATTGTTTTAGAACTTATTTCTATGGCAATATTCAATACAATCTTTGCATAAATTAGTTAGCAAGATGGGTTAAAAAATTAACATGAAGTAAAATGGCCTTTATTCATTTGGTATATAATTCTATGAGTTTTAACATGTGTCAGTTTGTATAACTATGCTCACGAGTGTTCCATCCCCTCCAAAAGTTTCTTCACGCTATATTCTCTTCCTACCTTAAGCCCTGGCAGCCATTGATCTGTTTTCTATCCCTATAGTTTTGTCTGTGCAAAGATGTCATTTAAATGAAAGCATATAGTATATGATCTTTTGAAGCTGACTTCTTTCACTCACATAATGCCTTTGAGATTCATCCAAGTTGTCTTGGGAATGGAGAGTAAGTTCATTTTAAATGCTGAGTAGAATCTATTGTGTGGCTGTACTGCAGTTTATTTGCCCATTAACTGTTGATGAACATTTTAGTTTTTCTAGTTTTGGGATATTATAAATAAAGCTACTAAGAACCGTTGTGTACAAATCTTTGGACATATGCTTTCCTTTCTCTTGGGTGGAACAGCTGTATTATGTGGTAGGTGTACATTTAAATTTGTGAGGAAACTTTGAACCATTTTCCAGAGTGCCAAGCACCCTTGTCAGCACTTGGTATTGTTAGTATATTTTTTTTTAGTTCTATTAGATGTGTAGTGGTATCTCATTGTATTTTAATCTGCTTTACCATAAGGGCTAATGATGTTGAACATTTTTTCATGTGCTTACTTGAAGTTTACTTGCAGCCATTATATGTGTACACACACACACACTTTTGGCAAACAGTCTAAGTCCATTTTCAATTGGGTTGTTTCATTTCTTGATTTAGTTTTCAGAAGGGGTGTGAATGTGCATGTGCGTGTGCGTGCGTGTGTGTGTGTTTATATATTCTGGATACACAAATCATTTGTTGCATTTATGATTTGCAAATATTTTTCTCAGTGTGTCCCTTATTTTTTTTTATTCTTTTAATAGTGTCTAACTCAGAGCAAGGCTTTTTTAATTTTGAAGAAATGCAGTTTATCTTTTTTATTTTCTTACTGGTTTGTGCTTTAGGGATAATGTCCAAGAACTCTGTCTAGCTCCAGGTCATAAAGATTTTCTTTTATGTAGTCTTCTAAATTTTAGAATTTTACATTTAGAACCGTATGATCTATTTTAGATTAATAGTTGTACAATGTCTGAGGTTTAGGTCAAGTGTCTTGTCTTTTCTTTTCTTTTCTTTTCTTTTCTTTTCTTTTCTTTTCTTTTTCTTGCATATGGGTGTTGAATTGTTCGAACACCATTTGTTGAAAAGGCAGTCTTTTCTCCATTGAACTGCTTTTGCATCTTGGCCAGAAATCAGCTGGCTACATTTGTGTGGGTCAGTTGCTCTGGCACTTTTCTGTTTCCCTGAGGTTCCCTTTTATAGTCTCCCTGCCACAGAGATGGAATTTTAGGATGAGGCAGCGCTCTTCCTGTGAGGGCCTGCATTGGGACTGAGAGGTGGAGCGACAGAGTAAGAGCTACAGATGTTTGCCCTGTGTCTGGAGATCTAGAGAAGAAGCTTCATGATCCTCAGAGGTTTGGGTGACTCTGGTCCCCTTTACCCACCACTACCTTGAGATTGCCTTTGACAAGGATGCAAGAAAGTAGAGAAAAAAAGAAGAGAAATGGGGGATTTCCACCAATCCCTCCAGGGTTAGGAATCCCTCCCTCCTTCTCAAGCTAGAACTCAAAGGATGTATGGATTTGCTCCCTTTGTTTACGGCCATCGCCTCCTCCCAGGTGCAGGCCTGCCTGGAGTCCAGGCTGGGGGTGTTTGGAGGAAATTCTTCACCAGTTTGGTGATGAATTTTTCTCTTCGCTCCCAATCAGTCTGCTATCATTTTACTTGTCAGAGCCATCCAGTAGCTGCTTCATGTATTCTGCCCAGGTATCATGGTTGCCTTCAGTGAGACAGGGCGGAGTGTACTTCTTTCCTCTTGCCCAGAGCCAGTATCCCCTCTGTGTTGTTTTTAAGTACAAAATTTGGGATAGTGTTTTGGGTGAGTGACATACATCTTAAAATAATAGTTATTCTGTGAACAAGTCTTTCTCAGACTTTAAAACAAAAGTCTTATTATCTTGGCTGAATTGATTTACATTTATAAGTATGAGAACAAAGTACAAACCTTCCAGTTTTGTAGAAATCCTGTGTTAAGATTACAGTGGGCTCTTTCTCTTGTTCTTCCTCCCTAATAAAAAAATTAATAACGAGGTAAACTTTTCAGTATCATAATATGAGTTTCCATTTTGTCCCTTGACTTTTGGTGCAGGAATGCACCTGGGAAGCCTGGTAGACATTCACTACTCTGTTTACGTTGGAGTCCTTATCTTTTGTTACATCAAGACTTGTCCTATTTTTAAGCCCTCCCTATCGAGGTTTGAGTTGCCTCTGAGAGATGAGTTGATGCATCTTCATTCTGAACCCCTTGTATAAACTCTAGGAGGAATTAGAGGATTTAGGGAAGTCCAAAAAAGAGAGGCTAATTATTAACATGTTCATTCTCTACTGACTTTAAAAAAATGTGGACTAAATATAATTATTCAGACAGCTGGTGAAAAACAAATATAGCCACGTGGATTCCTAGTGGAAACAATGACATGGTCTAGAAATTAGCAAATTTATTTAAATTAATTATCAGAAATCCATTAAATATTAGTGAGGGAGGAATCAACTGGAGGTGATCGTAAATGTCTTGAAATCAACCTCAGGATGCCATGTTAATGGGATCACAGCAGGACATAGGAGTAGACAATTAGAAAGGCCAAGTTTAAGGTGATTAAGAATAAGCCATTTGGCATTTAAGTTATATAAAGTGACAGTAATATATGAATATGGAAGATAGCTGGATAACCCTGTTATTCCTGTATAGATATATCACAGTGGTTTCCTGCTTTTAGCATCTATTTTTCCTCCAAATGATCCAGTTTCGAGGACTTGAATATTGCCTCTCCTAGTGCTTACTTCGCTTTATGTCATTTAAGACTAACAACAATGGGAATGTTTAAAGACCTCTGTGTCAGACCTGGTTCTGAGCAGAGCTTGAATGGGTTATCCCATGTCATCCTATGAAGCTGGTCTTGAACAACAGGGAAGGAAATGGCACAGGGGAGATAGTGCTTAAGATTGAATCCTAAACCTTTAGATTTAGGTTTAGAGCCTTTCTTTGCTCCTTAACCCTTCAGATGTGAGATAGCCCAAGTGAATTCAGGAAAATTCTTAATTTTGGCCACTTTTAAGACTTTTCCCACTTCTAAGGAAGGGATTGAGAACAGCAAATTTAATACTAAAAATGTTCATTGCAGCATTATTTACAATAACCAAGATAGGAAAATAAACTAAGAATCTATCAATAGGTGAATGGATAAAGAAAATATGGTATATATGCCATGGAGTATTTATCCAGCCATTTCAAAGAAGGAAATCCTGCCATTTGTGGATGGACCTTGAGGATTTTATGCTAAGTAAAATAGTCTGACAGAGAAAGACAGATACCATAATGATCTCATATGCAGAATCTAGAAATTCACAACAAAACAAAAACCCAGCTCATAGACACAGAGAGCAGACTGCTGGTTGTCAGAGGTGGCAGGTGGTGCGTTGGGTGAAATGAGAGAAGGGAGTGAAGAGTTATGAACTTCCAGTAATAAAATAAATAAGTTATAGGGATATAATGTACAGCATGTTGACTGAAGTTAATAATACTGAAAGTTACTAAGAGAATAGATCTTCCACATTCTCATCACAAGAAAATAAATTTTTTTGTAACTGTATGTTGATGGATAGCTTAGTGTGGTTATTATTTTGCAATACAGAGTGGGGCAAAAGTAGGTTTACAGTTGTTCATATGGCAAATAATACAATGATCAATGAACAATAATACAAGAATACTGTTTTATGTACTTACAACTGTAAACCTAATTTTGCCCCATCCTGTATATACAAATATTGAATCATATGTTGTACAATGAAACTAATTTTGTCAATTATAAAAATTAAAGTTAAAAATTTTTATGTAAAAACTTATCTCATTTTTTTCTCAATAAAAATTAAAAGTAAAGAGCATTTTGACTAGGTATGTAGGAGCTTCAGAAATCAAGTACTGGGTTTCATGATTATCCAATTTCAGCCCATTCAATAGGAATGGTCTTGATTTTATGATTCATTATGTCTCTTGACAATTTTCCCTACATCAGCTTGGTGTAATTACCACTTTTAATCACCACCCTTTTCTTGAGTTTGTGTAACTCAGTAGAATTGTGCTGCAATGAGTTTTGTTAATCCTATGTCAGGGGACAGAGTCCAGAGGAAAGGTTGAGGTTGAAGGAGATAAGAATTTGGTACTTTTTTCATATGGATAATTTAGTTTCCTAGTGCACTTAATCTTTTAAACTCCCCGAATGATCTTATGGAGACAGTCCTTATTTGTGTTCTAAAGAGATGACTCTTCCTCTCTGTCCCTCCTTCTCACCCAAATTAATTAAAATGCTCTTAAACCAGTTGGTTGATTTTTATACTTCTAAGAGAGAATAAGGCCCTTTAGGAATTGAGGAATGGTGTTAACATCCTGTCCAGATGGATATTTGTGCCTGGATGTTCATGTTTATACACATTTTTCTTTGGGAAAGTACAGGCAGCGGCCAGCTAATAGTCAGCCAGACAACTTGTGTGGTATTCTTCCTTTTTATGAGCAATGATGGTCAATAGCTAGACTTAGGTAGGATCCTAAGAACAGAGCTGTTTTGCTGTCTCTTTGGTAAGTGCCTTCATAGTTATAGGCCAAGGACATACTAAAGTCATGATGGGGGGCGGGTCTTAAAAGTGGCCAGAGATAAGGGCTATCAGTATCAGAATTTCATTTTTTACTTAAATCTAAACATTTATTTAGATAGTAGTTTACTCACATCACATAGACAAATGGTGAATATTTGAGATTCAGTTTTTATTTCTATTAGTAATTTACTGATACGCAGAGGCATTTGGGTGTGAAACTGACAGTGGGTGTTGTGCTCTGTGGTATCTCATTGTGATGTTGTGCATTTCTCTTTATGAAAATGTTCCCAAATTCACTTTGAAACCAGATCACTCGATTCTGTTCTTCATTGGGAGATTACATACATACAAAACCTCTGCAGAAACCAGGGAAGACCCAGCTTAATTGTGATCTTACAAAATTTTTTAACAGCTTGGATTAGCTTAAAATGTGAATTCTAATTCTATTATTCTTGCTTACCTGGTTTAGGATTTCATTCTGCCTCTGCACCCAGTTCATTTTCCACATTGCTACCATAGTTTCTGTCCAAAAAGCATATTTAACCATGTCATTCTCCTGCTTAAAACATTTCCAGCGCCGCTGGTGGGAGAAAGTCCAGGATTATTCATGTGGCCTTCTAGCCCTGTGATGGGGAACCTGGGCAACCACATCGTCTACCACTTCCTGCTTTGGACTTGGACGTGACACACTATGCTTCTTTCACGTCAGGGTGCTTGTTCTGTTCCCTTTCAGCACATTCCACCTCCTTATTGTGTAAGGTTTTGCTCAAGGGGTTCCTTCCTTCTGACACCACAGGGTTGGGCGGTGGGCCCCGCCTCTGCACTCCTGAGCACACTGTGTTTTCTTCTCTCGTTGCCTGTGTCCTACTCTGCTGTATTTGTCTATTTATGTGATGCAGCTATGAATTCCGTGAGAGCAGGGGACCACGTCTTAATATTCAGTTCCTCGGGCCTCATACAGAAACTGACACATACAGCAGTAGATCCCACCTCCTGTGTGTGTCAATGCAGCCTTGCCTGAATGATGGAGTTGCCTTTTGAGGGAGGGAGGGAGTTTCCATCACTGGAAGAAGTGTTTCAGGCATGGTCTGTGAGGACTCCGTTACTCATAAATTACTCTACCTCTCATTTGGTTTTTGTTTTTCTTGATGCTTTTAGTTAGCTTTTTTATTTTAAATTTTTATCTTTGACAATAAAACAAAGAAAACCTTTTTAGAAATCAGCATCATTATTAACTACAAATTGTCTTTTATACATATTAGCACTAACTTTTCCAACAATGCTAGGAGGAGAATGGGAGCATTATTTTCATTTTATAGTGGTAGGAACTGAGGCCAGAGAGAGGTAAATTAGTCTTCCCATGGTTTTTCCTGCAGTTAGTAATTATTAGAACCAGGATTCAAATCTAGGTTTGAATCTAAACATGTACATTTCACTATGTCACTTTGCTCATAAAGAAAGCAGATGTTTATGTAATGACTTGATGTACAACAGGAATTCCCCGGTGGTCAGGTAGCAGTGACTTGATGTAAGTAGACTTGTTATTTAGTTTGGCAAAAATATTTGAAAAGCAAAGCAGCGATCTTTTTTAAGGAAGTGAAGACAGATACAGAAATAGATTATTTTATGTTTAGTTTCCTCATTTGGATTTTGTTTCTAGGTTTAAACCAAACCTATACATTGAGTTGAAGTGAGTTGAAGTGGAGAAGCTGATTCTGACTTTTCTGTAGTCAGTAAATTTCTGATTCTTCCCAGACACAGGAGCCTTCTCTACCACCCCATGCCAGCGCTACGGAGTTATTCTCTCTGTGTTAGGCACAATCTGTTGCACATAATCCTTTAGCTATTTTGATGGTAGGGGGTAGAGGAAGGAGTACAATAGCACTTCCAAAAAAGTAAAATAAAATAATGTATGCACCTATACAGGCAAGTTGCTATAAAGCAACTATAACTTAAAATAAGATGGAGACTAAGAATACGATTTCTCTTTAATCTCATGATTTCCATGGCACAGGGCAGTGGCAGCTAAGGAGTGGTTCAGATCATAGAGCCTCACACTGACTGCTCGCTAACAATTCTCCTGGCTTCTAAAACACAAAAGAGCTTTTTGTCAACAGCCTGCACTGTGGTGTGTTATTGTTGTTTACCTCTCAATTCCCCACGCCACCCCCCTTGCGTTGCCGTACACGCTCGCTCTCCGGGATTGGTCTGCAGGTCCCACTCGCCCCGCCCAGTTAAGCTCCCAGGGTAGATCCGATGTGTCAAGAGCCAGATGCCCTTTGTACCCAAAGAAAAAAAATGGGAAGATTTATTTGGATTTGAAAGGATGTTTAATAAGGATGTGGAGGTGTGATTTAGATGAAAAAGGACAGTGAATCATGAAATATATTTTAATACTGTAAATTTATTTGAAATTGCTTTTTGTCAGATCTTACCATGTATACCTTAAATATTCTCTGGCATCTGCAGTGAAATTTATGTTGACTAGTAGGAAGGGGGATCTGATTAAACAGGGTTTTATTTTCTCATATAAAATGTCTGTAGGGAACCCATTTAAAGTATACTTCTACCAAGTCATCAGGAGGGACTTAGTCTCCTTGTGGCTTTTAGCTTCCTAAGCATAAGGCCTTTGTCCACTTAGCCACAGGACACTGTTGGAGATCCAGTCAAAATGTCTGCAAGAGGAGGGGGAAGGGAATGGGTCAAAGGAACTTTCTGGAACCTCCACCCATTAAGTTCTACTTGAAACTCCTTGATCAGTGCTGTCTTCAAGGGAGATTCAAGTGAGATGTTTAAGCAGGCATGTTGCCAGTCCAAATAAAATCAGATTTCTATGACTAAAGAAAAAGGGAAGGGGAGTGGAAATTGGTTTGAAAGAGTTGACTCTCTGCCACCAAACGCAGACTTTATTTTTTAAGTCATGAATCTGCCTAACCATCTTTTCAAAGTTTAAAGGGAAGTATATTATGTATATTAAGTATTTCAGTTTGAGGACATTTTTTTCCTAATCCACTGTTACGCTTTTGTGAAATTCTTAATGTCATTTTACTACTCTCTAGTAAGTAATCTTTAAAATTATAACATTATAAGCTCTGGCTGGGTAGCTGAGACGGTTAGAGTGTCATTCCGAAATGACAAGGCTGTGGGTTTGATCCTCGGTCAGAGTACATACAAGAACCAACCAATGAACGCATAAATAAGTGGAACAACAAATCGATATCTCTCTCTCTCAAATCAATAAATAAAATTATAAAACTATAATTATTACTAAATCTGGGCTTAAAAATAGAGCAGGATTGATATTATGTACTTCAGATAGAAAACTTCTTTCATGCCTCTCCTAAAGGCAATATGATTTAGAATATTTGTGAAAAGTCATCAAGTCTTTTCTTTCTCACAAGGCTGTCCTTTAGCTATAACTTATGAAAGCTCTGTCTGTCAGATGGTAAAAACTGCTTTGGGAAGCTACACTCGCCATCTAGTAACAAATTCTGATATACTGAGGCTTTTGTTCCCTCTGGATTTTTCTCCCTGGTAAATTCTCTGCACGCAAAGTTCTGCCTCTCCCTTTTAATCTGGGAAAATTCTATCGACCCTTCAGGCTTCACGTCCTTCGTTCAGCCATTCCTGTCCTGACGGGTTCAGTGTCTTGGAGCTCTTTCCTACTCATGTTCTCTTGGTCTCAGCTTCCTGCCTCACAGAGAGAAGCCCAGCAGTGATGGCGTGGAGTAAATGAGAGAGCCTGCAAAAGCACTTTGAGTGGCGCCCAGCCTCTGCGTGGGAAACACACATCATGTATACCCATCTTTTTTGTACATGCATTGTAATTGCTTCTTTGCTTTTCCTAGACCATAGATTTCTTAAGGACAGTAGCCATGTTAGGTTCATTAGACCTATTCCTGGCATCCCTGCAGTGCGTTCTCAGTGAATGTGTAATGAATGAGCAAGTGTGAGTGGATCAGCAGGAAGAGGAGAAATAAAGAGAGTTCTCCAGTGCTCACTTCAGTCCATGGAGACACGAGGTAGAGAGGTCTGTCCATGCCGGAGGTGAAGACCAAGGGACCTTAGCTCGGCAGGGTGCAGCCATCTTTCTACTGCTCTGTGCCTTACTGAATGAGCTGCCCCTTCTGCAGACACCGGGCTATAATTTCCAGCTACAGAATTATCTGTCAGTGCAAGACTTAATTTAGGAGCTCTGTATTCATTTGCTTTAAGTTGTTCACCTAACACTTATTGAGTATCTGCGAAAGAACAAGAGTAATTGTTACCTTTAAGTTCTACCAGGAGAGTGGATACCTTAGTGTGTAAGTGCTTGACTAAAAGATCAAAGGTATGACTGGAGAAAGAACTGGTGAGTCTTATGTTGTTTTTCTTCATAAGTGCTATTCCTTTAGCTCTGTTCTTTCAGAGATTTTATAAGCTTGTTTATATTTTATATGTATGAGACACCAGACTGTTGCTAGCAACAAGGAGGCAAAAATAGCATCAGAGGTGATTATACTCTGCAGTGCTCAAACCCTTGATCGTTCTCTCCCTGGAGGTGACAACACTAAAGACATACAGTGTAGACCCTCACTCTGAGCTCCTGTAATGCATCCACACATCCTTAGGGTGTTTGCATGGAAGAGTATGGCTACTGGAATCATCTCTTCCCTATTCTGAAGAGTGGAAGGTGGGAGAGAAAAGGGGTGCACTTCTGAACAGAGTCAGCTCTGTGTAAGCAACCTGTCTTTGCTTCATTTTCTCAAAACACATATGTTTGTTTTCCTTTGGCCAGAACTTAGTCATTTGGACTCATCTGGCTGCAAGGGAGGCTATGATAGGAAGTCTTTTAGGTGCCTTGCTTTCCTGGGATAAATTTGGAGTTCTGGTAGGAACAAGGGGAGGGTGGATGTTGGGGAACAACAAGAAGCCCCAGCTACGTTGCTCAGTATGTGTTCCTTCAAAGGAGGAATGAAAGAAGCATGATGGGATCAAGGCTTTCGGTGCAGATGCTATGTGCTTACTTTCACCGTCTATAGTTTTTGAATCTTAAAGTCAGATTGATCTTTCAGATAGCTATAAAATGAAATATTTGGATTTGCTCTGCCCTCTGAATCATAGTGTTACTTTCCCTTTAGACATGCTGGACTGGGCCAGAATTGTAGGCTAATGAGAGGAGACAGGTTTTGTATGTGACATACATATGGGCACCTCTGGTATTTTACATTCATTCTTAACGATCAATAGTTTAATTTATTTAAATGGGTTTTACCGAATTACTTTTATTGGTTCATAGAAATAGATACATAACTTATGTCCTTTTATATTTATAGATGTTTTTCAGGGATGTATTTGTTTTATTTTTTGTTTTTCACCTCTGTCCTGGCCGCGATTTTTCTAATGTGGACACCAAAATTAGGAGGACAGAGTTTCCTAAGCAATGCAGTGTGCTGGTGCCGCCCTCATATCACTGCAGTACCCTTGAAATATGTATTTTTTCAAATTGTAAAAGTTTGAAGTGCTTTGAAGTTTCCTCAAAATTGAGGATGATAACAGTTTCCAAAATTATCAGCAATCAGTGCTGTAATTATTTAACTGATATTTTGATAGGATATTTATGGGTTTCTTTTATCTTCTAGTTTCTGAACCCAAAATTAAAAAAGGAAACTCTTTCTTCATTGTCAGTGACTATTTTAGTCAGCATGGCCCTGTGAACTTGTGCTTTCTGAAGAGAAGGGTACTGTGGGGAACCTTCAAAATACGTTTTTGTTGGCTTGTTCTTTGGGACAACATTCATGCATTCTATACCCCATTGAAAATATGTTTTATTACATTATTCTGTTGTGCTGAGCAATCGGAAACTGGTTTTCCCAAACCATCTCAATGTAAAGAATGGCCTGCTTTTATTAGTTATGTGAAGAAGTAAATCCCAGGGACCCTCAGCTGCAGGATGTCTCTGTCTTCACAGCTGCTGCTCTTCCTTTGCAGAGGATGCCAGTTGCTAAGAGGAGGCTTTGTCTATTGCATATAAAATGAACTTTGTTTGGACCTCCCTCAAGCAACTCCAAGTACATGAGTGTCCAGCTGGACATTCCTCACCAGATGATACTTTAAATGCAGGTCAAATTTAGAACCCAACTTATATTAGTTTAAAAATAGACACTGCCTTAAGAAAGCTGACCTCTGGTGTGTTTTGGGCTTGGGGATCTGATGGACTATTTCTTATAATTTGCATAGCTCTGTTTTAGACTCAGAAAGGCAGTACACATTTAGGCTAGATGCCACCAGGGCCCTTGTGTCCTGGGACTGCAGTCTTCATGTGATATGTCACTTCCTTCAGTCCATATGCTTTACTTCCATGGAATTCATGGCAAGGCAAGAGACTATGCATCGTAGAAGGAAATCTGATTTCTGTACATTGATTTTATTGGATGTTTTCCAGTTTGGCTAGGGAAGGCTACAGAGCATAGAAAACCTAACTAGTTAAATTTAAGGTAATAAAACCAACATATGTTATATTCTTCAGTTTTATTTAGAGGAGTCAGACATATTCCTCAGGGGACAGGGTGAGTGTGGGCAACCCTGAGGGTGAGAAAGATAAAACCACTGGTTGCTCTCATCTGGGACACAAAGTTGGTTTATCAAGTGATGTAAGTAAACATTTATGATCTGCAAGTGAATAATCAGTTATCAAAATATGGAGTAATTCTTTTACCTCTCATTTATCACACCCAAGTCTAAGGTTTACAGAGAATGTGTTCAGCAGAAAAGTTACTAGGGTAAGCTTGGGCTGGGTAGCAGCAAGCATATATTGAGCTTGTGTGGACTTGTTGGCCTAAAATCTTGTTCAAAACTGAAACACAAAGGTAAGTGATAAGTTTTAAGTACTTGAGTTATTTAGTCTTCATTAAAAAAGTAACCTTTATTAAGGGCATGTTTTTCTTCATGATTTAAAAAGGTAAAATAAACATTTTTTTATGCAGTTAAATCTATGCTTATTTCTAGACACATCTTTTCTTATAGTCTTAATGGTTATCACTTTCACTAATACATATGTATAGTAGTTTCTTTGAGGCTTTTACCTTTAAGCAAAGTTAATGTGTAACATTAAGTCTTCTGGTACATTTAGCAACGTGGAATTATATGTTATTTTGTGACCCTCTTGTGTTTGTAATGTTATCTTTTACATGAAATCAAATGACTTTTAAGAAGAGAAAATGTGGAATTTGTGCTTCCTTTTTGTTTATAAGAGGTTAGGGTTTATTGTGTGGTGTGTGTGTGTGTGTGTGTGTGTGTGTGTGGCCTATGTTACTGCAATGATTAATGTGTTTTCAGCAGAGGGCAACTCTGAATGCTTTTGCATTACACAAGTAATGTTTAGACATCTCCAAAACTCTACTAGGCCTTACTAGCTAGGACAGAAATGTCATACAGCAACAATATGTGACAACATTTGTGGAAGCACTTACGTATTTTTTGTTGTTGTTGTACACCTGCTAGAATGAGAGCAAAACATCTGCAATTGTCATTTTTTTGATAAGATAAAAGCGCAAACTATAAAAAGTAGAATTTTGTTCAGAAAGGCAGCTGTAGGTATTGAGTAACTACCTAATAATGATATAGATTTACAATGGAGAACATTTTCAAAGTTAGTGTTTTAATAGGAATAAGGATGCCTGTTCCTAATAGTGGGGTGCTTGTTTAACTTAGTAACAATAATATTGATAATATCTTAATTTTTAAAACGATTTTATTTATTTATTTTTAGAGAGAGAGAAAGGGAGGAAGAGAGAGGGAAAGAACCATCAATGTGCGAAAGATAATATCAGTTGGTTACCTCTCACATACCCATAACTGGGCAGCTGGCCCACAACCCAAGCATGTGCCCAGACTAGGAATGAAACTGGTGACCCTTCTGTTCATAGGCTGGCACTCAGTCCACTGAGCCACACCAGCCAGGGCAATAATATCTTAATTTTTATGCTGCTCTGTAGGTTGCTCAGTGCTTAAATAATCGAAACCCTTTTTGATCCTAAGATTCATCCTTTCAAATAGAACATCACATTTAAAACCAAAAAGAAACCAGATCCACATAATAAACACATTTCTAAACAACTGGAAAGGAACTATCAATTACTAGATTTTCATCAGTCTTTTAGTCAATCTGGATTTTGTTTTCTCAGTAAAGCCTTCATTATAATGGAAACTCAAACAAAAAACTAAATGTGGCTCTTAAACTCTAAGCTATCTCTGGACAGAGTTCTCTGAAGTTTAATGTCATTGGCATCATTGGTCAGTAATCATTCATTCATGTTTTTTTTTTTTTTCCTTGAGTCCCTTCTCTGTATCAGGCATCATCGTAGGCTCTGGGGACATTGTACTTCCTGAAACTGATACCATACTTATGATCGTGGAATTTATATAGACTAGTGGAAGAGAAATGAACAAATAGTATGGTCATGCAAGTAAATATATACATTTGAATTGTAATATGTGCTCTGGAAGCAGCATAACCATGTCTTTTCAATACTATAAAAGAGCAACTTGATGGTTTTTGTTTTTGTTTTTTTAAACTGCCAGAAGCAAGAGGTGGAGTTTTGGGTTACATTTTCAGCAAATGGTACATGATACAAGTTGTTTAGAAGTATGAGAATGTACCTGATATCCTCATTTAGATCAGGATGTGTTTGGAGTGAAGGTGGGAGAGGAGGAGGAAGGGTGATGGCAGAAAGCACTTGGAACAAAGATGAGTGGGAATGATCCAGATTTCGACTTGGGAGGTGAGAAAATGTTTCAGACCCTTCAACACACGCTGGAAAGCTGAATGCACTTGACAAGCTTAAAGGTTAGTGTGGCTGGAGCTTAGTCACTGGGGAGGTGCTGCTGGATTGCCATGCAGGAGCCTTTAGACTATGTCAAGCATTTTTAAGTTTCTGCCCAATGTAATGAGAAGCCATGGAATGGCTTTAGGCAAGGGCGTGTTGTGTTTTACAAAGGCCACGCAGTTGCTGTGTTGAGAAAATGTATTAGAAGGTAGCCTAGGCAGATGCAGGGAGATCCACCAAACAGTCTGGGGCATAAAGGGGTTGACTACTTCTTTTTTTTCCTTTCTCAAAGTACAGCTGGGATTTTTAGTTTTTGCATTTTGGATGAGCTTTAGTGAAGGCTCCCCAGGGTCCTGAGGTTTGGGTTGTATTCACTGCAGTGCACCCCTAACTTTGAACAAAACTTGACACAGTAAGTGCTCACGTGTTTCTGAACCGACTGATGGATGATGGCCTGAGAAGAAGGAGCTTCTGTTTTCCGCTCATCCGAGTCTGTCAGCACATTTTCCCCTGCTCCCTGGTGGTCGGACTGTATTGAAACCCTTCTAATGGTGACCGGCAAAGGCAGCCAGGTCGGCACAGACTCCTGTTCTTGACAAGAAGGACTTTGTTTGGATGCTTTGGGAAATACTGGGGACTCTGAAGGCGGAGAGACGCGGTATATGAGCTTTATGTTCTGTGCTGGCCGCCTGACGGCGCAGTGCTGAAAGGGCTTTGCAGAGAGGAGCACGTGCGGATTGCTTGAAGTTTCAAGGGGAGCATGGTGTTAGTTTCATTAGTTCAGAATTTTAAAATTTCACTATAATCATGTTTTTCCACCAGTGCAAAGGATCAGCTTGATGTTTTATTAAAAGAAAAAGAAGCAGCAGCAGCAAAAGAAGAGATATGAGGGTACATTTTCAGTGTGTAATCGAGCGTTCTTTTTATTTAGGAGAAAACTTTGAAACAGCTTGACAGATAAAGCTCTTTTTAATAGCGTGAACGTCCGTTGAGGCAGATAGCAGTTCTCTTGTTGGATACAGATCATGTTAATATAAACTCTGAGCATAAACGATTTCTGTGCTTTGGTTCAAACTTGTAGGCTGTGCGACAGGCCCGGCCTCATGCGTTCTCTCTGTAATGGTCTGAGAGTTGCTGTGCGGGAACACTCTCTGAGTGTTCCTTCTGAGGGCAGCATCAGAGGGACCGATTCAGGTTTTGCCCTAGAGGCCAGGAATTGTGGGTAAACGCTGGCATCTGTTTCCCTCAGCTGTTGGTTACTAAGCTTCACCAAGGTGGTTACTTGCTCCATAGAGGGGTCTACAAGTAGCTTTAACTGAACTGGGAAAGCTTGAGAGAGATTTCTTCACTTCGTCCCTGAGAGAAGTAAATGGCCCTTTCACATGTTTACCCCCTTTCTGTTGCACCGGAAGGCAGGGGTCCTTTCTCACCTTTGTACTGTTCTGCAATTTCCAATGCAGTTCTCACCCAGGGAGGGCATCTGTGTTGCCTGTCCCTCTCCCCATCCCTGAAAAGATAGTTCCTGGACGACTGCTCGGGTAGGTGCCAGGTATTGTTTTGTAAGTATGTGTGAACAACACAAAGTTGCGTGTTTTGAGTATGTGACTAGGGACTAGTGAAATAATTAAACTGATGGACCCAAATGACTGAGGAGAACTTGACTATGTCTGTGTCTCTAAGGACACAGTATTGACAAATAAAAAGAAGTATTTCATCATAAGAATCACTGTGAAAGTAGTCCTCCTCAGAATATATAACTTGAGTTCACATTGAAAACTCGAGTTATTGTTTCCTTTCACACAAATAGTGAAAAAAGAAAATTATGCCTGTTATGTCAGGGGTGAAACTGATATTATAAGGCCTATATAATTTTATTCCAGTGGATTAAGATAACATTAAGCTATATCTACACTTGGAAAACATGTCAGATAAATTAAGATGAATAGGTTTTAATTTAGCAAATGTTTTCTTTCTTCTGTTAGTCTTCAAATTGATATATTCAGTTTCTCATTTGTATTTGTTAATTCCATCGAAGGACTTTTGTGCCCCTGATCACTGACAATGTTGACAGGCCAGACTAAGGGAAATGGGTGGTTTAATATTTACCATACAAAAAGCACATTGGCTCTTGTCTTTAAACATGATTTGTATAGTTGGGAATGCGTGCCTGAGGCCGTTGAAAAATCTAGAAAATTGAGGCTTCAAAAGCTATCAGTTTTAAGTCTTCCTTTCTAATTTGGATATCTTTTTGTTTGTTTGTTTGTTTGTTTGTTGCCTTATTGCACTAGCTAGAACCTCCAGTAGAATGTTGAATAGAAGTGGTAAGAGTGGACATCCTTATCTTCTCCCTGATGTTGGGGGCAAATCTTTTACCGTTAGGCCTGATGTTAGCTGGGGGTTTTGTAGAGATACCCTTTATCAGGCTAAGGATGCTCCCATCTGTCCCTAGTTTGCTAGGATTTAAAAGGAAATCATGAGTAGATGTTGAATTTTGTCTGTACGTAGTGATATAATTATGCTTTCTTTGTCCTTTACTATATTAACATGTGTTAAATTAGTTTTCAGATGTTATGTTAATCTGTTTTCAGAAGTTAAATCAAACTTGCATTCCTAGGATGAATCCTATTTGGTAATAGTTCTAACCTTTTTTATATGTTGCTAGATTTGGTTTACTAATTGAGAATTTTTTATGTATATATTCATGAGGAATATTGATCCACTTGTTTTCTTTGTGATGTCTCTCCGGCTTTAGAATGAGTTGGGAAGTGTTCTCTGTTTTCTGAGAGAGTTTGTGAAGAATCGGCATTATTCTTTAACTGTATTATAGAATTCAGCAGTCACACATGCCATCTGGGCCCGAGATTTTCTCTGTGAGATTTTAAATTACTAGTTGCATTTCTTGTTAGAAGTTGATTCATATTTTCTGTTTCTTCTTGAATCAGTTTTGCTAATTTATGTCATGAATTAGTTCATTTCATCTACACTGTCTAATTTGGAGGTTTACAGTTTTCCATAATATTCTCTTATAATAAACCTTTTTCTCTAGGGTCAGTAGTGACGCTTCCTCTCACTATTCCTGATTTTGGTAACTGATGTCTTTTTCTGTTTTTCTTGGTCAGTCTAAACAAAGGTTTGTCATTTTATTGACCTTTTCAAAGAACCAACTTTGGTTTCAGTTTTTTCTCTGTTGTTTATCAATTTTATTGATCTTTTTTCCCTCTAAACTTTACTTAATGTCCTTCCTTTTGTTTGCTTTGGGTTTTATTACCCTTCATCTAGTTTCTTAAAGTGGAAATGAATTAAGATCTTTTTTGTTTTCTAACATAGACTTAAGTTTAATGCTATAAAATTTTCTAACTCCTGCTTTAGCTCCATCCTATCAATTTTAACTTTTTTTAAATTCGGTTCAAAATATTTAAAAATTTTTGCTTGCAATTTTTTCTTTGACCTGTGGGTTGTTTAGAAAGTATTGTTTCATTTCCAAATATTTGGAGATTTCCTAAATTTCTTTCACTTGTTGATTTAATTCTTTGGAGTTCCAAACATATTTTGTGTGACATTAGTTCTTTTAAATTTGAGGCATATTTTGTGACATTGAAAGTGGTATTTAGCCTTGAAAAGGATGCGTTTTCTTACTGTGGTTAGATGGAGTTTCTGTCGGTGCAGGCTATGCCAGCATGGTTAGTCGTGCTCTTTAAGATGTAAACTTGAGTATTGCTGACGTTTAGTCTAGTTCTATCAATTATTTAGAATGGGGTGTTGAACTTTAATTGTTGATTTGTCTCTCCTTTCAGCTATTTTCGTATCATTTATTTTGGGGCTGTGTTGTTAGATTGCATAAACATTTATAATTATTTTATGTCCCTGATTCATTGACCCTTTCACCATCATTGTAAACTGTCCATCTCCCCCACCCCCACCCCCCCACACCCCTTAAGGTACTGCTTCTTACCTCAAAAGTCCCTTTGCCTAGTGATAGTGTAGCTGTTTCAGCTGTCTATGGTTACAGTTTATTGTGTAGGTTTTTCTATGTTTGAAGGCTATGGACTCAGTCGTGTGTTAATATGAGAATGTTATAATGTAATCGTTTGTATATTTTTCACATCTGCCACATTTTCATAGCATTTTATTTATATCCATGATAGTGAGTTAAAGTAAAAGGAGAACCCTCTTAAATGACCACACAGTTTTAAACTATCATACACGTGTACGGTTTTATAAATTTGAACACATATTTAGACTTCTATAACGGCCACCACAGTCAGGATTCGGAACAGTTCCGTAACGCCAACGCCCTCCCTCATGGAGTCCCGTTAGAGTCACTGCTCCTCCCACCCATATCCCACAGCAGCCGCTGGTCTACACTCTGTTCCTATGGTTTGTCTTTTTGAGAATGTTACTTAATTTGATGAATTAGAATGTCATAGGGAGTCATACAGTATTTGACCTCGAGAGACCTGCTTCTTTCTCCTAGCATGCCTTCCAGGTTCACTGTTGTTACATGTATCAGCTCTTCATTCCTTTTTATTGCTGAGTAGTCCATTGTGTGGATGTACCAGTTTGTTTATACATTCGCCTGTTGAAGGACACTTGCGTTGTTTCTAGCTGTGGTGATTAGAAGGAGAGCTGCTATAAACATTTGTATTCAGGTTTTCCTGTTAACGTAAGTTTTCATTTCTCTTGGGTAAATACCCAGGTGTGTGGTTTCTGGGTTGTAGGGTAAGTGCATGTTTAACTTTACAGGAAACTGCCAAACGTTTTTTAAGAGCAGCCTATCATTCTGCATTCCCACCAGCGATGTTTCAGAGTTCCCCTTGCTTCCCACACTACATGATATTGCCGACAGTTTTCATTGGAGCCATTCTAATAGGCGTGTAGCAGTACCTCATCATGGCTTTAATTTATATTTCCCTGATGGCAAATGATTTTAGACATCAATCATGTATTTGCCATCCTTATATCCTCTTTGGTGAAGTGTCTTCTTTAAACTTTAAATTTTTGGTGTTAACCATTTCTGAGAACAGTTATTTTAAGTACACTGAATATAATGTTTTCTCGACAGAGGAGGTCACTGTTATGAACTGTAATTATCGTATGGGCTTGGAATGACCGCGAGCTTTCAAGGCCTAGTGAGTGGTGTAGGGCTGCTTAGGGCCCTTTCAGGCTTTGCTGTTCTGCTGCTGCCGCTGCACCGGACCCACGCAGCAGTTCCACTTCCCATTCCCTTTCCAGTTGACTGTTTTCATGAAATGATCATGAATAAGCCTGTTGTGTTTGAAAACGAATATAGTGAAGTGCCTCTCCGCAAGTGCTGCAGGGGCTGTTCTGTAAGCAAAGGCCATAAACTGCACCATCTGTTTTAATGCTTCTCACACTGGGGCCATGCGGTTGATGTGAGGGGTCTGTGAATGTGAATCTCTTCTCACTAAGCATTGTTTATAAGCAGAATAAACAACATAACTTGCAGTATATGTTCTACTATTTTTCAGAAGTAATGTGAATGCTGCTGAGCAACCCTGGATTCATTATAATAGTACCCCCTCCCAGCCAGTGTAATTTTTCTACCAGCTCTATTGTTTCGTCTCTCCCTCCCCCACCCCCTTCTTTTGCCCAGTGTGGGGTGAACAGAGGTTGTCAGATGGAGGTTTCCTGCTAAGTGAGTTGTTGTTTGTGATTAGCCAGGACAAGGTGAAGTACGATTTCTAGTTTGTGCTGTTTAACCACAAACATAGGTAGGTGGTTAACCAAATGTTCTTTACAACATGTAGTATGGCATATTTTTGTTGAAAGTCTTTTTATGAAAGGTAGGATGCTTGTAAGCTCTTTGAATTCTTTGAACAAGAGGGCCTATATGAATTATTATTAATATCAACCTAAGCTAAACTAAAGAGTGATGGGAAAACATCATTGCATAAGTGAAATGTTTAAATCATGGATTGTAGGGTTATTCTTTTCCCATATTCATCATGTCATTGGATGCATTGGCTATAAATTAAAGTTGATTAGTAGCTTGGTGGTTTAACACAAATATTATAAAAGTAGAAAAGGAACCTATTCCCATGCATGTAATTTATATAAGCACAATGTCTACTTGTGTATTCTTTTTTTTAATAGTTCATTTATCCCCCCATCAGATTCTCACTCACATCTCCAAAATACTTTGCTGCTTTGCATGCCTTACACTGTCAAACGAGTTCTTCAAAATACATGCAATCATATCATAATAAGATAATTTGTTATGTAGATATCATATCTTAAATTATCAATCTAATAGCTTTATTTTCCTCAGTTATTTTTGGTTCTCATTTCAGGATGTGAAGTAAGATAGTACTTCCTTTTATGTTAACCCAAATTAATCTAAGGGGAAGGATAAGAGAATGGTTGTTAATGTATTAAATGATCAGCACCCGAATTTTAGTTATGAGATATTCAGGGATAGAATTTATTTTGGGGGCCCCTTTTATCGTATTTACGTAGATTTCCAGATATCTTTATGATATTCAAGTAAAACTTATCTTTAAGAACTTCAGTTCAAAATTGTGCAAATGAGAGTAGGAATTTAAAACTCCCCTGGTGGGACGAAATCACTGATAATGCAATGTGCCCCCCCAGTAACCAGGGATCCAGTTCTTAATCATTTCACACTAAAATGACCCCTGAGATGTTTTTATTGAATAATTATCTACACTTAGTTTGTTAGAGTTTAAAATCTTTATATAAACTTGTCTAAAGTGATTAACTTTATGTGATAAGCATTCCAGTTATATTAATTGAAAGTAGCCTAAATGTTCCTCTTTTTACATTTGGGGAGTAGTGTTTGAATTCCATAGCGATTCACCAGAAAGGAAGAAATTGTTAAGTTGAACTACATTAAAGTTAAGAATTTCTCTTCATCAAAAAACATTGTTGAGGGAGCAAAAAGACAGCCCCTCAGTGGGAGGACACTTCTATATATGTATTCATGTATCTATGTATATCTATATAGGTATATATCCAACAGAGGACTCATATCCAGAATATATAAAGAACTGCAAACCAGTATAAGTCAGACTCTTTATTCCATTTTACCATTCCCCTGGTTAAAGACACAAGATTTGAATATGCTGTTCACAATGGAAGATACCTAGTTGGCCAGTAAGTTTTTTACAAGGTTTTCAAAATCATTTCTTATAAGAGGAATGCAAATTAAAATTATAATGATATATCATTATATTCTCACCAGAATGATAATCCAAGTGTAGAGCAGCTGTAACTAATTCACAATGCTCATGGGAGTATTATTGGGACCTTTGATCCAGCAATTCCACTCCTAGGTGTGTACAGACGCAACAGAAACACACGCATATGTACCCCAAAGAATGTGTCCAAAAATATTCATAGCAGCATTATTTGCACTAATGCCAAACTAGAAAAAATTAAAATGTTGTCAGTGGAGAAATACATTGTATTTAGTATGTTCAAATAATGGTACCAATGCTTTATGTTACAACTTAGATGAGGTTCACAGGATTGAGTGAAAGAAGACAGCATACTCTTAAATAAATTGCTTTTCTTGTGCTCTAGAAAGGCCAGTTCAAAAACAGGCAGAACCAAACTGTGATGCTAGAAGTCATAATGGTTGTTGGCTTTGGAGCTTACTGAGGAGGACCTGGGAGGTTGGTTTCTGAGTTGTTGATAATGCTTTTTTTTTGATTAGGTGGTATAGTAATAGCTACATGGGTGGGTTCACTTTGCAAATTCTGAAAGGTGTACACTTAGGATTTTAATACTTATATATGTATGTTTCAATTTTTATAAAAGTTTACTTTTAAAAAATCCATTGAACTTGTCTTTTTTCCTCTTCTGCATGTTATATCCTGAAGTTGGAACAAGTAATTTGAATTCTTTGCTATAATTGTTATTTTAAACCTGTTTATCTTCAAGGACTGATGCCTTTATTTGGCTATTTTGGTTTTACTATTTCTTTTGGGCCTCCTGACCAGTTCCACTGTTGGGGGTGGGGTTCCTCACACTAATAAGCAATTCTCTAGCCACGAACTTGGGTGTCCTATATTTCGCCTCAATTTTCATGCCTATCTACCTGGAGATCTTGTCAGATTCCACAGGACAGGGCTTCAAGCCTACCAGACTGCTTCCCCTCCCTGCCACCCCTTCCCTCTCTCAAATACTCCAAATGCCAGCCCCAAATCCAGGTTGTTACCTGTACTTCTGACCAACGGACTAAAAAATCAAAGGTTCCCACAACCCCCACTTTGGGTTTGATTAGTTTGCTAGAATGGTTCACAGAACTCAGGAAAGCCATTTACTCACCTTATTACTGATTTATTATAGAGGATATTAAAGGATATGAATCAATAGCCAGATGAAGAGATGTGTAGGGCGAGGTGTGAGGAAAGGGCGCAGGCCTGCCCTGTCGTCTGCAGGCAAGCCACGCCTCCCAAATCCCCAGGCGTTCACCGGCCTGGGAGCTCTCTGAACCCTGTCCTTTTCGATTTTTATGGATGGTTCATTACATAGACATGATTGATTAAACAATCGACTGTTCTTCTGTCTTTGCCCCCTCCCTCGAAATTGGGAGTGGGTGGGACTGAAAGTTCCAACCCTCTAAATCAAATGCTTGGCTCCATTGGCAAGTCACCTCGTTAACATTAAATCGCTCTCATCACTTAGGAAATTCCAAGAGTTTGTGGGAGCTGTGAGCTAGGAAACTGACTGAACAAAGATCATCTACATATTTGGTCACCCGAATGACTAAAGACATAATTCTTATATAATATATCACAATATTATACTACTATAAGGATCTTTGTGAAGTCTGAATATTTTAAAAGGTCATACACAAAATTTCTTGACTGTTAGGTAAGGAATAAACTACAGTGGGTTTATGAAATGTGAAACATGTCAATGTTTAAAAAACATGTTGCAGAAAACTAAACTAAAGTGCTGGTAAGGTCTTATTACTAGTGATCCTGTTAGACCAGAGAGAATATTTTTTATATTTGCAATAATGGAAATCTACTAATGGTGTAATATACTTCTTAGCTAATGTAATTTTTTATCATCTTTGTGTTTTCACAACTCTAGCACATAACATATTCTGCCATATGTTAAGGTTCTTTATATTTCTTTCCCCTGTATGCTATAATTTTCTTGAGGGCAGGAACTGTTTATTTCTCCTAACATAATGTGTTGCTTACATTAAATAATCTGAAAATGTTTTTAAAAGGAATGAAAATCAATTAGCAAATAAGAAAAGAAAATGTTGCCTTCATTTTTTATAGAAGACAGTGATAAAATCCTGGAAGTTGTGAATTTTACTGTATATGGGGCAAAATTAGTTGCAGTGTCTTGGAACATCTATCCTGGTTGATGGTACTGAAATTTTGTAGTCAAACCTGGGAACTCCATTGGGATAAAATATGCTTAATATATATTAGTGTGATGAACTTTGTCCAAGTTTAGCCTCAAATGGTATATAGATGATATTATTAAAAAATTGCAACATCTGGAGTTATGGTTGATAGAGGTGCTCATTTTATTCAAAGAACAATGCTTGTGAAAGTGCTTTGTAAATTGCAAAATTGTACAATTAGAAGCTTGTGAAGAAATTTTCTGGCATGGCACCTATTTTGGCTTTGATGCTGAACCCACCTTTGTATTCAGAATCACTTTAAAATATTTTATGGGTGAGTCACTGGTCTAACATAAGTTGATTATGCTGTAGAAACATTTTAAGATGCTAATTTTATTGATTCGATTATCTTGTTCATTCCCACGTGTAAGGCAGGGGTATAATAAATTTATTGGCTGGCAAGTTTGATTTCCTCAGTTGTAAAACATTAAAAAATGTGCAGTGCATTGCAATTTGGAGGGGCTAATTATTGTTGATTATGTTAATTTCCAAAGGTGTTTGATGCTATAAATGTTTCGTAAGTATTTTTCTTTAAAATTTTATCTTTCCAGGCAATCCATTTGTTGATGTTAAAGCACCAATGACATTGCCAGTAAAAATTGTTAATATGCATGTATATATTTAGTGACTTTAGTAAATTATTTTGGAATAATTTTAGATTTACAAAAAACTTGTAACGATGTGAATATGCATTTTAAATTGCCCTAAGTGATATTTTTAAAATCAGTATTTCTATTAAAGTGTAATATTTTCGATAAAAATGCCCTTGCCTCTGATTTTTATTCAATGGAAAAGTATTGTTTTAAAGTATGTTACGTTTAAGGGAAAGTATGCTGGTTTGGTTGTCCTTTTCCCTTAAATGTCCATTTTCCTGCAGTGTAAAATGGCTATCAGTTACAGGGAGAGCTGTGAAACAGAAACGTCTATACGTATGCTTTGTGTTCTGCGTTTATGAGCATGAATAAACACTATTGAATCAGGACCACGGCGATCATTTAATTATAGAATCAGAAATCTGCCTGGTGAAATGTTCACAATTTTATATTTTTATAAAATAAAGTGGTTTAAAATTGCATGTGCTAGGTTTTTATTCCCCTCTCTTTTCTGTCGTAGGAGTATAGTAACATGGGAGAGTAATTTATAAGAACAGAAAAATACCACATTTTATTGAATTTAAGATGCTTTCAGTTGTAAGACATAATCTCATTAAAAGACCACAACTTTTTAAACTGTGATACAATGCTAAGATGTGTCACTGATAATAAGATACATCCTCATTTCAGCAATGTTAAAATAAAGAAAAATGTGAGTTTTAGATCCATGCAAAACATTCATCATGCTGACACAATTATTTTACTTGAGGTTTAACTTTAGAAGTCAATGTGAAAATCATTTATTTGTATTATGTTGTTGCCTGTCTTTATGTTCAAATGCTGTTGGAGACATGATCTAATCATTGTCTCTTATTTTAAGAAGATATAAAAATTTTCAATGAAGTATAATTTCTGTAGATAAATTTGAGTGCTTTTCAAGGACAGAGAATAAAGAGCCAAATCCTGCTCTGTGCAACTTGAGTCTTTGTGCCATGCGGCCTCCAAGAGACATTTACTTGTTTCCAAAATTTCAGGTTTTCACTTTATTGCTTGATTTTTCACTCTCCTAGGCTGTAACCTAAAAAAACTTTTCTCAACCCTGACTCTTCCCCAAACTATTACATTTATTTTTTCCATCAGATTACCATCCATTTCTTCTTTCCCAGCATTGCCTGAGTCCCAGATACTTCCTCATCTCAGTTACTTAATTAATTCTTTGCAAAAGATTTATACCTCTACCATTTTGCTGAAACTGTTCTCTGAGGTCCCAGTAGTTTTCTAATTTTAGTTCATTTGTTAAAACTCTTACTGCTCTTAAATGTGGCTCTCCCAGATCTCTCTGTTCTTTCTCCTGAGCACTATGGCTGCAGTTTTAATCTTTGTGCCCATTTTATAATCCCACAAGCCATATTTTCTTCCTCTTTCATCCACTGTATTATTAAAAGAATATTGGATCATGAGGGAAATGCTCCATGAATCTATTATTCCTCTGTATTAATAATTATTTCCACTTTTTGAGCATTTCCATCCTTGATTTGACCACATGATAACGTATTTTCCTTTCTTTTTTCTTTCCTAGTTATAATGGTCGGCATATTATTTTATTTTCTACCTTCACATGATATCAATTATTTTTTCCATGGTCCAGTGGTCTTCATTATTGTCACACTAAAGAACAATAAACTATAGATTGTAGTGTTGATAAACTATGATTTTCTATATAATATTTCTATTGTTGGACAGTTATTTCTAGATTTTTTTGTTTAAAATAACATTGTAGCAGAGTATATTTTCATTCATAAAATATTTTGCCTTTATTGCATTATTTACATAAAATCCATTCCTGGGAGTGCCATTGATTACAAAGGTTTTGAACATTTGGCTAAATATTACCTGCTTTTAAAGGTGAGATCCCAGTTTTCAGGGTCACAAGCAATTTCAACTCAGGCTAACCAGTATCAAATGTACAAAAATTATTTTGCTACTTTAATAGTTACAAGTGTACAAAATATTACTTTAGTAATTTAATAGTTCTAAAATGATGACTACTTCATTTTTACTTTAATATTTATTTCTTGATTGTTAATGAAAGTAAGCATTTCCCTTATGTTTAATATTTAATTACTATTTCGTTATGAATTCTATCCATGTTCTATATCTGATATATCTAATAATCTAGAACAAAAGCCATAACAAAGAAACCTATTTAGATTGTAGAATTTCTAAATGGTCTTTTTTTTTAAAAAACAACAACAACAAAAAATTTGCAGGTGTATTCCTGCATGTTAAGTGTGATGCTTTAAATTCTTGCAAATTCTCTCATGTTAAATGGACTTTTCCCCTCTTCCTGTTACATAGAAATTTGGAGGAAAACCTAGTAACTTTTTCCCTTTGTTAACTGGCCAGTCTTCTTATTATGGTAGTATAAAGTGATTCTCTTATATGCAGCAAATGGAGGAAAATATTGTTGTTGAATTTGCCTAATATTTTTTCTGCCTTTGCTTTTTATTTGAAAATGCTTTTAACATGTAAGATAAAACTAAAGTAGTTTAGATATTATATGATAATTCTGGTCAATGAAAAATGGCTTGTAAGTTCTTGGTATAACATTTATGTTGACAGTAATGAAAGAGACCTCTTTCTGAATTAACCTTAACCAATTGATATGGAGTACAGTTTCAGGGGTAGTTTAGGCTTGATTTTTTTTTGCTGTTTATTTAACAATGGACTCTGATCTCTTTCTGTAACACTAGCCTCAGAGCTGGATGCATTTGGGCTGTAATCTATGCACCATCCAGTTAATTCATTTTGAAATCTTGAACTTCTCTCTCCTTGAACTTGCCTTTCATTTACTCTTATTTAACTGTTACCTTTCTCTTATTGACATCATCGGTATTTCCTAAAGTTCCATCCATAGTTATCGTCTCCTTTGTTGTTTTTAATGAGCTCAACTGTCTTCCATTTTAGACTATTTCAAACCTACCTTAAACCACAGCTTGAGCCCTGGCTTCTCTTACCATTCATGTTTTTAACTCCTTTCTTGACCCTGTTCTTTTACAGCAGATTCACAAGCTTAAGTGCCTGGCCAACAATGTAAATGAGTAAAAGCAGGCTTTAGGGTGAGAAAAAATATTTTTCTACTCTAAGAAAAACAACAGCGAGAGGAGAGTGATAAATGGCCACCGACATAGGCCCCGGGCCAGGAGGACAGCAGTGGGACGGGAGCGAGTGGGAGACCGCAGGCCCCATACAGGCTGTTTGGCTCCAGCCATGGTTGCTGTTTGGGAATATGGGCCCAAAGTTACCAGACCTCACAGTTTTTCAGGAGAAGCTGTAAATCAGGACTTGCATGTTGAATATCCTGAATTTTTAGGGTTGGTTTGAATTTTTCTAAAACACTGCATGGGCCAAAGAAAATATACCTATGGACCAAGTTCAGTTTATAGGCTCTTAGTTTATAACCTCATCCCGTAAAGGCACTTCAAATTTTTTAAGTTATCACCAAGTACTCCTGTGTCTCCTACTCTTCCCTTTGTTTCTTTGTTCATCTCCTGGGAGAACCATCCACCTAGTTATTTAAGTTAGGAACTTCCAAGTCATCATTCACACCTCTCTCCCTCATTGCTTCTTAATTTTGGAGAGAGATCTGGGTCAAGGAAAAAGCTTTTCATGAACTAAGGAAGATTGGAACACGTTTCTAGGCAGGAGGGCAGAGGCCAAGAGAGAGGATAATGGACAGACCTCAGTGTGTCCCCCGGGGGTGGGACCCAGGACGTGGAGTCCAGCTGCTACCTGTATGACCTGTTACTGGTCTACCCTTCATATCTTACTGCCGAATAATCTTGTTTTAACCCCAAACAATCATTGTCTCTTTTGTGGATGTCCTATTTCCTTGACTTGCTTGAAGAACTGTATTATAGAACTGTATTATACTTTAAAACGTGTTCTTTGTTTCCCTATATTAATTATTTTTCTTAGGTATTCTTGAACTTGGTGCTTTTTTTCACTTTGCAGATTTCCTACAATGGCTATGTAGGGGAGGTAAACATTTCTGTCACTCTCCTAGGGGCCTCTGGCTGGGCCGGAGAAGAAGGTTGATATAGATTAGCAGAATAGCCTACCACTTTTTATTTAAACATGCACATGGGAGCTTTCACAGGAAAATGAAGACACAAAACACCCAGTTAGGCCTAAGTGTTGTATATGAGATTGAACAAAGAGCAATCATTGTGAAAAAATAAAATATATGGGGAAGTTAAAGGAAAATAATAGGGCTATTTTTAAAAGCTTTGTTTGCACAGATTCTTCTCAGCCTCAACTCCCTGTCGCTGATGATCAGAGTGTTCTTTTCCTCCAGGTGCAGGGAGAACATCTTTCACATGGGAGTTTTATCTTCTGTTTTTTGGAAGAAAAGGGAGATCAGAGTGCCTATGTGCACCTGTTGTTTTCTAAGTCACGTTAACTCAAAATAGTAATCCAAATGCACGTTTGAGGGTGTCGTGTTCTAAGCCCCTTTGCTTTTTTATTGTGTGTTTATTTGTAGCAAATGATAAAACCAAAAGGTTGAAATCAGTGTTGTAGAGATTCTGTTCACCTGCAGTGCCTATGGGGTTCGATTTGTAGGAGCCATGGCAGGTAAGCAGGCCATATTGGGTGGGGTGGATTTTCCCATAAGATGCGTGGGTTCCTTGATGTCTGAGTGCAGGTAAACTGTAAGTTATAAGTTATCTGGAACATTGTCCAGTTTGTCTTGTTCCAAGGATCACTCTGGTATTTCTCGTGGCTTTAATGTAAGGGCTAATATCACCCATAGCTTGTCACAGAGACAGAAGGGACTGATGTGGGTATGATGTTCTTTAATTACCGGGTTTACCATCCATGATACGTTTCTTCTGCTGACACAGTTGTTAGTTTTTTCTAGGTTCTGCTAGGAAGAAGTTTTTTGGAGGTCTAGCCTCATTTCTAAGGGGTTATTGGTCTTTGAGATCTGTTGAGTTTTGTCTTCAATCTAAATGCTTTCAATTTCTTAGAATTTCTCACTCCTCTGGTCTGCTGATGTCATCTGTACTGGGATTGCCTGTATTTCTGGAAATTTATATGTATTTTTACATTTCTTATTAAATTGATTGAGATAGGAGGGGGGACGAAAAGGTAAATTTGTAGGGTGTTAACAGTTTTGACCAAAACATCTTTTCTTTTTGTATGGTTTTGCTTTTTCTATTTCTGTTCATGTTGTTTCCCTTTAATCCCTTCTCTGTACAGATCTAAAATACAATTTGCCATTTACTTTTGATACATCTATGACACTGCTCATTGTTCATAAGGGTTTTTGATTTGGAATATTTTTGCCCTGTTCCTCCTGGGAAATACTATTCGGGGAGCAGATAGTCTAGTAACTCAACTCAAAGCCTGTGTTCAAAATTGGGTTCTACTACTACTTAGTAGCTGTGTCACCTTATAGAATTATGTCTCTAACTCTCGTATCCTTCCTGAGAATTAGGGATAAGTAATAGCATCTACCACTTAATATTGTTGTGACCAATCAGATGGGAGAGTTGAGGTGAAACACCTGGGACATAGTAAGAGCTGAAACATTGTTAGCATAAAAAGCTTAGACCAGTAGGTTTTTACCTGGACAGCTCCGCTCAGGTGTGGCGTTTTCTGTTTGTGTCGCCTGATTTCCCACCTGCCCGCCTGCCCTCCCAGACCCCAAGTTAGCACTAACGTTCCCCAGTTCTTCCCTCAGCATTTTTCTTGTACTGATACTGTGGTGCACATCTCACAGTTGAGTGTTTTTTAGTTAGTCAGAGAGTATCTCAGCCATTGGGTATGGTCCTTTGGTAGTTCGTGATGCCTTTGTATCCCCAGGTGAAAATTGAATTAAATTAAGGCATTTCCTTGCTTGTATGACTTTAAATTTAAAAACCTGTAAAATTCATAGTGGGATTCCCATTTTGCCTAGTGTAGTAATCCATATTCTCTAGATTAACAGGACCACTAGGAATATACAAGTTGATGCTCGAGTCTTGAGGTAGAATTTCTTTTTCTATAGGAAACCTTAGTCTTTGAGATGAAGGCCTTCAACTGATCAGATGAGGCCCACCCACGTTATTGAGGGTACTGATTTGTTACTGTTAATTACAGCTACAAAATACCTTCATAGCAACATCTAGGTTAGTATCAATATTTGATTAAGTAACTGAGAACTATAGCCTAGCCAAGTTAACATATAAAACCAATCATGACACCTAGCGTGTAGTCTTAACCAATGTAGAAAGACACTATCTGATAGGTTAAATATTATATCAGTAGATTTTAGGCCATAGACACCCAAGTCATCAAGCATCCAATTCATGCTGGAAGTTCTTTACAACAATATTGTTTTTAGTGACAGAAGAGCATGTACGGTGATAGTGAGGTCTTTGCATGTTTAACCAACTCGTCTGAGAAGAATGGTCTCCCATTTGAGTAAATATGACAGTTATGAATTGAGCCTGTTTGCTTCATGCTTATTTTTAGTGAAAAGATCTGTATATTGGCTGAATTTCAAAAATTTCATAAAGATCCTGGTTATTTAGAATTCAGGCCAAATGCACAGTTGTTACTGTAGAGAGGAAAGCAAACACTGCCTTCTGATTACTCAGTGTGCTCTGAAAAAAAAAGAAAAAGAATGGAGAATTTGTGTAGCAAAATTATGGCTTAATAAATTCAATGACTGTTAGACTGATACATTTAGTACATACCCTTGAGAATGAAAACTAATGGTTTCCCTTAATGTATCTCTAGTGTATTCCATTGCAGTTCATTTCTTCTGTTAACCCATATAATTTGCCTCTTACGTAAGTAAAGATTGTCACTTCTGCTTAAAATAGAAACCTGTTCTATGGACCATGGAACTGCTCTTTTTAAAATAGTGCTGTTAGAAAGCAAACAAAATGAATTAGAGCTGAATCAGCCAGAACTGTCACTTGATGTCTTTATGTAATTTACCATCTGCTGTAAAGATTTTGTACATACTCCTACCTATATAAAATATGGACCATGCTATTCTACATTCTGGACACTATTATATAACATTAAAATCAAGAAAAATTGTGTCTTTGATGCCAAATTTAAATACACAGTTTATGCTTTTCCCAGTTGTGAAAATTTGTTGACTTTACATGATGTGAGGAGCCTTTGCCCCGAGGGTGGCTGGTAGGCTCCTGAGCGCCTCTCACTCTGACCCAGGCTGGGCGAGTGCACTCGGCAGATAAAGGATGACGACGGGACCCGTCGCGGTGAGAGGGTGAGGGTACAGCTGTGAGCACCTCTGCTCACGTGAAGGTTGTGGTTTTAATCCAGCTGTATTGATTTGAAAAGCTGTTTACAGGTTTATACATACACAGTTTTTGGTAGAAAATATATATAATTTTATGTCTCTATAAAATGTACTTTTAAACAAATCCAAAGTCAATTGGTATGAGCCTAAGAGAAGCAATTACACCTTGTGTTGTGGTAGCCGGCTAACAAAATAACAGATTTTGGGGGTCTTTAAATACTTTTTTTCCTTTTGAAAAGCTCCAATGTGGATGAGGCTTTTTCAAGTGTTGTACTTAGACTTTGGGAATTTAAGTGCCGTCTGTTTAAAATAGCAAATGAGAACTACAGTTTTGTTTAACCTAGTGTTTGGCTCAATATTGTATTCAGAGCTATAAAGGATTATGTTATTATCCCTTGGAGGACTCATTTATCTGTCTTGGAAACACTCACAATACCAAACATAAAACTATGGGAAGCTTTTAATGGCTATTGTGAAGAATTGAGCCAGCCTTCAGTGAGTTTGTTATCTAATTTTTAAAATTTTAGATCATACCTAATTTTTTCTGGAAAAGTATTTAGGGATATTGTCCTCTTGAATTTTTTCACACTGTTGAATTTAGTATCAGAGTTCATTGATTTTGCTGCAAACCATATATTTTCTATTCTCCTCTTGGAATTTGGGTTGTTTGCCGTTTTGTGTGGTTATGAATAATTGACAGTTGTGACCATAAACTTAGCAGTGGAATTGCTTGCTGGTAGGTTATACTCATACTTGATGATTTTCAAAGTGATGGTGCCATTGTACAACTCTCACCGGAGTTTGACGTTCTGACGTCTCCATTGCTCCACAGCTTTGCCACACGCTTGACATGGTTTGACTTTTTAAACTTAGCTAAGCTGGAAGGTGTGTAAAGGTGCTTTTTATTTGTATTTCTCTAATTATCAAAGAAACTAAGTATTATTTCCTGTATTTAAGGACCTTTTGCATTTTCTTTTCTTTTATAACAATGTCCATTTTTCTCTTGGATTGTCTTCCTTATAAATTTATAAGAGATATATTCTAGATCTTATATTTTATGGGTTATATATTTTCTAATTTATATTTTATTTTCTTTATGATGTCTTTTAAAGAACAGAACTTCTTTATTTTAATGCAGTGTTTCTTTTTCTTCTTTGTATTGTTAACCTATTCTGAGGCCACAAAGTATGGTTTGCTCGTCTACTAAAGGTTTTAGAATCTTAACATGGAATTGATTTATAGAATCTTAACATGGAATTGATTTATATAAAGAGTGGAGTATGGATTAAATTTCATCTTTCTTCCCCCATTTATTTAAGTATTCAGGTATTTATTTTTATCAGTATGGACTCATGGATGTTTGTTTTATCCTATGTGTTATAATCTATTAATGAATTTTTTTATTTCTCAAATTGTCCCAGATTTGACCCCTTCAGGTTAAGTCTTGTGTCCTTTTGATAAGTCCTCATCTTTTTTGAGCCCTTTCTTATTTTCTCATATTTAAGATGTCCCAGGTTCATCTGATCCTTTCCCTACTCCAGCTTTGCAACTAGACATTTCTCTAAGTAGTTCTCTCTCTCTCTGTCTTAATTATCAGAAGGCAATGTTTAGAAACCAATATCTGGCTGTCAGGTGTACTCATTGCTATAGGGTATCATTGCTCTGGGTTCCCTCAGAGGACAGAACTAGGATGTGTATATATTATATATACCTGTACCTACATCTATCTATATGTCTCTGTCATCTATGGAAATATATATTAAAAATCATGATATCTGTGATTCAAGTCCAACATCATAGAGTTCATTCTGGCCTTTTTCCTTTATTTGTTTTGTCTCTAGCTTCAGAATACATAGTCAAGATACTAGTTAGGCTACTTTTTTTTTTACTGCATTCCTGTAAGTGTGGTGACGTTGTGCATTGGTAATGTAATTCATTTTTTTCTGGTTGTGTTTCATTTTGAGTTAACCCCAGATACTGGTTGATTTTGATTATTTACTTTTTAAATTTTGTGAAATGTTTCCATGGCTATAAATGTCAAAACTACACAAGAAGATATATTTGGAGAACTTTCACTTCCTCTCTCTTTCTGTGTTCTATTCTCATTCCTCTTAATTCCTACCCCCATGGCTCCATAATGCCTATAAAATAAAATTCATACTTAGTGTAATCGTCAAGTCCCTCTATCACCTCCATTTTAGGTTGTTCTTGTACACCGTGTTCTGGCCGCCTCAGATTTTTTGTTATTCCTCAAACTCGACTGGTTTATTCATGCCATTCACTCTCTGTGCTTGGGATGATGGTCTATTCCCTGTTACCTTGCTTATCGTTAATTATTCAAAACCCATTTTAGTTCTTACATACTATGTGAAGATTTCCTTTCCTGGGCCTCCTCTCACTTCTCCTACATTTATTAACAGTAATTCTCCCCATAGCACTTGTAATTTTGTGTAATTTTTATGACAACTTAAATTATTGATGCATAGGTATATGTTTGCATCTAGTTCAATTTCTCACACATATCAGTTGTGCAGTAAATGCAGATAGGGAATGGATTTCAGTTCTTTTCATTTATTCTTTACTCCTTGCTCTTTATTTCACTCATGATATAAGCTCACACTCATATGTGAATCCATATAATGTGATGCCCATTAACTTGTTGTCATTAGAATTTTCACATTTTCTGTCACTCCTAATATATTTGGGCATAACCCTGGTAATGTAATGGTTTCTTATGACCCCTGGAAACTTACAATATTCAATTAAATTTTAGACACAGTATACAGGACAAGGTGACATCAAGGTATAGAAATGGTTTAAAATACGCAGGCCTAGAAAGCCAAGACCATTGTATCTATCAGGGTTGCTTCCTCACTTGAAAAGCTGAAATTTTCTGCCCACTTAATCTGTTAGATTAGAAGAAATCGTACTGGAAATAAATCCCTTCAACAGTCATGTAAAAACCCTAGTCAGCTTTTAAAATGTCATTATTTTTGTCCACCCTGCAAGTTCAGCGACCTTCCAAACTGTGTTTTTAAGCTGTTTGTGTTACTTTCTAGTCTGTATTGATTATTCAGCAGATTATGTTAAAATGTAGGGGCTTATTTCCACCAGTCTCTTAATCCACCGCCTGTTCCTTTCCTCGCCCCTCAGTACTGCGTCCTCTGCCGGACATTCTGGGGTGTTCCATCTAATCACATCCAAGTCTCTGAAGTCCTACCTGGAGTTCAGAGCAGAGAGGCTCAGTTGCAGTGCATGCGTGGCGGTCAACAAAGGGAGGAGCCTTCTTGGTCGTGCTCTGCTGGGGTGCTGGCTGGCTGGTGCATCAGACTGTTTGATGTCCAGGGAGAGTGAGCTATGAGAAAGGACCCACTTACAGAATTGGCCTGTATTCTTTGTTTATTAAACAAATGAAAATATTTTACTTTTTTATGCAAGCGTAATACATGTAAAGACAAGCGAGTCCTAAGTGAACACTTGATAAGTTTTCCCAAATTGAACATAATCATGAAACCACCACTCAAATCAGGGAATCCAGCACCACTGGCCCGCCAGAATTCCCCCTTACTCCACATCCTGGTCTCTGCTATCCACTCACACTCAAAGGTAACTACTGTCCTAACTTAAGTAGTTTTACCTATTTTTGAACTTTATAAAGTGGCATCATATACTATACTTTCAATATTGTGTTTGTGAGATTCATTTGTGTTGTTGCATTAAGTATAGTCCATTTATATTTATTACTCTGTAACAGTGAAACTACAGCTTGTGCTGGCTGCCTGTTTTTGTAAATAGGTTTTATTGGAAGCCACACCCACTTATTTACATACTCTTGGTGGCTGTTTTCTAGCTCCAAAGGCAGAGCTGAATACTTGCAACAGGGCACGGGGACTATAGCCAGAAATATTTACGATCTGATCCTTTGCAGAAAAAAGCTGACTGACCCCTGATATGTCGTATTCAGTTATATGAATGCTCTACAATTTATGTGTTACTGAGTTTTGGCTTCTTTGGACATTACTGTGTACGTGTTGAGGGCTGCTGTATCTGTGTGTGCATTCCTGCCAGGCGTTTCCCTAGGAGGGCCTTGCTGGGCCACAGTGTGCATTTACGCTCTGCTTTATTAGGTGCTGCTGAGCAGTTTCCCAGTTCACACTCCCGCTAGCAGTGTGTGAGAGCTGAGTTGCTCCAGACCCTAAGACTTCATGTCCTCAGATTTTCACTTTTAGTCATTTTGATCAGTATGTAATTTTCTGTCACTGCGGTTTTAATGTGTATTTCCTTGGCAGTGATTGAGGTTGAGCACCTTTTCGCATGCTTATTGACAGTTGTCCCTTTCTACTGCTTTGTGTGAATTCTTTATGTATTCTCTATGAGTCCTTTGGAGGACGTACGTATGGAAAATATCTTTATTCTTACTTGCGTCTTTATTTTTTAAGGTGTTTTTATTTTTTTGAACCCGATGGGATCAGGAAATTGAGAAACGGCCTTTCTTCTATCTGCCTGAAAGCAGCATACATTTTCATTTTTAAAGGTACACCCATCTTCCAAACCAGGAAGAGGAGGATGACTTTTTAACACCAGAAATTGAGTCTGCATAACAAATCTTACTAACCAGTTCTCATCTGCCATACCTTTCCTATTTATCTTACCACAATTTATCATCCTTAGGAATCCATACCTTTTCCTGTGCCTAGTCACTCCTCTGAAAGCAATTGCCCTTTGTTAAAAGGGCATATAAGTCCTTGGGTCCAACTGCCTCCTTGAGTTTTTACTTCTTTTCTGTGATATCCTTTTGCATGTAAAAATGTTAACATCCATAAAGACATAATGCCTTTTCTCCTATTAATTTCTTTGTCAGTTTAATTTGCATGCCCCCAGGATCTGAACCTGAGAGGGTAGAGGAAGTTTTTTCTTCCCCTGCAAACTTTAAAGCCAACAACATGGGTGAATCTTTCATACACTGAGGGAAGTGAAACTGGTATGTGTGGACGCATTGACCGTGGCTGCCCTCAGTCTTGTCAAGATGCACTATCCCCGGGAACACCACCGCATCCATCGATTTTTAAATACTTAAGTCCTGCTTAATTAAGAGTGTGATTTGCTCTATTTTTATTTGTCCTGGCATCTGAGTAGAGACAAAGTTTTTATCTTTCATTTTTGAATATTAAAAACCATTCTAGCGTCTTACAATTCTGTGGTGTGTTTCTTTAGCATTCTGTATCCATGCCGAATAGTCAAAGATTTTATTAAGATACAGTGTCAAATATTGAATCAGATATGTGTATTTTTTTGAGAACTATTATTTCCTCAAATCCCTGAGATTAGAAATTTAGAAACTGAAGCTGATTTATCTAATTTTAGGTTGCATCAAATGGAATATAGTAGATACATGTTGTAGGGTTAGACTACATGATTTTTGAGGTCAATTTAATAATTCTGTTTTTGTTTCAATTTTATAAATAGCATTTCAGGACAGTATTACTTGATTCAAATGCATTTTGTTTGTTTTGTGTTTTGGTGGGTAGATCTACAGTAGACACAGATGATTTAAACTTGAAAATATTTAGAGATACTCAAATACTACAGATACTTCTTCTAATTTCTAATTTAAGTGCAACTGCTTACTTTTAAAAGACTGGTTTGCCTTTTAAAAAGATAAAACTTTTGTTATACACCTGTTTTAGTTTAGTGAAATTTCTTGTGTACTTAACTTTTTTCTATTTTAAACTATTTTTGACTTTTTATTTCTGGTTGTTTTTTTTCAGGTTATACATTATTACTGTGGATGCTAATTGTCAAAATTCCTGTAGCCATGGCACAAGACTATAGTAAGTACTACACCATACTTGCTGTGACCCACCTTCTTTAAAATGTGCTTTGCCTTTAAATTTCTCATTGGAGCAGTGGATATTTAGAAACAAAGTTTTCAAAATCTACTTTTCCCAAAGAGGTCAATTCATTTGGTCATCTGCTTCTTGAATCTTTAGCCATATATACATATATATTGTGATCGAGATAAACATGGTCTTGTTCAGGCTATTCCCTGCAGATACTAGCAGAGCGGATATTAGGGTTGGAACCATGTCATATATCCAATTGATTCCCTATGTTATGGAGTTGGAGGACTTACTGAAGCTCCAGCGTGGGCCCTATGATTACAGGCAATCCTATCCCATAATCCTATCGACGCATCATGGACAAAACACCAGCTAGTGTGGGGCATTACCTGTCCAGAGGGATAGTTTCAGGAATAGTCCAGTAATTTTGTCCTACCCTATGACACTCCAAGGCAGCCTTGCCAGAAGTTTCTGGCACAAGTCTTCCAATTAACAGAGCTACAGGGAGAGCCTGCCTCTCTGATCTTCTGGATGTTGTTTTGTGCCAGTGTGAGGTCTGGTGTCCCTGCAGGCTGAGCAAGAAGCCACACAAAGTGGAGGACAGAGAAGCCAGCCCTGGAGCCTGTCTCTCCTCCAGAAGTCCAAGCTTTTGAGCCAATACACTTCCTTTTTGTTGAAGCCAGTTTACATTGGGAGCCAAGACATCCCAAATGATTCACTTAATTTCCATTTTATTTTTAGTAATCCATTAGTTTTTCCCTGGGTAATGTGGGAGTAATTGCAAAGTGAGGCAAAATAGTACCGTTAAATTAAACTGGCAGGATGTGTTGCTGTTGACTGGCACACTCTTCACACTTAACAGTTAACAGGTAGTCGTTTGGTATTCAAAGACAGGAGAATAAAATGTATCGCTTTTAGATTCCCCCCCCCCCCCCCGCCCCTTGGAGGTGTTTCCTTTTAATCAGCCCACTTGGGCTATGAATGCTGAGGGGTTTTGGACTATGTCTGACAAATCAGCCCCTTGTACAGGTGTGTATTTAGCAGTGTGGACCTGTTCTTAGGGAAGTCTGTACCCAAACTTCTAATGCTTTGTTTGCTTTTCAAAAGTTAATATGAATATTGCAAATATAAAACCTACATAAAAACTACTGTAACAAACATCCATAGGTGCCTTCTCACAAACATCAGAGAAATGAAGTATTTACCAGTTCTCCAGAACAATTGAAAACCCAGGGACGCCTCCCTAACGACAGTGCCATTTTTCTGCTACTGAGGAAGCGCTGTCCTGGTTTTGGTCTTTATTCTCCTCATGTTTTTGTTTGTCCTTTTATCACACATGTGTAGCATGATTTTTGCATGTTTTAAACTTCAGGCAATGTAGATACTATGTGACTTGTTCAAAATCTCAGTTTAAAATAAATTCAGGATCACAGAAAGAGGCTATAAATTTATTCTCAGATATTTGTGCAAAGATTGGTTACTAGGCATCTCAGTGATCTGTATTGAAAAGTGTTAGATTTTAAGTGTTTGATGAGTTTAATCAACATACTGACAGCCTTTTATCTTATCTTCTGGAATCTGGTGCTTGGTCAGCTCTGGGTTCCCTTTTTGTGCCTGATCTGCACTCCCGTGCAAGTCTGGCACCTGCAGAACACTTTTAGACCAGTGGTGTCATCAATGAGCTTTTGGTTGCTTTTTTGATTTAAATAGCTCTATTCCTTCTGTGGTCATATGCTTGCCTGTGGCAAACTTAGGCAAATCTATGCGTTTTTCTGCACTCTGACAATTAGTTATCACACCTACAGAATTTACTTCTGTGCTTTCTAAATTTGTCAGTTTTTTCCTTGTGCTGGTTATAAAAGGAACATTTACTCCTATGGGTAGACTGTGAAGCATGGAAGCATAGGACTGTGGGAGAGGAGAAAATAATTTTACTTCTACCCTTCTAAGTTCCTCTGGCTAGACTAATAATCAAATTCCCAAAGTGAACAGTGTCCAGCCAGTAAAGTCCCCAGGCTGGCTTGCCAAAACTATGGGGGAGGAAAAATACTTTTTCTCCTACCCTTTTAAGTTCTTCTGGCTGGACTAATTAATTAACATGAGACAGATTAACAGGAGAAAATGACCAAATTTATTTATTTATTTATCCTCAACTGAGGATATGTTTATTGATGAAAGGTCGGGGGAGAAAAGAGAGGAACAATCAGTATGAGAGACAAATATCGATTGGTTGCCTCCCATATGTGCCGCAACTGGGGATCAGACCCACAACCTAGGTATGTGCCCTGCCCAGGACCTTTTGATGTATGGAACAATGCTCCAAGTAACTCAGCTACATGGCCAGGGTGAAAATGACCAAATTTATTACATGTGTACATGTAGGGGTTCTATATGACCATGAGACTTGAGGACAGATAGGCAGATAAGGCTTATTTGCCATCTGGGGGGTGGGAGGGGAGTTGTGGTTTGGGACTTCAAATGGGAGGAAAGTAATTCACATGGAGATAGAAAACAAATATTTCATAAGTAAATGTTTGCTGGACCGTGCTTAATGGGACACAGGACTTTGATCAAAAAGGCTTTGCTGGGTTCCTCCCTGTCACATACTAGTTTATATCAAACTATAGTTAGTTATCTGTGATGATATTTTCCTTCCTGAAGCAAGTTCTCTGTCTAAATTCTTTTAGGCAGTTAGAAGGCAGGGTAAAGGTTCTGAGTCTTCTGTTTCTTAAAAAATAACCAGTTTAAAATAGTCAACATCCCAAAAGGTATATTTTGGGGTGGCAAACTCTGCTTTTCCTCAATATCTCAGTCACTTGGAAATCTCAGAAATTTTTGCTGTATTGTCATTTCCTTTTGTGCCCCAGTGTGAGCCTTGGAGATACTTTTGTATTATTCTTGTCTGAAATGTATTTTAAGTTGTTTAACTTCAGCATTTGAAAAACTTTTTGTTTCTTTTTCTTTCTTTTCTTTCTTTCTTTCTTTCTTTCTTTCTTTCTTTCTTTCTTTCTTTCTTTCTTTCTTTCTTTCTTTCTTTCTTTCTCTCTTTCTCTCTTTCTCTCTTTCTTTTTCTTTTTTTGCTGTTGGAGAAGTCTTACTACCCCTTGTTCTTGTTTGGAATGTTGTTGTTGGAACTGGAAACTGAGTAGTCATTTCCATTCAGAGATCATTAATTCTTTCATTTGGGGAACATCATTATTGATAAATTGCCAGAGAAAGAATGATGACAATCAAAAGAGGATTTCTTTTTCTCTTTTTTTTCAGAGTGTTATCTTTGCTTAAATGTTTAACATATGAACAAGTGAAGGCAAAAAATTTTTAACCCTTGATTCATATATATTGTATCTATATTACAAGAAGGGAAACAGAAACATCTTTTGTTGAAACCTAACTTAGTTTTTTGTGCTTTGTGCATGCTTTGTTGTTGTTGTTGTTGTCTGTTTTTAAAATTTTATTTAAGCGTTACTTATCTTTAGGGGTTTTTTCTCTTCTAAGTGTGGACCCAGGATCTTAAATTTAAATGTTGCCAATGTTAGAATATTATAGCCATCAAGTTGAAACACTTAATCAATGAGGCTGCTATGAAGAGTTACTAAATCTCTCCCATTGGGATATAACCAAAATCAAGGTCGTAAGTAATTTTGTGCATCAGGCTAAATACAGACATGAGAAATTTAAGATATTTAAGCTATAATACTGTAATATGTCTTATACCCATTTTCTTTTAAAAACTTCAGTGTTATGGGTACTTTTAAAGAGAAAGGCCTTTTTAAAATTTTTCTTTAAAAAATGAATTCAGTAAACTGATATTGTCTTGTTTCTTGTGGAATGAGGTCTTCTTAATTTATTTTTTTTATATAAAGGGATTTGTAGACTTGGCTTGTTTTTATACCTCAAAATGAAAGGGTGCCTTTGTGGGGGATAGCCCCCTGGGCTGAGGGAGCTTGTAGACAGTGACTCAGATCATAATTAGGTCCTGCTCTCCGCACTCTTGTTGACTTGAGAGTGCTGGCTATAGACCATTTAGTCTGGGAAAGCAATGCATGAATCATCTAAACTGGCACAGATTATCTAGAATGCTATTAAACGTTTTCTACTCTCTATTCTGATTGAGGGAATTAGAAAGGGAGACTTGTTCTTTGAGTTTTAAAGTATTTTAGAGAGTAGGTACATGTCTGTGAAAGCAAATGTCTTCTCTAGATAGAATGCAAAGCAGGTTATCTGACATCTATAAGCAGTTCCAGTTTTGCGAGTCTGTGTTACAACAGTCCTCTCCATACCTGGTAACCTTGTCTTTGTGAAGAAGGAGGTGACTGCTGCCTGTCTTCTGGCTCCAGTTCATCCCCTTCCACCATGTCTCTCAGAAAGGGGAGTCCTGGGGCTATCTTGCTGCCTTAACCCTCCACAGCACTTTTGAGGTAGAAGGAACTTCTAGAAGTTTGTATTGTCTTTATTTTGCTTATTTTAACTTGTCCTTCATTGTTATCTTTCCTATTTAGAATGGACTTTTTATATCCTTTTCTCCCCTTTCTCAAAATGTTGGGACAACAGATTTATTGAGCCTATTAGGCACCTGGCAATGAAGTGGGTAAAAGTCATATTTTTTTTCTGTCTTCACTATAAACTTAATTTTGTTTCAGTTTATTTTATAACAAGACTTTAAAATAATTGTGTTAATCCTGAAGTGGAGGACATTTAGAAGTCACTTAGGAATAAAGATAAAGAGTGTTTTTAGATAGAAAGTAAACTTTTTAATTAGTTTTTTTCCCTTTGGGGTTTTCTCCGATGGTGCATTAAGGGGCCTGCCCAGTACTTACTATCCTACTGTGTACGCTCCAAAGGAAAAAGACAAGCAGACTTATCCAATCCACAGCAAAAACACCAGATTTCAACATGTAATGCGGTTTGACTTTTTAATGCATGGATGAATGTTTATTTTCATATTGGAATATGTGTGAGTGGGCTTGTCAACGGAAAGCATCTTCTGACAGGAAGGAGAAGAAAGTCATAGCTGGCTGTGGAGTTTTGTGTGTTTCAGACATAACTACTGTTTTGTGTCTGTGGTAGATGTGCATAAGCATGAGAAATAGGTTGTCTTCATTTATGACATTGCTCTTTGTTAGACATTGTTATCATTCACTTTGGAGTTGTTAAAAGTCAGGTACTTGGATTATAAAATTCTTAGCACATCTGCCAAGTTAAGTTGAAAGATTTTGGAGTGAGTTTCTAAGAAACTGGTAAAGTATTTCATATCAGTGAATACCCTTGATAAAATTCCTTATTATATGGTTAGTTAAGCTCTTTTCCCTGATACAAATCACAGAGACCTTCATATTAGTGATTTAGGCTGCTTATGAAGAGTGGCTGTTCACTAAGAACTGTGATCCTGTTTGTTAGAAGGACTTGTTTAGTGCCCAATTAACCTTTTCACTTCATCTCTATTTGCAATTAGGAGCCAAGAGATCATGTTTCACTACCAAACACAAACGCCCAACTTTATTATCCTTAGTTTGCATATTGTGTAAATAATTGGGTCATTAACCAACACCTAAACAGAGGGGTGCAAAAGGTTTACTTTTAGTGGGAATTTAACATCGCTTTATGGCCTCTAGATTACTTGGTGTAAATTATTTCTTCCATAGCAGTCAGAATTTCCTGTTAATTGGTGCGGTGATTGTAAGACTTCAGTCAAGAATTCTGAAGTTCTTAATAAGTGTAAAAATATCTAAAGGAGTTTTGTGTTTGATTCCATCTTATTCCCTCAGTAGCAGATGCCTTCTGACTTTGTGAAATTTCTCAATTTTCTGAATGAATGCTAACCTTTGATGAAAGCTTCCCACCCTTATTTATTTATTTTTAAAAATTTCTCCTCAAACCAATTAAATATCACCAGTCTGGTCTGTGGGCTTAGCATCCCCTCTGTAATCTGAAAAGCTCTGATAAACAGTATGTGAAGGTAGACCAGCTGTCTCTGTTTGTGTCTGAATAATTGGCCCCATCCCTAAAATTTGTTATCTCCATTGTATTGTTATGTACAAGTGACCTTGTTTGAAAGATGGAAACACCAGTATATATCCATTCACGTGGCAAGAGTATAGAACTTGTTGGTTGTAAAGATTCAGGCCAAGGTACAGCATTCATTGTTGCTATAATTTGATCCTTTAATTGTGTCTTGCTGACCATTTGGAATGATATCCATTCAGTTGTATTTGTTTGAAGCATCAAGAAAATCCTGGTTAATACTCTGCCTCCCAGCAAAATAACTTTTATAAAAATAATATATACTTATGAAAATGTAGAAAGCAGAAAATGTAGAAAAAAATAAATATGAAAATAAAAACCATTTCTAATTTTACCATCCAGAGTAGCTGTTGTTAACATTGGCTAGTAATATGTTCTCATAGAACACAGAGCATTTCATTCAAAAAGGGAAAAACACCTCACACCAATTATTAATATCTTCTAAGTTACAAGCATTTATTTCTATAGGTTGTGACCATTTCATCATAGGATAAGGAGAGAGCTTCTTTAAAGAGACGCTGGACTCTCACCTATTCTGGTTAACTTATTTCCAGTGATTTCTAAGGGGGGGGGGCGCGCGCGCATGCGTGTGTGTATAGACTGTGTTTTTCTATATAGGCGTGAGATTTTTTTTAATTTTTGTTTTTTTAAGTGAAAGAGTCGTGCAAATTAAGCTGCTCTATAGAAAGAGTAGAACAATATACTTTTAAAAGAAATGTCTTCTGTTCCCCTGATAGAGAGATAGGAGAGGAAAGTCAAGTGACCAAGGGCTGCACATGGTCATTTCCAAGGGGTAATTGTAGGACAGAGTCTCTGCTGGATTTTTTTTTTTAATATGATATATCTGTCCTCAGCCTCATTCTCTCTGCTTCTTCCCCTGTGCGGGAGTAGCCCCATATAACTTAGCAGTGCAACACTGCAGAACTTAGGGACTTCTGCCCTCACTCAGATCTCTGATTATCCCACTTCATGCTGTAATTTACAATAACTTGGGTTTTTGTCTGGTTTTCAGATCATCACACCACAAAGACTCAAACAACAGACATCACCCTGGATCTGAAAGTATTTGTCCTTTGTGGTGTTTTGATAGTTTCTGAGCATTTGTTTGCAGGCCTCCTTCTCTGAGGCTTAAAATAGCTTGATGTGCCACAGCTCCCTTAGCTTCCAGTAGGCTGCATTTAAGCGCCTGTCCGAAGAGAGGCATTCTTCCTGAGCAGTGATGCACTTCAGCCAGTTGGCCAGTAATGACCACCCCCCCACCCCGACCGCAGTTTCTTGTCCTGAAGCCATTGTGTAATCAGAGCAAATGATGAGAGTTTTGTCTTTTGTCCTCTCTCCCCAGTAAAGAGTGTTAAAGTTGTTTTAAAGGAAGTCTGCATTTTGTGGTATCCTTTAGTTTTGGCACTGTGTTCCTTTAGATTTTAGCCTGGAATTCTTTGGGAAACTCCACCCGGAAGAAAGTGAGGATTTTTAAAAGAATGTGTTTCTGCAGCTGTTAATGTTACCAAGAACACTGCACTGTCGTTGAAGCGTCTCTGGCTGCACAGCCCCAGCTTGCTGGGCTTCACTTTTACAACTGCACTCTTTTCCATTGAGAGGCTAATTTGAATTATATTAGGCAAATATTGCCAAGTTTTAGATTATTTTATGTTTGTATTGTTGTATTGAGTATTGGAAGACACTCAAACTTTCAGTCATGAATGTGATAGTATGTTTTCAATTTTAAACATCAAATTGAATTTTAGTATTTAAACAGTTAAATTAGAAAGCAAATTTTAATTTGCTTATAAAATTTAGTCACTAATAATAGTAATCCCATCTCTCCTGCCTGTTTTACTAATGGGTAGCTTCATGGGACATTTAGATTTTGCATAATTATGTTCAGTAGTTCTTAAACTGCTGTATTTTTACCTACATTGTTGGGTTATATTTTAGTTGGTTTTCTTGCATAATACTCAGATTTATTACAGTGAACTGTTCTCAACCAGAAATAAAAAAAAACATACCTCTCTATTTGTTTACTTGCTACTTAGACTCTTAGCAAGTTATTATACTATCAGTGGGTATCTGATTCTGTGAAATTTATTTCTCAGATACAAAGAGAGGTAGGTTTTGTTGTTGTTGTTGTTGTTGTTGTTTTAGATAGGAATCCAGTGTAATTTCCTTTTGGAAAGGATTTTGGATAGGTCATTTTCACTTAGTCTCCCAGTCCTCATTCTTGTTCCTTCAAAGCAGGTCATCCTTCCCCTCCTCTATATTCATTTTCTTTTCCTTTTTTTTGATGTAAGAGGAAGAAAGAGAGAAATGGGGAGGGGAATATTTGAATATTTGACCTTGTTCTAAGTAGAGGGTAGGAATAAAATTAAGTTCAGGTAAAGAATGAAGTAGTGGACCTGACCTGGAGAAAATTAGAGGGAAAAGAGTTCAAGTGAGAAATTTCTGGTCTAAGAAGTAAAATATGAAAGGGAATATGCTAGCTCTGTCATTACTCCTTTAACTGTTGTGTGTTGTTGTTGACCTGAGTCACGCCAGGTAACTACCATTTTCTGAGCAAGCTCAGAGGACAGGTTTTGAGCAATAGCTAACTTTTCAGGTTTTCTATGTGTACAGAATCATGTCCTCTACAAATAAAGATAGTTTTACTACTTATTTTCCAATTTGGATGCCTTTTATTTCTTCTTCTTGTCTGATTGCTGTGGCTAGGACTTCTAGTACTGTGTTGAACAAGAGAAGTGTAAGTGGACATCCCTGTCTTGTTCCCTATCTTAAGGGGAACATTTGTAGTTTTTGCCCATTAAGTATGATACTGGCAGTTGGTTTACCACATATGACCTTTATTATGTTTAGGTATGTTCCCTCTATTCCCATTTTGCTGAGAGTTTTGATCATAAATGGGTGCTTGATTTTATCAGATTTTTTTTTTGCATCTGTTGATATGATCATGTGGTTTTATCCTTCATTTTATTTATGTGGTGAATCACAATATTGATTTGCAAATGTTGTACCAACCTTGCATTCCCAGAATAATTCCCACTTGATCATGGTGTATGATCTTTTTGGTGTATTGCTATATTTGGTTTGCTAATATTTTGTTGAGGATTTTAGCATCTATATTAATCAGGGATATTGGCCTATACTTTTCTTTCTTTGTAGTGTCTATCTGGTTTTGGAGTTAGTATAATGCTGGCTTCATAAAATAAGTTTGAGATCCCTTCTTCCTCTTGAATTGTATGAAATAGTTTGAAGAGAGGTGTTAGGTCTTCTCAGAATGTTTGGTAAAATTTCCCTGTGAAGCCATCTAGTCTAGGGCTTTTGTTTGTTGGGAGTTTTTTGATTACTGCATCAATTTCACTAGGTGTAATCTGTCTATTCAGATTCTCTGATGCTTCCTGATTTATTTTTGGAAGATTGTATGTTTCTATGAATTTATCCATTTCATCCAGCTTGTCCAGTTTGTTGGCATATAGTTCATAATATTTTCTTACAATCTTTTGAATTTCTTTGGTGTCAGTTGTTATTTCTCCTCTTTCATTTCTGATTTTATTTATTTGGGTCCTTTCTCTTTTTTTCTTGATGAGTCTGGTTAAGGATTTTTTCAGTCTTGCTTGTCTTTTCAAAGAATCAGCTCTTGGATTCATTTATCTTTTTTCTTTTTAGACTCTATTTCATTAATTTCTGCCCTGATCTGAATTATTTCCTTCCTTCTACTCACTTTGTGCCTTGTTTGTTGTTCTTCTTCAAGTTCCTTTAAGTGTGAAGTTAGATTATTTATTTGAACTTTTTATTGTTTTTTTGAGATAAGCCTGTAATGCTGTGAATTTCCTCTTAGGGTTGCTTTCCCAGTGTTCCACAGATTTTGGATTGTTGTGTCCTCATTTTCATTTGTTTCAAGGTATCTTTTGATTTCTTTCTTGATCTCCTTGTTGACCCATTCATTGTTTAATAACATATTATTTAGCTTCCATGTTTTTGCATGTTTTTCAGTGTTCTTCTTGTGATTGATTTCTTGTTTCATAGCATTGTGGTCAGAGAAGATGCTTGATAGGATTTCAGTTTTCTTAAATTTATTGAGACCTGTTTTGTGACCTACCATGTGGTCTATCCTAGAAAACATTACATGTGCACCTCAAATGTATGTATATTCTGCTGTTTTGGGGTAAAATTCTCTGAAGATATCAATTAAATCTATTTGATCTAGTGTGTTGTTTAAGGCTACTGTCTCCTTGCTGATTTTCTGCCTGGAAGATCTATGCATTGAAGTCAATGGGGTGTTAAAAATCCCCAACTATGACTGTATTTCTGTCAGTCTCTCCCTTTATGTCCATCAAGATTTGCTTTACATATTTAGGTGCTCCTATATTGGCCGCTTAAATGTTTACAAGGGTTATATCCTCTTGTTTGATTGTTCCCTTTATCATTATGTAGTCTTTTTGTCTCTTCTTTGTCTCTTACTGTAGCCTTGATTTTGAAGTCTATTTTGTCGGATATAAGTACTGTTATCCCAGCTTTTTTTTCTTTTTTATTTGCATAAAATATCTTTTTCCATACCTTTACTTTTAGTCTGTGTGTATCTTTTGATCTGAGATGGGTCTTTTGGAGGCAGCTAATACATGGATCTTGTTTTCTTATCCATTCAGCTACCCTATGTCTTTTGGTTGGACCATTTAAACCATTTACATTTAAGGTGATTATTGATAGATACCTATGTAGTGCCATTTTTATAACTAGACTATTTTCCTCTGGTTTTTTTCTTTCTCTTTTTCTTCTTCTTCTTAAAGCAAACCCTTTAACATTTGTTGCAGTACTCGTTTTACTAGTACTAGTTAACTGGTGTTAACAAACTCCTTTAGCTTTTTCTTGTCTGGGAAGTTCTTTATTTCTTCTTCAATTTTAAATGATAGCCTTTCTGGGTATAGTAGCCTTGGTAGTAGGCCCTTGCTTTTCATCACCTTAAATATTCATGCCACTCCTTCTGGTCTTAAATGTTTCTGTTGAGAAATCAGATGACAGTCTAATTGCTGCTCCCTTGTAGGTAACTACTTGCTTTCCTCTTGAGGCTTTTAGGATTCTCTCCTTGTCTTTAAGCCTTGTCATTTTTATAATGATATGTCTTGGTGTAGTCCTCTTCGGGTCCAACTTGTTTGGGACTCTGAGCTTCCTGGACTTGTGTGTTTTTTTTCTTTCACCAGATTAGGGAAGTTTTCAATCATTATTTCTTCGAATAGGTTCTCGATCCCTTGCTCGCTCTCTTCTCCTTCTGGTACTCCCATGATGTGGATGTTATTCCACTTCATGCTGTCTAAAATGTTTCTTAAGCTCTCCTTATTTTTTTTTTTTATAATTCTTTTTTCATTTTGCTTCCCTGCCTGGGTGTTTTTTTCTACTTTGTCTCCCAAATCACTGATGCAATCTTCTGCTTCATCTAACCTACTGTTACTCCTTCGAGTGTATTGTTTATTTCAGATATTGAATTCTTTATTTCTGGCTGGTCCTTTTTTATGATTTCTGTGTCTTTTTTCATGCTTTTGAGTGTCCTTATAATCATTACTTTAAACTCTCTATCTGATAAATTGCTTGCCTCCATTTCATCTCATTCTTCTTCTGAAGAATCCTCTTGTTGTTTCACTTGGGGTCTGTTTCTTTGTCTTCCCATTTGGCTGCTTCTTTATATTGTCCACCTTAATTGTTAAACTAATCAGGTATTAAACTGATCAGTTGTTAAACTAATCGAGCTATGAGCAGCAGCCTGGCTTAAGCTGCACAGAGTGGGTCTGTTGCTTTCCCTCAGACTGATGCCGCATGGAGGGGAGTGCTCTGCTTGAGAGAGATGGCTTCTGTAGTGTGGGGCATGACTCAGCACAGGGATTCTGGTGGCGGTCCCTTCAGCTCTCTCCCCAGAGTCACCAACCCCAGACTCTCCTCAGCATCTCTAGTCCACTCTGCCCTCCCTCTGATGGAGCCCAGGGTAAATGGTTGCAAAAAAATTTTTGTGTGTCAGCCCTTTAAGAGACTCTCTGTGTCTCCAGCCATGTCTCCCTAGCAGACTGAAACCCTGCTGCTTTTCAAAGCTGTGTGTTAGCTGGGTTCCTTTCCTGCTCTGGTTCTGTAGGCTGTGCAGTCCAGCTCGGGGTTTACCCCACACTTCTCATGGGGAACGCTGCCTCCCCCGCCCCCAAGCCACTGAAATTTCCCTCTGGATCTTCCTGCCTGAGGGAGCCTAGCCAGCTCTCTAGTGTCTCAGCACTCCCTACCAGTCACATTGTGGTGAAGTGGTTTCTTCTGTTTGTCCATGGTTATAAAACTTCTTTCCATCTAGTATTCAGTTGGTTATTCAGGATGTTTCCTCTACACTTCAGTTGTAATTCCAGATTGGTCCTGGGAGGAGGTGAATATAGCTTTCACTTACTTCTCTGCCATATTAGATCTTAAGAAGTTATATATTTTTTGTTTCTAAACAAGAGAGTACACTGTTTTCTACTTCCCAGAGAGGTGATTTCCAACCATTTGATATTTGTTTCATCAGTACTCCATAAATTGGTTGAAATAAAATTTTGTTCTGAAATTTTGCCATTCTTTGAGATTCTTAGAGTCTCCAGAGGCGGTATGGAACCACAGTTCAAATCAACACTGCCTTAGGGATAATCCTTCTACCTGGTACATGGGGCTATCATTTTTGGCAAGGAAGGCACTAATCTGTCACTCATTTCTGGCAGAAAATGAGATCTGGGTGCTTGAACATTTCTCTTTGGCCTTCTACAGTTTATTCCTTCACATCTATTGGTCCTTGGTACCAGGTCTCTAAACTTCACTGTCAAGTTTTCTCTTTCTTCCTCTTGTTATAAAGAAGAGGCAAGGTCATGGTATTTTTATTTATTTATTTATTTATTTATTTTTTGCTCCTCACCCAAGAATATGTTTATTGATTTGAGAGAGAGAGAATCAGACAGATGTCAGTGTGAGAGAGATGCATTGATTGGTTGCTTCCCATACATGCCCAGACCAGGGATCCAACCTGTAACCCACGTATGTGCCCTGACCAGGAATCAAACTGGCAGCCTTGTGGTGCATGGGACAATGCTCCAACCAGGTTTCTTAAGTAGTCGCTCTCTTTCTTTTTCAGACCCCCTTTTATTAGGCATGTTTATTGAATGTAGGGCACCACTAACTGTAGTCATGTGGTATTGTTTTCAAATCTGGGAGACACCATGGTCTACAAAATATCTTCTTAGTTACTGTTTCTCAGCACAAGATAAGATGCAAGTATTTTGATTTTGTTAGTTTCTTTACTCCAGGGACAGAGAGGCTGCTTTATTTTTCCTGTGACCTTTAGAAGGCCAGTGGTTTGTTGGTGCTTGGATGCTCCTGCCGTCCTGCGCGGGCTTGACCCATTTTCCCAAGTGAGATCATGAATACAAAAATGTGCTCTAGTAAACTGTAGTGTCATAAATGGGAGGGGGGTCTTGCCGTCACTATTATTCTTTGCTTGAGTGGCTGGCTGTAAGTAGCCTCTGTTTAGTTCTTGGCTGCTGTCTCAGAACGAGGCGCTTTCGACAACCCTGTTTCCAGAGCGGAGCTATTCTTTTATTAAGCCACTTTTACCTGCTTGGACCTTCTACAAAACACTGTGTATGTCTGCGTATGGGACAAAGGTGGCATATATTACATTAAAATGAGTTGGTATTTCATAATGTTTACAGCAGAGGAGTCACTGCTCTGTGTGTATGGCAGTGAGTTTCTGCTGGCAATGGCCATGAACGTCCTGGCCACGTGAAAAATAACTGGCTTCTGTAATTACTGTTTCAGAGACTCAGCCTCACTTCTCATTCAGCGAGGAGACTGTTTCTCTGAAAGCTAGACTTGTAGCCTTTGTTAAGCTTTTATATAGAATATTGCCTTTTTTGGGTGATTTAACTCTTTGCCCCCAGCCTTTTCAATTTGTACAAATAGATGTGAGGGACTTCTCTCAAGGAGAGATGTGTGTCTTGGACTATAGACAGTTTAACTTGCAAGAATAATTGAGGGGATGGGGGGAGACATTCCCTTCCTCTTTCTGCCAGAGTAATCAGAGAGCAGAACTATTGTTTAAATTCCCAAGGCCCTGTGGGTAAAGAGACGCTTGCTGCTTTGCTGCAAATACTATCCAAGCGGGCGCCTCATTCAGTGGGTTGGTGCCATGTCACATTGGGAAGGGAGCTTGACTCTGCTTCTGTGTGGCAGCGCCTCACCACAGATGCTTTTGCATTTCCTAGTCAACCTGTGCTTATTGTAAGGTACCCTGAAAATACTGTGTCATGGAGATTTGACACCCCTTGGAGCTGTCCTAGAGTTTACATTGACAAACCTCTTGGAGTTGTTTCAGAACACTAATCTCTTGCTGTCAGCAGCTTGTTCCGCTCAGGGGAAGAGCTGGGCTGAGGGCTGCCTGCTTTGTAAGACGGCCTGATGAGAGGGCATTTCGGAGCTCGCATTGTCTGTTCTCTCCTTTCCAGTCCATATTGAAACCAAATTCTGTGGAAGGCTGTCATCACGGTGACCCGTAGAATTTGTTGTAAGCAATGTTTGTATGTTGTAAAGTATGGTATTATTATAGCTAGGGCTGATGAAAAAGTTATCTTAGAAGTGATGTCTTTGCTGAATAAGAAAAATAATATGAAACTGAGAGAATCTGAGATTTTGCTCCCCAGCACATGTCATCAGTTTGGCTCAAAGAAACTTATTTAAAAGAACAAAAAGAAGACAAGGATACAGTAGCAATGGAAATAGACTGACCCTGATGAAAACGTTTTATTTCTTTGGAAAGAATTCTCCTTCAGAAGAGAGATGATATTTATACTTATCAGCTATTTAGGCTTCTTAAATTGTTTGAGCATGTAGTTCTCAAAAAGAATACTCAGAAGTACAGAGAAAAGAAAGTTGTAGCTTCCACAATGCCAGACCTGTTCATGCTACATGGAAGATAATTTCTGTCCCTACTTCTAGTAAGTATATTCCATCTGAAGTGAATTAGCTCCTTTATTAGACTATTAAATGTTAACTTCCACCTATTGGTGAGTAAATTAACCTAGAGAGCATGTTCCATATATAGAATGTTTGGTTGATGTAAAGATTCTCATGTTTATTGGTCTGCAACATCTCCATCTTAAGGATAAGTAAAGGCCCAAATGCATAGTCATTTGTTCAAAGTAGCAAAACAAGTCATTTAAAGAGCAAGAAACAGATGGGCCCTTACATACTTTCTGTAGAAGTTAGTCCTTGTTAACACAATGCATACATCATTTCAGAAGATTCTAGTCTTTTGTCAGATATTCTCTCACTATTTTAGGCAAGTATGATAGCTGCTGCACAGCACAACTCAAGGTTTTCCTTTGGATACATCTTCCATTGGATGGCACAAAGGAATTGAAAAAGAACTAAGGATCAGTAGTAAGAGGTTGACTGTTGGGTTAAGAGAGTAGAAGAAATCAAAGACAGCTTTATGTCAAGCTCATGGATCCAACCTGTGGGAAAATAAACCTGATTCCAGTACCCAAATACCTTCATTTCCTCCCTTCTCCATACTTAACTCGATGCATTGTGATGTGCTGCTCCTTCCCACCGTTACCCTCTCCATCCTGTCTATCCTGCGGTCCTCTCCCCGTCTATAGATGCCAGTCCTGTGGTCGTGTCATTCCATGCTCTCTCCCCCTCATGTCCTCGTGCATTTCCTTTGCCGGTAAATATCCTTCAGCTCCCTTCACAAATCCCCTCCGCACCTCCCCCAATTCCCCTCATTTTCTCTTTCTTGTTTCTAGCGTGGGGAAAACAAAAAGTGGGGGAGGGGGAGGGTTACTCTATTATTCTTTTATACCTTTAGGAGAAACCAGACACACCAGTAGCAATAATGGGATTTCTTTGCAGTGAAGCTTTGGGAAAAAGAAGGGCAAGAATGGACATAAATCCGTTCCACATACTTGGGCTCTTGCGTGACTCCTAGGAGAAGAGACTTTGTGTATGTGAATTAATTTTTTTTTCTTCTGTTAATTTGTCTTGTGTCAATTTAATGATTGGACCAGCCAAAATAACCAACCAGGGTATGGGGAAATGTTTCTCTCCCTGATACTTAATTGAAAAAAAGATCAATATAAAAGTGAAATGCAAAGTGTGATTATAGAATGAGACATGACGTGGACTATTTGCCCGCAAGCAGCTGAGCCCAGCCCTGCAGAGGTTATTATTATTGTTATTTTTTAATCTCCAGTTTGCTCTTGTTTTTCCTTACGTTGGATTAAAAATGCTTCACTTCTGTGAAGCTTAATAAGAATTCAAAGTGATTCAGTATGTGACTGTTTTTAAGTGCCAGGCAAAGGTTTGGAAAGTCCTTTTGAAGGGTGACAACAGTGTTGCCCTTGGCCTTACAGTGGGCCCCACTGTGAATGGAGGGTCCATTCATTTTGGTGAGACATTTTTTGTTTTTAATGCCCCGAGTCTTCTCGTTCTCCCTCACTAGGATGCTCGCCCTCCCTGGAAGGAGCTCTCCCACAGGGGGCGGGTAATTCTGCTGTGTCCGTTTCAAGCCCTAGGACCCTTCTGATCATTTGTGTTGCTGTATTTATTCTTTTATTATCTCTGCATAGATTGGGCAAGGTCAGCTTTAACCGTTTGATGTTTTCAGTCAGAAGTTAACCATTTGGGAGGTTTCTGTTTAGTTATTGGTTTGGCTAAAAAATCCGTATGGTTTTTTTCCATAAAATAAAAGGCACATTTTTCATTTTCACCAATAACTTTATTGATTTGGATATTTTGAATATGTCGGCTATCTCCTGAATGGCGGGACGTTGATTGTTCTCAATTAATGTCTCAGTTTGATTGCTATCAACTTCAGCGGGCCTACCAGACCATGGAACATCATTGAGCGAGAAAATTGCCCAGTGAGGAATCTCAAGCACGAAACGCTGCAAATCCCATCTGATATGCTTGACAGTCACAGCAGCTTCTCCCCAACACTGCACAAGTCTTTCTTTTTTTGCATTTCAGTTGCATTTTTGCCCTTCTTGAAATAATAAAGCATAATAAACTGAGAGTGTTGCTTATTTTCTTCCATCTTCAATAGTCAAATGGCTACACAAAAATTCACCACTGTTGATAAGTTGTTGTTTTTTTAATGCACACTGATATGACAGCCATCACAATGCAGTATAACAAAATTGTTTCAAATGAAGTTCAAGACAACTAAACACTGCTAAAGCCATCTTATGGAAAAAAATGAGATGAACTTTTTGGCCAACCCAATACTTTGAACTAGGTCACCAGGCACTTTGTATTAATCCCATAGTTTAAATGAGCCATCTGTTGAGTTCCTCTGGTAATTGTTCCTTTTTTGAGTGCCAGTGTATGCAAGTTAAGTTGCAGCCAAGGATGCTGGGAGTCTTTCCAAAGAGTCTAATGCACTGAACTGTGGGTTCTTCTCAACTGAAACTTGCCCTTGGAGAGTTTTTATTGTCCACTTATTTCCTTCTGTATTCTTTTTCCTCAGTTGTGAGAGGTTTTGATTATGGAAGTTGAGGGTCATGCTTGCTGAAGATAATCAGAAAAAAGGGGAAATGGGAATAACGGGATTTCTTTGCAGTGAAGTTTGGGAAAAAGAAGAGCAAGGATGGACAATAAATCTGTTCCATATACTTGGGCTCCTCTGTGACTTCTAGGAGAGGAGCATAGAAGGGTATGGGGTATGACAGAGGCTTTAAGCAAAGGAGCTTAAAGAAGTCTCACAGAGCATCTGAAATGTGTTTTACTTTGTGTTTCTTATTTTCTGGGTGTGAGGAGCAGGAGACCTGGAAAGTAAGAATCAAAAACATGGAGTCTTAAGTCTGAAAGGCCATGGCTGTGCTGGTAGAGAATTGGACTGAGGCAAACATCTTTAAGTATATTATCTGCGAAAAAGAGAAATATCAGCTCTGTTCTGAGCCCCCTTCCCTTCTCTCATGTGGTGATATCACCTAGTCTGTGACTTCAAATGCCATTCATCTGCCCCTGATTCCCAGTTCCGTGTCTCCAGCTCAACGTTGTATTTTTAACTGCCTTTCTGATATGTCCTGAGAGGTGGTCAGCACAGAAGTCTTGGTTTATATCTAGGGTTATTAACTCATTCTGGTGTCCCAAGACTTTCTCAGTTTTAACACTGAAAGTCCCACATCCTAGGAAACCTCTCAATCCAGGCAAACCAAGATGGTTGGTGATCCTTCTTAACAGTTTTTAAAACCACCTTTCCCCCACACTGAATTCCTCAGATTCATCCATCCAGTTGCTCCACATAAACATTCAAGAGTTATCCTTGATTCATCTCTTTCTGAATCCATCAGTATGTCATGTTTCTTAACGACAACGAATCTGTCTGCATACCTCGTTGTCTCTGCCTCCAAAAATACCTAACTCTCTACCCTTCTCCACCTCCGCTGATTTCACTTTAATGCATGCCGTTTGCATCTTGTGCTGGGCCGTGTCAGGAGACGAGGCTGTGAAACCCTGGAATTGCTTCACCGTGCTCTTACCAAGGCCCCCAGGCTTGCTTTCAGCCTGATGCCAACTGTCTCTCTGACCCCCTGTCATTGCACCCACTCCCCCAGCCACACTGCCTCTCGTTACCTTGGACGCGCTAAGTTTATTCATATTCTAGGGTCTTTCTCCTTGTTCTTGTATCTGCCTGGAATGTCCTGCATTTGCATAGCTGATTCTTTCTTGACATTCAGATCCTCCTATTTTAAATGACTTCACAGATAGGTGGAAATTGTTCGATATCTGTTACTACTACTATAAAATGTATAGTAGCGATGTGTTGTCATCCTTATTTTGTGTTGGCTGAAATGTTTTAAAAACCTTTCCAGGTTTATTTACAAATGTGTTTTCTCATACCCTGTATTTCTTTTAAGTTCCTAAGTTATTCACTGGTTAATTCTCTTCCTATAATTGTTTTCAGGACTGTACCCTGAGTGTGAAGGTAGAACCATTGCATACGGCAGTCTGTGCCGAGTGCATAGAGCCTGGGGGCCTTCCTCACTTGCTTTAACCTAAGCGACTGTGCTTGAGAACTTGGGTTCCAGATAATTCTTTGCATTTCAGTGTTAAAGATGCTTTTAAACTAGGATTGCGGCCATGGAACTCAGGCATTTGAGGCCACATAATTCTTGGTTAGGGAGGCTGTCTCACCGTAGAATGTTTGCATTGTCTGTGGCCTCTAGTCCTAGATGCCAGGAGCAAATTGCCCTCCCCCCCCCAACCATGTTGTGACCTCCATATGTCTCCAAATACTGCCAAGTGTACCCTTGGGGAACACAATGGAAACACACTGTTCTAAATGATAATTATGGTTTTTTCCTATGTCCTTTACATTGGGAAATTACTAATTTAAAAAATCAAGTAGAAGGCTGTTTTGGGGGGAAGAGGGAATGTAGCAGATTTTTAAAAAGTTGTTATAATGGAAGATTGTTCATTTTACATCATTACTGAGTTTTAAGAATCTATTTTCAACGTATGCCTCTGTAATGCCACGGTAAGCTTTGAGTTAGAAACTCTAAAATATTCTGAGGGAATTTGTTCTTTCAGTGTTTCTATATTTTTCGCCTGCTCCCATCACCATGGAGCTAAACACTTGGAGAGACATATGAGGTTAAAAACAGTAATGACAGAAGAGGAGAAAATGTTTTTTTCTGCTTCTGTTTTCTTTTCTTCACTTCTTCCTTACCCATCAGTCAAACAAATGGGATATTTAATTTGAATGTTTTAAAATTGGGCGTCAAGGTAGGAAAGGCATGTTTTTCAGAGGAACTTTTTTTTTTCTGGAATAAGCTAACAGAATTTGGGCAGACTTAGGAATTAATATTCTAAAGTGAGGGAAAGTATACCAGAGCTCTGTAGGAAGGGAACCTTTTTCTATGTCCTGCACCCATTTTATAGATTTCTGTGCATCAAAGGTTACATTGAATTGCTTAGGACACCTCTACATCTTCCAGATTTTTTTCCATAAAGAAAGGAAATGTGTGTATGCTAGTTTTTCATGTAGAATGATTGATTCATTGAGTAAGTGCAATTCTTACCAGCTTTCTTAAACTGAGACCAGAGCACAGTGTTATGTATGGGATACTAAGTCATCACAAACACTCTGTTGAAGAATGTGAGTTCTTGCCCCCTTCGTAGTGGAGATGCTGGAGGTTAGTAGGTACAGGTTTCTTGAACCAAGTGCTTAATTGCCACAGGAAATGCTAAAGATGGTTCTGATTGTCCTTCATATTTTTCAAGTTGAGGTTTTTATTTGAAATTCATATACTCACCCACTTATTGACTTTAAGCTTATTGGAATGGAACATTCACATGTACCAAGGATTAATATGAAATTGGGGGAAAATTTTTTTCCCTAATATTTATGAATGGTGGCTTATTCTGTTGGCTTGTAGGAACATGTGCTAATATGTTATTTCTGCTTAGCAAAGATAGTTTGAAAAATTCGTCTGTTTAAAATACAGAAGTATTTTTTTCTAAACAGATTAATGTCTTTTGATACTAATTATCAATCCAATAGTGGTTTCACTGTGCTGAAACCTTCAAACATTAATTTCAGGAAGTTGAGACACCTTATTTCTTTTTTAAACATGTTTCTTTTTTAAATGTTACTGCTTTCTTTTGCATGAATGAAGACATGATATTGAATTTAAAAGTGGATGATTTTAAAGAAAACTATGGAATTTAAACATCAGAGGCTTAAAAATAATTGCAAAGATTAAAAACCAGAAAGTTTAGAAATTTATATCTGCTTTTGAGATATGGACTAATGGGAAAGTATGGTATTTTTCTATTGCATTAAGTCTTTAGCTCTTTATCAGTTACTCCCAATATGAAAGATGTGGAGACATTCTTTGCATTCTTCAATAAAACTCCCCAAAGATGACCTTCTGTATAAAGAGCTAGTGCTGAGTACTTTTCTTTGTTCATTTGTATATTGATAAGAACAAAGAAAATGGTTCACAGATTACAGCATCCTTTGATTTTATTCTTATAAGAAATTTTTTGGCCCATTTTTGGATTTTTTTCCTTGTTCTTACTATCCTGCTTTTTATAATATTAGGAGTGTAAATATAGATGCAGAGAAGTTTCTCTCTTTTTTTTTTTTTAATACTGCCACTCTGCTTGGAAGTATATACACATATACACTTCCATATACATACATATATGTACATGTATGTGTGTGTTTATTATTTTTTAAATAAAAATATTTATATTTTTCTTTTGGCTTTAAATTTAGTCAACAAATTTTTCTAAGTACATACTGTGCATCAGGCACAGTGCTAGGAGCATAGTGATGAGCTGCAAGAGATCCTGTCTTCTTAGAGCCTTAGAAAACCTGGAATATAGAGTAGGGTACAAAGGGACAGATAATTAAGCTATTAACATCACCAGTCCTAAAATACTGCTTGCTTGTGGTATTGCCTCCATCCATGAGTATGCTATTATGACTTGTTTCTTTTCCTTTTTACATTGTTGTGATCATATTAACACACAAAATTTTTAAAATTTAAACCTGACATTATATTGTGTTCTCTCATGTAATTAAGAACACTTTGAACATAATTTTAATAAGTATATAATACTGCATTTGTGGACAGTCCATAATTTATATAGTTTGGGAGCATTTAGGTTATTTATAGTCCTTTTTTATTGTAGATAATGCTCTGATAAATATCTTCTGTATAAATTTCTGTCTTTTAGATTATTTTCTTAAGAAATCATTAGGAATAAAATGACTAGGTAAAAGTATGTAAACGTTTTAAAGTCCCTTGATACATAATCCTAAAACCGGGATCCCTGGTCAGCTGTTTCTTACCTACTAGCATCAGTTCTTACTGATGGGCTTCTATAAACAGAATTTTTAAAAAAGTTTTGGGCTTTTTTTTTCTACCAAATATAAATTTTTTGGAATTTCCAAAAGTTGGTTTTCTAACTATTGAAAAAATAAGAAGCCATCTCTGTCCCTTTTAGAGTGGGAGAACTCTGTAAGTTTATTTTTTGTGTAAAGAGTCTCTTCATCTTCCTGAGCCAGGTTTGATGTGGAGTACTTTTTCTTAACCATTAAAATATAGGCTGAAGGAATGGGACTTCTTCATTAACACGCCAGATTTATACTTCCTGTATAAAATTTTTGTGTATTTTTAATGGGCTCTGACTAATACAGGAACTAAATTTAGAGATACATCTTAAGGATCCTGTTGTCATCTATCATTTATTCATGTGTTTTTTTAATTATTTTTGTTTTGCCTACAATCTCTTGTTTAAATATCTTTGATCAAAATATTGTCTACTCTTGGAAAAAATTAAATGGCAAGTATTTGTGAATTTACCTATTCAGGTTTATTTACTTCATTGCTAGGAAAGTGATCAACTACAAGCATTACAAATACTCTAGTCACTTAAGCAAAATAAGTTTATTTTCTCACATAAGAAGCAGCACCAGAAGTCAATGCTCCAGGGCAAGCGCACATGTACTGGGGTTCCTAGCGGTACCTGGATCTTTGTCCTTCATTCCATTGACATCTTTGCTCAGGCTGGCCCTTAAGAATGTAAGATGCTTATTGCTCTTCCAGAATTCCTGTACCCCAGGAGGAATGAGGCAGAGGGCTTGCTAATTTTTTACTTTTTATCAGGAAAGCTAAAGTTTGCCAGGGAGTTACATGGTGCAGATATCTGCTTACTTCTCATTGGTCAGTTACCCCCATCAGTAGCCAAGGGGCATGAGAATCCAGGGTTGATTTAGAGAATTCCTAATTTATCTTCTGGGGCGAGGATGGAGATTGCTTGCCAAGGCGTTCCAGGGTTGCCTGAACAAATTGAGAATGTGTCACAGGGAAGAACTGGGAGGGATGTGCACAGGATAGGTAGTGAGCAGTGTCTGCCGCACGTGTTGGAATGAGGACAGCAAGTTCAGAAGTCCTGTGCATTTTCAGTTCCCCTGAACCTTTGATTTCCTGGAATAAATTATACATGTTTTTCATTTCAGATATTCTTATCTAGTTATCATAGCCTGTCATTTTTGCCGGTGACTCATATATTAGGACAGCGATATTGTGTTTTAGGCTTCCTTAATACTGTGATGAAAAAAATGGGACTTTAGTCATTATACCCTAAAATGAGATTTTTAAATCTGTTTCAAGAATTTGTGCTTTTTAAAACGAGATCTTTTTAGTAGCCATCTAGAAGGTTAATTTTGTTTTATTTATGATTAAAATACCTCGAAAAGGATTCATTTTCAAAATGCATGAACAATGATCATTATCATATATACAAATTCAAATTCTACTTTTTATGCTTAAAATTATATTTAAAATGTTTCCCATGTAGTAGAATATGCCATTTTAAAAATTGCCTTGGTGTCATAATTCGCTTAACTACTTTCCAATTTTGCATTTAGTTTACTTCCATTTTAGGCCGCTATTAATACTGTTATAATTTCTATCTTTATTTGTGTAGATTAATTTTTAATGTTTTGGTTTATTTTCTTGAGAATCCCCATATTTTAATGGCTTTTGAAGCAGTTTGCTGGTTGCATTCCTATAGTATTGTACTAAAGAATTTGTTTGAATTTTTTTTTATTGTAGTAAAGTGAAACATTTCATATTGAATGAAACATTTCATTTCACTTCATATTCAAGTGAAATATTTTTTTCTTTTCTTTCTCTTACAAATCAACTTTCTGTTCTTTTCAACGTGTTACTTCTCTAAATAACAACATACATTTTTTTACATTGTAGAATTATATATTTTCCCTATAAAACACTTATTAGCCATAGCTGTCACTTGACAAAGAGCAACTATTAATATTTTTTTCTGCACAATTTGTGTAAGCTCTATATGTAAGTAATTTTTTATTCATAATGCATGTACTATGCATTTGTCCCAGTCTATGTACCTGATAATGTATTAGACCTTGGGAATACTATGGTCAGTAAACTGGTTATCATGTCTATGATATCAGAAAAATAATGGCACTTTTGTTTCTCTTTTTTAATGTGTGGTATTTTTGTCAATTCTTTTTAGGTCATTATAAATTAAACAGTCTTTAGTCATAATAATTAATGGATTTTTTGTGTGTGTTTAAAATCAGTACCTTTATCAAAAATAAAACCATTCCTAATAGAAATTTATATAGAATTTTATTAAATGCCTTCTTTATGTTTATTAAGAGATCTTATTTTAAGTGATCTTGTTTTAGTTATTTATGTGGACTACTAACAGACTTAATAATGTTGCCCAAAATTTTGTTTGTGTATGTTAACAATATACATAAAGTTGTTACTGTAGTGCTTGGCAAGTAATAATTTCTCAATAAATAAAATATAATAATGTAGTTTACTTTCTAACGTTATGAGTGTTGTGGTTAGAACTTTGTTTAACTCAGAATTGACTGGATAACTTGCTACTTTTTATTTTACTTTTTTTTGTTTATTATGTGTATTTTTTCCTATGCATGTGAAACACATAATGTGTGATTTTGTTTTAATTTAATTAAGAAATTAATATTTCTTCAAGTTGGAAAGAATTACCTGCAATTTCTGTATCTCAAATTTGGAAAGTATTTTATTGATAATTTTTTGTTTCTTCTTTGGTTTGCTCAGTCTTTTCTGTTATTCTGCTACTTGTGCTATAGTGTTTGTAACAGGAAATCATCCATGTCCTTATCATTCATTTTCAGATTTTAAAAATTCTCACTGGTTTATATCTATGCCAATTCCCAGTTTGTTTCCCTCTTATTTCCATTAATGTGACTTCTAGGGATATAAAGATTTCACTGTTTTTTATCAAAGAATCATCTTTTATTTAATTATTTTTATTTTTGTATTGTTTTTGCTATTACAGTTGTCCTAGTTTTTCCTTCTTCCCCGCCTCTGCCTAGCCCCCTCCTCAGGCAGTCCCCACACAGTTGTCCTTGTCCAGGGATCACACGTATTATGTTTTTGAGTAATAATCCCTTCACCTTCTTTCAACCAGTCCTTCCCTCCCCCTCCCCTCTTACAGCTGTCAGTCTGTTATATGTTTCTGTTCCTCTGATTCTATTTTGTTTGTATGTTTGTTTGTTTATTTTGTTCATTTGATTCCACATATAAGTGAGATCATATGGTCAAAAGAATCATCTTTTAAATGTATAAGTATTTATGGCATCAGATAATGCAAATTTATAGTTCATTAAACTTTACTCTTATTTACATTTTCCTGTACTTTTCTGACGTTTTGAGTTGAATTCTGAATTTATCATTTATATTAAAAGTTGCAAATTTATTTCAGTGTATGATTTTGGCTTAATCCAGTAGGTTAGAAATTTTGCTTTTCATTTTTCAGGATTTAATAACTGTTATTCTTTTCAGTTGATTTCTCCTTTTATGTCTCAGTTTTGCCTTGATTTAATTTATTGCTACTTGACATAAAATTTATTACAAATATTCTTTTATCATGACACCTGGGTTGATATTTTTCTTTTAATCTTGACACCCAGTAATATTGCTGCTTCTTTTTTTTTTAAAGATACAGTTTTGTTAAGTATTGCCTTTAAAATTTTGTCTTCTTTTGGTTTATACATGTTAAAAGCAACATGTTGGGGTTTTTAAATTACAAACAGATTCTTTCAATAAGTTGAAGAGATTTGCTTTTGTTTTCATACTTATATTAACTAAGTTTTCTTTTTTTTGAAAACCTGTATGATGGTTTAAAAGCTATGAATCCTTAAGAATTATAATCAGTTCCTTCTGACATTAACCATGATTTGTTTTCTTTTATAGCCTCATGTGATTTGGAGTGTAATCTCTGGGCTAAACCATTTCTCATAATCTATTTATTATTGCATCCCCATTCTTGAACCTAGTAGTGTTATTCTGTGGACCTTACATTGCAGTGTGTTTTGATTCATCCCTTTCTGCTATAGCACATGCTTCTTTTTAGTGAACTACTCTGTCTCCAAGCTCTGCATCCTAGCTTATCCTATTCTACCTTCAAGGTTCAGCTCAACTATCTTTTTAAAGCCTTCCTTAATGCTCTGCTAATCCTAGGTATCTATCCTGTGTATTCCACTGCACTGTGTGTACATTTCTAGTCATTTTTTCTTTATTTTTAATTTTATTTTTCTCATCACCATTTATTGCCCCGTAACCTCTTCTAATTCAGTGTGCTTTCCATAGTACCTGATACACATATGCTCAATAAATACTGTCACCTGTGTTTTTTCTTCTTTTTTTCCCCCAGTACTATTTTTTATAACTTACAAAGTAGTTGCACTTTTTTGTTCTCTATACTCCAAGCCCTCTTTTCTTTCTTTGGTTTGATGTGAATAAATCACTTAATTCTTAAGCGGTTTTTGTTTGTTTTGTTTCGTTTTTAATGCACGGAGGCCTGATCTGTTTCAACATGCACTTCACTTATTAAAGATGAGCATTATTTCTTTCCCTTCCTTTTTGTCATCAATTCTTGTTCTTGGTATTTTCTATCCTATCCTCAGACTTTCTCCACTCAGTGTAGCTGTTTACTTCATTTAAAAATAAGTGCTAGTTACTTCCACAAGTTTCTATTAGTACTTGACCATACTTGAATGCCTCATGTAACAATACCTTTTTTTCTTTTTCTTTCGTTCTCTGAATCATGCCCTTCATTTCTCTCTATAGAGAGCGCTTGGACTTCATTCACATCATCAAATTCAGAAAAATTAGAAGTTGTTGAAGAGAATGTGGAGAGATTGGCCCTCTCTTGAAGAACATCGATTCTTTTCTATTTGTTGATATTTTATCTTTTGGAATTTTTATTTGGAAATTTTGATTTTTACCCAGCTTTTGTTTCCATATGAACCCTAATGTGTTTCATTCACTTCCTGTCTGTGACAGTTTCCCCCCATTCTATTGCTCAGTTTGTTTTACTTACTATCCTACACAGCTTTTTCAGTTGGGCCAGGGTGTTATTTTTGTCTGTTTTTTAACTCTCTAGGACTTAGAGACCTAGTCTTATAAGTGACTTTTTTGAAGTCATTTCTTGTGTGTGTTCTTATATTGATCTTGAATTTGCTTTGGGGAAGGATGTAAGTAGGCATGCCTTGTAGTTTTACTGCAGGTTCCAGCTTCCATTAATTTTGCAATCCTAAGTCATTTCAAAAGTGCTTTTGAAAGTATTGTATAATTCATCTCTTTATCTTACTAAAGTCGTGCTACGGGGAATATAATAACACTGTAGTGGACTCCTTGCCATTGGATGTAGCGAAGATGATGGGCTGTATGGAGCAGGTTCATTTGGCTAGCTGACAAATCCTTTGTCATTGCACAAATACCCATGTATGCTAGGATTTAGTCTTTTTGTAGATATTCTGGCATATTTCCATGGCTTTCTTACTGATCTTTCATTACTTTTAATAAAAATATTGGAGTATATTTTATTTTCTTGCACATTACTTCCAAAGTAATTACGTTTTATTCAAAAACTACTTTCTGGCAAATATCTATAAAGAAGTAATTCCTTCCTTCCAAAAACTGAACTATTTTTATTTTCCTATATTCCCTTTAAGTCCTTGTGCTTTTGCATACATGTGTTTACAAAGTAGAATATAACATATCTATTTTTAAATAATATATTTTATTTTTTAATTTTTTAATTAATTTATTTATTTTTCCAAATACATTTGTCTCTGCCTTCCCCCCACCACTTTCCCTGGCCCCCTCACCCTTCTCCCTCCCTCAGTCCTTCCCCACCTTGGCTTTGTCCATGAGTCCTTGCTATATGTTCCTTGACTTTCCCCTTCCCTTCCTTTTCCCCCGCCCACCCGTCCCTCCTTCACTCTTGTCTCTGTTGGTTTCTCTGCCTTTCAGTGTTGCTGGTCTTATTTTCCTTGCATCTTTGTATTGTTGGTTAGGTTCCACTTATAGATGAGATCATATGGTATTTATTTTTCGCCCCCTGGCTTATTTTGCTTAGCATAATGCTCTCTAGTTCCATCCATGCTGTCGCAAAGTTTAGTAGTTCTTTTTTTTCTTTCTGCTGCGTAGTATTCCATTGTGTAAATGTAATATAATTTTTTGATCCAATCATCTACTGATGGGCATTTAGGTTGCTACCAACACTTGGCTATTGTAAACTGTGCTGCTATGAACATTGGGGTGCATAGGTTCTTTTGAATTGGTGCTTTGGGATTCTTAGGGTATAGTCTCAGCAGGGGAATCACTGGATCCAAAGGCGGTTCCATTTTCAGCTTTTTGAGGAGATTCCACACTGCTTTCCATAGTGGCTGCACCAGTCTGCATTCCCACCAACAGTGGACTAGGGTTCCCTTTTCTCCACAGCCTCGCCAGCACCTGTTGTATGTTGATCTGTTTATGATGGCCATTCTGAGGTGGTATCTCATGGTGGTTTTGATCTGCATTTCTCTGATGGCTAGTGATGCCGAGCATCTTTTCAAATGTCTCTGGGCCCTCTGTACCTCTTCCTTGGAAAAGTGTCTGCCCATTTTTTTATTGGATTATTTGTCTTCTTGGAGTGGAGTTGAGTGAGTTCTTTATATATCTTGGAGATCAAACCTCTATCTGATGTATCATTTTCCCATACAGTTGGCTCCCTTTTCATTTTGCTGATGTTTTCTTTAGCCGTGCAGAAGCTTCTTATTTTGATGAGGTCCCACTTGTTTATTCTTCCCTTTATGTCCCTTGCTTTAGGAGACATATCGGTGAAAAAATTGCTGTGTGGGTATTTTTAAATAATATATTTTAAACCTAACCCATGTTAGCTACTAGCTAACTCAATAAAGCAACAAAAGGAAAAATTATCATCGTGCAAGTGATTTGTTGTCTAACTAGAAAATTTAAAGAAAATCATTAAACTATTAATGCTAATGAGTTCATAAAACTGCTGGATATGAACTAAATAACCAAAAAATCAGTAGTTTTTTAGTATACCAGCAGCAGTATATTAGATAACATGATTGCATGAATGATCCTAGTCAGAATAACAAAACATTATAATGTACTTCCTAATAAATGTAACAAAAGATATGCAGTGATTTTGTGGATTAAGAGATTTTAAAGAAGATTTAAATAAAGAGGAGTTATAGATAATACTGAATGGGAAGACTCAATTTAAAGTTTCCTAAATTAATTTATAAATTTGAAGCAAAAAGAAAATAAAACAACAAAACAAAGAGAGTTTGCTATGAAACTTGACAGAATGATACTGAAATTAATTAAAGAAGTTCTTCAATTAATTTTAGTATCATTCTGTCAAATGAGGTCAGCAGGATTTATTGTAATGCTGTGATAGTTGAATCGTTGTGGTATGCCACACGGGTAGAGAACAGACCATCCACACAGAAGAGAGGCCACAAAAGGAGACCTTCCTGTGCATGGGAACTTGGTTTTGACATTGTATTACAAATCTCCATGGAAAGAGCAGGCTATTCAAAACGTAGTGGTGGTGCCCTGAGCAGTGGGGCTCAGTTAGTTGGTTGGGTGTAAGGTGGTCGGTGCAATTCCCAGTCAGGGCACACGCCTGGGTTCTGGGCTAGGTCCCCCGTTGGGGGCATGCAAGAAGCAATCAACTGATGTTTCTATCTCCTTCTCCCTCCCTTCCCCTCTTTCTAAAAGTAAATAAATACAATGTTTTTGAAAAATGTGTTGTCCTGTTATTAAATGTGTTACAAAGACCATGTTATAAAATTGACTTTCAAAATACTTGATAAAAACATACACGAAAAACTAAATAAATAGCATGGAAGTGAGTATCTCTGTACCATAGATTTTCCTTGTTAAAGATTGTAAAATCACGTCTCAGTCTTTTTGTACCACTTGTTTTCCTATTCAGATGCAGTTGGATTTATCATTAGGCTTCGCCCAAGGACTAAGTGCCCTAAAGCTAAGTAGGCAAGTCCCTTGCCTGAAGCACTTGTTGCAGGGGCTGGGGGAGGGGTCAGAAAACCTTGAAAACTCAAGATATTCTGTATGAGTGTCTTTGGTGACTTTGAGAGAGAGAGAGAGAGAGAGCATGCGCTAATAGCTTACAGGGAATGGGGATTCTGGCAGCGGGGGCAGGGCTCCGGGGTCTGCTGGAGGCAAGAAGGTCGCAGAGAGCTGGTGTGAGTGAGGGGAGGAGTCCTAGGGCTCGGCAGCAGAAATTCCCCTTTGCTCTGAAAGAAAGATGACAGCCCAACAATATGAGGATTTTCTGGCTTACCTACTGTTCTTTAACTCCTGAAAAGGTTCTACCTGTTTTCCCTTGCTTCTAGCAACATAAGGATGTCTGTTTTAACTGTAGCACCGTTAACAGTGAACACTGACATTCCTAGAATTTTTCCTAGTTGGTATAAAATGATTCAGTGTTGTTTTGATCTGTGTGTCTTTGTTGCTTATTATACCCATGATTGTTAGAATACCGGTTAGGCTTTTCCTTTTGCTTGTGTTGAAATTTTTATTTTTTGTTCCAACATATTCTTTCTTTTAAGCCTGTTTTAACTACAGTTTTGTAAAACAAAAACAAAAATACAAATCTTCAAAATCAGTTATTTTGTCAGAAAACTTCAGACCGACGGTCTTCTTTTTATTTCCAGCAGAGCTGATATTAGGAGGTAATACTACATAGTGAAATAATAATTTCTTTAAAGCAGACAGCCCCTTCCTTGATTTTTAATAAGTTACCTGCAGTCCTCTCAAGGGATGCTGTAAAAAAGGAAACATGGGCCCTGACCGGTGTGGCCCAGCAGGTTGGGCATTGTCCCACAAAGGGAAAGGTCACCGGTTGATTCCCAGGCAGGGCAGGGGCCTGGATTGCAGGTTCAGTCCCCAGTCAGAGTGTGTGCAAGAGGCAACCAATCAAAGATCCTCTCCCTTCACCTCTCGCTAAAAATAAATAAATGAAAATTTAAAAAAAAAAAAAAAGGTAACCTGGCAGGGGATGGGATGGGGTGTGGACAGCTTCCTGGAACAGACTATGAGTATACCCACCTGCAATCCTGAAGGAGAAGGAAGAGTTAGGAGAAACAGGGATAGTAGGTAGGAATAAGCCCAGAGTAGGAAGGAAGAGAATTGTATGAAGCCGAAGTTGCCACTTGGTTTCTCCTGAGGGCACATGAGTGCTTTCAAGGTGCTTTCAAGTAATTGCCTCCGGTTCCCTGGTTCCCTTTCCCTTTGACTGGCGCTGAAGGCTCAGAGAGTATAAAGAGACTTGGCTCTTAATTAGGGAGATCTGTCACGCATTCAGGAAATTCTTTTATTCTGAAAGTAGAGGGAATTTATTGTGAGATTTTAAGCAGGAGAACGTAAGTGTTGTGCTTGCATCCATGCACGGTACAAGCAGTCTATTGAAGAGGCAAAGTGATGGAATTTTAAAGCAAGTACTCTGCAAACACAAGACTACATTTTAAGATCAAACTTACCGTTCCAGTTAGGGGATTTATTTCACTTTGCCACAAAAATGAAAAGGGTGCCAAGAAACAAAAGAAGAACTTTCTGTTACAAGGTTTTATCTTTGAATACTTGGTTGGTTTGCATTTTACTTAACTTTTTTTCTAGTTTGTAGGTGAAAGTTTAATTTTGAGTAAAAATCAGGGGTTTTTAAGTTTGGAGAAATAGATAAAAATAATTTTATGTGAAGGTTACGTATCATGTATATGTATATTTGTATATGTACATACTTAGTAAAAAACATTGTGCATGGAATTAAAGTTATTTCCTTTGCTCTTGTCTTAATTTGTGTTGACAGGTTGCTAAAAATAGTTGTATAAGGCTCCTAGTTTCGGAACCAGGATATATATAAAAGATTCAAAGTGTGTCAGTTGTGAAATGTTTCATCAAGTAATTTACTTCAGCTTGGCAAGGGGAAGTCCTCTGTCTCCCCTGAACTTAGAAACTTTCATTCTTCATCACCCACCCTCTGCCTTTCCTTTGTGGCTCTGTAAGCGCTGGATTAAGTCTCTTCAGAAGTAAGCTGTCTTGCACACCACTTCCTTCCTCTCCCCTGCTCTTAATCGGTGCTCGGCTTAGAGAGAGAGAGAGAGAGTCCGTCCGCGCGCGCGCGCGCGTGCGTGTGTGTGTGTGTGTGTGTGTGTCCAACCCACACACAATGTGTGGAAGAATTCAAAAATTATTAGGGGTTGGGTTGTCTCACTTCTTCTGTACTATTTCATTTTTTTTTAAACGAGAAGGAAGCATGTAATTCATTACTAGAAACAACTTTGAAAAAGGAGGCAAGCAGTTGGAGGGGGGGGCTTTGTATGGGAAAAATTGTTTGAGGGTAAAAGATAAAAGATTTTGACTATCATTGATTTGGTGGCAATACTAGTATTTTCTAAATTCTGGTTTCTGTCACCTTTACCATCTATGCCATGCTAACCACCTGTCCTTCCATTTTCCTGTGAATGAGTTTATTTACTTTGCTAGGATTTTTAAAAATTGATTTTAGATAGAGAAGAGGGAAGGCAGAAAGAGAGAAAGAGAAACTTCAGTTTGTTGTTTCACTTATTTATGCATTCATTTGTTGCTTCTTGCATGTACCCTGACCCGGGACCAAACCTACAACCTTGGTGTATTAGGACAACACTCTAACCGACTCTGCTACCCGGCCAGGGCCTACTAGCTGATTCAATCATATGTTGGTTTACATTTCAGTTAGTTCATTGAGGTAGTGCATTATCCGATTCTAACTGAGTCACTTTGTGTTACTCTTTGAAGAGTTCTGTTCTTTTTTTAATGGCTTTTTCATGTCCTTTAGTGATGAGTGGATAGAAGGGAAGAAGGTCAAACTGGTTATTTTTCATTCACTGCTGTTGTGAAGGCTTTTTATGGGAGAAAAATGCAGCTGAAATCTATACTAAATTTTTGTTATGTGGATTTTTTTGACATGTCTCCCTCACACTGTTATTTATGAGATAACCATAATTACATTTTAGATTACAATATAAATTCTATTAATGTATCATTTACTTTCTAATTCATCGTAGCTGAGACCATGTGACCTTTGTGTCTCCTGATTCTGTTTCAAGGACATTGAACTCAGGTGCTTTGGGATAAGGATTGGGTGGATCCCTGCCCTCAAGAACGTAAGAATCTAAGTGAGGAGGAAAGACCCAACCATGTGTAGAGTGAATCACAGAATTTCAGAAAGTAGTAGAAGGAGAGGCATTTTTAGGAGGTGGGATGCTCCGGTGCCAAGAACAGGACGGACCAGACCCCTGGACCAGACCCCTGGAGCAGCGTTCTAGTGTCTCTGAGCAGCAGGTGTCCATTCGCGCACTGCTGCAGGACCCCTCCCTGCAGATTGCAGTGGCGGTAAGTGAGGTAGCGCGCAGTCAAGGGTGCAGAACGAGCGCTCTCGCCGAAGTTACAAGGATAGCAGTGGGCCATAAAGAAAGCACACTCTGGAAAGACAGCATGGCGGGGCAGATAGGATTGGAGTCGGGAAAGATGAAACCTGGCTCCACGTGCGGGCTCTGCCCCTCGCTGTTCGACCTTTGGTGGCCTTATCCTGTCTGGCCCTGAGACACCACATGTGGAAAATGAAGGGTTCAGACAAGGTCTTCTTTCTAACAACTCACAGTTTTAAATTCTGAATGAAGGTCAGAGAGGGCCACCCTCAGTTCAGGTTCAGTCATCTGGTAGAGCCTTGTGACAAGGTCCAGTTCATCTGGGGCAGACCTGTTTCCTGCTCTTACGGGAAGAAGGAAGCACTTTGGGGTCAGGTGCCAAGTGGTCCTGAATCCCAGGCCTAAATCACGGTGGGGTTGCAGTTGAGAAGCCACTGAAGGTTCCTGAAAGATAGGTAACATGACCACATTAGCATTGAAAGGAAGTTAATTATCATTATTTTTTTCCCACTGGAGGTATTTCTGTTGGATGTAGAGATTCATGCCTGGATTGGACTCAGAAATGATACTCAGGCTGTAAGAGGAGGCCTTTTTTCCTTTTATAATGTATTTTCAAAGTTTTTCTGCCGTGAATTCTCTAACTGGCAGCCCAGTATTTATTGAGAGAGAGGCTGCTGTGTAGTGAGGAGTGCTTTGTGCCTGCCCTGCGGAAAGTAGCGATACTCACCTCACAGGGTGCCGGTGGGGACTGAAGGAGTGAACAGGCATCAGAGAGACTGGAATGGAGGGCAGATTTGCTCTCTCAGAGCCATGGAGGGAGGGAGTTTATACTCAGAAATAAGAGTATGATGAAACAAATGAGCCATCTGTATTTAAGGGAAATGCTAAGGCATCATGAAGTGATTTTATGTTGTGAATTTTATTTTTCTTTTAAGCTTTTGGGCCTTGGGTGGTATTTTAAAATCTGCTAAGTGAAATATGGTTACTGTTGATATTAATAATGATTAATAATGATTTGGATATTAGAGTTGTGCTTAGAAGGAACTTTATGTTCATCCATTCCACTTACTAATCATCCATTCTCTCTTCCTAAGCTAAATTTAAATTGCTTTCAAAGTGTCCCTGAGTTCTTTTTGGAATATAAATATTCAAGTGGGAAAACCTTGATATTTTTAATAAGCCTGTTGCAACGTTCTGCCTTACTGAACCCTCTGGTTTCCCACATTCTAGACTGCTTTTTCCAGTTAGATTATTAGGGATTCGAAGGTGGACTTGTTCCCTCTTTAGATAGTGATGCCTTAGAGCAAGCACCAAGCAGTGCCGATGGCCCTTGTTGGCAGCCTGGAACTTGTCTTAGTGATGCAGGTTCTCCGCCGGGGGTCATCACGTGTGGATCCAGGGCAGGTTTCATGTCTTGTCTAATTTAAAGCTGACAAAACAGTTTGGCCCATCCTTTCCCTTCTGACCTTGGAGGAGAAAGTCAATGCTACTAGACTCTTCCTCTTTAGGTTAAACATACAGTGTCAGCCTTAGACAGTGTCAGTCCTTCAGCCTTAGAGCACTTTCATAAAACTCTCCAGCGTGTCAGCCCAGAAGTCTGAATGGTGACACCCTTCACATTTAGCCCGAATCTCTGCAGCAAGGGGATCGTGAGACCAAAGGTGAGGTGTTCCTGTACATGGGACGGTAGATGTGTCCCAGGAAAGGGGGGCGAGGGACGATGGTCTGATCTCTGCTTTGCTTTCACAGCCTTGCCTGGTTTTCCAGGTCATTGCAACCTAGGAAATGAGACTCGTGGGCACAAGGGGCTTTTAGGGTAATTTTAACTATAAAGAAGGCATATGTAGACAAGGAAATGTAAGCAATTGTGTTAATCATCTATGAAGTAATTATTTAACTCCTACAAATTCTGCTAATCTTATAATATTCTGCACTTTATGTAGTTCTCTTTTATTTCATTTTAATCAGGGGATTTAGCACAAGATCATCTCATTGGAAGGACCTGACATCTGTTGAATTTTGACTTGTTCAGTGATTTGAATGGTCGGAGTTGGAGGTTTAACATAGTGCAGTATTTTACAATTAGTATTCAAATGTGCATTCATAATACCACATTCCCAGGTCATATTTTTAAAAAAAATTTTTAGCAACAAAAGGATGGATTTGTTTATTTTTTTCTCCCTAAGTTTTTTCTTTTGATTATAAAAGGTATACATGCCAATTTTAGAAAATAAATATTGACAAATATTTTAATAATAGTCATAATTCAGTTATCTAAAGAAAAGTATTATAAATCCTTTGGTGAACTTCCTTTGACTTCTTTATGTATCTATATGTAACTTAAATTTGTAAGGTGTATACAAATTTGTTTTTATCTTGAATTCTTCTAAAATTAGCCCTGTTTTTCTCCAATCATGTTCAATAGGATGGTCAGTATAAAAATGTTCTATTTTTTTAAAGTGAACTCATGGTGAAATCAGTTAAGAAAGCTCTTATTTTAATAAAGTTAGTGCTGTTGGTTAGCTTTTTTTAAAACTGAAGCTTTCATGGAGACTTTAACATACTAGCATGTATTATCATGTTCTAAGCAAGTTGATACATAGTGTGTTAATTATAGAACCCTTTCCCTATAAATAAATACCTTGAAGGAGCTGAAGCACAGTTTGGGAAGAGTTGACAAGCATTTCCCCCTTCCTACGAGACATTCACTTGTTGGCCACCTTGTTGTCTGCTTCTCATATCCCCTGTCCTCTGCTTACACTTTGTGATAAGTTGTTTCGTATCAGATCATATTTGATAATCAGCCGTACAGTACCAGGTCATGGTTTACAGTTTTGATGAATACATTTGTAATGTATTTTAAATAAATATTAACATTCAAATTAGTACATTAAAAACACTCATTGGCTTTTATTAAGTCTGGTCTCTTGAAATCCTGGGGCCAGGCGTGGACACTTTCACAATACCCCTGATGAATTGGTGAGCTCCAATTTCTTTTCCTTGGAAGTATTAGTTTACTGCTCCTCAAACACTTATTCTTTTTCCTCTAATTCTGATTCACTGTTACTTTTCTACTTTTTACCTTCCTGCTTTAAGCTCCCCAAACCTAGCTCTTTGGCATTAAATAATTGCTGTTGCATACATTCAGTCATATTTAAGTATGAGAGATACTCACATTTATGTATTTTTTTTATTTTGCCAGCTATTGAATCATTTCACTACTTATCAATAATTCCATCATGTAACTTGCTCCATAATTTCTTTTCTATCAACCCTCTTCTGTCTTCAAGCTTTCTGCTAATTTTTCATGTTTTCCTTCACCCTCAGATACACAGAATATCTTCAAGCCTTAGTAGGCCTTTGAAATATAACTTTTTTTACTGAACTTTTTTAACTAGGAGGGTAGGTGCGAGACAAGTGTTATTCTCCCTTTTGCTTTTTACTTTGCCAAACAGACATATTTTAAATTTCATTCTGCCCTGGCCTGGTGGCTCAGCTGGTTGGAGAATTGTCCTGTAAACCCAAAGATTGCAGTTTTGATTCCTGGTCAGGGCACATGCCTAGGTTGCAGGTTAGGTCCCTGGTTGGGGAATGTATGAGAGGCAAAAGATCAATGTTTCCCCTCTCTTTCTCCCTCCCTTCCCCCCTTTTAAAAAATCAGTGGGCTTGTGCTAGGGTGAAGATAGATAGATAGATAGGTAGGTAGGTAGGTAGGTAGATAGATAGATGGATAAAAATAAATTGCTTTCGTATGTCTAAATATAACTTTATCCTGTTATATATGTTTTGTATCCATAACTTCTTTATTCACTTGGTTAATTTCAGGGCAAGTTATATAAATTGACTTTCAAATCAGCGTTATCTTTTTCAGATAGTGAACATTTGGAGAGCAGGAACCAGATTTATCAACTCCATTTTTCCCAGTCCTTCCTGCTTTTTGTTGAAGGGGGAAATTCCAGTCTAAAAAGTTATCTGCTGATTCATAAAGCTTAAATTATCCTTGACATTGCCCTGAGATGTTTGTATGTGTTTCAGGCTAACTTGAAAGAGTGAGACGTCCCTTTATCTGAGATGGTACCTGTATGTAATGTGAATAAAATTTAGAAAAGCCAAAAAGAAATATAAAGAAAATAGTTTTTATTTGGTTATCTCATTTAATGCAATGTTCAAGCACTGTGAAGTCAAATTTCTGTTTTGAAATAAAGTTTTCTATTATATTCTAAAATAAGAATATTTATGGGTATTATAAATCTTCAACTTCAAAAACTATTTACATTGACATTTTCATAAATACTCTTAAGATTGTATATAGTTTTGAATTATGGAAGTATTTCATTAGTTACCATTAAAACTCCTATTGCCCTGAAATAGAGAAAGTTAGCCCTGTATGGGGTTATACCAGTTAAGGAATCTAACAAAACACCATTTTGGAATATGGAAGTGTTTGATGAAGAATGCTACATCTTTTTGGTGAGTGTAGCGTATTGTATTACAAGTTATTTCGGAATAAGTTGTTGGTGGTTTCTTTGTTTTTGTTTTGTTTTGTTTTTCCTTCTCACGTATTTTAGTGTAGCCTTTAAACTATTCTCTATGCCCTTGGCACAAGGAAAGTTTCCCATGTTGTTCTTTTCACTTGGTTCCTTGAATTATTTATTGTTTTCACTTCCTTACCACCTATTCATTTCTTGGAAAAAATGATTTTTTCACTTTTTCCTTGTTAATCGTATAAAAAACATGAATAAGGAAGATATCACATGAGCACTTGCCTATATTTTATCTGGTGAAGATCATGAGTAGAGATTTGGAAGTGCCTACATAGATATTTAAAGCTGCAGGTACCTGTAACATCACCAGAAAGTACTGGCTACCATGCACGTGTATCCTCACATAATTTCATTATTCCATTTTTATTCAGTTGTACAGGCAACTGTGGTCCAATCAAGTCAACATCCTGCTTTCCAGAGTAGTATGTTTACTCCAGTGCAGCCAGGCCTGCGATCACATCCTAAGGCACTCAGGGCTCACGTGCATCTTTATACTATACCCTTCACAATCCCTTCCAGAAAACATGAAGAATGGTGAGGGAAGTAAGCCGAGCAACCCACCCTGGGATCACCAGCTTTTCAATGGAGCCTCTCGGTGATACTGAGAAGCGAGTGCAAAGCGAGAGGCAAGAGAAAATGAAGAACAGGGTTATCCTGGAAGTCCAAAGAGGAGAGTTTCAGGAAGGAGGGAGGGGTCGAAAGTGTAAATGTCTCAGCAAGACAGAGATTGTTTTACACCTGTAGCTTCCCTTGAAAGGAGGGACTGTTTTTCTCAAATATCCCTAACACCAAGTGTGCTGTTGATGCTCAGAAGAGAATGCAGAAAGTCTGGGGATGATTTAGAGGTGAGGAGAAAGCACTTCTTCTGGAAGAATGGCGTTCTCAGAAAAGGGTGGTAGATTATGGTGATAGACTTTGATGAAAAGATTTTCAGCTGGTAGGATTTGAATGGATATTCTTGTTTTCTGATAGTTTCCAACAACTCATGGAACTAAAAGTGAGATTGGTATTCTAGCTAAATGGATCTACCATGGGCTCAAATACTAGCTAGAGCTGTGCAATTAAATATGTAACAAGGAAGTTTTTTATATAGCCTGCTCTTTCAGCAGATGGAGGTGACATGCTGTAAATAGGTGTTGTTCTTCTGTTTAATTCTGTTGCTTTTTGCCATATTTAGTGATGCTTAGGCAGGTTTGCTGACAATCAAGAGAATTACTAATAATTGTCAGCATGTTTGCTATTTCCATCAACCCTAAGAAATAGGTCTTAGGTGTTACTGATTTGCTGTAATACAGGCATACCTCATTTTATTGCACTTTGCTTTACTGAGCTTCACCATTGTTGTGCTTTTTGTAAACTGAGGGCAAGACCCTCTTCCAGCAAAAAGATTACAGCTCGCCTCATGGCCATACTGGCTTTGTTGCAGTGGCCTGGAACCGAGCCTGCAGCATCTCCAAGGTATGCCTGCGTTGCACACATGGATGGCATCTCTCTTTTTACTAGTAGTTTAATCCACAGCATGTATTGTATTTCTGCATGGGCTTAGTCACTGTCCAAAATTTATATTGCACCAAAAGGGGTTTGATGATATAAATGAGGGTGGAGAAAGGGAGGGAGGAAAAAGAAAGAATTAAAAGTGGGATCGATACTCTAGAACAAAATACTTTTTTAATACATCTTTGAGTTTGGCTATTTTCGCGATTGCTCATCAGCTGTTGCTTCATGTTTATTCCTGCACTGTATCTTCCCAATGCGTTTGGTCAGTTCTCTCAGTTTGTTATCAAATAGTTTGTAATTTATACTGCAGATCTCCTGTTGAATCAAATGTCTGACCTGTTCGAGCAATGCTGTTTGCTTTTCTACAACAGTAGCCAAGAGGGGGAGAAATCACCATTTAACTCAGGAGTTATCTGTCTTGAACCTCCTTAGCTTTTACAAGTCATTAAACTGTGGGCACTCTCACCCACTCCTGCCATGTGCCCATTTATATTTTGAAATTTAAAAAAAAAACCAACATGGAGTTTTTATAATAAAGATGTAATAGGAGGCTTGGCATGTCTTTTAAAATTGTGATGAATTTTTATGTTTAAAGTAAGATTTTTAAAAATCCACTAAAAATATAGGAAGCATATGTGATGTTCTGAGGAGGAGTACTGCAGGGTCAATAGTAGTGACCGAGACTGGGCATTTCCAAGTCAGTTCATAGTTCAATTTGTTGGACGTTAGTGCCAGCTTTTAGTTTCCTCCTACAATGGATGTAACTTCACATAGCCTTAAAAAGACAGTCCTGCAATGAACTATTTTCTCAGGGAAAAGAAATGTGACAAGAATGAGTTTTTATCATGATGGGATTGGTGTACTGGCCTTTTTGAGAATGACTGTTCTGGCAATAAGATGATTTATCTTGATTTCTTTGAGATTGTGAGAAGTGTTGACAGCATCTGGTTTTTGTAAGTCTACTTAGAATTATTCTTTATGCTAGTGTATTCTTTCTCTGAAAGATATTCACTTCATTGAAATAAAGAGCATTTTTTTCCCCAGTTAAAAAAAATAGCTCATAAGATCTGGTTTGGATTGTCAGAAGATTTTTTTTCTTGGAGATGGCCTGGTGCTTACTTTGCATCTTGGTTCAGTTGACTGATTTTCCTTCTGTTTTATGAGGGGCACTTCTTGATTCTTAGCTTTGGCCACATGTGCTGCCTTTGGACGCAACAGTTAGCACGTTCTTCCACTTGAAGGATTAATGTTCAGTGAGAGCCTGTAAAGTTCTGAAACGTAAAGGAAATGAGAGCACTCAGACAGCAGAACTCTCTAGAAAGTGCAAAAGCCAGGTTTAATTAGGTAGCAGTGCAAAACCATTATCCCCCTCACAAAAGGTGGGGAAGAGGAGGGGCGGGAGAACAATTGGCATTTATCGGATCAGCTAAGCCCAGCCCAGCCCAGAGCCCAGCTGGAGCTAGGCCGGCCCTGCCTTCTGCAGGCGGCGTGCAGTTTTTGAAACACCCCTAAATGTTCCAGCCTTTAAATAGCAGCGAGTCTTCTAAAACGCTGCTGCGTAGTGCAAGAGGAATTAAAGCCGCTGCCTTGCAGGCAGGAAGCCGACGAGCAAGATGCTTAATTATTGTGGAAGTAAGTGCTTGTTACCGCTGCGTGGAGTGCGGGGAGTGCGCGGGTCGTCCTCGGGGTGTCAGCCGTGATTTGTAGACAATGCAGCCCTGTCAGCGCAGTGCTGGTTCAGCAGCATCTTCCCCAGCATGGATTTGGCAAGAATTTAAAGGCCACCTCTTGTGTCTCTCGTGGAGTCTTAGAAGAGGGTCCTCCGCCTTTATTTTCAGGAAGCACGCCACCATGCAGGATTTCATACTCCGAAATCGTGCCTCTTGCCTCCTGACTGATGTGCACATGAGGAAGTTGGTTTTCTTCGGCCCTCACCTGGAAGGATGCTAGCAGTTCTCTGTCGTCTCTTGGGGAGTATGCAGAGATCTAGCTACGGCAACATTTTGTTTCTGCTTTCTTCACAAATTAACACCGAAGGGTGGGGTAGGTTGCAGTGCATGAGGAAATGCAGGCATTTTGTGGAATAGTTCTAGCTTTAGGAGTAGATGTCACCGGAGAGAGCTTGGGAAGAGGTGGTGGTGAACGCTGGATTCGCTCTGAAATAATCCTCTTCAGGGTAAGTAATAAAGTGGAGGAAAATACAGAAGAGTGCTCCTGGGTATAATGGCTCTGGGAAAGCACTCTATTTTCTCTCTGTTGTATTTGCTCTTGCCAACTATGTTAAGCCTTTGTAAAGAAACAAAAGACAAGATAGGATTTTGAAATATGGAAGGTATTAAAAAGTGAGTGTTGCAGCATATTAAATAAAGTAATTTTTCAGTTTTTAGTCTTGTTAAGAACTGACTGTGTGCTGCTCTAAGTACTGAACCCTGCTGGTTATGTCTCAAACTTTTGGTCAGCATGGCGGTTCGAGATACTCCACTTGTCAGAGGTCACTGGAGTCTCTACTTGGTCTGTACTAAGGGTTGGAGCCTTGGTATCCTGGAATGAGGTCCTCTCTGTCCCCCAATTATATGAAACAGTTCAGTGAAGCTGAAGTATTAACAGTCTTTTAAAATATATATAATTTAAAAGATGGATTGATTTTATTAAACAATTTTTTTTCTTCCTTTCAAACCTGCTTTACTAAAATATGGGGTTGTGAGCTGTGAACTACATTCATTATGAAGTCTTTTCATGTGTCTGGTCTTGGCAATTGCATTTTTATTTTTAGATGTATTTATCAAATGCTAATTCCAATTGTCTTTCTCTCTTTTAGAGAAAGCATGGGATTACAGCAGCCACAGAGTCCCAGTAATACAAGTTCCATTCAGTTTTGTCTGAAAGAAAGCCATTTAGTAAAGTGAAGCAAAGGAACAATAGTGGATTATAATGTTTAGAAGATTTGGATTTTCAGAAGCTTGAAAATAAGGCATCATTTAACCTTTTAAATGAAAAAGATTAAGATCTTGAGCAACTGCTGTATTTGCTGGAAACCATTCTCCGTAAGGGAAGTGCACATTTACAACTTAGATACGATGGTCCTTTCCACAGGGATTTAAGTCTGATTGCTTTTCCATCATGACCAGCCTGAAACGGTCGCAGACGGAGAGGCCTATTGCCACCGAAAGGGCCTCCGTGGTCGGCACAGATGGCCCTCCCAAAGTCCACACTGATGACTTCTACATGCGGCGCTTCAGGTCCCAAAATGGCAGCTTGGGATCATCGGTCATGGCTCCCGTAGGGCCCCCCCGCAGTGAAGGTCCTCACCATATAACCTCGACCCCTGGAGTTCCAAAGATGGGGGTCAGGGCAAGAATTGCAGATTGGCCCCCAAGGAAGGAAAATGTAAAAGAATCTAGTCGTTCAAGCCAGGAAATAGAAACCTCAAGTTGCCTTGAGAGCATGTCCTCCAAAAGCAGTCCTGTGAGTCAGGGAAGTTCTGTTAGCCTCAATTCCAGTGACTCAGCCATGTTAAAAAGCATACAGAACACGCTGAAAAACAAGACCAGACCGTTGGAGAACATGGACTCCAGATTTCTCATGCCTGAAGCCTATCCCAGCTCCCCTAGAAAGGCTCTTCGCAGAATACGACAGCGGAGCAACAGTGATATCACCATAAGTGAACTTGACGTGGATAGCTTTGATGAATGTATGTCGCCCACATACAAGACTGGGCCATCACTGCACAGGGAATACGGTAGCACATCTTCCATTGATAAGCAGGGAACGTCCGGAGAGAGCTTCTTTGACTTGTTAAAGGGCTACAAAGATGACAAATCTGATCGAGGTCCAACTCCAACCAAGCTCAGTGACTTTCTCATTGCCGGTGGGGGCAAAGGTTCTGGTTTCTCTTTGGATGTTATAGATGGGCCCATCTCACAGAGAGAGAACCTCAGGCTCTTTAAGGAAAGGGAAAAACCACTCAAGCGACGGTCTAAGTCTGAAACTGGAGACTCATCCATTTTTCGTAAACTACGCAATGCCAAAGGTGATGAACTTGGGAAATCGTCGGATCTTGAAGATAACCGATCAGAAGACTCGGTCAGACCCTGGACGTGCCCAAAGTGCTTTGCCCACTATGATGTCCAGAGTATATTATTTGACTTGAATGAGGCGATTATGAACAGGCACAATGTTATTAAGAGGAGAAACACCACCACGGGGGCTTCGGCAGCTGCTGTGGCATCCTTGGTTTCAGGACCATTGTCTCACTCAACCAGTTTTAGCTCCCCAATGGGCAGCACAGAGGATCTGAATTCTAAAGGAAGCCTAGGCATGGACCAGGGAGACGATAAAAGCAATGAGCTTGTAATGAGCTGCCCTTATTTTCGGAATGAGATAGGTGGAGAAGGTGAAAGGAAAATCAGTCTGTCAAAATCCAATTCTGGTTCCTTTAGTGGATGTGAAAGTGCCTCCTTTGAGTCTGCACTCAGCTCCCATTGCACAAATGCAGGAGTGGCAGTACTTGAAGTGCCCAAGGAGAACTTGGTGTTGCATCTGGATCGAGTGAAAAGGTACATTGTGGAACATGTGGACCTCGGCGCATACTATTACAGGAAATTCTTCTATCAGAAGGGTGAGTAGATAGCTTTTGTTATTTTAATTTTCTGTGCTGTACTTTCTGAAAGAGTGCTATTTTTTTTCAACAGTGTGATATAAGATTTTCATATATTGCTTTTTTCTTGATGGTAAAATAGATATTTGCTGCAATGTATTTTTTATTTTGCATTTTTTTGAGTTACTTTTTCCTTTCAGGTAATGCCATGTATGTTAAATATTCATGTTTTCAAAAAAAAAAAATAATAAAGACCCTTTGATTTAGTGGATGAGATTATACTCTGTGTAGAAGACTTGTGTCACCTTTAGGGATAAATTTTAAAGTTGAAAATACTTTAAATATAGCTTTATCTTAAAGGTTACAAAAACAATGCTATGTTTCATTAATTCAGCTCTTTTGCAGTTAGTACCAGATCATTACTTTTCCTTCCCAATGTTCTCATCAGTTAATGGGGATTGTAATACATTTCTATCTGTTTCACAAGAATTTTAGTGGGGAATTAATTACATTATTTGACAAAAGTCACAGAGCCAATAAGTGTCAGAGCCAGGAATCAAATTTAGGTCTTCTGTATTTGAGGAGGAGAAGAAAGCACTGAAGAGATAAGTACCCTTAACATGTCAGTGACTTCCTTTCTAGTCCTTTTTGTTCTGTGGGGGGAAAACATATATATATACCTATATTGGTGGATTATACTTTGTATATTGTTTTATCTCATACTTTGAAAAAAGGCCCTGTGATTTATTAAAAAGTAACTTAAATGAACTCTTAAGAGCTTTCTAATAGTGTTTTTGAGCAGCATTATTAATTGAAGAATAAGTTTGTCATAGAAGCATCTAAGCTAGGAAACAGGGTGCTTACCAAGGAAGGGCGTTCACCTGCGGTCCATTGCACTGCCTGGCTGAGCAATCAATCTCTGCAGCCGGCTGAGTGGCCCCCTGTATGCAAATGACTACAGTACTGATTTCTCACTCACTGTTTTGGAGTTTTGAATCTTTTTTAGATTTATTTTTCCAAATGATGTTTCATTTCTAGTACTCATTATTATGGCTTTAGAATGAACCTTGTCATAAAGGTTATTACATGATAGACCCCCTTTAAGAGGGTTTATTGACCAAAAGAATCTTAATGTTGTTGCAAGTACATATGTCTCTTAAATATTTGTGGCAGCGGCCCTGGAATCAATATGATGATAACGAAGACCCCAATTTCATTTTTAAGGAAACTTTATTCTCTCAGAATAATTTTCTGGAGTTCAGATTTTGGAAATCACTTTTTTCTTATACTGTCCTTTAAAATATAGGGTTTCTCAATATTGCCATCTTGGCATTTGGGGACAGATAGTTTTTTGAAGAGGAGCTATCCTAGGCATTGTAGAATGTATAGCAGCACCGCTGGCCTCTACACCCTAGGTGCCAGTACGAGTCCCCCTCCCCCCACCCCAGATGTGACAATTTAAAACATCTCCAGGCATTGCCAAATATCCCTTAGACAGTAGTGATATTGTTCGTAGCTGAGAATGCCTGATTCATTGTACCTGGGGAAGCTTTCCACAGGTGATTCTGAGCTATTTATAGGTGGAGGCCATCTTACTAAAAACTGACACTTTAAGTCTAACATAAGAGAGAACAAATTAGTTATAATCTTACTTATGTGATAGTAGGCACTTTTTTTCCAATTAGGCAATATTATAGTATTAATAATGAACATTTTTTGAGCACTTATTATGTACCAGGCACTTTGCCAAACTTTGATATGACATTCATTTTCTCATTTCAACCTCTCTGCCCACTGAGGTAGATGTTTTTATTGGTGATATTTTCTGGATAAAAAAACTGGGCTTAAGTGACATTAGTGGGTAAGCTGTCATGGAGAGCTGGTAATGTTGGAACTGGCCATATTTTTAACCTCTGTGCCCTGTTCTCTTATATTAGTCTAAAGGGGAGGAGTATATTTTTATGTTTAAGCCTGGTAGAAATCTAAAGTATTTTCCCCCCTCCAAAGTTTGGGATGAAAATCTGAATGTCTGTATTCCAGAGTAATCCAGTTTAGATCATAATACTTCATTAATTTAAAAGTCACCCATCCAAATTACGTTCTAATTTGAAGCATGGAAAATACCCTATTATCCAACATAATTAGAACTGGTTAATTGAAAATATCGGTTAAATTAGGAAATCTTTTAAAAGTGTACATATTCAAAATATTTTCATTAAAATATATTTACCAAACTCTTGTGAGGCCAAAGGCTTTTCTTTTAGAGAGATTCTACTATTTTGAATTCTATATTATATTAGTAGTATAAACCACAAGAGCAAAAACATAGACATTAGCAAAACAATCTGAATATTATAAAATCTTAGGTTTCATATTTTTTTATTTCACTCACATCTAATCCAACAGCCTTTTTGTGTGTGTGTGACTTGTCTCTATTAAGTCTTTCCAAAGCCTCCAACCTAGTTTTTAGTAGAAACAAGACTTATCTTTGGTCCTCATATTCCATAAGCTTTCATAATATTTAATTAAATTTCATAATTACAGTAACAAGTCAACTGGCATAAACAGGTCTGATCAGCATGCAGTCTAGCTGGTGGGAGCAGCAATCCTGCGTGTGTGGCACTAGAGTTCGCATGCCATCGCTAGTGGGTGTTCGTCATCACGGTTTACAGAGGGAACTGGAGCTGTAGTTCATCTGAGAAGTTGAGCCAGTGAAAGGCAGTTAGTGCCTGCTGTGTTTTCTTGGGCAACACAACTTAGAATTTTTAAATCAAACAAGTCATTTGTCACAAAATAACATACAACAAATCATGACGATGAATAGCATCATTTGAAGCTGTTATTAAGCCCCCGAAAGTATATCTGTATATTAAAACATTTATATAATATCTATACTTTTATCACTGTATGTAATATAGTTAAGAAATTGTCTTATAATTTTTACATACAAATTGATCCACTGAAGTGAGTGCACTAACTCATTTTTACTACTCAGAACCTTATGGCGAGTCTGTCCTTTTGAAGAATTGCATCAATGTCAGATGTAATTTGTCTTCCAGCAACAGGGTAGAGTGCTCCTGACCTGGCTGTCATTCTAACCTCTTTATCACCATGTAGCTTCCATTTTTCTGTTTAATGCATTCCTGACTTCAACATAGCTAAGTCTCTAGGGAAAACAACTCACTTTACTAGTATACTCTACCAGCAACATTAGATGTAAAATTCAGTTGTGTTTGGATGATGAAGCTGCAGTTACTTTTTAAATATTACATTGTTTTTATAAACATCATTATTTTGAAAATTTAGTCTTTAGAGGGTATTTGGCTTCAACATGTAAGTCCAGTCCATTGCTGGAAAGAAGCTGGACCAACAGAGGAATCCCACTGTTTGCACCTATTAACATGAGCAACACACCATCAGTAGTGTTCTTTCCGGCCCTTCCTGCTGCCTACTTCTCTCTGCTGCTTTTCGAGTGTGTGTGAGGTGTCTACTAAGACTTACTGAGATTAAATGGTAGAAGTGATGTATTGTATTGTTACTTTGTGCTTTATGCAGACCTCCACACTTAGGGCTCAGAGGACCCCAAGGTGAAGCTGTCCTTGCGATAAGTCCAAAGGATGCAACCACAGCCTTCCTAGAGAGGAGGCACACGCTTGGCAGTAGATAGCATTCAGATTAATCTGGTCTTCTCCCTTTGAGTGCGTGTATATTTTGTATTTAGCTTTTATTTACACAGTCACCATGATCAAAGCACCAGGGAAATTTGTAAGTGGAAAATATGAAGTTATAGAATAATTGTTACCTATAGCCAGCATGGCTTACTGAGGAAGAGACTTTTTCCTCACCATTACTCACCTCCTTTGCCGTGCCCATACAGGACATTTTTCAATTTTGCACTGAGTGCATAGATTGTTTGAGGCATGACCTCCCTGAATGCCATTCAGAGCTATGCATTAATAGAAAAGAGAGGAGCCCGTGGTTGCCTCCGCTGAGGTGTTTGTTTCTCCAGTGATCAAAATATTGATAGCCTTATCTGATGCTAGGTGGGGTGTCACTCTCAAAGTCATTATTAAAGATGCTCTGATAGGGAAGGGCCTCTCCCTGCCCAGTGGCCCAGAGACACAGCCATCACCTGATTTGAAGCTCATCTGAGGATATTTTCCCCCTCCTGAAAAGAGGGAATACTAATGCTTATGCACCTGATTATTCTTCCGATAACTTTAAACCACCAGATTTGATTGTTTTCTATTGTTCACCTTCCTCCTATACCCCCACTTCTCCCCACCCCACCATACACCCATGTTTTAGAGCACACATGCGCGTACCCACACACAGACCAGGTCAGCAGTATGCTGGGGGCCAGGATTATTGGTGTGAGGTCACAAACAACTTGGGTTTCAGTTGCTATTGTAGTGTTTGGTTTTCTTTATTTGTCTTTCACCCCCTTGAACATCAGGGAACACCATACAGTTAAGCTTATTTGTAAAAATCTTGCTTATTTTGTTTTTTGTTTTTCTTTTTTAAATCCTATGAGTATAGCAACATTAGGCTTGAAGAAACTACTATGGGATGCCTTATAATTCAGAGTTTAAAAGGGGGTTATACTGTTTTTTTATTTGGATGGTGTTATATTTCAAGTAAGTGATAACTTCAACACAAGTCTGTTTCATTGAACCATGTTGTACTCTGTGCTCTTGAACTTAACAGTTAATTTCTGCCAAAATTAATAGGGAAAGGTTTTATATATGTATAATTTATTGTTTTAATGTACTTACTTGTCTTTTACTTTATGTTGTGATCACATAAACTGTGTATAATTTGAAGGGAGCTCTATGTAGTCCTCAGGATAATTTGGGACACTAACCTACTTCTTGAGAAACCAACCTAGGAATGTTCTGCTGTTGTCTTTTTATCTGCTCAGGGCTTCTAGTACCAAGGGGGCCATTAGGTGTGACAGTGTGAGCATTTACTCCTTTGAAAACAAACATCCTCTCCCTTCCTGGCTGTGATCTCCTGTGTCCCAGCACTGCTGTTTGAATGCTGACCTGGAAAGCATTCAGGGTTCCCTGTCCCCTGTGCCATGTCAGGTTAAAGGGTGGTGGAAGTTGATTAAAAGGGCTTACGCTTCCACTGCTCCTCCGTAGGTTTTATTTTTAAGATCAGCATAGAGTATCAGAAGGCCATGTTTTTTTGGACACTTGACTATTCAAGGACATCTTTTCTGAAGGTCCAGTCACATAGAAACAGAATTTGCTTTTGCAGTAAAACTAATGATGAAGACATTGCTCATTATGTCATTCTTTGGCCCTTTTAACAAGTTCCGTGGGACAGATGTGGGTTAGAATTTGATGCCAGGGATTGTTTTCTGGGAGCTACCAGGTGCCTGCCTTTCTAATGATAGATATGTTTTATTTGCTTACTTGTTTTGTGTACTGCATTTTCTGTTTTACCTCAACTCCCAGAGCCAAAGTTGATGTTTGACTATACGGCCTTCATTATTAACACACTTGTCTCCACTTTCCTCTTGCATTTTTATATTGAGCAGAGTTTATATATTTCCTTTATTATTAGTGAGCTTAAAAATTCTTTTTGGAGGAGGTAATTAATATGCATTTATATCCAAATAAAATAACTCTGTTCCCAGGCTTTCTCCTCAGTTCTGGCTATGTTTCTCAGCAACTGTTACCTGCTTCCACCTGGATGGTTATCTAGTTGGCAACTCAAAGCCATACACACAGGTTTTGTAAACAATCCTCCCTCGTCATTGCCCTCTTGCTATAAATGCCACCATTATTATCAGTTATTAGGATGTGCAACACTGATGTCTCTCTCTCCATTTTTCTCAACCTCCAGTCAGTTGGGAAGGCCTTTCCTCCTGCCTCAGAATTGCTGCTGATGGCCTGTTTTTTATGCCCCATTCCCAGTTCAAGGGCCTCAGGCCCCCATGGCCTCCTGCCCAGATTCTGGCAGTAGGTGTCTTAGTATCTCCATCTCTAGCCTGCCCCACTCCAGTCCAGCCTCTTGCCTTTGTCAAATGCCATCTAATCATATAACAACTTACATTTTGCATGGTTAAATTTACGATTTAATCATGTGACGAGTATGTGTTGTCAGTTGAATCCTCTGGGATGCAGATGTTGACAGTAGAGGTATGCAGTTGGTTTGTTGGACTTGTGAAAGAAAAAAGGGGGAGGAAGCAGAGTTTAGCAGGGAAAGCCTTTGGTCTATAACGCAGATCTGATGGCAGGCAGGGGAAAAGGGGAAAGGAAGCAAAGATGGGCACTGGGAGTCTCAGACTGCAAGGCAGATCTGGCAAGATGCCGCCAGTGCAGTGGAGCAAAGAGGGAGCATTGGAGAAGTCCCGTGCTGGGCAGAAATTGCCAGGCCCTGTTCCCTGGGACGTGCTCAGTTCCTGGATGGGGCTGCCCAGGAGGAGTGTGGCTGGGCTGGAAAGCTGGACCAGGTCCAAGGACACTACAGCCAGAGACTTCCAGCTGGTTGTAGTTCTTGTGGTTGAATCTGTTGCAAGTCCTTCCTGGAAGGGAGATCCAAGTGTTGTACCTCCAGAGCCGCCGCATATGCATGAGTGCCTCCATGGAGCTTGGCAGTAAGCAGGCAATGAACAAATCACACAAAAGTGTGTATGTGCGCGTGTGCTGCTTATAAGAATTAGTCATACAAAGGTGGAAAAAGTAATTCCTCTCTCATTCCAATAATTTGGTTTGTAATCTATGCCTTTTCTTACACACACATTTATTATCACGCTTACTATTAACAAGAGTGCCCTTCATGTTTTGTAAGTAATTTTAAAAATTAACAACTGCCCATTTATACACTTACTTATTCATTCATGAGGTAAAACTTATTAAGCATCTGGTCTGTGCCAGCTATGGTGCCTGAAGGAGAACAAAGGAGGTACACTTATCTTCATGGTATTTACAGTCTGCCATTCGTGCTATTAAGACAAATGAGAAGATAGTGAACATTATTCTTTTTCTGATTTTTAAAATATTTTCTATAATTTCTTTGTTCCCTCTGTCCAGAACTCCATTTTGATGGATGGGGGAAGCTCTGGATTTTGTTCTTCATGTTTTTCTTTTGTAATTCCATTTCTTTTCATTTTTGTTCTATGTTCATCAATTTTATCTTAAAGATAAGGAATTGACATGTAGCTCTCTACATTCTATTATCCTTTCACTGTTATTTCAGCAGTCATATTTTTATTCCCCAGGAACTTATTTTTTTTTTCTAATATAGGTTTTTTTTTAAATAATAGCTTATCTTTATTTTATATACCCCACATTTCTCCATTAGTATTATTGTAAAATTTTTATCTAAGTTCTTTTCTTTGTATGATCTGTATCTTCTGAGTTGTATTTTCTCTTTTCTCATTCTTTCTGTCATGCTATTACTGGTTTTCCTTGGTGGTCTAGTGATCGTACCATATTTATGAATGAAGATCTATGGGGGTCAGTGTATGCGGCAGGCTTCCCTTGAAGTGCTGTGGGTTTCATCCCCAACCGGCCTTGTCTTACAGGGGGTGCTGAGGGCTAACACCAGCAAACTGGTGAGATCCCTTACTAGGGAAGTGTCTTTGCAGAGTGAGAAGGCCAGTGAACAAGGTGCGGATTAGAAGCCCACGTGAGCACCAGAGTTGGGAGGGCTTTATCATGCTCCATGCATTCCTGCATGGAGCTTCCTTTCCTCCTCTGCCCCATGCATACCCTGGAATGAATGGGTTGTACTTCCTCCTCCTCTTACCCACCTGAAAAGCTCCTGCCTCCCTTGGGCTTGTGATGTCTTTGTAACCCCCTACCACCCAAAGGTGCAGATGGCTCTCCCACCACTTTTCTGAGTCTCCCTGCACCCTCATTTCTGTACAATGCTTTCCATCATGCACTGGTTCACAGCCAGTCTGAGCACTACTTGAAGGCAAGGACCACAGATTAGGCAGGCCCAGTGGATGTTTCAGCGTTGAATGAATGTTTGGTTTTGATGCAAAGTATAAGATTTACCGAACTGAGGAGCCAATGAATCTTGTATTTACAACATCAGATAGAGGCAACGAGGGCCCTCTGTTTATATGACCTGTGCTATATGCCAAACACTGAATTAATATATTGTAGTTCCTTTTCCTCTCTTTTCAGGAAATGAGACCACAAATAAGCCTGTGTGTGGTCACCGTGGTTTTGTGGAAATTAACCAGGACCACCAACTGATCCCCAAAGGCCCAAAACACCATTATGGAGGCTGATTTTTACTACCGTAAACTTTATTAGACACAACTAATGATGCTGTAATCAGTGGGTGACAGTTTGAGGAGCAATGGGAAAAGAAGCAAGATTTGCATCATGTCAAAGAATCTCACCTAAGATATTTGTAAACCATAAGGAAGGGGATGGTAACGTTATGGTGAAGACACTTGGCAGACAGCACCTTAACCAAGTGAATCAAGGTCCATATCATGAACCCCATGAAATGATGAACTGAGAAGGTTCATCATTTCTCCAGTTCACTTGTCCAAAATGCGTAACCTCAGGCCAATTATGTGGAATCACCAAACCCAAATTGAGTAATAAAATCTCTTCAAAGGTGTCAAAGTCATGAAAGACAACTAAAGATTGAAAAACTGTTACAGACTGCAGGGAACTAAGGGGAACTAACAACTAAATGCAACATGGGATTCTAAATGATATTTTGAAACCAGAAAATGGGCATAGTGAAAAGATTGGTGAAGTTTGAGTCAGGTCTTTAGTCAGTGGGATTGTACCAATGGTAATTTGCTGGTTCTGATCAAAGATGATTGTGTGGTGTGTAATGACACAAGGTGTTAACATCCATTGGGGAAGACTTGGGTTAGGGATCTACGGAAACTCCTTGTACTATTTTTGGAACTTTTCTGTAAGTCTAAAAGCAGTTAAGATAAAAAGTGAAAAACAAACAAAAAACCCTTCAGGTACAGTCAATAACAACGGCTAACACATGAACCATCCATGTGAAAAAGCCCGTGTTTCCCCAACTTCCTGTGTCCAAGTGCATCAGAATGATGTCACGCTTTCTGATTCCCAGAGTCCAACGAATTCCATGCTGTTCTGTGTCTCAAGATAAAAAGGGCCCTTTACATCTATTATTTTAGTACAGTTGATAACACATAATAGAGCTTATCACCTGTGTTCCAAATGCATACCTCATTATACCTTCGGATACCAGTAAGCCTGAGCACCAAAATTCGGGGCTCAAAAAACCATTTGCTTTATTGTATCAATTTCTTTCCTAGTCTTCTCATGGAGCTTCCTCTTCTCAAGGGGAGGCCATCATCTGAGCTTCACAGCAGTGAAAGGGGAGATCTTCCTGACTGAAATCAAGTCAAGTAGAAACATTTGGTGATGTAAAAACATCAGCAGAAGCAACCTCTAAATTCATATGGACAGTTAGTCAACAAGCATGTAGACTATGCATGGTCCCTGCCGTCATGAGCAACACTGACTTCTGCCGTGACTAAATTTCTGACTGTCCCTGAGGGCCTTCCTTCCCTTTCAAAAGCATTTCATATTGGAAGTCATCTTACCACAATATCTCTGGTAACAGGTAACAAAGGGTGTTTTGTTAAAAACAAGAAAGATGAGTTAGAAACAGGTGTCTCATTGTAATTTCTCTCATTGGGATGTTAAATGCTTTTTTTCCCCCCCTGAGCTGGCATTTGAATTAATATTAACTAACATTATAAGTAAAGACTTGCATTAATATACAACCTTTTAAAATATTTAATACTCATGGACCATTTGCAAATCAAATATATTTTTATACTTTTAAAAATCATCCTATTACAAAAGTTATATACATTCATTACAGAAAAAGTAGTGATGATAGAAAATAAAATCTTGTTTGATTACTAGTGATATTATTTTGGTCTCACCTTTTTTAATACATGCATATTCATTTTTTAAATCAAATAAGGATCATTAAATACAGTTTTATATAGTTTTTCATAATTTCATAATTGGTTATGCCATCATTTAAAGTTTTCAGCTGTTGTAAATGCAGGTTTTCCTGTTTCTTATTATAAATAATGCTTACATCAGGTGTTCCTAAATTTTTCTCCCATTGACCCTTCTGCAGTTTGATGAAATGTATTAACTGTACTTAAAACGTTTTTAAGTGCATTAAATGAAAATACAAAGCAACCTAAGCATATTAAAATACAATTACAAGAGTGTTTAAAATTTTGTGTCATACTAATATCTATACTTCTTATTGCGTTGACAAAAGATCTAGCTTCAGGTATGATAACTGCCATATTTTCAAAGTTGTGATGAGCATAATCAATATCTTGATATGTCTGCAACAAATGTAATGTGCTATGAAAGTAACTATGATTTCTAATGTCAAAATTGTGGGTACAACTAATATTACTGTAGTTTGTTGCCTACATGTTTAATGGACAGAAATGCTACATTTCATTTAGAAGTTAGTGAAAATAAAGATACAATTTTTTCATGTTCGTAGATCCCCCTCCCCTATAATTTCTATCCATTGAGAAGTTTAAAAACTTCTGATCTTATATAAATGACCCTTGTTATATAATTTTTTTCCCACATGTTCAATTATTCCATAAGGTAGAGTCTTGTAAATGGAATGGTGTGAACTTTATAGGCGTTTCTTAAGAGACCTTAGATCAGAAAGGTCTGACTGATAGGTTTAAGACTGCGTAGTTTAACATTTTCTTACCTGCATTGAATATTTACAGTTTTTATTTTTGAATATTTATTATAGGCCCAAAACATTTTTCTTTCTTTGATCACTAGTTGTTGATAGTGGCCAATAAAATAATCTCCCGTTTTGACTGTTATTCTTTATTCTCCCTTTGTTTCAAATAGAGTTTTCTTTGTACTTTTTTTCTTTAATCACTTTGATAAATTTATTAATGTCAACCTAACGTCATATAAAAGTCTACCTTTTATTGGCAAGTTAGGGACCTATTAAGAGCTGTTTAGTCACTTGCAGTTTTAAGCCCCACAATTGAATGCAACTCTGGCAAATAGACCACCCTACATATTTTTCCTTTTTAAAAAAATTTTATATTTTAATTATAGCCAACATTGAATGTTATTTTATAATAGTTTCAGGTGAATGGCATAGTGGTTAGATATTTATAATTTATGAAGTGTCCCCTCGATAGGTCTGGTAGCAACCTGGCACCATACCAACGTAGTTCAATGTTACTGATTATATTTCCTGTGCTGTACTTCACATCCCCATGACTATTTTGTAACTACCATTCTGTACTTTTTAATCCCTTCACCTTTTTCACTCAGCCCCCCCAAACCCTCTCCCATCTGGCAACCATGAGTTTATTCTCTGTATCCATGAATTCATGATAGACCACCCCAATTCTTAAGTTACTTATGGAAAGAAGAATTGGAACTTCAGAGTACTGTGCACTATGTAAATGTGGGCAATTACTCTTATGTAACAGTAATTATAAGCTTAGGGGATTGTTTTGGGACACAATTCTGGCAGGTGGCCAGTCCTATGTAAATGTTCCCCCATCCATTTCTCTGACCTGCTTTGGATTATGATGCAAAGTCTTAAACTGTTTAGTTCTCATGGAACCTCCACCCTTATAATTAGGATGAGCCCTGTGAGGGCCAGAAACTGGGAATCTCTGAGCGGTGCAGTGCACTTCTCTGAAAGAGCTGTTCTTTAACAGTTGGATGCTTACTGCCTTCACTTTGTCAAATCTGTGTTTCATTTGAAAAGAAGAATATGCTGCTGCTGACTTTAAAAAAAATTCTCTTTTGTGCCTGTCCTTTCTAATCCACTTGTTAGTCATATGAAGATGTAATAAGTTGCATGAGAACAAAACAGCTGAACAACTTGAACCCAGTAGGCAAGATGTAAGCAGCTTTATAGAAGCTACAGTTGCATCCAGCTTCTTCCTAGTTTCATCCAAATTTTCTGTCTCATGAAAATATATTTTGAGGGTCAAAGTTCATATTGTGGACTGCACTAACAGGGGCACACTTAGAGCCTACCAGGGGTGTCCCACCTTTTGGTGTCTCTGGGCCACACTGGAAGAACACTTGTCTTGGGCCACACATTAAATACATTGCAACACATAATCACAAAAGAAATCTCATAATGTTTTAAGTAAATTTACGATTTTGTGTCGGGCCCTATTCATAGCCATCCTGAGCCACATGTGGCCCACGGGCCGCAGGTTGGACACCCCATAAGACTATTTTATGAAGAAATAATTTAAAGTTGTGAAATAATTTTAATTCCAGCTAGTAAAGTTGCCATTGTTCCATTCTTTACTAGTATCTTTAGTGTCCCCCTACTGTGTGTGACTTGATGCTTTTTCTAGAGAAAGTGAGTTTTCATTTTCCCTTCTGTGTGGTCCGTTGCAATAACTAAGATTCGAATGTAAACCTTTCTGTGATTTTAACATTAGTCGCTATATTATATAGAACATATATTACTGTATTATATATAACATGTTGATATATAAATACTTTCTGAAATGGTTGGTACCAAGTCCCAGTGCCACCAGCAGTGTATGAAAGAATGTATTATTCCTTTCCCACAGACTGTTTTTCACTTCAGAAATGTTGTTGCTAATTTTCTTAGGTGTGAGATAGTGGCTAAGTGCTACTTGCCTTCTGTTTCTTTGATTTGTGTTTAGCAGTTTATTTTTCTATTTCAAATTCTATGTTAACAACTCTAAAGAAATAGTTAAGCCAAGAATTATAACTGCATATTTTTTAGAAAAAAATAAAAATGTGTTTCTGTTTATAACTATACACAGTCCAGAGTATACTGGTCTCACTAGGGAAATGTACAACTGAATATTAATGTGAAGTCTGCAATATCATGAAAAAAGTGGTACAAGAAATCAGAACCTGCTAGTTGAAACCCTTCAGCTCTTGTGATTATATTTTCTTTCCCTTTTTTACAATTAAAATGCCAGGCTTAACTTTTTTTGCCTTGTGCACACATGCTTATATATATATATGTCATAACCTGGTGATGTGACTGGTACTTGATCTAATTTCTTGGAGCTTTGAACTATTTACTGTTTCCCCTAAGAAAGTGAAATTATTATTTATTACTGTAAATGTGTGAACCAAAAATACATGGAATATTCTAGTGATGGCAGAACTACTCATTGGCACTCTGTACCATCCTTGTTAAAACTCATGAACCAGAACTAATAAGACAACTTCAGGCTAAACATTTGTTTAGGTGTTAAATATGAAAAATGAAGGGAAAAGCATTAGTATCTCTCCTTTTATATACAGTGAAACCTTCAATAGTAGCGCCTGAAGAACTAAAGCTTTATATGTGATCTGGCAAGTTGATCCCTTTAGGTACCAAATTTTATGTAGCTGTTTTATTTATAATACAATTTTAGGAACTTTGGGGAAGATAACATTGTATGTACTGGCTAAGAAAATGAACTTTGGAATCAGTGAAGTAACATTTGAACTCTGGCACTGCTCGTTACTCATTGTGGTTGGGAAGTGACTTACTCTCTCTAAATTATAGTTTCCACATCTATGAAAAAGAAGGAAATACCTGTATTTTCATGGTTGATGTGCATATTGGAATGCTTGGCAAAGTGCCTCACTTCGCTGCCTTATATGATTCTAATATAGTGATTCTAATACAGTGATTGCAGTATTGGCTTTGAACATTCCAGTATGCTGGCACTAAAATATTCGTTATTATTTTTGGTCCATGTAATACCTGCATTTCAATTCATCCATCAGCAGACTTATCCACCCTACTATCCAATTGCTCTTCCCTTCTTTGACTTTCATCATCCTGAGTTTTCTGATCAAAGGCTGCCCAGCTTTTTAACACAGGCTGTAGCTCCCCTGTCCTTGTTCCTTCTCTTCCCCTTTCTGCACTGCCCCCCCCCACCCCGTTCTCGCCCCCGCCCCCCCCCCCCCCCCCCACAAGGCAAAGCTGACTGTGAGTCTGGCTGGAAGAGCTCTCTGCAGTTGGTGGATGGCTCCTTAACAAAGGATGGAGGATGGCTGGTAGGAATAAATGAGAAGTGCTGCAGCGAGTAGCAAGTAAGGGGTGCTGCCCGAAGGCTGTGGTCTGAGGGGAGGGTCCTGCAGTCCAGTGAAAGGGAGGGACAGGCAGAACTCAGAGTGGCCAGAAGGACCAGACTGAGGGTCCCTCTAAAAGGCTGGATTTTTTAGTTCAAGAAAAAAATCTGAGGCATTTGTCTCGGGATCAAAGTTTAAGGATTCAAACTCAATCTAAGATGACTTGCTGAACCAGACTCTTGCCACTGTATTAGGATTTAGAATTAAAGTTGTGTTTGTGTAGAAATGGTTGTTTTTCTACACCTCTATAATTTTCAGGAGCAAACGGGCCAAAAAAAGAAAAAAAAGAAAAAAAAAACAAGGCTTTTATTGTTAGGATAATTCTGGCTTAAGTTGAAAGACTTTTTGAATAAACAGAGTCTAATCTAATTGTGATACTAGTAAATTTAACAGAAAGACCAAATGGAAATGCTTTCTGGAAATAATAGCTAAAGCTCTCTTTTAGTAAAAAAAAGATTGATGTTTCTGCACACACACACATAGAAGTTTTGAAAGATCTTCCCAGAGTTATCAAACCAGAGATTGGTTTGTTTAAAGGTACAACCTGCAGAGAGTGTTAGAAGTTAGTTTATAATTATCTCATCTCCATTCCCCCAACTCAGAAATGTACTTCCTAAGCAGCTGGGGAAAATTACACAAAAATATAGTCGGGTGTTGATGATGACACACCAAAAAAAATTTGAATTATCTTTAATTTTCCATTTTTTAAAAATTAGCATATGTCATTTTTATGTAGGGTTTAATTTAATTTTAAAATAACATTGTATTATTTGACAATTTATCCTAAAATGATTGTGCTTATTAATATTTTTATAAATTTACATTTTTGTGTTGTAGCATTTCTAAATTTTTGTATTTAAAATGTATTAAATATTTGTTTCACTGATGGGTATTTTTATAAATTCTTAACACTTTAAAGTATTAGTATTAAAATGCAAAGTAAACACTTTCATTTATCTCAATTATTCAGTCACTCTTTTAGAGTGTGTCTAAGTAGTATTTCAGATGAGACCTGAAGGGTTTAGAGGAGGTAGTCAAATAAAGAAGAGTTGTGGAAAGAATATTCCAGGTAGGAAGGGGCAGAGTGAGTTTGAACACCTGAGAGAAGTTCAGCATACGTGGTCCTTAGAGGTGAGAAGGATGATGGAAAGGTTTAAGTTGAAACTGGAGTGATGGGCTGGTGACAGGTTGTGAGGGCCTTTGGGAAGCCACGAAAAGTATGCAAGGACCCTTGGAATCCTGGGGAAGGATTTTAAACTTAATAGTGATGGTAAGATTTGCATTCTAGAAGGGTCCTCTGGTTGCTATGTAAATGAATTGGATAAAAAGCACACCAATTTAGAAGACTTACAAATATCCAAGCAAATGATGATGTGGGGGAATCAGTAGCTGTGAAATGGGAAAAAAGGAGATAGATTTGAGAGAGATTTAGGAACTACAGCTCCCAGTATGATAGTGAATCTGGCCTGAGCAGCTAGGTGAATGTGGTATCAGTCGGTAGAAATCGGACTGCAGGAAGAGTTTCATAGGTTTGGTGGAAGGTAAAGGGTTCACTTTTGCGGATGCCCATGGGACAAACAGTTGAGTTCCACTACTAGGTAGACGTAAAGGTCAGTGGCTTAGAGAAGTCTGGAGTGGGCATGTAAACTTTTGAGTCATCAGCATCAAGATGGCAGTTGAAGTTCTGAGAGTGTATGGAATATTCAGGATGGGAAAAGGAAAGGAAATGGAGTAACAGCCAGAGGAGTAAAAGGAAAATCAGGAGGGGGTGCTGTCATAGAAGCCAGGAAGAGGGTTTCTAGAAAAAAATGAAATGATCAACTGTGCCAGATGCTAGGAAGAGCTTGAGCAAGAGAAGGACCAACATGTCTATTTGTTTTTAACTTCAAGGCTGTCATTGGTTACTGCAATGGAAGTCAGATTACAGTATTTCTAAGGTAAGGAGTTAGGCAGCCCTTACAGTAATTTTCCAATGGAAGAAAAAGAGGAGTTGTCCTGAAGGGGGATAAGGAGTTGAACGTGTGTTATATTTGAAGATGAAGGAGGCTGGAGCTTGATTAGATGATCGTGGAAATGAGCAAGTAGAGAAGGACAAGTCAAAGATCAAGAGAGGGTGGTCACAGCATCAGAGTCCCTGGGGAGGCGGACTGTGTGGAGTCACAATTTAGGGTGTGGTTGAGCTTTGGATTGTAAAGAAAAGAAAGCAACAGCCTGGATCCAGGTAAGTTTGTATGTATGATGGAATATAAGGACATTTGCTTATGACCTGGCTTCCTTTATTTTTTCTGCAATTTACAGAGCATTTTCATTTGCTAAGACTAAGAAGAAAGCAGGTTGGGGGTGCTGAAGGAGGATAGAGGATGTTTGAAATACCTACTCCGGAGAAGGGGGCTGACCTGGGAGAGCTTGGGAATGAGTTGAGCTTGTTGAAGATGAATCAGTAGTGGCCCAGTATACTTGTTTGTGAATTTCCCCAGCAGCAGGGAACAGCCCTCGCACCTGCCCTCCCTGGGATTTGTTGGGTGTGATGGAGGAGTTTCTAGAGAGTTGGATTTCAGTTGAGTCCCTGATACGCAAGGAGCAGAATATAATGAATTCATCTCACATTCACCTTTGACCCCTCCGCTATTGTTCTGTGCTGCAGTATTAAATTATTTTCTGAAGTTATTGAAGTGTGTTAACTCTTGCTCCTTCAGTAAATGGCCCCAGACTGCTGTCTTGTTTTTCTTTAAGTTCTTGTCTGCTTTTTTATGCTATTTCTGTCTCCTCCCTTTGTTTTCTTCCTTGTTGTCAGTTGTTCTATCACATTGCTGTCTGCATGCAAGTCTGTATCAGCCCTACACTGTGGACTTTGTCAACATCTGGAATTATCACGCCTCTGAAATAAAGCTGTGGGCTTGAAGACCAGACAACCAAGCTTATTAAAATTATGTGCAAAGTAAGAGTAAATCACCTCTGAGTGTGATTCTCACGTGCTGTGCTTTGAGGGTGTACATAAGTGTTTGTACATAAATTTTGTGTGACACTTCTTGGGTTGTTTCTCAGTTGTCCATATATGAGATGCTTGTTGCCTGTATTCTCATGTACTTTTTTGAATCTCCATGGATTATGATAATCTTAGAGAATACTCAATATTTATGATTATATCATATAGTTTAATATTTGCAAAGTATTTTCATATGTATTACCTGAATTTTAAAAGTACAAATTAGATATTTTATGCTGTTATTTCTTATTATTCTCATGGATTTTCAAATACATTTTTTGTATGGGTATAATGTGTATTTTCAAATGTTTCTGCATTTTGGATGAGAATAACATATCATGTCACAACTTGGTCATTCAGTTATGTCACATGTAAATGAAATAGGACAATCTAAAGTATTTTGGAAGTTTGAAAAATAAGTTATTTACTCAAGCTTTTCATATATTTCTATATGTTATGGACTTTCTCATCTGTATATATCTCATGTATCAATAACTTTAATTTTTAAAGAAATATATATATGTGTATATACACGCACTCAGGTACACAGTAAATACCACTTTTTAAAATTTTCTATAAATTAATTTCATTTTGATGCTGACCTTTGTTCTTGTCAGGAGAAGGCAGAGTCGGCACCATTCATAAGGAGACTTTACCCCAACCCCCACGGTTGTCCGAAGGTTGGGAGTCTTGAAGAGAGTTCCCTGAATCATAATATGTCCCCTGGCCACACAGTTTACCTAGGAGATGCCTGTCGCGCCAGGCCACACATGCCTTCGGGGTTCAGTGGTTTTGTGGGAGGCCTTTGGTGCTCACTACATGGTAACAACCATTGGTGAGGCCCAGAGCTCCGGGACTGGGCTTCTTGCCTCTCTGGGGCACTCCGCTCTTTCCTCTGAGCCCATCTTGCTTGGGCTCCCTGGGAGCAGAGTGCTGCTCAGTGACTCACAGACCTTTCATCTCACTCCAATCCAGGGAAATCTTTTTTCATTTAAAAAAATTTTTTTTAATTTATTGACTTTTAGAAAGAGGATGGGAGTGGGGGAGAGAGAGAGATTTATTTGTTGTTCCACTTATTTATGCATTCATTGTTTGCTTCTTATATGTGCCATGACCAAGGATCGAACCTGCAACCTTGGTGTAGCGGGACAATGCTCTAACCAACTGAGCTAGCGTGCCTGGGCCCAGGGAAATCTTTTTTAATTGAGAGAAGTCCCTCCTTCTTCAAATTCTATTTTCAATAGATGTAGGATTTTTTTTGTTTGTTTGTTTTGTTTTCAAAGAAAAGCTTTTAAAAAGCTCTGACACAAACTTTCCCTTAGGCAGGAAAGAACACACAATGTAGCCTATTTAAATGGTAGAATATAGGGAGAAAATACAAAAATTTTTTAAAAAATAGTAATGCAGCAAGTCGTACAGTAGTAAAAAAACAAAACAAAACAAAACAAACCTCTCTTCAATGTTGCCTGCTCTAAAACTACACTTATGTAGCCAAGTCTTTGTTTTTATAACATATTCAAGAATACATTTGTTAAGTATGTTTACATTTTATTGATATGATTTCTGGATGATCTAAATAAATATCAAGCAGAACATAACATTTTAATTTTGTTTTGTCTTATTCTACTTAAGAACACTGGAACTATTTTGGGGCTGATGAGAATCTTGGCCCAGTGGCTGTGAGCATTCGAAGGGAAAAACCAGAAGAAATGAAAGACAATGGATCTCCTTACAACTACCGAATAATATTTAGAACTAGTGAGGTAAGTTGCAAATGAAAAGATGAAGCTTAATGAAAGTGAGAAAGAAGTATAATAGTAGTAGCAGCAGCAAAGCAATTAAATTTAATATCGCATGGTTACAAATGTCTTTAGAGGAAACAAAGTCCCTTTTCATTTATTCTGGTGGTGATAGGAGTGGATATAATGGTTAGATCTGGATCCTTTCTTTCCCCTTAGCTCTGGGTAGATGCATTAAATGAATGGGAGTTTTGGTTCCAAGAAAGCGATGTCCATTAAGTGTGGTGCGAGGAAATTGGAGCCCTCAGAATCCCAAATGGGATATTGCCTATCCTGCTTGGGCAGCTGAAAACACCAAGGCAATTGAGGAGCTAGAGTACTTACATATGAGAGGGAGTCACCCAGCACTTAACTCACTCTTCCAAACTGTTGCATAGGACATTTCTTGACCCAAGAAGGGAGGAAAGATTTTTCTGCTTCCACGTTCACCTTGCTGTCTCTTGGATCTATTCTCTGAGGCCTAGGATGTAGACTGTTGGCGCTACAGGCTGTCTCATGTGGGTGAAACAGGATCTTGGAGCAGTTTAGGAATCTATACATTTTTATTTTAAAATGAAATCCAGGTTTAAAAAAAAGGAAAAATAAAATAGCAAACAAACCATTTCTTAAAAACTCAAGAACAAGTTTCGGATTATAAAGTTATTGTTTTCTTTCTAAACATATGTATTTCTGCCTCTTATCCATTTATTGCCTCTGAGCACTTTAGGATTGTTGTTATACATTCATGTCTAATACCCCCTTGAGGTATCTAGAAAATAATAGTTTTGAAACTAGTTTAAATTGGGCATTTGGCTTTATTTCCCTCATTGAGTTTCAGGGATTGGTCTCACTTAAGTTACTAAGCTTGAACTCTAGGGAAATTAAAAATAAGATTTTTAAAGGCATGACTTTAATATCTAATGTGTTTTATATAGCGGCCAGAGTGAAATGAAGAACTAACACGCTCCAGTGTATTTCCTCCACAACAGAGCTAATTGTTAAGCAGTGCAAATTCTTTTGTTGAACATGAAAACACTGAGAACACACTGTGGTTTTGAAGTTGAGTGTAGGTAGTTGCTCGTTTCTAGCTTCTCAGATCCCGCCAGATTTTTTTTTTTTAATTGTTTATGCTATTACAGATGTCTCGTTGGTTTGGGTTTTTGGGGGGGGTGTTTTGCCCCTTCGCCCCCCCACCCCCACCCAGCCCACACAGATCCCACCCGATTGCTGTGAGCCTCAGTTACCTTGCTCCCAAGTGTGTTTTTTTTCCCTTCCTGTTCATATTTTTTCATCCTCCCAAGGCCACTCTGATTTAAGCCACCTCCCATCATAATCTTCCTTTTCTATGTTTTCAATCCATTTAAGTCACTCCTCTTGCCACTGTTCTATCATCCCTCAGCCAGAGGTTGACATTTTCTAAATCAGCATTTTCTCTGAGCTGGTCACTGGTTCTGACGCCCGCTCCTCTCAGCTTGCGTCCAGGCACACCACAGCTGGCCCCAGCCTCCCTCTCCAAGATAACTCCCGTCTTACAGGAAAATGATCCCCCTGCTGCGGTGGGTGGACCACACTGACTCTTGCCTTCCCCACCTCTCTTCTTTCATCTCCTGCTACCTCAGCCTAAAATGCTCCACCTGCGCCTCCCTCTGGTTCTCTGGTCTTGTACTCAGTCCTTTTCCTGCTAACCCATTAGAGTGAATTGGGTCCCTTGGGTCCAGTTCCTTAGCCTTTGATTGAGACATCCAAGTCAAATGTTGTTCATGGTTCAAAAAGCCATTAACACTTGTTTTCATGTTCAAATTAATGTTTAACTGATGACAACTTTATTATTCTAGTTCAGGCCAGAAATCATGAAGCCGCACTTGACTCCTCTTTTTACCTCCGTCCACCCCGCCCCCCCAAATCTTCTCCTTCCTCTTGAACCTCCAAGTATAAGCAGCATTTGTTGACTTTGTCTTCAAAGTATGCCCCGAATTCAGCCACTTCTCCCATCCCTCTGCCTGGGTCTGGGCCAGGGCCAAGCCCCCAGCATCTTTCCCTGAGAAGTGTTTCTGCTTCAGCCTTTAAACCCTGCATTCTTTCAGCCCAGTAGGGAGCCTTCGGAAATGTAATCCAGATCTTGTCATTCCTCAATTCAAAATCCTGTAATGGTTTCTCATCTCCCTTTGAGTAAAAGCCAGGCTCCCTGGTGACCTAGGAGACCACGCACATCTGCGAGGGAACTCGTGTCCTGTTCCCCCTCTTTAGTCTTTTCCAGCCACACTGGCCTCCTTTCTCTCCTGACGACCTCTGGACACCTCTGTGTCAGGCCTTGGATGCTCCCTGTTCCTCCGTGGTGTGATGTTCTTCCGCAGGCATCTTCCTGGCCAGCGCTCCCTCATTTCCTTCTGGCCTTTACTCATAAATCACAGGGGTCTTCATCTCAAATTTCTACTCCCTCATACCCTGTTTCATATCCAATTTCAAGCTTTAGTTTTTCATGAATACTTAACACTGTCTCACATATTGCACTTAGAATGTTGTTCTTTTCCTGCTTCTGCCACTAGAATATAAACCCAGTGAGTGTGGAACTTTTATGAGTTGTTCATTACTACACACCTAATGCACAATATCAATAGTACTGTCCTTTTTTCCTTTCGTTCTCCTGTTTTATTTAATTGCCACTGGCTTTTGTAAAAGTTTTTTCTTTCCAGTGAAAATAATCTTTAATGTGGATTAATTATAATATCTTTATGAGACTTTTCATAGAACTTAACAAAAGTCTTTTGGTAGAGATGTTTCAGGTGTTGGTTCCAGTCTGTAGCTCCTGGACTTTGTGGGACAGGTATATATAATAAAGTAAGACAGTTTTCATGCTTTTGTAGGGACTTCTCCTGCTGTTAATTTCTCGTGTTAATAAATACATCATGAAGAAAGAACATGGACACCTCAGTGCCCCTCCAGTTGCTTCAGTAAATGGCATCAAGATAACAGAGATACAAACAGATCTTTCATTTCAATAGAAATATTCATTTCATAACAAATTTTTTAAAAACTTGCATGTCTTTGTAAGCATGACAGTGTGTTTATGAACAAAATGTTATGGCACGTGCATGCTTTTAACCATAGGTATACAGAAATGTACAAGGATTCTTTCCTTTCCGGAAGTCATTAACAAAAATACCGGTTACACTAGTGATCCAAATAGAAAAACCAGTCATTGTTTTTCTCATCTGCCTTGGCTCTCTTGAGGTGAGCTGCTACCTTTCTGTGGCACAGAATGAGCAATGATTAGCATGCCGGGTCCTGGTTCTCCACTGAAAATACTTCCTTTGTAGCTTCCTGTCCCCAGTCACGTGTGAGCTCATGGTAACTGAGTTGTCCAGTAGTTTCCCATGATTTAAAAAACAAAACAAAACTCTTTATGTCCTATTAGATATTAAGTCATAGAGAAATGATGTTTTGTTTTTTTTTACACAAGTGTTGTTTAAAACTTTAAAAATGAAAGAGAAGATATTAATCAGATGAATAGACTGCGAATTCCTCAAGTGCCCTTTTATTGTGTTGAGAGTAAGAGGTTGGTGAATTATACTTTCCCTCCCCTTGTCTCTCTTCTCCATTGTTGGAAAATACTATAGATTTTGCTTCCCTGATGGTTCTCCCTTTGGTTTCTATTTTCCTGTTAGTCCTGTATCTTGCCCTCTTTGCTTGTTCCTTGGACACTGTTAGAACTTCCTTCTTGCAATCACATTATTTGCCAACTTAATTAACGTTTATGTCATTGTCATCATCCCATTTCAAACTAGTTCTGAGATTGCCCTTTGGAGACGGATGGGGTGCACACCCCAAGCCCACACCAGGGTCCCAGCCCTGGGACTCGCCCCACACCCACCTCTCCCTTGTGCTCTCTTTAGGTCCAGCTAAACTCTAGCAACCACTCTCTCCCGCTTGCAGCCTCTTCCTCCTCACCTCCATACTGCTGCTCTCTGACCTTTTTTTTTTTTTTCACTTTGGTAGAATTTTTCTAGACTTCATGGCCCCTTTTTTAGCCACACCCCTTCCATGAGGCCCTTTCCTTATGCCCTGAACCCCAGCTCTCCGCCTTCTGCCTTTGGATTCTGTTAGGACTTGAACTTGTTACACTTTTCCTAGTACATACAGCCTTCCTGAGTTGCACCTCTGTATTTGTTACCTCTCACCGAGTGGCACACCATTCCCATCCACTCCTCCTCTGATCGCGCCACTGTAGCTCCTATTGCAGAGCAGTACCATAGCCTACAGGCTTATCCAGTGTGCTGGTGTTTCTTAGTCAGCATACCATGTTTTGATTATATTAGCAACTTTGCTATGTGACCACTTTTGGAAATTATGACAACTTTATGCTTCATGTCTGGTTAACTTTGCCCCAACAAATTGTTACATAGAGAAATTTCTTTGCTTGTTGTTATATTTCATAATAATGGAAGATGTTTCAAAAAATGAGGGACAAATTAATTTTAGTGCTGTCGATTTTGCTGCCAAACTAACTATAATCATTGTCCTGTTGTAGATGCATTTGGGAATATGAATAGTTTATGCTTGCCAGCAGTACATTATGAAATTTTAAAATTTATCCCTCCTCTTACCTTTCATCATTCAAAAAGGTTTTCTAAGCATTTATTCTTCGGATATTTCTCTGGAATATTTCCTTCTTAATTTCCTGGTTAGTGTACTTAGTGGCATTTTGTAGCTACATAGAGCCCTCTATCTTACTGAGCTCCTTAAAGAAATATTACATTTGACCTTTAACTAAATGTCCTTAGAAGGCTTGATTATGAGTTCCTTTGGACTTGCCTTCGTCTTATTCAAAGTGTTGGCCTTGTTTTTTCATATATAAAGTATCTCATCACTTCCCTCATCCTTTCTCCCTCTCTGGCTTAACCCGTCAGAAGTCATTTCCAGATAACTAAGGAGGCTCACAGTCGAGGCTTTCAGTGCATTTGACTGATGTGCAGTAGTTTCCCCTTATCAGTGGTTTTGCTTTCCATGGTTTTACCCACAGTCCACTGCAAATCAAAAATACTAAATTTCCCCAACCGTCAACATCGTCTGCTCCTGACGATGACCCATCAACATCACCATGGCTTGATGATCCTGGGTCACCCAAAGCAGATGATCCTCCGTCTGGCATATCGTCAGACGCACAATGTTATGTCACAATGCTTCCGTCATTCACCTTGCTTTATCTCCTTACACAGGCAAATCATTTCACATCACACAAGAAGCACAGTGAGCACAGTGAAGATAATTTGAGGAGACAGAGAGGCCACATTCACATAACTTTTATTATAGGATATTGTTATAATCATTCTCTTCTAATATTAGTTATTGTTATCTTTGACTGTGCCTGATTTATAAATTAAGCTTTATCATAGGTGTATCTGTGTAGGGAAAACAGTGTATATAGGGTTCAGTGCTAGCTGCAGTTTCAGGCATCCACTGGGTGGTCTTGGAGCATATCCCCATGGATAAGGGGGGGGCCACTATATTTACTTCTCTCACCAGAACATGTTTCTGTCTTTCAGCTCATGACACTGAGAGGTTCGGTCCTGGAGGACGCCATTCCCTCCACGGCAAAGCACTCGACAGCCAGGGGGCTGCCCCTGAAAGAAGTGCTGGAGCACGTGGTTCCCGAGCTGAACGTCCAGTGCCTGCGCTTGGCCTTCAACACTCCAAAAGTCACCGAGCAGCTCATGAAACTGGATGAACAAGGGGTGAGTGTGGCTTCCAGAGCACGTTCTTAATGCTCAGGTTTCCTGCTAGGCTTCCAGAGTATAGACCTTGATATTTATTTTTCGACAAGGAGAACTGACGTCATTTATTGTGAAGGATGTTCTCTTTGCAGTTACTCATTTTTTTTTCTTGGCTTTCTGAATGTTTCTCATCTGATGAAATTCTCTATGTCAGAATTGAGAGCTATGGTACTTAAACTATGTTCAGTTCCCTTGGTAATCTTCCGTAAGTTGCAGCAATAACAGTAATAATAATAGCTAACACTAATGAACATATTCACCACACTCAATTTTGAGTGCCTTGAATATGTTATGCCGTTTAATCCCCCAGCCCTGTGAGAATGGTGCCATTATTATCCATTTTAGAGATGAAGAATCTGAGGCCCAGAGAAATTAAGTAGTAAGTCCAAGTTCACACAAAGCCTGTACTGTTAGCTGCTACAACATCGTTTCTTGAAAGCTTAAAATTTTAAAGTCCACCAACAAAGTGTTTAAGCCAAGATTTCTGAATACGAAGTTTTAAAAATTTGGATTCTAATCAGTAACAAAATGAAAATGCTCAAGATTTTCTCACTTCCATATTTCCTATACCTTAATGTGGGGGCCATTAGGTCAAGTTGCAAATGCCATTTTATGAACAATTTTGATTTCCAAAATTAATCAAAAATTTCAATTTTATCAAAATGAATGGAAGTTCAAAAAATATCACTTTCAAGGTATATTTATTCTTTTAATTCAGCCAATTGGATGTACCGTGGACCAATAGTTGGATGTATCTTTTCTCGTCATGGCACAGTGTATTCATTTCACTTGTCATAAAGCACAGGTGTCTATTTTGTATGTCTATTTCAAGTATGCTGTGAGTATTCATTTTTAGGACATATAAATATGAAGTGGTTTGTATGCTTCAGAAGATGCTAATGCCTAAACTTAACTATTTGGGGGCTGTTTTCAAGTAAATATTTTGAATGCTTATTGTAACAAAGGAAGAGCAGGAAAATGATGATGAGGTTCAACTTTATGGAGTCAGTCTTTTTAATTACTGTGCATTTAAGGAAAATAACATTTAGACATTGATAATATAATCATATACTAAACATTCTAAGTGCTATATTAGAATATATTTTATATATAGGAGGTATTTGTTGCCATTTCTTCTCGCTTGTTTTACCCATATTAAGTAAGAAATAGGCACCACAATTGTACAAATTTTGAGGTCTATGGCACATTTGATGCCCTCTTTATGACTGCAAATGTTGAACCACAGTGGGGGCTGATCTGTCTGTGACGGTCTTATCAACATGGGAACGATAAGAACACTAAAATGAGTTTAATTTAAAGCTAAATTTATTTAATTCACAAAACTGTCCATTATTCTGCAATTATGGGCTTTTTATTCCTGGGGGTATTAAAACATACTTTTCTTCATAAATTTTTTATAATAATATGGGTCAGTTGTTTTTTAAATGGCTTTGTTGAAAAAATTAAAATTTGGCAATCTCAGTGGGTCTCCTCAGTTTTATTTTGGAAATTTTACTAGGTAGTGGAGGCTAGGAATATTAAAATAGCAGCAGGAACTGCTATTTTATACTAGCAGCAATATATCTGGACTAAGGGGCACCTCCACTTAGCCCCTGTCTTTTCATAGCATTCAAAGCCAGGATTATGCTGATAGAAAACAGATACACATACTTAGTCATTTAGTCTGGGGAGTCATTTTTTTTGGTAGGAAATCTCAATGCCTTGGAATCATTTTGAGAAACTGATTATTTTGGCGCCTTTACAAATACAGATTTTAAAACAGAAATGCTTATTAGTGCAGCAAATTACGCATTTGATTTATTACAAAAACACTTTTGGTTTCTATCTGTATCATTATTCTTTAAAATTTCATGCTTTGTACATCCTTATATGTGAAGGGATTTATAGTATGATACCAAGAAATTAGATTCACTAAAAGGTAATTCTAAATCTCCTTTTAAAGTTTACTTACATGATTCCTTTAATATCTTCTCTACTTTAAATGGCTTACATAATTATGCTTGGAAATAAAACTACTTGATTGCTATATGATGGCATTTTGCCTTTCAGTTCTTTGGTATCTTATTTTCTCATTTTACCACTTTTAAAAGTGGAAATGAACAGAGAACAAATGAAAATTTTATCTATAAAATATGAAAGAAAGCATTTCACAGAAATATAAAAATTTGGTTTTTATTTGACTAGACTCTTGATATGTATGTGGGAACTAGAGTTGGCATTTTAATTCCTGAGATTTTAGAAAATGAATATATGCTTTGTGATGTACTTAAGCTTTCGCATTCTTCTTCCTGAAAACTTTCTGGGCCCTTCACTATTTACTGATGTCCACTCCCACTATCAGATAATGCGCAGTAAAAAGATGAAAGTGACCTGTCAATGATTTCCTGCTGTCAAGAATTTAGAGCAGGTTGTGACTCAGAAAATTTGGTTCCAGTCTGGATTTAGTTTATCTACCGTGATCCTAGCTCTTCATTTATTAGGTAATTGAGAGCATCTGTTAGGATAAAAACAAATTACGTGAGTATATAAATTTACCTGTTATACTGTTCTAAGCCTGTCACCGGCATCATCTGATTTCACCTCCTTAGCTCCCTGTGCGGTAGGTTCCGGCTCTGGGCCTGTTTTAATTGAGAGGACTGAGACTTGGAGAAGTCCTCGGGGCTATTGTCCCTGAACGCTGGATACAAATTTTCATGATACTAACTTGTGTTTTTATGATTTGCGAGTTTTCATGTACTTTTTCACATCTTGAATTTTTCTGATCCTCAAAACTATGCTGTGAAATATCAGGAATTTTATTACCTATTCAAGCCAATTTTTTAATAATATGGCCAGTTCATCTACTTTTAATTTCGACATTTTTCTTCATCAGTCATTTAGAAAACATCTTTTTCTCATCTACTGTGTGCACGGGGAATGGAAGGTCATTGTGCCAGGCCCTGTTTCAGGTTGACACATATAAGCATTTGGTACAATGCCAGGCACATGGTGAGCATTGAAGAACTAGTAGCTGTGATTGATAATGATAAAGTGATAACCTGTTAGTAGCCTTTTGCATGCATTTTCTCATTTAATCTTCATAAGTATCCTATGAGAGAGCTGCTCACTTATAGGTAGTAGAATGTATTATGCTTACTTTTATAAATAAGCATAACTTTCAAATCCATAAATGCTTATTGAGTAACCATTCTTTGAAGGTTATTAAATACTGTAAAGAATAAATAGGCTGGTAAGACAGTCCTTACCCACAGAGGAGACAAGGCCCTAAATTACTGTAATGGAAGTCAGGTTTAATATACTGAGCATAATAAAAGACTTGTAAACAAAGAGCAATGGAGATGCAACCAGTGGGGCCGAGTCATCATTGATTAGATGGATTGGGATGAGATGGCCTTTGGGAGGAAAGAGGATTCACCAGGCCAGAGAATAAGCAGTACAGTGGTCTAGACTCAGAATAATAAGAACAAAACACAGAGAGCGGAAAGGGCGCAAGCTGTCCCTTTGAGCAGGAGTGTGAGGCACAGGCAAGAGGATAGTAAAAATAGATTATTCTTATTGAGCAGTGACTAAGGGAGGCATTAAGTGAACAATTTACATGGACTGTTTTACTACTCAGCAGCCTTTGATGTAGGTGCTATTCTTATCCTTGTTTTACAGACAAGAGCACTGGGGCATTAAGAGGCTGAAAGACGCCCCAGATCACAGTTAGGACCCGGTGGAGGCAGGTCTCACATCCAGGCATTCAGACTGGAGAGCCGCACTGTTAACCAGCACCCATACCTCTGTCCTCCGCTTCCCTCCCTGTCAGAGGGAGAAGCAACTGGAAGGAGGAATCCACGCTTTACTGCTGTAGGCTTCAGTGCCCAAAACTGAGTGTAACATGTTAAACCCAAGTAAAATTGGTGTAGAGCTTAAAAAATATTTAAAGTGCTATTGCCAGTTTGCAGTAGAGAAAATTGCTATCCTGTTTTTATTAGGATATGTCAGGTTTTATGTACACAGTAGTGATTTTACCTAAATGAATATCTCCACTGTTTTTCTAGATACTTATTAAAAATGCAAAGAAATGAAAATATTTGAGTTCTCTGTTCTTTAAAAAGTTAACCTTCAAGTTATTGAAGTTAAGAGGGAGAGTTATCTAATTAGTTCTGCAATATATATCTCAAGAATAGATGTAAGGAAAGAAGCAATGTTTATTTGATAGTGAATAGCACTCATCCTTTGATTGAGGACATGGGTAAAATTCCTTGTTGTCCTAGCCTAATTCATTGCCCTGTTGCATTATTTTATTGAAGATGAATGAGTTTGACCAGTCACCTTCTCCTTTGATTTAGGCCACTAAATTTAAAGAATGAACTATGGGGAAAACTTTTCTTAAAACCCATTTTCAAGGAAGCTTTGGCAGAATAATTACCAATCCTGAAATTTTAATCTTTTCTTAGATTATGATATCAGCTAATGCATATTTAAAGTTAAATGGCCAAATTGGTTCCAGACAACTCATGGGCCCGTATGCACATTATCAGGAGGAAATATACACGACAGCCGTCAGGACAGGGAAAGAAGGCGGGGCATTGGCAGCCTTGCCTCATCTGTTCACAAGTAATGATTTCTCTCTACTGGCCCATCCATGCTCCTTTTCCCAGCTGAGGCTGGGTGGGGTGACTGCATGGCGTCCTTTTTTGTGATAGCTTCCGTGATTATTGTGACTGATAGCATAGCACTTGAAATTGTTTGGCTGTGAAGGACTGCCGTTTGCAGTGACGGAGCTCAGCATGGCTAAGACATGCGTGAGGATTCTCTGTTTCACAGTCCAAAAAGACAGAATAACTGATTGCAGATCTTTCAGTCTTCTTAATTTTAAGTTATGGATTGTATTTTAAATTCAGCTTTAAAATAAAAAGTTAAAATAGTTTGCTTTCCTACAGGATTTACCCGGTTACTATCTTTAAATGGTCCAAAAACCAAAGTACTGATACTTGTGTGTGCATCAGACGATCCCATTTCTACCTCGTTCCTATCTCCTCTCCTCCCCCTAGTAACTGCTCTTCTTTTTCTTATGTATTCCTATGTATCTTTATACAGGTATCACCAAATATGCATGTGTAGTCTTATTTCTCCATTTTCTTTTACAAAATATAGTATGCTGTAAGCATTTGCTTTTTCACTTAGTCATGTGTTTTGGAGATCTTTCTGTGTCAGTACATAGATTGCTTTCCTGCTGCTTTTACTGCTGCATGTTATTGCTATTCCATGGTTTATTTCATTATTTTCCCTATTGATGGGCATTTGGGTTGATTCCAGTCTTTTCCTATTACAAACATTGTTGCAATGAAGAGCCTTTCCCTGCATAACTGAAATTCATCTCAATGTCAAATCAAAATGCATACATTTATTTTCAGTTTAATACCCAACATGAAGATTTTATTGTATGACAGATTTTACATAACAAAGCATGAGAGAAGATAGAGAATATTATTGTGTGTACAGAATATTTCCTATACATTATGCCACAGATAAAAATAGATTAGAGTATGTCTATGCGCATATATAAATAATTTTGACAGCATCTTTGTCAGAATTTTTAAATAACTGTTCTACCCAGTATCCATATGTCATTTTAAAAAGCAATTTGATTTTCCTGAGTAATTTCCAATGAGGATATAATGTTCAACTAGCATTTTTTGTTCCCAATACAGAATTTTTTCTGTGTCTTTGACTTTTTTTTTTTTTTTTTTTTGGAGGACAGTATAGTGATGAATATTTAGGAAGTAGTTAAGACCGTTATATTTATGAAGAACAAACCAAAATAAATGCTATCAATATGAGCCATGAAGATTTTTAAAAAATGGCCAAGGCCTTTATGTTCAGTAATGTCATAGCTTGTCACAGACTAGCCCACCCACTGAGAATAACTAGAAGCACTAGACAAAATATTAAAAAATAAATAAATTTGGATTTCTGGAAATAGGGAATAGATTTTTTTTTCCCCCGTTCTTCTTGCTACATACAACTAAAAACCTTGTACATTGTAATGTACAAAGCAAATCAGAAAAGGGAGAGAGGAAAGCAGATTAGGTAGGGACCTGAGGATTTGAGGAATGACCCAGTGGTCATTCATGATCAAAACTGAAATACAGAGAAATTTCCTGAACTTGACTGAAAAAAACTATAAAAACCTAAAGCTTATATTATCATACTTAATGATGAAAAACTTAATGGGAACAAAAATGTACATTATCACCACTGCTGTTCAGCACAGTACTGGAAGTTCCTGTCAGCACAGTAAGGCAAAAAAAAATAAAGGAAATAAAAGGCATATAGGTAAAGGCAAGGGGGGAAAAATCCCTATTTCAGATAACATGGTAGTCTATGTACAAAGCACCAAGGAATTTACAAAAATTTCCTAGAACTATGAGGTGTTTTCAGCAAGGTTGTGTGATTCAACATCAACTCAAATCAGTTAGATTTCTTTTGGTGATGGGGAAACCAAAAATTTATATATAGTACCTTTTGTGATCCTTCAACAACAACAAAAAAAAATGAAATACTTGGGTATATATCTAACAAAATATACATAGAACTTATTTGGTGAAAACTGATGATGAAAGAAATCAAAGATGACCTAAATAAATGGAGAGACATACCATGTTCATGAATTGAAAGATTCAACATATTAATGATGTCCGTTCTACCCTAATTGGTACAGTTTAACACAGTTAAACCAGCAAGATTTTTTGTGATTATAGGCGAGATTACTCTGAGCTGTGTATGGAAAGGCAGAGCAACTAGAATAGCTAAAACAATTTTGAAAATGAATATAAAGTAAGAGAGATTATTCTACCTGATATCAAGACTTACTATATAACTACAATAATCAAAACTATATCTTATTATTTATTGGAAAGAAGGACACATGGATCAATGAAACAGAATAGAGAAACCAAAAATAGCCCCACACAAATATATCCAACTGATTTTTAACAAGGGTGTGAAAACAGTTCAGTGGAGGAAGGATGGGCTTTTCAAACAAAGGTACTAGGCAATTAGACATCCATAGACAAAAATAATAAACTTGACCTAAACCTTACTACATTATACAAAAATTCATTCAGAAGGATCTCTGCTTGAAATGTAAAATGATAAAAATTTTTTACAAAAACATAGAAAATCTTTGGCACCTAGGGTTTGGTGAAGAGTTCTTAGGCATAACCCCGAAAACTTAATTCAGAAAAGATATAATTGAGAAATTAGAGTTCGTCCAAATTCAAAACATTCTGCGTGCTTCCTTTCCTTGGACATTTGCTGATTTATATAAGACTTGGGACTTAGGTCCAGCATAAAGCTACAACTAAAAAGTTTGGTGACAGATCAACTTTCATTGATTTCATGGCAGCTGCAGAAATAAAAAAATATAGTTCAGGGGTCACTGGAGAACTCAGGTATGTTAAACAATCAAATTGAAATTCTAGAACTGAAGAAAATAACCAAAAGTTAAAATCTCAGTAAGATGGGTTTAAGAGCATATTCGACACAGCAGAAGAGAAAATTGATGAATTGAAGACTGGTTATCAGAAAAATTTTAACTGAAAAATGGGGAAAAGACAATATGAGAAATAGAGAAAGTGCCTAGAGACATGTGAACCACAGTGGAGTACATACAGATAATTCACTTCCCAGGAGGAGGCAGAGAGATTAAAGCATTACTCAGTGGAAGAATCAGCATTGGAAGAATTACTTACAGAGAAATTTCCAAAACTGATGAGAGACATGATTTAAGACAGAGTCAAGGAGCTCTGCTTGCCTAAAACAAGATAAATACACAGAAAATCAAACATGAACCCATTATAGGAAAATAAAAAACTGCTGAAAAGAGAATATTGCTGAAAATAAAACAAGACAAATTTTTAAAATAGCCAAAAGAAAAATACCTTCAATGAAGAACAGTGAGACAGACTGGCTATTAAAAATTAGTATTTGCTCACTATAAAGCATGAAGAAAGGGCGGAAGTGAGAAAACATATCCAGAGTGCTGAGAGATACTAACTCTCACAATGAAGTTTACACAACAAAAATTTTCTTTTAAAAGGTAGGCAAAACTAATTTTTAGTGGGAAAACAAAGAACAGTGGCTGTTTGAGGCTCTTAGTTAATGCAGGGATGCATTGCAAATGGAAACCAGGAACCTTTTGAGGTGATGGAAGAAATGTTCTGTTCCTTGGTTGTAGTGGAGGTTTATTAAAACTCATCACATTGTATGCCTCAAACAGAAGCAGTTTACTGTTTAGAAATTACATACTAATAAATTGACTTAAAAACTGAAGGCAGATTTCTGCTTGTGGCTAAGATCAAGAAAGGAGGGACTAGATTTACCCTTCCATCTGAAACAACTTAGAAACTACACAAAACAAAGAAACAGTGATTTTTATGACATTGGACATCAGGCAATGAAAGACGGTGGTCTCTGGGAGGCGGGGCGCCCAGCTGAAGCGCAGGGGTCCCCCTGGGAGAGACTGAGATGTGAGGCCAGGGAGGCTTGGGTTCGCAGAGCGGAACACTGATAAGTGCATGCACTTGAGGAAACTACTTGAGACCAGAGTCAGAATCACCCTAAAGGTTGGGAAGGGCAAATCCTCAGTCCTCACACATAGGTGGGAGCAGGTCCCACCAGGCAGCCTGGAAAACTTCCAAGTTCACACGGCATTGGGCCAAGTCTCAGAATGGTCTTGCTGCAGCAGTGGGCAAAATTATCCTCGAATTAAACCCTGCTCTGGTACAACCTAACAGCAAGAAATGAAAGGATCAAACTGTCTCCAAAGTGAGATACAGTGAAATACTTCATAGTGACTGTTTTGAATTTCTAGATTAAGTCAGACAATTTAGATGGTTTTGTGAGAAAGGTAAGAACTGGGTTCTCTAGTGGTCTATGCCGCCCCAGTGGCCTTTCTCTGGCTGGGACACCAGGGAAGAAGAGATGCAAAGGCAGAACTTCTGGAGCAGGCTCTGAGAACTTGGTGATCCTCAGTGGTTTCCAGCGGGAGGGGACTCTGAACTCTCATTCATCCTTCCGGAAACTCAGGGCTGTGTAAGTCAGATTGCAGTCCATGTTTTGTTGGTTTGGTTTGGTTTTTTTCCTTTCCTTTCCTTTTCCTTTTCCTTTCTTTTCTTTCTCCTTTTTTTTTTTTTTTTTTTTTTTTTTTTGATGAGAGGAACAGCAGCTTTATGTTTTGTCTGTTCCCTGCTATAGAAGTCACTTTTGACGGGTGTTGAAAAACACTTTGCTTTGTTGAGATTTACCTTCATCTCAAATATAACTGTGGTCCAGAAACCAGGAAGAATAATTTTTCCCACTTTATTCTTTCTAAAAATTCTTTTAGCTATTCTAGTTCCTTTGCCTTTCCATGTGAATTTCAGAATAATCTTGTCTGTAATAACAGCAAAAATCATCCCTTTTTCAAATCATCCCTAATACAAACATTTGTTGAGTTTCCAGACACTCCCATCCATGCTCCAGGTGAATGTTTGATGTGTAAGCACGGAATTGGATAGCATGACCCTAAGATTATTTGAAGCAAGGTGAAGAGAAACCCATCCTGTTCCCAGGGTAGCTTCTGGTGCCATCAGAGCTCTATTTTGAGCATTGCATGAAAGTATTATATGTCCACATACATGAGCCCATACAGATGTATGTCTGTGTGTCTCAAAACCCCCAAACATTAGTGGTAATGCCATCTACATTTGTGCTTTTGCTTGGAATGTTCCTTATCACATTTCCATAACTCCTCCTTAATAACTTCTCATATTCTGGCAGGACACATGGTTGCTAATTGAGGATATTAGGAGCTCGAGTTCAGAGAATGCCACCTACCTTGATTTAATTGCAGTAGAAACTCAGGATGCAGTCATGTTGTCACCTTATAGGATGGAGCAGTGACATTTGGCACAGTTTCAAACCAGGGGAAATTTGACAGTCTGAGAAATTTCCTAACCCTCTTAAAAGAGCCTTCCTTTCACAACCAGAAAAAAAGTTTGTTCTCCTGTCTGTAAGTGGAGTTCTCTAGACTATGAGAAATCAGTCCAAACAAGACAGCGCACAGTCTCATTGTCCTGGGATTCTGCTTCTCCAGTGGTTTTGAGGAAGTTTCCTTACTTACCTTCTCTCCTCTGAACTCTTATTTTTCCCCTCTCTTCTTTTTTCCTAAGTGATTCCTTTTGAATGTTGCACAGTGAAATCTTAAGCCTTTATCTAAGAAGTTTTAAAAAGCCATCCACAAATCCAGTGTCACTGATGCTTTCTATTGAACAGGGTGACTTTTGTCTTACATTGTTGCATGAGAAGGCTGATCTTGGAGGCACAGAGCCAAACAGCAAGTGACTCAAAGCCCCTTCCTTTCTTTGGATTGCTTCCTCTCCATAGTTCTCCCTGCAGGGAGAGAGCAAGGGTCTGGCTATATTAAGGACTTCTTTTGTAGTAGACCAGAGCTTGCCACTACTGTCTTATTTGTTGAGACCTGATAGGGTACTCAGCTTAATTCTAACGCCAGGATGAAATCTCTACCTGTGGGATATCTGATCTAAGCATCAGCTACATTCCAATATTTGAAGCAGACGAGCTGAGATAAGGCTGAAATGTCAGTGATGTGCAATAGGTTTTACTCTGATTTGTTTTGTTTGGTTTTTCCTAAGTGTGGTATACAAAATGACTAAGTCCTAAATCTGTTTCTGTTAATAATAATTACAATGAAGCTTCAATAATGTAAGGTTGTATGCTATTTTAAAAATATTCCAATATATCAATATATCCAGTTATTTGTAAGTTTCAGACTTGGAATTTTACCTCCTACTCCCTGGAGCAGGCAGGGTAGAGTCAGTTCTGTACAGAGCTTCTGGGCAGCCCTCATGTCCATGGGTCATGTAAAGGCTGCTGAGCTACTTGTCAACTAGGTAGCATGCAGTGGCGGGGGTAAGCAGGAAAGATTTTTCTCCTGTGGCGTTTTCTGTGTTATCATTATTCAGGAACATTTGGTTTGAAAGGTTGGAAAGTGTTGTTCAGGTTCACAGTCCCTTGTGTACAATCGTAAGAGCTAGGTAGGTTTCAGAATTCAGAAATGTCCAGATTTTAGCAGGGTAATAAAATGCACGTAGCGTATAGTAATGTTCCCAGTGGGATTGGGGACAGCACCCCACATTACTATTTCTTCAGGAAAAAAATATTCACACAATGAGGAATAAATTAAAAGCACTCATGTCAGCTCATATCAAGTTTTGCTGCCAGATGTGTTTTTATCTTTCCACTTTCAAATTGTGAGTAAGGGGCTGTGGGCGTAAGCTGCAGTGATAGAAATGGAGCAGGACAGGCCTGGTTGAGGCCTGGTGATACGCAATTTAGCCGGGCCACAGGACTGACCCTTGCGATCTTGTGACTCTCCTCGCGGAGCTACCTTCTCTTCCATCCTCTTTGCTTTTCTGTCAGACAGGAGTAATGTTTGCTTTATGGGCTGTTGTAAGGATAAGCTAACATTAATAGGGACATAGTGATTGGCATATAATGAGTATGAATTAAATGTTAGCTATTAAAATTTTGCCTCGTCCCTGCCCCCGCCTTGTGTGAGATGAAGAGTCACTGAGCTGCGGTGGCGGTGCTGCTCCGGAAAGGGGCCTCCGCCGTGGGGGCGGCCCTGGTTTCACTGGAGAATTAAGAACTCAAAATTTTTATATTGAAAACTTGTTTCTTGTTAAATGACTAATCCCACCTTAAAATTTGTTTGCAAACTGATTAGACTTCTCAATGCTGAACGCATGTTTTGATTATCATTATATTTAAATCTCCTGAATGCTTCATTATAACTGTATCTGAGGAAGCAATATTTGCCATGATGAGGCCCTCTTACAGTTTCTGTCCAGTCCCTCATCTTTTAGGAAAATATCTGAAAAGGGCGTGGTTGATGATGTCAGCGCTCAAGCAGAGATATAACTGAGGTTTATAATTTAGTATATTGGAAATGGCATTACACGATGTCTTTCCAATTTTTCCAAAAAAAAAAAAAAATTGCAAGGACATTAATGAGCTTTGTAGGGCAAAACAATTTATTTTAAACTTCTGTAAAGTGAGCCTCTGCTTTTAAATTTGTAAAGGCTTTTCTTTTAAAAGGATGAGCGGGGATGGGAAGATCATTGAAAAAGAATTGTCTTTTATTGTCAAGGTGTTTTTTATAGTCTTATCTTGTACTCTGTAATCCATCAACAGAAAATCCCGTAAAGTATCATTTGTTCTAATGATGCATGATCTTCACATACAGGAGATTTTATTTTTCCGGCCTTTCCTCTTAATTCATGAAGGTTATAATTACAGATGTTTGCTCTACTATGTTGTTTAGAACAGAGATAGAAGAAGTAAAACGTGGACTTCAAAAGAATAGAGATGTTAGTTCTTTGATGGGCATGTGCTCTACAGGACTTAGTAGCACTTAAGTGAGCCAAAGTAGATCGGCCTCTGTTTATTTGTATTGCGTTGCCTGCCTTCACAGCTGAACTATCAGCAAAAAGTCGGCATCATGTACTGCAAAGCTGGACAGAGCACCGAGGAAGAGATGTACAACAATGAATCAGCTGGCCCAGCCTTTGAAGAATTCCTTCAGCTATTGGGAGAACGTGTTCGGCTCAAAGGATTTGAGAAGTATCGTGCACAGCTTGACACCAAAAGTAAGAAAAACTTAGATCTTCCTACTAGGTTTATTTTCCTCCTGCTGTGTTGATGTTCACCTGCTCAATTGCCCATAAAACCACCACCACTTGCCACCACTTGTTGCAGAAAACTTCTAGTGAGGAAGGAGAGGCAGCTGGAGAGGGAGGTATGTGGCTGCAGAATAAGTGAAGACCATAATCAAAGCATCTGGGGTTAGACTAAACAACAGTGTTGTCAGAGGTGTGGACGGAACAGAGTAGTGGGTGCAGAGTTGCTTCTGGACAGTGTGGCCTAAATCCCACTGTATTTAGCTGAATGTTAAAGTGATTAAAAACTCTAGCAGTTTAAAACCATCTGGTCATAAGCCCTAGAATTTTCAGCTTCCATTAATGCATTTCATAATCCTCATGCTTATCTCTGAGTGAGGCTTTGCATGGTTCTTCTTATTCATTTTTGTATTCTTTTACAATCTAGGAGGGCTTTGTTTGTTTATTTTATATTATTATTGTCCATTGTCAAATCTCTAAGAAAATAAGCTTCTTAGTTCAGTATTAGTTTGGCTCATAAAATGTGTTGATTAAAAGCATAGTAATGAAGCAATCTATTTACTTACTGCTCATGAGCATACAAGGTTGTCTACTCTCACTCCCCAAGTCATTAATAAAATAGTTAAGTTCACAAGTACCTGTTTTGATTAGAGTATGTCAAGAACAGCTGTGTGGCTATGTGAAGGCAATTTTAAGTTGTCTGGATGGATCTGGATATACATCTGCGACCTTTTTCTTTGAGAAGGTCTTTGGATTAGCACATCTGTATCGCAGTCTGTAGTAATCTCTCTGATTTTCCGCACAGGAAATTAAATAAGAAGTTGAGTCATGAAAACAGAAAAGCATTCATAAACTACTGCAGGGAAGAATTTCCTGTTGCCATGGTTTTGCTGTTGCCAACTTGGAAACGACATGTTAGAGAGACTATTAAACCCATAGATAGCCTAGACTCTTAAATATTATTTTAACATTCCATGCTCTGCTTGCAGCTGCACAAAATTTTAAATCTCAATTTGTCCTTTAAATTTCAATATGTCCTTAAACTCTTTTTATCCAGATATTCTGACATTTACTCTGTACAGATCATTCATGTTGTCCCAGTTTGTTGTATTATATAAATTATCATCACCACAAAGAGCTACTGAAAAGGTCTGGGAAGAGAATGTAGTAAGCACCCTGATTCTGTAAATGAATGGCCACTTCAGGAAAGATAAGATTATATATTATTTGTGTATTTACCCATTCCTAGCCACCTCTTGATGATGAAAAACAATGTGAGAAATGTATAGCAAGGCCATACCTGAGCACTGTGGCACTGAGTAAGGCCATGGATAAGCAAAAGAATCATTCTGTGGGTGTTTTGCCCCAATATTTCAATGACAGTAAAGGCTAGAGAGGGTGAGCCTGGACAGCCAGGTTTCCCGTTATATTCTACACGCAGCAGGGAAGGCTTCCTCTTCACTAACCTACTCTCCTTTAAGGCTCCTTGTGGCCTTTCAGAGCATAGCTTTGGGGACAAGTTCCTAGTTGTCTGTTCCTTCAGTGTTGCATTTCTTAAAGTGAGTGAAAATTAGGAAAGGGTTTTTATTCTAAAGCCCTGAAGAAGACACTATGTATATTTATCTCTCTTACTCCAAGCTAAATGGTCAAAAAGTAGACGGAACCCTTAGTGTCATCATTTAAACAGGTGTTAAATACCAGACCACAGAAATAGGGAACAGCCAGCCCCTGCACGCGCCAGCAGCCCCTTCCTGGCCCCTTCCTGGCCGCAGCACACGCACAGGGGAGGTGGGGCTTTGCTCCGTGCATTGTGAGGTAATAGCACTACACTTCATCTAGCTTTATTTTGTGTCAAGAAACTTTTTCTTTCAGGGTAATCCTTAAAAAGAGACAATGAACAAACATTCTTAAACAGTGAGGTCATCTACATGTGACAATGTAGAAGTCACTTAGATCTGTGGATTTGGAGTCTTCATCAAATTAAAATATTATTTGCCAATCTTCATTTCTCTATTTTTTCTGCCTCCCCCTTCCCTCTCAATCTCCAATTATAATGAGACACCACTGATTTAGTTTTTAACTGGTTTTTCTGTATGTTTTTGTTCGTATAATTCCTATTAATATATATCCAAATTCACTGTTTTTCTTTTCTTCCACGGTGTTTTAATCTGCTGTTAATCCAAGTCAGTGAAATTTTCATTTAGAATATTGTAATTTTCAGTTACATTTGATTCTCTTATATTTTCCATTTACTCCTCATTAAGTTCATATTGTCCTTTAAATCCTTGAACATACTTCCAACAGCTGCTTTTAAAGTCTTCATGAGCTGATTCCATCATCTCTGTCATTTGGAATTTTCTCCTGCCTCTGAGTTACATTTTTCTGCCTCATATGCCTGGTAGTAGACATTATAAATCTTTCACTGTAGAATGTATGGATGTGTTGAATTTTGTTCTGGTAGGCAGTTAAATTATAGAACAGCCTGATCTTCATGAATCTTATTCTTGAGCTTTATTGAAGCAGAGCTAATTTAGCTTTACCACTAAGGCATGACTTCCCTTGCACATGAATGCCTGCATACTCAGTGAGGTGTCTCTGCTGAGGCCCTCCCATGTCAACTGTGACAACTGTTTGGCTTATAGTTCTCTGGTAATGGTTCTTTCACTAATAGTTTTTCTTTGCATTACTTTGGAATTTCACTCTATAAATGTGCAGTTTAATATTCAGCCAGCATATTGTAGGGGGTCCCTATGCAGATTGTGAACCTCTTTCTCCTCTGTGGTACTGTCCTCAGCAAATACCAGCCACCACAGGCTTCCTAAACACGGGCCTATTTTGGGCTCCCTCCTCAAAGCCCTGTTCTGTGCCATTGTTCCCAAAGTGCCCCCGCCGCGGTGGAAAGCCAAGTAGAATCAGAGGGCTCACCTTTGATTCTCCTTTCTGAAGGATCACTGTGCAGTGCTACCTATTGTAAAATGTGTGAACAGTTGCTTCAGATATGTTGTCACCTTTTCTACTTACTTACAATGGGAGAGCAAGTTCTGTACTAAGTACTGTTATGGCCAGAAAGGGAAGCCCCTGATACTTTTCATAGATGCCATCTCATGTAATCTCCACAAACCCTAGGAGATATCAGTTAGCCCCCCTTTTACAAAAATTTTTTTTTTTAATTAACCAACAAGTCCATGGTTAGGCAGCTAGTAAGCATTAGGGAAAATGAACAGATCCTAGTGATACAGTTAATGAAGTACTCAGAGAAAACACAAATGTAGAATTAAGCCCAGCGAAGCCCAGAGCTCTGCCTTTTGGCTCTGTCTTCCCCTCTCTGAGCCCTTGGGCCAAAAATACCCAAGCCATCTCATGAGACCGTTCTACTTGTCCTGAACTATAACTATATTCATATTTTAGTGCTTTGTAAAGGAGAGAGAGGCCTAAGGAAGGAAGACTTGATGGAGTTACGGAACCATTCTTTTTCCCCCATTTTTTTTTTTTTTTTTTTTTACAAAGTCCATTTCCCATCTCAGAAATAAGGATTTCTAACAAATAAGCTACAAGTGTGTCAGAGGTTGGAAGAGTTCTATAATGAAGAAGTTTGCAGTAGTTTTGGTTCCTTTTCCTGTTTCCTTACTTGGATGACATAGCTTCTAGGAACTTACAGACTGAATCCTCTCACTCCGAAGTAAATACAAAAATAAACTTCCCACCAAGCAGTTTGTTATTTGAAAGCTGGAGACCACCCTTATTTTAAGCTGTGCGTGTGGATTATTATTTTGGAAATTCTTTTTTGCCTGAGGCTTATTTGTTAAGTCAGCACATAAGAGACTTAGAAGCCCTATGTTAATCATTCCTTTAAAGCCTTCATTAATTTGCTACAATATTAGTGAATGCTTGTTTCTTCTCCCATTTTTTAAGTGTGTGTTGTTAAAAAAACATTGAGATTCAGGGTCTTAGAGAAGACATTAAGACTTTTCATAAAATAAACGCTTCTTTACTTGGAATATTTAAACTTTGATAGGGAAAAGGGTGAAACTAGATCTTTAAAAGCTTTGCACATGGAAAGGGCTCCTTGGAGTCCTGGAGACTGATGAAGAAGAGGGTTCTTTTTTAACCTCCTTAACTGTGAATTGTGTTATAGTGTAAGGTCTTCTTCTTTGAGTGTTCCTGAGATGCACTTGGCAAAGAAATTAAAATATATAGAAGGCCTTATTTAAGGAAACTACACTTTTTGCCTGCACAGAATTTTAAATTCTTATCAACACATTTCTTGATCATCTTTTATGGGCTATAACATTCATATACATTATTTCACTTAATCCTCAGAACAGTGAGATTATATAGGAGCAGAGACAATGTAAAGTGGCTTGTTTGTGGTAATTTAGCAAATGATGCTACTGGCATTCAGATTCAGATCTTCTTACTTCCAAGTTGGGAACCCAGGTAAATGCAGGTATCTTGCCATGTGAGCAGTAGGTAGAAAGTGTAGTATCCTATGTATCAGCCTCGCCCCTTCTCTTGTCCTGTCCTCTCAGTATATTAGCAGTGTTGAGAAGCCTGAAGTCATCCTCTTGCACATTCACAGATTCCTGACACTGACACAGAGTATGGATTTGCCTGTCATGGCAAAGGTTAGCACAGACTCTTCTCGACCACCGTCCTCACTGAGGTTAAAGTTAACTCATCTCCTAATCATGGCTAAAGATACATGGAAAAATATTAGTAAATATGCTAGATGGAACTCAGGTGGAATTCTTGACTTTCCTGAATATTTCATTAGTGAGTAAGAGAAATGGTACCCCAGGGCAGAAGTGTGCCCCCTCACAAATCCAAGGCAGCATCCCAGAGATCAATCCCTGGCTGTGTTTCTGAGCGCTGACTCAGAGCCTGAGGCATGGATGGGAGCTCGGGGGTCTTCCGTGGGTGGTGCCCAGCAGCTACCTATTATAATGTTGCAAACTCTGGTAAGAGTCAGACCCACAACCTGTGATTTTTGTCTTGGCATTTGATGTGTTCTCCAATGGTGAGGACATGAACAAACTGAGCTTAAGGTTTCTTCATTCTATTGACTGTATTAGTCTACATTCGTTTATTTAACAAGATTACTTTTCTCCTTGTGTTCACAAATCTTTAAAACTAGGAACTTTCCAAAAGTCAATTGCGTAGGCTTGTTTTCCTTCACTTACCTTTTCTTAACTCAAACATATCCATTAGTAACCCTCAGAGAGTGGTTATATAAGAGTCTAACTAGCTTTTTCCTGATTCAGATTCATACATGTACACCTTTATCCTCCAAGTTTTGGATTAACTAAAAGCAAAAGAGTTGAGCCAAAAGAGAAGTCAAGGATGACACAGCATTGACCATCTCTGGAACTGCTCTGCAAGCTTATTAACCTGTTCATACCGTCTTCCAATAGAAATGCCTACCTAATGTGTAGGATATTTTCACTTATCTATACTTTTCAAAGCAGCTGAGAAGACTGTTCTTATCATTCCTAAATGATTCAATGTCTTCTTATCATCTAGTTTAAATATTAGAAATTTTACTTTCTACGGCTTAGCATAGAATGCTGACCTTAATAGTGGATATACACCACTTGCTAGTAGGATGACTTAGAGGCAAACCTCATGATTATCAAGATGACCCGTATGCTGCCTGAATTCACTTTTTAAGTTTGAAAGCTCCATACGAATATGAAGAATCATTATCTTCTTTTCATTCCTCTTGTACAGACATTTTTCCCTTAAAAATTGCTCAATATACTCTTCACCCAAAGAAAAAAGGATTTGTCATTTTCCTGATTGTCATTCCATTACATTTTTCATGGTTTCAGGGTTTTAAGGTTATTAAAAATATAATAACAACATTGGATGCCTTATTCTTTAGTGAATATAGCAAGATTTCATTTTCCATTCTTTCTGGTAAAGTTTAGCAATTCCATTATGTATGTAGTAATTTCAAGATTTGGGAATTCCTTTCTTCTCAGAAAGGAAAATTTCATTCTTTTGGCCCTAGTTTCATCTTTAAAGCTTTTGAAACTGTTTCCACACTGGTTTAAATTATCAGCAAAACTGGGGTTTTCTAAGGTCTCTAGAAAAAAGGCTGCTCAAGCAACATACATTACATAAAACAAGGCATGCAGAGGAGGAAGAGAAAGAACTAGAAACAAAAACAAATTATCTTCAGGGCTTTCTGACTGGAGTTTTCCTCTCTGGCAGCAATCCTCTTAGAATTAGACAGACATATGAAGCAAAATGCAATAAATGGATAGGGGCTGACCATTTTTTTCTAGTTCATTAATTTTGCTTAAAATTGACTTGAAACACATGTAAGTACATGTCAAAGCTGACACATTCACTTTAAAATTTTAAAATGTACTAATTTGTTCTAGAGGTATTTATAGCAAGGATCCTTAGCAATAGATAAGTTCTTCAGACTCATGACCTGTCTTAAATAGTTCAGTTATTTATTGTAGTAATTTGGGGGGTGTGTGTGTGATGGTAATCATTAACATTTTAGAAGATATTTTTCTTGGAGAGTTATATATGTTGGTACATATTTTTGCTATTTTTGAAAAGGAGCCTTTACTTTATTCTTCTTTTAGCTTGTTTTTAAAAGCCTTTGCACTTTATGTCAGCTTCAAAATTAAGATCCTCCAAGAAGCTCAAGATTGAAACTCAGGGCTCTAGAGCTTCTTTACAAGCGTCTGCAAGTTACCCTGCGGTCTATTCTCGGAGCAGTGCCTGAGGGGCAGTGGAGCCACTGCATTACTGGCTCCCCGGGGGTGTTTATTAAAATAGATTCCTCTACTCAGCGCTACACTTAGTGAGCAATGTTTCTGGGGGTGAGACATGGGAATTTGTCTTTTAAACTAGCTCCCGAAGAGACCGTGTGCGTGCTAAATGTTGAGACCTACTATCCTTTTGAAATTATATGCCAGAGACTTTGTCTTGTAGCATCATTCTCTAAAATTCAGTGACGTGTTTTGGTCCTCAAAATTATGGGTGAGGGAGGTTTGGGTTGATCCAGGATGAATGCGCTTCTGTTCATTTAGCAGCTTGTAAATCCTGGTCCTTCAAATCTAAAGGTAGTTCCTTTCAGTAGAGCAATTGGTAATTCTCTGGTTTCCAGGTATTTAGGGGCACATTGATTTGTTCATGATTAAGGGAGTAGAGATATTTTTCCCCCCTTAAGGAAGATGAGAGTAGATAGAACAGTCTTTAAAAATTGTTACATGTTGCTGTAATACCTATGTTATTCATTGTTACAATCATGTTAAATTTCAGTCTATTTGTTAAGAACAAAGTAGTTTTCTTGCTTGAATCAGAAATATTTGAAAAGATGTTCTTACCTTGATGTCTGTGGAAAGAAGTCAGAAATTTATAAACTTAAATGAGAAATAATTTTACATTTATTTTCCTTGACCTGTGACCTGATGGTCATGGTGCTGATTCAACACCAACAGGAGTCCCCAATTTGGGGCGTGGTGAAGAAGGAAACTTTATTCAGTGCAAACAGCTCAATTGTGATACAGCAAAGCTGTAAAAACAACATGGCTGTGGAATGGCCTTGAGGTGACCCGGCAGCGAGGCCGCCCTAGGGCAAGGTGCTTCTCTGGCTAGACAGCCCCGCCCTGTTCTGCCTGCTCGTCTCTGCGCTCGGCTGGTCCGAGAGATGTCTTCATTGTTTTGTCTTTGGTGTTTCAGCACTAGCTGGGAAAATGCAGTCTGCTGTGGAAAGGGAAGTTCCCTCCCTGAGCCAGAGGGGAGCTGACTTACAGAAGTGCCCACCCTGGTCCCTGTTTGGTCCCTCCACATGCAGATGAGAACTCCAAATCCTCACCATGTGATTGGTCCAAAAAGCACTGTCCTGACTGGTTGGAGAAGATGCCAATGGGGATATAGCTGTGTGGCTCTGTTTGGACAGGGAAAGTCTTAGTTCTGTTAGTGATCGGTTGGAAAAGATGCTAATGCACAGGGAAGGTCTCAGTTCTATTGGTTGAAATATGATTCCAGAAACTCCTTTGTAAGGGCTGGCTAGATGGCAGGAACACAGTGCAGGCCTCTCCATAAAGCATGGCTTACATGAGAGGCTGCAGGTTAGAAAGAGCTGCTAGGCTCTGTTTTCACGTTTGAGCCCAGTTAGCCATCAGGAGTCCTCCTTGGAGGGTATCTTCTCCCTCAGGGTCCACAACCCCTCAGTAAAATTCAGCATTTCCTTCAATTAAGAATGTAGGCAACAAACCACAGTAGTTAGTATAAGCTCTACCTGTTATTTTATTGTCAAAAGAAAGCACAGGTCTTTTCAGATCATATTGTAGGTTATTATAGATATCTTAAAAAACTGCAGCACTACAAATTTATAATAGTTATTAGACCAGCTGCTAAAACTTGTTAAATAAATCTTTTGTTATTGTATCTTATTTTAAAATTATTTTGATACCTGAATTTTCAATATAATTGATTTGTTTAAACCTTACGTATTTTATTTTATGCATTTATAAATATTATTCTGAGCTTCACTAGACTGCCAAAGAGAATCAAGGTACAGAAAAATGAGTGAGAACACCTATTCTCGATCTTGTCTTGGATCTTTTCATCATAAACTATCTCCTTTGTTTTGGGATAGTTCTTTTATGTTAACTATTTTCCCTATTCTTATAATCATGTTATCATTCTTGTATTATTTTATTATTATAATTATTATTTTTACTGTAGCTGACTCCACTGGAACCCATTCTCTCTATACAACATACAAAGACTATGAAATTATGTTCCATGTTTCTACCATGCTGCCATACACACCCAACAACAAGCAACAGGTAAGAGATCCTTGTGTTATTGTGTTTCTTCACCCTTGTTTTATTTCCCCCAGAAGCCTAAGTGGCAAGTTTGTAAAATCTTAAACCAGAATTTAATGTTGCACCTGCCATAGCAGCAGGAAACTTTTTACATTGTGGAAGTAAGAAACAGCAAATGAGCTGAAAACAAAATGAAGAGACACAAATTCTAGGTTAACAGCCAGCTGGATAGCTTTGTGAATTAATCGCTTGCTTTTCACCCACGGAGATTGAGTTTTTTATGAAATCTGAAGAGAACAAGTTGAAATCACGGTGATTAGATGACTCTGCAGGGTTGCAAAGAACGTATATGAGTGGGTGAAGTTTCATCTCAAGAGGCCCCTGTACAGAGCAGGAAAGTATTGATGTTTCATTTCCTATTGCAAAGGAGGTTTGGTACACTAATGCGGAGAAAAAGTAGAGTAAGTGGCAGTGGGATCTCAGAAAAATTTTTTCTTGAAATGTTTGTCAGGAAATAGCAAAGGACATAAATAACAATTGCATTTATGCATATCATACACAGTTTCTTTATAAAACATGTAAAAGCACAATGCCTATTATTCAATTGTAGCCACTGCAGTGTGGAAACTAAGAAGTGTCAGATTGTTACAGAGCAAAATGGAAACTGGCAGTAAGTATTGTTTTAGGGTATATGGTAGTTGTTTTTAAAAAAAGATTTCAAAATAAATGATACCAAACTGAAATTTAAAAGAACCAGAGTTACTGTCCTTTCAACAACTATTATAAACACAAGGAGTCCAATATTACTTCTGACCTTAAAATGGGTATGGATTTTGTTATTGTCAGTTTTTGTACTGACAGAATACGGGCCTGCTGCAGAATGAATCACAGCCACTTTCATAAAATTTAACCAAACACAGATCTCATCTAACACTTTGTCACTTTTTGTTTGATTAAATCACAAATCTGGGTAATAAAGTTTTGCCTGTTATGATTACCAAAGTAATCAAAAATAGGAAGCAAAACAGTGAATCAGCTATAACTCTGAAATAAGCCAATTTTAAGATAAATTCTCTGATCTGAGTTTGTTGACAATTTGTTTTATGCAAATTCCAAGTTTCAGATTTCTCTGAGAGGAAAAACATCATGCTAAGAAAAATGTGCTAAACTTATTCTGACCAGTCAGTAGACAAAAGATTTAGTAACATTGACAAATGATCTTTAAAGAGGAGATAAAGTCTTTCTCTACCTGATTATTAACAAGATTCAATTAATGGTTTATTCTAACTACATGAGTTGAAACGCTAAGCAGAGTGAGTTGGCATTTAAATGGGCAGCTACTTAAATTATTTAATTTTGAAGTCCAATCAAGGGAAAATATCATCTTCCTAAATTAGAATGAAAGCATAATTGGTATTGTTACATATTAACAAATTTTAGCAACAGGGGAAAATTGGGACAACTGTAATAGAACAATAATAAAAAAAGAAATTTTCATTTTCTAGCTAAAGAAATTACTTCCTCTATAGAGATTACTTTATGCTTGCGGGGAAAACCAGAGAGAATGCATCTTTTACAATCTTTCTGTACCCTGACTGGTGTGGCTCAGTAGGTTGGGCATCGTCCCACAAAGTGAAAGGCTGCTGGTTAAATTCCCAGGCAGGGCAACATGCCCAGGTTGCAGGTTCAGCCCCTGGTTGCGGTGCGTGCTGGAGGCAACCTATCGATGTTGCTCTGTCACATCGGTGTTTCTCTCCCTCTCTCCCTCCCTTCCCTTCTCTTTAAAAATAAATAGAATCTTTTCTAAAAAATCTTTTTGTAAGAATTTGTTTATAAATATTTTCATTTATTTAATGTGAGATGGATAGATTTATTTCTACTTGGGTCCTTTATTAAGACATTACTAATACATATCAAGCTATAGTTTGAAGAAAGAACCTATCAAATAGACAATGACATCATGTAGCCAGGAATGACATAATGCAGAGACAAATTGTATGTGCTTTTGGTATGTATGTGATCCTGAGTGGATTAATAATCTTTAATAATGAGTATATTCTGTGTAGCAATCAATACAGACTAGCCTTTATTTCAGTAACATCTGATAATATGTCATGTGTAGAAATGAAGTAAATGGCCTGAACAGAGGTTAATTTGGGATTCTTTAAAATTCCTAAGGTTAAAAGTACATTTTCTGAACATTCTAACTCCCAATTCTCAACCCTAATCTAAAAGGCCATTGTTTCTCTCAGCTGGCAGCCAATACTAGATCATTGATTTTACTGGTATGTAGTTTATGTAAGTTAGAGTCACTGGAGAATTTTTTTAAAGTTTTATAAATGAATGGGGAAAAGTAGGGGAAGGGTCAAATTAAGAACATGTATAAAGAACCCCTGGACAAAGCCAAAGTGGGGAAGGACTGAGGGTGGGAGGTGGGGGTGGGTGGGGCGGGGGAAAGTGGTGGCGGGAAAATGGAGACAAATGTATTTGAACAATTAAAAAAAAAAACTTAAAAAAATAAAAAATTTGGTTCCTCATTTAAAAACAAGTTTTATAAGTTCAGGCTTGTGTCTAATGGTGGATAGTTTATATAAATGTCATGTTATTTTCCTTCTTATAAAAGCCTCAGTGTAATAAACACGAGAAATACAAAATTCATTTATTTTTTCTTCATAATATTAAACTATCTAGTAAATGCCTCCTGAAAAGGCATTGGTCTAGAACGATCTGGGTGCCTGAATTTGAAAGCCAACTTTCCTAAACAGCATTTAATGTTGGACATTAGGTGGTCTTAAGTAGCTTTCACTATAATTAAAGATGCTGTTTAAACTTGAATTTTAACCTGTTTTTAAATTGTTACAACATTCTGGAATATTACTAATTTCTACTTTCCCAGTTTATGACACAAAAAGATATCAGAAAACACCTTTGCCATGTTTCTTCAAATGGAGCTAATTAAAGCAGAACATAAATTGTGTTGTAATTACTTCAGCCATTCTCATCTCTAAAAAAATTTTCCCTATGGCAAGTTCCTTTCTTATATGAAAATGGAACGAAACTGTTGTTATGGAAACTAAGGAGTCAGAGACACTGGGACTTGGAATAATATGCCAGATATTGGATAGATGTATTTGAATCAGCTATGTATGTTATGTAAATTTCAGAATATTCTTTTCCACATTCTTCCTTGGTTGGAATGAAAAGGCGGGCTAAATATTGACAGTAACCGTGTAGATTACGTACCTTAATATGCACTGATTAATAATGAATGTTTTAAATACTGTTACATTAGAGAACTGAGGAGGAAAAAGCAAAACATTATTTATATTTGCTTATTTTTTTCTTTTAGCTCCTACGGAAGCGGCATATTGGAAATGATATCGTAACAATTGTTTTCCAAGAGCCTGGAGCACAGCCATTCAGCCCAAAAAACATTCGATCCCACTTTCAGCACGTTTTCGTCATCGTCCGGGTTCACAACCCCTGCACGGACAGTGTCTGTTACAGGTATGGGTGCTGCCACAGTGGCCCGGTGGGCACCGGCTGGGCACACAGGCGGGCCCGTCCAGCTCTGCTTTTCTAATGGGCAATAGGAAGTCTCTTACTACTTATTTTTGTCTTTACACTGTGCGTGCTGATGGTTTATTCACATGGTGACGTAACCTGATGGCAGTGACATTACCCAGACATGTTGGTTAGACACCTGCCGTTTCCATTCGCACCTCCTCCTTAGGTGGGATCCTTCATCTGTGCCATCTGGTCACCAACTAATTACTCATACTGCTAATTGTATTTTGCTTTTGGCATGGCAAGAACAGAGAAGACTGATCTTAACAAGTAGGGATGAGAAGGTGGTTTTTTTCTTTTTTATTATTATTATTTATTACTAAACATTCAAAGAGCCTAAACCCTTGCTGAGGACTGATTCACTCTAAGATTTCTGGTTGCAATGTTAGAGGCATTTCTTTGCTTTATTAAGCATTTGGTGGAATTGTTTCAATGTCCCTCGTTGACCTAGTCTCACGAGTCTCAGAATTCAGGCATCTATCTGCAGAGAGGCCTTTGTGCAAAAATACTGGAGGGGTTTGGTGTCGAGTAAGATGCTGGGTTGATAGGGGGTAGTACCAAAGAAAGACTTGAAAGCATATTCTAGCCTTTGTAAGATGTTCCTAATATGAATCTATCCTTTCAAAATATGAAATTTTATGAGATCAGTCCCTAAAATTTGGAAGATGGGGCTTTGTTAATTTTGAATATGTATTTTTTAATTATATAGCCACCTCTGCAGAAAGTGGCCTACACAGACTGGTAATTGGATTGTTGTGAGATCCACAACTGTCTAATTCTACATGTAATGCAAGTTAATTATAGGCATAGAGTGAGCAAGTTCAAGGAACAAAACAAATAAAGGTTATTATTTTAGACTACTGCTGGCTGTCACTGCCCTTGGATATTCCATAATAACTGCATATGTTGAGATCTTATTATAAGCCCTGAGCTATTCTAGGCACTTTACATGTGTTCCCTCATTTAAAACACCTATGATGTAGGTACTGTTTCCATCCCCTTTTTCAGGTGAGGAAAATTAAGCATGTGGGGAGAGGTAACTTGTCTGAGGTCAGCTGGTACTGGGCGGAGCTGAGGTTCACATGCACTGAGTCTGACTCTAGAGCCCAGCCTCCTAGTGCCTCACTCAGATGCCATGGGAAGCAGGGGTCTTTGCTGCCCCTGCTGCTGACATACCAGCTAAGTCTGTGGTTTCCTAGGCTTAGGGGTGAAAACATAAACAGAGGAGACCTGGATCTGAAGCCTCTTCTCAAGAATATGGCCTCTGAAAGCTGCTTTAGTTAGGTGTGGAATGAAAAAATAAATGTAGGACATTTGACGATAATTGAGATGGATAACCGTTTGCAGTTAGAAAATTCCTCAAGCCATTGTAACATGCGACCTGTATTGTGTTCCTGCAAAGGATTCCATGCTATTTTGTATATAGAAAGCTAAACCTTTGTGAATGGTCACTAGAAGTTTGGGAATACAGGAACCTATGTAGCTCCCTTTAAGGAGGGATTCTTCTTCAAAAAGCCTTTGTATCCACTAGAAATATAATGCAACTGCATTATATAATGCAATATAATATATATATAATTATATATTTGTTAATAGCCATGCTTTTTAAAGTAACAAGAAATAGCCCTGGCTGGTGTGACTCAGTGGATTGAGTGCTTGTTTGAAAACCAAGGGTTGCCAGTTCGATTCCCAGTCAGGGCACATGCCTGGGTTGCAGGCCAGGTCCCCAGTAGAGGGCGTGCAAGAGGCAACCACACATTGATGTTTCTTTCCCTCTGGTTCTCCCTCCCTTCCCCTCTCTCTAAAAATAAATAAATAAAATATTTTTAAAAAATAAAGTAACAAGAAATAGGTAAAATTTTAATGATATGTTTTTGACCCACTAATATATTTTATTTACCTGCTAATACCTGAATATTATTTCAACAAGTAATTTTTTAATTTTAAAGTTATCGAGATACTTAAGTTTTTGGACTAAGACTATGAAATCTAGGATGCATTTTAGACTTACTGCTCACTCAGTTTTTATTGGGAATAATCTGGATTTAGATTTCTTAAAATTTTCAGTTGGAAAAGTAGATTCACATACTCATATTTTTCTAAGCATGCTTTTAAAAAACCTCTTTACAGAACTGAATCGAGTGTCAACTTTTAAAATTTAATATACTTTAATATTCCTTAGTCCCACTAGCCACATTTGGAGTGCTCAGTAGCCACATGGGGCCAGTGCTAGTCTCCACAGAAGGATAAGGAGGAAAGTTCTCTCCACCTTCTTCACCACTTGGCTGGAGGAGGAGGTGACACCTGTTTTTTCAAGCCTGCACCCCTCCCCCCCACCCAGCCCTAGCAATCATGATTTTTGCTGTCTTCTTTTCACTTTTAATGTGTTGCCTGGAGAGCCCATCTCCTTAACCCCGATGCTGGGAGCCCCTGCAGGGGGACCCCAAACACTCTGCTCAAAGCCACACAGGCAGTCTCAGTCTCCTAGTTGCCAAGCTTGTTTGGAGACACAGTTCACTGCTTAGAAACTGAACTTTGCCCTTTTGTAAATCGAAGCCAGCATAATCAGTTTGTAACTTCACTGAAGGAATCACAAGCAACTAAAATAGTGATCTTTTCCTGTTGTAAACGTAAGGTGCATTAATTTTTTCAGTCCTTCTCCAACTGAGGTAGGCAAGTTTCCCCGGTGCGCGAGGTGAGGTCAGAGAGGTTCAGTGGCCCAGAAGAAGGAGGGAACCTCTCTCGTGGTCTTTAATGCTTGGGAGAAAGGGTGTGAATGGGTTTATTTTCTCATGAAAAGTACAATATTATGAAGTAGAATGGAAAATTTGTATCGATTTTAAGATAAAACATGGGTCTTCAAAGAGTTTTTATACCTGTGAGTTTTCTCATAGCTGAGCCACTCCCCAAACTCCTAGGGATAAACTCCTAGGGAATGTATGGACCCCTTTCATTAGGAGTACTTTGGTTGAAGAGTTTAACGATGGACTTACTTATACTAATTTTTGTTAATTTTACTTATACTAATATTTAATTTCATTAAATCTTTTAATTTAAATTTTATTTAAATTTATGTGAATATCCCTAAGTGATGTAGAGTAATTGAAATGCTCTTTATCATTTAAAACCTCTTGTTCCCCACTCTCCCCACTGTGAGAGTTTATTTACTGACATCTACCCAGTGCCTGCACTGTAGAAAGTGCGAAAGTTGTTTTCTCGAAGGAGCTTCTTGCTATAATTGTGCAGAGATGTGTGGGATCTGTATAGACGTAAGTCATAAGAAACGTTTCATGAGAAAATGGGAGTTGGTGTGTGTTTCAAAGCACAGATGGATGGAATTCAGTGGGGAAAACAAATAATTCTAGAAGAGTCCAGCGGAATATATGGAAGTGTAGCCACAGGAAGGTAGAAAGTAGAGTAAGAAGACTACTACTGTATGAAAGCTTACTAGCCAGTAGAGACTCTTAGAATTCTAGGGCATCAAATAACACTGTACAATATAAACAAAGTTTTAGGAAAATTTATCCAATGTAACCATACAAGGTAATTTCAAAAAGACAAATTTAGAACTTGTTGTTGTTATTCATTTATTTGTCACCATTTCTTGACAGACCTTGTCATATATGTGTTAGGCACTATTCAAGGCCCTGGGATGCAACAAGGGAACCAAGAGAGAAAATCCTTATGGTAGATATGGAAATGAGGCCCTGGAACGGGTGTTTCCTCTCCCTGGAAAGTTTCTGTAGGAAAAACTGACTAATTCATACGAATTACAGCGGCCAGCTAACCTTGAGTAGTAGAGCCAAGAACTAAGAAATTAATCACTAAGCCTGTGTACTAAAGCTTATGCCCATCTCTGATAAGACAGCCCTCCAGTCTCTATTGTTTGTTTTTTGTGTGATTACAATGAGCTTAATTGTCTGGTCCCAGTTGATGGAGCAGGTTAGATGCAACGAATCAAAAAGATAAAGAAGCTGTTTAGTGGCATAAAGGATATACTGAAAACATCGGTAAGTGATTACTGATAAGGGGGATGCAGAAAAACTATTCATATCAAAAATACAAATTTAATAAGCACTGCAATCTGGGGTCATTTGGTTTGAGAACAACCAACCAAATATACTTCACTCACACCTGAGGGCCTCACTGTGCAAAAACAGTGCAAAATTATTGTTCACCATTTTTTGACAACTAATGAATTAATGGATATAGGCATTAATCATGAAAGGCTGCTGCAAATATCACCAAAAGAGACCAATGTAACTTAATGGGAGAACGCAACCCATGAATTAATTAGTCCTGTCCCCACCCCATCCCCCACCTAAAACAAAATTGAATCAGAATATGATCAAACCTTTAGAGAAGCCAATTTAAGGGAAATACAAAAGACAGAGCAGGTTTGTATTCAGCAAAATTCACACTCCAGACAGCTCTGTGTGACAAACAGCCTAATTTTGTCGATAAATAAATTACAAGAAAAACAACGTGAGAGAGGTGGAGTGGAATAAACAGAATATAAATTTTTTTAAAGATAGAATTAATTGCAATGTGTTGGCCTTATTTGGCACGAATTGAGACAAAAAAGCTATTAATAAATCGTACAATGTTTTAATTGAAAATTGGAACATTGACTTGCTATTTGATGAAATTAAAGAATTACTAATTTTAGAACTAGTATAGTAATGTGTTTATAATAATGACTCTGAGCCTTTGAAATAAATGTTACATTATGGTCAGTAACTATGTTTAGCGAGGTAGAAATATGTGTTGTTCCTCTCGGAAAGATTTCCGTATCCAGTGGTTAAAATGTAATACATGCTGAAAGGAGTTAGTATGATGTAGCCCAAAAAGCACTTGGAATCAGACCAGATTGTTAAACCTCTCAGATCTTAAATTTCCCTTCCTGTGCAGTGGAAGGTTGCTTGACATCTTAAAATCTCATAAGTAAAGTATCTCATGGAGGCAGGGAGTGTGCTGCATGCACTTTAAATGCCCATACACTTTTTCTTTTCTTCTTTTGAATAAAAATAAATAAATATGCAAGCTTCAACTAGCAGGAGAAATCAAAGTGGGTCAAGTGGTGGAAATTTCTTTCAGAATGTCTATTCCAAGCCATGAATAATTAGCATTCCTATTGTCCAATGTAGCTGAACTTCCTCAGACAAAGATCTGAACACATCACTCTACATGCATACCTAACCCCCTTAGGGAAAAGTTCAGACTGCCGGTCTAGCCTCCCCTGTCTCAGCCTCCACTGGCACCTCAGCCAGTCCTCTCCTCACCCTCTTTCTCATCCTTGAGACATGTGGAGCTACTGACAGCTCCCAGAACACACCGTACTCTGCCCCTCCTCTTTGCACGTGCTGCTGTCTGGGCAGGACTGCTCTCCTCACACACCCTCCTTCCTCCGGTGAATTACTGCTTTTCTTTTTTTCTGGAAGGCTCCCCTCACCTCCCAGGGCTAGCTGAAGTGCTTTTCCTAAGCGTTTCCAGTAGCACCTTGCACCTCCGCAGGGGAGCATGCAAACCACTGGCTATAGCCCCCACCAGCCTTTGAGCTTCTGGAGCCTGTGGCACCTCATCATTGATCCCCAACAGCAGCACGGTGCCTCGTGTGTAGCTGGTGTTGAGTGAATGATGGTGAATGAATGCTATGAGAAGGCAAGAGCCCCCAGGCAGGGAATGGGGGGCACACGTTCATTTTGCCACCGGTCTTTTCTCTCCTTCCCCCTGCTCTGCTTTCTTAAAAAGCTGGAAACCTGATCCAGGCTCCAAGAAAAGGAAATTTCCCTCTACAGTTGTGATGCTAAATCCCCTTCCTTTTAAATTTTTTGGGGGGATGGGAATTGTTTATTGCTGTTCTATGGTGTTTCAAAAGTTCAGGTGTCTTATCACTTTTTTCCATTGAGACTTATGTTCAGATGTGTCTGTAACATTCCCATGTATTAACTGGAAATTGGCTCTGGGTATCGAGAATTGCTACTTCATCCAAAGTGTTTGGATGAAGCAAATGTTACAGGGTCCAGGCCCATTAGAAACAGCCTAAGGGTGATCTCTTTGGCCTTGTGACTTTTATGGATGGTCCATTTTGCAAGTACCTCAAGACTGGGAGGTTTAAAAATGTTCTTTCAGGGAAAATAAGTGTGGCCTTGTCATAGAGCAGGCTGTTGACTGTCCAGAAGCTCAAATTCCAATCCTGGCTCTAACAAGCTCTGGGCAAATCATTTTACTTCTCTGAGTCTGTTTCCTGGAGAAATGAAGAATTTGTACCAGCTGTTCAAATGCAGGTTCAAGGATATATCAGATGAGTAAGACACAGAACACCTTCCTGGTCCCTCAGTCGTACTCCAAGATTTTGGACACAGAACATATTTTGTGTTAAAAGGAACACAAATATTCTTCAATAGAATGCAAAATCACGATGAATTTTAAGATGAAACTCAAGATTTTATTGGCATAGTTTGAGGAACATTGAATTCTCCAAGTTTCCTTTCCTTCTAGTGCTCACTTTCCATAACTGTTTTAGCCTCTGAACTTCTGTCTGTCTGTCTGTCCGTCCTCCAGATAACCCTCTTTAGTAGAACATCCTAACCCTCAATGATTCCGGGTAAATAAGGCATGGCTGTGATTTTAAAGAATGTATGATTTCTAAGGAGATACAATATTGCACGCACAACAAACATGAGAATGCCAAGCAGAAGCCCTTTGGAATCTGCTTTTTAAAATAGCAAGAACAATGTAAAATTAATACATTTTAAGTACCTATATATAGCAAGCTGGAATTCTAGAAACATTTCTTATACAGACAAAAATACTCTTTCTACTTAGCTTTAGGCAGCCTTATTATCAAGCATTCAGAATTTGTGGCATATAACTCAACAGGCTTTTAACCTTGTAGAAAACCTTGAAAGTTGGATTTACCCAAAACAAAACCCTTTATTTGAAAAGAGCATTCTAGGGTACCATCTTCCTCACCTTCTTCAATGAGGATTCTGTTTCTAATGATGTAAAGCTGATTTTAGTGTCTGTATTATTTACCTCCCTAACATGGTGAATCAGTGATAATTACAGGTTAAGGATTTGGTTCTTTTCCTCATAGTGCATTCTAGAGGTTTCTAATTATTGCTGGGTTTTCAGTATATGTCTCAAGTTCCATCAGTTAATAAATGAATCTGTGGAAAGCCAGTGAGTTTAAGGGGCAAGTGGATGAATGGTGCTCATATTCATACCCCCTGCCAAGTATTTTCCTCTCCTTATTTAAAATAAAATCACAGCTGCTTCTTGAGAAAAAAATAACAAAGTGAAATTAGCAAGAAAAGAAATTGCCAATTTAAAAACGAAAGATGTTAAATATTTCTGGATCCTCACAGGATTCCTCTTAGAAAAGCCAGCAAATCTGAATTTTATCATCTTTGCTTGACTTAAAAAAAAAAAAAAAATGTGATCAAATTCAAATTATACAGCTGTCAGAATTTAAGCCAGAGAGTTCACAATAGACAAGAGAAATTGCTTCTCTAATACTGGTATAATTAGGGTATAATGCATGTGGAGGTTTCTGTGAATTCTTTCTCCAGTTAAAAAAATGGAGTGTTGGCTTGCTACCTTTGTTTGTCATGAAGTGAAGTAGGTAGTCTTTTTTTAAAAAAAATAAATTTCTGAAAAGCAACAAATAGGCCATTCCGTGGCATTTTCTGACAAAATATATAATTTGTATCCTGAGGTTGCTGTTTTTAATTGTTATTCTATTGTCATAAGAAGTAATCTCTTTTTTTGAAAAGCAAAGGCTATATATATATATTATATATATATAATATATATAATTTTATATATAATATAAAATATATAATGTATATATAAAATAATGAAGCAGAGTGCTTCAATTTAATTTGAAAGATGCATGCTGTGTATGTTCTTTCCATTCTGGGAGTTCAGAAGAAACAGGTTTGTACTGCTCTTCTAATATGTAGTACAATCGTATAATTGACTCACTTTTAAATAGTTAAGTAATTTGAAAGGAGAGAGTTTGACCTGTTAGAATCGTCATTTCCAGCACTCTCAAACTTTGCTGCAGCCCTGGACAAGATCATGGAACATGATAGAAGACAAACAGCCTCTTTGTTGTTATTTAACTTCTGTTCTTGTTGTTTTAGGAAATTCTTTTTCCTTCTGAGATTAAAAATAATAGGTTATTACAGATGCTCATATGATCCTTTTCTTAGGCCCAATTTTAGCAACATACCGAAATGACTGGAACATGCTTTCTTAAATCAGCCTTGCTTAAAGGAATGGGAAAAGGAAAATACTGTCTTCACAAACAAATGGTCAAACACCAAAAGTGAGTGTGGACCAAAGAGCAGCTCAGTTTAAAAATAAGATTTTAAAGCACTGTTGCTATTACTATAAAGATCAAAGTTATTTTAATATCTTATTCAAATGTCAATTTTAACTTTTAAATTATGCTTTTGGTTTGTTGCATAATACCTGACATATAGGCCAACAAGTAATGTTTGTTTAGTTAGAAAGAATTTTAACCCATGTCCCTTATGTCATGTATCTTATATTTTTCACGGTATGCTCTCCACTTATGGGCATCTTATCTCAAATGAAGACCACGTTAATGTTCTTCGAGAATCTATGCTTATTCTGAAAGGTCATGCGATTATAGTAACTCCTCTTGGAAATAATCAGTAGATATTTAAAATCTTGTCTTTTTATGAAGACTAAGTCAGTAAATATTTTTTTTCCATGGAGTTATGGTTGGCTTGCCATCTGTCAATGAAAATAATATTTTTATTTTTAAGTTTTTTGGCCTAGAAAAAAATTGTTCTATAAATCCTAAATGTGGTTGAATAAAAAAATGTGCTCATATTAATTGGAAATGTGCATTATTTCTTGTGGGACAATGACAGTTCTTTTCCTTTTGAGGGACATCTTAGTCTTGGGGAAAGTGTATTTTATTCTCACGCTTTGAGACTGAGAATTGTTGACTCACCCCTTTCTCTTTGATCTTTGCTTTTCTCCCTTGTAGTGTGGCTGTCACCAGGTCCAGAGATGTGCCTTCCTTTGGACCTCCCATCCCCAAAGGAGTCACTTTCCCTAAGTCAAATGTGTTCAGGGACTTCCTTTTGGCCAAAGTGATAAATGCAGAAAACGCTGCTCATAAATCAGAAAAGTTCCGGGCTATGGCAACTCGGACGCGCCAGGAGTACCTGAAAGATCTGGCAGAAAAGAATGTTACCAACACCCCTATTGACCCATCTGGCAAGTTCCCTTTCATCTCTCTGGCCTCCAAGAAGAAGGAAAAGTCTAAGCCATACCCAGGAGCCGAGCTCAGCAGCATGGGGGCCATTGTGTGGGCTCTCCGTGCCAAAGACTACAACAAGGCTATGGAAATAGACTGCCTTCTGGGAATCTCCAATGAGTTCATCATCCTCATTGAACAGGAAACAAAGAGTGTGGTTTTCAACTGCTCCTGCAGAGACGTGATAGGGTGGACTTCAACTGATACCAACCTCAAAATCTTCTACGAACGAGGGGAATGTGTTTCGGTAGAGAGTTTCATTAACAATGAGGATATCAAGGAAATTGTCAAAAGGCTACAGGTGAGTCTTTCCCTCCCACTTACCCCTATGCAGTTTCCCTTTTACAAAGCTTTCAGTACAGACCAGAGCCAAGTTACTGAAGCTTGTACTGTTTATTAGCTCCTTGAAAACTCCCCTTGATGATGTGAAGCAACACCAAGCTTATCTTAGAACAAGCGGGAGAGGCACACTTACTGTGTGCGTATGTGCGTGTGTGGTGAGAGAGAGAGACCCATTTGCATGTGACCTGATCCCGCTGCCCACATGACTGATGAGGTAGCCCAGCCAGTCTGCTTTAGTTGTTGAAAAGAATTGTTTGATTGGGCATCTGCCGCCTTGAATTTCTTAAGGACAAAATGAGTAGTAGAATATGGTTTCTCTTGTCTGCCCCTTCCTTGTAGGTTTCTGTTTGAGGTTTCCTTGTAATTTCAGTGAAGCTATTGAGTTCTTTGGATGCAATAAGCATGTTCCTTTTGGCCTAATGAACTGAAACTAGAGTAGGGGAGATAACCAGACGGCTGTTCAGCTGGCAGTAGAGTATTCAGAAATGACACTGCTTACAGTGTTTTGCCAGGCCATGTCTACCACTTAATACCCTGTGTCATTAAACCATGCTACCTCTTGTTTCCTCATCTAGTTTGTGTCAAAAGGTTGTGAATCGGTGGAGATGACTCTACGCAGGAATGGGCTAGGACAGCTCGGCTTCCATGTCAACTACGAGGGCATCGTGGCGGATGTGGAGCCCTACGGCTATGCCTGGCAGGCGGGGCTGAGGCAGGGCAGCCGGCTGGTGGAGATCTGCAAGGTGGCGGTGGCCACCCTGAGCCATGAGCAGATGATCGATCTCCTGAGAACGTCCGTCACGGTGAAGGTTGTCATCATCCCGCCCCATGATGACTGCACCCCGCGGAGGTAGGTCTGCCTTGGCAGCTGTGAGCCTGGAGCCCAGGGCCGCGTCTATGTTTCACGTAGAAGGGCTCCTGCTGGGTAGGGGCGCGGGGCGCGATGGCGAACGGCCTCTCCATGGAAAGTCTGACTCAGCACGCAGCTTCCTCTCAGCATGTGGCAGCAGCAGCTGGAAAGAATGACTAACTTGGATCATTCCCAGGATTTATAGCTCTCAATTTATAAAGTTGCTGTTTCAGATAGAAGAGTCTGGTAATAGCCATCTAAACATCTTGCACCAGTAGCTGAGAAACATTGCACACTTAGCATTAAAAGATGCTCAGCATCACAGACTGTCAGACTCTTTTCTTTTGTGTTGCGTGTCTGAATCTACTGTTTGTACCCAAGTGCTGTCCAAAACTCACAGTGCTGCTTTGACCCCGGCTCTCTCAGCCTGGAGGGTTGAACGTGACTGACCAGGCTTTTTCCGAACTGCATCCGTGTGTCAGGAACTGGCTTCAGATGAGCTGATCCTGCTCTTGGTTCTTTGGCGACTGGTTCTGGCCTTTTCCCAGAGGGAAACCCACCAGCTCCCTGCCCCTCCTGGCTCCTGCCAAGCCAGCAGCACTGTTGAAAATTTAATTTCTCTGCCTCTGGGGAGGTTTCTTGATGAAACAAATTTAATCAACTGTTTCTTTTTTTCCTTTGGGCACACAAACCCTGTTTTTGCTAGTTTTTTTTTCCCCCCAAACTGTTACCTTGCTTTGAACCCATTCTTTTCTAAGAGGGTTATCTTAATGTTTGTCAGTTAATTCCTAGGCCTTCTAAAGCCAAGACAATACTCTTTATCCTATTTTTTCCCCAAAACATGACTAGTCTGCACCTGAACTCTCACAGATTCATGAACAGCAGATGGTGGAATGTATGGAAGTTACAATGGGTCATTGGTGTCCTTTAAAAAGTAAGCAGCAATGACAATCTAAATGTACTTCCATTCTTCAAACCAAACATTACATACCAGGCTGTGATGGTATTTCTTAATACTGTTTACCCCCTTGATGGCCTGTGGTGAAATCCCTTCATCTAACAGCTTTAAGAAGTGCTCCATTTTGGATGATTTCTCTGGAATCCAAAATATATATGATGAGCTTTTTACCTGAGCCCTTTTAGGATGGGTAGAAGGAAATATTCTGAAATCGCCTTACACACATACCCTGCCTTTGAGCTAATCAGGTCTCTTCTGGCTCCTTCAAACCCATCATCATTGAGGGTCAGCATTTTGTTCAATAGGATTCAAGAATGGCTCTTGAAGTGCATCAGAAAGGTAGTTAGGTTCTTACAAACACTCTGGCTGCTCTGTGCTCGTCTGTCCTCTGTCCCTTGAACTCTCCTACAGATTGCCTGCATTGTTGCTTCTAAACAAGCAGTTAAAAACTGGAGAAGAAAACCAGGCTTCGTAACTTCTCAACCCTAATTGCACACAATACATTATAGCTACTAGTCTAAGGACTGATTTACTCAAAAAAAGCCTGTATATCTCATGCCACCATGTTGTTTGTTCAGAGATCTTTCCCCTTATTTATAGTCTCCAGTTTGTATTGGGGGTGGGGGGCGGGGGCAAGGGCAAGGAGGGAAATAGGTATGTGAACGTGTGTGAGGAAAAAGGAGGGAGTGGGCAACATTGTGGAAGGTTGTTGCAGGAAGATAGGCCCAGGGGCCTGGTGCCGGACAGAGAGGTCTGCGATAAGAGATGGTTGATCTGCTGTAAGATACTATACTAGGTGTGTCTCCGGTGTTGTGTTAGTAAAAATAACTAACATTTGCTGAGTATTAATGAGCCAGGTCCTGGAAAAAGCACTTTTATAGGGGTTAGTGCATTTAATCCTTGTAACAGCCCTGTGAGGTGATACTGTTAATATAATTTCTATAATATTTAAAAGAAACCAAGATTCAGTCAAGCTCTTAACTGCTGCTTTGTATGCTTGGGGTACAAATCCTTTCCTCATATACCAGCATGAGCCAGGCCTGGTTGATGAACTAGCTTTCCACTGGGGAGAAGACCCTGCGCTTGGAACATTTTCTGATGATTGCTGTGTAAATACTCCCGGTGCAGCCCATTCCAAGCTACAAACTTGACACCACTGAATGCAAAGTTGGGGTACAGGCTCACCATTTGTTCTTGCAAACCCAAACAAGCTGCTCCCTCCCGCCCACCCCTGAATGAATGAGCCGAATTTGTCTTCTCCCAACACTGCTTCTAACTCAGTAGTTGCTGCCCTCGCGAGCCAGCGGAGCCGATGGTGACATGACGGAGGGGGTCTGGGCGCGGGCAGGAGGCTGGGATGAAGGACCAGTGCGCTCAGAGGCCCTCTGCGCCTTTCACTGCAGTTCCCCTCCGAAGGGGCCCTGCCCCCCCTTCTGAGCAGGGGTGGCTCTGGGCAGCCTGAGCCCTGCTCTCCCCACCCCGCCTTTAGAGCGCCTTCAAAGGAACAGCGGGAGCATCAATACCTTGCTACAACTTTCAGCAAAATAAGATAATTCTCTTCTGTCTTTTTTTTCTTTCTCCTGTACACTTCACACTCCCACTGCTGTTTTCTCACAACTAATTAATTATTCTCTCCTTTGACTAGTCACTCTCTTCTTTGTCAGTTGTTACCCCTGTGCTGCGTGAGGCAAAACAGGCCTCCTGGAGGCTCGCTGCGCGCCCCCCGCCCCCCGCCACGCCCCACCCCCTGCTCAGGATCACCAGGTACCTGAAGTGGTGATCTGGTGATCGTACATAAGTACAAGCACCCATGTGTGTTTACGTGGGAGCCTCATTAGTTTTGAAAAGGCAGGGGTTTTTTTAATGAAAAAGTCCAGTTTAACAACAACAAAGTGGGATTTCAATAACAAATATAAAATGGGGCTCTTTTCCCTGTTCTCAGGAAATTTTAAAAAAGGCCCTGTCTGTGAATATTTTTCTAAGAAAAGGTTTTTAAGGAGAAGAAGGGACAAGGAAAATCAAGCAAAATTTCTGAGCCCTTCCTGTGTAGTGGGCTTTTTAAAGGAATCTTCATGGCAGCCTTATTTCCATTAAAACAATGAGAATGAGGCTCAGAAAGGTTCCATAGAAGCCCAAGGAGCCAGCCCACCAGCTGCTGCAGAAGCAGGTTCAGTACTTACCTGTGGGCTTCACCAGAAGGCCTGCTCCCTGGAGTGAGGTGTCAGACCGCAGGACGGCCCCTCATCGCCCACCCCCACCTCCACCCCCTTCCATCCCTCACAGACCCTGGAGTTCATGACCAGGGTTGATCTGTTGGTGTCTATGACCTCAGAATCTTCAACAGGCATTCTCTTGGCAAGATGAAAAACACCCAGAGAGCAGATTAAATTCTGATGCTGTGATGGTGTTGCTGGGAGCGGAGACCTTCATGCTGTGGGGAGCCAATAGCCCACAGTTTTTAAAGAAAGCAATCAAGGGCCATTCAAGAGGAAGAACGAAAAACAAACAAGTTACATAAAAGGACCAAATTACCTTGTAAATAAGAATGGGTCACAGAGGTTTTTCTTCATTTTAAAAAACAAGTATTTCAAAATGCAAAAGCTAGAAGAGCAGCTGTTAGAGATCATCTGGTTCAAATCTCTTATTTTTCAGACGAGGGTGTTTTTCCTAAGCCAACGTCACGTGGCTTATCAGGGACCTAGCTGTCCCGAAACACCTAATTTTTCTGATTCAAGAGTCCATTAATGATGTTTTTTGTTCAATATACCATTTAAATGTTTTTCTATCTATATTTCTTAGTGTCTTAAGGAAAAAGGAGAGAGTAATAGGTAATAAGAAGTTAAAGGAAACAAATAACGTTTTTAAAAATTGAAAAAGAGAATAAGGAGATAAAGTCGTATTTCGGTTAACTTAGGGTTTCAGCATGTCACCATGTATCACTTTTAGCACTGAATTTGTAATTCCTGTTGACCATAGCTCTTTAAAAATTGCTGAGTTTTCCATTTTGTCATAGGCTCTGCCCTTGGTGAAATGTGACAGACACTCTAAGGTGAAGGAACTTGAAGACTTGGAGTAGAAGTATACTTTCATTAGTGACTGAACTAAGACTAACCAAAAGTAGATTGATTTTGTGAGTTCATATCCTGCCTCTTCCACTTTGTGGCTTTGTGGTGGTGGGCAAGTTAATCTCTCCAGGCCTTCAGTTTTTCACCTGATAAGTGGCCATGATGATGTACACACTTCAGAGAGTTTGTAGTGAGGCTTGATTAGTACCTGATCCATGGTGAGCTCTGAGTGTTAGAGTTACTGTTGTTCAACACCAGATACCACTTGGGACGGTATAATAAAAATCCCTTTAGGAATTTTCATACACATCTGCTTTTATCTTTGTTCATCAGTGGACTGCTCACTTCTAGATCCTGTGTATAATTCTTACATGTTACAGAGATCAGTAACTGATTGTCAGAAGCAAGTGTATAGTCCAGCCTGCCTTGGGAAATAGTCAGAAATGGCAGGGCAGCTTGAGGCGTGGCTCTCTGGAGGCTTGGCCTTCCGTTCTCTGTGGCTGAATCTTCTCTCCTTGCCTAGGCTTTGTTAAACTACATTCTGTAATTAGAGAATATGCAGAAGGTTTCTAGTTATGTATTAAGAGAGATGGAAATGAAGTATTGACTATAGAGAAGACAAAATCTTTGGCTCATGGGTTCTTTTAACCAGTTTTAGTATTAAATGTTTGGATATATTGGGTTAAATAAAAACATTAAATTAACTTTACCTGATTTATTTCCTTTTTTAATATGATGCTAAACATTTTTAAGTTCCTTTTATTTCTGTTGGAGAGCATTGGTTTGGACTCTCCTATGTTACCTCTGCAGTGCCCCTCAAGGGCTGTTTCATAATCACCCTAACCATTCGTTTCCAGGTCTTCCCACCTGCTTCTCAATCTTGGAAATTCCTTTAAGAAAGAAAGTCCCCTTTTTTTTCCTCCCCACTTAGCGATGAAATTCAAAAACGGTTTGAGTTGATGCTTTAGTGGGAATAGGTTTTTTTCAATCATTATCTATCAATCAAGTTAATGATTTCCTGATCTTTCCTTGGTTGTTTTGGGAGAAGGGAATGGAAAGTGGATTTCACGTTTCCTAAGGTTTGGGGGTTGGGATGATGGCACTAAAAGGGGCTAAAGTGGCAGGAGACATCTCTGCTTGCCATTAACTTCACTACCTGGGGACAGCCCCACTGTGGGAGATTTATAACTCTGGGGGAAGCAAAAAAGAACACCTGATTTCAAATTATCCTTTGTTCCGTGGTAATTTGATAATTGCAGAATTTCTATAATTAGCTTTTTTTCCCCTCTGAGCTAAATTTGGCTCTCAGTTTGGGTTTTAAGATTTCTCCCCACTTTATTTTTTGATATCAGGATCCCAGCAAATTCAAAAGTGTACACCTCTATAGATCCCTGATCCATAATACACAATGACGGGTGTGTGAAACTGGGTGCTTGTTTCCTCTGAGGCCCCATTCTAGGGGGTCTGCTCCCTGCCTAGCAGGCTGCCCTGGTGGCCTTCCCTCCTCAAGTCTCAGTACTGACTCTGTCCCCCAACATCCCCCTGCCCCCACCCCGGCCCTACCAAGGTGACCTTGGGTCTCTGTTTTTCAAGGACTCCATGCCTCAGACTTAACAGTCAGGATTGAGCAAAGGAAGTGTAAGACTTCCTGGGGTTCTGGTTTTTGAAAGGAAACTAATTATAGGGATCAGTGATTAAAAGATGGTTGGAAACAGAGGATGAAGTGTTTGATCCATTTTAACTGTTAATGAGAAGCAGTGTGGTTGCACCAGCAAGGAAAAACAATATTAATTTTTCTTCTCTTTGCCCCTCCCCCATAGGAGTTGCTCTGAAACCTACCGCATGCCAGTGATGGAGTACAAAATGAACGAAGGGGTGTCATACGAATTCAAGTTCCCCTTCCGAAATAATAACAAATGGCAGAGGAACGCCAACAAGGGGCCTCACGCTCCCCCCGTCCCGTCCCAGGTGCAGAGCCCCATGACCTCGAGGTTGAATGCTGGGAAAGGAGACGGGAAGATGCCTCCTCCAGAGAGAGCTGCCAACATTCCTCGCAGCATCTCCAGTGACGGGCGCCCTCTGGAGAGGCGGTGAGTACACCTGCTCAGGTTTGCTCTAAATCTCTGCCCCTGATTTAAATAACCGCAGACTCATAAGTAAGCAGAAGCTTTTAGGTCTTCCCATGTTTTAGTAGAAATTAAGAATTAAAACAGAGATGTAGCACAAGCAGCTTTCAAAGCATGGTAGCATCCCAAAGCCATAAGGACAAATGAGGATCTCTTCTCACATAGCATTCGGCTCCGTGTAATGGTGTTTGCGCTCTGCTCTTTCATTTCCACGTGGGACCAGCAGAAATCATTCACACACACTTAGTAGCCATATGGATTAGAACTCAACACACACTTTGAGGTGACATTGACCATATTATCGTCTTTGACAGTCTTGTCTCTTGGGGATAAGTGATATAATAGCAACAGAATGCAGGTTTCTGGTTGAGGATCTTTCCCTTCGTTAATAAAAAATTGTGAGAAATGAAAAGAACCAGTACAGCATAAGCATATTTTCCACTGCTCTGAAAGAAGGAGGAAAAAAATAGCAGATATGTTAAAACACTCAGTCCTGAGTAAAATAAACAAAAGGAAGAGGGATTGAGGGATCCAGAAAGTGAGAAACCAAGCACCGAAGATGCCCTTGCAAACGATAACTGGTTTAACTCTTCCTTCACAAGGACGCCCTAGCACTTTTATCTGGAATTCACTGTAAAATGCAGCACTTTGAAATAGAATAGGCCAAAAATCCAAAAGTTAAACTAGATTAAGTATTTTTACAATGTAAATAAAAATTGGCTATAAAATTTTAAATCGCCCTCTAAATTTGTTACCCCTACTTACCTAGGTTACTGAAGGGGGCAGTTTAATTTTGTAATCTGCTAGTCACCTGCTAAAGGAAGCAGCTTCTTTCTGTCCATCCGCTGTCCTTTCCCCATCACCTCTGCTGGTCTTGATCCCATCTCCAAAAGTATATGTGGCTTCTGCACTAGAGAGGGATCAGAAACTTCAACGGGGAGAAGCCTCTGTTTCAGAAGCCGGGTTGGGTAGAAGGAAGGTCCCTGTGGAACCAAATGTGATCCTGGATCATCTGAGCAGCAGGAAGCAGGTCTCACAAGAACAGCATGGATTAGTGAAAATGGGCCTGATGCTTAAACAGTCATTGGTTCAAATTGGGAGCAGAAAGCTGGAGGTTTTAAAAATCACACTATGTTATCTTTTATCTTAGTCTAAATTTTGAGCTATTGCATAAAAACATTGTCACTTAGTTATTTCCAAACCACTAGAAAACCATATATAAGTAATTTAGTGAAAAAACAGACAAACAAAAAACATGAGTTGTCTTTCCAAAATTCTTCATTTAATCCTGGAGATTTATTTACAGAGCCTAGCTATTTATCTCAAATGATTCCTCTCCCAAAGTAGCTACATACCCATCTGGACTCCTCGTTTTCGTTATTTTTGAGAAGGGAAAACATCCAAGAGATCTCTGAATAAATTCTTTGTCCTACACCTTCCCAAGTTGGCTCGCTCTGAGGTGTGTGCTAACTGGAATTCATGACTTGGCCTGCATTTTGAAAGATGAACCCAGGAAACCATTGTTTAGAGAAGGACCTTCTTTTCCTCCCAATGCTATTTTCTCTCTAGAACAATCACCAGGCTTTTACAAATCAGATTGGTTTTGCATTATTTTCTTTACACAATCTTCCATATGATACAATAACAAAATATATTTCAATCCCACACTGAGTTTAATTTCTGCAATAGAAACCAAAGATTGTTGCTAAACATACTGACCTCAAAAAAGTAAAAATATTTTTTGTAGCTAATTATCATCCCATGATACAAGCAACGTTTAGGGCTAGACAGTGCATCAGCTCCATCTCTTCCCCAGATGGAGCTCGTTGAGTTCTAGAGGGTATTTCTGTGTGTCCTTGTGTCTGCCTTTCATCTTAACTCTACCCAGAGAGAAATGAGTCTTAAGGCGTGCTCGCCATAAAAGACTGTGACTCTCTAAGCTATATAGATAAAGCGGCAAAAGTGAGGCCACCAGTGGTTTTTGGGGAAATTTTACCTCTACTTAGTTCCCTGTGGGGCTTCTTAGTTTCGGGTATCCTTTAGGACAGCGAGCTCGGATTTCAGACGTTATGATGGAGGGTATAGGTGACTTGGAAAATCCCAGCCCTACATTTTCAAGATATTTAGGTTATTAGGCTCATTTTCATTTTGAAGTATATGAATTTAGATGGGTCTTTTTTGGTGAAAATTTAAGAGTTAGATTTCCTATCCCATCATTCTGTATTTTTAGTAATATACAGTATTTCTTTTTATTTATTTATTTTTATAATCCCAAGGATATGTTTATTGATTTTTTTTTTTTCCTTTTTTAGAAAGGAAGTAGGGAGGGAGAGAGACATCTGTGTGAGAGAGAAATGTTGATCAGTTGCCTCCTGCATGCTCCCTGACCAGAGATCGAACCCATAACTTTTTTTGGTGTAGGGGACAACACTGCAACCAACTGAGCCGCCTGGCCAGGGCATACAATATTTATTTTTTAAGTTTTAACTTGAATCACATAGAAAGTTATAATTGAGAAACACTTTTTGCTAGCTACTATTTCAGGAATATTCGGGTATAGAGCGGACTCGTGACATCACCAGCAATAATTCTTGAGTCCTTCGTGAATCCACAGATTCATGAAGTTTACCTGGGAATATAATTTCTTCCATAAAATATACTAAAATATAGATGAAATTTTAAACATTCCTTTTATAGTTTTGCTGAGAACAAAACACCTTGTTGAGATGTGGAAGTGAGGACCCTGGCTGGACATTCATCCATTGTACTCTCCCCTTCAAACCAGCCCTGCCCTGGGCTCCACTTACATTTGTACCTGGGCAGTCACTACCATATGGTGTGAACCTTTCAGATGAATCACCAATAGAACAAATGACAAGGTCTGCCATAAACTGAATCTTGCCTTACAATAACAGCGTGAGCCTAACATTGGGACCGACATATTGCCTTTACATACTTCCATTACACTCATTCTTCTCTCCCAGGTTAGGCAAGTTGTGTTAACTATAGAGAAACCCGCTGGGTGAGCTTGAGTTAGCAGCCATCTCCAGTCCGCCCTGCGCATGCTCCGCAACTAAACCTGCCGGCCTCATTCACCATGACTGGATCTTGCATGGCCCACTGGAGTTGAAGACCTTAATAGCAGCCCACAGGGGGTGAAGAGTATGCCTGGTGGATATTGTTGAAGCAAATGTAGAATTCTCCCCTCAGAGAGCACGTTAGTCATGTGCTCATCCAATTTTTATTTTTAAGAAAATGCTCTTTAAGTTATTTCGTACAGATTCTGGGCTAATTTTCACTGCGTCATTTACTGCTTTGAGACAAAGCAAACACCTGTTTAATCCTTACTCGTCCTTTGAATATTAGCTGTGGTTCAAAGTTTCAGGACCTGTATTTTCCAAATACAGTCTATCTGCATCACAGTTGTTCGACTGGACCTAAGGACCCTTAAACCTTGGAACTACGGCCCTTCCCTGGGGCCGCTTGGGCTGCAGCCCCTGACTCCACGTTTCGAAAGCTGCCGCGCCCTCCCTCAAAGTCCTGTTGCTTGTCTTCCAAAACTTTGCTCTCTTTCTGTTCTGGTCGTTTCTTTCAAACCTGTCTCATCACTCCCAAAATTTTGTGTCCCCTACAATTTCTTCCTCATTGTTCTTTTAATCCCACACTGTGCATTATCTTGGGCTCGTTTATTTCAGTAACCTTAGCCATGTGAGCTGTCCCTCAATAGTATATATTTTGCCTTGATCTCTCTTTTACTTTTTATATTCATATCCTAACTGCCTACTGAAACACCTGCGCTTAAATGTCACAGTGTCTCCTACAAGTACAAACCGACCAGTTTTCCTCCATCACCTCTCCGTTCTCACATGTTAACCCACTTTGCTGAGGGACTTTGCCATCTACCTGAGTATCCAGAGCAGAACTAGGATTTATAATCACCTTCCTCTCCACCCTCGTCCCCATCTCCATACCATTCCACCGTTCACTTTTCAAGTCCTTAACATCGGTTGAATTCCTTATTTTTAAGCCTCTTCCTTGTCTTGGTGTTAGCAGCTCTCATTTCACAGGAAGATTTTTCTGGCCACAGCACCTCTCCATTGTCCTATGCTGCATGTGCGTGGAGGGTCCACTAGAAATGGAAGCACTCCTGGGGCCATGCCTTCCACTGCCATCCCCCCTGTGAGTTCCTGCCTGGCTCTCAGGCAGGGACCTGATTTGCGTTCCGGTCCCACCCCTTGGGAGTGATGTGACAGTGGGAAGTTCCTTATCCCCTCGACCCCTCAGTGTTCCCAAGAATTAAATGGGGCTTAGCCCCACCTCTCAGTCCCATGTGAAGATGAAGGTTGTCATTTCATCAATACTTTCCCAAACCCAGCCACGTAGAGGTCAAAGAGAGCTTGTTTGAACTGAGCGCTGTAGGGTATGGGTAGAGCCGGCTGCCTAGGCTGGTAGGTCAGTCTTCAGCCTCGTCTAGGCTACGAGTGGCGTGGGTCAGTGTTTCCACAAGCAAGTTGTGTTGTCTTCAGTGATGGTGTCGTGGTTAACTTTGGTGACACAGAAGATTAATTCAGGAGGCCTGCAGTGCTAGAAGGAGGCATGATGAACTGTGCCGATGCAGGCATTGTAGGGAATACTGCAAAAACTGTCCTTGCAAATTAGAATGGGCCTGAGAGACGATCTTGTAAAAAAAAAAAAAAAAAAAGATCATTATGTGTACTCTGAGAAGAGCAGTGGGGTGGCTTGTGGTCCTAGTTCTCTGTGTGTCAGTAAGAAACCATGCTTCTGTATGCATCCAGCCGTGGGGTTGTGCCCTCCTACCCGTCTCAGGGAGTGTTCTGCCTTGGGACCACCCCGAGAGGCCTGGCCCAGTCATATCTTATAGGAGGGCCTACAAAGGCCCACAGTGGCCCTGGACCTTCCTCAAGCCCCACCCCCCCCGACGCGCACAGCTGGGGGAAGGCCTTCCCAGAAGCCAGAGCTAAGCTGTGTCCTGCTGTAACCCTCCTGCACACGGAGCCAGAAGAAAGGGGCGAGGTCAGTCGGCCCCTTGCCTGATGAGTGCACTTCAGACACATGAATGTATCTATCACTGGGAATTTAAATTACTCTCCAGGGAAGAAAGTATATTCTGCTTTGTATCTGAAACCACTGGCATTTTTCTTTAAGATTTGTTGATTGCACAACACACTTTTAAACATGTATTGATAGAAATTAGTGATAATTAAGACAAATTAGCGACCTAAACCCAGCCCCACCATCATCAGTGTGAAATTTTCCATAAGCCTCTTGTTCAGAGACCTGGACACTGAACTGCCAGACCAAGGTCTGCTTCCACTTGTGAAAATCCCTGTGAAATGGCAGTTTCAAGCCGGCCCATCAGGGCTTGAGGAGAAAAGTGGGTTTAGTTTCCCTTCTACCTGAAGGCACAACTGTCGTGAAAGAGCGAGGTGGGCGGAGTGTCCTCAGGGTGGGCCCGCAGAGTCCAGTGGGTCTCTCACCCGCGTGTGTGTCTGTGGGCTGGGTGTGTGCTCTCTGACCACAGGGCACTAAGCTGGTGACTCTACCACAAGAGGCTTTGATGGACACTGTTTCACGTCACATAAGGATGGCCCTGCACCATTTGCTCTGGACCCACTTCTTTAGGTTCTGCAGGCTCATTTTAAGGAACAAGCACAGACACACTAGGAGAAATGGCAGAGGAGGGGTTTGGCTCATCTGCTTGGGGCTCTGCTTGCAGTGTATGTAGAAAGTCACTATCTCCCCACCAGTCTCCACGCCCAGAGAGGATCAGAAACCAGCCTAACTAAACAGCCTGTGGACTCCCAATTTATTGCTTTTTCTTGGCCTCTTTTTGGTTTCACATTATATTTAACAAATAGTGAATGATAGCGGCATACTAAAATGGCACAAAGTAAAAGCAGGGATGTAGATATAAGACATGATGCAGCCCTGAGCCACGTCAGCGCTGTGCTCATTAAGTAATTGATGAGCCAGTTTGCAGATGGGACTTTATTGTAGAACTTGACATTTCTGAAAACCAAGAGCATTAGTACTGGCAGAATTCTCTGGGAAAGGAAAGTAGCCTGAGCGGTGGTTTGCGCCTCTCCCGGCTCAGGGCGGTTGAGGCAGGGACTGGGATTCTGGGGACCATGTGAGGAAGGCGCATGTGGGCAGCTGCCCAGGCTCACACCCGTGTGGCGTTCTGTACTTTGGCTTCTGGTCCCTTGTTTTTGTTTGTATAATGGGATAGGGAATGAAAAAAAAATTTTTTTTTAAGTTTTTTCCAGTCTTAAAAATCCTAGAATGCTCCCCCCCCCCAAAAAAAAAACCCAAACCAGCCCCCTTAGCGTCTCACCAAAGGATTTGGTTGTTGACTTCTTTAGGTGAAATATCTGTATTGGTGGAGAATAGAACTAACCAAAGAGGTTAGTGTGTGTGTGTTAGGCTAATGATCCTTACCTGTCTGTACAGTTCTCAAATTTTAGACATATTTCATCAGTTCTCTCATTCTTTGGCAAAAACAAACAAACAAAAAAAAACCCACAACATTCTTTGGGCTCTCCCTTCTGCGCCTGCTGACCAAGGGTCTTCAGGGTCTTCAGGGTCAGCTCTGACCACACCACTGCTTTGCTGCAGAACCTGCGGTCCTTCCCTGCTCCCTCACAGATGAAGTTTTTTGCCTCCTCAGCTTACCATGTGAGAGCTCACTCTGCAAGTCCCGCTCGTTCTTCTGGTCATGGACCCCGCCCACCCCCGCCCAGGTCGGATACTTGCACCTGGCATGCATTGTGGTGGCCTCACGTTCCCCTGTCCTAATTCCTGATGGCTGCGAAAATCCTTGGTTTCCTAAAAGACCCCTCTAAAGTGCCCTCCTTCCTAAGGCGTTTTTCCCCTGGGTTTCCCAGCAAGATTTGACTTCTACCCTGCCGGAGCCCCTTTATTCTCTCTTTGTACTGCCCTCGTGACAGTCTCATTTTACTTGGGTTTTTCTTAAAAACTATAGGTAGCTATTATTGGGCTCAGGCTCTGTTCAAAGTTCTTTGTGCAACTTTTCTCAGGTAATCCACCCAACAGCCTGTTGAGTTGGTTGCTGTTCATCGCTTTCACAGATAAGAATGCCCAGATATTGACAGATGAAATAACTTGTGCAGAGTCATAGCTGGTTAGTGGTGGAGCTGAGATTAGCATTAAGACGGTCAGATTTTACTGCCCCTATTTTAGCTCCCATGCCGTGTGAATTTAACCCACCACCACATGTATACAGCACTCAAGACACGCTTGCCGAATGAACGCATGCGTGTTGGCCTGCTGAGGGGCCCGGCACTCGTGCTGCAGTCAGGGCCCGCAGTTGCACGGGTCCCCGTCCCTGAAAGAGCCCCCGCTGGCTTAATGCTCTGCTGTCTCTCCCATGAAATTTGCAATAGTGTTTGACCAAGGGAACCCATATTTTCACTTTGCACCGAGTCCCACAAATGATGTAGCTGGTCCTGCCTGCAATCCATTTTTACTTTCTTTTCTTTGCAATCCCCCTTAGATATCAAATCGAATGTTCTCCAGAGGCACCCATAACGTGTGCCAGGCTGTGAACCTCCAACAGCTTGCCAACAGCTGCGAAGTGACGACCCGTTTATCACAGCTTGATGAATTGCCTTATTTTCCTAACTGTACAAGAGAGTTATTCCTTGTTGTAAATTGACCTTGTCACACAGGAGGCTCATCAGAACAGGATTTCCATGATCCAGTCTGAAGAGCTGATGTGAATCATATGGTCCTCAAGCCAGGGGTAGCGCTGGTTTTCAAAGTGCACAGTGGGAAAATAGGAGAAGACAAAGAGATGAGTTGTTCAAATTTGAACACATCTTCTTCGGATCTACTGTGATTATAGCACCCAAATTGCATTACCTTGAATCATTTCCAGAGAATTTTTTTTTTTTTTTACATAATTCTGGAAGAATCTCTGGTGGATATACATTGCTGAAGACAGACTTGAACTTGATCCTGTTCCCTGGATGACTTGTGTTTTAATTGCTAAGTTGTGGTAAAATGCTGTGCTTAATTATAGACTCCAGTATCTAATTTTTCAGTCATTGCTGCTATTCAAGACCCTCTCAGCTGTTTTTGCCATCATCCTCTGTTTGCGCTAGAATTACAGAGGGTCTTATCTCCTTGGTCACATCTAAGCAGTGCTGTCACTTTGGAGTAAAAAGCAGGAAATACAGGCATAATTTGACCTATATTTAATCACTACTCAGAGAAAAGATTTTAGCATTAGTTACACAGACACTGAAAATTCCTTATCCATAAATTGATAATTATAATTAGTCACAATCTGAGGAGATTGATTTAATAATCAGAGTCTGTTAATGTTAACACTGCAGCGTAGTCCTGTGAATTGATTCATAGGAAGGATGTAGTGGAGGGCAGGGGTTATTTTATTAGAAATCTGAGACTTGTTAGCAGTTCTTTGCTCTCCTTTATCCTGGTGTGAGACCGCTTCTGTAAAAATGAGGAACTGATATTGATCCTGGACCATCTCTTCTTAAATGTCTGTCCCCTTCAACTCTGCTTTTGTTGCAACAAAGCGCACTGCATGTAAATGAAAAGCTGGTGTTTATCCTGCGGACTATGGAAGTATTGTCTGTTGGGCTCATGAGCATGACTTTTTCAATCACTGCGTTCTTTATAAAATCAGAAAACCCTGGTATTTTATTTGCAGAGGGACTTGAGAGAAAGCATTTAAGAGAACATTTAACATCAGTTACTTTAAAAACATTTAGTTATTTCTTGGCTAAATTTATAAAAATAGAGGGAAGAAAATCTGAAATTAATGCTAAATGGTCTAGAAAGTTCCTTTCTGATGGTGACCAGAGGATTCCTTAAAAATATTATTCCACAGAAATAAAAGGTCTCACAGCAACTGAAAGATGTAATAATTTTAGTTCTCTTGACCTATTTGGGCCCTCACATCTAGAATTTCCCAGGTTTATTAAGACTAAGAGAATGCACAAAGACCTGGTTTTATCTCAAAAGGGAAGGAAAGGCTTGTAATCTTGCTCTATCTCATCATGGGCCTCAGCAACCTTTAAAATAGAGTGAGTGGGAGGGCAGAGATTCAAGCGGTCACCTTGCCCTTCCCCTGTGAGCCCGTTGTGGGGGTACTCGTCCCCAAAGTGCCAGGACCGCAGCCTACCCGACGTCCGAGAATGATCTGTTGCAGGCTGCCTCTAGCAGAGGTGGGCTGCCAGTGCCTCCCTCTCCCTAAACTAGGCCTGTTCTCAAATAATATCTGTGGAATAGTATCAAATTCAGAATATTTGGAAAGGATTGTAAGGCATGAGAATAAAGAATAATTATGATTTTTTCCCCCCATCATACATGTATCTAGAGTCCTAAAAAACATTTAGGTACCATTCCATCAATTGCTGTATGTATATTCTATGTGTGTGAACAGTCAGAAAACAAAGCCACTATTGAATTATATAAATGCAGAGAAGGGATGGAAATGAATGCTGGCCTTCTGGAAATGCTATTTTTTCACTTTGGGATAACTCCAGTAACCAAGTAGAATTTTCTGATGCATTTGCCAAATAAAAGAGCTGAGGTTGAGACAAGCATGAGAAATTGTAGCTTAACGTACATTTTGGAGAGTAGGGTAAGAAATGCAAGCTCTAAATACAAATATAAATGTTACATTTTGACTTTCCCTGTGGAATCATGTTGTCACTTCCTCATAGAAGCATAAACATTTTCACATTCACCATAAATATAAATCATTGGCATTACTTGTTTACCCTGAAGAGCGTTAAATCTCTAGGCCCCGACCATGTTAACATTCTACTGCCGTCTCCTTTTTTCCCCATCTTGCCGTAACACCTCCTCCTCTTTGCAGTAAGAAAATCAAAGCAGCTACAAAATGAGACTGTATTTGAAGTTTCTCTGTATTAAGTGCATATAAAAGCCAAACTGTTAAGGCAGCAGGTAGTGTGGTCTCTTGTTACATTTGGGTTTACGCCCTTCCTTAACCCTTACTTAATTTTTGTTCTTTGTACTCTACACCTCCCCTTCCTCCTGCGCTGCAGCCGGCAGTCCCCTTCCAGTCATCCCAGAATAACTGGTGAGATCTTCGGAAGGTGTCTTAGGGGAAAAGGATAAAGGGGCACCCATTTTATGGTACCCAGATACATGTCTTGATCTTTTATCAAAACACATAATCCAAAGGAGGGATGAGCCTGTGGTTGCAAGACCCCGACAGCCCGTGACCCCCCCGTCACTGCCCCACGCTTGGTCCCTCTCTTGACCCTGGCATCCTAGCCAGGATACCGGCCATGCAGTTAGCCCGTTTTCTCTGAATCTGTGTGTCAGTGACCAGGTTAGGTTGGTGATGTTAATTAACCAGGAGGACTTAGGAACTCTGCCTCTTTTCCTGGCTTCTCATCACATTGCCCGAGGACCTAGGATCCCAGGTCTCTTTCCTTGCCCATTTCACACTACATAGAGCTGGCAATGCCAGTAAGTGCTCTTGTCGTTATATGTCAGATTGATGATATATGTACAGGGGTGCCTGGGTAGAATTCCATCATCCCCTTTTCTTGCATTTAAGAAAGCCTATTAACTTTGAGTGTGTTATGATTGTTTTTAGCAAATAATTCACAAAATCTTGGCACTGTAGTATTAGTGACCAACTGTTTTTTATCTGATGTAAACCTACCATGGTTGAGAACCCTGGCATGGGGCACCTGATATAACTGTGGCTCGTCATCCTGAACCACTTCCAGTACTTCGACATTTTCTGCATCGCTGATGGGAATTCTGTTTCAACTGTGTTAAGCAAGCAGAGATAAAAAGATAAATAGGGCTCAGTCCTGCCTCTTCAGGACGGACTCTAGTTGAGGAGATGGAAACACATAAAAGTGACCATTCCATAGGATGTGCTATAGTGGTGCAAAGAAGGGACTGTTGTGGGACTTAAGGATCGAATTAATCTGTGAATTCAGGCATATGATGTTGGAATTAGGCCTTGGACAAAAAGGATTTTATGTAAGTGGAAAAGGGAGGAGGTATTCCAGGCAGAAAGGACCAGCTGACTAAAGGTATGAATTTGGAGAGTGAGTCTGAGAAAGGGGTGCGCTGAGTGTGACCAGAATGTAGGGTGCGTGGAGGCAGGTAAAGGGCACGCAGATTAGGATGGTTGTGAGGATGGGCTTGGGTGAGATGGTCCAAGGTCTGGAAGAGGGTGCCAGGGATTATTTGGTCTTCTGTCGTGTAGGCACAGGGAAGCTATGGAGAGGTGCTAGAAGTCACACGACTCGGGATGGGAGGGGACCTGGGAGATACGGGGTGGACAAAGCGTGGAAGTCAGAAGGCCAGTTAGAGCACTGTTGTACTGAGCCAGGGTGGAGGAGGGGAGCTTAGAGGGCAGTCAGCAGGTTGCAGATGAGTTATCTTCTTTGTCTTTCTGTTTTCCAGACTGGCACCGGGGGTCCCTGAGCACAGCGTTTGTGCTCAGTAAACAGTTGAATTTAATTAGACCAATTGACGATGGAAGATGAAGAGGGGGGAGGGATGTCAAAATATTTAACTTGGAACAACACGTATTAGAGGGATAGGTTTAGAGTATCGGGGTGGAACTGGAGAAAACATTGGCTAGTCTTTAGGAGGTTTGATCGGAATTACTGATCAAACAATTGTCCCATGGAAATATCTCGGAGAAAGCTGGAGACAGCAGGTCTGTCCCTGAAAACCGTTTGTTTCAAGTCAGTTCTGCCCTTGGGCATACATGGATTTGGGCATCACACTTTTTAGTATCTATCCTTATTCTTTTTCTGTTAGAAAAACTCCTCATTGTGATTCTATTATCCCTTCTGCCAACTTGCTGTACCCAAAACCCCATTCCACCCTGAAAGTTTATAGCTTCACTGTGGGAGCCTGCCATAGTTCAGTGGGCCAAGTTCTATCCCCAGGCTTCAGAATTTAGCTTTGAGTGTAAGCTGCCCTTATGTGCAAAATCGTCTGACTGTGCAGACCCGCTGCAAACTGACCTATTAAGAAAAGAAAACCCAGGCTTCTCTGGAGGGCAGCCTCAGTTCTGCACGGTATGGTGGGCTTAGAATCACAAGACCTGGCTTAGTGAGCAGATGCCTTCAGTTGCGCTTCTGCGGCTGTTGACAGGGAGAGGGACCGCCCTGCTGCAGAGGTCAAGTGCCTAGCCCCGGCTTCCACTTAGGGAATAAAAGATCCTTGCTATTACGGTTTAGTTCACACCTAGTAACCGTTGTTAGCGTCACGTTGGTATTCCAGTGGTTACCTCGTCGCCAACTAGAGTAGAGGTAAAAAAATAAATCTGCCCTGACTACAAAGCTCCAGTTGCTGTCTGGAGCGCCAGCCAGCAGGGTGAAGGACCCATAGCTTTAGAAGTAGATGTATTGGGTGGTTATGTGGAGCATACCAAAATTCACTAATTCCACTTAAGTTCAGCAACCGCAGTTCCAGTCATTTTTTTTCATGGAAGGTTTTATATGGTGATGGTACTATCAACCAAATTCATAAATAACTAAATAGCAGACTCTGAATACTCATTCCAGACTCTTACATAGAAAACAAAGGAGCACACAAAGAATGTACCAGGCTCACTGTGGTTGTGTACTCTGGCAGAACTAGTGTGAAAAAGTGGAATTAATTGCTGTGTTAATGTCACTGGGGTTCATTTATGCTCTACGCTGCCATACTAGGAAACTGCATACACAATTCAGCCCATTGAATTCTGGCAGTTTTTGGAAACATACATGTTTTTTCCCCTGTTATTTTTTGACACCCCCCCCACCCACCCCCGCCCCCTTCAGGGCAGTTTTCCAGCTGTTCCCTTAGGGAGTGGTTTCATGGGGAAGTTTCTTTTGTTGGCTTCCAGCTGGCTTCATTTTCACTATCTGCATGAAGTCGCTGCCTGTCGCATTTGTAGGACATTATCCATCATGCCTGCCTTGGGACTTTTCCCTTTGAATTGTTGACTTCATATTTTTGGTTTGTACATGCAGCCTGTCTCCTGGTTCCGACATCTACGTGACGGTCTCGTCCATGGCTTTAGCAAGATCCCAGCAGTGTCGTAACTCCCCCAGCAACCTGTCTTCATCCAGCGAGACTGGCTCTGGGGGCGGCACTTACCGGCAGAAGTCCATGCCCGAAGGGTAGGTATGCCCTTGCCCCCACTATATGTGGTCCCATGGACATCTCTGTCGTTCATCTGTAATTCAGATGTGTGAACTGATTTCCATTTAGCCAGCCTTGATCAATTTACAAAAGAACAAAAGGGAAAATGTGGTTAATATTTCAGATAGAAAAATGTTTTAATGGCTACTCCAAACCACTTTGTAGGATGTATATCATTCTCCTCTCTAAGGACTCAGTGACAGACAAATCAAATTACATCTGTTCCTCCATGATATATATTGTCTATTTTCATAGTACAGACTTTGTGATTTCTTAATATTTCCTCCGAAGCGAACTCAGCAGTTTACTGCTTGCACTCGTTGGAGTTTGTTTTGCTGTTGAAGTAGGAGAAATGATCATCATACCCAAAGCTTACAATTACTATTTTCACACTTTAAAAGTCTTCTATGATGTCTGCCTGTGGGTTGGTTTTTGGCTTTGTTTTTCATGGTTTTTGAAAACACTAAATACCCCAAAGTAACTATTTGCTTCTGATAAGATAAACAAAAAAGCTAAATGTACATGATTTTAGAGGCTACTAAAAAGGAAAAAAAAATTGGAATATCTGAAGTTGGGAAGTAATTAGCAACAAAACAGTACACATGACACATGAGCTTTAGCCTTTGACCAAAGCAGCGGCAAAGGAACCGTCAGTGACTTCCTGGGGGGCTGTGCCTCTGGGAGAACTTGGGACCATTTGAAGATCAAATGTAAGGAGTTTATAAAAACTGATGTTTTTGTTCTGAGTTTCCCCCAAATATATATATTTTAACAAATACACACATGATTTGTTTATTTTCTTCAGATTTTATTTGAAAAATATTTTATTTTATTTGTTACAAAATAATCATGGTTACAAGAACACCTTCATAGCAGGTATTTCTATCCTATAGTGTTTTGTTGGTTTTCACAGCTATCAAGTTTGGTTTTTTGGGGGTGGGTGAGGGGAGCAAAATGTTTGTTAGCAGAAAGTAGATAATAAAACCACTATAACATATATTCTCTACCCACCTCCCATCCTCAATATCTCCCCTAGGATTCCCTTGGTAGCATATCTAAAATGCACATCTTATTTTAATTACTTTAGTGACAATTAGAAAAAACTTTTAGCCCTTATTCATGAGTTTTATGAGTTAAGACAGAGTTTTTATGAGTTAAGTAGTATTATATCATACCATAAACCCAACTAATTATTTTTTTAATTAGTAGATTTTAAATGGCCTAGTTTGACTTCAAAAATAAGAATTCATTGCAACATCAGTGTTAGCACAGCAATAAAATATAAATGAGCTAGCAACAATAGCAAAAAAACATTGTTTTCTTCTATGATATACTTTTAATGTATACCAAAAATGTAAGTTGAAACATTAATGTTTGGTGAATATTTATATTAGAAACATGGTTCCAATGCCCATTCTGTGCAATTTTTTTTTAATAAGTTGATTACTATTCAACTTGATGTCGAGTACTGAGTGTACCGTAAGTGGTATTAAGGGTTTTCCCCATTGTTTGTGAGCTTACCCAGTGACTATTTACCATACTGTATAACATCCTTTTTAATGTAGAATGATATACGAGATGGCGATGATACTGTGGAGAAGGAGAAACTTTCCTCTACCCTTCAAGGTTCTTTCTCTGGTTTAATAATTAAATTACATACAATAGATTAACAAGAGAAAATAACCAAATTTAATTACATATGTACAAATGAGAGCCCCACATACATGAGAGGTTCAGAGACAGGGAAAATGAGATATATATGACATGCTGAGCTAAGCGTAAGGTGAGACACTTGGGGCTCCAGAAGGAATAAGGTCATTCCCAGGACAATGAGAGCAGGTGTTCAATATTGGTAGTGTGTCCTATCCTATGGATAGACCATAAAAAGTTGTCAGTAATAATCTATTATGGACAAAGCCCCTAATTTAAGTTCTAGGTAGTTAAGGAGGGGGCCAAAGTTTCTCTTGAGCCCAAAGGTCTTGGTTGCCTGTAGCTCAAAAATCATCCACATACCACAGATTCACATATTGGGGTGACTCATTCTGAACCCCTGCAATACAGTGTTTGCCTATATCAGTGAGGCAGGAGGACCTGGTTCACTGTCTGATTCATATATATTGCTCATGGGCCAAGTTTAATTCTAAAGTTACCCATACCAAGTGGAAAATGATTACATCTCCTCTACAACTCAGCCCAGTAAAAATAAGTACATACAGGTTGACAGTAAAACAAGAGTGAGTGTAGTCTGCTACAAACTCATTAATGTTAAACTTTAAAAAGCTCAAAAGTGTGAGACATTGGCAATAGGTCAGTACACAATTGTTGTCCATACATGTGATCTCCTTTTTGTTGTCCTCTCTTGACTCATTGGGCTCAGTGTCTGCACGTGTAGGATGTGTGTCTGCTCACTCCCTGGCCTGAGGACATTGAAACCATCCAAATCAGTTGAGGGGCAAAATCTAATTGGGTGGCTGAGCATGCCTTCTCCACTTGAGTGAGTGAGAAAAATACGGCACCTGCAGAAGTTTAGGATGAGCATGAGCAGTAGTTATAAAGCAGCTCTGTTGAAAAGACTTAGGTAGGCTCTGTTCTGCTATCCTTGGAGACTTACTTTTGGGCCTCACACTTTGAAGAACGTTGATAGGGCAAGGTGTGTCCAGAGGGAGGGATGGACTGGCTAACTGAGGATTTTGGAGACCATGACGTGAGGAATATAACTAAGGACATACAAGCTGCAGAAGAGACTTGTGGAGCAAGGAGGCCCCCTTAGGTGAAGGATTAAACTTGTCTGTGAACACCTGCTACCTTTAAATGCAAGTTATAGGAGAAGTTTTCAGCCCATTTGAGGGAGCTATTTCCAAGCCGTCAGCCAGCTCCGGAGAGCAACGCACTGGTTCCTGAGGGGGAGACTTCCTGGGCACCGAACGTGTCTCATGCATCAGCCAAATAATCACTTAAAAACTCCATCAAATCTGAACTGTGGCTCTTAACCTGTATTAGGTGTTCCTCCAGAGGTACAATGAATCTCTTCAAAAAGAGGTAGAGTGTAAAATTTGAGCAGGTTTTGTCTGAGCTCAAGAATGGGACCTTTGTAACCCTAATACCCTGGCGCATAGTAAATGAGTGTGTGAGAACTGAAATTAAAAGTCCACAGGATAAGAATATTTTTTAAGGCAAAATTTAAAGACAGCCTTACTTTATCATTTATTTAAAACCAGACAGCCAGAAAAGGGCTCGGCTGTAAATCCGGACGTTTCAGAAGTTGTCTTTAGTTTCCATTTCTACCAAAAGTAAAAGCAAAGTCAGAATCCAATTCTAATTTTTCTCTCTTCCTCTTTGAAAAAATCTTAATTTAGTGCAAATTTAGAATAGTATCATTCTGCCATTTCAAGGATATTTGCTGTTCTAAATTAAACAAGGACCCTACTTAGGGAGGAGAGGGCAAAGCTCATAATTAGTGAAAATTCTTTTTTAGGGGAAAATGTGCAGTCATCAAGGTTTTCATAAATCAAGGTTTTTGTTTTTAATAATGGAGGTAACTCTGTTTAGGGCTTGTGATTGCATTTCTAAGCGATTGCCATTTGTGCAAAAGTACCTAGGGAAATGGTACAGTAGGAGTTTTATGAAAATCTGTTAATTCTCTGCTTTGCAAATGCTTTCACAAGGATTTTCCTCCCTGGAGTCATATAATAGAACTGCCATTTCACAGTTACAGGCACAAAGGTGAAACCTGAGTGACGTGGAGTGCGGGAGCTGGAGTCAGGCTCCAGGTCCTCCTCTTCCGAACCTCTTGCTCCTTCCAGCACCACGTTGGTGGCTCTCCCCATGCATTTACCAGTTGGTAGTCAATAAGACATCTGTCACCTGCATTGACAATTCAAGCCCTCGTTAGTTTTTTATTGTATGTATCACTTATGTATGTTCATTTGTAAACAGACACAAATTTGTAAATTTCCACCTGAATGTTGAATTTATGCTCTGGCCCTTTTTCCTGGGCTCAGTCAGGATGTACTGGGCTGATATTGCTAATCAAAGCCCATGCTTTTTTAATTAAAGCATTATTAATTAAATTATTAAAGTATTATTATTCTACACAGGGAAAAATAAAACTGGCTCTTTAAATAGCTTAATATTCTTTCTATAAATAGACATTTGTCTTTATATATGGCAGCTTACCTACTACTAAGATGCCCTTCCCAAAGGCAGTATAAAATGTATATATTTTGAAAGTGGTCTCTAGGTATTGTAAATGATAGCAATCTTTGTCTTTCAGACCTTAGAGTGCTTAACAAATACTTGTTCCAGGAATGAGTAATTCAGCAAATTTAGTGACTTAGTGATTTAGCAGATTACTGAGTTAAGAGAAATTCCTGAAATGTACCAATTGAAAGACACACATAGCACGTTAGGATGGTGAAAGTTTTTCTTTGGCTGTGAGTGATAGTCTGAAGTTAGCTACACAGGGGCGAGAAAATTCTGGTTTCTTACTCTATGCGTCTTAGGTTAGCTCAATCCTGTTGGCTTCCAGCCTTGTTTACAGTCTACAGACTTAACCTACATACAGCTTTCTGAATAGAGCGGTGTGTTTTAACTGTAGCAAACAGTTCTGACACCCGTGTTCACAGGCAAACAAGGATGAGTACGCAAGTACAGACACGCAAGCGAAACTAGTAGAACCTGTCCTTAGAGTGTAGTTCACTACACCCAGGACTACCTTCCCTTCCTGGGTGAGGTTTCTGATGTCGTCTTTGCCTTTGTTTGGGGACATCACCGCAGGTTTGGAGTAAGCCGCCGATCCCCAGCCTCCATTGACAGGCAGAACACTCAGTCAGATCTTGGCGGCAGTGGAAAATCCACACCCAGCTGGCAAAGAAGTGAGGATAGCATTGCCGACCAGATGGGTAAGTAACTAAATTTCTACAAAATGCAGCTTGCCTTTACACCAAGGTGACTGTGGCTGCCTCTTGATGATGTCATCAGAGCAACCTGATATATAATACAGTGCTGGTTAGTAAATGTGAACAAGAACGAAGTCTCGGTTAGATTATGTATAAGTGAAAGCAACAAGACCTAAGGGAAAGGTCAAGGAATTCTAAGTGACCCCAAATCTAAAAATAGAAGTGACATAGGAAGTATTTTCAGGACCGAAATTAAAATGCAGACTGCCAAACCACAGGTGTCCTAAGCATCACCCCCAACCCTTATTTGTCTGTTTTTGCCCCTTACAAGTGCCCTGAAAGATTTGTTGGTATTCATACTGTGAGTTAAAAAAAAAATTATGTACAAAATGGGAAAGAGATACAATTGTTGTTTAGTCACACATGTAGAGCTTGGTTAGGGTCTCTTTCCTCCCCCATATACTTTTTGCCCCTCTACTCTGCTATTAAGCTGTCAACTAAGGACATGTCTTAGCAGGATAAAACAGCCAGATGGGGAAGATTTTCTCTCGTGAGCCTTCATTTGGATTTCTGGTACATAGTCCTTTCTCTCTCTATATATGCAGTTTGCTAAAATGACACCATAACACTAGGTGATACAATGAAATTTTGCCATGAAACATGATGAAGTTTCAACACAGTGGCATCAGATTAAATATCAACAAAGTTGATACATCAGGGTGTTGAATCTACTGTTAGTTGTTTTTTCCTTTATCTTCAGTAGCATTACCATCAGTGTGGTATTAAAAAGAAATAAATTTCAGGTCAGATGAAGATACTTTTAAAGACAAAGGACCATCTTTTCTTTTCTTTTCTTTTTTTTTTAATCCTCACCTGAGGATATGTTTATTGATTTGAGAAAGAGACATTGACCAGTTGCCTCTCGTACCTATGCCCTGACCAGGGATCCATCCTGCAACCTTTTTGGTGTATGGGATGATGCCCTAACCAACTGAGCCAGCTGGCCAGGGCAAGGCCCATCCTTTTATTCTCTCAGCAAATGCATTGTCTTGTTCCGTTTCAATGACCATGCCCACGTAAAGGTACTGACCATGAACATGGGAGAGACTGGAGATATATTGAGCTGAGACACACACGAGTTGAGGAAAAGAAATGTAATTCCTAGGTTCTGAAGACATGCTTCGTTCTCATAACTTCAGTGAGATGTGCCTTGTTATTGAAGCCATCTGTCATTCCCCTCTCATCCCACCCACCCAGCACACAGAAAACCTGAGCATATTCTGATCTGCTGCTCTGCTCTTGACAGAATGTTTTTAATCCCATATGTTTTGATACTGTTGAGATGGTAACGACACACATGCAAAGGATCCCTTCTTCATCATGACTTTAGCAGCTTTTTTTGGCCCCTAGCACAGGCTTCGAGCAAAGCTGCCAGCAAGCCCTTTGTTCGGTGTTCAGTGTCACCCTTCCTACTCATGTGAAGTCATGTGAGGAATGAAAAGGTATCTTGGGACTGGAAAGGGTAATTATAAGGTTCATCCTAGACCCGTATTCATTCTTTCACATAAACCTCCCTCTGGTCTTTCTTTTCCCTGCATCCCCTTTAATTTAGTTGCATCCACTTTTCATAGATAAAACTCTGAAACTAATATCACTTGTTCATCTTTTTACCTTTTTATATAAAGGTATATAAAGATAAAGATATACCTTTACTTTTTTTTTTTTTTTTTTTTTTTTAAGATACCTAAAGACCCTGCCAGAGAAGGCTTTTCGCCAATCGGTGGTCCTTCTCTATCCAAAATATAAGGCTTGAAATAAAATGTTAAAATAAAATAAATTTGTATAAGTTTTTACATTCCAGAAGAATAACCCAGCCTTTTCTAATTGGCATGTCAGAAGGAATCCCTGGGGCTTAGTTGGTATAAGCCACGCTATGAGAAATCGATAAAAATAATTATGTTCTCATTACATTATATTGAATGTATAAAGGTCAGACCTTTATACACTCAGTTTGTAAGGACAAAATTCTCTAATGACTCTCAGGTCACTCATTGAAAATGTTGAGGAGATTCTTGTTTGTTAGCCAGGCTCCTGCCTTTATACCTCAGTGTGTTATCCACTGGTGCCCCAGTGGAGATGCGGACTTTAGCTTGCTTAATTAACTCCCTCCAGTCCGTGGATGTTCATTTTCTGCCTCCCTGCTTTTGGAAATGGTTGAAAATCAGAGTAAAAGAGTGTGTTGCCCACTCCATTATGTGTTAGGGACTGTGTTGCTTAAGTCCAGAATCGTTGCTGTTAGCTAGAGGTGTGTTAAAGAAGCAAAATCGCTTAGCTTTCACGTTTGGAACCCCATCATGAACGCCAGCTTAGACTCCAAAAGGAAGCAATTGTTTTGAGTAAACTAGTTGCTGTGTGTCTTTTCTGTTGTGCTTAGCTTACAGTTATAGAGGACCTCAGGATTTCAATTCTTTTTTCCTCGAGCAGCATGAATATACAGGTAAAATATTTCCAAAGTGTCATGGTAAGTAACACGTGATTGCATCCATGCCTGTCTAGGTATCATAGAGTGAGCCAGGTTAGCTACACTTTGCAATGAATGAATTTCATAAATTCAGTCCATGTGTTTTAGACTTTTCCCCCAAACCAAAAGTTGATTCCTAACTTTGCCACATTGTTCATGGCCTTTGGTTTGGTGGTATTTGGCTATGCTAATGTGTATGACATGACACATGGTCACCAGCTGCCAGCTTTACCCATCAGCCACTTAGTTTCTGACATGCTGTCTATTGTGTAAACTCTCAATAAGCTTATTGCTGAAATTCACAGTTTGCTGGTCAGTCAACTAAGAGATGCAGTGGCAAGCTGTCTTCATTTGTCAACATGTGCTTGGGTGTGTTTGGTGCCCGCACCATAATGCCCTGTGCTGTATTCCAGAGCCAACGTGCCATCTCCCAGCAGTATCAAAGGTGCTGCCAGCTTTCCGGGAGAGCCCCAGTGGGAGGCTAATGCGGCAGGATCCGGTGGTTCATTTGTCTCCAAACAAACAAGGGCACGTAAGTTCACTGTAAAATAATAAAAGTGATAGATTCCTAGCTACATGCCTTCCTTGCAGTGTGAAAATAGTACAGATCTGTTGTGCTTTCTTCCACATGGTCAAAGAGGAAGTCCTCCTGGCAAAAGGAGGGCGCTTGCTGTCATGGCCCCGGAATTTCTGCTGCCAGTGGCCGCAAGTGTGCTTTGAGTAAATTGACCTCTTTGGTATTCACCTGCTACCCCCACCATCTGGATGGAAGGCCGTGTGATCCAATCACAAACAATCCTAAAACATTAGGGACCAGGGGTGTTTTAGGAATGGATTTTATTTGCCCACACAATTGCAAACATGAAATACAGTTGGAGCAACAGTCAACAGACAACTTCCTGTTAACTCCCGCTACTGCTTCTCTTACCTTCCATAGCTGCACACATTTTTGCCCTCTTACCATAGTTATATACAGTTCCTCATCACTTAATCTGGAATGGGAGATTATCATTTCCTCCCCCCTTTAAATGTATTTGATTTCTTGGTCTGTTCACTGGAATATGTGTTTATATTTATGGCATTCTATAGGATGAGGAAACACTGTATTTCATGTTTACTAATTTATAAAATGCTCAGAGAACTTTTAATGCGAGGGCTTTTGTAAGCTTTGCTCTAGTGAAATGAATATTGAAGCTAAAAAAACGAGAGAGGGTGACAGAGAGCACCCATGCGTGCACAGACTGGGCAGAGAGAGATGAGCTGATGAAACTTGATGTTATCGCAGTTCCACTTGTAATTGATAGATTGCCCCAATTAACCTATCCATTTCCTCACCTTCATTAATAATTTTTATATTGATTACATGGTAAAATATTTTAAATAGGTTCAGTTAGAGGAAATACCTTCTTAAAATTAATTTCACCTGTTCCTTTTTTCTTTTTAAAATTTGGCCACTAGAAAATTTAAAATGACAAATGCGGTCCAGCTCATATTTCTTTAGAAAAGAAACATACTTTAACCCTCTCACCACATCTCAATGCAGACTTGCCACGGTGCTCTGTGGCCACGCGTGGCTGGGGGCTGCCGGTTCCACAGCACAGACACGAGACTAAAGAAATTCTGCCCAACTAATATTAAAAATAAATGAAGGCCTGTAATGTCAAAGTTGTTGAGAAAAACTGGACTAGCAGTGAGGGAGCAACTGGGGTGGACTCTTGTTCAAGGAGAAGAGATCTTTCTCTTTTCACTTTGCACTGGAGCTGGAGTGCCCTCCCCCTGCCCCACCCTCAGCCAGCGGAATTCCTCCTCTTCTCTCTCTCCTCTTAATCCCCACCCTGTGTCGGGACTTTCTGCTGCCATCTAATGTAAAATATTAATTTATTCAGAATTGAAAATTTATTGTGTAAATTATCAATTTCCTTGGTAAACTATAAAGTGTTCTAAGTAGCCACTGAATAGACAGGGTTCTGTACTCATTTTACTAATTGGGATACAGTTCACATACCATAATATTCACTCATTTAAAGCATACAATTTAGTGGTTTTTAATATCACAGAGTTGTGCAACCAGCACTAAGATCTAACTCTAGAAATTTGTATCCCCACCCCACCCCAAAAACCCTCTACCCTTAGTCACCCTGTCTCTTCCCGCCTACTCCAAGCTCTTGACAACCATTAATCTATTTTCTATCTCTGTTGAAGTGTCTATTTTGGACATTTCACATGAATGGAGTAGAATATGTGGACTTTAGTGTCTGGCTTCTTTCATGTAGTTTCGCGTTTTCAGGGTTCATACATGTTGTATCATGCGTCAGTACTTCATTCCTTTGTATGACTGAATAATGTTCCATTGTATAGAAATACCATGTTTCCTTATCCATTTATCAGCAATGGAAATTTGGGTTGTTTGTGCTTTTTGGCTGATATAATAATGCTGCTATGAACACTCATGTGGAAGTTTTTGTGTGAACATACGTTTTCATTTCTCTGGACTAGATACTAAGAGTGGAATTGCACCTCTTCCCGCAGCGGCCGCCCCATCTTACATGCCCACCAGCAGTGCCAGCCGCCAGCATTGTCTGCCCTTTAGACTTCGCCTCTTAGTGTGTGAAGGGTTATGTCATTGTGGTTTTGACTAGCATTTCCTTCGTGACTGAAGATATCGAGTATCTTTTCACGTGCTTGTTGGCCATTTGTATATCTTCTTTGGAGAAAAGTCCATTTAAATCCTTTGCCCATATTTTAATTGGCTATTTGAAACAAAAGTGTTGAGTTTTGACGAAGTCCAATTTATCTTTTTCTTTCCTTTTTGTGCCCTTTCAGTGTCATTTCTAAGAAACCGTTACATAATCCGAAGTCATGAAGATGTGTACTTATGTTTTGTTCTAAGAGTTTTATAGTTTTAGCTCTTGCATTTAGGCCTTTGATCCTTTTGAGTTTATTTTTCTATGTGATAAGGATCCAACTTCATTCTTTGTGGATATCCAGTTGTCCCAGCTTGTCTCTTAAAAAGGCTATCTCCCCCAACCCTCGGATTGACTTGGCGCCTCTGTATAAATTATACCTCTAAGAACTCCCCAGAAGCTGTCTCCTAAATAGATGCTAATTGGAAAAGAGCTCTCTTTAGGAATAAGTCTTATATTCTGCCTTCTTTATACCCTGAGCACAGTAGGTCTTTTCTAATTATAAACCTTTTGGAAGTGTTGGGGGTTTTTTCTATTTTAAGATTAAAATATGAAAGACTAATGACAGATTAGATTTATTTTCTGATTAAAATTATCTCAGTACTATTCATACTGTGGCATAAGTCAAATAGTGAAAAATGGATTCTTAAAATGACTCTTCCAGTGCTCTCTGCCATTGAAACTTTTGCAGGGGTTTTCCAGGCACCTCCAGTCTTACTTCAGTTTATCATCATTAGAAGGTTTTGCCTTGAGGACCCCACAACCAGACACATGCCGCAGGGCCATTCTCGTGTGTTTTCCCTGGTGTTCAGGAAGCAAAACCTGTACACTAAGTAAATCTTGCTTTGCTTGCAGTCTGACAGCCACTACTCGAGCCACTCCAGCAGCAACACCCTCTCCAGCAACGCATCGAGCGCCCACAGTGACGAGAAGTGGTATGATGGGGACCGCGCGGAATCTGAGCTCAACAGCTACAACTATCTGCAAGGCACCTCCGCTGACAGCGGCATCGACACCACCTCCTATGGCCCCAGCCACGGCAGCACCGCCTCCCTGGGGGCTGCCACGTCGTCACCTCGCTCGGGGCCAGGCAAGGAGAAAGTGGCACCCCTGTGGCACAGTTCCAGTGAAGTGATCTCCATGGTTGATCGGACTTTGGAGACAGAGGGCCATGGCATGGACCGGAAAACAGAATCTTCCCTGAGCCTGGACATCCACAGCAAGAGCCAGGCCGGCTCCAGCCCTCTGATGCGGGAGAACAGCACCTTCAGTATAAACGATGCCGCGTCCCACACGAGGTAACTGCCCTTCCCTGCTGCTTCTCCATCCGCAGCCCCTTCCTGAGTCGAGTTCCAGCCCCATCCCACTTCGCTTTGCTCAGTAGCATATAAAGAAAGGGGTTTTTCGTGCAGCAACAGTTGTTTTTATTTATCTAGTGCCTTTTATTTGCCACCAAAATACTTTCTTCTTCCAATCCTAATGCTTTATTTTAAACTGTAAGAAAAGGTTACAGATTTGCTCTTTGTAAAGTTGTCTTATATTTTACAAAAATTGTCCTAGTGTGTACCAGAATTAGAAAGAATTTTGTAATTTAGGCTTTCAGCTAGTGATAGAGAAAGTAGAATGGAACTGTCTTTTGAAGACATTAAAAGAAAATCTTGACTGTACTTTTTAAAGGAAGGGATCTTTTTTCTAAGACTAACATGGCGTTAGTTACGCTGCTGAACACAACCTTTACTTTTAAACTGCCGGTTCTTCCGAGAACATTACTTATCCTGTGCTTACATGGTAATTTTTTTCATTAATTGGCTCCTGACAGCAGCGCGTTGAGGGTGGGGGAATACAGCAGAAAAGTGTAGCTAAAATTAGACATCCCATCTACCTTTCAAAACAGAAAAGTACACATTCCCCTGTATTCTTGGATAGGCAAAGTAAGTACCATTTTTCATCTCCTCCTCTGGATTTGGGCCTAAAACCCAAAGGATGACAAGATTCTTCCCTTTGGGGAGGAAACACTTCATCACTATCTGTTGGGGCCTTCTGATCTCTGTGGTGGCTTCTCCTTTTACCTTTTATTGCTGTTGTCTGTCATTGACCAGCTTGTGTGAGAGCATCTAACCTTGCTTCCTCTGGGCCTCTTTTATTATTATGTCCTGAGGAAAAGTAGCAGATAAGCTGAATTTAGTTTTACTTTTCAAATGGGAATCCAGGTTCCCCCACCCCCGAAAAAAAAAAAAAAAAAAAAAATCTGTCAGTAAACTTCAGATAACCTTCATGAGAGAGAACATCTTCCACTTAATTTGGTTTTGTTTAACTTGATCAGTTAAATATTCAGCTGTCTCGTTGCCTCTGTGATGTTACTGATAAGATTCTTGAATTTCCTATCTTCTAAAATTCCAGATTGGCCCAGCATTTTACATGTTTGTTTCTGTTTAACATTCCCACATTCCAGTAATAAAAAGTTATTGTGGTAGGTCTGGAAACTACATGGCCCCCAAACAAAAAGAATATTAGCAAAGTAGCCTCAGTCCTGAGCACCAGACACCCAGTTGCCTTTCCACAATTCAGGACATAGAATGTGATTCAAGTGGGTTAAGGAAGTGTTTGGAAAAGTAGAACAGAAAGCTGGGCATCAAATACCATAACAATATAATATGGAAGAATCACATGACATGGAATTAGGACACTCACTGGTTTTTGACACGCCCCATTTTTGAGTTCAGAATAGTTTCTCTGTGGTTTCTCAGCTTAGATTCATTCTTGTTTCTTTGATTTCCAGTTCTTTGTTTTGAAAAGAGGGTGGTCTTTTTTAACAATGATATTCAACCTGGGGATATATCTCTGGTCTCATTTGATGGTAGTGGAAGAAAACTGGTTATAGAGGTCTCGTCTCACATGGCATCAGCAGGGAGTGCGGTTGGGAAGGCTCGGCCTCCGAAGCCAAAGCAGAGAGCATCGGGCACCTTCTACACCACCTAGCCAATCAGACAAATCCCAGGGGACCTACAGAGTCTCCGCTGGAAAGCAGGCACCTGGAATTGCATTATCAGAATGTGCTGACTGGGGCCGCCTGAAGGCCTCAGAGGATAATGCAAATTTTCTGCTTCCAACTGACCATGCAGGAATTATTTAAATTGTCATGTAAAAACAACTCTTCTGTTGTAAGTCAAACTCACTGGAGAAGGGAAGAATGTAGCCTCTCAGGGAGGATGGCAGGGCCTCCCACTCACTGATGGGTTGAGTCACATTCGCTTCTGGACTCTGGTAAACGGGGATGCTGTGTGACTTCAGTCTGTTGATCTTGGCAGAGTGAGCTGGGTAATCAGAGCTTTAGCAGCCTTCCTTTTCTGGAGGAAAGGAGAACTTAGCCACCAAATGCACATTGCTAGAGAAACTAAAATCACTGCAAATTAGAGTGTTTTGTGTCCTCAGAAGACAGGAACAGCAATTAATGTAGAGATCTCTTGACAGTGCATGAAAGAGCTTGTACCTGGGACTTGGTGACAAAATCTAAATTACAGTGATTAAGCTCTACTGTGTATTTCTGCTGTGTTCCTACCCCCTCCGTCCCCTAGTCTCCCTGTTGATGATTATGCAGTGTTTATTTTTTATTTTTTTTTTATGGCACCCCATGAGAACTGCATTAATGTAGGTTGGTAATTACATAGGATTGTTATATTCGAATGTCATTAAGAGAAGCCATACACACTAACTTTCTACAATTAAAAAGTCCATTAATTGCTCTAAAGTGTTGCACCCTAGAAAAAATTACATATTTTCTATAAAGCTTAGAAATTAGGGAGAGATTTTAATTTTTTTTATTTTTGTAATGGCTATTTTACTTTCTGGTCCTGAAAATGAATGACACAATAAAATGATTTGTGGAAAGCGTAGGACAGGTAAGAATAATTCTAATTTTAATATACTTTCACCAGCTGGGTTCATTTTCTTCTCAAGAGTTCTGGCCTTGTCTGTAGGCAGGGCCAGTTTCTGTGGTGACCAAAGACATCCTTAGTTAGTAAACAGAGCTCCAGTCCTGGTAACCATTGGCATTGCCAACATTAGAACCCGGTTAAAGAAGGCACATTGTAAGGCTGAAAACCCCACTGCGTGCGGGCTTATGCACATCTCTTCACTTCCTGACCTGACCGGAGTACCCAGGCTTCTGCACCTACCCTCGTTGGCCAGCCTTTCTGCTGCCTCCCTCTTGCCTCCCATTGGTTCCTCAGGGAGCCAGTTACTACCCACTTAGGTGACCACATATGCTCGTACATCCTTACTGCCACCCAGTTCAAGAGGATTTCTCACCCACTGTGTTCATCCTCAACACCTTTTCCCAGCATGTGCCACTGTGCATAGTAGATAGTTGCTCATTTTGCTGAATAAATAGGAATGACTCCTTAATGTTCCCACTTTTCGCGTGATGACTCAAGGCCTCTGACCTGCAAACCATTTCAAAAAGAACATAAATCCTCAACTCCTGGCTTATAGAAAACCACTGTTACATTTCCAAGCTGCTTGTATAGAGTGATCAGTATTTGCAGAGAGCTGTAGTGTTTGATGTATAGATAGATGTATGTATGAGAATATTATACATAAGGCCCTTGCACAGCATACATTTTTAGTAAAGTCATTTCTGTGTAAGATTTTCTTTTTAATCTGAAAAATACAGGGTCTGGCACAAATAATACCCCCTTTTTGTTAGAAAATCTTTTATTACAAAAGCATAAGCATGTAATTCTGTAACATAACAATATCACACTCAGGCACACCCTAGGACATTTCAGGTGAAATGTTCAAATTGCTGTCCGTCTCGTGCGAGACATTCACGTACCCTACGAACCACTCAAACAGCCTCACTTCTGCTGGACCCTGTATAATAAGGAGGGACTTTCTAACAGCTGAGATGCAAATATCAGTTAAATCTGGATATAAGATGGTCACTTTCTGAACCTCACTAGAGGGGCTGGTTAAAGACCAGGAGAAATGCTGCCTATAGTTGTCAGTACAGTTCAGTTTCATGAACATGCTTTCTCTGGCTGATCTAGTAAGTTCACTCTTCATGCCAAAGAAAACGGTGTGCTTCTTCAGAGGAGAGGTAAAGAAGGGCTTCTTTGTAGTTAGTTTACATGAACTTGAAGGCACGCCTTAGGCTGCCATGTGCCTCTGTGTGTGTGTTACAGCCAGGTGGTTACATTTTATTCTCTGTCCTCATTGGCGTGTATGTATGTGCCTTCCTTCTTTGTTTAGAAATTATTTTGTTGTCTTTATCTTTAACATTTCTCTCTTAAATCACATCTTCCTGGATTTTTTTTTTTTATTTGCTGACAGTTACTTGCCTCTCACCTGTAAAATCTTTTTAAAGATTTTATTTATTCATTTATTTGTTTATTTTTAGAGAGAGGGAAAAGGATGGAGAAAGAGAGAGAGAAATACTTGTGAGGGGAACATAGATCAGTTGCCTGTTGCACGCTCCCAACTGGGGACCTGGCCTGCAACCCAGGCATGTGCCCTGACCAGGAATCGAACCCGGACTACTTTTCAGTCCACAGACCAGCACTCCATCCACTGAGCCACACCAGCCAGGGCTATTTGTTTTCTTAAGGTTTATGGACTAATTCAGAATTGGAAAGTGCAGCCTCTAAATAGATGAACCCAGGACTTCTCCTCAACCTGGGGTGGGCACAACATGGCTTACATTAATGGATCGTTTTCATGGACAAATTTGCTTTGTGGTTCCACCCACAGTTAGCATTCGAGATTGTATTTCAATTTCCTTTCATACCACAGAACTACAGGTGATCTGTCCTATGCTTTCTTGCCCCCGTTTCTTCTAGCTTATGGGAGCGGGTAATTATTTTATCCAGAACTAACCTCAAAGACTGAAATACAGAACCACTGTGGTTGAAATTTCAAGTGAACATTGAGAAAATGAGACCTCTGTCAAGCCACAAATGTCAGATTGCTTGATGTAGAACTCCCCAGCGAAATGTATCATTACTTTGTTCTGTGAAGCAACTAATTCATTTATTCAGTCAATGTGGAAAGCCCAAATTCTCCAAATGCCATTAAATTATAAGAGCAACATGATTCTGAATGGACAGAGAGTCCATTCCTTGCCATCTTTAAACCATCCTACCAGGATGAGAATGTATCCAATTGCTTAAAAAGAGGTGAGGGATAATCTCAAGAAGAGAGATCCCACCACCTTTCTGAGTAATTTCAGTACTGAAGTCCTCTTCCTCTTCAAAGTTTTGTCCCATGTCTGCCTATTTGAAAGTCCTTGAGCTGCAGTTTAAATTGGCAATTAAGAAAGAATAAATGTCGGGGGGGGGGGGCGGCACTGAGTCTTTCTAAACATGAAGGTTTTTGAAGTCAAAGATTATGGAATTTGTAGGCACCATCAAAAGTCCGTTTGAAAACAATTTTTAAAAAAGAGGGAAACCTTGTCACGTCCCTCCACTTCCAGGCAAGTCCAGAGGGAAGTACAGGGAAAGCCGATTTGGATCCCAAGAGCCAAGTCCACGCCTCAGCTCTGTTGTCCAGCGATGTGGCCTTTGGGCAGCCATGCCACAGCCCCGAGCTGGTCCCTGATCAGTGACCTAATAATACCTGGGCCACTTACTAAATGGTTGTTTTTATGTGTTTGTTGAGAGCAAAAATATTTATCAAATGTATTGCAAACTGTAACATCCTTTTAAGACAGAAAGTTTTGGTCATTTCTTTAAGTTCTCCATCAGCCACCTTAATGCAGTTATCTAGCTACTTTTCCTTTGACAAACATGTATCTCTTTCAAGCCCTCTTTCACAGTTTTGCTTCTCAGTTTTCCTTCTTTGTTTTCTCTCTTCTTTGAGATGCCAAACCTGGACATGACACTCTTCTCAGCTGTGCCTAATAAAATGATAATACTTATAATATCCTTGTTAGCTTCCTAGTAAGTAGCTCGGCACTGCAGACGTACTCAGCTTGTGGTCCGCAGTGACCCTGGAGGTCCCTCCGGCTGCACACGCTTAGCCTCGTTTCCCTGTGCTTTATGCACCAGGGTGCTCTTGTCCTTACTATCTCCCTGTCATTGATGAACAGTTTTCGTTACTGCAGTCACTTGACTGTCCCTTTTGCTTAATCCTTCCAACTTATTTCTTTTCCCCCTAATCATTTAGAATCAGTGTCTTCTGAAGACCTCCTAAATTGTAGAGTCTAGTGTTGGACAGGATTGGCTAGTGCTGAATACAGTGGGAGGACACAGACCTCCTCTTTCATTATCCTCCACATTATCTGTCACCCAAAGGCTTACTTGTTACTTGTACAAGAAATCAGGACATCCTCCCAGCTCCCCTCCCTTGATACTAGGCTACCATGCAGCTTTGCCACTGCCATTTGACAGGTGATTAATTGCTGCTCTCCCCTTCCTGAAACTACCACGCTTAGCAGGCCCAGCCTGTCTAAAGTCTGTCCTTTCGTGTCATCCCTGAGCAGAACATGACTCCAGGTGTTTCCTTCTGTGGCTTTCAGCTGCACAGAAGGGTGGCTGGCGGATGTTTCCCACTGGAGGAGGTGGTCTCCATGGCGATGCAGAGATGCAGCGCAGTTTCCCAGACCTGCAGAGCTTTGGCCCTTGGGGCTCAGGTTTGCATCATCCAGGCTGCCCCACCCTGTGTCGTTCATCCCTTTGCAAGGCCCACAGGCAGATGCAGAGCCTCCTTTGTAAAGTGGCACTGCCGTGATGGGCACCCTTTCTGCAGACTGGTCTCTAGCATCCTCTCCTGCAAAGTTTTCCACAGCTGGGAATGTCAAATAGCCAGGCCGCAGGTCCTTGGTTCATGGTTTCATCAGATCAAGGCTAGCAGTTTGGACAAATTCAGACCATCCCCAACTCTCAGTTACTTCGTTGCCTCTCTCTTTCTCAGTTATACGAGGCCTCACATGTATGTGTGTGTATTCTCTCTTCAAAATTCACGTTGTGGAATGACCCAGTGAATCAAAGGTCAGTTCACTTTTAGGAAAGGGAAATGCCCTATTGTTTATGTCAAGTGTCAAGCTAGTGGTCTCTTCACATGGAATCCAGAAACACCCTGACTGAATTTTTAGTGGTCCCTCCAGTTTGGCCATACTCGTCATTAAACTCACTTTGATATAATGAGGAGAGAGCAGACATTGCTGTTGTCGCTGGTAACATACCTGTTGTTGGCTCGTTGCCTTCTTCCACAATTCCTGTACAGAAACCCCACGTGCCGTAGGTGGTCTTCATTCACATCGACAGCTGCAGGTGGCCACAGCCCACGTCTGGAGAAACGCTGCTCCAATGATGTCACCTTCTTGATCTTGACAATATGAAGTAGGATTTTGGTGAGGTCACAACAATAGGAATAATTCAGTGGATTCGAGCAGTGTACACACTTCTGGTTTCACAAAATGTACAGGTCACCCAGATTAAAGTCACTGGGATTACGGCCCAAGAATGTGTGTTCTAAAAACTCTCAGGTGACCCTCACGTGCCTACTGAATCAGAGGCTGCGTAGATACTAAAGTGTACACCTTCATGTGTGGGTTATATACATTAATGAATGACTTGTTTTTATCTTTGTTCCCAAACCTAACCACTTGTTAAGTTGGGCTGTCTAGATTATAACTGTTAGTGATCAAAATCATGCTGGCATTTCAGATCCGGGAGCTAGTGTCAGCCATCACGTTCACAGATAAAACCAGTTATCAGGGCTTATGGTCCTACTTAAGCGATTGCCCTTTTAAGAATACACTTGTGAACAGAAGTTTAACTGTATATTTAATTTCTTGCAGTAAAAGTTAAGCAACATCTAGTTTTAAATACACTATGAGTAAAATACAGTATCTTCATGCATAACTCTTCCTTTGAGTTAAAGGGCTGACTAATTTATCATTTATTTGACAGTTTCTTTCATCAAAAATTGTCTGCCTACAATGGCCAGGGACTATTCTAGGAATGAAGAATATAGTAGTGAACAAAACAAAAATTTTATTCCTCACAGAGCTTACATTTAAACAAGGAGACAGGCTATAAACAAGAATAACAAGTAAAATATATAGTGTGCTACATAAATGCGAAAGAGAAGCTCTTTGTTCAACAGTTATTTTACTTGGAGTCCACTATATTCTAGCACTGTTAGATATACAAGGGTACTAAAGTAAACTTCTATCTTCAAAGAGTTTATAGTCTAGCACAAAAACTTAAATGCCTCTCAGAATAATAATGTTTGTAATTAAATTCAGACAGCAAGGAAAGAGCTCCACAAACTGTACATGCTATATATATTGCTCTTTCCTTTGACATTTCTTACCCTTTTTTATAACTTTTGTTATTATGCAGTATGCACATTTGGCTACAGCCAGCATAGCTATTTTGTAAAACATGGAGGAATGATTTGTAAATTAACAGATGATACAATCTACTTTCTATTTTCATGACTAATTATTTCTGTTCTGACCAAACATTTAGGCTTTGAAAGCCTCAGCGTTTTGAATACTGATGCTATCATACGAAGATGCTCATTGCTGAGAAAGATAAAAATGGGCAATTCATATGTGCCTTGGGTGCAGTGGTTTTCGGAATGAGTCAGTGACTGCAGCATCAGCTGAACACGCCTTCAAAGAGCAAATTCTCAGGTCCCTCCACCCCTCCCAACTCACTGAATCAGAACCTCAGGCGGGGCCCTGCCACTTCTATTTTAACACTTACTTAGAGTGTGAGAACCAGCTCCAGTAATTCTAACACACTTTCACTCACTTGGGGACACTAATCAAGGCAGGTAAAGCAAGCACATGATTATCAAAGCTGAGAGATGCATATGTTAGATCCTGATTCATTACACTTCACTTTATTGACATCTGCTTCCGACACGCACCACAGTTGAGGCGGAGACTCACCACATCTGTGTTATAAATGTCTATGGGGTAGGTATAGTCAGGTGAAAAAAATCTGCAAACCAAAGATTGGACCTTGTTGCTAAGTAACCAACAAATAGCCACAAGCCTGTCATAGTGTTTTAAAGTGTCCTGAAGGCTGCACTCTACCATTTCAGAACCTTCTCCCTGTGTTAGTTCATGTGGCTGTTGACCTGGGTTTCGGTGTAGCTCTCTATGAGCTTGTCTGCCTCTATCTTTATATCTGTCCCCACTTTCTTGTTCACTCTTAGTTCACCTTTGCCCATTTAGTCTCTTTCCATAAGAGAGACCTACTATTATTTTGTGTTTATTGACCTAATGTACTGCACTTATGCAAGAGTTTTGCATTCCCTTTTCTTAATTTTAAAAGGAAACAAATGGGATAATTTTTACCAGGAGGTAAAAACTAAATGAGATTGCGTTGCTTTTCAGTGTATGTTAGAGATGTTATGCGAGGGTTTTCTCCTTTCCCTTGAGGTCCTTTTGTTTCATTCTTGTGGGTGTTTCCACTAAAATACAGCACACATACCGAGAAAGGCACAGGTCGTGTGTGTACATCAAGATGAATGTTCACAATGTGAACGTACCCATGTAATCACTCCCCAGATCAAGGCCTGGAACACCATCAACATCCAGACAGCCATCCTCCCACACACCTTCCCCAGGCACACTTGTCTCCTCCCCAAGGTAAACAACCCTGAATCCTAAACTCCTAGACTCAAGTTGGCCTATTTGAGAGCTTTATATACATGGAATCATACCATGAGTTTTATTCTATGCCTGGTGTCTTTATCAACATTATGTTGGTGAGATTCAGCCATGTGCTGCAGGTTGCAGTAGCTTATTTTCATTGCTGGAATATAATTACATTTTGGGAACACACCACAACTCATTTATCCATTCTACTCTTGATGGACATTTTGAGTGTTTCCAGTTTGGGGATATTACAAATTCTTGTACATGTCCTTTGGTATACAACATATATGAATTTCTTTTGCATGTCTACCTAGGAGTAGATTGCTAAGTCACAGGATAGGTATATACACATTCAACTTTAATAGAGACTGTCAACCAGTTTGCTGAAGTGGTTGTAACAGGTAACACTCCCACCAGCCATACTGTATAAGAGTTCTAATTGATTCAGATCCTTTATATCACTTACTATTGTAAGTATATAGTTTTAGTTTTGCTGAAGGGCGTGTAGTGGTCCCTCCTTGTGACTTTAATTTGCATTTTTTGATAACTGATGATACTGAGCACCAGTGTTTATTGGTTTTTTAGATACCCTCTTTTGTGAAATTCCTTTCCAGGTCTTTACCCATTTTCCTATTGGCTTGTCTTAGGAGTTGTATATTCTGGATAGAGCCCATAGTTGGACATGTATTTTACATGTTTTCCTACTCTGTATCTTTGGATGAATAGAAGTTCTTTTAATGGGGTTCAGTCATTTCCTTTATGATCTTATTAAAGAACCTCTGCTTCTTTCATGAAAATGTTCTTACACATTATAATCTAGAATCTTTTGATTTATAGTTAAATACACAATCCAACTGCAAATGATTTTTATGTAAGGTATGAGGTGGGGATTTAAGATTCATTTTCACCTATGTGTATTGTCTCAGGACCATTATGGTTTGGGGTTTTTTGCTTGTTTTGCTTTCCTTTTTAAAAAAATTGTAGAGTAGTTTTTGATTTACTGAAAAGTTGCATAAGTAGTACAGAGAGTGCCTGTGTGCCCCTCAGCAGTCTCCCTTGTTACCATCTCACAGTGCTGTAGCACATTGGTTACAGCTAAGGCCTCGATATTGATATGTTATTATGCACTGAAGTCTGGACATTATCCAGAGTAGCACCATCAGGTTTTGACTAATGGAAGGGCTGTTAAAGGATGGTTTAAGATCACATCCTTTTAAATCTGCAGTCACAAAGTCCACCAGAGTAAGAGACAGCTGTCTTTGGTCTCAGCCTAAGCTGAGAGAACTCAGCAGGCCTCAAGTGGTGTGAATGTAGATCCTGTGAGGTCGCTGGGAAGGAAGGGCGGAAATCCCGCTGTTAAGGGCCCTCCAGGTACTCTGCCTGTCTGAGTTTTAAAAGTGTAATCAGTAAGTAGCCTTGTCTTTAAACCCAATAGTCTGGAGTTTCATAATCTTTAACCAAAGTTTAAAATACGTTGATGGTGAACAGCTTTTTATCTTTTACTTTTAGTCACTGGCTCTACATTGTTTATCTTACAACTGGAGTTTGTACCTTTTGACCACCTTCACCCATTTCAGCTCCTCCCCCACCTCTGGCAACCCCTAATCTGGTCTCTGTTTCTGTGAAGTTTTTGTTTTGTTTAGATTTCAGGTATAAGTGAAATCATACTGTATTTGTCTTCGTCTGACTTATTTCATTTACCATAATGCGCTCATGGTCCATTTACTTTGTTGCAAATGGCAAGTTTTCTTTGTATGACTGAATACTATTCATTGCGTGTGTATGTGTAATATACCACATTTTCTTTATCCATTCATTTATTGATGGACACTTAGCTTGCTTTCATGTATTGGCTATTATAAATAATGCTACAGTGAACACAAGGGGGCATAGATATCTTTGAGATCATATTTTTGTTTTTGTTGGATAAATACCAAGAAGTGGAATTGCTGGAACATATGGTAATTCTATTTTTCATATTTTGAGGACCCTCCATACTGTTTTCCATAGTGGTTGCACCAGTCTGCATTCCCACCAACAGTGCATAAGGGTTCCCTTTTCTTCAAATCCTCACCAACACTTGTTATTTCTTGTCTTTCTGATAATAACCATTCTAACAGGTATGAGGTGATTTTTGATTTGCATCAATTTTTTGATGATCATTGATGTTGGCCATCTGTATGTCTCTGGAAAAACTATCTTTTCAGATCCTCTACCCATTTTTTAATCAATGTGTCTTTCTCTTCTGTTGAATTGTATGAGTTCTATATATATTTTGGGGGGATATTAACCCCTTATCAGATAGATATTTTCTCTCATTTCGTACATTGCCTCTTTATTTTGTTGACAGTTTTCTTCGCTGTAAGCAGCTTTTAAAACCAATGTAGTCCTACTTGTTTGTTTTTGTTTTTGTTGCCTTAACTTTTGGTGTCAAACCCAAAAAATCGTTGTGAAGTCAAGGAACTTACCCCCTATGTTTTCTTCTAGGTGTTTTATGGTTTCAGATCTTATACTTAAGTCTTTAATCCATGTTGAGTTGAGTTTTGTGTTTAGTATAAGATAGTTCCTTCTAATCAGCTTTTAGGTGCCAGGTGCCATGGGTAAGGAGACCTCAGTGTGCCCCTGTGACCTTGGGTGTGAATGTTGGAAAACTGTATGCCTGATCCAGCCTCCTCTCCCACTTTTAGCTTGGGCCAGGGCAGCGTCACCACGACCCCTAGTTGTGAGGAAGACAAGACAGAGAGGCACCGAGACTGCTAGATCTTTCACTGCAGACCTTCCAGTCACTTGCCTCCGGTCGACTTCACTATAACAAACTTAAGTGGTGCCAACATGTGTCAAAGTGTCCCTGACAGTCTTAACTGTTTGTACTTGTCTTTCCCTTTGACAGCAGACATTTAAATTATAGTGAGGAAGCAAGGCAGGCCAGCCAGAATTTTATGAAATATTCATTGTTCTTACCCCAGCTGTAACCTTCATCCTGGATGACACTTTTATGACACTTTCATAGCTGACAGATTGACCCCGGGCGCACACATGCACAGCTGGGTCCTCTTGTCTTTGCCCTGCTTCCCCTCAGCACCATGAGCTCCCGTCATTCTGCCAGCCCGGTCGTCTTCACCAGTGCCAGAAGCTCGCCCAAAGAAGAGCTCCACCCTGCCGCCTCCTCGCAGCTCGCACCTTCCTTCTCCTCTTCCTCGGCCTCTTCATCTGGTCCTCGGACTTTCTACCCTCGCCAGGGCGCTACTAGCAAGTACCTGATTGGATGGAAAAAACCCGAGGGAACCATAAACTCTGTGGGATTTATGGACACAAGAAAGTAAGAATTCTTTTGCATCTCTTGGTGATTTGCTTTTAACGTGACAGAAAACAGAAAAGTTTGGGACAATCTTCTGTAACCAAGGTGGCCAGGCTGGGAGGTGGGGAAGAGTTGATTTGCTAGGGGGATAGATGATCATTATTTTCCTAAGTAAAACTTGTCTCAAATTATTTCTACACCTCATTCCTTAAAAAAGATATAATATACTCAGATTTGAGAATCTTCGATCTCCCAGGAAACAGTACAGCAGCCCCCATTATCCATGGGAGATACATTCTATAACCCCTAGTGAATGCCTGAAACCACAGATAATACTGAATCCTGTGTATACTATGTTTTTTCATATCCATACATACCTTTGATAATTTAATTTATAAATTAGACACAGTAAGAGATTAACAACTAATAGTAAAATAGAACAATTATAATAATATACTGCAATAAAAGTCATGTAAATGTGGTCTCTCTGTGATAACTGAGACTTAGCTACTAAGTGACTAATAGGTGGGTAGTATGCACATCTCCGGATACACTGGACAAAGGGGTGATTCATGTCCCAGACAGGAGGGTACAAGGTTCCCTTCCAGTCCTGCCACTCCGAATGGCACACAATTTAAAACTCATGAATCGTCTGTTTCTGGATTCTGCCATTTAATACTTTCGGATCATGGTTGACCGTGAGTAAATGTAACCACAGAAAGCAAAACCTCAGATAAGGGGGGCCTAACGGCGCGTCTTGAAGAACAAACCTCAGAATAACCAGCCCTCTGGTGCGAAGGCCACCCCTGTCCCTTTGATGGTACCAATCACAGCCTTTCCATTTACTTCTTAACTGGGCCAGGGGCCACCAGAAGGAGTGTTAGAAAACCAGGAGTGTTAGAAAGAAAGTGACTACATATATAAAGAGCTTTTTACAAAGTACAGCAAAAAATAAATAAATAAATGATTCATTCGATTATTTTGTTTTTGTCGGTACAAAGATTGCATTTGGGATTCATAACCTGTGGTCTTTTATTAATAAGCCTGTTGCTAATTTTGGCTTAGTAGAGTTAATTATTTCCTGTTAAAGAGTGATTTTTTTCATCAGACTTTTTATTTTGTTTTTTAATTGGTTTTGTTTCTGTAACAAGAATTCATCTGAGCAGCTTCTAATGTAATCGAACGGAAGTAATTCTCCTTTTCTCTCGGATAATATTTCTCCATTGACTTAACATCCTTCCGAGCTCGTTGTGCCCTTCAGTCAACCTTACTGATTTAGTTCCTGCCATCTTGTTCCTTTTATTCAAGACGTCATCAGAGTGATGGCAGCGAAATAGCCCACACCCGGCTGCGCGCCTCAACCAGGGACCTCCGGGCGTCTCCCAAGCCAAGCTCCAAGTCCACCATTGAAGAGGATCTCAAGAAACTCATCGACCTTGAAAGCCCGACTCCTGAGTCCCAGAAGAACTTTAAGGTACAAGACAGCTTGGGGGTAAATAGCAGGTAGAGGGAGGCCAGGCGGGACGGAGCTGCCTACCAGTTACACCCTCCAAGAAGCGGAGTCCCTAGCTCCTCCTGCCGTTCCCCCATCTTCCCAATAATTAGTTCACAGCATTTTCTGAATGGTCTGTTCCTGCAGCCACATCCCTCAAGCCTGGGTTTAAATCAGCCTGTCCCAGCCCCCGTGGCCCTGTCTCCTCCCAGCGTGCCCTACTCGTACTGCACGAGCTGCACTCTTCCTTGAACATTATTACTCAAGTGCCATCACTCCTCAGACCTCTGCAGAGGCTTCTGTGGCCCCTTGTCAGACAGAAACTTTCCTCAGGGTCTTCGCCCAGAGGGCTCCCCTTCTCCCTCAGAGAGCCCCCGCCCCACATGCCCGCAGTGCTCTGCGCTCCGGCCTTGCTTCTGCCCCGGCCCTGGCCAGGCAGTCGTGCCGGCTGTACCCTGTGTTCTCCCCGGTCCGGCAAAATAAGTCGACACACTTGCCTTCAGAACTCCCTGGGCTCTCTACTTCATGAAACCTTCTCTCCACTCCCTCTCAGAATTCCAGACTACACCCGCCTCCTCGAGGACCCAGCCTCCCTCCCTGTCAAGCCCCAAGCGCTTGCCCAGAGTTGATGTTTGCGTGTCAGTGACCACACCTTTGCGCGCCCATGTGAAAGGGTTTGCTCGGCTCACCTCAGCTTGGAGGACCCCTGAAGCCTCCTTAAGGCTCCCCGTTCTGGTCGTCCGAGACATGCAGGCTCACCCCCCGGGGCTCGGAGCTGGCATGTGCCGCGCAGCGCCCACAGACATTCCCCTCTGAGGGGGAGGCCCACCTGGCTGCGGTGTCCCAGGCAGCCCCAGGGGAAGGGTGTCCTTCCCCAGGAAGGTCATAGCAGTTAACGTGCTCCGTTCACTGGGTGCTTCGTTAAATGATTTGAAGTCTGTCTGAAGTGACTAGCAAGCTTAATTTAAGAACTTGGAGTCTCGATTGAAATGGAAGCTAGGCTATTAACTACTTGCCATCCCCCAACTGTGATCAGAATGCCAGGAAACGTGCCTGTCTGGAGGAGCCGTGTGGTCTTGTCCCGTCCAGGCTTTCTCGCCGCGATTCTAGCGTGCACATGTGCGCGTTTTCCTCCAGATGGGTCAGATATGCCTCCTGAACCTAACACTCAGCGCTCATAGGACTGAAGTGCACTCCAAAGACCATTCTGGAGTTTTGCGAAAGAAATGATTTATTAACATAAACATTAAGATCATAAATCATTTTAAAGACTTGCCATTCTTGATTTCTGTAATTTCTGTTCTATAAGCCAGCACTTAAGAGTTCTGACTCATCACCCAGAGTACAAATGGTTTCCTTAGCAACCGTGCAAAAGATTGTGCTTGAAATTTCTTTCTTTATCCATCAAAACCCAGAGAGGTGTATTACAGTGTTTAAAGACAAGTTTAAAAATAAAAATTATTTCACATTTTTCCTTTGATTTAGAGGAAAATTAAACTTGCCATGAAAGGCATCTTTCCTCCACTTCTTAGTTGAACATTTTTGGAAAGGGGCAAGCTTAAAGCTTTCGTTCTTTTCATTCATTCCTGCACTGGAAATAATTGAAAACAAATGTCTGTTTTGCCATTATTTTAGGTCTTGGCTTTTATTTCCAAAACGAATTACTTTAAAACATTCCTATTTGAAACGGGGGTGCCCGTTCTTTCTGCTGTGATGATATTATTGTCAGACCCCCTGCAAAGAAAATGCTTCTGCCAGCGAAACTATTACTGTAAAAAAGCTGGAAGCGGGAGCTGGAAACATCCTGTTTTTTTCTCCAGTTTTCATCCTTTTTGGTTTGGTTTCAGAGAAGTTCAGCTAAGGAGCTCGGTGTGTCTTGTGAGATTTATCATCTGAATGACAGTGGCTCTGCTGTGTCAGTAAGGCCAGCGTGCCCTTGGAGAGTCCTCCAGGTCACGCCTGGCCCGAGGCGTGACTGCAGCAGACTTCAGATGCCAGCCGGGGCCAGCTTCAGGCTGTGGTACTTGAAGCCCGCGCACACCACACTGGCTTCATTGGCTAGCAAGTGCTACCTACGAGAGATCATTAATGCAAGTGACAGGGTCACTCCCAGGCTCATTTGCCAGCAGAGCGAGACGTCGATGTCTGTGGTGGTGCCCTCCGGGGCAGGCTGTGCGGAGAGGTGGGGCTGCGGGCCGTGCAGAGGCTGTGGGGGCTCCGCCTCCAGGGAGACGGCAGAGCCGCGGCACTCAAGCAACCCCCTTGGCAGGCAGAGGGGGACAGCCTTGTTTTCTGTGAGGGCTGCATACAGCGGCAAGCGAAGAGACAGTAGTGCAAACCAATCGTCCTGCTTCCCTGCCAACACTCTCAGGTACAGAGCAAAGGAAGAGAGCCGTGCAGCTCCCTTGTTTAGGAAGACCTGGTACCTGCTTATTGCAGGTGCGGGGAACCCAATTTGCTGGCAGCCACGAGGACTGGAAACAAGAGAGAACAGGAGACTGACCTGGAGCAAGGCACCACCTCTCCAGGCCCAGTTCCTCGGCTTTGAAAAAGAGGACCAGGGTAGATCAATGGTGCACAAATGATTTTAAAGCTCAAACCTCTCCCCTCCCCCCTTTTTTAAATAAAATTATCCGTGGAAGCCAGTATGTAGAACTGAGAAAGCAGAATCTCTCTGATGGGAGGGGTGGGTGTTACGGCCCTTGGGTTCCACCTGAACATCTCCTCCCCTCAGGAAGCGATGCTGTGGTGAGCCCTGGGGCTCCGCGGAGTACAGTTTGAAACCCCCCAGCCTGATGCTCTCTCAGATCCCTTCCCTGTCGGCCACCAATTTCATTGTGGTTCTTTCTCAGAAGCTGGTTGCCCTGGGCAGGGCCTGTGGCAGTCTCAGGTTTGACCTGCAAGAAAGGTAGAGGTGTTGCAAGAACCGGAGAGGTATGCACACTGTAGGAATTGAAGAGGAATGGGTGGAGGGACCATCCTAACGAGTTTGGGCAAGACTCAGTCCTGCTACTTTTTGATGGGCAGAACGCATCTAGGCATATTGCTTCCTTCCGCCATGTATCCTGCCTCCCTTTCCTGCAGGATGTTACAACTTTTAATAAAGCACACCGCTAAAAGGACCTCTCTTCAACGCAACTGTTTACTGCTATGAGGTATACTAATATTTCCCAAAGAGGCTGAAACTAGAATTGGGGAAACATTTCTCTCCTATGAAACCACCAGGGTGGAAATACTCACTGAAAAAGGAAATCTCTTTGCTGAACCCAGAAGTGCTAAAAAAAGATCGAGAGCAGGTTTTGAATACACAGATTTGAGGTCTGACTTGGTAGACAGAAGCCCATGGGATAGTCCTAGATGGAAGAAAGATGACCTGGTGTGTTTGTTGCTGTTTTAAATTGCAATTGACAAGCCATTTAACCTCTCTAATGCCCACTCTTCTCTGTGAGAAGAGAAATCGTTATTTCCATACCAACTTCCCTCCACTTAAAGACTCACAAAGCATTTATCACAGCAGCTTAGTTCTCTAGGTAAGCACATATGTACCTTGGGCTTAGCTCATCATGAATTTTTAAAAGTGAGCACAATTTTTACACAATTGGCTACTCCTGAGACTCATTCACAATGTTTTTGATTAATACTTTTTTAAATATATTTATGCAGCAACTGTGCATACCACATCATGGGTTATGTCAACTTGATTAACCCTTGGTTTGTTGAATGGAATTGTGTTAGACCCGGAGCACAAGAATGAACCCAAGTGTCAGCTCGGTGTCCTCAGCACTCTCTAAGTGGAGCCATTGCTGTGTGATTGTCTCTCTGCCTCTTCAAAGTGTCATGGAAAGTCCCACCGTGACTTTCTGCCAGCAGTGACTCAGTCCTCCTACTCACATCTTTACCTGTTCCCCTCATTGTTCTCCCTGCCAAGGTGAATGGTAGTCTCAGAGGAATTGAATAAAAAAGCTTTATTGTTAATAGATCAAACACTCCATTGGTTTTTAGGATACTGGATATTTAAATATTATTAGTGTGTCTGTTGTTTCTCAATGATGGGATTCTCAAAAGCTTGCTGTTTGCAGAAAAATCTCATATAACTTAAGTCTGGTCACAAAGACAAAAGACATCAATAAGAGATACAGCTATCTGGAAACGTGTCATTTTTCTATACACACATAAATATTTGTCATTTATAAAGATGACTTCCCTATTTTCATTCCATGAATAGAAATCTATCTCAAAAAATAAATTATTGCCAACACTCATTAAATATAATTATAGTAGTTAATGTTCATCAAGAGCCACCTATTATTTGAGTTAATATTTTGTGACGACCAAATGCTCCTGTAGCCCAGCAAACGTGTAATCACTTGGCAAGCTTCTGAGGATACCTTCCTGGCACCGTGGCTGCTCTCTTGGGGGCCACAACATTATTTCATAAAACATATTACTAATATATGCCACTCTAAACAGCCCAGTGTTTCATTTAACCTCCTAATAATACTGAGAGATGTTGTGCCCCATTTCATAGACAAGGAGTTGGGCTCAGAGAGATTGCATGATTTGGTCAATGACAGAGCATTCAAATACAACTCACATTTGTCTGTTCCTCATCTTGTTCTTAACCATGACACAATATTGGTGAGTTCACTTAATTCCATATCTGAATTATGTACTGAACACTGATGGGCAGCGTGCTGGTCTATGAGGATATGACGACCAGGAACTCCCATTTTGGCTCTAAGGTGGTGGTCATAGAAGCTTCCTTTGTGGGCTCCGGGATTTGCTGGGGTGTGTCTAAGAACAGTGATTTTGTTAAACCACTTATTCCCCAAAACCTGGGTCTTGTGCGTGCGACCCAGAACATTGACCTTCTGTTGTCCGCACTGTTTTGCAGTTCCAGGCACTCTCCTCGCCGCAGTCTCCTTTTCCCACCACCCCCACCTCAAGGCGGACCTTGCACCGAACACTGTCGGATGAGAGTATTTACAGTGGCCAGAGGGAGCACTTTTTCGCCTCAAGGGCTTCGCTTCTGGACCAAGCTCTGCCCAACGATGTCCTCTTCAGTAGCACGTACCCTTCTCTCCCCAAGTCTCTTCCATTGCGGAGGCCTTCGTACACCTTGGGAATGAAGTCATTGCATGGTAAGTTTGTAGCTTCAGCTGAATCGCCCTGCTCGTGGGGAACAGTGTCCCCAGAAACAACTGTGATTCACTTTGCTCAGGGAATGACAGCTGGAGGAAGTCCTGCTAACAGGCTCACATTATCTCAGCTTACACACACCTCCCTCATTCAGCCTCTCAGCAGTAGTCCCAGACCATAGGGCACAAACAGGCAACCTCACCAGGCCATAAGTCACCTGGGATGCTTGTGGGGGTTTTTTAATTAAGGTATGCTTGACATATAACATTGTATTAGTTTCAGGTGTTCAGCAAAATGATTGATATTCATATTGCAAAATGATCACCATAATGAGTCTAGTTACCATCCATCACCACATAAAGTTGTTGGGTTTTTTGTTTTTGGATGAGAACTTCGAAGATTTACTCTCCTAGCAACTTTCAACTGTACAGTACAGTACAGAATGGGGCCAAAATAGGTTCACAGTTGTTCATGTGGAAAAGAATACAATAATTAATAATACAAGAATAAACTTTGTGTTTCATATAGTCATGACTATGAACGTACTTATCCCCCCTGTGTTATTAACTGTAGTCACCATGCTGTATGTACTCGTGATTTGTCTTTCTCTGTCAGACAGTTTGCAGTTAGTACAGTGCCCTTAACGTCCAGCATGTTGCTAATAGCAAGATTTTGGTTTTTTATGGCTGAATAATATTTCATAGTATCCATTCATTCATCAGTGAACACTTAGGTTGTTTCCGTACCTTGGCTATTGCAAATAATACTGCAATGAACATAGGATTGCATATATCTTTTCAAATTAGAGTTTTTATTTTCCTTGAGTAAATACCCACAAGTGGAAGTGCCAGATCACGTGGTAGTTTTATTGCGGAGCCTCTGCACTGTTTTCCGTAGGGGCTGCACCAGTTTACATTCCTGCTGGAAGGGCACAAGGGTTCTTTTCCCCACACCGTTGGCCACACTTATATCTTGCCTTTTTGATAACAGCCATTTTAACAGGTGTGAGGTAGCATCTCATTGTGGTATTGATTTGCATTTTCCTAATGATTAGTGATATTGAGTATCTTTTTATGTACCTGTTGGCCATCTCTATGTCTAGAAAAAAGTCTGTAGATCACCTGCCCATTTTGTCATCATATTGTTTGGTATTTGCTGTTGAGTTGTGAGGTCTGTATATTTTGGATGTTAACCCTTTATCCCATTAATTATTTGAAAATATTTTTCTCTTATTCAGTGGGTTGCCTTTTCATTTTTTTGATGGCCTCTTTGCTGTGCAGGAGCTGTTTAGTTTGATGTAGTCACACTTGTTTATTTTTGCTTTTGGTGTCAAATCTAAAAATTTATTGCTAAAACCAGTGTTATTGCCACAACTGATTTAAAGGAGTATGTCTAAGAGCAGTGGATTATAAAATTACCACCTGTGTTGTCCACTAGGAGTTTATGGTTTTATGTCTTACATTCAAGCCTTTCATCCATCCTGTGGTAATTTTTGTGTATGATGTAAGATAATAGTCCAGTTCATTCTTTTGTATGTGGTTGTTCAGTTTTCCCAACACGATTTATTGAAGAGACTGTCCCTTCCCCATTTTCTGGTCTTGGTTCCTATGATGTTAATTAATTGACCATGTGTGTGGGTTTATTTCTGGACTCTTTATTCTGTTCCAATGATGTATATGTCTCTTTATACCAATACTGTAGTTTTGGTTACTATAGCTTTATAATATAGTTTGAAATCAGGAAATGTGATGCCTCCACATTTATTCTTTGTTCTTTCCCAAGATTACTTTCTTCTTCTTTCCCAAAATTACTTTAGTATTTGAGGTCTCTTGGGATTCCAAACCAATTTTAGGATTGTTTGTTCTAGTTCTATGAAAAATGCCATCAGTAGTTTGATAGGGATTGCACTGAACCTGTAGATTGCTTTGGGTAGTGTAGACATTTTAATGATATTAGTTCTTCCAGTCCATCAGCATGGTATATCCTTCCATTTACTTGTGCTATATTCAATTTCTTTCATCAATGTCTTATCATCTTCAGAGTACAGATCTTTTACTCCCTTGGTTAAATTTATTCCTAGGTATTTTATTCTCTTTGATGCAATTGTAAATAGAATGATTTTCTTAATTTCTATTTCTGATTGTTTTTAGTTTATAGAAACACAACAAATTTTGTTCACTGACTTTGCATCCTGCAGCTTTACTGAATTCATTATCAGTCCTTACAGTTTTTTGGTGGAATCTTTAAAGCTCTCTAATATGTCATCTGCAAATAGTGAGTTTTACTTCTTCCTTTCATATGTGGAAGACTTTCATTTCTTTTCCCTGTTTAATTGCAGTGGCTACGATTTCCAATACTAAGTTGAGTAAAAGTGTTGAGAGTGGGCATCCCTGTCTTGTTTCTGATCTTAGAGGAAAGGCTTTAGCTTTTCACCATTGAGTATGATGTTAGCTGTGGGCTTATATATGGCTTTTATTATATCGGGGTACATTCCCTCTGTATCCACTGTACTGACAGTTTTTTTAATCATAAATGGATGTTGATTTTTGTCAAACATTTTTTCTGCATCTATTTTGGTGATCATATGCTTTTTATACTTTATTAATGTAGTGTTATATTGATTGATTGATTCATAAGTGTTGAACCACCCTTGCATCCCTATAATAAATCCCACTTGATCGTGATCATGGTGTTTGATCCTTTTGATGTGTTGTTGAATTCAGTCTGCTAATATTTTTTGAGGATTTTTGCATTTATGTTCATCAAGGATATTGGCCTGTAATTATTTTTTCTAGTGGCATCCCTGTCTAGTTTTGGTATCAGGGTAATGCTAGCCTCATAAAATGAGTTTGGAACTGTTCCTTCCGTTTCCATTTTTGGAAGAGTTTGAAAGGTTAGTTTTAATTCTGCTTTGGATATTTGATAGATTTCACCTGTAAAGCCCTCTCTCTGGTCCTGGACTTTTGTTTATTGGGAGGTTTGTGATTACTGATTTGATATTCTTACTAGTAATATGTTTCGATTTTCTATTTCTTTATCATTCAGTCTTGGTAGGATATATGCTTCTAGGAATTTATTTATTTATTCTAGGTTGTCCAGTTGGTTGGTGTGTGATTATTCATAGTAGTCTCTAATGATCTTCTCTATTTCTGTGGTATCGTTGTAATGTCTCCTCTTTCATTTCTGATTTTGAGTCTTCTCTCTTTTTTTCTTGGTGAGTCTAACTAAAGGTTTGTCTCTTTTGTTTATATTTTCTAACAACCAGATCTCAGTTTTATTGATCTTTAATTTCTTTTTAGTCTTTGTTTCATTTATTTCCTTCCTTCTCCTAATTTGGGGCTTCTTTGTTATTGTTTTTCTAGATCCTTGTGTAAAATTATGTTGTTTGAGATTTTTTTTATTCCTTGATGTAGGCATTTATTACTAAAATTTTTCCTTTTAGAAAAGAGGAAAGTTTTGGTTGCATCCCATTGGTGTGGTATGTTTCCATTTTCATTTGTCTCATGGTATTTTTTATTTCCCTTCTGATTCTTCTTTGACCTGGTGGTTATTCAGTAGCATGTTGTTTAAACTGCATGTATTAATGAATTTTTGTTTTCTTCTTGTAATCTTTACCTTCATACCATTGTGGTAGGAAAAAATGCTTTATTTGATTTCAGTCTTTTTAAATTCATTAAGACTTGTTTTGTAGTCCAGCATATGATATGTCTTGGGTAGTGCTACATGTACACTTGAGAAGACCGTATATTCTGTCACTTTGGGATAGAATGTTTTTAGTATATTTGTTAAGTCCATTGGGTCTAATGTGGCATTTAAGGCCAATGTTTGCTTATTGATTTCCCATATGGTTGAGATCCATCCATTGATGTAAATGGGGTATTAAAGTCCCTTATGTTATTGTATTGCTCTCTATTTCTCCCTTTAGATCTGTTAATATTTGTTTTATATATGTAGGTGCTCCTCTATTAATGTGAAAATATTTACAAATGTTATAACTTCTTGTTGAATTTACCCCTTTATTATTATGTAATGCCCTCCTTTGTCTTTTCACCTGATATCAGTATAGCTACCCCAGTTTTCTTTTGGTTTCCATTTGCCAGGGATAGCTTTTTCCATCATTTCATTTTCAGTCTGTGTATGCAGTTAGATCTGAAGTGAATCTCTTAAGCAGTGGATATATGAGGGGGTTTTGGGGGGTTTTTTTGTTTGTTTGTTTGTTTTTTACTTATTCAGCCACTCTGTGTTTTTTGATTGGAGCATTTAGTGTATTTATATTTAAAGTAATTATTAATAGGTATGTATTTATTGCCATTTTGTTAATTTTTCTTTTTGTAATTTCTCTGTTCCTTCTTTCTTACTCTGCTTCCTTTGTGGTTTGATGACTTTAGGTAGTGGTTAGATTCCTTTCTATCTTTTGTGTATCTACTATAGGTTTTTTTGCTTTGTGGTTACCATGATGCTCACATATAACAACTTATAAGTCTACTTTTAGTTGATAACAACTTCAGTTTAAAGGCATTCTAAAGCTCTATACTTTTACTCTTTCCCCCAGTATTGTTTCTGATGTCAAAATTTATATCTTTTTATTTTGTGTATTCCTTACCTAATTATTATAGTTATTTTTACTACTTTTGTCTTTTAACATTCATCCTAGTTTCATAAGTGATTAATCTACCACCTTTTTATATATTTGCCTTTTCTAGTGAGATTTATACTTTCATGTTTTCTTGTTATTAATTAACACTCATTCTTTTCAGCATAAAGATGTCCCTTTAACATTTCCTATAAGGTCAGTCTAGTTGTATTGAACTCTTTTAGCTTTTGCGTGTATGGAAATCTTTTTCTCTCCAATTCTGAATGACAACTTTACTGAGTGGTGCAGTCTTGGTTGGGAGTTTCTTCATTAACGAGTTTGAATATATCGCGCCACTGCTTTCTGGCCTGAAAAGTTTCTGCTCATAGTCTTATGTGCACTCCCCTGTACCTAATAAGTTGTTTTTCTCTTGCTGCTTTTAAAATTCCTTGTCTTTAGTTTTTAATAGTTTAATTACAGTGTGTCGTGGTGTGGGTCCGTTGGGGTTTATCTTATTTGGAACTCTCTTGACATTTTGGAACTGTGCGTCTGTTTCTTCCACAGCTTAGGGAAGTTTTCAGCCATTAATTCTTCAAATAAGTTTTTTCCTCTTTCTCTTTTCTCCTTTCAGAATTCTTATAATAAGAATGTTGGTCTACGTGATATTGTCTTGTAAGTCCCTTAAGCTTCCCTCACAAATTTTTGTTCCTTTTTTTTTTTCTCTTTTTACTTCTCTGATTGAGCGCCATTGCTGTCTTCTGAGTTCGCTGCTCCTCTTCTCTTCTTCATTGCCCTGCCGTTAACCCCTCCAGTGTGGTTTTCAATTCGGTTGTTGTATTCTTCAACTCTGTGACTTCTCCTTGGTACCTTCTTATATTTTCTGTCTCTTTGTTCATCCATTCTTTTCCCAAGTTCAGTGAACAACCTTAGAAACAACCTTGGAAAGACCAGTATTTCCAAGTCTTTGTCAGGTAAATAACTTATCTCTGTTTATTAACCAGTTTAGAGGTTTTACCTTGTGTTTTTGTTTGGAACATATTTTTCTGTTTCTTTATCTCCCTTGATTCTCTGTGTTGGTTTCTATGCACTAGATGAAACAACCACTTCTCCAAGCCTTGAAGGAGTGAACCTCATCGCTCACGCCTGCCCTAACTCTTTTCCCTCAAACCTCTGTGATGTCCAAGCAGCCAGCTCTACTTTAGTGACTCCCCATAGTTGAGGGTGTGCCAAGACCTACCTGTCAGTGTCTCAGAGGGGAGGAGATCAGTCAATATGTATACGCAGGCTGATAGGCAGCCAGATCCTTTGGCAGCAGCTTTTAAAGTATGCAAATATATGTAGTCCTGTGGGACTGGAAACACTAGCCCTGCTGGTCTTCAGGACCAAGCAATCTAGAGGTGTCACCTGGTGGCAGACACAAAATCGATGTGCCAGACGACTGTATAAACTTCTTTCCGGGAGATGCTGGGGAGCTGGAGAGAGGACAAGAAGAAAGATGGCTTCCATCGGCCTCTGTTCCCCGGGAGCCCCCTCATAGAGTCTAGCTGTGTGCCAAATCTGAACCTTCCCCTAGGCCAAAGTTCCCGAACAAGCAAATAAGTCTTTTGCACAGAAAGACTCCGATTGTTGCGGTGCCAGGGGACCCAGGAATACAAGCCCCCTTGGCCACCAGAGCCAGGCAGTCCAAGGACCCCCCTCCTGGTTCACAGCTGCAGAAGCAAGGGCACCAGAAGGCGTGTAAAAGCTGCCCTTTCGGATCTTTGTTAAAAATACAGATTTTCAGACCTTTCCCCAAGACCTGCCGAAATGAAGCTTGAATATAAAAGTCTGAGAATTAGTAGTTTACCAAACATCGCAGAGGCTGTTATGATTGGGTAAATTTGGCTAACAGTGTAGTTATTTCTTAGACGTTATTCACGGCCACAGCTACCACAGAACCCCGGCTTGCCCTTGTTCCCTGTCTCCCAGGCTGTGAAGATGTCACCTGTCGTGTCAACCACTTGTTTGTTGACTTTTTCATTGATTAGGTGAGTGAGCAGGCACTTTAGGAAAAGGATGTTGATGCTGGGGGAGTATCTCCATGTTCCCGCCTTTCTTCATAAATGCTTTGTTTGCTCTGTCTAGATCCCAGTTTTATGAAGGGCCATATTCTGGGACTATGAGTTTGAATTTGTTCTTTTTCCTTCTCCTCTCTCCATCCAACTCCACTCCTTCCCCACTGTGACCCAGCACAGCAGGTACCTGTTACGGAACTGGTGTTCCTGCTTGTTCATTATCCAGACAGCTGTAACGCCACCTCCCTTCTACCCGTTTTTTTCCCTGGGAACTCTGTGCCATTCGTTCATATCCGTGTTTCCTTTCCTTCTGCCGCTTCTCAGAGCAGTATTCTCTTTAAATCTGCTGCTTGCCTGCTTTGCTCTCACCGTGCACCTTTTGTGAGCTCCCAGCCCACTCATGAATGTTCCCTCGCCGTCCCCATCCCACTCACTGTTCCCATCCCTCCCCCCCCCGGCAGGTGTCACTCAGGACCGTGCCGGCCTCCCCTGCTCCCTCCCCCATCCAACTGCAGCTTGAATCTTGTTTCTCTTTGCTCCAGGAGGCCATGCCCAAAGAACCAAAATAGATGCATGAAATGTCCACTTTTTACCATCCAGACTCTAGAAGTAATTGCCTGGTGGTACCCCAGTAGCCAGCAACCTTTTCTCCCTTGTTGTCCCCACATCGGGGCCACTGTCCCCTGGATTCCAGTGCCCCTACAACCTTCTGCTTGTCTTGGGGGCTTTTCTAACTTCCCTGCACTCATTTAAGCCTTTGCAGCACTAAAAATAAACCCTTTGTGAAGGCTTCTCTGCATGTGTCTGTCAGGGTAGGCCCTGTCTTCTAGAGGCTCACATTCTGAGACAGCAGCCCGGAAAACCCACACACGGTCATTGCTCAGCTGATGAAGCCTGGGGTTAAAGACCCAGCCCTGAGGAATGGAAAGAGAAGTCTCCTTCTCTGAGCACCTGCCCATCATCTTGCTTTCTCGAAGGTCAGGCAGCAGTGCCATGATCCTGTGTCCTAAACTGAGCGATCCTTGCTGAGCTGCCCCCCAGCCTGGCCTCGCTGGGTGTGAATACCACTGCAATGTGTTTGGGCAATGGGGCGGGGGCGGGGTGCTGACTTCTTTTTTCTCCCATATGGAAATTTGAGCACCAGATATAAAAGGGCAGAGGGTTATGAGTGACACACAAAATTGTCTGTTCCACCTCCTTACCCTTCGTGGGAGCAAGTTTCAATAGAACTGAGCATTTAATATCTGGCAGTATTTGTTGATTCCTATTCACTCATAATTTTGCTAATTTTAAGCACATTAATAACTAGCAGCTGCATTTCAGAGCAGTTCTTCATGTAATTTGAAAGGGAAAACAAGCACTAAATATACTCTAGTTTACCAGGCTCTCATAATTGATGGCAGTTTTTAACTCCTTGTAAACAGGTATTACTGGAGTTGCTTACATGTTTTTACTGAGAGCGTCACTTTAGGTTCTGTGTCTGCCGGGATGTTCATGTCCCAGTCCCACTCCCAGGGGCAGGCCCTTCTCATGAAACTGCGTGCTCTGGCCCATCACCTCCCCCTCCTGCCCTATTGAGAGCGTTTACATTTCTGGAGCCCCACCAGCCTCCCCTCTCTGCTCTCCGCGTGCATGAGCTTCAGTGGCAGCAGCGCGCCGTGCACTGCATGGGCGGCTCCTTCTCCATCCTCCCAGGCCCAGGCCGAGCAGAGGCTAGTTGTTATAATGGGTCACTATTTGTGTTTTAAAAATGATCACCTTGGCAGGGGCTCGGGATGTTGGATGCTGTAACCCAAAACTGACCCCAGGAGTTGCTCCTTGTGTTTTTGGGAAGGAGAAGCATCCCTTCCAGCCTCAACCCCTTGACTCTGGGAGGAAAAGCAGATGCTGGACCCGCCCTGGACCCCCCTTAGACAAACAGCTCTTGAAAAAGCAGACTTGTTGCCTTGGTGCAACACTAACTTTTCTGTGAGTCATATTCCTAGAGATGAGATAGTAAGAGGTTAAAAAGAATGATTTAAGACTGGAGGAAGTCCATTTATAGCTGAACTCAGCTTTGGAATGGCCACTAATGGGCTGCTAGGCTAGACTGATCGTAGAACCCGAATGACGTGCAATCTATTCTGGTAACAGGAAATAGGTAAGCTCTCAAGTGGCTCTCTTGTGAGCACGAGAAGTATCTGATCCCTCGTCTCTTCCTACAGGAGAGTTCTCGGCTTCAGACAGCTCCCTCACCGACATCCAAGAGACCCGGAGGCCCATGCCCGACCCCGGCCTGATGCCCCTGCCTGACGCTGCTGCGGATTTGGATTGGTCCAACTTGGTGGATGCCGCCAAGGCCTATGAGGGTGAGTCCACTGACGGTCCGAGCAGTCCCGCTCCAGACTTCAGCAGGGCCACACTCTGTTCAAATCTCTGGTCAAGTCTCTGTTCACTCTGCTTCTTCAGACACAGTGACAGCTCACACACGTCACTGGCACAGCCAGGAACCACTGGAGCTAACAGTAACTGAGCACTTAGCAAGGGCACACACACATCGTCTGATTCAGTCACATAGAACCTGGTGTTTCCTCTGCTTAGGAATTCCTAATACGGATGCCGTCCCCGCCCCCCACCCCCGCCCCGCCTCACTGTATGTGGGAAGGGCAGGTGGCAGGGGAATCCCAGCTGCCACTTGACTGAAAATAACACGGTCCTTCATCTCATCATAAAGACATTATTGCTAAGCGCACAGTTGGATCTGTTAGGATGCTTGTCCTGCAGGGCCCTGCCCCATGTCGCCCAATGCAGGGTGCCCCTGCCCTTCCCATCCGTGCCCCGAGCGTGGCAGCACACTTCCCGTCTGCATCCTACCTGGCCGGCTCACTGGCTGGGGCTTGCCTCAGCCTCTGGTTTTTAAATCCAGGCCCTTCGACGGTGCTGACGTCTATAAAACTACAGGTAGTGCTGTCCTATATGTTGTCACAGGCTGTCGGGTGCCTTTTTTAGAACAGACTGACTTCATTCTAAGATTATCATTCCCAACTTGTAGCTGTTAAGTAGTTCTGCATAAAATGAGGATGGGAGCAGGTGATTTCCTTAGTGGCGGCCGGGGCGGTATTGGTTTTCCTTAAAGAATTGAAAGTAGCTCGTCCGTCGAGCCCAAATCCAGGAGAAACGGATGAAGCCACTGAATTCAGAAGTCAGAAGCAAGGGGTCCCCTGGTAGCTGACTGCAATCCCATATTAACCCAATTTAAGTTTCAGTGTGTTGGGCACTCTGTTTTATATATATATATAAAGTGGTAGTAGTTTTGTGTTTCTAATGGGAGTTTTTTTAAATTTGACTGTTTTTGCTCAAGTTTTAAGTTGGTACATTTTGAAGCACGTGTGTGGACTGGGGTTACTTACAGCCTTCCCAGGTGGCCAGGTGTCTCGTGGAGAACATACTTCAAGAGTCTCAGGAAGCTTAATACGAGCTCATCAATGCATTTGATGTCATCACTGAGTGGAAAGCCTTGGTCTGGAAATTTGGCACAAGGCCTGTTTCCAGGGAAACATTTAACAGAATGCTACTTTAATAAGCAAGAGAAAGGAAGGACTAAAAATTGACTCACGACAACCCCCTTTTTAAGGGAAATTTACAGTGTGATAGCTTAAAACAGTTTTTTCCTGTGAGGGTTGGGAGAGGAGGTGCGCGGTGCTTCCCCGCACATTGACTACGGGTCAGTGCGGGCCATCTGCTGCCTGTTGACTGCGGCGCGGTTTCTGCCTCCTTTCCAGTCCAGAGAGCCTCATTCTTTGCTGCTAATGATGAAAACCATCGGCCCCTGAGTGCTGCCTCCAACAACGACCAGCTTGAGGACCTGGCCCCAATGAAGTCGTACAGCAGGTGGGTCCCCGCGTGGCGAGGTTGCCACCCATCACCTCCGCAGCTGGCGGGTGTCGGGGAGGAGGCGCATGGGTCAGCTGAGGGAGACTCATCGCCAAAGCGCCAGGCACTTCACACTTTAGTTAGAACACTTTGTCCCTCAGCACTGCAAACACAATCAAACTGTCCTTGATCAAAATGGTAATCATGAATAGTCTTTGTTATTTAAAACTATTCTGTAGTTATGTTCTTGGCATTTATTGGGTAAGGTGAGAAAAATCATTCGCACTAAAATAGCCTCCGATTGCTGCGTGGTCAGCCCTCAGTCTCTTCCGCGGCTGCCTGCAGGTCGCGCTTATGTACATGTCTGCGTCTTAGCTGTTTCCAATCCGTGTTACATCTGGGCCACCAGGACAGCTCAGATTGTGTGTAAAATAAATAAGCAGTAACTGAGACCCAGGGGCTTTCGTATGAAAACATGGACTTTGAATTCTGTTTAATGATGCAGAGGCTCATTTTCCCCCAGTCCCACATGGTAAGGATATTGGATATCCGTGTGTGTGATATTATTGTACCAAAGACCCTTCAACAACATCGTTTGCTGTAACGTTGATGAGATGCTGTAGGAACATAACTCTTGGTTGTGCCAGTTAGCCTGTGGGGAAATCGGTGGCAGAACCTGTGTGTGGCGGTCAGTGAGGGCTCGCTGTATATGAAGGCACCTCGGCAGTCAGCCATGGAACACGCAGTGCGCCCTCCTTGATGCAGAATAATTTCATCAGTTTGCAACCTCTTCCCTTAAAACCTCTTGAGCATGGTTAAGAATCCAGGTCTCTCTTAAACTGAGTAAGAGGCAAAGCGAGGCAGGCACAGAGCACACAGGTACATGGGAGCTTGTGCTTGAAGGCCCCTCGGAAGGAGTGAGCCTGCGAGGAGACACTGTACACAGGGCAAGCACGAGAGCGGTGGGTCATCTGTCATGAGTGGGACGAATAGATGCTGCATTCACTGTCACCGCTGGGACAGCTGGGGAAGAAGAGTGGCATTTAGTTTGGCTGCTGATGACTTTCAAACTGCAGGCTCGGGGCGGGAGAGTCCAGGACCTCCCTTCTTAGGATGAGGTCTCCGGCAGAGAGAAGTTAGAGCAGGCAAAGTCCATTTTCCTAAGGAAGGACTGACTATTGAGCAGTTCTTAAACCTTTGTGGAATCATACGATGATTGGCTCTTTGTTCACTGTGATGAACAAATGTAAAAGGGGTTAAATTTATTTTTAAAAATTACCAGTGTGCACACACACACAATTCATTTTAAAAACCTCCAGAAGTCAAGACAGGCTGCTGGGAGCCGCTTGCACGCTGACAGCGCACAGCGGCCGCGTCGGCCCTGCCATGGCTGAGAGGGGGCTGGGTGCCTCGTGAGGGCGCCCCAGGCCTCCCCAGTGATCCTGTCCAGCACCACCCTCACCGTCCACGGCATATTCAACCCACCCAGACCCGACCGGCGTGTGGTGCCATATGTGCGGTGGGGGCCGCAGCTGACCACTCACCTTTGACAGTCCACTTGTTGTCAGCTTTTAATTGGTTGTCCTGTCCTAGGAGTTTGAAGATCATTATCATCCCACTTATTTGCAGCCTGTGCACTCATGCCACTGTGAGTTTACTTTTTGGGCTTGTTACAGCTCTAGAATGAGCAGAAGACAACACCACAGCTCATTTTAGGTCAGGAATTCGAACTTTGATTTTAAAATAAAGAATACCTTCTATTCCATTATATTGAAAATTCAGAGTCACTTCCTCGTCCCCTTTGACCTCTGGAAAGAGGCCGCCGCACTTTATTCCCGTGGAAGGCGCTAGGCTCCCAGTCATGCGGCTCTGCAGTCGCGCCTGGGTAGAGCTCACCTCGGAGCTTGGCTCGCCTGGAATTCCTTCGAGGGCAGCCGTGGGAGGACAGCTGACAGGGGCCCTCGGCCTCGCCCAGCATGTCCTCTGTCGAGCCATTGGGGCGGCCGTCTCCCCCTCTGGCTCACCTTCTTTCACTCCTCCGGCAGGGCATTCATGATCAGTCCTTACATAGGAGAAAATAGGAGAACTGTGTGTCGAGCTTGCTGATCATAGTAGCAGAGAATATATAAGACATTAAGATTGGACTGACAAGCTTTAGAAACATGTACGTCTTTTTTTAATATTATAAGCTATTTAGACTAGGTTTTTAGATATGAACACAGCAACTAAACTGCAACTGGACAGCGGCCACAGACTGTTTCCTGGGGGGACCAGGCTTGCTGTCTCCTAGTGGCCCCAAGGCGCGATAGAGGCTGCATCTGCCCCTCCCCCACCCGCTCCTCTCCTCGGAGCCACTGAAGAGAGAGGAATCATTTCCCTGCTTGACTGTGGTGCCTGCCAGAGAGACCATTTTCCCTTACTATCCTAAATTTTGTGACACAAAAATGCAGAATCTTTAACAAAGGAAGCTACTGATTATCTGTAGCTCTTGCTTTTATAACCTCATATTAAGACGGCCGTCAGACAAACACAGCCACGTCATCTTTAAAAATGCCAAACAAACCCAGCACAGAGGCTCCTGCCAACGTGGTCTTTTGTTTCTTGTTCCCAGCAGCAAAGATTCCTCTCCCACTCTGGCTTCTAAAGTGGACCAACTGGAAGGCATGCTGAAGATGCTTCGGGAAGATCTGAAGAAGGTAAACATATTCTCAAAGCAGATTGCCCAGGATGTGCAAGCGGCCCTTTTAAAGGAGTGTTAGTGCAGTGAGAGGCCGGGCTTCAGCAGCTGCCTGGAGCTCAGTTCCCGCTGACACGCATTGCGAGAAGGCCGTCAGTTGTTTCCTTTGTGGGGAAGCCTAGAACCCCAGCACGCCCCAAGCCCCCTCCTGGCTTCCTGGTCCCTCGTATAGTGTGGGTGAAGAGCCCAGACCACGTGTTGTCACTGTGATTCACACTTTTGTGCCAAAATATCTGCATCCTGTTTTGTTTCTTGAGCTGCTTTGATTATATTAAGACAGCAACCACCAAACCAATATCTAAAATTTAAGACAGCCCTTATTAGCAAAGACATTAAAATATACATTATTTACATTCCAGAATAAACCTGTAGTGAATTTCTCTGGAATTCCTGTTCCCTGGGTTCTAACCCAGGACCAGGCCTTGCATACAGATGTTTAGACACACGAAAAGTGGAGACAGGCAGACGGTCGGACAGACCCGTAGCCACTCTCCCTGGCAGCCCAGCGAGGCGGGGCCACCCCCTTAGTCCCCTTCTGCTCTACCTCCCAGGAAAAAGAAGACAAAGCCCACCTTCAGGCAGAAGTTCAGCACTTGCGAGAGGACAACCTGAGGCTGCAAGAGGAGTCCCAGAATGCCTCCGACAAGCTGAAGAAGTTCACGGAGTGGGTCTTCAACACCATAGACATGAGCTAGGGCAGGCTCTGCAACCCCGAGCCAGGCCCATGGACGCGTCCTCAGCCCGCCCTCCCCAGCTTCCTACCTACTCTGCCCTCTTGCAGGGGGCGCACAATACAACACTTGCAGGTCAACAATCATTATCTGCCTTTTGTAGAAAAGAAAAAAAAGTAAAAATTTTAAAAAGTAAAATAAAGTTTAACTGCTAAAATGTGAATGTCTTTATTTTTTTTGCACAATATCTTTATCTGTTATGTATTTAAAAAGAAACTGGGCCTAGGATAACGTTCCCCCGGCCCATCTGCCTCTATTTCCATCAGCTCTTTGACTATTTCAGGTAACCCAAGCTTTCCCTTACTATCCTGACAAATGTCACTGTTCCTAGGAAAGTAAATGTTTTTAAAAATTGTTTATTGGGGGAGGGGCATGTCCTTACCTTCATTCCTAAAATGCCTGGGGAGGGAGGGGCCTACCTCTCTTGAATGACTTGTGCATGAACGAATGCTGTTTGTACCTGTCTTACAGAGATTATTAGTGGGACGGTGTTATTTGACAATAGCAAATCAGTGAACCGGAGGGAGGCAGAGTGAGTGCCCACAGGCCACGCCCCTTTCAGTCCTGCCCTGTGACATTATTCCCTCCTTCCTTCCCCAGGGAGAGGGTCCCAGGTGTTGTGTGCTCCTCGGAGCTAGAGCCCTTGGGGTTCGGCTTAAGCAAATCCCAGCAAATTGGAATCAGCTTCCCTACAACTTCCTGGCTCCAAACATTAATTGGTTTCAGAATTCCTTCAACCTGAAATATTATTTATGTGCATTTTGGCCAAAAGTACAGTGTCGGAGATTTTTAAAGTTGAAAATGCAGCAAAATTGTATTTTTAGCTCACTCAAAATGACTTTTAAAAAATTAATACTTTCCTCGTCTATAAAGCAAGATTTCACCAGTATTTGTAACTAGGAGAAATGAGTGTTAACTTGTGAATTTTACTACTTGCTTGTTCGGAGCAATGACTGTGATGCTAGAATGGGCTTTTGAAACCTGCATGTCCCGGTGTGCAGTGGAAGCACGGCACTTTCTGCATCCTTCTGTGGCATCCAAAGGAGTCTGCTGCAGAAATGGTCCGCGTGCTCTTTCTCCTGTCTAGTGATGCTGCTGCTTTGGGCATGTGGCCATTGTTCCAAGGCCCTCGGTCCTGCAGAGCACAGAGACACGGGGCCCACCAGTGTGGAGGGACCTCAGGGGAGCCCCTGGTGGCCCGGTTTCTAGCCTTCGTAATTGTCACTAAACTGACACCTGTGCCCTTTCAGGGGGAACGTGCAGCCATCTAGTGTCATCTGCTTGGACGTTCCCTGCCCCAAGTCATCCCAACTCGCTCCTCTCTCCATCCCTGAAAAACACAGAATGGGTTTGGTTTTCCTCCCTTCTCTCCCCACCCACCACCAGACTTTTACGCTACAGTTTCATTCATGATGTGATTTCTCCATAGGGTTTTCTTTTTCTGGTGAGATTTCTATCATGGAAATAGGAAGAGTTCAGAGTGCTTTGTAAAGGTCTCAAGTGTCTCTTTCTCCCTTTGACTTGTATGAAGGAGATTGTACATTGCCTGATATCTCTTTATAAATGAGAAATATCAGTAACATTTAAGCATTCTGAAGGCTTGCGTATCCTTCTGAGTTTAGTTTTTATTTTGTTTGACATTTTGTTTGGGGGCTTGGGGCAAGCTATTTATTAGAGTTTTGCAACAGAGTTCTTGTTTGAAGCCTTTAAAGACTACTTGTAAAATTCAAACAATAAAATTCATTTTAAATGCTCTTTTAAAATGCATTGGTATTGTTGCTTGAGGTTTTCTTATTGGAAAGACCACCCAGTGACCCAGTGGCCCTCCTCGCAGCCCAATCTTCTCATCAGGCTCCACTGACACTGAAGATAGTTCTTGAAACTTTCTGTCCCTTTTAGAATTTTAAAAAGATTTCTTACTCTCCGTTCACATGTCCATAGAGAATCCCTAATTTGCCTTCTCTGCTTATGATTTAATATTTGCAGAGCTCTTTATAATTAGTTCTCTCTTCATTATCCATGTGTGGATTTTCCATAACGACACTGTCATTCCCTGCGACCAGCACATTTTTGGACTGTGTCTCCCAGCTCTCAGTGTTAGAGGTTGTGTGCTCAGGGAATACAAATGCCAGTTAATATTAGGCTGTGCAAAATGTAATTAGAAAAGTTAATCTACTGGAAAAAAAAAAAAAACAGTGCATTCCAAAGCCAAATGGAACAAAATTTTAAAATCTACCACGGCACTGTTCTTCTCCAGTGGTGCAGCTAATTGAGAGCTAACAGTTGAGTTTCTTCCCTTTACTTGGTTCAACAATTCTACAAATTCTAGAATTAACTATAAAGAATAAGACGGAATCCCACAAGATACTCTGATGAACAAGCTCAAAAGGTCCGTTCAGACCATGATCCTCACCTGGTCTGGAGAGTTTATACATTACTTCTGAAGGACTCGGGTGTCCGTTGGGCGTCCCTGGGAGAAGGTGACGCTGGCCTACACTGACGTAGGGTCTTGAGTTCAGGAGTCGACTGGTGGAGCCAGTTGGTTGCACTCCAGATCTGCTGCAGGACATAAACAGGTCGGATTGGGGTGGATTAATAACTCTTCAGATGCAGATACAAAGGATAGTCCAGGAGCAAAGGAAACAGGCAAGCTTGAGTCACTTGCCTCTAGTTAAATGCAGAATAATGACCTGAACAGATTCCCATCTCACAGCAGATACATTCCAGCAACATTCTGGTGCCACTTCCCCAAACCGAACAAAATTGAGATTGAAGTGCAAGATGGCACACCTTGGTCAGAAACACACACACATAACCAGTAAAGACTTGCGCACAGCTAAACATAAGTGTGTGTGTGTGCGTGTGTTTTTAAAGGAATGATACCACAATAATGTTGGATATCATTTCCCCATATGACCTGTCCATATGGAATTTTCATTCTCTAATTAAAAAATAAAAAGACATTTGACTTAGATGGGGACTCAAATCCCAGCCATTATGTAGCACTGTGTCTTCAGGTAAATTAGCTAATCTTTCTGAGCCTGGTTTAACTCATCTGGTGAAATAGGAACAGCCTTACATATAATAAGTACTTTTTAAGGATTAAATGGGATATATGTAAAGCCAATGACTGGAAATTGAAGACACTCAAACATGTCTTCCTTCATTCTCCATTTCCAATATGTTAAGGCTTTTACATTGTTTTTCTAGGAGATCCCTGATGCATTAATAGCAGAGTTTGAATGGAAGAGCCGGGATTAGCTCCCCCACTCTGGTTAATACGGGTCAGGTGCTTTAAACCCTTTGCTGTGTGTTATGGACAGCGACTTTCAAACTGGAGCTTGTGTCAGTCACCCAGAGGGTTTGCTAAACCGCAGGGCGCTCAACTGCGTCCCCTGGCTCTGTCATTTAGCAAGTCTGGGGTGGGAGCTTAGCATTTACATTTTTTACAATTTCCCAGGTGATGGTTTAGAAGCAGGGCTTTTGGAAAATAGGACTAACAGGAGGATAGCCATACCCATCAATAACTAAAGAAATAGATATCACAGGGCAAGGCACTTAACTACGTCCTGATACCTGAGTGTTACTCTGACAGGTTAGCTGATCACAGAGCACTTTGCAGGGGGAAACAGGCTTAAACTGTAGCTAAACAGAGTTTAGTCAGGTAAAAGAATTTTCTTTTTTACTAAAAAGGTAATTTAGAGCCCCATTTGCATGAATCTTCCTGCCAGTTGATTATTTTAATTCCTCTGTCTCCTGGACAGGATCGGTGTGTCCTCTCCGCCGACTGTTAATAGTATGAGATGAGTTCCCAGGTCAGCAAGGAATGACCTTGGTGACTGGGGTGGGGTGGGGGGGCCCTGACAGTTTGGAAGACAGTGCTGCAGAGGAAAGCAGGCCCCGGGATGGCAGTGGAGGGGCCATTAGCCAGGCCCACGGTGTGTGGCCACTTGGGGGTTAAAGGCAGAGAGACCTGGTGTCCAGGCCGGAGAGCTGAATTCCAGTCCCTGACTTCCAAACCCAGCACAGTCACCTTGCCCCAATCGCCAAGAACCTATCCAACTTCAAACTTAACTAGACACACAAAGTTTCCCTCCTGCCCTCATACCTACCCAAAACTGTTAAGGAATGTTCACTTAAAGGAGGGTTCAAAATAGCAGAGTAAAAACACCTTGAACTCACCTCCCATGAACACACCAAATATACACCTACATATAGCTCAGTTCCTCCTGAAGAACAACCAAGGGCTGATCGAACAGCATCTGCACAACAAATGAGAGAGAGACCCCACAGAAACGCAGGGCAGGAGAGCTGGAGACCCGGTAGCTGTGCGAATGCTACCCCAGTGTGGCCCCCTGCCTTAAGGAGGAAAATCACTGAGAGGCCCCTGTGCAGACTCACCTCCCCTGGGGCCCGGCAACAAAACGGCTCTGCCCTGCTCCCGCTGCAGGCCCAGCCAGTTGGCCCACCGGGGGCCCCCGGAGCCACATGTCTCAGGAACTCTCAGCAAGTACCAGCCGCAGTCAAGCCAGCTGGCCTGCTGAGGTATCCCTGGCCCCATGAGCAACCATTCAATTCCAGTCAACCTGCCAAAGCCACCTGGTACACACAGCCTGCATGGAGGTCACTCCTGCACAAGGCCACTCTGTGAAGATCAGGAGAAGCAGCTGTTTCGTCTAATTAATAGGAACAAATGCAGACAGTCAAAATGAGGAGACACAGAAATATGTTCCAAATGAAAGACCAAGAAAATAAAACCAGAAAAAAGTCCTGAGGCAGAGAGAAGTAATTTACCTGATAGAGAATTCAAAGAAAGGGTCATGAAGATGCTCACTGGGCTTGAGAGAATAGAGGAACACAGTGAGAATTTAACAACAAGTTAGAAAATATTTAAAAAGAACTAATCAGAGCTGAAGAATACAATAACTGAAAGAAAAGTACACTAAAGGGAATCGGCAGCAGATTAGATAATACAAAAGAACACATTAGAGATCTGGGAGACAGACTAGTAGAAAATCACCCAATCAGAAAAGCAAAAAGAAAAAAGACTTTTTTTTTTAAAATGAGGACAGTTTAAGATACTTCTTGGAAAACATCAAGTGTCCTAACATGTACATTATAGGGGTATCAGAAGGAAAAGAGAGAAAGGGGCAGAACACCCATCTGAAGAAATAATGGCTGAACACCTGCCTAACCTGGGGAAGGAAGCAGACATCCAGGTCCCTGAAGTACAGAGAGTCCCAAACAAGATGAACTCAAAGAGATCCATATCATGATATAATTAAAGTGGCAAAAGTTAAAAATAGAGAATCTGGAAGGTAGCAAGATTTTTATTTTCACATAAAAGGGAAACTCCCAAAGCCTATCATCTGATTGCTCAGCAGAAATTTTCCAGGCCAAAAGGGCAGAATATATTTAAAGTGCTGAAAGGAAAGAATCTACAATCTCGAATATTCTCTACCAGGCAAAGTTATCATTCAGAACTGAAGAAGAGTTTCCAAGACAAGCAGAACCTAAAGGAGTTCATCACCACTAAATCAACTGTATAATAAGTATTATAGGGTCTTCTTTAAGTAGGAAATAAAGGGCCATAACCAGAAATAAGAAAATATGTGAAAGAAAAAAATCTTGCTGATAAAAACAATGGATCAGCCACTTAAAAAGCTACCATAAGATTAAAATAAAAATATATCAGAATCAACTATAACTACAATAAGTGGTTAGGAGAAACCTAAAACAAAAAGATATAAAATACAATGTTGAAAACAAAGTGGAAGTAGAGAGTAAAAATACAGTGCTTTTAGAATATGTTTGAACATAAATGACTATTGGCTTAAAATATGCTGTTTAAAACAGATATATGTTGATACATATGAACTTCATGGTAACCACAAACCATGCATCAACAAAAGATACATAAAAAATAAAGAGAAAGGAACCCGAACATAACACTAAAGAAAACCAGCAAACCATAAGGGAAGAGATTAAGAAAAGAAGAACATAGAAGAATTACAAAGACAACCCAAAAACCCAATTAACAAAATGGCAATAAATACGTACCTATCAATAACTAATTTAAATGTAAATAGACTAAATATTCCAATTAATATACATAGGCTAAATAGATAAAAATAAACAAAACCCGCTATAAGCTACCTACAAGAGACTCACTTCAGATAAAAAGATACAGACTGAAAGTGAAGGGATGGACAAAGATATTTCATGAGAATAGAAATGAAGAGAAAGCTGGGTAACAATACTCACATCAGAAAAAATAGACTTCAAAACAAAGACTAAAAAGAGACAAAGAAGGACATTACCAAATGATAAAAGGGTCAATCCATGAAGAGGATGTAACAATTGTAACTATATATACACACCTAACATAGGAGCACCTAAGTATATAAAGCAAATATTAATGGACAAAAAGGCAGAAATTAAGAGTAATACAATAATAGTTGGGAACTTTAATTCCCCACTTACCTCAATGGATAGATTACCCAAACAGACCATTAATAAGGAAATAATGGCCCTAAATGTTACATTTGATCAGATCAATTTAATAGACAGTTATAGAACATTTCATCCTAAATCTGCAGAATATACATTTTTATCAAGTGTGCATAGAACATTTTCCAGGAGAGACCATATATTATGGCACAAAACAATCCTTGACAAATTCAAGAAGATTAAAATTATATCAAGCACATTTTTTCCAACCACAATGGCATGAAACTAGAAATCAACTACAGGAAGAAAGCAGAAAAACTCAAATACATGGAGATCAAACAACATGCTACCAAACAACCAAGTGGATCAAAGAGGAAATAAAAAACTATGAGACAAATGCAAATGAAAACAACTTTCTGAAATTTATGGATGCAGCCAAAGCAGTTCTAAAGGGGAAGTTCGTAGCTGTACAGGCTTACCTCAAGAAGCAGAAAAAATCTCAAATAAAGAACATAAATTTATACCTAAAGAAACTAGAAAAAGAAGAACAAACAAAACCTAAAGTAAGTAGAAAGAAGGAAATAATAAAGATCAGAATGGAAGTAAATTAAATAGAGACTAAAAAGAAAAAAAAACCCAGTAGAATAGGTCAATAAAACTAAGATGTGGTTCTTTGAAAGGATAATAAAATTGACAATCAAGAAAAAAAAGAGCCCAAATAAATAAAATCAGAAATGAAAGAGAAGTTATAACGGACACCACAGAAATACAAAAGATCATAAAAGAATATTACAAACAGCCTGGCCATGTGTCTCAGTTGGTTGAAGTGTCATCCTATGTACCAAAGGTCTGAGGGTTTGATCTTCAGTCAGGGCATGTGCCTAGTTTATGGATTTGATCCTCAGTTGGGGCACACACAGGAGGCCACTGGCCGTTTTTTCCCTCTCTCTCTCTCCTCCCCCCACCTTTCTAAAATCATAAACATATCCTTGGGTGAGAATTTAAAAAAAATTATACTATGAACAATTATATGTCCAACATATTGGACAACCAACCTAGCAGAAAATTTGAACAAACCAGTTACTAGTTACAAAATTGAAGCAGTAATTAAAAAACTCTCAATAAACAAAATCCAGGACCTGACATCTTCACAGGTGAATTTTACCAAACATTTAAAGAAGAATTAATAGCTATTAATAGCTATCCTTCTCAAACTATTTCACAACATTGAACAGAAATAAATTCTTTCAAACTCACACTATGAGGTCAGCATTATCCTGATGTTAATATTAAACAAAGACACTACAAAAAGGGAATATTACAGGCTACTATCCTTGATGAACATAGCTGCAAAATTCTCAATAAAATTTTAGCAAACCAAATTCCACAATACATTAAAAAAACCATGCACCATGATCAAGTGGGATTTATTCCAGGGATAGAAGGATGGTTCAATACTTGTAAATCAATGTGATGCATTATATTAACATAACCAAGGATAAAAATCACATGATTGTCTCAATAGATGTAGAAGAAGCACTTGAGAAAATTCAACACCCACTTATTATTAAAAACTCTCAACAAAGTTGTTATACAGGGAACATACCTTAACATAATAAAGGCCATATATGACAAGCCCACAGCCAACATCATACAGTGAAAAGCTGAAAGTTTTCCCTGTAATATCAGGAAAAGACAAGGATCCCCATCCTCGGCACTTTTTTCAACATAGTATTTGTGTGTGTGTGTGTGTGTATATATATATATATATATATACACACACACACACACACACATATATATACACAATGGATATTACTCCACAATAAAAAAATTAAAATCTTGTCACTTGCAACAACATGGATGAACCTAGAGGATATTGTGCTAAGTGAAATAAGTCTGACAGAGAAAAACAAATACAGTATGATTTCACTTCTGTGTGGAATCTAAAAAACAAAACAAAACAAAAACCAGAATAAATATGCAAACAGAAACAGATTCATGGATACAGACAACAAACTGATGGTTGCCAGAGGGGAGGGGGTTGGAGTGGATCGGTGGAAAGGTAAATGGGAAGAAGAACAACAAATGTCCAGGGATTAAATAAATCAGTCATGGGATATAACATACAGTACAGGGAATGCAGTCAGTAATATCATAACTTTGTGACAGTTGGTTACTAGACTTGCAGTGATCACACTGTAAAGTATATAAATATTGAACCACTATTCCGTACACCTAAAACTAGTATATGTCAACTATAATTTAACGAGTCAATAAAAATTAAAGTTAAACAAGTAAACAAACAAACAATAAATCTTTACTTATACCCTTCTGCTGCATAACAGCCCATTTCTCTGCTACTATATGGAAAGAAAGAAGGGTTGCTTATCCTCTATAGCTTTTAATAAGCTGCAGCTCAAAATCTTGGAGACACTGGCTGTCTATTCTGAGATCATTATAAAGTTGGTTTTACTTCCCAGTGCTTTGGCACCATCTTGCTCATCTTTCTGCCGGTCTCCCACCCTCCCCAGGCCTGCCACGTTGCGCTCCCTTGATTCCTTGCCAGACTAGCCTTTCCAACACCCCTCCTTGCAAACCCACCTCCTCCTGTCTCCCCTTTATGCACCTGACTCCTCATGCCTGAGCCCCAAGAGAGCTTTCATCTTCTCCTCTCATCACACCTCACTGTACCCTTTCGACTGTGCTTGCCTTCAGTCCCGAGAACATGCTTCTCTCAAACTTCCTTCCTTACTCTAAACATGCACATCCCATTATGCCTCTTAAACAGCGCCTCTGCCGGGCACCACCCCATTTAAACACATGCAGCTCATTTTATCCTTCTGTTTGGTCCTCGTGATCCATTTCAACCTGAATGATCTCCCAGGCAAAATACCCTTTGGGCACCTTGCCCTGTATCTTTAGATAAATGGATTCTGCAAGGGATCTCCTCACATGTTCTGGGGATGTAACTAGCACTCCTTTTCCTTAACTGAAGTGCTGTGTTCTTTTAAATGGGCTGATCTCTCTCCATGTTTCTTTTCTGTCAGTCTTGCTAGCACTCCCCTGGGTCGCCTCATGACACGTGCAGGCACACCCATCATGCACGTCTGTAAGCCAGCACGTATGCAAAGCATCACAAAATGGCTACCCACCAACAAAATCCAGGCTCCCTTGCAAAAGGATAAACGGCTTGGGAGGGTATGTGTTCCGCACTTCAGCGCGGACCCCGCCACTCCCTGCTGCCTCACATACTCCCTGCTCACGGCACACATTTCCGTCCCCCTCGCTAGGTGGACAGTTGAGTTGGTATCCTCTGTGACCCATCGTCAAAACCAAGTCATCCACTTCCTTCACCCGGCACAGACCCGTCATTCGTGCATGTGTGTGTGCGCGCGCACACACACACACACACACACACACACGCTTCTCCCCCCACACCCCCACCCTCGCCTATCCTGTGTTCCTGGGAGTGAAAGCCTTTAGAAAATACATTTAAGAAAGGAGTTTTACTCAAACTCATTAGTAAATGAGAAGTGACTAATAAAGGTGCCTGGAGGGGCTCCTTTAGTCACTTAGTAAGGAGCTAGGATGGATTGATAGCTGACCTACTAATTTTTCTCAAGTGCTTAAGGTATTTGAACAGTTATGTCTCATAAGCAGCTTAAACATTGCTCTGCAATCCTAAGACAATGAAAATGCTTAGCGAACTCTTTTGTTTTAGTTGGTACAAAAACAAACTCAGCTCAGTGTAAGCACATTTCAAACTGACGAGGCTATGCCTGTTGAAACAGGGACTGTCTGTGGAGTCCAGCTTGACATTAAAGTTCCAGCTAGAACAGGACTAGGGTTCCATTCACAGGCACTGGGAACAAGCAACTGTACTGAGCACTGTCTTAAGGATATGACACCCCCTGGTATGAAGGAGCCTTGGTCCCTGTGGTTCTAGGGGCAAAATCGGCCTCGGTGAACGTGAGTTGTGGCACTCAGCTTATTGTACCTGAGGTGGCTGATCAAAGGCGATTTCCGTGGCTTGAAGCCAAGGAGCAGGAGTTAGACGAGAAAGCCCTCTGCGAAAAATGCCATCCTTTCACCTTTTCTAGTGGACTCTTGCTCTCTTTAAATAAACATGGAGCCATGAGTCACAGACCCCACATGAAAAGGGACCTACATTTGAAGTTATCCGGGTTTCACTCCCAGCCCAGGATTCGGTCTCTTCCTCATCGCCCAGCTACCCTGCATTCAGCCACCTGGAATTGAGCACATCCAATGACGGGGAGCTTACTACCTCCTGGGGCAGCACATTTTACATTTCAACTTCTCTTGTAAGACCTTCCTTTTATTCATGAAACATCCATTTCCTTTTAATTTGTGTAACTACTGCCAGTCCTGCCACTTCAGATTATATGAATATAAATTTCTCTTCCCAGTAAATAACCATCAATATGCTGGCAAACAGTTGAATAATGTCACCCTCCCACAGTTATTTCTTCCCCAGGGCAAAATTTCCGCAGTATTTCAACTTTTCTTCCCAGGTCATGGACACTGGCCTTCACCGCAAGAACATCATCATACATAATATGTATTGAGGACATGACCGTTTTATGTGCATTAGCCTACTGAGTCCCCTCAATGGTCCTATCAGCTGGGTGCTACTATTGTCCTCATTTTGCAAAACAAGAAGCTGAAGCCTAGCGAGGTCAAATAATTTGTTTGCAGTAAAATAGCTGGTGAATGGTAGAGCCGGGATTCAAACCAGGCCTTTGATTACAGAGACAATAATGAAGCTGTACCTTCTCAGTTGTACTGGTCACAGCCTCTGCATCCTCTGCGTGGCCTGGATGCGTGGGTCCTTGCTGAAGGGACCTGGACAGTGAGCATCGTCATGGACACTGGGCCATGAATGGGGTGGGGCTCGGGCCAGGGAAGACAACTAACCGTGTACACGAAGGCCAGAGGACGAGGGAACCACCCCTTTGGGGGACCCTTAGCAGAGAGGGAGCTTTGAAGCGCTTCAACATTCTCTTACAACGCAGATGTTCACTCCACGAATTTCAGTCCAAGAAAACACCTGCTCCGTCTAATCCTCGGCCAAATCTAGAGGCATGAAAGGCTTTGAAAAGCCTGAGCCATGAAACGTCCTTTGACAGTTCCTGGACATCAGCACCGCCTGGAGAGGTTGTTTAAATTCCTGTTCTTCAGCTCTAGACGCAGTTGGCATCAACGGGTCTGGGGTGGACCACAGAATCTTTATTTTAATAAGCACCCCAAGTGTTTATGACACAGATGGTTCCTGAACCAGCTTCTTGGAGAAACTCCACCCTAAGCTTTGAAAAGCTCCTGGGCGGCTCTTCTGACCAGGGAGCAGTGAGCTAAGGCAAGGTGTTGTCTGGCTTGACGTACCCCGACACTCTGCTGCTCCTCAGCAGGTGGAGAAGGGCTGGCCGAGCCCGGGCGGCGGGCAGGCACCCCTAGGAGAGAAGGGTGCAGTTGCCATTTGAGGAGCCGTTCACTCAGGGGCTCATAAATTCTCAGCCCACTCTACACCCAGACTTTCCTTTTCTTTTTCTTTCATTTTTTTAAGCAAGAAGCATTTGCTCAGTGGAAGCCAATTAAATTCTTTGTTTCAAAACCAACTTCTAAATATTGTATATAACACTCTTCCCTCCTTAGGATAAACTGCAATGATGTTAATTTCACACTCTGGTCTAATCGGATCTGGTTACTGATGTTGCTGTGTTATCCCGCTTCCAGGGCTGTATCCCATCAGCGATCAGATAGGGGTCATGGATTTCAAAGCCGGTCACTGTTTTCAGCAACCAAAAGCCAAAGTAGTGAGTTCCAGTTTATGCTTCTAAGCCCATCTGTTAGAAAACTGTGCCCCAGGTCCTTGCAGTCTGCTTGCTAAAGCAACAGACTGAGAGGAATAAAACAAGCCCAGCTCCCAAGTACAAACCCTGGCAAAACCACAAATACTTCCCGACCGTCGAGACCGTGGCAGGGCACCTGGGAGTCAGCGTTCCCATCCAGGACCGCTTCCTTTAGCCAGTGCACCGGTGACTGATGGCTGCTGAAACTACAGACATGCCTCAGAGCTGCTGCGGGTTTGGGTCCAGAACACTGCAATAAAATTAGTCATAATCTTTCTGGTGGAGCGTCTTGGCTTCAGTTTGTGGGGAAAAAAAGAATGCAACCTATGTGAAATGCAACAAAATGAAGTGCAATAAAATGAGGTATGCCTGGATGGCTTGAAACAACCACCATCTTATTTATACAGTTTCACAGCTGAGGAATTTGAGCAGGGCTCAGCTGGGTGATTCTTCTATCCCCTGGGCTGTAACTGGGATCACTCAGTGGTGTTCTGCTGGGCTGGTTGAGAGCCCAGGATGGCTCCTCTTATATTCCTGCTTGCTCAGCAGAGAGAGCAGAAAGCTGGGCTCAGCCGGGCCCTTTAGCTCTCTCTCTTCAGCCTCAGAGCCTCTCTGTGTGCCCTTTCCAGTGGGTGGTTAGGCTTCTAACATGGTACTCAAGGCTCCAAAGTTTATTTTTTTCCCCATAAGATGGCTCTAGTAGTGCTTAGTTGTCTTTAACTTCATTTGAAACTATTTTGTTAGATTGTATGGTGACACCTGTCATATCAGTGTTCAATAAAAAAACTTATCAAAATTGGTGAATTTTTGCATAGCCATTTTAATATTGAAAACAGAAGAAAATATGCAATATTTTTAGCATATTATGCTTTATTATTTCAAGAAAGGAAAAAACTGAAATGCAAAAAGATTTGTGCAATGTATAGAAAAGGTGCTGTGACTGATTAGACATGTCAAAAGTGGTCTGCGAAGTTTTGTGCTAGAAATTTCTCGCTGGATGATGCTTCATGGTTGGGAAGACCAGATGAAGTTGATAGCAATCAAACCAAAACCTTATTGAGAACAATCAACATTCTACCATGTGGGACATAGCCGACATACTAAAAATATCTAAATTAACAAAGTTATTGGTGAAAATGAAAAATGTATCTTTTATGGAAAAAAATCATATGGACTTTTTGGACAACCCAATAGGTCCAGAGATGGCATAAGGTCACTTCCCATGTTTTGTCAAACCCAGAGTCAAAGGCAGGGGAAATAGACCCCACCTCCCCAGGAGAAGCTGCCACAGCATTTGCGCTCCCCCATGGCCAGCCTCTTCTCCAGTTCCCACAGGAGAGCTCTTCTACCCTCACGGGCTCCTAAACCCTTAATCAACACCAGAAGAGCAGGTTCTAGTTCAAGGTGGCGATATAGGAGGATCATGAATTCACTTTCTCCCATGGACACAACAAATGTGCAGCTATGTACAGAAAAATTTCCTCGGGGGAAAAAAACAAAACAAAACTAGCTGAGCAACTCCTACACATTGGGCAAATGAGAAAAACACATCAAAGTGGCAAGGAGAAGCCTGAGACAATATCTCGCCATGTATCTCAGCGCCAGAGTGGCAACCCGCCGTCTGGAGGAAGCTCACACACCTGTGGTCCTCCCTGAGGCATGAAGGGTTTGAGCCCTACACCTGGCACCCCAAGTTTTAAGACTTGCACCTGAGAGACAAGCGCCCAAATCATCTAACTTTGAAAGCCAAGGGGGCTTGTGTCCACAAGACCCACGAGGCTACAGCAAACTAAGAAATAGTTCTCCGAGGGCTTGCACATGGACACCCACACCCCAGGGCCCAGGGTAGGGGCAGCAGACTGAACAGCACCCAGCCGTTCTGTGGGAGAGGCTTATTTGCTGATTTGAAAGTGCGGACCTGAGGAGCAGGCAGCTGATTTAACACACCTAGGGGCCCACTGTGTCTTTCCAAAGATGGAGGCCAGCGCATGCCATGTCTGTCCTCTCCCTCCGCTCCCTCACTCCAGCTCCTCAGTAGCTCCCAGAAAGGCGCTTGTACCCTTATTGGGCACCCCAATTTTTGCAGCTTCAGCCCAAAGGACACCTCTAGGTTGCCTGGCTCTGGTAGCCAGTGGCGATTATGCCCATGGGCCACACAGGACTGTAACAAATGGAGAAAGTGTTATTAACCTGCTACCACTCCCAGGGCACAGCAGAGAGGCAACGGAGGCACCCAGTCGCTCTGTGAAAAAGACCTGTTAGCTTATTTTCGTAGCTGTGGCCCGAGGGGCAGGCTTCTCATTAAACACACATCTAAGTGCCCACTGTAATCCTCTCCAAAGGCTTTGGAGGGTGGGAACTATCTTCGCACTGTCCCTCTGCCACACTTCGCAGGGCTGGCCTCTCCTGAGAAGCCTGCACGTGTGTCTGGGGCCCTGATTCTTGGAGCTGCCACCCCTGGATTATCTGGCTCTTCTGACCAGCAGGGCTGGTGTTGATGAGTTCAATGGATGGTAGCAAAGAGAGACACAGCCCTTAACCAGCTCTCACCCCAGGGCTCAGTAGAGAGGGCATTGAAAGAAAGGGTCATCTCCCAGGCTTCCTGTGGCAGACATGTATTTGCATACTTTAAAAGCTGCTACCAGCCCTGGCTGGTGTGGCTCAGTGGATTGAGTGCCAGCCTGTGAACCAAAAGGTCACCAGTTCAATTCCCAGTCAGGGCACATGCCTGGGGTCTGGGCCAGGTCCCCAGTTAGGGGCGTGCAACCAATGGATGTATCTCTGGGACATTGATGTTTCCCTTCCTCTCTTTCTCCCTCCTTTTCCCTCTCTCTAGAAATAAACAATTTTTTTTTTAAAGCTGCTGCGATAAAACTAAAAAAGAAAAAAAAAGCTGCTGCCAGAATCTACATGCTAACAGAGCTCCTCCGCTTTGGGACACTGATGGACCTGACACACCCTCAACTGCGGGGAGTCACTGAAAATAACGTAGGCCACGTGGATATCACAGAGATTTGAGAACCACCAGAAACTAACGTAGTGCTATATGTTGATTATATCTCAATTTTAAAAGGCTGGAATACTAGAAGTTTCCAGGAACCATAAAAACATGAATAGTAATGGCTCCTGAGGACATGTCCCTTCCTCACGCAGCCCCGGGGGCACGGGCAGACCCTCTTCAACTTGCCCACTGGCCCAGGAAGCCCCACTGTTTCCCTCTCCTCTCCTGCCCCGCTCCTCCAACCACGTGCCTGGAGTTCCCCAGATGACAGGCACGCTCTCCCATGTTCATCGCCAGCCGGTCTGAGTGCCACGGCCCCCCATCAGAAGGGACTGGCAGGGGAAGAGGACATCAACCTTCCCCGGCCCCTCTGCCTGTTAAGACCAAGACTCTCCACCCCAAAACGCTGACAACTGCGATAGCTGTTTTGGGTCCCAAGAGGGCTTACAACCCTGAAAGACCAAGAAAATGCAGGCTCCCCAGGTTCTCAACTCATTCCTGAGAAGGCAGGGTTTGCTACCTATTTTGCACAGCCCTTACAACCTCCAACAGACCAGCTAAGGACCAGAAGGAGCAAGCAGGGCAGTGGAGAGGTGACTGGCATGAGGGGTACCAGAAACCCCGGGCCAGCAGGCAGCGTTTCAGGTCCCAGGCAGAGCCAGCAGCCAAGGGCCTGGGGAAGTCCTCTAGCTGCCTCTGCAAAACAATGACAGGGAAGTGACGCACCAGAACTGCAGTCTGTGGGGCTGAGACACCCTCTGCTTGCCATCCAGAGGGATGGGAGACAGGCCGGCTGCCCTGCCTGCAGTTCCTCAGGCCAGGGTGAGCTTAGGGTGGGAGACCTGGCGGCTGAATCCCCCAGACCTCTCCCTCCTGTGAGCCTTTGCTCAGCCATGAGCCTGACCAGCTGGGCCCAAGCTCTGAACGTGCCAGGGAACTGGCCACAAGGAGCAGCAGGAAGAGGAATCAAGGAAAGCCCTCGGCGGGGGAGCAGTGACTTCATTGCATTATTTTTTACTATTTATTACAGCATTATTGTGACTTTAAGAAAGCAGCTATGGAAAGGGACACCCACCTCCCTCTCAGACCTAAATGCTTCTCAACCTCCCAGTCTGGGCCAGCCTCTCTCTGACTTCACGCCACTAAGTCTCACTCACTGGGGTGATGTGAGCACAGCCCCAGGTTCGTTTCCGCTTCCCCTTGTCCGGCTGTGGGACTCACGCCTCTCCTCTGACGGGCCGTTCTGCAGCGCAGAGGCAGAAGCGGCTCCGCAGCGGGTGATAGGATAGGGGCCCCGCACAGTTCTTCTCTCAAAGCAGGACTCCCTTAAAGGGGTTGCCTTGAGGCAAAAGGGAAATATTCTTGCCACCCATCTAGCCAGGGCTGCGAAGTACACAAGTGTTGTTTTTTTTTCATTTTTAAAAAATGTTTGTTTATTTTTAGAGAGGGGGGAGGGAGGGAGGGAGAAAAAGAGGGAGAGAAATGTCAGTGTGTGGTTGCCCCTCATGGAACCCACACTGGGGACCTGGCCTGCAACCCCGGCATGTGCCCTGACTGGGAATCAAACTGGTGACCCTTTGGTTCACAGGCCGGTGCTCAGTCCACTGAGTCATACCAGCCAGGGCACAAGAGTGTTCTGTCTTCAGTATTATAACCACCTAAATGTTCATAACCTGCCCAAATGGCACTGTGTGGCCAGAAGGTCCAAGTGCTAGAGGTTCTTTTGCACTCAAACCCAAAATTGCCCCCCTCCAACTGTTACCTAGTAGTAACAAAAGGAACATGTTATCAAGCAATGTTTCTGGCCCTTGGTTAATGAGCATTTCACAACTGTTTGCTGCAGTCCTGTCCCGGGGGTGGCCCTCGGGCCCTGCTCCCAGCATCCCCGCTTCACAGCTACGAGGCCACTGAGTCTCAGCTCCATTTGCACACAGGTTTGTGGGGTCCCAGGGCTCTGGACCGCTGTGCCGCCCAGCCAGCCGAGCCTGGTTCTATCCTCCAAACACCAAAGAAAAGTGTCACCCTTCTTCCTGGGCCTCTTTACACCCCAGGCTTTTTTCCGGGACCAAGCGCCCTTGGACTTCTCATTGTCTCGTCAGTCCCTTCACGGTCAGGAGACTTGTTTGCCTGGGTGCCCTTCAGAAGGTGACGTGCAGACCCGACACAACATCCCAGCACTGGAGACCACCTCTCCGTCCTGGGGCCCAGGTCCCTGCCATGCAGCCCAGGATGCCCGTCTCTGCGCACCCCCAAATCCCACATGAGGTCACAGGCACCCCCCAAACCTGTGACTTGTTCACCTGCAGCACCGGAGGGTGTGCCTCCCGCCCTCAACACTGGACATTTACTTGCATTAAATTTCATCTTGTGAGATGTGACTGACTGTTTCAGTCTCTTGAATCCTTTTAACAATACCGGTTCTGTCATTTAGCACAAGCCAACCCGCAAGGAGTGTCACATGCAAGGGTGGCCCATGTGCGTCCTGGAGGCCAGTGACGCCAACCGAGGCCGAGGGCAGGGCCTGCGTCCACCACCACTGCCATCCAGGCCGCGGTCCATCATTTTAAACGGGACTCCTCGAGAAGCCTCTTCAGCCAGTTAGGAATCTCTCATTTCATACTCACCCTGGTCCCCACTGCCTTCGGATGCTCCAGCCCAGGCTCCTGTGGCGTCTGAGCCAGGGGACGGCAGACCTCAGTTCCTCTGATACACCTTGGCAACGTCGGCCCCGCATCACTACGCTCAGGGTTTCTCTGTGGCGTCTCCCGACAAGGGGTGAAAGTTAGACAAGAGCTGAAAGTTGTGGGGCTGAGACCTCCGTGATGCCACCGAAAGGGGACCTTAAAAAACAACCAGATCCCCGCAGTGCCAGACGGGAGCGGGAACGCCATTGCCTGTCCGAGCAGACCCGGCGCTGCCGATCGCCGGAACCAACAGCACCTGCGCCGCGGCCGCGGGCTGCGGACCGGGCGCCGCAGTCGCGTGGGATCCAGACTCCCCCGCAAAGAGGAGCAGAACTCCTGGCCTGGGGCGCCCCGGCCTCGGGTGGCGCTGGGAGTGACGGAGCCTGCCTCTGCTCCGACTTCTTTACATTTTGCTCAAGAAACATTTCACCCCGGGCTCTGCTGGGATGGGGTTTTCACCCTCTTTGGCAACGATATTACTGAAGCACAAAGTGCAGGGGTCGCGGGGGCGGGGGGCTCACTTTAAGAATCCCTTAGCTGAGGAGTTGATGGGCCTCGTTACCAACAGGTGCTTCTTATAGAGGATTCGGGGCCCTCAGAAGCAGAGCGTTCCTCTCCTGCATGTCCACGTGTCCACAGATTTACCCCTTCCTCGTGAGACAGAGGGAGGAGGAAGACGTTTAAGCTCCCGCAGTAGGCAGGCGAAGGCTTGTCTACTGCAAAAGAATCAGAAATGAAGTTATATTCCCTCTGTAAGTCTCTGAGAAACACAAGCCTGACTAGGCAAAAGCTGTGTTTCCACCTGGGTGGACATGTGAGAGCGACATAGGTGATGGATTTGGAAGGAAACCAGAGTGGGCCCTTGGGAGGCATTCTCTTAAGTAGTTCTGTATTTTCTGTGTGGCCTAAGTTCCATGGGGAGGAGCCAGCCAGCTCTTGGACTGGAGCCCAGGCTGAGCGCCAAAGACGGGCTGCGCGCGCCCCCTGCTGTTCAATTCTGGGTTTTGCCTCCACGTGAAGGAGGAGCGCTGTGCCCGCAGAAAATCTGAAGCAGGAAAGACGGCTCAGACCTGGGACTCTCCCAGGACCACCCCACCACCCCGCCTTTTGAATTTGAGCAGGACCCGCCGCCCTGTCAACACATGAGCTAACAGCCGGGGCTGGGAGTGAACCACTTGTTGACCAGGTGAGCTCCAGACCACTATTTCCTTCCAAGGCTTCAGGTAGCTGGGGTGAAGGTGTAGAGGGAGTCTCAGGAAGCAAAGGGTCCTCAGAGCACTGAGCAAGTGCTAAAGACTTTGCTTCAACCTGGAAGGCGTTCAGAGGAAAGGGAGGACTTCTGTTAATGGTTTCCCATTACTTTCTGTCCAAATCTCCGCTTTCCTCCCCTCTGACTGATGGCAAAATGTCCCACCACTTACAACCTCTTGCACCAAACAGAAAGACACCAGGAAGCCTGGGCCTTGTGGGAAAGATCTAACTAAGGAGCAGAGATGGAGATGAGGTGTTCAACTCAAGGGGCAGCGCAGGGGCACAGGTTTCTCTGACCAGGAATTCTCCCACAAAGGGACCTGTTAGGGGGCGGGGGTACCCAGGTGCAGAAACATGGATTGTTTCTCCCCTAAAGGAAGCTCCTGAAGCATCAGGGTGGTCAAGGATGGAAGGCCCCGACGTCCACCCTTCCCCAGACTGTGAGCTCGCTTCACTTCAAGATTGTGGGTGAGCGAAAAGAGGAGAGTCAGACTCCACCAAACTTATTCAGGTCGGGGATTAGATTTTATTGAACAAAATACTGTGGAAGAAACATCACATTTCTTACTACTCCAAATCAAATCGAATCTGGCAAGGTTGACGGGGAATTCTGTGCTGGTAGTTACTGAAGTCCTCTCCTGCCCTACCAGGTTCCTACATAAGGGTCCTGGGGGTCCTAGAAGGCGACGTTCCAGATCTTCTGCTCCCTGAAGCCCTCCGGTTTCTCCTGCTGAGGCAGGGCTTGAGGGTCGCTGCCTAGGAGGGTGTCCTGCCCTCCCCAGCAGTGGTCAGGCAGATTCTCTGAGGTCCTGTCACATCCCTGGGGGCACTGTGCTCAGAACGTGGGAACACCCGCCTCAGGCTTTCTGGCCTTGAGGAAAACTCAACATCTCATTCTAGTCTTCCAGCTTCTCTGTGCCCAGCACAGCCTGAGGCCGGGGCACCCCACAGAGAATGGGCCCCTCACTCACAATGCCGCCCTTAAACCTGGGCATTAGGGGTGCCATCCTGAGCAGGGCCCTCATATCACACACGCGCACACTGCACACACACACAGTGTGTGAGAGAGCACTTAGGTCGCTCAGGATGTGACCCCCAACACTGTTGCAGTGTCACTTGTAACCCTAAACACTCGTCAGGCCTTGCTGTGGTATCTTTCCTTATCTTTTGCTCTGTGTCTTCAAACCCCAAGGTGGCAGCGACACAGAGGCCTGCAGGTTTACGGGTTGCACAGCGGCCCGTACTGGAGCTGGACCCTGGAGTTGGTGCCCCCTCTGAATGTGGAGAGGATCTCAGCATCAGGGCAAATTAATTAACTTGTCAGATACTTCCTGTTAGCATCAAAGGAATAGTTTTGTGCACAACAAAATGTTGCTTCTCAGTAGCCCTAAGAGTCCATTTTCTTGCGGCTTTTTGCGTTCCAGTTCAGGATTCCAATTCTGAGACATTCATAGCAGATGCATTTGGCAGAAATATTTCGTAATATTAAACAATTCACAGTACTTGCAAATGTGTGTATGTTAAGATCTAGAAGTAACAGGTTTGAAGTGAGATACTGACTCATTTTTATTTTTACATTTATGGTAATTTACATTTTTGAGCAATATTTATTAAAATGTGTGTACTTGAGATACAACCACATGTGAATTATTTAGATCTTTGAAACTGTGAGAATAAGCCAAGAAAATAATAAAAATAGAAAGTAGGAGAGTGGGACTCAGAAAACAGGCTGAAAAAAGAAAAAATCTTCAGGGAAATGAACTTGCACATTTTTAAAATCTGGAAACCCAGCGAGCAGGTTTGCTTATCAAAATGCACTCATAGCACATATAATGGGCTAAAGATAGTTTACTCAATAAATGTTGTTGGGAAAATTGGACAGATATGTGTCAAAGAATGAAACTAGACCACCTTCTTACACCACACATAAGAATAAATTCAAAATTTAAACGTCAGACTCGAAATCATAAAATTAGGAGAGAAACATAGGCAGCAAAATCTTGGACATTGTTCATAGCGACTTTTTACCAACTTTTCGTCTCAGTGTTGACCCCCCGCCCCCCAACAGGTCCCTTTGTGGGAGAATTCCTGGTCAGAGAAACCTGTGCCCCTGCGCTGCCCCTTGAGTTGAACACCTCGTCTCCATCTCTGCTCCTTAGTTAGATCTTTCCCGCAAGGCCCAGGCTCCCTGGTGTCTTTCCGTTTGGTGCAAGAGGTTTTAAGTGGTGGGACATTTCACCATCAGTCAGAGGGGAGGAAAGCAGAGATTTGGACAGAAAGTAATGGGAAACCATCAACAGAAGTCCCCCCCTTTCCTCTGAATGCCTTCCAGGTTGAAAAGTGTATATATTTCCCCAGGGAGGAAAACAAAAGAAAAAATAAACAAATGGGACTACATCAAACTAAAACATTTTTGCACAGCAAAGGAAACCCATCAACAAAATAAAAAGACAACCCACACAGTGAGTGAATATATTTGCCAATACATTTGATAAGGGGTTAATATCTAACATTTATGAAGTACTTACAAAACTCAATACCAGAAAACAAACAACCCAATTAAAAAATGGGCAAAGGGCATAAAAAGACACTTCTCCAAAGAAGACATACAAATGGCCCACAGACATGACAAAATGCTCAATAGCACTAATCATCAGAGAAATGCACATTAAAGCCACAATGAGCTATCATCTCATACCTATCAATATGGCTATCATCAATAAATCACCAAACGACAGGTGCGGGTGAGGATGTGGAGAGAGGAGAACACTTTCGCCCTGTTGGTGGGAACGCGGACTGGGGCAGCCACTGTGGGAAGCAGTGTGGGGACACCTTAAACATTTAGAAATGGATCTGCCTTTGGGCCCAGAGATCCCACTCCTGGGAATACATCCAAAGGGACCCAAAACACTAATTTGAAAGAACAGAAGCCCCCCTGTGTTCATTGCAGTGTGATTTAGAATCGCCAAGATACGGAAGCAGCCCGAGGGGCCCACAGATGAGCAGATAAAACAGCTATGGGACATGACGCAATACTCTTCCGCCGTAAACAAGAAGAAGATTTTACCCTTTGCAACGGCGTGGATGGACGTGGAGAGTTTTATGCTAAGCGATATAAGCCAGTCAGAGAAAGACAAACACCATGTGATTTCACTTATGTGGAGTCTAATGATCTAACGAGGGACATGGGGACAGACTCGTAGATGAAGGTCAGGATGACAGCTGGTGGGGGGGGTTGGGGGTTGGGGGAGGAGGGGCTGAGCAAAAAGGAAGAAGGACCCACGGGCAGGGACGGCAGTGTGGTGACTGCTGGGCGGAGGAGGGTATAAGGGGACTAAAAAGTAATGGAAAATAATACAATAAAGATTAAATTTTAAAAAGTGCACTCATGCCATTATTAAAACGGACAAAAGAAAACTGCATAAAGCCAATGGTCAAGGTCTTCAACAAAGGCAAGGAAACAGATACGAAGGCCTGAAATAGTATCATATGCCCAGTATTTAGACAAATACTCTTATAATGATGCTTTTGATGGTGTTTATGGTGCGATATTTGCTAAAAAAATAGATATATTTTAAGTTCAACAGAAATGATTTTGAAATTTGATGCTAGTGTGGCCAAAACATGTCATTTGGATAAAAATGGAAGAAATAACCTTTTTTTCAGGTGAAGAACTAAAAAATTAGATTATTAATTTATGAGTGATAAAGTAAGACATCATACATATGTTCAGTTTAACAAATGTACTACGGACAAAAATCATGTTGATAACTAACATTTATTATACTTATCATTAAACTATAAGAGAGTTGAATTTACTGTTTTTCATTGGTTTTGCAAATATTGTAAAAAATTATTTTGTTCTAAGAACTAAACAATGTTTCAATTTTAGGCATTGGTTTAAAGCGGAAGTCTGCAAACTTTTTATGGAAAAGGCTGGATAGTTAATACTTTAGTCTTTGCAGACTAGACTGGGCCTCTCGTCACACCATTTCTTTCAGGTAAAGGCCAGATCCTGTGTTAGTACCAGAGCCAGCCTGTTCTAGGGGGACATCTTTAGGAAGTGCTGGCAGAGATTACAGGATCCCCAGCCCAGGATGCCCAGCAGGGTTCCTGTTTACAAATGTGCCAAGCTCAGTAAGGAGACTGAGACAGGGACCCCAGTCCGGATTTGTCAACATCCTGCTCACCACCTGCCTCTGAAAGAACAAAATTAGATATGCCAGTGGCCCACTTTATTTAATAATCTATTGATGCTGTTTATTTTCTTTGTGAATATTTTAGGACTTGGATCATTTAACTGGATTCCCATGTCTTCTGAGGAATCCAACCCATTTGACCCACCACGTTGAGTCTTCACATTGCAAACTCAGTGTAGATGAATTTCCTAATTCTTTCATTTTTTTATTTTTTTAGGTTTCTTTCTGTGGCCCAACCCATCACTTTCATATTTCCAGAAAAGGGAACATGAAAAGAAAAAGAAAAAAGCCTTTAAAACTGCGTAGGGATTTTTACTCCAGCCCATCATGCCTGGATCCTAAAGGAAGCAGACAGCAGAGTCACAAGTAAAACTTACAAAGTCGAGACTGTATTTCTCTCTGTGTTAATAGTTTTGTTATTTCTCTAGTAGCACATGCAATGTCACCTTGAAGTTATGGAATGGAGAGTGTGTGCGTTTTCCATTTTTATTTTTTTAATGTACCGATACGCAGGCCTGGGCTGGGATTGGATAGAGAAAGAACTTCAGAGTGAAAAAGTAGAAATCACTTGTCTCTTCAAGTTTGCCTGCTGGTCTCCTAGCAACCAGCTTCATGCTTGAGGCACAGCTGATCTGTCTGGGAAACGTGAAAAGGCACATGTTCACTTTCCTACCAGATAATGACATTGTTTGTAATTAATACAAATACTCCATGTAAGCGACAGTGAAGGAGAGAGGAGGAGTTTGGAGCAGAGCTTTTTTGAGGGCCTAGGTCTGCCGTTATGACAGGAGAAGCAGGTGTGGTCTCTGTATCTACGATTCTGTTCCTCTTCTGGCTGTTTGCTTAGTTTGTTTTTTGAGATTCAGTTGTTGATCATTGTGAATCCAGTGCCCTTTTAATGTTCATAGTTTTGATCTTCTTTTTCTTAAGTAAGTCCTTTTCACATTTCATGGAGGGTTATCAGTGGGGAGGGGGAAGGAGGAGAAAGAGGGAAAAGGTGCAGGGAATAAAAAGCATAATTGGTAGGTACAAAATAGACAGGGGGTGTCATGAGTGGTACAGGAAATGGAGAAGCCAAAGAGCTTGTATTCATGACTCATGGACATGAACTAAGGCAGGGAAGGATTGCGGAAGGGCGGGGAGCAGCCGGCAAAGGGCTGGGGGGAAAGGGGGAAAAATTGGGACAGCTGTAATAGCATAATCAATAAGATATATTTTAAAAGACAGAAGTAGGTGTGTGTGTGAGGGGCGATGGCAGGTGAGGGTTGAGGCGCTTCGGTTGAAAACTGGAGACATTGGCTCAGGGGGTGCAATCACGACTCCAAGAGTGGGTCCCCCTCCCATAAAGCACCCCAGGCCCTGCCGGAGGAACCATGTCCCGCCGGAGGAACCATGTCCCGCCGCAGGACAGCGTTTACTACCGAGCCTGTGAGCCCAGGTACCAGATGGCTTGGTTTTTAAAGAAACAATAGGAATGTGGATTTGTGTGGGCGGTAGTGGAGAGTGGGGGAGGCTGAAATCTCCCAGTTTATAAATATTTCACTCAAACATTTTTCATTCCCTCGAGACCCATGAGGGCCAAAATTTGAACCATGGCCCTTGGCTTACATCTTTTCTAAGCAGTCTTTGCTTTTTAGAAAAATTGTGTGTTGTCCCATTTCTAAAGCCATGCGCTTCCCCTTCCTGCAGGGTGAGAACTGGGAGTGCAGAAGGCATCGGTCCGTGACCCCTGTCTCAAGGGTCCCAGCGGTGGGGGTCTCCGCACTCTAACACCTGTCCCCGCTGGGGCTCAGGTCCTTTGTGGGAGGCTGCCGCGAGAGGGGAGCCACGGGGGTGTGTGCGGGGCTGGCAGGGAGGCAGAAACTTGGGGAGCGCTCGCCATCAGAATTTATGGGAGTGAAGAGTCCAATAAGAAAACCACAGCGCAGTGAGCGACTAGGGCATGTGTACGTTTGGGGGCGCGGCAGGGGGCGTGGCGGGGAACAGGGTGGGCACAAGTCAAGGGCACAAGTGAACTTGGGAGGCTGAGTTCCACTTTGGGGTAGGCCATTCTAGTTTATGCAGGCAAACTCACCCACTGACAAGAAAAAACAGAAAAAACTGGGTAAATTACCAAAGTTATATATTGAATGGCATCAGTGTTGAGGGAGCTGCAGGGATAGATGGAGGAAAGTTTCAGGAAGGGGATAACGGCGTGGGGGGAGTGATAAGGGGCTTCAGTTTCTAGACCTGAACCTGTGGGGGGCACTAGAGAGTTAGGTGGCGAGTTCGAAAAGGCAGAGTGAACTATCCTATGGTCTGCAGAGCTGAGAAAACTGAAGTGGTCAGGTGTCGGTGCACTGAGAGCAAAAGGCCACCGATGAAAGTTATAGGGCAAATGGTGCACTCACACCAAAAAGCCACAGCCGCTGTTTACACGGGTCACTCATGCATTCTGGAAGCTTCTAGAGCCTAGGAATCTAAGCTTGTTGCCCCCAAACCCCGCTGCTGGTGGGAAATGCTCATTTCCTTTGTGTTTCTTATGTAAATGTGAAACAAAATAAAATAGAAATGAGAACACAATGAACTCAGTTAATGGCAGATAGTGAACACAATATACTAACTAGTGGGAAGATAAGTCATTAAAAATATTCAAAACAAATTATACAGAAGAAAAATATGGAAAAATAAACGTTGATAGTGAGACATGGGTGGGGGAGGGTGGCAGGAGGCCCCGGAGGAGCAGAGAGAGGGAATGGGCGGGCGGCTAGGAGTCCCGGGAACTAGGGTGTCGCAACTAAATGTTGAAAGAGTCGAAGGACTGTAAGAGAGAAGTTGTTTGAAAGAGTCAAGAGCCTGGCTTAGTGTAGAGACTCACAACAGCCACAGTGACCGGCTGCTCGGCGATGTCTGTGTCTGCGTCTGCCACCCCGATGCTTGGAATGGGTGCTGGGGGTGGCGGGGTGAGGGGAGATACAGCCAGGAGCAAGAGAGAGTGAGAACCCTCACTCTAGAGGTAGGTTAGATTCCTTAGAGATGACGACGGCCGGGGAGGGGAAGAAGCGGGAAGACGGCTGCTGAAACCACTTACAGGAGAAGAATCGGATTGGCTGTGCCTCATTTACCGACAAGCTCACGCTTAGCAGTGACTCTGAATTAATTGACCCCAAACACCTTAACTGTAGCACAACGATGTAGTTTAGGCCCGTGAACCGAGCTGTCAGCCTTCCCAGCCTGAGCTGGCTGAGGAATTTAAATAGAGTCTTCTAGGGAACGTAACACTGAAGGAATCTACTTTATTTTGTAAAGCAACACAATTTTTAATGGCACTTCTTCTTAATTACTAGCAAAATTAAGCATAAGCATTGGAATCAGGTAGTTTTTGACCCACATCACGTGTGTATATATATACACAAATGTTGACTTTACTCCCAAATTGGATTATATGTATTTTGGGAAAGATCTCTACAGGCAGTTCCTATCAACAGTATGTGCACAAAGCAGGAAAAGTAAGGAAATAGCGTATAAGACTTTATTTCCCTCTTGTATTGATATTTAAAAGGTTCTTTGTGTCATATAAAACTGTTATAGTTTTCTCTGGATTTTTTCCTCAATTAATTGACAGGTGTGACTTGATCTGTTTTTATTTAGTTGACAGAAATCGTTCTCTGTGTACTATGAAGAGTCCCTTGTGAGTCCCGTTTACTTACATGAATATAAAAAAGGTTGACCTCACTAGTTCAGATTTAGGGATAACAAGAATCTGGAGAGTTTTTCAAGGGTCTTAGAAAAAGCCACCTTACCTTATGGAGATTTAATATTGTTTAGATAGCGATGTCCCCCAAACTTATCTACAGATTCAGTGCAACCCCTGGCAAAACCGCAGCTGGCTTCTTTGCTGAAATTGAAAACCTAATTCTAAAATTTGCATGGAAATTCAAGAGATCCATGATAGCCAAACAATACTGAAAAAGAACAAAGTTTTATAGTTCTTGATTTCAAAATGTATTACAAAGCTATAGTAATCAAGAGAGTGGCATACTCATAAAGATAACATAGAGGTCAAGAGAGATAATCTGCCACATTTATAGTCAACTGATTTTTGACAAGGATACCAAGCCAATGCAATGAGTAAAGAATAATTTTTTCAATAAATGGTACTGGGACTATTGGGTATCTACATGTAAAATAATTTCAATCCCTATATCACACCATATACAAAAATTAACTCCAAATGGAACTAGACCTAAATGGAAAAGCTAAAACTATAATATTTTTAAATAAAAGCATAGGCATAAATCTTCATGACCTTCAGCTAGGCAATGGCTTCTTAGGTATGATATCAAAGACACAGGCAACAAAACAAAAAAAATACTGGACATGATTAAAATTAAAAACTTTTGTGCATCAAAGGACACCAAAGAAAACCACAGAATGCGAGAAAAACTTTCAGAAATCATATCTGATAAGGGACTTGTACCTAGATTATAGAAAGAACTCTCACAACTCAATGATAACTCTTTTAAAAATGAGCAAAAGGATCTAAATAGATATTTTCCAAAGAAGATACACAAATGACCAATAAGGACAGAAATGACACCCAACATCATTGGCTATCAGAGCAACACAAATAAAACACACAATGAGACAGCCAGATAGTAACAATTATAGTGAGGATATGGAGAAACTAGAACCCTAATACATGGCTGGTGGGAATATAAAACGATACAACTATTTTGGAAAACAGTTAAACGATTTCTTAAAAAGTTAAACATAAGCTTTCCATATTTCTCATCAATTTCATTCCTTAATATTCACTCAAGAGAAATAAAAGCACTCTGTCCACACAAAGACTTGCGAGGTAAACCTGTAGTGACAGGAAGCAGAGTAGTGTCTGTCTGGGCCGGGTGGTGGGAGCAGGCATTGACCGCAAGTAGGAGGAGCGAGCTTTTGTAGCATTGGAGATGTTTTCAATGAGATTTTTTTGTGATCATTACAAAGATCTGTACATGACTTATACACTCATAATGGGTATATTTTATCATATGGAAATTATACCTCAATAAAAACTATTTAAAAAGATAATTAGCAAGAGGTAAGAGGTATGATGATATAAATGAAGTTTGAAGCTGTGATTGGTAATGAGGGTTCATTTATTTAGTTGGCAAGAACTAGTCACTTGGCCAGACCTAGATGCTCAGGGGCCAGGAACATACTGGCCTCAGAGTAGCAACACTGTACTATGGAAGGGGACTATATTGCTTTATTTCCTACAATGACTGAGAGGGGGCTTGTTATCATTCCTGTTTTAGATACTTCCCTCAGCCACAGGGAGGTTAAGTAACTTACCCAAATTCCCAATTAGGAATGGTCAAAGTTGGGAATCAATTGGGTTTGTCTCACAGCCATAAATCCCAGGTTCTCTCCTCCATAGCAGGTGAGGTTTGAGAGCTGCAGGGGAATTTAGAGATTACCTAGTTGCACCCTAGACTGTAAAATACACCAGGGCTTCTCTCCCAGACCTCGCCCCGGGTCTCCGTTAATCACGCGTGTTGCCTGCCTGACCAATGGACTGGCTGATTCTCCTTCAGGTGAGCAAACTGAGGTCGCAGGCCTTTGAATGACAAGCCTGAGGGCCCCTGCTATTTAATGGCAGAACTGGGAAGAGGCCCAGTGGGGCAGTTTACCCCCCTTTTCTCTAGGCCACACTGCCATAATTGCCTTCACTCCTCCTCAGGAACTCAAAGCCCTGCTGGCAAAAGGTGTGGTCCTTGATTCCCCCTCTGAGGGTTGAAATGCAAGTCTCAAAACTGACACTTTGCTGTTTTACGTGCCGTGGTAACCTTACAGAGAAGTCTGGCTTCTCATCTTAAGTCCTTCACCTCACTTCTTTTATCTGTCTATCTATCTATCTATCTATCTATCTATCTATCTATCTATCTATCTATTGAGAGAAGGGAAGAGAAAGAGAGGGAGAGAAACATCGATTGGTTGCTTCTAATATGCACCCTGACCAGGGACTGAACCTGTAACCTAGGTATGAGCCCTGACCAGGATTTGAACTGGCAGCCTTTCACTTTGCTGTATGATACCCAACCCCCTGAGCCACACCAGTCAGGGGAGTCCTTTCCCTCACTTCTGAAGCTTGACTAGCTATACTTTCTTCTTCATGGTCCCAGTTCTAGATAAGAACAAAGTTTTTTCTGGCTATCCTCTCTTCTGGAATTTATTTTAGAAATCAAATTCTTTCCCCCATACTCCTCATACCTGGAGCTGGTTTCTCTCAGTTACTTCTCTCCAAATCTAGACTCTTAAATTGCCATTCTTTCTTCGCACCCTAGTCCAAGGCCAGATCCATCTTTGGATGAATTCCAAATACGTTCTGCCTCATAATTAACTCTTGAGATCACTGGCAGTCATGGGAAAAAATCTGGCATTGATCCAGCTCTGTCCCCAGATGTCTGCCGTTGGTGGCATCTTCTCCAGCGCACAGGATCACACTTTTCCAGTACTGTTTAGTCTCCTATCAGTAAACTTACCTATTGCTAATTTGCAAACACACACACTGTACAGACATATAACCCCCTGATCTTTTATATAGGTTTGTTCTTACCTGAAACTGAAGACAAGCAAATACATTTATTACATTCCCAGAACTAGAGGATTATTCATCTCAATGAACAGGAAACCCAAATCTGCCCTGGGAGCTGAATTCACTTTTGGCAGTTGGGACAGTTCTCCTGGGTGACAGGAGGAAGCTGATACCAATCATTAGATGCAAGAATGAAATGAAACCAAACCAACCCATAACCTGCGGCACTGGAGAACTCTGAAACCTCTTTAAAGAGAATTTTGAGAGGCAGTGATTATGTTGCTAAGTAACTCCTATGTAGGCTGTCCTCCAGAGTGGGAAACTTTTTGTCTGAATAGGCCGACATCCTTTACATTTCATGTGGATGAAAAAGATGCCATAATATAAACGATAAATGAATTATATCATGGTTCCTTTAACTCATATTTATTTAACATGGAAAATAATAGCTTTCATTACAAGTAGTGTCATGTGAGGTTTTGAGTCTATGGAGTTGGGTATTTGGTTACATAATTATCATTGTTTATCTGTATTCATCTTTGTGTTTTCAAATCTTATTTTAGAGAAAAAAATGTAAGTCTAAATAACTACAAGGTAATTAGGCCATAAAGGATTCTCTACAACAAACATTAAAACTCCTACTCTCCAGGATCACACCTTTAAGCTAAGCCCTGGAGTCAAATGGCAGGGCTGAAAGGACTAACTTAAAAGTGCTTTCTTTCTACCAAAAGAAAAATGGGGGCTATGTAGAAGCCTTGGAGCCAAGTCAAACGTATCTGAGGTTCTCCCTGTTCAAGTCCCAAGCCTCCTGATTATTTCTCATCATGGGAAGTAAAGTTAGACGTTCCCCTTAAAAGGAGTTGGACTGTGAAATTTATCCAAAATGAGCTGTCAGGGAGGAGGTTCTGTGGTGAGCAGAGAAGATGGGAAATTAGCAGTGTTCACCAGTCGTGACCAGGGCAAAGTGGCCCCACCAACGATCTGGCATCTCTTTGGGGGCAGCCTCAGGGCTGTCACTTGGTGCAAAGGACCAAGGGAAGAGGTAGAGACACGGGACACATGAGGGGTCTAAGGGCATGGTTTGGGAAAAGCAGCTGAGGAGGCAAAGACCAGGTGTGTGCGGCTAGCTTTGAGCACAGCAGCCAGGCCCCCAGAGAGTGCCATGAGGATACCACCAGGTGCCTTTGTCACAGGTGGGCACAGGTAACCAGGTTCTTGGTGATCGCGGACAAAAAATTGAACCGAACACACAGAGTTATAGCAGAAAGCGAGAGAAAGCAGATTTATGAAGCCACACAGAACATGAGAGCAGGCCAACTCTGAGCAGAGCAGAGCAGAGCAGAGCAGAGCAGAGCCTAACAACCTAACAGCAGCAGCCCTGAACTCAGGGGCCAGAGGGCTTTTATTCCTTAGGGTGGGTCTCCCATGATTTCCTTGATTGGCTACGGGAAGGGGGTCCCACCATGCTAATTTATTATAATGCTATTATAATGAAGCAGGGGTCAGGTAGCATCTTCTGTACAGGTGCACTCCTGATTCACTAGTATTCAATGCTTTTCCAGATGCGGAAACTACCAGTCTTAGAACAGGGTCTTCACCCTTTATCCATGTTCTTTATCTGAGCCCTGGGGCACCTCTGGAGTTTCCTCCTTCCTATCTCCTGCCTCACCTTGGGGACAAATATGGGAACACAGGCAGCAGACACCTGCAGCAGGGAAAAGAAGCATTTCAGTTACAATAAAATAGTGGGTGTAAAGGCCTCTATAAAAGGGCAGTATAGTTGTATTCATGGATTTCCAGAAGCTCCTTGGACAAGAAAGTACAGTGGGGTGATGTTTTCCAATTCTGTCGCTCCCCTTTAATACCATCTCTCTGTTCCCATCAGTGCAACTTTGTTCTTGGGGGAAGTTGTCCAGGTGCAGGGCAAAAGGCTAAGTGAAAACCTTCACATTTCTCGGGTTTTAAATTTTCAAATGGACTTTTACAGTTCCAATTGGGAGAAAACCCAACTTTTGAGCACTAAAGCCAGAGTTTGTGCCACACGCAATGCGCCTGGGAAGGAAGCCTGATGCTGTAGTGGCCAGTGTTACCACCCAGAGCTTGAGGAAGGGTCTGCCAGGCAGCGAGGAGAGGTCTGGGAGGAAGATCAGAGCCAAGGTGCCAGCCCGTGGCCCATACCGCTGCCCGTCCCACCTCTGCTGAGTCTGCCAAGCAGATGCCTTTTCCTTTAGGAATCTAGGAAGAGTGAGGATGTTTGCTTCCCTGCCTGTCTGGTTCCCTGAGGGCCTCAAAGACGTGTGGCCAGAGGCAGGTGAGGCTGGGGTGACAGCAGGTCAGGAGTCATTGGCCGACCCTGACCCTCCTTCAGCCCACGGAGGTGAGGTGGCACAGGCAGGTCAGAAGTGAGTTGTCTTGCATGGGAGAGAAAGCAGTGAATGCACAGCCTGTAATAGAAATGGGAACTGGAGGATGTCTAAGGTTGCTGATCTAGGCAGGGTTCTGGGTGTGGAGGACAAAAGATGAAACCCTTTTGGGATTTGGGATTTTCAGCTCAGCTTTCCTCCTGGGATCAGGAATTCCGCAAGTTTATCTGTTCATTTGTTTGTTTGCTTGGTTATTATCTCAATCATGCACTTGTTTTCATTGTTTCCAGCACCAACTATATGTTTAGGGCTTAAATCTTGTATCGGCCACTGAACCCGCTCTTTCCAGCTTTAAGGGATGTCCCCTCATCCCGCCGTGGGGAATGGGGATCAGGTCTGGGCTGCTCTGCACACACCGGCATTGCTCTGGATGCTCTGATCATGCTCACTTTCAGCTGCAAAGGTGAAGTTTTTAGAAATTTTAAACCTTGGAAAAAGAATCTTTGTACGAACATTTTTACAGAGAAGGGAAACACGTATTCTCTCTCTCTAGAGTTTTCTACTGCTATGGAGTTATTTCACTTCTAAAAAGATGTGAAGGCGCATCTAATTTTCAAAAGCCAAAGACATTTCAACTCTTACTTTTCAGGTGAACACGTCCCTTCTTTGTGGATCTCTGGGTCACAAGAGCTCAGAGAAAATTTCCTTTTAACTCCAGGCCTCTTGACTTCGTATTCTTCTTCTCAGTCCTGAGCCTTTGAGCAAATAAAATCATGGCTATGTTCCAGGCATTTCTGAGGAATAGAGGCTACATGAATTTTGGAAACTCAGTGAGCAAGCCACAGAAATGTAAGCGATCTAGGAACAGAAGTGTAACCGTTCCCGGAGGCTGTCAAGGGCTGCTTTCTTCAAGCTCCTTTTATTCTTAGGTTTCTCTGGGGGAAGGATGGGTGGTAAGCAGATGTATGGACCATAACTTGGGTGGATAAATGAACCTCGACATTTCCAGAAGATTCCATTAACATAGCAGTTGACACTGCAGACACTCTGCTTCCTGTGTATCAAATACAAGGTCATTTTCTGCACGTTACAAAAAAGAAGTATGTATTTTTCAACACCTATTTTCAAAAGAGGAGTGACTGTGGAAGTACATTTGCTTGTGAAAGTCCATGGAGGTGTGGACTGGCCACTCTAACAATTGGAGCAACAGTAAGGAAACCAAGGGTTTAGTCCATACTGAACCCTGTTAACTTCAAAGGGACTAATTATTAAATTCTCCCCTTAATGTGACTTGCAGATGCTTCCCATTGGCTCAGTGCATATCCCTCACCCCAGGAGAAGTAATGCCAAGCACATGTTGACAGCTCATGCTAGGCAACGACAAGTGGCTTCCTTTCTGGTTATGTTGAAAACCAAAGGTTTTTCTTATTACAAAAAGATGCTATTTAAATGATTATTTGTTTTTGCTCTGATGTGAAGAGAGAAAGAAAAAGTGTGCTTTGCAAAGACCCGTTTTCCTGCTGAGATGAAACTGAGAAGGATAGGCTGCAAGCTGCGAGGGCATCTGTGGTCTCCCTTTGGCCACAGATCCTGGGGTAGGGGAAAGGCACCTTCATTTCATTATAGGGGTGACACAGACTCAGAAAGGAAGTGCAAAAGCCTCCAATGTCATGGACTTTCTCTGGGAGGAAAGAAGAGCTAATGAAGGAAGCCACAAAGAGATGGCAAGAAACCTGCGAGGAATGAGTCTGTCAATAGTAATTTTCCACCAGCCTTTGTTATGCTTAAGGTAATTTGGTGACATCTAAGGCTGACTCCTCAAGGGCAGTCAGAAACAAACAGAGCTTGTCTCAGTATCTGCAGTAGGTTCACAGATTAACTGGGTCAGTGTCTCATTTGCAACTCAGCTGGCGAATGATGCCCTTGCCTTTCAGTCACTCTTTGGCAGTTTGTTCCCTGGGCTTTGAGAAATTCATGTGGATAACTGGGAAGTCGAAGAAAGATGTTCAGAGAATAGCTGGTGTCAGCTGAGGCAGAACTTCTCTGGGGAACCCAAGCCTCACACTGAGGCCCATACACATGGTTTTGTTTGTGTGTTTAGAGCCACTGCCCAAGGGACTGACTCACACTAACAAAACCCATAAGAGGCAGTTGCAAAAGCCCTAGTGACAATTCATTAATTTGCATCAAGAAACAACAGGTAGCAGGGCAGTGTGAGCTGGTCAGCATGTTGGCTTCCTGGAGGGATGGAGAATTCCTACGCTGATTAAGACAGGCAGGTAAAGGGATGCTAGGTATTTTATATACATTTTCTAATTAAATCCTCAAAGCTATCATATGACATAGATATTATTGCCCCTTTTTACAGATGAAGAAACTGGAGCTCAGAGACGTCAATAACTTATCCTAGGTTACACAGAGGGCCGCTCACTGCACATGCCTGGGGGCACGGACATTGCAGACCCTGGAGTTAGTTGGTGCCCGATCCAGTCAGTTGTTCAGAGTTAGCACATGGTGGCGCTGAGAACTGACTGAAAGCAAAATCAGTGAGGCTGGAACACAGGTGAAGGGAAAAGAGAATGCCAAGGAGGGATTCGAGAGGAACCCCAAAGGGAAGTGGGAGATACCACCAGCACATGAGGACAACCTCTCCAACACCATAATTCTGCCTGTGGCCAACCCTACCCACTGGAAGAGCTGGTTCAGCTAATAACCAGCCCCAAAGACAGGCAACGGGTTGCTTTCTCTTAAGGCAGCCAGTCTTGTTGAACCACTTGGCTTGTTCAACTCCTTAGATCTGACTGATCTGAGAATGGAATGGACTTCCTTGACCAGGTATTTTGACATTGTGTGGACAAGGTGGAATAAACAATCAGCTCTAAGATCCAAAAAGTCTAGATCAAGATACGGCTCTTTTCTTGAACTTCCGGGGTTTAAGCAAAGTCAGAATGTTTTGTCGATCACGAGGCTTTCCCTGTTTATGGTTTGTCCTCTTGCCCTAGCGGGGTTTGAGGAAGGAAACATTTTCCTTAGACTTAAAAATAAACAAGTCAGTTGGACACTATCAAAAGCCATAAACGAAAAGAGCCCCTGGAGAGCAGCCAGACAGGAGGGCTATCGAGGTGTGGCAGCTTTCCTGAACAACGTCAAAGCAGCCGCAAGTCCAAACCAACTGCAAATGCAGCAAGCAGTCTTGGAATTCTAGAATGTTAGCTCTGGGAGGGGCTTCAGGCTATCTACCTTATTTTATAAATGGGGGAAACTCAAGGACCAGAGAGCTACGGTGACTTACCCCAGGTCACGTGGCCAATAGTGGAGGAACATGAGCACGAGGCTCCTCCTGCCTTTGCTGGGGAAGTGCTTCCACCGTCCTAGGGGTCTGTTGGGGGATTTAAAATATATAGTTGATCTATCCGCGTTATACATTCAAAAACCTGATTTTTCTCTAAATTTTTACATTCAGATTATGTCTTATCATTTTACTTCTGAAATAGCTCTATTTAACCCAGTTAATAAAAATTATTTTAAGTCTTTTAAGCATTATTACAGATAATATATTCCACTTTTAAAGGTTTTTACATGTCTGCATTAAAAACAATTTCCAAATGCTTAACACTAATAAAGCTAATAAATGTACCAGACTTACCAGTGCCTATTAATCTTAGGTGCTCCATAAAGTTGTAAAATTCTGTTAACAATTTTAACAGTCACAATCTAACATTAACTACTCAATCTTACTTTCAAAATTGGAATTACAAGGTAATGTTTTATTATCTAATATACCAAATTCTCTCAAACATTTCAGACGCTTTAAGGATTAAATTTACACAGATTATACAAATGGTCACAAAAATCTATTCTTAAACTTAATAGGAAAGTACTCATTTTGTGGGATTGGCGTACATCACCATCTCTGTAAGTCTCAACCTCCCCAGGCCCACTCCTCCTTCCAGGTTGAGGTTATCGTCTCAGGGAACCGAGGCAGCTCACGGAGGCCCCGGAAGGACTTGGCCGTGCCGGGCAGTCTAGAGCTGCCGCAGGCACGCAGGGGGTCGTCCCAGCATACCCGCTCGATTTTGAACCCTTGTCAACCTCTTGCTCCAATAGTGGTCTTGCAGCCCAGTTTCTCCCGTTTAAAAGAAACATTCTTCCTTTTGAGTGACATCCTCATTCCCTTCTCACTCTGAGGAATGTGCTTTGCTAATTGGTTGGATTCTGGCAATCTATTTACTGCCTTGCTGTGTTCTGAAGCTTTCCTCCTTCTTCTCCTTGCCCGGGCCCCAACTCTTATATGAGGGCGGACCCAAAACAACACAGATTTATAAAAAATCGTGTATTTATTCATACATGCTTAAACTTCAGTCACCTTCAAAGTACTTTCCATTTGATGCGATACACCTATCGAGATTTTCTTTCCCACTGCTTAAAACAGGTTTTGAACTTGCTAATTTTGATGCCTTTTAGTGCTTCTGTCGTTTTTTGTTTCACCTCTTCCACGGTGGCAAAATGTTTCCCTTGGAGGACTTTTTTCATCTGGTAAACAAACAAAAAAAGTCACTTGGAGCGACATCAGGTGAATAAGGAAGGTGGGGCATGGGGATCACCCAATTTTTGGTCAAAAACTCTGAACACACAGCACGGTGTGACCAGATATGCTTGTAAATCACCCATCATGAAATGGGCAAACAGGCTGGGAAAGTCTTCAAAACAAATTCACTGAAGCCGAATGCAGCCTCAAACGCCAGCTGGTAGACTGATGGGGATGGGTCCCTAGAACACTCACCTAGCGGGGAAGCCTGTACTTCAAGGGTCCCACCCTCCAGAAGATAATTCCACTTTGGGGGGTCCCACCTTGTAGGTATTTAAATGACATCCCTTTGGATTCTGTGTACTTTAGAGCTTTGTCGGGTTCTGTGGTCACTTGCCCCAGTGACACCCCAGACTTCTCTCTGTCACACAGCCTTTCCCCTTTAACATGGAAGTCAGCCTCTGGGCAAAACCTGGGAGCTGCTGGTGACTGCAGCCCCCTCCTCCCTCTCTTCCAGGGAAATACCCGCAAATGCCTATTGCCTTAGAGACCTGCGAGGCAGGGCCCAGTGCTCCCTAGGAACTAGTGCCCCGGTCACGGAGGCCAGCCTTATCATGATAGTGTTCTGACATGGAGGAGATTTCAGTAAAAAGGTTTTTAAGATAATGAGATTTCTGGTGCCCTTTAACACTTCATGTGAATATAAAACTTGGAGGGTATGTTTGGGTGATTTTTTTTTAATATCCTTATCTGAAAATATGTTTGTTGATTTTAGAGAGAAAGGGAGGAGGAGAGAGAGAGAAACATTGATGTAAGAGAGAAACATCAATAGGTTGCCTGCCATGCGCGCCCTGACTGAGGACTGAACCCACAACCTTTCTGTGTATGGGAAGATGTACTAACCAACTGGGCGAACCAACCAGGCCTGGGTGATCTCAAAATAAATAAAATAACGAAAGTTTTGTGATGTGCCCAAAGTTTACTTGGAAGGAATCCTGGGACCTGCAAAGTAATTGGGAATCACACTTCGGAGAAACAAAAACTTTGGTCAGGAGTAATCTATATGTTAAGATACTGTAAACAGAGAAAACAAGCAATGGTTTCAAATATGAGTCCTAGATCAAAAACTAGCTTTGAATGACAGGTGTCGGTTTGTTTTTCTCATGATCATAGTCCAGGGGTGAATGATTGAACAAGGCTTTGTGATTCTCCTGCACACACTGAGCTAACTTGAATTTATTGCGTGCATGTATAATGTGTGTGTAATACATGTGTGCATATACATGCGTTTATCTTTCAAATTAAAAAAGAATTAAACAGATGTTCCCTTAGCTACTTTATTTGTTTATAAGAATATTTAGCTGAGCTTAATAAAAAGTCTGAGTATGTGCGGCTGATGTTGGAAATTTGTGTTACTCTGATAGGACCCAGACTGTAGATGATGTTAGTTTAGTCTATCAGTCAGTATTGGCCCGTACGACATTACTACAAAAAAATAAAAAACCAAACCCCAAGATTTAGGAGTAGGAAGGTAGCCCATGAATATGTGCATGTCTTGACAATTGGAATACCTGGCTACACAATCAGGGATCCCAAACAGAGGCAATGCCGTCCCCACTAGATGGGGCTTGTACTCTCCAATCTTTCACAGTCCCTGTTAGTCCCTATTTCTACCTGATACTGAGTGTCGTTTGCTGTTTATCATCATACTCACTGTTGTTTTGGGGTTTTTTTTTCTCATAGTAGCATAAAGAAGAAGCACCATGATTTGGAAAAGTAAATAACCAAAATGATTGTGTGTTTCAAGAAATAAAAGGGCATATTTCCATGTGGAAATAAAATCTGTTCCTATGTTTTTAACATGCAGGGCTGCACTGACTTGGCATCTGGGGGTCCCGTGGGCCCAGGAATACGCAGCCCCGGGGTAGACGTTGCTCGGGACTAGAGCCTCCCTTTGGCTTCCGGAAGTAATGAGTGTCAACGTGCTGTAACTCAGGGCCTGAATCGGGTGAACTTTACAGACTTCCCAGCAGCCTCCGCTTTAGTTTCTATCTCTTGTACTCCCTAAGGGCTCAAAGTGAGCCCTCCTTTCTCACTAAAGCTTTCATGCCAGTCACACTAACTCCACTTCACACAAACATAATTGTCTTCACTAGTGCCTTTTCCTTTTCCAGCCTCCCTTGAAATAATTGGGTTATTTCACCAGAAGTGTTCCTGGTGATGAGAGACTTAAAAGCTAATAGAGATATGTAACACAGAAGACTCAGAGTTCCCTTAGGAAATTACTGTGGAATAAGTTGAAAGGGGGAAGATATTAAAACCAAGATGATGTTGAATGAGACTGAAAAGGAAGCACTGTAATTGGGCAAGAGGAAAAGAAAGTCATTGGTGCAATTTCTTGATTTTAAAATCTATTCTATTAAAAGGACCCAATTTAGAATGGGTCCTATTCTTAGTTTTTGATTAAAAGGTTGGAAGAAAAAAATGAATATTTCAGACTTCAGTATGGGCAGAAATAGCATTATGGATCCCTTATTTTGAGGGGGAAAGAAGGGTACATGTTTTCTTGCAGTGATGGAAGTAGTGCTGAAAATGGGGAACATCTTTCACAAATTGGATCTACTTAAATTCAGGGTTTGGAAAAGCACAAAAACATAATAGCGCTGAGTCACTATGATCGTTCCTCTTTTTCACATATGAGACTTTTTAATGAAGACCTTCCATAACCAACACAATGAACATACAAGATTGACTTCTAAGGTACAGCCCAAAACAGCCTCTTTGTGCACCCCCCCACGCCTGGACCCTGGCTTACATCTGTTCTGTGTAGCTTGTTTTCCTGACTCTTCAGATGACATCTTGGGCAGGTCCCAGACTTTTTTGGTCACTCTCTGATAAGGAAAAATCTGGTTATCTCAAGTCACAAAATCAGTCTCATCTCAGTAATGAGGATGTTTGCTTCCATGAAATAGTCAAAACAATTCACTTAGACTTAAAGGTTTCTTTCTTCCTCCCTTAGCTCAGGGCTGCCTCTGGAAAGGATGTCAGATTGCATTCTTTAAGATTTCTCAACCTAATACTATGCCACTGGCTCCCTACTCTCCTTTCCCGGTTTGCTAACCAGTGTCTGTTCAGTCCAGGGGGAAGCAGGGAAGAGGGAGGAGAGGTAAGATGTCCAGAGAGGTTTTACTTGATGGGTATAGAGAAGACTGGCATCAGGGCTAGGATTAGGACCTAAGATTTTATGAGTTCCTTATATATACTGGATACCAACCCCTTAGCTAAGGTTTGCAAATATTTTCTCTTATTCTGTAGGTTGCTTTTTCATTGTGTTGATTGTGTCTTTTGTTGTTCTGAAGCTTTTTGGTTGGATGTAGTCTCATTTGTTGATCTTCAGATTCTTATACACTGGAAGGTAGTTGTCAGCTAAGGGTGGCATAACTATTTTTTTTAAAGTAACGGCTTTATTAGGACATAGTGTGTATGCAATATTCTTCAATGAGTTTAAGTGTATTCATAGAGTTTTGTAATCATCACCACAATTTCAGAACATTTTTATCAGCCCCCAAAATATGACCCCTACCCATTAGCAGTCACTTCCTTCTTTCCCCTATTAGTTCCTCCAGTTCCAAATAAGGACTAATCTGCTTTCTGTCTCTGTGAAGTTCCCCATCCTGGACATTTATATAAATAGAATTGTACAATATGAGGTCTTTTGTGACTGGCTTCTTATACTCAAGCACAATGTTTTCAATTCATCTGTGTTATAGCACCAATCAGTATTTCTCTCCTTTTTATTGCCAAATAATATCTTGCATGGAGAAGTGTCTATTCATGTTCTTTGCCCTAAATATTGAGTTATCTATCCATTTATAATTGTGTTGTAAGAGGTCTTTCTACATTCTGGATAAAAGTCTAGGATGTGTAAAAAATCAGATATATAATTTGCAAAATATTTCTCCCACTCTGTGGGTTGTCTTTTTGTTTTCTTTCTTTTCTTTTTTTTATTGTTTAAGTACCGTTGTTTTCATTTTCCTGCCACCACTTTCCCCTGCCCCACCCACCCCCACCTCCCACCCTCAATCCTTCCCCACTTTGGCTCTGTCTAAGGGTCCTTTATACATGGTTTTTGACTTGACCCTTCCTCTTCTTTTCCCCTGTTTCCTCTTCCCTTCTGATCCCTCTTCCCTTCTGGTTACTGTCAATTTGTTTTTTATTTCAATGGTGCTGGTTATATTTTCCTTGCTTATTTGTTTTGTTGGTTAGGTTCCACTTACAGGTGAGATCATATGGTATTTGTCTTTTGCCCTCTGGCTTATTTCACTTAACATAATGTTATCCAGTTCTGTCCATGCTGTTGCAAAGAATAGTAGCTCTTTCTCTCTTTCTGCTGCATAGTACTCCATTGTGTAAATGTACCATAGTTTTCTGATCCATTAATGTATTGTTGGACGCTTAGGCTGCTTCTAATACTTGGCTATTGTAAATTGTGCTGCTATGAACATTGGGGTGCATAGGTTCTTTTGAACTGATGTTTCAGGATTCTTAGGGTATAATCCCAGCTGTGGAATTGCTAGGTCAAAGACAGTTCCATTTTTAGCTTTTTGAGGAAATTCCAAACTGTTTTCCACAGTGGCTGCACCGGTCTGCATCCCACCAACAGTGTACTAGGGTTCCCTTTTCTCCACAGCCTCGCCAGCACTTGTTTGTTGATTTATTTATGATGGCCATATCTGATTGGTATGAAGTGGTGTCTCATTGCGGCTTTAATTTTCATCTCTCTGTTGGCTAAAGATGCTGAGCATTTCTTCATGTGTCTCTGGGCCCTGTGCATGCCCTCCTTGGAGAAGTGTCTGTTCAGGTCCTTTGCCCATATTTTAATGCGATTATTTGTCTTCCTGGAGTGGAGTTGTTGGACTTCTTTATAAATTTTGGGGCTCAAACCCTTGTCTGAGGTATCATTGGCAAATATATTTACCTGTACAGTTGACTCCCTTTACATTTTGCTGATGTTTTCTTTAGCCAGGCAGAAGCTTCTTATTTTGATGAGGCTCAATTTGTTTATTCTTTCCTTTATGTCCCTTGCTCTAGGGGACATATTGGTGAAAATATTGCTGCATGGAATATGTGAGATTTTCCTGCCTATGTTCTTCTCTAGGACTTTTACAGTGTCGTGACTTATATTTAGGTCTTTTATCCACCGTGAGTTTATTTTTATGTATGGTCTAAGTTGGTGGTCAAATTTAATTTTTTTGCATGTAGCTGTCCAGATCTCCCAACACCATTTGTTGAAGAGACTATTTTTACTCCATTTTATGCTTCTGCCCTCTTTGTCAAATACTAATTGACCATAGAGACATGGGTTTATTTCTGGGCTCTCTATTCTGTTCCATTGATCTATGTGTCTGTTCTTATGCCAGTACCAGGTTGTTTTGATACACTGGCCTTGTAATATAGTTTGATATCAGGTATTGTAATCCCTCCTACTTTGTTCTACTTTCTCAAAATTGCTGCAGCTATTTGGGGTCATTTATAGTCTCATATAAAGTTTTGAAATGTTTGTTCTGTATTTGTGAAATACTCCATTGGTATTTTAATAGGGATTGTACTGAATCTATAAATTGCTTTGGGTAGCATGGACATTTTGATGATGTTAACTCTTCCAATCTATGAACATGGTATATGCTTCTATTTATTTGTGTCTTGTTTAATTTCTTTCTTTAGTGTTGTGTAGTTTTCTGAGTGCAGGTCTTTTACCTCCTTGGTTAGGTTTATTCCTGGATACTTAATTTTTCTTGTTGCTATAGCAAATGGGATTTTTTCCCTGACTTCTGACTCTGATATTTCATTGTTGGTGTACAAAAATGCCTTTCATTTCTGAATATTGACTTTGTATCCGCTGTTTTGCCAAATTCACTTATTAGGTTGAGTAGTTTTTTGGTGGAGTCTATAGGGTTTTCTATGTACACTATCATGTCATCTGCAAACAATGACAGTTTTACTTCCTCCTTTCCAATTGGATGTCTTTTATTTCTTTTTCTTGTCTGATCAATGTGGCTAGGACTTCCAATACTGTGTTGAATAGAGGTGGTGAAAGCAGACAACCTTGTCTTGTTCCTGATCTTAATGGGAAAGCTCTTAGTTTTTGCTCATTAAATATGATGTTGGCTGTAGGTTTTTCATGTATGGCCTTTATTATGTTGAGGTATGCCCCCTTTACTCCCACTTTGCTGAAAGTTTTTATCATAAAGGGTGTTGTACCTTATCAAATGCTTTTTCCACATCTATTGATATGATCATGTGATTTTTGTCTTTCCTTTTGTTTATGTGAGGTATTACATTTATTAATTTGTGATATTGTACCATCCTTGTATCCCAGGGATGAATCCCATTTGATCATGGTGGATGACCTTTCTAATGTATTGCTGGATGTGGTTTGCCAATATTTTGTTGAGGATTTTAACTCTATGTTCATCAGTGATGTTGGCCTGTAGTTTTCTTTCTTTGTTGCATCTTTATCTGGTTTTGGGATTAGGATGATGCTGGCCTCCTAAAAAGAGTTTGGGAGTTTCCCCTCTTCTTGGATTTTTTGGAATAATCTGAGAAGGACAGGCTGTAGCTCTTCTTTAAGTGTTTTGTAAAATTCTCCTGTGAAACTTTCCCATCTAGGGCTTTTGTGTGCTAGGAGTTTTTTGATTACTGCTTCAATTTCACCAGCTAGTATCAGTCTGTTCAGGTTTTCTGCTTCTTCTTCATTCAGTTTTGGAAGATTGTATTTTTCTAGAAATTTGTCCATTTCACCCAGGTTTTCAAATTTCTTGGCATATAGTTGTTTATAGTAATTTTTTACAATCCTTTGTATTTCTGTGGTATCAGTTGTAATTTCTCCTCTTTCACTTCTGATATTATTTATTTGGGTCCTCTCCCTTTTTTTCTTGATCAATCTGCTTAAAGGCTTTTTGATTCTACTTATCTTTTCAAAGAACCAGCTCCTGGATTTTTTGATGCTATGATTTGTTCTTTTAGTCTCTAAGTTATTCAATTCTGCTCTGATCTTGATTATTTCCTTCCTTCTACTCACTCGGGGCTTTGTTTGTTGTTGTTTCTCCAGTTCTTGAAGATGTAGGGTTAAGTCATTTATTTGAAATGTTTCTGTATTTTTAAGATAGGCCTGTATTGCTATGACCTTCCCTCTCAGGACTGCCTTTGCAGATTTTCCCTTGATTGGGATCTTCTGTGCTTCCTGGGCTTGTGTGACTTTTCCTCTCCTTAAATAAGGGAAGTTTTCCATCATTACTTTTTCAAACACGTTTTCTATCCCTTGCTCCTCTTCTCCTTCTGGTATCCATATTATACAGATATTATTATGTTTCAGGTTGTCCTGCATTTCCCTTAATGCCTCTTCATTCTTTTTTAGTCTTTTTTCATTTTCTTGTTCTTTCTGGGAGCTTTTTTCTACCTTGTCCTCCAGCTCATTGATTTGATCCTCTGCTTCATCTAGCCTTTGATTTCTCCTACTGTGTTCTTCAATTCAGAAATTGTATTCTTCATTTCCTCTTTTCTCTTATTGATAGTTTTTATGTCCTTTTTCATGCTGATTAGTTTGCAGTAAGTTCCTCCTAGTTTCCCTGTAGTTTTTGGTAATTCTCACTGAGCTCATGGAGCTTCTTTTTAACCATTGTTTTGAACCGAATATCTGATAATTGTCTCTATTTCATTTAGTACTCTTTCTAAGGATTCCTCCTTTCCTTTCGATTGGGGGTTGTTTCTTTGTCTTCCCATTATTTGTGAGACTCTTCTTTTTTGCTTCTGCTTCTTAAATTGATCTGTCTTGACTTCTTGACTTTGTGGTGTGAACTTCTATGGTAGGAGACCTGTGAGATTCTATGATGCAGTCTCCTTGATCTCTTGAACCTGATGCTCTTGGGATGTCTTTTATGCCATTTATGTTGGTTTTCTGGAAGTAATTGGGTCTTGGTTATTGTTTGGTCATTCTTTGGTGGGTCCTACCCTCCAGCTGGTTGACTGAGGACCACTCTGCCTACCAGGTCTTGTGTGTTTTTGTGTAGGTGCTGCCAGAACAAAACCACAAAGCTCAGGAACCAAATCCACATCTGCAAAAATAACTCCCCACCCCCTGCACTCCTACTATCAACAGCAAATGAACCAGTATTAATATGGCTATAAAGAGATTAAGACTATTATAAGGAAGGAGAGAAATAAACTATAGTATAAAATCTAAGGATTTAATATGCACAAACTTGATGGATAAGAAATGAACATTAGAAAGCTAAGTAGTAAAGAAAATATTGCATATCATGGAGAAGATCACAATGGATTTCATCTCAGTAGCCTCTAGTATTTACTGCTATTTTTTCTTTCTGGATCTGCCTCTGGTGATAACAGATATTGACCTCATCTGACCTTAGGCAATCTGTTTGAGATTTCTAGGGATCTACTGTCTGTGGCTGTCTCCTTCAGTTGTTAATCTAGTCACTCTGCACTCAGCAGTCAGGCTTAAGCACCATAGGGCAGGGCAGAATGCCTCCTGGAGTCAGGGCTATTGTTTCCCCTCAGGCTGTTCAGAGGGAAGTGGTCTGCCTGAGCACCATGGCTGCTGTCCTCTGGGGCTGGGGGGGAGGTGATTCAGCGCTAGGATCCCCCTGGCTACTCTCTTAGTTCTCACCCCAAAGCCTCATCCCCAGTCTCTTAAAGCATCCCTAGTCCACTCTGGCCCTCGCTTTGCTAGGGATCTACTGCCTGTAGCTGCCGCTCTGAACTTGGCAGTGAGGCTTAAGCACTACAGGGCCAGGGCAGAGTCCTTTCTGGGGGCGGACCTATTGTTTCATTTCATGCTGCCGCCACTCAGGGGAGTGGTCAGCCTGAGCAAGATGGCTGCTGCTGTATGGGGGATGAGTCAGCACTGGGATGGGGGGGGCGCTACTCTCTCAGTTCTCTCCCCAAAGCCTCTATCTCTGGACTCTCAGGCATCTCTAGCCCACTCTGCCCTCATCTTTGCCTTTGCTGGAGCCCAAGGTAAGTGGCTGCAAATGAAAATGTATGTGTCAGGCCGGCCTTTAAATGGCTGTTTGCTTCTCCAGCCACCTGTCTCTGGCAGAAAGCAACTCTGCCGCTTTTTGCAGATGGCTGTTATCTGTGTACTCTTTGGGCTTTGGTGCTGTAGGCTGGGGATCCCCACTTATGGTTTAGACCCCACTCTTCTCAGGGGGATCCAACTGGCTGCTTAAATATCCCTCTGGCACTGCTGCCTGTGGGCCCCCAGCCAGCCTTCTCGAGTCTCCACTACACTCCTTACCAGTCAGGTTGTGCTATAGCTGACTCTTCTGTCTGTCGAGGTTATAAGGCTTCTATCTCACTATTGTTCAGTTGTTTGTTCTGGGTGATTTCTCCACAATTTAGTTATAATTCCAGATTGGTTCTGGGAGGAGGTCAGTGTCACTTCCATTCTCTTCTCTGCCATGTTGCTCCCCAGATGCAAATTTTTTTAAATAAAAAAAAAAGTCATCATCATCTTTTCATTTTCTTGATGGTGTCCTTTGATGTACAAGAGTTTTTAATTTTGATGATGTCAAATTTATTTATTTTTTCTTTTGTTGCTTGTGCTTTTGGTGTTGCATCTAAGACTTTGCCTAACCCAAAGTTACACAGGACTTATTCCTATGTTTTCTTCTAAGAATTTTATAGTTTTAGCTCTCCTGTTGAGGTCTATGTTGCATATTGGAGTTAATTTTTGTGAAGCAGTGATCCAAATTATTTTTTTTGCCCTGAATATTCAGTTGTCCCAGTACTATTTATTGAAAGCATTATCCTTTACTCATTGAATTATCTTGGCATCCTTGTTTAAAATAAATTGACTATAAGTGTAATGTTTATTTCTCAATTCTATTTTATGCCAATACCTCAATATCTTGATTATTGTAGCTTCATAGTAAATTTTCAAATCTAAACTGTTCAATTTTTTTCTTATTTTTCAAGATTCTTTGGCTATTTTAGGTCCCTTGAATTTCCATACAAATTTTAGAATCATCTTGTCAATTTCTGCAAAGAAGCTGGATGGGATTTTGATAGGGATTGCATTGAATCTATAGACCAATTTAGGGAATATTGTCATCTGAACAATATTAAAGCTTCTGATTTATGAACATGAGATGTCTTTCCATCTATTTAGGTCTTCTTTTAATTTCTTTCACAAAGTTTTATAGTTCTCAGAATATGAATGTTGCTGTCCTTTGTGAGATTTACTCCTAAGTATTTTTTTTTATTATATTGTAAATGGAATTGTATTAGTAATTTTATTTTTGGATTTTTCAAAGCAAGTGAATATAAATATAATTGGTTTTTGTATATCGATCTTCTATCCTATAACTCATTTATTAACCCTGAGAGTGTTTTAGTTGATTCTTTAGGGTTTTCTATATATAAGATCATGTCATCTGTAAATAGAAATAGTTTTACTTCTTCTTTTTCAATTTGGATGCATTTGGCTTTTTGTTTGTTTTTGCCTAATTGCTCTGGATAGATGCTCTGGCACAATGATGAATAGAAGTGACAAGATGGAACATCCTTGTTTTATTCCTCATTTTAGGGAACAAGTATTGAATATTTCACCTTTAAGTAACATGTTAGTGGTTGGTTATTCATAGATGTCATTTTATAGGTTAGCAAGTTTCCTCCTAGTTCCAGTTTGTTAATTGTGTTTATCATGAAAGATTTTTTAAAAAATTTATTCAAATTTCATTCTGCATCTTTTGAGATGAACAAGTGGTTTTTATCTTTATTAATATGCTGTATTACATTAATTCATTTTTGGTTGTTAAATCAATCTTGCATTCCTAGGATAAATCTTAGTCATGATATATAATTCCTTTTATATGTATAATCCCTTAGGTTCGGTAGTATTTCCTTGAGGATTTTTGTGTCAGTATTAATGAGAGATATTGGTCTGTTTTCTTTTGATATGAAGTAGCATGGGTTTGATAATTAGTTTTGATTTGATAGCATGGGTTGGAAAAGTAGTTTCTCCCCTTCTATATTTTGGAAAAGGTGGACAAGGATTGATATTAATTCTTCCTTAAATGTTTGATAGATAGAATTAGTCAGTGAAGCCATTTGAGCTTGGGCTTTTCTTTGTGAACATATATTCTCTCTCTTTCTCTCTCTCTCTCTCTCTCAAAATGAATAAATATATCTTCAGGTGAGGATTAAAAAGTAAAAAAAAAAATACATATTTACACTTAAGGAGCTCCCCTTCCTTTAGAGTGAAGTATCTCCATAATTTATTTGTAATTTTCTACATAGATTTTTCACTTATTAATTTACTCAATAATGCATTTGTATTAGTTAGGACTGATATTTATTTTATTTCTTCTTCTTTTATACATAGGTGTTTACAAAACTGGTTTTTAACCAACTCCTGAGCAAGTTCTTTACAGTGACTATTTGGTAGCTACGTCTTGGGGCTGAGCGAAAAATTGGACTGGGTGGCATTTTAACATCCTGGTATACTCACAGCAGGCTTCCTTTGTGCTTTATCAACACATTCATCTTTTATGAAGTCCACAATAGATTTGCACTTATTTCACATTTCTATGATATTGAGCCAAGTCCCAGGGCAAGGAGCATCATATGGTTGGGGATTGCCATAGCAGGAAGTTGGATTTCTCATGTGCACAAAGGCTACTTTCAGTTTGATTTAGGGGTGCCCTTGGGCTAGTTGTACAGCTGCAATTATAAATTAAGCAGAGTAAACAGACAAATCTCTTCTAGATTATCTGATTAACATAGACAAGCATGTGTGTTTATATGTGCAGGAAGTGTGGAGAGAGGAGATGGGATGTGGAGAGATGGAGACAGTAAATATTTGCAATAGTTGAGGCTTAGCTCATAATCCAGGCAGGAGCTCAGCAACAACCAAAGGGCAAAATCCTCAGGAAGTCACAGTGACTTCAGCAGTATGACAGCTTGAAAATTCTTATAGGCACAGGACCAAAAAAGTAGTTTATTTGAAGTAGGATGTATCCTGGCCCACTTCCTTGTTTCTTGGTTCTGAAATAAACAGAAGTTGGCCTTTGGCTTTTGGAAGAAAGGCTGCCCAGGACTGACTCTCAGGGAAGCTGGTATCCCCTGGGGGAAGAAAGTGCCTTTGCGTCTTCCCAGGGCTCTAATACTAGCCCTGGATGCTCCATAATCTGTTGTGTGACCTTGGGCAAGTCCCTTAGCCTCTCTGAGCCCCAGCTTCCTTATCTGAAAAATGAGACTGGAATGGACTAAGTAAATTATCTCTAGGGTTCCTTCCAGGTCTAACCTTTACATTTTAGATTTTCTGGCTGGTGTCAGCCCATCTTCCATTATAAAGTGATCCCCAATGAAACAGAGAGTATTAATTAGCCTAGTATTTTCCTCTTCGTTTTTTTTCTCTCTTCACCTTTGCCTTTGCTATTCTTCTCTATATTTGTCCAAATGCCAAAATCGCTCTTAAAATTTAAACTGGGATAGAAATGAAAAAGACATGCTGCTTCTATATGTTTTTAAAAGGTTTTATTTATTTATTTGTAGAGTGAGGGGAAGGGAGGGAGATAGAGAGGGAGAGAAACATTGATTCGAGAGAGAAACATCAATCTGTTGCCTCTCATATATACCCTGATTGGGGCCCAAACTTGCAACCCAGGCATGTGTCCTGACCAGAAATTGAACTGGTGACTCTTTGTTTTGTGGGACAATGTTCAACCAATTAAGCCATGCTGGTCAGAACCCCTATATGTTTAATAAGATAGAATGACTGTTTTAATTAATAAAAGAAGACCTCTACAAGCATAACACAAAAAAACGGTTCTGGAGGGCGTGGCCAATTGTGTTTTCATTCAGGGCATTTTCAGTTCACAAAACATAGCTAACAATGAAATAGAAGCAAAGCAAATCCATTTGTACTCATTTACATTCTCTTCACAGGGTGCTGCCTAATTCTGAAAGTGATGGTAAAAAATTACAACCAAGAACTCTGTTGTGATTCTGTTGGTAAACAGCATACTCCAGCCCTTTTCAATACACAAAAGGTTAGGGAGGGGGTCAAATATTATTAGATTGCAAGAGCCTCGTTTGGCAAAACATCAGTGAGTTTTTCATCCATGTTGTCCCTGGGCCTCCTGAAACCCACTGAAATATCTTTTCTGCTAAAAACATTTCACAGAATATTTCAGGGGCACAGAGGAAGGGGAGAGGTAAAAAGAGAAATCCTATGAGGGATAGGTCCAGCAATCCATGCCAGAGAAAGCCTAGAGTTCCCTGTTTCTCAAGATGTCAGCAGAATGTCACCGAAGTGCACTAAATTTGGAGTCAAAGGCCTGGGTTCCCAACCCGACTCCGCAATTGGAACCTGGGCCTCCTCAACCACAGCACAGATGGAGACAACAAATCCTTGCCTGATGGGATGGTTGTGACGGCCAAAACTGGGTTTGTTAAAGTGCTTTCAAAACAGCAGCAACTCATGCTGGCCATTGTCACAATGAAGCAGCACACTCCGCGGGGCACTGCTGTGAAGGGGGGTGTGTCAGAGGAACCAGCTGTGGAAACTCAGGCTGCTGGGGAGTTATCTGAGGACCTTGTGATGCTCCAGGGAAGGGGTAGGACCTACGGTGTCTCGGGGAATGGCTGCAGCCTACCTGCTGAGGACTAGTCACCCCTCCTTCCTGGATAGAAAACGTGTTCACCTTAGATGGACAATTACGCTTTCTGTTTCTGAAGGGTTCAAATAAACTTCCCAAAGAACTAGAGAGTCTGAGGTCTAGGAGTTGTTATTCCTTTTGGTTCACTCATTTCCTTTTACCGCCCGAAGTTCTTGTCTTAGCCTTCGGGAGAGCCCACTCCTCCCAGCTTCGGTGCCCCTTCTCTCCCTCCTGCCTCAGGTCCTCCCTGTGGCTTTCCACCGCCCGCCTCCTTCCACCGGTGCCACCCAATCCTCCCTCTCTCACAGACTTCTACCACTCCTAAAGATCTTTATTCCTTCCTGCAAAAGAAACAAGTCCTGACCCTATATTCTGGTGTGTTGCAAACTCTGGCCACTTGAGTGTCCATAAGATAGACGCCGATGAGTCTTTCCTTTGCTGACTCTACATGGTGTGTGTGGTAGAGGTAGGAGCAGCAGAGGGACAAGCTGGTTATGGAAGGAAAATGTAGTTGTGGAATCTGGTACAGCTTTCTAATCCAGTTCAGGTTAGGTGCTCCACTGGCCAAAATTAATTCCTAAATTAACTTATGAGGAAATATACCTTGTGTTTCCAGACAAGACAAAGTATGAAAAATTCTGTGTGTATGTGTGGTTGCGTGTGTGAGACAGAGAAAAATCTTAATATTGTTCTATTTTTAAGTGGGATAATTTTTAAATTTAATTTTAAAATTTTCAACTCGGAGCATGAATAGATGATTAAAAACCATTCAAAACAAACTAAAGTAAATGATAATTAAAGCAGACATAGAGTGGTCTTGGGCTCCATAGGGAACAGCAAAGGCAGTTACCAAATCCGTAACAAGCAGCTCATGTGCCTGACTGAAAATTTGTTTAGCTTGACCAAAAAGAAATTTACAAATCAATACATTTTCACCTACACATCATTTAAGATGGAGCAAACCAAGAACATTACAATGTCAAATTCTTTAATGACTTTAGTCACATCAGAAGTAAAATGGGTTGACTTTAGTCTCTTAGGATTCAGGTTTATCTTTTGAACATGTAAAAATGCATCATTTCGCTTGGCTGTCTCTTCTTTAGCCTGAATACATTTCCACAGTCCATGTTTTCTTTTATTAAGTGATTCTGAAATAAACTTTGAAAGAAGCTTCAACCAATATTTATTTGCTTTCCATTGCATTATTTCTAGCCCAGACATCTTTTTTGTTAGCCACAAGAATTTTGAGACTCATTGAAAATTTGCAAAATTGATTTAATTTTTTTTTAATTTATTGATTTGAGAGACATCAGTTTGTTGTTCAACTTATTTATTCATTCATTTGTTGATTTTTGTATGTGCCCTAACTGGGATTTGAACCCACAACCTTGGTGTATTGGGATGATGCTCTAACCAACTAAGCTACCCGGCCAGGGGGGGCATAATTGATTTTTAAATGTCACTGCAATAAGTGGTTCTTCCTTGATCAGTTTTAGCACATAAGAGATATAACATTTTGGGCTTATTTGCATCTCTGCAATTATAAAACCCGGATTTAAAATAGGCATTTAAGTATATCCTACATTTTAAAAATTGCCCACAGCTTACTTGTTATGTTTTTGGAAGTACCATCTTCTTTTTTATAAGATTTTACCTAAGGGGTACGTTCAACTAGCATAACCATATGCTCACATATACACGTGGGCAATGATCAGGAGAAGCTGCCCAGTCTGAAGCCTTTGCCATGGCTATACACACAACAGTCATACCACAATTATTTAGATCACCTTACCTCAAAGGGTCTGTATTAGTCCGGATTCTCCAGAGACAGAGAGCAAATAGGATGTGTAGAGATACACAGAAAGAGACATACTATTAGGAATTGGCAGGTGATCATGGAAGCTGAGAAGGCCTATTGTCTGTCTGCAATCTGAAGGCCCAGAAAAGCCTGCATTGTTGTTTCAGCCCAAACCCAAAGGACCAAGAACCAGGGGAACCAGTAGTCTAAGTTCCCATTTGAGTCTGAAGGCTTGAGAACCAGGGCTGCTGATGTCCAAGGGCAGAAGATGGATGTCCCTGAACAAGCAGAGAGTAAACTCTCTCTTTCTCCATGTTTTTGTTTTATTCAGGCCCTCAATAAATTTGGATGATGCCCACCTGCTTTGGTGAGGGCCATCTTCTTTACTCAGCTGACCAATGCAAATGCTAATCTCTCCTGGAAACACCCTCATAGGCACAGCCAGAAATAATGTGTTACCAGCTGCCTGGGCATCCCTTAGCCCAGGAAGTTGACACGCAAAATGAACCATCACAGGGTCTGCCTTGACCTTCTTTGTGGCTATCAGTGTTCTCAGTTTGCTCACTGGTCAAAATAACATATAAACTGGGTAAAGACCAGGGGTTTGCATGTTGGCCTTTCTAAAGAAAGTTGACAGCTTCCTGCCAGCATCTATCCGTATGCTATCTCTGCTGCGAAAAGGTCCTCATCAAAATTTTCAGGCAAAGAATAAAACTGTTGTTTGTCTTTGTGGAGAAAACATAAGAGCTTGTGGCAAAGGTAAATGAATCAATTCATTGCTGATTTTATCATTGACCTTGATGATAAGTGATTTACAGAGTTGCTGTTGGCAGCAGATAATCTTTTGAGGACTGAATGCTCTCATTCAACAGGAAGACAAAAATAAATATTTTTAATTGTGATTGATTTAATCACCAATAAAAAGGAAGCTTGGAGAGCTGGATAAAAGGCAGTTAATTGTGAGGACTAGGAGTCACTGAAGACTACTTGCCTGCATTAATGGTGAAACTAAGAACATTGGTAGTCATCCGTTATCATGGAAAAACCTGCTTAATAAATATTTCTGAGATAGAGTCTGAGAGAAGTTCCTTATGGGGGTGTCCAACTCATGGCCTGTGGGCCACATGTGGCCCAGGATGGCTGTGAATGAGGCCCAACACAAAATTGTAAATTTACTTAAAACAGTATGAGATTTTTTTGTGTGATTATGTGTCACAATGTATTTAATGTGAGGCCCAAGACAACTCTTCTTCTTCCGGTGTGGCCCAGAGACGCCAAAATGTTGGATGCCTAGAACATCATGTGGCATGAGCAACTTGACCTCTTTCCTGCCCCGGCAGCCCATGGTTCTCACCATTCAGTTCTGTTTCTCTGCTGCTTCCTCTCTTTTTCAAACTCGGGTGAGCAGGTCGCACGATGATCGCTTCCTCTTTGTGATGTAGTGAAAAGAGTCCTTATTGACCCAGGACACACTGTCTTTGCAAAGTGCTCTTTAAAGTCTTTTTGGCCCAATTCCCAGTTTGTATAGTAGGTACTTAATAAATGTTTGCTGCTGAATGTTGTTCAGCTGCTGTTTTGTGGGCTTTCCCATTCGGGGTATGTGGGCCCTCATTCTAGTTGTGAAGTGTTCTTTTCAATGTGGTACTCTCTTTGACTTTGCTGGTTTTGAGTGCCTGGTATTTTTGGTCTTTGGCACGCTCTTTTTCCTGGGTTTCCAATAAGTGGCCTTTTAAATAGTCTCTAGGCTTCCTGTGGGTTTGTTTGCTTTTTATTTTTTTAAGCCTTGTCTTGAAACTCTTCTTTTACATTTTCCCCTTAATTAGCGTCCAACATATAGTGTCAAATTTCTCTTTCCTAACAGTGAATATTTATGCAATAAATATCCTTGGTTTTCTTTTTTCCTATGGGTAGTGGGAGAGGGATAGAGTTGGGATTGAAAGGAAAGGACTAATGTGTTTGACTTTGCTTGTAATTTTAATTAATTCTCACCAATGCATGTACCCAAGATCATGTATAATAACAGCCAATATTTTTGGAGCATTTACCACTTTACTTAAGACCCAGATTTCGCTAAGCAATTTCTATGTCCTTTCTCATTTGGGTCTCATGACAATTCCATGGGGTAGATTGTATTATTCCCACCACTTCAAATGTAAGGAAGCTGAGGTTAAGAGAGGTCAAGTGACTGGCCCAGGATCCCACAGATGGTAAGCGGCAGAAGTGGGCATCACATTGAACCCAAAGCTTCTGCAGCTATGCACATGGACATCCTGCCAACAGGTGCTACAGCCAGGTCCCAAACCAGGTCCGCCTACCTGCGATGGCTGAGCTCTGTCCACGACAGCACCCCGGCCGCCCTTGCCATCATGTTATTAAATTCCACTCCAGAGCCTGTAATTTAATAGTTTTGTGATTGCTGGCCCATGGTGAAAAGGTAATATCCCACATTGTCTCTAAAGATGCTTAAAGTCATGATATAGCTGAACGACTGCAGGCATTAAGTGGGTATTAAAAATATAGTCAGTTGACCTGGTTTACACTGAATTTCGAATAATTTGCAACAGGTTAGAGGACATTGAGGTGTTATTTCTGTACAGGATGCATAAGATTCACCAGTGCTCTTTCAGCCTGACCACATTCCCATTGGTGCACATTTGTGAAATAGAGAAATTGAGCTTGTTAAGGACTCCAATTCATTCAGTCATGTATCCATTCATTCCTTCATTCATTAATTCATCCATTTAACACATATCATATTATGATCAATGATCAAGAGCGCTAGAGGCGGGAATGATGAGAGGAGGCTGAGGTCAGGATACCTTGTGAAGACACAGCTAATGTGATTTTGCCAATGGATGAGTTTGGTGGCAGGGGCGGGGGGTGGTGGGTGAAAGAGAGAGACCTGAAGCTGGTTTCCAGTGTGCAGGCAGGGCAATTGGGTGAGTGGAAATGCCATTTACTGTGCAGGGGAACTCTGTGGGAGCAGCAGGTTTGGAAAGTTCCCTGTCGACGACTCCAAGTAGAGCACGTCCATCCGGTGACTGGGTGCATGTCAGGGAGGTAGAAAATGTGTGGGTCTGGAGCTCAGGGGAAAAGTCAGGCCCTTCCTGGGGCTGACTTCCCCACTCACTGCAGGTCATTCAGAGGTAGATAAACTGGGAGCAGAGCTAAGGCTTCCTGCTTCTTCCACTGGACAGTGGTTGGCCCTACTGCACAGGGACCTGGAGGGAACACACGCAGTGTCCTTGACCTGCTCTATCGAGAGGCACCGACCCCTCATCCCTCCGCCTCTCATTTCCACAAAAATTTCCACAGACGACATGGCTCCCAGGGCTCTGGGAGGGGGACCCCAGGGCCACCTGGAAGAGGTTTTAATCAACTGACAATGTGTTACACTACATAACTTCTCTGTCTCCACCCCCTGCCCCTGCCTAAATTTGTAGGATACTACTAATGATAAATACTTTATAATGCTCACAGGAGCTGGGCACTGTTCTAAGCATTTTAATATACCATCTCATTAATCCTCACAACAATCCCTGTGGAAGGCACTCCTCTCATCCCCATTGTACAGCCCGCACACCGAGGCACTGAGAGGGCATGGGACAGGTGGCCACCGGCCTGGCCTGCCCTCGGTTCTGCTGATCCCCATGAGGACCCCTTTCCTCACCCTGGCTGCTCACCCTCGTCCCCTCACCTTCCTTGCTGAAGCCTGGCAGAGGGTGGTGGGCTTTCTGCTTAGTGCTCAGGCCTGACGGTTCTCCTCTCATCCTGTAGAGCGGATGAGGCCCAGCCCGGCCCTCTGCTGTGGGGTCTTCAGTCACATCCTGGTTTAGGTAAAGCAAGGTCCACTTCTCTGCTTGACGTCTGAAGCGCCATGAGCAGTTGCCAGTTTACTAGACACAATGTGACTGAGGAAGTTCCAAATCCCAGGGAGAGAAAGCCTCACCATTTCTTGTACTGTTCAGAGCACATTACCTGGGTGGATCAGTGCGAAAGCTCCCCACCTGACCCTCTTGTTTCTGCTAGATCACGTCTCCTTTTGGGTCTTTAGTAGCATTTAAACATTTTTTTATATGTCCTTGTATACTTTTTGTTAAGCCTATTGCCAGGTATTGTGTTTTCTTTTGTTGCAACTTAAATTAAAAAAATTTTTCCCATTATATCTACTTACTAGTTGCTGTTTACATATATATGTGTGTGTGTGTGACTATATATGTAAAAGCTATTGATTTTGTACATTTATTTTACATCCCTGTAGGGTACTGAACGCTTACTGTTAGCAGGGAATTTTCAGTTGGTTTTCTTTAGTTTAACAAAAATAGAATAATATCTCCAAATCATGATAATTTTAGCTTCTCTTTTTCAATTTTTTATATTTCAATTTCTTACTCTTTTCTGACTCTGTTGGCTAGTACCTCCAGGATACTAGCTAAGGATGGGGATAGCATACTTGCTTCTTCTTGATGTTAGTGGGATTGTTTTTATAGCAAAAATAGTTCCTATTAAGTCTACTTCAGTCATGAGATAGATGTATTATGTTAAGAGGTATTCATATAGTCTTACTTTATTGTGTGTTTTGGTCAAGATAGGTTTATTAATTTTGTTAAAGGCCATTTCAGCATCACATGATTAATTTCATAACAATGAATCATCCAGGCATTCCAGGAATAACTTCTACCTGGTCATGATGTGTTAATTTTAAATGAGCTGTTAATTTAGAATTGATAGACATACAAAATATTGATCTATATTTGGTTTATTTTGTACAAGCTTTGACAGATTTTGTTATCATTATTTTACTGGTTTTATTAAAAAAAATCATTGAACATCTCCCTCGTTTTTCCATGCTCTGAAACGGTTTGCATTAGAATTATCTGTTCTTGGAGGGTTTGTAGAATTCCTCTATGGAACTCCCTGATGCCATCCTGGGATCAACTCTGACAACTTTCTCTCCCTTTCCCATAAAATAGGCCAAAAATGTTCTTTCTTCTGGGTTAGCTTTAGGAAGTTATATTTTCTGAGAGAACTGTCCATTTTGTTCCTATTAAGATGCTGTAATTCTCTTACTTTTTTCTGGATCTATGGCTACTGTCCTCTTACCATTTATCATTCTGGGTCTGTGTATTTGTGCCTTTCTCTCCTGATGGAGCTAGTCAGTGGTGTGTCGCGAGCTGTTCCACAGGGGAGTGGACACTAAGGTGGTGTTGAATGCACAAAGTGTTTATTGGGGAATGCTGTTGGAATCAACACCTGTGGAAGGGAGGGGAGGGGAGCAGGTGTGTGCAGAGGGAGACATTGACCTGTGACGCTGGTCCAACAACCACCCCTGGTGATTTGCAGGCAGCTCTGGAGATAGAATAGCTCTTTGGTGTTGTCCCTCACTGGGCTGGACGGTCAGGCCTCTGTTCCTGCTTCCCACTCCCGAAGGGCTGTGACCTTGAGTAAGGTGGCTCCCTGCAGCTGAGGCAATCCAAGCTACTGACCGCTGACAGCTTTCTGCTGACAGGGCTCCCAGAAGCTGGGACAAGCCTTTTGCAGAACGGGGAACTGGGGTGGCACTTCTCAGTGTCCCCCTACAAGCCTTATCAATTTTTACCTCTTGAAGATTCCACTTTTTGACTTGTCTATTGCCCCTGCTGTTTTTTCTAGCATATTAATTTCTGCTTTTATCTGTAATTTCTTCTGTTTTCTTTCGGTTTATTCTGTTGTTCATTTCCTAACTTTTTGAGCCAAATGCCTAATTTAAAAAAAATTGTTTTACCTCTGTGTCTATTTTTGTAGGTATTTTTAAGGTTAAATATTTTCCTCTGAGTACTTTAGCTGTATTCTGTAGATTTGATACATATTTGTTATTTTTTTTCCTCTCTAGGAAGTCCACAATTTCTGTTTGTATTTACTTTTAAATCCTAAAGTTGTTTAAGGGTGTTTGAAAGTTACAAATGGAAGGAAGCCTTTGTTTTCTGATTGTTCTTAATTTCTCATTGTATTGCCTTTGACCAGAAAATGTTGTGTGCCCTATATCTATTATTTGGAATGTATTGAGCTTTTCTTTGTGGATTTAATATATGGTCAATTTTTGTGAAAGTTCCATATGCACTTGAAAAGAAGGCATATTTTTAATTTTTAGGATGTATAGTTTGATGTATATCAGTTCATATATACTTTATTAATTATTTAAGTCTATATCTTATTTAGTCTTTGTTCCACTTAATGTGTTTTGGCCTGAATTCTACTTGACCTTATATTTAAGCTGTGACTTCTGCTATTCGTTTGTTTGCATTTGCCTAATCTATTTTTGCACAAAGTTTCTTTCCCAACCTTGCTGTAGAACATTTCTTTTTTCAGGTGTATATTTTGTATGCTGCATAGATGCAGTTTTTGCTTTATAATTCAACCTGAAAACCTTTTTATTTTAATAGATAACAAGCCATTTATATGAATCAATGTGACAGATATATTTGGTTTCAGTTCTATTGTTTTAATTTGTATTTTTGTCATCTGTATTTAGAAACTTTTTTTAGTGTTATGGTCTTTTTTTCTTTGCATTGGTTCTCTGGGCAGTACCTCTAATATTTAGAAAGATGTATATTTTTATTTTGTTAATAAGTAATAATTTATAATACAATTTTATTTAATGCCTTTAGGCCTTTTCTTTTTTAGGAAATATCTGTCAATTCCTTGATAAAAGAAGTATAAATTTACATACTTCCCCTCCTCTTCTTTTTCTCCATCACCCAATTTTTTGTGAAGATTATCTTCCTGAGCATTTCTTTTGAGCTGTTGTATATACTTAGACTTTGATTACTTGTTAACTTAAGTTTTAAATCATATCTTTGGCTTTTGTTTTTACAGATGAGACCATTTGTGAACTAATTCTACCTCCTAACACCTTTCTCCCTTCTCTCCCATTTTTTATTGTATGACTTTTACATTATCAAGAATAACCTTTTCCCTGACATGGTGAATGCCATTTCAATGTGCACATTTAAGACCAAGGAAAGATCTCTTGAACTTTATGTTTAAATGTTCTTTTCTTTCATTGCCTTGGTTTTCTTCCTTCTTCCAATTAAAGGAATATTGGGTTTCTTTGATCTGTTCTCTTAGCCTATCACTATTTTCTCTAAACATTTTAAGTTATTCCTTTGTTGATATTTCATTCTAGTTTTTGTTTTATTTCTATTGTCTGGGTCCCTTATTATGTTTTCTTGAAATACCTCGGTCCCCTGTTCTCCTTCCAAATTTTGCTTTCCTTCCCTCTGACAGTTTCCTGAGTTTTACTAGCTCAACTGTTCATGCCTCCTGGGGGGTGCCATCTCTTCTTTGACATCTTCTATTTGCACTTTGTGGACTTTCCTTTGTAGAAGAAATTACATCATAAGTTATTTGAATTCTTAGCAAAATATCTGTTCACCATTTCCATCCATTTCATGGAACAGTTTTCTGATAGCAATTTTATCTTTTGCCAAGTTTTACTGCTCTTTTCTACTGTTTTTTTCCCCCTTATGGTATCTTTTTATCAATAATGTGTCAGTTCCTTTACTGTTAGTCACCTTTGAGAGAGATGTATTTTTGCAGAAGCTATTTGCAGGAGGTTCCTTTGGGGTAGGGTAGCAAGTAACTTTTAAGTCTTCATAATTCAAAGGGTCTGTACTATCTGTGGCCTCAGAGATTGCTTGCTGCAAACATGGCTCAGCTGGTGACTCCTTGTGGTCTGTCCCCACTGCTTCTTGGATGCAAGCAGGACCCAGGAGGTCACCTGCCACCAGCTTTACTTATCTCAGTTTCCATGCTTGTGTTGTAAATCAAAGACCGAGTTTTGTGCTTTGGGTGAGCCCATCATTTTCAGGAAGAGTATTTTATGGCGGTTTCAGAGATACTATAGAAACTACTTGCAATCCTTATAATTTAAGGCTATAAATTATATTTGTCTCCCAGTATACCTGAAATTGAATTTGTAGATTTTATTTTTTTATTGCTTCTGTATAATTTTCAGGAGAAGGGAAAAGATACTGATTTGCATAACTTTGGTTAAGTCAGAAGTTCTGAAGAATGACCTTCTTAAAATAAAAACCAGTTATCCCCAGCATAAAATTCTCTGGTGGCTCTACACCTCATACAGAATAAAATTCAAATTCCTTTGTTCTAATAAGCCTGTGCGGTCTAGCTTGTTTGGCTCTCCCTTCTCACCTAAGTCTCTCTTATGCACATCGTGCTCCAGCCACATGGACTTCCGGGGGGCTCTCAGGACATGCCGGGTTTTTGCTCACCTAAGGGTCTTTGTCCATAAAACCTGCCCTTTGCCCTGCCTGCTTTGGCCTCAGCATTCTTTACATTGTTAGTTCCATCCCACTTTATAGGTTTGAGCTTACATAACACCTTTTCAGAGATGCCTTCCCTGACCGCTCTGTTCCAGCCCCTTGCTTGTGAAGGGGAGCAGAAAACGCCACCCCCGAATATGCCACTTTGGTACATTGATTATTTGAGCTGTAGGCACTAGAACAACAGCAAATGCAGGGACAGCCTTTCTCTGAACTCCTGTCATCTGCCTAAAGACAGATGCTCCAAAAGGAACTCACTTGCCATAAGTCCCCTCCCTGGAGTTTCAACAACCCAGAAAGAGTGACTCTTACCACAGGAGAGGAAACTGGAAGTTGACGCCACACCCAGACTGTTTGTCATAAACTGTTGTAACTCCCATCTTTTCTTCTGAGGGCCCAGCCCATCCATCTTTCCTGAAAACCATTTACTCTCCCCTAAGAGATCTGCATTCCTCTCTCCTTTCCAAGTTAAGGTGATTTTAATATTCAGCTAAGACTGAGAATAGTGCTCCAGAGACTTTCAGAATTGAATTCCAGAAAGTCTAGGTTGGGCCACTGCACGAAGACTGTCTTCCTGGGGGGCTCTTCCTCCCAGGCACAGAGGACTGCAAGGAAGCCGGACTCTCTGAGAGCCGCCAGCCCATCTTCAAGCAACGCCATGCAAGCGCCCTGCCCTCAAATAGGTTCCAGCTAAGGCAGGGAGGGAAGCTCAGTATAGATGAAATACGATGAATAACCCAGAGGTCAGGAAACTAAGCTTCACATTATGGGAGGAGGAAGAAACTGTGAAAATAGATTTGTCACAGGCAGCAGGAAGATAACAGGCAACTAGTTATGTTCACATTGGAAATAGCCTATTATGAAAGATTTTTCTTTTTTAGATTTTATTTATTTATTTTTAGAGGGAAAGGGAGGGAGAAAGAGAGGGAGAGAAAAGTCAATGTGTGGTTGCCCCTCGTGCACGCCTTACTACAGACCTGGCCCACAACCCAGGCATGTACCCTGACTTGGAATTGAACCAACGACCCTTTGGTTTGGTAGGTCGGCACTCGATCCACTGAGTCACATCAGCCAGGGCCTACAATGAAAGATCTTACTGAAGGAGGCCAGAGCCAGCCAAGGGCCAAACTTAAAGAGGTCACACTTCTAAATTAATAAAACATGTTAAGCTACACACATACACACAACTCAAGACAGAAATATAGATGTGTTAGGGAGGATGTCTGCCTAAAATAATTCAGTCTTTCTCATGAAGAATCTCTTATTTTTTCCCCTTCGGTTTTAAATTGTTCTTCTTTTACACTATTTCTTCCAATCAGCTTTTTTCTTTGGTCTTATATGAAATCCTACTCCTTCTTATTGAAAGGAATAAGAATAATTGCTCAGTTTTTTCCCACCTCCCTGAAGCCAGCAGAATGCCAGGAGGCTGGCCAATTATCCCAGGCTGAGGTTCTCGAAAAGGTAGGGGATCCAAGCTGGAGGTGGCAGGGAAATAAAAAAGAGAGAGAGTGGTTAATGGGCCACCATACGCCAAGCTCTTCTAATCAGACTCAGGAGAAATCCAAAGCCACCTGCAGACAGAGTGGAGTCCATGGGGGCCAAGTGGGCAGATGGCAACAAGAGCCGTCTTCTCTGACTCAGTCTCAGCTGCCCTAAAGTCCCTCATAGGGTGCTGCAGGGAGACTGGCGGAAAATGGAGAGCAGCCTGGCTTGTTCTGTAATAATCCTCCATCTCCTATGATACATTAGACCAACTTCAGTTCTATTAAAATTTTAGGTATTTTTTAGAGATGAGGGTTAGAATTAGAGACTTGTGACAGAGGCTGCTGCTTATTGCCCAGGTAGTAATCTCTCCTTCTTTATCAATTCAGCCACTATTTCTTCACTAGGCAAATGATTACCTAAAATAAAAGCCTCTCAGCGGTTTGTTGAAGTCTCATGGTGAAGTTTTGAAAATACACTATAAATGGGAAGGATATATGAGATTCTAGGAAGTATCCTTAAAGAGAAGGGACATATCCTTTGTCTCTCCCTCCCTCTGGTTGTTTGGAATGAAGACAACTAGAATGTCGGTATATGGGACAAGAGCAGAGCAGACTTTTTGGACACCTTTGACAATGCAATGTGGAGTCACTGTCCGCCATGACAGTTATGTCAAGTGCTATATCAATACTGAGGTAATGGGGTGTAACAAGAACACCCCTAGGAGAGTCTCACACTTGGATAATATTTCCATCTGGATACTGATATGACTGGGACCTCCACCTGCCGTGGGCTGTAAGAACCCAGGGCTCTGACCTCCCCAAATGCTTGATCTCGGCTGTCCCATGGATCCCACTCGGAGCCCTGCCAGACTTCCATTTGACCGGACGTTTGCTGCCACTGCGGCTGCTGGGTGTGAGACCGATGCCTGGCTCTCCACCTGCAGATGCTGCCAGTGACATGGGCTTCACGCCAAAGCTTACTCTGTTCGCTTCTATGCTCCCCCTCTCTCTGTGTGACCTGGCTTACAGGGGAGGTCTCCCCTAATAATGCTGGCATTGTGGAAAGACACAAACCTGTGTGCGTGACTCCTTTTGGGCATGCTCCCTTCCTCATGGCAGTTGGCAATCATCTTGGGCCATTGAGGAGGCTGAAAAGCAAGATGGAAGGAGCTGGAGTTCCCATTTCTGGTAAGATGCTGTAGGCATTGTACCCTCTTTCTCCTGTTTAATGCAGATCTAAAACCTGGACAGAATATTTGTGTTAAAGAGAAAAACCACAGGCCCAAAATGGCGTCACTCTGGCTAAAAGCCCATGATACCAAACCTAGCGTTAATACCTGATCTAATTGTAGCTTCAATTTCTCCCAGAAACATAATCTTAATCAAGGAATCCACAATATTCTGCTCAAGCACCAGTAAGGTATTATTATCTCAGGGGCCCTCTTTCTCCCTCCTTTTCCCCCCTAGAAAAGAGAAGCAATCTGCATGATAAAAACCCTTCCCGTTCCCTTCCCCCAAATAAAACATGTCCTGGCCCCAAAATAATCCTTTCTTTTCTTGTGTTAATAACTCCCTTGCCCACCCTTCTTCCTATACAAAGCTTCCATTTTGCACAACCCCTTGGTGCATCTTAGTTTCTAGATGAGATGCAGCCCAATTCGTGAATTGCTTTATAAAGCCAAGTACAATAAATCTTCAAGTTTGTTTTTGGTTGAATTTTGTCTTTTGACTTGGAGCTGAAAACTGAGGACTCTAAAAGGTCCATGAGAGGAGGAAGGTTGGGAAAGAAGACCAGAATTCAAAGAGTGACCAAATCAGCGATGAATTTCCCCTCTTTTTTCCTCTGTTACCCCCCAGCCTGGACTCCAGGCCGCCTGAAACTAGGAAGTGGGCCCCGAGGCAGGGACACAGGCCCCAGGAGAAGCCCTCTGTCTCTGGCTTGAAGACAGGGTAACAGGATTACCAGAAGCAGAGGCGGGTGGGGCAGTAGGAGAGGGTAAAGGGGGATAAATGGTGATGAAAGGAGACTTGGCTTGAGGTGGTGAACACACAATACAGTAGACAAATGATGTATTATAGAGTTGTATACCTGAAACCTACATAATTTTATTAACCAATATCACCTCAATAAATTCAAAGAAATTATTTTAAAAAGACTGAATAATGGGGTTGCTAACATATTGAGAAATCCCCCATTCTCCCTATTGTCTGCGTTTTCTAACGCTCTGGCCCCAAGGCAATCCTGCAAAGCTGGGGGCATCAGCAGTGACAGGCAGCACTGGGGCCTGCAGGTACCTAGCGCTGAGGTACCGGAACTTTTCTCTCTGATCAAAGGGGCCGTGGTTCCTGAAACACAAAACGCTATTTTGTTCTGTCTCTCTGTCTTTCTACCACTTGGCCTCTGTTATAGGTGCAGTTGTGGGAAATATGCCACAGAAAAGAACTAAAAACTCCAATTTTCTGACCAGAGAACCTTAAAGAGGAGCCCCAGGAAATCAGAAAGTTCCAGGAATGTCACAGAGTAGGAGGAGGTTGGGAAATAAACCCTACAAAGCTTCTGAGTTCACCCTCAGGTTGTGTATCCATGGACCTGACTACACAGCATGTTGCAGGTGCACAGGAGGAATGAACTGCCGGAGAGGCCCACCCAAGTCCCAGACTGGCCGCTGGGTGGCACGCATGACAGACAGATGTGAACAGCATGGGAAAGTCTTCAGAAACAGAAGTGGCATGGGAGGCTGATCAGATGTTGATGGCTGAACCTAACCAGATCTATCTATATCCTGGCAAGACAAAAATATCAATGTTCTCTATGGGTTTTATATAAGACTTGGAATCTCATCATATTTAAAATGTTCTGGATACAGTACAAAGTTATTTGGCATATTAACTACCAGAAAAATTTTAACTTGTGTGGAAAAAGACAATGAGCAGATACTAATGCTGGAATGGCATTGATTATGGGAAATATACCAATTTTTTCCTTAATTACCTTGAGACTGTATTGTTGGATGCATACATATTTAATCAATGTTGAGATTACCTGACAAAGCCTTTAAAGGAGCTGATACAAATTGCTCCAAGAAGAGTGAACATTCTTTTAATGAATGGAAAGACAGAAAGCCTCAGTACAGAGACAGAAGTTATAAGGGGGAAAAAAACAAGGGGAAATTTTAGAGTTAAAAAATATAGTAATTGAAATAACTATTCCCTAAATGGGTACAACAGAATGGAGATGACAAACGAAAGAGTTATCTTTTATTTTCCTCGTCAGATTTTGGTCTCAAGATTACATTTGCCTTAAAACACAAACAGGAGAGTATTCTCTCTTCTCCTATACTTGGTGACAGCTTGCACAGAATTGTTATTTGATTTGTATTTAAATCTGTTTGGTAGAACTAGTTAGGAAGCCACCTGGGGCTCAAGTTTTCCTGGTGGGATTTTAAAAAGTTGATTAAATTTCTTTAATGGTTTTAGGACATTCGATTTTCTATTTCTTCTTGAGTCAGTTTGCTAAGTTATATTTGTCCAAGTATTAACTCATTTCATCTCAATTTCTAAATATATTTGCACAAAGTTGTTTATAATATTTTATCTTTTTAATGACTACATCGTTTAGAGGTTTTTTCCCTAATATGTTTATTTTGTCACTTTTTTAAAATTAGGAGTCTTTCCAGAGATTTTTTTCAATTTGATGAGTCTTCAACAAAGCAGCTTTGGATTTTGATTATCTCTATTTGCTATTTCATCAACTTCTATATTTATCTTCATTTTCTTTCTTCCATTGCCTTTGAGATTATTTTGCTAAACTTTTTCTAAACCTTTATCTTATTTTCTAACTATAGCTCAATGATTTCCAGCCTTTTATCTTTTCATATATATAAGGCTATAAATATCTCTGTAATTTCTATTTTACCCTACCTCTTAAGTTTTTATATGTAGTGTTATTTTATGACTATTCAGCTTTAAATAGTTCTAATTTCTTTTATGATGAGAAACAGTACAGCACTTTGATTACAAGTATGAAATCTAGGGCTTTACTGGTTGAATCCATCCCTACCAGCTGGGTGAGCTTTGTAAATCACTAAAACTCCTTGGGGACATTGATTCTGTTGTTTGTAGAAATGGGAGGAAATAATAGTAATAATGTCTATCTCAGGTGGATTTTTGTGCAGATTAAAGAGAGCCTGGCACACATTAAGAGTGATGGAAGTGTAAGCTGCTTTGTGTTAGCTATTATTTCATCTTCAATTCATGTTATCATTTCTTAATTTCAAACATGTTTTAATTCTAGTTATACTTTACAATTTATGTCTAGGTTTACTGCATTGTGATCAGCGAACATTATCTGTATGATTTTGATTACTATATGACCCCGTAAATCATCAACGTTGGAAACATTTGAGAAGAAAAATGTATTCTGCTGTGTTAAGTGTAACGTTATACTTTACTGTTATACTTTATTGTTGTTGCAGTCAGTATTCTCTTGGGGAAACAGAAACCATTCTAGGTATTTCAAGCAGAGAGAATTTAATACAGGAAATGGGTTACAAATTTGTTAGAAGGCCTAAAAGAGCAAACATTTAAAAAGAGGGGGGGTGCTTAGTAACTGTAGAAAGCAATTAGCATCTCCCTTTCCCCCAGAGAAAAAGTTAAAATGGCTTTATCCTAGAGTCCCAGATCCCTGGACAGCCGAGGGTGCCGGAGCTCCCACTACTGCCGCGAGAACCATGGCGGTTGCTCTGTGCAAACTAGGAGCTTGCACAGAGACAGATGATGGAGAAGCCCAGCAACCTGAAGTTATATGGGTTATCACTGCTGTTGTGGGAGTTGCCATCCGACACAGAAAAGATAAAGGGCTGCTTCTCCTTTCCTTCTGCCTTATCATTTCTGACCAGTGCCTCCGTTTGGCAGGCTATGAATTGAAGCCAACTGACAAAGGAATCTGGAAAATGCACTTTGTCGGATTTAAGACTATTTAGAAAAAAAAGCGGTGCTCAGAATGCCTAGAATGAAGCAAGAATGGAAGTTAAATGACTGACCAATTTAAACACTTTCAAATCTTCTCTTTCTCTATATTTTTCTCTTTTTAAAAAATCAATTATTGAGACAGTGGATTGGTATTTTCCTCCTTATAGTTCTATCAAATTTTTCCTTAATTATTTAGAGGCTGTGTTACTGGATAAATATAAATTTAATATTTTAGATCTTTCTGGTAAATTGAATATTGTTTAAAAATTATGAAGTGAGCCCTGGCCAGTGTGACTCAGTTGGTTGAAATTTCGTTTGGTTCGCCAAAAGGTTGCAAGTTTGATTCCTGTTCAGCTCACATGCCTAGGTTGCAGGTTCCATCCCTGGTCAGGGCGTGTACTAAAGGCAACTGATTGCTGTTCCTCTCTCACATCTCTCTCTCTCTGTCTTCTCACCATCTCTCTCTCTCTCCCCGTTCCTCTCAAAAAAAAAAAAATCAATAAAACATATCCTTGGGTGAAGATCCCCCCGCAAAAAAAAAAAATCACAAAGTGACCCTCTTTATCTCAAGCAAGACTTTTGTCTTAAAATCCATTAACATGATGCTACAGTTTGTCTTTGGTTTGGTTCCTTAAGAGCAGAGAGAGGAATTCTGATGCAAACTCTACTCATTTTTAAGTGTATGGTTCATTGGCATTAAGTACAATCATATTGTCACATAACCAACATTGCTATAGATTATTTGTAGATGCTCTTTATAAGACTGAGAAAATTTCCATTGTTTTTCTGGTTTGCTGGGAGCTGTTATCTAAAATGCATGTTAAATTTTGTCAAGTGTTTTTTTCCTGCATCTGAGATTATTATATGTTTTTCTCTTTTATTCTATTAATTTAATAAATCATATTGATTTAGACTATTCCACAAAACTATTTTGGGTTAAAATCCACTTGTTCCTGGGGGATCACCACTTTAATATATTGATGGACTTATTTTATATGGTGTTAAGGATTTTTGAGTCTATGTTCATGAGTTATTGCTCTGTAATTTCCATTTCTTTTAATATCGTTGTCAGCTTTGTTGCTGGTCTCATATGCTGGCCTGAAGTCTTCTTTGTGAAAAGGTTTTTAATTACAAATTCAGTTTCTTAAAACAGGTTTTCTTTCTCTTCCTTTGTCTTTGTAACTTGTGTTGTTGACATTGTTTTTAGTATTCACTTAACCTTTTAATGTCTGCAGCATTTGTAGTTACATCCTGATACTGGGAGTTTAAGTTTTCTTTTTCCCTCCTTTTCCTTTCCACTCTTGCTTTATTAATTTTTCAAAGAACTAACTTTGACTTCTAAAATTTTCATTGCTGTTTTTCTATTTTCCATTTTTAAACTTCTATTCTTAAATTTATTATTTCCTTTTGGCTACTTATTATATGTTTATTTTGTTTTGTTTTGTTTTTTGCTTATCTTAATCTTATATCATTGTTTTAAACCTTCTTTTTTCTTTAATGATCAACATTTATAATAATAAATTTTCCTCTAAGCAGTACTATACCTTACAAATGTGTTGTATTTTCAATATCATTTAATTTAAAATATTTTCTAGTTTCTTTTATAAGTCATGGGTCATTAAGAAGTATGTTGTATGATATTTTTAAATGTAGAGCTTTTATAGACATCTTATTGTTATTGATTTCTAATTGAACTCCATCGTGGTCAGAACATACATTCTGTATGATTTTACTATTTTGAATATTTTATGGCCCAGCAGGTGGTCTGTTTTGGAGGGTGTTCCACGAGCACTTCAGAGTATATTCTGCTCTGAATATACTCTGTTCTTGAATGTCAGTTATGTTGAGTTGGTTGATAATGTTCATATTTTCTTTATTTTTATGGATTTTAAAAACCTACTTGGTCTAGTTATTGAAAGAGAAGTGTTAAAAGTCCCAGCTACGAATGCAAATTTGTCTGTTTCTCCTTTTAGTTCTGTCAAATTGCTTCCTGAATTTGAAACTCTATTACAAGGTATACATAATAATTTAGGATTATTATGTCTTCCTGATGAACTAATCTGTTCATCTTTATAAAACTCCCCTCTTTGTCTCAGGTCATAATCCTTGCAATTTTTCTGTCCTCCACTTAATACCAAGGTTCAAGACAGTTACCTTTCCTGATGGTCTCCTGACTGTGGGCAGGATGGCCCAGCCTCACACTAATGATATAGTCACTTGGGGTTCTGTCTCTAAAATGGTAGTTTCCACCTGATATGGATACGTTATTTTGAGATTCCTAATAGCCATACAAATATAAGTAGAGACAATTTTTGAGCCTTTTTTTCTATGACAAGCACAATCCCAAATACTTATACTAACAGATTTGTAGCAGCCATATATGGATAACATTATGGTTCTCTTTTGTAGGTGGGAAACTGAGGCTCAGGGAAATGAAATGACTTTCAGAGCTAATAGGAGAGAGACAGAAAATGTGAGCCCAGGCGGTGACACTCAGGAGCCCAGTTCTGAACCACTAGGGACATATGGTTATGTGGTTCTGAATCTGTTAAGTACATTTAGATTCTGAATCTGTTAAGTACATTTGATTAGGATACTTGACTTTTTAATGGCTTGTTATTGTTCTTAGGTTCAAGGCCAACAATTTTTTTTTTTTTTTTTTGCATGGTCCTGTAAGATTTAGTTCCTGCTCACTTCCCCAGCCTCATTTTGAGTTCCCTTTCCCTCGGTCCACTTCATTCATTGCTCATCTCTAAGTATTTCAAATACAGTATGGTTTCTCCTTCTCCAAGAGCATGACACATACTAGGCCTGAAACTCTCTCCCCCTCTATCTTGGTGTCATCGTCTTTTAAATCTCAGATGTTACCTCCTCCTGGAAGCCTACTCTAGTGCCCCTCGGTTAGCTTCTCCAGCCTTCAATGCTGACAGGAACATCTAACACTTACCATTCCTGGAGCGTCTTATTGAAGGCATGTCTTCCCTGAAATTCAACAAGACCAGCAAGGCTGACTGTTTTATTCAAATCTTGATCACTATTACTCAACAAAGGGCTTGACATATAACAGGCCACAATATATATTGTAAAACTATTTGCTTAAGTCCCAGAAATAAAAATGGCATCTCTGAGATGTAGTCATCTCTCTAGGCCCATGGCTTCTGATAACTTGGGATATCTTATAAACACTTAAGCTACTTCATAGGACGAATATCCAGAACTTGATTCACTATCTAAAAATTAGGTCAGCATTCTCCTGGGACCAACCCTCAGGAGATGACATTGCTGGGATTTTTTTGCTTTATAAAAGTTAGAGAAACATTGCTTCTGGTATTTTGACCTCATAGATTTCAGTCCCATCTGGAGCCTACAAATGCAAAGTCATGTATATTTATGAGGAAAAGAAGTGTCCAAAGCTGTGAAATATTCCCTTTTTCAGATTCCAATAAATTTGTTTAAACCAATGAGATGAGGGCATAGGAAACATTGTTTACCCAGAGATTGATTTAAAGTATAAGGTGGATGACTGCAAAGCCCCTATCCCCCAAAGTATTTCCTTGCTGCTTCCACAAGTCCACTTGTAACGCTTGTTTGTTTTGGATGAAAACTACTGCCTCTTTTAAGACGCAGATATCACCAGAGGATGAGGGGGCAGAGTTAAAGAAAACAGGGTGTTGAGCCCTTTTAGAGTTCATCTGTATTTTTTCACAATTTTGTGTGAATTTGTAAATCATCTCATTCCCAAAGTACAGATAAATTGATAATAATTTCCATGAAGAAGAAAAGAGAGAAAAGACAAGAGGAGTCACTGCCAGGTGATCCTTCCTGGGGAAGGGAGGGCCAACCCTGAGGACCGGGTAAGCAGGAAACGCGGTTCCCTGCCAGTGGAGGACAAGGACGAGGGTCCTGTGTAGGCAGGAAGGAAAGCTTCATAAAGAAACCACGTCTTGTTTGCAATGTCCCCAGGGACAAGCCTTTCTCTCATTCAGCTTTGCTTAATGACCTGCACATATCCTTAGCCTTTCTCTGTTTATTTGAAATAAGGAATTTAAAAAAGACAGCTTTATTGAAATATAATACACATACAATAAACTGCACAAATTTAAAGTGTATAATTAAGTATCCACCAATCCCCAAAGTTTCTTCCTGCCTCTTTGTAAACCCTCCCTCTTGCCTCTTACCACCCCCTCCCCCTAGGCAACCACTAATCTGCTTTCTGTCACTGTAGATTCATTTGCATTTTCTTGAATTTTGCAGAAATGGAATCATACTGTATGTATTTTTTTTCACTTGGCATAATCATTTTGAGATTCATTCATGTTGAATGTATTAATAGTTCATGACTTTATTATTCCATTGTATGAATATGCTAAAATTTCTTTATTTATTTACCTGTTGATGGACATTTAAATCTTCAGTTTTTTTCTGTTACAAATTAAGCTGCAATGATCATTCATGTATAAGTCTGTATAAATCTCTGTGTGAACATATGCTTTTAGTTCTTTTGGGTAAATACCAAGGACTGGAATGGCAAGGATCATATGGTAGGTGTATTTTAACTTTAAAAGAAACTGCCAAACTGTTTTCCTTAGTGATATCCTATTTTACATTTCCACCAGCAGTGCATGAGAGTTCTAGTTTCTCTGAATCCTTGCCAACATTTGGTGTCGTCACACTTTTTAGTTTTAGCCATTCTAATAAATTTGTAGTGGTATTTTCTTGTGGTTTTACTTTGTATTTCTCAATCACTGCTGATGATGAGCATCTTTTCATGTGCTTGTTTGCCATCTGTCTACCTTCTTTGGTGATATGCCTATTCAAATCCTTTGCTTATTAAAAAAAATGAGTTTTCTTATTTTTGAGTTTTGAGAGTTCTTTATTACCTGGACATAAGTCATTGATCAAATGTATGCTTTGCAAATATCTTTTTCTCAGTCTTTCAGTAGTCTTTTTGTTCTCTTACTAATGTCATTTAGAGAGCAGAAGTTTAACTTTGAAGAAGGACATTTTATCAAATGTTTGCTTTTATGGACTGTGTTTTTGGTATCATGTCTATAGAAATATTTGTCTAGTTCAAGGTCACAAAGATTTCCTCTTCTAGGAGTTTTATAGTTTTATTTTTGTATTTGGTTCTGTGGTCCATTTTAATTTTTGTGTATGGCGGAGAATTGGATAGATATACTTCGGCTTGTGGATATTCAGTTGTTCTAGTACAATTGGTTGAAAAGGCTATCTGTTTCTCACTGCATTTTCTTTGCAACTTTGTCAAAACCCAGTTGTCCATAAATGTGTGGGACTCTTTATGGATTCTATTCTGTGCCATTCCTTTATTTTTTCATCTTTATGTCAATACCATATTGTCTTGATTACTGCAGCTATATACTAAGTTTTTAAATTAGGTAGTGTTAGCCTTCCAAATTTTCAAAGTCTTTTCATTTTCTGATGTATAGTGTCTTAAATAATATTATTTTTAAGATTTTTGTCCACTTTTTTGCTTGTTTTAGGATGGAGGGTCATTCAAGTCCCTGTTACTCTATCTTTTCTGGAATTGAAAGTCCAAGTCATTTTTTTTGTTTTTGCTTTTTTTTAACCTATAGATTTAGGGTGTCCTACTCACCTCCTTACTGAGTCCCTCGAGAACAGACTGGTCACAGTCAAATTTAACCCCAGTGAGGTCCCTGCCAGGATTACTGCAGGACCTCAGCTCCTTCACTGTCAAAGCTTGGCTTTCTGACTGAGATTAACAGTTAGAGCCACAAAACAGATTTCTCCATGAGGGGAGGGAAATACTTTATTTAACAGTGATTTTTTTGAGACTAGATGTCAAAGTTATTCTGTGAATCAAGAATAATGAATAATTCTTTTTTTTTCATTGAAATCTCTTCAATGATGATAATCAATATGACATGAGTTTCCTAAATGTATACTCCCTTTTCTTTTTTCCCCCATAAGATCCAAAAGCTCTTAACAAAGATAGCAATCAATATACGAATTCGGATCAGAATCAAAGGGCTTTCTTTTCTCCCTAGTTCTCCCCTGGCTCCCTGGGCCTGCTCAGTTTCTGTGGCAGGGTGCTATCTGTCTTGTACATGTTTCCTGCTTTCTCCCATTCTCTGTGTTTATCTCTCTCTTTGTCTCTTATTCTTTCTATCTTTCAATGTCTCTTTCTCACTACACTGGAATACAGGAAGTGCATTTTATTTCTTAATTATTACTATATCCATGAAAATCTAGCTAAGTCACTTCAACACCCATTGACTTTTAAAAAACATTTTAAAAAAGATTTTATTTCTTTATTTCTGGAGAGGGTAAGCGAGGGAGAAAGAGACGTAGACTAACATCAATGTGTGGTTGCCTCTTGAGTGTCCCCTGCTGGGGACCTGGCCCACAACACAGGCATGTGCCCTGACTGGGAATCGAACCAGTGACCCTTTGATTTGCAGGTTGGCGTTCAGTCCACTGAACCACACCAGCCAGGGCTCAGTACCCCTCGACTTTTAACAAAATAATAATAAGCATTATATTAGTTGTTACTTCTCTATCTGATGGGATCTAGTTGTTAGGTAATGGAGCAGGTAGGTAAAGTTTTCTGAAGGTTAACAGATTTCTGTCTCTTATTTAATGCCTACAGAGCCTTAGGGCTGTGTTAGGTGCTATACTGGAAGAAGTTTGGGGGTGGGAAGAGAACTACCGAAGGAAGGAAGGAGCCACAGGTAGTTTACAGTCTTACAATTCTATTCTCTTAAATGTAGATCCTGCGTTGGCCTCTTAGGAAACTTACTGGGGCCAATTATAATTGGACAGTATTTACTACAAGGAAGTTGCTTTTGTGTATGTGTGTGTATGTTCTACTGACCTAGCATATTTGGATTTAAGCATGAAGAATGTTTTGAATTTTCAGCCTGGTCCCGTTGGTAGCAATTTTCACAGAGACCATGACTCAGGCTGCCCACAGTGAGCCCCAGATAAACTGCTTTAGCCAGCTTTCCACAGCCACCTTTTCAACCTTTTCCTTAAAGTGTAGTAGAGTCAGATTACATGGGTCTATTAGGACAGAAACCTCTAAGCCTTTGTTTCTTCATCTGAAACATGAGAACACTCTTCCTCCTACATAGGATTATTGTATGAATTAAGGAAGATGCCGACGTAACTCATTGAGAACAATGCCTGGCATGAGGTAAGCTCTCAGTTGTTAGCTATGGTCATTATTCATTGTCTAATAACTTCTTATTGAATAGGTATTATGTACAGAGCCCTGGACTGTGTTCTGAGATATTCTAGTGAAAAAGCTATCACCCCTGCTTTATGGTCTAGAGCAAGGTCAGCTAACTTTTTTTTCTTGAAGGGCCAGAGGGTAAATTTTAGCCTTCTTGGGATATACAGTCTCTCTCATAACTACTCAACTCTGCTGTTATAGCTCAGAATCAGTCATATACAAGACACAAATGAAACGATATGGCTGTGTTCCAAAAGCTGCACCAGTTTGCCAAACCCTTCTCTAGAGGCAAGACAGATATTCAAAGAGGCCATTGCAATACAGTATGACACATGCTATGAGAGAGGACAGGGGGAGTAATCTGCCCCTTGCTGCTCAAAGTATGGTCCTCAGGCTGGCAGCATCAACATAACCAGGGAGCCTGTCAGAAGTGCACTTTCATACCTTGCCCCAGAACTGTGGAGCCAGAGTCTACATTTAATAAGAGAAGCTCTGACGGTGGCCACTTCACAGAAAGAAGAACATTTGATCTGAAAGCTGAAGGATGAGCAGTAGAGTTTGGGGTGATGTATGGGCCTGGGGAATGTCTTTCAGGCTGAAGAGCAAGTGCAAAGGCCTAGAAGTGAGAGACAGGATGTTTGAGAAGCTAAAGAAGCTGGGGAACTCGTTAGCATTGTTAAGATGTGAACACGAATCAGGGGTTAGAAGAATTTAAAGCAAAACAACAAACAAATGCAGTGACTTGATTTTGTTTAGATCCTGTTTTGAAGAAACCAATTATAAAAACACACTTTTGAGACAATTGAAAGTTTGAGTATAGAGTGGGTATTAATACCACTGTTTGTGAAAATGGTTTTTTGTTTATATAAGAAAATCCCTGAGTTTATTAGGGAATACATATAGAAAGGTTTAGGGACAAAAAAGACCTGATGACAGGAATTTGCCTCAAAAATTATTTGCAAAAAAGGAAGATGGATAAAAAGGAATAGAGAAGGCAAATGGAGCAAAAAGTGAATAGCTGTTGAGTCAGGAGGATGGGTATGTGGGATTTGTTATATTTTCCGTTCTTTTGTGTACTTTTGAAAACGTCAATTAAAAATGTTGAAAAAAGATTTTGGACTTCATCAAATTTCTTATCTTCACTTTTATGGGAAGTTAAGCTCATGATTAAACTATCCCAAAAGCCGTGCACAAAGCAATTATTTTCCCTCTTTGAAGGCAATTCAGAAGCCTTTGACACAAGGCCACTTTGAGCCCCGTGGATCTATGTGCACTTTCTTTTTTGGAAAGAGCAGAAAAACAATGGCTTTGTGGAGGTTTTACTCCATTTCTTTAAAGCAGATGTAGTTGAACGTGGGGATGGGGCACATCTGCCTAAAGACAGCACAGACCCTCGCCCAGAGGGAGCCTGCAGGGCACGCACGGCCAGGCTACAGCTTCGCGGGCAGCATTTTGCAGTGGACACAGGAAAAATGCGCACTTCTGTGCTCCTGGGTTTGGAATCATGTATACACTGTATTTTGCCATGTATAATGCGCACTTTTTTGCCCAAATTTTTGAGGGAAAAGGAAGGATCAGCATTATACATGGGTATAATGATTACATACCATGGATATGATAATGTGTATAATGATCCCATGTATGATGTGCAAGAAAACTCTGGTGTGCATTACACACAGCAAAATACAGTATGTGCAACAGTGGCCTTCAATGTGAGGATTATAGATTTTTCAATGAGGGACAGCATCTCTGACAGGATCAGTAATAAGGAAATGAGAGAGTAAAAAGGGGATGGATTTGGAGCCGTTATTTATCAGCTGTGTAGCCTTGAGAAAGCTATTGGTCTCTTGAGGTCTCATTTTATCATCTGTAAAATTATTTCACCTACTCAATTGGGTTGCTCTGAAGGTTTAATGAGATAATTTATATAACGGTTTGGTCTCATTGGAAGCTGTAAGAAGTGATCAATAAATGTTAGTTGCATTTTTTTTTTTTCTTAGCTGGACTTCATAGTATTCTCCACTGTTTCTTGGGTGGTTTGTAAGGCTTATTTTGGCCCTCAAATTTCACTGCTCCTTCTGGTACCCTGTCTTCATCTCTAATGCAACAAATGACCCTTTTGCATGTACTTTTGAAACGGGATCTTCTTCTCACCTGGAATGTTGATGTGATTCCTAGAGGTATAGCAGCCATCTTGCCAATCCTGAGGATCATCCTACAACCTAAGGGTGTTAGAGCAGGAAGACAGAAGAAGTCTGTGTCCCTGATGCCAGTGTGGGACCACATCAGAGCTGGACTACCCAGAGAATCTCATCTTTAAAGGACAGTCTGGAATTTAAAACTCCAATTGTCTCTAACATAAGAAATAAAATAGGTATAGACAAGGAGATATGGCAGAATACTGATAAATGATGAATCTGGAGAATGTGTATATGGGTTTATTATACCTTTTTCTCTACTTCTGTGTGTGTGCAAACAATTTTCATAATAAAAACTTAAAAGAAATTGGAACGTCAAAAAATTTCTCGTCTTGCTTATGGGAAGCTCCACCTCATAGCTGAGCTCTTCCAAGAGCAGAGCACAATGGTTTCCCTTGGCAGAGTTTTCTTTGGCCTCACCCTCATACCCCTGGCCTGCCTGAATATTCCTGCCACGCTGCTGCCCCCTGCTGGTCCTCGCCACACTGGTGCAGGAGGTTAAACATTCAGTCCTGTCACAGGGTCCCTGTTGTGAGCTCCCTCCACTGAAGGTTTTAAGGAAGAGATCTCTGTTGATTTTGAACGATGTTCAATAAGTTAATGTCCCTTGTATTCCAAAATTTTTAATGCCAGCTTTTTACAAATCACCAAGGGCCCTCCAAAATGGTACGTGAGGAGGTACAAAAAACATAAAACCCTGCTTTGACGTTCATGTTTTGGGGATGAGGATTCTTAAACTCCCCAGCTGGAGCTGAGGCTCTCTTCTCATTCTCATCCCTCTGATTTCATCAGTTCTCTACTTGCGGACATGTTCTGGGATACATTTCTGAAATCCCATCCTTTCTGTTTTTATTTAACTTCAGGTTTCGTAGTGATGCTGGTAAAATATCTATAAACTGAATGATGCTCGAGGATGGGCCAGGGAGAGATCAATACCGGTGTACAGGTTGCTAAAGAGTGCTGCGCTCTGTCTGCAGGGTGTCTGGGGGTTCCTGCTAGCCCCAGGGAATTACTGGACACCCCACATTTGACTGTGGTTCTGGCTTCTAAGTAAGCTAGCAGCAGTCTAACTGGGCAGAGCAACTACCCTTATTGCCCAGCAGAATCCTAGAGTAGTGGCACTTCACCAAGGAGAGTATGGAATCACTTCTATGATCCCAGATTAGAATAGAAATTGTACTACTAAAGCTGGTTGGCAAGGGACTGAAGAAGTTGCAATATCTTTTTGAGTTCAGAAAAAAAAGAACAGATTCACATCCTTCTCTCTTAATATTACAAAGGTTGTGGAAACTGCTTTGTAGGAAGAAATGTTTTGCATGCAATTCCTCAAACTCCATGGCTTACCGGTGAGTAAAGACAGGGCTTTGCAGGCAGGTTGTATATTCCATGTCCATTCATTCAGGAACAGGTAAATTGTTTTGTGATTAATGGCAGGTGGGCAGGAAGCTGGCTCATTTCTGTTTATTCATGCAAATGCATTTTAAGGACAGAGGGGAACTCTTAGAGATTATCTAATTCACCCTTCTCATTTTATAGACATGGAAACTCTAGGCCATAAGAGATGGGGTGAGTGACCAGATGTGCCATTGCTAAGTCAGTGGTAGGCAGGCACTGCAGCTCAGATATTTTTTTAAGGAACATTCACCAAGATAGACCATATTCTGTGTCATAAAAGAAAACTTCACAAATTTAAAAGAATTGAAATCATACAGGTATGTTCTCTAATCATAATGAAATTAAACTAGAAATAGGAAACAAAAAGATAACAAGAAAACCCTCAGACATTGAAAAATAAAAAAACCATTCTGATAAATAATCTATGCATCAAAGAATAAGTCTCAAAAAATTTAGAAGATATTCGACCTGAATAAAAATAAAAATATAACATAGTAAGTTTTGTGGGATGCCACTAAAGCAGTGTTTAGAGGGAAATTTGTAGCATTCAATGTTTATATTAGCAAATAAATGTTCAAAGTGATGATCTTATCTTCCACCTTAGGGAATGAGAACATGAGAGTGAAATAAACCCAAAGCCAATGCAAGGAAAAAAATAAAGATAAAAGTAGATATTAATGGAACCGAAAACCCTATGCATCAGAGACTGGGACTAAATGACCCAGTCAGGACTAAGTGACTCCCCCAGGATCCTCTAGTTTCATGACTCTGATTTTATTAAGCAGTTCCCTTGGAAAACACTAAGGAGAGCTACATCTATATTTAATGTAACTGCTTACCATACTATAATGTGTCAAAACTCAATCTCAAATACTGGAAAAATTATAGAATAATAGAGACAAAAGAGGTAGGTATTTTATTTATCATTGAAACAGTCATTTCTCTAATGTGTGAGGCAAGAAGATAGGTTGGAAAAGCATGAGCAGGCCTGCTCTTTCTCTCCCCAGAGCGCGCCCGCGCCTTTTCCCACCCCCGTCTTTCCCCAGGGCGGCTCCCTCTCTCTGGAGCACGGCCTCAGCTCTCCCCATCCCCTTCCCCCAGGCCAGTTTTCTTTGCCTTTCTTTCTCCTAAACTCCAAGTGCGCTTCTTTTGCCTCTGTTACTTGTTTTCTGAATCTACACAGCCCAGCTGGCTCACTTCTACCTCTGTAGCTTTCTAAATAAACTTTGTCTCGTATTTGGGGGGAAAAAAGGAAAAATGAAAAAAAGAAAAAAGAGTAAGGAGTCATTCTAATGTTATTAGAATGTGTTTATATTTCAGCCAGGAACTTCTTCTTTTTTTTTTTTTTAAAGATTTTTATTTATTTATTCTTAGAGAGAGAAGACGTGAGGGAGAAGGAGAGAGAGGGAGAGAAACATTGTCTCATGCCCCTAACTTGGGACTTGTCCTGCAATCCAGGCATGTGACCTGACTAGGAATTGAACCAGCGACCTTTCAGTTCATAGGCCGGCACCCAATCCACTGAGCCACACCAGCCAGGGCTCTGTCAGGAACGGTTTTGACCACAGTGATTTAAACACAACAGAGATCCAACCTTCTCTAATTTGTTAAGATTGTAAAATTACAAGTGTCTTCTGTTCCTGGAAGCTTTCGGGAAGAATTGTAAATTATAGTTCCATATTGACGACGTATTGCTCTAGTTGAATTCAATGTAGCCTACATCCTAGCAGATGAGGTCCAATGGTTGGGGCTCAAGTCTGGGTTGTTATTCAAGGTTCCCACACACTGGGAAGAACATAGGATTCCAACAGCTCTTCCACTGACCCACTTCTACCTCAACTTCTCTCCACTGTGAAGACTTGGCTGGCCTTAGACAGGGTGGGACATATACAAAGTTTGTTTTCAAGTTTTCCATTTTCCCAAAGCACTGTCCTTTGCTCTTTTCAAGCACTCTCTCCTCAGATATCGGTTATTGCTATTTCCTGGGAAAAATGTTTCTCATTGTCTTTCTCTTTTCTCACCCCAACTATGCCTCTTCTTTCCAGCTGTGTCTTTAGTTTCTGTCTTTTCCTTCCCTCTCTATTGCTGTGATGACCCAGATGTGGTTGTAAGTAAAATATGGAAATATACCTGTGTATCAGTCAGGGTTCTTCTGAGAAACAGGTCCAATAGGATATATATTTAAAAATGGTCATTTACTCACAGGGTTATGGAGGCCAGAAGTTCCATGCTTCCATCTGGAAGCTGGAGAACAAGGAAAGCCAGGGGTGCAGTTCAGGCCAAATCTGGAGGCCTAGGAGCCAGGTAAGGCAATGTCCAGGGCAGGAGAAGATGATGTCCTGGCCCAGGTAGAGAGCAGGTTCCCTCTTCCTCCACCATTTTGTTCTATTCAGGTTCTCCTCATATTTGACAACAGCCACCTGTATTGGTGAGAGATCTTTCTTTCGGCTACCAATTCAAATTCTAGTCTCTTCCAGAAACAGTGGCATAGACATACTCAGAAATGATGTTTTACCACCTATCTGGGTACCTCTGAGCGCAGTCAAGTTAACACATAAAATTAACCATCATGACCTGCATTTATTTGACTTTTGAGCCCAGCAATGGGAGGCACTGAGAAGTCAGAGAGCTCTGAGTGAATTTAGGGGTCTTTAAAGTGATAAAATAAAGTGGCAACAACAACGATAATAATAACAAAACACACAGACTTTCGGCCATCTATAAACATGGCCACCTAGGTTCCACAGCAGTCCCTGAACTTCCGGCCCCTAGCCCTTCTCTCGTCATGGGAGTGTGCACCTCCAGACTTCTCAATGGCAGCACTTACATATCTTTGCCTGAGAGCTTTTCTTGGTGCTGGAGCCCGTTAGCTGCCTATGTGGCAGGCCAGAAGTGCCAAGGAATTAATGCTCCCCAGGAGTGGCCCTCAACCAATGGTTTATGGGAATTGGCATATAAACAACCCCTCAAACAGGGTAACTCTGCAGCAGGCTTTATCCTGGCTGCCAGAGTCACCCCAGCGGGCATGAGCTCCAAGCATCTGCAATGGTGGTTGCTTTAATAACACTCTTACCACTGCAGGTGTTCCCTGCAGCTCCCGGACACTATGTATCCTGGAGTCCTTGTCTCAGGGTCTGCTTCTGGGGAACCACAAACTAGGACAGTTCCCAGCTGAGAATATTATGAGAAATAGCACATGCAAACAGACAGGAGACATCATTAACTTCACTTTTAGGAGTGCTACTGAGTCTCACACTAAAGATTTAGTTCTTACTGCTCCGTATCAATTCTAACAAATGTAGATATCTGTTTTCTAAACTCAGAACAGATTAGAAGTAAAACATTAGAGGGGAGTAGTTTCATGGTAAAGGAAGGCATAAAAAGAACTAAAAAAAATAAGTAAACAAATGCAAGAGAAAGGCAAAAACATGATTTAAAAATAAACAGTTATAATTATTGGTATCCACAGTGGATGGGGGCCATTTAGTTTTGGATAAACAGCTCTACTCACTTCAGGTGGTCTCAATGGATCAGTGTGTATAGAATTATAGATGAAACCGTTCAAACCTCTAAATCCTTGCTCTTCACCTGGTAGGATAATCCACGTCACACTGCTGCTGCCCAGGTACAGACCCTCCTTGCTTACATCATCGGAGCAGCCACCTACCAGGGCTCTTTGGCTTCAGGCTCACCTGTCCTTAATTCATTCCCCCTGTCACGGCCAGGCAGCTCACGTTGGAATGCAAACCAAACCACGCTTAAAGTCTGCAGGGGCAGCGTCCCCAACCAGGGAACGTCCCAGATGTCTCAGAGGCCCTTATGCCCTTCAGGGTTTGTTTTTTTTCTAAATTTCCTATTTCAGTTTCTACTTTTTGGAATTGGAAATATGACTTTTAGTGGGGTGGGCAGGGAGGTGGAGAGCAAAGGGGGAAAATTGGGACAACTTTAATAGAGCAACAATAAAATAAAATTAAAAAATAAAAGAAATAGACATTTTAGAATGACTCATAAATCCCCACCTTCCCAAGCCGAAGCATTTGCTGCCCTCCGAGGGGGCGTACATGGTGGGCAATGAGCTGGGAGGAAGGAGAGCTCTCTAGATGCACTTGCTTGGCTGGGATAGCAGGAGAACACAGGGTTGCACAATGGGAGTTTCAGCTGTTAAACTGTATTAAGTTGTCTTCACTTTTGGTCAAGATTTTAAAATTGATACCCGTAATGGATTAATGGTTAAAGATAGGACACATTGAGGTACTCATGTTGGAATGCAACCAACTAATGAAAAATATAAGAATGTTCTCTAAATCTCTTCGAGATGATTTCCTCAGATCTAGAAGTTTCAGTTTTATAATAAAACTTCTTAGGTAGTATATCAAGGTCTTTCTGATATGGGGGATTGTTACATGCAATTGTGTGTCCAGTTTCCTGGGTAGAAAGACCATTAACACTCATAATGTGTTCTTCGCTAGGAAGAGCTGGGAAAGAGCTGCCTGAAGCCCTTTCTAATTTCACCATTTAGAAACAAACATGAACTTTCAAAAATAAACCAGTTGGTATTTTTTTTCATAACAAAGTCAAGCATTCCAACATCAGGTCATGCAAGCAGCTTTAATCTATTTTTGCTACTGGAAAATAGAGTCAAAAAATCATTCTATATTAGGTGTGTTCAATCTCAAAAAACACCCACAATACAAGATGTTAATGTTAAATGTATTGGTCAAGAAACCACGCTTTTCCTTATATAATTAGTAAGGTAAATTAAGGAGCATGTGTTGCTTATTAATGGAACAAAGAAAAATCTGTCTTTTAAAATATTACTCAAGATGTGCTAAGAAGTAGAACTTGTAATATAACCTGTTGTATACTATCTAAAAGTGTTTTAAACTTAAAAATATTTATCATATACCACATATACATGACATTAGATTTTTTAAATCCTCAGAGAGTTTCATAAGCCTATCTATTATTTCGCTGTGAAAGGAATTCAAGAGTCATATTCAGATCCTTCAACGTAACACACTAGTCCCCCCTCAGAGTTGGTCTCCTGCCATTCACCAATGCATACTACCTCTGGCTTTCCCAAACTATTAGGAGTTTCCCCCTAGACATGTCCTCCAACTCTGGGGTTTTGCAAATGCTTTTTCTGCCTGTAATGTTCTTCCATAGTCCTCACCATTTTTGAACCAAAGAATTTCTTACTTCATCCCTGCCATCAATTTCTCTCTAAACATCTCCCTGTCTGACAGTCAGGGAGAGTTCAATATTGCTTTCTTTTGTTCCCAAACCATCCTTTTCACAACTAGTTGATTATTGCTGTCTCTCCCACCAGACTGCAAATTCTTTGCCATAGGGTTTTTGTCTTATTTATGTCTGTATCACCTTGGCATAGTGCCAGGGACAAAAATATTTAAAATGATGTTCCATAAGGTGACCCCAATCAAGAAAATGTTTGATTATATTCTATATTTGCGGGGGTGGGGGGTTACAAAAAGTAGGTTTACAGTTGTGAGTATGTGAAACAATTTATTCTTGTATTATTATTTATTATTGAATTACTTATTTTTATAACTGTAAACCTACTTTTGCCTACTCTGCATATTATATTTATTTTTTTCTTATTTTTAAAAAAGATTGTATCCATTTATTTTTAGAGAGGGAAGAAGGGAGGGAGAGAGTGAGGGACGGAAACATTAATCTGTGAGAGAAATATCAATCAGTTGCCTCTTGCATGCCCCTAACTGGGGACCAAACTCACAACCCAGGCATGTGCCCTGACTGGGAATAGAACCAGCAACCTTTTGATTTGTGGGATGAGGCCCAACCCAGCGAGTCACACCAGTCAGTGTATTCAGTGCACTCTGTATATTCTATTGAAAAAGCCTGTAAGTATGTATTTTGAAAAATATTACCACCTGAAATGTCTAAAACAGAAACAAAAATGTTGATGCGTAGCAGGGTGCCCACTCAGATCTTCACAGCACTGAGCTTTTCTGTGGGACCCAGTGCCCAAGGAATCCTGGGTAGACAGGCTGAGCTTGGCTCAGAATTGCCTGCTTGATGAATGTGACCCAGGTTGGTCCTTTTATCCCCAACACCGACTTCTAGTTACCTTTGGTGAGGGCCCTGTTACTGGAGTTAATGAGGTGAAGTCCAAAAAGGACACAGGAGCCAGACTACGATCACCATAAGACATTATTTTCTTGCCTCACAAGAAAAGAGTCCCTTGGAGAAATGGATCCTAGTACGCAAGCATGAGAGGTTACATTTAATTTTGCTTCAGAGAAATCCTGAGAAAAGCTGAAGGAAAGCGGCAGTGCTTTTTCTCTATCTGGCACAGGAATCAAAAGGAATGAAGCCTCCGCAATTCTCATAAATCAGGGCTGGGTGGGCCTGCTGGGAGTCCCTGCTTTATATCTGAGGAATGACAGAAAATATCTAATTAAACATTCTGAAGAGGCACTCTAAAGGTTTTGGAATCTTGTTTGAGCAAAACTCGAGGGATGGGGAGATAAAAAGAAGGGTCTTAAAAGTCTATCTTCTCTTTCATGACTGAAAGGGCACCGGCGCCTTCTCCCAACCTTGCCCTAGCGTGTCCTTAAAAAAAGGATGCAGGTTAGGTGGGTCTCCCTGAATGCCTTTCAGGGGAGTTTAATTATTTAACTCAGCTCCCAGGCAGTTGGCTGAAAGCAGCTGGAGCAAAAGCAATATGGCTAACGTAAGTTGGCCAATAAGAGAATTTTGGTCAAAAATGAATGCTTCCTGGTCATTGATTTTTCATTTATTTGTTATTTTGGCAAATCATGAGGGAGGGTTTGCAACTCTTAATGCCCTTTGGGGGGCATTTTTGTCCCCCCTGACTTTCTTAAGTTCAGTATGTCTTTTTCTTCTTCTTTTGCTATTTTAAATTTGGAATACATTTTTAGATGATTATTCCAGCCCCACACTGTATATGGCAATGAAAAATTGGAAACATCCTAAATGATTACAAAGGAAAATTAGCTGAAATTACTTTAACAATAGGTGAATTGCTTAAGTAAGTTACAGTATGCTTCAAAGAAGTATGCAAATCCTCAGCTATACCTCCCAATTAGCTATTTATCAAGACTCAGACCTAAGGATTATGGATGTGTAACCAACCCATTCTTATAGGAAAGACATATAGACACAGAAAAAATCTGGAAGATGTAGTCCTTGGTGATTATTTCTGATGGGTGGACCTATATGAGGATTCTTTTCAATTACTTCTTGTTTATTTTTTCTTTTTAGAACATCTAGTGCTTTTAATTTTATTTTTATGTATGTATTTAATCCTCACCTGAGGATATGTTTATTCATTTGAGAAAGAAAGAGGGGGGAAGAGAAGGAGAGAGAGTGAGACAGAGAGAGATACAATGATTGGTTTCCCCCTGTATGCGCCCCAACGGGGGGCCGAACCCACAATCTTTTTGGTGTATGGTATGACACTCCTACCAACTGAGCTATCTGGCCAGGGCTCTCATGCTTTTTTTAATAAGAAAAATAATTTGAGAAACTTCCTTAATAAAATAAACAATGAAAGAGAATGATCTGGAATTTTCGTGCTTTGGGGACATGGAGAAACTTGCAGTGACTTGCCTATGTCATCATCATGTTATTTGAGGCAGCAGTGCACTCAGCCAGAGGGTTGCTTTTCCCAGCCTCCCCTGCAGCTGAATGAACCCTGGGACTGGATTCTGACCTTAGAAGAGGTGCAAGTGATCCTTCCAGAATGTCTCCTTAAAAGGGGTGGAGTGGGCCATCCCACCTTCTTCCCTGTTGCCTGGAGCTTGGATATGATGGCTGATACCCCAACAGTTAAGTCCAAGGATAACTGACTGAAAATGAACTAAACAATGAAGGAAAAAGCAGCAAACTTCCCTTGTAAAAGCCTTAAACTATTTAGAAAAACAGACAAAAATTTGTGGAGTCTGCAAGATCAGACCGAAAGGCACTAGAACTGTACACTCGAAACCTATACAACTTTATAAACCAACATCACCCCAATAAACTTAATTAGAACAAAACATCAGCGTTGGGGATATTTATGGAACAGAACGCAATGCAGATAGGTGCCAAGTGGGAGTTTTTTCTTGTATTGGTTGGAAATGATGGCTATCTTTCCTGCTGAAAACAAAACCCCGATTTCCCCACATTGTGAGGGCAGAGAATGGCAAGCTCCTGGCAACAGCAACATTCCAAATGCCCTCCTGGGAGGCACCGCTTTCAGCAGGCCCCAGACCACCAGCCCCAACCTCTCAATATTCCTCCAATTCTATCCTGAACTCCCATTCCGTCTTCCAGGATAGGACTTGGAGTGAGAGAAATGGTCTTTCAAACAGGAAAATATTATGAAGACCAGCTATGATGTCTCACCTGTCTTTTGCTCTTCATGGCAATGGGGAGTAAGCTCCAAGGCAAGCAGAAGAAACAGGGCCTGGAGACAGTCATTTGTACAACCTGAGAGTATCATCAAGGGTATCCTGACATCTCATCTCCTGGGTGGACTGCACGAAGAGCTCTGGGAGAGATGAGGAGGAGGGATGGCCAGGTAAGGCAGGAGCAAAGACCATCCCGCTAAACTTTCTGTTCCTAGAGGTACAGAAAATAGATTCTACTTGTGCCATTTCCAGGGTTATGGGCCTTCTCAAATTGATGAGGTGGGAGTAGGGCTAACTGGGGACTATCCTAGCAGGGAGCAAAGAGTCTCCCACAAGCATAGCTTAAACTTCCCGTGGTCGGAGGGTGGTCCTCTTGAAGGTGAAATCTCTTCTCTTGAGGTGATTCCAGACACCTAGGGAAACTGTCTTACATCAAGGACGCCTGCTGAGAGCATCACCCATCAATATCGAGAACATAGGAAATGGCTAGAAAACTAATTGTAACAGAGCATGGAAAAGGTCGTATGTCCACTAGCCTTCATGGAGACAATGCCGTTTTCTTGCTCTCTCTTCTCACCCCATAGCAGAGGGAAGAGCAGATGAAAGAAGGAGGGGTGTATCAGGGAGAGTTGACCATGCTGCCGTCATGCTCCTGTCTAGCCTGGGCTTGGCGGTGGTGGGAGGTGGGCTGGGGATGGGGAGTTTGAATTGAATTTGATACGGAAAGTTTCGAATAAAGGGGACTGAATTTTAAGGACTAAAGTGAGATGATTTTGATAGCTGAAAGTAGCTGAGGAGCTACGGGCTTACACTGAAATACTGTTAAGAAGCTCAGTCCCACGGTGGAGACGTGTGTCCCATGAAGCCTGGCAGAGAGCAGGCAGAAGGAGAGCCGCCCCATTTCATGTCTACCCTCCACTGTCGGATTCCCCCGGTAAACCAATTATATCCCTTTTCAAAAAAAAAAAAAATCATCCAGCTGATGATTCAAACCAAATGATATGTCATCCTGAAGGCTTGAGGGGCCTTATAATAAGATGGTCACACAGCGCAGGCATGGAAGAAAGTTCTGGAAAGCCAGTTTGTGGTGTGTTGTGTTAGATACATTTCATGAATCATTTCTGACCCTGTGGATGTCACCTGTCTTCAGGACCTTTGGCCACTTGATTGCTCCAGCAAACATTCTCTCAAGGACTCTAGGTGCCTTCGGGAGGGCACAATTCCATAGCCCTTGACCTTTTGCTCTACTGCATTCCTAACTCCTGCCCCAGGGCATCCCTGTTGGTGGGGAGCCACAGACTCTGCTGTGACATCTGCTGGGGTGCTGAGGCACCTCCAAAAGTGTGAGATTCACGCCCTGTAGGGTGACCCTCCAACCAGTGAGCCATGGCCCCTGCGGATACCTTCTCCTTTCCTCCAGGACGGATGGCCTTGACCTACAGTTTGCAGCTAGCCTTTGAGATCGAGCTCTCAGTCACCCTGACACCAAGGCTCCCTCCTCTCCCTTCTCAGCCCCCTTCCCCCTCACTCCTCCTTCCCTGGGACTGAATTCTTTAATAAGGAGTAGCACATAAGCCTTTGCCTCGGGCTCTGCTTCGGGCAGCTCAGGCTGGGGCAGGTGTGCAAGTTCTGCCTTGATTTTCAAAGTATTGCATCTTCAGTTTCTGTACCCAATTTGCCTTGACAATCAGCTTGAATGTTGTGTTAGCACTGAAGCTGTTGCCAGCAAGAGGCAGGCCAGCAGGTTTCCCCTCTGTGTTACACCGAGTGCCGACCTGTCTTCGAGGACAAAGCAGAATTGGAAATGCTCTCAGACCCCAACCCCAGAGTCACTGCCAGAGCTGGACTGCAACTGCATGGGTCCTTTCTCAGGTGAGGAGACACTATCCTTCACTTTGCAAATGCAGCTAGCTTGAAATGACAGCCATTGGGGAAACAAAACCCCTCCGTAGACATTGTTGCTATAGTCACTGCTGAGACTAAAACTAAACCTGACAAGCTTTCTCAACAAAGGAAAATGACTGAGCAGTCAATGCACTAAATTAAAAGTAAAATATCCATTTTGAAAGGGAGGAAACCGGTTCCGCCTGCTAACGAAACGAGGCAAAACCTTTGGTTTAAGCTCCCCAAACCACTTGATGGGCCTGTGAAAACTTGAGCACAGTACAGGTTACCGAAAGAATAAGCCGCTACACTTCAGGCCAAGGTCTTTGGGGGACCACTCAGTTCACTCCCTTTGCAAGCACACAAGGATGCATGCTGAAAGACAGAAGGCAAAAACCATCTCTCCGACCTTCAGCTTTTTATTGTTTAATTCAACTCTCGGTCCCTTTGCAACTAGGCTATAGAGAGTGGACAGAGTCGGGACACCAACGGCATGAATCTGATTCGCCACCAGTGTGGGAGGAAAATAGAACGGAAGAGTCTTCTGTGTTGGTAAGGCAAACTGACATCATTACCTCCCCAGGAGCTGCCCAAGGCTGTTCAGGGCCACGGAGTGGTGAAGAGTGAGGGGTGATGTTTGCAGATGGACCCCTGGGTGCTGCCAGGGTAACCAAAGCTGTCTGGGGGGTCTGAGCATTCACGCAAGTGAGGGGAGTTTGGGTGGGCTGATGCCAGCTTCAGCAGGGAAGGGCAAGGCACCTCCATGTGTGCCACCAGCCTGGTGTCTAGGAAGCACACCACGACTGCCCAGGAGTCCCCAGAAAAGAAAACTGCAAAGACTGGGGGGGAATGGCTGCTGTCACTGTCTAGTTCCACAGCCCCCTGGAGGCCCTGGCACAGAACATGTGCAGCGAGGCCACTTGCAGGCAGCGATGCCATCCAGCGGCCAGAGTCCCGCCCCCTCCAGTGTGTGCCCAGGGTGCCAACCCTGTTCACTCAGACCACCCAGCCCAAGGCTGCACGGGGGAGGTGGCCTCAGGCCTCCCACCCTGGGTCACTCTGTGAGGCCTAGCTTTATGCCTCTGCCTCTATGGGGGTGGGCAGGGATTGTCACCCCCCTCCTGGGAGAGGGATTGTATGAAAGTCCTCCTGGGAGAGGGGCAAAGGACAGTAGCGAGGAGGGATCACTAAAGTCGAACCAGCTGCTTGCCAATTCTGCTGAGGCCTCCCCTGCCCACGGGCGCCAGCTAACTTCCGGATCAGGACGAGGCAGCATGTGGGGGCCTTCCTCTACTGAGACCCCGTTCCCATCGACCAGGCCTCCCAGAGGCGAGTTCAGGGTAGTTTGAATGGTGAAACCAGACCCTAGGCTTTTAAACAATGACTAGGGAAGGAAACTTGAGGGGGAAATCCCCAAACAACATTTTATCTAGAATCTTCCATTCACAAAAGTGGAGGCCAACACAAACTATAGATTTGTGGTTGATAGAAGCCAAACTGCCTCCCAAAGATACCAGAGTCCTTTATGGCTTGTTCCTGAATGACTTCCATGTATTTTCTCCTGTCTCTGTATTTGGCATCTCCTCCTTTTTTCTGACCATCTCTGTGAATTCCTAGCATTTGGTCTTTAGAGCTTTGCTCTAATTTTTTTTCTCTTTTGAGAATCAATTCTGAAGAAGCCCCTCCCCAGATATCATCACCTGTATAGACCCCTCTGAGTCTATCTCTACTCCTGCCTACCTATGGAGCTTTCTATGTGGACACTCCTGTGGCCCAGGGGTCCCCAACAAACTCAGAACCATGATGTGCTCCTTGAACACTGTCTCCTCCCCCCGACCTCATTCGGGTGGCCATCACATTCAGCCCCTTCCTTGGTCGCTGTTCCCATGCCCATCACCCTGACCCAGGTCTCCATCATCTCGCACCTGAGTCACTGTGTCAGGGGACCCGGCCAATGGCGTTCTTTTCCTCTACAGCTCATTCCTCACCCGACCGTTGGACGAATCTTCCTTGAACACCTTTCACCATGTCCTGTCATCCACTTACAGCCAAACCTCCAATGACTCTTCAAACTTGACCTACATGGGTGAGGTGGAGCAAAGAAAAGAGGGGAAGTGAGGAGAACAGCAAGGCAGGCCCTCCCTTAACAGCCTTGCGGGGAGTAGCCGGTGGGCAGCCGCCCAGCAGGGCTCTGGCTCTGGTTTAGACTGAGGCTTGTTTGGTTCTAATTACAAGTGAACACAATACCACCCCCACTCCTTAGCCACTAACTCATTTACTCTCACTAAGAGGAGCTGAAAAATGAGCAGTTTTCCACACTTCCACCCACCAGATAGGATAAAAGAGAATCGATTCGGTGACTCAGGGCTTCCTTCTCCCACTGACAATCCCACCCTCTTGCCTGTGGTGCACAGAATTCCCCAGGATTAGGTTTGTGCGGTGCGGCTGCATTCTCTGATCAGGATGGAGAGGGAATGATTCCTTTTTGCTCCAGCTCAATAAAATGCTTTCTTTCCCCCCATGGGGCCTAACCCGGTTTAAGGGGTGCTCACAGGCTACTGTGTGTCCCGAGGTCTCTAACCATTCCTTTTGCATGAGAGTCCAGGGTTTTCTTGGCCTTAAAGGGAGTTTTTAATCTAATCTAATAGTATAATATGGAAGAATCTAGCAAAATGGAAGTGATATTATGTGTAAATGTAGAAAATTTATTCCAAAACCCAATAGAAATATTTTTTAAAAATTCAGCAGCTTGTTTTATCCTCACCACAGCTCCTTTTCTATGGGGATGTTGATTTAGAATTCTATTTCTTTGAATCCCACTAAACCTTTGCTTCTGTGTCTGGTTTTGTGCCACTTAATCAGGCACATTCAGCATATTCGTTAGTTTTTCTGGATGTCCTCCACTTCATGGCTTGTTCTCTTTCCTGCCCCACAGAGACCGCTTGTCTGGGTTCTCACCCCTGCGATATGTTGAGCCTGAGGCTTAGGAAAAGGGAGCAAATACTCACCGAGACTAGAGTCTCCAAGCTGTAAGACCTTCCTGTGGATTTATGGGAGAGAAACTATTTTCATTCCCCTTCTTTGAAAGGACAAAATCAAAGAGCTTGGAGCTATATAACAGGACACTCTGAAATTTGCTTTATTCAGAAGCTAAGGGTTTGACTGGATAGAAGAAGAGGCATCATGAGGAGGGGTTCAGAGCATAGGCTTTGAACAGAGACAGACTGGCTCTGCTGTGTGACTTAGCGGAACTGGTTTACCTCTCTGAATCTCTGTATTCTCATCTACAAAACAGGTGGGATAAATCCTCACAGTGTTTTGAGATTAAATGACAGGTGCTTAACACGGAGCCTGACACACAGTAGCGGACAAAATCACAAACCCCCCGAACTAAAAGCGAGTCAACAATTGAACAGCACTCCCCCCCTCCTCCCAACCTCCCTTCCTTTTTATTCCTATAAAATATGCATAACATAAAATTTACCATTTTAGCCATTGTAAGTGTACATTTCGGTGGCATTAAGTGCATTTACACTGTGCGCCCATTACCACTACTCATCTCCAGAATGTGTTCATCGTCTCACACAAACCCTGCGCCCATCAGACAGCGACTCCCTGTTCTTTCCTCCCTCTGGCCTCTGGTAGCCACTCTTCCGCTTTCTGTGTCTATAAATTTGACTATTCTGGGTACCTCATATACCTGAAATCAGTCACAAATCATGCAGTCCTTTTGTCCCTGTCTTATTTTAATCACCACAATGACGTCACATTTCATCCCTGTTGTAGCATGTGTCAGCATTTCCTTCTTCTTCATGGCTAATATCCCATTGTATGACTATGCCACATTTTGTTTATCCACTTATCTGCCGATCGAGACTTGGGCTTCCCCCCTTTTGGCTATTGTGAATATGCTGCTTAAACACTAGTGTACAAGTATCTGCCTGAGTTCCTGCTTTCTGATCAGCACTTTTTTTAAAAAAAATTTTTTTTAGATTCGGGCATTTAAAAACATTTTTTATTATTTTTATTTTTCAATTACAGTTGACATTCACTATTATTTTATAATAGTTTCAGGTGTACAGCACAGTGGTTAGACATTTAGATACGGTAATTTACGGAGTGACCTTCCTTGATAGGTCTAGTGCCCACCTGGTACCACACGTAGTTATTACTGCACAGTGATGGGCATAAGTAGGTTTACAGTTGTGAGTAGAGAAAACACAGAGTTTATTCTTGTATTATTAATTATTGCATTATTTTCCATAGGAACCACTGTAAACCTACTTTTGCCTCCCCCTGTATTATTGACTATATTCCCTATACTGTACCTTACACCCCCATGGGTATTTTGTAACTACCAATTTGTACTTCTTAATCCCTTCACCTTTTCAACCGGTCCCCAAACTCCCCTCCCATCTGGCACCCATCAGTTTGTTCTCTGTGTCTACGAGCCTGTTTCTATGTTGTTTGTTCATTTACATTAATCTTTAGATTCCACGTATAAGTGAAATCATCTGGTATTTGTCTTTCCTTGCCTCACTTATTTAACTTATCATAATACCCTCTAGGTCCATCCGTGCTGTCACAAATGGTAAGATTTCATGCTTTTTATGGTGGTATAATATTACATTGTATATAGGTACCACATCTTCTTTATCTACTTGTCTATCGATGGGCACTTAGGTTGCTCCCATATCTTGGCTATTGTAAATAACACAGCAAGGAACACAGGAGTGCACATATCTATTTGAATTAGCATTTTGGATTTCTTCAGATAAATACCCAGAAGTGGAATTGCTACATTATAAGGTAGTTCTGTTTTTTAAAAAAGTTCTCTTTTATTAATCTTCTCATAAAAGAAACTGCACAGTCACCACAGATAAAGTTACTAAAGACTCTTTGCTGTGCGTCAAGGCCTCTGCTGTATTGTAATGGAACGTGGGCGAAGGTGAGATGGTCTCTATCCTTGAAGAGCTTACAATCCATCAGGAGAAATATAAGTCCTCATACAAGTCCCCAGGTTTTAGAAATTAAGTTTTCTTTACTTCAGCTCTTACAAGAGCAAATTCTAAAGGAGGTAACTCATTTTGTTTTGAAAGCTCAACTGGTGGAAAGAGGCCAGGGCACATGGGGAAATTCTTGGTGGTTCTCCTAGGGCTTCATGAGGGCTCACTTGGGGGTCAGTAATCACATGAGAGAATCAGAGGGGATTTGAAGAGAAACAGTGATTGAGGCTGTTGGAGAGTTGAAACAGACACAAGCACTGAAAATTAATAATACAATACAGTCTTCTGAACACAGCAAAGGTCAGAGGATCTCCTTGTGGGGTATTAGCAATTCTTTCCAGTACTGTCTACTTTCCGGGAAGACCCTTGTCTTCAGCCTGATTTTTCACCGATACAGCTTCTCTCTTTGGCCCTGCTTCAAGGAAGTATGTTTAATAGTGGGATAAAATTGCTTCCTTCCTTACCTCCTCCCTGTCTTCTTTCCTTCCTTTCTTTTCTCTCTTTCTCTGCCCTTTATTTTATTCAGAAATGCATGTGATCCTAAATTCAAAGAGGAAAAATTGACCACCATGTTTTTGCTAGTCATTAGAAAACAGTTAATTTTCAGGACTTGGACTGCTTAGACTGAAGTGTTTAATCCATGTTGATATGATGACAATAAATCATGATTAAATATGGCCCTCCCTGAATACTGCAGGTAAAGTAGCTCCATTGCCTATTGTATTTATCAATATCTGAAAGTCTTATCATTCTGTTTAAGAGTTGATTATCTCTCCTACTGTTAAGCTCATTGAAGGTAGTGACTGTCATATGCATTCATAAAGATCCTCAATATCACTGTGCATGTCACATAGTGGACAATCAAATGATGTTGGTTTCATGAATGAATAAATGAATGAATGGATGACTCACATTCCACTAAGTAATCTAAGTACATAGGCAATAGTGTGTGTGAATTCTTTCATTTAGTAATCATTCTATCCAACATATAATTGGATATAGATTCCAGGCAGGGTGCTAGACATGGAGGATAAAGCAATGAACAAAACCAACATGGCTGCTGCCTTCAGCAAGCTTAGAGTCTCATAGGAAATATAAGCAAAAGACCAGTAACTTCATCCTCTTGCATTTTTTGTAAGGTCGAAATTTAACTTTGTTGTTTATCTGGAGAAAAACAGTTGAAGTATAAGTTGAAGGCTGCTGGGTACAGCTTGACAAATATTTGAAAGAAACCCAGGGCTTCTGGTGGGGCCTGTCCATCAGTGATCGCTTTTCCTTGCATGTAAATGAATGCTGTGAAGGCTTAACAACTGGGATTTGTTTTTCCTCATACAAAGAGTAGACTGGCCAGGCAGGCTAAGCCTCGTGCAGCAGCTCCATAATGTTGTCAGTGTTTCAGAATCTTTCTTTCTTCCTGCTCTGCCACCCCAAGCATCAGACCTTACTCTTCAAGGTTGCAAAGGAGCTGCTCACCTGAGGCTTCATATTCACTTTCTGTTTACTAGGTGGGAACAGAAGTGACAAATGATAATTTCCCTATATTGGGAAATTAAAATCTTCCTTGAAGTCACCATGAGATTTCTTCCAAAACTGTGTCATATGGCTCATTTGGGGGACTATAGCTATGTTTTTTTAAACCTTGGGCAAAAGCTATAATGGGGTAGGGGAATGGAAAATGCTGCTCCATTGAAAAGATCAGGTTTCTACTAGTAAGGAAAAAGAGGAGAATAAATATCCTATAAGCAACTGGCAACTAGAGCGAAGCAAGGAAGACAAAGCAACATGATGCAATGTATTGCCACTTTAGCCACCATATCACAATGAGCTACAAAGAGACAAGGGACACAGCAGACTGTTCAGCAGGTGTGTCTTTCAGCGTGCAGGGCTTCTCCCAGGACATTTGCAAAGAAAAACCACACCTGGAGTAGCTAACAGAAGAAAAAGAGGAGGGAGGATTTATTTGCATTGCTTCCTCCCATTTCTTATTTCTAATTGATCAAGGTTCACTCCACAGGAAGCTAACTCTCCCTCTCTTTCTGGTATATCACTTGGCCCCTCAACAGCCCCTCAGACCGGCCAGTTCTCATGCTTTGCAATAAGATATTGTTATGTCCATAAGTGGAAGGGTGATTTGGCACAGGCAGGACACCAAACAAGAGAGAAAAAGGAGGTGGTCAAGGCAATTTGAGAACATGCATAGGTTTCTGTCATAATTACAAGGATATATAGGACCATAAGGGTTAAAGATGACCTACTTTGGTCTAAAGGGTCAACTGAGCTGCCTCAATATATCTACTCTTTTTGGCTGCTAAGGAACTAAAAAAATATATTCTTACACTTATTCCTAAGAGTTCCTGCACCATCAAAAGGAACAGTGGAATATATTATCTCCTGGGGAAGAATACCAGGTCAGGAGTTTTTGATGTAGATTGTCCCTTGATTGCAGCATTACCTTTTCTAATACAAGTTAGGTGCTGAACACGGTGCATTAGAGACACCAGGTGCAGAGGGCATAATATTGTCTCTGCCCCCATTGAGAAAGAAAAATATAAATAAATGAACAGTATTACAACACAGCATGGGCTAAGGGCCAAATGAGTGACATAGAATTCAGAGGAGGACACAACCGCTAGGGTCTGGGGGGCAGAGGCAAACGTTCATCAGATTTGATCTGGTCTCTAACAGAAAGGGGGACTTAGGTGTGTTTGGAGTGGGACGAGGGCATTCTGGGTTGGAGGCAAGGCGCAAAGATATGGTTGTGGGAACGTACATGGTGAGCAAAAGCAACAAAAGAAGAAACAACAAATGTCTGCCTTTGTCTGGAGAAGGAAAGAGTGAGAAACATAGTTATAAAGATAGGTTGCATCTTAAATTGTGGATAAACACTAAGGTAACGAGTTTGGAATTTTTCCCTAAAGGCAATCGGAGAATAGGCATAGGGATTTTAGCACTCAGAGAATGCAAAACTGGAGAGATGACTTTTGATGGGTGGGGGGAGTTGGAAAAGGTCCCATTATGGAAATTGTTCTTCAGAAAAGATCCTTAATCCAGTAAGTCACACCTGCTTGGTCAGAGAGGGGATAGTTACGTGGGACAGGTCTGTGGGGGCAGTGCACTTCATAGGATGTAAAGTGTAGACAAGAAAAGCAGAATGGTAATGAAAATGTTTTTATGTTGTGGTTTTGCGAAGATTCTGCTCTGAGGAGACCAAAGATTTGGCCGGCCTGATTTATGCTGGTTGTTTTAATGCTATGTGGGAGGCAAAGGCAGTGCGGGAGAGGTCTACCATGAGGAGATACAGTAAGAAATGTTAGTCTGATTTTATAGTATAAGATAATTTTCTATGTGTGAGCATGTGTGTGAATAAGATGTAGGGGGAGTGAGAGAGGGATAAGGAGGAAGGGAGGGAGGGGGAGGGAGATGAGAGAGAAAGAGAGATATAGATAGATCTTATCTAGAGGCTGAGTAAGAATTGGCCTGAACTTCAGGTTTCCTTCCAACCCCTCATAAGTCTATGGCAACTGTCTTCTTGTTAGAACATTTGCCAGATGTTTTTTTGTAAGCATGAGGTCTTTGTTCTAATCTACTCTATAAAATTTTATTTTCCAGTGCCCACTGCTAATCCTCAGTGCAGTTAATTCTAGGGCTGTCTGTAGGCTATGCCACGGATGTTTTATAACTGTTAGAACTGATTTTTAAAAAAAGATTTTATTTATTTATTTTTAGAGAGAGGGAAAGGGAGGGAGACAGGAAGAAAAGCATCAATAGGTTGCCTTTTGCACGCCTTCAAATGGGGACCTGGCCCGCAACCCAGGCATGTGTCCTGCCTGGGGATCGAACTGACAAATGACCTTTTGGATAGCAGGCCAGCGTTCAATCCACTGAGCCACACCAGCCAGGGCTGTTACACCTTATTTTTGAAAATTATTTGGGATGTTTTCCTTGTAGTAAGTTACTCTTCCAGAGAGTCTTTAGCTGCCACCCACATACCACATGAGTCACAACAGAGCTGGATTGAAAGCTAGTGAAACTTTTAAGAATAAAACCATTATTAGTGAAAAAGGTTTAGTTCAGGAACGACTAAGGAGGATTCAATTCAGCTTGGGCTTAAAAATAAAAGACCTTGAAAATAAAAGTTTTGTCTTTATATCTCAAATCTATGTTTTGAGAGAATACTTTAGTACTCAGTGGTACTTCTGGCAAAATAAAATGTGAGAAAACTGATTCCAGAAGTAAGGGGTAATTTACTTCAGTTTACTTCAGTTTTACTGAAGTTTATTTGATGGAGGAGAGGCCACTTCCAACCCGGCCTCAGCAGCCACATGGTGACTATGGGTTGAAGAAGCCACAGTCTCACTCACACTCAAGAGAAGGAGGCAGAAATGACACTCTGGATGGGAGGAGTATCAGAAAAATCACAGCCGCTAAGCCACAAAAAACAAGCAAACTGCCACATTCTGGCGAGCCAACCTTAAGATCTCTCTGAGCGTCTTTCTAGGGATTCTTACCAAGCTCATGTCTAACTCTGCAAGCATCCTATATCCACTCAGTAGTCTGCTCCAGCTTCTTCCCCACACGTCTGTCATATTTGTCTTCTTTTTCTTTCTCTTTACTTGGACAAGTCACCTTAGATATCTCTTCTTTGTTTTTAAGCACTTTCTGTCTGATTTGTTTCTAATCAGTTAATGGATTTCTAACTTGCAGGTAGAATGCCTGTCATAAAATGTTATTTTTACATTTATTACAAAACGGAGATTTTAATATAATAGCTCATTCTTTCAACTATCTTTCATGTGACTACATTACACATGAGTCTTATAATACACATCACTTTAGAAATCAGTCTGTGTTGTTCATCTGAACAGCATCTAATTGCCCTTCTATTTCAAACAAAACAATGAAATTCCTTCACCATAAAATACCATGGACAGTCCATGGGAAACAATTGCAATGGGTTGGGCCCATGTTAGAAAAGGAAAGCTACTGGGAGCTGGTTGAATGCCTGAGAAATTGTGTTCTAACATTTTCAAGCAATTAGTCACCAATAAGCCTCATAAAAATAGATTCTTCTCAGCTTTAAAAACTGGAAGATTGCCAATATTCTTCAGCCAGATGGTTACAGCCTTCCTACAATCACCTTAAATTTTCCTTTTCTGTCTTCTCAGGTCAGACTTAGAGTTATGCTTGAATTAGCTGCTTAATAATGAATGAACTAAGATTGACAGGGTGGATCCCACCCACTTCCCTGTACTTGAGTAAGGAAGCAAGAATGGTTTCTGCTTCTCAGGAGGCAGTTCTGAAGACAGATGGTGCCAGCAACCAGCAAGTGTCACAGTAGAACCTGAGCGTTTCACTCTGAGAGTGAGTGGACTTTGATTTGCAAACTATTTAAATTGTCCGGAGCAAAAGGAAATGGTAAATTTAGAAGGGATAGCACGTTATGGAGATGGATGGCAACCAGGTTATTTAACACACTATGAAAGCTTTCTTAGAAATTAAATGTAGTTTATGTAAGACAATGGTTTATTCGGGATTTACAAATATAATATGGTTTTTCTATTATACAAGGGAATTTTATGGCTTCTCATGGTGACTCTGTATTAATGTTTTGTATGTAGTTTTGTCTTATAGGCATAGTGTAACAAGATGATTGTTTTGTACAGATGGATAAATAACTGGAACCAGCCTCGTGGATGGCAGTGTTCTGCTCAGTGCTATTTGTTTGTTATATTGTTTTTAATTTACTTTAAAACGCTTCCATGTAGAACTGTAAAATCTGTATTGGTTGGTTTTTATCTACACTTTAGAGGCAGTTTGTTAATATTTGAAGTACTCTAATCAGAAATTACACACCAAAGGGATGGTCAGTTAGCATTTGAAAGTTCTAAACAAAGCCCACACTCAGAGACAGCTGTTTGTAGATGGATTTCAGCATTCCTTATTTCTGATCTATGCTATAGGCTTTGCTCAATATACTGGATGTTAGAAAGAATTTGGTCACTGATTAAATGAGTGGTCTTCAAATGTGTGGACTTGCTAGATATTTTGTTAGGACATTACCCCCTTTATATATAAACAAAGTACAAGGATCTACCAGGGCCAGTATCTTCTCTCCAGGATTTTGATTCCAGACTTGCCATGTGTTCAGATGCTGATTGGAGAATTTTTGTGACCCTGCTTTGACTTGGCAGCTGAATTTGCTGCTAGAATATTACCACATTGGCTTTGAGTGAACTTTTCAGATAAGATGCTATCCTAGTACACTAAAATACAGAAAGCTGGGACTTAATCCAGTTTATGGAATAGGGTGTATGACGCTTTTTGTATTTATACTGTTCAAGAAACTTTTCAGGCAAATTAATGGCAAACATATATCAAAGGTGATTTTCAAACTCACTGCCAGGGAAGGTGCTTATGAGGACAACACTAACAATATTTCTTACATGATACATATTTTGTAGGAAAAAAAGTTTAAATAATCACTATTAGACTGTACTTTTGGTTTTGATTTTTAAAAAATAATGTTTAGCCTTGGCTAGTGTGGCTCAGGATTGAGTGTTAGGCTGCAAACTGAAGGACTGCTGGTTCAGTTCCCAGTTGGGGCAGATGCCTGGACTGCTGGCCAGGTCTCCATTTGGGGGCGTGTGAGAGGCAACCAATTGAGGTATCTCTCGCACATGGATGTTTCTCTCCTTCTCTTTCTCCTTCCCTGCCCCACTCTCTAAAAATAAATAAATGAAATCTTAAAAAATAAAAAATAATGTTGGGATAAAGATCATTAGACACCCTGAGGGACAGGTCATAGGTTGCTGGACAACTGCTCAGATTGATAGTAGCTGGTGGATATGTTAGTCAAGGTCTTGGCAAAAAGCACACGACTCACTCTAAAGGGCCATGTGGAAACAATTGAATGCCGACTGTTACGGCGAGTGTGGGATTTTAATAAGGAGCAGTAGTGCAGTCCTCAGAACTAGCAATAATGGGAGCTATTATGGGCAAGGGAAGGGATCTGTTACTAGACCGAAAGAAGGGCGCCACACAGAAGGTGCTCTCTGCCAGTAGCGGGGTGGGTATAGCCAACCCGTGGCATGTCTGCAGGGAGAGAGTCAGAGCCTTTATACTCAAACTCACCCTCCTCCTGCCCTTTGCCTTCCAGTCTCCTGGTGGCACTTCTCACTGGCCCAGACCAATTCAAGTTGGAAGGCTTGGGAGCCCAGGAACGCAGTCCATACACACCAGCTGCCAGGGTCAGCAGTGGGGAGAAGGGGGTGGACTGGAGCTGGGGGGCAAACAGAAGATCCAGCACAGTAAATTTTCTTGAAAGAACTCTTGAGCTCATCGAGATCTATCAGAAAAAACCTTATTTGATTTATCAGGGATGGTAATTACCTCTCCAAAGGGGACGCTAATCAGGTCAGACCACAAAGTTCAGCCTCAGTTCACGGACAATTTTCTTTCTCAGTATGTGTAGCAGAAATTGCTCTGACCTGGCTTTTATTATAAATCAACACCTGGTAGGAGGCTTACTACTTCATCTACCTCTGAGTGGTGGCGGCTATTAGGAAAAGATTATCTTCCTGATACCTCATAACTGTGAAGGGTTAGATCGGATCAGGTAAGCTTCTTACATCTTTGTACTCCACACCATTTTCTTCCCCTCTCTGCACTTACTGCCACTCATAATTATATACTTATTAGTTTGCTGATTTGTTTGTTGCCTCTGTCATTCCACTCAGTTACCATAATCCATGAGGGCCAAGGGATGCACCTCTCTACATTGCCTACCATGGTGCCAGCATGTAGTGGGTGCTCAACTTATTCATTAGAAGGATGTGTGAATGAATGAATGAATACTCTCATTATGCGCCAGTAAGGAAGCATTAGTGAAGTAGAGAGAGTATGGGTTCTGGAATAAGAAAGAATTAGGTTTGAATCTTGGGAGTCAAGAGTCCTTAGCAAAATGTTTAGTCTCTCAAAGCTGCAATTTCCTTCTCTATAACATGATGGTTATAAACTTTATTCAGTTTATTTTAAAGTTTGAATCAGATACACCATCAAGCACCTAGCAGGGCTGGGAAGGAAGACAGTTGGGAAAAAGCATGACACCTGCTGCTGGTCTCATCCACCTTTGTTAGGTTTTATAAAAAAAAAACAAAACATTTACAGCAAGCAAGAACTCCTTTCAAAAGAGTAATGCTCATTTAAAAAAAATAATTTTCTTTAAGGAATAACCAGGAGCTTAGTATATAATATAAAGGCTCTATCTCTTTACGGCTATTGAAATTTCTCTTTTAAATGATCATTGGTCACTGGTGGTGAGTACAATCTCGTAGAAATACATTGAACCAAGTCTAAAGCCTTTAGCATTTATGACAGGGTGTCCTATGGAATTTGCATGGGGTATACGTAATGGAAATGTTACTAAACTTATTAATTACAAAATATTTGAAACATAGTAAGAACATTCACTCTATGATTAATTATCTTTTGAGGCTAAGAATGGCTCCAATATTATTATTTTTAAACACAATTTCTTTTAAGTAACTTTGATGTAAAAGAACCCATATGCAGGTAGTATATTCTGGGTTGGCTTTCAACGTACTCCTCACTCAATAAAGTGCCCCATCTCCCCTTTTTAGAAATGGCCTTTAAAATAATTTAAAAACCACACAAGTTGACTATAGAAAAAAATAAAAATTACAAATGAGCAAAAAAAAATTTTTTTAAATGTAAAACCCACCAAGAATCCAGCTTTTTCGGAGCTCATTTGTACTTTCCTTTACCAACTTTACTAAGAGAATTCTTCATCTGATCTACTTTCTCTTCCTTTGAGTGTCAGCAGGGTTTCACCAGTTTCCGTGAGTGCTTCTGTAGAATGAGGTCCTTTTGCAAATCCCCCCCCCCACTTTCCCACTCTAAGAAACACTGATAAGAACGTGTGATTGAGACTACCTCATTACATCTTATACAAGAATACATTCAAAATGGATTAAACACTTAAATGTATGCACTGAAACCATAAAAATCCTAGAAGAAAACATAGGCAGTGAAATTTCTGACATTTCTCTTAGCAATATTTTTTCTGATATGCCTTCTTGGGCAAGGGAAAGAAAAGAAAAATAAAGAAATGGGATTACATCAAACTAAAAAGTTTTTTGTACAGCAAAGAAAACCATAAAAAAATGAAAAGAAAATCTACTAATTGGGAGGACTTATTCACCAATGACACATATGATAAGGAGTTAATACCCAAAGTGTATAAAGAACTCATACTTCTCAACATCAAAAAGAAACAAACAATCCAATTAAAAAAAGGCAGAAGTTCTGAATAGACATTTCTCCAATGAGAACATACAAATGGGCAACAGGCATATGGAAAGATGCTCAATGTCACTAATTATCAGAGAAATACAAATTAAAACCATCATGAGATATCATCTCATACCTGTCAGAATGACTATGATCAATAAATCCACAAATGATAACTGCTGGCGAGGATGTGGAGAAAAGGGAACCCTAGTGCACTGTTGGTGGAAATGCAGATTGGTACAGCCACTCTGGAAAACAGTATGGAATTTCCTCAAAAAATTAAAAATGGGTCTGTTTTATGACCCAGTGATTCCACTTCTGGGGATTTATCTGAAGAAACACATTCAAAAGAATGTATGCACCCCTTTATTCATTGCAGCATTCTTTACAATAGCCAGGCTATGAAAGCAACCCAGGTGCCCATCAATAGATGAGTGGATACAGATGCTGTGGTACATAATATACAGTGGAATGTTATTCAGCCATAAAAAACAGTTAAATCTTACCATTTGTGACAGCATGGATGGACCTAGAGGTTACTATGCTCAATGAAATAAGTCAGTCAGAGAAAGAAATATACCATATGATTTCACTTACACATGGAATCTACAGAGCAAAATAAATGAACGAACAAAATTGAAACAGACTCATAGATACAGAGAGAGAACTGGTGGTTGCCAGAGGGGAGGGTTGTTGGGGCATAGGGTGAAAGAGGTGGATGGACTAAGCAGCACAAATTGAGATCTACAAAATAGTCATGGGAAAGGAAGTAAAGCATAAGAAATATAGTCAATAATATTGTGATAACTATGTATGGTGCCAGTTATGGTACTGGAAACATCAAGGGGGACACTAAATCAAGTATATAATTGTCTTACCTAACCCTAACCCATTGGTCTTTCTTCTTCCTAATTAATATATGTGCATTTAACAAAGATCTTTTAGAGACAATGTACTTGACTCAACTGACAAAGGAATGGCTCCAGTGATTGAAAGCCAGGCCACCTCTAAGGTGGGAGTTGTATGACTCCCTCAAAGCAGGTTGGGCCAATACCCATTCTTACTGCCACTTCCTTGTTTTTTGCTTGGTGTTGGTCGCTGAAGCTGTTGACCATTCACACAATAACCATTCTCCTTGCTAATAGGAATCTAGTTTTTTTTACAGTTGTTGGTCATATGGATGTTTTAAGGGATTAAATGATTTTTAGAGATAATGTTATTTATTTATTTAAATAATTTTTTATTTTTCAATTCTAGTTGACATACAATATTGGTTTCAAGTGTACAACCCAGGGATTAGACATTATATAACACTGATTCACTCTCTTTTGTCCTGCAAAGTTTCTATTGAGAAATTAGGTGACAATATTATGGGAGCTCCCTTGTAGAAAACCGTTTTTCTCTTGCTGCTTTTAAGATTCTCTTTTTGTCTTTAACCTTTGACATTTTAATTATGATGTGTCTTGGTGTGGGCCTCTTTAGGTTTATCCTGTTTGAGACTCTGCACTTTGCAGACTTGTATGTATATTTCCTTCACCAGGTTAGGAAAGTTTTCTGTCATTATTTTTTCAAATAGGTTTTGAATTTATTGCTCTCTCTCTTCTCCTTCTGACACTCCCATGATGCAAATGTTGGATCCTTATACTATCCTTATTTTTAAAAATTCTTTTTTTTTGCTGTTTTGATTGGGTGTTTTCTGCTTCCTTATCTTCCAAATCTCTGATTTGAGCCTCTGCTTCATCTACGCCACTTTTGATTCCCTGTAGTACATTCTTCATTTCAATTAATGTATTCTTTTTTTCTGACTCGTTCTTTTTTAATGTTTTCTAGGTCCATTTTTGTGTTTCTTATCTCTTTGTTAATGTTCTCACTGAGATAATTTAGGATCCTTATAAATGGTATTTTGAACTCTGTTTTATGTAGATTGCTTGTCTCCATTGTGTTTAGTTCTTTTTCTGGGGTTTTGTTCTGTTGTTTCATTTGGGACATGGTTCTTTGTTTCCTCATTTTGGCAATGTCGTTGTGTTTGTTTCTCTGTATTCAATAGTGCTATTGTATCTCCTGGGTTTGGCAGAGTGACCTTATGTAGAAGGTGACCTGTAGGGTCCAGCAGCACAGCCTCCCAGATCACTTGAGCTGTGCACTCCAGGTGTACCCCCTGTGTGGGCTGTGTACACCGTTCTGTTGTAGTTGAAACTTGATTGGTCTTGGCATGTCAATGAGAAGGATTTACCCCCAGACTGATTGGCTGTGAGGACTGGCTGTGACCGCTGTGGAGGATCAGCTGTGCAGGAGCTGACCCCATGGAGAAGGACTTACTTCAATGGGGCTACAGTGCCTGCCGATTGTGCCCTTTGAGTGTGTTGCTTGTGGAGGTAGCTCAGGGGCCTTCTCAGAGGCACAGGCCAAGGTCAGCCACCACCTGTGTCCTGCCTGGGGCCACCCAGCGTGAGCTACAAAGCAATCTGCAAATGGCTACTACTTGTGTTGGGCTTGGTGGTGCCCAGGAGAGGCCAAGCTGTGAACCAAGGCTGCAGCCACTAATGCCAGGCCTGGGGCCACTGAGCAAGAGGTACAGGGCAGGCCAAAGCCAGATACTCCCTGCTGAGAGATTTTAGGAAAGTCTGAAGCATGAGCCAAGACAGGGTGTTAGTATGGAAAAGCCACTGGAAACAACTTGTATGGGCTCACAAGTTGGGTGGAGTGGGGTCTCAGGGTATCACCAGGACTGGGTGAACAATGTTAGCTAGGTCGATGGAGACTCAGATATGGTGCCCGCCTGCTGCCTCTGACTGGGAGAGCTCAGAACAGGAACAAGGGTCTCCGTTAGCACTTCTGGGAGAAAGCTTTCCCTTCCAGCTCTCACCCTGATGCCAGACAATTCAGTTCCTTCCCATATACCCCTGGTGCCTTTCAAGCTGCTGCCCCAGTGCTGGAGTTCAGAGCAAGCAAGTCTGAGTAAGTCTGTGTGTGGGTCCTTTAAGGGCAATGCAGTGCCCTCTCTGTCACTTAGCCATAATCTCTGCTGTTTTTTTTCAACAAGAAGCTATGGGCACTTCTCTTCCCATCACTGGAACTCTGGGCTGGAGGCCTGGTTTGGGGCTGCCGCCCTCACTCCTCAGGGGGGACCTCCACAGCCAAGATATCCCTCCCAATTTTTATCTGTCTCGTGGGTGTGGGACCAGCCTGTTCTGCCTCTCTGCCCCTCCCACCGGTCTCAATGTGGCTTCTTCTTTAAATCCTTAGTTGTAGGACTACTGCTCAGCTAGATTTTAGGTGGTCCTGAATGATGTTTATTCTGTAGTTTAGTTGTAATTTTGATGTGGTTGTGGGAAGATTCGAGTACCACCTTTACCTTTGTTGCCATTTTGTTCAGAATCTCTGGGGATTAAATCTTGATAATACCAATTTCCACACCAGTGATTGGTTTAGAAATGGGTGTATAATATTATCAATTCTAGCCAATAAGATGTAAGGGAGACTTTTTTGGGCAGGGCTTCTAGAAAGAAAACTTTCTTTTAAAAGGCAAATAGAGATCGAACATTCTGCCTTCCAACCTTTGGGTGTTGATGTGTGAGGAAGCGAGGCTTGAGGTTGCTGCAGCCATGTTTCTGTCACCCTGTGCCAAGCTTGAGATGACAGTCAACATTCTGAGAGGAAAATAACCTGGTTCTTGGTGACGTTGTTGAACAAGTGAAAACCAACCTGCATCAGGACTTCTTGGTATACGGTAGATTAAATCCCTTTATTGTTAAGCCATTTAGAGTTTAGTTTTCTGTTACTGCCATTAAAAAAATCTATCAGGCACAAATAACCTGTTTTATCCTCTTAGACATTGATTTTTTTGTTTATTCAGAGAGAAGCAGGCAGTGGAAAAACATGAATTGCTCTACTCAATTTGTAAACAAATAGCTAGCAAAGGTTGTTCTGGCAGCTCACAATTTTCATAGTCACTGGAGTGACATCAACTCTTATTAGGCTTCACAAAAAGCAAAACTGTTTGTTCCTGCTAGATGTGGAACCTCGGGCACCTCAGAGAAAACTCCAGATATCTCTTGGGACATTTTACTTCATCAATATTATTTTTAAAAGCCTGAATGCTCATAAGCAGTAGTTTTCTTTTGAGGTATGTTCCTCAGAGAGGTGTTAAATTGTTTGGAGAAAAGAAATTCAGATAGAGAAAAGTCCTTTTAGGGACAGAGAGGAAAACCATTGGTACTGCAGCTACAGGCAAAGTCAGTAGAGTTAAAGGAAATAGAATTGATGCTGTCTTGGGACCATATTGTGACGAAGGAAATAAATATATAAAGTTGGCTTTTGATGGGAAGGGATTGTTTGGTGTTTACTTAAAGGCAGATCAACCCCTCTCCCAGACTACATGGGAAGAGATGCATTGAAATCTTAATCAAATATAAAATTGGGTGTTGGAGACGTTGCCTGCAACCATTGTAGACTGACAAATAATAACAGCCAGTCCCTTTACCTTATTGGAATGAGCCCTGGGGAGGTGATGTGCCTGATTCCTAATCTGGGAATCAAATCTTGACATACTGATTACCTCACTCACTGGATAAACTGAGTACATTTCCAGCTTTTTTTGATTCCACCTATGGAAGAAATAATGACATTGGCCTAGGCAAGGCAGAGTTAAGTCCGACATTATCTTGAAAAGAATTCCAGGAACCTGGGATATAGGAAGACCTGGCCTTGCTTACAGCAGTGCTAAGAAATAAATAAAACCTTTAAAACTGCAGAAGGGGAATGATGCCTTTTGAAGAAAGCAAATATTTTTGCCATTGCCTCTCTCTACATGTCAACCATCTTTATAGTTATATGCCTTCTTTTCTTAACTGGTTGAGCTCCTTGAAGGCAAGCCCCTTCCTTTATGAATCTCCCTTCTAGGCACAGTGCTCTGGACGTAGACGTTGTTTGATAATTCTTAGTTGGCCGACTATTGAGGTCGCCCTGTTCTCCAATCTACATTTGGAAAGTTTGGGTTCATTATTAGCGAGGCTCTAGATGAGGATCATTGGGGATTAGCAGACTGTAGTACTAGTGTCTGACATCCAGTTTGCTGGAGTCAGAAAGAAGGTGGGTGTCCCCCTTGGATGAGGGCAGTTCTTGAGAGAGGTCATGGGATTAGTCAGGTAAGTCATGGCATTAGGTTGTGAGTCTGAATGGTGCTGCGTAGGAGAAAGAGAACAGAATGCAGGATGGGAAGCCAGAGGTTGGAGGAGCAAATCAGCAAGTGGAGTTCACAGCCTTATTTTGGGATCCCTTATTACCATTATGATGGTGGTCTGACTACAGAACACATTGAGGCTGTCATTGCCAATCCATTGATTCATATACTAAATGTTAATAAAGCTTCCTTTTGTCCTAAAAAATATTAGGCAAGAAATATAAATAGAAATTCTACTACCATCTTTATGCAACACACTTTTTGCACATCTTACTTTAAAGACTGCTTGTCTACATATAGATAAGCAAGATAAAAACAGTCTCTGACCTTGCAGAGGTTATAATCCACTGAAGAATATTAATAACAAAACTGGCCTTTACACTAATATAACACCCATATTCAAATATAGAACTCTTTACCTAAGATAAGTGAATATTAGCTGAATGGTAACATTTTTGTATAATTAAACAGATGAGGCTATTTCTCAGTCATTGTAGTGAACTACTATATAGCTTCTTCTTCAGAGCATTTATTGTCTTTTTCTGGGAAGGACATTCTGAGTTTTTTCTTAGTGCACTGTCTTCCCTTTCCCCTGTATTTTTAATTCATGGGGTCTGCTTGTCCCTCTACCACTTCCCTTCCCAGATCTAAGGGTAGGAAAATAATACAGGTCTAAGCAATATTATATTTTAATCCCTGACCAGAGAGACTGTTTTAGAAGTAGTCAGGTGGCCCAAGTTAGACCACTCAAAGGTAATCCCGGGATTTTTTTGTTTTTTTCTGGAATATCCTAGAAAGACGAATTCTCTTTTCTACAGACTTGGAATCAAGTATTCAAGAGACAAAGTCAGAGAGACTGAGTTTCAGTGATGTCTGAGCCCCCGAATTTCCTGGAGACCAACTCTACCACTATACCTTCCCTTTGCAAGGACCAATAAATTCTTGTTTGTTTGTTTATTTGTTTCTTAATCCAGTTTGAATTGGGTTTTCTCTCATATAACAACCAAAATTTGGTACCTAATTTATTAATTTTCAGCTACTTTAAAGCTAAGCCAACCAGGGCCTTGCTTGATGTTTGAACGGAACTCAACTTTCTATTATCCCGCAATTTTTCTTGGGTTTATATTTTACATAATATTCATCTTTTATCCCTAAGATTTTAACAATATCATGTACTGTGTATACAATGGTCCTTTTCCCCCTTGCCGTACTTTAGCTACCCTAGCACAGTTTCCCCACTGGCTGCTCTGGAACCACACGAGATGCCCACTGAAAATGCAGATGCCTGGGCCACATGTCATGACAATGTACATTTCTAAAACACTCCCAGGTGCTTCTGTTATGCACTAAAGTTTGAAAACCACAGTCCAAGCACCAGCCCCTCATCTATGATGGTTTTCTGCTCCTCCCCCAAACCCTTAGGTCACTGTGTCCTTGGTTAGTTTATTTTCCCACCCATGGATAGAAGATGAATGAGAAACAGTAGATCAACAGGGACCTCCCACTGGCCAGTGTGACCCTGAGCTTTTCCTGTCATTCACTTCGCTGGGCAATTTTCCCAGATGAACCACCTCAAAACCCAGCTCTTTGCCCTTTGGAAGTTGGAACTTACATTTTTGAATGAAATACATTGATGTGTATTCTTTTGCATTTTTTGCAGCTGTAGTTTTTGAAAGTAACACAGAATTCCTAAAACTCGGCCTGGATCAGAAATTGAAAAATACGTACTCAAACAGGACATAACAAGATGTTTAAACCTTTTCCTTTTTCTTCCTCATTCTATGAGAGGTCTGAGCTGCCTGCCCCTTCTTCTGTAAGATGAGCCTATTTATCCTGTGGGCTTCTATGGTAAAGGCATATCAAGATCTTTCAACAAAGATATCCAGTGACTTCTTCAAATTTGATGGGACCGTTGATGATTGTGATGCATGAGGCTGAAAGAAAAGTTATGGGAGAGGAATAGAAGCTAACTTTGAACTGTGAGCCTTTCCCATGACCTGTGCCCCTAAAATAGTAGCTCCCTGCCAGCAACCATCTGCAGCCCTGATCTGACCCTGCCCCAAACATTTGGCATGTGGAAGCTGGCCCAGCTGTCACAGAGCAAGCAGATAAACTTCCCAGTGTTTACAGACTTCTCCTGGACTTATGCATATCCTTGCAATAATCATCATATAAAAGCACCAGCTAGATTTCAAGAATGTGCCAATAACAACTCCCTCATCACAGTCTGGGCTAGATTTCCAAAGCATCAGATGCTCAATGCAGCTCCTCCAAGAAAGGTGGTAAGCAGGGTGTTGAGGGTGGGGGACAATTGGGGGCCACTCTTCCTTCCCCTGGTCCCCTGCCCCACTCTAAAGCACAGGACTGGTCCACTGCAGGTCAGGGAGATATAGGTTATGGGCAGAGTGGGTGAGGAAGGTAATCTCACATTTTACATCAGCTTTTCTTAACCTTCTTTTGCCTTGGAGGTCCTGCCATTGTCTCACCTTCCATCCAAGAGGCAGATTTCTTAAAGCTTCATGTTACCCACCTAAGACCATTAACTCTCCCTCTTCTTTCCTTAGGTCTCATTCATAACATGAGTGATTGTCTAAGACTTCGGCTGCATGGAGATGTTAAAAAAATTTGTATTTTTAACTTAATGAGGAAAATTATATAGGAGATCTTCCATTTGAAAAGAGAAATTAGAGTGGCAATGTGGCAATGTGGCAAAGATCCAGGCAGAAGTCTGACCAGTTTATGCTGAAAAGCATAATACTAATGTATTCTCAGCACTTTAGGGAAATTCAGGGGAAAACCCCTCAACCTAGTGTATACAGAGAATTTCCCATGAAAAGGACTGAGGTAAGGACAGTAAGGGATGGGAAACCAGGGAGTCCACTGTCCAGGTGAGGTAGAGGAGGTGCTATTGTTAGATGTGGCAAGACTTTTATTTCTCTTAGAAAGGACCTCTGCAAGAAGGGCAGGCTTGGACCTAGGGGATTAACATTTATATTCTTCAACAAATACTGAGTGTCCTGTCTTTGCCATGCATGGTCTTAGATGTTGGAAGATACAGGATGAGCAAACAGATGGGATTCCTGCCTTCATGGAGCTACTGTTGGGAAGGTTAATGCTAGATCTGAATGATGAGGAAGAATTAGGTACATAAAGGAGGGAGGACAGGGAATAAGCTGGGGCCTGAGGCTAGTGGACAGAAGGCACTGGTATAAGGATAGTGGATTGGAGGAGGGAGAATGAGACTGGAGGGGTTCAAGGGCACAGATCAGGAAGGACCTTGCTTATAGACCAGGTTAAGGATTCCCGTCTTTATCATACAAACAATGGGAAACCATTGAACAGCGTGAATTGGAGGTGGTGGGCATGGGAGTGGTGCGGCATATGTTCAGATTTGTGTTCTGAAGATTGTTCTGGCTGCAGTGTAATTAGGGGTTAGAGGAAAGGGGTAGATTCAAGGTAGAAAGAGCAGGCAGGAGTGTCTTCAGTAGCCCAGGCAAGAAACGGGGGTCACTCAGGCTAAGTAGGTGGCAGCGATGGGAAGAGAGATTTAAGAGGCAAACTCAGCAGGGCTTGGTGTGTGTGCCTCCCTTATCACCTTCAAGCTTCCTCAAGTGTGAATCTAACAGGGCCCTGATGGTAGCATGCCCGCTGGTGCATGAGAGAGCAGGTCAAAGCTAAATTACATTTGTCTGAACAAACAGCACTGGTACTGGATCCAAGGGGCATTTTCCAGCCCTCTTGCATCTTCAGCGTGAGCAGACACCGAAAAGACAGTGTGAGGGAAGGAGGCAGGCGCCCAGGTTATTTTTAGCAAGCTATAGGAAATAGCCAACATTCTAATATGAATCCTCCTCATTAAAACCCAGAGCCTAACCCCATACAGTTCTTGCTTCTAACATCTTCATACTTCTCTTTTTTCCAGGTAATTGACAATAGGCTTCCATGGACATCTTCCCATCCTTTCTGCAAAAATTTAGGACACATTAGGTTTGACACCATCATCATGTTTGCCAAGACGGCAAAAATCCCAGCCGGCGAAACTTCGAGTGTGATGAAGCAGAACAGTGAGGACAGCACAGAATGACTGATCATTTCAGAATGCCTTTAGGAAGAGTTTCCAGTGTGGGAGTTTCCACCGTCTCTGAAGCAGAAGCAGTAGGGCTTGGCTACTGTGGGGACAGCCATGGGGATGTAGCTGGGGTTTTCTCTTTCCTATCTTTCCTTTCCACCCTCAAGTGGTTTCTGGAGTTAAAATTACTTTTTAATACTTTCATTTAACAACAAAAACTTAAAAGACATCTCATTAGGTTGAAATTGCATAGAATAGCCAGTGTCTCAATGATTACTGAGCTGGTCATCAGGTCAGCATGGAGGGCATTCCAGGCCCTCCATGTGCTTGACCTGGGGCACGTCATGTAGCTTCCCTGGGTCTGGATTCCCTTGCCTGAGACGGGAAGAGGTGTTGTATTAGCCCAGAATTGCTCCAGCTTCAGTCATTTGGGTATCACCTTCATAATATTTGCCATGTTGACTTTTCACATACATAATTACTTTCTTTCCATTTTTCCTCTAAATTGACTCATTTGTTTACTTATGTTCTTTTTTAAAAATATGTATTGTCTATAATATCTAGGAAATCATAGGACAGATGTGATGATGACTTTTTCTAATATATATATAAGCACATAATTAAAATTAAGAAGGTTTCTGCATTTTTATAAAATCAAACGACACTCTACCATGATGATTTGTAGACTCCACTCTGGGAAACTTTGGCCAAGCTGATTTCTAAGCACTCCTGGAGTGCTAACGTATTATTGTTCACATCTGGCCTTACTCACCCAGGCTTATTTCTCGTGGCTTTCTAAAATAAAACCTTAGGTTTAGACAAATCAATGTCCTTGTTGCTCCTTGTAGACAGTGTATATGCATTCTGGTTCCTTTGTCTAAAATCAATAATTTACTATGGAAAGAAAAACCCTGACCTAAGTAAGAAGGGATACATTGATAAAGCACATGATTGGATGGACAAACTACCCTTAACTGCTAGGTCAAAAAAAAAATACTTAGGGCTGCAAGATATTAGGTAAAGGTCAAATAAGATTGATCATTTATGGGCTATTATTTGTTCCTTGAAAAAGAGAGTTACCTATTTACTGGGTAAATTTACTGAACAAATTTCTGAGTGTCTCCAGGGTTTCTTTAACCTCATCTAACAGAAAAGAGACCTGGTTTGAAAATTACTAGTGAGTAATCACCAATACATTTGGGTAGAAAAGTATGAAGGAAGAAGAGATAACCTACATGGTTTGTGATGGCCCACAGACCATCACATTAATTACTCTAGAAATTAATTAGATAATTTATTTATAAGATGTTTATTCCATGCTAGACACTGGATACACAAAGATAATTAAGACATTACTCTCTAGAAGTGCAAGTTTTGCAGGAGATAGCAAGTAAATAAGTGAGCATAATACAGGCCCTGAAAGCAGAAGTATGTATAGGACATAATGTGACCAGTGAAGAGGGAATGCCAATTCTATTGGAAAATCAGGCAAAGCTTCCTAGCTGGGTCTTGAGTCATAAACAGTACTGATTAGTGCAGGAGGGAATGCCCTTCGAAGGAGAATAAACAGGCAAAATTATCTGGCATATTCAGAAAAGTGAATGCAATTTATTAAAGGTGGAACATCTAGTTAGCTGTGTGTGTGTGTGTGTGTGTGTGTGTGTGAGAGAGAGAGAGAGAGAGAGAGAGAGAGAGAGAGAGAGAGAGAGAGAAAAGAGGTTGGACTCTAGTGTATTTGAGAAGCTTTTAAAGACTTAATCAAGGGGTGACAAGTTCAGAACTGCACACTAGAAGTGCACTCAGGCAGCTGGGTGGTCGATAACGGGGCTGAGATGGGTTACCAAACTACAGGCAAAGAGCCCAGTTGAAACGTTATTACAAGTGTCCTGGTGAGAGGTGATGAGGACAGCAGCAGCTGGCACAGAGAGAAGGGCCAGATCTGAGAGGTTAAAAAGGATATGAGAACGAGTGGGAGACGTCTAGGAAGATGCCCCGATTTTCAGTTTAGGTGACTAGTGGTGCCATCGTTGGTCTTTGGTGTGGGAACCCCAGAGGAAGGATGCAATTTGGACAGACAAGAGTATCTTTTGGCATTGGTTCCTTGGGGCCTCCACGGCAAAGTGACAGGGTATGGAGGGTATGGAGGATATGGAGGATATGGAGCAGAGACACCTGAGTTTTTTCCCTAGCTCTGTTGGTATGACCTTGTTTGACTTCCCAGCATCCCTGAGTCTCATCTCTTTGTCCATAAGATATATGGCCAGCCCTGGCTTAATTTGAGGTCCCAAAGAGAATAGATACGTGAAAGTGTTTTGCAAATATCTTCACAAATGTAAATATTTATGTCTCCAAAAGAGTACAAGAAGTAAAAAGCAGAGTCATCAGCACATTTAGCTTATAAATAGGCCAAGTGTGTGGCTGCTTTGCATTGTGACAGAGCATCCAGGAGAGATTTCTCTGTGAAATTGCCAATATCACTGCTTGTCCTCTGACTGCGGTGGCTTAATTCCTAAGAGACTAAAAGGTATTACTTTGCTTTGCAACACTCCAATTCAAGAGACATCACAACTGTTTATTTTTTTCTAAATATTATTAAATTACTTCTCCATTCCCACTTGCCAGGGTGGGCAAAACGTTCATCTTAAGTCAAAATTGGGATTCCCACTGGATCACCTAACAAGTGTTTTCCACCAGTGGAATGAATGGGGTTCAAGATATGCCAGCTACAAATACTACGTGAACAGCCCCACCTTGCATCAACAGCGTACGCTAATTGTTCTAGGTTTTGGCAATCTTGTAATACCTGTTAAATCAGACCCAGGTCTTGAGATTCTTTACCCCCGAGCTGAGAGGATGTCTGTGCTAGAGGTTCACATACCCAAGACAACTCAGTAGCATTATCATCCAAGACCAAAAAAAAAAAAAAAAAAAAAATAGGATCTACTTTTTGGTTGCTGTTGCGTTCCAACTTTTCTGGAGAATAATCACATTCCCTATAAACAAGAGTTGTAAAGCCAGTAGTGTGGGGAGGGTCAAGATGGAAGGAAAATCTGGACACTGAACAAACAGCTGAGGGTGGGGCTGGCAAGCAGCCTGAGGGTGGAGTGTACTTGATGGAGCTGCTGAAGTCCGCTGACGAGAAAGAGGTACGAATAAAGATTTACCTGAAAAAGAGGCCAGCATGGAGAAAAACAGGAATCAGAAAGCACTTTGAGTTAATTAAAATGAACTAAAAAAACCCTTACTTTATTATTCTTTCTTGCAAATTGAGAAACGTTTGACTTGAACCTTAGAATAAATATTTCTGGTCAGAGTATTTAAAATGCTAATTAACTTCCTGGGAGGAGAGAGAGCCCCCATCTCTCAGAGCAGGGCTTCTCCAGTGACGTCCATGTCCTGCCAGTGGCCTGTGAGATGACTGGAGACACAGTTTTTGAGTATTCTATTTTAATAACTACATATTTTCTTTATGACTGTCATTATTTCTCACAAGTCATGGTGTTCTGTTTAAGGCAATGACATGACATTTTCTTTTAAAATAAATTTAAGCAAAAAAGTGAGTTGACAAAGAAAAAATATTTTAAAAAACAGGTGATAGAGTATAACGAAATAGAAAGGTAGTGTTAGAATGACTAGTTTGGGAAGCATCAAAAATTGTTCTACCTTTGGGTGGAGAAATGGGAAGGAAGAAGAAATAACCCACATGGTTTGTGATGGCCTACAGACAGGTAACTTCACAGTCAGGTTATTTCATTGTGTGGATTTTTCTCTCATGAAGATCATTCCCTGAAAATGCCGAGAGAGGGTCATATCCTAACATATGATAAGCACATTTCTTAATGACTTGCATACACTCTGACTGGGACAAGTTGGGAGGTAGAAAGGAAATTCCTGGGCTGCCCTGGGGGTGAGGGGGGTGGACTCCAGGACAGCTTGTCACCCTCACAGCTCTGTCCAAGTCTGGAACAGAGAGAGCCCTTGGGCGGTAGTACTTACCCAGTGCAGTGGCTGACAAGTGGGGAATTCAAACGACCTGAGGGTTTTAATATGATGTTACGCGCACTCCTTAAGGGTAGACCTAAAGCAGTGTGACATTTTTTTGTACGTAGATGCCGCAGTCCCTAGAAGAGTGCTCTCCAGGGACACGGATACTCAACACACAGTTGTTAAATAAAAGGATGGGCCACTGTGAAAATTGGACACTCTTTTACATATATATTTACAAATGAGTAGAGAGAGCTGAGGTTTAAAATGATAAAAATTTGAGTTCACATCCCATTTCTTTATCTGCTGTGTAACCTTGGGTAAGTTACTTAACCTCTTTGAATTTCATCTATTGAATGGATCTAATTAATCAGTGGTATGTTGGTAACTGTTTTGCAATAAGCTCTCTTGGAAGATGAAAAGCTCTGCTTTGTGATACTTGCTGATTTCCATGGTATAAATATTCCCATGAAGCTAACAACTGTTTCACACCTACCTTGCAAAACTCCTGCAAATCTAGAAATCAGCTCTCATGAGCCACCAGGTACAGACCCTTACTGCAGGTGGTGACCGACCTCAGGGGTGTCCTTGATCCTCAGAGTGCTGACTGCCTGCTAAGCGCCGCGCTTGGATGATCTCATGTAGTTCTCATAATGTTGCTATGAGGTAGATACTATTATTTATCCCTAATTTAGGGAAAAGGAAACAGTGTTGGAGAGGTGAAGACGTTTGTGAATGGACACACAGCTAGCCCGAATCCTGTCTACTAGGCTGCCTCCCCTGTTCCCTGTATGTACTCAGAAAGGACAAGTAGCACAGGCAGCATTTGCTTATTTAGTGTTACTTTCCTTTCTCCCTTTACCGTTTCTGTGAAAAATATGTTGGTAGAAAATGTCCTGGACCAGATCCCTGGGAAGGTCTAGTCATAGAACAAGACTGGAAACATTTTTTTTTTTTTAATTTTTGAGACTTTACCTTAGGTATTGAGGAGGGAAGAAGAGAACAACTCAAGAAATTGCAAAGCTACAATAAAACCCCAGTGGATTTTCAAGTAGTATTTCAAGGATTACATTATTGTTCTAATGACCCATTTTAACAAGTCAAGGACTTGGAACAGGGATGCTTACCTCCACTAACTTCCTGCCTAGTAAAAGGGTTTGTAATGATCTACCAGCAAAGTGCTTGAAGGGAGGAGGACCACGTCACCGACCCAGCTCTGCCAATGAGGCTTAAGGGAAAGCATTCTAAGGGCTTCTAGGAACAAGCTTCTGTGCTGAAAAAAGCAGAGATGAGCAAGAATAAATTCCACATCTCCCTGCCTCCTTTTTTGAAATAATCCTCTAAAGATGGCAGATTTGGAGTCTAACTAGATGACCTGAAGTACCTATCTCTCCCTTTATTATTAGGCAACATAAAAAAATTCTTATTGTTTGAAGCCTGTTGATCACGTATTTTGTACTTTGCAGCCAGAGCATCCTACACCAATAATTAAAATGGATTATCAAATTAACCTGCTAGAACTTACTTGTTAGACCCCCTGGTTACCAAAAACCCACTGTGTCTGTTAGGAAGCTTTCTGCTGCAAGTAACTTAAAGTCCTGAGTCCAGCTGGCTTAACAGAGGGAAGTTCATTATCGTGTGTAGCAGGAAGCATGGAGTCAGGGTGGCCTTCAGGTGGCACGCATACCCAGCTTTGCTCCTCTGAGACCCTCCTATTTCGCTATCCCCTCTGGGCCGGTTTGATCCTTCTGTCAGCTGACTGACAAGTTCTAAGCACCATGAACCAACAAGACAATGCCTAGTGCCAAAAGAGGAATAGTCCATTCACATGTCTTTTTAGGGAAGCGAGGAAAACATCTTTGTCGGCCATGGTTCATTTTCCATCCTTTCCTAAGCAAGTCCTGGCAGTGGGAACAGGGTTGCTACCACCCTCATGGGCTATAGCTGTAGAAGAGAATTTAGGGGAACCTACACTAAGGAACCCAATGCGAAGAGTCAATTGTCTTATTTTTCCTCCTCTTGGAGATATTTCATGGACCCTGGTGAGCTTGTTTTCTACTTAGAATCTCTGGCAGCTGTAATCAATCCATTTTTTATTTCCCTTTAGCTTGGCTTTGAGCCTTATCTCACTCAGGTCCTAGCTGACAAAGTGTTTCTTTCATTATATTAGTTGGTTTCTCTGAATAGAATCGATCTTCTTTGTTTCTGGGTTCTTAATCTACCTCGAAGTTATAAAACAGGTGGGGTTTTTTTTTTAAAGAACAATGTGATATCAATTCACAGAAAATAAAAATCTAGACATGACTGTTTGCATGGTTAAAAATGTTTTACTTCTCTTTGCTCTGAGCATATTTTTATGCTCATGGAGAAAATAGGCACTGTTCCTTTAAGAATGGATACCTGTCAGATTTTTAAATTGATACAAAATTACTAAAGGAATAAGAGTAATTAAACGTGAAGAAGCTTCTACCTGGGGAAAACTTCAAGCTTCAAATTGGAGGAATTAGAGAAAAGAAACTGTGTCAGGTAAACCCTTTCCTCACCTTTACCTGTATTCATGTGAAGCCGATTAACCACCAAAGCCTTACTTTGTACCTGGTTTATGCTGCTTTTAGTCAGAGGAATGTCTGTGAATCCCCTAGATAAACTTGGAGCTGGAAGAGCTATTTCTGTCATTGTAACCCGTTCCTCCCTCCCCCATCCTAAGAGGACTCAGTGTCCACCCTTCTCCAAACAGCCTGTGTTATTGGGGGACTTCACTGCCACCCCCAGCTTCAGGGTAAGATTAAGTCAGTTAGTGAGTCTGCAGTCATTGGTCCAGGGGCCGGTATGAGACAGAAATGGTCTAGTCAGGATGACTCTAAGGACTATTTTGCTCAGCATGCTTCTCAGGCCTGCTGTCTTTCCTTCTGTGGTATGCGGATGGGGACGTGGGTGCTGCTCACGCGATGGAAGGCTGGGTAGAGACACTGAAAACAAAACAGAAAAGCAGATGGGAAGAAACAGAATCAAGGCAGCCTGAAGCCTGACCTGGCTCTGGACCACCCAGGGATGGGGGCCAAGAAATCTCTTCAGCGTTGATTGAATTTTCCATTAGCAGCAAACCTAAGGCCCCAAGATAGAATGGCTTATCTCGTTGTGTTTCTGGGCTGAAGAAGAAGCTGCTCTCAAGAAATTTTAGTAAATAGGTCTATGTGTTTTATAAGTCCAGGTTACTCAAGGTAAATATGTTTTATTGCCCAAGAAAGGGAGGGAAATGAATCTTTTGTGTTTTGAAGGTTGGAAAGATTAGCCTGATTTCAAGCACAGAGGTGCAGGCCTGGGGGACAACACTGTTTTAGGAATTCTCCAGAGGCTGAGCACACACCCATTCAGAGGCAGCACCGCTGAGGCATGGGGTCTCTGAGGGAACGAGGGGACTGTCCCAGCGGGAGCTTGAAGGGAGCAGGCAGTCAGGGCACAGGCAGCTGGGGTGGGCCCGGCAGAGTGGCCGTGGAGGTACCTGCTGGCCCGGTCAGCCTTGTTTCTGCCCTGGGTCGGCTGTCATGGCAAAGGGGGTCGGTGATCCTCTGTCACATTGTTTGTTAAAATGCGGAGTCCCAGGGCATGCCAGTCACTAGGTCAGAACTCCTGCGTGCACAGTACCCCAGCTAATTTTTAGATGAGTATCATGTGAGGATCCATGCCTCCATGTGCAGAGGATCAAGCTGGAAAACCTCAGTTCAGTTGTCACCGGCCAGGCAGGAGAATGGCTGCTCAGCATGGGCAGCAAGAAAGCACAGGGTCAAGGTTCTAGCAGATCCAGAAATAGGATACTATAGGCCATCATTTTGGACCTTACACTCATGAGTGAGGCTGGCTTAAAATTCTGGGATAGGCCCTGACTGGGGTGACTCAGTGTACTGAGCACAGGCCTGTGAACCAAAGGGTAGCTGGTTGGATTCCCAGTCAGGGCACACGCCTGGGTTGTGGGCCAGGTCTCCAGTAAGGGGAGCAGGAGAGGCAGCCACACATTGATGTTTCCTTTCCCCTCTCTCTAAAAATAAATAAAATCTTTAAAAAAAATTCTGGGACAGGAAAGATTGTTAAATAGTTTAGAGCAGAGATTTTCAAACTTTTCACCTCATGACACATATAAACTGATTACTAAAATCTGCGATACACTAAAAAATATATATATTTTTTGCCAATCTGACAAAAAAATAGGTATAATTTTGATTCATTCACACTGGACAGCTGTTGTGTTGGCTGTTGTTATAAATATACATATATATATATATTTTTTACAATCTAAGGGAAAAGAGGTCAGTGCCCGCGATTAAATAGTCAGGTATTGCATGTTTTAAAAATTCTTGTGGCGCACCAGTGTGCTGTGGCACACCGATTGAGAACAGCCACTTTAGAGTTAATTACCAATACCTCTGATACTAGGACGACCTTTGGTGTCTCCAGTGACCTTGGACTTTTCTCCTCACTCACCGGATTGCCCTGCCGGCTTTGATGGTGTGGAAATGTGGGACGACACACTTCCTGCCCGGCCTGCGCTGGGGTCATGCAGTCCGTGCAACTGACCTCATCCCAGAGAGGGTGCTTGGTCAACGTCTCACACCCTCTTCTCCTGCCACTGCTTTTGAAAGCATATACACAGCAGTTTGGCAGGAGAAAGATTTTTACCGCTGTTTCTGAACGCAGATAGAAACCCTGAATTATTCAACTCCACAGTGAAGAAACAGGGAGTGTGGGGACATGGGAACCACGGTGGTTTCTACCTGGGACCTCTCCAAGTTAATAGAAGGTGTGGCCTGGGCGGCTGATCCCCACGTGGCCCAGCTGCTCCTTCTCCTGGCATTAGTTTAGTCCTGAGAGTCCTTCAGTTAAAAAAGCAACACAAATCCAATGGCAGCAAAAACTCTGAAAAGTGCCACTAGGAAGTACGCCGGGCTGGACCTGGAAGAACTGATCCTGCTCCAGCTGCAGCTCTGCGGCGCTCCAGGGTTCTGTCTGGGCCTATTCCCTCACCCCCAAAATAACTAGCGGAAACTCACTGCAAACGTCATCTAGAACTTCTAACGTTAGGGTCCATGTTTTCCTGTCCATTTAAGCCCCTCTGATATATGGTGACTTGGGAGGATGCTTTAATTGCACATTTTATACTTGTGGTTCTGAGATTTTTCAGTTTAAGCTTGTATCATTTGGAAAACACTTCTGATGTTTATCAACACGCTGAAATTAAAGATGAGGGTGCACTCACCATTTACAAGCGTGTTTCCACTTGCTGCATTAAAAGAGTTGCTAAACCCTGATCCCATAAAAGGTTAGCTAAGCGATTCCTTCTCTTAATTTTGCCTAATTTTAGAGGCCTCCCAAGAGAATTAAAACACATAGTTTATTGGCATTGGGATTTTACTACTGAAATTCTTTACTCATTAATTGAGAGGAAAGAGCTACAGAGATCTAGTTTATCCCCAAAATAATTTTGTGTTCCTACTTGAGTTGATAGTTTTTTTAAAAAGTCTCCTCCTTAAAAATACTCTCAGTATAAATATTTGTGTATTTTCTTAAACCTTGATCTTTTTCCATGACATGAAATAGTTCTCATTCTTGGTATGCAATCCTGTTAAACAACCGGTCGTCTTCACAACTAAGCACGCTCATAATTTCCTTGGGGATTGGTTTTTAATCTTCATTTTAGTCAATTGTTTTATTTTTCTGGGGATAAATCTTCTACTAAGATATGTGTTTGAATAAAAAGGGAATATAATATATGGTAAACAGCAAGAGAGTTGACTTACTGTGATAAAGGTTTGTCTGAAACGCACCTGAGATATAGAACAGCTGTGGTTTCTAGGCAGTTGTACTTAAAGTATTCAAAATCTTCTCCTCTTCTTTGTTAGAGAAAAATTTTTCTTTTTCCCAGAAAATGAGGTTCCCAGCCGAATAAAACATGGTCTGCCCTAGTGGTGTGGTAAATAGGAAAGAGACAAGGGCCCATTTCCTTTGTGGCCATGTGCCTGGAGAGGCTTGGGAACCTCCAGATAAGAAGTGGGTTCTGTCATCTGTGGCTCATAAATCCTCCTAAGTTCTTCCCAATGTCTCCATAGTGTTTGGCACAGGCTCAGCCTTGGAAGGGGAGAAGAACGTGATTCATTCTTCCCTTGGCTTATGCAGAGTTTTCCAGAGTAAGTGCATGTAGGGGCCAGGGCAGGGCTCCCCTTCCTCTTCCTCTTCCTCTTTCTCTCTGTGGCAGGAGTCCTCCAACTCTAGGGTATATAAGAACCACTTGAATGACCCAGAGAGCTTGTTCCATTGCTGGTTTTCAGACCCCAATGCCAGAGTTCCTGATTCAACAGACCTGTGGGGGTTTTAACCTCCATGCCAACAGGATGTATATGGGTTAGTTAAGTTCAGAGAAGCAGGCAGTTAGTTGATATTTGAAATGCCCTTGTCAGAAGGCCTATTCAAGGAGTAGTTAGGGAGTTCATAGACACTCTCATCTAGAGCCCATGGGTGCATGTGTGGGGTTGGGGGAAGCAGGCTCATTATCTTTATCTCCCATCAATACTAGAGGATTTGTTACTTAACTAATGCACTTAGAAATAGTTTTGTCATTGGTGAAATGAGTGTGGTTCAAGATATGTAGGTTAGCTATAATGATCACGCAGCCATCCCTCTGTTTGCATGAACAGGGTATAGTCATTGCCATAGGTTTAGGCAAACCCATAACACCTGTTCATTCAGACCCAGGTCTTTGAGATCAGTTGCCCCCTGGGCTGAGGAGAAGGTGAGTCTGATGTACTAGCTGATTTGTGCTAGTGGTTCACATAGCCCAGACAACTCAGCAGCATGAGCTGTCAAAAAAAATTTAGGGTCTACTTTTGCTTGCCGCTTACAGTTTGCTATAGAATAATCATGTTCCTTATAAAGGAGGAGAGTTGTAATGCCAACAGTGTGGGGGGTGGTCAAGTGGAAGGAAACCCCAAAACTTGACAACTGAGGGTGGGGAGCTGGTGAGGAGGGCTGAAGTCTGCCACATGTGCATGATGGAGCTGAGAGCTACTAAAGAAAAAGAGGTAGGAAATAAGGACTTTATCAGAAAAGGAGGCCAGAATGGAGAGACATAGGAAAGAGTTTTAAGTTAATTAAAAGGAACTAAAAAACTTTTTCATAATTCTTACCTACAAACTGTGAAAAGATGAACTTGGGGCAACTGCCTTTTGGGTGTTTTAAATGCTAACTGTCTGCTCATGTTTATGTTAAACCTAAGGGACATAGTTACATGTTGCCAAAATGCAGGTTAAAAGGCATTAGTTGCTGATGCCCCAGCTCAATGCCTCATTAGAGGGACTAGAACAGTGATTTTCATTGAGAGGGAAGGCCCCTGGTGCTTGTATCAGGGTATCTGTGTGTGTGTGTGCGTGTGTGTGAGAGAGAGAGAGAGAGAGAGAGAGAGAAAGAGAGAGATAGAAAGGGAGAGGGATGGAGAGGGAGAGGGAGCAGGAGAGAGTGAGGCACTGCGTGTAACTAATACAAACTGTGTGCTTGGAGGATTCCACTAATCATTTTGACCTATTTTGTTTTGTTTTCTGTAGGTATTGTAACTGCCAGAGGAAAATCTCTAAGTTTCATGGCTTTATATTCCACCTATTTTATATCTCTAGCCCTGATCTCTCCCTCAAAGTACTGAAATGAACATACGACTTTATTCCCAATAGATATGTCAAACGAACATGGCCAAGACTGAGTGCTACTCTCCAGCATTGCCTGCTCCATCTCTCTTCTTTACCTCGGTAAATGGCACTATCATTTTTCCAAGTTGTTAAGGTTGGAATTATCCTTGACTCCGCTCTTTCTCTCACAATCCTTATCCAATCTATCAATGAGTTTCATCAGCTAAATTATATTCTGAACTCAATTATTTCTCATTACTTTCACCTCTATCATTCTAATCCAAGACAAAACACCATCACCTTTTGCCATATAAACTACAATAGCCACAATCTTTGTATCCCACTCCCCCATACTTTATACTGAACACAGCAATTAGAATTTAAATAAGATTGTGTTATTTTCCTACTCAAAGCTTTTCCACAACAGTTTTCCATCACACTTAACATCCAAAGTCTTTACTATGGCCTACAATGCCTTTTAATAAAATTTGTAACCCACAGATTTTGCCTCTATAAAGGATCCATCTTATTGAAGCACATCCCTAATTATTTACCATGGTCCTAACCCAGCATGCCTGTATTAGAGATGTCCAACCTTTTGGCATCTTTGAACTTAAATATTAGAAGAAGAGTTCTCTCAGACCACACATTAAATACATTGTGACACGTAATCACAAAAAAAATCTCATAATGTTTTAAGTAAATTTACGATTTTGTGTTGGGCCACATTCACAGTCATCTTGGGCTGCATGTGGCCCACGGGCCTGGGTTGGACACCCTTACAGCTGATTATTTAAAAAAAAAACCAAAAACGAAAAACCTGTAGAACGCAGCACTTAGCAGGAGGGAGCAGGGCAGGTATTTTTGGTTGAGGGGACCTGTCCAATACTTCATCACATTACACAAGCAAGTTGCCAATTCTGCCAATTCTGACCACAAGATCCTGGAAGGTGGTGCCTGAGACAGTCCCTAGAAGGTGATATGATGAAAAAGCTTGGTCCAGACAATTGGTGTGGAGGGAATCACATGGTTATTTTGGGGCTGGTGTAAATTTTTAAAAATTTGTTATTGTTTATATAAATTTTCTTCCACGTGCATTAATTATGCATATCTGCGCATCTTGATTATTAAACACTGGGACTTTGTAAATATGCATTCCACTCTGACATAACATCACTTCTGATTTTCAAAACATTACCATTCCAGCACCATGATATAAACACAACTATTCTCACACACACATGATTTCCAAAGCTGCAGATTAAGTGCTAAACTGTCATCAGACTGAAAAGAGAAAAATTCACTTTATGTTGTAATCAGCCTGCCTGCCGCAAATCCCTCCTGAGAAGGAGATTATGCAATTAGTAGGAACAGAAATGCTGGGCGGTCTCTGAAGTAAGCTCTCTGAAGTAAATGTGGGCTGGTCACAAATTTTTGGAGGTCATCAGAGGATGTGATCTCTGGTTGACCCCCTCTCCCAGGGACCCAGGCAGTCAGAGGCTCCTCCCCCCTCTGTCCTTGGAATGTACTTCTGCCCACCGATCCCACAGAAGTACAAGGACACAGCCTTGAGAGAGTAAGGTATGGTTGAGACCAACTGGACGGTATGTATGTGTGACCAAAACCCAGTTAAGGAACTCATATATACACTTTAAGATTCTGGCAGGCGAGTGTGCAGACCTACTCATTTTGTAGCCACCTATGTAAGTTTGCTTGCTCACTAAACCCGCTACCTACCAGCGTAGAGTGAGTGGTCTGCCTCTTTCTTAGGCCTCTCTTTGCCTTTTGTGTAGCCACGTTTGCCTTCCGCGAATCAATGCATTTTTGTTCAAAAGCGGATTTCTGGGTCCCATCACTAGAAATTTCAATTTAACAGGTCTGAAATGGGGTTCAAGAATCTTTATTACTGTTTTAATAAATACCCTAGACGATATAGACATTGTGGCCTTCAAGCCACCCTTTGAGAAAGACCCTTTTCTAAAATGTATAACCAGGAAATTTATTTTCTTTCAGGATTTAGTGGGCGGCAACATTGATCTTTTGCTATTAGGCTGTCTTACAGACATGTACATATATTTTCTATCTATTTACCTATCTAAATTAGAAATAATTTTACACCATCACTTCTAATTGCAAGCAACATCACTGGTTTTATTCTAATTTTTCCCCTTTCTATAGCTGTAATTCTCTTCTCCAACTATGTGAAAGCTGCCTCCCAATATCTTTAATATAATTACTTGTTTGCTAAGTTTCCTAGTATGTAAATCAATTTGTTGGCCATGGCAACAAAAAGTGTGGCTTCTCTTTGTTAAGTTATGTTTATCATTAGATATAACATATAAAAATATAATTATGAAAATTATATATAAAAATATATACATGTGTATGTGTGTATTACATACACATATGTATATATGTATAAAATATTTTATGATATCAAAAATTAAATGAAATGCTTTCCATATATGTATAAGAAAGTATGTAATGTATATTAGAAATACCATAAAATACATAAAATATATCAATATAAGTAAATATATATATCTATATATCTGACTTGATATCTTTTTCCCCAGTTCTGTTACAATATTTTTGACATATAACATCAAGTTTAAGGTATACTATGTGATGATTTGACAGACATATACAAGGCGGGGGACCCAAAAACCCCCAGAATTTATTAAAAAATGTGTATTTATTCTTATATGTTTAAACTTCCGTCAAACTCTCTATTTGATGCAATACACCTATTGAGTTGTTTAGATGTTTTTCCCACTGCTCAAAACAGTTTTTGAACTCATTGATTTTGATGCCTTTTAGTGCTTCTGCCATTTTTTGTTTCACCTTTTCCACATTGGCAAAATATTTCCCTTTGAGGATTTCATCCGGGGAAACAAAAGCCACTCCAGGGCAAAATTGAGTGAATAGGGAGGGAGGGGCATGGGGGGTCACACTGGTTTTGTCCTGCTCAATACTCAGCATGGTGTGGGGAGCTGTCCTCATAAATGACCTGTCATGAAATGGACAAACAGTTGGAAGTGTCTTCAAAAAAATTAGCTGAAGCTGAAAGCAGCCTCTCACAGCAATGCCAGCTGATGCACTGATGCAGATAGGTACCTAGAACACTCACCTTCCAGGGGAATCCTGTATTGCAAGGGGCCTGCCCTCCTGAAGATATTCTGGGTTTTTGGGGTCTCCCCTCATATACTGCAAAAACCATTACTACTATAAGGTTAGTTAAGAATACTTCATCCCCTCACGTAATTACCATTTGTGTGCGTGTGGTTAACATTTAAGATTTACTTTTCATCCATTTCTAGTGCTTAGCAGAGGGTCTAACATAGGGCAGATATTACTGTCTATTACTGTCTATTGGGTGAAAGAACTAATACACTAATTCATCAATAGAATGGAGGGAAGAGAGATGTATGTAGGAAAGGAGACCTTAAATTTCAACCTCTGGACCCACATGGGTGAAAACAGTCCAAGTCTTCCATCCTTAGAAGCCTTTAGGTATTTTATTACAAGAGCCCCCGCTCCCAATATAATTCAAGAATAAATCTTTAATTTATTGTTGACAGTGATAACATTGATATTGCACACCAATCCTGTGTTTACCAGTTGGCACCACCAATCTTATTTTAACTTTCCGGGTCTTAAATATCAAATTTCAAAGTTCCCACATTAAAGAATGTCATCAATTCAAGTTACCCTTTATTTTCTGTCTTCAACTTTTCTCAAGAATATCTGCAGAGCTCATTTTTCTCTAAAGTTCTTTTATAGTGTTTCAAATAAATAATCACAAAACGCTCGAAGTACGGAGTGTGTAGTGAATGTTGAATCAATAAAAATGATGAGGTTAGTAACAATATCCCTGACGACTGCGGTGGCCCGTTTTAATTTAGAGGGCGCCAGCTACACACGTCAGAGAGATTCAAAGACGATCGTGTAAACCACTCTGAACCAGGAATCCCTAAGACAAACCTGACGCCAATGAAGTTTCCAGACGCACCCGGTTCTTGGAATTGACGGAAGGAGCTTCTGTATCGCTGAGCCAATCTGCCAGTTTTCTTGGCGGCAGCTAAAGCGTCAGGAATTTCTAGGTGTTCTGTTCCTACCGACAGATCGCCGTCTGCACCTTCCGCGGCGCTGGGAACAGGTGAGCCGGGAGTTGGTGCGGCCTAGCGGAGGGGCTCAGGTGCTTCGGCCCCGCCCCGCCCCGCCCCTCCCCGCCCGAGACGCTCGGTCCCCGTGCAGGTGCCGGCGCCTAGGTGCGCGCGGCACGGGCTGCAGCTCCACTCCACACCCGACAGCGGGCGCCGCTGCAGCGGCTCCGAGCGGCCGAGCTGAGCCGCTTCGCGAGTTGGGGCAGCTCCGGAGCTCGGCCCTACCCGGCGGCGAGAGCTCCGCCCGGGCGCCGGCTTCCCACAGCTGCGGGAGCGGGCGGGCGCTGAGGGGGCAGACCGCCTTCCGCGGACCCCGCCAGTTTGGGGCGGGGAGTGGCGGGCGAAGGGCGAGCGCCGGGGAGGGCGGAGAGCGGGGCCGGCCACGAGCGCTCCGGAGACAGCCGAGCGTCCCGCGCCCCGGCACCATGCGACCCGCCGCGCCTCCTCGCCGGCCCGGGGCTACGCTCTCCGCCCGCTGAGCCCCCGCGCTCGCCGCCCCGGAAACTCGCAAAAAACGAGGCGAGGCGTTGGAGAGCCGCGAAGAGACTGACCCAGACGTCCCCTCCGCCCCTAAAGAGGCTGCGGATCCCCGTTTTCTGGGCTTCTTTAGCTTTACCATGAACCTGGTGCAAGCTTGGCTTTAGGACAAATTCGGAAACCGGAGGGGGGAGTCAAGGCAATTCTTTGGTTGCTAAGGTAATTGTAGTTGTGACAACAATGGGCAAGACACTAGTGGGGGAAAAGGTGCTTTAAAACGGCATGCCCCCCACCCCACCCCCCAGTTCCTCTGTGTTGATGTCATTTCGTCGCCCGGCTGTAGGTGCTGGGCTGTTTCGGATGCGTGACAGGTGTCGGGCGTGCGTGTGTGCAGTTGGGACTGTAGAGGCACGAGCTTACGTAAGCGGCACGGCGAGCTGGCGTGCGGACTCGTGTGGGATGGGTGCAGGTCTGCGCGGCAACCGCGTCCCCGGGCTCCGAGGGGTGAGCACTCACCGGCTGGGGCCAGCGTGCGGCCGGGGCGTGCTTTTCGAGACTTCGTCTGCCCGTGATTTGGGGATCGCAGGTAGGGCAGTTGTACTTCCAAAGCAGACTGTAATTAACTTTTCCTCCGAATCGGCTCGCCCGTTTGTGCTTTGGAGGAAGAGAAAGCGAGGCGCACGGGTGGGTGTCCAGGTCTGGTTTGGGGGAACTGCCGCAGGAAAGGGAGCCGAGGTATTCCTCCCGAGAGGATGACCACTGAGCTGGTTGACCGCCTTTACAGTCCCTGCGAGGCTGCGGAGAAAGGGGCCCAGAGAGATAGGGAAAGTGACCCAGAAAATTTAATTTTGCTCAGAATGCAAGCTGCTGTGTTTTTGAAAAAATATGATGGAGTAGGGAAGAATATTATTTCTTTCTCTCTCGTTGAGAGGTGTGGCATTTCCATGTTACAAAATGAAGATATTTTGGATCTTATCATTGGATTGGAATTGTTCCCTCGGCATTGACTAGTGCTTAGGAACTGGATCTGCAGGTAATTTCTAATCAATATCTTTTAGCAGCCCCGAAGTAAAATTGCCAAATAAGCAGTAGTAGGTAAAGCCTAACATTGGGACTGTTTCCTTACTAGAGGGGGATGACAAGGGGAAGAATAAGAAGTGGGCTTGTAAGTGTCCACATGAGGTGAGAAACTGAGCTACAAGTGTGTGTGTTCTGTCAAAAAGTGGTAGACAAAAGGTAACTGTTAGGTTTAGCTTAATATGTTAAATAAGGCTTTTATAGATTAATTTTCATAGGCAGTTAGGTATTTATTTGAAGCAGGCACTGGGGAGTTGGTGAGGAACTTTGTGTGTGTTCTATGTTCTTTATGTTATTTATTCTTATTCTTATTAGTTTATTAATTTTGCAATGGATGGGACTATGCCGTGGAACAAAGTTAAGTTGAGGACTGAGGGGAATTTAACATTCTTTGGAGATACACCCTTGTAAGCAAAAGCTGGCGTGCTGAACAGAGAAAACCTAGAGGATAGATTTCTTTCCTAGTTCTCTGATATTATTGTCAAGCTAAATCGTTGTGTACATATGTAAACATTGTGGTATACATATATATTCCTGCCCTCCAATAACTTGTCCTTTCTTGAAAGTGTCTGTAAATTCTAGAAATGTCAGCTACTGTGAGGTATTTTGATGATGTAGGTAGCCACTGGTGTTTCCTTTTTCATATTCATTACATTGGTTCTTCACTTTTCTGTCTCCTTTAAGAAACTTAAATTAACATTCACTGATATATTCCTGAGAGTTTTAGTAAAACAATGCTAGCTTTCCTCAAGCAGCAAATTTTTCTTATCAAGTGAAACATTACAATAGTGCTTTTATGGCAGAAATGTCTCTTTAAATGAGACAGTTATTTATTTATAAATGATTTGTGGAATAAGATAGCCAACATAGATACTTTTTAAATGAACAAACATTTCTTGTGAAAGAAAAGACATTTTTTAAAATTCAAGTACAGTTGACATACAATTTTATACTAGTTTCAGGTGTCCAACATCATGATTCGACATTTGTACATACCGTGCTATGATCAAAAAGCATAATTACCCACTGAAAGGATGTTTAGGACAATAAAATTTGCCAGTAATTTTGGATGTCTGCTTGTCCACAGGGACAGAATTTTATGTGAAAGTAGGATGATTCTGTTTCTTATTTCTCTGATATTCTCCCCTGCATTTTATCTCCTGGATGCCTTAGACTTTGCCAGGAACTGCTGAACATTCTGTTTTGTGCCAGGGGTTAAATGTCAGGGAGATATGAGTAAGGAGCTCTGTGTCACATCAACATTTTTCAAAAGAGATGCCCTCTGAGATCTCAGTGCCGGGATTAATTTTCCTTTTGCCTCACAGTTAGCTTGTCTTAATTCATAATGCTTTGAACCTAGGAAAGCATTTAACCTCTTCATTTTTAGTGCCAGCTGGAAGGAATATATTTACCAAATTTCATCTTCATTGTAACATATGGCATGATATAAATAATTACTACACACACACTGTCCTGCTATATGGAGAGAAATAGAATTACGAAATAAACCTTCATGTTCAGTTATATGGATGTAACATGTCAAAGAAACAGTTTTACTTTTTTTTTTTAATTACCAAAGAAATATATAAGCATTGGGAAATGGTCAGGAAACTACAAAGAAAAAAAAGATTACTTGTAATTCTCCCACAGATGGTGAACCACTGTTGACATTTTTGCATACTATATATTCTTCCAGACTTTATTGTGATCACATTATTCATTGGATTTTTACCCCCACCCCTGAGCTCATCCCCAAAGTTCAGATGTCAGTGGAATTTGGATATGTGTTAAAGGTTTGGAAGATTACTGCTAGTTTTCTGAATGGTTTTGATAGATAAGATTTTAATTTTTGTTACTGGTCCTTATTTTCAGAGAGTAGTTTCTCTGTTTATCTGTTTTCTTTGAAAAGCAAGATTGGCACTCTGAGTCAGTAATGCTTGGGGTTCCCCATAAGATTCAGGGATGAAAGCATCAAAAAGGAAATAGAACATTGGCAATTCTGGGCAGGAGACCCTAGTTTTGATTTCAACCCCTTCACCAACTCCCCATGTGGCCTTTGGCCTCTGGGTCTCTGCTTCCTCAAAGAACAAATGACAGTTTCAGATTTAGCTCAATAAGCTAACAGGATATTTGTTGTTTTGATGTTTGATGAGGGTAATTTTTGTTTGAAGTGGACTTTTTTAAACACAGATGACTGGGGGCAGGGGGGTCCCCCCAGAGCTTCTGCTCAGTTGGTCTGGAGTGGGGCCTGAAAGTGTACATTTCTAACAAGTCCCCAGATGATGTTGACTTTGCTGGTCTGGGGACCGCACAGAGAACTACGGATCAGCTCTTTGGGGGCAGGACACTTTCACTTTTCTTTGCATCCCCCTCCTCCATGCCCAGCAATGTACCTGCCTGCTGGTAGGCCCTCAGTAAGCACTGATTGAGTCAATATCAGTATCTCTATGCGGGGGAAGACTTTCTGAAGTGGTTGAGAGAAGAGAGAGAATCATCTAGAATTTGGAACTATTAAAGTCTGTAACGCAAGTAGTGATCAGTCATAAAATGAAGTTCTTCAAACTGCAAGAAAAGCAAAAATGCTGACAACTAGGTGGTTAAAATAAACATTAAACCTAATGTGTTACACTAAATAACAACTCAGTACATGCTTGAGATGTGACAAACCACAAAGCTTATCAAATACTTCACTGTTGCCTCCCTGAGGTAATTTATTTTCTGCCACATCTATATCCCAGTAAAGGGAGAGGGAGGAAATTCGCTATTAATTACTCTAACTACCAAAGCAGCAGCTAAAGAAAGCAAGAGTCCAGACACCACCCCGTATACCTCCTACACACACACACACACACACACACACACACACACACACACCCACACACACACACACACACACACCCCCCCAAACCAAATTACTCTAACTACCAAAGCAGCAGCTAAAGAAAGCAAGAGTCCAGACACCACCCCCTATACCTCCTACACACACACAACGCCCCCCCCCACCCCGAAAGCAGAGCAATGCTCACCAGACCACCACAACCATTCTATGAGGTTGGTCACTAAGGAAATGAGCAGAGGGCATTGAGGGGGTGCATTTTATAGCTAGGAGAGCCCAGGAAGCTGAAATACCCTTCTCTTGGTCATCCTTGTATGGCTACTTTGTGTTTAGAAAATGAATCCTTCCTTTCTATTTAGGTGTTAGAAACACAGGGTTCAGCCATTTTTATGTATGGCAACCTTTAAAAAATGTATAAATACAGGGCCTAGCACAAATAATGCCTTTTTTATTACATAAAAATCTTTTATTACAAAATCATAAGCATGTAATTCTGTAACATAACAATATCACACTCAAGCACACCATACAATATTTTCGGTGAAATGTTCAAATTGCTGTCCATTTCGTGCCAGGCATTCACATACCCTACCAGCCACACTCAGTGGTGTTACTTCTGCCGGACCCTGCATTTGAATATGAACCAAGTAGCTGCTCAAGTAATGGAGGCTACTCAAATGAGTTGTGGTGGAGACTAGCTGTCTTGGCTTTTCTAAACACTTAGATAAAACCATCAAAGGAAAAGCCACCTTTAAGTTCCCTTATTCACTAGTGTCTGTCCTACCCAAGAGGCTATTTTCTTGCCCAGGGGGAGGTGCACATTAAACAAAGCCTTCTGAGATGAATGTTCTGCGTGAATGGGAGCTAGTGGTAACATCCCCTCGGAAATACTCAAGGTGCCTGTGTCACACTGAGATCTGGCCGGCCCGAAGCTGTGACAGAGAGCTGTGATCAATAGCTCTTCAAGTAGACCAACAGGCCCTTTAAACCCTCTTAATTGTTCTGAACCTCAATTCCCTCATCTGTAAATAGGAATAAAAAATATATCCCTTGAGTGTGTGTGGCTATGAGGAGAAAATAGTACACTGTGCAGTGTACTGGGCAGAGGAGGCATAGTAACTCGAGGAGAAGGACCCTGTCACACTGCACTATTTTCTGGTAATATTAATAATCAGTTGTTGGTTTGCAACCTCAGGAATTCCCTAGGTGAAATCTGAAACCGGCTCCTATACACGCAGGGCAAAGAAAGTGGCAGACCACTCCAGATTTGTAGGCGGCAGGTGTAATAAGGGGACATGCATACGGGGCTTGGGCAACTGTAAGAGTAGATTTCCACTCTTGCCCCCTAGAATCTTAAAAGAGATGCCTCGGTTGCAGGTCTGGTTCCTGGTTGGGATGTGTGCCAGAGGCAACCGATCGATGTTTCTCTCCCCTTCTCTAAAATCAATGAACATGTCCTCAGGTGAGGATAAAAAAATTTTTTTAAAGTGTATAGAGAGGCCTCATTAGGGTTCAGTCACATATACTGACCCAGTGGCTCAACAACACCTTATGTGTCAAGGCTGCATTCTTGAAAATGGCTCCTGCTGTGGAAACAAGGGGCAGAATGATCGTTCCAAGGACAGGGGAGGGACAAGGAGCCTCCAGTTGCTGGGATCCCTTTTTTGAGTTAACTGATGGTCACACCCTCTCGATGACTTCCTCCAAGAGAAATCTGTTGGGAAATAAGTATTTTGGGGTAATGGCTCCCCTCTTTTTTCCCCATCCATCCCACAGGGACTCCTAAGTCCCTGGGAGAATCCTGCTCCATAGTTGTAACATTGGACTCGAGGAGGCTTGTACAAAGCAAGTCGCCCAGGCACTCAGTGGAGAGGGTGGAGTGGGAAAGATCTTCCTTTGCGGTAGCCAAAGATGTGTGTGTTTCCTGGAGCCTCAAGGCCATTAGTCACTGGAAGGAAGAGAAGTGAAACATGGGGATGGCTGCTTCACTGATATCTCTTGTGCCAGACTGTGACCCACACCCGGAACAAGGCCATGTGCTGGTTTTTGTCCTGTACTCTTGGTATCTCTTACAGCTCTGGGCAAATGGTAGAAGAGGATAAATGTTTGCTGAGTTACTGACTTTCAGAGTGACAGCTATGGGTGGGTGAAAATGTGAAGAAGGGTGGACTAGTATTGGTGTAGATGCCTGGACTGCTTCAGGTGTGGGCGTATGTATGGACTGGTCTGCGTTCAAGTACATAGACAGGTACAAGTATGGATGCACGGACTGGTCTGAATGGTTGCATGGACTGGTGCAAGTGTGAGTGCAAGATGCAAATAGTTATAATCCCCATTCTTGTTTGCTTGATTTTGCTTGCTAGATCCACCTGAAATCCTGTTAATGTTTGTCTTTCCCATTGGGCTATGGTCTGTTTATTTTTTAACCATAATTTTATCCTGTCCCAGCACAAAGCCACATGCATAGTAAAATGCTTGGGAAAAAAATGGTTTCCTAAACAAAAAGTTGCCCAGCCTACAAAACTATGGATCTGTCATATAGCAATGGACTGACCTTATGAAATAATAACACTTGTAAAGCTTTTTGGAAATCAAAGCCTTTTAAGAAGAATTAGGTGGTTTCACTTATATTTTACAGATGAAGAAACCAAAGCTGAAACAGATGTTCAGTACTTGCCTGGTGTTAGATAGTTATTGAGTAGAGAAACCAAGATTTAAATTCAGCTCTTATTTGACCCCAAGTCCTGAGTGTCCCTGATATACAACTACGTGGCAAATAGATAGAAACTCTACCCTTGAGATAATCATTTCAGTTGTCTTGGAAATGATAGAAATAAACAGAAATGAACAATAAAGAATATTAAGTGAAAAGTGTGTGGAATTTTATAAGTCAGGTTACATAGCAAATAGATGACAAAGATAGTAAATACAGTTGAATTCAGAGAGATAACATTGTATAACCAATCAGATCTGGAAGAGACAGGCTTTGGGAAATAGGTAGAAATTTCATGGGTGAATAGAGGAATAACAGCAAGCTTTTCAGGTGAGAGGTATTGATAATAATTGGTTATTAAACCAATTATTGCTTGCTTTCAGAGTAAGAACCAAGTTTTCTTGAAGCATGAGACCCTCTGACCCATTTTGGATAGAGACACTTTCCTTTTTCTCTGAAAGTCCAGCAGCCACCCATGTGCTGATGAGTGGCATCAGGCCCTGGATCCCACGGCGGGGCAGCGTTAGGGCTGGGTGAGAGCTGTGTTAAAGCAAAGAGCGTGTGCTGCTCAGAAAGCCCTTTTGTTGCCATGCATTTGTAATCATTAGCAATTAAATCCAATTAGAAAAATGTCATGTAGATCTATACTGCCCAATCCAAACCAAACACTTGTTTGAGCTGACTGGGATTTTTCTGTTTGTGACCTCTGGGAGTAAGAACAGCTTTTAAAAATGTCCAGTGTATTTTTCTCTTAAGCTGCCCTGTAAATGCTACTATGTTCAGATTTCAAACCAAGCAAGAAGATGCCATTTTATTATTTTGCTGGCCATACATCCTAAAACAAAGACTAATTCAGCAGCTGGTCAAAACAGAAAGTATGCATTCACAAAGAATAAATGTATTGAACATATATATTCAAAATATATGTATATATATAAAATATATACTTTTTTTTTTTAGGGGAAGGCACTTTAACTTTCAGAATGGCAGGTAGTTTTGGGGCTTGGCGTCTAGTTTCTCCCTCTAGCCAGAGATGTGTGACATTGGACAAAGAAGCTTCACACCACTAATCTGCATACTCCCCTGGTGCAGAAGAGGGCTGAGAAACTGATTGCTTTAAGGGCATTACTAAAAGAGAGCGTGTTCCTGAAAATCTCTGGTTTAGTCAACTCTTAGTCTGGAGATAGTAGGGAGAGGGGCGGGGGTTCCTACCCCAGGTCACCCATTGGTGTAAGGCCTCCACTGCTCTTCCCTGCTCCTCGCCCTGCTTGTCCACATCGGTAGTAAGTCCAAAGTACTTTTCTAGATAATAATGATCAGATATGGTGTTGTCAAGGAGTTTAAAATTTTGTTGGGGGGAAAAGGAGAAACGGAATGTGGTAAGATAGGCACATATAGATGGAATGAGGGAGGGGTTACTTCCCACTGAGAGATTTCATTGAAGAGGTTCAATGGGTGAGTTGGACACTGGAGGACCAAATGGTTTTGGTGGCTAGAGTGTGTCTGAGGCACTTTAGTGTGAGTAATTGGACAGAGGTACAAAGAATTTTTAATATCTCCCACTGAGAGTCAAGTTCTTAAAAACTTTTCAGGCAGGAGAAGCCTGTTGATGAACTTAAAACTAAGGGGGAAACAGGGATACGTGAAATGTATGTTGCAAGCAAAACTGTTTAGTAAATATGTTTACTGAAAGAAAAAAAATGAGAAAATAAAGTTGATTATGGGCGGCATTTACCTCACCTTATGTTGATAATAGAGGGTGTGCCAAAATGAATTTCTAGTTACTTCTTACTGTTTTTCAGGATAGCATTCCCCTGCAGTGAAGTACTTTTGGTGGTTTTGCTATATTACATTCAGTGCACAATTCCCATGCAAATGGGCATTTCCCCCACTCTGCCAGGCTCTCTGTCCAAGCGTTCGATGCCTTTTAGACTTTCAGACTGAGAGGCTGACCACTGATGCCTGGATCTTCCTGTGGTTCAAGGGTAAAGTGGATAAACCTTGGGATACACTTTATATAACTTTCTTGGCATGACTGATTAGGAAGATCTCAGGTATCTCACCCCAAGCACAGAGTATTTAGCTTCATGTCAAAGCTGCTATCAATTTCAGGTTTTTATTTCTTTGGCTTCTTTTAGCTTTCAAAAGTGTCTCTGCAAAAACCATTTTCCTTGCCTGCCATTTACCTTACAACCATCTCCCCCACTTAAAAAATCTGTTTAATTCCCAGTTTCTTATATTTTCTAATTGTCCTTAACCAGAGCAATCAGTTAGCTCTCAAAAGTGTTTTTGGAAGTAGATTGGTTTAAGTTGCTTTGCTTACTGGGAATTTTTGGTCAGGAGAGTTTCCTGGGGTTGAGATTGGTAATGTTGTTAGTTATATGAAGATGAACGTGATTGACAAGACTAGAAATGCAAATTAGGGTCAGTCTATTGAGAGACTTTAGTGCCACATAAATGGTGATGATGATGATGATGATGGTGGTAGTTGTGGTGGTGGTGGTGGTGATTCAGGGCTGTCTTAGGTGTGGATAAAAAAAAAAAAGCAAAACTAAATAGTGCTTATTGAATTTTGAACTAAAGCAAAATTCAAACCAGCTGAAGAGGAAAGGAATTTATCTGACTCGTATCTGGAAATTCTGGCATGGCTGGATCCAGGGACTTAAATGATACCTCAGCACTCTTACTTGATACCTCATCATTTTGATTTCCCCCTTCCCTAGCACTAGAGAAAAAGTATATGGTCACTAATATCTCCACTGTTACATCCTTTCGAAACAGGGATGGGATATTTTTTATTACAGCATCATTATCTCAGTCTCTGAGAGGGACCCTAACTAGTCCTGATCAGAGCAGATGTCTACCTCGATCGAATAGTCTGCCCAGTGATACAGCATTTCTGTCCAGGATAGTTCATAGCCCCATCCTTCCCTATCAGGGGAACAAATTTGATAGCAAAAAATATACTGGGTCACCAGAAATGGTAACTGCATCCATCCTCTAAACTGGCTTTAGGTTTATTTTCTGGGCAGAGGAAAATTATTAAGAATAGACACAGAGTATTTCAACCACTCTGAAATATTTTATAAGAGTTGGAAGGCTTTTATTATCCAAAATAAAGCTTTTGGATAATAAGAGGCACTCCTTCAATGGCATGTTTCTAATCTCCCTTCACTTCTATACGAGCTTGCTCATTCAGTGATGATTGCTTCTGATCTGTGCACAGACATCAGGGTGAGCGTATGTAGTAGTGACAGACACAACCCCTGGCTCCTCCAGCATCCCTGTGACCACATGCCTGCAATTACATAATTTTTTGCATTGCCCTTTCTGAGATGGCTGAAGTGCCACCTTGCAAACCAGAGATGCGGTATCCTTCTTCCAAAATATTTGCACTATTCTTTTTTAAACATAGAATTCTATTGTACAACATATTTCAGAAAAGTACATGAATCATTGCTTAATGAATTTTAAATACTATATACATCCGTTCTTTCAGAATATTACCATTCTCTCAGAAACTACCTCATACACCCTCCCAGTAACTACACACTCCCTTTCCCCACTGTGACTACTAACCTGATTTCTATCACTGTATGTTCTTGTTTTTGAAATATATGAAGTACATATGGAGTTATATATATGTATGTACTCTTTTCTTGGAGCTTTTTATGGAAAACATTTTTTTGAGAAAGTCATCCATGTGGTGATGTATAGCAATAGTTTATTCATTTTATTGCAGTATAGCAATCCACTTTCTAATATTTCATAAACTCTCCATTCATATACTGTTGATGGGCATCTGGGACATTCCCGGTTTAGGGCTACTGTGAGTAACATTGCTGTAAGCTTTTGTATGTGTTTTTCGGTGCACATATAAATGCACTTTTGTTTTGTATGCACCCAAGACCAGATTGCTGGGACATGGAGTACATATGTTCAACCTTAGTAGACAGGTCCTTACAAAGAGTTTTCCCAAGCGGCATATCAATTTATACTCCTGTTATTAGTTGATAAGCGTTTCAATATCTCTACATACTTGTCAACACTTGGGATGGTCAAACTTTTCAATTTTAGCCATTATGGTGGGTGTGGAGTGGTGTCTCATTGTGGTTTCAGTTTGCCCTAGTAACTGGTAATTATGTGCCTTTTAAATTTTTTTCTGGTCATTTTAATTTAATTTTTTGTAGTCCCTGTTCAGGTTCATTGCCAGTTTTTCAATTGGATCATCTATGTTTTTCCTGATGATTTGTAGGAATTTTCTTTTTTAATACAAATATTTTTCCAGTCATGTGTACTTAAAATAGCTTTCCCTATTCTGTGGTTTGACATTTGACTCTCTTTTGATGAATAGGAGATCTTACTTTTAATGTAATCCAATTTATCCACCTCTTCCTCTATGGTTATTTTTCTCTGTGCCTGCTTAAAAAATTTTGCCTAATCTAAGGTCATAAAGCTGTTCTCCCAATTTTCAGAAGCCCTTCTGTTTTGCCTTTTAACTTTAGGTAAAAAAAAATCACCTGAGGTTGAAATTTATCTATAGCATAAAGAGAAGATCCATATTTATTTTATTTTTTCACATGTACAATATATCCAATTAACCCAGCATTACTTACCGAAAAATCTCTTCTTATCCACAGCTTTGAAATGTCACCTTTGTTATAAATGAGGTGATTATTTATATGTTCATCTCTCTCTGTTTTCTAGTCCCTTTCATTGTTAGGGTTCCTGTTCTTATACTGGTGCCACACTGTCTTAATTAATATAGCTTAATAATGTCTTGATATCCAGTGTATGTCCTCCAGCTATGTTCTTATTTAAAAATACCTTGGTTATTCTTAGCCATTTGCCTACTATATAAATTTTAAAGTTATCTTTTGATGGGATTTTGATTGAGACTGCATTGATCTCTAGCCCAAATGAATGACTTTAGAGTGTTGATTATTTCAATTCATTAATATGCTATATCTCTTCATGTCTTTAGATCTTTCATCTCTGTTAGTGCTTTGTATTTCTCTATGTTCTAAAGGTATTGTACACCTTTATTGAGATATATTTCTGGTATTTAAAGTTATTTTATACTATTATAAATATCTTTTGGAAACAGCATTTCCAGTGCTTTGTAGTAGGTGTACACAATCAATTTTTACATATTGACCTGGTATCCAGTGATTTTGCTAAATACACTTATTAATTCTAATAGCTCCATGTAAGTTATTATGGATTTTCCATGTATGCAATCAAATTACCAGCAAAACAGTGTTTACTTTTTTCTTTGCAATAATTGAGCCTTTTATTTCATTTTCTTGTATGTTGCATTGGCTAAGACTTCTAATATAATGGTGAATAGAAGTGGTCATAGTGAGCATCCTTGTCTCATTCCTAATCTCAGTGGGAAAGTTTCCAAAGTGTGACTATTAAATATTATGGTTGCTGTGTTTTATATATATCCTTTATCAGATTAAGGAGTTATCTTACATTCAAAATGTATTAAGAATATTTTCATGAACACATGTTGAATTTGACCAACTGGTTAAAGCACTATTTGCATGGGATGTCTGGCTCACCTCCTTTTTCCTCCTCTTCTCTTGGATCTTGGTCCCATATGTACTCATTGCCTTGGGAACTCTCTGGAAAATTTCATCAGGCTTTTCTGGTTCTTGAGGGTTGTTCTGTTGTAAATTAGACCCCTCCCTGGAGGAAGTGGTCCTTTCTATTTATACTATATTTGTCTTCCATTTACATAATATGAGTAAAACTATAACAAAAGACCCTCCGAAGTCTATTCAGTTGTTATTTTTTTGACCTATATTGCTTCTGTGATGAGCTTCATGAATATATCTTTTTTGTTGCTGTCTGCTATGTCCAGCAGAGGAAAAGCCTACTGTTGCTGCTCCAAGTCCACGCCTTACAGATCATAGAGGAGATGCACTGGTATCTAAATGCCTAGGTTCAGGGGGAAAAGATACTGATTTTACTTGTTCTTTTACTTGTTCAGAAAACAACAAAATTCCAAGGAATAAAACTGACATTCTTTTTTAAAAAAGTCGAGAGGAGTGCCTTTCTTCTTGGATCCCCTGGGAACACGTCATCCTCTTTATCTCTTAGTCATCCTCATCTTGTGTATAAAAATTGGCGAAGCTTCTCTGTCACTCCTACTTCTTCTCTAGCAGTCATGCAAGCTTTCATGTAAAATAAAAGAATAATAAAATGTTACTTTTGCAGTCCCTAGAGTCACTAGTACTAGTAGTATTAGACAGTATAACCTCAGATCCCATACTTACAAAATGGAAGTTCTCTCATGTGAGAGGAGAAACATTTAGGATCTCAAGACCCAAATTCTAATTCTGGCTCTATTGCTAACTAACAAGATGACATTAGGATATAACTCCATCACTCCAGGCCTTAGTTTTATCCTCCGAAAAATTAAGTCATTGGGCTTGTGCAGGAAACAATCATTTTTGCAAAAAATGTATGCTTTCATTTCCACAAAGCCTTTTATATAAAGGATGAAATAGTAAATATTTTGAGCTTTGTGGGCCACATGATTTGTGTTACAACTGCACAACTCTGCTGCTGTAGCGTAAAAGCAGTCGTAGATAGTAAGCAAACAACTTTGCTTATAAAATTTGCAAAGTTTTGTAAACAAAGGGTTTGTTTATAAAATTTTATGGACACAGAAATTTGACTCTTATATGGTTTTCATGTGTTACAAAATATTTATTCTTCTTTCAACAACTGAAAGGTGGAAAGACATTCTTAACTCATAGATCATACAAAAACAGGCAGCAGGCTAGATGCGTCCCTCAGGCCCGAGTTTGCCAACCTTGGACTATTGATGACCAAGAGTGGTTCTAGAATGCTATGTTAGACACTGATATAGTAGTCTTTTTAAAAATATTATTTTTCCTTTCCCATGATCATTGTCCAGAGGAGTCTTGCTCCTTTCTCTTAGTTTAAGAAATAGTAATAAAAGATTTTATTTTTCCTTTTTTTATTTCTTCCTGGATGCTTGCTCTTTCTTTTTGTAGACCCAAGTTTCTGACCTATATAAAAGAATTCCTGCCTAAAGAACTTCTTTTTAGCATTTCTTGCAGGGCAAATTTGCTAGTGAACTTGCTCAGCCTTTGTTTGTCTGAGAAAGTTGTTATTTTTCCTTCATTTTTGAAGGGTAATTTCACTAGATACAGAATTCTAAGCTTGTGTTTTTTTTTCCTTCAACATTTCAAATACTTCACTCCACTCTCCCTCTGGTTTCAGTATTTTCTCTGTCTTTCTGCAGTGTTTTTTCCTCCCCCTGAAACCCTGATTGGTGTTTTCTGATCTGCCTGGATCTGTGCTTCGGTGTATGTCATTAACTTTACAAAGCTGTCAGTCATTATACCTTTGAATATTTCTTTTACTGCTTTTTCTCTTTCTGCTTCTCCTGCTATTCCAATTACACTTGGGTTAGTTACATCTTTGATACTGTACCATAGTTCTTTAATGTTATGTTCCACTTTTAAAAAATTCTCTCTCTCATTTGTACAGTTTATATTGATCTTTATAAAAATTCACTGATTCTTCCTTTTGCCGTTTTGGGCCTACCAGTGAGCATCCTTGTTTGGTCACAGTGTTTTTGACTTTTAGCATTTCCCCTTTTAAGGATTGATTTTATTTTTTTTTTAAAAAGAGTTTCTGTCTCTCTGTTTTAGTTACCACCTACTTTTCCCATTACAGCTCTTAACATATGTAGTCATAGTTATTTTGAATTTCCTTTCTCTTTTTTTTTAAATCCTCACCTAAGGATATGTTGATTGATTGATTGATTGATTGAGAGAGGGGTAGAGAGAGAGAGAGAGAAAGAGAAACATCAATATGAGAAACACCTGATGTGAGAGAAACATCAATGAGCTGCCTCCCATTCACACCCTGACCAGAGATCATACCTGCAACCTAGGTATGTGCCCTGACCAAGAATCAAACCTGCAACCCTTTCGTGTACAGGACGATGCTCCAACAAACTGAGCCACTTGGCCAGAGCTGAATTTTCTTTCTGATAATTTCAACATCTGTGTCATATCTGAGTCTGGCTCTGATGATTGCTTGAAAGCCAAACACGATGTGTCAGATAACAGGAGCTAAGATAACTAGGCCTTTAGTGTGGGTTTTTATTTAATTTGGCTAGGAGTTGGGCTGTGTTTAATGTTTGCTGTAGCTGTAGGTGCCAGAAGCTTAAAATTCCCCTGTTTTAGTCTCCTCTTTTGACTTCAGGTTTTTTAATTACTCCTTAGAGAGTTTGTGCTTTGGAGGTCTTTTTGCTGCAATTTACTGTGTTATGCTAGAGCCCCATTGGTGTGGTGGTAGGATGAGGAGAGAAGAATTGTTCTATAACCTTCCAATGAAGGGCAAAACTGGAGCAACTTTTCTTTAGTAAATGCAGCAACACTTCCTTCATTGCAATAGGAGGGAAGACCAAGAACAGGGTGGTTTAGGTGAGGGTGTCCCAGGAGGAGAGACATGCCTTCTCCTGGCTCCCATTTCTTCCATGAAGTTTGAAGTGACCCCATCCACTGAGACTGTGTGCAGAAGATATGAGAAAACCAATTCAGAAAAAGAGATCAAACTCAGTAGGAAAGCAATTTTAGATTTGGTCGGCAGCACTGATGAACTCATTTAAAGTTTGTGCTCATGAATTTAAAATGCCACTAGTCAGCCCGGTTGTGGGATTCCCTCCTTACCCCTCCGCCGCCCCACCCCAAAGTGTTCAACTGCTCGGAGGTGAACTGGGATATTCAGGTACTGGGGGGACATGCTTCGTTCTGCCGATGCTGGAGATCTGCCAGGAGATATGATACAGAAAGGGGAAGGGGAAGGGGTGAAGGGTATTTGCAAGGGAGCGACTGAGTGACTGTTATAATGGGCCAGTGAGAGAAGAATATTTAAAAAGTTGTAGGTTTACTCTCTAAATAAGTTTGAAGAATGTTTGCAGTGCATGTAGAGTAACTGAGCTGTAAAGTGTGGAGGGGGGTGATCTGAGGTGGGATGGGCACTGGTGACGATAAGGTTCAGCACGTGGCCATGTGAGGCTGTGGCTGGGGAGGAGGCATGAAGGAAAAGGGCTCAGGCAGGGGAATAAAAAGGATGGAGAAACCAGGCTTGCAATGAGGGCTCTGAGTCTGATGTTACAGTCACTGAGGCTGACTAAGGGGTAGAGTAAACCTCTGAGAACTGGAACCAGAACCTGAGTCTTCAGGAAATGAAAGGCCATAAGCAGGAGGGAGGTGGGACACAGCAGTGACGATGGGTAGAAAGGGGCGTAGCCTGGTGATATGAGTGTCACAGGAGAAGGGAACTGAGTAGGAGGATGCGAGGGAAATCATTTCAAATAACGATGGACAGCTGGGAGGATGCTTTACTTTCCCTCCTGGTCTTGAGATACCCGGTAGGAGAACAAAGGTCTGTAGGGCGGATGGGCTTGGGCGAAGCCAGGTTTCCAGTAAGGTCACAGAAGGTCAAAGTTCAAAGAGAAGGTAGAAGGACATAGTGGGCATACTGTATACAAAGAAAGATTTCAAAAGGCAGGAAGAGTCAGTGGGGAGTGGATAGGGTCTGAGAGTGTCCAGAGCAGTGTGGAGTTTGGAACCTGGTAAGAGGAGATGCCGAGGTGGACCTGAACTTCAAGCAGAGATTGTATCACCAGGACCAGGAGGCACGTCACACAGCCAAGCACATCCTGTTAGGTGAAGAACTTTGTACTTCTCCCTCCCAGCTTAATTTTTAGGATTACCGTTTAATATAGGGATTGCAAAAATATTTTTCTTTGTAAGTGGCTTTGGTAGATTAGTTTATTTAGTCTGTCAAGCGGCTGTAGCAACCCAGAGAAGATTGCATTTATTTATGTGTCTGTAGATAGGCTTGGTATGGAAAAGTCAACTTCACTGATACATTAGGAATTAGAAGAAACCACAAATTAGTTGAGGACCTACTGTGTACCAGTTGTACTGTGTAAGTGCTTTATTATAGTATATAGGTGCAAAGCATTTTATATTTAGGTATATACTTAAATTTTGTATGTTTACACAATTTTATTTTAAACCCTTTATATAGATGATTTTACCGGAGACTGAGGCTGACATATTGCAAAATCTGGGACACTGGAGTCAGCCCTGAGTTTGAGTTTGAGTTTCCTGACTGAAAAGCTGTGTTACTTTGGGCAAGTTACCTATGTTCTGGAACCTCAATTTTGTCATCTGTAGGGTAGGAATAATAGCATTCACTTGCTATGGTGGCTGCGAAGCACTGCCCAGGTGATTCTGAAGAGCGGGCGAGGCAGAGAGCCACCGATATAAATACGCTTAGCAGTAAGTTGCTCATGGTCACGCAGCACTTAAGTAGAATGGCTAGGATTGAGAGACAGTTCTTTGGTACCATGACCCTTGCTTTACCTATTATAGTGAATTTTTGCCTAAATACAAGGAAAGTTAAAGGAGCCCCACCTCAGCATGGCTGCAACCTGGGACTGGAGGGAGGGATCACATGAAGAGAAGGCAGGTTCTATGTTATCTAGGTCAGCGGTTCCCAAACTTGCCTGTGCTTCCAAATCATCTGGGGAACATTTAAATCACAAATCCCTCGGGACAACCCCAGGCCAATGGGATTAGGATTTCTGGAGCATGGGAATCAGGAACACGTACCTTTAGAATCTCCACCCCGCCCCCAGGTGATTTTGAGGCTGCTAGTTCCTTGGGTCAGCTTTTGGCAACCACCGAATTCTCACTGAAGTCCCGAAATAATCAAGAAATTAGATCCCAGTAAAATACTGGGTGCCTGGCATTGCCACCAAAATTGGCCCCAGAGGTTGAACTCGGGCACCTTTAAGATCTTTGGTGCATTACCTGAAACAGATACTTGATCTGTCATTGAACATCGGAACTTTGAATATATAGAAAATGTCAAGTTGGCAGTCTCTGCTGTAACAGGAAGAGTTATTTGTTCTTTATAGCTGTTGTCTTCCTCCTTCCCCCTTGAGGTTCCTGCCCACTCAGGCAGATTAGAACTATATAAACAAGCTTGTACTACTGAGCTAGCACACATCTTGTAAATTTTTCTTCTGAAGTGCTTAACATTGCCAATGTCAGAAGAAAATACATTGAGTTTTAATGGGCTGAAGCAAACAATGTGAATTTGATATAATATGGAGGAGAGGAAATAACATCAACAGAATTCTTATTTGGCAGTATAAATATTCAGACTGTGTTACAGTCAGCACTTGATTACCTCTCCTACAAGATATTTCCCTGGATAGAGTTTTGAGGACTGGTCACTAAGAGCGGCAGGAGTGACATTTTAAGGCTTTTAGCTGTGTGTCACAATAATTTTAGTGGTGTTGTAGTGTAATTACAGTGGTTTACCTCTTAGTTGGGCATCGGGATTACCTGAGGAGCTTGGTAAACTGCTGTTGGCTTCATCTCATATGCACCCAGTCAGCATACCTGAGGGTGGGGGAAGGGCTTCTCCAGGGATTCTGGTGCAGGCGGCCTGGGACTCTCACTGGCCAAACACTGGCGGAGAAGACTGCTGGTGCATTTCTACATTCCTTTTTTTTTTTGCTAGGGAATTTATATGGCTTATTTTATTCTCTCTTCAAAAGCAACCCTGCAAAGTAGAGGGTTCTATTCTTCCAGGTGAAGAACTGGAAGTTTAGGCGTGGTGTGGCCTTGGTGTGAGAAGAGCTGAGATGAAATTCCCCGTCTGACTGCAAAGCCAACCTTCCTCTTCCACATCACTGGATCTTTCCTACCTGCTCTTTTCAGCATTGCTATCTGCTGGACCCTAGGCTTTGATTGCTGTAGAGGTGCTTCTATTACAAAGGAAAACACCTGGCATTTGTCAGAACTGTGAGCCTCAAATGCAGTTGAAGTGCAGAGTAAATTGCAGTCCTGACTTTTAAAAGATTTATTAATCAGAGTTTGAGTCAGAGATGCTCAAGTGTTCTGTTATTCAAAGGGTCTCTCTGCATTACACTTCCCACCCTCCCACATATTCCTTCTTACCTAAATTGCTCATGGGTTCCAAAAGTGGGTTCCTGAGTTCACAGCTGATCCATGTCAGTAAACCCTGGGGAAAATCTTCATGTGTGATTCCATACATAGGTCTTTGTTGAGAAAGAGCCCTTTCTCTTGGGCAGTTTTAATGCCTTATTATCTAGGTGAGTATTCCAGAAGGAGTACACATGCATCTTGGTAGAATCTTATCAGTTCCACGGTTTATTAAAAAATATTTGAGTACCAACTATGTTCCAGGCCCTGCTCTAGGTGCCAGAGATAGAGGGTGAACGCCACTGACAAAGATTCTGCCCAGGCAGAACTGGATTTCTAGCACAGGAGACCCCTGATGAACAAGTAAATGAAGTCATCAATCCAGATGGGTAGGAATCCCTTTTATTTTACTGTCCACATTTGGCTGTTCTCCCACGTACTCTCCTTGAGATCAGATCATCTCCATTTTATTTTCTTGAGTGCCCACCTCTGGACCTTCAGATGTCCACGCCTGTGTCGTCACCTAGGCTCGAGTGTCCTCTTCTGTCTCCCTCCAGACTCCTGTTCATCCTTCTGCTCTGATCTCAGTTGTCCCCTCCTCTTGTTCTGTGTTATCATAACTGAACACCCTACATTGCAATGTCCTGTTTTTGTGGACACCCCTTCTGGACTCTGAACACTTTAATGAGAACATCTGTGTCTGACTTATTTTTATATCTCCAGGGCCTAGCATGGAGTCCTGGGAGTGGATGCTCTGTGTTTGCTCCAAGAGTAAGTGTTGAGTCCTATGGCACCTAGTGGTAGGTAGTGGTATTACAGGAGTTACTTCAAGGGGAGGAATGCTCAGTCTGGGAGGGAAAGCTTAACTCCAGTTCTGTGATTTTTTTTGAGAAGTTCAGCATGAGCATTGTCATGAATAGAGGTGTTGGGCTGGATTATAGACAGTGATGATGGAAGAGAGGTGGCATGGAATATTCTGGCAGGGCTTGAAGGAAACTTAGATGTGTGACGTTCTGAGCTCTAGGTCAGAAATGGAGGGAATACTAATGATGTCGGCTTTTATAGCTAACATCCAGCTGGGATGCAGAGAAGCTATGGCTTGACTTGGTTCCAACAGCTATTTAGTTGCTGATCAGGTGGGGGAACCAGGCCTCTCAGTTCAGAAGGGTTTTCATTATTCTGGGACTGCGGTTTGTGACAGATAAAGAAACAAAGGCACAGAGAGGTGAAGTAACTTGCCCCAGGTCACACAGCTGGTAAGTGGTAGAGCCAGGATCCAGACGTAGATCTGTCAGATGACAGAGGCCAGCTTGTAACCACTAAACTATCTTGTCTCTTCTTGGAGGTTATGAAATGCATCGTCTTAACACATTTTCAGTTTTCCTATTTTGTTAGCTGTATGCCTATATAGGTAAAGAATATTATTACCATGTTTCTTTTCTATTGAGATGCAGTTGTATATTTTCAGAAAAAACATTCACATTCTTCAGTTGTTAAAATCAAAGTCCCTGAATTATTTACTATGTATATATACACATACTCTATATAAATAACGTGAAGAAAGTTTTGTTTTTCTCTACCACTAAATTTAAAATATTCCTATTTCTATTATATGTCATTTAAAAATAAATATTTTATACTATATTGCAATGAATGAAACGTATTCCTTTAATTTCTTGCACATCAGCTCAGTAGTCAATGACTATTCAGAACATTTTTACCTGTGTAGGTTTTGCATCCCGTTCTCTCTAACAAATGCTGACATAAGGACTAAAAAGTGTTTTAGATATCATTCTTTCTACACACAGAAAAAGTAAATGATTTGCTTGAGTTTCAAAGTGAGTTGATAGAGAATAAAAAATGGAAGCTTTTCTCCTACATACTAGACTCACTAAAATTCCTGGCTGCATTCACTTAGCAGTCTAAAGCCCAGACCTGGGACCTCAGCCTGTTTTAACACACAGAAATGCTTCTGTTGGGGGGCAGGGAGGAGAGCCAGGGAAAGGCAAAGGGAGCACTGACATGATTGTTTCTAGGTCATTTCCAACCTTACTGTTATAACACAGTTTTCTACTTGGAAGATAATATACTCATTAAAGTGGAAGTGTTCGTTTTAAAATAAAGCAATAGGGACTCAAAATGGCTCTTCTAAATAGGCAAATGAGCATGCAATAAATGGACTTAATTTTTGTTTTTCGTGCTCAGTCATATTCTATATTAAGGCAAAGGAGTAGATAAGTAAATAGTTATTTATGAATAAAAAAGTGTATTCTCCATTTAACTTTAAAAGCCACTGATTAGAACCAAAATAACTATATTCATAGAAATACTGATATTGCCATGAGTAGAGATAATAGAATGATGCTCTTTATCACTTCATGTAATGTAGCTTTTAAAATGCACCCTAATTCATAAATGATGAAGAAAGCAAACAACATTATACAAATAGGATACTTTGGGTAATTAAACAAATTACAAAATTCTTGTCTCTTCCTCCTTTTTGCCCTCGTTTATTTTCATGGAATGACCTTTGGTACCAACTTAGTTTATAATAAAATGTTTCCTGAGTTTTTTAAAAAAATTGTAATGGCCTTTTCTGTCAAATATGGTATTTATGAAAGCTTCTTTGATGAAAAGCCTATGAATTTTGTGCAAATAACCCAGGCAGGTTCTTAGATTAGTGATAACATTTGTATAGGACTTTTATGGCTTTATATGAAACTTTTATATTGAGTGTATTTGACCCTTACCTGTGTGTGAGTAGTCAGTAAGAGTCACGTTTTACTGATGAAAGCAATGTAGAGAAGAGTGCCTTGGCATGGTTCTGGGTACATAGCAAGTATTCAACATGCACATTTTATAATAAAATTAACATAGGGAACCCAACATCCAACAGGTTATTTAACTTACTTGAGATTACCCAGCAAATATATTGTCATACCAAGAATTGAACTGGCTTCTTTACTGGAAAATTCCATGTGTTCTCATTGTCTCACTACCATCTTTTCAGGCATTTTAAAAGTCAAATTAAAAATTTTCATTCTTAATTGAGGTGAAATTCACAAATGTATGAGTTTTTATTTTGAGTTGTAATAGTCTTTCTTCTGTCATTACTGCTTTTATCATAGCCCATCTCCTATATGCATAACAGTACTCATAAAATTAACCATTTTAAAACATACATTTTGGAGGCATTTAGTACATTCACAGTGTTCTCTGTAGCCATCACCTCTATTCGGTTGAAAAAAGTTTTGATCATCTGCAAAGGAGACCCCATGTCCATTAAACAGTCTCCTCAATGCCTTCTCTCCCCAGCTGCTAGTAACTACAAATCTGCTTTCTGTCTCTGTACATTTCCCTGTTCTAGATATTTCACGTCAATGGAATCTTACAGTATGTCACTGTCTTAGTCCATTAAAGCTACTGTAATAGAATACCATAGACTGAATAGCTTATAAACAACATAAATTTATTTCTCACCATTCTAGAGGCTGGAGAGTTAAAGAGCAGATTTAGGCAGATTTGGTGTCTTGTGAGGGCCTGCTTCCTGGTTTATGAATGGCTTCCTCACTCAGAAACATCTCTCTGGGATCTCTTTTATAAGGGCACTAATCACTTCCCAAAAGCTCTATCTCCTACTACCTTAGGGGTTAGGGTTTCAACATGTGAATTTTGAGGGGACATAAACGTTCAGTCAATTGCAGTGATCTTTTGTCTCTAGCTCCTTTTATTTAAGATAGTGCTTTCAACATAAATCTATGTTGTAGCATGTATCAGTGCTTTATTATTTTTTATGGCTGAATTATATTCCATTGTAGGGGTAGGCCATATTGTGTTTATCCATTCATCAATTGGTGGACATTGAGTTATTTCCATATTTTGGCAATTGTGAATTGTGCTGTTATGAGCAGGCATGTTCAAATGTTTGTTTGAATAACTGTTATCAGTTCTTAGGAGTAGAATTGTCAGGTTATATGGTAATTCTATGTTTAACCTTTTGAGGAACCACCAAACTATTTTCTATTTCCTGCCAATAACATACAAGGGTACCAATTTACCCACATCTTTTCTAATGCTTGTTATTTGAGGTTTTGTTTTTATTATTATAACCTGCCTAGTCGGTATCAAATGTTATCTCTTTGTGGTTTTGATTTACATTTCCCTGATAAAGTATTCAATATTTTAATGCAGAGAATTAATCATAAAATGAACTTTGGTAAAAAAATAAAATCAACATCAAAATGCATGGTTTTATTTGTCTTCAGGAGATTACTTAAGACTGGTATATAATTACCTCCAGAGTACACAGTTCTGGGCAGAATAATAAAGAACATGTTGCTTTGGGATTAGAAGGGTGTATGTGGACAATAAAACCACAATCACCCCTAAGTTTTTAAAAATACTGTTTCAACAAATGAGGCAAAAGAAGAAATTGCATCATGTTTTGTTTTCATGCCACCTGCCAAAGGATACTTAGTTCTTTGTACTGCAGGGTTCTCATTATATAATCTTGCATGTCTTAATGGCCTATTCATTTATTTTTGCAGTGTGAGTGAAGATACCCAGGATGGCTCAGGGATCCGGAGATCAAAGAGCAGTGGGGACTGCTGACCCAGAGGACAGTTCTCCAAACATGATAGTCTACCGCAAAGTAAGGCACCGGGTTCAGTGCTGCGATGCTGCCTGTGTGTGTGTCTTCCGGGTAGGGTTGACTGATGGTTGACAGCTCAACAAATGTTTTCTCGCTAAACTGCCTTGACTGATAAATGAATATCATTTTCTTTTCATGTCTTCTGATTCTCCGGTTCTAAAGTTCACGGAAGTTAGTTGTCAATACTTATACTAAGTATTGAATACTTGGAAATGATGTGATTTTTTTTTCTCTTTAAACTAAAAGATCACCTAAGCAATACAGATAGAAACATATTCTCTTTTGGTATAAAGGCCTTACTGTAACATTTAGTAATTGAATGTTCTTTGAGCCCATGGTATGTACAAGAACTGGTCTAGATGCTATGGGAAGATACAGAGGTATGTATGTATTAAGTGTTTGCAGTTGGTGATAGATATAAGCTATACACAAATAAGTGTTCATTTCCAAAAGAGAAATGCAGGTAGATTGTTATATAATCTCAGAGGAGAGAGTGGTTACTTCCAGTCTCAGAGGTCAGGGAAGAGCTTATGGAGGAGTGGTCTTTGAATTCTGTTTTATAGGATGGATAAGACTGCTTATTTGGAAAGAACGACATTCCAGGTGGTAAGACACATTCTGCAAAGACAAGGATCTGGAGAAAATGAACAGCAACCAGAACTGGTTAGCTTGGGCATAGGATGATTTACTAGAAGTGAATGGAGGTAGGATTCTGGGAAGAGACGCTGGCTGGAGTCAGATTTTAGAATGTGAAATCACAGGCAATTTAATTATGGAAAACTTTTATCCTGGGAGTTGTAAAATAAACATCTCTTCGGGAATATGAGCCTTGTCCTCATGCAGCAAATACATTATTATCAGGGTAGATTGGAAGTTCCAGAAGGGATATTTCTGTGTTGGTGAGAAAGGTAAGGAGGACACTAATCTAGCAGAGGACATGCCCTGCAGAATTGAGCAGGACTGAGCAGAGGAATTAAAGAGTCTGAATTAAAAATGACTTGGAAACTGATTGAATATGGAATTAGGAGGTGAATAGAGAATCAAAGATGATTGGATTTTTTAACCTTGGGTTATAGAAAGACATTGATGTTATTAATTCAAATAGATTTGGAAAAATACATTTTAAAGGAAGGAAATATGGCACATAACTTTTATTTGTGCACATACCAAATTTAAGGAAATAACTGCATCTTCTTTTTTTCTACTTTATTTTGTTCATTAAATTCCATATGTAAGTGAAATCGTATGTGTTTCTTCTTACATAACTTTTTAATGTTTATCTGTGAAAATTTAAACTATATTACATATTAAGGAAAATGAATTAATGTCCATTCATTTCATTAAATATTTGAGTTGTCTGCTGGGTTCTGTGTATTCTGCATGACTTTATGTTTGATCTCTGTTAATCACATGGGCAATGTTGAACTGGATGTTTCTGTATGATCAGTATGGTGAATTTTTCTCTTTTCTGCATAAAATGGAACTCTCAAACTATTTCTGCTTTGAGTTTCAAATTCCTTAATTCTTTGCTTTGCAAGAGAATGCTTTGATAATCTGTTTCTAAGAGAGATGCTTAAGTTGTGGTAAAGAAAAATACGGTTTAATGGGACTAGCCAATTAGTGAGTCCTACAGAATAATAGAAAGGTTTTTATTTATCATTATCTTCGTAATCCACCTCAAACTGGGGTGGAGACCCTATGCCTGGCCTGTAGAAACATGGAGTTTGGAGTAGACCTGGGTTAAAGTTGCAACTCTGCCACTTCCTAGAGGTGTGACCTTGAGTCACTTATTTAACTTCTGTGAGCCTCAGTTTCTTCATTCATGGAAAGAAAAAAATCTTAACTTGGGAGGAAGGATAGTGCTCATGGAGTTATTGTGAAGATTTATTTAGATGAAGTAAATAAGGTGTCTTACCTCTTGCTTGGCGTGGAGGTGGTCCATAATGAATACTTTTTCTTTTATCTTTAGGTCTTGTAGAGACAGTGACACCAGAGACAAAATACATTATAAAATGTATAAATGTTGATACTGTTAATAAGTTGACTAAAGTATGTTCATACAGTGAGCTGCTTTTTTAAGACACAGGAAAACATTACAAGTATATTTAGTTTATTTAGAAGATTACAAATCAATGTATTATTAAAGGTTAATGGGAAATGTAAAGGTCATGTAATTCAAATACCTTTCTCCTGGAATGTTTGCTGTTATGTTGAAGAGAAAACTTTCTACAAGGTTGTAGAAACTTGATTTTTACTTTTTTAGGCAGTAGCCGGGAACTGCTTTTTTTGGTTTAATTGAGAAACAAAATTGTGAATTGCTGTAGTTCTTTAGAGAAATGACCACTAGTCATTTGTTTTTTTGTTTTTTTTTATATTGGAAATATGTCTTGCTTCCTCATGACAAATTTATGCGCAGGAGTATTCATGTGTTCATGTTATTTGACATATTAGTTAATTACTATAAAAGGGATATTGGATCTGTTCCATCTATTAGAAATAAAGAAGATACACTCGTTGCCCAGGATGGGTCCAGGACCTGGAATCATTTAAACCTAGTTCAGCTGGCTGGCTTAAGCCACAGTTGTATTGGAAACACACAACATGCACTGAGTTCTTCTCTAACTCTCAGTGTTGTAGCCTAGCTGTTGGCTATGGCCAAGGAGTACCTACTGCACAACGCTATCCTCAAGGTGTAGCTAAAGATTGATCCTTGAAACCACAGTCAATTCAAAACATTTTCTGTGGACATCCTCTATGTAACAGTTTATTCAAGACTAGCTATAAATCCCGACCTTTACTTGGAGGTCTACAACAAAAATTTACATTTAAAAAACTGTGTAAATAGTGCTTTCATTTTTTTTTTCTTTCCCTTGTTTGTTGTTTCTTTCTCTTGTCAGACATTTTCAGTGTGAAATTTTTGCTTGGATTATGCCATGTCGATTTAGATGCTGACATTTTAAAAGCCAAATCTAGAAAAATGGAGCTTTTGGATAGACTTCCAAGTAATAAGCAGGATGATTATGTCCATAATGTTGTTGTGACTTTTAAATGCCATCTGAGGTGGTAACCTTCTGACATATGAGTAATGATGGGTGGGTTTCCTAAGCTCACACATTTCAGAATACTCTTCATTTTCTTTTTATGTTTTCTATGTCATTAACTGTAAGAAGTTGTACTTTCCCAATGCATGATTTATTTATTGACTTGAACAGACTTTTTAATTTACTTTTTCATCCTTCTTATTCACATTTCAGATTGGAGGTGTGTATGAAAAATGTATTGGCCCCATTAAAAATCTATTTAAAAGAAAAGCTTAATTATTCATTAAGTTGCCTGGACCTGCTAACCTTTTTTATATTCCTGGGTCCAAAAGATCCTTGGTCATTGAACTGCTCAATGTAGTGATGCTATTTGAACCTGGCTGTATATCAGATCATTTATAAAAATTATAAAAATGCTGACCCATAAAGATATTTTTATTTGATAGATCTGAGTTGGGTCCTAGGAATCTGAGTTTTAAAAAGTTGGAGTCTCCTCAAAAATTTAAAACTTGAGCTCTATTATGACCCAGTGATTTCACTTCTGGGAATATATTCAAAGAAACCTGAAACACTAATTCAGAAGAATATATGCACCCCTATGTTCATTGCAGCACTAGTTACAATAGCCAAGATACGGAAGCAGCGCAAGTGTCCATCAGTAGATGAGCGGATAAAAAACTTTGGTACATTTACACAATGGAATTCTACTTGGTCATAAGAAAGAAGGAAATTTTATCCTTTGCAACAGCATGGACAGACCTGGAGAACATTGTGCTAAGTAAAATAAGCCAGTCAGAGAAAGACAAGTACCATATGATTTCACTCCGATGTTAAATCTAATGAATGAAATAAACTAACACACAAAATAGAAACAGACTCACAGATAAAGAACAGACTGACAGCTGTCAGAGGGGAGGGGGGTTACAGGACTGGGTGAAAAAGGTGAAGAGATTAAGCCAAAAAACAAACAAACAAGACTCATAGACACACACAAAAATAAATAAAATAAATAAAATGTTTTCAGGGGAATCTGACACCCAACTAAGTTTGAAACACTCTTATTTAGGATCTTTTACAACATCCAGGTGGATGCTTTGCCAAGAAATGGGGAAGTTGGTGTTTCGAAGTGGGTTTTGGATTTTGTAATTATTTGTACATCTCTCAAGATGTAGAAGAACCAGACTCTTGTCATAGAGTTAAAAATTAGGGATTTTAATGTGTGTGTGGGCAGGGCAGTGGGGAGCAATGGGTGAAAAATGGGGACAATTGTAATTGAACAACAAAAAATTTTTTAAAAAACACAAAAAATTAGGGATTTTAGTAGCTTCATCTTAAAGATTTTTCTAGGTCAACACCCTCAGTTTATGGGTGAGAAAACTGAAGTATGGAGAGGATGAGTAACTTGCTTAAATTTCCCAGGGATTATGTCCAGGTAGGTGGTCCACCCTCATCAAAATCTTTTTTACCACCATAGTGTCAACCACAAACAACCATTACCACGTCATTGAGGCTCAACAGACATTGGTGAAATTAAATAAGTGAAAATAGTCTGCAGCAGGTCTTTTGTTTCTGTATTATAAGAATAAGCATATTCTTAGAGAACCGGCTTGGGTTAACACTGAACATTGTAGTGCCAGCACATCATTCTTCTTGCTGGTACTCTAGTTTCCGGCATAAAGACTTTCTGAAATGTGTACTTTCTTTTGTAACTGGAAAAATTCTTTGAGTAGGTTACTTTCTGATTTTGTTTGGTTCCCCAGTGGTGGTAACAATGTCTCCTGACAAACTTCCAACTAGACTATTACCTTGATTTGGTAGAACTCGGGGATATTAGATGGTTGTGGACAGAGAAAACTGTGGCTTCACATGACCCGGGCTTGAGTCAGTAGGTGGAAGATGCAAGACAGGGAGCTGGGAGCTCTGGATATCTGGTCCCAGCTCCTATGCTTACTGGTTCTTTGGATAGGGAAGCTTGTCTTCTTGGTTCTCTCTTATTTTACCATCTTCCTTTCCTCTTTCCTTTTCTCCTTTCTTCTCAATTATGCCACTTCTTACACACACACACACACACACACACACACACACACACACCCCCCCCCCCCATATTCAGTGTTCACCTGGATGGAAAGAAGCATAATAAAATTAACTCTGTGTACTTATCGTCAAATTAATAAATAAAATGTTACTTTGGCTTCATTTCCTCCTCTGTAAAGTGAGAGGCCTAGAGTAAATAATGTGCAAATACCTTTCTGCAATGATTTCAAAGTTTTCATTCTGTAGTTTTTCGATATTTTAGAAGTTGATACACTTCCCTGATGTCAAAATAATGTTGTGAGACTATATGAATGTCTTTTGAACTTTTCTGGATATATTTTAGACATTTCTAGGCAACCTAAATTGGATTAACATCAAACCCAAAGTAATCAGACATCAGAAGAAAAAATAATTAGTTGTAATGATTTCACATTCAACAGTTAAAGTACCTTCATCTTGGTAACATGTTTGGTTTACTAATAATGTTTGAGATATTTGTTGAGTCATCATTTTGCAGTGCTGATTGTGTGTTAGACAGAGGACAGCAGCAATGTGTAAATAGCAGTACAGGGTATTGTCAGTAATGTGTAGTGTCACGGATCAATTAGGAGTTTTACAGGAAAAAGAAAAAGCCAGTATTCATGTATATCAAAGGGATTGTTAAATAGCATGCCATAGCTAGCTTCTGTTTATTAATTCCTTTTCTGCTAGAATTTTGTTCTCACCTTTGTGCTGCGCTGATACCTCAAGGTCACTTTTCTCTAATGATCCAGGACCCTTGAAGTCCTGGACAGAAAATGGGTGAGGAATACTTCCCGAAGGTAAATGTAGCACTATTTTAGTTACGCAGGCAGTGTGGTATGCACCAAGAAGGGAAAAATCCAGCATGGAAGAGGCAAGGGTAGGGAGGAAGCTGGGAAGAGGGTATTATTCTGGAATTCATAAAAGACAGTTGTAGAGGCCAGCACAATTGAGTCAGGGAACCCGCAGGCCCTGGTGACCAAGGCATGATGAAAATTAGAAACTAATCAGCAAATATGTATTGAGTGTCATTTGTGCGTCAAACACTGGTAGATGCTAGGAATGCAAGACAAGGACTATTCCCTGAATGAACCTATAGACCAGTGGGGTAGAGATGGGTAACTAGACAATTGCAGCACTCATGGAGGCCAGCTGAAGGATCTGGGAGGTGACAGAAGAGTCATGAGGTCCATATTGGGAGAGAGAATGATGGTGTCATAGAAGATATCCAGAGGATTTGGCACCTGCTTTAATTCTTGAAATATCATTAGAATTAGCCTGGCAGAGAAGGGGAGAAAAACTGTAGGAAGCTGAAGGACCAACACATGTAAAGGGACAGAGCTGTGAAGTTTTAAACCGAGTTCTGGAAACTTTAAGTGGCTGTCCAAGAAGCTACATTTCTGGATGAAGGGTTGAGAAATAGATCTGGGTGGGTAGATTAGGGACCGGTCACGAAAACCTTATACATCATGCAAAGCATTTGGATGTTGTGCAGGTGTCTTCCCTTTGCGCCTCCACAACCATGCTCAACTTCTCTACACGCTGCTGATATGTGGACATCTACTGGGCTTCTGTGACCTTGTCTTTCAATTGAATTTGGCTAGTAGAAGCCCGGGGAGAGATGGGAAGGAGGAAGAAGAGCAAAGTCAGGGTATTTCTTCCCCTGGCTCCCTCTTGACAAGGTCTTGCACTGGTCATGTCCCTTGACTGAGGGTCATTGCTCCTCTCAAGCAGATGCTGTCCTCTTCTGGATTTTGACACCCTTCTCCACTCACCCTTTCGGGTCTTGAGGCTGTTCTGGTTTGTATTACTAATCTATCTATCTGTAGCAATTTACCCCCAAACTCCGTGGCTACACACCTTTATATGTCATGGTTTCTGGGGGTCAGTAATCCTAGTGCAAACTAGGTGGGTCCACTCATTCAGGGTCTCTCACAAAGCCATGATCAAGATGTGGCCTGAGACTGCAGACTCATCTGAAGTCTCACTTGGGGAAAAGTTCCAATTCCAAGCTCACACATGTGGTTGTTGGCTGGATTTAGTTCCTCGAGTGCTACTGGAAGGACGGCCTCAGTTCCTCACTGGCTATTGGTCAAAGCCTGCACCCAGTTCCTTGCCACGCGTGCCTCCTCCCTAGGGCAGCTCAGAGCAAGGCAGCTCATTTCATCAGAATGGGCCAGGGAGAGGGTCTAGAGGGGTGAGGATTGGTAGTGGGAGTCTCACTACTTTATAACCTAATGTTGGACATAGCATCTCATCCCTTCGTTAGGAACTAGTCACTAGGACCATCTCTAGGGGAGGGTTTTGGTAAGGGCATGAGCACAGTAGGCAGAGATCTCTGTGGGCCACTTCAGAAGCCGCATACCACACAGTTGTGCTTCCTTATGTCAGAGATTCCTGAGTGTTCCCTTATGGTTCTCCTAAACCCTTTAGATGAAGGGACCTTTATATTTGTCCTTAATGAAATAAACCTTCCTTGAATTGTCCCATATTATGTGTGCCATCTGTTTACTGAAAAGGCTCTGACTCATTCAGGTATTATCCCGAAAGCAAACCATTGAGACCTTGGTTTTTTTTTTTGTAAGGAAATTCTCCAGGACAGAATTTGAAACAGGCGAGTCATATGTTTATGGTGAACAGGCTTGTGGAGGGATGGTGTAAGAGAAATGGTAGGATTGTAGGCAGAGGGATAGTTGAGCAAATTTACAGGAATTCAAGTGAGGAAAAAATGATGCCCAAACTAGTGGCAGTGGTTAACGTACAATAAAAGGGATGTGTTTGAGAGGTGGTTAGAAGGTACTAAAATCAACAGGATTTGGTTACTGATAAGACACAGGGAGGACCTGAGGGTGATGAGAAGGAATGAGGAAGTGTCTTTTTACTAGGCTCTACCTGGGAGCTGTTAAAGGTCTCTTGGGACCAATGAAATTTTGAATTATATTCTAACTACAGAATTAGATTGTGTGCCCCTCTTTTCCTTGTATGTAGATAAATCAAGAGTGTCATGGAAAGAGCATATAACTGGGCCAGGATGTCTGGGTATTTATTGACGCTGTACCACTAGGTCACTTTTAGCTGCACACAAGTTGTTTCTGTGTTTCAGGATTAAGTCCAGTTCTGTCATTTGAGAAGTGAGAGGTTAGCTAGGCTGGGTGATCTCAAAAGTACTTTCAGTTCTAACATTCTTTCTTTCTTTTTTTTTTTTTTTTTAGTTCTAACAGTCTAAGTCTTACACTAACTATAAAGAATTTAACAATTTATCATCTGTTTATTCTTTCATAGCCTCCTTTGCTTGTTTGCTTTCTTTAAATAATTAACCCAGGCAAAGTTTTAAAAACAGGTAACTCAGGATGTTTAAAATAACTGCATTTTGGTTTTGAAAGAAACTTAGGGTTTTCTTTCAGTCTTCTCTTTTTTTAAATATGAAATAAAATTCTGAAGGACAAACTTCAGAGAGTGTTCTGAGTGACTAATTTAATTGTTCAATCTGCATTATAAGATTTCTTTCATTAAATATTTTGAAGGGTGGTTATTTTTTTTACTGCTTTGGGAAAAAATGTTTCTGTTTTCCTTTTCCCTGAGGACTGACCTGGACAGAAGGAAAACTCCCCATTGCACTACCTTGGTTGGCAGGACACAGGAGAAGGGGCAAGTCCTAGACCAGTGGTATCAGTGTCCACAGATGAAAGGGATGTTAATTTTAGTGTAGGGAATAGCTCAGAGTGGTTTTTATGATGCATTTCCATGATTATAACCTTCTAATTTGAAAAGTCTTTGGTGTGTTTAAAGCTTAATTTCTTTTTTTTCTTTTTCATTTTATTTCAGAGTCTAAGGTTTTACATTTTGCAGACAGTTTATTACTTTAGCTACTGACACTCTTGTATCCTTATACTGTGGAGAATATGAATGGCCACAAGTAAATTACCCCTTCTCAGGAGTTTGAACTAGAAAACCTAACAGCTAATATATATCGGTGACTGGACAGTGGACATGTTAAAAATCATTGGGGGTAGCAGTATTATATTTTAAAAATATGTTAGCTTGCCTATACAAATCAAAACTGGAAATGGACAAATATTTTGGTCAGCAATTCTGCTTCTAAAAAGTTACTACAATAAGGGAATGAAAAAATATACAAAGATAGAAATATAGATAAAAATATTCATCCACTCCAAAAGAATATTCATGCTTCTGTAGTGAATAGTATCCAAAGATCTGTTGAAAGGGAATTAGTTAAATAATTGTAGTGGGATAGGATTCATATTTGGGATGACCCCACAGTTAGGTTACTACTGGATTTATGTTTTGATAGACCTAATAGTCTTGAAAAGAAGATGGTTAGTGACATCCTGATATATGGTCAGATTGAATATTATTTATTTTAAAACCCTATAAAGCTTTACCATTTTTGTTGTATAAAATTTTGTTTTAGCCCTGACCAGTGTAGCTCAGTTGGTTGGGCGTCATCCCACAAAGCGGAAGGTCATTGGTCAGATTCCCAGTCAGGACACATGTCTGAGTTGTGGGTTTGGTCCCTGGGCTGGGTGCATATGAGAGTCGATTGATTGATGTTTCTCTCTCATTGATTTTTCTCTCCCTCTCTTCCTCTCTCTCTAAAAATAAATAAATAAATAAATAAATAAAATCTTTAAAATATTTTTGTTTTCTTTGCTAAATATAATGGTTATGTATATTTACTAAAATTATTGTTTCATTGCTCTTTGTTATTTTCTGCATCTCTGTGCTTCCATCTGGTATCATTTTTCTTTTGTCTGAAGAACTACAACACCTTTAGTATTTTCCTCAGTACAGGTCTAATGGAGATAAATTCTCTTAGTTTATGTCTGTCTAAAAATTTCTTTGTTTCATCTTAATTTTCTGAAGGGTGTTTTTTTCTAGATATAGAATTCTGGATTGCCAGTTATTTTCTTTCCATACTTTGGTTTTGTTTCTTTTTTTTTTCCTTTCCATCAGTTATGCTGGGGGCAGATCACATGAATTTAATTAGGCACAGAGCTTATATGTAGCTGGATTTTAGTTCTTGTTAAGGCTAGTATATTTCTAGAACACCTTTACTCCCAGGAGTGAGCTCTTTGGTCCCAACTAAAACCCTGGATGTTCACTCCATCTCTTCATTTTTGTCCCTTTAAGCTCCCTGAGATTGCAAAAAGAACTGACCAGCACTCAGTCATGCCTTTTGCTTAAGATTATAGCAATGCCCTTAAGAGGAAAAGCAGCCCCAATTGCTAGCCTAACCTTCTTATCTGTCTCTTTCTTTCAGATCTTGGTCTCAAAACCCTTAGTCCCTTGATAGTCCCTTAATCCCTCGGACTTCTGAAGTCCAGTGCCTTCAGAAATATTAAAAACAAACAAACAAACAAACAAACACATTTTTCAGCCTTACTAGTTAGTCTCAAACAGGAGGGTTATTCTGCAACAGTTAGCCATTGCTGCAAGTAGAAAATCAGAACACTGGCTTTGGAATAAGACAGATCTGTCTCTATAGCCTCACTTTGCTCTTAAATTGTTTTAGAAAAGACATTTCCTGAGTGGTTTATTGGTCTAGGATGGTGGTAGTGGTAGAGATGAAGAAAAATGAGAGAAACTTTCAGTATATTTAGGAAGTGGGATTGATGTGGATGGTGAGAGAGAAGGAATCGAGGCTGATGACCGGAATTTGGGCCTGGGTAGCGGGGGGGTTGGTGGCACCAGTCACTGGGTAAGTAGTAGTAGAAGGATGACACTCAAGTGTAATATCATCACAGTATCAGAATGACATTTATTCACACCAACCTAGTTCTTCAGAACTCTAGAAAGAGGGAATATATCAGGCAAATAATTCTAATATGAAATGGGCCCCAAAGGAAGCTTTTTCTAGAGGAAATCTTACCTGGTTCCAAAGACCTGGAAAACAGTCAGTATGACACTTCTGAATATTATCATATTAGTTTCCTAGGGTTGCTATAACAAATTACCACAAACTGTGTGGTTTAAAATAATAGAAATTTATTCTGTTGGAGTTTAAAAAGCTAAATATGAAATCAGGGTATCAGCAAGGCAGTGCACCCTTTCAGTGCTCTAAGGAAGACGCATTGCTTGCTTCTTCTTAGCTTCTTGAGGCTGCCACTTGTCTTGGTGTCCTTGGCTTATGGCTGCAGCGTTCCAACCTTTGCTTCTGTCCTCACATGGCCTTCTGCTTCTGCATTCACATGCCTTTTCTCTCTCTTTTTCTTTCTTTTAAATTAATTTATTAAATGCTTACTACATGCATTTTATCTTAATGAACTCCCCTTCCAACTCTGAGGGTAGTATTATTATTCCACCTGCCCATTAAAATGTTTTGGACTGTAAGTTTTAGATCAATCTCAAAGTGGCTCAGGCAATTAAAGACATGGCTCCCTTCACAACTAGAAGCCAAGAACATGGGGTGGTTGATGCAGTTGCTCAACAGACTCATCAAGGACCTAAGATCCTTTTGATTCTCTGCTGGTGGCCTTCTTAAGTGGACACCAGTCAATAGATTTAGGAACTACCTGAATCCAATCCAATTCAGATCTCATCATCTTCACGTAACTCATTACATCTTCAAAGACCCCATTTCCAAATAAGATCCCATACACAGGTACCGGGGATAAGACTTCAATAACCGTGCAGTGGAGAATGCAGTTTAACCCACAACAGTTTCTAACTTGTCTCTGCCTGAAGCTTAGTGCTCCTTGCAAAAAACAAATCAACACGTAGTGTATTTACTGAGCCTTTGTTCTGGCACTGGCCGGGCACTGTACTTCACTCCCTACTCACTGTTGTTCGGAGAACAAAAAGTAGTGTAGCACATGATCCCTGTCTTTGACAGACAACTTATAGTCTAGTTGGGAGACTAAAAACGATGCAAAATTGAGGAAGAAAAGCATTTGTTGGCTTCCTACTGTATACCAGATACTGTGCTGGGTCCTGTACATACACTGAATCATTTAATCATTAGCATAGCTTGTTAGGTAGCTGGTGTTCACTCTATATTACAGATAAGAAACTGATGACCAGAAGAAATAAGTAACTGGTACTGGGATTTGAACCTGGGTTTGCCTTATGTTAAAGCTTGTGGGCTTTTAAAAAACTGAATTGAATTATGTAAAAAAAGACAAAGGTGATCTCACAGCTGTTTGTAATTAACGATAGGCGAGTTGGTGTAGACAGGGTAGGCTTACAGAGGAAGAAATTTGAGGAGAAATGACTTGAATTGTGTCTTTAAGAAAGGGCAAGATTTGGCTCAGTAGAAAAGAGCTTAGAAATGATGTTAGGTGATGGGAGTTGTACGGCCAAGGTGTGATGATGGAGAGCATAAGGTGTGTAGGAAACATTGTATCGTCTTATTAAATTTAGGAGTTGTACCTGATATAATAAGAGCGTCATTCCTCATATGGAAACCCTGAGGGAAGAAAACAAAACATTTTTTGTTAATGAAACTCACATGGTAAGATATTGGTAAAGCTGAGCTTTCTGCCAACTGATTTTCATTCTTCCTTTTTCTTTTAAAAAATAATTGTTTCCTATTTTAAAAGGAACAATTCAATACTAAAGAATCAAAGTATGAACCATAGAAAAAATGTCACATATTCCTACCACAAAGTATGAGTACACTTAACATTTTGGTCTGTTTCCTCCCAGTCTTTTAATTCTTATCAGTAATATACTGTATATGTAAAAATATATGATATATAATTAGTATATAATATATAATATGTTATCCTAGTGGCTGGCCATAGTGTATGTACTTTACATATGTATTTTATGTTTCTCTGTCATAGCCTAAGCATTAATCCGTGCCATAATATATCATCATAATCATTGTTCCAAAGGTTATATAATATTCTAAGTGGATAACATAATAATTATTCAGTCTCATACTTGTTATTAATAGCAAAAGTTAGAATTCCTAGGTCAAAAGGCATGAACTGTGTCACAACTCCTGATATATATTGCTTTCTAGAAGGTCAGTATTGTTTTCTGCATAGATACGCTGAGCTTTCCTGGGTGGTTGTCAAAATGCAGTGTCATTGAACTACAGGATGAGGGTGAGGGGTTTTCTGATAATTAGTATTAGTATTAGTAGGGCCAGTGTGCTCCTTACTACCTACCTCTAAATCAGATCCCCATCCTAATGTCTGACTAGCTTTGCAGTATCACTTTTATCTTAAGAGTCTCAACGCTGCTGTGTTCAGAAATTTTCAACTTGGAATCTTTCTAAGCCATTGGCTACTTTGTTCTCTATTTGTTTTTCTCAAGCAACTAACTAAATCAGACTAACACTTCAACCTCTTTCCACTCCCCAGGGCATTTTTCCTGCCCCCAACAGCTTCTGCCTGCAGTTTAACCATGGGGTTGCTTCTTATGTTTTAAAGCTGAATACAAAAGCACAGTTTTGAGAAGCAGCCAAGTTCTGTAGCCAAGTTTGAGGAATAAAACTTTAAAACAGCTCTTCTGTCACACACTTGAGATGGGAGGCAGGCTTTGCTATAAATAAGTCACATTCCATTTCTATCTCATCCTTTGCAGTCCTCTTGGGTAATGCTTTTTGTATATGACTATAGCATTCTCTAGCTGCCCACTCGCCCCTTTCAATCTTTCGTTTTATATCTCATCTTATTTAAATGTTCAGTAGTTCTGGAATTTAGGGACCCTGCAAGAGAGAGGAGGAGAATTTTGCTTTTATTCTACAGGGTTAGGTGCCATAAGATAGAGTGGCTGACTTGTTAGAAACTACACTTTCTCTATAATATTTTTAGTAGCTGCTTGTATTAGTTTCCTGTGGCTGCTGTAACAAACTACCACAAACTTAGTGGCTTAATAAAAAAAATAGTTTCTCTTACAGTTCTGGAAGTCAGAAGTCTAAAATAGTCGGGCAAGCCTGCCTTCCTTCTGGAGGTTTTAAGGGAGAATCCATTTCCTACCTTTGTCCAGCTTTTAGAAGCTTCCCCATTCTTCAACACGTGACCCTGCATCCCTCTGACCTCTGCTTCGGTCATCTCGTCTCCTCTGACTCCCACTTTCCTGCTTCCCTCTTCCTGGAACCTGTGATCATATGGAAACTGCCCAGATAATGCAGCATGATGTGCCCACCTCAAAGTCCTCAATTTAATCACCCTTGCAAAATCCCTTTTGCTGCTGAAGGCAGCATACTCACAAGTTTGGGGGATCAGAAGATGTCATCTTTGACGGTGGGGGGATTATACGGTTTTATTCTGTCTATTACAATGTTTATCTTAGAAGAGGTAAGGAAAAAAATATTTGGAATTTTATCCTTTTTTTTTTTATGGCTAGAGAGAAAATGTGCTGAAGGATTGGTTTTCCTTTCAGTGTTTGGGATGTAGATTGTGGCAAACCTAAATTATCTGGGACATCCATTTGGATTGTCTGAAGTCCATCTAAGGGCAGAAGAGAGGAGCCTTTCAGTGGCCAGGAAGTGAGGAATGGGGGATGGATGTCTTAGTTAAAAACCTTCCTTCCTCCTTTACTACATGTCCATATTAGGCCCTGCCTGGGGCACAAACAGGCTCTTGTCACTCAGGGGAAATGACCAAGCAGGTACATTCAAAATAAATGAAGGAAAGTCTCTTTTATTGTAGCCCGATATAGTGTAGCTTCCTTATAGGACTCTACTATCTCTAGTTATGTTATATTTTAGAATATATAACAATTATGGTATTGAGAAATATAATTAATAAACATGTTCCTCATAGCTGGCCAGCCAGTACAGTAGAAGACCATGACCTTACCTTTTTTTTGTTTTTTTTTTTTTAAATCAGTTGAGAGAGTGCTGGCAAATGCACTTCCCTGCACCCGAGAGGAACATGAGTCTGCTTGCTGACTCTCTGGAAGCCCCTCTTTCCACCATTTTGCATGTGCTCGTGACTCAAAATGGCCAATAAAAGGTGCACAAGTGATAGTGTTGGCAGGAAAACTGCCAAGGAAGAGCATGACGCTGGCTGCTACAGTGACTCAAGGCAGATGAGCCCCTCCAAGGAGCTAGTCAAGCAAACAGATGACAAAGGCTACCTGTCAGTGAGGGGGTGGAGTGAGCGTTTTCTCTGTGAAAGGAATTATGAATATCATTAACTTCGCTGCCTTCCTGGGAGAAAAGGAAATAATATCAAAAGCAATCTGCTGTCTTCTGTGGTTGATATATTACATGTTTAGGACAGTAGTCGGCAAATTACTTACCCTTGGGCTTAACCCACCCCCGTGCCAGGTTTTGTATTGCACCCAAGCTATGGATAGATTTTACATTTTGAAATGGTTGGGGAAAAACATCAAAAGAGAAGCAATATTCTACAACACATGAAAGGTATGCAGAATTCAAATTTCAGTGTTCATAAATCCAATTTTATGGAAACATAGCCGTGCCATTTGTTTACCAGTTATCTGTGGCTACCATGGTGGAGTTGAGTGGCTGTCACAAAGATGACCATATGGGCAGCAAAGCCTAAAGTATTAATTAACTGGCCCTTTATAGAGACATTTGCAGGCTCTGCTTTGGGGAATTTGGAGGATACTAAAAAAGCATCTGCGAACATACTTGTTGGGACAATATTTCCATAGGAACCAAGACCCAGTGATTCTGCATTGTGCTGACTCATTTCCAGGAACCAACGGAGGGTCTAACTGGAGAATGGGTATACGAAATAACTCAGAAGCTGGGGTACATTCACATGCTCTAAATACTGCACAAGTCCTGCCTTTACTGCCTGAATACTATGTTTCCTTTACTAAGGGTCACAGAATTTATTCCAGTACATTACTGAAGATATTTTGGGTTTTGGTTGTTTGTTTTTTTTAAATTAAAAGGAGCATATTGAGCTGCTGGAAGTGTTGAGCTATGTTCTGAAATATCCTGTAGGATAAGTGCCAGCTACCTACATTTCAGATGCGGTGTCCAAATGGCTCTCGTTTTTCCAGGACCCACTTCATCCAGGCGTTGGGCCAGTGCTCTGACACGTGACTGCTCGTGCTGACAGCACCCGGGCAAGATCATCGTTGTCCCCTCTCTGCCTCCGAGGGAAGGGGCTGACAGTGGGGAAGCCGGGGTTCCCCTGTAAGTGTGCAGCCACTTCTTCACAGACCACACCCTCCTGGAAGGAACAGGCCAACCACCTGGGGAGCCGCTTCCTTGTCCTTTTTCTAGGCAACAAGGGTGCTCACAGCCTCATAAGGAAACGCTCTGATTGTTGAGTTATAGGACTCAGTGACGTTAATTTCCATCACTTTGGGATTTTTCCATATCTTTACGGTTTTGAATCATCCTGCAAGAAACATGGGAGTGCAGATATCTCTTTAAAATACTGATTTTGTTTCCTTCAGATATACACCCAGAAGAAGGATTGCTGGATTTTATTGTGGTTTTCTATTTTAATTTTTTGAGGAATTTCCATTGTGCTTTCCATAATGTTTATACCAGTTTACACTTCCACCAACAGTATACAGGATTCCCATTTCTCCAGATCCTCACCAACACTTGTTATTTCTTGTCCTTTTGGTAATAGCCATCCTAACAGGTGTGAGGTGATGTCCCATTGTGATTTTGATTTGCATTCACCATAACCAAGATATGTAAACCTGTGTTGTCAGTGGATGAATGAATAAAGAAAATTGGTATGTACTTGCAATGCAATATTGTTCATCCAAAACAAAGAAACTCCTGCCATTTACAATGACATGGATGAAACTGGAGGACATTATAATAAATGAAATAAACCTGACAGAGAAAGATAGATACTGTATGATGTCACTTATATGTGGAATCTAAAAAAAAATTTGAACTCATAGAACCAGAGCAGAACAGTGGTTGCTGGGGGTAGGGGGTAGGAGAAATGCGGAGATGTTGATCAAAGGGCACAAACTTCCACTTATAAGTTGAATAAGTTCTGAGGATTTAACGTATAACATGGTGATTATAGTTCATAATGCTGTATTGCATACTTGGAAGTTGCTAAGACAGTAGATCTTAAGCATTCTCACCATGCACACACACGCGTAACTGCGTGAAGTGATGCACGTGTTAACTTTATTGTGGCAAATATTTCACAATGTATATGTATATTAAATTATCACGTTGTGCTCTTTAAGTGTATACAATTTTGTCAAGTATACTTTTTAATAAATTCAGAAAAAATATTAACTTCCATTTTATAGTTCCTTCTAACACTTCATAACTTTCATATTATGTTCATGAAAACCCTTAGATATTACTTATCTCCACTTTATAGAAAAGGAAACTGAGACTCGAGAAGGTTAGAACACTTGTCTGTGGTCAACCAGCTGTTAGTGGCAAAGCCAGACCTTCTGACCTTGAGTCTTGTGTCCTGTACACTACTTCCTAACACATCAGGCCTTCAACCACAGAGCCCTGTCACTCAAACTGATCTTAGCTGAGGACTGTGCCAGCCAGAGGTGTCCAGCCTGCAGCCAACAGGCTGCGTGTGTCCCAGGCTGGCTGTGAATGTGGCCCAATGCCAAATTGTAAATTTACTTAAAATATTATGAGATTTTTTTGTGTGTGTGATTACAAGTTGCAATGTATTTAATGTGTGGCCCAAAACAACTCTTCTTTTTCCAGTGGGGTCCAGAGATGCCAAAAGGTTGGACACTCCTGGTAGGCATTTGGTATTTAGGTACATCCCAAAAGTGGTCACCACTTGACCTCCAAAGATCAATTTCACATCCTGGGTATTTTGGGGCATTACTTTAAAGTTTGAGAATGCTAAATACAGGGTACTGCTGAATCTCTTTTTTTTCCTTGCAACATCTGTTGCTTGTGTTTCAGCCCCAAACAAAACAAAAACATAACCAAAAAATGGATTCCCCTTTATGTTCCTCTTACCACGTGGCTCCAAATGAGGAAGGGCATAATGCACATGTTCTGCTGAGAAAAAGGCTGAAAAATCATAGGGAAAGGCATTTTCAAAGAAGGCTTGTTTTCTTTGGGACATAGAAATATACCATTAATTACAACTGCTGTTTACAGCTGCACGTTATTAAACAGCTCATCTTAGGCAAATTTTAAATATTGGAAGAGATAATTCTTGAGCACCTTTAACAAACATTGTGTACTGGTTTCACCCTGATTTCCACACCTTCCTTGTCGGCCCTCATCACTGGAGTAGCCTCCTCCACCTGCCCTACAAATCCTCGGCTCCCTCCTCTTAGGCATGCTGTCCAGTAGCAAGCTCTTGCTCTCTGTGCACTGATTTGGGGATTTTCCAAATCACTACCCGCCCCCCACCCCTAAATGCCTACATCCAGCTTCCAAAAGCACATCTCTGAATCTTCCTCATTTACTGCAAAGGCAACAGTTGGAACATAACTCCTTGTTTGCCCTCCTGAAACTGTTCTCTCTTTGGGATCCAGTGGTTGGTATAACCTAATTCACCCAGTTAGCACCCGAGTAAAAACCCAAACTTGATTCCCCGTGACAATAATTATCACTCACCCCTCCATGCATGGAAATGTTTTTATTTTTGTGCGTGTTACATTTTGTATCTGTTTCCCTCTGATATTGTAAATGCTTGGCATCAAGTGGACATAAATTCATGTTTGGTTGACAGACCTGTTGATTGAGCATTCCTGAAACATATCCTGTTCTCTTTCCCAGATGAGATTTGGTGCCACATGACTTCTTATGCTGGGTAGATTGTATAAGTCATCTTGGGCACACAGATTGGTAGTGTCTCTCTAAGCTTTGCAAACATGTTTATCTTAAGAATTATTGAGTCTGGCTGCCATCCAAATCATGAAACAATTCTGCTATCACATTCTTCTCCTTACTTCTTTCTTCTCCCTGCCCCCATTTTTCATGTCCCTATCTGTAAGAGAGAATGAGAAGAAATGAAGAGAAGAATACAAACCTATATTTCTCTCACTAATTAAAACTATCTTCCCATTTTGTTTTATTATTAAATGAGTTACTTATCTTCTTTCTGTGTCACAATTAAAACCATTTCTTTTCTTCTTAATTTCTTTAGTTTTTATTGCAGTGGTGATTCATGTATACTATAAAAAAATCAGAAATTATAGATAAACCAAAGAAGGAAATAAATATATAATGCCCCCCCCATACACACTCAGAGAGTTACAGTTAACTATTAAAGTCCCTACTTCCATACTTTTTTTTCTATATACCTATTTTAACATAAATGGAGACTCAAATATACTTACTATTGGGAATCTTCTTTTCACTTAATAGATTGAGAAGATTTTCCCATGATAGTAAATACTCCATTAGGTCAGGGTTTGGCAAATTTTTTCTGTAAAGGGTCAGGTAGTAAATAATTTAGGCTTTGTGGGACATACGGTTTCTGTTTGAACTACTTACCTCTGCTGTTGTAGTGAATAGTAGCCCCAGACTGTATGTAAATGAATGAGCGTGACTGTGTTTCAATAAAACTTTATTTACAAAAAACAGGCAGTGGGCCAAATTTGGCTCATGGGCTGGCCTATAGTTTGCCTATCCTTGCTGTATAACACCATTTTAAATAGCTAAACAATATTCTACTTTATCAATACATCATGATTTACTTAACTAATCAGATAATAGCTAATGTTGTTTGAGGTCTTAGGCTGAGGTTGGCACATTGCTGGGTTTGTCTTATTTCCTTTTCCTGTAAACTGTAAGTGCCATTCTTCCTAATTGATAGAAGAAACTCAAGAGCAGGCAGGTAATTTGCCTAAGGTTAGATGACTAGTAAGTAGAAAAGACAAAATTTAAATGTTTGATTTTTTTGTTTTTTTAGTGGTCAAGATCTTAAAGACCTATTGTAATTATGTACATTGGTAGTTATTTCCTTAGGGTAAATCCCTGGAATTATAATAACAATGCATTTTAAGCCTTCAATCTGTGTTGCCATGTTGATATGCATGGCTGTCACATTTCTAAGGTGGTATGGAACAGGGCTGTGTTTCTAACACCCTCACATATATCAGGAACTCTTTTAAACCTTTGCAATATACCTCTTTGTTTTAAATCACATTAAAAGTTATAGATGTAGATGAACACTTACCTTATGTTTGTTTCTCATCCATGTTTCTTCTTAGGTGCATTTCTCATTCACCTCCTTTCCCCATTGTTCTATAAGAGCGTTTGTCTTTTCTATTGATTTGTTGGAGCCTTTCATATTAGGAGCTCCTTTGTGGTTTAAGCTGGAGTTACATTGCTTGTTATGAATATGGTCCGTTTACTTTAAAGAGATACTGTCTTTACAATGGGAGATGATTAAGCAGAGAGCTATCTAGTTTTAGCATAACAACACTAGTCAGACTTCTGGAATTAAACAAACAACAAGCAAGCCCCCCTCTAAAAGAGAACTTATTTCTGTTGGGGCACTTGTCCTTTTAGTTTCCATCTCTTAAGTCACTAGGCTTTGTGCTCTTTAATTGAAACTACTGCTTTGCTGTGGCCATGGCAACACGTCTTAGCTGCCATGAACAGCACACACCTTGACAAAATATTTTTTTAGCAAGTGAGTTTTAGATGGAATTTATTATCCAATGTATTCTTGGAGAGTCTAGGTGAATTAATGGGTGGTAGACCCATAATTATATAATAATAACAGTAACAAAAATAGTGAAATTAATAAGTAATATCTACTCCTCACTTACTGTATTCCAGCCACAATGTTAAATACTTTATATTATTTCATTTGATTTTCACAGTTATCCTAGGTCATAGATATTCTTACTATCCTTATTTTATATGCGAAGGAACTGAGACATAACAAAATTAAGTGGCTGTTCCTGGGCTGTACAGATGGTAAGTAGTGGAGCTTGACACTGGCTCCGATGTTCTACTGCCTGAGTCTTACAGGCTTATTACAGTATGACTTTGGGGGATATGCTTACTTCAACAATGGTAGCATGTGTGGCAAATATCTTGATTGTCAAAGCTCCAGGCAGCATACTAGACCAAGACAAAACAAGAATCAACGGGCTATAGTGAGTCTGACCCAGAATTCTATAACGTCTGTTCTTATAAAGATCAGAGTTATTATACTTTATTGGATTTAAAGGGCCCAGAGGGTAGCTGCCCCAAAGTATTCTCTTGGACTTCTCCAGAGGGCCACCGAATTGGCAGAGGGTGTCTGATGAGGAAAAGGTAGAGTCATAAAACTTCTTAGGCAGTACATTATTTTCTTCCTTCAACATTATTGAGATGTAATTGACAAAATGATATATTGTAATATTAAATAGGTATGGTAGAAAATGTGGTTATTTTGTTATATTTATACTTTGCAAAATGGTTAGTGTAATCAAGTGAATTGAAATCCATTACCTCACATAATTAATCTTTCTTTTAACCTTAAAAGTAGGCTTAGGGTCTACTCTTAGCAAATTTCAAGTATGCAATACAATATTATTAACTATAGTCACTATGCTGTACATTAGATCCTCAGAACTTATTCACCATATAACTGAAGATTTGTACCCCTTGACCAGCACCCTCCTATATCCTATGCCCCTCAGCCCCTGGTAACTACCATTTTACTCACTGGTTCTATCATGAATTCAACCTTCATTTTTTTAAAAGATTCCCCGTATGAGCTACATCATATAGTATTTGTCTTTCTCTGTCTGGTGTATTTTACTTAGCATAATGTCCTTCAGATTCACTTATATTATTGCAAATAGCAGGACTTCCTTCTATTTTTGTGGCTGAAAAATATTCTATTTTGCATGTACACCACATTTTCTTTGTCCATTCATCTGTTGATGGATAGTTAGGTTGTTTTCATATCTTCACTATTGTGAATAATGCTGCAATAAACATGGGGATGCAGGTATCTCTTTAACATACTGATTCCATTTCCTTTGAATTATACCCAGGAGTGGGATTGCTGGATCATATGTAGTTCTATTTTTAATTTTTTGAGGAAGTCTCATAATATTTTCCGTAATGGCTATAACAATTTCTATTCCCAAAACAGTGTACAAGGGTTCCCCTTTTGTATATATCCTCACCAACACTTGTTATAACTTGTCTTTTTAATAATAAACAACCCAACAACTGTGAGGTGATAATTTTATTATGGTTTTGATTTGCATTTCCCTGATGACTAGTGATGTCGAGCATCTTTTCATATACCTGTCAGCCATTTGTATGTCTTCTTTGGAAAAATGTCTATTCAGATCCTTTGCTCATTTTAAATCAGATGATGATGATAATGATGACTTTTGCTACTGAGGTGTATGACTTTCTTATATTTTTAGATATTATTAACCACTTATCAGATACATGGTTTGCAAATATTTTTCTCCTAACTGTATGTAGATCACTTTTTCATTTTATTGATTGTTTCCCTTGCTGTACAGAAGCTTTTTATTATGATGTAATTCCACTTGTTTATTTTTGCTTTTGTTGACTCTGCTTTTGGTGTCACAGCCAAAAAAATTATTGCCCAGATAATATCGAAAGAGCTTTTTCCCCCTGTGTCTTCTTCTAGGAGTTGTATGGCTTCAGGTTTTACATTTAAGTTTTTAATCCATTTCGAGTTAATATCTTTTGTGAGTGGTGCAAGGTAGGGATCCAGTTTTATTCTTTGGATGTGGGTATCCAGCTTTCCTAGTACCATTTATTAAAGAGACTATACTTTTTCCATTGTGTATATTTGGGGCTCTTGTCAAAGATTAGTTGACTGTATATGCATGAGTTTATTGCTGGGCTCTCTATTCTGTTTGATTCATCTATATGTCTGTTTTTATGCCAATACCACACTGTTTTCAATTACTATAGCTTTGCAATATGCTTTGAAATCAGGAGGTGTGATGCCTTTAGCTTTGTTTTTTACCTCAAAATTGCTTTGGCTATTTTGCATCTTTCATATGAATTTTAGGATGTTTTTTATTTCTGTGAAAACTGGCATTGGAATTTTGATAGGAATTGCATCAAATGTGTAGATTGTTTTGGGTAGTATAGACATTTTATTTAGTATGGACATTTTAACAATATTAACCCTTCCAATCCGTGAACATGGGATATCTTTTTAGTATACAGGTCTTTCACTTCCTTGGTTACATTTATTCCTAAATTCTTTTTGATGCTGTTGTAAATGGAATTGTTTTCTTAATTTCTCTTTCAAATAGTTTTTTGTTAGTGTATAGAAGTACAGCTGATTTTTGTATGTTAATTTTGTGTCCTGTAACTTTACTAAATTCACCTATTCATTTGTTAGTTCTAACAGCGTTTTGGTGGAGTCTAATTTAGAGGGTTTTTAAAAAAAAATAAGATCATATCATCTGCAGAGATGATTTTACACCTTCCATATTAATTTGGCCTTCCTCCCTCTATTCCTTTCTCCCTCCCTACCTTCCCTCCCTCCCTCCCTCCCTCCCTTATTGTTCTGGTTAGGACCTCTAGTACTAAGATGAGTCAAAGTGGTAAGAGCTAGCATCCTTGTTTTGTTACTGAGTTTGGAGGGAATGCTTTCAGCTTTTCACTGTTGAGTATGATATTAGTTGTAGGCTTGTCATATATGACCTTTATAATGTTGAGTACATTCCTGTTGTACTTTTATTGAGAGTTTTTCTCATGAAAGGATGCTTTTTATGCATCTGTTGAAATGAGTATATGATTTTTATCCTTCAGTCCCTTAATGTGGTGCATTGCATTTGTTGATGTTGAACCATCCTTGCATCCTAGGGATAAATCCCACCTCATTGTGGCATATGAGCCTTTTGATGTGCCATTGAATTTGGTTGGCTAGTATTTTGTTGAGGATTTTTGCATCTGTCTTTATCAGGGATATTGACCTACAATTTTTTTTTCTTACAATGCCCTTATCTGGCTCTGATATCAGGGTAATTTGACCACATAAAATAATTTTTTGGAAGAGTTTGAGGAGGATTGGTATGAATTTTTAAATGTTTGGTAGATTTGACCAGTGAAACCATCTGGTCATGTGCCTTTGTTGGTTTTTCTTTCTTTCTTTTTTTTTTTTGATTGCTGATTTAATCTCCTGATTTATTACTGATATTTCAGACTTTCTATTTCTTCATGATTCAACATGGGTAGATTATATGTTTGTAGGAATTTGTATCCATTTTTTCTAGTTTATCCAACTTGATATATAATTAATTGTTCATGGTATTCTTTTATGATCCTTTCATTTCTGCAGTATTGGTTGTAATGTGTCTTCTTTCATTTCTGACTTTACTTGTCTGAGTTTTCTTTCTTTTAGTGTAGCTAAAGCTTTGTCAATTTTGTTTATCTTTTCTATTATTTTTCTAGTCTCTATTTCATTTATTTCTACTTTGATTTTTGTTATTTAGTTCCTTTTTCTAACTTTAGGTTTAGTTCTTTTTCTAGTTCCTTGAGGTGTGGTGTAATGTTAGGTTTATTTGAAATATTTCTTACTTCTTAATATAGGCATTTATTGCTGTAAACTTCTCTTTCAGAACTGATTTTGCTGTATCCCGTAGATTTTGTTATGTTTTGTTTCCATTTTTGTTTGTTTGAAGATTTTTTAAATTTCCCTTTTGATTTTTTTCTTTGACCCATTGACTATTCAGTAATGTGTTGTTTAATTTCCACATAGTCGTGAATTTTCCAGCTTTCCTTTTGTTATTGATCTTTAGTTTCATACCACTGTGTTTGGAATAGATACTTGGTATGAATTTAATCTTCTAAAATTTGTTAAGACTTGTCTGTAGCCTAACATGATCTATTCTGAATAATATTCTGTGTGCACCTGAGAAAACTATATTCTGCTCTGGTTGGGCAGAATTTTCTGTATATATTTTTTGGGTCTTTTTGATTTAACATGTAGGTTAAGTCCAGACAGAAAATCAATAAGGAAACATTAGACATTCAATTTCTTTTCTACCAATTAACTTGTCTACCGACTAATCCCAAACTCTAATTTTAATCTTCTAAAATTATATGAAGTATTCTAAAATTACATGACATTCCCAGCTCTTTGGGAAAACAGACCTAATCCGACAAGCTTTTGCTTGTCTCTCTCCTTTGTTCAATCAGTTCTATATACTCAGAATGTCTTTCAATTTCTCTGCCCCAACCATAAGTCTCCATCTGTCAGAATTCTGAGCCCCCTTCAATACTTGGATCAAAAACAGTTAGTTGACCCTTGAACAACGCAGGTGTTAGGGGTGCCAGCCTCCAACACAGTAAAAAATCCACCTATAACTACAATCAGCCTACTGCATATGTGGATCCTCAACCACAGAGCTGACTCTTGGATGCATACGTCAATTGAACTGTAGTTAATTGAAAAATTTGCATATAAGTGGATCTCAGCAGTTCAAACCCATGTTGTTCTGGGGTCAATTGTACTACCTAAGGATCAATGCCTGATTTTTACATTCAAAAGTGACTGTCTCCTTCTATTTGATTCTTAGGGTATTCATACTACTATGAAGTTAATTATAACCTCCTTATTTGGAGGATAGTTTTTGTGCATGTCTTCTCCCTCTAGTTCCATTGAAAGACTCTTAGGAATTAAGGCCTAACTCATATTTGTATTCCCTACTAGCATGTTTCCTTGAACATAGTAATTTTTCAGTGATAAAGGATGACATGCCTTAATCCTGTTGTCAGGGATCCTGACTCTGGAAGAAAGGAAATCTCTGTTTAGAGCTTTGTTAATGATTGAATTGTGCCCCCCACCCTGCCCATCCTCCATATCCCTATGTTGAAGTCCTAACCCCCTTTACCTCAGATTCTGACCCTATTTGGAAATAGAGTCATTGCAGGTATAATTAGTTAAGATTAGGCCATACTGGAGCAAGGTGGACCCCTAATCCAATATGACCGGTGTCCTTATAGAAAGGGAAATTTGAACACAGACACACACGGGCATAATGCCATGTGAAGACTAGAGTTGTGCAGCCATAAGCCAAGGAACTACCAGAAGCTGGGAGAATAGTCTGGAACAGACTCTGCCCTGGAGCCTTAAGAGGAACACGACCCTGCTGACACCTTGATCTCAGACTTCGGGCATCCAGACTGTGTGACAATCAATTCCTGCCACCAGTTTGTGGTATTTTGTTAATGGGAGCCCCAGGAAAGGAATACCAACTTGGTTTCCCCACCATCATCCTCACAACAAAAAAGAGGGAGCATTTTAGATGATCATTTTCTAGATGGACCTGAGGGCTGCAGTACGGTGGCCTGATAACAAAGTCGCCAGAGCCTTCTCTGTTACCTGCAACCCTGACCGTCAGACCTGGCCCCAGAGTTCTCTGGCCTTCTGGGCACCTTTAGCACCAGCAACTCAGCACACAGTCTTTAATCTCCAAGTCTCTTCCTCTCTCATAAGCCCATCTCCGTTATTACCATATTCTCCTCAGTTCCTCTGGCTAAAACACGTGATCCCTCTTTTTTCTCATCCCCAGTTAAAAGAAAAACCTGGACACCTGCTGTGTTTTGAAAACTAGGAAGATCTTGCAACATCAGACCCTCCTAACTGCGTGGCAGTAATTGACTAGACCAGTGATTTTCAACGGGTGCACCACAAGAATTTTTAAACCGTGTAATAACTGACTATCTAGTTAAGGGTACCGACCTTTTTTCTTTCCCCCCAGATTGGCAGCACATTAATGTTTTCTGGTGTGCTGCAGAATTGTGGTAATTAGTTTATGTGTGCCATGAGAGGAAGAAGGTTGAAACTCTGGATCTCTGGACTAGACTGATGAGCTGCCCCCTGACACGGAGATCGCATTCTCAGGCTGTCGGATAGTACGGGCCCCCTCTTGTTGGCACTGGATGCTGGAGCACTGGCAGGGTAGGGGTGGGAAGGATGCCCACCCTCCCAGCGATGTAAGTGCAGAGCTTCCAGTCCTGGGTTCTGAGTCCTACTACAGGTTGGCATCCCCCTGTGACATTAGCTGGAGTGAGGGGCAGCCATGGGAGGCTCCTTAGTCTCCCTGGGCCTCAGTTTATGAACCTGTGAGATGATAATGGTGCTCACCTCATAGGGGCCCTGACAGAATTAAATGATGCACATGGATAGTGCTCCGTCAGTGTTTACTTGTATTGTTGTATATTCAAGAAAATCTCATCAGTGTTTATCTAAACTGCCTTATTATTTTTTTAAAGGATTATTTACTGCTTAGTTTTCCTTTGCTTTGGCCCACCCCCCACTACGTTCACACACACTCAGAAATGTGGCGGTAGTACACACACACAGACGCGCGCGCACGCCTGGCCTAGCAGGGAATTTGGAGGAAAGCTCCTGGGATCTCACTTGGCTGAGCTCCTGGACCTCTGCTGGGTGTCAAGTCCCCTGTGCTTACCTTGCCTTCTATGGTTTTTAGGTTCCAGTGACCATGGGTGCATCTTGGAGACTGGCCTCGAGAGGCCTCCCGAGTTGCTAGGTGGTGCCTTTAATTAGGTACACTGTTGAGCACACAGGTATTTATTCTGGAGGCAAGAAGGGCTGCTGGGAATAGCTGTGTAACATGAAATGCAGCAGTTAAGTCTGGTGTTAGTTAGAAGCAGGTTACCTGTGATCTGAGGCATCCACAAAATGCAGACAAGGAAACAGTGAGGACTTCTTCACTCCAATTGTTTCTATTGTATTCCCCCTACAGGGCCACTTCTAAGCAGAGCTGACTCACTCAGTTGATGTTTACTGACTGGATTTTCTAATCAATAGGGATTGATTAAGCAATTCCTGAGTTCCAGGTACAGTATCAGGTGTCACCAATAAATGAAATATGGGTAAGATATAGTCCTACTTGTAAGGAGTCTATAGTCTGGTCATTGGGAGAGATGAATGAGCCAATAGTAGTGGTGGGATTGGGGATCCCAGATGTGGTTATGGAATCCCAGAGACAGGGATCTTGACTCAGCATTGGGTTGGAACTGGGGACCTTTGGGGGTCATCATACTTGTCATTATTGATCTAATGCCCCTATAAAATTGAGCTTTGTCAGGAGAAGCGTTGTGTCCATCTCTAGTTCTAGCCCAGTTGGCACATAGTAGAGGCTCAAGAAACATTTGATGAGTAAGGGAATAAGCTGAGAATCGAAGGATGAGCGTTTAGGCAGGAGGAAAGTGTGTGTGTGTGTGTGTGTGTGTGTGTGTGTGTGTGTGTGTAGGGGAGATAAAGGTGGCAGCAGTAGGAAATAAGATGGGGAGAAAGTAGCATGTGCTCCCTGGGGGTGACAAAGAGTGTAGTTCCGGGAACCAGAAGCTCAGATGGTTGGAGTGTAATAGAGTCACTTTGGGGAGGCATGGGGAGGGCGACTGTGAGAAGAATGTGGAGTTATTAAGGGTTTTAAACAAAGGAAAGATATTAAATTTGATATGCAAGTTTTAAGGTCCAGGAAATAGACTGGAGAGGACATAATGGAAGCAGAGGGGCCAATATGATGGCTTCTGCAGCAATCTCAGTTAGGGGTGGGGTGGCAGACAAATTACTGTAACTGAGACGGGAGTGTGGGTAGAGTCTAAGGTGACTAGGGGTATAGAATTGTCAGGACCTGGCGACTGTCTGTGGAGAAGGAAGGAGAGATGTCTGCATGATGCTACACCATCATGAAGGTGCTAGAATCTTTCCCTCACATGGTAAATACCAGAGGAAGAGGAGCAGTGGGAAGATAAAATCACATGTGGACACATGGAGTTTGAGTTGCCTGTTGAAAGTCCAGTGAGCAGTTGTAAACATCACTTTTAGCCTCGTGTGCATGATCTAGCTTGAGATATGGGTTTAGACACTCATTATTATTTAAGATCAGGGTTTTATAACCTAGAAGACCCTAGATACAATTCAGGAGCTCCATGAACCTTAGAAATTATGTTGAAATTTTACCGCATGTGCATTTGTTCCGGAAAGTTAGCTTTGTATCAACTTCTGCAAATGTCTATGCCCTCAGATAAGTTAACTCTTGATCTGTGTAGTTATTGAAACTCGAAGGAGAAATGAGATTTTTCAAGCAGAGTGAGAACAGAAGGGAGCTGACCGTGCTGTGGAGAACATCATTGTTTCAGGGTGGGGAGCACTGTGCTAAGTCAGGGGTGGGGGAGGGTCAGAGTGTGGGAATAAGATGATGATTCACAGAAAACGTTAGCTTTACTGTTTATAAGCACTTTCACAGACGTTGTCATTTCATGTCTCTAACTCAACTAGATATTTATCATTTTGCTCTGTGTCAGTTAGTGTTCAGTACAAGACACAGAAACTTGGCTATAAATTTTAAACAAGAAGGGATTTAACACAGAGAATTGGGTGCTTACAAAACCAGCAGCAGGGTGAGCCTCAGGAAAAGATTTCCAGAACTACAGAGAACCAAGGTCAGAGCACACCCCCGCTGCACTGCTTCTCAACCCTTGGAAAGCTGGAGAGGGTGCCGGGACCCAGCTGTAGCTCAACGGTGTCCCGTTTCCATGACCTTTCTGGACAGCAGTGAACAGTCAGCCAGGAGCCAGAAGATGGGCTCCGTCTTACTTCCATCATGTAGAACTCTCTGCATGAGTGGATTTAATTGGTGGAACCCAATTAACCCCAGCATCCCTAGATTTATGGAAGTTTGGAAGATATCGATAACTACACCTCCTCTCCACCTATATAAGGAAAGTGAGTTGGAGAAGAAGGGGACACAGAGTAAATATTTTAGACTTAGCAAGCCATGTTGTCTCCATTGTATCTACTTAGCTTTATAATTAGAGTGCAAAAGCAAACATAGACAGTACAGAAGTGAATGGATGTGCTTGTGTTCCATAAAACTTTATTTATAAAAATGGGTAAAGGGCTGGATTTGGCCTGTGGGTCATAGTTTGCCCACCCCTATGTAAGCAAGTAAATTCACAATGATTACCATAGGTTCTTGTTCCAGATGAAGAAACTAAAACCAGAGAGACTGAGTCATTTAGCTAAGAGCAATTGAAAACATATTCTAGTTTCAAAGTTTATGTTCTTTTTAGCAAACCATGATTCTGAGGCTCCTCCCTTTGGGGAGGCTTGTGATATAACCACAATCTAAATGTGTACTTCCTTGTTACAGATCTTCTAAGAGCCCCAGGAATGGGACAAGATGCTTTTGTGTGCAAGGCATTTTGACAGGAGAAACCAGGAAAAGTTTCATTGTGGAAGTAGTTTGAGCTAGGTGTTGAAGAAAGGTATAACTTTAACAGGAGGAGATGTTGGAGTAGGGGTCAGGGGGAGGTAGAGCTCAAAAGAGCATTTCAGATAGAGCTGGAAACTTTAAGGCAAGTTTAGGAAAACAGGTAGGAACCCAAATTCATCTAAACATTGTGATGTAGGTTGTTAGCAGAGATAAGGCTGGATTAGGGAGAACATTAAATGTTAGGATGAGGAATCTGGACTTGAAAAGCAGAAGCAGTGGCATTTTTTAACAGAGCTGGGATACACACATTACTTCCGGAAGAATTATCTGGTATTGTGGTACAGAATTTTTTGAGAGTCAGAAGATACTGCTAACAAGAGTCCACGTCAGAAGTAATTGAAATATCATTGCATGAGAGTGCAAAAGAAGCAATGGATAGGAGGGACATCTCGAGCCATTCATGGGACTTGGAAACTTCCAAATGTAGGTGAAGTAGAAGGATTGCTTTGAAAGTGAGAAATGGAAAGAATAACACAACTTGGAAAGCTAGGAGCTTGTTTTTGTACAGAAGGTGATAGGTTTTGTCTTGGATAAAAGGTGCTAAGGGGAGAAACAGAAATATGGGTCAGGCAATTGGAAATATGGGCTTGATCTTTAGGGAGGAGGTTGTTGGGAATTGTCACATACAGCTGGACAGAGAGCTGCAGAAGAGCTCAGGTGGCCCAGGGAGGGAGGGTAGTGGAGGATGCCCGAAGTGGAGGCCAGGGGACTGAGGCAACAGAGAACCAGGGGGGGCCAGAGAGAGGAAAATGGAGTAGACCGGGTAGGCAGAGTGCTAGGGCGGGTGCTGTACCAGAGTCAGGGCAGGGGCTGTTTCCAGAAGGAGGAACGGCCAGTAGGGCTGCATGCTACAGGGTAGTCAAGAAATACGGAAGGCCCCTGGGCTTGGATCACATGATCTTGACAGGTGACCACTGGGAGAGCTGTTTAGTGTATGGGGAGGAAAGGGGCGCAGAGGCTGTAGGCTGTTCTCTTGAGGAGTTTGATACTGGAAAGAGGAGAGAAGATGGTACGTTGACATTTTTGTTTGTTTTAAAGTTAATTCTTTTTAAAAAAATCCTCACTAGAGGATATACTTACAGATTCCAGAGAGAGAAATGAATTGCCTCCTGTATGCACCCCAATGGGACTGAACCCACAACCCAGGCATGTGCCCTGACCAGAAATTGAACCCATAGCCTTTCAGTTTACAGGATAATGCTCCAACCAACTGCGTGACACCGGTCAGGGCAAAGTTGATTCATTCTTCAGGGCCTGAATACCACAAATGGCTTAACTTATCAGAATATATCCTGATTTCTCCTTTCCCCCCACCAGTCCTTCCTAAAGAAAAAATAGTTGAAGGAGGAACATCTAGTTCTCTCTTGATTTCAGGATTCGGTTGACCAATTTTTGGTCAGTTGTTTGTGTCTGACCTGACTCTGCTTTTTGGTTCTGCTGGTGGCCTCTCACTGCACAGACAGATACGTGCAGTGGTTAAGCAATTGCGTCTAGTGGTTGTGGCTCTGCTAAATTTGGAACACGTATTAGTCCCAGTCTAAGTCTTCACTCAGTGGGGAAAAAAACAAGTCCCTGACTTTGATATTTCAGAGGTTATACATTTGTGGAATGTAAAATCAGTGGTTGATTTTTGTCTCATCTTGCAGGATTTCTTTAAAATCCACTAGAGAATCGCTGTGTAGTGCTGTGAAAATTTAGTTCTCTCCAGGATCTTTTCTAGGAAAAAAATAGGTGTGCCCAAGCCCCAAAAGGAACTGAGTGTTTTATATATCGGTGCTTTCTATGATAATAAACAAAAATAACACACAGCAATAGAAATAGCAAACCAAACAAACTCTGGAGTTTCAGATGGGAATGATTTTATCGGTCTCAATTAAAGACACATTCTAACTCTTATTTCCTTTTACACCCTGGTCTGTGAATTCCACAACAAAATCAGTTTGGTCTCAAATGGGTTATGAAATGGATGCAAGAAGAGGTAACTTGGATGAATATTTTTTCCTCCGTGGAATTCATTTGCTCACTCTCATATTTAAACAGCTATGTTATACTTAAATGGCCCTAAACTATGTTTCTCTGGAGCATGGATTATAGATGTGTAGTATTCTTTCACGTTTGTATAGAACTTGAGTTGGTGAAGTGTTTAGACATCCATTCATCTCTTTTGACCTCACAACAGTTCTGGGAGACAGGCAGCACAAATGTCACCATTAAGCCCGTATTGCAGATAAAGGAACTGAGGTTCAGAGCGGTTAATCAGCTGGCCCCGGGTCACACAAGTTGTGAGCAGCAGAGTTAAGTCAGAGGCTCAAGTTACCTACGTCCAAATTCAATATTTTTTTTATTATGCTTTGGGCAGCATTGTTGACAGGTGTGTTTTCTTTCGTTGTTAAGCACTTCAGTGTATAAGCTTTGTATAACATCACACTGGTTTCTGGTTGTACATTGATTGTGGAGGGCCAAGAGCAGAAACCACAGACTTTAAATGACAGTTACCCTTATTGGAGGTCTGGCCTTTATTGATCGGAGGTCTCTTGTTAAGGGAAGGTATACGTTAATATGAGAGGCTTGTCAGTCTTTCAAAAAACGGAAACTTCTTAGCTCCTCAGGGATGGATGACTAATGATGATAATTATGGAGGGTTTGCAAATGTGAAGCACTTCATAAAGCCTGGAGGAGAGGCAGTGGATTGTATGTTTCCTCGGGAGGTAGATTTTTGCATCTGTTATTCTCTGGACACCGCTGTTTTTGGCTCATGGTTGTCATTATGAATAAGTCTGTTTTGTTTCTCTTTTAGGAATGGTCTGCTATCTGGCTTCATGGGGGTTTTCTGTATGCGTGAGCTTGTGCTTCAGTAAAATTGAACGCTTGTACAACTGCAAAACTGAAGTTAGTGACGTTGCCAATAGCTTAGCCCTCAAAGAGTCTTTAAACATTCTTAACCCTGGGAGCCGGCCCAAGAAATTGCTTCTTCTTTTCCCTGTACCACTCAGCACGGAAATCCTGAATTACTGCTGATCAAAGATAGGTAAAGTACAAATCAATAAGCATTTTGTTTCTGTATTTTAGGGGATGAGACAATGGGTAAAAGAAAACCCTTCGATAAGGGCTTAAAAATATTGTCATTGTTATATGGATTAACAGAGCTGAGACTACTGTTTTGCTCATTTGTTGACTGCCATGCCATTACACAGCAGTGAGAGGATTTTTTAAGCAGCTTTATTGAGAAGTAATTCACATATCAACAAATCACCCGTTTAAAGTACACAATTCAGTGCTTTTTCGTATATTACATTATTAATTTTTGAAAATCAAGGTACAATCTACATACAACACAAAATCTGTCATTTTAACTGTTTTTAATGTACAATTCAGTGGCATTAGTTACAGTCACAATTTTGTGCAGTCGTCACCACTACCTCCAAAACTTTCAGCACGTCAAACAGAAACTCTGTGCTCAGTAAAGAGTAATGCCCCCAGAGAGGATGTTTTGATAACTACCTTCAGCTGGATGTCAGAGCTTTGAGGAAGAGGTTATTTATTCTTTAGGGAAAGTTTATTCTTTTAAGGGACGTTCCACAGTATGTGACACAGGTTGGGTTCCTTCAGGAAGCAGTCCCCGAGGTTGGGTCAGCAGGACATGCTTAGGCAATCTCCGCGGGTCAGCACCTGTGGGGAGGGGAAGGAGGCAGGATTCGGCAGGAGAAGATAGGCTGCCTTGCGGACATAAGGCCTCCTCCTATCCAGTGTGACCCTGGAACTGGGCTACCTTTGCATCCTCCAGGCATAGGATGCAGCAGGCCCCGGAAGAGGCATGAGCAAGGGCAGCTGGGGAGGGGGTTGACAGCTTGGGGCTGGGAGCTAGCAGTGGTCCCAGCCGCTGGGGGCTGAAACCTTTCGTCAGTGGTTCTCAAACGTGGCTGCCCTTGGGAATCACCTAGGCATCCTCAGTACTATGCCTGGTTGAATTGACATGGGGCTGAGAAGTGGGCCTAGGGTTTTGAAAAGCCCCCTGGTGACTTAAGGAGCAGCAGCCTTGGAGCGCCTGCTTTCAGTCCTGAAGAGGTGTCAGCATCCTGTGTGTCACAGTGGGCAGCGCCTGAATTTCGGAGTCAGGAAAGTTTGAACGTGATTCAACCATTTACTGACGCTGTGAGTTCTTATTTATGTTCTGCTGGTAAGACGTTGCGAATAGGCTTTTAAAAGTATGAATAGATGTGTGTTTGGGTGGCAGGGCACTTGCAAATCAATACGAAAACAATGAACACTTCCATGAAAATTTGGCCAAAAACAAGAATGCATAATTAACAAAGAAAACATTCAAATGGCCTTTAAACATTGGAAAATGTATTGTCTTAATTTCTCTTTCATGTCTGAAGAAATAAAAATTGAGCCTCTTTGCTTAGAGTACTCAGTAATGGTGAAAGTGGTGGCTAGAATCATTTTTAGATTCTTGCTGTAAGTGTATATTGTTATAACATGTATGGTGGGACATGCAGGAATATTCACAAACATTCCCAAAAAGTGAATATCTTTTGACATAGCAAACCTAATTGTAGAAGTTTATTCTGAGGAGATAACAGATGAGTATGCAAAGATATTTGCACAGAGGTGTAATTTTTGAGCCTTCTTGGTAACTGTGGAAAATTGAGTGTGGCATAAAGCTCATTAATAGGGTATTGTATTTGTTAAATAAGTTATGGTACATACCTGGTCTGGATGGTACGTACATTAAAAATAATGTAGCTGTGCATGTATTAACAGAGGAAGAGAGCCACCATGTACTTCTAAGTGAGAGAAGCAGTTAAGAAAACACAAGAGCTTATTTTTGCATTAAAATCATGTTCGCATTGAAAATGTTTGCAAGAAAATTTCTAGGTGTTAACAGTAAACTGTTTTACCCCTGAGTAAGATTTACAGGTGAATTTTACTTTCTACTTCATATCTCTCTATAATATTTAGACTTTAAAAACATTACCTACATATGAATTTAACTTTTGTGTGTTAATTTTATATTCATGAAAAACATAGAGCCATTTCTTAAAATTATGTATTTCCAGCATTACATGCATGTGTGTATGTCTGTATCGCCACCTACCTATCAGCAGTCTAAAAGGGAACAGTATATAATACAGTTAGTAGTATTGCACAGAATTTGGGGCCATGGGTGATTTTTCTTATGCTCATTTATACTTCATAGATTTTTGTAATGATATTGTATCACTCTTATAATGAGAAAAATAGCAGCTTTTAATATTTCAGCATGCTTGCCTGACCTAGTTTTCCATCCACGCTTGCCTCTGTTTCACATGAAAGGTCCTTTCGTTAGCGTTTTTTTCTCCATGTCTTTCTTCTTGCCTTCTTATTTATATAATCACTGTTACATGTTGAATAATTGTGTGCTTTATTAACTTATGGACATTTATTCTGACTCTCCCATTTGCTATCAAGCTGTGCGTTTTCACTTTATTCATTATCCCTCCAATAACTTTTGACCTTTAGATGAGGCATTGCCAAGCATAGCATCTGTCATCTACGATGATTATTGTTATTGTATTTTTCCCGAACTGCTTTTATTTGGATTACTGACTGAAGGAGTCTCATTTGTAACCAAGATAGAATTCACAGTATGTTGTTACATTCACACTTAAAAAATATATCTCTATGTACAGGAATTTGCAGATCGATGTAAACATACACTACTTTCCAAGTACATTCTTCCCCTTCTTCCTGGAAGACAAAGAAAAAAGCCATCCAACCAGGCAACCCCTTCAAAAGAACTTTAACACAAGGATGTAAATATCTCTAAATAAAAAAAGTGGGTCTTCTGACCGACCGGGTGTCGCAGGAGAGAACAATGCCATCTACCATTATGCTTTTGATTTATCTATAGTGTCCTCAAAAACTATTGATATTAAATTAAGTCATCCCCTGTTTGCTTTTAGGAAGAGCTTTGAGGCTCTCAGGTTCGCCAGGCAGGTGGGATACGCCACAGAGAAATGCACTGACGGCTTCCAGCAGGCGGTGGCGCATTCGTCCCGTCAGGCCCCAAAGTAAACAGCCTCCTCTGTCACCTCATCTTGACTCCTCCAGGGGAAGCTGGTGCTGGCGTCTCCATATGCTTTTTTATGGCCCTTATTAAATTTCATTGTAAGTGTTTGTTGATATCTATTATTCCATTAGACTTCCAAATAGAAAATGTGGTAGCTCATCCACCAACATGGTCCCCCAGTGGTCATTACCTCCTGGTATTCATGCCCTGGACAAATAGATTATAACAGAAGCGATGACATGACATTCCCAAGAATAGGTTACAAAAGCCCGAGCTCTTTCACTTGGACCACTCCACCTATGGAAAGGCAGCTGTCCTGTTACAAAGGCAGTCAGGCAATGTATGGAGAGAGGCTCATGGGGCAACAGCTAATAAAAAACAGAGGCTGACCAGCAACTAGTTGAGTGAGTTTTGCCAACCTCTCCTTGTGGAGCCTTTCGATGTTGCAGGTCCTGCCATCACCTTGATTACAACCTCATGAGAGACCCTGAGCCCAAACTACCCACCTAAATGCTTCCCAATTCTGACCCTCAGAAACCAGGTGAGACAATACGTCCTTGTTGTTTTAAGTGCTGAGTTTTGGGGTAACTTATTGTGCATCAGTAGAAAACTAATAATATTTTGGTACTAGATATGGGGTGCTGACAAAACAAAAAACTAAAATGTGGTACGGGCTTTGAAACTAGGCAGTGTACAGTGGAAAAGCTGTAAGGATTTTGAGGAACATGTTAATAAAAGCTTAAAATGCTTTTAATGCGTTGTCCATAGAAGTCTGGACTTTGAGGAGGCTGCCAGTGAAGGCTTAAAGGAAAATGAGGAAAATCATATTGGAAACTGGAAAAGGGAGAGTCTTTGTTATATAGCAGCAAAAAATTCAGCCATACTGTTGCCTGCAGTAATGTGGAAAGCAGAAAATGTACCTAATGCACTGAGCGATATAGTTAAGGAGATTTCTAACCAGAGTGTTGAAAATGCCTTCTATTTTTTTCCTGTTGCTTATAGTAAAATTTCAAGAAAAGAGAAACTGAAGGCAGAAGTAGATATAAAAGAGCCAGGACTTGCTGTTTTTGAAGATTTCCAGCCTCTCCAGATGGTACATGATGCTAAAATTAAGAAATGGCTTCTGAACAAAGATCAAATTTGGGGCACTTTTAGGAAAACAAGTTCCAGACAAGAAGTGAAGGATGTGACTGTAAAATCTTTTCTTAAGACCCCCAGAATCAAAGATGGTGTCTGAGAGCACCCTGCAGTTGGCCAAAAGGCCTTCTAAAGAGATTAATGATTTGTCTTACAGAGCCTCTCAAACAACAAGGCTTCCTAGAAGCTCAAGGACATTGTCCCTCAGCGAAGGCCCAAAGTGAGGAAGGACCGTTGCAAAGAGGTTTGTGGGTATAGCTTTTGTCCAATGAAATGACCCCTAAGAAGGTTCAGAGAAGACACTCAAAGTTGTAAAGAGAGTTATACCTGAAAAGACACCATCAGCTTGAAATGAAAGGAACATGGAAAAGACAAAATGAAAACGGACATTTGGACCCCCAATTATCACCAAATAGGAAACAGACTGAGAACACTAGCCAGCTGCAAACACTGCCTTTAATGAAAATGGAAGGATAACCAAGAGGCCAAAACTAAAAGTTCAGAGAGTGAAGTTAAGGGTCATAGAGAATTATTCTCAGACCTTAACTCAAGACCTAATTAAAGAACTCAAAACATTTGCTTGGTGGGATTTCAGAATTGCTACCTCTACATGCTTCCCATTTCCCTCTTTGTGAGCGGGAGTGTCTATAATAGCTATCCTCTGCTCATCCCACCATTGAATGTTGAGTGTGTGGGCACAGATAACTTTAGTTGAGCATGTCTATATATTGAGAGAAATTGTATTCAAGGATCTGTAGTTCAGGGACCACACTCAAGGATCCTCATCTGTACCTAGACTTTTTTTAGATAATAAGAATCTGTACTTGGAGCTGATGCTATGATTGACTGAGACTTTTAGGCACCGTGGGAGGGCTTAGTGTATATTGCATGTAAGAGAGATGTGAATCATTGGGAGCCAGAGGATGGGGCTATGGTAGGCAGCCTCCAGGGCAGCCAGCCCCCAGTGATCCCTACCTCTTAGCATTCAGAGTTGTTACTCCCCTCCCCATCGCATGGCGTAGTAGGGTTGATCTTTGTGACCAAGAGCTGATGTGATGGTATGTCGCTTTGAGGTTCTTATTAAAGACTGCAGCCTCCATTTTGGGCATACCCTTACTCTCTTGGATCATTTGCTGTGGGGAACGCCAGCTGCCATATGTTGAGGATGTTCACGCAGCCTTGTGGAGAGCCCCATACAGTGAACACCTTTTTGCCTATAGTCATGTGAGTGAACTTCTTTGAAAGCATACCCTCCGGCTCTAGTCAAGGCTTCCGATGATGGAGCCTCAGCTCACAGCCTTGACTACAACCTCCTGAGACACTGTGGAGAAAAGAGTTAACACAGCAGGCTTGAGACTGCTGTCCTCCAAAGGGCCCACTTATAAGATTGGCTCCTGACTGGCATCTGGGAGGTTGGACTTAGGGAGGATTCCCTCCATTCTCTAACTGCTGATGAGTAGTTTATTGTGCCCAAACTGTGCAAACAGTATTATTTATGATAAACACCTGCTTCTAACTTGGAGTCTGGAATTTTGGTATGTTCCAGGCAGAAGGTGTGTGTGTGAGTAGCCCCCAGTAAAAACCCTGGGCACTGGGTCTCTGACGAGCTTCCCTAGTAGACAACAATTCACCAAGTGTTGTCATACTTCGATGCTGGAGGAATTAAGCCTGTTCTGTGGGACTCCATGGGGAGAGGACTCTTGGAAACTTGTGTCTGGTTTCCTACAAACTTAACTCCATGCACCTTTCCCCTTTGCTGATTTTGCCTTACATCCTTTTGCTGTAATAATTCATGAGCAATATTACATGTGAGTCCTGGGAATTGTCCTAGTGATCCCTGAACCTGGTGGTGTTCTTGGAGGCCCCCATCACAGAGACCCTGAGCCAGAATCGCCTACTCAGAAACTGTGAGATAACAATTGTTTGCTATTTTAAGCCACTGAGTTTTGGAGTAGTTCCCCCCACAGCAATAGATAACTAATATAAGAAGCCAATCATTTCTCTCTCCCCATCATTGAGCTTTGTGTCTGGAACATAGGTGTTACAGAAATATTTGTTAAGTGAACTGCTATTTCTGCCTTTAAAGAGTTTTATATCTGGTTACTTTGCAGGAGAAATCTAAACCCTGGCTTGGTATTATGAAGCAGGCTTCCCTTCCTTTTGTCTGGAAGAACCAGTCCTAGTGGCAGCAGTCTACCTTATATGGGTTGGCCAAAAAGTTTATTTGGCTTTTTCTGATGCCTGTAGTAGTGCTTAGTTGCCTTTAACTTTATTCGAAACAGTTTTGTTAGATTGTTATGACAGCTGTCATATCAGCGTGCATTTAAAAAAACATCAAAATTGGTGAATTTTCTGTGTAGCCATTTTAATGTTGACAATGGAAGAAATATACAACATTTTTTTGTCATATTATGCTTTATTATTTGAAGAAAGGTAAAAATGCAACTGAAACACATAAAAAAAAAGATTTGTGCAGTACATGGAGAAGGTGCTGTGTAGCTGATCGAACATGTGGTCAGCAAAGTTTTATGCTGGGGATTTCTCACTGGACAATGCTCCATGGTTGGGTAGACCAGTTGAAGTTGGTAGCAATCAAATCGAGACAGTAATTGAGAACAATCAATGTTCTATCATGTGGGAGATAGCTGATGTACTCAAAATATCCAAATCAATAAAGGTATTGATGAAAATGAAAAATGTGTCTTTTATTTTACAGAAAAACTAAATGGACTTTTTGGCCAACCCAGTATTTGTTAGATTCTGCCACCGTCCTTTTGGGCTGAGCTCCGCAGGCGTAGGAATTAGCATGTGACTGTGCTTCCTCTCTGCTACTCACCTTTTCTGAGTTCCCTTGACTCTCCCCCAACCCCATGCCTTGGTGGCAATAGCTGTTCTTACTGTTGGAATAAAGCTTTATTCCTGCTGAAAAATTAATTACCAAGTATTTCAGGGCTTTATAAGATATTAATATTTCTCTACTGAGTCTTGCCTCTTTATCATAGAATTGCCTTAACAGAAGTTCAGGTAAATGAACTTTTTTTTGCTTGTTTTACATCCCCCTCCTCTGCATACGATCTTGAAATAGACTTATATACAAAGATAGCAACCATTCACGTTAAGACAACTTTAATGTGGGAAAATATATTCTATATCTATATCTATATCTATATCTCTCTATATATTAAAATATATACTAGAAGTAGACTCCTTAGAGGTATTTACAATTTCTTAAAAAGTATTTTAATCGAAGGACATGTAGATTATCGTGTGTGTGCGCATGTGCGCGCGTGCGCGTGCATGTCCTCTATCAATTCCTGTGACTCATCTTTTGGTAGCTGTTAGAACCTTTTCCCTCCCTTCAAATTTCCTCAAGTCTTTTCTTTTTCAATTTTAATTTTTATTTTTCAATTATAACATTCAGAATTATATTAGTTACAGGTATATAGCATAGTGGTTAGACATTTACATAACTTATGAAGTGATCCTCCAATAAGTCTGGTACCCATGTGGTGCCGCACGTAGTTATTACCATATTGTCTTATGACTCATTCATTCATTCATTTTATTTTTTAATTTTATTTTTCAATTACATTTTATATGACATAAGTCTGTATTAGTTTCAGGTGTACAATATAGTGGTTAGACAATTATATATTGATAATTTACAAAGTGGTCTCTCTGATATTTCAAGTACTCACGTGGCACCATACAAACTTATTAAAATGTTATTGACTATATTTCCTATGCTGTACTTTATATCCCAGGACTTAACAGATGACCCTGATTCTGCTAATCTCAAGGAGATTATCATTTATATGATCTCCTTTCCACTTAATTTTTAAGAATTTTTTCTTCTTTTATCAAAAATTATCTTTTTTTCAAGGATTCTCCTCTTTTCCCTTTACTCCCTCTTCCTGAGCATTTTCCATTTATTATTTTGCTTTTCACTCTTGCATTTTCTTTCTTCCTCCTACCAATTTGTATAAGGATGCTCAGGTTTCTGTAACACTAAGAAGGACAGCACACTTTTTTAAGCTTCACTTTCTCTCGGAGCTATAGTTCTATGTATTTCCTTTGTTTTATTGCCAAGCTTCAGCTGGCTGCCTCAGCTTCCTCATCACCTACTCAGGGCTTACCACTTAAAGCCCCGTGTGTTCCACCCTGAAAGTCCTCTCCCCTGTGTATTAATGACCAAGTCTCTAAACCCTCCACCCCCACCTCACACACAGGTGGTTAAGCATTTATTATTGTTGTTGATGCCTTCTTTGAAACTTCTTTTTCTTCTTTATTTCACTTCTGACACATTTGCCTTGGTTCTCCTATCTTTCATAACTACGTAGCTGATTATGGACTAATGGACCAATCAGCCAAGACTTACCCAAACTGACCAAAATTGGTTTCTGGAATGAATGGTCCATTTACAAAAGATCTGTTCCCTCCCCCCAATTTTTCACTCCCCAGGGCTCAATTGCTCACACAGAGTATGAGAACATTGCACCTGAATGTGCTGTTTAGGTACTGTCAGTTGCAGTCTTATTTATCCTGTTTGGATATGACTCCAAAATTCTACTGTCAAGCTCCCTATTTCAACCAAAAGGTGAATGAATACCTTGAGCTCATCAAATTCTGTCTAACCAAAACCAAAGTTTTTATTTTCCTTCCCCCAAACACATTCCTTCTTGTGACCTCTCTATTTTTATCTGAGTCTAGGATCAGGATCCAGTTTTGTCCTCCTCTTCTACTTCAATTCCAAAGTCCTCAAGTTCTAAATCAGAAGTACACATACAATGTATTTCCCCTATTTGATATCTTTCTATTCCTACTACCACCATTACTTTCTCCTAATTACTGTTCTGTCTCCAGTCCTATTTTCAATCCCATATACTTGGGCCCAGTGGTTCTTTTAAAAGTGAAATTCTCACCCCGCTATGTAACATTTGAAAGCTGTCGTGACTGTTTCCTAACAGAGGGTCCGTGGCTCCCCCCCGCCCCACTCCTGTGCGCTCTGTGCCCTCTTACCTGCCGTGGCTCTCCTGCCTCTGTTGTGCTCATGGCGTCCCCTCAGATTAACTTGTGTGAGTAGAATCCGGCTTTGAAGGCAATTCTGGCGATCAAACAGAAAACCAGGAGTTTGGGGGAAACTAATGTTTGCTCAGAAACTCGTTTGTGCCTATCACTTTTGCCTGTTGAAGCCATCCTCACCTTTGAGCTTGTGGGTTTTCCTTTCTGTGAAGGCTTTTCTGCTTCCCCAGCGATGATACCCTCTTCTTCCATGTAACATAGTCATTTATCGCTAGTACTCGGACGATACAGTGTGTTTATGCTGTGCTGATACTCAGGATTTGTGTAGGTTAATCCACTAGGATATGAGAATAAGATGTTAGAATTGCTATTTATTTTAAAAATTTCTATGTTATGAAATTTTAAAATGTATGTTAGGTTAGAGAATATATGTAATTTATTAAATATTCTTAATATTAACAAAAATATTCATGTATTAGAAGTACATGCCCCAATTTTTAAGTGACTGGGGGAAACAACCAAAGACATTTTATAAATAGTCTTTAAGGTTAATTTTGCATATAAGTGATTTTACTGACACTTGTCATTGAATTGACTATTTAAAACTTTTCTGCTTTGTAGAGAAAAAGTTTAAAATTTAGAGAAACAAAAGTTAATAAATTAAAATAACCTATAATTTGACAACTCACACATAACTATTATTAAAATTTTATTGTATATTTTAGCTAGTTCTACACATATGGGCATTATTTTTCTTTCAAAACAGGAAAGATATATTTATAATTTTTATAAATTCTGTACATTGCTATTTGAACTTTAAAGAATGTCAGGAACATTTTTTATATATTTTAATGGCATATTTTATGAAGATATGAAAATAATTTATTTAGATAACTTAATTCCTGTACTGTTGGATTTTTAGGCCCCTCCAGCTTTTTTTCCTTCTTTTTTGCTATTTAAACAGTTCTGCAAAACGGATGCTATTAACCATGCTTTATAATCTGGGATGTTTCCTTAGGAGAAACTCCTAAAACTTGCAATTCCCTTTGGGCGTTAAGGTTTTACGTCCATATTTTTAAATTTAATTTAATTCAATTTTCTATTTCTGAGGCTATTTTGCGTGGTGGCAAAGAGCTTGGACCAGCATCTGAATCAACCACTTACTAGTTGTGTGACTTGGGCAATTTGCAAACCCCTGTCTGCATCATCTTACATCTGAAAATTTGGGATAGAAACAATACCCACATTTCTGGGTTGCTGTGAGGATTAAATGAGTTAATTGGAAAGCACTTGTTAGTGCTTGGCATAGCATAACATCAGCAAAAATAAGTTTTAGCAATTATTACTACTGTATGTCCTTTGTCAAGTAAGCCAAGTTAACCATCAAATAGCTCTATAAAGTAAAGCATTATCATATTCTTCAATAAAGTAAATTACACATTAATGACTTTATCAGTTCTAATATCCAAGAACCATTAATATAGAGATCTCAGTGTGTGATATTTTATAGGGATAGTGTATAATCTCAGAGATTTAAAGGTAAGTAGCAGCCCTTTTGTAGGCAGATTCATATAGTGGCAAAGGAGGGGGAGAGTAAAGCCTTTTTAGAAGAAACATTGTTTTGTGAACAATGTAGTTCATTTACCACACACTTGATGAGAGCAGAGATGTGGCTATTTCAGTTCACATTTGTCTACCAGCCCAGCGCTTGGCCACAATAGGCACTCAATATATGTGCATGAGGTAAGTCAATATTCATGAACAAACAGGTCTGTGCTCTGTTGAATATCTTGCACTGTATGTTGCAAACATAACGAAGGCTTTGTATGATCAACTGACAGTTGACAATAGAATTCTTGTCTGCCGAGAGGGATGGAGCCTTTCAGGCTTTTGTCCTGATTGTTATTGGATTTGAGGGTGAACCATTCCGAAATGATGCAGGCAGCCTTTCGTGAATGCCTCACTCCATGCTGGTCAGGTTCTCTCATTCCTCTGCCGTTCTCTCTGTGTGCTCTGGCCTTATTGCAGCTGCCGGATCTGATCTCACTGTGAAAATAGTGTTTCCTTTCTGCTGCCCCGTGGGGTTCAGTGTTTGATTAACAAGTTTTCCCATTTTCTGAGCAAAATGCCTAGGCAAATCCCCCTTGGTTGATGCAAGGATCTGCAATAATTTGCAACCACCGTGAGAGCTTTTTGTTGAATGACTTGCTCTTTGTAAGGAGGTGGTGTCATTTATAATGCTGCTGCCACATCCACGGCTGGGGCATTCTCAGGGCGGTGTGTTGACTTCCATGTTGGATAACATTGAGAGTCAGGAAAAGGAATGGCTTTAGTTGCTGCTGCTGAATTTAAAAATAATCAGCCTTACAGTATAAATGGATTTTACTCTCTTCAAAGTAGTGACCTTGGAATAGATGTAATCCTTTGATACTTCCATCGATGTTGCTATTGTACCAAACATTTCCGGAATCCTTCTTTTTAAGTTACCTTCAGGGCAGATGGCACATCCTATTGAATATTTTCAAGACTGACAAATATACATTCTTTGTAGGAGGCTTTGATTTTTGGATGAAGAAGAGAGTCATTGAATCCAGCAGCTGAGTTGGATGAGACCAGAGAGCACTGGTTCCGCCTAAGGCAACACAAGGTTCTAGATGCCCTTCCTCCTTCCTTCCCTCCCACCCTCCCTCTTTCTATAGTCAGACCTCTGGGAGAATTGCTATGCTTCATCTCCAAATGTGTTTATGCCTTTCCCAGGGAGTGTTTTAAAATTTACACTCATCATAGTATCCTGTGTATATCCCTATGATGTTTTTGAGATTTATCCATACTGATTTGCTTTAGTTGCTCTATAGCATTCCAATATTTGAATAAATCAGTGTTTTTATCCAATCACCTAAGAGAAGGTTAAGATGGTTCCACCTTTTTGCTTTACAAATAGTGTTGCAGTAAACACGTGTGTACACATTTGCTTAGGAAAAGGTGTAGAGAGCGTCTGCAGCAAGCACCTAGAGGAGACACTGCTAGGTTCTAGAATATGCATGTCTTCAGTTTAGTGGATGTTTGCAAGCTGTTCTCCAAAGCAGTTGTAATTATGCTTCTGTTAGCAGTTCCTGTTTCCCTGTGTCCTCCTGGTTTATCAGATTTTTAATTTTTGCCTGTCTGATCGGCATGGAAGTGCATCTCATCATTTCAGTTTGCATTTCTCTGCTTGCTAGTGTGATCCCGCATCTCTTCATCTGTTTAGTGGCCATCTGAGTCTCCTCCTTTGTGAATCACCCATTCATATCCTTTGTCATTTTTTTCTCCCGTCATTGGCCTTTTTACTGATGATTTATAAGAATCATTTATATTCTAGATATTAATTCTTTCTCAGCTGCAAATATCTCCTGTGCTCTGTGGCTTATGTTTTCAGTTTCATGGGATGCCATTTATTCAACAGAAGCGCTAAATTTTAATACAGTTATATCGATTTCTCCTTTATGGTATGTGATTTTTTTTTATATCTTGTTTATGAAACCCTGCTCTCTACCCCAAAGTCATAAATGCACTTTTCTATACATTCTTTTAAGTTTTGCACTATGTAATGTTCTACAGTGACCCAGAATTGTTTTTTGTGTATAATATGACACTAGAGTCTACTTTTATCTTTTTCCATATGGATGTCCAGTTGTCTCCGTTCCATATACTGAACGCTCTCACCACTGCCATGCCTCACGTTGCCACATACACGCGGACGTGTCCCGTGGCTTTCTGTTCTTTGTCGGTGGTGTGCTTCTCCACTGTGCTCCAGCTCCTTTATTTTAGTTACTTTGGGCTCTAGGTCTGGGTTAAGTTTCACCTTCAGAATGTCTTGGCTATACTAAGCTCTTTACACTTCCAAATGTGCTGCAGGAATGTGGAAGCCTTGTTTTGCTTTTGTTGGTATTATTCAGCCAGTTTTTTAAATGCATTATGAGAATTTGCCCTCTTATTGTTACGGAAAGCCAGACTCAAGACACGATTCAGGGAACGAACGGAGTAAGCCTTTATTCACACGCGCGGGCTCAGAGGAGGCAGTCTCCAAATTCTGAGCCCCGAATCGGGGTTAGATAGGGGTTTATAAGCCCTAGCATTCCGGCGGGAAACGGATGGGCAGAAGGGATTAGCATTCAGGTGGGAGATTGATGTGCTACCCCAGGCGGGGGAAGGGATGTGAAAACGGGCTACAGAAGCAGATAAGCAATGATTAACAGTTAACCTGGGAGGGGGTCTCTGGCTAGGCTGCTCCTCCCAAGTCATCTTGCCCTTATCATTATTATACTGAGTCTTCTCATCTTCTGTATACATAGTATAGCTGTGTATATTTAGTTTTTTTAAATGCCTTTCAATAGAATTTCATAATTTTTGCCATACCTTTTACTTACTTCTTTCTGTTAAATGTATTCCTAAGCCTCCCATAGTCTGTCTGTATGACTGTTATTAATGGCATCTTTTAAAATTTTTTTCCTGGTGTTGCTGGTGTATAGGAACATCATTTATTTTTATATATCTTGCTGAACTCTCATTAATTTTCAAGGTTTATCTGTAGATACTCTTGTATTTCCTATGCAGATAGCTATATAGTCTTTTGATAATGACAGGTCTTTTTTTCTCTCCAAGTTGTGGCTAAAGGAGAACTATTTCTCTATTCACAATACTTCTGACCAAAGGTGGGGGGTTTCCCCACATTTCAATTATCCAGGTCTCTGTGGACGCAAACCGGCTGTCCCATGACTTAGTTCAATTCTGGCATTAACTGTCTGGAGTTAGCACAGACCCTGCACGTCAGAGGGCTCAGTGCCACAGGACTGCTCCCTTTTTAGCCACCAATGGCAAGTCCCAGTTTCCCTTATTTCTGACCAGCTGGGCTACCATCGTGGGGAGCCATATCCCTTTCCTCATGTTTGGTCATTTGCTCAAATGGCTCACAGAACTCAGGAAAGTGCTTAACTTAATATTACTGGTTTATTAGAAAATACACAACCCAGGAACTGCCACATGGAAGAGATGAGCAGGGCAAGGTATGGAGGCAGGGAGTACATGGAGCTTCCGTGTCCTCTCAAGGCACACTGACCACATGGCACCTCCATGTGGTCACCAACCTAGATGCTCTCCAGACCCCATCATTTAGGGTTTTATGGAAGTGCCATTACATACGCAAGATTGGTTAGGTCATTGGCCACTGGTGATTGAAAATCTTCAGTCCCCATCCCCACCCCTCTGATACCCAGCACCATCCCTCAAGATTCACCTCATTAGCATAAACTCAGATAGGGTTGAAAGGGGCCAACTATGAATAACAAAAGATGCTCCTCTGGCCCCTACCACTCAGGAAATGCAAGGGTTTGAGGAGGTCTGTTCCAATCACCAGGGACAAAGACCCAAATATATATATTTTTTATTATATCACGGTACCACAGTGATTTTGACTTATTTTTCTTGTATTGTTGTATTGGCTTGGACTTCTATGATACCACCTGTTTTTATAGACACACACACACACACACACACACACGTGTTTTTAAAACACAGCCACACCCATATTGTCTGTTGCTCATTTTGTATGACAATGGCAGACTTGACTAGCTTGGACACTGACTTTCTAGTTTGCAAAGCCTAAAGTATTTGCTCTCAGACCCTGCACAGGAAGTTTCCCAACACGGAGTTATAGTAACCTTCTTGTCTCATTTCTGTCTTTAAAAAGGAGCACTATAATGCTATGCCTATAGGTTAGTTGAAGTGCATCCTTTATAGGGATGAGAGAATGTCCTTCTATTCTTAGATTTGTAAGAAGTGTTTTCTCGTTTGTTTTTAATGTTAAAAACTAATTGATTAATGTTGAATTTTATCAAATGTGTTTTTTGGCTTCTCAGATGATTTGTTTTTCTCTCCCTTTAAACTTAATTATATTCTCTTTTAGATTATTCTATCATTTCCAATTCTTGCGGCTAGAATCCTTCTGTTTAATGCATTTGTATAACTTGCGAGCTCAGTGGGCATGACTCTTCTGTGGGAATTGTCTGCAGTATGGGTTGTGGGAGTTTTGCTCTAGCTCTTCCCATGCCCATCATTGGCCCAGGACTGATTTTTGTGTTAATTTTCCAGGTTGGGCATTCCTGGATGTGCAGGTAGCCTAAATTTGTACCCCAAACAGTCCAGAGGCAAAGGTCTGGAATTTCAATTTCGCAGGATTCCTTTTGTTCTCCTCTCCTGAAGTCAGAGATAAACAAGCGATGAGAGCTGATGGAAGAGAGCTTTTCAGCCCATTGCCCCTGCAGTTGCAGCTCTTTGAGGAGCCTCACATTGGGCAGCAGCCTCCTCCCGTGGGCAGCCTCCCACAGGCTTTGCCTTTTGTCCCTATGTGCTAGTTGGCATCTAAACCCTTACCTTGCCTGGGTCAATAGTCATTCTACTCCTTCCTCCTCCCCCTGCACCCCCTCGCCCCCAGGGGCAGCTGCCCAGTTGATCCCTCCACTTCGGGTTTTCAGTTGCTGTTTGTTTCTGGCACCTGGTAATTCCCCCCTCTTTATCGCAGTTTTAACTATGCATTTGAAAGTGTATCTGTTATTTCCAGGTGCTTGTCGCAGGAATGTATGAATGTGTGGCGTCATCTTAGTTCATTATCTTGCTGGAATGAGAGGCTGCTTTGTAAAAGCAATGTCAGCGTTCAACAAACAGAAACAAAAACAAAAACCCCTCAATGGGATCCCTAAAGGAACTAACCATGAGCAGCATGTGCAAAGTCCTTTCCTCTTAGCTCATGTAATTCTTTCAAAGACCTTATAACTCTTTTTACACAGACAAGTGCAGTAACTGGCTCAGCCGTTTGTCAGAGGCAGAACTAAGCAAGGAACTCGGCTTTTCCGCACGTTCCTCTTAAATGGTCTGAACAGTGGTAATACCGGGTATTAAATGTGCTCCTTCTCAGGGTGACTCCTGTAAAGGCCAACGTTATTTTCCATCTAATGTTTCCAATATATTTACACATTTGTCTCACTGAGTAATTCTAGAGTATAATCATGATTGTGCTTGTCTGCAAGAATTTGCAGTTTTGAGTGGATTTAAATTAAAGAAACGTCTGATAGCAGGTGTTTAGGAGTTTTCAGCACCTGAAAAAGGAACCGCAAGTATATCACTAGTACTTCTTTCTGAGCAGTGCAGAGCTCCAGGGAATTAATAAGCACCCACTCTTTTTCATGTTTCAGATTTTAGAGAAACGTACCTTACTCCCAGGTCTACTAAGACATGTTTTAAGACATGCATGTGGTTTCAGGAAGGCCATGGAAGAGATGGATTTTTATATCCCTTTTGGTTCATTTACTCATTCCCTGAAATGGAGACCTCTGTAAAGGTGGAATCAGTGGTCATCATATTTTGTGATTAGGGGGTGGCAGATGGCTGACATTTTAGTCTCAGTAACAGCTGAGGGTGGACACCAGGGTGCTTACTTCAACACAGCTCACCCTTGTTCATGATCTGATTTAGCAACATCCTAACCTGAGTTGAAAGACAGCCTTGGGAATTTTTGCTCAGTGCTTGTAAGAGCTTTCTGGAACATGGAATGTTTCCTGATGCTGCCTGAGAGGAGGTGCTTGGGCAGTCATGGCTTTTCTGAGCCCTGACCTGTTTCCTGGGAGAGGTGGAGAAGTGGTAAAACTTCTATTCTACCAGCAGCGTAAAACTATATCACTCAGCTATAAGGTTGTGTTAATAACTTTGCCAAGAATTTTCTCAATGCACAGTAGGCCTATTTGCTGGAGGAGCTGATCTGGCAATCCCCATATATCTGGAGCAGTCAATTATGAGTCTGCTAATTAGCTTGATGTTTGGTCTCCCAGCTAAATGAGCTCTTGTGAACTCTGCCAAAATCTGTATTTCCAAATGATCTAATAAGAGGAAAGGGAAAGATTAGGCCAAAGAGGTCACTGCAGGTCAATTTCTTGGAGTCAGACATTTACTCAGTCCAAGCGCCTCCCTTTTCTGTTCCCAGAAAATACCAGCTCTTCACCTTTCTCAGCTACAAACAGTGCCCCCAGGGTGAACTGGTTTTGTCCCCCGTTTTTTGTTTTCAGGATTGACTCTGGAAAAAGCCTGCAGCTACACAGTTCGCAGAGGTGTGGCCTCCCCAGGGGCAGATCTCTCCTCTCCGCCCTAACGGAGGCCCAGGTTTTCTCATCTTTGTAACTCAGATCTGCTCTATTTCTTCTCCCTCTTACTGGTGTGACCTTTCTAAGGTTCAGCACTTCCCATTTGCCTTTCTTTTTGCAGTTTTTTTTTTTTTAGATAATCACCAATAAACACTAATGCTTATTGAATGTTTTATATGCCAGGCACTTTTGAAAACCCTTTAATAACAGCAGCTGATATTTATTGAGCATCTACTGTGTGTCAGGCACTACTTTAGCTCCTGGGATTGCGGAGCACACCAAACAAAGGCTGTTCCTCTTGAAGCATATGTTTTATTGGGCCAGCAGCCAGGCAATAAAAACCACCAGCAAACAAACATGTACTATGTCAGGTAGTTACAGGTGCTCTGAAGAAAAAGTGGGGGTAGAGAGAGACAGTGCATACAGAGATTGGTCGGGAAAAGCTTCTCTGATGAAGGGATGTTTGGGAAGAGCAGAGTCTCCAAGGAAATGATGGAATGAGCCCACTTTCATTTCTCCCCCTTCTGTGTTGTGCAGACTCAGACAGAGCCGATCCGATGCGGAACCACTGCCATCCCTCCCTGTCCGTGCTAATGGCAGCACTTTCTCCCAGAGCACAGCCTCTGCACCTGTACCCTAACCCTTCCCTCCCCATTCCTTATCCAGTTGCCCAAAGCCTTTGACTTCCTTTGGAAATATTTGTTGCAGCAAAGCCTTCCTTCCCCCTCCCCCTGCTCCGGCTTACGGCAAGGAAGCCACTGCCTGGTTGAGCGCTTTGCCATTCCAGTTCAGAATCACTGTTGTTGAAGCAGCCTCCCAAGTGATCTCTCTTGGCTGCTAGTCTCTCTCCTCTCACCAATCGGTTACCACCCAATGCTGGGACATACAAGCCATTGTTTAAGAGCTTACACTGTCCAGGCATGGGGTCCTCACAAGAAGTTTATGATGCTGTTATTGTTATTATTCCTGTTTTACAGATGAGGAGTCACTTGCTGATCCAGTAAGTGGTTAAGCCAGGATTTTCACTCAGGCCGGACTCTATCCAAAGGCCTCGCCTAGCCAGCAGCCCAAGCTGCCTCTACTCTGAGGCTACTTCTGAGTAAGACTCTGGTTTCATCACCTCTTCCTTTGCTTGGAAGCCCCCCCTTTTTTTTTTTTAAATGCTCACCCAAGGATATGTTTATTGGTTTTAGAGAAAGACAGAGAGAGAGAGAGAAACCTTGATTGGTTGCCCGTTGTACTCACAACCTAGATATGCGCCCTGACCGAGAATCAGACCTGCAACCTTTCGGTGTGCAGGACAGCACTCCAACCAGCTGAGCCACCTGGCCAGGGCTTGCTTTGAATCATTTTGTGCTTCCCATCATCTGTGGGGAAAAGTCCAAATGTTTCAGAATAGTATTTGAAGTCTTTCATAACTCAGGCATGTTTTTTTGCCTGTATTCTGGTTTTGTATCTGATGGTTGAAGAGAACAGAATATGCTGCCCCAAAATATGCCACCTAGGCATGTGGATTATTTTGAGCTGAAGGCAGTCAAGACCCAGCAGATTCAGGGGGAAAAAAACCCACAAAGCCAACCCTTTAACCGCTCCCATAGCTACCTAGAAAGGAGTTAGATGGGGGTATGGCTCAGAATGAGAACTATTACCAGAAATAAATTTTTATCTGAATGACCTGTCTGCATGGCAGGGAAATTTTCTAATTACCAAACATCTGCTCTTCTTACTGTCTTATGAGTTACCTAGGCCCCGTCCCGTTCCTTAGCTCAGAATGGCATATGAGCCTCAACTGCCCAACTTGCCCTTGGCGCTTATATCTTTGGGGCTCCCTTATGCACAATATGAAATTAATTTTTTTCCTGTTACTCTGTCTTATGTCAATTTAATTAGACTGGCCAAAGAGCCTAGAAGGGAAGAAGGAGAAGTTTTTCTGCCTCTATACAACCTGTGCTCGCTGGGGATGCACAGATGTCTCCTGTAGGTAAACACAGCTACAGCTGTGCTCACAAGGCAAGCGGTGTTCCATTCCTTCTACCTAAGCTTACTCGGTCTTTATGCCCTGGCTCAGACTCTACCTCCTCTTTTACCTTCATCCATGTGTGCCTTTACCTCCAGCCTGCTTCCCCTCATTTAGAAGAGGTGTCTCGCCTGTTTCAGGCCAGTCCTACCCTCAGCAGATGCACTGGGCCTTCCTCTGAGCCCCCGTAGCTCTCCGAGGCCTGATCACCAACTCGCCATTCCCGCTGATTTCTTCAGCACTTTTTCACATGTGATCACAAAAGACTGAGAAAACTTATACATCCAAAGTGAGTATAACTTTTCTAAGAAGGGGTCTTGGGATTCTGTATACTTATTTCACTTGAGCTTCTCAGAGCTCAGAACACATTTAGAGGAGCTCCCTTTTCACCATTGCCTTCCAGCTACCCAAGAAAGTCAATTTTCTTCTTTAATAGCTGCGGCTCCTGTTAGGTAGGGCTTACGATGATGTGAACTCAGTTCAGTCACATATCTGAGTCATCAACAGAGACTCCATTTAAGGTTTGACTATTTTCCTAAATCAAATCCATCCTCCAGGGAGATTTGCTAGAATGTGCCACAGGAAGTTCTGAAATGAGAGTTCTGAAAATGTTTGTTTGAACTGTCAGGGGATGAAACTGGGAGAAGAGTAGGATTGGAATGTTCCTCTTATTTCTTCATCCATTGTCCTTCACATATCGGGCTTCTTGGCGGAAGCAAAGGGAGAAACAGGAAGCATGGGAATGAAGGTGGAAGCATTCAGAAGCAGTTTGAATCATGGGAAGCAATCAAAACTTACAAAAGAGAAGATGAACAACATTCCCTCTTCAGTCCAAGCCCTCCTGGAGAGGATCGGGCCAAGAATTTCATTTGGAAAATGGAATGAGGCCTGGTCTTGTACATTTGGAAAGATGTATGATAGAGGCAGAGGAATAAGGTAGAAAGACCTAGATACACTCATGTAAAGGAATTACACTTGCAAATTATTCTCCTGAGATAAGGGAGATGATTTCACAGAGAGGGAGACTGGGGAGTAGAGGGCTTGGTCTAAGTTTGACCAGGATCTTGGTCTTCTGTTACTCTTAGTTACATGCAACTCCATCACTCAACAGATGTCTTGACAATGAGCTCATTGAGAGCTGCCACTGAATTTTATTCTACTTTGTACATTCAGCACTTAGCACTTGTCTGGCACATAAGGGTGCAATAAATATTTGCTGAGTGAATAAATAAATAATTGGTTGTTGGAAGAGGTTGAGAGTTATGCTGCATTGTCATTTCTGGTAGCAGCCACCAAGTGGTGCCTTCATAAGAGCAGGAGCAAATGAAATCTTGACTCCAGTGGAAGCTTTAGGTCTTACCCAGAGCCATGGGAAGAGCATGCCCTCCAGCAGTTCGGCACACATTTTTATCCCTAAGGTTGAATGTGCATCCAGAATTCAGGTGAGCGGCTAAGCCTGACTGTTTTTACTTGGATCAACTTGATAGGAGGCCCGCAAGAATTCTTCAGGTTTTCATTTACAGCTAAACTTTGGGATGTGAAACCAATTCTACCCCAGGCCTGCACAGTGTCAAGTGGGTTCCAGTTGTTCCTAATTAGCCCCTGTTCTCCAGGAGAACATATCTTCCCACTGGTTCAGTGTTTCCTCTGAAATTGTTCCCTGAAGTCATTTGTTTTCATTATTCTGAAATTCTTCCCCAAAGTCATTTATGCACAGCTCTGGCAGCCTGTGGGTTGAAGTGTTGGGTACCCCTTCATAATTTAAGCTGCTACCTGATGGGGACCTGCTCTGTGCCTGTGGCTTGCGTGTTGAAATTCTCAGGATGGTTCCACAAGATGGGCATAGCTGAGGCAGCCAGCTCGGCAGGCCTAGGCGGCTCTCCCAGAGTGCCACAGCTAAGGAATGGGAGAGAGAGAGCGTTCAGACCTGCTGTGTCCCACAGGACTTGCTGTGATCTCTCTTACATTTTACATAGCGGTTTAATTTACCTGTATTAATGAGATCCAGGGACAATAACCATATGACAAAATTCAGATAATGTGTGGCCATGTCTCATAGAGGGAGTGTAGCTCACTGTCAGTGTGCGTAGATGCCACACAGCCCTGTCAGCTTTCACAGTGCCAAAGGAATAAATACTCAGCCTGAGGCTCCTTGGCACCCATAACCCTAATTAAAGGTGCTAGAGATTCTGATTGGCAAGAGCTAGAGATGGAGATGCTGAGTGTTGCTATATGTCTGAGTGAGAGAGAGAGAAAGCAGGGGAGGGGTTGATCCCCAGGGCCCCCTGCCCCAGCAGCGCCCATTTAGTGTCTGAGTGCCCTGTCCCAAACTTACCTGTCCCGGGTCTTGCTGTCTCAGGTTTCTGGTGTACGATAAGTTGCAGTGAATTGGACAAGGTAAATTAAATAAATAGATCAGCATAATGCACTTGCTGAACAGTGTTCCTTTTGGGAGAAGATGATTTAACTCAGTTAATGCATCTGCAGGCAAGAGAGGTGTTAATGTAGGGAACGGCAGGGGTGACTGACCGGCAGGGGAGGGTGAAGGGACGTGAAAGGCCAGGTGGGGGCGGGGGGCTGTGGGTAAGAGAGGGCTGCAGGAAAGGGAGTGGGAGGCTTTGGGGTCAGGAGCACCTTTTGTGACCTTTTATTTCAGGCCTTACTCTTTGCCTTTCCTTCGTGCTAAGGCTGATCGTCTTGTTTTTATTATCTGAAGTGTCTTCTTTGAGCCTTTTAGAAACTCCCCAAGTAGTACTATACATGATTCATATTTTTGAACACCTAACATGCTAGAAACTGGGCATTATGTCCATAATCCTCAGAAGAGCCTTGGGAAGTAGATACTGCTATCCTCTACTCCTGCCCTTCTTTTAAACAACGAAGTGGAGTTTCAGTAAGGCTATAAGCTAGTTAATAGCAGAGCTAAAATTCAGAGCCAGGAGTATATGATTATAAAGTCATGCTCTTAACCACTATATTATACTGTGAGAGTAGTGGCAAACCTTAAAACAAAAACACTCATTATCAGTAATCTGGCAAAAAAATTTGTTTATTCACTTAATAGTAAATGTGCCAGGTGCTTTAGTGGGTATTAGGGAATAAGATAAATGAAACAGACAAACTGGATCGCCATGGAGTTCACCTTCAGAGCATACTAGAATAAAAAGTTTCAAAAACTTCAAAAAGCCTGATTGTTCAGTAGCCATGGTAACAAGTAGCCATCAGAACCAATTTTTAAATTTCTTCGTGTTGTCAGCAGTAACTTGTCTTAGTGAAAGCGGGTTGAAAACCAGCCAGGGCCAGCCCCTCACTTCTGGAAGTCAGGTAGTTAGGGATGGATGCTCTCCAGAAAACCTGCCTCTAAGTGCCAGCCAACCCGAAACTGCCTTACCTGAACACTCACCTTTGCCTCTGAATATCCACCAATCACAGTGCTCCATGCCTTCCAGAGCCCTAGGAGACCAGCCATCTGTTCTGCTCAGGAAGACCTTTTTGCCAGCATAGGCTCATCCTTATTACAGTGAGCAATAAATTCAGCCGTGTGGTTTGGTTTCAGGTAGAGTGGTATTCTCAGTGTCCTTTGACAAAACAAACAAGTACACCCATGTCAGGTAGTATCTGGCTACTGCAAAAATAGCACAGGTAAGAGGCTAGAGCCGGACAGGTAGGGGCTGTTTCAGATGGGAAGCTCAGTCCAGCCTCTTCGGTGGCAGAATGTTTGTGGAGAGACCAGAATGATTTGAAAAGGGTCCAGACATGTACAGAGTGAAAGGTTCTGGTCAGAGAGGATGCCTGTGTGCTTGTGGAGGGGGAGAAGGTAAGGCTGGAAAGGAAAAGGGTAGAGCTTGGGGATTTGGATTTTGCTCCAAATGTAATGGAAAGGCAGGAACTACCCAGGAATGGACCATGTCTTCTGCTTTAAAAATGATGTGTGTGCACTTGAGTATATATGTATACACATAAAAACACATGTTTTGCAGTCAAGTTCAAAGATCCTTTAGATCTATGCCATTGAACGTGTGAGTTTGCACACCCTCCAGTGTATGCTACTGAAGCTGGAACCCTCTCCCACTGGGAGTCCCATAAATTCCGTGATCTTACTACTACTGATGTAGTCCATTGGTGCCTCTGAAAGGTTGTTCACCTCATTATAAAGCTGCTGTATTGTCTCAGGTCCATAGTCTGAGGAAGCTAGGGTCAGAGGAGGGCTCCTAACTATCGTGAAATCTACCCAAGTCAGAAGAGGAGTTGATCTACTCCTAAATATACTAGCCAATTGTTTCTTAGTCATTACCTGCAAAGCTCAAGGTCTGTATTTCTCAATCATGATTTATCCTTATCTTTCAGATGGGGACAGATACCAATGAAAAGACTAAAATATGCTCATTTTATTCCTTTTGCACAGTTGTTGCTTCAGTGAGATCACCCAACTGTCGGGAGAGTTTTTGTTAGTTAATTCTTGAAACATGATTTATGTTGCTTGAGAATATGAATGCCATATATGCTCATTGTTTTAGTTTGGGGACTTTTGCTGCACGGGGTGATGGCATGTTTATGCTGCTGGCTCTTGCTGACATTGACATTGGATTTACACTGTGCAATAAGGCCAGCCTCACAGTTTTGTGTGAGTGGGTAGGCTGCTCTTTAATTCCTGGCCGCTTTGCTCTTTCAAAAGCATGAGCCCAAAATAAGCTGAAAATTATTCTCTTTTTTTATGAGTCCCAACTATTGAACCTATTCCTTCATCCACGCCTCCAGACTGCCTTGGATATGTGGGAATGAGTTTTGCTAATTCACATTTGAATCACAACCTGACTTGTGGATGATCCTAGATTGGCAGTTGTTTGCAGAATGCTGAGTACCAGTTACATTGAGCATCAGGAAACAAAAACACAAGCAAGGAACGGAAGAGCTAAGAGGTTAGCCCCATGCCATTCTTCCTTGTTAGTGTATCTTACAGTTACCTTTGAAAGGGGAATTTATGTAAATGCACGGAACACTGTGAATAGTGTTTTTTTATTTTTGTTGCAATAGTAGCACTGCTAATGATACACTTCCGAGTGCAGTGACTAAACCTTTAGAAAAATATTCTCATAATATGCTTTCAGAGGACATGTATCCTTCTGGGACACTTTGCTAATATAGTTGTTACTTTAAAAACAATTAGCACAGAGAGACCCTATTCTAAGCCTGTGTCTGTGCTCTTCTCATGGGTGTGGAAGTCTCATGTGATTCAGTGTGGGTAGCTGAAGTAGCTAGAGACTTACTGCTTGTTTGACTTTGTGGCTCTGGTGAAATTCTCAGAATATGTAATTGAAAAATCAACATGAGTTGACTCTCTTTGTTGCTTTTGGTTGTCTAGGCCTTTTGATGCCTTTCTGACAGTTCCTCATCTATAGCTCAAGTTGTAAATGAAATATGACATAAACAGTTGGAATCATGAAGATGGCTATGACATATAACTCGATTTCTAGCATAATACTGGCTTTCATAGTTTGGGTTCTATTGATAAGAAAGGCAGGATTATATTTTGTTAATAATTTCTTATCATTGGGAGTAGTCAGTCAACAGTGGTTGGATATCATGCATTGGATGTGGACATCGCTTGTAAGTCACAATATACCTGCGAACACTGTTAAGTGTTACCTGTAGCAGGAACCATTTTTTCATGATCCCCCTTTGCAGTGACCACTAGCTGGATCTGTACCAGGGACGCCCACAGTACGGTTTCAAGTGTAGCAGCAACCGCACAATCCTTGCCAAAGACTGCAGGTCTTGCCAGAACCTGTGTAACAGTGGCCTTGTTGATTATGGACCTTCATTCACCTTGTATTTGGCCAAGTAAGAAAATTGGTACCATCGCTGTGCGTTTCTTGGTTATGGATGTATCAGGACCACCTGATTTTGGCAATGTGACCTACTGTGACCTACTGTGAAAGCTCCCAAGGCTTATTTTGCTGGGTTTCTAAAGTTATATGCTTACAGAAAGACCCTTCCTTTCACACAGTCTGCATCCAGCACCCAAAAGTGCTCCTGTTTGCTGCAGGAGCAGGAACTGAATTGAACTGCGGATATGGTGGGAAATGTGTTGTTTGGTTCCTGCTAACTAGTGGTATGATGTGAGAAACTCCAACGCAATGCCCGTGGAAGTGCCTTCCACATTTGTGTGATGAAAAGCATTGCTCTCCCATAGAGGGAGGGCATTTGGATAAAAAAAGAATGATGCTGGGTTTCAAGATGAGGAAGATCAAGTATTTCATTCTTTCTGTGATGAGAACAGTTCATTACAGAACTGAGAATGAATGCTGAGTGTTATACTAGGGGCTATGTCAAAGTATTAAGTAATAATGGAATTTGGGTTTCTTTCTTGAGGAGACCAGAAGTCTGCTGTCATAGATAGAGGAGTCTGAGCTCCAGCCTTTTATCTTTCTTTAATTCTTCATCCTGTCTATTGCTCCCTCATTATTCTAGAAGTGGTTAAAAGGTAAGGATTTCTGAGGTCTTTGCATTGTATTGGAAGAAGTAGAAATATCAATCAATGTCCCTCTTTGATAAGTTAATGACACATGTTTAAATTGTTGAAATAACCCCTAGATAGTAAAACTGTGTATAACTTCCATGCTAACACACTAAAAATAAAATTATTAAAAATAAGCAAATGGCAATAAAAGAAGAGGAGAATTTCAACATCAGGATGAAGAGACTTCATGCAATGTTAGATATAAAAAGCCCAAATATTTTAGCAGTTACATTTCATGTAAATGGACTAAATGCTCTAATTAAAAGACAGACTTCATATCGGTTTTTAAAATATTTTAGAAGACATTTAAAAGATAAGGAAATAATTGAAAAATAAAAAGGTGGAAAAAATATATCATGCAAATACTAGCCAAAAAGAAGCAAATGTCACTTGATTGATACCAATGTTGATCATATCATGGACATGATTGATTATGGTATGGGTTTATGCTTTATGTTGTGTATTTTCATAATCAGAGTCTTATAGTTAGAAAAAAATAATCAAATTCTATGATTACTGGAAAACATTTCATAATTTTAGCTGATTTTTTAAAAATAAAGATGTAGGTTTTTTACTGCATTTGAAGAGGCTTTTCAATCATAGTGTAAATGATGTACCATTAGGTAAGATAAGTATTAAAATAGAACATAAATGCTTTATTTAAACTATTGTAATTTAATTGGAAACATCTTGTGTTAATAATATTATATTAATGGTGAAAGAGGTGGGGAGAAGGCAGTGGAAATCAAGTTCTCTGGGGAATAGGCTATACAGCCAAAAGTAGAGTCATTTTTTCCTGACCAGTGACTTAGCTCATTTCTAAGTAAAACAGGTCAATGATGTTCTCTAACTAAAGCAAGATTTAATTGGATTCATTTGTAGCTTATAAGGATTCTGGAGGCTGAATAGCACTTAGTTATTATATTAGAAATCTAGAAAGGAGAATAAATAAGACCATTAGCAACAAAAAATTTCTAGGGTTTGAGATTCTAGGGGAGCATATTTATGGAAAGGAATAACTTCTTTCTGGAAAATTGTAGTTTATAAATATTAAATAATAAAATTTCCTTCTGAACTTTTTTATTGTGACTTTTGCACTCTTTACGGAATATTATTTTACCCATTAGAGATAATCTATGAATACATGCTATCTAAAAAACAAAGAGGAAGGAAAAATTCCCCATATACCTATCAAAAGATAATCATTACTAACATTTGGGTGTTACACCCAGTTTTCCTTACTACTGATATCTTACATAGTATGGCACATTTGTCCCAATTAATGAACCAATAGTGATACATTGTCATTAACTAAATGTTGTATTTTAATCAGGTTTCCTTAGTTTTTACCAAATGACCTTTTCAGTCCCAGGATCCCATCCAGGATACCACCTTATAGTTAGTAGCCCTTTCTCCTTAGGCTCCTCTGGGCTATGATGGTTTTTCAGACTTCCCTTGTTGTCGGTGGTTTTGACAGTGTTAAGGAGAACTGCTCATGCATTTTGTGCACTGTCTCTCACCTGGGCTTTCTCATGGGTTTCTTGAGGGAAGACCACAGAGGTACAGTGCCATTCTCAACACATCATATCAAGAGTACATGCTGTTAACATGAATTATCACTGTCCATGTTGACCTTGATCATCTGGCAGAGACAGTGTTTGTCAGGCTTCTCCTCCACGATAAAGTTACTCTTTTATCCCCCCTCTTTGACAGGAAGTCACTATGTGCAGTCCACACTGAAGGTTTGGGGAGTTATGTTTCTTCTCCTTGATAGGAGAGTATATACATAAATTAATTGGAAAATTTCATGGGAGGTTTGTCTCTCTCCCTTTTATTTATTCAATCATTTATTTTTAACAGTATGAACTCATGAATATTTATTTATATATTTTATACTTTGCATTTTAATCCAATACAACTTTTTTTGTTGTGGTTACAGTTTGTCCACCTTTGTCTGAGGGAAGTTCTTTGAGCTGGCTCCTGTGTGCCTTTGGCAAACTCCTATAGTCACTCACGTGTGTGTATTTGCTGAGCACTTTCTACATTTCTGCATTAGAAGTTGCTACAGGCTCATCTTGTATGTTTTCTGCACAGCCCTAGAATCTACCATTTCTCCTAGGAATTTGGAGTTCTTTTATTGGAGAATGGCATTAGAAACTAAGATCTGGGTCCTGGGTATTTTATTACCTTTTAAAATCAAAATTTAATAGAAACTTCAATTTTAGGAGAAATTTTATTTGCAAAATGAGTTTACAGCAAATTCTCTGTATTTATCCAATTTCTCAGGAGGCATAGAAGTCCAATAGTTGTGTATCTACCCTATGCCAGCCACTGGGGAGGGAGCAAGAAGTGAGACATTTTAGTGGGTTTCTAGAAACATGTATTCTAGTTTGTGTCTGGTGTGGGTTGGGGGGTGGGAGAAATAAACCAGTAAATGATTTTGCTGAGAGATAAGCATAAGATAAAGAGAAAGGTGATATAGAAAATGACTTGGGATTGGTGCTCCTTCAATGGTATAGTCACTGGGAGAGGTTGTCCAGGGGCTGCTCTGAGTCACTTGGATCACACCAAGGAGACAACCCTCAAGATCAGGGGGAAGACTGTTCCCAGCAGAAGGCACAAGGAAGGCAAGGAAATAAGTCGACACATTTGAGTGACAGAAAGAAGACCAATGGAGGCTCAACGGGAGGCTAGTGACTGAATAAGGCGGTGGAGGGAGAAGAAGTTAGAGGTAGAGACAGGGCCAGGGCGACAGTGGAGGTCATCGTGGGAGAAACTAGCAGAGCAATATGTCATGGGGCGCCATGCCCGGGGTTCTAACCGCTTTACCTTCCCTCCGGACTTGCCCCTGTCCCCCAAGCCCTGATTGTCCTTACTTTCAGGTTCCTTGGGGGCATTTTGGCCCTTGTCTGCTCTCTCAGTCCTGGGTCAGAAGGCTTTCTTTGGAAAGTGGTTCTGTGTTGAAGAAAGATCACGTCTTTGGATTTGGAAAGTTCTGAATTTGAATTTTGTGTGATCTTGGGGAATTTACTAACTTCTCAGAACTCCATTTTTTTTTTAGAACCTTGCAATGTTAGAGGTGATATATGTAAAGTGCTTTGGAGGTACACAGTGGACGTGGCTTGTGACTTGCAGTCAAAATTTAGTTGTGCACCCTGAGAAGAAGTTTGTGGTACAAACTGTGCACAATGGAATCATAACTCCTTAGGAAGTAATGGTTACATATTCTCACAAACTCTTAAGAAGATACGGTAACTTGGTGTAAATTTAAAAGTTATCCTTTTAAAAGTTACAGGAGCTACTGGGCAGTGCTGACTTGCCATTGGCCCTTCCCCAGCCCCCAGCTTCCACTCAGTTTCTAGACCTGTTTTTCAGGTTGTCTGAGCCTCACCTTCCTGCCTTCTGTAAACTGCTGCCCACCTGCCTCTGCTGAGTCTCGGTCAGAGTCTGCCTGGTGCTAGAGCTCCTGGAGCCCCGTGTGCTGTTCGTGATTCTCCTTGTGCTCACTAAGCATTTTATGGGTTCAGAGACTTCTCTGGAAGCTGGGATGGGGGCCACAAAGAGGGCCATGGTCCTTCCTGCTGGGCCTCCCTCCTTTCTGCTGTCTCTCTTCTTCCCGCTGGGCGTCAGGAGCAAACCAACTGCTGTCCATCTTTCTGAGTCAGCCCTTTGGAGGCCCCATCTGCTACTGCAAATGAGCTAACCAAGACATTTCTTCTAAACAATAGATTAGATCTTCCTAAGAAGAAATTCTGTGATTAACATTTTTTTTTTCTGAACTTGGCTTCCATGTTTTTCAAGTGACTGTTCAAATTTCATTTCCTATGAGAGGCCTCTTCTGACCATCCTATCCAAAAGCTTCCTTCCTCTCTACTGACAACACTCTTCTCCATGGTGCTTATCAATACCAGCTGCTATTTTATTAGGATGTTTATTTCCCCATGAGCAAGAACTTTGTCTTAGTTACAGACTCACCAGAACCCTGCAGGCCTCAATAAATAGTCGAATACCTATTCTTTGCCAGTGCACTGTACTGGGCCCATGGAGCATAAAGATGAATTAGACCATCAGATAGTTCATGACTTAGTATAGAAAAAGAGACAGACACATGTGCACAGTAGATGTTTGGTGGGGGTGTGTACCACCGGGACCCAAAGGGGATGTGGTTAGTTTCTTATAAGTGAAGGAGATAAGGAGGGTCTAGCTATAGGAGAGAATTTATGAACCGAACTGATAGAAGTCTAGGCTCTCAGTGGAGGAAATGCATTCTAGAGGGACAGTGCCACCTGCAGAAAGACATGGAAGTGTGGCACTGCTTGCACACGGGGGGATTTTCAGGTGGAGGGAACAGGGTACTGTGCAGGAAAGCCAAAGATACAATTTTTCAGGATGGAACTTAGTGTGTATGCCAAGATGTTACATCTCAGGCTCTGACTCTGAAAACTTGGTGTCCTCACCTGGCAGGCCGTACCGCCTGGACTTCTGTACCTTAGGCCCTAGATTTTCTCTTAAAACACACTGAGCTTCTGCTCTTCATTCACTCTAACGGGTTCCGACCAAGGCTGCCTTGTTGCACCATTCCAAGGGGCATTCCTCATATGGTGGCCCTCATTCACTTCTCTTCCCCACTTCTCTCAAGTACAGACCCCCTGCCTTGGACCCTCTTTTTCTCATTTTATGTTTTATGTTGTGTTTATACATGGGGTCTTTGCCTTCCCCTTCCATTGTTTCATGGTTTCTTTGGCTCTCACTCAACTCCCTCTAGTTGCCTTTTGATAACTTTGCACTCCCCGCGGATTGAACGCTATTATATATCTATCATTTCTTTGCATCATCTGCTTTTCTATTTTAATGGGTTCGCATCAGCTGGAGTCAAGAGAGAGTAGATGGGTAGAAACCAAGATGGAAGCAAGTTGGCAGAGGAGACTTACGCTAGATTTGAATAAGTACCTTAATGTTTTCACAGAGGTTTTGCTGCTCTAAGGAACTGAAGCACATGACGCTGTCTTAACTTATGGTGACTGTGGTTCTAGGGCAGGTCCTCAAATGTGTGCTGTGTGCCTTTGAGTGTTTGTGTGCGTGCATGTGTGTGTGTGTGTGTGTGTGTGTGTGTGTGTGTGTGTGTAGAGAGAGTATTGGGGCATTTAAACTCTTCCTGGAAGAGTTTGATAGTTTTGAAGTTCTGGGAGGTCTTAAGTCTCTCCTTTTGTGCTCCAGAGTCTCACTGACATCATTCATTCTTGGTTATAGAGGTCAAACTGTAAAAGTCAGCATTTCCCCTGGGAGTATCTTTTTTTTTTTCTTTTCAAATTGCCAGGGTAATGTTAGAGACAGATTTACTCTTCAAATTTTGTTTTTCTTACCTGATTGTGACTGTAAAGTTGAAATTTCAGTTTTGAACTTTAAGGCACAGTACATATACACACCTCTCATTTTAGTGTATTTTAATTTAGTGTAATTTTAAAAAATGTTTTAAGTATATTTTATTCATTATGCTGTTACAGTGGTCCCATCATTTTTTTCCTTTTTATCCCCCTCCACACTGCACCCCACCTCCCACCAGCATTTCCTCCCCGCCTTAGTTCATGTCCCTGGGTCGTACATATAAATTCTTTGGTTTCTCCATTTCCTATACTATTCTTAACTTCCCCCTGTCTATTTTGTACCTACCATTCATGCCTCTTATTCCCTGTACTTTTTCCCCCTTCTCCCCACCCCCCTCCCCACTGTTAACCCTCCAAGTGATCTCCATTTCTGTGATTCTGTTCCTGTTCTGATTGTTCGCTTAGTTTGTTTTCATTTTTAGGTTCAGTTAATAGTTGTCAGTTTGTTGTCATTTTACTGTTCACAGTTTTGATCTTCTTTTTCTTAGATAAGTCTCTTTAGCATTTCATGTAATAAGAGCTTGGTGATGATGAGCTCCTTTATATTGACCTCATCTGGGAAGCACTTTATCCGCCCTTCCATTCTAAATGAGAGCTTTGCTGGATAGAGTCATCTTGGATGCAGGTCCTTGCCTTTCATGATTTTGAATACTTCTGGCCAGCCCCTTATTACCTATAAGGTGTCTTTTGAGAAATTAGCTGATAGTCTTATGGGAACTCCTTTGTAGGTAGCTTTCTCCTTTTCTCTTGCTGCTTTTAAGATTCTCTCCTTATCTTTAATCTTGGGTAATGTAATTATGATGTGCCTTGGTGTGTGCTTCTTTGGGTCCAACTTCTTTGGGACTCTTTGAGCTTCGTGGATCTCCTGGAAGTCTATATTTCCTTTGCCAGATTGGGGGAGTTCTCCTTCATTATTTTTTCCAGTAAGTTTTCAATTTCTTGCTCTTCCTCTTCTCCTTCTGGTACCCCTATGATTCAGAGGTTGGAATGTTTAAAGTTGCCCCGGAGGTTCCTAAGCTTTGCCTCACTTTTTTGAATTCTTGTTTCTTCATTCTGTTCTGGTTGAATGTTTATATCTCCCTTCTGCTCCAAGTAATTGATTTGAGTCTCAGTTTCCTTCTCTTCACTGTTGTTTCCCTGTGTATTTTTCTTTATTTAATTTTGTATAGCCTTCACTTTTTCCTATATTCTGCAACTATGCTCAACCATTTTTGTGAGCATCCTGATTACCAGTGTGTTGAACTTTGCATCTGATAGGTTGGCTACCTCTTCATTGCTTAGCTGTATTTTTTCTGGAGTTTTTACCTGTTCTTTCATTTGGGCCATATTTCTTTGTCTTGGTGCTCCTGTTATGTTGTAAGGGGTGAAGCCTTAGGTATTAACCAGGGCAGGGCAACCCAATGCGTTGTTGTGCTATATGTGGGAGAGGGGTCAGAGAGGGAGCAATGCCACTTGCTCAGCTCTCACTCTGCTTTCAGTCACTTCCTCTGATACTCACAAGCAAATTGGGCCCTTCTGGTTCTGATTCCTAGGGGGATGGGTTTGTATACTTTCTGGGACCCTGTGAGTCTTTCCAGTGAACTCTGCTGAGAGGTTGGGAGTTTCTCCTGCCACTGCAACACCCACAGGATTTCATTTTTTTGAGGCTTTCTTTTCTTGCACTGGAACCCTAGATCGTGTGGTTCTGTCACACTCCCCAGTTGTTCCTGCCAGTTTTTCCGCATGCAAATGTGGGACCTCCAGGTCTTCCAGCTGCTATGTGGCCTGCCCAGTCCTCTAGCCACTGCCTTGCTTTGTGTTCTCTCCACCCTGGCTGTCCGTCTCTCCCCCTCCTACCAGTCTGGATGAATGTTTCTTCTTTAATTCCTTCGTTGTCAGACTTTCATATAGTTCCATTTCCTGGCAGTTCTGGGTTTTTTTTGTTTTTAAATTTTTGTTGTCCTTCTTTTGGTTGTGCGAGGAGGCAAAGTCTATATACCTAGTCCTCCATCCTGGCCAGAAGTCCCGACTTTTTAATTGCTTTTTAAATTTCCATACTCAGTGTCTATTTTTAAGTTTATGTTTGGCAACCTGAAACATTTTATTTCTAAAATCAATTCTCTAATGATATAGAATTTACATGGCTTGTGATGGAGACATCAATTAGGGAGAGCTTACTATCGAACTCTTAGTGTTATCTTGTGTTTTTAAAAGTAACTTATTTTGGTTGATGTGGGAAGAGGAGGTTGAGAGGCTTCAGAGTGTGGTGCAGTATGTGCATGCATGCACGGGAGCAAACAGCTGCCCCACCTCCCCACTTCATCCTTTTCCTACTTCCCCTTCCCCATCTCTCCTCCCCACTCAAAGGAGTTGTACTATCATTAGAAAGATCCTCTACTGACTATACTTTTCAGGTACTATTATCATTTCAGAGTTTACTAGCTAATTACAGGGGATTCTAGGACAAATGTCAAATTGGATAAGGCTCTTTGAGTCCAGGCAAGGCAAGAAACTCATCTCTCTATTGAAGTCATATTCATTTTCCTCCATACTGAGCAACTCATGGCCTTCCCACATTAACAAATAATAAAAACTGACTCTACGTAAATAACACCATTATTCCCCTAGTCTTATGGCCGGCCCTCTGATTTTGCTAGATGATCTGATCACTGAAAAAATGCACCAAGACTAATGCTCAGACAAAGAATAAGTCTCCATTTTCATTATAGTAGATGCTTTCTACTCAAAATACCAGCTTTAGTAGTAATTTGAGTAGGTAGCTGTTCACATGACATTGTAACATAATGTACACCAAGAACTGTGGCTGCCCAAGCATTACTCTGCTTTGGCAAATTCTGATATCTGGAATTTCTCCTTAGCAACTTTGGATTGTGAAGTCATAGACGTCCATGATTAAACTGTGGTATTTCTGGACAGAATAATGGAATCATCAAAAATGGCTTTTATTTAGTAAGTACTTACTATGTCCCAGGTCCTGAGCTAAGGAACTTACGCACCTATTTTGTTTCGTCCTCACAACACACTTGGAAGGTATTATCCCTCTCTTGCACATGAAGACACTGAAGATCAAACACCTAATAAGTGCAGCTGCTAATAGGTTTTTTCCTAGTTTCCAATATTTATTAACTCCATCATATGGATACATTTTTATAAGATTAGTTAGCCAGTCAAGTGACTGGTGTGGGAATGGGTCAAGAGAGAGGTAGATAATGCTGAAGGACACAGAGTAAAGAAAGTGTTATCTCTAATAGGACAGTGAGTTTGGTGTTCTTTGAGATAATGGCTAACAGATGTGGCAGCAACAAATGAGGAATGGACTTATTCCAAATATGATATATGACTTTTATCTTTCCATCATAGTTTGAGTTTGCAAACGTTAGACGGGGACATCACCTCATGTGTATAAAACCCACCATTGAGTTAAGCTGACACATTGGGAATCTGAATTCCCCCAGTAACCACCCTCTTCCCTACTCCCTCTCACACAGGCACGCAGACCACATTCTAGATGTGCCCTAGAACCACAGTCACCATAGGTTATGATGGTAGGATTTGCTTTGGTTCCTCAGTGCAGCAAGACCTCTGGGATGAGATCTTAAGTTCTACTTGTTACCAGGAAGGACCTGATTTTTCTTGCTGATGCCGTAAAGAATTACAAATCAGCAGATCTATTAGTGTGCAAGCAGGTTCATTGGTGGGCTTTGCTGAGGGGAGGAGATGAAAGGCATAGCTTCAGGGCAAAGCAGGGTAAGGGCAGCGAAGGTTAAGGGTGGCCAAAGGTCAGGGTGACAAGTGCACCTGGTCCTTTGTTCTGAGGACTTATATAGTTGGGAGGATGGGGGTGAAGATGTTACATACTGATTGACAGGTAAAGCTGGTACCAGCTCTGGGGGAGACAATTCCCAAAGGTGTTTGTGTGCATGAATATCAAGAGGTGTTAATTGGTTACTTCCCTTGCTTTTAGCCTCCTGTATTAAGTTTTTTTGTTAGATTGCAATAGTGAGAGCCCTGCCTTTATTTCCCTTCTGGCTGCTCATCTACTGTAGCATCCCCCCTCAAGTAATATGAACCAAATCTTTGGGGACTTTGGGCTCAGGACTGCTGGGTTAGTGGGTGAGACATGTCTCCCTCCTCTTCCCTGCCTTGGTTCATTATCCTACCTAACATACTGAACCAGGAATTTCCAGGCAAAATGAACCAAACTGAAGAGAATGTTGATTCAGATTTTTCTATAGCATGTCCTAGGGTGAATAATGGCTAAATTATCATCCATCTCTAGATGCTTTCACTTAAACTGCATTACCAAATGTCACTTTAAACCTGATTTTCCATCAAGCTTCAGAACCACAAGTTTTTCCTTAGTTTGTTCTAGGGTTAATTAGTCCCACTCTCCAGGTATCATAATTCGTGTAGTCCATTTTTTCCCCAAGGTGAGTCTATAGCACCTTCTTTTCATATCCTTTTAGTGGAAAGTACTTTTTTCCCCCCATTTTCCTGGATACCCTACTGCTTTCTGCCTTTTCTTGCAATGCAGTAGACAGAGAAATCATGCAGCACTAATGAAATGGGGACGTTTCTGGCTGATTTTCCTTTTGAACCACAATGGAGATTTATGGTCATGCTGCATTCCATCAAGTATGTACAAGATTTCAGGCAATCAGTGCTCTCTTATCAGTGGTTCTCATAGGTAACTAGGGTAGTCTGCTCTCAAGGTAGACTGTCCTTTGTTACAGGCACACTTCTCCTTTTGGCAGATTTCTTTTTTCCTAAGCAAAGGGAATAGAGATATATTTTTTTTCTGTAATCTCTAAAATAGCAGACAAAACCAGCATCGTTCCACTTTTATTTGTTAAACTTTTTAATTTCACTCAAATCACAAAGCAATTGTAGAATTTCTTTTAAAAATCAGTAAATAAAAGCCTTTATAATCCCACCACCCAGAGATAAGGTCAGAGCTCATTCATCTCATAAGACCTCTGTCTATTACATTCCATATTGCCTATTAAATATTGGGAGGCTAATATTACTTTTATTATTATGGTGTTTTAAAAGTAATTGTCCAGTTAATGCATAGAGATTTAAAATTATGACCGTGATAGAAAGTCAGAATTTTATTTTCTCAATTGGAAAGTAGAGAGAGAATAAAAAATGTAGCAGTGAAAAATTTTTTCCAAGTGTATATTTATATGAAGTGTTTTAATTTAAACTCAGAGAAAAGCTTCTAACTTCTGCCTCCTTGAGTCATTCTTAGAAATAAGTAGAATTGTTTTCCCAACAAAACCTTGGAAAACTCCCAAGTAGAGAGGAATTGTGATAGCAAGAGGAATATGGGAATGGGAAATGGCAAGTTGAAGGATTCTAGTTTGGAAATTGCCATCTTTTAGAATACAGAAGAGCCGGCCATGGCATTGGCTCCAGACTTTACTTTTTCTTAATAAGGGTTCAAAATGCAAAAGGGGCTTCAAGCCACAGGTCAGGATATAGAGAAAGTTCAGCAAAATGATGTTAAATCTCTTATGACGTCTTAGAGCAATAATCTTACAGTTTATAGCTTCCCCTAAAGGAAAAAACAGATGTAATTTTTTGCGAATGTCCTAATATTCCACCAGTAGAAAGTGAAGGAGTGAGTGAGCCAGGAACAGTCAGCCAGAAGCAAACACATGGGTTTGGACATGTCATCCCAATAGCCCACACAGAATGCCAGCTACAACATTTGCCCCTAAGATCGCCCTGGTGACCGCAGTTATAGAGTTGGAGCTTTGTTTCCGAGCTTTGTCTTCTTGCAGTCACCTGCCTCGTTTTCTGATGGGTTTCTGTTCTTGAAACTCTGAAGGGAAGAACGTCTGTTGATCTATCCTTACTTTTTAGACAGGAAAAGACTAGCAGTTTTACCTATCATGCATAGTCTCTAAAATTTGGAAGACTTTCTGTATCAAAAAAAGCACTTTAAGAAAGTAGTAAATGTGACAACCTAAAATAAACAAAAAGGGACACTAAAAAAAGTACAGCTGAACAGTAGACCTGCCCAAAGTTGACTTCCTACCTCTGGTAAAGATGGTGGCATATGCAGACATGGCTCACCTCTTCACACAACCACATCAAAATTACAGCTAAAATATAGGATGACAATCACTCAGAATTGTCAGAAATTGAGTTGAATGGGAAATCTGACAACTACAGAATTAAAGAAACCACATCCATCAATACTGGTAGGAGGGGTGCAGATACAGAATGGGCTGGTCCCTTTTCCATGTATGGTGGATGAAAATTCGTGAGGGATATCTCGGGAGCGAGGAGTCCCAGCCTCACACCAGGCCCCCCAACCCAGGGTTCCAGTGCCAGGAAGGCAAGTCCCCACAACTTCTGGCTGCCAAAACCAGAGGGGATTGAGCCAGTGGAAGAAACTTTTGGAGCCCCAAGCAGTTCCTCTTAAAGAACCCACACACGGACTCATCTACTCAGACTGATAGCCTCTGAGCACCAGCACCAGGATAGCGGCTTGAAAGGCACCAGTGGTATATAGGGAGAACTGAAGTGTCTGGCATCAATGTGAGCAGAGACCATTGTCTCTTTTCTAAACCCTCCCCCCACAGAGTTGGCAAACTGGTGCCATATCTGAGACTCCATCAACATGGCTAATGCTGTTTGACCCACCTTGGAGATCCTCAGAGACACTGCCCCACCCAATTTAGGAGCCCACCCAAGCATCTTTTATGGAAAAGATGCTTTTCCATATGAATGACTGGCCTTGGCTCATGCTTCACAACTTCCTAAATCTTATCAAACAAGCAACAGCTGGCTTCCGTGAGCCCCTGAGCCCAAGATTGACAGTTTGGCTTCACCTGGGAATCTCCAGGCCCAGCCATTTCATATTGTTTTATAGTTCAGGAAGGGTGGTCCCAGGCAAAACACAGGTTGGGTCTGAACTTGGTCTGCATCACCCAGGAAACCCCAGGGTCAGCTCACCCAGTGGACAGTTACAGACCATGTCGGAGCATCACCACCCTGCCCCTGCACAGCTGATCCTCCACATAGGGCACAGGTTGGTGGTCAGTGGTTATAGCCAATCCTGCAGCTCACTGGCCAGCCTGGGTAAATCCCTCCCACTGATCTGCCAACAGCAACCAAGGCTTAACTACAAGAGGAGGGTGTACTCAGCCCACACAGAGGGTGCACCTTGAGTACCCAGCTTGGGTGATAGGGGAGGCTGTACCCCTGAACCCTACAGGACACCTACTATATTAGGCCACACTACCAAGACATGGAATCAAAGCAGCCCTACCTAATACATAGAAACAAACACAGGGAGGTGGCCAAAACAAGGAGAAAAAGGAACATGGTCCATATGAAAGAGCAGATCAAAACTCCAGAAAAAGAGTTGAATGAAATGGAGATAAGCAATCTATCAGATGCAGAGTTCAAAACACTGGTTATAAGGATGTTCAAGGAACTTAGTGAGGACCTCAGCAGCATAAAAAAGATCCAGTTAGAAACAAAGGTACACTAATTGAAATAAAGAACAATTTACAGGGAAACAACAGTTGAGTGAATGAAGCCAAGGATCATATCAATGATATGGAACATAAGGAAGCAGAAAACAACCAATCAGAACAAGAATAAAAAAAAGAATAAAAAAAATGAGGATAGTATAAGCAGCCTCTGGGACAACTTCTAGAGATCCAACATTCGCATCATAGGGGTGCCAGAAGGAGAAGAGAAAGAGCAAGAAATTGGAAATCTATGTGAAAAGAATAGCGAAAGAAAACTTTCCTAATTTGATGAAGGAAATAGACATACAAGTCCAGGAAGCATAGAGGGTCCCAAACAAGATGGATACTCCAAGACACATCATAATTAAAAAGCCAAAGGTTAAAGATAAAAAGAGAATCTTAAAAGCAGCAAGAGAAAAGTAGTTAGTTACCTACAGGTGAGTTCCATAAGACTGTCAGCTGATTTTTCAGAAACTTCCTCTAGAAACTTTGCAGGCTAGAAGGGACTGGCAAGAAATATTCAAAGTCATGAAAAGCAGGGACCTACAGCCAAGATTGCTCTACCCAGCAAAGATATCATTTAGAATGGAAGGGCAGATAAAGAGCTCCTTAGACAAGAAAAATACTAAGGAGTTCATCTTCACCAAGCCATTATTATATGAAATGTTAAAGGGACTTATTTAAGAAAAAGAAGAACATCAAAACTATGAACAATAAAATGGCAAAAAATACAAATCTATAAATAATTGAATCTAAAAAAAATCTAAGCAAACAAGAATAACAGAGGCAGAATTATGAATACAGAGAGCATTTTGATGCTTTCCAGATGAGAGGGATGTGGAGGCATGGATGAAGAAGTGAAGGGATTAAAAAGTACAAGTAGGGAGTTACAGAATAGCCATGGGGATGTAAAGTACAGTATAGGAAATGGAGTAGCCGAAGAACTTATATGCATGACCCATGGACGTGAACAATGGTGGGAGATAGCCTGAGGGAGTGTGGGGTGCTGAGTGGAGCAGGGGCAAAAAGGGAAAAATTAGGACAATTTAATAGCATAATCAATAAAATATAATTTAAAGAAACAAAGTTGACCAGCTTGGTGATCTTGATAATGAAGTAAAAATGTTTATTTTGTCAACAAGAAAAAAAAAGACAATGAGATATTTTTAAAAAACAAAAAGTTATGAAGGAAATATCAATTCAAATATAAAATAAACTAAATGTGAAGGAATTCTGAGTAACTGAAGAGGTATAAGAAAAAAAGAATACCTTTGAACTTGATGCTTAGAACTGGTATAGTGAAGTATTCTATCTCCTTTAACTGATCTAGTCTCTCTGGCTGGGAGGTTCAGTCTCGCTGACTGAATAAAAATACAGTTATGTACATAAGTGTAATACTAGAAACATTTTATTATTTTCAATTTTTAGTATTAACCTATATGCGGAGCATGAAAGATAAGTTATATTTACGGAACAAAATGAAAGTGCCATAAAGCTCAACATTGTAAAATAATGATAAACATAATAAAATGTAAGAAATCTAAGGGGCTGTAAGGTGGAGTGAAGCACCAGGGCATACATCTTCTCCTGTTTGATAATGGATAGTCGAGTGGTACTCTTTGGTCTTGATAAATGGATAAATAGAGATTTAGGTGTATAATTATGTGATTAAAGTAACCAATAAAAGATTATATCTATGAAAGTGACACAGGGGAAGGAGATACTGTATCCTAAAATCTTTTTCTCTCATACTAAGCAATTAATATAATCATATAAAGTTTACAGAGGCATATATGGAAGCAAGGCAAGCTCTTACTTTTCACTTTTATGTCCTTGTTTAATTTGTTTTTTTTAAATACTCATGTTCACCTTTTGAAATTAAAAGATTAACCCAGAGGTAAATGTATGATCTGTAAGAAATGGTGTTAAGCAGTTACACTAGCAAAAATTTCCCTGTTAGAAGAAACAATCTCAAAGGCAGTAAAAACGCACAACCTGCCTGTGTTGTTTACGAGACAAGTACTTGAACGTAACGGCACCAAGTTTGACAATAAATAGGTACGGGGTCTAGGTAAGTGCGAGCAAAAAGAAAGCATGCTTGGCAATATTAGCCCGGGACAACTTCAAGGCAAAGCTCATTAAGTGGGCCAGTGGGGATATTTTATAATAATAAAATTTATAGTCCACGAAAAAATTACTGTCATCATGGGTCTTTATATGTGAAAAAAGAGCACTGCATTTCGTAAAAGGAAATTGTTAGGAGGTGAAAGAATTAAGGAATGAGGTAAGAGAACGTTAGTACCCAGAAAATTAGAATAACCATTAAATGACTCCATTTAATATACAGAAAAAAAGGAATACACTTCAAAATTATTCCGCATCTATAAAGGAATCTTGAATGGTAGGGCACTTGGGAGTTGGGGTGCAAAGGGGTAGAAGCAGTTTATCCAAATCATAGGTGTTCGTCACTTTCTAGTAGAAGGAAGGAGAAGTTTTATTTCTGTGACATTTTCGTATGGTAAAATTCCATAAAATTGAAAACTTTGAGATAAAAGTATTATCAGGAAATACTGTCATGATTTTAGTGTGTGAGCTATAAATTCTGTTCTATCACCAAGTCACTGAGAAGACTGCTGATTTTCCCAACTCAGTAAAACAGAGTGATTCAACCAAAAAACAATTCTATTGACCTTCGTTCTTCTCCATCCAACCCCAATGTCCTTCCTGCTTCTGTAGATTCTAGTCGATATAAAAATGTTAGTGGCATGGCTCACTTCCTCTAATGGAAGCTAAGAATGCAAGTGAAAGGAGGTATGAGAGTTACCTGTGCAAAGGCCAGGTGGAGGGGCATGGAGGAGGCAGGTAGGGGACTGAGGAAGATGTGTTTTGAGCATCAGGAAAAGCCTTTCTGGCACTAGAGACTTGGAAGAAAATCTACATCTAAGCCAGAAGAGTATTATTATTTTACAAAATAGCTTCCTGGCATATACCCATTAATCAAATAGCATTGCGATCTTATTACAATAGCTATTTTTCAGTACATTGGGTACTTAACATAGAAGATGTTAATGTGCTGTTTTATCAAAAACCTTTAAAGGAATTTATTAGTGGACAGCCAGAATGGACGTATACGGAAGCAGTTCCTTACTCTAACCCATCTCTCCCCCAGCTTTCCATAATGTACTGATTTGAAAGATTTGTGAAATCAACACAGACAGATTAACTTCTTGAGCGACTGCTCCCCTGTGTCTGGCTGCAGTGATGAGAGCGCTCAGTCTGGATGGACTTGATATCAGCTGGTATGCAAGGCTCGCTCTGACACATGGACTGGAAACGGGTCATGTCAGTGATCTGAACAGCGCATACCTGTTTAGATGTCTTAATCTGTTAAAATCTCAAGGAAGTAGATTTTCCAGTGTGAAGAATTTTTCTTACTGAATTTTTGAATGCCATTTTTCAGCAATACTTTATTTGAATCTAAACATCAGGAGAGCTTAGTTTTCCTCAGACTAAGGAAGGTAGCATGCTCAAGCTATTAAAACTGGCCCAACACTACACTATATTTTTGCTTTTGTTTAGTTCCTGAAAAATTATTTTATAGGTAAGAAAGCTGAGACCATTTTGCAAGCGTATTAACTCAAAAGACCACAGAGTATCTTTTAGTACTTATTGATGAAGTTGAATGGATACAATTTCAGATCCCCAGAGATTCTTTTGATGTGTCTCATGTCCAGGACAGAGCATATGTTTATCCAGATTTTCATCGAAAGCTCAAAGAGGGGTCTCTTGCACAGAATGGCTTGGACTGTTAAGAATACAGGTTCCTGATTCTGTTGTTCCCAAGTTGCAATTTAGTATGTCCGGGCAATACCTAGGCATCTGTGTTTTAGCAGGGTTTCCAGGAAGCCTGTAGGCATCCCAGGGGCTGAGAACCACGGCTAAGGGCCGCAGTGTTTCTGCAGGCAAACCGGTTTTTCTGTTTTCATTTTGTGTCACACAAAGTAGGAGTTTAAGGGTTTATTTTTGGTAAAACTGGAACACTGTCTTCAAATTAACAAGAGCCTTCTCGTGTAGGAGAAATAGTGTCTTCACAGTTCCTCTATGAAATTGATCTCAAAAAGACCTGCTGACTCAAATGCTAAACTAATCTGTCCTCTCTCCGGCGGCTGCCTGTCATCATTGCTGACCTTTTGCTTATATATTCAAATGCTTCCTGAAAGTCAAAACATATTTTCCAAAGTTTCTAATGGAAAAGAACTGAGCCTGTCACTTGGTTTTAAAAGGAAGAAATTGAGATAAGACAAAATGGTTCAGATAAATTTTACATCACACGAGCAGAGAAAGAAGAGAAACATTTCTGTAACTGCTGTCAACCATCTTTTTGGTGAAGGTTCGTCAATAAATACCTCCTCCCTCCCCAAGCAACAATAAATACCAGATAGAGCAGTTATGCCTAATGATTCCTACTATGTCAGAGATTAAATTACATTAACTTCTTTTAGAAATAGGAAGAATAGAACCCTTCAAAACCTGGAAATTGTGAATTAAACATCAGAATTTTTTTTTGCCATTATTTGGGAGGTTTTCTTTTCCCTGTTCCTTCCTAACAATTCTTAATTAGCTAAACCAGAGCCACCTTTGGCTGGCAAGGTGAAGGAGCCACTGTGCTCGAAAGTGACAGTCTGTACCTTGGTCTGACATCTGAGATTCTTACTTCTAAAATAAGATGAAATCCAGAAGATGGAATGACTCTAGCTTATTAGTATTTGACTTAGAATCATTGAAAGTTCCCTGGGAGCATTTGAAATCTTGCTTCTAGGCATGTCATCAGTATGGCTCAAATAAACTCTTATAAAAATTAAAAAGAAAAAAAATCCCCTGAATTTCCTTCTCACTAGTATTGGGTTTTATTGTCTTTACTGATAGAATTTTCTTTTTCTTCCATTCCTTGGAATGCTAGTGCACAGAATTAGAATAATTGTAATTCTTGGCTCATGACATCCCATGGACTGTCCATTCATGGCCTATTTTTATTGTATTTATTTTTTAAATGAAGACCTGTGAACACATTGTTTAATTCAAGAATTAACACATCATTTATTTTTTGCATCTATTTCTGAAATCCTCTTTTCTCATCCTCCTCCATCTCCCCATCACTCTGCCACCAGAGGAAACCACCATTCTCACCATTGTTTGTCATTCTCTTGCCTTATACCCTCTTTATCTACCTGTATGCCTAAGGGATGCATTGTTCAGTTTGCCTGACTTTGAACCTTATGAAGAGAGATCATCTCTGGTGGATCTAGTTTCCTGCGACTTGCTTTTTCATTCAATGTTATGTTACTGAAATTCATGCTTGAACCTGTCACTGCTGTGTAGTATTTTGGTTTGCAACTATACTGCAATTCATCCATAAATTATCATATCATTTATGCTATGATTTATCCATATTCCGTCATTGGGCATTTCGGGTGTTTCCAGCTTTTGCTTCCGTGACCTGGGCCACTCTCTGGTATGCATGTGCCGAGGGTTTCCTCATGAGTGCATCTAAAGGTAGACTGGCAACCGCAGCTGTGTTGCAGGATGTGCGATTGTTCAACTGTACAGGGTAAGGCACAGCGCTTCCCAAAGTGGTTGTATCCATTTACACTCTCACCAGCCATACAGAAACGATTTTGTTAATCCACTTCTTCACCAAGTCTTGTATTTTTAGGCTTATTTAATTTTGTCAATTTTGTGGCTATAAATATACTGATAGACTTTTAAAGTTTTTCTCTATCACATAGAAAAAGATAGGGGGTAAGAGTCGGTTCCTTTCATGTTTAATTATGCCTGGTTAGTCTAATGGCACTGAAGTTTTTCTCCCCATTATCACTGTATGTAGTTGACATTCTCTTCTCATACTTGCTAAAAATATTAAAATCTTGCCTGTACAGTGGAATCATTGGGGGAAGTTTAAAAAGTACTAATGCTTAGGCTCCACCTCCAGAGACCCTGATTTTTTTCTCTGGGGTGCAGTCTTGAACATGGGTAAGAGTGGGGGGGGGGGTTAAAAGCGTCCCAGGTGATTCTAATGTTCAGTTGAGGCTGAGAATCACTGCTTTAAATTATAGAAATCTTGATAAGTGTAAGCTCAGGGTAGGCTGATGCTGTTAATTCCGCCCCCCCCCACCCGCTCCTCTTTTCCAAAGTATAAATTTTAGGTTGTTTTGGAGTATTCTCTTGAACTTGAAATTCTCTAATTTCAAATTTCAAGTTCAGCAACCTTGGAGATTTGTATGCATGTGTTTGTTGTTGGTAGTAGTAAACGGGATGTTCGATCAATGTTATTATGGACTAGCAACTGTGCTTGATTCTTATTTATGTTTACAACTGTGGATCTCAAAGTTTAGTGTATACAAGAGTCACCTGGGAAGATTTTTTTTTTAATTTTATATTTTATTTTATTTTTTTAACGAAGTAGATTTTGATTTAAAAGTTCTGGGTTTCAGCCCAGGAAGCTGTATGACAATAATCATGTCAGGTGATTATGATGCAAGTGGTTCTAGGAGCGCCCTTGGAGAAAAAGTGCCTCATGATAGTCCTGCAGTGTGGGTGGTATTCTCATTTACAGATGAAGGAATGTGAAGCTCAGAGAAGTTAAGAAATGTGACCAGGTCACACAGTTACCTACTTATCAACAAGCCTTTGCTCTATTTGTACTCAGCCCTGCTCACAGTAAGCTTTCAAGGCCCCCGAAGGTTGGGAAGTCGGCCAGAGTTTGGAACAGGTGTCATCTCTACACTTAACGCTCATGCTCTTTCCTAACCTAGGGATGGTTCTCTCTCTCTACAAAGAAATCAAACAAACAAAAAATATCCTCCAAAACTTTACTCCCCTAGAAAATCCACTTAATTCCTAGGAACCTTCAGATGGGCTGCTTTCTGGATGTAGTTCTGGACTGTCTGGTGTGACTCATTCCATAGGTTTATAACCAAGAGCGAATGTTTTCTTTTAGACTTACAGGTAGGAGTTTCTTTTACTTCTGGATATTGATGATTTGGGACACTTTGGGTTGCAAAGGAGTGAATACCAAGCCAGGCAAGCCAAAAGGAACTTAGTATAACAAAGAGCAGGGCAAGGGCACCGCTGGGGTTCAGGGACATCTCAGCATGCAGGATCCCAAGCCTCTGTCTCTCTCTGTATCCTTCTGTGACTGGCTTCTCCTTCTTAGCAGCAGATGTGGCTTTTGGTTATAGCATGGACGTGTCCTTCCCAGCTTCACTGGGAAGGGAAACCATTGCCTATCTCAGCTCCAGAGCATCACCCTGGGAAGGCTCTGGCTTGGTGTTGGCTACATGCCTGACCCAGGATCATTTAACTGTGCACAGAAGGTAGGGCATTATGACCATCAACCTCCAGGTGGGAATGGAGAAAGGGGCTATTTTCCTGTAAAAGGGGGTGATGTGCCCTGGATAAGGGGTTAGGGGGCTGCTGGGCAGTCAAGAAAATTGATGTCTAATTTGGTGTGTCTGTGGCTAATTTTGGAGGGGCATCGTGACTTTATATATTTGGCTTTTTGTACAGTAAAAATGTTAAGCTGTCTGTGTGTACCCATCTCCACAGATAACCAGAAAAAAGGCTAAAAATGTTTTCTTGCCTGCCCTTGTTTCAGAGCTCTTGATTTTGCTTTTAAGGTGGTTTAATTTTTCTGAGAAAACTATACATAGACAATTGTTCATTAAAAACTAAACTTGCAAAAAAAATGTGTTATATTTTTGTTTATCTTTGGCCCTGAAACAGTGGCTTTAGTTGACAATGACTTTCATGGACCTTTAAGAATTATTCCTAAACTACTGTACTGTGAATAGAGGTATATTCTGAGCATGTTTTAAAAACTTACATTCAGTGTATGTTCTTTCCCCAAATTATGTAGGACTTCATCATGAAATCTGGGGCTTCGGCTTGTGTATTTTAAATTGTGTTCATATTGTGCTATATCTGCAACCATCTGTAATACAGCTGTGTATGTCTACATGAAGCACACTATTTCTCATGGTGATGTTTGTGTTCATATTTTGCCATGAAAACCTCACGGTCACTCCCAGTAATGACAGGTCCTTCTCATGTTACCTGTAATAAATGCAGTGCCATCATAGGTGCTGGCATTTTGATATGTGTTCTTTGTATGCAATGACAATCCTCTTAAGAATGTTTGCTACTGGTGGCACATCACATTTCTGTCAATGCCATGTGACATGTCAAGGATGTATTCCAGTTTGTATCTCTAGCTTCTTCACAAAATGTGTCATAGGTTCTGTGGTTACACTCTTGCCTAATTCCCATCCAGTTATTTCCCAGGTCATTTGCTCTGTAAGAGCCACTGTTTTTGTTGACTATGTGCAGATCTATCAATCTGTAGATGCTGTTTCCCATTACAATGCTGATTGCTGAGCTACTTCATAGAAAGTTTTGCTTCACAGTCACCTTTCCCCCCTTTAATTGTTCTCATTTTAACTCGTTATCAGACTAGCAGGCTTCAGTTGCAGTGAATTCTTGAATGACTTCCAAAAGGCTTCATTTCAAGGACCTTTTGAGGGTCATTTTGTGCTTTGACTTAATGCTCAAAGTCAACTTCTCATAAAACAGCACTGCCACCCACGATTTCTCTAAGTTCTCAGTATGTTCAGAAAGTTAGAATTTCATTCTCTGTAGAGTTAAATCTGGCTTGGCAATCAGTGCTGGATTAGCTGCACATACTTTCTTTGAGTTTCTTGAAGGCTATGCTGACCTTTTCATGGTTTCCATTTGAGGATTAGACCCCCTCTGGAGACTATAAGGCAAGAATGACATCTATGAATGACTGCCATTAAATCTGCTGTGATGATTATGTTTGCTGGTATATGATACTGCTTATCATACTGACAGTTCATGATTTTTTTTTTTTTTTGCTTGTCATCTTCCCTGTGAGTATTTCCAGAGCACAGGCATTGACTTGCAGAAGGCGTGGCTGTAATCAATCCAGTTTTCCAAGATATGCTGAAGCTTCAACAAGGGTCTTAAAAAAATTGTTAGACCCACATCTTCAGGAAATTTTCTTTGAAGTCGATGCAATGAAACAGCTGCTGATTGAGCATACATTTTGAGGGGTTTTCTTCTAATGGGAGTATATGCACATCCTCACTCTCTTTCCTGTGTTTCTGTGTTATATATTTTAAGAGAGCTGGTTAGAGTTGAGAGTTCCTTCTTTGGTTACAAAATGATAGCAGAGCTCTAAAATCACATGGTTATTCATCATCAGAAGAATTTTTTTTTGCATCCATTAACTCATTTATTCTTTATAATAGCCTCTGCAAGGTAGGCATAAAAAGTGTTTTTGTTGTTTTTTTTTTTAGCCAAGTGTTATTTAAATGTAATCATAAAACTTTAGAAAGGAAGACCTAACTAGTGATTGTTCACTATAATTTCTTCATTTTACAGATGAAGAAACTGAATTTCAGAGAAAATAAATCTCTTGCGTGTGATCCCATAGCTAGTCATGGCCCAACAAATGGTTTCCCAGTCCAAAGATGGTTTTGTGATTAAAAGCACGTTGTTGGAGACCTAATTCTCATATTTTTGATGGTGTAATATTATTCCAATTATTTAACATTTTTGGGCCTAGGTTTCTTTATCTGTGAGATGGGCTATTGTGAATACTACATTAAACTATATCTAAAGAAGCAATTAACCCAGTGCCTAGCATTAATTAAGTATTTAATTTATGTTAGCAGGTCACAACTAGGTTTTTTTTTAATATTCTTTTCTCAGGGACCTTGGGAAACAGAGTACAATGGTAAGTTTTACTACGCCTTTGTTTGGAAGCCTTGTCTGTGTGCATTTGTTCCAGCACTTAGAACTCTTCTAATGCAACTGAGAAGGGTTTACACTAGAAAAGGAGGTGGGACATTGTTTGGGAGAGTCTGGTGAGAGAGAACTTTTCATGTGTTGGTTCACTCAAATGCTGATGAGGTCATTTTTCTTATTGCTCTCTTTCATTTAACTATTAGGTACCATGACACTTAAAACAAGGCACCATGTTGTTTTAGACCTGGCACTGTGTTTTGGACCCAGGCTTCAGAGAAGAGTCCGTGTTTCATTATCACCCAGTCGTGGCATATGTCCTCCAGCCAATTTGTATGTTGAAATGCTAACCTCCAATGTGATGGTATTTGGAGATGGGGCCTTTGGGAGGTGATTAGATTTAATTAGGTTGTGAGGGTGGAGTCCTCATGATTGGATTACTGGCCTTATTAAAGGAGAGAGAGAATGAAAAAAGTGAATGAATGAATGAATGAATGAATGAATGAATAAGGAATCTGTTTGAGTACAATGGAAAGGCCATGTGAGGATTCAGCAAGAGGGTGGCCATCTGCAAGTCAGAAATTGAACTCTGCCAAACCTTGATTTGGAATTTCTAGCCTCCAAAACTGTGAGAAAATAAATTTCTGTCATTTAAGCACCCAGTCTGTGAGATTTTGTTACGCAGCCAGAGCAGAGGAAGGCACCTCTGCTGGAGTATGTGTTCTGCTGTCTACTTCTTTGTTTGTCTAAATTACACACTTTGAATAAGTCTGAATTTTCTCTTCTCTGTCTACCAATGTTCTATGATGTGAAGGGACACAAGGCCAGGTACTCAAAGGGGGATCAGTCATCAAACCTCTTTGCATTAGGTCTTTGATGATTTTAAATCTCCTCTTATATAAATGAAGGAATTGAAAAAGTGTAGATTCTCATAGGTCTGTGTAGAACATGAAAGCTTTATAATGAAGTTATTTTATATGGTGTATAAATTCTCTGTAAGCATTCATTTATTTACTCTTCATTTTCACAATTGCTTATAATTTTTCTTTATATTTAGCATTCCTGTTCCTCACTTCTCTCTTTTTTTTTATGGCCCATATGATTTTATGTAACCTGAACTATAAAAGACTGGAATACTGCAGATATTCCTCCATTCACTTTATTTGTCATATACTTAGGTTGCCATATACAAATCTCTGCATCGACACCAATACATTTTAGCTATTCATTAATCTTATCTTGTTTGTTTGGCTTCTGGTCATCTTTAGCTGAATTTGACATCACTAGCTCAGAGCTTGTTTTTATCTATGTAGATAGACAGGTACAGCTAAGCCTGGATTGTAGCCAAGAAAGATCTTCCACTGGATGCTCACAAAACTAAAAGCATTGCCAAGGAAGCATGACAGAGTTTTGCTTACTGGTGCTTAATTCGAAAATAAATTTCATGCATTAGTGATAGAAGCTTTTGGTTGCTATTCTGAAACTCCTAGGAAACGTAGCATTGTTTAATTTTTGTTTTTTATTTTTGAAACATGAATTTTTTTTTTCTTTCTTCTTTCCAGGGATTTTGCCTCCAGGGGTTGGGGCTCCCCACTAAAGGCCAGTTGTGCAATCACACATGTGATTGGGTAGAATGAATTAACTAAATAGAAATACCTTTGCCTACTATTATGTAAAAGCTATTATTCAAGGTCCTATAGGAAGAATGTGGCAGTTCTAAAGGCTGCACATATTCTGGCAGGATTGTAGGATTTCACTGTCCCTCCTCTTTGAAGGTAGGGAGGAGACATGTGACTTGATTTAACAAATAAAATGTGAGCAAGGTGTCAGAAAACTGTTACGTGATTCACCACATTCCAACCCATGTCAGAGTGATTGTGAAAGCAAGTGTTAAGATGGAGCTTCTATCTTTCCGAGTCTTTAATCAACTCTGATTAACTGAATTGTAGCCAGCCAACAAATAGTTATGTATCTTAAGCAATATTTTTTGTTGGCATTTTGTTGGGATAAGGGACTGATTTGGCATACCTAGTGTAACCTATTCTGACTATTAACAGGGATCAAAGATGTACCCCTATAGTCAAATAGCTTGTGATCTAAATGGGCAGAGATGTATATGCAAAATGAAGAAAGAACTAGGCATTTCACTGTACTCCTTATTCAGCCATACTTACTACTGAACAACAGAGAAGCTGGTTGTATCATAAGATTGAGATTTTGAGCATATCCCCAAGATGCTGATTTCAACTGGGAAAAATAACTTTTCCCCCCATGGGACTTTCAGATTACAATTGATCAAGACAGCTATTCATGGGATTACGATTTGCTATAAATATCCAGTGGATGCGTATCTTCAATCTGAAACTGAGGGTTAAGAAGACCATTTATGTGTAATCTCCCTATTGTTCTTTCTATTTTATTATTTACCTAGGAAATAGAATAAAGAGTATTTAAAACAATATAGATTTTCTTTGTATTTTATCTCTTTGGTATATGGGGTCAGCCTGTCTTATTGCTCATATTGGTTAAATTGGTAATTCATTCAACAAATGTTTATTGAGCCTCTGGTATAAACCTGACCCAGCTCTAGGTGCTGTGGGTACAATGAGGGATAAGACAGAATCTTCAACTTCAAGAATCTTACATTTTAGTGAGGGCATTAGGTAATAAACAAGTAAACATGCAAAGATGCAGCATAGCCTTAGTGAATGAGTGCTATAGAGACACATAAAACAGGGGGTGGAATAGAATGGCAATGTGCATGATTTTAGATGAGGTGGTCAAGAAAACCCTCTCTGAGAAGGTGACATTTGAGCAAAAAAAGGAAGTGAGGGGAAAAGGCCATGCCAATGCCCTGGGGAAGAATGCTTCAGGGGACAAAAATAGCAATTGTGAAGGCCAGGGACATTCACATTGTGTAGGGTGTTTGGAGAATATCAAGGAGAGCAGTGTGGCTAGAGAGGGTGAGCAAGGGAGAATCTGGGAGGAGATAAAGCTGAAGCGATGGTTAGCAACCAGATAACCAGGGCTTTCTGGCCCTTTTCTGCATCTGATTGGGAAGCCATCAGGCTCTTAAGTGTGGAAGAGTCATGATCAGCTTTCTGTTTTAAATGGTTGATCCCTGAATAGTCTATAAAGGGCAAGAGAACAGACAAAGACAGGTAAAGAGGCTTATATGAGTCCAGGTGGGGCTTGGGTACAGTTGCTAGGTGATGGTGTGAAAGATAGTTGGATTCAGGATATGTTTTGAAAGTATTACTGTGAAGATTTGCTGACTAGATGTGGACATTGGCCTGAGTGTCTGGCTGAATGATGATGCCATTTTCTTAGATGAGGAAAATGTTTGAGATGCTGTTACATATTCAAGGGAAGGTTGCCATTGCATATGTGAGCCTGGAGTTCCGGAGAGAGGTTAGCGCTGAAGGAATAAGGTTAGGTGTTTGGGGTGCTCCGAATATTTGGATGTTGAGGAACTGAAGAAGAACCAGTAGAGAGGACTGAAAAGGAACAACCATTGAGGATAGGGGGAGAATCAGGCAAGTGAAGAAGAGCTGTAAGAAGAGAAGGCCAAGAAAAGGGAGGAGGGAAGAATGGTGGGATTGCTATTGAGAGGATGAAGACCTTGACCACCACTTGAATAGTGGATGGAGCAGCGCGAGATCTGGGTGATGTGGACCATGTCAGTGTCAGTAGTTGGATGAGGGCAAAAACTGATTGGAGTTGGTTCATGTGAGAATGAGAGATGAGGAAACAGATTGATGTGTAATTCTTGAGAGATTCTTTGCCATGAGGAGGAGTAGGGGCAAATAGCTATAATAGGATATGAGGTCAGAAATATTTAGCATATTTCTTAAAGATGAAAGCCATTATAACACACTTGAAAACTGATGGGAATTATTTAGTAGAACTAAAGGAATTAATAGAAGGATCTCCTTAAGTATGCAAGAAGGGATGTGAATCTAGTGTATCAACTGGTATTTTGGGCATTTTAACTGAAACTAAGGCTTTGCATGTTCTAGATTTGTCCATACACATATAGGTGAGTCTGCATAACTGTGGGAAGACGCTGTGTTATCTTCTGCTTGCTCCTGTTTTCTAAGGAAAAAAAAAATTGAAATCATCAGATGAGTGTGAGGAAAAGGCAGAAATATAAAATCGTTTTTTAGCAATAGGAATGCACGTTGGCCAGGGAAGTTGGTAACGTTACTGAGCAGAACTGAAAGCCTTTTGAGATTAGTGTCCTATCTTTATATAGAGCCTGCCAGTATAGTTGTTTATTCTCTCTAGATTGGGTCAGTTTCTCTAGTTTAGGAAGAAAATCAAGGGTAATTATAATTAATCAGGGTTATAGTTTTGCCAACTGAACAATATGGGAGCAGAAAGAGGCAGAGATGTTGGGGACAGAGACAAGAGAGTAATTATTTGTAGCATGATGGGCCAGGCTGGGTGAAAAAGAAGGTGAAGCCATGAGGCAGATGAATGACCATGAAGAGATGGTCACATCATTGGATTCAGAGGCCTGATGTCAAATTGTAGAGGATGGGACACTGGAGGGAATGACCTGAAAGTACTTTTGAAATAAAATGTTGGCAGCTTTCCTCAAGCTTAATCTCAAAAAAATACCTTTAAAAAATTGCTCACTTTTGCTGCATGGCTGGGGGAAAATGTATTTTTCAAATATGAGTTCCACTTATTTTGTATTAGGATAGTCAGGCTGATATTCTTGGGCGTCATTAAAATTAGACAACTATTTTTTGTCTTCATCCATAAAAGGAGATGAGTAATAAAGGAGAACTGAATACTTAGTAATTGTTACATTCCACTGAATTACACTGCTTTGTTGCAATTTAACTGACAGGCTAGAATTGCAGGGATGTCATTTCATTGGGCCACCAAGTCTCACATAAGGAGATAAAATTGGAAGATAAGGTCTTGGTTGGCACACAAAAGAAGCTTTGGTGTGTCACAAATGAGAGATCATTAGATAGATATCATCTATTTGGTTGTTAAATAACAGCACACAAAGAAATCTTTCTCCCGTAGATTTGTCACGTGTATTTATCTTGTGAAGCTTCAGTGAATTAAAAAAAAATAACTTGCCTTGAAAATATTAAAATGTCCTTATCAAAGGTATGGCAATTATAAAGTGTGTTATATATGTAAATATATATGATATCACAGATGAATCTTGTCATTATTTTTATAGTATCTAGGGTAGTACTGGCTAGAACTATTATAATCAATTTATTTCAACTGAAAAATCTACTATGAACATTCTCACATACATTCTGTTTGTAGGAGAAATTTTACCAATGATTAACATATGTTATCTGGGAGAGTTTTATGAATTGAAACTGAAATATGATTATTACCACTTTTATTAACTATCCAGCTGACACTTTGAAAATGTTATCTCAGCATCTAGCATTATTTTGGCTTCCAACCTGCCTACTTATTTTATTTGAGGGAATGGAAATTCATTTTTTCCTCCATTACTGGTTTTTATAAAATTGTTCACAGGTCAAGATTCATGGTTCTTTCAGGGGCTTTATCCTGTTGGTAACAACTTTATCCCTATTGCCAACAACTATTTTTTGAAATAATTTTAGATGGATTCCTACAATAATATATGTTTTGCAATGAACCGATGATGTACAATATCTTACATTTTAATATGAGTGTTGTTTAATTTGGTAGAATTAGAAGGAGATTCACTCATTGTATAATTCATCCATCCTTGACTTCTCAATAAAATTTCTCCCTTTAAAAATACTCTTTTTATCCCACATATGAGGGAAATCAGGTGGTTCTTGTCCTTTTCCATCTGACTTATTTCAAGTAACATGTTATTCTCAAGATTCATCCATGTTGTTGCAAATGGCAGTATTTCATCATTTTTCATGGCTGAGTAGTATTACATTGCATATATGTAACACCTATTCTTTACCTAGTCATTGTCAGAGGACACAGGATGTACCAAGCGAACAAGCAACACAAACAAACCTATAGACACACTCAACAGTGTGGAGGTTACCAGAGGGGAAGGTTAGGGATGGAGGAAGATGGAGAGCATCAAGGGGGTCAAGTATACAGTGATGGAGGGAGAGGAGACGCTGGGTGGTAGGCACACAGTGCAATATACAGATGTGTATTATAGAATTATATGCCTGAAAGTTATGTCATTAACCAATGTCACCCCAATAAATTTAATTCAATTGAAAATTTTTAAAATCATCTTTCTATTGCCATACTCTTCTTGTCCTTAAAAGAACTAAACCCCTCAAAAATCACTGGAGTCATCAGGATGTTTATTTTCAAATCTTTGACAGAGCCTCTCTTGGACACTGAGGGTTTTCAAGTGGACTATTTTGGTTTTCCTTTTTATTGAATTTATTCAGGTAACACTGGTTAACAAAATTATACAGGTTTCAGGTGCAAAATTCTGCAACACATCACCTGTACATCAAACTGACCACCTTGAAAGGAGCAGGGAGTGGAAGGCACGCGTGTATCACATGGCTTTTGATAGCGGCCCTCATTATTAAATCATGCCTGTTGATTGATATGCTCACTATCGTTTACTTTATGGACTGAGGTCACAGTGTCTACTGTAAATGTTTGGAAGTGTGTCTCCTTTCTGTGCAAGTAAAATTTTTAAATTTTCCATAAAACAATGCAGGGATTGCAAAAGGAACAAATGCAGCAACACCTGATGTGGCTACTTTATTGCTGCCTCTGAAAGACTTTTAATTTCCCAATGGTGTGTGGTTTGATCATGGGGAGGGAACAGGTCATGGGAGATTTTACCTTTGCTGTCTCTCCAGGTTTCATGCTTTGTGAATCAAAGGTAGGTAACAGTTGGAAAAACCCTGTATGGGACGAAAGATTTTTCTAAAGGTTTTTATATCTATATATAGCACTATGTGTTACTACTTCAAACTCAGCAACTGGCAATTTTGGTGTCCCTGTATGGTACTTTCTTTAAATACAAAAGATAATATAGCACTTTCCTATGACTTACACTTTACATAGATACATTTTATTTAATTGTGTCAAAAGTTTTTCTTAGCTGGTTTTAAGCTAACACGGCATCTTTCTCTTCTTGAAGAGTGGCACACCTGAGGAGAAAGCTTTGCCTAGAACGTGCTCGGTGGCTGTCCACTTAGAAGCTGAAATTAGGTCAGTGTTGTTTTGTCTTCAGGTAACAAAAATAAAACCCCAAGTGAGTAATGACTTAGAATTTTACTTCAGTACTTAATTTCCTGAAAAACAGGTTTGAGACTGAATAATTATTATACTAATGAATAATTATATTTTCTTCCTTGATCCCATTAGTCTTATACTTTAGAGGCTAATGTTTTTTAAAAAGACCACAAAAGCACCTATTAGTCAAAGAATGACAGAAATGCATAATGTGTCCAACAGTCTCTTACCCAAAACCTCTGATACAGCAATTTTTTTTTTTGAGAGAGAGGGGATGGGAAGGCAAAAGAGAGGGAGAGAAAAATTGATGTGAGAGAGGAATATTGGTCAGTTAGTTACCTTTTTGCACAACCTGACCAACCAGGGACCAAACCCACAACCCAGGCAGGTGCCCTGACTGGGAATTGAACTGGTGACCTTTCACTTTGCGGATGATGCCCAACCAGCGGAGCCATACCAGCCAGGGCAGAGCAGCACTTTTTAATCAAACACACTAAGATCTCAACAGTGAAACCCAGGAATATTTACACTAAGTGAGATAAAGGCTATGATAAAGGTAAGATTTTGCTTCCTGTGGAGTCTTGATATCAAACTTGAAAAAACAATCAAACAAAACTTTTGAAGTTTGGACTTGCAGTTAGCTCCTGAGCCTGTGCTTGCCTTTCTCTGTTATATCTGCCTTATTTATTAGTCTATTTGTAAAGAAGTGAAGTCTATATGGACCCTATACTCCGATTTGTTGCTACTCAAACTGTGATCCAGAGCCAGTAGTAGCATCAACACTACCTGGGAGCTTGCTGGAGACACAGAATCACAGGCCCCGCCCCAGAACTGCTGAATCAGAATCTGCATCTTAGTAAGTCCCCAGGCGATGTTTGTGTACCTAAAAGATCAAGTATTACATTGGCTTTAATGTACAGTTCAAGTCTGGCAGGGCAAAAGCCCACATGGGAATGTTTTTGCTTTTTAAACCCTTGGAGAATTAAGGTTTCTGTGTCTCCCTCCTTTCCCATGGTATCCCCATCTCTCCTAATGACCCTAACATAACTGAGTCATATTCAGTATTTCCCCTTTCTTTCTTTTCTTTTTCTAAAAATCAATGTGACAACATTTGACTTTTACCTGGGACACCTATTCCATTTATTCTTAATGAATTTGGATTTATCTTTTTCATTGTGTACTTACTATGTATTCTGCCTTGGTTTCTTTTCTTTCTTGTGTTTTTCTTTGGATTGATAATATTTTTCTCATCACATTTCTCCCTGTGCTAGTTTGTTACATATTTTATTTCTATATTTTAGCCATAATCCTAGACATTTTAGTATGTATACTTTACTTATGAAAGTCTAAATTTAGTCAATCTCTTTCTTCCCTTCCCCCCTCCTCAATAATACCTTAGAACATTTTAACTCATTACTTTCCCTTGCCATATGCTATTGTTATTGTATGTTTAGTCTATTTAAAGAAAATTATTAATCACATAAGATTTTGTTATTGATTAAAAAGGTTTTGTATCTACATATAGCCACATATTTGCCATATTTTTTCCTCAATAATTTTTGCATTTTTGACCGTTTATCTGGTATAACTTTTTTCCACCAGGATTTTGGAGACTTGTCTTTAAGTGAGAGTGTCTTGGTGACAAACTCTCAGTTTTTGTAAGAAAATATTTTTATTTTGCCCTTATTTTAATCTACTGTTAAACCTACCCATATTTTTTATTTTAATTTCAATATTTTTTATTTTTAGAACCTAGTGGGGTTTTTTTAAACTCCTTAATACTTGCTTGGTTGTTTTTTATAATAGTATTTTTAGGACCATATTTTCAAATTTCTTACTGCTTTAAACATATGAAATATGTTATTTTATTGATATATTCTGAATTTGATAATTCCAGTGACTGAAGTCTTTGTGAGTCTGATTCTGCTGGCTGTTATATATCTTGTCTTATTTCTTAGCTTTTTCATGTATGTGTGAACTAATTAACGAATTAGTTGATTCATTTAAAACTGTCAGCTGTTCACTTTGTCCATGGGGATTCTTCCAGGTCTAGGTGATAGACGAATTCTTCCAGAAAATACTTGTTTGCTTCTGCTGTTTGCCTGAGTTATTACCAATCGTGACCCTTAAGGTTACATTTTCTGCCTCAGGGTGTTTGGGGACCCTGTTTTTAATATAAATTTGCGCTGCAAACTAGCATGAGGTTTGGTTTGTTGCAGTAAGTTCTTAGGGCTGATTTTTCGTTTTCTTCTTCTTCCACGCGTGCCCAGGGTTTGAGGCAAACACGTCTCCTTGCATTCCTCTGGGAGCATGGCTTAATGAGTAGCCCTTGGTGGTGCTGGGGTGCTGGGGAGGGTCTCCTCTTAGCCACCCTGTCTCTGGCAGGCCCTGGGCCTGCTCAGAACTCTCCTTCTGAGCAGCGCCTCTGCTAGCCTGCATGGCTTCTGCGTGAGAACTAAAAAGGCCCTACTCTGGAGGAATGTGGGCACATGTAGGCATGTGGCTTGGTAAAAGGAGTGCAGGCTAGATTTGAACAACTTTCCTATTTTCTGTGGTCCAGCCAGGTGGACCTGAAACCAAAGCTCAAGTACTCTGGAGTTAGACACGTGACCTCAAGGCAGAGCCTGCTTCAGTGCTTAGGTTTCTTCACAGGAATTACACTCTGATGTGTATCTGCACATGTATACAGTAAGTAGTCACTTAACATAGTCAATAGGTTCTTGGCTACTGTGACTTTAAATTAAATGGTTTCTAACAAAATCAATTTTACCATAGGCTAATTTATATAAATAAGAGTTAAGTTTCTAATGGCATATTTCTGGTCACAAAAACTCAAACTTCAAAATAAAGAACCAAAACCCTTCTAATATTAAATACTGAAATACATATGAGCTATACATACATTTAAGAAAGATGAATAATAAAATAGTATTGAATGTAAACTGTAATTGAAACAAGCAAGATAATTCTTTTCCAACCCGTTTATTTCAGTTCAGGGTCTTAGGTGCATGGAGCATGTCCTGCAGCTCAGGGCTCCTGGCAGGAAACAGCCCTGGACAGGATGTCCTTGCATTGCAGGGAACACTCATACCCACACCCACGCACACTCAGACTGGGGCAATGTAGACATACTAGATGACCGCACATGCACAGCTTTGGGACATGGGAGGAAGCCGGAGTACTCAGAGAAAACACACACAGGCGTGGGGAGAATGTTCAGACCCCCACAGACATTAAAATATTAAAGATATTTTCTCATTAAAGTTATAATGAAACAAAATTGAATAAAAGGACCTTATTTGAGGACCTTCTGTATATATAAATGCATATATGTATATGATACTATAGGTATGTGTGTAAGTAAATTATAGATTATATGTAGAGAGAGAATAGGTAGATGTAAGAAACATTTTAAAGAGAGAATAGTGTCAGGGTGATGGGCAATATAATTAGCTCCTTTTAGTGCTATTGTAACCCATGAGCCCATATTCACACATCTACTGGGAAGCTTGATGTGTTTTAAATTAGGAGGCAGAACCTGTGTTCTGAGAAAGCAGTGGTTGACAGTCTTTTCAGGTAATTACCAGTCTTCCATTCAATTAGCAACTTAATATATATTTTATAAATTAAGTTAGTTTCAAATTGATGTTAATTTTTACATTAAACTATATTAAGCAGATCACTTTAGAGTTAAGATTGGCCTTATATTCATTAGAGCAATATAGCATCGTGCTGTGGTTCTCAAATTTGGCTGTACATTGGACCTACCTGGGGAGCCGTATAAATACTGCTGCTTGGTAATCACCCCATAAACCATGATGTATCTTGTTTGTGTATGACCTGGACCATCAGTTTTAAAAGTTCCCCAAATGCTTCTAATGTGCAGAAAAAATTGAGGATTACTTGATAATAGTTCATTATTTAGGTGCCATATTCAAATCCTAGCTCTGCCACTCACTAGATGTGTGATGTTAGGCAAGTTTCATAACATGGTTCGTTATCATCTGTAAATGAGGATAATAGCATCTATATCTCAAAGCGTTGTTGTAAGGATAAAATGAGTAAAAATATATGTAAAATGCTTAGAGTAATCGCTGGCACAAAATAAACATTTATTATTGCTATTTTAAATATTCAACTGATAAAAAACTGTTACTATTATTGGATATTTTCTGTCTCAAAAGCATCTGTGGGAGACTAAGAATTTAAGTCTAATTAAGTTTTGTGTAGTACCAATGTAACCTTGGTGTTTGGTTGGTTTTGTTCAAATTTCTTGTTGCATAATTTTATTCAAAAGTTAGCCCTAATCACCCTCTAAATTTAGGCAGCATCTGCTGGAATTACTTAAGATATTTGTTTCCAAATGACTGCAGAAATTAAATTGAGGTATTTGCAGATAAATGATTGACAGCTTGTAGGTAGATTACAGAAAGTGCTTCCCTCCATAACAATGAGAAAAGTATACAACAGGGAACATTTCACTAAACTGGAAATTAGTGCCTTTATCATAAATTAACATATGCCATTGCTGATGAAAATACTCAGAATTTCAGAAGAAATCATCAGTAACATACAAGGTCTGCCAGAAAAAATCCAGCCATTGTTAATATAATGAGAATGTGACAGCCAAGGAGAGTGGACTGGCATGCACATGTGTGAACAATGATGACTTCACTGTACTGGTCAGTGGGGGCGGTAGATGCAGTTGAATGAGTGTGTATACTGTGTGGCCGTTGCATTCAAAATAACTGAGCAAGTAAAGCAACAAATCTGCATCACATTTTGCGTTAAGCTTGAATATTCCTCTGTGGAAACTATTTCGATGATTCAGAGGGCCAAAGCTATGGGCAACTAGTGACTGGCAGCTGTATCACAATAATGCATGCAGTCATGCATCACATCTTGTGTAAAATTTTTTGGTGAAACATCAAATCACCCAAGTGACTCAGCTCCCCTACAGCTCAGATTTGGTGCCCTGCAACTTCTGGCTTTTCCCCAAAACTAAAATCACCTTGGAAAGGGAAGAGATTTCAGACTGTCCATGAGATTCAAGAAAATATGACCGGGCAGCGAATGGCCATTGAGAGAACTGTGTGAGGTCCCAAGGTGCCTACTTTGAAGGGGACTGAGGTGTCATTGTCCTATGCACAATGTTTCTTGTATCTTGTATCTTCTTCAATAAATGTCTCTATTTTTCATAGTACATGGCTGGGTACCTTCTGGACAGACCTTATAAATGATCTTATTTTTTGAAGTTTTATCAGTGTAGATACTGTTTTTGCAAGGAACCATGAGTTAGATGCTGGTTTTCACAGTTTTTCAGTATCTCCTCAGTTGTTTCTATCCTATATCCTATACAAGAGGGTTTAAAATGTTTTATGTTTTTGGTTGTATGTTTATATTTCTCTCTCAAATGTAAGTAAGACAGTCATCAAAAGAGGTTGAATTTATAAATCATATGTTGTTTTCCCATTAAATTACTTGATAATTTCAGAGAAAATTTATTCCCATTTTTTATTGTTTTCAACTGGCATTGCCCCGTATTTCAGGATCTATATTTAGCTTCTGTTACTACTGATGTGAAAACAAACTTTTAGATGAACTACCTTTTGACAGAAATTTCTTAGTAAAGGATCTTTTGCAATGTAAATGATGCTTTATTTAGGTTTTCTGTTGTGTGTGTGTGTTTTTTTTTGTTTTATTTTTTTTGAAATCTGCCATGCTTCTTCATGTTCCTTTAAGCCTGTACCTCCATACTGGAGAGACCTTCATTTATTTTTTATTTTGGGTAAGGGCTTGTGCAAGTATAATTTCTGATTATTTACCTCAGTCTGATTTCTTCAATTAGATAGCATTATAATTAAGAAAATTGGTTCCTTTTCCCACCAAATTTTAAAGAAAACCAGGACTTGTAACATCATCAAATCAAAGCATTTATGAAATATTATTTCTTTTTTTCTCATTGTAAAGAGTCAGTTTCATTAATTCATATATTTATTTATTTATTATTTGTATACCCCAAAGATAATATGATACAGCCTTGCACTTAAGGATTTTATAGACTAGAGAAAAAATACATACACACACATGCGTGTGCACGCACACTCCTGTGTTTAAAGATACGAACAGATGTAAGATAAAGGTGAAATTGAAATCCAAATCAGGCTTTTTTACGTTTGTGTTCCCTATAATCCAGTCTGTCTTTTCTTTCCCACAAAATGGATTGCTTCTTATTGTAAGCATAATACATGTTCACTGTAAAAGAGAGTTTAAAAAGATATATAAAAGAAAGAGAAAATCACCTGTGATCTCACCACCTAAAGGTAATAACTATTGTGAGCACCTTGTTATTTACTCTTACAAATTTGTGTGTGTGTGTGTATGTGTGTGTGTGTGTGTGTGTATTGATAGACAGACATTTTTCTTGCCGACATTTTCTGTGTCCAGAGGCTGCTGTTCGAATCCCACACCAGCCTACGCAGGTCATCAAGATGAGCTCTTACCCTTCCTCAGTCCTGGGTACGCTGGGTGTCCTCAGACAACTGTGCAAGTGTTGTAACAGGTGGGCTGATGGGCTTATGCAAACACTTAATTGACTGTCTTTTTCTGATGAAAGCCAGTGGGAAGACCAAGAAGTCAAAGATATCTAGGAATTGTCCCCAAAACATGACTCCAGTTAATTTTGAGAAATTCCTCAAACTCTTCCTTAAGACTCTAAGACTTTGCTTTTCTGGAGGAAAACATACCCTCAAACTCCTACTTAGACCTTCTGTCCAAGAGGTTCTGGCTAGAACACTGAATTTACCTCTATCTTTCGAGCATTTGTATTTTGCTTCTCTTTTCTATAGTGCCATTGCTAGGGGTAGTAGAGACCACCGCCAGAGCAGGCCGGGGCGGGGGGCGGGGGATGAGGTGGCGGTTCATTGTGTAATCTCAGTAGGCACTTTAACCCTGCATGGCTCAATTCCATTCTGTTCTTCACTCCACTGGGTCCAGAGAGGATAAAATATTCTGAAGCCACACCTCTTTCCTGTTCATGTTTCGCCTTCTTCCTCCTAACTTTATTACTAATCTTGCTAGTTTTATTTTTCTGTTTATTAATCTAAGTTCTTTTTATTTATCCCATTTAGTATAGTTTTAGTATAGCAGTGGGTCATGTTATACTTTATGCTTCCATCTGTTTACTTTTTATTTTTTAATGGACATCTCTCTATGTTATTGTAACTATATCAAGAAAGTTTTTTTATAGTTACGTAACATTCCATTGTACAGAGGTCCCATTACTTATATAATCAACTATTGGCATAACATTTAAATTATTTTCAGTTTTTCAGTAGTCTAACTAACACTACAATGAGTATTTGTTTACGGGGGACTTACTTCTACATGGAAGACTGCTGTAATAAAAGAGGCTTTCATGTAACGTATATATATCTCCAGATCATCCTACAGAAGAATTGTACCCAGTTACATGCCTGCACACAGGGCATTACTATTTTCCTTTCCCAGAGCCCTGCCAAAACTGGTTACTTAAAATCCATTCAAGCTTTGTAATTAAGATAAATAAAAATATACTCATACTGATTTGTAGTTGTTTACTGGTGACGTAGAGAATCTTACATTATCTTTCTTAGACTTTGTATGTTAATTCCCTCTTTGTATTTTTGCTCACTTTTCTATTGAATTGTTTTCCTTGTTGATTTGTAATGGCTCTGTGCATAGCAAGAGCGTTAATTTTTACCTATTTTACATAACTGTAAATATTCTTCCCAGTTTTCCATTAGTCCTTTAATCTTAGTTTTTTTCCCTTCCAAATGCTAAAATTTATGTAATCATATCTTTCAGTTTTTATTGTTTCTGGCTTTGTTGATATACATAGAAAGCCCCTTCTCACCCCAAAGTTATAAAACTATTGGAAAATTATGTTAAAATGCCACAGTTAGTATTTGCTAAATGCTCTTGCATAATTTGATCCGTGTTTAAGCACTCTAATTCTTCCTTTCATCCACCTGTCTTTTCCTATGTCTGCTGCATACTGCTGTGACTACAGCAGGAAAATATTCTATCTACGTACAAAGACATATAGGTACAGCAAACATACCTGTTACTCTCCTTGAGATTTTTTTACCCTATTCTTGGATGCTTATTCTTTTAAATGAATGTTAAACATATTTTTGAAGTTTCAAGGAAGATAGCTTCTTCACTGAAGATATCAATGAAGTTTTATTGATATATGTATGTAGATATCATTAAATTTTTAGCCAGTTCATGGGAAAATTGGCATCATTGTAGTATTAGGCTAGCAAGTGGGCATTGTCATCCTTTACCCCCTTAAGTGTTTTCAAATTCTCAGTGATGGTATTAAAATTCTCAGATCCCCCTTCACCAGGCCCTCGATTCCCCAGCCTGAGGTCACCTTAGACTTCCCTTCATAATTCTTCTGGACCCTCATTTCCAACTTCACTTACCCACCGTGATTGTAGCCTATATCTTTGACTTTATTTCTTCCATCTTCCATAATAGATATTATTTTTGTATTTTGTTTTCTATTTTCTTCTATACCTTTACTGGATTTATTATCAGAATTTGTATATCTCCTTTACCCCTAGTAATCTGCTATTAAGTCAATTAAATACATATATTCTGTGAATTCTCATCTTGTTTTTAACAGCCATATATCAAACTATATTTCTCCACTGATATGCCATAATTAAAGGAACTCTTAGGTATCCTTCCCCAACTAAAGTGTTTATTACCATTTTCCCAACCCACACGCTCACCATCCCAGAATTGAAGTAGGGCATTTAGAAGACTTTTGTGTCCTTATCCGCCCCCCACCCCCAAATCTGGGACTAATTGCATTGATGTAGAATTTTCATTTTAAAATACTATCAACGTTTTACTTTTTTGTGTAACATACATCCATTGTTTAGTAAATCAAAGCTTTTTAAATGTATCACTAGTTACACTTATATTGATCAATTTTCTTATTATTGTTGTTCAGTTACAGTTGTCCCACATTTTTCCCCATTGCTCTCCCCTGCCACGATACCCCTCCCCCAGTCTATCCCCATTCCATTGTCCATGCCCATTAGTCCTCTATTCATGTTCATTGACGTGCCTCTTCCCCTATCCCACTCCCCTCTAGCGGCCCCCGCCCCCCGCCGATCACTGTCAGTTTTTTCTTTATTTCAATGTCTCTGGTTCTATTTTGCTCATTTGTTTGTTTTGTTGATAGTTTCCATTTGTAGGTGAGATCATATGGTATTTGTCTTTCACTGCCTGGCTTATTTCACTTAGCATAATACTTTCCAGTTCTATCCATGCTGTTACAAAGAGTAGGACTTCCTTCTTTCTTTTTGCTGCATGGTATTCCATTGTGTAAATGTACTACAGTTTTTTGATCTGCGCATTTACTGATGGGCATCTAGGCTGTGTCTAGCATGTGGCTATCGTAAATAATGCTGCTATGAACATTGGGGTGCATAGGTTCTTTTCAATTGGTATTTCGGAATTCTTAGGGTATAATCCCAGCAGTGGAATTGTTGGGTCAAAAGGCAGTTCCACTTTTAGTTTTTTGAGGAAATTCCATACTCATTTGCACGGTGGCTGCACCAACCTGTATCCCCACCAACAGTGAACTGGGGTTCCCCTTTCTCCATAACCTGGCCGGCACTTGTTTGTTGATTTGCTAATGATAGCCATTCTGACCAGTACACTTATATTATCTATTTTGATTTAACTACATTATCACATGTTTAACCTATTTTCATTAAAAAAAAGTACTGCTTATCACTAATTCTTATATTCTGTCTTCCCCTTGAGGTCTTGCTTTTGTTTAATTTTTATTCAATTGGGATGCTTTCTTACAGTCCAGTGTTGGTACACTTTGAGTTTGTTTTCAAAAATATCTTTTTCCCTCAAATATGTATTTTAGCTGCATGGTCTTAAATTTCAGTTCTTTTCCTTCACGTGTGTGTAAACACCGTTTCATTGTTGTCTGTCATCCAGTATTAGAGATGAAGAGGCTTATGTTAGATGAATTACTTTTCCCTTTTAAATTAGTTGGCTCTGCCTTTATGGAAGATGGTAGGATTTTCCCCTTTGTCTTTGAAGAAATCTTTCCAGAATATATCCAGATGACTTTTTAATTAAGCCTTATAGGATTTCTAAACCTCTTTGTTCTGAAAATGCAAGCCTGTCTTCAACTCAATAAATCTTTTCAATCTGAAATCTGAAGTTTTAAAATCAGTGAGACTTTCTCTACTTTAAAAAATTATTACCACACCTAGTTTTTCTTCTTATATTTGTTTACTTTTAAAAAGAACAACAACCTGAAAGCAAAGGAAATCATTGAGTTCCCATTTAGCCCAAGCAAGAGCTAACTGTTAACCTTTTGTCATGTTTGTTTCAGGTATTTCTCAAAAGTATAGTAGATTTTAAAATATTATCTAGAAGTCTGGAGTTATAATGGCCATTCAGTCATTTCTTAACAGTTGCGAATTAGAGGATAATGAACTAGGAGGAATGGCAGAAGCAGCAGAAAGAAGTCTTGGTGGGGGAATAAGCGTATTTTAAGGTGTCATGGATGTTGAATCCTGAAGGTGAATATTGTTTCCTAAATATTTGTAATGCACAACACAGTAGGAGTACTGCATCAGGGTGCTTTGGCTGCAAGTTACAGAACAATCCTGACTCAAATGGGCTTAAAGTATAAAGAAATAGTTCCCCTATGATAACAAAGGCTACTCAGCTTTACCTCAGGCCAAGCCCTCATGTAGTCGCACTGTGGGTACAGCACTCCCAGGGGTACTCATACCTGGGGACACACCGCTGACATAAGTGTCCTTAAGAATGAGAAATATCATTTCCCTTTCATGTTTCTTCTGAAGAGCAAGAAAACCTTTTCCAGAACGCCCCTGGAGAGTTTGCCTGTAGGGTCTTAATAGCCAGAATCACTCACATGCTGAAACCAATCAGTGGTAAGAAAGAACTTCCATGACTGCCATAGACTAGAGGTTCCTAACCAGAGATTGTGTTATCCCCAGGGGATACTTGACCAAGTCTGGAGACAACTTTGGTTGTCACAGTTGAGGGACAATATTGGCATCTAGTGGATGGAGACCAGGGATGCTGCTAAACATCCCACAGTGCGCAGGTCAGCCCCCACACCAAAGAGTCATCCAGCTCACAATGCTAATGGTGCCAAGGTTGAGGAGCCCCATGGACAAATCAGAAGTTTCTCCATTGGAGTGGAGGAGAGGGCAGCTAACACAGAGCAGAAGAGGGCATGTGGGTGTTGTGGAGACCCCTGAGAGAGCCCACTGTACCCATGCTCCCCCGATGAAGCTGGTCTCCTGAGCTGCTCAGAGAGGGTGCCTTAGAGCTGTGGGTTTGAGATGATTACTATAAATTAACTGACCACATTGAATTTCATGCTATTCTGGAATTCATTCCCAGTCTCCTGGTTTGCCAAGATTTCTGCTAAAGATATTTTTAATAAATTAAAGAGGTAATTATTAAAAATATCTGAGAGCCTGTGTGTTGTTTGACTAAGGGCCAGAAGTGTCACATGGTGAAAATGTCCTAAATTAGACAAGATTGCCCATCAGTCTTGCACATGGAGCCTGGCGCAGTCTGGATGTCAGATAGGGAGATCATTCAAACTTCAAAACAGAGATGTTTCCCTGTATTTATACCTCTAAGCATTGAGGTTGAGAATTGCCAGAAATTCTCATTGCCAGAAATGGCAATAGTCATGTGATGAAATTCCATGTTACGTAGGCTTTTGCATTTTTTCCTCCTAAAAACACAGTGATTTTAGAATTAGGAATATACTAGAATGTTTTGAATTGAACAGGGAAGGGCCTTCTGCAAATCCTAGCTTGACCACTCAACTCTAGAGGGTGACTGTTTTCAGCTTTGGGTATCTCATCTGTGAAATAAAGAAACTGAATTATAAAATCACACAGGTCCTCTAATTCCCCTCGCTTCAGATAAAATATAGATCCCTTTCTCAATTTGCAAGAATGCGTGATGTTTTTGATGGTAGCTACAGTAAGCATATGCTCATGCTTTTATTGTTTTCAGCAATCAATGGGAAATGCATCAGGTGAAATCCTTCAAGCCTGAATATGTATCTGGTCAAAGTTCACTTAATGATTTTTTTCCCTGCTGAAACTTGGAGATTTTATATGTGTGTGCATGTGTGTGTGTGTGTGTGTAATTATTTACATACATATATATATATATATATATATATAAAAAATGAAAAGACCAAAGTTAATTTTCATAAGCTCAGTGTATAATAGTTGTTCTCAAATAATAAGGTAAGCTGTAAAATCTTTAAAACTTGGACCAGGTGGAAAGCCTTTATGGAAGAATTGTAGGTTTGTATACAAAATGTTTAATATCATGTGCCCTGACTAGGGATCTTATCAGCGACCCTTTTGTTCTCTGGCGAGTGCTCAATCCACTGAGCCACACCAGCCAGGGCCAAATTTGGGATTTTTAAAGTTTCTGCTATTCCCTGTTCTTAGTGTCTATAACCATGATCCTCAGCAAGCTATTAAAAAAATTATTCAGACACTTGTAAGATGGTATGGATGACTTTATTCAAGGGGGTCTCCTACAGTGGGATTTTGGAGCAGGGGAGATATATGGGGTCCAGTTCTGAACACAGCAAGGACAAGTAGGGATGTTTATCCAGGGAATGCGGTCAGGGCCAGTGGATTAAATTTATTAAGGGGAAATGTCAGGAGTAAGGAAGATTCTGGCTAGACCAATGCAACAGAATTCTTGCTGAAGGCAGGCCAGGGCGATAAGACAACGAAGGTGGGAGATGAGGAATTTGATCAGATATCAAGGGTGCTCAGATACCAAAGGTGAGGGATTTTTTCTAAACTGTCTCAGCAGGATACTTACTGCAACTGGAATGAGCAGGCCAAGGATAGAACCCAAGGGGAAGGCCTGGTCAGAAAGATGACTCGGAGGAGCCTGACTCAAGTTTGGTGCAGGAGAGAGTTTTTGTCCGAGCAAACAGGCCTCTAGCCACTGATGGCAGAAATAAAGGGCAGAGCAACCTTGGCACCATGGGGCAGGCAGGGTGGGAATGGGCAATCTAATAGGTAGGCACCCAGGAGGAAGAGTTGTGCTTTGGGCTGAGAAAAGAGGAGACAGAATCTTTTTGAACCATGTATTTCTCTGGATTTAAGATAAAACTTCATTTTTAAAAATAGAGGCAGTTTCCCCACCCCTCTGTGTTACCAGCAGCCTGAACTGCCTTTGGTGGCAGGTTTTGATTAAATGCCATGCTTTGCTTATCAGTGATTTGAGGAGCACATTTTGATCGTAAGAAATAAATGTGAGTGCCGTTCATTTGACTTGAGAATAAAACTGCCAGCTTGTGATGCATTCCTGTTTCCCATTTTTGCCTAAATGTGCTTTTGAGTGTCCAGCTCCTTGGTTCCACAGGCTGCTCCACTGCTGGCTGAGAGGCCAGCTCAGCTCAGCATTCACCACCTATCACTATGCTTCTATTAAGGCGTCTACTCTCTTTGGCAAAACAGAAGTGGGACTTCACTGGAAAAGGTTCATTGAAATACTACAAAGGAGAAGGAAACCATCTCACTTACAATTATTGACATTAAGTCACTGTCATCTTTTGTCTGGACAACCGTAAGGTTTCTCTACTCTCATCATGCCCGCATCCCATGCCTTCCCAGCCCTTTTCTGTCTCCTCCACCAGAGTGAGCTTTTTTGAAGACCTAAATTAGACCAGGTCATTCTCTCACTTAAAAACTCTCCCGTGGTTTCCCATTGCGCTTAGAAGAACATCCGCATTTTTATCATGACTAGTGGGCTCGCTGGTGCGCCCCCTGGTTGTGGGTCCCTGCCTGTGCTCCCTACCTCCTCTGGTGCCCCCTTCTTCTTGTTCATGATATTCTTATCACCCTGAGCTTGTTCTCTCCTCAAGACCTTTGCACATGCTATTCCTCCACCGAGAAAGTTCCTGCTCCAGATCTTTGCAAAACTGTCATATTCTCATTGTCTCCAGAACGCTCTGGCCTGGCCACCCTATCTAATGTAGCCCCAGCCCCACCTCGGGAGACACTGTCTCATTGCACCTCTGTGTTATCTTTGCTGCATTCGCCGCTGTCTGAAATTACTCTATTCACATGGGTGTTTACGCTGTCCCATTGAGAATTAATTTCCATGAGGAAAGTAGGAATCTTGAATGGTTCACCACTGAATTCCTGGTGCCCAGAACAGTGCCTCTCACACAGACAGTGTGTGTTCAGGAGGTGAAAGCAGGACTGAGGACTGGAGCTCACGCACTGCTATGCGTGTCTGTCACATACATACTCAAAGCAGATGGTTTCTGCTGAGCATGGGGGGAAACTTCTCATTTTTCTGCAATAATAGGGAAAAGTATGGAAAATAAGTGCACACGGCTGGCAAGACACTGTTAATGCTGTGACCCACTATGTACATTTAAATAAATAGTGCCCAAAAAATTAGGCCAACATCAGAGTTTATATTCCTACACATTGTGTATTCATTTCCTGATGATCAAAACTGGGTTAATTAGTCTACCTTATGTCTTTCCTGTTAGGGATATGAAGATTATCTGTTGTATTCAATTCGTTTTTCCTTAGCTGAGGAATCACTGTTGAATTTTAAAAGCGACCTGCCTAGCCCCGTTTCCTAATCTTTTGATGGAAATGGTGTAGTGGGAAAGAATATTTACTAGAACCAGATAATTATATTGTTTTATGTATTTTTCATATGCTACTGCTTTTTGCTTCCTGTGAGGGATAACTCTGCGGCCTAAAGCAGAATGAGCAGGGCGCGTCTCACCCCTTGTCCCAGCCTCCTTCCCAGGCCCGGGCGGGACTGTCGGTTTGCCACCAGCACACAGCTGAGCTCCAGTGGGAGCGTCTCCGGTTTCCACAGGACAGTCTTTCCTCTCCGCGCCTTCACCAATTCCCATCCGCACACTAACGTCAGTTCCTGAGTGGGCTGAGGGGACAGGGGACTGGAAATAGCTTTACAGTTTACTGCTACCTAAATGGGGCATGTTGTTAAGATGGTGTGCAACAATAACACACCAAATTTTATTAACAATAAAAAAAATTTTTAGGGAACTTAATCTCTACAAAGCAGTGCTCTTGGATTCATTAAACCAAAGTTTACACAGATTTGGAAATGAGTGAATGAGTGAATGACCACAGTAGCCACCTAGTTTATAAGTGGAGTCAGATAACCTGAGTGTGAGCTCTAGGTGGAGCAGAGAGGGAAAGAGTTCACGTACATTGAGTGTTTGTGCTCAGCTCTGTTCTAGGTGTTTGTACATCTCAACTTGGTTCATCCTCATGTCTGTCTAAGGCAGATATTACATGTTCCACTTAATAATTGGACAAATAGAGGTTCAGTGTTTTGATGCCACTTGCTCCTAAGCGGCAGTGCTAGAGTGGGCACGGAATTTTTGCAGGTAAGATCCGTCCTCGGTCCATTGTAATATACATTCTTTGGCTCCATCAATTAAAAAGAATGCTGCATTACCTATCTCCCAAGGTATTTTAAGAGCCAAATGCAATGTGAAACAACTTTGAAAGCTCCGTGGAGCTCTACAAACATAAGAATGAACAAACAGCTAGGGATTATTTTTAAAAGTCAGAACCCCTATCCCACCACTGTTCCTTCTCCCTTTCCTCTCTTCACACTTGTTCTCCTAGCCTTTCTCTGATGCATCTGAATCTCTTCCCTCCACAGTGATAAAATTACTCTTTCTGCCAGTTTAAAGTTGTCTAGTAGGAGGATTTAGCTAAGATGTGGAATGTACCCTCTGTCTCTCCTCTTGTTTAGGCTTCACCTCACTGTAATAGGGCTTTGCCTCCTCCATGCCACTAAACCACCAGTCTCTCCACAAGCATGTCTGACACCCCTTTGTCCCAGTTAGGAAAAATGTGTCCCTTCCTCTGAGGGGGTGACCTCGTGAGCGCAATGCATGCTGGCATTCTCATTCAGTCAAGAGCACGTACAACTCAGTTGGGCCAATGAACTTTGCTTTGGCAAAAGTCATCAATGGCCTCCTACTGGTAAAATCCAATAGACACTTTTGAAACTTCCTCTTAAGTCCTTTTTGACATCTGACATGGCTGAAAATGGCTTTGTAGAGCCAGCCTCCTTTCCTCAGTGAAGCTGATACCGCCGCCTCCTGGTTTTCCTCCCGAAGGTCTGGCCGTTTCTTTCAGACTCCTTCACAGCCTCCTCTTCCTCTGGCTGCTTCTAGGTTCTGTCTGTCTTGAGCCCTTTTTTTTTTTTTTCCCTCATTCCACACCAAAAAACAAAAACAAAAACAAAAAAAATGAAAAACAAATTTTTTTAAAGGCTTCAGTAGTGGCTGCACATACGACCTGGATCCCTTAAGATATCTCATGGCGCCTTCGTAATTCCTTTATACTGTGGGTCATTGTTGGCAAAATTAATTGTGTTTTATAGGCAGCTCTCCTTTAAATGATCAAATCCCCACATGGACCAGTTGAAAAAGCAGCTCTCACTAGAGGAGGCAGAAGGGAAAAGTTCTTTTTATGGAGACCTCCAGGCTAGTGTGCTTGCTGGATGGAGCATTACCCGACCCACCTTGACCTCGCTTGTGTTTTTTATCAGTGCCCTTGAAATCCATGCAGGATTGGCTCATGCCTCCACTGCCACACTCCATGAGAGCCCCCCCTCCTCCCCAGTTCCTCTCATTTCCAGGGCCCTTTCTCTCAGTCACCTGCGCACAGAAGTCCCATTTCCATGATTTCCACTGAATAGACAGACTGCTCTTACTGAGCACTTGTGACTGTGGTGCACTTCCCTAATGACAGGGGAAAGGGAGTGAGTGACACAGCACATATAAGGCACGAGGGCAGGAATGTCAATACCAGTTGTAACAGACCTTCCGGCCACCCTACCATAAGGAGGGGACTTTCCACTGGTCACTTCCCCAGAGACTCACTTTCCATGTCTCAGGCCCCCTGCCTTGTCTGCTCTCAAGCAGAGCCCTTGGGCCGTTCCCCCTGTCGCCTCCCTGTTGTCCCCCTGTTGTGCTGGCTGTCCCCCTAGCTTAGACCTCTTGTTGTCAGCAGTGAGACTTGGGTTGTTCCCTCCCTAAGAAGAGTCCTGATTGCTGCCGAGGTCACATTTTACTCTTGCTCCCATGAGGAGGGCATTGGGTGCCATTAGCTTCTGTTAGGGGTGCTGTGGAGTGAGGGGGCCTTGACCAGATGACCTTACCACCCCAGACTCTGCCTAACTCTCATCCTTAAATCAGGAGGCCTCAGGAGCTGAACGCCAAGCTTCTTTCTGGCTCTACATTTCTGTGACTTTCATCTCAACTGAGGTTGTCTTTGAGCGTGCAATCCCTTTTAAATATATTAGAATCCATGTGGTACACTTGCATCTGTTGTGGAATCTTTTTTACTCCATTTCACTTTAAAGAGGATGTAAATAGTTTGGCTGCATTTGACTATGAAAACGGCCCCTGCAAGCAGGACAGAGAAGCTGCAAGGAGAGAAGTTGAGGAGTGGAAAGAAACCAAGCTAGTTAATTAGCGGTTTGCTGTAGGCCCATGTTCTCAGATGTCCTCACTTCATGAGAACAAGATCACATTTGATTGCTATCCAGCCCTTATAAAAGGCGAACTTGAGCTACTTGATACTTGAGGGAAATACAGCAATCTAGGAGATACATTAGCTTACCGTTCTCCAAATTAGATCATCAAAAACCAACATACTTGGACCATATTATCTTAGCTACCCATGAAAAAAAGGTCTTTGCTAAGCTTAGTAGTTAGTTGCAGCTTATGCCTTTTAGGAAGGATTGCTGTAAGAAAGGTCCACTTGAAGAGTGTGTCCATGTTGCTTACTTTTTAAAATAGTCCTATTAGAATGGTTTTAGATTTATATAAAAATTGTGACAATAGTTCAGGGAATTCCCCATATACTCTCCATCTAGTTTTGCCTATTATTAACATCTTGCATTAGATAGTACATTTGTTACAGTTAATGAACCTATATTGATATAATATTATCAACGGAAGTCCATACTTTTTCCTTAGTTCCTTAATTTTTACCTAACATCCTTTTTCTATTCCTGGATCCCATCCAAATGGCCTTATTACATATGCTTAGTCATCATGTCTCCTTAGGTTCCTCTTGTCTGTGACAGTTTCTCAGGCTTTCTTTCTTTTTTTAATTATCATTATGAAATACTGCAAGCATACAAGTGTGTGTGTGTATCTGTGTGTGTCACCAATATAACCACTGTTCAGTCTCAGAAGCAGAGCATTACCGATGAATTTGAAGCCCCATGTGTACCCTTTTTAATCCCATTTTTCCTTCCCTCTCCAAAGACAACCAATATCTTAAATTTGATGTTTTTGTCCCATATATGCTGTGAAAAAACTATATATAGTGTTGTTTTGCATATTTTAAGATGATATGTAATCCTGTAAATCTTGTTCTGTAGTTTGCTTTCCTTCATAACATTTTTGACCTACATTGCTCCAATTTATTTACTTTAATTTCTCAGCCAGATTCCAGTGTGTAACTTTACTGTCTCATTGATGGACATTTAGGGTTTTTTCCTTTTTGTTGTCGCTGTGGTAACCTTATGCCCATGTGCAAGCATTTTACCTTGGGGTTTGGGGAAGGGGGTTTCTGGGTTTGAGATTTTATCTTTGATAAACTATTCAAAGATAAAATAGTTGATTCATTCATTCATTCATTAAATATTGAGCACCAAGAATGGGACAAAAACTGAGTCAGGTCTGGAAGTAAACAAAACAGAAACAAACCCTCCCTTACCATGGGACTTAGTTTCTATTTGGTAAGACAGACATTAGAGATGTGATTAAAGATATATGTGTACTACACAGATACATTATTAGACTAGAACAATAAATTGTCTTGTGTGCCATGAAAAGAAGATAATGGTTATCTTTTAGAGATAGCAAGCCTTAATATTTCTTACATAATAAATTACCAAAAGAATTCCTGCCAGGAAAAAACATACTCTGAGTGTTTGTTTCCTTTTAGCTAACAACAGAAACAATGTAAATAAGAGGTTTCTCATTTTGTCTTCCCTACCAGGAATCTCACATGTAAATGTACTGCCTGCTGCAGAGCGTGGCACATCCCTGTTACCTTTAGTATATTTATGTTTTGGCTTTTTAAATAAAGGACTTTCTTTTATTTGTATATGTATCATTTTGCATACCAAATCATTTTGTTAGTAACTAAGGTAAAAATACATCTTGGAGGGAAGACAAGATGTTGAAAAGCTGTTGGTCACCCCCACTTTAGCTTTTCAGTAGAAAAACACAGCCTTCCTTGGGGTTTGGACTGTTTCTGTAGGGATCTTGCTGTACTAGCATGGTGGCTTGATTTCAATATGAATTCTCCAAATTAATTTACTATCCACCCATCAAAGCAACTTATTCCGTAAATATTCCACTTAGATGTTGATTCTTCTTTTTAATCACCACCAACACACACACAAACAGAACTCTTTAGCAATTCCACGTGGCTCTACTGCTATCTTTAGGAACATTCTGTCTTGCCTTAACTACTCTCCTTTTAAAGATATCTAGTTTTCCGTGACACTGTTTACTTTCATTATGCCTTAATTATGGGATTCTGATAACCATGGAGGAGTAGAGAGACAATAAATGGGGTTTTGTGGGTGAGTAAATGCAAAAGCAAAGCTGAGATGTTTGATAACCACAACAGTTGTTCCTGCAAGTGTATTCCAAATGCAGGAATATTATTGCTATTACAGAACAAGCAAGGGGAAAAAAAGCCTCCCACTCTATTTCTCCTAACCATTGTGCTTTTGGAAGTCTAACGCTCTTTCATCTCATATTTGTTGTTGTTGTTGTTGTTGTTGTTGATTGTCTGTTTGAGTAGTTGGCTCTCTGTGGCAGAATGCTATAAAGGGCAAGTTCTCAGTATGACTATGTCACTTAGATAAATGACTGGTTGAAGTGGACTAAATGTACCTCATCATGAATCATGTGAACCATAGTATATATTTTTCTGAATAAAAATTATCCTTGAGCAGCTATGATTGAACTCAGTCTTACAAGGGTTTATCAGTTTGTAATGAAAAATTTAGCACTATCAAACAGAAATGACTTTGGCTGCAGGTAATAGAACACTGGATCAATAATGATTTTAACAAGTAGGGTTTCTTTTTCTCACATGGCAAATCTAGAGATAGGCAGTTTCTAGGCTTTCTCCCACTGCATGGCAACACCTCCAGAGACCACATTCTTTTGAGCTTTCTGCTTTGCTCATCTTAGTATATTGGCTCTTATCCTAGGCTTATTGCCTCACGGTTGCAAAAAGGCTGCTGTTGTGACTGCAGGCATCATGTCCATATTCTAGGAGTGGGATGTGGAGTGATGGCGCCGGCCATAACCATCCTTCTCTGTCCGGATAGCACAAGTCCCTTCGGAACTCCCGCCACAGTTGCCCTTAAGTCTGAAAGGCTGGGATAGTGTCCCATGGCTGTGCCAGTTTCAAGGAAAGCTCAGAAAGTTGGGCATTTAGTTGACACTTTAAGGTTTCAAACAAAGTGGAGGACATAACCAAGGAATGCACAGGGAATGGATGCGGATGGGGCAACTACCTTCCACTCATAAGCCTATCATATTGCACATGAGTATTTTACTATTAAATATCAAATGTAAAAATGAATGCTATTACCCTGAAAATTGAAGACCATTACATTTCTAATGTCATACCAGTTCTGTAGTTATAATAAAAATATAGGAAATGGCTAGTACACTGCCATATCACTGCATTTGGTTATTGACTGTATTGTATAAAGGATGTTGGTGGAGAGAAATTAATTTTGGCTTGTTTCAGAAGATTTTGCTTTTGCTTTTCCCAGCTAAAAATTGAACCTTGAAGGTAGTTAAGAAAAATAGTCCTATGAAGTGGAACTTGTTAATTCTGTATATTTTCTCAGAAAATGAATACTTTTGTGCCTTGATTATCTTCAGGTGATGACCAGGAAAGGGGCCAGAAGTAATTAAGAACTATACTCGGTTTAAAAAAAAACCTCAGTTAGGTCACAAATTTCAATCTAACTTACCATGTTGCCATGGCTAGAAAAGGCTGTTCCTTAATTTCAGATTTTTCTTCTTCTCTTCTCTTCTGTTCTCTTGGTGTTCATCTTCTGATTATATCTTGCTATGTAATAAGCCACAGTTCTGTGGGTTGACTGGATTCAGCGGGGAGGTTCTCACTGGGGTCTCTCATGTTTTGCTCTCATAGGGTGGCCGGGGCTGGAATCCTCTGAACACTTGACTTAGCTGGATGTCCAATGTGGCTCACGTGGCCGGCAGCTGACCGCAGGTGGGGCACCTGGATACGGCCTCTCCATGTGGCATGGGCTTCTCCCAGCGTGGTTGCTGGGTTCTGAAGCTGAACATTCCAGGAGATCCAGATGGATGCTGCAGGGCTTCTTTTGATCTTGCCTGGGAAGTCATGTAGCATCCGCCTTCCACTGGTTATGCAGGGCAGCCTAGACAAAGGGCCACGGGAGACATGGGCCATTGGGGATCATCTCTTCAGACAAGCTACCACAATCTCCTTGTTTTCCTCAACTTGGGTATTCAAAGGCCATTAGAAGCCAGTCATAAAGAGAAGGGAAAAGGGAGGATACTGCTGCCTCTAGCAGGTAATAGACTCAGGATCCAGTGGGGTGGCTAGGGGTTGCCACCCTATACCCTAGCCTAGAGTCTCCTTTTCATGACATTTTGAAACATGACAATGGTAGTTGTGAGTAGAGTTGAAATCTTTAGCTTTATACCTTTAAAATGTCTCCTTTTTAGAGTAAAAAGAAGTAAACACTGACTTTTTAAAAAATTCCTTTTAATACGAATAGTGGCAAACAAAACACAAACGATATGACAACTCTAAGTTCAAATCAAAACCAACACTGAGCTTTGATGTGCAATTTCTATTCTTTGTTTGTGAATATCTCCTCTTGTGTTGGAAGCCAAGCAGAGAACACACTATTCTAAAATAAATGAAATCAAAATTGATTTTATTAACAGCATTATCTTTCTTTGTGCCAAGACTATAGGGACACAGTTAAATATATCTGAATATAACATAGGCTCTTAACAATAGTCTTGGTTTTTCATCATTTCATGTGAATGAGTGGCAAACGCAGAGCAACTTTTAACAATCTTTAGGGTTCCTCAGAGATTCCCGTCCTGCTGAGATGCAGGAAGGTGGTAATTAGCAAACAGACCAAGAATGAAGAGGTGGAAAAGAGGGTGGGTATTTCTGCTGCAGCAAACTACTAGCTTTCACAACTCTGACGCCTTGGCCTGTGTTGCTGCCACTACCTGGAACACCCCTCCTCCCCCTTCAGTGCCCATCAGACTCCTACGCACCCCCAGATGCAGCCCAGCTGGCGGCTGGACAGACACGGCGCTCCGCAGCCATGATCCCTGTGTCTGTCGCCTTGTATTGGCATTGCTGACTCCCTCATTGGACTGTGACTTCTTATGGGCAGGGACCACCTCTTAGTCTGGTGCCATCAGCTAAGAAAGCATAGTATACAGAGGCTTGGGTAAAATTTGGAAGAATACACAGTCAACTTCACCACCATTTGGTCGTTTGTATGATGTTTGGTGGCAATTGTGTTAGTTAGCTTATACCTTGCCCTGACCCAAATGAAACAAACACTAAAATCAGCAAACTGGATCATACAAATTTTCCTAGTCTCAAGGATCAGAGAGATGTTATAATACTGAGAGACAGTTGTACTGTTGCTCATTCACCTGTGCTACCTAGAGTGCACACCTATATATTTTCCAAAGGCTCCTCCATCCTTGTGGTCTGCCTCAGGACCCCTCTCCTTGGGGTCCTCTTGGCGTCTTCCTCCCACCCCCAACTTTGTACTGTGTGTCCAATTGGTACCACACAATTGATCAGTTATGTATAACTTAACATTTGTCATTTCACTTGCATATGTCTGGCCTGTCCGCTAAGATGTAAGCCCCTGTCCTTAACTTTTTCTCTGTCCCCCAAAGGTGGCTAAGTGGTGTGGATATGTGGCAGGCACTCACTGGAATTACCCTTGACTGCCTGGAGCCTGTGCAGTGCGTGGGTGCTTGCGGAGCACTAACATTCTTTACACCTTCACGTACTGGGAATTGGTCCTTTGGAAGGTGCTGGCTCTGGGGGATATGGGTTTAGGGACATTGTTTTTCTTCACGCTTAAAGAGCACAAACTGTCAGAGCTCAGCTAAATTTGTCTCGCAGATATATTTTGATTGACCTGCACAGGGTCTTTTTAGAAACAATTGAAAGAGTTGTCAACATTTAATGATCAGGATACTGTACATAAGAATCTAGAGTTCTAGCGTCTCTGGAAAATTTGGAAGATTTGGCAAAATTGGACCTCAATTCCTGGTTAGCAGTAGTTGATTTGAACCAAGTGATGACTGTTTCCCTCTGACAGAGGATGAGCCTCCCTTTCCTCATCCCATATAAAATTGTACCTACACCCTCTTCTTTTATTTGTGTTACCTTGCTGGTTCTGAGATTCATTATTCTAGGAAATGCCTATTAAATGTGCTGTTGTACTAAGTGCAGAGAGCCCTAGCACACAGTGGGGTTGCCCAAGGAAACCTGATAGATGAACAGCTTAGATCTGGACTTCTTTTTTATTGTGCACATTTTAGGAGTATTGGAACCTCTGTGCATCCCTTAGAATTGCATGTTTTTTTCCCCATCAGTTGGTTTATTTAACAATGAACATAATAGCTTCCTTTAAAAAAAGATTTTATTTTTTATTTGTTTTCAGAGAGAGGGGGAGGGAGAGAGAAAAAGAGGGAGAGAAACATCGATGTGTGAGAGAAATCAATCTGCTGCCCCTCGCACCCTGCCAACTGGGGACTTGGCTGGCAACCCAGGCATATGCCCTGACCAGGGACCTTGTGATTCACTGGCTGGAGATCAGTCCGCTGAGCAACACCAGCCAGGGCTGCTTCCTTTTTTTACTGAGAACTTCCTATGTACTCGTTACTGTTTGCAGCATATATTAACTCATCAATCTCACAACAACCCTATGAGAAAGAAGCTTTTATTATCCTTATTTTGCAGGTGAAAAACTGAGAGCTTACGTCACAGGTCACATGGCCAGGACGTGGCCTAGCCAGGTTTGAACTCAGGCACAAGTGGAAGGAGTTACACGTCTTTTAAGATTTATTTCCAGGACAATATAACTTTCTTTGGCTGTTTTGTGGGCTTTTCAATGAGCTCTCAGGTACAGTCATCTGGTTCTCAGGAGTAGTTCTTGTGGCTTGCCCGCAGTGCTACTTCATGACGTGAACAGGACACACAGATGGCTGTGCTGATATCAAGTCTGTTTTGTTGTTGTTGATAAGCAGTCTGCTCTGTAGAAAGTTAAATTTCGGTGGGGGTCCTAATGTTTAAAGAATTCAACTAATAGACCCTTGGAAGCCACAATCTTTATTTGCATGAAATAAAAAAGGAATGAGCTGAGAAAGGGATTTAGTTATATTTTTAGTCCTAATTTTGTCTTTGAATCTTTCCTCTGAAGTCACCCATTTGTAGTGCAAAGTCCCTAAATGCTTGGTTGATGGCTTTTCCATTCCCTTTCCTCCAGCTTCTCCTATTCCCTTTCCTTCTTTTCTTACTCTTCTCCTCTTCTCCTGTCTTTTCTCTTTTACCTCTCTCTCTTTTTTTAAAACTCCCTGACAAACTTTTATTGGACAAACTTTTATTGAGTGCCAATGCTACAGGGAAAAATATGATTGTTTCTACACTAAAAAAGACTTTGTTACTGGAGGCAGATAGACATATAAAAAAAGAATCGCTTTGAAAGGACTTTACATGGTAGTGCATCATTTTCATCTGTTAACACTGCTCAGGAATACAAACAGAAAAACAATGATTCCTAATGCTGACAAAACAATAATGAATTAGGTCCTCTTATATATTACTGGTATTAGAAAATATTTTATAATTTAAAAAATATACAAATTTTATATACTCCAAAGTACAACTCAAACTGTCATGTACTTCAAATATATTTTCACTTAAAACACGTTAGTCCTTTAAATTGTAGGCATATTTTAATATCCCATCCATGAGAAAGTTCCCTGGAGGGAAAAGCGTACATCAAGGTACCCCTAAGGGACAACTTTTGCAGAGAATCCTGGACCTAGGTAAGATGTTCTGTGGTCTATTGACACTTTGTGTTGTTGCAGGATAGATTTTTTAGAGTCAGTAATGTAGACAACAAGTAAACAATGGGTAGATTGAGTAGCTGCTTTGCCTAGAGTAGACAGAAATAGAATGAGTTGCTTAGAAAATGACTGAGATAAAAATGGATGCTTATGACAAGAAATGTCTATATTTTTGTCAAAAATGATCTGAGAGCCCTTATCAGTATCGCTCAGTTGGTTGGGTGTCATCCTGTGAAGTGAAGAGTCACTAATTTGATTCCCGGTCAAGGAGCAAAACTAGGTAGCGGGTTTGGTCCTCAGTCAGGGCATAAACAAGAGGCAAACTGATTTTTGGTTTTCTCTCTCACTGATGTTTCTGTCTTTCTTCCTCCCTTCCCCTCTCTCTAAAAAGCAAACACACAAACAAATAAATAATGATCTAATAATACATATCCAAAGCTATCACAGCACCCATTCCCTTTGATCAAGTAATGCAACTTCTGGAACTTTAATTTTAGGAAATATTTCAAAATATAGAAAAACCCATATGCATGGAAATTATTCATTTTAGTTCTATTTATAATAGCCTGATTGCTTAGCCTGGCCCTCAGTAGGGACATTTCCTTGGTGGAACGCTATGCAACAATTAAATGATGATCTTGAAGGCTGTGAGGTAATTTAAAAAATGTCAAGTAATTGAAAAGTATGGGCACAATTGCACACTGTGACCAAAACTATGTAAATACACATAGAAAAAAAGAGATGGTCAGGAAATACAGCTAACTGTTTACAATTACTGTGTTAGATATAAGATTATGGATGTAAAATGATTCTTTAAACTGTGAAAATGACTTAGGTTTAAACATTTAACAATAGCACTGTGGCGAGTGTACGATAGAAGCAGATGCTGGAGCCTCCGTGATATGCGAGCAGAGTCAAAGGTTGCTTCCCCGGGAGATAATGGTGCAGTAGAGGTAGGTAAAGGGTATGGCTTGAACCAAGTGTCCAGGAGACGGACACAAATATGCTGCAAAGGTGGGCAAAGGCCAGACGATGGCGGCCCTGCTGATTTCAGAGTGAAATTTGACCTTGTGTCTGCATCCAAATCCTGTTCTTGTCACAGCTGGTTTGCCAAAGGGGATACTGACTTTTCTCTTTCTTCTTTGGAGGCTCTTTCTTCCTCTTGATTGGTTTAGCAGATCTGGGATTGCTCTTTTTGGGAGTTGCTGATGACCTAGAAAAAAAGGTTGAGCCCAATGTATTAAGATGTCTCTGCCACTGGTCTTGAGAGGAACTGGCCTTCTCTCTTCCTTATGGCTTTGGCTAGGATTATTTGTTTTTGGACTCATTCCTCTTTATGAAGGTAATAAGTAGTGGTCCTCATTGTAGTTGTCATGGCTAACTTTGTTGAGCGCTTACAGTGCCAGATGTTATAGTAAGTACTTTCAAACTTAATAGGAGAAGATATTTATTACTCTCCTATTTTATAGTTGAATACATAGGGGCTTAGATAACTAATTGACTCAAGATTATATAACAAGTCAGTGACTGAAATACAAGTCACTTTAAAAAACTTCTTTATTATGTAAAAAATATTTTATTGGCTTTAAAATTTGGCTATCTAATATTTTTCCCCTACAAGTCAACTTTTTGTAAAATCACAAGGGCTGGGAAACCCTGGATTAGTTTCTGAACCTAAAACTTGGGGTTCATGACTAAGATCAAATCACTTCCCATGATCTGGCAGTGGAACAGAACACTTAAGATTGAAATTGTTACAGAAAATCCAGACTTCAAGATTGCCATAGTTTCCGAAGAAGAACCAAGGATTTGGCTTGCTTCAGTGTACAAAATATCTTAGGAGGAATCTGAAAGTGCCATCATTAAAGAGGTAGGAAATAGCCCTTTGTTGGCTCTTGTACAATCTTACCTGTCTCTCAGCAAGCCAGGCACCTTCACCACCACGTTACAGCCATTCCGGGGCCATCCTTTCCCACAGGAATCCAAGCTTGAATCGCCTTTTCAAACATCTCCAAACCGCATGACATGGATCGCTAAGAGTCAGGTGTGGCGTGCACTGTATTTAAGTACCACTTAGGAAGAAAAGTAAAAGATCCCCAGTCCTTTGAAATGAGTTTTAAATGAATGTTTTAGTGGAAAGTTCCTATCTTACCTATGCAACTAAATCCCTTTTGTGCATTTTAACCACGTTCTTTAAAACACAGGGGGTAAACACCAGCTTCTCATTGGGTCCCCTTTTCTCCCAACAGCAGCAATCAGCAAGCTAACGTCTACTCTTTCCTGTTCTCTTCATCTTTTCTAAGTAGTCTCCTGTATTTTGTACATACAACAACTTAGGGGAAAACATAATAGTAGAAGACTTTTCCTCTAAATTAAAAAAAAAGTTACAGAAGATCATAATTATATTGTACCCATTGAGTAAAGAAAATCAAGTTGTGAAAGGTTTTTGGGGTTTTTTTCCCCGATTGAAATGAATATGCTTGGGCGTGTTCCCAAGGCACAGATAGGAAGGATTCTCAAAAGTGTGCAAGGTTGCTTGAAGCCTAGACTCAGAAATGGTTTATCAGCACTTCCACCACATTCCATTGCACAAAGCAAGCCGTTAAGACCAGCCAGATTCAAAGAGTGTGGACAGATTCCACCTATGAGTGCAGCCATTTTTATTATCTACCGAAGGAGTAATTTTGTCATAGGTGATTAATAGACTTAAATGAGTTAATGTAAGCAAATTGCTTAGAAGAATGCCTGGCACATAGTAATTGTTACTTTGCTATTTATTATTATTTTACTACTACTACTACTACTACTACTACTACTACTACTACTACTACTATGATTGTCTAGACATTTCCCTGTTGCTTATTGAGTAGCCTTTAATCTTAACTTTGTTTTGTGTTTTAAAATGATGTGGGAGGAACAGCAGTGACTTTTCAGGCCCTAAAAATGTGTCTGGGAAGAGGCTTCTGAAGTGACTGGCTATGTTTTATTTCCTGACCTAGGTAATAGTGACAAAAATGTCCGTCTGATAACAGTTCCCTAAGCCAGCAGTTCTCAGAATCAAGCACTCATGGGAATCCCTGCTTTGCTGTCTCCCCCCTAGGTGGTGCTGTTGGGGATTCCCAGGTAGCCTGTGTTCTCCTGCGTTTTCTTTTCTTCTCTATCAGAACCAACTCCCTTCCTTTATTCTTACCATTGCAGTGTCTACCAAGTAGGAGTGATAGTTCCCTTTTAAAGGAAAGCAGTCTTGTGAATATAGGTGTAGAGTTATATTTCTTTTGTAATGTATATGTACAAACATAAAGCTATATATAAACTATCCTTGCTTATAGCTTTTATGCATCTATAAAATTTTTAAACATTGAAAATGAAATTTTAACACAACACACTTGAAAATTAAAGGGAAGAAAAGCTTCAGACTCTTAAAATAACAGCACTAACCTAACATGAAAAAAAAATATATTTTTACTAAAATAACACCCTGACTCCAAACAAGCAAGGACTGTGATGCCTTAGCTCTCCTACTGTTTTCTCCGTTAAGATGACTGTAAAGCCTTCCATTTCACAGTGTGCTGTGACATTATCTGGTCTATGCTTGGCGTGAAAATATCATCTAGATATCAAATGCATCTCTGTCCACTTCTTTTTAGCCTACAAATTAGCATGACACTTCTTGGTGTCGAGTTGATTATAAACACAACTATAAACACTGAAGTCACCTAGCAATGCTTAGTTATATCTAATTTAGAGCCTTTCAGATTTTAACGTGCAAATGAATCACTAGAGGAGCTTTGTAAAATGCCCCCTGGTTTAGGAGGACAGGGGTGGGGCCCGGGTTTCTGCCATTTCAAACAAGCTCTTACGTGATGCTCTTACGGTTGACCCAGAGACCACTTTGAGTACAAGGATCTGATTATGCCTGTGTAAATATTTTTAGATTATTTTCATGAAGCACACAAACATGTGTCAGTAGAAAATTCACATGTCTAGGAATATGTCCATGGTCCCCCCACTAAGAATCACCACACTAAAACACAAAAGGCAGCTAGTTTATTAGAGTGTTGTAATGGCCCTGTAGGAATCAAATCGTGCCATTACATATGAGGCCGTATGTATCAGGCATCAGCCAGTAAGTTACATAGGAGGAAATGAGGACTATACTAAGCCCTCTCTGGATGTCCCAGATGTGACCCATAGATGATTCTTCTACCAGTGGTACCGGCCAACTATGTTTTTGTTTCTAATAAATCAGATCTCTCTCTTTTTACCCAAGCAAACATTTTTTTACCTTTCCTTCATCACCACTCACATTTTGCCTCATCTTCAAGTTAAAAATGTGTGGAGCTTTCTTTTTCAATTTTAATGTCCTGAAGGCAAGGACATTAAATTCATTTTTGTGCTTTCTCACAGCAGGCATATAAACAGTTGGAGAATTGAATTTATTAGCAAATAAGTCCTGTGACTGCCCTTTGCTATTTGCATAACCAAGGTTTGATTTTCTTAAAATTCTATTTTGCTCTCTCTTTTATATTTCAGAACACTTATTACTTTATTTACTATGTCTGCTTTTTGTTTTCTAGGAAATATTCCTAAAACTGAAATAAATAAAGCTTAGTCTCTGATATTTGAATACCACATTTTCACTCTTGGCTCTCAGGTACTCTTTGCTTTTCACTTTGGTCTGAGGATAAATGTTGAGAAGATAAATGCTTATAGATATTTAGTTGGTAATTGTATGTGACCAGGATTTATTTATCTTTTCTAAATAGTCTCATAGCAGCCTTCTGGAGAAAAGTCCTGCCAGAAGCTACAATAAACTTGTCTTTAATAAGAATGTATAGGATTGTAGAGAGATAAAACTTCTTTTCTATGAGATCAAACGAAACAGTGCCCAACTTTATCAATAAACTATTACAAGATGTCTTCAGCATGGGTGCAGGTACATTTCAGCTCTTCTTTAGGGTTGAGAAACTATCAGATAATGACCAGATAAAAAGATCCAGAGGTCACAGTGTATACAGTGGGATATCTAGCAAACATATAAGTTGGGTAGCACTCACTGAACAAAGAGACACCAGGTATATATTATATGAGTGGTAAAGCAATCTTCTTATGGTATTGATATGATTTTTATCCTAGTTCTAGCTGTCTGTCAGTCTGTCTTTTCACCCAGTCCATCCACCCCAGCCTCCTGCTCTCCCAACTCATTCATCCAACTATCCAGCCATCCGTCCATCCATTTATTAAATCATTTATTTAATACTTTATTGAAAAATAAAAAAGGCTTTAGAAAGCCCACCAAAACAAGTATAGCTTAATGCAGAGATTCTTGAAGTAGGGTGTAGCACCAGCATTGTCTTAGAACTTTCTAGAAATACATATGTTTGCGCTTCTATGGAGATTTATTATATCATGAACTTTGGAGGTAGAGCCTTTGTTTTAACAGGCCCACCAGAGCGTTCCTGTGAGTGCTTGAATTTGAGAACCACTGGCTTAGGGAACTATTACCAGGTGGACATATTTGTCACTACCACCTAGGTCAGGAAATAGAACATAGGCAGTCACTTCAGAAGTCCCTCCATGTGCCCCCTCCCAGCCACAGCTCATTCCTCCTTCCAAAAACATAATAATAAAACAAAAACCAAAAAACCCACCATCTCAAGTTTTACAGTAATTGCTTCCTTGTTTATATATAGTTTTATTACTGAATTGTACATCCCCAGGAGCTATGGTTTAATCTTTTCTGTTAATAATAACATTTTGTCTGACAATCTACAGGTTGCCCCTACTATTGCTTTCTTTTTCATGCCCTATATTTGTTGAAGAATAATATAGTGCCCAACCTAGTCGACCTGTTGGAATTTCCCAGAGTGTAGATTTTGCTGATTACATACTCACATTGCAGTTCAACACGTTCCTCTGCATTTCCTGCATATTGGCAGCTGAGTGTGGAGGTTTTATTAAACCCAAGCTGGATCCCATTGCCAAAACTATAGGTGGTGCTGAGTTCTTTCATCAGAAAGCACAGAATGTCTAGTTTTATTGTTCTTGTATGTTAGTAACTATAGACCCTCAATTCCTAAATCTATTTGGAAGTATATAGTAGCAACATTGTCATTTTATTTTTATTGGCTGGAATAATTTATATAGGTTAAATTTATATCACTTAATAGCTACCCAGCAATAGATTTCTGCATGGAAAACAGTTCAAATGCTTGTCTTTCCTTCTGATTACCTAGTTTTCAAGATGGTGAATTGCTTCCCTGTCATGTTTAGCAGATGCCAATTTAAAAATACATCTCATTATGAATACCAGGTTTAAACATATTGGAAGGGTATCAAACAATGAAATCTTACCCTTAGTAAGGTTTGTATCACCCCATCTTCTTGGCCAGTGGGAGCCTCTTCCCCTTGGTTCCTGATTCCTTTTGATGTGACTCTAGTTCTCTGATTCCTTCCTTCTTTGTCCCAGGCTTACCTTGTACATTTTCTGCTCCAGACCAGAAATCAGCCATTTCTTCAAGAAAACTCTCTCTCTTTTAATAGGAAAATAACAACTAAAACCATAGAGTAGGCACTTTTAGCCACTTGCTTTGTCCTTTTTTTCCTGCATCTTTTCCATGATGAAGCTAGGAAATATTTATATCTATGTATCTTTTTAAATACTGTATATAGATATAATTAATTTATATAGTATAATCAAGTATGTATAAAGATAAAATACTTAATAAGTTTATCCTGATATTTACAATTCAGGACGACAGGGTTTTTACTTAACCTTTTAAATGTGCCATCTGTATCTCCTTTCTTCCATCTTAAGAATCTTGGTTCTCAAGAACATAGAGGATGCTAGGTTAGAATATTTTGTAATTACTCATTTGCTATATTCCATATTATGCATTCAATATTATTACTACCATCACCAATTATAATTATTGAACAGTTTAATTTTTGTGCATATGCTATTTTCCCCCAAATAAAAGTTATACTAATCTTTGTTATGTGATAACAATTATTACATGCTACATCAAATATTCTCTCTGACTTAAACTTCATTTAATGCTCATTCTTAATTTTATATATATAATGCTTACTGCCATCTCTGTGTCAATGATTCTATAGACATTTAGTTGTCTGAAATGCATTCTTTAGTAGATTCCTTAGGAAGGGGTTATGATTCAATTTTGCTCGAGATAAAATATCCTAGGCTTATATTTTGTTTCTTCGAGTACCTGAATATGTTACTCAATTTTCTTCTGGCATGGATAATTGCTAAAATCTAGTTTTCTTTCTCTTATAAATCACATTCCCTTTATGCCTAGAAGCCCAAAGAATTTTTTATTTTTCCTTAAAGCCTTGGAATATATCTTGGTGTTGGTAGTTCTGGGTCATTATTCTCACATACGTAGTTTTTTTTTTTTTTAACTCCATGGTAATACGTAGTATCTAAATTGTGTTTCAGAAAAGTTTTCTTCATTAAATATTTTTGTATTTATGTTTCCTTATTCTAGTTTTTTATTCCTTTTCAGAATCTCCTATTATCCTTATATTGCCTCTTACTTGCTTATCTTGAAAATTTGTCACTTTTTCTTGTAACATTGTTATCTTTCTTAATTTCGTTTGATTTTTTAAAACACTTCCCCCTCCTGTTTATCTGAATTTATTATTTTAAATAAATAATTTAAATTTAGGAGTGAATTTATTGTTTTAAAATTCACTCCTAACTCCAGGCGTGGTGGCGCACGCCTGTGGTCTCGGCTACTTGGGAGGCTGAGGCGGGGGGATCCCTTGCGCCCAGGAGTTCTGAGCTGTAGCGCGCTATGCCGACCGGGTTTCCGCACGAAGTTCAGCATCTCTGCGGTGACCTCCCGGGAGTGGGAGCAGGAGCGGGTGGGGTGAGGGGGTGGGGGCTAAGAGGTAGCGACGGGGCCCCCCCAGGTTGCCTAAGGAGGGGTAAACTGGCCCAGGTCGGGAAATTTACTCTTAAGTCCCTTCTAATTAAGTCTTTATTTCTAAAATATCTAATTCAGTTTTGTCACCTCACTTTGAATTTTTCCAGTTTTTATTTATTTTTGTTCCTTTTTGTCTAGTATGTTTTCAAAGAGTCTTAGCAAATTTAGAAATTTGTTACAGCCGTGATCCGATTTTTTAACCTATTTTCCTTGGTGTTCTTTTATTGTCTGTGGAAATGTTATGTTATTCTGGTTTCTCTTCTTATAGTAATATTGTGTGGAATTTGATCTCAATGCTTTGCTCATTTTCCAGAGGTTTTAGAAACTTTACAGATAGCTTTTTCTAACTTCACTGAAGAGCTTTCATGTAATGTTTTGTTGTTGTTTTTTAAATAGAAACAAACTTGCCATCTGAAATTTCTTGGTTTTCTTTTACTTTTTCACTCTTATTTGTATTTTCTGTCTTTTTCATCTTTGTTATTTGTGTTTTGCTCAATTTTGATTTTTCTCCCAATAGTTTCTATCCAGTGCGAGGTCTTGTGCTGGGAGCAGGCATTGGCTAGTCATGGAGCTGTTGGTGGTTTATTCTTACCTGCTTGTACAGGATCTGGCACGAATAACACACCCTTTTTATTACAAAATCTTTTATTACAAAATCGTAAGCATGTAATTCTATAACATAACAATATCAAACTCAAACACACCATATGACATTTTAGGTGAAATGTTCAAATAAAACTAAATTATTACACACATATTATTACCCTACCAACCACACTCATGCAGGTATTATTTCTGCTGGACCCTGTCTTTTGGTGTTTGTGGCGTTATCTTGTCACCTAGTTTTGTTAAAAATATTGTCCATGAATTTTCAATTTTCTCATTATTTTCCCAGTCTGCTTACATGTGGGGATTCTAGGAGATCAAAAAAAAGTTTTGTTGCTACAATCACTGCCGTCACAGGACTCCCCAGTTTCTAAAATGATGATAATAGGACTTTGGACTCTAGAACTTGAGAGATACAGCATTTTCAGATTTGGGACAAAAAATTACAACCATAATTATGAAAGGCAATAAGAAGAATTGGCTTCTAAAATGTAATGGATTATAATGCAGAAGTGGATAAACTTACTCTCTTTGTCTCTTACCCAATTGCAGAGCAAAGGGATAATGGTGGCAATACAGAAAAAGTAAATGTGATCTAAGGCAGAAGTAGGTTAATCAATACGGTTTAGTCTCCTATTCAGGACATACACATTATTTATTTCTTCATCAACAGAAGAAATTTATATAGTTCCTTACAATGAACAGATACTGTCTTGAGTGCTTAAAAAATACGTTGACCCTTGCCTATCTGGCTGATATCACAATGTTATCATATATCAAAATCATGTGCAGAGGACCTGAGATGATTTGGCAAAGTGAAACGAGAGGGAAATGACTTGCCCAATGTTGCTCAGGGGCTTGGAGAACCAGACCTCAAGTTGGCATTTCCTTGACTCCCCCAAGATTTCTTACTACAACGTCCTGCCTTATCGCTAAGTATCAAGAAAATGGGTTCACTAGCTAAAAATAAAACTTTCTGAGATGGAATGTATGCCATTTTTTGAAGAATACTGCTACTTGTCCTTTCTTAAAAGTCAGTGTTGCCGCTATCACAGTAGAGTGCTTTTAAAAGTCCAGGCTCACATGGCTGACACCATTCTCTGACTTCCTGTATTCCAGACCGCGCTGGCTGCTTTGCCTACAAGTTCTTATTTAATCCTCACCACCTGGCAAAGTACTACCACCATCCCTGGTTTATATATGCGGAGACTTAATACAATATAGAGCATGTTGTCCAAAATTGCCCTGCAAATAAACTGAGGATCTGTGGAAATAGCCATCCTTTTATTCCCAAGTGTTCTGGGCAGCAAATAACAGCCTCTCTTCTTTCACTGTAGACACAGTTGTCTGTGTGCTGTGTTCCCCTTTCCTCTCAGCTCTCCCATGTGCACCTGCTTGTACACAAATGCACAGAGAGGAGGCGTAGGCAAGTATCCTGAATGGGTATCTTGAGAGGAGGAGGTCTGTCCTGTCTTCTGGGTCTTCTGGAAAGAGGCAGCCACTTTTGTTTTCCTGCATTTTCTCTTTACATTTCCCTCCATACTTAGCAGTTAGTTCATTGAAAATCAGAGTGTAGATCCAGTGTGTCTTCTTTGTTCAACAGGTATAGGCTTGTGCCATTTTCTGTGCAGGATTTCTACGTGAAGTCATAACACCTGTTGCTTTGGTATGTAGGGAGATAGAATCAGTAGTAACTAAAACCAGATATGTTTAGTGTAAAAGAACTTTTTGTCTGACCCTTTGTATCCATTGGCCCAAGTAATTGTCCTAAGGACTATGTGAGGCTGGGGTGGGGCAGAAGGCGTGGTCTGTACTTTGCCAGGCCTTCATCTTCTGAGCAGTCACATCCACTAGCTACCTCGCATGTCTCCTTGTCTTAACCGTTATCTTTCTCAAATCCATGATACACACTAACCAACTCAGACCCTAAAACTCTCCTTTTACTCGGTCACATTCCTACCTAGACCCATCAGTGCTTTCTTATTGTTCCCCAAATCAAATCCAACCCTCTACCTGACTTTCAAGACCTTCTAACCCTAGACAGAGGGTCTAGGGTCATAATGTTCTGTAATCCTTCTCCTTCCACCTTGTCTTCCTCTGTCCCCTTGGCTTTCACTGAGTAACATTTTCTTTCCCACAGTTACAGTAAAAAGAGATCGATTCTTTTTAGCTAATGTAAATTGCATCCAACTCTCCTTACATGGAAAAAAGGCACTAAAGTGCTGACAGATACCATCTTGGGATGGATGATGTTCTTGCTGTTTTTTCTCCAAGATGATCAGAAACAAATTTAACTGGTGAATGGCCATTCCATGTGGAAGGGGAGTGGTAACAAATGCTCAATAAATATATCTCACAGTAGAGTTCCCAACGTTTCTCTATTAATTTGCCACTTATAAATTAGAAATCTAGTAGAATCTCAAATGGGAAGAGAGGATGGGTCATATATTCTGTCCCCACTTTTAAAGTACAGTTTAAATAACAGAGGCACATAAACATCTTAAAAGGCCTATAAAATGCTTTTAAAACATAAAAATAAAAAAGTTTATTAAAAGTAGACTAGACTTTGGGTGGGGAGTACACAATAGAGTATACAGATATCATGAATTGTACATTTGAAATTGACATAATGTTATTAATCAATATTAACCCAATAAATTTGATACAAAGATTTCTAGAACATAGTAGGATCTCAAAAACTCCAATTGCCGTTATATATTATTCACAACATCCCCGACAGGGCTTTAATAAAATACCTTTTCCTAATAGAGGTCATCACCTCCAAAGGTCAGGAGATCTGGGAAGGACCGTGTGTGTGTGTGTGTGTGTGTGTGTGTGTGTGTGTGTGTGACCAACAGCACTTGAGGGAAGAGGGTACATGGCTCGAGGGAGCTTCAAATAGCCATTCTGTGTGTACTCCAAAAGGGACCCTCAGAGAAGCTTTTAGATCATTTGTTTAAATCATTGTACACCCATAAAAGTGAGAACACCTGGCAGCTTTAACTAGGGGTCCAGTAGTTAATCCAGGCTCAGGAGGTTTCTAACTAAAAACATTAAAGGAACTGGATGGGTCACTCTTTACTGCCAGTTTCTCAGTTTTGCCCTCCTTGGCTACCACACTTCTTGTCTCTTTGGCATAATCCCTCTGCGTGGCCAGAATCCACTGGCAGGGCTCTGGGTCTTAGAGAAATGTGGCTGTAAAATGTAGGAGGTTTATTCCGATGGAACTTGTCACACTGGGCAGATGGTGCCATTTACCATGTTGATCAGCAAGGAGTGTTTGCGATCACAGCCACAGACGGGCCGGGCATTGCTCTCAGCAGCATGGCGCACATCTCCACCGGCAGCACACACCGTGGTGGTTAGTTAGCTGCTCTCTTTGCTCCCAGAGCACTGTGCTTATATTTCATGCCACCCATTGGTGGTGGTTATGATAACCTGTCTTCATGCATGTCCCCGAGGAGGCTGTCAAGTCTTCAAGGGCAGGGACCTGACTTCTACTCCAGGTATTAAGAGGTTCTGCACTGTGTTCAAGGTCACCAAGCAGCTGAGTGGCAGCGATGCCAGGTTCCGAGCCTCCCTCATCAACCTTCAAAGCCCAGGATTTTCATTAGAAGGCCTGGCATGTCATAGAAATCATTATGGTCCTCTGAGGGCAGAATAATGGGCGTGAAATAGGCCATCGTCAATGATAATTACAATAGTGATTGTTTATTGGGTTCTTAGAAACTGCACTAATCATTTTATCGACAATACTTTAGTTAATCCTTCCAAAAGTCCTATGCATAGATCATATAACCACTATTTTCAGGTGAGGAAACAGGTTCACAAAAGTTGAAAGACTTGCCAACCAGATCACACAGCTATTAAGTAGCTCCAACTCTAACCCAGGCTGGTTGATAACAAAGCCCTGGTCTGCCTGCTAAGCGTTAGTGCCTGTCGGAACAGACGGGCCTTGGACAGCGGAGAAGAGTCCAGGCTGGGCCCCCTCGTCTGTGTGTATCTCTCTTGCTTCTTTGAAGCCCAAACTCTGTAGAGTATTTGTTGCTGCTTTAGGTATAAGAAAACATACAAAGGGATAGGCAGACTTTTAAAACTATACATAACTCGTCATACACTTAAATCAAATTGTTGAAAATAATTCTCTTATCTGTTATCCCATTTTTCATTTGAAGTCAGTGGGGAGCTTGGGAGGGAGCGTTGCAGATTACTGGCTATAGCCTGTGCCAGCCCCCACCCCATACTTCTCACTCAGATTGCGGAGAAGGGAGTGGCTCTGGCAAGTCTGCGCCACCACGTGGGCAACGCCGGTGGGAGGGTGGCGGTCATGCTGGCAATGATACCAATATCCGTGTGCCCTATATTTTTACACATTTTTAATTTGACCTATCTCAGAGGTAGGTTGACCAAACATTTGCATTTTTACTCCCTTTTTCCTCGCATTTGGAAGGAACTGAATCTCTAGGGTGCAAATGTGGCATGGGGTGGATTCAAACCCAGGACTTCTGTTTTCTGATTTAGTGCGCTTTCTGCTAGAGGGATCGTTTTCAAACTGTGGTGTGTGGAGGTGCCTCAGACACTATTGTAATGAGGGGCACAAGAGGGCTTCAGGACCTACATCCTCCTCAAATGGAGGAGCCCTGCTTCGTGTGATGGATCGATAGGGGGTCTGTGGGAGGTTTTGGTTTGTGAAAGCGTCCTGTCATTCTCACAGTCATCTATCGCTGTGTAACACACCGCTGCCAAAACTTAGTCCGTTGTTACTGTGCGTGCGTGTGCCAACTGGTGGGAGGCTTGGCTGGGCTCTGCCGGGCTGCTGTGGGGTGGGGCAGCTCTGCCTCCTATTGCAGGTCAGCTGGAATAGCTCTGCTTCACAGGCCTCTTACCCTCCTTGCACCGGCGGGCTGGCCAGGGCATGCTCTTCACTTCGTCTTCCAGGCTCAGGCTTGGAACTGGCCTACTGTTACTTCCAAAGCAAGTCATATGCAGGGCAGCCCACTGCTCATAATGAGGCTGTGACGAGGGCCTGGATGCAGAGAAGGGTGGAGAGTTGGGGCCAATACCACAGCTACCTTTAAACATGGTAATATCACCGTACTGTCCACATCTGAGAGTGATCAAAGTTCTTCAAGCCACCTGTACGCATAGGATCCACAGGAGGTGGCTGCTGTGTGGCAAAGGACAGGAGATTCGTACCCAGAGGCAGTCAAGCTTGAGGGATGTTGCTTGTGAGTGACTGCCAGTTTGGGTCATGGTCAGTGTCATCTTTTTATCGCTTGCTCAGGTAGGGTGATGTTTCAATGTGTATGAGTGTGTAAGACACAGAGAGAGAGGCTCAGGATACAAAGGTGCCTCTGTCTATCAACCTTGTCAGTTTCCATCCTCGTTTTAGCTGAAAGTTTGATTTCTGCACTTTCCTCTCCCTCCTGTCCCTGCTCTTCCTCAGCATTTACATTAGGATGGTCTATAGAGTCAGTTTCCCCTCCTTCGCCGCCTCCTTTGGTGGCTGGTGTCAGCCACACCTCTGACCTCTAAGCCTTTACCTGCTGAAAGCTGTTCCTTAGTGGTTTGTACCTTCTGACCCTAGACTGGCTAATTTGCCTTCATAAGCTGTCAGATTCTGCTAAAGCTATTTAATTCTGTCTTCTTTGTAATGTGGTTCAAGAAAAATAGGTAAGAGGCCAAACAATGAGAAATCTGCCCTGGAACACAACATGCCAGCAGCGCTGTATTTCATTACTGAAAAAATGGTGCAGGAGTTACCAAGTAGAATACTTATTAAAATAGATTCCATGAGGAGTTTATGTAAAGACAAACGCACAGTATTTAAGTGCATGGAATTATAGTCTATAAAGATTGCGCACAATATAAAGATTAATTCTGGAAGATTGAACAGTCAGTCTCCCCATTTTAGTTGATCCAAGTAAGTTTAATTACTTGGGTGACAGTCATTAAACATTGTAGGTCATACATGCCAAGTGATCCAAGACATCTGAGTGGGACCTTGTAGGACAAGTGATTATGATAAAGGAAATAAGAAAATCATCAAGTGACACAAAAAGGCATGCATGCATTCTGTTTAGTCAAAATCAATTTCAAAGACATTTAAAAAGACGGAAAGAATCATAACCATAGGCACTATATAAGAATGACTACTTTATCTGTTTTAGCAAGTCATTTCCCAGTTATCTGGCGTCAAAGCTGAGTGCAGCTACATGCTAAAATCTCTTCCTTCTAAAAAGATCCCATTCACTTAGATCTCAATTATGTGGCATTTTGTCAGAATATGGCAGGATGTAGAAAGGCCACCAAATTGTCAACCCCAGTTCTTTAGTTGGGGTTTGAGCAGAGAAGCTGAGCCACCGGGATTTATCATCTGGATTTCACTTACGCAGTTTGGGATCTGGTTAAACAGTCAATGGAAAGCAATGGAAGGTTTTTCATCTGTGTCTGATAACTGGAGCGTGAGGTTGGCAGAGCAGGCAGTGGAAAGGAAGGATGAAAATGAAATGGAGGGAGCAAAGATGAACTTGAACCCTTGAGGACGTGCTAGAATCCATGGGATGTCCTGGAACCCATGTTGGTCTCTTTCTGTTTTTAAGCAACTTCCGTGATGGTGACAACCTCCAGGAGAAGCACACTGACCCTCATCAGGGAACTAAGCATGTACCTGGCCAGAGGTGAAAGAAAGTGAAAGAGGAGTTCTAGAAAGGGCTGGAGCAGCCCCTTTGCTGCCTCTTGACAACTAGGTGGCCAGCAGATAAATGATACACAAGAGCTGCAGCAGCACCTGGCACTTTTCACTGAGCTTTCAAAGGCAACGACTACACCTGCTGCATCACTGTCTTCTGTCAAATCTCACATAGAATGCCTATGTGGTCCATGCTAACCCAGAACTATGCAGGAAAGGGAAACACAGTTCCAGCCTAGATAGGCTAACACGATTTAAATCTACCATACTTAGTTTCACTAAGCCCATTTATCACATGTGACCCACACAGACTGGAATAATCCCTGTTGATTCACCATTTTATAAGGGCCAGTTTTTACCTGGTTTGCCCAGTTGGGCACTAGGTTCTCAGATGCAAACATCAGTGCTGTATGCCTGTTAAGTCTCTGCTTACCTAAGGGAATACAAATTCTTGCATTTGTAATAACATCAAAAGGATTGTTTTAGAATAATCAGTAATACAGTATAGTGCTCTGCATTGATAGTAATATCTGATGTGGCAATACATAAGCATAAATGGATATGAATATTATATACTTCATAGGTGTTACAAATTTAGTACAACTTTAATATAACATGGTCTAGTGATGATGCCAGACAGTCCTCATCAGGGAAACCCAGAATCAGGAGTAGGTTAGTCCATTGACCAATGTTGATTGAGCATCTTGTTGGGTATCCAGTAGTTAGTGCTAGGGGCACGAGGCACAGCAGCTATGGAAAAGTGTTGGAGCTTAAGAGTTTATATTTCATTCCAGGGCTTCTCAGTCACAGTCCTGTTGAGATTTTTGGCTGAATAAGTCCCGGTCGTAGGGATTGTTTTGTGCACTGCAGAATGTTAGACAGCACCATTGGCCTCTGTCTCTATCTATTAGATGCCAGTAATTCTTCCTCATTCCTCTCCCATTTGAGACAACCCAAAATGCCTTTAGACATTGTCAAATGTCCCATGGTGGGCAAAATCACCCCGTTGGGGAACCAATATATCAGGGGGAAAGACAGATAGTAAATACCACCAAGCTATTTCTAAACATGAAAAGGTACTGTTAGTAGTACAATGGAGGACAACATGGTTACATGACCATGTTCAGGGTGGTTAAGAAAGGCCTTGCAGAGGATTGGCATTTGGTTTCAGATGCAGGCAGCCCTTCAGAGGTCTGGGGGCACCATGGCTCAAAGAGAAGGAAGCCAGTCCCCAGGCCTAGGTGGGAACACACTTGGGATGTTGGGAGTAGAAATGCCAGGAGCCGTGGAGCACACATAGAAAAGGGGGACAGGAGCGGGTGGGCCTTGATGTGAGGCCTTTGTTCCAGGGGGCATGGTACAGAGTCTGCATTTAACCCTGGCTGCCCTGGGCATTTGTGGGAAAGATTGCATCAGGGGAGTGATGTAATCTGATTTATTCTTTAGAAGGACCACGCCGGCTGCTGTGCGGTGGAATGGTGTTGGAGCTAAGCAGCTTATATTCTATTCCAGGGTTCCTCAGTCACAGCCCTGTTGACATTTTTGGCTGAATGAATATCAGTTGTGATTCGGTTAGCCAAATGCCTCATTGTCCTGCAATCTCAGGCACTCTGCTTCCTTCATTTAGTGTCCTAGGGGCTCCACGATAACCCCCTTCAGCCGGCTGTGTCTCTTTAATGAGGCTGATCAGCAGATGGTATAAAGTTTTCTATCTCTGTGTCTTCCAGTGATCAAAATTGGACTTGAAAATAGGACTCTTTCATCATTGACATTTCTTGAATGCTGGCTGCTTCTGTTTATGGTGCATGCATGTACATAGTAATATCCTTACTACAAGTGCTGGGCCCCAACCTCACCCCTGCTTTTAAAAATAGGCTTTCTCAAGCCTTTGGTAAACATCAACTTCTCCCTCAGGCTATAATTGGGAGACACTATACATTTTGACTTTGAATGAAATAAAAAAGTCTCATGCCTGATTCTACCCATAATATTTTTTTCTTTTTGATCAAAAAGCTTTAACTCTGTGGGTTCTTTCTTTCCATCTACCTCCCTCCCCTCCCACACAACACCCCATACCTCCATGAGTTTTATACCCATTTGTATTTGAAATACACAAGCAAAAGCATTCATGCTCTTTACTCATAGAAGAAGCACTCTTTCTCCTGGGAAAATGATTTACTTTCCTTCTGGGCACCATTTGAATGCCCCTGGTAGTCTGAGTAGAAGCAGAAAAGCCCTGCTGCAGGCAGTGACGAGATGTGACATCTGACAGCCTGTGAGCAGGACAGTAGACCCAGCATTCAGAAACATCTTTCTGAGGTCATACATGGTCAGCAGCTCTGGACAACGCTGTACCAAGTCATCCAGAGGCATTTTCTGTGTGGCTGGCCAGCATGGCAATAGATTTCCTAGTTTTTTTATATTTATATATAAGTTATATATAAATATATTTATTTATATATAACTTATATATAAATATATTTATTTATATATAAATATATTCATAGATTTATATAACATATATAAAATATATTTATGTATATTTTTATACAGTATATAAACTATATTTAGGATTGTTTATTTAGCAATGCAAGAAACTTATGCTTTTTAGTTATACTTTAATTCAAAATGATAAAAAAATAGGAGTAGTTTTAGTGTGTAAAGGGCTATTTGGGGGAAAAAAATTGATCATCAGAATACATCTCTAAAAGTTTTTCCTCCAAACTTTATTATTTGGCATATAGGTTTCAGTGGAATCTTCCAAAAGACATTAATCCATTCTTTTGCTTCGATGCTTGTTTTCTTGATAGATATTATCTGTTTTTCTGTTATGTTGAAAGGTTTCCAGGACACATAAAAATTGGAGGATACATAGTCAATGCAAAATAACACTACAGAGTAATGAAATTGATTTTCGGGGGTAGTTTAAAGAATACAGATGCCTCTCTTTCAGTTTTCCTGAGTAGATATAAAAGGGAAGGGAAGGGACAGCATCTGAAACTAAGGGAGGAAACATTTAAGCTGAAGGTTAACTCAGTGAGTCAGATTGAGCCTTTTGACACTGTTTTGGAGAGTGGTTGACTTAGGCCATTGGCAAAAACTAGCATTTCACGCACTTAGGATCATTTTGTTTGTTTGTTTGTTTGTTTGATATTATTGGGCCTTGACAGGAAATTACGCCACAATTGTCCATTGGAAAATCAGCACTAGTTTTTCCATGGGCCATTAGTGCCAGTGGTAGTTTTGTGAGAGGAAAGATTTCCAAAATTGGCCCTGCATTTGAAAGGTAATTGAGGAACGTAAGCTTGTGACTGCATGTCCCACAGCTATCCTTTAAGTGTTGTCCTTTCTGTGAACAGCCTGAATTTTCACTTACTTTAAAGACGTAGGAAAATAACCATCATCCATACTCACAAATGGAATTCAGCCAGTATTGATTTTAGCCTTGTATGAGCAAGAACTACTCTTGGTGCTATACATGAATCAAAGAACAGGGGGAGAGGGAGATAGGGAGACTGTCTCTGGCTCTTATGATTTATAAGTGAGGATAGAGGTGTGTGCACCAGTAACTATGACACTGCACACATGTGTATTCTAATGGACATGCAAAAATAACTCAATGTGTTTAGCAAGGTTTCTAGAAAAGTATAAATGTCAATCTCATTGAAAATTAAAGGATGGAACCTTGGCAGATGAAGTCAGCAATAATATTCTGAGAGCAGAAATAGCTTGGGCAAAAGTACAGAGATGTGTATTGCCTGTTTTGTTTTGTGAGGACAAGATTTCTAAGGTTGGAGTAGTGGGGCAAGTGGAAACATTGGAGGTAATCCTTGAAAAGTATCCAGACAGACCTGGAGAGCAATTGTGAAGGTCTTGCTGATGGATTTGTATTGTATTTTCCATGTAGGATCTATTAGAAAAATTTGAGTAAAAGATTGTCAAGGAAAACTTAGAGGATATAAGTTAGATATAAACTATGAAATAATTTCCTTGAAGCTATTAAATCATCATAGATTCTTAGAGCTGAAAGGGACATAGAGATTATTCATTAGGTGGCTTTGAAATATTGTGAGAAGCCCTTCCTTCAAATGACATCTTACATAAATGCCTCATTTCTCACACAGATGGAAGAGCAGTTCTGGTGGGAACAAGACAGGAGGAATCTTGCATTTGCTGTTTTCTCCTTCCTTCACCCCTATAGTACTCCCTAAGGTGTCTGCATAGAAAGCTCAAAATGGTGGGACAACCTGTCTTTTTTTTAGATGGAGGAATTCAAAAGAAATGAAAACATATGTTTACGAAAAGACATGTGTGATCATGTTACTAGCAGGCTTATTCATAGTAGCTGAGAACTAGGCCCACCGCAGATGCCCATCAAGAGGAGATTAGGTAAACAAATTGTGTAGTCAGACAGTGGCATACTGTTCAGCAGTAGAAGGGGCGACCTCCAGATACACATAACAAAGGGAAAGAAGCATGACACAATCGAGTGCACACTCTCTGATTCCATTTATATGATATCCAAGAACTTGTAAAAGTAATGTGTGGGGAAAGAAATTAGAGAGTGATTTCTGAGTGGCAGAGAGGAGAAGGGACTCAAAAGCGGCACAAGGGAGCTCCCTGGAGTGTTGGACATGTTCTGTAGCTTGTTTTGCATGGTTACGTTTGTGTATTCAGCTGCACCAAAGATGTGTGTATCTTACTCTATGTTAATTATATCTTAATTAACAAAAGTTATCGAAGGTCCTTAGAGGGAAAGTTGCCTAATTCCCATAGCCGGTGATGAGAAAGACTAAGAGAAGCTGGAGCTTAGATTTCCTGGGGCTTAGGTTTGCCGACCCAGCACTCTTCACCATGCCCCCCTCCCTCAGAGTCCGGCCTCCTCTTCACCAACACAGCATCAAGGCTGACTCACCCCCACCCCGGAGCTCCCCACCCCCACCGCCACCACCAGCTCAAACACCCCGCTGTTACTGAGAGATACCAGTTTGACAGCACCATAGAGATTCTGACTCAGCTTTTTAATTTTCCTATTGTGCAATCAGAACTGGCAAAACAGCCACACTTTTCTGATACCATGCTTCATCTACACTGCCAACTCGTTGATAAATAGTGCTCTATTCCACAGCCAATGAGGGCTCGTGTGATTTAGCCGGGCTAGATGGCAGTGGGGCAGGGGAGAAGGCACTAGTGGCTCTCATTGGAGACCTGTCTACACGGGTGGACTGGTAAGTCTCAAGGCGCACAGTATTATTGCATAATCTACAGGCCCATCTACACAGATGTGCAGCTGGACTCCATTAGTGCACACCAACCAAGTGTCACATGTGGGTATACTATGCGGCCTGTATACTAACAGCATCATTAAGAAGGTGGGAGGTGGTGGGACCTCATTACTGCCTCTCACTTGTGGAAGCATTGGACCGCAGGGCAGCCCCAGTGGGTTTCTGACTGCTCTTCAAGAGGATCTAGTTCTGAGCCTGTTTGTGGTCTCTGTGTCTGGAGCCTGCTTGGCTGTATAGCTCATTCATAATGTCACATGTGTTCATGTTAGATTATCTCACTCTACTGAGAACTTTTCAAGGACTGGGATTGTATCTTCATCTGTTTTGTGTTCCCAATACCCATTCCCACTACAGTGCCTTAGTCTGGAAAGATAGACCTTAACTGGGAGGTATTTCGTCCCTATCACCCTAGAGGACATTTTATGTCTGGAGATGTTTTTGTTTGTCAAAAACTTGGGGCAGGATGTTATTGTATCTAGTGGATAGAGGTCAGGGATTTTGTATCATTCTACAGCGCACAGGATAACAATCCACAATAAAAAAATGACCCATCCCAAAGTGTCAATAGTGGCAAGGCTGAGGAACCCTTACGTAAGATCTGTTTCATCGTACAAAAGATAACAAATCAACAACATCATGGACTCATTGCTTATGCAGGACTGGGACCAATGCTTTCCATTTTGATGGGTCTCTTTGCTTCTGTTACCATTTTTGATCCTCTAGGTATCTTAATCAAACTCTTTAAGATGGGGAGTGTCTGAGTCAGGCAGCCATTAGGCAAACTGGGATAATTTTTTGGCAGAATTGGAACCAGTCCATCTCTTAAACCCTAGTTGCCTTGACTCTGGTTTGGATGTCTCATCCATTTATCTGTAGCCATAATAATAGTAATAATAATAATTAGCATAAATTATGGATATTTGCCCATTCTGCTTGGAAGGATTCTCTAGGGCTGGAAAATGAACTCAGATTAAACTTACTTGCCCAAGGCCACACAGCTAGTATGCTTTGGAGCCAGATTAAAATCCAGGTTGCCTAGCGCCCAAAGTCATCATTTGTCGTATATGTCTCCTTTTAAACTTTCTTAAATTTTATTAAAAGTTCCCACCTCTCTTTAGTTAAGTTGATTTCCCCTTGTCACGGATTCTCTAGGAATCTTGGTCTATGGACTAATAAATGTGGGGATGTCACCATCTTTATTGAATGCTGTAGAATTGTCCGTTCTGAATCTCAATAGGCTAGCATGCAGGGTTCTAGCTTCTCTTTAGCTCACTCTGTACACTTCTTAAAAATCTTTCATTTGTTTAAGGTAAACACTGAGATGTAGGGAAAAAATGCAATGAAATGAAAAACCAAACATTTTCTAGTAAGGTTGCTAATTAACTATGCAACTAAAGGCAAGTCATGTATAAATCTCTTATCTTTAAAATGATAAACAAGATTTCCTTCTAGATCTTAAAGTTTATCATCATAGGACTAATTGTAATTTTTCTGAGTTTAAGATTTCAGTATTCAACAGCTTAAACTGTAGGAATTAAGAAAGAAAAACTGTTCACAGTAGAAATGGCAAGTTTCAACACAGTTGGTGGAGATAATGAAACACAGTTTTAACCTTTGCATGGAGAAGCCAACCCTAGTTCCTTTAAGAGTAGTTGCTTCTCAGATGGACTCTGCCTCAGTTTCTGCACGTTTTAAATGAGGACACCTAGCACAAACCAAAATCATGCATAACATATGATTGTACTGAAAGTATGGCTAGCACTTTGGAAATTTGGTGTGGCAAAATCAAACTTGGAATCAGGTAAATTAGGAGTCACCTTTTGTTTTTGTGATTAGAAAATATTTGTAATACTGAAAAATTAATAAGAGGATTCCTTAAAATAACAGGCCCAATTCTGAATTTCAAGCAATGTGATTTTCAAAAATTTGACCTGCGCAAAACTTTTCACAAGCACCTTATGTAAAGTAAGGGTGATATATCTTTACTGAGAAATTAATATTGCTCAGAACTTTGTAAAAAGATTCAGGAGCTTCAGATGAAAAACATGGAAATGCCCTCTTCTTAACTTCTTGACTCCATGATAGATGTCCCTTGTCCTTAGTCTTTTCAAGGACTGATTTTATTCCAAAATTGGCCAGAACTTGCTTACTTTGGGTAATGATTGTAATGACCCCAAAAGATCAATAAGTGACAGAATATAGAGTCACAATCTATAGTATCCACTTAAAACTTTCCCTCAAACTGCTGGCTCACGCACTAACCGAGGTCTGAAACGAAGTGAGGTGACACATGCTCTGTGGTCTCCTGCAGCAGGGGCACAGGGCTGAGTTCTTTCATTTGCTGTCTAATAATAGTAACAGGCATTTAATCTCTTTGTCAATACAGTCTCCTTTGCTGTGTTATGTTTTGCGTTCCCTGTGAGCTTTCCATATTAGTTATAAAAATGTCACTGTGTCTGCAGCTGCGTTTTTCATTTTATAAACTCCCAGGGATCTCATCAATTTAACCTGCCTGTACAGTTGGCAACAAACCACTACAGGCAAGGGTTGGCTTAATCAACGTTTTTTTCTTAATAATGAACTCAATACACAGGAAAGCGTAGCAACAAATGAGCCTGTGATTCTAGGTAAAGACTTATTATCTGAAAATCTGTATTAAAATGAAAGGCTTTACAATGGGATTCTTAACTGTGCAAGAAGAATCACCATAGAATGCTTCTAAATCACAGTGTGTCCTAGGCATTTGACATAGAATTTAATCTGTAAACAGTTTACCCTAGGTTTTAAACAATTCATTACTGGTGAAAAAAAATCTGAATTCTTCAAAATAGAAATAGAAAAGCATTTGCAGTAACTGGCTATGATTGTAGCTACAGAAATACAAAGTAATTTCCTTTTGTATAATTTTTGAATTATAAATTGTTTATCTTTCCTTAATAACTTTCACTATAGAAAGAAATCTTTTTCTTTTTCAGTTTACATAAAAGTGTCTGGTACAGTTCCATGACCCAGATCTTGGAAATTAAGGACTGAATTCAGACTGAAGCTTTTTACCCCACCCTCCCACCCCCACACCCTTATCCAGTGTTAAGCAAAGGCCAAAAGTCAGATGAAATGATGTGAGAAGAGAAGGTGACAACATGAGGGACAAGAATGAAGCTGTCTTCTGTAACGGAGAGACTCCAGTTGACATTTTCCCAAGATTTTTAATGATAATCATTTTCAAAGGTTCTCTTTTTACTAGTCAACAAATATAAATGATATTAACCCTGCTGAGACTTCAAATACTTGTAACAGAATTAGAAAGCGCTCCAGCCTCTTCTTTCAGATGTCCTTCCAGGGAAGCCCTTGCTGGCCCCCAAGACTGAGTTGTTCATAACACCTGGGGAAAGGTTGCCTGGCTTCAAAGGGAGGCATCAAAGGGGATTGAACCACCAATCAGGGGCAAGACAGAGCATTTCCAGATGATGTTAAACTGGCTGGGTATTCATTGTGCACCTAATGCTTCCTCAGTAATGCTGTAAAAATGCTGAACCACCTGTGTTGTGTATTACATTTGGGTGCTGATCACGTGCCGGTGGGTTGCCTCCTTACTGTTCCCAGCAACCCAGGCCCCCACTTGATCCCCCTTGTGAGTATAATAGGCAATCTTCTGCCCAACACGTATAGTGAACAGATAGGCTCCAGCTACTTCTCTTACACTTTTCTGAGGTTTAGGGTGAGAATCTTTCTTCCTCTTAGTTTCCCTTTTAGAGAGGGAAGTCCTCACTTTCCTTACATGTTCATTAGCCTGCAATTACTAGAGATCCGAGGCAGGAGTGCTAGAAGGAGGGCTGCCTGTTGGATCGGCTGACCTCCTGGCAGAGACCACTGTGCAGGGCAGTGGCCGTGCCCCCAGCAGCTCTGGCAGCTGAGGGAGAAAACCCCCATGGCGCGGTGTGGGCTGCACTTCCACAGGCACTTCCGGCCCTGGCTGCCAGCTCCTGAGCACAGGGAGGCGGACAGTTAGAGTGGCCGTGTCTACTCATAGTTGTCCTGTGCCTTCTGAGGGCTCGCCCTTCTCACACACAGCCTGTGGTGAAGAGGTGGGGCTCATGTCCACAAAGGAGACCCAATGATGGCTTTATGTCTCCCGCAGGTTAGTTCTGTGGCTTCATGAGCATTCTTGTTTCATTGTGTATTTGGTTAACTGATGCCTTTGAATTCTGTCTTGCTTTTGGGGAGGATGCTATTTGGTCAATTCTTACTAAGGAAATAGAAAATCCCTGACTTCGCTCTTCTGCGTATGGCACTCTTAAATCAGGGTGTTGGAAGTGACTGTAGCCAAGTAACTGTACGTAGCTAGATCCATGAGGTCATTGGATTGGGAGGACCTTTATCTTGGCTGGTCTGATGTATCTGAATCGACAAGGAAAACACAGCTCTTGCTTGCTGGCTTGCTTGCCTTTTAAATGACTATGTCATGTGCAAAACGACTGACCCACACTACTCCATTTAGGCACCTTCCCCTGACTCCACAGCCCATCACGTCTCATCTTGCCTCTCAGCTTTAGCAGATCCCATGGGTGGGTACAGGGGCGGCATGAGGCCGAGGCTGCATGTGTGGGTCATGCATTACTTGGGAGGGAACAATGGAATGCTTATTGATTTGTTTTAGGTTTCCTAAGAAGTCCTCAAGTCAAAAGAGCAGCCTTCATATTGTCTTCTTAAAATGTTCCGTGCCTTTGCCGTTTCCTGTTTAAAGAGACTGTCATGAGCTCTACAGCCTGCCCCAGTGAAGGTCTTGAGAACGTGATTTAAGATTAAAATGATAGAGAAAGTGATAAAAATAGGAAAAAAAAAGAATTCTTTGGATATAAAGTCATCAACCTATTAAGCTGCCTTGAAAATGGTAGGTGAAAATAGTGGTATTACTAAAAAATATAATAAGGAAAAGTGGTTACCTTTACTTTGAAATTAGTATGTAAAGGAACATTTTGTTTACTACACTAAATCTTCATCTTTAATTTTTAAATTATGAGATTTATGCCACCTAAGTACAGCCTGAATACATTTTAATATTTAATTGTTTAATTTTTTTCTTAAGCTCTAATTTGAAAACAAGTAATAATTCTTAAGCTGAGTTTCATGACTTCAGGAAACACCAATATTTTCTAGTAGCATACATGAATGATTTTAAATGTGGGGGTAATTAAAAAGCAGCATTCACTTAGAGTTTCAGCAGAGTTCTAACATAGGACACAATTAACCAGGACTTTTCTTAAGAAAAAAATTAAACTTTTAATTTTAAGGTAATTGTAGATTCACCTGCAGTTGTAAGAAATAATACAAAGAGATTCTTTGTCTCCCTTTACCTAGACCGTCACACTGTCTATGGGAACGTTCTATACAACTATGGTACAATATCACAACCGAGTGTGACAGCATATCCAGCAGTAATAACCAGGTTATTGACATTGATATAGTCAAGTACAGGTCAGTTCCATTAACACAAGCCTCCTCTGAGTTGCTCTTTTATAGCCACAACCCCTCCCTCCCACGTCTGACCTCTGACAACTATGAATCTGTTTAGTTTCTATAGTTGGTCGTTTCCAGAATGGGACCATACGGTAGGTAATCTTCTAGGAGAGTCTATTTTTCCCCGCCTCAGCACAGTTGGCTCACAGTTTATTCATGCGTGAATCAAGAGCTCATTCCTTTTTCTTGCTGAGTGGTAGTCCATGGTGTGGATGTAGCACAGTTTGGTTTACCATTCACCCATTGAAGGACTTCTGCGCTGTTCCCCATTTGCCTGTTTTTTAAAAAAAAAAGCCAAGCAGGACTTTTAAAAAGTAGTTACAGATATGCTTATGACTGTGTCTTAATACAGAGTATTTATTGGCTGGGTAGAGTAAGATTAAAGGCTTAGAGTCATTAGGACTAAAATAAATGTTATAAACTATGACAGTCTAGCAAAAAATAGCTTGATTTCATAAATGTAGTTTATTTATGTGTTTAATCCAGCTTAAGTTTATTATTGGCCAATGTCCACCAATACAATTTGTAAATGGTTATACTGTGCCTGTGCTTTCATTTCTGTTCTCAACCTAAATAATTGCTCAATATGCACTATAAATATTCACTTTTATTAAACATTGCTCACACATCTTATTGTGTTTCTGGCAATGTGATAGCACATGATTGTGTTGATTTTTCACTGTCAAGCCCAATTGTTGGATGTTTAAAAACATTAAATATCCATGTGCATTCGGAGTCTCTGATGAAGAGGCTTAATTAAGTAAACATTGCATTATGAACAGAAGTGCCAGCTCTGAACAACCTGTGAAGTTTACAGCTTATCGATGGATGGTAGGTGATTAGTTGAGGGACACTCAGAAACACGTGGTTCTGTTGGTAGGAAGAAGGAAGAGCCTGTCTGTGTCCCATAAAGTATCTGTGTGCATCCGCTCACACTCCCTGATGGCCCTGGAGGGGACAGAAAGCGTAATGACTTCTTTTAGTTCCACAGTCATGGGGCCAGCCCATATTTAAAGGGAGCGGAGGTGAACTCCACCTCTTGATGGGGCTCCACTGTGGTTTTCCAGCAACCACTGGGCGTCCTACAATTCAGCTAAATTCTGACATGAACTACCCGGAGTTGGCACAGATCCCACAAGTTAAGGGCTAAGCCCCCCACTTAAGACAGCAGCCACAAGTAAAGTATTCCCAAGTTGTCCACACTCAAAAAAGGGAAATTTGTAAGATTACAGTTTACTACAGGGGCCACAAATGAACATCCGGACGCAGAGGGAAGCCTCTGTCCCCTTGGAGCTGGGATGCACCACCCTCCTGGTGCGTCAGTATGTTCACTGACGAGGAAGCTCCCCCAGGCCTCATCACAGCTTCACCGCCCAGGCGTGACTGGCTGGGTCACTGGCCATCAGGAGTCCAGCTCAGTCTCTGGCCCCCGCCACCTCCCGAGAGGCTGGGGCTGAAAGTGCTAACCCTGTAATCACGAGTGTGGCCGACCCTTCCCTTGAAATGAGGGCCCACCTTGTGTCACTTTGGTAGCATAAGCTCAGGTGTAGTTCAAAGGGGTTCATTATGAAGAACAAAAGACACTCCTGTCACTCAGGAAATTCCAAAGGTTTTTGAATCTCTATATCAGGAACTAGAAATGAGGACAAAGGCAAAATATATTTTTTATTATTCCACAGGACAGGGGTGATGACAGAGAATTCATGGCCACCTTTAATCCACCCCACTGGGCCTCCACAGATGCAAGCTGGCTTGTTATTTTATATAAAACAGATAGAATTTCAAGTGACAGTTTTGCTATCATTTACCTGGAAAATGGCCCTGCAGTCTGTTCCCATTGCCACAGAGAAGGCTCCCGGAGAGCTGATGTTGTACGTTTTGTGTGCATGCCAGACATATAAATGGAGTTCTCAGAAAAAGCTGTCCAATTGATGTGTGAGGCAGGGTAGAAGACGGTGACAGGAAAGCCTTTGGGGACAGATGTCAGTGTTGGACTCTGGTTCCCATTCAGGGCTCCTTGGGCAGCCGCTTCCTTGATCCCCTCAGCTGTCTTTCCCACTGGGCTCTGCCTGGAAGAGAGCTCACACTCCTCTGCTTCCCTAAACTTGACCGTCTCCATCATCCCCCACCCCGCGCCCCCCGCACCCTTGTGTTCTGTTCACCCACACCTGACTTGGACTGAGCTTTTGCCTATTTGTTTTCTTTTGCTCACAGACCATGTTCCCTTGGGCCAGATTTCTAGGTCATGCCCACTCAACCACGTTATTCTGGCTTCTCAACTTTTTTTTTCAACCCAGGCTTGCTGAAGAGCAGTGTTCGGGTTTGACTGTGGCTTTTGGCATCATCTCACCAGGTCAAGCTTGGAGGCATTTCCGGGATCTCCTGCTGGAGTCTCATCTTTCAGGATTTCCCTCTCTGCAGCATTAAGAAAATCATCATTTTATTCTGGGAAGAACCTTATTGTCTCCATTTGGGTATTTAAATATCCTTTGTATGCTATGTATGTAAATACACTATGCAACTAGAGTTTTACATTTAAAAAAACCATTTTCTGATAAGCTGCCAGTCACAGCCTATAATTATGCAATTCCATGTGCCCCTTTGGGTTAAATAGTTATCTTTATGAGGTAATTTTATCCCTGTCTCTCTCACAGTATAACTGAAATCCTCAAGTGTGAATAAACTTTAGTGTCTCTCTCACATCCCAGAGTTAGTTTGGAGTGTAGCCTTGGGCTATAACCAACTAACTGTGCCTTGAAGTTAATTCTCTGGAGAGATAATTGGGATAGGCTGAATAATTTAAGGGGCAGTTTTGGTGAATTAAGTAGGGAAGAGAATTTGGGGTAGGAAGGGTTGAAGCATCCTCTCCTCCATTATTTCAACTCTTACCTCTATTTTCTTAATAAACATTAAAGAAAAATAAACCTGTTTTATACATTTATATGACTGACTGATTTTGGTCCTTACCAGGGGCCCACCATTGGGCTGGGCTCCATGGAAGTTTGAGATGTAATTATAAAGATGTTTTTAAAATATACAATAAAATCCTAGGCAGTCTTCAGGATTAGTCATTATATCATCTATAACCCATGTGGCTTTTTGCACAGCTATACTACAACTCTGCGGCAGGAGCTATTCGCTTCATTTGTTTCTTCAGTCACTTTAAGCATCTGATTCGAGCCAGGCACTGTATTTGGTCTTTGTGTTTCTAAGAATAAAGACAGATCTCATTTTGTATATATTCTGTGTGTTTGTTGCATATGTCAATCATTTTGCAGCTGCATTAACACTCTTTTTTCTCTACTTGACTACGCTTGTGTAACCATGTTCCCTGAGCTTCAATCACATCTCTGGTCAAAGGTTTAGAAGCGGGACATGATTTGTTTGTAGTCTTTTCGTTGTCAGGCGCAACCTGCTCCATCAGCTTCTGGCAAACGCTTTTAGGCTGAAGACTTGGTTTCGTTGATCTTAGCATCACAGAGCGCCTTCAGTCCAAAGGTGTTTGGCATTGGACTAAAGGAAGTCTGCTCCACTCGGCATTTAAACCCCTATGGTTTATTTTCAAAGCCATATCTTTGTGGTGTTCATTGAAAATGTGACTGACTTTACACACACTGGGATGACTTCATCTTAGAAGAAGGAACCGGGGAGACTAAGGGGTTGTGCCAGAAGCAGAAATAGCAGGTTCATCTCTTAGGGAGTAGCGACAGCCTGCATTTATCAGTTCCTGCATCACCTTGAAGATACCTTTGCAGCTCTTTTATTGGCCACATTTCTTTCGTCTCGGAATTTCAAGTTCTCTGGGGTATGTCTCTCCCATACCTTTTTCCTACCTTACCTTGCTCTTCAGCATTTCTAATCCTGTTGATGTTCCTGTCCTGTCTCATTTGCTGTTTTGTTTTATAGATTTTGAGACATAACTGTAGTTACCCAGCTCCTACCCTAGAACTAAGGAACTGAAGGAGCCCAGAGTTTCCCACGAGGTACCCTTTGCTACACGCGAGAAAGGGGACCCTAAGAGGAATGACTGAGGCTGCAGCAGGAAAATCGGTCAATGCCGACCATGCTGAACAGTGAATTCTGTTACTGTGTACTTCCTGGCCCTCTCCGTTCGCTAGACTTTCCCTCTCCCAGACTTCGCTGCTATGCCCTGGCTAACAGTAACCCTCTTCTCTTTAAAAGCCTATGCTTTACACGTATGCCTTTTCTAAGTGCTTCCTCCATTCAGAGGATGAGAAGGTACTGTATGTTGGGGAGCCACAGGATCTGATTGGCTGGACATAACTGAGATCACCAATCCTCTTACCATTGGGTAATCCCCTTACCAAAGAGGTAAATTTGGTGGCTCCACTACTTTTTCTGACTGCCTTGTGCCATAAGCCAAGCTTGCCTGTTATAGAGAAGAACCCTAGCATGCTTGGTGGCCAGATCATATTGCTGCTCTCTAGAAAACATCTTTTACATATATATTAAGTCTTTTTACTCTTACCAGTAATGTTATGGTCCAGACTTCATGGAACTGGGTTTCTCCGTGGCAGGTCCTATTACTCTTTCCCAACATAGACGTAGCATCTTTCTCAACACAGAGTTCTGGGCCCCACTTTCAGCTGACTGAAGTTGTCATTCAATGTGAAGGCCATTTGGCATCCCCTAGTAGCGACCCTTCTGTTGCCTATGTTATTCCGCTTCACTGCTTTCCTAACCACTTGCATCATCCCTCTCGAGTTTGACATTTATGCTGCTGCTGGGATTTCCCTTCCATTGTCACCTGTGCCTATGTATTGACACTCTCTGGTGATTTTCCTGCCACGCCCACTCACCTCTGAGTGTGTTGGCCATTTCTAGAGGATAATGTGTCACATGTACCCACACACATGCTCCACATTCACAAAGGCTTTTGTCCTTTTGTCTCATACCTCTGTCCACATATGTGGTGGTCAATGCACTATAAAAATTTGTTTAAAGTTAAAAAAAAAAAAAGAAAGAAATGGTATTAACAGCTCCCTTCCCCAAAGGCCACACATAGTTGTTCTGTGGACAACATAGGAGGCACCTGGCATGGTATTCTAACACCGAACAGTGTTGAGGCTTCAGAAGTAATCCTGCAGAGGCATTTCCATTTTCCCTGGTTCCATGTGCACAGACATAACCATTAATTAGATCTCTGGGCACAGAAAATGAAGCTGGAATGTGCCATTTAATATTCTCCCCACATGTATTAAAAAGAGCTTAATTTTTTATCTTGGATTGCAGTAGCTTATGGGCCTTGGCGAGGGGCATGCTGAAACTTTAGGGGCTCTGCAAATTCTCAGACACTACAAACTAAGGAACAACCCCTGGGTGTCAAACTGAGTTTCCTCACTGGTCTCAGAATTCCAGTTGTCCACATGCACATTTATGCTGGGGGTCTTCCATAGATTATTTCATAAAATCATTTCTACAGCACTGTGCAGTCAGTATTAACACTATGAGAAAGCACTGCATGCAAAGTTTACACTCTTAAGAATAGAAGACAAGTTTATGGAATCATCAAATGCCAAGGGCCTGCCAGATACTGTGTATGAGGATATAAGTTATGTCACCTCTTATTGAAAACCAGAATGCAAGTGTAAAATTGAGCAAGACCTCTGCAGAGATACCTTTCCAGCGGCATCATAGAAATGGATATTATGAGTACACTAAGGAAGTCCACTCCCCTGTGGTAGAAATTGTATTTGTATCCTGCCTGATAGAAAGGGATACTTCCCTTTCTTCCTTTTCTACAATGGGTCTTGACCTGTTTTTTGCTTTAAGGGAGAGCCCTTCTATCTTAGAAGCCGACATAGCTGGCAATTCCATCTTCCTGCCCCCTGGCAGCTAGACTGGGAGTAGTTACTTACGCTCGGCCGGTTCGCCCTCTCGTTCTGGACTGCGGATCTGGAGGAAGTATTGCAGAGACAGAGGGATGCCTGAGAACGGTTTCAGGGCAGGAGTGACAATGACAATGAGAGAAGCATCCTGGAGTCCAGTGCGCTCGCGCCGGCTGCCACACCTCAGGCGGGTAGCCCTGGGGCAGCCACCCTCAGCTTCTGGGATTGTCTAACATTCCTGTCAATTCTCTCTTCTTTCATGTTCTTCCAACACATTCCTTCTCTGCTTAAGGTAGCCAGGCAGAACTTCTGCTGCTCACCACCGGTGACCCTGTAGAATTCAGTCACTTGTATGGCTTTGCTTAGTTGCCTGGCATAAACTACCTTCTGCTTGGGCAGTTTAGAGATATTCACAGTCCATACGAATCACTATTTTTTTTATTTCAGAAAACTTTTGCAAGTTGTTTTATTTACAATGCCAACTTTTAAGAGATTACTAAACTAAAGTTAACTGGACAATAAACAAGGCAGAAATCGCAGAGGGAAAGCCCAAAATGCCACTTACTATAGAGAACCCATAATTCAATTTTATTCAGAGCAAAGAGAAAAAAAACTTTTTAATCGTACTGGAAGAAACTCAGCCATAGGTTTAGAATCTGTACCCAAACTACGCATGCAATGATGACAGTACTCTGCTAATACAGTTGATTTGCTGCTGCATTTATCTACTGTTTGTCTAATATTAATAATTATAAACAGAGCAGTGCTGCTAGTATTTGAAACAATCCTTGCAGTGCTACACTGGCAGGCACATTTCATTCTCTTCACACCAGGGTTCTCTTTGTGTACCTGGGCTCCCTCTTCTTTGGTGAAGTCGTTTTTGATATTGAAGGTCTTGCAAATCTCTTCAGTTTTCCCCTTGATCATATTGGCAACAGTCTTGCATGTAACATCAAGCAAACCTTTGATGTCTCAATCTTTTGCAGCCAGAATAAGTTCAAAAAGCGTTTCTTGGTCAACTTTCAGGAATTCTTGGTCCCATACAGGGATATCATCTGTTCGTTTTTCTTTGTTCTCATCATCCTCAGGAGGAGGAGGGTCGTCCTTGTGGCTGGCGCACCACCAAAAGGCTTTTATTAACATTGCTGCATTAACATTTGGTAGAGGAACTGGCCATCAGCACCTTCATCACCCATTCCCAAATCTCCTAACATGATCTTGATAACCACAGACTGTTTGGCCATTTCAACATCAACTTCAAATATCTCTTCATCAGAGCTTTGCATCTCAGTTGAAAGCATGGTGCGCGTGTCAAGGAGAGAGTGGGCTGGAGGTGACGAGAGCGAGGCGGCGTCAGCACAAACAACGGGGAAAGGCGGAGAACAAGGTCCCTCTGAATCACTATTAATTCAGGTCTTGTGTGGAAAACTTGTTCCGTGTAGAACTCAGGGTTATTTTGATTTCAGTTTGTTTAATAAGAAGAAAACAAAGAAAAAGAAATCCTATTGGCCCTGAGGATTAAAATATAAGAAAACAAAGATATTGATACAGTTTCACTGAAGCTCTAAAGGTTTATTTGTTGGTTTTTGTTTTCTGCCTATTCCTTCAACAATAGGAACTAGTGAAATCCATGGCAAGCAGTAAACAAGGTATCAAAGAGTATAAAGATATTGAAGTGGAGTGAGTATTAGAACCCAGAACACTTAAATCTTGAACACTTAGTGTGCACGTACTTCACATGTCTAAGGTGGACTTTTTCCCCCACCACTTGGTATTCTGTGCCCACACTTGCATATTTAAATAATAAAAATCATAAAAAGTGGTCAGGTCTTTTTTCTTGTTTGACTGTCAGCTATTTCAATTCAATGAGACTCGTACAGGAAACATTTAAGGTTGTAAATGCCATCAAGTCATTCCAAAGTGTGGATTAGAAATTCTATCACTGATTCCAAGTTTAAAAGGTCCTGCTATTTTTTAGTGGAATTGGCCTGTGATCATTTAACAGTGACATCATCTCACCTCCATGCAAGTGGTTCCCCGGGAGTGGGCATGGCTTTTTGCAAGGTGGAGAGAAGCCTCATGGGCACCAACACTCTTGAAAAGCAGACCACATTCACATGCAGCTTGAGTGCTAGGCAAGATATTTTGTAGGTGGAAAAGGAACTATACCCCTATTACTAGTTCATCTTTTAACCATCAAGTCTCTATAGTTGAAAAAAGGCTTTATAATCACTTTAACTAATGGTTGCTTACCTAAGCCCTGGGTGTGACATGACCAGCATCTTTTTCTATGAAACCCACAGTTAGTGAGATGGAATTGACTCAGGATGCTAACCAGTGGTGGGCTGGTGATGGCGGCCATCTTACTCCATATCATGGGGAGCCATGCTGTCCCCCCCACCTTTTTAGAGGTCCGGGTGCGGTGGAGGGAAGGAGTTGATTATGATTGTTATAAGTAAAAAGGGAACTTCCAAAAGCCTCATTAGAAACATTGACAGAAGTCTATTACGAAATTAAAGCAAGGCTTCTCAAAACCCATACCTGTGGGAAGGCGCCCTTAATATATTAGCCCACATGCAGCCAGCATCTGAGATCATGTTTGGATTTGCCCGTTTCCAGAGTGGTGTCGGCACTGGCTTCTTGTCTTGTCCTGAGAATTTTCAGCTGGGCTTTGAGCAGGCTGGACCTTGACCCCGGGGATGGGGGTGAGCTAGACACACGATTCTGAGTGTCTTTGCAGTGGGCTGCTGGCAGGCCTGTGTCCATCTTTCGTGCATAAGCATGGACTTGACCCCTGCTGTCTTTCCTTTGAGTGGGGAGAGGTGGTTTTAACATCGTAACTCTTTCTGTGTACAATGTGCAGTCAGGACATAATAAACTATATTTAAACATTGCTTTGCCATTTACTGTTGTGTACAGACAGTAAGTTCTTCCAGGGCAAAGACCCTGTCATTCTCTATTTATGTCATAAGCAGGCATGCAGAGATGTGGGTACATTCTCAGTCTGTATTATTGATTAGCACCTTCACCGGGAGTTTGTGGGCCCTTCAGTCTCTCTCTCGGTTAGATCGTGACATAGGCACAGGGAGGGAACAACACCGTTGAAGAGCGTTCACACAGGTTTTTAGATCCCCAGGCTCCCGTTTTGCTGACTCATCTGCGACTCAGGAACTCCAGTCTTTGTGCAGATTCCATCAGGTCAGCGGGAGGACCGATATTAGGAAGACGGCTTCTCAGAGACCCCGGCTCCCTCTGTCCTCTGCATCCAGCACTGGACCTGCTGCGTCTGACAGTCTTTCCTGTTGCTGAATTTCTCCATCCTCTGTCCGGTCAGTGGCCAGTCTCCGTGCCCCCGTGGACCCTTTGGGACAACTCTGAGTTTCTATCTCTCTCTGTAGGAGTTGCTTTTCTGCACAATATCTTAAGCTCCAAAGCTGAGGGAGAAATAAAGCTCTGCTAAGTCTCAGTGTTCACATCCTTGTGGCTCTCCTTGAACTTGTCCTCCACTGGACAGTGAGGAGGGGCACGCGGCCAGTCCAGGTCGTTGGCTCCAGATGAACTCTCGTACTCGATGCCCTTTCCTGGTGTACTTTTGAAGAGCCCATCACATGTTGGCTGTGCCCCCAGTTGGTTGCTCCAGCATGTAGGATCAACCCTGAGCACATTTCGCTATATTCCTTCGTAGGACCTTGGGAACCATGGTAAACTTTCGTGCCAGATAGAACCTCAAGTACCCATACTCCATATAGTTCCTTAGGGACTCAAATTATATCCCTAGATTATGTATTTTACATTAAAAAAAGAATCCCCCAAAGTAGCCAGAACCACACTGGATCCTTAATAAATGCTTATTAACAATGGAGTATCCATTAAATATATATTGAAGTAATTTTTTTCCTCTGACATTTCTCTCTTAATCTCTGCTGTTAACTTTCCTGCTTTGGAAACCACTCAGGCAGCACTTGCTGAGAGAGAAGAATTGGTATATTTAACGATCATCAGATAGCCAGTGTTATGGTGCCGAGTTTCCAAAAACCTGCTCGTTATACTCGCTTAAGGCTAAATTACATGCTCCTCCCTTCGTACAATGATGATGATGATTTTATAAATGTTCGTTGGATCTCACTGTAATTAATGGACACCAGCTTCTATTTTGGTAACAATTTATTCTTATACCACGTTTAAGAGCTTTCTCTTTCCTGTGGTTATAAAAAGGTAAAAAGGAAAAAAAATGACTTCCTTTTTAATAAGGCATCCCAAGCAGTGTAAATACCTATGAATTATAAATGAAAACTTTTCAGTGATTAAAATAAATATACCGATGCAGTCCCCTTCTCTGCGTCATTGCGTCATGAGGCCTGCATGAAAATCACTCCGAGGAAGCCCCAGGGGTCTCTGAGGTCGCTACCGTCTGTTCCATGCATCCCTCTGATGTAAATCAGAGGGGGCCAAGGGCAGCGGATTCCAGCCGGTGTGAGGAGAGGGTCAGAAGGGCTCTGGGCTCCCGCTCTTCCCGGGCTCGACTTTGTGGTGATGGTCTAACAACCCAATCTGCGTTTTGTTCCTTTGGGAATTAACTTACACCGTTTAATGTTCAAGGATGGTCCCGTTCACTTTTCACATGGGAGATGCTTTATTTAGTAGCAGTTGAGAGCGGGTGTGGGGGCAGAGATGTTTAAGGGGTCTTTTACCTTCCAGGAGAGGCCCGTAAACTGAGGAACCTTGAAGGCTATTGCTCTGAAAGAAGAGCTGAACACAATCTCAGGTGGATAGCAATCAATTTTAATTAATATCATTTATGAGAATCCTTCTTTCCAATTTCTCAGACTTATAGCAAAGCTTGTACTGCATCAGTGGTAATAGGGTAAAAGGTTGATAGTAGAAAAATAGCTCTCAGGGACCTAAGAAGGAAGATAGACAAGCCTGGATAAAGAAAAGAACCCCTAGGTTTCTTTCTCTCTGCCCTCCATTTGCCTTTTATTTGATCAGTCATTGGTTAAATAACATAAGTTTCTGTTGCAGAATTGAATATAACAGACTATTGGCCTTTTGCTGTTCAGTTAGAAACAAAAAGTATAATAAGTATTATGGGTCATCAGTTCTAAAATAGCTTATTTTGCCAATATGATTAACAGCTTTTGGGGAGCAATTAATATCAAGGTAGAAACAATGAACCCTTCAGCAAAGAGAAATGTGGTTTCTGAGCCAAGGGAATATTCATCTAGCCTTTCATATGCTTTCTCCTGTCATATTATGTCCACATTTCTAACTTATAGTATTTTTTTTTGGTTTATTTAGATTATTAAATCATACTTTTTTCTCAGCAATGTATATAACAGAACATAATGCAGGAGAGGTGGTGCCTAGTAAAAATCTTTTGTTACTTTAATAATATTTATTGCCATCAGATTAGAACCAAGTTAACATCACATTAGTAAGAAGCTTTTCAGTCACAGGACTTTTAGCAGTGATAGGTAAAACAGACCAAAGAAACTGAAGAGACACAACTGGACTCATCTTGGGAGAATTTCAAAATCATCATTGAGACATTGACCAAACTGGAAAAATCATTTCTGAATCTTTAGCCAATGATGCCCCATGATCCGACTATTTCACCATTATGGATTTAGAGAGGTATCATGCTTCTTGGTTTATTTAGTCTATAAAACCTTTACCCTCAAAAATTAAAGAAAAATTACAACTATAATATGTGAGTCTGAAATACATGGATTTATGAGGCCACTTTCTTATCGTTTCTTACTGTATAGTGTTGGTTTCAACTACTGCCCACTTACCCAAGTTTTAGAGTCATAACTGGTAAAAGAAAATTAAAGCTATTACACCTTTAAGGAAAAGTTTGCAAAGTTACATCTTCTGTTTTTAAGCCCCTTTTCCCAATGGATCTTGCCACACCCCCAGGAGAACCTTCTCTTTCATGAGCCCACAGATCAACAGTTGGAAGATGGTTGTATTTTTGAGCCTTGAGGTTTTGCATTTTCTCTTCTAAGCCTTTTTATCCTGCAAATGCCCTTTGGAATGATTTAAAATAGCATTCTCCATTCATTCATAATTTATCGAAAATCTATTTGGAGCAAGGTATTCTGCTATATTTAAAGATAGACTTCATTCACTCAGCAAATAGATATTGCGTACACACCATGTAGATAAGAATTAGGAATAAAGTGGAGAGCAAAAGAAGACCCCATTCCTGCCCTCTTGGAGTTGAGCCTAGTAGAGGAGACACCCATGAATCAAAACTCGCACAAATGAGTGTAGAATTACAACTGTAGTGTGTGATATGAGAAGTAAAATAAAAGAGTCACACCATCTAGGGGCAAAGAGCTTCATAAAGAAGTCGTATGTAGGGAGAGACTGAAGGACGAGGAGAGATTAACTCGGTAAGGAGTATGGGGCAGAGATGTGTTGCTGGTAGCGGCAGCAGCTGATGCCAGTGGTCTGAGTGAGGGAGAGCACAGCACAAATGAAAGAGTGTGCAGGGCTGCCGCGCCAGGGCCAGAGAACAAGGGGGCTCAAGGTGAGACGAGTCTGGAGTGTGGAAGATAGGGAAGACCCTACAGGACCTTATAACCACTTTTAGGATTTGCAGATTTTTTTCTAAGAACAGTGGGAAGTCACTGACGGGTTATAAGCAGGAAATGCAGAAGGAGCACAATTGTGTTTTGCAAAGATTACTCTAGTGCCATTGGAGTGGAGTGGTAACGAGATCATTAGGGCACTTTGCATCCAAGTGAAAGGTGACAGTAACTCAGGGGGACATCATGGAGAAGGGAGTTATGAACGCAGTCTAGGTATCTGGAAGGGGTAGACAAAATAGAGCTTGGTATTCATTGAATACGGTTGGGGGCAGGGTTGTTAGCATGCCTCAGGTGTTTTAGCTTGCTCAATAGGATGAAGTTATACCGTTCACTGAGATAGAAAGCTGGAATAAAATAAGAATTGGAGGTAAAGCAGAATTTTACCTTGAATCTTTTGAATTTTAACTGTTGTGTATACAGTGTCATAAAGTCAGGTCTTTATCACATCATCTTAAAAAAATGACTTTTAAAAAGTTCAAGATGGCTAGAGGTAGTGTTCCAGTTATCTATTGTTGCATATCACACCTAACAGTTATGGTTGAAAACAACATTTATTTTGCTCACAAGCCTGCCGTTTCGGTATAGCTTGGTGTGGATAGCATGTCTCTGCTCCACTTGGTGTCAGCTGAGGCAGCGTAAATGCTGGGGCTGGAAGCATCTGAAATCTTGCTCACTTCTACGTAGGGCAGTTCTATGTATTTCCTAGTTCTGGTCTATAAATTATAGATCAAATGTCTCCAAATTTAAACTGTTAACATGTTCAGATCTCTTCACTGGGCTTTGTTGTCTGCCTTATTCCAGTTGGAAATATGAGTTAAAAAAAAAATAAAAGCATGCCTGGGGGTTCTATCAGGAGATGGTTTTCCTTTATCACTTAGGGAGTTAACTTCAGGAATCTTGGTCTTTCCATTTCTGGTTGTAGCTTTCAATTCCTCCCATCTCACTACTGGACTACCTCAAAAGGACCACATCAAAATGAGTATAGTGGGTGGAATAATGTCTCCCCCTCCCCAAATTCATGTTCACCTGAACCCGAGCATGTCACCGTATTTGGAAATAGGATCTTTGCACATGCAGCTAGTTAAGGCTCTCAAGATGAAGTCATCCTGGATTTAGGGTGGACCTAAATCCAATGACTGGTTTTCCTATATGAAAAAGAGAGGACAAAAGGACGAAGGGGAGAAGGCCATGTGCAAAGGCAGGGATTGGAGTTATGCATCTATAAACCAAAGGTTGCCAGGAGCCACCAGCAATTAAAAGAAGAAAGGAAAGATTCTCCCCTAGAGCTTTTGGCTAGAGCGTGACCCTGTCAACACCTTGATCTCAGACTTCTGATCTCTAAAACCCAGAGAATACATTTCTGTCGTTTTAAGCCGCCAGTTTGTGGCAATTTGTTATAACAAATCCTAGGAAATGTAGTCCTAGGAAATTAATATAAAGTAGTTAAGAGTCAGGCATAAAAAACACATGTGTTTGTTTGCCAGGTGCCAGATAGAAACAATTTTGAGTCTATTGATAATTGTGTATTATTTGCATTACTTATACCTTCAAGAAATGAGAGTTTAGTATATTTCTTTTCTTAATGTAATGGCTATGTATTTAGACTGAGAAAGGGGATACAAAGAGCATACGTGGGTCCCACTAACATGACCTCATGTAGCCGGGCTGGCCCTTTCATCGACACTGGTAGGTGGTCACAACAAAGGGATGGTAAAATGAAGCCTCACATGCACAACCTGATGGCTAACGGAGTTACCGCTGCTACGCACTGAAGGAGGGAACCTGCCTCCTCGTTTCTGTTGTGGTAAATAGAGAACAGAGCCAGCCTTCCTATGGCAATGGGGGATTTTTTAATGAGGTAAAGGAGACAGAAGAAATGTCCCAATGGAGGATGAAGTGTGTCAAAAACAGACTGTGCACATAATTACTTTCTCAGACCTCCCTGACATTATCAGCAAGACTGATGTTTTGTTGAAAAAACTTAATTAAAACTTAATTTTTTAAAGTGGAAAATATTCAGCATGGTTACAGGAGGATTGAAATCAGGGCACTGTGTAATTTTAATTGCCTTTAAGAGATGTGCTCCAGGAAGGCTACTGTGGAGAGAAAGAAGCCATGGGGACACAGTCACAGGTGAGTGGCCGTGTTGAATCCCGAGTGGACGTCAGTGAAAGAGCATTAGCTCCGCATTTGGGTGGGGTTTTTCCCACTCTTATGGGTGACAGGATTGAACTCAGGCTCTATGTGGAACACCTCAGCCCTGAGGCAGGGAGGCAGTGGATCTGTTCTGGAGTGTCCTGGTCAGGCTACACTGGTTATACTTTGTAGGAAGAACGTTGATTTTTTTTTTAATTAAAAAATTTTCCCCCAAGAAAGGGAAACAGGAAATTGAGGAGGTTAAATATCATACAGGCAGAAATTTTTAAATGCTGATCTCTGCATCAGTTCTATCAGAACCATCTGGTTCTGATTCATTAAGTCATTTGAGAACCTGTATATTTCTTCTTTTTAAATAAACCTTCCCAGGGGATTCTGGGAGTCAGGTGTGGGAACCGCAGGTTTGCAATGAAAGGATCAGGGACTTGAAAACAAGCAAATATGAGCTATGCCCGTTGCTTCCTGTGTAGGCTCAAGCTGATTGCTCAGCGTCCTCCATGGAATTGGGATAATGAGCTTACCTGATGGGGTTTTGTGAGAATCAGAGAGAACATCAGTAAAGTGGCTGAGACATAGTAAGTGACTAAAAATGATAAAACTGTGTAAGAAGAGATGAATCAGGCTGCTTGCTAAGTTGGGAGACAAGGCAGCTTTCTTCAAATATTTAAAGGGCATCTGTGTGGAAGAGGTAACAAACTCATTTTTGTTGACCTTTAGAGGTGGAAGTCATAAGGAGATAGATTTTAATGCAATATTAAGTGGAACTTTGTAACGAATGGTCCAGGGATGACATTGGCTTACATCAGAGGGCAGCACCTTCCGAATCACTGGAGAAATTACAGCAGCTGCCATATTGGAGCTGCTGCCAGGTGACCACCTGAGTCAGCTCTGTGATGGGACTTCTGGCTTTCTGTGGAGGGGTGGCCAGCATGCAATTGTTTTGCAAACTATGAGCCCTTGTTTGAAGGAAGTTTTAGCAGAAAGCACATACAAATAACAGGGATGCCCTTCCACGGGTCTCTACCAAAGACCTTATTGTTACCCTCACTCTGGGGCTTTCAGAAAAGAATGGGGCTCTATTTAGGTTCCTCTAATGACCAGGGGGCTCTACTAGCATTTTAGGGGTGGGGGGCCAGATCTATAAAACATACTGAAATGAGTCTCAGTGGTGAGAAATGATCCCACCCCGAATGCCAATAGTGCTTGGCTGAGAAACACTGCACCTTGTTGAAGCCCGGATGGCTGCCTTGAATCAGCCCCTGAGGGTTCTTCTTTGGAGGATGGTTTGGAAACCTCTGGTATGGGAGGGGCTTGGTTTAAGGGTTGCTCCTCCTTCCATCTTTGCATTCCCTGGTGACTGCCATTTAAAGCAGAGTGTCAGGCAGAAGGCAGGCTGGGCCCCTGGCATAAAGCTGAATGGGATGAGAATGGTGGGAGGCGAAGGCAGGTGGCCTCCTTTTCCCTGGGGCCCGCGTTTGGAGGGATGCTGACCCACTTTTGAGAAGCACAGTTCACCGTTTTCCTGGCTCTCCCTCTTGTTATCAACAAGACATTGGGGGAGCCTTTGATGTGGGTTAGGGGAGCAGTGTGTGTGCATGCACTAGGCTCTCCCCGCGTGGTGCTAACCAGGCTGTGTGGGGAGCGGATGTCTGGCTTGGGCCTTGGCATCAGGCTCCAGCCAACTCCCATGAGAGTAATTTTCATTAATTTACTGTTAGTCCCAGCTAACTCAAATTTCCAAATCTTCCCTGTCTAAATAGGTAAATGATACTTGGTGTTCCTTCTGACTGCCTTATTCGTATTTTTTTTTTTTTTTTGCAAATGTCCGTTTTCAGCTGTTACATTGTTTGCTCTCATTGCCGCTTTCCCAGTAAGTGGGAGAACCCCACATCCCTCCTCCACTAGTGTTTCCCCTTGGGGCTGGTTGTCACAGGGGGCCTTGATGAGTTACAAGGGCATGGCCATGTTACCAAACAGCATCTTCAGAAAACACCTCTCAGCGGGGCTCTGCAAGCCCAGGAAAGGCGATGTGCCATTTGGGAGTGGGCAGCAATAAAAGCCTGGAGAGAATTGAGGCCTCTCCATGAAGGCAATCCGGAGTGAGGTAGACATTTCTACCATTACACGGTTCACTCTGCAGTCTTCATTGTTGGCTTTTTGGGGAGCCAGTAAGCAAAGCGGAGAAATGAAGTTTCACCTCCTGGGTAAAGGGGCCCCTCTCCCACACCCAGGCCTCCTGGCTGTCACTTGGAGTCACACCCCTGGCATTCTGGCACTGGAATGATTGTCTCTCAGCTCAGATCTCGCAGCAATGCCAAATCCAACCTGTGACATTGTCTGAACAGCAGGCCATTCTCCTCTCCTGCCTTCTGTGGAGCAGCAGAGCAGTGGCTCAGGTAAACAACAGGTCATTTTCTTTCCAGCATTCTCTAGAAGCCCGAGGGGCTTGTCTCCTGGAATCAAAGACTTGCCAGCTCTAAAGAGGATCTTAAAGGTCAGCTTCGTCAACCTCCTACCCAGGATATGCCTTCCAGAACTAACCGCCCACCTCGCAGATTAGTAATATTATATGTAGTTACTCAATGCATTTGTGTCATTGCAGGAGAAATGACCTAGCCCCAGGGTGCCATGAAATCCATGGTAGTGAGCTGCGCTATGACTGAGATTTACTCTGGTTTCCAAACTTAATTATTAGCGGTTTGGATTCCTTAAGCTTATGATGGGTTTTCTGATTACCAGTTATGATTCACTACATGTTATTTTTTTAAGGTAACATGAAGCACTGACCCACTTTCAACAGTATAGTGGCAAATGTCCAAGAATTGGCAATTTCCTCTTCTAATATCAGCCCCTGAAATCACATGTATCGAGGTGTCTGGAGACCACTTTATCTTCATCCTCTCACCGCTGTATTATTTTCTGGAGTTGTCATTTCTGATCTAGGTGCAGCCCTGTGCCATGCTGGGACCTCAGCTCTGTGCCAGTGATGAATGAGGTGCAATGGGGAAAAGGACTGGAGCAGCTGTTCTCAGGCTTAACTACACGTTAGAATCCCCTGAGGACCTTTCAAATGCTGATGCTTGGGTCCCACTTCTGGAAATTCTAATATAATTGGTCTTGGGTGCAGCCTGGGCTTTAGGAATTTTATAACCTCCACGAGTAATTGCAGCATGCAAGCTGGGTTGCAGAGTAGTGCCTGGCATCAAGAAGGGCCGTCCGGATGACGGCGGCCAAGCGGGCTTGCAAATGGAGTTGTGATATGTGATAGCGTTTGCATCCTCAAGGTCTAATTGGATGGAAGCAGGAGCTTCAGGGAGAGTGTTTACTCATTAGGTGGTGAGGATGCAGGGACAGGATGCAGCTGTTATGGGTTAGATTGATAGTTCTCTAGCTAATAAGGTGGGATCTGCAATCACAGCAGGAAAAGATCAAATAAGGACCCCAGACAAGGGCCAGTGGTGTGGGCTGTGACCAAGCTGTGGTGAAAGGAACAGGCCGCAGCCTCATTGTCCCACTCACGCTGGGCTTGCCACCCTTGAGGACAGCGAGGCCGACTGCAGAGCCTGCCTTCTGTCTGGCTGATGGGGCTCCTCGTTTATCTCCAGGCTCAAAGCTGAGCCTTCAGGGAAGCGACGACTAGGAATTCTTAGGTCGATCAACACTGAGACAGAGTCTGCCAGACTTGGAAGCAGGAGAGGTCTAGATGTAAAGCCTGGCTCTGAGTCTGTTGTAATTACTGGGGAGTCAAGAGGACTGACTGGGAAGGTGAAGACGTTCTTTGTCATGTCTTCTTGTGAAAGTAATTTCATCTCCCCAGCCAGACTGGTAACACTCTTCAACTGTCATACAGGAAGCACTGAATTAGATAGTGTCTCTGAAAATCTCTCTGGATTCCTTAGTGGGGGGAAAAAAGATCATTTGAATACCATGCATAGACAGGAAAAAGAACTTAATTTAAGCACTGCACCATGGCATTAGTATTCACCTCAAAGCGGGCCCCTAGCAACGAAAAGCAAGGAATTCAACATGAGAAGGCTGGATACCTGGCCAGTGGAGACAGGAATGTAGCTCAGGATTGGCAGCACTGAAAGTCTGAGATTCTTTTGATTTCCAGGTGCTCATATCTGTTACTCACTTGAAAGCGAGGCACGTCCCTGGTGCCGAAAATCTCACTTCTTGTTCCTTAGCAGCACGGGTGGTATGTGTAGGTGGAGGACTTCCTCCTTGCCCTGGGAGAGGAGCTCCTGGGTGTCCTTCACCACAGGGCTGTGGATATGTGCCACTTTGATAGTGTATTTCTTGTTCTGTGGTTTAGGAATGACAAGAAATTTTCAGGACCACTTGGGAGGAATTTGAGCTTTTTCCTTGAGATAGTCGGGAGCTACTGGAGGTGTTTGGACAGGCGGGCAACATGCTAAAGGAAGTATTTTAGGAAAATGCACTTGGCAGTCATGTGTAGGTGGAGGATAATAATACTTAACCGCTGGCTTGTTGTGAACAGTAAATGAAATGATATGAGTGAATGTGAAGATGTTGGACCACTCTTCCTTGATCCATTCTTTTACTTTCTCTGTGGGCTGGTGCCCCCAGGGACACACATATTCTCTTGACCAGTGTTACTAGTTTTCTAGTGCTGCCGTAGCTAAATACCACAGACTGGGTGACTTGAACAACACACATTTATTTTCTCACAGCTCTGAGGCTGGAAGTCCGAGATCATGATGTTGGCAGGGTTGGTTCCTTCTCCGGGCCGTGAGGGGAGGACCTGCTCCAGGCCTCTCTACTTGGCTTGTAGATGTTTTCTCCCTGTGTCTTTGTGTCTTCCCTTGGTCTTCCCTTAATATGTGTGCATGCACGTGTGTGTTTGTCCAAATTTCCTCTTCTTACAGGGCATCAATCCTATTGGATTATGGTCCACTCCAGTGATCTCATTTTAACTAAAATACCTTTATAAAGACCTTACCTCAAGATATGGCCACAGTCTGAGGCTCTGGAGGTTAGGTCTTTAACATATGCATTTAAATTTGGGTGGAAGGAGGGGACATAATCTGTAATAAGGGAGGAGCCCTTAACAATGAGTCGCTTTGGAGACGTTCTCTTTTAGGGCCTTATACTTAGGTAATTACAGGTTAAAGGTATTTCAAGAACCTACAACCCCCTTGTCCACACTCCGTAAGTCCACAATTGCATTCATTCTCCTTTGGTACCTGTTGCCCCATCACTAGAACTACTCGGTGTTCTAGTGTTTTAAGGTAATTTCCATAAACATGCACTTCTTTTACATTGGAGGAGTAATAATAGCAGCCAATGAACCACTGGGTGAATTTGTTTATCAAATTACAAACAAGTACTAGTGTATGATATTTACTTAGAGAAGGTAAGATGTATGCCATAGTAAAGAAATTTTAGAATATTCCATATAACATTGTGGGAAATAACGAGGGCGCTTAGAGCCAGTCTGCCTGGGCTCAAATCCCAGTTCGGCCCCTTTCTCTCTGTGTGGCCTTAGGAAAATTACTTTACTTCTCTGATTTTTCTTCTTCATCTGAACAATGGGCATAATAATAGTACATTTCTCATATGATTGTTTAGAAGATAAATGAACTGACACATGAAAAGTGCCTTGTCTAGTCAGGTTTTGATAAATGTTAGCTGCTACTATTATTGTGTTGTTGTTGTGATGGTGCTTTATGAATTACAAAGCACATCCCTGTTTTCTTCTTTGTCCTTATGACAACCCTGTGGAGTAAGAGGAATTAGTCCTGTTTTACAGATGAAGAAACTGAGGCTCTAAGACCTTAAGTGGACCATCCCAGGGTAGATGGTAGTGTTTCTAAATTCTATTTCACCACCGAGGATGCTTCTTGGAAAAGAAATAGAGCTCCGAAAATTTAGACTTTTCCCCAGGAAGGTGAAGCCAGAGTGTGGGCCTTAGGGCAGAACAAAGTTGTAAGCTCCTAGGAGTGAGGCATCCTGGGAAGAGAAGTGATAAGAAAGCCAAATGTTGGGTGAGAAGGATCTCACAGAACTTGGCCTCTTGTTCAGTGCACCACAGGTTGTGATCCTGTCCAAGTGGCTACACTTTGAACCATTCTCTGCTATTCAATGCTAGGGGCAATCTTTGAATGTGATGGTTTCCTAGATCACGTCTGTGGAATTCAGTTGCCTGGGACTTCCCAGTACCAGCTCCGCCAGGTAATCTCCATGTAAGGGTTTATGGTGTTCCCAGTGTTCACCATACAGCCCATGACTTTTTTTCTAGAACTCCCAATGATACACGTAGCACACTCAGCTGAAAAAAAGCTCCTTCCCATTTTCTGAAGTGTGGTCCTCACCAGGAGGTCCATATTATATCCTCTAGCATGCACATCAAATATAACTGGAGGAAGTCACTATTCTCTTAGTGATGAGGGAGGACTGTAGGAGGACATCATTTATGCGACCTGTATTGCCAACTTAGAATTTTGCAAATGACCGTAAAATTGACCAATCTTCCTAATTTTAAAATTTTAAATTCGATATAAAGTGCTTTATAAAATTATTTTTATCATATTGAATTATAGCCCTTTATGCATGTGCCTTTTAACCCATTAGATTATGAGTCAACTCATGGGTCAGCACTAAGACCTACTTAATATTGTACCAGAGAGCTCAGTAATGCCTGGGAAATTGTAGTTGCTCAGTAAGTGGTAAATACTGTTCAATTGAATTACAAGATTAGATATACTCTAAACCACCTTCCCAGGAATGCCTTGAAGCATGTTGAATTCAGGTTCAAGAATAGGAGTTATTTTGACAAAGCCAATGTGCTTTGATAAAGGGAGAATTATAGCTATTTCTGTTTCCTCTTCATATCAAAGCAACCTATGAAACTGGAAGTGATATGGGACATCAGGTGTCAGATGGGCACCAGACTTATTGGGATGATCACTTCATAAGGTATATAAATATCCAGTCACTATTTGTACACCTAAAATTAAAATAATATTGCATATTAACTGTAGCTAACAATAAATTAAAAAGTATAAATAACTAAATAAATGTCACCAAATGCCATAGAACAGGGATACCATTTGATTGACAAATGGTTCCTGTTGTTAATTGCAGGTGGCAGAAATGAACAGAGGTGATGTCAGGTGAAGAAAGACTCAGTCCTGTCGGTGAATTATTTATCTTAACCACTGTTGTAGGCTGATTCATGTCCTCCCCCCAAATCCATAGTTGAAGCCCTAACCCTCGAGTACCTCAGAATGTGTATGTATTTGGAGATAAGGCCTTTAAAGAGATGCTTAAGCTAGGGTGGGCCCTAATCCAATTTGACTGGCATCCATAGAAGAAGAGAACATTTGGGCACATAGAATGACACCAGAATGTGTGAGTGCATAGGAAAGGCCACATGAGGACACAGCAAGAATGTACCATTGGCAAGCAAAGGAAAGAGGCCTCAAAAGAAACAAAACCTTCTGACACCTTGATCTTGGACATCCGGCCTCCAGAACTGTGAGAAAATAAATGTCTGTTGTTTAAGCCACCTAGTCTGTGGTATTTTGTCATGGCAGCCCTAGCTGACTAACACAGCCATCCACTCATCAGCATGTGCAGGATTCAAGGATTAGAGAATGTAAGAAATAAAGGGGAGGTGATAGTAAGGGATGGGGACCTTAGCTTGTTTAATAGAAGTATTATAAATGTCACAGTGGGCCATGAAAGAATCTGTGTGAATTTTACTTGTATCTCTCAATTCTGACCCCAAGAACCAGCCTTGGAGGAGGCCAAGTAAGATCTTCCGTAAAAGTGTCATGAGCTAGGTGGCCCAAAACAGATGCTGCAGTGAAGTCATTATTGAACTCTTCTGTTCCCATGAAGTTTCTGCATGTCATTCTGGGCCCTCTTCCTCCAACTGTAGCAAGTAGTGAAGCAACAGGGGTGCTGAGTAACAATGCCTTTCATATAGAATCCTGTTTACAGCCAGCTTGCTTTCATTAAACTATTTCACTGTATCTATCCACTAGAGTGCTGGATAATGAATGAGAACAACTAAATGCGAGTTCCTTCTTACACCCTATCATGGTGTATCTGTTTTCTTTGTTTTCCTCTTGTTCTTAAATTCTGTGGGAAGCACATGGGAAGTGGGAGCTTCTGTCCAGAGTGTTTAACTTCAAATCATTTCATCTCTTTTGTTCTTCCTCTCAGCTATTCCACCTTGTTTTTATAATATACTCAAGGGCTAGACTAATAGGAGAGCAGAATTCTGCTATGAAATTTGAGTGATGTGAATTCTTTATCAAAATTTCAAGAATAAAATCTTTGATAATGATAAAGCCCATAATGCCAGTTGTGTGTACTTGACATTGTCAATTTACATTAACTAGCATAAAATGTTTAAATAGTGCAGCAGTAAAGGAGAAAAAGTGCTATGTGGGAAAAAAGAAATGACTTCTCTTCCATTACCCATTTGAGGGAAGGGTTAGATTATTTCAATTCTTTAGGAAAATACCTTTGATGGGCTTTTCAGAGTGTGAAAAAGATTATCAGGAAGGATGCTTCAGAATAGAGATAATGCTGAATTACTTTACAAGATGAAATCAGAGGAATTTTATGAATTACAGGGAGTGGGGAGAAGAGAGGTAAGATGTGACAAGAATGGTGGGTCTGGGTGATGTGACATCTCAAGCGAGGGACGAAGGAGGCCAGCTAGGAGAAAGTCCCTAAGGTGTGGGACAGGGCAGCAGGGAACTTGGCTGTTTTGTAACCCTGCCAATCATATTCCCCCAAACCTTAATAAAAGACTCCTCTGCATAGTAGAGCCTTGTTTGTGGAAAATTAAAACTCTGAAGCTTTCCAAATTAAAGTTGGTATGAGGTGGCAAAAAAAATAATTCCTATGGGAGATGAAATGCAAATGAGATTCAGTGGGACCAGCACAAGTAAGTCAACAGATGACAGAGACTGTAAACCCACCGGGAAGCCACACGAATTTCAAGGACCCCCACAAGTATGTGGGACTGTATAGGGTTTGGGTTGAGCCATTACATGTGTATGCATTAATAGTAACACCTAGAAAGCTGGAGATCTTGGGAAAAACCCAGGCCACAGACCCTTGGGCTTACAAACTGCAGTCATAGAAGCTTTGAAATCCCTACCGTGAGGGTAGGGAGAGAGAATGTGCCTGTTCAAGTACCATTTAAGACAGAGACTATTCATCTTTTCTGGGGATTGTGGCAAAAGGAAGGCATGCAAAGCAGGAGGTGAATAAGGTGAAAACATTCCATGTGTTGGTGGTGAGTCATCGAAGAAGGTTTTAGGAAGGAAAAAAGACAAGACCCGTTGCAGCAGGCAAGCTGGTTGATGAAACCTGTGGTCTCCCAGAGTTCACCGCCTCTCCTAGTCTACAGCCTGCCTTTCAGTTTGGAGCATGTTGTACTCTTTTATGCAAAGAGATTTCTCGTGAAGGTAAGGGGGAGCCCAGGAATGGATGGCATTTTCTTCCTTCTGAACCCAGCGCTTCAGAACTCCAGTGCTCTGCGGTCATAGAAAGCAAGCCAAGTCTTTGGTTTTCAGATTATTTGTTTTGCTCGCTGAATCAGGTAAAGCTCAGATGGAGTATTTCATCCAGCCCCCGTGAGGATGCTCCCTGCAGCCCCTGCCGGGCCAGCCATGGGGGAGGCACGGAACGCAAGTGGGAGGAGAGGAGGGTGAGAGGAGAACCTGGAATTCACTGTTGGAGACCTTCTCCGTGTCAGACATCTTAATGAGTTACCTCATGGAATCCTCTCCATTTAACACTTTATAGATGAGGAGACTGAGCCTTAGAAAGACCGAGCAAGTAGCTCATAGTTACAAAGTGCCATTCCCCCAAAACAGTGCTCTTCTGTCAGAAGAGGGAAATTTCATCACTTAACCCTTCCTCTCTCCATTCTTTCCTCCATGCCTTCTTCCTTTCTTCTTTCCTTTTTGTTGTCTATCTTGAGATGAATGGTCATAACTCTTAAGTAGGTAGAGGTACATTTTGAACAAATAATGACTTATTTAAATGTGTACCCATATTTTATTCTAGAATTTTAACCAAGGTAACATATGTGAAGTTATTTTTCAGTAGGTCTGGCAAGGTGCTGTATGACTATGACTGCTCTCATTTATTTTCTAGTCATACGTTCGGGGTAAATTGGCAAACCTCTAAAGAGGACATGGCATCAGCAATCAACCAGGGCCGGGCTGGGCCCAGAAAGAAGGGAGCTCCTTATAGTTCCACCTCTTCCTTCTGAGGGGTATGAACTTCCACGGTAGCTCAACGAATACTTGGCGAGTTCCAGCAAGGACCCAAGAACATGCTGGGTGCAGAAAAGCAAAGAAGCCAGGGCTCTCGTTTTGAGCTGCTCACCCCATGAGTCAGGGCATGACTCAGAGCCAGGCACGGAAAACTCACATAACCGGTGTGTGGTGACCTAGAGACACAGGGAAGCCTCGCTGGGGGGCTGCAGCCCCGTCGGTGGTGCACTGGTGCACTTACGGGGACCGGAGGTGGAGAAGGAGGGGTAAGCAGTTCAGTAGTTGCTTCATGAGGAGAGAGGATGGTGCAGCAGTAACTTCTTCTAATTTGGCCGCACCCAGGGAGCAGTATGCAGGTAGTGACGCTTTATACCCAGTAGCTTTCTCTTGGCTCATCCTTCAGAAGAGTGTTACTGGGTTTCCTCTGGGTCCCTGCATTTATTTGTTGTGGTCTGGTGGTTTGTTCTGGCAAAATGTGCTGTATGGATTTTTACAGCTTGCTTTGTGCACGGGCATCTTTCCACCCAAGCAACATGTTTACAGACGCCAGCCCTTCGTTTTGTGAAAATACTGCTGAAAAGAGCAACTGTGCTGGGATGTGCCATGTGTTTGGGGAGACCGGGCAGCCAACCACCAGAACTGGCGCTTCCTGATGTTTTTTCTCAGCATCACTCGTCATTGTGCCTGGTTCCCTGGCATTCTGAAGTCCCGACAGGGCCTGTTTGCTGTTGACATGCTGTTATTTTGAAAGTTAAAACCCTTTCAGGCAATTCCCGCTATGCTTAATGTAATAATACACTGATATTGTCACATATTCTAGAAAACCCCTTTTTATAAACTCCCTGTATTACTGAATTTATCAACACTCCTTAGGGAACATACTCTAAGAGATCTTTGAGTTAATCAATGATAACTAATCTGAATTTTTTAAATTAATCCTCACCCAAGGGTATGTTTATTGATTTTTAGAGAGAGGGGAAAGGAGAAGAGAGAGAGGGAAAGAAACATCAGTCAGTGGCTTCCATTACATATCATGACCAGGGATCGAACCCACAACCTAGGTATGTGCCCTGAATGGGATTGAATCTGCAGCCTTTTTGGTGCATGGGATGATGCTCCAAACAACTGAGCCACCTAGACAGGGCAACTAATCTGAATAATTTTAAAATTCATCTTTCCTATGCAAGTCCCTTCAAACTACTCCCTGTACTATCCCCATTTGTGTGTGTGTGTGTGTGTGTGTGTGTGTGTGTGTGTGAGAGAGAGAGAGAGAGAGAGAGAGAGAGAGAGAGAGAGAGAGGGTTTTTTTTTTGTTCCACTTATTTATGCATTCGTTGGTTGCTTCCTGACCAGGGATCGAACTCGCAACCTTGGTGTATCGGGATAATGCTCTAACCAACTGAGTTACCCAGCCAAGGCTATTTTCTCAATGTTAGTCCTGAATGCAGACTACCAAATTTATATGGAAGAGGGAATTTATAGGGAACTGTGTTGTCTCATATGCTCAAGAGCTTCCCAATTCAGGAATCTTCTGGCTGGAGAAGATTTTACTATATGGTGACATTAGCTAGCCCACTGTATTACTGAAACTTATCTGTGATAGTCTTCAGAAATTGACCAAACATGGAGGAAGTTTGAGAAATCCAAGAAAGCATAGGAACCATTTTTAAGGTGTGAGGTAAAAAATAATCGGTAGGAGTGGGTCCTCCTCATAAGGAAAAAAAAGTGTCCTTTCTGTATACTTATTGATTTTAACAGCTATAGCCTAGGTGGCAAAAGGCAGCGATCATCCTTCAGGCTACCACCATTCTCTTTTCTTCTTTGTCAGATGTTCTTAATTTATCGTGAATGTTTCCTTTACCTATTAGAAACAATAAAGTACAGAGGCCCAGTTTTGACCATGAGAAATGCAGAATGTTAGGGGCTTGTCCACCACTACACTGGGAGCTCCTTAGAGCTTCACTGATGTCTCAGATTACCTACTACCTTGTTTTGGAATTAGAGTATGTGGTTCTCCCCTCTCCCCTGAATGATTGCAGGTCTTGTAACTAGCCTATGCCACTGCTGTTATTATTTTTATCAGATTGTGAAAGCAGCTCCCCCTCCCTTAATATTATGAGTCTGGATTAAGACACAACAGAAGACCAAATCCCATGTGGCTGAATATTTAAAAGATAGAAATCAAGCCAACGAAAGAAATGTACTCCATCCTCCAACCTTGGCAAATGCCCCTTTATAAGGACCTGCAGGCCAGGCTTGGATTTAGAATTCTTGGGCACTTTCAAGGCCAGAGCCAGCACACAAAGGGGTGCGGGGGAGGGTTGGCTCCTGGCCGGAGTCCTGCCACGCTTCTTTTTCCACCCCTGCCCATCCCTCACTGTGAAGTACCTGGCATGTATTGGTGGGAACTGCATGTTGAGGCTCCACCCACACGCTCCTCAAATAGCTGCTCTTTGAACCCCCTTGGACCTTGGAGCGGGCTCAGGAGAGGCTCCTTGGGCTCTGGGAGTGGACTTGGGATCCTGTTGGTAGAGAATTACGGGGCCCATGACCTAGACCACGTGGCCATTGAGCACTAGATGAGATGTGCTATAAACAGAAAACACACACAGGATTTTGAAGACTTAATGTGAAAAGTGAAGAACATAAAGATCTCATTATTATTTTTATATTGATTACATGTTGAATTCATATTTTGGATATACTGGGCCAAAATATATTATTAAAATTAATTTTACATGATTTTTAACTTTCTAATGTGGTTCCTTACAACTTTACAATGATACATGTAGCTTGCATGTGTGACTCCCCTAGCAGTCGCTTTGGGCAGTGCTGGTCTAGAAGGAGGAAGTGAGGTCCGCTAGGGCACATCCACTCAGCACCTTGAGCCCCTTGCCCTGTGAGGGGGAAGAACCAGAGCAGAACCTCTAAAGCATGGAGTCCCAGGCCAGGTCCCCTCCGGCCCGAGGGTGGTTTTACTTTAAGATGATGTTCATAATTAATTTGTTCTCTTACTCTCATGGCTCAATGGCCTCCAAATTTCTCTCCCCTTTGCTCACAGGTGGTTTTTCCTGAGGCAAGAAGTTAGTCCCCACCACCACTGCCACACTACAACCACTTTGAATCAATATTCACCAGACATGGGAAGATATATATCAAGAATTGTCTTTTGCCCTAGCCGAGTGTGTCAGATGCTTGGAGTGCCTTCCTGTACACCAAAAGGTTGCAGGTTCGATCCCTGGCTGGGGCACGTACGGAAGGCAACCTATCAATGTTTCTCTCTCTCTCACTGCCCCTTTCCCCCAGTCCTCTCTCTCTAAGAAGCAATGAAAAAAATGTTCTCAGGTGAGAATAAAAAAAAAAAAAGAATTGCCTTTTGAGAAGCAGTTATTCTTTGGATGAGACAGAGTCCAATCAATAAGCAGTTCTTTGTAGACACTGAGCCTTCTTCCTCATTCTTCCTTTAGCTGGGAAAACACATTTGTCTTTCTGAATTGATTCTTTTAGAAGAATGATGACGTAAAGATCAGGAAATTTTTTTGGATTCAAGGGGTAACATTTTTCTGTATGTGTTAACGTAAACTCTGTTGAATTATGATACAGATACTTTCTAGAAGAAAATTTACTTATCCAGTCTCTAGAGGAAGAAACTTTAGACAGTCCCTTATGACTTGTGTAAGAAGTTCATGTTAATGGTATATTTCTTTATGACAGCTTCAACAATTTATAATGAATGCTGAGACTACGGCTTTAGAGTTTCAACAGAAACAATGGCTTATTTAAGCTCTTGCTCCTGAATAAATTTAATTGAAGCTTGCAAGTAGGAAGGATTAATGATTTAGATGTTTGAAATCTCTTTGGTTTATTGCTTCTTTTCTTATTGTGGCAGAGAGTGGCTAACTATTAATAAAACTGTTTTCCCTCCTGAACACAAAGCTGTATTATATTACCCAGCCTCCCTTGCAGTTAGGTGTGGTCATGTGACTGAGACTGGCCAATGGATCTTAGTGGAAGTGATGTAATCCTGTCCAATCATTTACTCTTTCTCCTTTTCTTCTGCCTGTGGATGCAGAGTATCCAGGGGAGAGATTGGGACTCTGCTTTTACTGAGATTCCCAGGTGATACCAGTGCATATTCCCATTTGAGAAACACTGCCCTAAGAGACGACAGAGTAACTAGATGGAAGGAATGTGGTTCCCTGCCTTGTGGCTTGAAGGAGAGCCACCCAGGAGAGCCGTCCCTAGGAATAACCACCATAGATTGGTACATGTGTTAGAAGTGAAATTTTATTAGTATTACCACTGAGATTTGGGAATTATTTGCTATAGCATTGGCCTTCCTTGGCTAGTATACTCAGTATTTTACTGATTCCTAGTAAAGGTATAATCCAATCAAGAATAATCTGTTGAACTATGGCAGATAAGAAAAGCCCTCAAAGATCAGTCTCTAGCCCTGACCAGTATGGCTCAATTGGTTGCACGTCACCCCTCAGAGCACAAGGTTGCTGGTTCAATTCCCAGTGTGGACACATGACTGGGTTGTGGATTCAGACCCCGATTATGGTGCATGTGAGAGGCAACTGATTAATATTTCTCTCCCTCTCTTTCTCCCTGCCTTCCCCTTTCTCTAAAAACAATAAATAAAATCTTTAAAAAAAAAATCAGCCTCTAAGGTGTTAATAGATGTACTGATGTCTATTCCCTATAGATCTGAAGATGCAAGGTATTCACAAGATGGATGAATTCATTGAGAGTGTGTATGTGTAGCTGAATAACTGTGCTGGGTTGTGTAGAGCCAATATTTAAAAACCTTCACCAAAATTCGCTATATTTATACATTTTTAATTAAAAAATCTAGGTAATTTTTTGCTTATTTGATTATATTATATATAGGACTAAATTATTAAAGCACAACTATGTATAAACCTCATCATTTTCCTTAATTAGACACATCTAGGCAAACACACGCATGCATATATACACACTCTTCTGCACACACATACACATACGCTGAAGAGAAAAGGAAGATGAGGAGCTGAACACATGTCTCCCTCGGCTTCTCTTCCTTTTGGTTTTTTTTTTAAGCCAGTCATTACAGAGAAGAATGACAGCTTCCCTTTGTTGTTGCAAAAACTCAAGCAAAAGAATATAATATACAAGAACCACCAGCCTAGTGGTGGAGAAAAGGACATTCTTTGAAGCTTTCTGCAGTCAGTCTATACTAACGATTGACCAGTGTTCCTCATCATGGGGGGCCATCAGGTGCTGAAGAGATTAGGAACCACTGGGGTAGACATTTTACCAAATTTTAACTTTCCTTCACTTCTCACCTAAAATATCTTGGGGACGATCTGTGAAAAGATCGTTTTGTTTTGTTTTTTTTTAAAGTAGGAGATGTCTCTTTCTGAAGTACGAGGAGAAGGAAACGCGTGTTCTCTGGTTTTTCTTATTAGGCTTCAGAGCCAGATAGCACGGGGCACCTCTCAGCTTCGTGGTTATTATCATTAGTGTCAGAGGGGAGGAAACAGTAAATAACTACAAAACATGAGTTCAGTTGGCCAGAATTTTCATTTTCATATCTGAATTATTAACAAGTGCCTTATGTGCACTTCCTCATTTAATCTTTACACCCACCCCCGGGATGGGTACAATTATTACACCATTTTGCAGAGGCAGAAACTGAGGCACAGAGAAGTTAAGTAACCTGCCCAATATCACTTAGGACTCTAACCCGGGGCCTCTGGCCCCAGGAACTGGACTCTCAGTCATGTCCCTGTAGATGATGAACTTGCCTGTGCCTCGTGTCATTCCCTGGGGCCTTGCATTTTATGATTCTGGGTCCGGCAAGCTCAAATTTGGAAGTTTCACAAAGATTCAGACTGTGCTGGGATATGAATTGGCTTATGGCAGCATGGGGCTGCCACAGAAATCAATTTCATTCCCTTTCCTAAGGGGCTGTGCTGTTTGAAAAAACTAAGAACTGTGATGATTTAAGATGCGTTTGAACTCATTTAGAGTTCCACAGAACCTCGCTCAGCAGTCCTTTTAAGATGATGTCATAGTTCTTCTGTGTTAGCTAGCAACGCCTTCCAGGGGAGGAAGCCAACATAGTTTACAAGTTAGCTTATCCTTACAATACCCTAGAGGCTTAGCGAGTGGTATTGAGTTACCTTTGGGGGCCTATAAAAACTAGGTCATGGTTTTTAGAGTTTGTTTTTATACCAGAACTCACACACTTCCATTTATATACTGTCTAGATATTGTTATGTATTATGTCTTATATATTATAAATATATACACATGTATATGCAAAAGTTTCAAGGAACTTATTCTTGGTATAAGGGACATGCGCTGGCGCATTGCATTCTGTTCCATCCCTTTTCGCTAGGGAGAATGGTGCTCGCGACCCACAAAGCTGAGTTCATTACCTGTGAATGTGACATAACCTGCAGTCTGAGAAACACGGCATGGAGGGGGCTCCCCAGCATTTGTGGATGTGGTGCAGGCTGTACCCTGCTGACTCTGTTCTGATTTTTTGCAGCTACCACCAATGGTGAATTTAAAATGCTTTTTAGGGACGTGAGAAATTAGCAGTTGGGCATTGGATCTAGCGCTGTGTCCTAGAATCCCTGTCCCATGCTCAGTGGCTATTTAATGAGGGCCAATGGTGTGCCAGGCACTGGCCTGCCAGCCGGAACTCCGGCAGTTACTCCGCCTGAGGACCTCACCGTCTAGCGGGGGGAGCCAGAGAAGAAACACATTTGTCATCTATCAGATGGTGGTATGTGCTTCTGAAGAAAAATAAAGTAGGCTGAGCTTTGGTGATGTTTTGGCAGAGGCCTGCTTCCCAACTCTCACCTTCTCTGAGGGTGATTTGGGCCTCCTAGCAGACATTGACACTATCTTTTGTCACTGTGGAGGGAGAGGATGTTCCTGGTATCTAGTGGGTAGGTACTTGGCATGCTGCTTACATCCTACAATGTACAAGACGGCTCCTACAACAAAGAATCACCAAGCTCAAAATGTCAAGAGTGCCAGGGAGGAGAAAGCCTTGCTCTGGAGCATACTGAGGGGTCCGGCAGACTTCCCAAAGCAGGCATGCAAAGCAGGCATACAAAACTCCTTTTCCCTGGGACCCCTTTTTTCTGGCCCAGGAGAGCCTATGCCGTAATCCGTCTCAGTGACAGACGGTTTTCTGTAGAGCCCTGCCGTGACTGGCATCAGGATGCTGCCCTCATGCATAGTCTTGCCAAGGATACTCACCAATAAAATGTGCATATGGGGAGAGAGCCATCATGACGTACCACGTTTTTTTAGTTCTGCATTAACCTTGTGCCTTGAATAGGCGATGGGCATTTCAAAAGGAGCTGGCCATCTGGGTTTTGGACCCGTCCTGTGAATTTTATTTAAAATACTCCATGACCCCAAGATTCTTGGTATCCAGATAATTGAGTGCCACTCTCCTGCCCCCTCCACTCGTATAATAGCTCAATAGAAACATCCTCTTTGTTATGGTGATGGCTCCAAAAGAACATGAAAGAGTCACTTGTTTTTCCAAAGCACTTTGTCCTCTCTTTTGCATCCTCTTGCTAATTGGCCCTCAACTGCTGGAATTTCCCATCCACAGAGTGATCTGAGAGGATGCTCAGGTCACCTACACGAGGAAACACCCTTTTAGATTTCTAGGGCCACAGCCTCTTAGGCTGTGCGTGGAGCACACTAGCAGGCCCTTTCCTGCCCTGAGTGTGCAGGAGGGAGGGCGCCTCCTTGGACACGTGCTTTGGCCCCACATGCTCCTGAGTGAGGCAAGACCACAAAGGACTGCTAAGCAGCCTGGTGCAGAAACAAATGCCCAGGTCTCCGGTGATTCTTGGGAACAGTCTCTGAGCTCCCAGCCATAAGGCTGGAAAACTCCAGGATGTTTCCAGAAGTAAGCTTGAGAAGGGATTTTCAGAAAAAAGAAAAAAAAGCAACTCCCTAGAATATGTCATGTAATTTAATTCTTGGGAGTGCCTGGAAATACCACTCTCTGTAGCCAAGCCTGAAGTGGACCTGTTCAGGGTGTATGAATTGTTGGCTAAGACTTATGTCCTGGTCCCTACCCCTCTGCAGGCCTGCAGCCTTTTCAACTACCCCCATATCAAGAGGGGCTTGGCACTTGATAGAGTGTCAGATGACCAAGCCACCAGAGCTAATTCACCAGGTGGCGCATGGCTGTGATTCAGAGGGTCACAGTGGCATCAAGAGGTGGCAGCTTTGGTGGCTGGTAGCCCTTAGAGGGGCCCTCACAGAATGGACCTATCACATTTTTTTCCACTGGATATGAAATAAGAAGGGATTCAGGATGTTCAAGGTTATACAGAAAGAAAAGCATTCTGTGCGGTTCCCTGGGCCTTCAGGTCCCTGGAAGGCCTGTTCTCTGGGGACCAGAGTAAGAGGGTGATTTCCCCTGCCTGGGAGCTGTTCCAGATGTGCTGGAGGGACTATAATGTGTATCATGGGAAACGGCCATTCACAAAATGCAGCTTTTTCTTCTGCATCTGTTAAATGTTTCCCTGGCAACTTTTTTGCTTTGACCAGGAGTCCCTCTACCCTCCAAAAACCATCTCCTCAGAACCCTGGATAATTCCCTTATTTTGTCTTGCATTCTCATAGCTTGCACCTAGAACTCTTATATTCCAGTAAATATTCCAGCAAAAGTAGGCAAGAGAGCATATGTCTGAACACACTATTTTAGAATTTTCAGTTAGTCATACTCATGTTTCCTGGCCTCAACTTTCTTTTTTCACTAGAGGCAAAGTAGCATGGTTGCATTTGTGTGACTCGCTCCATTCCTTGATACATACATTCATTCAATAAAACTTTGTTGAGTGCATATTATGGTCTAGGCATGGGGCTGAGCTGGTCCTGTAGGAAATAAAAAGATGGAATAAGACATGTTCCTCCATTCAAGCAAGTCTGAATGGCTTGGAGAAGACTGGATACTTGCTTGGCAAATTGTAAACTATCCAGGCAGACCGTGGTTTAGGATGAAACAAGGCGCTGTATGAATGTCAAATGAGAGTTCAGTCAGTGATACTGGATGAGAAGTTCCCGGAGGGTGGGGACTGCTGAGGTGTTGCTGTATTGCCAATGCAGTGCCTGGGGGCGGGTGCACACTTCCCAAGTGTCAACTGCTCTCATAACGCTGAAGGAGAGGGAGGAGGGAGAGGTTTTCTGAAATGATACACAGAGGGTGAGGAGCTGAGAAGTCTGGCCTAGGAAAATGGGTAGTACTGTCCCCACTCTTTCTCCATCTGGTAATGAATTAACTCTCAGCTCATGGGGTTGGAGTGTGTTTGTATCTTGATGCCATGAAGTACTGCTAAGAGCTGCCCTTCTCTGCTCCCCCTGGTTAGAGCCAAGGCTCCCCTCCTCCCCATCTCAGGACTAATAGCATCGTGTGGAGGGAGCTCTCAGTTGAAAACAAAGATAATAAATTCCAAGTGGCAAATCTCACATGGAGCCCAAAGTCACTGTACAGATTCTTACGATCTACACCTTGGTTGGAATGAACTAGAATCTTTTTGGTGTCCCATAACAGCAAAACAAATCAGTTGTTTTCAAGCAATTTGGTTGGGTAGTGCAGAAGCATGCATTCTGGAGAACCACATTTGAGGAACCCAAGAATGTGGTGCATTGCCCCTTCTCGCACCCCTGTGGGGAGAAATGGCACAAGACGTGCTTCCCATCCCCACTGGAAGTTTCTGAAAGAAGGGGAGGATGGCCTTCTGCTCTTTCACGTAGGTTTTTGAGGGGAGGATCTCCATACCTTCCATACCTTCTCTTGAACCATCAGAACATGGGGGAAACAGAGCCACCAAAAGGGGTGAGGATGCTAGTCAGCATACCGGGCCAACTGAGGACATGGCCTTGAACCAGCTGTGCTGTGTTCTGTTTCCACTGATAGGCCTTTACCCACATGTCAGGCTCTTCTCTGTCTTTGCTGCCAAGAAAGAGCAAAGAGCAAGCCTGCAGCCTTCTGGGAATTCAGACGCTAGGAAGTGGAGCAGGAGGCTGGGAAAGGACCAGTATAGGGCTGTAAACAGTGGTGAGTTAATGAAAATATTTGAATCTGCCTAAAGTTTTAGAAATAAAGAGCATTTTAAAATAGAAGAGGCTGAAAATATAAACTGCACTAATCTTAGCTGTCTCGGTGAACACCTCCCCCCTCCATGTAACCTTCACTTGGGTCAGGATATAGAGCATTCTACCACCCTAAATGGATCCCTTATGCGTTTTTTTCAGTATCTCTCCAAGATAACCATTTTTTTCTGACTTTTTTCAGCGTTGATTACTTTTGCCTGTCCTTTCCTTGAACTTTGCATAAATCAAGTCATATCGTATGCACTCTTTTATGTCTGGCTTTTTCCCTTTAACGTAATGAGTATGAGATTTTTCTATATTGTATATATTGGTATTTTTTTTTCCTTTTTAATATTGTGTCTAATTCCATAGTATGAATAAACTACAATTTGCTTATTCATTCACCCGTTGATGGAAATTTGAATAGTTTCCCATTTTTGGTACTTTTCAATGAAACTGCTGTGAATGTCCCTGTGCATGTCTTTTGGCGAACAATGGCACTCATTTCTCTTAGTTGCGTAGTGCTGGTCTTATGCATTGTAAGGTAGACCTAGGTGTAGCTTTACATGTGGTTTGTTCTATTTTTCTGCCCAGGGCAAAGGCAGTAAACAGGTGTCTGCAAGCAGGGAGGTTGGTGAGGTTCTTGTGAGCAGCATGAGTGACGGCTTGTGTGGGGGCAGAAGAGCAGGTGCTGGAAAGACCCCCGAGGAAGCCTGATGCCAAGCCAACCATAGGTGGGCCTTTCCCCAGTTCTCTCTGCTTCAGCCACTGCTCCTGGCTGGTCTGCTGGCTCTTCTGTCTCACTCCCCAAAACCACATCTCAGGATGGACCTAGGTAGGCAGACCACTTTCTTTCCATCATTCACCTCTTCACAAAGTAACTCTACTTATGGTCACTGCAGCCTTGTACACCGAGCCATCTGATACTCTTCCTGACATTTACCTGTGGCCATGGCCCCCAGCCCCTGCTCTGCCACCAAGAAGGGAGGGGGCTGGAGAAACAAGAGGGGTCCCAAGGGAGTTGCTAATCCACAGCCTACTGGATGGAGAGCACATTCACACCTCAGGATGCTGCCTCCACTCAGAACCCAGCCTCCCGGGGGAGGGAACCCCTTCCTCCTAGGACTCCCCTGCTCCTGAGAATCGGCATATGTTACCAGAGGCCATTCATCCTCACCTTCTCCTGCTTGAGAAGTTCTGGACTCACAGAGTTCTAGTTCTTCCCTTGAAGAGCTACATCAAAATAGCTTTACAACTTGGGTTTATGATTAGTGGTAGTTTAGCTATTTTTGATAAAGAATTATATTTGAAATAAAATAAGGGCCATATCAGTCCATCTTTCTATTTGTGGCTCCTAGTTTGATGTCTAGTATCTATACATACAAAACTTTGATGTAGAATAAAGAAAAAGCTGGAAGTAGTTTTGCAAAGAGCCCCACTCAAGCCTGAGAGACACTTCTGTATTACTGCCACCTAGAGACAAGTTACCTAAATTGCAGGAATATGCAGCAAGACAGGACATTGCTAAGTAAGCATCTCAGGTAATACCACATAAGTTTTTAAAGGGGAAAGTTCTTCATAATATCTATAAATAGTTCAACATTTCAGCTTTAAAAGGAGATAGCCCTGTGCTTGTGGCAGTGCTCTTACAGATGAAGGAATATTTGATATGAACTGATCCTGGGGAAAGGCCCTCCTGTAAGTTTGTTAATGTCAGTAAATCTAATCTCTAAACAATTATATTCCACATTTGGTCATGAGGAATTCAGCACATTATTCTGATCTAGTAAAAGCTAAGAGGAGCTTGGTCATAAAAATAATCAGAAAATGAGAAAAGAGGAATCTGGCCCAAAACTGTTTTGTGAAAAAATAAGATACTGTTTTCAGAAATGAATAAAGACAAATAGCACTAGCATTGGAACAGATTATTCCAAAAGTTGCAAGCAAAGATCTTTTATCTGTTGTGTGCAAGTTTGTCTCCTTTGCTCCTCTTGTAGGGCTGAAATACAGGGTCCAGCAGAAGTAACGCCTGCTTGAGTGTGGTTGGTAGGGTAATAATATGGGTGTAATAATTTATAGTTTTAATTTTAACGTTTCACCTAAAATGTCTCATTGTGTGCTTGAGTGTGATATTGTCATGTTACAGAATTACATGCTTATGATTTTGTAATAAAAGATTTTGTAATAAAAAGGGGGTGTCATTTGTGCTGGACCCTGTGTATGCCTGATCTGCATGTAAGCGTGGGCCCCAGGTGCGGTGGGCCTTCTGGCATCCCCCAAATCCAGGCGGCTTGGTTAAAAGCGCTGTCAGGCTAGAGTTCGTGTTCAACAACTTCTACCCAGCCACCCTGGACTGGCAGGCACTGCTAGTTTATAATAGTGCCTGGGACGGGGTGGATTTAGTGTTGGTCGAACTAGTAGATATTCCCAACAGGTATAGGCAGCAGCATTGGCGATCAGCATTAACATAGACAGGGACAGGAAAGGCAAGCTGTCTCAGAGCCCCTTCTACATTTAGAGAGCGTCTCTGGTCACAAAGGAAGTGGAGCATATTCAGCCAAATATTCATACTGACTCCGGCTAGCACCAATTTTGAATGACCTAGCTGTTCCCCTTCCCCGGTGCGCTGTTAACGCCATATCTGAAGAGGCTCTACTTTGAGGCTATTTGTGAATGGAATCCTCTAGTATAACAGTGATTCTCAAAGTTTGCACCCTGAGTCAGCAGGAGACCATCACCTAGGAATCAAACAGTGGGGAGGCGGGAAATAGCAGTGTTTTAATGGGCCCGCCAGATGATTCTAATGCACAGTACAGTTTATGAACCACAGCCGCATGAGGATCTATACCAACCCAGCATCGGTGTCAGAAGAAAACGACTTTAAATTTATTTGTTCTGATAGGTCAGGTGCTCTCTCTGTTGGTTCTTCTGCAGATAATCTCTGCTGGTAGTTACTTGGATTCTCAGAATCAGAGGTGGAAAATGAATGGGAAATTAAGAAGGAAGTTTGGGCTTTTACTGGTGAGAGAATCATAAGCCAAGTTTATTTCTTCCCCATTATTTATGTGGCGACTAAAACTGCCAAGAAATGATGTGATCAGATAAAACATCAGTGTGTTGCATCTCCACTTTCATTTGATAGCCAATTGAGTTTATAATGACCTGCGACAGACTTTTTTAAAAAGAGAAGTAAGAAAGTCTATGTGTCATAAAGGCTAAGCTCAGAGTTGTCTCTGTCTGTCTTTAATGAAGTTTGGAGTGAGCCACCCAACAAGTGCATCTATTTTATTCAATTAAATAAGCATTGCTTGAGCATCCTTTATGTTCAGTCCCAACACCAACTGCTATACTCATATGTCTCGGGTCATTATAAACTCAGTGAGCTATCACGGGACACTGTCTCAGAAATGCCCCCAGAGCTATGCTCCTGAGGCATATTTAGGTTCATCATCATTTAAAAAAACTGAAAATTCATTCTATGTATTTTGAATAGCCAAGATAGCTAGAGTATAGGAAACCTCCTGTCTCATAACTCTCTACCTCTATTTGTATTCAGGCGGATGTCTTAATTTTTGAAAGTCTGGTCAGAGAATGGAAAGTTGGTATTGTAGTGCATCCCTTTACTGTCTCTACAGTGCTACTTTAATTAAAAATACTCCACTTTATCTGCCCCCTTTTGACAATAATTCACGTCTTGGAAAGCCATTGTTGGGTCTTTCTGGTTAATTCACTGTGGGAAATGGTTATTTCCATCCTTGACCTTCATGACTAGGTGAGTAGCAGATGAAATAACTTGCTTCACGGGGTGGCTATTATGCCACTGAGCCAAGTAAGGCTCTGGTACCTGATGTTTTGATCTAGATGCTTGTAATTGCTGTGCAGACACTGTTCAAAGCCGAGCCCTCCTGACCATAAGGTGCTGACAGGACACTCATTTTTGTCATCGTTCACAGCTCTGCAAGAAAGCAAATTGCTTATTACTTAACTGTGTCTGCCTTTGAAGAATAAAAAGCTGAACTGACACTGCTGGGGCCTGAGCCTCCAGGTGTTGGTTTCAGGAGTCCTGTATGTGCCGTGGAGCGTGGCTTAGCAGGACTCAGCCTACTCCTCCAGCACAATGTGCTGTATCCCGGTATGCGCTGTGTGGAGTGAAGACCTCTTCCACCAGGTTTGGAAGAGGAGCATTGTCTTGACAATACCTTGATGATATGGTAAAATAATTATGTTCTCACTAACCTTGAATGCAAGCAAGCTGTATTCAAGGTCTATAAATAATCATAATAATATGGGCATTCTTTGATGATTCTACTAACAGCACGAGGTTCTTTATTCTCTAACTGGCCTTGGAGTGCCCTCCATGTACCTAATACAGGATGTAAGAGTAGCTCACATTACCGTTAATTTGAGTTACCAACAATTTGTCTGTATTATGCAAATATAATGATTGTCAGTAATAAATGTTTATATACTCACAGATTATCCTAAGTGACCATTTTACCACAAAAAGGGAAAGGAAAATTACTGAGATTTGTTGCTTTCTGCTCCTAGTTTTGCATTAAGGTTGAATTTGGCTTTTCCCAACAATTCAGAATGAAAATTGTTCTGTCCATAATGATATCAGGTTTGAGTTTCTGTCTAACTTTCTTTTTTCAGAAAATATACAGCTTATTTTTCTATTAAATTAAAAACACAGAAAATTCAAAATGCTAGGTCGGTTCTGGGGTGCAGCCCAGCCCCACTGTCCTTTTTAATTCACTGAGAGAGAGCTGGTGGGTGGGGTATTCTGGAAAACTCTCGACAGGAACATCCGTCCACATTGAAAGCTGAATGGAAATTTGGTCCAGATGAGAGCAAGTTAAAATATGGATGATGTTTTCAAGGAAGTGAGGAATAAATCGAGAAAGGATATGCGTGGTAGATAAGGTCAAGAGCAACTTTCTAGTGTCTAAGAGGGAAAATCCATCCTGGGAAAATCTGCTAATGACTGTTTTTGGTAAAGGTTATAGTGAGTAAGATTTAGTATAACTTTACATAACATCTTTTGAAGCATTTTAGTAAATCATCTAGTGTTGTTGTCGTTGATGATTTCTTTTCACAGTGTCTCTTGTTAGGTCATATATGAATGAAAGAAAGAATAATGTAGTCTCAGACCTCTTTCCATGGACCACCTTAAGTTAGTACTTTCTTCAACCACATTTTTATTATGGTAAATTCCCCATAATATTTGATGGAGACCACCCAGGTCAAAGGTAAATGCTTTTGTGACTGTGATTTTGGAAATATATTCTTCCTGGCCTCGGATACACTATTAATTACAGGTTCAAAAATTCTCTTCTGTTTCATCTGATAGGGTAGCCTTGTTTTATGTCACCTTAAAATGAGGCCAAGCTAAGTACTGCAAGATATAAAGTAGTCAATGGCAGTTTTCCATTTCTGCAGGGACAAAGAAAGCCTGGCTTAGGTAATTGCATTGTAACGCTCAGTGTGGCTGAATTGCTTGTCTCTGCTAAGCTCCCTTCTATCTTTTACATTCACAACATACGTCTCTCCTGCATGTAGAGCCAAGACCCAGCATAGCCACTTGTATAATTTGTATGATTAATGGACTCTGGATCTGGCCTGTTACTTGTATTGTAGATCTATAAATAATCATAATAATAATAGGCATTGTTGCATGTACATTTTTATATCTGTCTGGTTCTCGGTGGTTTTATATCATTCATTCACTAGAACAATTATGAATCTTTAACCTCAAGGCAGGACACACAGTTCCAATTTGGTACGTAAATAGTACATCAATTTACAGTGAGATGGAAGAGGGGCACAGTGTAGTTTAGAGAACATAGATAATAGATTAAACCCGAAAACAGGGAGGGGTCATGTATCAAGCGAAGGAACAGATTACAGAGAAATTGAAAAGAAATGTCAAAAATACAATAAAAAATGAATCAAAATTTTTTTAAAAGCCAAGTCTTCAGAGTACGGTTAAACTAGCACTACTGACAAACAGAAGTACATATTCACCAGTGTAGCATAGCATACTGTTTAACAGAAAACTTTTTTATAAGTGGAAAAATTACATGCTAAAATAACAATAAAAATATAGTGTAGTAAATACATAAACCAGGAACATAGTCATTATTATCATTATCAAGCATTAGGTGCCATACATAATTGTATGTGCTGTATTTTTATACAACTGGCAGCGCAGATTTGTTAATATGAGCATCACCGCAAATATGTGATTAATGGAGTGCCCTGTGAGATTATGACAGTTATGATGTCTCTAGTTGATAGTAATTCTTCAGCTCCACTAAAATCTTATAAAACCTCAAAAAAAAAAAAAACCCAAAAAACAAAACAACTGTGCTCATGCCTAAAATTAGATGTGAGGAATTTTTTTCTTTTCTTCTATGAATCTGAGCGGCCTCTATGTGACTGCAGGTGCCTTGGGGACCAAGGGGAATGGTAGGCATTGGAAATGAAGGCTCCTCATCTTGGAAGATATATTTGCTTGTGTTGGGTCAGCTCTGGGTAAATATTCTAGATGACTGATATACAAAAACCTAATCATTTATGGGATTGTTTACACACATTTAAAGTATTTCCTGCCAGTCTGTACCCTCTGTAGATTGTATAACATTAGAGTCGAAGGATTGCTTTGGAAAGGAATGTTCTAAATAAAAGCAAATTTGTTTTCCCTGCGTCTTGTCTCTACACAGCTCTGTCTCACACATTCTATATGGTGCTGATCAGATGTTTCTCCTTCATGAAGCCTTTTATGGGCAGGAACTGGACCTCATTTATCGGTTTTATCTTTCACAGTGCTCACCACAAATATTTGTTGAATAAATGAAGCACACAATTTACAGAGAGAGTCTGTGATGCTTACAAATACCTTCTTTAAGATATTTAATGAACTGATAAAAGTACTGGCATTTGATTACTCATTCATATAATAGAAGTATTTTACCTACTTACCTACACACACACACACATGCGCGCGCGCGCGCACACACACACACACACACACTTAAGGGAAACCATTAAAATGATATAATTGTTGCTAGTTACTGAGTTTATGACTCATCTGTGCTTTCCCTTGCATATATATTATACTCATTATGTAACAGCAGGAAGTAAACTATGAATGTTTCTATGCCTGTCACAGGTATCTTAGGCCCTGAAATGCTGTGTCTGAAACAACAGGTGGGGTGACTTAGGTATATTCCTTTATATCGTTCATCTTGAGTTTCTTATGGAGTAGATGCAAAAATGTCACATTTGCTTTTCTGTTATTAGACAAAATTTATTTGCTTAAGTGCAGGAAGATACATACTTCCCTCCATTGGCACAAAGCATTGTTTGCATGAATGTAAAATTCTCTTAAACATATTTATATGTATATTTCTGAACATTTCTGTTAATGACATGCTTCATTGTGTAACAGGTCTAATCCTATTAAAACGTCCTCATAGAAAACTTGATAACACTAATGATTATATCTGGGACATCTCCAAAGCACATTTATTGCAATCAGTATCAGTATTTAATTCTACAAATGGCAATACTGCAAATGAAGAATAGGATGTGTTTACCATCCTATAGCATCAATTATTTGGACTGGATCATGAAGTAGTTATCAATATTCCACGTGAAAGAAGTTTCAGTAATTATACATTTAAAAATCAGTATTTGTACACAGTTTTCTGAGATACTGACCTCTTTCCAGACATCATGTCGTGGGTCCTCAAAACAATCCTTCTGAGAATAGTTATTATCTCTTTTAATACATAAAAGGGAGACATGGGTTTCTAAGAGGGGATTGGCCTTTAGGCAGCTGGTGAGGGTGTTGGTGATTTGAATCCTGTGCTCTTGACTCCAAAGCCTGGACCGGAGATGTTGGTCCCTGCCCTTGCCCCTCCACAGATCAAAGCGCCCACTGCCTGATCCCATTTCTCCCCTGCTGAACCAGACAGAGACCAAGAATCCTTCTCAGTGTAAACAAAATCTGTCTGCCCTCCTGCCCTGTGTTCTTTCTAAGTGTACTTTGCTGGGCATTAGCGCAGATGAAATACAGTCCAAGCGTGCACAGTACGTCACCACCCACCGCAATGTGAGTCTGCAAGTTGTCCTTGGTTGAAGGAGGCAGATTTGTGTGAGTGGCTTTGATGTGTTAATCTTCTCCAGGAATTTAGGTCTGCCTCCTTGGGGACCCGAGAGGTCTTCTGCTCAATATCTACTCCTTTTATTTCTTACTTCACAAGGACTTGACTCTAATTGGCCAACTTGGAGTGTGCTGAGGTGACCTATTTCTGTCTGGGATAACAAAAACATTCCAGATGACTGACGTCTTTTGCTGGAGACAGTTTGCCCTGACTCTAACCCTCCCATTCTGCTTGCCAAGCAAAATGATCAGTGACAGGCCTTAGCACCAACCTTTATAAATTCCATCCATATTGTTTTCTTATTTTCTTGTAAAAATAGCAGACTTGTCCCAGTCCCTAACTTCTATGACAATGAATGAGATTTAAGTAGATGCTGAACACATGTGTCCCAGCTTCAGCGAGTCAGTGGAAGCAGTTGTGGGATCTGATTGCATAAATGCATGGAAGTGATGTCTGTCTTGGGGCAACAGAGCTCCTTTCGAGCTCTTGAGAGAGTGGTGCTCAGACACAGAAATACTGATGGAATGATCACACACGGTCAGGTGGAAGGGTCAGTTTTGCCCTGCGTGGAAAATGTCCCAAAACTTGGTTATTTGGATTTTCTGCTTTGTAACCACAACAAAGGCCTCAAGAAAGAGAGCGTGAGCCGGAGAGCCCTCAGAAGCTCTAAGAGTTTGAAAAATGTAAAGCCATTGTTACTGGTTTATGGTTTTTATTTGCCTAAGTAAATATCCTAGCTTATTCAAATATATGTATTGAGTTTTTTTTTTAAAAAAAAAAATGCAACTGACATTAAGGAACGTGATCCTATCTAAATGAATGCAGCCTTACAGAATACTGCTGAATATGGCCTGAATACATTGGGAAACCACACTGCTGTGCACAGTTGCAAATGCGAAACGTGGCTGATACAAAGATGACATTTTCCAAAGATGTCTCTGTCTTGTGACTGTGTGTTGTGCTGACTCTGTCACTAAAGAGCCAGAGCACATGGGTGGTCTGTTAGCACTAGTGGTTATTGGTTCTGCCCTAAAAATGTGACTTGGCTTCTTACATTAGATTTCTTCAGAGTTGGACTTGAGTGCAAACATGTACACAGAGATTAGCAGCTTTTTTCCTATATTGGCAGTGAGCAGAGACACAAAGAACAGGATTAAAATTTCAGTCCAAGGGAAGTTCAACATTAGGAAGAACTTCCTAATTTTAAACACTCACTAATATTCCCTAAAAAAAGATTTTACAAACCTTCTGTCCTCTGTTCACGTCCCTTCCCTTTCCTCTTCTCTCCTGTTACCCTTTTCTTTTCCTTTCTTCAAAGTCTCCCCATTTGTAAAATGGAGAAAATAATAATACAGGGTGGGGCAAAAATTGGTTCATACTTGTGAGTATGCAAAACACCCAATTTACTCTTGTATTTGTATTCATTAATTATTGTATTATTTTTCATATGAACAACTGTAAACCTACTTTTGCCCCACCCTGTACATTTGATCCTTGTTATACACGGATTTCATATTTATAAATTCGCTACTCTCTAAAACCTGTATGTGACCACCAGATCACTGCTTGTGGTGCTTTCATGCCCTTCTGCAGACGTGCACAGATTGGTGAAAAATTTGAGCCACTCGATATGCATGTTCCCAGTGAAATTGAACAAGACCCTCTGTCTGCTTGTTTCAGCTCTCATGCTGTACATAAGTGTCCTTTTCTCTGTTTGGTGCCACATTTTTCACATTTTTGTACTTTTTGTTGGTGTTTTCACTGTTCAAAGTAATCCTCCAGTATGGTTTGGTTCTGTGACTTGAGTGGGGAAACAGGGAGACAACATCCAAGAACTTGTGTGCACAGCAGATCGTGGAAACAGCTCTGCTGCTGGCTTTATTGCCACTCACAGAATGACCTGAGGTGACTGTGGCAGACAAAGAGGTTCCCTGGGTAACTGCCCAACAGCAATCGGTCAGCCCCTCTGTTACTTCCAAGGCAGTGGAGTCACCAGGACATGTCCCAGACCCTAATTCTTCCCAGACTGCACTGGGCCAGGGCCTGGGCACCTGTATGGGGCTTCCTGGATGAGATGTGTTTGTGCACATATGTGGGAAAAGCCCAGGGAGTTGTAGAATTACATGGAGGAGAATTTAGGGGGTGCCATGTGGAGTCCGAGAATATGAGACACATAGTTTATTACTGTTGATGTGATCCCAGCTTTCCAACAGTCTGTGGGCCCATCAAAGTGCGGATTACATTGTTAAGATACAGAAATGCCTGATTGCTGCTCTCTTCTAGCTGTTCAATCCTTACACTAGTCCTTTTGAAAGTTCTGTAAACCCTTGAGATTAGAAATGTAGCTCGTCCCATATAGTGAACTTGTGAAATCACCACTAGGTATCAGGTAATAATAGATTTCTGTCTCCTCACTAATAGTATGTTCATTTTTGCAATGGGTTTGTCATCTTTTTCTTATTTTCCAGGGCAAGGCTTCCTCACTACTGTATTTTAAAAGCTAGCTCATCAATATTATTCCAAGTAAATTTCATAGTATATTTTAAAGAGGGAAGGGGTGGAGAAACTAATGTGACCCCTTTGCTTAAAATCCTTCATGGCTCCCCAGGATGCTAAGACTAACAGGCTAGGGTACAAAATGTAAACAAGTGTCAAAAAGCCAGTGGTCAATATAACAAAATAGTCAATGCACTATTTTCGAAAAATGTAGTAGGCAAACTATGGTTCACATCTGGGTTTGTCAATGAAGTTTTGACCCACACTCTTTATGTTTCTGAGAGGCCACCCCCATAGGCCTCACTGTGCCCGTCTTCCTCCCGTGTTAGACTCCATTCACACTGACGTTCGTGGCCACTTCCCTTTCCGGAACCCACAATGCCCCTTCTCCTCAGGCCCTTGCTCTCTGTTTGATACCTCCCTGGGCCGCCCCTGCCCGTCCTTCAGAACTCACTCAAGCGCCCCTTCTCCGGGCCAGGCTCCTCCTCTCTGTCCTCATGAAGTGAGTAGGCTGCCTTGAGAGCATTTGGCAAGTAGACGTGCATTGGGTCATTTTGTTTATTAAGATCTAACCCCTCCAGTTGATTTTAAGTTCCATAAAAGTAGGACTGAGTTCATTTATAACTCTCATAGCACAGTGGCTGGATTATCAGTGATTAATGGGTAATTAACGAGTGTTTTTCTAATATGTTTTCAGTGTACCCCATGACATTAGATCTGGAGACTTTATTTTTTAGATTCTTATTAAGTGTATTGGGGTAACACTGGTAAATCATATTATATAAATTTCAGGTATACAACTTTATAATACAACATCAGTTTTACCCTATTGTGTGCTCACCACCCCAAATCCAGCCTGGGTCTGGAGACTTCTAATGGTTCTTTTCCTGGTGGCAGGTGTAACACCACCATCGCATTCACCCTCCGTGGAGTTCTTTCACATCTTCACAGTAACTCCGGCAGGTAGCTTGATTAGGTTGTGTCATTATCTCTGTTTATAGCTGTCTCAAAGAAATCCTTTAGAGGAGGGAGCATAATGCTAAGAAGAAAGAGGCCATCACTCTACAGATGAAGAAAATGAATCTGTCTCGGAGAGGTTAACTGAACTCAGTTGCCCAGGAACCTGTAGCACAGCAAGGACTCATCCTGGGTTTTATGACTCTGGTTTTGAGTCACGGGTTTTATGACCTGGGTTTGTTGTCTTTCCACCCCCACTAAGCTCGCTCTATCAGGAGATTCCCCTTTCAGTTTCCAGCAAAGAGACAAAAGAGGTTAGGAACCTTTTCTTAGCATTAATACCTTGCCAATTTCTAGATCTCCATTTCCTTTAATCCCTTAAAACATATAATTTGCCTGTCTTTGCTCTTAGAGGCTGAGGGTTTGGTGTAAACTCTGCAGTGAATCAAAGGCCATAAAATAAATAAATATATGGCAATAAAAGGCATCTTCTGGTAGAATATAATTTTCTTTCTCTTGGTCATTCTCTCGGGTTTATTTCATCCACTGCACCAGGAGGGCCTTAATTGGAACTGACTCTCTTATTAGCCTTCAAGTTAAATTGGCATCCACCGAGGCACTGTCTCCTATTAGTCTTGTTTGCTTGACAGACCTTTGCAGAAGTTAAGCACAGACTGAAGTTGTCATTAGTGTAAGGACCTAACACTTGGTCTGAATGACTCCATGTGGCCACAGTGGAAGTCCTTGTCTGCTGTTTGCACTTCTGCCTGAAGCCTGCTGTGGTAAAAGGTCAGGCCTCAGAAATATCCCCTTTGTAGTGATCCCTCTAATGCAAGGCCACATCCTTTCCCACAGAGAGCCTGCCCCAGAGAGGACCGGATGCTGCCTCACTGGGTTTCCATTCATTCACTCAACACACATTTACTGAGCATCTACTATGTGCTTGGCATTTCTAAACTCTGAGGTTAAATGGCAAATAGCTCAAAGATTTCTGTCCTCTAGGGGTTTGCATTCTTATAAGGGAAACACTCAATGGACAAATAATCACATAACTTTTATTTCCAATGCAAGCACTATGGATAAAAATCGACTAGGAAGAACAGGGATTGTGTTTGGTTAAGGTGGAAGGTGGTAGATGGGATGGTCAAGAAAAGCCTCCCAAAAGAGGTCACATTTGAACAGAGGCCTAAGTGATGGGAAAAGGGAACCACATGAAGATCTGAGGGAAAAAATGACCAAAGTATGGAGCATGGATAAAGTGCTGAGTCTGCAGTAAGGCTGAGTGATCAACAACCACCAAGAGGCCGCTGTGGCTGGAAGGCACAGACGAGGGGAGACGTGTCAGGAAGTGAGACCAGAGATGTGGGCCGAAGCCAAAGCCAGAGCAGGTGGATGTTATGCAGACCACAATCTGCTCTGGAAAGACATTGGAGACATATGAGCAGGAGAGGGACGTGATCTGCTTTATGCTTTAAAAGACCGTTCTGACTCCCATGTGCCATCATGAATGGCTTCTAATAGGGCCAGACAGGAGTGGACAGGGATATCTGGTGGGAGGCTACTGGAACAATCCAAGTAGAAGAGGATGGTGGTTTGGAATACGTGTTAGCAGTGGAGTTGATGAGAAGGGGTCAGATCCTTATGGACTTTGAAGGTGGAGCCCATTCACAATTGTTGCTGGACCAGATATGGGCTACAAAGGGGATGTAGGAGTCAAGCATCACTGATTAGTTCATTGAGAAATGTACAGGGCCTGACACAAGTACCACCCCTCTTTTATTACAAAATCTTTTATTATAAAATCATAAGCATGTCATTCTGTAACATAACAATATCACACTCAAACACACCATATGACATTTTAGGTGAAATGGTCAGATTAAAACTAAAATAATTACCCCCATATTATTACCTTACCAACTACACTCATGCAGGTGTTAGTTCTGCTGGACCCTGTACTTACTGAACCCTTATTGCAGACTAGCCTTTGTTCTGTGTGCTTGAATGTATACCAGTGAGCAAAATAATCAAAGATCTCTGCCCCTGAAAAGCTTACATTTTTGAAAAGGGAAAGACAGAAACAGAAAACAAAAGTAAAATATAATAAATTATAATGGCATATTCAGAAGATGATCTATATTATGGTAAAAAATAAAAATAAAAAAAATAGAGCAGAGGAGGAGCCCAGGGATGGGAGCAGTTGCAATTTTAACTTGGGAGGGCAGAGCAGATCTGTTTAAGAAGGCACCTAGGTTTTTGGCCTGAGTAGTTAGATGATTATGCTATTTAATGAGATGTCTGAAAGGAATAAATAAGTAAAACTGAAGAAAGGAGCAGGCTGGAAGTTTGGGCGGTGTAAGCAAATTGTTGCTGTCCTTTAAGTCCTAAGCTTGAGCTGCCTGTTAATGAAGATATCCAGGAGGTAATTGGATATTCAAATCTGGGCCTCAGAGAGCGGTCACAGCTACCGATGTAACTTCCAGAATCATCAGAGCCTAGAAGGTCTTTAAAACCATGAGACCAAAGGAAATCTCTAAGGACGTGAGTATAGCGATTGAAAAGAGAGCCAAGGACTCCTGGGCTCCCCCAGGGGAGGAAAGAAATGAGGAATTAGCAAAGGAGCCGCAGAAGGCCAGTCGGAAGGCAGGAGAAAAACGAGGCGTTGCAAGGCCGTAAAAGGAGAGCTGAAGAGGGGAGAAAAATCAACCATGTCCAGAGTGTCAAGTAAGATGGTGAATGAGCTGGGGACATGAACAAGACCTTTTGTACAGGCTACTTCTTGGGCAGCAAGTAATCAAGTAAGCCCATCGTTGCCATTATTCCCCAAAGCGCTGCAGCAGGTACAGATCCTGGGAGACTGAGTGCCACACAAGAGATCATGTCTTTAATTTCACAGGCAGTGGGGATTTAGGTATGATATTTAAGCAGGAGAGTGACGTGCTGTATGTAGCTATTTCACGTAGATATTTTGGGGAACAAAAAGGAGGATGGGATTGGGGCGGAGGGTAAGAGGTAATAAGCTAGTAGGAAGAGTGTTTTGGTGGCTGAGACACGAGGTGGGGAGGCATGAACCAGAGGAGAAACCACGAGAATACAAAGGGGAGGGCAGATAGGAGAGACCTCAGGAAGGTAGGTTTGACAGCATTTGATAAAGTGCTGGGGGCAGGGAAGTTATTGAGCAAGGAAATATTGAAGATAACTCTTGGGTTTGACTCTTGGGTAACTGGGGGAACAGAGCCCACTGTGGAATTTGCTGGGAGATCAAGGAAGGGGCTGACAGATTAACCAGTTTATGGATTAATTATTAAGACACAGCAGGGACCTGGGAGCTCCCCTCCTCACTAATTAGTTAGCTGGTAATTAGGCAGTGGCTGATTAATACTATTGCCTGCCCCCTGTGGTGTGGGAGGAAAGGAGCTGAGCCACCCCCAGAGTTGCTGTGGTGCATAAAGGAAGGGGAACTTGGAGCCTCTGCCATTATATGACATCCGCGCCCACCCCCCGCCACCGCCCCACTCCTCCCAGAAGCCCTGAAGGGGTATCCTTGACATCAAGCTTTCTCTTCTCATAACTATTCAGATAATCTTTGCCAAATGGAGAAAAAGGAGCAAGAGGGGGAAAATGTGTACCACGAAATTATCATTCTCAGTAGTAATGTTTTGCAAAAATGCCACGGCAACTTTCCTCTTCAAATACTTGGAATTTTATTTTCATTCATTGGTCAAGTGCACATCCAAGTTTAATTTTCCACTTTGGAACTATGACATGGGTCCTGCTTCTCCCGTCTCAGGCGTTTTTCCTCCTGAAATGTGCCTGTTCTAATATGAAATGAAAGTTTCCACAGGCTGAGGTAGCAGCTTAACGCTAAGTGGAGAGAAACTCGAAGTGGAATTTGGTAAACGCTTTTGAAATCTAAATTCCCCAGAGACCTAAGTCACTTTCATTCATGAAGTACATTCTGACCTCCTGCTAGAGCCATGTGAGAACTCAAGAAAGGGCTGTTTCACTGGAAGGAACACTTAAATCCCCCTTGCTGGCCCCCTACATGCCAAACATTCTCTGATATTTGAGTCAAATGCCAGTGTCAGTGTGTCTGTCTGAGACTTCATTAAAGACACCTGCCTCAGGCAGGCGTCCCGCATCTACAATGTTTCCCGTCCTTCGATAGACACACAACAGAGCACTTTGCAAAAGTAAGAAGAAAGGGCCCCGTGGAACCATTGGTAAGGCGTTCAACCCCCCAATTTGCAAATTGTGGAAACTGAGGATAAGAGAAGGTAAGTGACTTTCTTGTCATCCAGTTGTAACTCAAGTAGGAACCTGGGCTTCCGGAGGACGGTCCGCCTGCCTTGATCTCTAGTCTGAAGGAGGCAGTGACTAAGGGAGCGGGAGGAACAAAGTAAATGCCAGTGTCACCTGGAGGGTGAAAATAAGAAATTCCAGAGAGGTTGGGAGGAGGACAGAAATTATTGCAGAAACATAACTAGGCTTGAGTAATCCAGGGTCCATAACAATAATTCTCAAACTGGGGTGCTTGGGGCATTCTCAGGGGACTTACAGTTCCCATCAGAAGTAGTGAACATACATCTGTTCTGATTACCTGCTGCTGAATTGCAGGGATTTTGTGTGTTTGCCTGAGTGGCATGGCACTGTCCTCGTCAATGAAGGGGAGGCAGAAGGGGAGTTGACTGGTAGGTGATGTGTATGCGCTAATAAGGTGCCATGGTGGCACGATGATGTTTGCCGTAGTTCAGGGCAGTGGCAGGGACATGTTTACATGGCAGGCAGATGTAATTACCGCAGAGCACCTCCATCCGTTGCATGATGTTAATGCAGTTGACGACTACTAGTTTTGTATTTACTTTTTACATTTATTTTGGTTTCTGAATTCTATAAGGGCTATAAGCAAGAGCACTTTGCATGGACTTGTGTTAGTTTCATACATATTTAAGCAACATTGCAGCAAAAGTAATCTGAAACAATGCTGAAAGTCCAGGAGACTTTCTCTTTGAAAGAGCCTATGCATCATTCAAAGGTGTTGTACACCTCGACTTCCTTTCACATTTTCATTTAAGTTATGAGAAACTTGGCAAGAGAGATAATTCCAGTGGCATGAGCCCGTTTGTTCTCAGGTGAATTACTTAGAAGGACCTTGCTATGGGTGACACATGCCCTTCCTTCAGTAGGGGGCTATTCCCACAGACAATTCTAGAATCTAAGAGGCAATTCTTTTCCTTTTTTTCTTCCAACTTCATTTAATGTAGTTGATCATTCCACCTCTTGAGATAGTTTCTTCATTTCATTTTTTTTTCACTTTTCAATTAAAATTGACATTCAATGTTATATTAGTTTCAGGTATACGGCATAGTGATTAGACATATAACTTATGCAGAGACTCCTGGAAAGTCTAGTACCCACCTGGCACCAACATAGTTCTTAAAATATTACATATCTGTGACAATTTTCTAACTGCCAATTTGTACTTCTTAATCCCTTCACCTTTTCCACCCAGCCCCCCAAACCTCCTCTCTGGCGACCATCAGTTCTCTGCATCTATGAGTTTGTTTCTGTTTTGTTTGTATATTTATTTTGTTTTTTAGATTCCACATATAAATGAAATCATATGGTATTTGTCTCTGTCTGACTTATTTCACTTAGCATAATACCCTTTAGGTCTACCCATGTCGCTGCAAATGATTAGATTTCATTCTTTTTATAGCCAAGTAATATTTCCTTGTACATATGTACCACATCTTCTTTATCCAATTGCCTATTTGTGGGCACTTAGGTTGGTTCCATATCTTGACTATTGTAAATAATGCTGCAATGAATATAGGGATACATATATCTTTTTGAATTATTGTTTTGGGTTTCTTTAAAGAGGTAATTCTTACTATTGTTTTGTTACCTTTAGAAGCTAATTCTTTGTAAGATGTCTTGATATACAAGGTTGAGTGGCGAAAAAGTGTATCTTCTGTTTAACATGATGTAAGCTAGAGGTCAGCAAATTATATAGCTCTTAGTCTGAAGACTGTTTTTACTGATCAAGTTTTCTGGAAACTTAGCCACACCCAATTGTTTACACATTGCATATGGCTCTGATAGAGATATAATGGCCCATAAAGCCTCAATTCTTTACTATCTGGTAGGCTCCTGGTGTCTGCCTTCTAAATACAATAATTTCTGCACTGTGCTTTCAGCTTATGCACATTTCCGTTATCTGATTCTCTAAAGTGATTTAATTAATCTGTTCTGCTTTTTTACAATTAGGAAATTCTAAATGGCTGTTTCTTCGTGTAAGATTCTTTGATTTCTCTAATGAGAGAATCCAGCTGATTCTCAACATCGATTGCTGCTTTTTAAAAATAGGAAATTGGAGGCTGGTGAGATGCTGCTTTAATCATTGACACATACCTGGTGGAGCCGGCCCGAGGCTGAGCTGTGAATTAGATGCTGGTTTTCATCTGTCAGGCCTCCCTTGCTGAGCCTCTGCCTTCACCATGCCTTTCTCTCACCATCTTGGACTCCTTCTTGCCTCAGCCACATCAACAAAGCTCTGATACCTCACTTTTTTCTCCATTTAAATTCACATAGTTTGTTCACTTCCTATTTCCTCCAGAAGTAATTGCACTTGAAGCTTTTTATCCCTACCATGAAATAGAAAGCTTTGGCTTCTCTTAAAGATTTGACAGAGTTTTGAGGGAGATCGGGAGGTCAGAGGAAGCACAAAGAGGGAGGCTGGGGACAAGGATTTCCCTGGAAATGGCGCAAGTCCCCCTCTCTGACTGCATAGCACAGGGCCTCTGATCCTGAAGCTGCTGTGAAGATCAGTGCCCATGCCTCCCTCACCTCAATAGCTCTGGATCTTTAAAGGGATATCAGATTTAAAAAAAAAAGAAAAAAGAAAAATCTCTCCATATGGTTGGCTTATTTAAGACTAACACAAAAAGCAGAAGACTCGGATGCTATTTGGGACACTTGACTAGGGATGATTTCCTACTTAGACATGCCTAGGGAAATCATCAGAGGACTAAGGGGGTATGGTATGATTTAGGGACAGTTCCTAAAAAGATATATATTTACTGCTGAATGTGCTTTGCTGAAAGAAGGAAGGGAGGGAGGGAGGAAGGAAAAGAGGGAGGGAGGAAAGAAAAGAGGGAGGGAGGAAGGAAGGAAGGAAAAAGAGAATGAAACAGGAAAGAAAGGAAAGAGAAGGGGAGGGGAGGGAGAGAGAGAGGAGGGAAGGGAAGGGAAGAGAGAGGAGGGGGAGGGGAGGGGAAAGGAAGGGAAAGGAATAGAAGGGAAGGGAAGGGAAGGGAAGGGAAGGGAAGGGAAGGGAAGGGAAGGGAAGGGAGGCAGAGAAAAGAAATTGTTGTCGAGAGCCACCAAAAGGCCACTAGAGTTTTTGTTGTTTTTTTTTTTTTTAACCAACTTGGGCCATTCCTGACTGTGCTGGCGTTGCTCACCCTTCATCCTCTGAGGATTGAGTCAGCCACAGTGCACAGCTCTGATAAATGGCTTAACTAATATACATTGGTACATTTTAACATTGGTTTAAAATTTTGACAGACTCAGGTTTAAATTACAAGTGAATATTCCCCTCTTCTGTAATAAGTATTAACATGGTCAGCTTGCTGAGAAATATTTAGCACTTAGGGTTATCTTGTTTTGATGCTTGTCTATTTATACAAATTGGAGACCACTATATACCTGTATGAAGCCAGCCATCTCCACCAGATGGAGAATAACAATACCCGAACCACTGATGAGGAGGTGAGAAGGAAAGAGGCCAGCCATCACACCCGCTGCGCTGCTAGCCGAAGGGCCAAATTAGTTAGCTGAGCTGCAAAATCCCTTTCTTTGGAAGAGAGATGTCCAAACAGAATAAGAGCACATGTGGTCTATTTCAGGAAAGTGTCCCTTGACCTCCAGTTTCTCCAGCGGGTCAGCATGGAGCCCATCCTGCAAATAGCCTCTTTTTGGCTCCAAGGAGCCTAGCCTTACCCATTACACACACACACACACACACACACACACACACACACACACACACACACACACCCACACCTGCTTTCTAGAAACTTTGAAAAGAAACCAGCCTATGCCCTGTGTTTCACAGAACATTTTAAAGCCAACTGACTCTCCTGTTTCTATAGCCAAACTCAATCAGCAAGGCCTCTTCCTCCTCTGGGAGAGGAAGCAAGACCAGTGCACAGGCGTCCCTGCAGAGTCTTGGCCTTGCCTTGCTGCAGCCTGGGAAAGCCATTTCTCCACAGGGAGTGGGGATGTGGACCCCCAGAAGGAAGGAAGGGAGGGGGAGAGCAGTCGTGTGCTCACAGAGGTAGTCGATAGAGATGTGTATGGCTGCAATTGCCCATTTCTGCTTAAATGGCAAATCGGTCCCATGACATGAAGTTATTATGTAGAATGGATCCTGTTTGGAAAAAGTAGACTGTTAGTACATCACTCCATATATTGTCTCTATCATGGTGTGTACCAGGTACATAGGCACAAATACACATTTGAGTGAGTGAATAAATAATGAGTGAATTAAGACCAAAGACTCTGGAGACAGGCAAACTCAGGCCTAAATCCCAGCTTTTCCTGTTAATAGCAGTTAGCTAACTATAGCTGCACAGCACATTACCCTAAATTTAACAGCTTAGATTACTGTCTCGGAGTTGCTGAGGGTAAGCAATCTGGGCATGGCTTCAGTGGGTACCGCCGGCTCAGGTTCTCTTCCAAGGCTACGTTCATCTTGAGGCTGGGCTGGGGAGGGCACATTTTCAACTTTCCTCCTGTGCTGTTGACAGGCCTCAGATCCCTGCGACTCTTGGCCAGAGACATCAGTCCCTTGCCACTCAGTCTTTTCCTACAGGCTTCTCACAACATAGCAGCTGGCTCCCCCCAAAGAAAGGGATTCTAGAGAGTCCCCAGGTGGAAGCTACAGTGTTTCTGTTTGTTTTGTGTTCTTGAAAAATTTTGTTGTAAAACATATATAATAGAAAGTTTACTATTTTATCTATTTTTAAGTGTACAATTCAGTGTCATTCATTGCTTACACCATGTTGGGCAGCTATCACTACTATTCATTTCCAACACTTGATAATCACCCCAACAGAAACTCAGAACAACAGTGTTTTTTACAACCTAACCTCAGAAGTGGCATATCATTATTTCTGTCCTATTCTTTTGAAGTGAGTCACTAAATCCAGCACATACTCATGGGGAGGGGATTACAGGGTGAGACCGCCAGAAGGATGGCCATCCTTGGGGACCATCCTAGAGGCTAACTCCGTAGAAGCTATGTGACCTTGAATGGGTTTCTTAATCTCTGTAAGCCTCCATCTCATCCTTTGCAAAACAAGGATATAATCTACCTCATAGAACTGCAGTCACATTCAAAGGGGACACCACCAAACTTTTTGCTCATCAACATGAGATTAAATGCATGACCTTGAATCATGAAGTTCGACCACCTTGGACTGCGGATTGTGTCTTCCTACCTAGCCTCTTGGATTCTCCATGATGGTTCAATAACTGTTACATCTTTGAATCCTGACAGCAGGAGCAGAGAGAGGACAGAAGCAGAGGCAGAACCATAGAGATCTAGAATATGGCCCATAAATATTCATAGTATAATCTTTATGCAAGGCAGCACTTCCTCTAAAGAAGCAGCCTGCCCTGGACAAAGCTTAGCTCATGTGTTCTCATTGTACCGCCCCTGGGAATTGGGCCACCCCCTCCCTCAGTTGTTCATATTCACCACCAAGACTCTATCAGCGTTTACATTATGGTTCCCTCTCTTTCTTCATGCAAATTCCCAAACATCTCTTTAATGTATCTCTTCTCTTTCCTGGTGAGCTATCCTGTGCACTGAATAAGAAACAGTTCCTCTAGAGCTCTATGCTTGTGATTATGCAATGAGCAAGCAGGCTGCTTTTAAAACTATTCTTTAAAAATTTCCAAATGGCAATATATACACGTATTTCTGTTCTTGTCCCTCCCACAGCTCATTCCGAACACCAGCTAACAGGCATACTCTGGGATCACCGTACATTCCAGCTTTACCTTTATACTTCTTCTATAGTCCTGTAGGAGATCATTGATTTAAATCCATTACTTATCAGCTGGAAATTAATTCAGATGAATAGTCCATTTAAGTCAAAGGAGTGAATTCATATTCTGTGCAAAGGTTTCCAGTGATAAGTATTTTGGAAAGACTATTAAAAACTTTTGAAATAAAAAATAGTTTACTGGCTAATACTCAAATCCCAAGAATAATTACTGAGCAATGTTTTCCAAAGTGTGTTCTGTGGAATAAAATGCTATTTGTTTGCCCACTGACCAGAATTAAATCGATAAGCTCTAGGTTTAATGAGAGCATAGTGAAGCAGTCGTAAACTGCTGGCTGCTGGGAATTTAAACGAGGCTTGTCTCTTAGGAGTCAGTTTGGCTGTGTCTTTCAGAATTTAAAATGTACATACCCTATGGCCCAGAGAGTCTTTTAAAAATTAATCTTAAATCATCTTTGCACATATACAAGAGGATACACACACACACACACACACACACACACACACACACACAGGGAGTTTTATGGCAGTACTGTTTTCAGTAAGAAAAATGTAGAAACAATTCGAATGTTCGGCAATAATAGATCAGATAAATTATATGACATGAATTCATATACACGATAATCATATTTATAGATGTATAATATTATATGTATACCCATATTTGTTTGGAAGGACATGCATCAAACTGTTGATAGTGATTACTTTTCCTTTTGGGAAAGGAACAGGATTTTCTGAGGGATGAGGGGGTTGCTTCCCACTTTATTGTATATACTTGCATATTGTTTGAATTGTTTACAATTAGCAGTGCTTTTATAATTTCCATGCAACAATTTAAAAATTGCGTTTTAAACTTACTATAGAAGTAACATTTTTTTTTAAGCAAGGAAAGAAAAAGAACCCTTTGATTGCTCCACCCACATACAATTACCATAATCTTCCCTACCTTTTTCTACACATGTATTATTTGTAATGCAAGATGTAATTATTCCCTATTGACTATTTCGTACACTACTTATTTTAAAGTATATGATAAATGCAATTATTTCCTAAAGCATTACCTAATAAACATATTTATGTATCAATAGATATTCAATTAAAATATGTCTAATGGTTATACTCTTACAGTGTTTAGGTACGTTGCTGGAAACTGGGAATTAAAAACGGGACAAAGTAAACTTTTAATGCAAGAACCCGTTACCTGGTTCTTCGTGTTGTATTATCCATCCGTGTCCACACGGCCCACACACAACACCTAGGCTCTGTCAGTGTCTTGAATACAATCTTCCATGGCTGCCCATCACCCTCAAGATAACATTCTGCCTTCTCCATATGGATTGCAAGCCCCTCGTTTCCTGGCTCTGCTTACCCCCCAGCGCATCTTTGGTCAACACCTTTCCCTCCAAGTCCTGGCACCCTGCCCCCACACCCTGACTTACTCCCGCTCCCCCTTCAGGGTTCAGCTTCGATTCCTCCAGTTCAGACTCTGATTTTCACAAGTGTCCTGCACTTACCCTTAGTCCTGGGCATCTCTTGGTCTTGCTGTTGGACAGGCGCTCTCCTTCCTCCTGACAAACTAGTTCATTGTGTGTGGAGACCTGAGCCAGGTCATTAAGCACCCTGTGCTACAAGCTCATAATCTAGTAATAAGATAATAGTAGTATCTACCTCCTAAGTTTGTTAAGTGGGAGTAGCGAATGACTACATCTGGGTGGTTTAGAAGTGCCTGGTACGTGGTAAGAGCTCCACAGGTTTGTGGCCATCGTTTCTCTTATCAGAATCACCCTTCTTTAATTCAGTCCATCTGGTTTGGTTGAGACTGGTCCTGCCTTACACTCTGGAGGTAGATTCCTGATAAACTGAAATGATCAGCTAATCTCCTAGATAGTGTGATGGGCTCCGAAGAGGACACAGAAACCGATTCAAGCCGATCAGCGTCAGCACGAAACCTTTACTTTTTTGAAAGAGAGAAACTCTCTCTTTTCTTCTCTGGGTTTGAGCATAACGTACGCCCGACTTTTTGCTGCTACAGCCAAGAAGGTACAAGTGGCAGCGTCCCTGAGGGTGGAGCTGAGAAAAAAGCAAGCGGAACAGAGCAAAGAGAGAAATACTGTCCTGGCGATGCTGTGTGGGGAAGCTTTTGTGATGCCATCCCTGACAAGCTCTTACTTCAACTCCCCAGTCATTGGAGCCCAAATCAGACCACTGGGGTTTGGGTTTGCTGTCACTTGTGACCCAGGGTTCCCAGGCATGTATCCCAGGTCTAACCAATGTCATATCTGAATGTAATACTCTGTCTCCTGGTCTCTCCTCCTATTTAGATTTGAAGCTCTGTGAGGAGAGGCCTCGATTGCTTTCCCCTTTGAATCTCCAGCTCCCCACACAGTGCTGGAGAACATTAGATGCTAAGTATTTGTTGAGTGAATGAAATGCTCCAGGGGCTACCTTGAGTGTTTAACACAACTTGTTCAATGCTGTAGGCTTATCCTGTCTAAAATCCTGCTGATTCTATCAGAAAGACATAATTAGAGAGGGGGAAGGAATTAACATTATTGAATGCCTATTAGGAGCTAAGTAAGGTATACACTATTTTATGTTACATATGTCATTGAATCAAGAAGCCGAATTGAGCTTTCTCTTTTTCTGCCTTGCCATGATAGGTGAGTGATTTTATCTGTCAATGAAATAAGAACAAAATACGAGCTATCTTTAAGCATCTAATAAGAAAAATGAAAGGCCAATAAAAAAATATACAAGTTCTCTTCTTTAGGAGGAATAATTATTTGAGTCTTTTGAGTCCAAGATGCTAGACTTTAGAATCTGTTCTTTTGAAAAGAGTGATTTCATTTAAGTACACCGTTTTAATTGTAAAACATTTCTACTCAAAATTCCCTAAGATTACAGAAAGTGTTGTGCTTGTATCCAGCCCCTTTATCAGAGAGAGGAAAGGATGCCGTTGTCCATGCACAGGCCGATTTGAAGGTCACAGGAAACTCTCCCCTCTCCAGGCTGCCAGTGTGTTGTCCCTTACTTGGTAACAATTAGCCTGGGGACAGGTGTGCAGGAGACAGACACTGAACAGCCTTGACTCCAGTTCCTTGTGCTTGCCTCCCTTCTCTTGCCCATGGAGCACACAGTGGTAAGAACACCTGAATTATAATGCTTGCCCTCTCTCTCTAGACAATTTGTTTTTTAGGTTAGTTTTTCAGAGCATAAGATTGAAGATTGTAGTACAGCCCACCTCTTTCTTGTGTAAATACTCTGTATAAAGCAATCTACAGAAGTATACTGCCCAAGTAAATATAGTCATCTGTCATTCAGGTATCTGTATAACGGTACGTAAAAGTTATTGAAACTGGTTATCTATCCACCTTGAGGGCTCACCACCATGACTTCTAAGGCATGAATCACTGGGCAATGCTTTGTGATTGTGGCAATGCTAATTATGCTAAATACCCAAGATTAGCTGTGTAGTCTTATATTTATATTGTTAATTTAACCCAGAGACTCGCTTCCAACAAACTGACCTTGCTGATTGCTTGTGTCGGCTGTCGACAGTTTCATCAGAAAGGGCGGTGATGGGGAAACCGGAGGCCGATTGTGTTAGGATTTATGTGAGGCCACGGAGATGGAGTTTTTGTCAGTGGGAGCTGTGAATAGGTTCTGTGGACAGCTGGATATGGTTCAGGTTTGTTAAGAATTGGCAAGCACGTTACATTACTTAATCCATGTTTGTTTCCCAATATATGTTTGTCACTGTTCTTCATTTTGGAAGGTACAAGAAAAACCTCAAATGAGTACATCCCATCTAGGAGTGATTCTGTAGTCCTTTAGCTGGACACAAACCCACAAAATAATTCCTTTTGTAGGCTCATGCAAGAATAAAAGAATTGCACTTCCCTAGTGGTGGGGTAGCGAATTTCCAATGGATGTCAGTTGGTATCCTGTACATCAAGTGAGGAGTAAGAGCATCTTCTTGACCCACTTACATCATTTTCTGAGTAGACCGAGGACATCCAAAGTCAGGACGATGCACAGGCACTGGGCCATTTGTCCCTATCAGGTCTGTAAACAAATTGTATTTTATTACTTAGGTAAAGGAGTAAAGTGGGAGGGAGTAGAGCGGAGACCAAGGCTGGGCAGGCCAGCATTCCCCTGGGTTATTTCATAGTTTCTGTTAACCCTAGGGACTCATTTATTAGGCCTTTGGTCAACTAGGTTTCTTCTTGGGGGAAAAATAACCTTACCAGCATCATTTTGCTGTTTTTGCAATTCTTAACAGTGCTGCTGGATAACACCCCTTGGAAGCTATGAAATGTGTAGGATGGCTGCTCAAGACTTTCTGTGAGTGCCTCTTTGATATCACTCCTAGGAGCTTCTGAAATGGGTCAAGAGAGATGCTCTGAAGCTGCAATGTGCCGAGGTTAAGTCACGACCTCTTCTCTTTCCCACATCGGACTGCACTCTGATACAGGGCCCACCCAGGCAGGCCGGAGTCTCTGTCTAGTGGGAAAGAAGGCCTTCTTCCCAGAAATACTGGCATCATCCTCAGAATCTCACCCACAACATCTTGAGGGACAGTGTGTAAGGGCAGACTTTTAGATTATTATCAAAACCGGAATACGTTGGCAGCTGCATTGCCTAATTTTGACATAGCAAACAGTTCTAGGTAGGTGAGTCCTAAATATCATCAGTTTTTGGTTCAAATGTAAATTTTTCTTAACTGCAGACAGTGTTGAATTTCATCTGAGCCCTGTGCTTCTTGTCAAAAAAATAATCATTAAAAAATATCTCTACCCTTTTTTGTTCTGGGAGACAGCTTACTGCAGCCACTTCCCCCGTATGACTTACAGAAAACTCATGGATGATCCTTTTGTTTCCCTATAGCAAAGCCAGACAGAGACCCTCCAAAATCCCATTTCTTGTCTCAATAATGATTAGATGCATGTACCCACTGACCAATTTGGACAAAATGCCTGCTACTTTGACTTGATCAAAATTCAATTAAATCTACAGGCCCCTGCTTACCACTGAGGTTAAGTATTAGACTCTGGAACAATCCATCCTTAATGGCCCTTCCTGAGCATCTGGTGGCTGCAGAGGAAGCCTCTCCTACACCACTGTCAGATCATGCCACCTGCTCGCTCCCTTCCCCAGCTCCTCCTAGCCCTGCTTATTCCTCACTATTAAAAGAAAAGTCCTCTTTGCCTGACCTCTGAGATGCTTCTAGAGCTTATGGTCAGGGCAGTCTGCCTATTACACTCATTCTCCTCCCCTTTTTTTTTAAATAAAGTCTTTCCTTATCTAAGTCTGGATTTGTTTTTATTTGATGCTCTCTATTTTATGTTTAATACTGAGTATATTGAATGCGACTTTGTCTTGATGACCTGGCTTCCTCCCTGACACTCTAAGTCATGGCATTGTGCCAAAGAGGTAACTGTCGATGGTGAAGCCGATTCTGGGTGGGAAATTAGCTGGCCTGGCACTAAAAATGAGCCATTTATTTCTGGGACAGAGCAGCTACTTTTCTTGCACGTATATCTCTGAGTTACATTGAGCTCATTTGGGTAGGATATATTGGGAACCTTTCCCTTGGCCAGAAAAGTAAAAAACATTGTTTAAAAAACAATCCTAGAGTTCACACTTTCCATCTAATTATCTCTATCTCTATCTACCTTGCTTTTTTTTCTTTGTTTTTCTCTTTCTATGCCTTTCATAAAACATTATTTTTTACTTTGAGCAATAAGGTTTCAATTACTTTTGATAATTATATAAACTGATAACATGCTTGTTTTCAGAGGAAAGAAACATTTACTTTCTAAATGTAGAAAAGAAAAAACAAACTTTGATTTTGTAGTAAAGGTAACTAAGGCTGTCCTTCAGCAATGGGAAAAAAAAAATAGGTGTCCTGGGGATTTGGTCTCATTTGATAGTGACAGCTAATAAGAATCCGAAAGGAAATTGATAAAGTTACTAGTTCCTGGGGCTGAAAGCAGACCTTTTCCTCTAACAGCTTGCAGGTAAGGAAAATCAAGAAGTCCCCTGAGGGTTAAATGAGGGTAAACCCACACACAATGGATGCCATTAGCCATCTGTGGTCAGAAAGTAACAGATTTTCAATCAGTGCCTGATGCAAGAGTTTGAGAACACCCGAAACCCTCATCAAGGTGATATGGGAGCCATTTCCTGGGAGCAGAGCGGGATGATGGCTGCATTTAGCTGTAACAGCCTCATTAGCTGCATTTCCACAGGAAGACTGTGGAGCTGGGAGGGTGATGTCAGCTCAGAGCTGGGTTACTCACAGCGTGGCGAGGAGACCACTGGCCCGAGCACCTTCGGAGGTGTCCGAAAATGCAGATTGGGCCTTCCCTGCACCAACGCCGAAAGATTTGGAATGGGGTCAAAAAATCTGCATTTTGTTTATTTATATTCAATGGAAGTTCCTTTTTTATACTTTCTCTTTAATGTTTTTAAAAATATGTATTCATTGTAAATAAGAGTGCAGATATGATGAAAAGAAAAGTAAATCTTACCTGATGCTTCTGTTTCTTCTATGCTGAAACAGTAATACTAGGAGCCTGCCGAGCCTCCTTCTGCCCCATTCTCCACGCTCCTCACATGAAGGCATATGCAGTTACTGAAAGGTTTTCTTTTTCTGCTCCTGTTATTTATTTTTATAAGCTGCATTATATTACATACCTTAGTCTCAAATTAATTTTTCTCAAGTCATAATAGAAAACCCTCCATGCTTAAAAAAAAGTATATGTGTATGTGTGTGTATATATATATGTTGTGTGTTTTATTTTGTTGCCATTACAAAGAATGCCTTTATTTGGGAGAGGGAGCATAGATTTGCAGAAATGATATTTCTGGGTCAAAGTAGGCACATTTGTAAATATGGAATCCACAGTACCAAAAATTGACTGTATTCCCACCAGCAATGTGTTTGTCATGTTCATTATCCTTCATCTTCACTGAGTGTTATAATTTTTTAAAATTTGTGAAGTTTTTGAGAAAAACATTCCCTTGTTAGTAACTACAAGTGAGGCTGAGCATATATTCTTGCATTTACTATATGTTTGAGTGCAGTCTTTGACCACTTACCTGTTCATATATTTTGCCCTTTTTTCTACTAAGTCACTTATTTTTTTTCTCATCAATTTGTAGAAACTGTATATTAGCATATACAATTATCTATACAAGTGTTATAAAGCTATTTTCCCATTCTATTGCTTGTTTTATTTTGGGTTTGAGTATCTTTGCTGTATTTTCAGATAATTAAGTATGTATGTCTCCCTTTTGTGGTTTAAATTCTGTTTTCTTAATACCTCCGAGATTACATAGACTTCAAATTTTTATTTTGATATTTTTATGATATAATTTGCATGTATATCTTGAATCTTTCTAGAATGTCTTTTATGTGTGGTATCAGATAGGGTCTATGTTTGCTTCCCCCCACCCCAAATGAATATTTTCCAGTTGTTCTGTTGCTAACTTTGATAGCAACCAGCCCATGGAACAGAACATAGAAACCTGATTAAACCACAAGTCGGTGGTACTCATTCAAGCACTGTGCAAAGAAAGGAATACCCTAGACCAAAGATATAATCTGTATGTCTGTGTGTATATTTTAAAGCAATTAGGACCCTGCGTTCCAAAATGAGAGAGCCAAATTCAAATGGCATAACTAATAACACATTCATCCATTCACCTCACTGCAAAGTGCGAGGTAGAATGGGTTTGATGTAGCAGTTAAATGATAATTCCAAAGACCCAGTTTCTTTCTCTTTATTCTGCCATCTTCCATATCAGCTTTAACCTAAAATTGGCTTCATTCATGTTCTTAAGTGTTTATCAATAGCACTGATGGCCACATTCTCCCTCGTTCATGCACAATGGTGGACCTGTTTCTACATCAGTATGATTTTTTTTTCTGCGGTGGTTGTGACTAAGTTTTCAAGATCTAGAACCAAGTAGCACTGGTGTCACATGACAGGCATTGGTGTCAGTCTGCGCAGTGGCTGAGTGTTTTCCCAGTCAGGATTGTTCCACGATCTGCTGCACCCAAGCTAGATTCCCAGGCCTTCCCCGCAATTCTGTGAGCTACCTCATATCCTTTACTGCTCTGTTTCCAGTTAGCCTGGTTAAAATAGAATCTGTTTTTGCAACTAAGAATAGTAATTGGTACTGGAAATGTTTGCACCTAACAGACTGCCAAGGAAATGGGAACCTGAGATTAGTTATTTGACCTGATTGGGTTTGAAGGCAAGTGGAGTGAAACATTTTCCTAACCATTGGCTGTGCTTAATTGGAGTGAATTGGAGTGTGGTTGTTGAAGGCAAGGCTTTGGTGGGCTCAAGTGGCTGCTTCCATGTAATTTTTTTTTAATGTGGTTGCACTGGCTATCTATCTATCTATCTATCTATCTATCTAGATTTGTGCTAGAGAGCTTTAGAAAGGAAGGAAGGAAGGAGGAAAAGAAAGAAAGAAAGAAAGAAAGAAAGAAAGAAAGAAAGAAAGAAAGAAAGAAAGAAAGAAAGAAAGAAAGAAAGAAAGAAAGAAAAGAAAGAAAGAAAGAGGGAGGGAGGGAGGGAGGAAGGAAGGAAGGAAGGAAGGAAGGAAGGAAGGAAAGAAGGAAGGAAGGAAGAAAGAAAAAAGAAAAGAAAAGAAAAGAGAAAGAAACGGACTCAAGGTTTTAAACTCTTACCTCAATGTATGCCCAGAAAACAAGAGAATTCCTATGACTGGCCTAAAAGAATATCAGCCTTTGTAACCACAGGGTTGATGAAGCTGAGCATCAAACCTAAGCTCTGATCCTGTGGCTTATCAAATTACAACATAAAATGAATTCACAGACTTGCTAAGTTCCTTAAGTGAAAGTAGGGCATTGAGAGAAAAAGAATGGGACTCTGAACATTGAAGTGGAGAAATTTAAGAGAATGCAGATGACTCACAGCTCACTCATACCTAAAGATCCTATAAAGACCTCGCCTAGTTTCTAAAAGGATGCTGATTCCTCATTACTTGCCCCACTGACTCCCTCATTGTTTCCATTCATCTGAAGTCAGGTTCCAGTGTGTCCCAGAGAGCTAATTGTATAGTCATACCTTCACGAAAATATTTCTTTTATCACTGTTACTACTACTGTAGTTTTTTACATGACCAAAAAATTGCATGATTTTTAAAATTTATATATATTTATATATAATCTCTGCAAAATTTATATATATATGCAAAAATTCACATAATGTTATCTATCATACACCTCAGTTTTCTTCTCAACAGGAACACCTGGGTTTTTGCCATGACTCAGCTAAAATACTACATTTCTCAAACTTCCTAGCATCTAGGGTGGCCATGTGACATAGACAATGAGACATGCTGTAAGTCTGCTGATTATTTCTTTCAAAATTTTGCTTTCCAGAGTGTTTCTCTTCTTTCTTGTGCCTTCCTCCTTCTTACTACTGGACATGGTCATCATTTCTGGAACTGTAAAAGTCACTTTGTGCTCATGAGGGAAAGGGCAGCAGAATTGACCTTTAGATCTGACCTTTTTAAGCCCCTGAACAGATGACAGCTATCACCTACTACTTTTCTTATCACTTAATTGGGAGAGGGGGAGAACACAGAGTCTATGCAGTCATTGTTTAGTTGAATTTACCCTCACATTCAGCCAAACACAGTCATAAACAGGTAATGTAGCAGATGCTACTTCCCTTTAAAAAAAAAATCCCTTCACATCCCTGATTGAGCCAGTGTAGATCTCATATCAACCCTGTCCCTGATTACTGTGGCAAGAGAAATGCTGTGCAGTAATTGGCTGAGGCCAATTTCATTAAACCCACTTGTTTGCAGCTCCATGGGGGAGAAGTGCCGACAGGAATAAGAAAGGGAGGTTTGCATGTGAAATAGGCAGGTAGCGTGCCCACTCCATACCGATTGCAGATATGCCATTAAAATTTATTACTGATTACTCTTATTCTGCTGTCATGATCACTGAGCAATCTGCTGTTTAGATTTGATTCCCATGTAATTTATACCAGAGCAAGAGGCACTACTGATGTGAGCCTCGTGGTCTGATTGCCAGTTTAGCGAATACATATTCATTCACGATTTCATGAACCAGCATGCCTGAGCTTAGTTAATGTGAGTCCTCCATTCCCATCTCCAAGATACAGGTCTGGTGTGCCTGTAATAAGCCATGTCTTGAGTCTGGGAGGCTGAGGGCCAGATCCTGGACTAGGGACTTTTCCAGGTACCTGGCACCTTGTAAGCCCTCCTGGCATTGAGCTGACTCATCTTCTGGGGAGCTTCCTCTGCTGCGCATCTTAGCATCTACTTGAACCCTTTAAACTGTCATAGATGCCATGAGTGTTATATTTTCTACATGAACTACTTCAGCAGTAACATTTGCCTTGTCTCCAAGATAACTCAAGACACAGTGTGGGGAAGGACAGATCCAGTTTACTCGTATATTTTCATTCTAGAACCTTTATCACTGTAAGCTGGAATCACATTGATTAGCTGTAATCCAGGTAAGGAGTTCTGTGACAGATAAAAACAGGATAATACCAAACACAAAAATATAGGGTAAGTTGGGGAAAAAAAATTGATTCTGTAATTCTTCATGTCGCTAAGTGCCCTTGCAAAAAATCTGGGCTGTAGGCAACTGCCTAATATTTATTGAGTATAATGAGATAGAAATCTGATTAATAATAATAATTAATAGGATAAAGAGAGTCCTCGATTGGAAAGAAGTGCTAAGTGCTAATTTTGTTTACTATGAGAACAACTGTAAATAAATCACCTCATTTGAATGATCCTCATGTTTCTTGTGAGCTCCAAAACTAAGAACTCATTAGAGTTAAATATTTCCTGAGCAGTTTTATTTATCTCATTTACTTAAAAAGACCTTTCTTCACAGCACAAAGTCCAATTTTATTGTGGTTTTTTAACAAATTATAACAAATCATGTGTTTGTGGAATCCAAAGTAAGGAGATTTAACTGCATGCTCATTAAAATTCCTTAGAATTCTGTAAAGACTTTCCCTTCAAGAGTTCATGTTTATTGATGAAATTTTTCTCATTAGTCTTCAGAATAAGTTTGGGGAACAAATGATCAGCCTAGCAACCCTAAAAAAAATGAAATTAAATTTTAAAAAAGCCCTAACTGGTGTGGCTCAGTTGGTTGGACGTTGTCTCGCCAAGCGAAGGGTCATTGGTTCGATTCCCAGTCAGGGCACATGCCTGGGTTGCGGATTTGGTCCCTGGTCAGGGTGCATATGAGAGTCAACCAATTGATGTTTCTCATTCACATCAATATTTCTTACCCTCTCTTTCTCCCTCTCTTCCCCTGTCTCTGTAAATAAATAAAATTGGCTTCAAAATTAAAGAAAAACAAACCTAAGATATTCTTCCTAGTTTTAATTACGGAAGGCAGTGAGAGAACAGCACAGAAATCTAGCTTCCTGTTTTTACATGTTTCAAGAAACTCACTCTCGTTTAACAAGAGCCATGTAATGATTAAAAACCAAGCTATAACATTGTCGTGGTTGGGTCTTGATCACATTTCTACTCAAATCTACCCTAATAGATTGAATTAAAGTGTTTATTCATTGCAATCACTAGTCCCTGTCAGTTACAAAAAGAAATGTTTGTGTTCAACTTCTAATGAGTGTGTTAAGTGGTGTCTATGCCTAGAACACATGTTGGTTGTGGTTTGGAGGAGTGGGGATCATTCATGCAGATAAAGCCTGGGAAGTTTGACTAGAACAGCGGAGACAAGGTAATTACTAGACCACCTAGTCTAGTAATAGAAAAGGACAGTTTAGAAGGCCAAAGTATTCCAGAGTCTGAAAGGAAAGTAGTAGTTGCTTCAGCCCATTCAGAAGGGGCTCTTGCAATGGGAAGAAGGTTACATCAGGCCAGTTTTACTCCACATGTGGTGGGAAGACCACTTGCATCACAGTCATTTGGGAAGCTTGTAAAAATGTCAGCCCTTGGATCCCACTCCAAAACTCTGGCTACAGGGCCCAGGAATCTGTGTAGTAAATAAGCATATCAGATCATTCCTGGGCTCACTCAAGTTTGAGAACCATCACATCAGAGCATTTTGTAACAAAGTATTGGGGAATTTTCATCTTGTGTTTATCATTGGGGTTTTGCCTTAACCACTTGAGATAAGCTGAAAGGTCAAATTTGTAACAGGTCATAAGAGAGTGGTTTGTTTGTTTGTTTTGTCCTTTAGAGGTTTCCATTTTTATTTTCTTGCTTTATGTGGTCTTGTTTAGTTATGTGCATTTGAGTTGATGCATAAAATAATTTCTGTGTTTCTTATCCTCTATATAAGGAACATGGATATGCTGAAATTTTTCTACTCCTGAGAAGTAGTGCATCAGTAATTCACAGCTTTTTTCCTGGGTACTTTACAGTTTGCGAATCTGATAAAAAGACATGGATTGCGATTTCTGCAAACGCATGTACATAAATGTATAAAATTTTACATTTAATTTCTGCAGTGATTGATAGACCTTTCTCCTTCTAATCTGGGGAGTCCAGACTAATAACCTTGGTTCTGAGCCTAATAACCCACCAACTGCTCTGCAAACTCAGGAGGCTCCACCTATCACAGCCACAGCAAGGCGGAAAAGGGCGCGGTTTGTGAGGACGAAATGGATGACAGCAAGTCTGAGGACGTCAGCCTCCCTCCAGGCCTTGGCCTTCATATCGGTCAGAGTTGTAACAAAAATACTTCCCCACAAGACTATTAGAGGCTTATCTATTTGGGGCAGCAAGTCCCAGATTTCCCCATTCGCTCAGTAGGTCCTGGAGAACCAGAGTTAAAGGCGGGATTAGTGCTTTTAGTCTCCACTAATGACACGAGGCTCCTGATCGGGCTTAGCCTCTGTATTTGTATTTTGCTGCAATAAATAAGAGTGATGTGTAGCATTTGGATTTTGTAATCTCAGAGTTTAGCCTAGGGATTGTGGAAGTGGCCCTCAGCTTTGTCGGAGCCCATTATAAATTAGAATTTTAAAAACTGTTCACTTTGGGGGAAAAAAATCAAATCTCCTATAATACCACAACCCCAACACCTAATACTAGTATTTTAGAGTATGTTACTGTAGAATACATTCTATACTTTTTCCCCCCAAAATAGGGTTATACTATAATTAGTGTAATCAAATCTAATTTCTTCATTTACTGTATCTTAAATATCTGTCTATATCAATAAATATGTTTACTTGATACATATTTACTGGTAGCTGGTATTCTGTAATATTCTGTATACACTTTATTTCACTAAGGGCCCATTAATGGATGGTTAGACTCATTCCATAAATTGAGCTTTTTAATATCTTTCTGTGCTTATAACCATTAACATTTGGGATTCTTGCTGCTGTTATGGTTAATCTTGAAGTCTCCCAAGAAACAAATGTTTTGCAGAGTCCAATTTCCTTGCTTAAAATCAAATTCCTCCGAGTCAAGGGTGTTTAGATGTAATTTTCACTTTATTCTGGAAAACTAAAAATAATAACACTCCAAATCTATAAGTAATGCCTTACCCCCTTGGTGAAAGTAATCAGCCTCAGTTTCTGAAGTTTCAAAGGGAAAAAACTGAAAATGCCACTGAATTCATTTTTAATTAGGAATTTAGCAGCTCCTACAGCAAGTTATAAATTGACCTGCAAAAGTAGCCTTTTTAAAGAAAGGAACGTATTCATTGGTATATTCTTGTTTAGCATATTATATCAGATATTAAAGTTTTAGAATCTGATATCATTTCAAAGTGTACCAGTATAAGAGTATGACCTCTGTCTTCTAATGAGCTAGACCACAACACATAATTGGATGCCTGTGTGGATCTCTGGTAGGAAAAGGAAACTCTTCTATTAGCTATGGCTTCACATCCCTTTGGGCGCTCAGAGCTACCAAGTTTCTCATGGAGGCCCTGCAGAGCCTGAGGCCTCAGAGTGGTCCAAGGACCAGTGGCATCAGCATTACCTGAGGGCATGTTCAATGAGAACAGTAAGTCCCACCCCACACCTCCTGAATCAGAATCTGCATTTTAGCAGGTTCCCCAGGCAATTCTTACTCACTTTAAAGTCTGAGAAGCACTGTTGGAAAGAGCACCCAATAAATCAGACCAACCAAATAAACGCACACTCTCTGTCTATAGCTCCCCATTAGATATTGGGTTGGCCAAAAAGTTCATTTTATTTTCTCCATATGATGGCTCTAGTGGCACTTAGTTGTCTTTAACTTTATTCAAAACAGTTTTGTTAGATTGTATTGTGACAGCTGTCATATCAGCGTGCATTAAAAAAAACTTATCAAAATTGGTGAACTTTTGCGCAGCCATTTTAATATTGAAGATGGAAGAACATAGGCAACATTCTTGGCATATTATGGTTTCAAGAAAGGTAAAAATGCAACTGAAACACACAAAAAAAGATTTGTCCAGTGCATAGAGAAGGTGCTGTGATTGATTGAATGTATCAAAAGTGGTTTGCGAAGTTTCTTGGCACTGTTGACATTTTGGCCAAATAATTCTTTGCTGTGGGACTGACCTCTGCATTGCAAGATGTTTTGCAGCACCTCTGGCCTCTGACCCCTAGAAGCCAATAGTGGGAGATAGCTGACATACTCAAAATATCCAAATCAATAAAATTATTGGTGAAAATGAAAAATGTGTTTTTAATTTTACAGAAAAATCTAAACAGACTCTTTGGCCGGCCCAATATATAGCATCCTTTTCAAAGAAATCAATTCTTGCCGTAGTGCTTGTAAAGTAACTTCAAATGTGAAGGTGTATATGCCTTCATACTGGAATGCATGAGATCAGTCACGCTGACATAAACAGGTTTATAAATAATGAATCCTCTCAGTTTATTTTCATCATAATATTAGATGTTTCTAGATTGTGAAAAATGTCTCACTGTGTAGTATATGAATGAAGAAAAAGCAAATTAAGGTGCTCACCAGGCCCGTGGCATTTTAAGTAACAGTGATTTTAAAGGCTTTGAACCCCTTCCCAACACCAACCATGCAACAAACTATTCACAAGCACTTACTGTGAGCCAAGTACTTTATTAGAAAGGAGGGAAAACAATCCATTTGCCCCTCATTATAAAGATATGTGTCCTGGGATTAGAGAGGGCACCTAATTTTGTATGAGGACACCAAGAAAGCTGAACAGTAGAATGGACATTTGAACTGAGTCTTGCTCAATAAGCAGGATTTCCCCAGGGAAACCAAAAAGAAAAAACACAGCAAGTAACTGCAAGGACAAATATAAAAATACAAAGGTAGGTTGCCATGTTAAAAAAAAGAAAAGTGTTCTTTATCCTCTTGATAGTAAGGAGACATTGGAGGATTTTAAGCAGAGAAGTGATGTGACAAAATTTGTATTTGAAAAAGGTAATTCTGGTATTCAGCAGAAATAGAACAAGATGAGGTCAGAGGTTGGGAAAGCAACAAGGAAGTTTTAACAGCAACATGAGTGATGTAAGATGAGCGTGAACTGTGGCCAGAGTTATAACAGGGCTGAGTTCAGAGAGGTGTTCGCAGTAGAAATGACAGGATTAGGGAGGGGCAAAGAGGGGTAGGGCGAGTAAAAAAGATGGAAAAGACTGAAGATTCTAGCTAGAATAACTTCATGGCTGTTGATGCCATTAAATTTGGATGGAAATTTAAGGTGTTTTCCTACTTTTTCCACTTTTCTTCTTCTATAATTGCTCCTTGTCTGCATTTCCCCTCCCACGTGAAATCACTGTAGGTACATTTGTAGGAAATACTAACACAAACAGAGCGGCGTACCCTTAACCCGATGCTAACATCTTGTAAAACAAGCCCGTCTAACAATGTTATGATCTGTGAGCACTTTTGAGTTAAAAACATCCATGTATTTTCATGCTTTTTGCTGATTTCTAAAGACTTCCCTAATCTCCCCACAGCCTCCTCATCCAATGGCTTCCCATCCCACACTCTCCTGATGGAGCAGATCTTGAGCCTGGTGGGCAAAATCATGTCCCTGGTGGTCACTAGATACCTAGTGTCCTTCTGGTACCACTGCAAGCTGGTGTCCGCACCCACACCAGAGTCACCCTTGGGTGCCTGCTTATAGAGGTGACAGCCTCAGCGGTGCTCTTTACCATATTGTTAAACATGTGGCACTTTAGGGCATTGATTCTGGCCTTGGCTTTCCCCAGATGACTGACAGAATCTGTTAGTGTCCTTGTTCCAAATTTTTGGGAAGTCTGTTCCCATGGTAGTTAGGACTTTGGTGTGCAAGTAACAGGTACACAGATCAAATTAACTTAAGATACATAAGTGTATTAGCTCACTGAAGTGGGAAGCCCAGGGGTAAGTAAAGCTCTGCTCCAAGATTCCTGGGACGCAAGTTATATGATCAGGGCTCTCTCTTCCACTCCCCTCGTGCCTGCCTGTTGATCTCATGCTCTTCATGGTGTGGTTTATGTGGTATTGGTGGATCTAGAGTCATATCCTTACAGGTCAAAATGATGCATGAGGAATAAGACTTACCCCTCTACCATCAATGACAAACTTGGCTGGGGAAAAGCTCTGTTTGGCCTGATTTATATCCTATGCCAATCCCATGGGCATCTAGGGTATTATAAATGGTTCAACCAGAGCTGTTTATCATCTGCTGGTCCTGGGATAGGATTACCAAGTGTGCAGCCTTGACAGATCCACATGGAAAGGGAGAGATGATTCTTCCCGAGGAAGGGCTAATGCTGGGCTGGGCCCAACAACTGACGTCCATTAGAGCTGGGTTGGATGGGCCATCTTCCGTGGTGAGGAGCAAGGGAAGGCCATGTGCTGCCAATAGCTGTCCCTTCTGGGAATTATGGTCAGTGTCGAGAGAAAGAGGCAACAGTGACTGCAAGCAGGGAAAGGCTGATATGTGTGAAGGTGGATTTGAAAGAGTGCTCTTTGCCATATTGTTAAACATGTAGCACTAATACTTAAAGCACTGATATTTTTAACTGTCCTTGTGAAATAGAAAACAAAGTTGCCTGCTAAAAGAGAGGAGGGCAGAGTGGGGAGCATGAGGAGCTAGCTGAGGGTTTTGAGGACTGAGGGGTGTAGTTGATTAGGGACAATGAAAAGAACTGTTCAGAGATACTGGAGACCCAACTAAGACTGAGCACCTATCAATCAGGGTCCTTTAAAGAAACATAACCAATAAGATATATGTACATGTAGACACACAATAGATGTATATATAAGTATATACATGTGCATATGTGTGCATACACACACATACAGAGAGAGATTTATTTCAAAGAATTTGCTTATGCAGTTGTGAACCTGGCAATTCCAAAATCTGTAGAGCAGGCCTGCAGGATGGAAACCCTCAGAAGGGAGCAGATGCTGCTGCCTGGAGCCAGAATTTTTTCTTCAGGGAAAGCCTGTTTCACTTTTAAGGCCTTTCTACTGATTGGATGAGGCCCAACAACATTATTGAGAATAATCTCCTGTACTTAAAGTCAACTGATCATAGGTGTTAACCACATCTACAAAATACCTTCACAGGGTACTGTAGCCTCGCCAAGTTGACATATAAAACCACGTGTCACAGACACTATATCTCTATGGATCAGTCAACATGATTCTTAACTATTTCTTTTCCTCTTCAGTTCAGGTGAGCTAAGTATACAGCCTATAGGAACAGAGAAGGTAAACTGTTAAGCCGATTCAGGATTGCGGGTGTTTTCATGGTGGGGCCACTGGAGGCTAAGGGGCCGGTGAGGGGAAGTGGCTGTTAAAGAATTGTTGAACAATGTCCCTCAGGATCAAGGCTGGACTGAGAAGTCTGACCAACGGTCTTCCAATCTGTTTTAACAGAAACTTAAAGAAGAGAGAAAGAAAGTCATGTAGCTGTTAGGAAGAGAACGTTCCAGAAAAAGAAAGTAGTATGTGTAAAGGCCCTGCAGTAGAAGCTTTTATTCCCCATATGCAGAGTGGCCAATAATAAGAGGTTAAAATAAATAACATGAAAAATATTTATGTTGGGCACTGAACTAAGTACTACATTAATTTTAAAGTGTTACCATTGTTGTTTCACTTAACTGTCAAGGAACTGATAGTGTCCATAAAGTCAAAGAGGAGATTTAGTAAAAATAAGAGAATGCAGTAAGTGTGGTATATTAGAGTTTATTTATTTGTTTGTTCATCCAATGATCCCATTGTTCATCCAATGATCTCATTCAATAAGCCCGTTTATGAGCCAGGCACTGTTCTAGGTGCTGGCGATACAGAGGTAAGCGGAGCAAAGTCTGCCTGCCGCCATGGGGCTTCCATTCTATTAGTGGGAGGAGATAACAGCTAATAAGCAAACAACTTCAATAAACAAAAGAGCAGCCAGTCCTGTGGTAAAGTGCTGAGAAGAAAAGTAAAATGGAGTTAGGCAATAGAGAGTGATGGGGCCAGGCACGGTTGGTTGGGTGGGTTGACAGAGTTACAGGGAAGCCTTTGTGATAAAGTGACATGTAAATAGGAGCCTGAAGGAGTGAAAAGAAAGAGTTTTCCAAGGACAGAAAGTAGTACGTGTGGAGGCCTGAGGCAGAAAACTGTTCCTCGCTGAGGGACATGAGCTCGGGAGGAGGAGGTGCTTCTGCCCTGCTGACCCAGGAGCCTAGACAACCTCTGCTGTGCAGAGACGGCCACCCTGTGTGGCCAGAGTGTCCTCCTGTATTCACTGTGACTGACTGCCCTGGGTCAGCCTGTAGTTCAAATCTGTTTCATTTTTTATTTTTTCTATTTTTAACTCTTCTTTTTATAAGATAAAAAGATCAAATCCCAAAACCTTTTGAAATTATAAATAAATGTTTCTTCTGCTTAAAAAAAAGATAGGTGGCAAGTGGCCAGGTCATTTTGGGCGTGGTAGGTCATTCTAAATTCTCTGGAGTTCATGCTGACTAAGGTTGCAAGCCAAGGGAGAGCTTGAGCCGAGAAGTGACTTGACTTACTTTTTATAGGGGTCCTTTTGGAGGCTGTGTGAGGAATGGACAACAGGAAGACAAGGAAAAGGAAAACAGCTAAGAAGCTGTCCCCATAATTGAGGCAAGGAGAATTTGTGATTTAAGATCAATCCTTGGCATTAAGGGGGGCAGTCTGTGGCAATGGGGGTGCATTACTGAAGTGCTTGCTGGCACAATCAAGGCGGTCCAGGACCTTAGAACACCATTCCTGGAAGGGTCTCCTACACTGACATGGGACTTGTTCAACATGGGGCAGGACAGATAGAGGTGAAGAGAAGGGCTGTGACCCGGGTTCTAAAGTCCTGCATGAGAGAGGCGACGGGACCACGCAGGTGGTAGAGGACAGCTGCAGAAGGTACAAGGAATGGGTTTAGCCGGGTGTCAGGTTCTCGAAGCTTCTCCCGCAGGGCCTTTACACATACTACTTTCTTCTTCTGGAACGTTCTCTTCCTGATAGCCACATGATTCAGTCTCTTTCTTCTTAAGGTTTCTCTTAAAATAGATTGTAAGACTGTTGGTCAGAAAATAGAACCTATAAGAACCAAGAGAACAGTCCTGCCTCTGGCCCTCCATCAGCTGGCATGTGGAGAATGAGCATTCTCCACATGAGAAGCCTGACACAGAAGTCATGTCCTCGGGGAGGAGGCAGGTCTGGGTTGAATTTGGAGCTGGAGGGACTATACTGTGAAAGGAGTAAGAATTCCGGGGGCTTTATTGACCACGGGCCAAGAGTTTCAGCAGGCATGATGTGGATAATTGTGGCTGAGGGAGGAAAGTAGCCAACAGGGAGGAAGTAATGAGAGGACTGGAAGGAATAGGGACCGGAACAGGAGCTTAGTACCCAAGATAGTGACACCAACCAACTTAGAGCTCCTGGTAAGACTATGGCTGGTAGTGTGTGCAGCCTACACCCTTCCTTGGGCACCAGACACAACCTGAGTGCCTGTGAGGGGTGTGAGTGAGCAGCGTCTGAGGTGGTATGAGGAGCTACCAGGTGCTAAAGAGCACACTACCCAGGGGGCCCTTAAGATGCTGAACTATGACTGGGCTATGGCCTGGGGGGGCCTGAAGGCTTGAATCCAAACCAGGAGGAATAGGCATGGGGGACCCAGCCCAAAGGGGTCTTTATCCATAGAGGTCAAATTCTTTACACTATCACACTTCGGGATCATGACCTCTTATTTCCTTTTTTTAAAATTTGTATTTCAATTATAGTTGATATACTTTACGATGTTAGTTTCAGGTGTATGTGAACCTCCCCATTTTCATTGCAATCATTTTTGCCCCTGTATTTGCAGAGGAGTGAGTTTACTATCATTGAAGTTGTCGTAAGCAATTAAGTGGGCAGCTTCTTGGAAGGAATGTAGAGGAAGGAGGTCCAAGCATTTCTTGGGGGCTGAACTAGGTAACCTTTATTGTTCCACTTGGCCTTGAACATCTGTCATTCTCTGGCTGTCAAATGCTGCCTTAGTACTTACCTCCATAAAGGTAAAGCACAGGTATGTTGCAGGTGAATAAATTGTATATGGAATGCAAGGCTTGTAGGACTTTAAGAACTATTTATAAATGTTAAATTGTATTAAAAATGAATTGAAATCAGCAACATCCACAACCTTTGAATATGAAATGTTGCTTAAGTTTAAATCCACACCAGAGGATCTGGGTTGGTTCTGTGCACACTTAATTTGCACCATGCCTACAGTGCCATATTCAGTAAATGTTTTTTGGTGCATGTTTGGCAAAGCTGGTTGTATATTAACCTTCAGAGTGAGTACAGGGACAGCATGATGCCACCCTCTGTGGTTTCACAGTTAGCTATAAGGGAGAGGGTCACACGCTTCCTGTGAGACAGACCGCAAGCTAGAGGTGGGGGCAACAGCATGATCCTCTCTGCCCATGACATGAGCACTGGCCAGAATGTGAAGGGCCCAGTTTAGCTCATGTCCAGTATTGCCTACGGAATGCATGGTCTCCAGGACAATGGCTTTTTGTGGGATGGTGTGAAGAGCACAGCAACTAGAAGTCTCTTCTGAATGCCTCTGATGCAGAGAGATTCTAACCACAGCATTCAAGGGCAGTGGCCATGCATAGGGTTGGCTAAAGGGGTGGAGAGCCATGGTTGGGCTGTGCTTGACGGCAAAGTTCGCTGCCCAGAAGGAGTGAGAATGGAATCCTAATAGTGCTCTGTGGCTTATATCTTTTACAGAGCGCCTGCTATGCTCCATGTTGTGATAAGCACTTAGCATGCATTGCCTTTAGTTTTCCCAATCATTCCATTTTGCACTTGGAGGAAGGCAAGCAGTGAAGACAGGCTGTCCCCCTAAGAGAATCCCCACAATGACTGTATCTCAGAGGGGTAACCATTTCCCGAGGCCTGGATCTTAGATGTATAGGTTCAAAATTCTGATTTGTATAACCAGGCGTGAATGGGTGTTTAGAAGACTGACACACAGTATGTGCCACAGTGTAGCGACAGGCAGACAGAATAAGTACACGTCACACAGATGAATGATCAGACACTCATCCCAGTTCTGGCTGGTCCTAAAGTTGCTCACACCTTGACCTCAGTTTGGTGAGGTGATGTAGGAGAGGGAAATCTGGGAGTGTCTGAGCCAAGATGAAAATCAGGTGACTACCCAGGGCATATTCTGGGGATATTTCTTAAAGAACCAGCCTGGCCTGGTGGGGACTGGAACTGGCGACACTGTGACACAAGGATATTGAAGGCTTGTCTCTGGCATGATTGAAATAAAGTTTGACACTAACAAGAAAACAATTTGTCCTACTTTTATAATAATATTTGTTTAGATGATATCTGGAACCAGATGAATAATTTACAATTTCTGCTTCCTTTATCATTTTTATTTCTAGCACTTCTATCTACAGTGTTGCTTCCAAAGGCGACTCTGCTTATCTGGTAGTCGTCCTCTGCATTTCAGGCATTAATGTCTAAGAGAAAATAAATTGACTCAGAGTTTCCTTTTTGTAACCCTAAACCCAGGATGCGATTATATAGCTCCACTATACTCTGCTAATTTGCTAGTTGTTAGTAGCTGCTTGATGGATATAAGCATGTATTCTGCATATTTTATTCTGTGACTAACTCACCAAGTTTTAGCTCATGTCCAGGATTGTCTATGGAATGCATACCTGATACAGAGATACGTAAATTATAGAAATTGTCCTGTATTTATTGTATTGCAAAGTGGGATTATTTTCTCTAAATCTTCTTAAAGGCCATTAAAATATCTTGTTCCAAATCAAATGGAGGTACTTACTGCCAGAGAGTTTTGTACCTTCTTCAATAATTAAAGAAGGCAAGCAAGATTTATAGACAGTGCAATTTTCATGATGCATTGAAAAAAAAATGTGTTCTTACAGCAGCTGTGTTTATTATGCACTCTCATTTTCTTAATATTTTAAAATTGCTTGGCAATATGAAAGGGAGGGGAGAAGCGATCAGACACCCTCCCATCATTTTATTAGGATAATTTTTAAACAAACAGAAAATCTGAAGGAATCGTACTTATGTACCAGCCACCTATATTTTTACAATTAATGTTTTGCTATTTTTCCTCTATCACAATCTATCCATCTATCCATCCCACTCTCCATTATTTTTGATACATTTTAAAGTAAGTTGCAGAAATCAGTATACTTCACCACAGAACACATCAGCATGCATATCATTAATTAGAGTTCAGTATTTGTTTATGGGGGTTCTTTAGGTAAAATTTACATTCGATGACATACACAAAGTATAAATATTCCATTCAACTGAATTTTGACATGCATACACCTGTGTAATGCCAATTGCTCAAAGGTAACCAAAGTTCTGATTTTTCTCACGGATTGGTTAGCCTCTTAGAATTTCATATAGTTCTAGAATTATATATCAATAGTGTATGTTATTTTGGATAAGTAATATAGTATACATTGTTTTGAATAATCTTTCACTCAGCATATTTTTGATATTCATCTTTTTTGCATATATCAGTAATTAGCACCTTTTTTAGTACTGAGTATTCATTTGTATAGCTATACCACGATTTGTTTATCCACTCCCCTTTGATGGTCACCTAGGCTGGTTCCAGACTGGAGTTATTATGAATAAATCTGTTATAAACATTATTGTACATGTCTTTTTGTAAATACATGCTTTTTGCTTACCTTTGCAATCCCTGTAATATGTAGCTTCACACAGGGTCTACACAGAATAATTAACATTTATTGACCTGGCACAAAACATACATGACATCTTGGGTTTTACAGTGTACTTTGCAGACACTTTCTTCCTTGTCTGCTCTCACATGAGCTTCACAACTCTCTGGTAAGAGGCAAAGGCAGCCCACAAAATGGCAGCTGAGAAGTTAAGGCACTTGTTCATGAATTGTCAGAGAAAACTGGAACCTAGGCTTCCTGTCTCCTAGTCCAGTGCTGTTTTGATGGCTATCATAGGACCAAACAGAATGTGCTCCATTTTACATGCTACCTCTCTTCCCCTCTGCCTTTGTTCTGCACCATGGTTATGGCCTTTAATAGTTTTTGGATTGTACTTTGGCAAAATAGAAAACTAATGGTTATTACAATTTAAGCTCCTGGTTACAGCATTTAGGTACTTTTTCTCTTCTACGTCACCTTGTTTACCCACTTCTAGGCCTTCCCTGTGTGAAGCGGTGAGGGAGTCTGTGGAGGGGGGTTGATGAGAGGTGACCCGCGCTGATCTGGCAGTTCTTGTCAGTGGCTGTCGTTTCCCTCCAATGAGAGAGGTCAGGCAGGACGGACCTTAAGCCTTTCTTCCTCTACCATTTCTCTACCAGCTGGGTATGATGATGAAAACCAGCCTCAGACCTGAGTCTACAAAACACAGAAACATTTATTATCAAGCAGATTCAAAAGCACTCAGACAACCTGTTCTGTAACCTCCAGGAGTCCCCCATCTGTCATTTTCGGAGCTCCAGTGAGCGCCTCTATTGGCACATGGCTCTGACAGCAGCTTCCTATTCTGGACAGAGGAGCAGATGGAGATCTAGACCTCAGCCCTTCCGAAAGTGTTAGGTCGTAGAGCTGGCCAAGCCTGACAGCCCGTTCACTCAAAACCTCAGGTTTTGAGTCTATCCACCCATCTCTCATATCCCTCCTTTCATCACTGAAAAATGATTTCTAATATCCCTTCATGCTAATCAATGAGCTTTCTGGTATAGATTCAGAGAAGGGTGTTTGAAGCTTTTGTAAAAGCCCCTCTAGCAGCATGAACTTTGACTGGATCTTTCAAAAGCTCACTAACACCACTGTCTATAGCTTTCTGCTTAGGTACTTCATGTTAACTCTCAGAGGCGTGGCTTAACATGAACACACACACACACACACACACACACACACACACACACACACACACACACACTGTTGATGCTGAAGTATTTCAATGTAAAACACCACTTCTGTTGGGGAGGCAGAAGAGTCCATGTATCTGCACCCCTCCCATATCCTCCTTCCCCACAGTGTCCCTGTGATACTGGCATTTCTGCTGGAATCTTGAGTTTTCAGACTGAGGGAATCCTTTATGTATCATATTCTGCCTCTGCACTTAATGTGATTAGAGCTCCGTTCCTGACGCTAATCTCCCTCATCATCTCCCACCCTCATTGACAGTGAATCAGTGAGTAGGCAAGCCAACTGCGAGTTAACCAGGGGAGGAATTTACTGAAATTTGTTCCTGGGGGATTCTTAAATGCAAGTCTAATGTTTAAATGCAGCACTGATTATGCTTCTTGGCTATCAGAAGTGACTCTCATTTGGATAGAGAGCATAGAAACTGAGCAGCGACAGAAGGCTTTCAAGAGACTCTTCAGGCTATTAAAGTGCCACTTGTTTCATAACTATTGCTGTTAATTAAGTTTATAGCATTATTATTAGTTTCTGGCTCTGCTATTGTTATTAATTATGTCACTATAAATTTAAAGCAGTAGGCCCGTTCCTCAGGGAATTTTTTAACTTGTCTATTAAAATTAGAAATAATAAATATTTAAGTTTCCTTATCAATATACTAAGAGGTTAGGGATTTCATCCCCAGCACTCACTACATTTGAAAGAGTGTGTGATGACTTAAGAGTTGAGCCTTTAATTGCATTTTTTTTTCCTTACTGAAGTGTTATCTTTGTGCTTTGCCCCAGGAATTTCTGTAACATTTAACCATGTGGTTTAGTATTTCATTGTTTAACCCATTCAGTGACAACTTGGGGCTAATTCCAACAATTAAAAGTATGCATTTACAAGAAAAGGAAAAGAAAATCCTGGTGTGGGATTTTGCATACAGTGGGAACTCCAGGGGCATTGGACATATATGGATGTAAACAAATCCATTTGTATATTAACAAAGATCCCTCCACCACCAACCCAGTTAACACTACTATGTTGCTTATATTTTTATTTCTGAAAAAGTTTTAAATCCTTTCCTGTCCCTTGATCCAACTATCCAGATAATGTTTGCTTAAGTGGGTTCATAGGATTTTTGTTGGTTGGTTGGTTTGTTTTTGCTCACATAAAGAAGAAGAAAGAAATCATCTATATTCTCCAGGCTAGAGAAAACAAGTATTGGCATTTTGATGTTTTTCCTTCTAGATTTCTTTCCAAGTATATACAAGGTCTGTCCAGGAGGTATCCAGCCATGTAATATGAAAAATAGAGACATTTATTGAAGAAGATACAAGATACAAAAAACACTGTACATAGGACAATGACACCTCAGTCCCCTTCAGAGTAGGCACCTTGGGACCTCACACAGTTCTCCCATTCACCGTCAGCTGCCCTGATGTTTTTTCCTGAATCTCAAGAATGGTCTACAATCTCCTCCCTTTCAAAGGCAATTTTAGTTTTGGGAAGAGCCACAAGTCATGGGGAACCAAATCTGGGCTATAGGGGGGCTGAGTCACCTGGGTGATTTTATGTTTCACCAAAAGACTCTACATGAGACGTGAAGCATTAGCGAGTGTGCTGTTGTGATGAAGCTGCCAGTCACCAGTTGCCCATAGCTATGGCCCTCTGAATCATCTGAGTAGTTTCTACAGAGGAATATTCAAGCTTAATACAAAATGTGATGCAGATTCATTGCTGTATTCGCTCAGTCATTTTGAACGCGATGGCCACACAGTACATATGCTCACTCAGTTGCATTTACACCCCCACTGACTAGTACAGTGAAGTTGTCATTGTTCACACATGCACATTCCAGTCTACTCTCCTTGGCTGCCAGGTTACATAGATGTTGCACAAACTATTCTTGTTATGGTAACAATGGCTGGACTTTTTCTGGACAGATCTTGTATATCAAGCATAATTTAGATTCCAACAGTTTTTTTTTCCAACACAGGTTTTTTTTTCTTTATTTTACCCCTTAACATTTCATTTAACTCTTTTGTTGAATACCTAAGTTTTTTGTAATTTTTCTACTTGTAAAAATAAATATATATTGTGTTGAGCAGCTCTTTAAGTAAATATTTGAGAGCATCTCTGATTATCTCCTTAGATACCTAGAAGTGAAATTGTTATGCCTAAAGGCAGGAACATGTTAAGAGTCTTTGATACATATTGAAAAATTGCTTTCCGTGAAATTGTATGAATTTCCAGTCCACTAGAAGCATTTCAGAGTGTCTGGCTCACCACAGCCATACCACTTAGTATATTTAATAATCTAATAATAATATCCACCTGTTAACTTAATAGTTTTTAAATTCAGAAACTTGATAAATGAAATAGACTGAAATATCAAATAATGACCCATTTCTTTTCAAAGCTTCACTTTGCTTTTGCTGGAAGGGAAAACTTTTCTCTTCCAACTTGGGTCCAATGGTTAGCATCCTGCAAATTAACTATCATTAGAGTAACAGGATAAAAGACAAAGGTATTTACATGTGCATGTGGATGTTGCACAGTAATGAGAAACTCACTGACTATCCAGAAATAAAAGTTTATCTAGTAACTTAACAAAGGGCTGGGGATTGGGAATGAAGTGTGTTAGGGCTTCAGTGGGAAAATATGGAAGGTCCTACTGCGCTTTTTGATGCCATTGGAAGTGAGCAGTCAGGCTGCCTAGCTCATGAATTTGCGGGAAACTCCCTCAGAAGAAGGTTAATGGCAGCAGCCTTTTCTGGAGGCTCTGACTTAGATAAAGAAAGGTCAGATAGGATTTTTTTTTGCATCTTTTGTAGCTCAAATATTTTCACTTTAAAGTAATCTTTATGCCAACATTAGGGGTCTGAGTGAATTAAAATAATGCAGGCATTCCAGGAGCCTGGGGACCTGTGGGTCTGTGACCCACTGTGGTGGGTCCTTGGCTTGGTGCAGGAAAAAATTCAAAATCACGCCAGTATAAAGTTTAAAGTGAAAGAGAGTTGAGTGGCGGAGCAGTGGGACAGAAAGACGGTTGCTGCACAGACGGAACAGCCCCTCCCTAGTGGGATTTACTTCTTTTGTTGAGGCTTATTTAATCAAGGGGTAGGGCATTCAGTGAGGGGGAGGAACATTCAAGATCTTTTGGGGAAAGGGGTGGAGACTTCTCAGAGGAGCCCAATCAGCCATTTTGTGTCCTTATATGGGCTTTTCGTTTCTGATCATAACAGCTCAAGCTGAGTTGCTAAGTATTCTAATGTATCACAATGAGTGTATAATGAAGCTGTTACCATGAGGTGAAATTAGTTGCCATGTTGGATCGAGCTGGTCTCTGGCAGTGCTAAACCTTAACTCCGTTGGGGGTTGGTCTTGCTATCTCCTTGACAGTCCACGTAGCCTTTATCCTTTACAACCATTTCACCACATACCCTATCTCACCCACACTTTCTATCTTTTTTAACATCACAAATAAATGTGCTCAATGATAAATACATTTTTATTTATCATTGCATTTGCTGAGAATTAGTAATAAGGGTATTTTCTGCCATATTTAACAGATAAAAATTTCCAGTGGGGGGATGATATGAGGATAGAGAGGAAAAGAAAAACAGTCCAAGGATAATTTTTATCACAGATATAAATATATTTGCTTGGAACTGACAACTCCTTTTAGAAGAAAACTAGGCAGAAATTGACTGTAGTATATTGGGGTGAGAAGGGGTGATAGTGGTTGCATTTCAAAGAATTTTTAAGATACCTCTAGACACAGTATTAGTTGGAGTTCATTTATTTAAGATGCATTCACGGGATATGCTTAAAACTTGAGTGACATTGTTTGGGATAAATAGTCATAAAGATCAGAGATGGAAAATTAGATTAGTTTCTCCTTGTCTTGATATTTGCCTAGGAAATCGTTTGTTCTGCAGATATTATTCAAGCCAGTCAAAAGCTGACTTTTGCAGCAGCCCTTGATTTGAGCATCCCCTAGAAGCTTGGCGGATAATGGCAGTGTGAGAGACTTAATTGAAAGGCATGACAAGTGAGAAAATGGGTTACATACCTCAAAGCAAAGGCTCATTATACATGACAATGTGATTCATTTGGGCTCTCCATCGCAAATTTGCCACATATATTCATTGCCTTCCACCTCTTCCCAGATCCCTTTGCAAGTCCTAAATGAATTAATCACTTGAGTTGGAGAATATTTCCATTTCAACCCGAAACTAAATGCATTGTTTAGAGCAAACCACCTTGTTTCCTTTTATTTGGGGAAGGGAGGTATTTGAACATTTTCTTTAGGGAAATCACCTAAGTTAGAGATAACTTCCTAACCCTAGTATCTGATGTCACTGATTCAGTTATTCAGTCTGGGACAAAGTGGCTTTCAAGTTTCTAAAACTATAAGGAAACTCTAAAGGCAATGCAATTCACTCTGTCAGAGAAATAACAGCCTGAGATCTCAGGGACCAGAAATGCTGTTTTCCAAAGGTTTGTTAGAGCTTTACTTTGAATTTTGTTCCTCAACATTTTTGTTGGCTCGAATCAGTGACTCTAATTATATATAGAAGTTAGAAACAGCTGATATATTTAGCAGGTTGGAAAAATCCACAATCTAGGAAAAGCTAAACATATGGAGCCAACCTGAGATTCTGAAGACCCCATTTATTCCCAGAGAGATATTAAAGATTGGTATCTGTAGCTCAGGGAACACAGCAGAGCTAGAGTACCAGGCAGGGAAGGTCTTCAATTAACACCTGCAGGAAACTCCCCAGCCCCCATCCATGCTTTTGCTTATGATTTGGCTAGCTTTTTTTTTTTAATTTTGTAGACTTTCTGTTTCAGATTTTCATTACTTTCCTCCTTTCAACCTTACCTCCCTCCCTCAGAGTGAATGACCTACACATACTGCTTCCGGTGAAAACTGTTACCAGGTGGACAACAGCTCCCACTGCTTTATAATCCATCTCTTCCTTAGCCTGAGCTTCCCTCCATTCCCTGTCTCCAAGGGGACTGGCTGTATGTGATCTCTTAGTGTTAGTCACCCCCAGGCTCCACTGGGACGTTCTCCAAGAACGCTCACTCTACCGGCTCCTTCCCTCACACCAGGGAGCCAATTAGAGCCACAGAGTAACTGAAGGGAAAAAAAACTGAGGGAGCGCTGGAGGGTGACCTAGAGCAAGCTGCCCCCACCCTGCACGCCACACTTACGCTTCTCCCTCCAGGGTCGGAGCCTGCGGTGGTGAACCAAGGTGAGGCCGGTAGAGCCATCCGCCCCAGGTACAGGGAGTAGGGGCGCGTTGCCAGTGCCTGTGGAAAGTTCTAACACAATAACAAAACTGGCTAAAAGTCAGTTGGCTTTTTTACCACCGTGTTCCAGCAATTTTAAATGATGTCAGTGATATAATACTCCTCTCCAGAAAGATCTTTTGTTGGCTTAAGTTCTAAACAGTTGCTGCAATGATTGTTAAGTCAATAATAATAATAATTAATAATAATATAGCATATTTATGAGTTATCTTTTAAGAAATATTGTATTACACTTAGAAGTTAACTTGTAGAACTTCAGTTATATTTTTTGACTCCCTACACACGTAGATTCAGCCATAGTCAAGTGTGTGATGGTTAATTTTATGTGTCAGTTTGTCTGGCCATGGGGTGCCCAGATTAAACATTGTTTCTGGGTATGTTTGTGTGAGGGTGTTTCGGGATGAGATTGATATTTGAATCCATGGACTCAGTTAAGTAGCTTTCCCTCCCCAATGTGGGCAGGTATCAAGCAACCTGTTGAGGGCCTCAATAAAACAAAGGCAGAGGAATGAGAAATTCACGCCTTTCTCTGCCTCAGTGTTTGAGCTGGGATATTGCATCTCATCTTCTTCTGCCCTGGGACTAGGATTCAGACCCTCAGCTCCCTTGGTTCTCAGGTCTTTGGGCTTTGTCTGAATGATACCACTGGCTTTCCTGGGTCTCCAGCTTGCAGACAGCAAATTATGGAACTTCTCAGCCTCCGTAATTTCAGTCCGTCAATCAGTTAATCCACTGTCAATCATCTTTTATGGTTTCTGCCTCTCTGAAGAATGCTAACTAATATGAAGTTCAAATTCATAAGGAATCATGGGAGTTTGCTTCCAGCATAGTTTGTGTCTCTAATCCCTGTGACACTACATATTCCCGTGTTTAAAGAATAGATTCAAAACAATAACACAGAATTGTAAAGACAAAGAAGCAGGGCTGGCCTTACCACAGTTCTGTGTGCAAATCTTTCTCTGAACCTTGTGAAGTTTACTTCTTTCAAAGTGCTTCTTTTTTGTATCTCTAAAAGAAATACTTCCATGTAATTAAAAATTATTAATCCATTACTTGCCCCCCTTTTTGTATTGCAGTAACTGTCATATTTTGCCATGTATGAAGCAAACTTTTTTTGCCCACATTTTTGAGGGAAAAATAATGATGCACATTATACATGGGTAATACCTGAAATACCTTCTATCTGTTCTTGTGTTTTGTAATTATTTGTTACATAAAGTTTCTTGTACCATAATATGTTCAAAAATAAATGCTACAGTTCCTTTATAATATAAAAAACAAGTATCTAAATATAAATAAATAAAAATTGAATTAAAAAATTATAACAAATGATTTTTTTCCTGAAAGTTTGGGCCAAAAACATGGATGTGCATTATACACGGCAAAGTATGGTACTATCTAAACATGTAATATTTAATAAAGACAATTTTCTAATGTTTTTATTTCTGGCCTTTACTATTACTTGTCTTATTGAAAGATCAATTTCTGGAGATAACTTGGTTGTATGGGGGGGTCAGGTGTAGCCCTGCCCCCATCCCCATCATCCCATCCATTCTCTCTCTGGTCCTTCCTTCCCCATTCCTTTGCCTCTAGAAACATCTAGAAAGACTTGACTTCTGATTATTCCACTTCCTTCTTTTCTTTGAATTCCTCTAACATGTTAGAGTTTCCCATAAGATGTAACACATGGTCGTTTGCCAGTTTAGCTTTCTTTCTAAGATTTTTTTTCTGAAATAGAATGTAACTGCCCCAAAAGCCTGCATTAGGCCTCACATGTCCTCTTCCATGTCCCCTCGGCACACCTACTGGAAGCTCTTGATTGACTGAGATGGGTGTTCTCCTGCCAACTCAGATCCTTCCAGAGCAGCTCCTCTGCTCCTACAACCTTCATTGCACTCTCATAACTTTACATGATCTTGTTTTTTAATCAAGTTTTCCTGAAACTTTGATCTGAGTGACCACATACAGCTTTTTACTTGCCTTCAAAGGACCAGGGCTTGCTTCACACGTTCATTCTAAAGCCTTGTAAAGGGAGAGAAAGGAAATCAGTAGCCCCTGTTAATTCTTGGTTTTACTCCCAATGTAGGTACTTTTACAACACTGAAGAGGAACTCATTGAAGAGATAGATACTAGCAGACTCTCAGCTCTGTCAGTGCAATTCCCCTTTACTTGAACCCCTTACCTTCGGCCAGCAGTTCTCAAAGTATGATCCAGGGGACCCCTAGGGGTCTCAGAGACATTTTCAGGGGCCCCATGAGGTCAAGTGATTTTCATAACATTACCCAGGCATATTTTCCTTTTTCACGCCTCTCTCACAAGTGTATAGTGGTGATTTCCTAGTTCAGTGTGACATGTGATAGCATAATAGATTAAGTGTGGGAACACATATGACAATACAGCTAGTAAAGAGATTTGCAAAGAATGCAAAACAATGCCAGTCTTCTCACTAAATTTTTTGTTTGGAAAAGTATACTTATTAGTCCTAAAAATATTCTATTGAGGTTAACACATAATGGGTTGAACTTTAAATACATTAATGTATTTTTAATTACTCAGGTTTAATTTTACTGTTGTTTTCTTAAAATTTATTTTTTTATTGAGGTTTAATTGGCATTATATTAGTTTCGGGTGTAAAACATAGTGATTTCAGTATTTGTATATATTGTGAAATGCTCACCACAATAAGTCTAGTTAACATCAATCCCCACAGGTAGCTACAATTTTTTTCTTGTGATGTGGACTTTTAAGATGGACTCTCTTAGCAACTTTGAAATATGCGATGCAGGACTACTAGCTACAGTCACCATGCTGTATGTTACAGCCCCATGATTTATGGCATATTCTCGAATGACATCGTTTTGGTCAACGTTGGTTTCCTCCCACAACCCAGACCTGTGCACGCGAGGCGAACTGGTGTGTCTGCATTGTGCAGTGGGTGTGGGTGAGGGTGAGGGCGTGATGTGCCCTGCGATGGAAGGACCCCCGTCCAGGGCAGACGCCCTCCTGTGCCCCAGCTGCTGGGAGAGGCTCCGGCCGCCAGCCCTGAACTGAAGTCAGTGGGTTGAGAAAGAATGATCTCACTTGTTTTTATTCATCTTTCTTAAATGCATGTCTAGGTTATGTTAATTTCAGTGTTTAACATTAGAACAGTTTTGGGTCTTTATTTAGAAGTTTAGTTATGTTTTTGTGACTACAGACATGCCCTTGAAACCTCTTGTTTATATCAAGTAGCCTATGATAAAATTGGCTCCATTATACAGTGCTTTCACTTAAGGTTGCAGTTTCCAAAAACCTATTGATGACATTAAATGAGCATTTATGTATTTATTTCATAACCCTAAGTTTATACCTGAGGCTTATACCCCTTATACCCTGTGCTTAATTTTGAACACAGTAAATAAACAAAGATGTAACCCATACAAACAAAAGCTCTTTGGGACCTTGAAGAGTATAACGACCAAAAAATTTGAAAACTGATGTCTCAGACCAAGGCAGGTATTTTAAGGAATATATTGAGGTGGGCCAAAACGTTTGGATTATTTCCGTACAATGACTCTAGTAGTGCTTAGTTGTCTTTAAATTCATTTGAAACAATGTTATTAGATTGTATTGTGACAGCTGTCATATCAGCATATACTTTTTTAAAATTTATCAAAATTTGTGAATTTTTTTGCAGCCATTTTAGTATTGAAGATGGAAGAAGATATGCAAATTTTTGGCATTATTATGCTTTATTATTTCAAAAAGGGTAAAAACGCAACTGAAATGCAAAAATAAAAAAATAAAGATTTGTGCAGTGTATGGAGAAGGTGCTGTGACTGATCAAATGTGTCAAAAGTAGTTTGTGGTTTTCTTGGTACTAATGACATTTTGGCCAAGTAATTCTTTGCTGTGGAGCTCTCTTGTGCATTGGAAGATGTTTAGCAGCACCCTTGGCCTCTGCCCACTAGAAGCCAATAGTGGGAGATAGCCAACATACTCAAAATATCCAAATCAATAAAGTTATTGGTGAAAATGAAAAATATGTCTTTTATTTTACAGAAAAAACTAAACAGACTTTTTGGCCAACCCAGTATTTTAAAAGTTCTGTCTTTGTTTGTTTAGCTCCAGATCAAATCAATTTGTTGCATCTGAATCCAGCAGGAAGATTAATTAGCTCTTAGGCTAATTCTTTGGCCCTGCTACTCAAAGCCTGGTCTTTGGGCCATTGGCATCTGTTAGAAATTTACAACCTCAGGCCTTGCGCCTGCCCTACTGTATCAGTGTCTGTATTTTAACATCTCTGGGTGATATTGTCACATTTTAAATGTTTGCAGTGCTGCTTCACCTTGTCTTCCTGAACTGTCTAGGATCTATTTCCAACTTTTTCAATCAACTCTCTTTTCCTTTGATTCTCTCCTAATCAGATTTTCAGCTGTAACTCAGCAATTTTATCCTGGTAAAACTTACCTCCTAATGAAACCTGATGAAGGGCTGACCTGTCTGACATTTATAGTCACTCTGCAATGTGAATGGAATGAAGGATCAAATAGCAATTGTATTTTTTATGGGTTTTGGATTCATAGAGTAGACAGGTGGGTGGAGCTGACACATGAAGTCAAGAGAGGAGACAGTGGTAAGCACCTGCCAAAAATACCTGTGTTTCTTCCCGTTTCATGATCCTCGTAACCTTTGCCACAAATTCTCTTTATGCATATTCTCCTGGAATCCCTCCACCTTGAATTTACAAGGAAGTGGCCTTTGCTTTTACATGAAAGTCATAATCAAAAAATCCTAAACAATATAAAAACACTGGCAAAATTCTCTTTTTAAAAAAGTTTATATGGTATGATTATGGTAATAAAAGAAATTCCCAGAATCTGAAAAAGATGGGAGAAATATTCTCTCAAAATTAAACTGTCTCATTTAATCTTGGAGTAATAGTCATTGGTACATGCCAGGGGTTTTGACGTTGGATACACGTTAGCATCACCTGCTAGCTTTAAAACAAAATACCTATATCTGGGCAATTGAATCAGAATCTGATAAGGGCCAGGTACCGCGCCTATATTTTTAAAGTTTTGATGAGGTGATTCTACTGCATACTGAGGATCAAGAACTGATGACACAGTCAAATATGTGAGCAGATACCCAAAAAAGATTATAGTTTTTAAGTGTATGTATTCAGTCATTTATTAATTTAGCCTTTATCCAGGGCTAGGACCTGCCTGCAATTTCAATTGAAATCCTGTTTAACACATAAATATTTTATGATTTTGTAGGCTGATTGTTAACCCCAATGGGAAACGTGTTTAAAGTTGGAGAATTATGCTCAATTCCTCAATCATGCTAGTTTTTCTCTCTGGATGAACTGTGTCCCTGTAATGAAGACTCCAAACTGAACTAGAGGGAATGTGTTAGAATAGATTTTTTCCTTCGACATGGATTTACCTCTGTTTCTGTGGACCAGTGATCCCAACTCATGGGCCAGAGATCCCTGGAGGGCTAAGGAGATTTTAAACTAATGCAAATTCATACAAACATCAAAAATAATCTGTTAACTAAGCATGTAATACGATTCGCTCACATGTGAGACAGCCATTCTTTTTCAAATGCATGGGCTTGACTGACAGACAAGATAAAAAAATATTTAAAAGTATTATGGAATGCGTGATTCCTTTAATCAATTAGTTTAGAAATATTTAATGAGTATCAGCTGTGTACTAAGTCCCTGGAATACACAGTTGAACAAGACAGCCCCAAGACCTAAAGACGCACCAATTAACAGACGATGGCCATCTAGTGAATTCAATGGCAATCCCATTATATCTGTCTGTGGCATAAATTTAGGTGTCTGTAATTCCAGGAAAACTGTCTTTAAAGCCAAGTGTGTCTGCTCCCTCCTCCCTGTTAGCCTGTACAAATCTGCTCAAGTGTTAATTAGCAATCCCAGGAAAAAAGTACTGTCATTCATAATTGTCTCAAAATTACCTTTAAGTGTAGTAAACAGTGTCTTACAATTGATGAATGTCATGGTTTTAGCCAAATGCCTTTTCTCAGTCTATAGTTACTCAAAGGAGAGCAACCGTCATGGTGATGCTCCAAATGCGTTGGCGTGAAAAGATTGAAAACAACTGATGCAGTCTGATTGTCCCATTTTATAGAGGGGGTCCCTGAGGTTCAGAGGGAGACAATCGTTTGTTGTAAATCCAGTCTGTTAACTCTTGGCCCTGGGTTTTTTCACAGTAATGGGCTGACTCTAGCATAACAGGGTGCCTTCTTAACACCCTGTGCCAGCTATAGGTGCTGTCCCCTCAAACTGCTCAGATGGCAGGAACGGTCAGTTGTATCATTGTTCCCTGTCTGGAAGATTATTACACACTGCTGCACTTCGGGAACTCACAATGCCTCTTGGGGGTGTGTAGGGTACATTTCCTTATCCAAGATGTTGGGCTGGGCCACGTGAATATCACAGGCCAATAAAAGGTGAGCAGCAGGGGTGTAATTATGCACATCCGTGCCAAAGCTTTAAGAGCTGTTGTGAGGTGCAGCCATGTTCTTTTCTCTCTACCATGGGAATGGCATATTGTGATAGGGAGTATCCATTGGCCTGTGAAGAAGACCCAAGTCAAAGCCATAGCCTGTTCACAACCGAAATGTAATTTGAATGAAAAATAAATTTTTGTTTTGGTAAACCTCTGTGATTAGGAGGTTCGTTGTTACTATAGCCTCACCCAGTAACAGCTAACTAATACAGAAGGCCAGAGATCTGCACACTTTTTCTAGAGAACCAGAGAGTAACTATTTTAGGACTGTGGACCGCATACAGTCTTTGTCACAGCTGCTCACCTCTGTGGTAAAAGAAGCCATAGACAACATGTAAATAAATTAGTGTGGCTGTGTTCTAATAAAACTTTATTTACAAACACAGGGGACTGGCCCATGGGTTGTAGTTGGCCAACCCCTGCAATAGGATTTTACTTCCCTACCTTTTTTGAGTTGGATGTGGCCGTGAAGTTCGGTGTGACACCTGCTTCGGCTAGTGGAATGCAAGCTGTTTTAAAAAGTAGTGTAAGTGGTAGCTACTCTCTCACTCTGAGTCTTGAGAGAGAATATTAGAAAAGTTGAGCACCAGCCAACCCATGATGAATGTAGAGTGTAACTAAGAAGTAAAACTTCCTGTTTTACACCACTAAGACTTGTGGGGTGTTTGTTACCACCGGATAACCTAGCCCATCTTTACTGATACAGGTCTGTCTGGCACTACATTTTAAAGAACCGCTGCTCACTACCATCCTAGTGAACCACTTGCGACATTCTACATTATTAACTTCTTTATAATGTGTGGATTGTTGATCATAATGATAGAATTTACTTAGATGATGTTTCAATTGTCGTATTAGTGTTTGCATGGGGGGATTGCTCTATTGAACCAACACAACTGCACATATTTTACAAATAGATCAGTTAACTTTGTAAGCCCTTGAATATTTTTCAAAAGCATGAAATCATCTGAAATAATTTTTAAGTCAAATTTGTGGTGGATAAAATCTGTTAGCAGTTTGATTCATAAGGCTGGTCTTTGAAAAAGCACAAATCAGAGGCTGCTGCAACAGCCATATGTTCCCTGGTGTGAAAAGGTTAATTACTGGAATCTCACCTGGTGATGAAAATGTGAATTCATTGAAGTCATCACATGATATAACGAGAAGCAGCCGCTCTTCAGCACTGTCAGGTGTAGGCCTTTTGTGTGATGGTCTGCGTGCCCCTGTGGCTTCTTGTCTTGCTCCCTTTCCCATGTAGAGCCCTATCTGCCTCCTGGCAGTGCGTGTGTGAGAGCTGTCCTTTCCATAGTCCCTGTCCCTGCCCCACATCTCGTTCATCCCTTCTCTGTGGAATGTGTTGACCAGCAGCCTTAAGTTATGGTCCCGTTTGAGCCTGCCAGAAATCCTTCTGCACCTCCCCTGTGATCTCCACGGTTATTTCTGGAAAATTCCCAATTCATAAGGGGCTCTTTGCTTCCCTTCTTTATGGCCAAGGCAGAGGGAGCCATTCCTCTGTGTCTCTAACGAGAACTCCTAGAAGGAGCCACAGACAAAAGGCAGAATTCGTTGTTGCCCAGAGAACATCCAGCCCCCGTGCAGCTCTCGCTCTCCGTGGGTCTGGGCTCGCTGGCGCTTTCCAGACATTCCTCCCTGCATCACCCCAGCCAGTCTTGGAGTTTCCCTTCGTAGTGAAACGTTACAGGCTACTGTTGTAATCACATTACCTTGTGTGAGATGTGGTGAGGCCAGAGGCAGATCGAGAAAGAGAAAAAGAGGTTTACACTTTGGGGACACCAGGAAGGGCCCCTCAAGGAGAGTGCCAGGTTCAGTTACCAGGCAGAGGGAGGAGGGGGAAACAGGTCAAGATTTGTTGTAGTTTCCACCAGAAGAAGAGGGTGACGCAGAGCAAGCAGGTTCAGGACTAGGAGTGAGTTCAGCCGTCTCCGGGGCAAAGGGGCTGGCCCTGGTTATCCAGTGCCTGGCACCAGGGGTGGGTACGCGGTGGCCCAGAGTGTGAGAGCCCCATCAGGGAGGTGTTTGGGGGGTGTGGGCCTAACTGACTGCTCATGAAGGGGAAGTGACTGGCTTTTAGCTAGGACCTCAAACCGGGTCAGGACAGGACCAAAAAACTACAGTACAGCCACCAAAATGCTAGGGAACTTGCACCTGCCACCATTATTCCATTAACAGAAGTCTTGTTATATCTAGTAAGAATGAATTAGTGCGACATTAAACTGAAGTCTGTGTTTGTTTAGACAGGTTCTGAATTTGTTTCCTCGTTGACACCTAGGGATGGACTGAGACATGTGGAAACCTCAGCAGGGTGAGGAATAGCGCACTAACATTCTTTATTCAGTTGATCCTTTTAGGTGACAGCTTCCAAGCTGATTTTCTATTACTAAAAATGGCATACGTTGTATTCAAAATAAGTATTTATCACATTCACTATATATAAAAGAGCATTTACTTATGTGGAAAACTTTAGTTTTTATTCACATTTTTTTACCACTCCTCACTAAATTAGTTGCTCATATTCATTAGGGATAGAACTAAGTAATAACTTATAAAGAAAACCTTATTCAAATGTGTATATATTTTTTCCTGGCCTTTATGTCAGTAAAATGTTTCCCCCTTTGTGTAGCTCTCCTGTGCAATTTCTTTTGTGATATGGGAAATATACAACATTTTTTGACACATTAAGTGTTTTAAAATTTAAGTAGTAGACAACTTGTTCCTTGCAAACAGTATTATCTTATGCTTTATTCAGGTTTAGAATTCCATTTTGCCGTGATAACTACAGGCAGCTATTAACTTACTGATTTGGGGACTGAGCAAGACTTACAGCAATACTCTGTAATATATATGTGCACCCCAAAACATGTCGTAGGATGGGCTAACCACAGCAAGAGGAGCGTTTTTTTAAAAATGTTCATGTAAAGATGCTCCCTACATCAGTGGGAGTCTTGGCCAGTGATGGTAGAAGTTGCTGTGGAAACCAGAATTAGCTGGCACTGTATTTCTGACTTATTCTGGTGATGTTATGTTGTTCCTCAGAGATCTTCGCCCAGGCAATTACTAGACTGACAACATGCCTTGAAAAGGAGTAGTTTCTGAGTGTTCTATGTTCTATGGAACCCTAAGATTCTTTTAAATTAGAGGTTCCCCTAGACATTTGGATCACATTAAAGCAGGCTCAATAAGAAGGCAATATCTGGGGAACCCCCCTGGCTGGCCCCCCTGAAGGAGAGTGGAAAGGGGTTAAGCTGTCTTTACACCTGCTTTGATCCAAAAGGGCAACCCACCCGGGGCCAGTCCACAAGTCTCCCTCCCCACACCCACTCAGGCACAGAGCACTGGAGTTGCATGAGGTATTTAGACAAAAAAATTTTTTTTAAAAAAGAGTTCTGCTTAAAATGTTTAAAAACCACTGCTCTGGTGTTGTTCATGAGAAAAGAAAGTAAGAGTGAACACAATGCTGAATATGAACTACTAATTTCTTAAGACCTGGGAACATCCTGTGCTTTTATACCGTTATAATTTAATCCAAATACATTGGAACCCCACTATAATTCACTGCTAGGCGCAGAACAGAGTTTTGTACATAACAGATTCATTCCGGAGCACTCTCCAGGCATTTGGTTACAGAGACGTCCAAAGGATTCCTTTGCGTTCTCTCACTCGTGCAGCCGCCCCCAGCGCCGACTTGGAGGCAGCGATGCAGCCAGGGTCTCTCCAGGACTCGTCAAAGGAAGCACCACCTTCTTATCACAGGGCTCAGGTGAATTGTGTTCTATATATAGTGCGCCCACGTATTATATTTGGCCAGACTTTGTAGCCTGGATCTCAAACTCGGGCTCCAGTGCAGCCCATTAATTCGTTGTTGTTATTTTTAGCACGGCAGATTTAATGCCTTCAGGAGGGGCCTGTGCTGGACAACCCCGGGGCACTGTCTGTATTGCGATCCTGCTGCATCCTGGGGAACTGCGCCCCTTCCCAGTGTAGTGGCTTCGGGTGAGACCCTCTCCAACCCCTACAGACTGCAAATCTGGGTCGTATCTGAGTTCAAGATCCCTGCTATGGGACTGCACTGTTTTTAATAGTCGATGTAGCCCTTGACTGGGAGCCCAAAGAGATAGGTTAGGTCTTCACACTTCCTGATTCGGATGTTAATTATTGAGTTGGTTAACCTGTGAAGCTTCGATTTATATTCACCTGTCAAATGGAACCAAGAATGTCTATTTCACAGGCTTGCTAGAAATGGGCCGCAAATTTGCATCTGTGCTTTCTGGAAGCCAAGGAGAAAATGAAAACTTGGTCATTGTCTTTACTTCCAGTGTCCATAAGCTCAACAACAAACTAGGGACTCAGGAAAAACATTCCTCTCCCAAATACCTGCAGGAAACTGCCCCCTACAAGTGTCTGTGTAGAGAAGACAGTGCATAACTCAACCAACAATATCTGTGAGCAAAAAAGATCAGCATTTGTAGGGGTTCTGCTTTGTTCTGGCTTACATCTAAAAAATTGGACCCAGTGTTTCAAAACATCAGTAGATTTTCATGGAAAACAAAATTTTAAGTTTTCTTTAAAAAAAATCAGATGATCAGATACCATTGGAACTACACCTGAAAGTCAGTTGGCCCTGGGCAGCAGGCGCTTCCTTTTTGAATGCAGTGCTTATAGTTAGGTTTGCCACAGTCCCCACAACTCCCTGCTGCTCCCTTCCTACATTGTATTACCTGCATGGTAACTTAGGCATCTGATTTAGTGGCTCTTATTCTAGCCTATCATATCCTCACTATAGGCTCAGCGACGTGTTTTATCCCTGAAAGGACCGATTGAGCGAGCATATGAGAAAATGCTGGCACGCTGTATACATCACTACACCGCAACAGAAGTGGAGAAGGTTGTTGCTGTTAGTACTCTGCAGTCAGCTCGCTGAGGGTAAAAAAACATGGTTAATGAATAAGAGTTTCAAATAGCTAATTAAAATAACCTCAACAAAATCATGAATCTCCCAAAGTACTCTGCTCCTAGCAAGTAGCTTAACCAGAGTGTCTGTTCCATTTGCTCTTTAATTGAATAAAAATTTAAGAATATTTCATTTAAATATTTATATTGCTGTACATTTTAATCAAAAAACAATATGATAGCAAAGCACGTTCTCTGTATGCCTTTACACGTATGAAGCGTGACTGGTTGTAATAGTCATTACTGTCAGCGTAATCTCTGGGAGGCTGGTGTTTTAGTCAAGGTCCACTTCTGACTTCTATACTCATTGATTTTGGTCAGCTGTTTTCAGTACTGAGTTGCTAATTTTCCAGAAACACAATTTGAAATGAGGATATTGAGTGGGACTTTTCCAATTATCAGGGGGAGCGAATACTCCCAAATTGAAAATGAGTGCTGAGAATCTAATGCTCTAAAACTAGCACTAGGCATGGCTAGGGAGTGTTTAACAGAAGGTGTCAAATCAGTCCAGTGACTACCAGCGCGCAGACAGCTCTAGCTTACAGTTGAGGTAGGTGACTAGTGACTCAGAAGGAGATGGAAGACAGTCTTCTCCATGAAGAGTCGTGGGCCTTGTGGAGAGTGCCAGGGCATTCCCTCTTCCATTGCCATGGAGCAAGGAGTGCCAAAGGAGAGACACTGTAACCTGAAGATGGGCGCCATGGCAACCATGGGAGGTGAGCCTCTCCCTCCCCACATGCATGCCTGCTGAGCTGCTTCTGGCCCATCAGAGTGGAGCACAGAGTGAAGAGTTTGGGGTATGCGAGTAGAGACAGGTGCCTGCTTCCCACACAGAGAATTTGGTAGCTGGGGAGTTGCTAACTCAGCCTGTAGAAGCGATGGGCAAGGAGAGAAGTGTCAGCAGTAGCAAGCTCAGCTCCCAGCATTTGACAGAGGGAGATGGGTATGTTCTCTTCGAGTCAAGTAACATGGCAAAGGTAGGGTTTGAGCAGTTATTGCTGAGTCCTTGCCTGAAAGGTAGCCTTTTGGGGTGAGGTGACCGAGGTCGTGGACCCAGTCTGTGGAGTGTATACTGTGTGTGTGTGTGTGTGTGTGTGTGTGTGTGTGTGTGTGTGTGTGGTGGGGGAGTGACAAGGGGGGCATCACATAAGTCCTGCCAAGTGGTTCTTCAGCCACGTTAGGGAACTGGGCATGAGGAATTCCACGTGGGGCCTCTGAAGGACCTAAAATGTGCCCCATGAAAGTACCAATATGTAATTGGTCGCCTCACACAGATGACTTTGATAGGCAAAGAGAGCATCTGCAAGCAGCACAAACTGATATAAAAACATATTCAGCACCCTCTCCATTGGCATCACTTCCCTTCATGTTCACCCCAGAGGAGCTTTTAGCAGCAGGGCGATGGGGGAAGCGGGGCAGTGGAAGAGGTGGGAGAGACTGAAAGGAAAGGCCATGCCCCCGCTTCCCACTACAGGTCATGTGAGATGGAGCAGCAGGAAAGAAACTCTGAATTGCCTGATTGAAGTCTTAATATGAGATCACTAGACCTTTAATTAAATGAGGGAGAGTCTTAGCCTCCACAAATCAGACTGTTCTTATAATGAAATAGAGACAGATTCATAGATAGAGAGCAGGATGACAGCTGGGGGTGGGGAGGGTTCAGGGATGGAGGGATTGAACCAAAAGGAAAAAGGACTCATGGACTTGAACAGCAGTGTGGTGATTGGGAAGGCGGGGAGGGGTGTAAGAGGACTAAATGGTAATGGAAAAAAAATACAATAAAAATTTTTTTTTTAAAAAGAAGTGGTTGAAACTGAGCCCAACCACCGGGAAGAGAGATCCAACAGAATAGATAGCCAAAGGTATTGATAAGAGAAAAATAAAACCATACCCTTAAATTCCCACCGTTCATTAAACCAGTTACCCACGCAGTAGGACACTGAGACATTATTTGATGAAATTCTAATACGAATCTTTCCTTATAAGGGGGCTTCTTTTCTTACCATCTTATATATCTTATAACTAGTTTCTGGTAGGTATTTCTTATTCAAAATTGAAGTTTTGTTGCAAAAAAGTTAAAAAATCACATTCTCCTAAGCTTTACATGAAAATATTTTCTCTTACGGTTGAATTAAAGCAAATAATCTTCATTAACTAGTGTCAAAGGTGAATGTCTTCTAGAGATAATTTTGAGTCATAATACATAATAGTTACAAACTATATTTGGGTTTTGCTCTTTGGTCATGGTGATTTCAAGTGAGATTATTAAGTCACAGTAACTTCATGTTTGGTAGGAGATAGGAAGAAATTAACCTAAAACATTTTGGATTGCTTTCTTTATTGTGTTATAGCCACTAGTGCCTTCTAGTATTCAGTTTTTGGAAGGCAGGCTCTGATTTCCTGTTTATTCTCATCATGGCTTTTCCTGTTGGGGGCAGTGGTTGGTAGAGAATGCAGGACTGAAGGTGACCCTCACGATGTGGCAGACTGTCGAACTGGCTCCCTCAGAAACTTCACAGAGAATGTATCAGGGAGCCTGGTCAGGCTGCCAGGACAAAATAACCAGATGGGTGGCTCACAAAACAGACATTTATTTCCTCACAGTTCTGACATCTGGGAATCCAAGGTCATGGTCCCCTCAGGGTTGGTTTGTGGTGAGGTCTCTCTCCCTGGCTTGTTGATGGCCACCTTCTCTCTGTGTCCTCTCATGGCTTCTTCTCTGTGCAAGGAGGGGGTGAACGGAGGGAGACTGGTTTGTCTTCCTCCTCTTATAAAGACACCCCTCATATCGGATTAGGGCCTTACTCTATGACCTCATTTAACTGTAATTACTTTTCTAAAGGCTCTATCTCCAAATACAGTCACATTGAGGATTAGGGCTTCAACATATGAATTTGGGGAGGACATAGTTCAGTCCCTGACAGGGAGAAAGGAAGAGATTTGTTTAAAGTTTTCCCTTCTTAAAGTTGGCACTTCTGAAGAACATAATCTCCGAATTTAGGAGACTTCTAGGGCCAATTGCCCGTGGAATTGTGACTAAAGCCCAACATGAACTGACTGAAGCAAAACTGGACATTTCTTGGCTGAAGGTCAAATATGTCAGCCACAGCTGGATCCAGGGGTCCCCGGTGTCATCAGGTCTCTGTTCTCACCCCCAGCCTAGTTTATATGGTGTCAGCTCCCTCCTCAGATGGGTCCTCTCACTGGGGCGGCATTGATGACTTAAGGGAGCTCCAGGCTGACCTGGTCCTTAGCATTTGAAGCTTTAAAAAGAGAGACCTTGTCTCCCAACAGACAACTCTGACTGCCTCTGCATGGGGTGGGGACACTTGCTGGCAGCCTGGACCTATATGCCTATGGGCTGATGCCCCAGCAGGTGGCAGAGGACCAGCTCTCAAACAGAGAAGACCCTGGACAGATTGAATGGTGAGACCTGCCAGTCTTCCCTTTCTAAGTTTCTGAGATAAAACAACTTATTCGTAGTATAACTTCTATAATTTTATAATTCGTAGTTCAGAGAAGGTTCCAATTAGTTCATCTTTTACATACTCTAAGAGATTCTATTTTAAGGTCCTTAGAATCTTTTGGAAAGCCAATGGGTGTCATGTTGACCTTTGCAGGTGTCTCTCTGCAGATCCTTCAGATGACACAACCTTGTCACTGTCAGCAGATATGGTTCTAGCATTTTTGCTCCCTGCAGGCTGTTGACAGGGTGCCCTTTGTCTCTGCCCTGCTCCTCCAGCCTCTCCCTGCTCTGCTCCCTTTTGCACAACCTAGGGTAGCCCCTCTCATGTGGGTGCAGGTGCCTGATCCCTCAGCTGAAAGTCCTGGGGTTGGATGTATTTCTAGTTTTAGAAAGGTCACTCTGTACATACACTGTATACCTACCCAGATCTCAGCCGGATCTGGGGCCATACTCAGAAATCCATCTAATACCATTTCTGCAGAGCAACATGGGAATGTTCCCACTGGGTGGGAATAAAGAATGTCTCTAGTATCCAGCCCTACATCAGGTCAGGCCAGGTCTGGCTACCAAATGAGTCAAGAGAGATTTGTTTTCAGGGCTCTCTGTGTTTCGGTGTGAACAAGAGATCCTAGACCTCTCTCGGCTTGTACAGGGTAGGTGCACAGGAATACTTCTGTTGAAATTTCAGTTGCTTTTGCTGGCTCCCATGAAATTGAAAGCTTAAGAAATGTTTTATCTTAAAGTGATTAAAGCATGCCTTCCCAATGTTTAAAGCGTGGAAGTGGACCTGTGCGGTAGATCAGTGTAAGGAAGAACAGGCTGCATGTGGATGTCCTAGACGTCTCTCACAGCAGCTGGCTTTCAGTGAACCTTTGAGAGTGCCCTGCCTGGCAACAGTTAGAAAGGCACAATACCTGAAATTAAAGGTTTTCATTGATTCGTTTCTTTAAAGTACAACTTACTATCCAGGGGAGAGGAAAGCATATGCCCCAAACAGTTACTACCCAATGAAATGAGGTCAACATGAAACTTGTTCATGACTCTATTTCAACCCTAGTGGGATTTTCACAAAAACATTTTTCAAATCTTTTGTCTTTGAGCAGAGAAATTAGAGTACACTTACCAGGAGTGAAAGCAATTCAAGTACCCAAAAATAAATTAGATTACCACTTGAAATCATGAAGTTCAAGAGAATTTTCAAGTTACAATGCTTGGTCTCTCCCAGGGAGGTGCAGAGGGCAGAATTAATTCTAGTTTTGTCATATGATACTGTCGGCTTGTGTCAACCATTTACCCTCATGATGTCTCAGTTATTCCATCTGTCATCTCAAAGAGTCCTTGATGTAGTTCAACATATCATGTTTTCAGGAACTTTTCAACACTGCTCTCTCTGGTGCTTGGCAACTGTGGTGGGTGGATAGGACGCGCCTCTTCCTGACGCCTGCCAACAGGGAGCTGGAAGGGTGGCTTAGAGGATCTTCTGGTAAATCCAGATGATCACATATGTGATGCGTCAGTGTGGGAGAGTGGCGTTGGGGGTAGCTGTCTTGTTAGAACTGTGGAAATTTACTTTTCAAATGTTCTGTATGAGGGCATTAGGGTTGGCCAAGTGGGTGTGAAATGTCCTAGTCTGGAGAACACTGGGACTGATCAAAAGAGTGGTGTTGAAATGGGGCTGGTTAGGGTGGTGGCACAGGGCTGCATCTTTGCATAAACGAGATGCCAGAAAACTGGCAAGCCAGAAACTCTGCCAGCAGGGCAGGATTTGGGGTGCGAGCCCATCGATGCTGTGTCTCTTTCCACATTATATTTCTACCTGGTTCAGCCACAGGCCTGGTAGTTCAAGTGGAGCATTTCCTGCTGGGTGCTTGGGGTCCTGGAGGGCAAGTAGCACCCGGGAGCTACTTGCCTGTACAAAGCCTCCAGCCCTATTCCATCCAGCCTCCAGTTACTTTTCTCCCTTTAGCTTTTCCTACCTACTCCCGCCCATATTGACCTTTTGCTTCTTTGAATTTCAGTTATACCATATGTGGGGGGGGGGGGCGGAGGGAGGCAGTGTTGGGAGAGCACATCTCTTCACATATGCTGCTTTGCTTACTTATGACATAAACTACTCCAAAATGTAGTGGCTTAAAACAGTATAAACATTTTATCATGTTATATTTCCTGGTTTTGTGGATCAGGAATTATGGCAAAGCTCAGCTGGGAGATTCTTTTGTTCCTTGTGGCATCGGTCAAGGTTACTTGGTGGTTTCAGTTGGCAGATGGGTGATCTGGAGCATCCCAGATAGCTTCACTCAGATGCCTGGTGCCTTGACGGGGACAGCCAGAAGGTGTGCTCGGCTGTAATGTCCACTGGAACACCTACACCTCCATCTATACTTGGTAATCTTTGGCCTCTTGCCTGGTGGCTGGCTTCCCCAGGAGTGAGCATTTCAAGGGAAAGGAAGTAGAAGCTACAGGTCTCCTAAGCCTGGGCCTGTGCCATATTCTAACAGTCAAACACTTACAAAGTCCTCCCAGTTTTAAAGGAAGCAGACCTAGACCCCTCCTTTTAACAGGTGGTATAGCAGAGTTGTTTGCCATGTTTAAACTACCACACTTTCCTTTGTTATCCAACCCTCAATATTATGCTGCTTTCTCCAAATTAGACTGTCTCGTACACTTTTGGTACTTAGGGCAGGATTAAAGAAATATTAATTGAAATGAAAAGAGTTGAAGGAAAGAAAGTTTCCCCCTTTGACCACTTTCTCAAAGAAATGTCAGGGCGCTGGGGAACAATTTGTAGATACCTCTTCTTATCTCATGGCTTGGGGCTCAGAATTAAGCTGATAGTCATTTCCAGATTTCTTCCCAGGTATGTCAGGTTGGTGGATATGAGACGCTTCTCTTTTGACCCAGGGCTCAACCATGTCAAGGCTAAGCCAAGGAGCAGGCCTCATTGTCAGGCTGAGTGGAGGCTCATTTGCTGTACCTCCCATGTGAGGAGGCCAGCAAATTGTAGCCCTCAGGCCAAATCCAGTCTGCCTCCTGTTTTTATATTACCCACGAGCTGATTGGGTGCTGATGTAACAAGGCGGAAAGATGCAAACCATTATGAGCATTAGCAACAAATATATTTTTTGTCATTTCAATTCCATGGAACAAATGACTTACTGAAAGTCAGAGAAGAAACTAATTACTTGAACTGGGAGAAGAATGGAAGACCTCAGTCATTAGAATATTCTTAATACCCAATTCTCTTCTTTCAGCTCACTGTATATTAGTGATTCTTAATATATGCAAAAAAAAAGCACTTTTGTCCCCTAGCCAATTAATTTCTACCCCGAAGCATAGAATATGATTTCTGTCATTATCATTAGTTTCCAGAGCCATTCATTGACATTCAGACACTACACCTACTCACATACACACATAGGAACATTTATCAGAAGGATATGACTTAACATTTACAAGTGATAATTTCCCCCAATTATTCTACCAATGGTTTTACAGTATTTATATTTTATATATTAAAATTAGCTGGCATTTATGCTTGTCTTGTAGACAGTTATTCTTGTATCCAATACGTTGTAGGAGACTTTCAGAATAGCCCACTCTGGCTCCGGCTGAGCTCACCTTTCTGGAACACCACTGATCCCTTGGGTGACCCTCTCTTGTTAACATAAGAATGGCAAGCTGATACCTGGATCTGAGTTTTTCCTAAGATACGGTATTGGTAACCTCTCTTTCCTTCTTTTATGCTATTTTTTAAAATTCCATAGCAATTTTTAAAAAACCTCCCCGCAGGTGTGATAGGCGGTAACCTTCCTCTCATTGGTGGTTTCCATCTGAGGGACTAGAACAGCACACCTGTGACGTTTTTCTTACTTCCTCCCACTCACTCTGCATTACAGGTCACTGAAATGGGCTGTGTCCATGTGCTTAGCACCTGCTTGGCGACATGGGATTTTTCAGTCACTTTCCCCCGAAATAGGGTTTCATTCACCAGTTATTGTAAAGTACTCATGACTTCTCGTAGACTTTGCAGTGGTGACTCATTTACCCTTGGCTCAAAGAGAGAAGGATTTTAGGCGAAGAAGGGTGGTGGCAAGAGGGGAGAAGGGCAGAAGAACGGCTGTGGCTGAATGCTCCCATCCCGCCACGCTATCACCGCTTCCGTGTTACATGCTGTATACCAGGAAAGGTACCACCTTGCGTGTTCTCTTGCTTGAATCTTACAGTGATGCTGTCAAGTAAGTAGATATTATGAGTACAGAGCAGGGAATTGAGGTTCAGGAGCTTAAGTGACTTGCCCAGTCATGCACAGCAGGACACTAGGCCTGACCTTCCTGCCAACGCATGCTCCTGTAGCCACCCCCAAGCTCTAAGTGCCAGGGCCATCTTTCCAGGTGCTCCTGTCACGCACCTTGGTGGGATCCTTGTTCTCCTGTGTTCCTCTTGTATAATATTCTACTTTTAGTCCAGGGTGACTCCCTGCGGGCTTCACTCTTATTCAGCTATACCCAGAATCTGACATCTCTGCCACTCCCATCTGGTCCCAAGTCACCATCTTTCCCCCTGCAGTGCTGTGGCATCCTTCTACCTGGTCTCCCTGCTCCTGCCCTTGCTCCTTTAAAGTCAGTCCCCACGTATAGGCACATAGATCCAACTCTTGCCTAGAAATCCCATTTCATTCTGAATAAAAGCAGAAACCCAGACAGGGCCCACCACCTGCTTCCTGACCCCCATGGTCCCTCAGCCTTATCTGCCATCTTGCCCGTGTGACCTCACTCTGTTGCAGCGACGCTGGTTTCCTTGCTATCCTTTAACTGTTCAGGGCCTTCATACGTTCTGTTCTCTCTGCCTGGAACAGCCTTTTCCCAGGGAACTGCATGCTTTACTCCCTAACCTTTTTCATGTCTGTGTTGAAATGATGCCTTTTCAGTGACTTCCCTGTGTAAAAACTTTTCCAACTCCCTCCTACCACACCCAGCATTCCTTATTTCCTGTGTCTGCTTTATTTTTCTCCATAGCACTATTCATAGTCTGACGTACTGCATATTTTACTCATGTATTTGTTTATTATCTGTCTTCTACTGGAATGTAAGCTCCACAAGGGAATGGCTTCTGTCTCTGTCCTTAGTGCTAGGTCTCTAGTATACTTCAGAGTGCCTGGCACATAGTAGGTTCTCATAAACTTGAATGAATGAATGAATGAATGAATGAATGAATGATTCAATCTTAACACTTGAAATCCTTGCCTCTCTGCTCTTTCCAGATTCCCACTGTGTTGCTGGTTATTTTTATATGATAACAATGATAGAAAATGGATCATTTTTAGGAAGTAGCTGAAGAATGCATGTATAGGAGAGGAAATTGGCTGCTGAACTCCATTTGGACTTTGATATTCTGTGATTTGAAAGGCTGATTTTATGATACAAAATTGTTTCCGGGTCCTAGAGGATGGGTTTCCCAGATAGGAGGTGCCCCTGAGCTATGGAAGTCATCTCTTTGGTCCTTAGCTTTCCTGCCTATAAAATATGCAAGTTAGTAGGCAATCATTACCCTTCTTTCCACTTCAAAAATGGCATCATTTGCTCCATTGAATTAAATAAAACAACCTGCTGATTAATTTGTGTTGCCTTCTTCTGAATGTGTATGAAAAGCTTAATAAGCTCTCTGAAAACAAGAACTAAGTTTTCTTCTTCTTGATATATTTTCTCACAGTCCTAGATGTAATGTCCTATCCTCAGTTGTGTGTCAATATGCTTTGTAGAAACAACCAGAGATAAAAGTAGCTTGAAGTCTATTTCATAAGTTATTTCTGAGGGCATAGTCCCTGTTGGCGACATCAGAGGCCCTTGCCCTTCTGTGCATGTACGGCTGTATCCATAGTCACTCTAGTCAATAAATATTTCTGTTTGGTAATGTTAACTTCACACATAGAGTAATAGTACAGGCTATCAGGAAATACTAGAAAGAGATTGGAAATCTTAGGATTCTGTGAATTGGTATGAGATTCCAAGTTCAAGAGCCATCTTAAATGAAGGGATGAGTGTTGAAGATATCAGCTTGGCCTGATGGACATGGCAGGGGGCTATTCTCTGTTACACAGGATAAGAGGAAAAGGTGTATGGGAAAGGAAACACTCTTTGGTGGCCTGAATCCACCGCCTCAAAGAGATTGAGGTATTCGAGATCTTTAAAAACTGGCTTAAATCCTGATGGGCCTCCAATGATGTGACCTTGTTCCTTAGATTTTTAATGATAAACAAGTCAGGATAGATCTGTTTTAATGTTAAAGTCATCACATTTGAGTAAGAATGAGTTGATATCCCCTTAATAATGAGATTTTGAAAAGTGTATATTGTTTTAATATGTTTTTATAGATGATATTATATAATAGGATAGAATTTTTTCCCTCTAAAGGAGCACTTCCTTAATTTTATAAAGAAAATAAAAATTAAAAAGAGCTCACATTCGAGCATCCCCCCCCCCATTTTATAACTTCAATTTAATTCATCAAATATGGTCTGAGTCCTTACCGCGCAAACTGCTTTGTAGGGAAATTGAAGGACAAAAAGATAAAGAGCATGTATGTCCTGCCCTCAGGAAGTCTACCTTTTGAAAGGAGGAGAAAACAAAAGCTAGAATTTGTTGCAGTATAATACACATGCCAAAGAAAAGTTACAAGTGAAATGCTGTGCTGCGAGAACCATTCGGCAGAAATCTACAGAGATTTCCTGGAAAAGGGGCTAGAATTGGAGAACTGGCAAGTGGGATGAGTTAGAGCAGGTTCCCTTATGCCACACTTTCCTCTTTGCATTCAAAATGCTCTTGTTTGCAAGATTTCAGCCATGTGCAACTTCTCTGGCAGTCAATCATCATCTAAAACGAGGTCCATGCCCACAGTGCTGGTCCGTGGAAAAGAATGAGGCTGGGTGACAGCCAGAACAAATGGAAACCTCTAGGGCAGGGAGAAAAATAAAGAGAGAGGAAATGAAATGGCATAATCCCAGGAACTGCCAATGGGAAAGTGTGGGAGAGAAGACAACTGGCAAAGACTCTGACATGCTGTTTGTTCATTTTCAACTGCCCAGCCTTTCAGGTGTCACCCGAGGACAGCACCACAATTAGCGTGCAACCAGACGCACGCAATGACTACACATTTTGGCTTGGTTAGTGGCGATAGTTGAGTCTTAAACAAAAGCAGTTTCAGTGGCAGACCTTGTGCCAGGCTTTCAGAGGAAGAGAATAAATTAGTTTGCTGTGACAAGCTGTTTCATTGTTGCAACCAAAGTTTGGACTCCCAACACTGTCTGTCAACCAGGCCTTAAAATACATCTTCATTTCTTGTTGGGCAGGTGGGGAAGGTGAGTGGTTAAAGAATTTTATACTATATCAAAGGCCATGATCTCTACCTCTTATGTAGTCACATCTTACCCCAGCCCTCATTGCTTCACAATAAACAGTTTATAGAGTATACCAAAAATTAGAATGAATGCCTTTCTTTTACTTATGTGCTCTGTACATTTTCCTTTGAGAGCTGCAAAAAGACATAAGACATTGTCTTTAGGAATGTATTTCAGTTCTACAAATATTTATTGACCATTTACTGTATGCCAAGCACAAGACTAGTTGATGGATGTGGAAGTGGTGGTTGGAAAATCAATGTCTTTCGTTCAGCCTAACAGTGCAAGAGGAGTAGTTCCACAATGTGTTTGGGAGGTCAGGGAAAGGAGAGTTTGTGCTTTAGAGAGAGTGAGAAACTGACGTGTACATTCCCCTTGTTTCCACTGTAGGTATCACCAGGTTCACACCTGGTCAATAGTAAAAAGGACCTGGTTAGGGAATGGTGCCACCCCTTCCACGTAAGAGCACAGCATTTTCACATGTGATGGACTTGTGTGGAGTCATTCCAATTTGCATTGGTTTCCTATTGCTGCTCTAACAAATTACCACAAACTTGGTGGCTTCAAACAATCCACATGTATTGTCTAACAGTTCTAAAGGTCAGAAGCCTGACATGGGTCTCATTGGGTTAAGATCAAGGTGTTGACAGGGTGTGTGTCTTCTAGAAGCTCTACGGGAATCTGTTTTCTTGCCTTTTCCAGTTTCTGGAGGCTGCCGGTATTCCTTGGCTCATGGTCCCCTTCCTTCATCAAAACCAGCAACAGTGAGCAAGTCCCTCTCCCATGGCATCACTCTGACCTTTTTGCCTCCTGCCATTTTTAACGATTCTTGTGATTATGTTGGGTCCACCTGCATAATCTAGGATAATCTTACTATTTTTAAGGAGCAACCTTATATCCATCCACAACCTTAATTATTTTTGCCATGTGACCCAACATATTCACAGGTTCTAGGGTTAGGATTAGGATGTGGACCAATTGGGGGTGGGGTGGAGAGTGCTTCTGCCTACCACACTCTCATCCGGTCTTCGAAACCTCTCACAGAGGCATGTATTCTGGGCTCAGGAGAGAGGAAGGTCACCTGGCCTTTGCCAAGAGTGACCTCATCTGACCATGCCTGGTGCAGTTGAGGTTACTCATTCAAGAGAGAAAGGATAGACAACCTCTTATATGGAAACACCGCTTGCCTTGTTATAAACAGACTTAGATTTTAGTTTCTCTTCTGTAAACAAACTGTGGAATGATTTTAGGCAAATCGTTGAACCCTTCCGGGCTTCTATATTGTCCTCTGTAGAACAAAGGTGGTGGATTCTCGAGTCCCCTTTTAGTTTCCAGCCCACTTTGACTCCTCACTAGGAAATGTACTGAAAATGGAGAAAGGCTGGCTTGTTGAAAATGTACTGCTATGATTTCAGCCACAAAATGCTGGAATAGTGTCCAAATGCTACCTATGTACATCTCAGTGTCTGTACCATTTTACCCACTCCTGGGTCCAGCCCCATACCCCTGCCCTGAAGATGGTAATGCACAATTTCCACCCACAGTCCTTTCTTTCCTAAGTTGGAAATTGTGCCAAAAGAGAAATGCCAGCAAATTAGATGAATTAGAGCTAAAATTGTGGCTCTACAGTTGAGACATGTCTTTAAGAAAATCGACTTGGAGACGTATGAGGTCACATATAATTGAAAGTGAGCATTCAAGAGTGACTTGAGAAGGTTGATTCAGGCTTTCAGAGCTTGCTTTATGGGTAAGAAACCTGAGTCTAAAAAGAAATAATACGCATGTGGGTCATTAGACAACCTCTGTCCTCAATACCTTTTTTCCTTTAATCAAAGAGCTCTGCGTATGCAAGTAACTGGCTCACCTCTTCTTCTCACTTTTTTTTTCTTTAATCACAACTGAGAGGAAAGTTTCCAGCTGGGCATTAAATTGGGTCAATAGCTAACACAGCATGAGTACAGACAGCAGGGACAGCAAGTGGTATATACATAGGAAATAAATGACACAGTGCGGCCAGCATTGATAAGCTGTTGAATAGTGCAAGGACCCTATTAAGATTTAAAGTAATAAGAGATGAGAAGAAATACAGCTACCAGCAGCTGATAAACATTCCTGCCTTATGGAGGCATTCGTTTCACTTACTTCTAATGCCTCCAGTATAATCTCTTGTGGAAACCTTTATCCCCAGAGCCAGCTTAAAGAACACCCAGGAAATGTCACCTTTGTAGTTGCTCAGAATATAACTTTGGGTGGCTGCGGGCAGACCTGAAAACATTAAGCATGGCAGGTACATGCAGTTGCATCCATTTGCAAATGCTATCATGAATTCAGCTTAAGGAGACGTAGAAAAGACATCCTTGACCCTGGAATGTGCAGCCAGAAGTGGAATTTTATCAGGCGTATATGGAAATGTGCCCAGCTGTGAAAGGGCAGGTATTCTCTGCTCAGGTGTATAGATGGTTTGGAACCATTTATTAGTTATTGAACAAGATGTGTCCCCTCACACAGTGCTACAGCAGCCCACATAGTTGATGGCAATGTCCAGACTGTTCCTGAAGATCTGAGGGAGGGGGCTATTCCTTCCTATGCACAGCCAGTTAGGACTGTACCAGACAGTCATTTCCCCCAGACAAACCTGCTGTAGCCAAGACAATGGATTAGGAGCAGTTCGAGCATCAATCCATAATGAGCCCAGGAATACCTTTCCCCTCTAACCTAAGAAGTAGGACATGCTCTACTTGAATCTGTTAGGTCAGTTCTGATTCACCCACCAGTGTGAGCAAACAGTGTGCATGTCCATGAGCTCTCAAACCTATACCCATCAGTGCTGAATCCAAGGCTTGGAGGTCCTGCTTTCTTCCATCAGTGACCACATGAGGAGCGCAGGCTTTCTTCCAAACCCTGACCACTGGTACCACTCCAGACCTCCCATTCCCTCCAGGAGGGAACCCAAAGGCCAAAGGAATTTGTTCTCTTCAGACCCAATACTTACTCAGTAGACAAAGTAATGGCCCTCAGTGATGTACATGACTGACTGCCCAGAACCTGTGCATATATTGACTTTGCAGGTATAAGATAAGGGTTTGAAGACAGGGAGATTACCCTAGGTTATCTCCACGGGTCCAGCGTAATCAGGAAGAGGGTGACAGGGGGGCCCACGTCAGAGAAGGGAGTGCAATGACGGCAGCAGAGGTCAGAGCAATGCTACCGCTGGCCTTGAAGAATGGAGGGTCCAAGAGCCAAAGAATTCAGGCAGCCTCTAAAAGCTGAACAGAGCAAGGAAATGAATTTCTGTCTAGAACGTCCAGAAAGAACAGAGCCCTGCCACCCATTTTAGACTTCGGACCTCCAAAACTGTAAGAAAATAAGTTTGTGTTACTTTAAGCCAGTTAGTGTGTGATGGTTTATAATAGCAGCAGGAAACTAATGCGGTTTACATTGTTCCCTGACTCAGGATTAACCACTTTATTAGTGAATTAACAAAAGTACACTCATTTGCTTCACCAGAAAACTTACCCTCGACCACCAGAGTGAAAGTTTTCCACTTGGGTTCTAATGAGTGCCACAAACTACTGCCACAAATCCACCTGGGCAGGTCAACTTGTCCACTACCATAGTTTTTTCATATTACAGTTAACAAAATGTTCATTTCTCTTGTGTGATGGTTGTATTCGGAAGGTCAGTTATTATTTCTACTATTCTGATTCTCTAAACATGCTTTTAATGAGTATTAACTTTGTGATTAAATGACATAATTAAAATGTTTAAAGAAAAAGAAAAATTTGTCATTTCTACAGTGCTGTAATCTGTTACTTAATCATTAATGGGAACATGAGTCTTGTTTACCTAAATAGGAAGTAGGAGAAGAAAAATAGAGGAGCAGTCCTGTCAGTGAATGCAATTAATTACCTCATATACCAGGAACAATGCACACAATTGAGTCTTGGCTGTAGATTTCCAGATCGTTAAGAGCTCAGTAGACAAAATTGTAAGAGAGCCCCTACCTCCTACCCTGCATAATCTCTGGGTCTATGGACATGATGGATTTTACTTCTATGATAAAATAGGTTATATGGCCCAGACTTTAACAGAGGATTATTTGGGTGGGTCTGACCTAATTACATGAACCTTTTAAAGCAAAGAATTTTCTCTTGATTGGTAGCAAAAGAGGAAACCAGACTGGAAGCATGAGGAGGATTTGTCATGCCATTGGTGGATTTGTCGGATATATTAGTGAGGCTGCTGTGTCACTTCTGCCCTCTAAATTCCACGTATGAAGCTCTCCTGTGGCCCCTTCTAGTCAGAGAGATTAAGGCAAAGAATTCTGGAAGATAAAGTTGAGCCTACCAAAGTCGACACACTACAAAGCCACCAGAGTCTCTAAAGAGAATTATGCCTTGGGTTAGGAGAGATGGAAGTCATTAACAGTCTTCGATGAACAATTGGTGACTCAGGAATAGACCTATGTCCTTTGGCCCTTTATTTGTTGAATAAACTCTATCCTTGGCTATTAGTACACATAAAGGAAGGGTGCTATGGTGATGGGGTACCGTGATCTAAAGACGTGAGAATGAGAAAGACGTGAGAATGAGAAAGACGTGAGAATGAGAAAGAAGGTATGAGGATGGGGATTGTGATGGCCTAGATTAAGTCTAGAAATACAAAATGAAGAAGGAAAAAAGCCCTCCCAAAAAAAACCAGAATAGTCAGAGTATATTAATGCAGAATAAGGCATATTTATGTAGCAAGCCAGAAAGTAAGAGATCGAACAAGATTATTAGGGCAAGGGAAAACCAGTGGGAACTAGCACATTTATTTCATAGACTCACCGATGTTGAGTTTCTACTACTAGTGGTGCCCATTAGAGGTGTGTTTGTGCCCATTAAAAGGATTAACATATGACTCCTATCCTGAATTGTTTGAGGAAGGGGTTGTGAAGTCAGCACAGTCCCTATTGCCCTCCCCCCACCCCAAACACTGAAGATATTTGCCTGGGTTTCAGACAGGATCCAAAAAAGGAAAGTATCTTATTCTTCTTAGGGAGCTGAAGGCAGTGGATAAATTCAGAACTGAAAGGTTGAAACGTTACAGCAAACATCAGAATAAATAGATGTGTTTCTGACATAATGGGGGGTGGAGGCCAGAAGCAACTAACACAGTTTGTTTTAGAATTAAAACTCTATATGGAAAAAGGAGATAGCATGAATGGTCCCTGAAATAGGTTGTATATATACTATCCATAGTTTAAAGCTTCTCATTCTCTCCAATTCACTTATGTATATTAGATTATTAAATTAGTCTGGGTTCTCCTGAGAAACAGAATGTATAGGATACACAGCGAAAGAGAAAGAGAGGTTTATTATAAGAAACTTGCTCATGCAGTTATGGAGGCTGACAAGCCCCAAGATTTACAGTGCAAGTCAACGAGCTGCCTGCAGTTCCAGGAGAGCTGATGGCATGATTCCAGTCCAATGGTCAGCAGGCTTGAGACCCAGGAAGAGCCAGTTTTTCAGTTCAAGTCCAAAGGCAGGAAAAAAAATGGCCCAGCTCATTGACAGGCAGGCAGAAGGAATTCTCTCTTACTCAGGGGAAGGTCAGCATTTTTGTTCTATTCTGAGCTTCATCTTTGTTCTATTCAGTGATAGGATGAGGCCCACCCACGTTAGGGAGCGCACTCTGCTTTATGTAGTCTTTCTGTCTGCCAGTTTAAATGTTAAACTTGTCCAAGAACATGCTCACGGAAACACCCAGAGTAGTGTTTGACCAAACATCTAGGCACTCCCATGGCTTAGTGAAGTTAACCCATAAAATTAACCATCACATCATGGTAAAAAGAATGTGCATGTTGCTGTCATCAAGTCTCAGCCTGGCCATACTGGTCAGTCTGCTATAACCTCACTTGTGAAGTGGAGAGGATGTAATTATCTCCCAGAACAATTTTGGCAACCAACTGTTAATGTAGTTACTTAACAAACATAGTGAGCACCAACTATATGCCAGGTGCTGTTCCCCACACTGTGGACACACAAATGAAGAGAGAGACCACATTCTTGTTTTCATGAAGCTCACAGTGTAGTGAAAAGAGATAGATCAAAGCAAATAAATAAATAAATAAATGATTGTTTAATCTCTCAGTGCCCAGTATCATAGAAGTTGTACATTCAGTTACATCCTGGGAAGTAGTAACCAGTTCCTTTTTACAAATGCTGAAACAGAGGTTGCCACTTGCTCGCAGCCTCTCTGCTGTCAAGTGACAAAGGTGAGACTAAGCCCAGGTCTTCTGACCCCACGTCCATCACCCCTTATGGAGCTAAAACCCTCTTCCAACAGAAAGTTATAAAGCTGCAGTTTTCACACGCTTGTAAAGCTTAAGTAGAGCACATTATCTCAAGTGGACAAATGGTTATGACTTTATATACTAAAAAAAAAACCTATTTAAGCAGATGTTCCGTTGATGACAAAAAGTGTAAACATGACCCTAAGTAATGGATTTGCTGAAAGTTATTGGTTGCTATGAATACAGAGATAGTTATTGGCGTATGAATGCAAAGAGTAAGACATATGCAGCAATCTAAGAAGTGAGAAGTAAAATCAGATTCTCAAGGCAAGAGAAACCACTAGGACCTAATTTATTTCATGAATTCAAAGATTTTGGTTTTCTACTACTAGAGTGGTAATTACAATAAAGAAGATAAAAGAGGGTGGTGGGATCAAGGGACTAGAGGAAGAGGCCTCTTTATTCAGACTGGTCAGGCAAGGCCGCTGGGAGGAGGTCACTTTGAGACAGGGCTGAGGAGGCAGATATGCAAAAATCCGGAGGAAGCCCATTGTAGGAGAGGGGCCGCAAGTCCAAAGGTCCTGAGGCAACAAAATGAGCTTGGTGCGCTTAGGAGCAGAAAGAAGAGTGGCTGGAGGTTGGTGAGCCAGCGGGACATGGTAAGCCCTGCATCTGGAGAGGTAGCAGAGACCCAAATCCTTCAGTGCTTGCAGCCCATAGTGAGGGGTTTGAATTTTATACAAAGTGCTGCAGAAACCATTGGAAGATTTTTAAACAGGACTGAAAAGATATCAATTTGTGCCTTTAAAAATAAAAATCACCGAGGCGATGATAAAGGTATCATCACCTATAGGACACTTCCAGACAAGTTTCAGTCTTTTTAAAAGGTCATTGTGCCCTGGATCATTCATGCATTCCAGGCTTGAATGATCCAAAGAGGAAACAATGGGGAACTTCTGGAGTAAAGAACTGCTCAGACCCTGGCTGTGGTGTAGACCACTGAGTTGTGGCATCTGGGAGAGGGATGGATGTGATGGCAGTGTAGTCCCACTTGTCCCTTCTCTTCATTGAACATACCTGACCTTCACAGGGCTCTCACCATCGCTTGGTCACTGGGTAACAGGAGATTAGCATCAACTAGTTTCCAGGTCTTTCGGACAGATAGTCAGTGTGTTACCCTTCTCCGGTAATAGGGTTCCTTAAACCTTTTGAAACACCCGAACTGTCATAGAGCCCTTCCATGTGCTCTGTCAGAGGTGGGGTTGCCAAGGCTATAGCATGCCGTGAGGAGAGGGGTTGGCAGACAGGGTGGCGCACAGAGGCAGCAATGCCAGCTGCTCTGCCCATACCTGTGCCACCCCTGGTCTAAGACCTGAGCCAAAATTTCTCTTTAGCTTATAGGGTAACAGAAATATTATATAGGTGTAATTTTATAAGTCAAACATTGTTCTTCAAAAGGCACTAGAAAACTCAATTCTTATTTTTAAGGCTCTTCTATTTTTCTGGCATCGTGGCTTTTGAAAGTAACACCGTAATACTGAAAATCATTCCATTGTACCATTGAAAGAACGAGATTCATTGCTGGAAACAGACTTTATATTTGACCAGGTGCAGCCTCTAATACTAAGGTAAGCGGGCACGGGGGCTGCCCCCAGGGGAGATAAGCAGGTAAGGAGGCCACAGTCTGGTTGGGACGGAAGAGGAGTCGTCCCAGTGGTCTCCCAGGGTCTGCCGAGTCAAGGTGAAAAGGTGACACTGTAGTCTGGAGAGAAGTCAGTCATCACCTGGGAGACTAGAATTGTACCTTGAGCTGAAGGGACAAGGCTAGTGTGTAATGGTGGATGGCAGCAAATGTTGCTGGCCAAGGAGGTTGAGAGAACGCAGTGAGGGGTGAGACTTGCGGGAGGAAGGTTGGGAAGGGCTGAGAGTTCTAGGGAGCACGAGCAGGAGTGCCTGCCAGAAGGGTGGCCCCCTGAAGGCGGTGTGTCACCACGCTCTGCCGTGGGCGTCGCACCCCGCCAGTCATGTCTTGCTAAGACAGAATTGGGGAGGAGGTGTATTCAATAAAATATTTTATTTTTAATATTTTTAGGTATTTACCTCCAGGTTAGTTTCTTTTTTATTTTATTTCTCAATTACAGTTCCCATTCAGTATTGTTTTATGTTAGTTTCAGGTATACAGCATAGTGGTTAGACAATCATATAAGTTACAGAGTGATCCCCCTGATAATTCTCGTTGCACCATCTGGCACCGTGCAGAGTTATTACATATTATTAACTATATTCCCTATGTTGTACTTTAAATCCCTGTGACTATTTTGTAACTACTAATTTGTACTTCTTAATCATTTTACCTTATTTCACCCAGTCCCCGAACCCCTCTTCCATCTGGCAACCCTCAGTTTGCTCTCTGTATCTCTAAGTCTGTTTCTGTTTTGTTTGTCTGTTTTGTTCTTTAGATTCCACCTGTAAGTGAAATCATATAGTATTTGTCTTTCCCTGTCTGACTTATTTCACTTAGTATAATACCCTCTAGTTCCATCCATGTTGTTACAAATGGTAAATTTTATTCTTTTTATGGCCAAGTAATATTCCATTGATATATGTACCACAGCTTTTTTATCCTCTCATCTATTGATGGACATTTCAAACTAAAAAGTTTTTGCACAGCAAAGGAACCATCAACAAAACAAAGAGACAACCTGTTAAATGGGAGAAGATATTTGCCAATGATACATTGGATAAGGGTTTACTACCCAAAATTTATAAAGAACTTATACTACTCAACACCAACAAGCCAAACAATCCAATTCAAAAATGGTCAGACGACCTGAATAGGCACTTCTCCAAAGAGAATACACCGTTAGCCAATAAACATTTGAAAAGATGCTCAATGTCACTAATCATCAGAGAAATGCAAATTAAAACCACAGTGAGATATCATCTCATACCTGTCAGAATGACCATCATCAATAAACCAACAAACAGCTAGTGCTGGGGAGGGTGTGGAACAAAGGGAACTGTTGGGGGGATGCAGACTGGTGCGGCCACTATAGAAAACAGTATGGGATTTCCTCACAAAATTAAAAATGGACCTGCCTTTTGACCCAGTGATTCCACTTCTGGGTATATAGTCAAAGAAATCCAAAATATTAATTCAAAAAGATACATGCATCCCTGCATTCATTGCAGCGTTATTCGCAGTAGCCAAGATACAGAGGCACCCCAAGTGTGCATCAATAGATAAGTGGCTAAGACAGAATTTTTAAAAAGAGTTCCCTGGTTTGTCTCATTCTGGGTACCTGAGCCTTGATTCTAAGACTTAGATAAAATCCACTTGGTCTAGGTATTTATAAATGCCAAATCCGGGGGAGTCTTTGAAATAGTAATGCTGTGAAGATGGCAAAGGGCTCTATTAAGCCATTAAACCCACATTTGAAATAAGGATTGTAACCAATGTATAGCTAATAAACTAGAAAGTGTTACCTGACCCCAGTCTTTAAATTCTCTCTACCAAGGAATTGGTGTTAACCCCTAAACAGCAGTTCTAAGAACCATCTTTAATCTAGAATGGATCTTCGTTTTTGTATCTCCGTCACCGTCTGATGATTGATGTTTACCCACATGATCTGGAAAGTGGTGGCTGAGGCCAGATCCCTCAGCTTGCATGCTCCCCCTCTCTGTTTTCTTTGGTGCCCATTTTCTCCTGTGGGGTTAGCATTTTTTTTCTCTCTCTCTCTCTTCTAAGATACTGAAGGCTCGTTGTCAGTATGAGTCCTTTATTGCTTAGAACTCATCAATCAATGAATTGCCTACTTCACAGGAGCATGAATGCCACCCTGCTTCCTAGACAACACAGCTAAGTAGTATTCCCTACCCTTAGAAAAAGTTCCTCAAGAAATTATTGTTTAATCTTTCAATGCCTAATATCATAGCAGTTATATATCCACTTGCATCCAGGGAAGTAGTTATCAGTTCCCTTTTACAGATACTGAAGCAGAGGCTACTTGCCCGAGGCCTGTTTGTTACCAAGTGTCAGATGTGAGACTCAGCCCAGGTCTTCTGACTCCACGTCCAACTTTCCTTATGCAGCTAAAACCTTCTTCCGACAGACAATAAAAGCTTGCGGTCCTCTCATACTTGTAAAACTTAAGTAGAGTGCATTACCTCATGTGGACAGATGGTTATGATTTTATATACTAAGAAAACCTATTTAAGCAGATGTTTAGTTGGTGACAAAAAGTGTAAACATGACCCTAATTAATGGATTTGCTGAAAGTTTTCGGTTGCTCCTTGTCAGAATTGTTGTTTTTTCCTGTCACTCCTCAGACTAAATACAAAAAAAACAAAACAAAACAAAAAAAAAACTGGCATTTAAAATGTGTTTATTTTTCACCATCAAGCTAAATAGGACTTTTCATTCCAAAAAGAATGATCTTTTCATTTTGGTGTGGGAAATCACAAATAAGGAAAAAAAGAACAGAGAAATCAGAGGAAAATCCATCTCTCTTAAAACAAAATGGAGAAATGGGAGAATTTGCAAGAAGTCCTTGCAAAGAATTCAGCAGGAGCATAAGGGCACAGACTAGACTGATCTCCAATTCAAGCTTTATACCCAATATATCATCGAAACCCTATTCATCGTCTGGGTTCATTCTCAACAAGACCACACCATTGCCGTGTCTCCTCCTTGACCTCCCCCCGACGCCGCCCCCACCGTCTGTTAGGCCACCAGCTTTTAAGGCAGTCCTCGGCCTGCCCCCCCATTCCCAACAACTCCCTAGTGACTGGGATAGCTTCAAACCTAGCAGCGGGTGGGCAGCAGGGGGCGAGGGCAGGGTTCTTTCAGATGTCCTGCAGTAGCCCCTTACTGTCTCCCCACCGCTAGTCCTTTCTGCAGCTTCAGGTTAAGGTATTTTGGAAGCCCCTTTGAACTGATCTTTGGTCAGTAAACCCCTTTATTGATTCTCAGACTTGAAAAAGTTCTTAGACTCACAGGATCCTCCCGTCTAGTCGAAACCTTTGAGGACTGATTTGCAGAAGCATCATTGTTGCTTCTGTTGCTGAGGAAGCAAGGGGGAGACAAGGCATGTAAAGGGAGAAGTTGTACTTGTTTAGGAATCGGTCCTGATAGATGGTCTTAAAAGAATCATTTGATTTGCACCTATCCTCACACTACCACATCTTCACACTAGTTCAAAGCATCTGCTCCCCCCGTGAAACCTTCCCAGCTGAGCTGAATTGAGTTGTTTGCAGCTGCCGAACATGTGCAAGGGGAGAAGGGTTTGAGTCTGGCCTCTCTTAAATGGTTCTATCACTGCAGACTCTGGGAGCCAGCATCTCAAGGGACAAGATATAAAGGAGCAGTTGCATGCATTCTCCTCCTACTTCTGCTCTCCCCCAGTGACCACAGAGACTCTCGGCTCTGTCTTTCCTCCTGCCTGTGCCCCCGCTCGCACTCTCCCCATCCCCGTCCACCCCGGCCAGCCTAGCGCCCCATTCTTCTAATTGCTCTCCCAGGTCCAATTTTTCCACTTCTCATGTCCTCTGTTATTCAGCCCCAGCGCTGGGCAAGGCGTTGCTCTGTGACCTCCCAGTGTCAATCTCCACCCCCATGTCCTTCCCTGAGTGTGGCAGGCCAGCCACAGCGAACCGTTGCTTGTCTCTCTGCCCTGTTCCCAGACCCTCGTTTCATCCGAACTGCTTTCCCTCTCTCCCTCGCCTCGGGAAATTCTGTTAATTCTTCATGGCTGTCTTCAAATCCACCTCTTTCTCTCCCTGGTACAAGTTCATTGTCCTTTTTGTAATGCTTCTAAAGCACTCCTCTTATACCAGCATTGTAGCATGTTTTGTTCTGCTCTGTATTAAAGTAGCTTGTTTGTCTTTCCTCCCCACTGAATTTAAAGTGTCCTGGGGTTCGGTCCGTGTCTCATTCATCTCTGTAGCCTCACAGTACCTAGTAGAGCTCTTTGGACAAACCCTGTGTTGAAAGTGTTGGTTGAATTGAGAACAGCAGGCCAAGGTCCCTGATGAGCTAGAAAGATAGAGCTCGAATGGTGGAGCAGGTTAGCTTCTCTGAAGATATGAAGGGCGAGGGTGACTAAAACCTTGTTCTGAGAAAGATTTCTTTTAGCACCCACATCACTGCACCATAGCAGGTTTAGAAGGAAAAAAAAAGTAAGTGCTGAGCTCATCAGTAGTGCTTACTGAGTGCAGGAGTATACAGGGCCAAGTAAGGCATATAATGGAAAAGTCATTAAAAGAAAGAGCTTTTTCTTTTAACTTTAGAAACTGATCATTTTTCAGCGATTTTCCTCTAAGGCACCAGAGTGCATTCTGTTGTTAACCCTGATATAGCTGTACATGAAAGTCTAGTTGTACACACACTGGTATATACGAGGTCTGTCCAGAAAGTATCCAGCCAGGTACTATGAAAACTAGAGATATTTATTGAAGGAGATACCAGATACAAGAAACATTGTATGTAGGACAATGGTGCCTCAGTCCCTTTCAAAGTAGGCACCTTGGGACCTTACAGAGTTCTTTCACTTGCCTTCAGCTGCCCCTCTGTATTTTCCTGAATCTCATAGATGGTCTGAAATCGCTTCCCTTTCAAAGGTGATTTAAGTTTTGGGAAAAGCCAGAAGTCTCCGGGCACCAAATCTAGGCTGTAGCAGGGCTGAGTCAGCTGGGAGATTTGATGTTTCACCAAAAAAATTTGCACGAGACATGATGCATGAGTAGGTACATTGTCGTGTTAAAGCTACTAATCACCAGTTGCCCTTAACTGCAGCCTTCTGAATCATCTGAATAGTTTCTGCAGAGGAATGTTCAAGCTTATTGCACAATTTGATGCAGATTCATTGCTTTACTATCTCAGTCATTTTTAACATGATGGCTACACAGTACATGTGTTCACTCAACAGTGCCTACCACCCCCCCACTGACTTGTACAGTGACGTTGTCATGGTTCACACATAGACATTCCAGTCCACTCTCCTTGGCTAACAGGTTACATGGATGTCACAGAAACTGTTCTCATTATATTAATGATGCTGGACTTTTTCTGGACAGACCTCATATTTATATATATAAATTATCAATATATAGATAATATCAAGGTGTTGTTTTTTTTTAGATCTGGTGTTATGTAGCATGTTTCAAAAGAACCCTAGTCTAAGAGACGGGAGCCCGGTAACTTGACTGAACCCACTGCTATGGAGCAGCATAATGCAGGCAGTCCTGAGTGAAAGAAGCTACGGATAGAGATCCTCGCACCAGGAGAGGTGGAGCCTGCTTCCTCCAGTTTGAGTTTTTCCTGACAGCATGGAATCAAGTTAATCTCTACCAGGAATTCAAGCCTTGTGTTTAGTAAATTTATATTCGAAACACAAGCACAGATTTGACACTTTCTGTCTGGTCACCTCCGACTGTTGTCTGCCCTGCTCTTCTCTCCTCTGGCACAGGGACTGGAACCTGTATCTTAGATGTCATAACACTTCACTTTTCCTGGCCACAGGCACAGAGGAGGAGTGACAGCTACATTTCTCCCACTGCCAGCAGAAGACAGGAAGACAGAAGGGAGACTGAGCCTAGGCGAGTAGAAAGTGGAGTTAAAAATGGCTGAGGAATCCCATATACATAGAATTATCCATATCTGCAGACTTGTTCAGTTTGCTTGTATTTTTCCCTTCATACTGTTTTAACAGTGCCCTCTACAGGCTATTTGTAAAACTACAGTGCTCTCAGGCACTTGTTTAGAATTCCTTGGGCAAGATGGGCTGACCCCAAAGTTTCTTGACATAAACAATATATTACTGTAGCTACCTAAGAGGAAGGTGGGACTCTTACCCTTGTAAGAGACATCTTTGTAAAGGTCCACTAGGTCCTGAGAGTCTCATCACCTCCTGAACTGGGGAGAGAGACCCCAAGCTGTCCTGCAAGAAGCTGTTCTGCATGATGCAGAAGCCCTCATACGGGCTAATGGATTGAGAACATTACAGCATTTTCTAAACCCATCATTTTGCTGACAGCTCTCAGCTCATGTGAAATGCTCTTTTTTGTATGCTCTTGGGGCATGCTGGTTTTTCTCTGGTGATATTTTTATTGTGGTTATCCTGCATTTGTCAGAACTTCATCCCATTTTAATTCTTCTTTACCAAAAAAAAAAGTTGCTCTGGGCTTGTTAGTTTCTTTCATCCCCCTTAAGAAACTAAACAAAACCATGCATATAGTTACATCAAATAAGTGTTTTCTTACTAGTATTCCCATCAGAACCTGCCCCCCCATCTATTTTGGTTCATTGTAAGCCACTACCATATAACAAATTCAAAAATATTGTATTTTTATCCTTAGTTATTATTCACGATTTGCATATTGAAGATTACTGAGACAGTACAGAAATTTGGTTAAGCAAATAAAGACCTATCTTCCAAACAACTAAGGAACAGATGCATAACGTTCTTCAAATTGTGTTTGGGGTGAGGCTTTGGCAATTTCTTCTGCTGAGCTAGCTTTGCTTTCGTTTTCTTCTCACCTACCCTCTCTTAAATAGAAACAGAATTACACATATTCTTATAAACAGTAGACATGATTTATCCTACCAGAGAACGCACTGCTCACCCTTTGGCAGCCGGTGGGAGGGAATGCGGGAATGAACTCCTACCAGACCCCAGCATTGCATTGTGTTCATAAGCAAATGTTGACCCAGTGGCCCAAGTACTCATTCAGTTCCAACACTTGGGTTGTGTATTCTGTACTAAGTGGCAGGTTTATTTCATTATTTAGGAGTATGGATCTAAAGAAAATGAGTATCAGACATGGGTTTAGCCAAGGGTCAGTGAACTTTTTCTGTAAAAGGACAGATAAATACTTCCAACTTTTGAGCCATATGGTCTTTGTTGCAGCTACTCTCGATTCTGCTTGTACAAAAGCAGTCACAGGTAATATTAAACAATTGGGCATGACTGTGTTCTAGTGAACTTGCCTATAAGAACAGGTGGCAGGCTGGATTTGGCCCGCATGCCCTTGTTTGCCAATCCCCGGGCTCAGCTCTTGCAGGGCCACAACTGACAGATGTGCAGACTGGTCCCTGCATGACTGTGCCCAGCTAAGGGGGCAAATGGGACCAAAATTCCAACCCGTGCCCTGCTTCTCACCACCTCCTACCACAAGGGGCACTTGTTGCAAATTATACAATGGTACCATCTTCTCCCAGGCTGTGTCCAACCAAAAGGAGCACCTTTCCTAATGTTTTAATCAGAGTTCTCCTGAGAAATAGGGCCAATAGAATGTATATAAACAGGTAAGGAATTGGGCCACACAGTTATAGAGGCTGTCTAGTCCCAAGATCTGCAGTGGGGGTTAGCAAGCAGAAGACCCAGGAGAGCCAACCGTGTAGTTCCCATCCAAGTCTGAATCCCTGAGAATGAGAAGAGATGTTTCTGTTCTAGTCTGAAGGCTGGCAGGCTCAAGACTTAGAAAGAGCCAACCTTTTGTTTTGATTCTGAAGGCAGGAAATATTTCCTCTTATTCATAGGAAGGTCAGGCTTTTTGTTCTAGTCAGACCTTCAACTGTTTGGATGAGGCCTACCTACATTATAAAGGGCAATCTGCTATATTCAGTGTACTGAATCAAAGGTTGTTCACATCTAGAAACAATTCACAGACACTTCCGGAATAATATTGACCAAATAGCTGGGTACTTCATGGCCCAATCAGGTTGACCCCAAAAAATTAACCATCACGCTTAATTTGCAAAATGGTGCCACATGTGTACAGTAGTGCCAAGTACTTTGCTTTTCCTGGTGAACTTTATTTTCAAAAGTAGGCTCTCATTACGTCTGTTTTAGTATCCACATCAACCTTTATAGACACAATTATTGTGAGCGCCATCAGGACCATTTGACTGCAGGGAGTAGAAACCCATTCACTCCCCCAAGTCAAGGAAGGATCCAAAAAGAAAGGAGGGGATAGAAGACAAAGCACAGTAGGCTATATGGCCTAGGAGGTAATGTCAGTTTCCTCTCATAAAACTACATATGGTCCCCCTTTTTTGCCTCTTTTTATTTTTTTCATATCCTCATCCACTTCTACTTCTACGAAGTAGAAGTCTACCCCAGCCCTGGCTGTAAGGGTCTTTCATTTAAAGCATTTTCACACTCACCTCCAACCATCCAGCTGGTCTATTGCTTGCTGTCCCAACCCCTGGTTGGAGAGAGAGGGACCTGATTTTCTTGGCTTAAGATTAATGTCAACCTTTGATCCAGTGGGGTTCTCATACAGAGCTTTTAGCCACAAGTAGCATATAAATCCAGATGAAAAAAATGCATTCATATGTGTATTCCTATTCACTACTACCCAAAAAAGGGGATGCAGTATTTACTTTTAAAATTGTTATAAAGGGAATAAAAAAGAAAGGAAAAGGTACTTGCAGCCAGAGAGCTTGGAACCTTTGAACCAATCATCAAGTCATTTCATGCCTTTCGCATTTAACCTCAGAATCTTTTGCTTTAAAAAGCCTCTCTCAATAGGGATAATAGAGTGAGCAACCTTTGTGTTAGTGTCTGGTTTTATCTGGGGTGGAATGCCCTCTTGATTTTAACTTCCTATTTTTAGCTTCTCTGTATATTGCGTTATGTGTTCGCTCTCTCTCCGCCCCCTCGCTCCAGAGGTTCATGCACACAGTCTTTACAAGTCTACCTAAAAACATTTAATGTGGGGCTGGAGCAGTTTTGGAGGGAACCTGTAGTCAGCCTGCTGATATTTCCCTACCAACATCCACAGAGGCCTGAAAAAGAGTAGGCACAAGGAAATGGAGGTGGGGTCTTGCATTCCTCGACTCCGTGGGTTATAAGCCATAATAGGAAGAAAATGTATCAAGGCCAGGAACCTTGATTTGGTTGTTAAAACCTAGCACACTGGCTGGCTCATGTCTGGCTTTTAATAAATATCGGTTCAATGAATGAATGACTAGATGGACAGTGACTGAGTGAACACACCTGTGTCTCAACAGGAGCTGGCTCAATGGCTTTTCTAGTTTTTCTAGATTGAAGTTGGTAGCATGGATGTTTGCACATGGTTTACAAACATTCCCTTAAACGGGTCCTCACGTAGTAGTGTCAACTTGAGGTTGGTTACTTGGTAAACAGGGTTTTACTATTAATTCACGCATTTGAAAGAACACATGCATTGAAAGCAGCAGCAAGTGCTTTTCAACTATATGTTCTTATGGAGAAAAATCACTGGTGACGATGGCAATGGACTGCTCCCTCCAGTCTCTGGTGGCAGACTGTGGAGGAGAGGGTCCCCCGTTACAGGCCACCGGTGTTGTCTTTTCAATGATTGGCCAAAATTGCATTATCAATATTAACTCAAAGAATGGCTTGGTGATTGGAGACATGTTCTGGGTACTGGGACTGTCATTTTGTCCCAGCCTTTATGTTCTGGTGCTCTCGTCCCTTCCCCTCTTCCCTTGTGCCCACATTGGGATAAACCGAGTTTTGTGGGCACCAAATTCCTGTGTCTGCTCTTTGAGAGGTCAGCTTCTCTCCTTCTGCCCCCCACCCTCCCCTCTCTGCCAGCTCCTCACAGTGTGTTGGTCATCCATTATTGATGACCCTTTGGCACCTTCTCCACCCCAGTGTCCCCGAAGCCCTTATGCACCGCTGAGCAGAAACAGGTGCGGGATCTGGTGGGGGGCCAGGGCTGCTGCTCCCAGCGGCTGGGCTCCTTTCTCTTTCTGGCCGCCAGAGAGGACGCCTGGTGCTGGAGATTGGACGGCAGCGGTGGTGGCAGCCAGGATAGGGAGGGTTTGTTTCCCTCCTCTGTTCCCTAGGAAGCAAAAGGTTAAACGGTTCATTTTCAGAGACCCCCTGGGTATAAAGTACTGAGCTTGGTCTTTCTGGAGTGGGCTGATTCCTGGGCTCTTGACCTTTACTCCAACACATCAGCTGTCCATTCCTGTGACTGGTTTTCCCTACCCTCTGTTTGGTCAGGATGAAGGAAGCTAACGTGTGTTGTTAGCTTTGCATTGGGGCCATGCGTTGGAGAAAAAGAGACTGTTACTGTCCTACCCTCTTCTTATTCAACCAAATTTTGACAAATTACAGTTGAGTGAGCCATTTCCATAGAATGCCCTTCTGAAGCAAATTCAAAGGAAGCTGGAGCCACGCCACTGGGAATGTCCACCCTCACCCTTGCCTGCATAATTCACGCAGGCCAGCTTCATCCGCCTGTCCACGTTAGCCTCCCCTGAGGCTTCGCAGGACACACTCTGCTGCTTCAGGGAATGTTAGCCACCAGGCCCCTCTGGGACTCATCTGATGGGCTCCTCCCACTGTGGTCAGATTTCCTATTGGGAGATTCAGAATTTGCAGGGACCACCGTAATTTTAGGAAAAAGCAAAACAAAACAATCAGATGTCTACCTCCCAGTTTCCAGAAGTTAAAACCGGTATTTTTTTTCTTGACAGAATAAGGAAATAGGGCCCTACTATGCCCCAGGCACCCAGCAAACTTGCCTTAGAATTATCCTGGTAAGTGAGAGTGTGCTCATTCTGCAGAAGATCAGTTTTTGACTCCTGATTGCCCACAAGGAACATGCACCTACCACTTTTCGAGCCTTGCTCAGAGTTGTACCACAAAAGGAAGAGTTCTTTGCTTCACAAAACATTTTAAGGAAAGCAAAACAGAGATGAAGAGACTTGTGTACTACTTCCTGCTTATTTCACATCTTCAAAGGCCTTTAATAATCTCCATTATGTGGCTATGTGATTTTTATCACACAATCTCAGACTCTTACATTTTTTAAATAATTCACCAGCAAGAACCAATGTCAGAACTAAATGCTAATAAGATTTGGTCTGGGAGACTAACATGGTAAGGTTGTTAATGTTTAATGCACTCACATCAAAGTAGGCTAATCCTGCTCCTGAAGGTCAAGAGAGCCTCTTTTGTTGTTGGTTTTTTTTTTTTTTTTTTAAATAGAGGAGAAAACATTGTAGCTGTTCCATTTTTCTCACTGAAATGAATCTGGCATAAACTTATTATATGCAAGCCCAGGATCAACATTTCCTGGTGATCTGCAATTTCCCTTGTATTGTTCGTATGATATGTCTCTTTCCCTTTCCTCTTTGTTTCTAATGATCATGATGAAAAGCATCTCTAGAACATGCCCCATCTTCCAAGTGCTGCTCTCATTGTCACTCCAAAAGACCACTGTTGGGTTTTATTCCAGCCTTTGATATGCACAGTTAACTTGCATACGGAACTGTGGTTTGGTTTTAGAGCAGTGGTAATGGAGGGTGTTGCTTCTGATGGGAAAAGAAAGAATGACCTTCAGCTATGCAGTAGGAAATGGCAAAGAGTTGCGTGCCTCGTTCCCTTGCTAAATTAAAAGCCTACAAGGGTCATGATCGATTCCTTCATTTTCTTGAGGCAGCATTTTGAAGAGGCCCCAGTAGAAAACTCCAACCCTGGGACTTCTGGTAACTGAAAAACGAAGCAACTGTTCTTGGGTACTGTGTGATGCTCGTCAAAGGGTGCCGGCTCCTGGGGGCTGCCTGGAGGTGCTGGGTTCAGGTTGCATGCTCTGCACCAGCGTGGCCCCTGCGGAGTTTCTGCTGGGGATGCGCTTTGGCATTCAGCGTGAGGCTTCTGCATGAACTCATAGACCTGCTTTGTTGGGCTAATAGTGTTTTGGCACTCGGCTCATTTTCCCTGGCAAATATTGTTCCATAGCTTTGAGATAAATGCACCCCTTGAAGACTCTGGAATAAACTCTCATGCAATTCTGTTATCATTCATCTTTTTGCCAAGAAACATTAGTGAAGAAAGCTGTGAAGTGGTTAATTAAGTTTTTGTGTGTTTTGTTTGTTTGTTTTGCCTTTCATCTCTTTGTGTTTTAGTGGGAGAAGAATCTATCGAAAGGACCAGGTTATGGGTTTAACACTACCCACTAACTTAATGTGTTTCTTTATGCAAAGGTCTGAATATTTCTGGGAATTAATTTTTTTATTTGTCAAATGGAGCTTATAATACCTGTTCCCACTGACCTACACATGGTAGTATGGGCAAAGTAAGAGCACAGATGTGAAAGTGTTTGCAAAATGTGAAAATGTTTAGACAGCATTTCCTCCTGTGTCAAGGGAGGTGATGAATTACATTCCTACAGCAAAAAGATGATTATGCGGATCGAATGTGAAAGGGCTTAGAAGAAACCCTGACACATAAATAGTAAGTACTCTAAAGATAGCAGTGGGAAGACCAAGCATTTGGGGTATTTCCCCTGAATAACCTTCTCCTCAAGGAAGCAGAGAAACCAAGCTAGCCCCCCAGATCAGTTCAATGCATATATTCTTTGGTTTTGGAGATTTTGCTTTTTTGGAGCCTCACATTCCTGCTTCCCGGACGTTTGCAGAGTTTAGCTGTCCTAGGGAAGGGAATCCAGCATCAACAAAGAACGACTTTGGAGCTGGAATGACCTTGGAAGTGGAATGACCTTGAAGCTGTAGCAACTTGTGTTGGAATTCTAGCTCTGCCCCCACTCGCTGGGTGTGATCTTGAGCAACCTTCCTCAATACTTGGTGCCTCCATTTATTCGTCTGGGGTTGGTGTCACACTATCTCCTTTGAAAAGCCATGGGCCGAGATGACACGAATGCCACAGTCAAAAGAAGCTACCTGATTTGCAGGGCCCGGTGCAAAATGAAAATGCAGGGTTTCATGTTCAAATGTTATTAAGAATTTCAAGATGGTGACAGCAGGGCATTAAACCAAGCCTGGGGTCCAGCGCAACTGCCCAGGTCACACCCACGAAGCTGTCCCAGCACAAGGGCAACCTGACACCTAACAGACAGTCAGTAAAGACTTTGTACTTTGCTTTCTTTTCCTCTCTCCTTTTCTTTCTTCTTTCCTTTATAGCTATACACCCCTAGGGAGAGTTGGTTTCACTCTTAAACTTCCTATTGCAATTTCTCTCACAAGCCTCTGAGGATGGTTCCCTCTGATGATTAAACTGCTTCTCCCTTTTTGCCCCTGAGGTCAGGCAGCCAGGTTATGCAATTGAGAGAGGAGAGCTTGCCTGTACAACTTTCCCATCCCTGTATCGGTATTTCCTAGGCTCATTAAAAGGCAGCTCAAAAAGATAAAGAACTAACAACATGGTGATACATAAAAAGAGGCTAGAGACTATATATGGATATACGGGGGAGGGGGAGGATGAGGAAGATAAACTGAGGCAAAGAAAAAGAATAAAGGAAAATGAAAGTATTAAAGAAGATAAGAGCCTGCACTTCACAAAGGATATCGTTTTGCTACCGTATCTCTAAGCACAATTGACACAGACTAATTGAAATAAAGCAACCAAACATTTTCTGAGAGCTTGGCCCCCTTGTTTCTAAGTTTATAATTGACAAAGTATTTTGCTATGCATTATTTTATTCAAAATTCACAGTCATCTGTGTGTTTGGGTATGCTACTTCATAGCTTCATTATGTAGAAGAGGAGATGAAGTGACCTTCCATAGTTATCATGTCAGTTGGGGATATTTCAGCTCCAAGCAGCAGAAAACTTGAATTACCGGGCCTGTATCTGGGGGGAAGCAGTACTCCTAACGGGAGGCTTGGAAGCAGACCGCTGCCACGGGGGCTGGACAGCGCGCACGTATCACGGTTCCTTTCTGCTGTTCACTTGGCCCTCCTTCAAGGTCGCGGGATGGTTGCTTTGGCTGCCGGCATCATGACCATGGTCAAAAGATGAAGAAATGTGGGAAGGAGCAGTCTGAGCCATATTGTCTCCTTTTCTCATGAAGGTTAAACTTCCTCAGGCGTCCTGTGGCTTGCAGATGTCTGCTTCTGTCTCACTTGCTGGAACTGTGTCACATGGAACTTCTTGGCTACTTAAAAGGCTGAGAAAGTGGATGGTTCACTGTCCAGCCTTTATACAGGTGGTGAGAGAGAAGGGCGTTGCGATACCTCTTGCGTGAAGCAAAAACAGTGTAGGGCCTAGTGACACAAGTAGTAAGTGGCAAGAGCAGAGGCTGAACCCAAACCCTCCGATCCCAAGTTGAGTGATTGCACCCCTTTGCTGTTCTTTTAAAAATGTATTCAGCTCTGTCTGACTCAGCCACTTCCTGCTGAGATGAGCAGACAGAAGTCACTCCACATTGTGGAAATTTTAAAATAGGGAATACATTGACTGTGCCTTGCCTTAAGCCTCCTCAGAGATTCTCCTCCAAGTTATGTAAAACTGAGAGATATGTGACATATAGAGATTTCGTTCCTCCTATAAGCAATCCTGTGCATTGGAAGTTTCGTGGAACTAGTTGTAGATATGGTAGTCCCTCTTATCCATAGGGATATGTTCCAAGACCCCCGGTGGATGCCTGAAACTACGGAGAGTACCAACCCCTGAATATACTATGATTTTTTTCCTATATACACATACCTATGGTAGTTTTACTTATAAATAGACACAGGAAGAGAGTAACAATAAATAATAACATAGAACAATTATACTATAGTAAAAGTTATATAAATGTAGCCTTTCCCTTGCTCTTTCTCTCAAAATATCTTCTTATACTGTATTCACCCATATTCTTGAGATGATAAAACCCCTTACTAGGTTGAGAACTTTCACTTTTCCATTAAAAGTAAGCCCTTTATGGCTTCTCTTTGGCATATCCAAATGCCAGGATCACTACGCTTGGGCTTTGGGGCCATCTTAAATAAAGTAAGGGTGACTGGAACGTGAGCACTGCGCTGCCAGGACAGTCAACCTGCTCACCGAGGCGACTGCTACGTGCCTAACGGGCAGGCAGTGTGTGCGGAGGGAAATGCAGAGCAACGAGATGAGTCATGTCCCAGGAGAGATGACTTGCGAGTTTATCCCCTGCTCCAAACAGTGTGCAAATTAAAACTTACGAATTGCTCATTCTGGAATATTTCATTTGCTATTTTCAGATCTTGGTTGACCGAGGGTAACCAAAACCACAGAAGGGGAAACTGTGTGTAAGTGGAAGGTGGAGCTAATGTATCTGGAAACATACAACAGAAATTGTGTGAAACGCTGCGTTAGGCTCTGTGCCCTGCCAGCCTTAGGTTGCCCCACCTCCCACCAGGCTTCACATCACAGAAGACTTGTTTGTTGGTAGGAACTGTTTATATTTGAAGATCAGAGTTGGATGCCCTTAGCGATTTATTATAATGCAAGACTGGGGTCATAAACACACATTAACGTCAGTTTGATAGATGAGAAACAAAAGCCAAGATTGAATTTCTCCACTGTAATCACCAAATGCAGTTACCACAGCAGGGGAACCGAGCTGTGCAATCCAGTCCAGAGTAGAGAAACAGCAGAATCTGGAAATGTAAATATGTTCCTGTTGGAGATACTTAAAATAACATTATTGCCAGCTTTTTTCTTTTTAGATGGGGAATATTGTGTGAGGAATTTCTGTTGTATTTTCTTTAAATGCCACCAGCAATAAATTGGAAGTATAGTACCTGCTAAATGTTTAGTCAGTAGTTGAAACATTGAATAAATCATGAAATCTGTAGGTGAACTGAATAATAGCTTCCCTGGAGAGAACTGTAATTCACTGTTGACAAAATAAATCCCCTTGCATTTTTGCAGAGAATCTTTTATTTTTACAAAGGGTGTTTGGTACTCCTATGTTAATTAAGAGTTTTCAACAGGGAATGTTATTGAACCTAGTGGTAATGTTTAAGAACTGCTGTTTATGTGCTAGGCATCAGGTTAGGCAATTTTATAAGCATTAGATCATGAAATTCTCACCCTGCCTGGTGCAGTGCTTAGCTCTGTCTTTCCAGATGAATAACCAAGACGCTGCGAGGTCATGTAAGTTATCCAAGACCACTACTGGGAAGGAATAAAGTTCTTCCACCTCTTAAGTTTTTCCCAGGAAGTGTGGGAGAGCCAACAGGCTGGCTCAGGTAGCTCTTGTTACAACCGTCTTCCATCTTGCTTATTTCTTCCACAGAGGTCGAAACCTGGAATTCCTAGTCTTCTGTGGCTTGACTTGGGGGAGCCGGGAGACACAGTTCTGTCCAATGGCGTGTAGCAGAATTCCCTGGGAAAGCCTCTCCTCCCTCAGATCGGTAAAGCTGGGCCAGTGGTCCTGGCCCTGGACTGCCTGACACTGGATTCTGTGTTATACAAGAGAAATAATAACCCCTTACTGTATTCAGGAAGCCATTAATTGGTGTTCTGTCTCCCTGCCCACTTTCCCACCGCCATAGCCAAAGTGGCCATCTGGTAGCTCCTAGTGTATAACTTTTTCACTAGGAATAGATAACTGGGAAAGGTCACATAGGTTAATATGATTCAGTGTTGCTTTTAGAATTATACTGCAACCTCCATTGAAGTGATAGTATAAATTAGATAACAGATGATTTGTAGCGATTAAAGTCAAAGATGTGTTAGTCAGGCAGATCTGGGTTCTAGTGATGGCTTCAGCACTTACTGATTATGTGACCTTGAGCGACTTGAACTTGCTACTCTCAGTAGGAATGATAATAGTTCCACCTCATAGGGATCTGGAGGGCATTTGGCACTGGATCAGGCACATAATCAGCACTCGCTGGTATTATTGTTGCTAACAATAATGACGGTAATGGGATTACTCAAGACTTACAGATTGAGGGAATTTTGCAAAATATATGACAACCAAGGTAAAAGCATTCTAATTTTTCTCTCTGGACTCATCTGTTATGGTCCCTTTTTAACTTAATCTAACATTAAATTCCTCCCAGAATTAAATCAATTTTTTTCTTAAAAGTCAATGATTTCTCATCCTGGAGAACCTTCTTTGGGGCCTTTTGAATGGAGGCAATACACGTGTCTGTCCCTTTTCTCTATACCATCGTCGAAAGCCTCAGCTGCTTTACCTAATTATTGGAGCCAACTGTTTCCTGGCTCTCCTAGGGACTCAAAATTCAACACTTGATGTGGTTTCTTTGGACTCCAGTCCCTGTGTTATGTTGATTTGTAAAACAGCTATTCTAAATGCTAAACTGGAAAGAAGACCTACCCGAGTCTGCTATAAATTTTGGAGCAGTAAAAACAGCATGGTGCACTTTAAATTTCAAGATGTCATCAGAAAGAAAGCTCATCCCATTTTCCTCTTGAAAAATCATAAAACAGAAAAACAAGAGCGAAAAGCATAAATTCCATTTTCTTTTTTTAACTTTATTTTTATTATTGATGCTATTACAGGTGTCCCCATTTCCCCCCACCCCTTTTGCCCACTGCACCCCCCCCCACCCCCCACCCCTTCCCTCTGGCCATCACCACCCTGCCGTCTGTGTCTCTGAGTTCTGCACACGTGTACCTTGGCTAATCCCTTCGCCTTCTTTCATCCAGTCCTCCTCTCCCCTCTGACAGCTGTCAAGAATAAATTCTATTTTGCATACTAACAACTGGAAACCTACTATTGCCCACCCTGTATGTGTGTGTGTGTGTGTGTGTGTGTGTGTGTGTGTGTGTGTATATATATATATATATTAGTTTTACATATATAATTACATGTACATTTTATGTATACATATATATTTAAACAAAATTTAGGTATGGAAAGGAAAAGAAAACAGAGAAGAACATTTTTATTATTCAGAGTGGGAAGTTAAATGTCAGTGTTTCAAGAAATAATTTAAAAAATTGAATAAACTTTAGTTTAAAAGGTGATCACTCGAAGAATTAATCATAATACAAACCTGCTTAAATAGTACAAGGAATACTCACAAACACAAAGCAAATATAGACTGGAGAATAAGATTTAAAAATAATCAATAGAAACAGAAAACATGACACGAAGTATTGTGAATTAGGAACAAACATGTATGTCATATGAATAAATATAAGTGGGCTGAATGCACATATTAAAAGAAAAAGATTCTCAAATTCAGTAATAAACTTAACCATGTGCTCTATACCAGTCATATACCTAAAGCAAAGCAACTCAGAAACTTGAAAATAGAAAGGTGAAAAATGAATATTATTAAATGCCAACAAAAAAGTAAAGGAAAGGGCCTTATCTTAGTATACAGCAAGGTTGGATTTAGAGCAAAGAGCACTGAGCGAGAGAAACAAAGATCCTTTGTACAGTGAGGCCTACCCTCCACAAGGGAGAACCACCAGCTGTCAGCATCTCTGCACCAACTAAGACAGCATGAGAAGTCATTAAACAAAACTACAGGAAATACAAGGAAAGGTAGGAACTTCAGGAGGCTTAACAAATAAAATGAACCCAAACAAAATAATAATGTAGCTGGCCTAAGTAACATAATTAGCAAAGTTACACATATTACACTCTATCCCTGAAAACTGGCAATACTTCATTCTTTTTTACATCCATAGTACATTCTAAAAAACAGACTGTAGCACATAGAAAACTCAAATAAACTTCCCACATCAAAAATGATACCGATAATATCCTCTAATGGCGCTAAATAAAAAAAAATGAATTGATCTGAAATTACAGAATACTTCAAATTAATGATAGTGATTATAACGAAATTTCATATTCTATGGGATCAGCTAGAGCAGTTACTCAAAGGAAATTCATAAATGTAAGTATTTAAATTTATGAACAAAAGAGATAGGAAATCAGTGCATTGTCTTCCACTCATAAGGCTAAAAACAAGAAAAGTAAAATGAGTCTAAAGAAAATATAAGGAAGATATGAATGATAATAAAAGCAAAAAACAGTAAATTAGAATAAAAAGAACAAATTAACTTTAAGGGGAAAAGCCATAAATCACTAGTAAACTAGCCAAGATAGATACAAATAAATCATTTTATAAATTTATAAATTACCCAGCCTGACCCCTAATAAAAAGAAAAAAACACCTAAACTAATTAGCATTGAAGTGCAGAGCCTGGGCAAAAAGGGAGCCTCTTCATGAAAAGCACCTGGCCCAGAATGTATTACTTCCACCAAACCCTAAGAAAAATATAGGCCTGATATTATTTACACTCTTTCAATATCTATAAAAGAAAAGACCTCCAAATCCTCTCTTTTTTCTGAAGCTAGCATGCATCAGTCATATATTTATAAAGAGAGCACAAAAAAGCAAAGTAAATACCAATATTATTGGTGAATATCAATGTAAAATATCCTAATTAAAATAATAGCAAACAAATCCAAGAACTCACAGGGCAAGAATTTAATATGACCAAGAAAGATTTATTCTTTTAAAAATGTAAGAATGTTTCAAAGTTCAGAACCATCTTAATTTAACTCTTGTCAAAATTTAAAATCTTATTATCTCTATAGAGGCATTTGATAGAACTTATTTTTTATCTCATAATAAAATGATACATTACAGGCAGAGAGCACCCACATATCTATTCTTATACTTACTTAGTAAGATTTGTCCCCCAAAGCTACCAATACACCTACTGTAGAAAAAGTAGAAACAGTGCCATTAATGTCAGCTACAATAAAAGATAACTTAATCAAAAACGTTAGTTAATGTTACTTCAGAGCTCCTAGCCAGCCCATATGGAGAGAGACAGAAGCAAATATAGAAACTGGACCCAGGAGTTAAAATTATCATTATATGCAGAGATATGACTTATATACTGTAAAAACACAAAAGCAAATGAAAAATATAAACAATAAGAAAATTCATTAAGGTGATGAAATACAAAGATACTATTAATAACCTTTCATGTACAAACAGAAATTGTTTAGAAAATAAAACTGAAAAGATTCTATTTACAATAGAAATAAATATAACAGGAAATATGCCAAATGTATACGAGTAAAACTTTTTAAAGCTACTGAGGTAAATAAAAGATGATTTAAGCAAATGAAAAGATACTTTGTTTAACCTAAAAATGTCTTATCTAAATTAAACTATAAATATAATGCAATGCAGTCAAATACCAATAGATGTTCTTAGAAGTAGTCAGGATTATTTTAAAGCTCAAGTACAAATAAACAAGAACAGCCTGAAAAATTTGACCAAAAAAAATTTGAGTGAGTATTGACCCTTCTCATATTAAAATATATTGTAAAGCTATAGAAGTTTACAAAAGGTAGATGATTGATAGATAGATAGATGATAGATAGATAGATAGATAGATAGATAGATAGATAGATAGATAGACAGACTGACTACCAAATCTGAATGACCAGGAAGATCAATGAAAGAATGTTTAGAAATAAACCAAACAACGTATGAAATATGTAGTGTTACCTGTCAATGGAAAAAAGATAATCTATTCAAAAATATTATTCAAACAATTGGATACCTCTCTGGAAAAAGAAAACAACAAAACTGAATTCCATCCTCAAAACTGACATCAAACTAAATACCAGATAACTCAGATATTTAAATATTAAAAAAATGAAACCACAAAAGCACTAGAAGAAATGGAAAAATTTTATTAGCCCGATGAGGAGAAGATCATTCTATTTTTGACTGAAATGCAAAAATCATAAGTTAAAATATTAATAAATCCTATTAAATTCTATCTACTATTAAGAAAAGCATTTCTGCACTGCATAAATAAAATAAAAAGAAAAATGACATACTGAGAAACGTAATTTGCAAAGGACTTCTCTACCCATTAAAAATGATAGTCAAATCAGTATTATGATTCAGAAATTCCACTTCTAGGAATTTATTCTGCATTGTGCTTGTGTGCAGTTGTGTGTACTTCAAAATATTCATTGCCTGACACCTTAGTGGCACTAGGCACACCCAGCTTCCAGATCTCGGTTCTAGTATATCACTCCCTACTACAACGATCCAGATGCCCTTAGCAAAATGTCCGAGTCCAGGGCTGGCACTGGGAGAGTAAGCCTAGACCGTCTTGTGCCAGAAGTAAGAACATGCTCAAAGCATGGCAGGCACAGAAACCAGTTTGAAGGAGCTCCCACTGGCCACATTTGGGACAGTTTGAGCATCAGAATAAATAACTATAGTAATGGATTATAACTCATTGAATTAAATCAGGGTCCATGGATCCATATTGGCAAAAGTAAATAAATAAGGGAGAAGGAAAAGCCCTTACAATGAAGGGTTAAGTGAAGTGCAAAAGAAATGACAGTGTTTAAAAATCACTATCTGACAATCATTACAATAATTTGATTCAGGTAAGAGCCTTCAATGTACTATAAGGAATAAGATATTCCTGTAACTTCCAATAATCTCCCCAGAGGTTCATTGTTTATTACAAAGGGGAAAGTAGTCACTTTGCAATACAGAAACTTGGAGGGCATGTCCAGGACTTGGTAATAAAAGTTAACATCACCAGTATGGGAACAAGACACAATCACCTGCCACCAGACAGGATCAATGAGAACACAGTGTCACTTCTGCAATATTCCTGCCACCCATGCATAAACTGAGTCTAATGAAGTGTCAGACAAACCCAAATTGAGGGACATTCTACAAAATAACTGGCTCCAACCCTTCAAAATGTCCAAGTTGAAAGGACACAGAAAGTCTAAGACTGATCCAGATGAAAGAAGGCTAAAGAGACACGACAGCTGAAATGCAACAGGTCATCTTGAATTGGATCCTGGACCTAAAAGTTTTCCTACAGAGGACAAGTAGGACAATAGGTGAAATTGGAACAAAGCCTGTGGGTTGGCAAACAAGAATATTCATCACCACATTGTTTGTAAGAACAAAAGATTATAGACTGACTGGTGACCAATACATACTCATTACCTCAAAGATCTGGTCAACCTCTACCATGGAATACTATGTCCTTTGAGGGTATGAGCTCCAAGAAAATAAAGTGCTGACAGTACTGTATGATATGCTGCCATTACTGTAAACTATTGACAGTAGTAATGACTGTTACATATAAAACGTGTGTGTGCGTATGAGTAACATATCACTGAAAGTGTACCCGGGAACCTGATAACAATGGATACCTTTTGAAAGGGGACTTGGCTGGGGTGGGTGGTGAGAGTCAGGTTTACTTCTTATTGCATCCCCTTTCTCTCTGTTACGTTTTGCATCGTGTATCTATCTGCGTTACCTATTCAAAAAGTCAGTTTTAAGTTCATTCAGATCCAAATTCAAATCCTACATCCGCTCTTTCCAGCTTTGCGATCTTGAGCAAACGGCACCCCACTCTCTGGCCCCGTAGAGCAGGGGTGATGATAATCCCCCTCCCAGGCTGGGGTCGGAGCCACAGAGATACTCGTGGAGAAGCTGCCTGCTCAGGGCCTGGCAACTGCACATTGTTGCTTAGTAAATGTCAGCCACCTCTTTTCCCCGAGAATTAAAGTAAGTTACATCTAAGTATTGCAACTTAATAAGCTGCATAATGGTGCTTTGCTGTGTTTTTAATTATCTTTATAATACATGAATGACTTAAACATCTGGCTTCCTTAGGCTAATTAAATCAGAGGGAGAGCAGTCTCTACCAGTCAGGCATACTTGTTTCCCTGTTGTAAAAGTAACACTTTTTATTTCAAGAGGGGAATCTAGGTGTTAACCAGTCATTGGCACAACTAGAAAAAGATTAAAAGGACTGAAGCTGTGGAAGCACAATTATGTACTGGCCTTGGACTTCAGATACCTGGGTTCAAACCCTGCTCCTGGCACTCCCAACAGCCACTTAGCAGCTATTTATCCCAGGAGATGATTTATTACTTCTTTGCTTTTCTATAGCATCACTTTATAATGGAAATGACTGCTTTGCAGCAGTGCTGTCTAGATTAATAAAAGTCAGTCTGGAAAATCGCCTGATTCATGCTCGACGAACGAATATTTTTGAAAAGTATTAAACAGCTGCTATGTGCAAAGACAACAGATTTCCCTCCCTTCAGAGTCCTTACAAATGAACAGGGAGATGAAACACTGACTCGGCTGACTAGCATACCAAGCCTGTTAGGTGGCAGGAAGTGAAGTGAAGAGGGTTAGCGGGACTAATAAAGAGCGATCCCCAGAGAACCGGCGGCACGTTGACTCACTGTAGATGGAATACCAAAGAGGAGAAGCCCCAGCATCGTGACAGCCGGTCCTACACACTGCAAACCACCCAAGGGCCCCGGAGGATCCAAGGGCTGTTGGGGACAAGAGGAAAACTGAGGTGAGATTTAAGTAACAAAAAGCAGAGACATTTTACATTTTTCTGTGACTCTGAAAAATGTGAAGTATAAACAACACTCACACACATACACTTATTTGTTATTCTAGGTTTGGGAAAGTTTTAATAAGAATTCGTGTGCTTGCTCACACTCCCTGATGTGCAAATACACGTAACTACACATAAATACACACATACGGTCATGCATGTCGGCCCATGCTCGCAGGGGGGCGAATGCTCCGTGCTGCTTCCTGCGCCTCGTGGCGATTCAGCGCGACCTTGGTGAGGAACAATAAATCAAGTAAAACCTCCAACCACACCCCCGTGCCAGGTCTCTTGGAACCCACACACTCCAGGCAGCGAGGCAGCGCGCCAGCAGAGCCAGCATTGCCTGATCAGAGGGCGTATTCGGAGAAAACGCAGGGGCAGCTCCAAGCAGACGCTCTCTCGAGCAGGCTGAAACTGGCATGAACTGTCTAGAAGGTCCCTGTGCAAATTCTTTTATTAGGAAGGCAAGTATCTACAAATGAGAAATACAGGGTTTTTGTTTTTGTTTTTGTTTTTCATTTTAAGAAAAGAGCAGGGTTCTAGAACTACAGGGCCTCAGAGAGGTTCATGGAAATGTCGCTTGTGGATTGGCAAACCTCATAGTGTGGAAGCACTTTTAAGAAAGAGCATGTCAGGTGGGGCATGTAAATGAGGGGTCTTGTCGGGAGGGGGGCAGGCGGGGACTGCCACGAGGGCAGTGGGCACTAGTCGTGCAAAGGCAGGGGAAGGGGCATGCAGGGCTGTCCCCTTAACGGAGTCTTAAGGGTTGCCTTTCTTCTCACTACTTCAGACTACCCAACTTCCCGCCTCTCTCTACACAAGGAATTTGGAGGTCTGAAGCCTCAGAATCAAACTCCCAAGTAAAGACTCCCATGTGGTGAACTACAGAATATAAACTCCTCGATGGCTTCATGTACATTCCTGTTCTCCACAGGTGCGCAGTAAATGTGAGTGAGGGACTGACGTCACAGGTGCAAATGTTTCCCCAGCAGCGGGGATCCTGGCCATGGGTGACGATTTTAAGCCTCCCAGTCCAGTCCTCTCGGCAGTTACCAGTCTTTGCCCACGACAGCAAATGCACTCAACGCCTACTGTGTGCGTGTGGCACACAGCCAGTGGGTGTGAGGGTGGCTCCCCAGAAGGAACAGCACTTCTGCTGAAGAGTAGATTTTCCAAGCTTCTCTTCTTTCCTTGACACGTCTGTGATCTTGCACCCTCCGCTGTAAGGGGTAGAGGTAAATACGGAGGAAGCAGACGAGAGACCATGTGCCAGCCGCACCCTGAGCACTCGTGAACTGGAGAAAATAGGGCATCCGAGGAGGACGGATATCTTCTCTACCTGTTATCTTTTCTGTACCAGAGAGGTTGTTGGCAGGTTGAAAAATCAAGGCTTTTGCCTTGTTTCTATCTGTGAGTGATTCGTGTGCAAGGGCATTAACTTTTCATATACTTCGGCTAAGTGGTGGCATTTAAACACCTGTGCTAGTGACAGGACGTTTAATTTCAGATCCACAGGGCCCCATCAAAACTGAACATTGCGTGCATATCACATGTCGGAATGAATTCCAGACCTCTCTCAGCAGCCCTGCAAGGGACCTAGAGGCTCCTGGCCAGGCGGGGTTGCAGGGGTTCCATCTCAGCTTTCAGCTAAACACCTGCAAGGATATTTTTCTGCAATGACACTTTAAAATGTTTTGGTGTTTCATCTTCCCAGACAACGTGAGAGTTTCTGTCAGTCAGTACTCGTCCCAAAGCCCAGTGGTCTGCAGGGGTCTTGGGGCAGGGCTTCCCCCGCCCCCAGTTACTCAACTTATTATTGATGCTGCAGACAGGGCTGCTGGCCCGGGCCACCAAGGGCGCTCAGCTGAGTCCATATGGAGGGTCAGTGTGCAGAGGGATACGCTCAAGGCAGCCAACTGGCCTGGGATCCTGCTAGACACAGAGAGGAGGCCATCTGGCCAAAAGTGAAGGTCAGAAGACTCAAGAAGGCACCATGGGTCCTCATGTTACCTTTTCCCATAGCACCTGCACTGGCTGGCAGTGCTACATCACCGCTAGGCTTAAAACCACCTGTTGTTCAAGAACATTGACCTGTTTGCCCTTGGGATTTGAACCCTTTCCTTACTGAGGATAACAGTTTGTCAGACTTCATTCATAATCTGGGCACAAACACCAGGGGCTTGTTTATACCTTCTGCTTTGCAAGATGGGACTGCCCAGCCAAGTCGTTATTATAGAGGGTTGAAAAGGATGGCACTGTCGTCGGAGACGGCTGCTGGGGCGCATGGCCTACAGCGCTGCAGGCAGCGGACTTGGAGCTTCAAGGTGCCTTTCAGACCAAGGCTCCAAGGTCAGGTGTCTACAGCCCCTGTTTTGTTCTCAGTCTCTCTTTTCCACTCTTTCTCCCTCCTTTTCTTTCACCGCTTCTCAGTACCTTGGAGCAGACAGAGGGCAAGTGGTACCTCCCGCTGGCCTTGAGAAACTCTCTTTAAGGCTACTCATCCCAGGCAGCGGAGAGAAAGGGAAGGTGTATCCGATTATTATTGTAACAAAGACCCAGTTTTGGTTTTGTCCATGGGTTACAGAGATGAATGCTTCTTTTACAGCTAGTTTGCAATATTTTGTTCCTTCGAGAAAAAAAGCCATTACAAATGTGAAATTATTCTGATTATTACTTGGCAATGCAAAGAGTTAAATGATGCATGAAATCACCTGTCAGCCCACATTAGACTGGCCTGTGTTCCCATGCCCAGAGGCAACCTGTGAATTATTTAACAGAGTGGACCCTCAGCTCAGCGTTTGGCTTGAACCTAGACACAGTTCAGCCTGACTTACTTTGGAGGTGTCGTTTGCAGCCTCGAGCTTCCACTTGGCTGAGGAAGCTGTGGCAGACACTGTGGGCTGTTGCCAGCACCAGGTCTCCTTGAGAACAACTTGAACTAAGCTCCTATGGGCTCCAGATGGCTCACAAACTACTGAGGAGTTTTGCAGAGTCCTGAAATCTTTGCCAAAAAAAGAGTAGTGTTGTTTCGATTGAGGAGGTCAGTTTGCCGTCACGCTGTGAACTCCAGGGTTATTGTTAGGGTTTTAGAGAGGCCATTTAACAACACCCTCAGTTCCCATCTGAATTTAGAACAAATGAGAGAGAGGATGAGGCAGATGAAGATCCAAATAGCACCTCTATTAGCGAATGACCTATGGGAGAACAGGGGCGAGGGGGTGGGGACAGCAACCCGGGACATCCCGATTTGGAACTCCAGGGGGAAGCACACTCCTCACCCAGGGATGGAAACCATGAGCCTCACCTCTTGGGGCAGGGTCCCAGTTCCAGCCACCCTGGGGCAAGGAGCAGAGATGACCGTACTTTCTGCAAGCCCCAGACACCTGAGAAGCAGCAGCCAGGAACCAGTCCCTGGCCCATACTCACCTTTTGGCCGCTTCCTCCTCACTCCTGGGGAGGAAGGGCAGAGGCTGTGGCCGGAGGCGAAGAGGCATCAGAGAAGGAACCTTCCTCAGGGAAAACAGCATTCCGCGGTGTCCTGGATGTGACCAGCTGTGGAGTGGAAGACAGAGTCTTGGAGGTGATAAGAGCTGGAGAGGATTTTAGAAACTCTCGAAACCCTATTCTGAGCACAAGGAAATTGAGGCACGGTGTGCCCATGATTACACAGCTGGTCAGGGGCAAGGCTGAGTTCTGTGGCACTTTCTAGTTTCACCACATGCTGTCCCCGCGGTGTGAAGAGCACCCGAAGGGTGGCGCAGCAGGGTCTTTTCACACCAGAACCTCACTGGGCCGGGGCGGGAGAGGGGGGCGTTGCTCAGGGCACACTACCTCCAGCCCATTGTGGATCTCAGGTCCAAGTCCACCCCACCTCATCGGCCGCCCTCAAGAGTGAGATATGCTTCAAGGATGCACAGGAACCTAACTGCTATTTGTAGCAAATTATAATTTAGGGGAGAAAACACTTTCTTAATATCATGAAATTGAGTTAAGTAGGGGCCTTTGTTGATGCTTTGTCCCTGAGCTTTTTCAACTCAGGACAGACAGTTGGGGATGCAACTAGCTCCTGCCTGAGCCAGAGGGTAGAACAGCCAGTTTGGGGTCGGGGGGAAGAGAAGGGAGGGGCGGGGACCTAACCATGTGCCCCTGGGAGAATGCTCTTGCCTCCCAGGCAGGTGGGGATCGTTGCCACGCCCACTTCTGCCAATGCTCAGAGCTCTAGGCAGCTCTCTGGCTTCTTTCCGTCCTCTGGACACAGTCCCCACTGCCGTATTTACCTCATCGACAATCCCCACTGTCAAAGCCATATTTCTCCCCACTGCTCCCTGCGTGCTAGGTTTGTGCACTGTATTTTCTTCAGCTGGGGTTGCAGTTCAAATCCTCAAGGGCTGACTCTGGTCCCTGGTGGAGCATCCGCGCTGTGTGCCAGAGATCGCAGGAAAGGGCCCTGTCCTGCATGTCCAGTGGCCTTGGGGAAGACAGCAACTTTGCCATCAAATTCCCCCCTGAAGACTCTGATTTCCTCCCTGCTGAGGAGTGACTGAAATCTAAATGCCTACTGGCTCAGTTTTATTTCCAGCCCTGCAAGGTAGCAAGTACAATCTCTCACACACACATATTCTCTCTCTCTCTCTCTCTCCCCCCTCCCCCCAGATTTCTATGCCCATCAAATCTCTGCATCCCAAAATGCCCTACATGTTGGCAAAGGCTTTTTATCTGTCAGAAGTCATTATCAAATGGGAGTTCTCTCTCTCCACTGGACATGCATTACTGCAAACTCAGGTTGTACCCCTCCCTCACCCTCTCCACAATCCCCTCCCCTAACCCTCCACCTTCCAACTCCCCAGGCTCTGGGATGCTCATGGAGAATGTCCTAAACCAGAATGTAATTGGTATCCCAAAGCAGGCCCCTTAGGGGCAAAAAGGACGTCTTTGAGAGATCTAGCCCGTATTTTGCATGGTACTGTCTTCTGCATGAGGCTCAGTGCTGGGAAGCACCCCGGCCGCGGCAGAAGCACACCCCTCTCCAGGGCCAGTGGGCCCGGGGGCTGGACCAAGCGCGGCTGCTGTCAGCTGGCCAAAGAGCTGCCATCTACCACATGTGAACCCCACGCTAACCTGGGGGAGGGACAAGACAGGTGGCTCAGAGGTTAAGGCCACAGGGTAGGTGGTTGGGGAGCCCCTCCCCCATGGGACGACCCCTTGACCTGGAAGGCAGAGGGAGGAGGAGTGACGGTCTGGACGGGCCTGAGAACACCCACAAACCCAGGCAGTGCCCGCTGAGGTGCTCGGATTTCAGGGAAGCGAGGACTGTCTGTCTTAAGTATCTCCTGCAATAATGTGGAGAGGGGACTGGGACCTCAGAGGGGAAGCTGGCTCCTTGAGCCAAACAAGGGTGGAACCCACACGCAACAAAGGCACCCCGAGGGGTTTTGAGATGGGAGCTTCATGCCATCCCCATTCAGCATTTCCCTACCCTGCTGGGCACCTTCTCTCCCCTCAGGGCCTGGCAATCTCAGAATTGGAAGTCCCCCCAAACATGCCAGAACACCCCAGAGGCTCCTGTAGAACCTCTGGGATCCAGCCCTGTTGCCCCCGAAGAAAGGTGGGGTTCAGCATGAGCCTGGCTCTAAGGGGGCTGGTTTATCCCACGTCCACCCACACCCCTTTCACCCGCTGCCCCCAACCTGGGCCTGCCCACCTTAGAACTCAAGCCTCAGGCTGCACCCCTCCCCTTACCCCTCCCCTCCCCCCGCCCCAGGCCTTTAGGGTGGTCCTGTTCCCTGGGTTCCCTGGTGAGAGTTAGCTCCTCCGATGAACTAATTCATCCGAGAGAGGACTGGGCTAATAGGTGAACAAGGTTCCCTTGCAGGCTGACTTAGGGTCCAAAAGTGACTCCTAGGGGCCAGGCCTTGGCCCCAGAAGTGCTTCCGGAGCTGGAGGGTGGCAAGTCCAGGGCCTCTACATACTGTAGAAAGGGCCGAGGGCTGCAGTCCTTGCTGCGGACGCCGCATTCGCAAACACACTTTTCCCTTGCACTGTGGTTTTACTTTAGTTGATAGATAGGCCAGCCTCTGCCCCTGCCATGCATTGCTTTCACAAGATCTAGGTCACGTGCTTTATTCTCACGGCAGTTGGTGGACGCCCTCTGAGGTCTGGGGCCAGAAGAGACTTGGTCTTCCCGAGTGTGAGCTCGTCACGACAGACGAGGGTCCTCTCGCCTCCTTCAGTCAGTGCTCAGTTTCTGTCAGTGTTTCCTAAGACCACATTCACTTTTTCTTTTTGGCTGCCAGATTATATTGTAAGTTTTTCCGTCGACTCAAATGCAAAATATATAATTTGTATTGCTAAGTCATTTTTCCCTCAAACTCTCCACGTGGTGTTCTATCTATGTATCTCCACCCTAAGTGTACATTTATTCTTTATTACTGGTAGCTTTGGAACCGACAAAAGACCAACACTAATCATGGCATTTCTCACTCTTGATTCTGGAAAACAGTGCCTTCCTGACCCTCCTGGCTTTGACTCTAGTCTATGAATCTGATGTTCATCCTAAGCCCTCATGTCAAACACAGTCTTGGCTTTTAGAAAGCCAGAGCTTTGAAGTAGTATGTGCGTAGCTTCCTGGGAATTAGACAAAACATAAGACATCAAGTTAGTCAGCTTGGCATGTGGAACACTGTCTAATCCAGAAATAATTAGTCCTTATCATTGAGAGAGACAGAGAGAGAGAGAAGGCGGAGTTGACAGAGGGGAGCATGAGAGGAAATCATTTTCATTATGTGTTGAACAGAAAGACCTAGAAAACAATTTCTGTAATCTGTAAAGTCAGGAGGGGTGTACTAGTTTGCTTAGGGCTGCTGTAACAAAATATTACAGACTGGGCAGTCTAAACAACATAATTATATTTCCTCAAAGTTCGGGAGACTCAAAGTCCGGAATCAGTGCTGTTTGGAATCAAGTGGTCTCTCACATTTGCATCTCTCCTCTCCACTTTCTGGTTCCCTGCAACTTCTTCACCCACAATGAGAGGAAGAAGAAAGGTTCTTTTCATGTAGACACAGGTGCTCTATACATGACCTTTTGCTCTCTTCTCCCTCCTGATGACTGTGTGGGGCAGACAGTGACATCTCCCTTTAAACATGAAGTTAGGCTGGAAAGGTAGTTTGATGCCAAATGATAGAGAACCTCGAATTCCACAGTTAGAAATTTGGCATTTATCGTGTAGCAGTAGGGAGCCACAGCAGGTTTTTGAGGAGGAGATAATTTACATAAACTATTCCAAGCTCTAAAATTTGCTCCAGTTGCCAGTTCAGCTGTTCAGCTTGGAGTAGGAGAAGGTGTGGAGGAAGAGTCAGAGAGGAAGTGAGTCAGAAAAGATGAGTGATTCTAGAGTCCAGGATGTCCTGGGGGTAAGAAGCAGGACAGGATTTATGTTCCTTGCTCCTCTCCAGGAGTTAAAAGTAATATTCCAGGACACTGAATGGACCAGTGTTTCTTTGGAAACAAAGATAGTGGCCTCTCTCTAGCAGTAAGGCAAAGGTGGCATCCATGTTGAAACTTAGAGTATTGTTGTAGAAACTTAATAGCAAAGGCCTCATGTTCAAATCTGGAGCCCTTTACAATGCCGGTCTAGTTCTTGGGGCTGTGTTGCCATGTGGTATTCCGTGTACACGTCTCCTTGGTGGGCTAGGTTGACGACTATGGCAAGGTGAAATCTGAGATGGGAAGAAAAAAGGGTATTTGCTTTTCTGTCTGTAGAATGTGGTGTTAAGAGTTAGTTAATGAGCTGCTGTGGCCCATTTAAGAGGCTCCTGGAAGTAACCTGTGAGCCTCCCATCTAATTGGTCCCAGGTAGACCAGAACCCGAAGCATATAAAATGCCACGGAAGCAATTACTTCAGGTTATAGACAGATATCACTCCTGTCCTTACCCCCTGACTTCTTCCCCCAAGCAGACTGCCACAGTTCCTGGTTGACCAGTGGTTTGGCTGTTAACCCATTCAGAAGGGACAGAGAGCAGTGGAGTTAGAGGAAATTCACCCTGCTTTCTCCAGGGGAGGAAATTCTAACCAGTTGTGGAAACAATGTGGAATACTCATTTTCCAATCAGCTACTCATAAGTAGGAGGTCACTGTATGTATTAATTTTCTATTGTTGCTGTGTCACAAGTTACCAGAAGTTTAATGGCTAAATGCAATGTATACCTTCATTCTGTAGGACAGAAGTCTGAAATGGGTCCCTGTGGCCTAAAATCAAGGGGCTGGCAAAACTGCATACCTTTCCGAAGGCTCTCAGGGACAATCATTCTCCTTGCCTTTCATGGCTTCTAGAAGCCACCCACCTTCCTTAGCTTGTGAACTCTCCCTCCTTCTTCAAAGCCAGCAAAGCCCCACCTCTCTGACCCTTTCTGTATGGTCACATCTCTCTCTGACTACAGCGGGAGATGGGAAACGTCCTTTCAAGGACTCATGTGATTAGACTGAGCCCATCTGGATGACACAGGGTGATGACCCCATCTCAAGGTCCTTAACCTTAATCACATCTGCAAAGTCCCTTTGCCAGGAAAGAGAACACATTGATAGGTACCGATGACTAGGATGTGGGCATCTTTTGGGGGGACCATTCTTCTACCTTCCACACTGCGTGTTAAACTTTGCAGCACAGGATGTGGCCCCATCTTCTGCATCGTCTTCCACTCAGCTAAAGCCTTAGGTGAGCTGAGGCCTCCCCAGAAACTGCCCTGGCAGCTGGTGTAGTGAACCTGGGAGCCAGCCTGAGAGCAAGATGACCTGGGTTCAATACCAATAATCTCCGTATTCACCAGTCTCATTTGGCCTTGGACAATTTACTTTCCTTAAGTATCAATGTGCTTATCTGTTAAGGGGAGATGGTTCCCAATAAACAACAGATGGCACACTCAAATTAGGGTAATTTGAGGAGATTATAAAAAAGATTTTAGGTGCTTTGATATTGCGAGAGTGGTTCACTGGTTGGTGTTTATTTTCCTCAGTTGCATCTTAGCTGGCCTTCTGCAGTCAGAGATTCCTTATTCTCTATGGTTTGCTCAAAGGACCTGCTCCGCTCATGTTTCCAAGCAAACAGTAGATTCTTATACAGCAGAAACAGTGCCTTCTAAGGCCTGGGTAGTTCAGCCAAGCTCAGGGGAAAGTAATTCCCCCTAAAGCATCATCAAGAAGCCATTTGTTCAGCGACCTAGAAATCATTTTTGCCGTCTTTTCTCTTCATTTAAATGGAGAAAAACCCTTTTCCATAAAAGTAATTTATGAAGCACTACATATGGTAATATTAAAAACATAAAAATAAGCAAAAATAAGCCTCCAGGAGACAAAACAAATAACACTGATTCATCCTTCTACGCTGGCATTGCCCTGCGTCATGAACGTCACGCGCAGTACATTGGGCAACTGGCTCCTAGCTCACCTGGTACTTGGGTACCTGTGAAGCAATCCCTTGAACATTGTTGCTAAGGTTTATGGAATCTTGAGACTTCTGTTTATTTAACCCACTTCCAAAGCAGAATGATCTTAAAAATGTAAATAACAAAGGACAAGTATCACTACCCCCAAGATACTAATATATTAAGCATCCCATTCAATGCTGGAATCCAAGATAAAATTCTATATGAATATAGCACCCATGTTATTCATTCATTCACTCATTCATTCATTGGTGCATTCATTCAATAAATATTTACTGAGCACCGACTAGTAGGATTAGATGGCAAGAAAAACAGTCTAATATAAAGTCCAAGTAAAAATTAAAGTGAAAATTGATATAAAGGAAAGATAGAAGAAATCAGAACTTAGAATAAGCATGGAAAAACCAGAGACAGTCTTTAAGAAGGGGAATTACATGATCATATTTTTCTTAGAGTATCACAGGCTGCAGGGTGGAGAACAGATCAGAGAGGAATCAAGGCCTGCCCAACCATCCTTTATGAAGGTTCTTTAATATAGGGTCTTTGTGATAGACAATGTTATTTGGTTAAGCCAATCCCATTTCCATTCTCCTCTTCCCATGTTTCCATATGGTATAGAGGCTGGGAAAGCTAAATACCCTCTTCCCAGCATCCTCTGCAGCTACATGTAGCCAAGTGATCCTGTTCTCGCCAATAACACTAGAGCAGAAATCTGCTGGGATCTTCTGGGAAGGAATATGTTTTTCCGGATACTAGGAGCAAGTACAGCTGTACCAGCACTCCCCACCTCTTTCCACCTTTCTTCTTTTTTAACATAGAAGTGATGCCAGGAGCTGGGGTAGCCATCTGGCAACCATGAGGGAAAGGCCAGGATGGTAATTCACATGGAATTGAGTAAATCCAGTAGTGCCAGTGGCCATTCACATACAGATCGCTTGTTACATGGGAAAAAAGTTCCCATGTTTGGAGTTCCTTTTTTTTTTAATTTCTATCAAAATCATTCTAGATCTATACAGTGATTCAAAAGTACATTTAACTGAAAACAAAGTAACTGGCATTTTAGTCATTATCAAAACCAGCACAAGGAATCCAAAATTTTCCCTCCTATTGTTGAAATCACAGACTTTTGAACAGGATGACAAAAAAAGGAGGGAGCCTTTGATGACTCCCCTTCCGAGGACCTCTGAAAGCGTGGTACTCCTTACTATTTCACCTTCCAGCCTCTTTAGAACCCATACCTGGCTCTGCTGTTTCCAACACATCCTTAACAAAGAGCCTAGATTCCTGAATCTTTCTGAAAAGTTTTAGTCCATGATGAAGGAAAACAGATTTTGTCTTTTACCTACTTTTACTATTATAGTAACAAAACAGTGCCTGGCACATTGTAGGTGCTCAATAAATGTCCACTAAACCAGTAAGTGAAGTTGAGTACACTTACAAGTTGAGAAATGTGCTGCATTTTGGAAAATAAAAATGAGAAATGGCCCTATCTTATGGAACCCATATGGGACAGAGCATGCTCAGTGAAGCATGCACATTTTGGATCAAGAAATGTGATTATCATTTGCCAGTTCTGATTTCTGCCTCCAGGCTGATAAGATGTGTCCAAAGAGCCATTTTCACTCATTCACAGATACCAAAACAAAAGGGGTCTTTAATGACATATAGGAGCTGAACTGACAGTTATTAGTAGCTAGAAATAGGCAACTGATTGCAAAGTCGAGACAAAACGCTTCAGTCACAAAGACCTTCATGCCTGAGGCATACTCTGCCTTTTCCGCTAAAGTCGTGATGGATTTTTTTTTTAATAATGACAACATAGTTTGCCTGCTCTTAAAATTTTTTTAATCTTCCATTGAAGCAATATTGGAGGAGCTAAATAAATTAATTGATTGGATAATTAATTTTCATGAAAAAAAGAAACATCTTGGCCCTTTGTCATTTCTGTTAGGAGTGTCATCTGTATGAGCAGAGAGGATCAGGCAGGGCTGGTCAAGAAGGCGCAGTGTTGGGGCCTCTTCAGTCCATGTCTTGGTCCAGCTTCTGATGTCATTGGCCCAAAATGATTTCTCAAAACTCCATGGTCCTGCCCAGCGCCCTTCCCTGACCTTGCACCTCTTAGCCCAGGGAAGGATTGTGCATGGATCCACCTGGAAGATGGGCAGCATGGGGAATGGGAACGCCGAGGTCTGATTGCCTGTCTTACCCTTTCCTCACAGACTCAGATATGCATTTGTCAAGTCAGGCAAGTCCCTTGTGTTTTAGAATAAGAAATCTTAGTTTAGCAACCAAACCTCTTGCTGTAGAGATGAGGGAAGTGAAGTCTGGAGAGGTTAAGTAATTTGTTCAAGGTCAACTCAGCAAGTCAGTGAAGCTGAAGCTAGCATTTCTCTTGGGCCTCCAACCCCTGTCCTGCTGTCCTGCTGTGGCTTTAGTTTGAAAAGAAAGGATTGCTTCTCCTCACTCTTTTATCCCCTGGCTATTTCAGTGATTTATCTCTATTGTCTCATAATATTCCTATTTTCAAAGAAAGTCCACCCTATGGTATAACGATTTCCATTTTTCCTGCTGTTTAGAAAAATGTTCTACCTGCATGTCAGTGCAGAGCTTTGAACCCCTTAGAGAAGGGCGTGCTGGGTGTTGTGACCCATCCAGGCAGAACCAGCTGAGTTGGCCACATGGTTTCTCTGCATCGTTTGGCTGTCAGATAAGGGCCACCTGCTAACTGATTGGCACAGTGAAACATAGGTCCAATGTGCTCCCCAATGACATAGAACTTCCTATTAAGGAATGTCAGGGTATCAATATGGCTCTTCTTCAGGAACAAAAGATGTCATAAATTAGATAGACCTGAACAGTCAGGAAAATATGAGTGTATATACTTTCCAGTCTCCCTGCTCCCAACCAGAAGATGTGATCTATCAGTAGAAGATAAATCCAACTAAGCCCTTGGGACTAAGAGAGAGAGAGTGCTGAGCTCATCAGTCATTGGGCCAAAATCAATTCAGAGATGGTTGATAATCTGATTATCTGGGTCAATTTCTGTTTCCTTCTCTAACCCCTTAGGACCGAACTAAACTTTCTCTTCAATACAAACAGTATTAAGTGCCTGTATCTGAAAAGCATGCTGGCAGACATTGGTTAAGTATAAAAAGGTGAATCTTAGATTTGATAGACAGAGCTTGGGCACTGGAGTCAAGAAGGCTTGAGTTAAGAATCCTGGCTTTGGCCCTGCCTAGTATGGTTCAGTGGGTTGGGCATGTTCTGCAAAGTGAGAGGCTGCCGCTGTTATTCCTGGTCAGGGCACATGCCTGGGTTATGGGTTTGGTCCCCATTCAGGGCACACATAAGAGGCAACTGATCAATGTTTCTCTTTCACATCAGTATTTCTCTCCTTCTCTTTCTCCCTCCCTTCCCCTCTCTCTAAAATAAATCAATAAAATCTTTTTTAAAAAATGAAGAAATAATTTTAAAAATTAAAAAGAAAAGAATCCTGGCTTTGCCACCTACTAGCTTTGTGTCCTTTGATAAATCACGTAATCTTTCTGAGCCTCAATTTCAACATGTTTATTAAGTTAATTTTAAGGCTGGGAAATAAATTAGATAATTTATTGAAAATATCTAAGACAGTATTGATCATAATGTAGGTGTCCCGAAAATGTTTGTCATTATAATTGATATAATCACCTGGGAGCTCACTTTTAATTTGTTGTAGGTCTGTACTCTCATCATTTCTTCAGAAACCATGACCAAAAAAAATTCAGAGACAGTACTATTAGCTGCTGTTGCAGTGGCCCGTGCTCTGGAATTGAACTCAGCTCTCACAAATTTGCCTGACACAACAGTGGAATGGGCTGTGGAGTATATAGACCCTAAGAATTTTTAGTAGATAGTGAATGGTGTAGGTGGGATTTCTACATTCTTAAAATGGGTTGGAATCTAGGGTATCTTCTAAGATTCATTGATTCTTATTACCAAGTATTTGTTGTGGCTTCAGCAATTCTTAATAAATGCATTTTTTCAGAGCCATCGGTCAGTTATAGCCACAATTTTTCTGCCTATCAAACCACCCCAACCTCAGTGGCATACAACAGTAAGCATTTATTTCTTGCTCATGAGTCTGTAGGGCAGCTGAGGTTTGACTGATCTAAGTAGGGGTGGATCACTTCCGCTCTAGATGTCTCTCACCTTCCTTGGAATAACAACTATCTGATGCAGGAGGGCAAGAGTAAAAGGTATTCCTAACCATGCAGGTATATTAAAACCCTTTGTTCACATAATGTTCAATAACGCCCCATTAACCAGGCAAGTCACATGACCAAGCCAAAAAGTCAAGGAGCAGACTCTGTCCTCAATGAGGCCAGGGCCAGGATTTAGGTGTTTGTTAATAATATAGAGGGGGCAAGAGTTGGGGACCGATGAAACATTCTTTCATACCTCTGATGTTCTAAATTACTGCAGGACGGTGACGCCTTTCTGCCTAGTTAAGGGGATTGTCCTTATGATCTAGCTGTGACCTCTGATGAGTGATATACCTCTTGGTACCTTGTGGGCCAGCCTAAGAAGACAGGTCCTAGGTGATCACTTTGTAGTTTACCCAGAGGTTGAATTATAATGTTATACACCTGAAACTTACAGAATACTAGTAAAGATTCAATGGTGTGATAAAGGAGTAAAGCAGAGCAGAGGCTAAGAGAATTGTGGGGGCTTCCTCTGCACAGCCCAGCTTTCTATCCAGCCCACATCAGCAGAGAATGGAAATTATTACCATCTAATGACAAGTCAGGGTTCCCACTGAATTGAAATATTGGCTTCCCTCCAGTTCCCCATAACTTTCAGGCCATTTCATAAAAAGCAGCAATGTAACTCATGTGTTAGGTCTCAGATAGCATGCTAGATCAAAGAAAGCATAGATTACTTTGAAAATGTCCATTTTTCTAGAAATTACTCTCCTTTACTATCAGTAATATTCAAAATACTCTAAATCAGGTTGAGTTTAGAGGACTGAAGCAGGGCGCTAACGGAAACTGTTAATTTAACATGAATGTGAATGAAAATCCTTCTCCTGACATCTAACAGAATGCAGGTTTAAAGAATGACCCTCTTTCCTAGCTGATATATCCCTCCACTACCTAAGGGGTCAGAAGCCTCAGATTCGTGCTTACTAGTGGCACCTCTCAGAAAAACCCAGGAACATCCAGGGAAGAATGGCCTCCCTGATTGGCTGGGTTTCTGGGAATCTTATTGGGTGGCAGAGCAGCCCTGGGGTTGGAAGCCTGAGCTCTGGGGTCTATGGCTGAGTTCAAACTCAGATCCACAACTGGGCAGCTCTATAATGTTGGGAAAGTAGTTTAACTTCTGTGATGGTTGTTGATGCTACTCATGGGTGGTCAGTTCCCCTTTCCTCCTGGCACCCAGAAGACTGGGCCCCCAGCTCCTTTGTGCTTGGGCGGTGCCATGTAGCTAGCTCTGGCCAAAGAATTGTGAATAAATGTGTTCTGTGTAACTTCTGGGCATTTAACATTTAATGGGCTGCCACTGAGACTTGTCCTCCAGCCTCTCCAGATCAGCACTTTCCTTGTCTTGATTTATAGGTTTTTTTCCTCCCATAGGTCTCTGGCTGGATCTTTTTCTGATCCCAAAGGCAGCCCTGTCTGTTCTGTCTAGCAGCAGTATGTTACTACATTAGGTTAAACTATAGGAAATTGCCATTGTTTTAGGTTGAATATAGCAAGTTCATATGGTTGAACCTATATGTAAACTTAATTTGAGAAAGAGGAAGAATTTCACCACATACATATTGAATTGCATGTTGTGTCCTGTCAAGAATCCTATGTACTTCTTCCTCCTTACCTTGTGAAGCTATGGGTTATTCTTACAGACGATGTTTTATGCTGTTGTATACAACCCCAACCTCTCACCTGCAACATGCGGTCTATAGAAGATCCTGCTACTGTGTTTACTGACTGACCAGGCAGAGGCTTTTCCCGCTGTCTGTTTTGGGCATCCATGTTCCCACATTGTGCTATTTATGAAGACATCATTTACTATGACTTTGTGGGAGACAATAACACTTCTTTTGTCTAATTTCAGATTGAAGACATCATTACAAAGATGCAAGATGACAAGACAGGGGGTGTGCCCATCAGAACAGTCAAGAGCTTTCTCTCCAAAATCCCCAGTGTTGTCACAGGTAAACATTCTTCTTTCAAGATTTTGGTGGCAATGGGAAAGGCTACTGAAGAGGTATGTAGCCTTGATTGCAACTGGGGGAGGGGGCAGGTATCTAAGAGATACTTTCAACGTGCTTCTTCAAGTTGAGTTCTGGTCCTGGTTTCTGGGAAGAAGGTATTCTATGCCAATAATTAAGAATGGTCTTAACATGCATGACCAGCCCTTCTGTGTATAGGTTAATGTTCTGGTAAATAAAAAGCACATTAATAAACAGGCTAACCCACCAACAATTTGATGACGTATAGAAGCACAGAAATAGTAAAGAAATCTTTTCAGTGTTAAACAAGCTTTAAGAAAGTCTGATTTTCAAATTCTACAAAAAGCTTTGAAGTTTTTTAACTCACTGTACTCGAACACCTAAAAGAAGTGGTTTTAAAAATGTTTTTCTGCCTTACTTTGGGGGGTGGGGTTGTGTGTCTTGTGTGATCATTCACTAATAAAAAAGGAGTGAACATTCTTAAAAAATGTCATATATGGAGAATGGGTCCTTGGTCGCCAGGGATTGGTAGTTGAGGGGAGAGTGTGACAACAAAGAAATAGTACGAGGGAATTTTAGGAGGTGATAGGACTGTTCTGTGTCCGGATTGTGGTGATGGGGTGGTGACCTAAATCAGCAAAAGAAACTGAGGAGTAACCGGAGCCAGGAGGATATGGTTTCTTGGAAGTCAAATTTTCAAGAAAGTTATTTAAGGAACAGTGGAGCTGATCTACTACGTCATAAAGTCAAGTAAGATAAGGACTGAGAATCAGTCATTGAATTTAGCAACATCAAATTCATTGCTGACTTTGATAAGTGCACATTCCATGAAGCATTGAGGGCAAAAAGCCTTACTGGAATTGGTTCAAGTCAGAATGGGAAGAGAGCAATTTGAGGTAGTGAGTATAATTAAGCTTTGAAGAAATTTTCCTTAAAAGGTAAAAAATGCAGTAGTATCTAAATGGGCAAATGGGGTCAGGATTGTAGGATTTCAAATAATATGAAACTGACAATGTGTTTATAGTGATGGGAATGGCTCACTCGAAAAAAGTGGTGCAGGAGAAACAGGGAAAATTTAAGGAGTATATCAGCTAGTAGGTAAGAGATTGAATGTAATGCATAGGTAGGTGGGTGGCCTTGGCTAGGAAGAGGTATGGTTTATTCATAGGAAGAGAAGGGATTCATAGTTGATGCACAGAGGTACAAAAAGTATAGAAATGTGGTGGGAGCTCTTAGAAGTTTTCTTGTTTCTATTTTCTTAGTAATATGGGAAGCAAAGAGAGTAAGATGCTGAAGGTCTAGGGAGAGATTAGACACTATAACATAGTCATCTAGGAGAGTAAAGAAATTAAATTAACTAGGGAAATAGAGTTGTGAGTGGTGGGAAGCATTTAGGATTCTCCTGAGATGATGAATATTTATGAATTTAAAGAGAGGCGATTTTTTTCTACAGCCACATTTAGCTCCCCAGATTTGGGTAATGACTTCATTAAAGCTATATCAAGGGTGAGAGTATGATAAATCAAGAAAGAGGCAAGAGAACAACCAAAATGATTGACCATTAAATTTTAACTGAATAAGAAAGAGAGAACATGAGATATGTGCGGAACGGTGAAGAATAGTGATTACAGTAAATTGTACATCCAGTGGCAAAGGAGTTTTGGACTTGGAGGTGAGAGAAAGAGAGCTAAAAATGTAGGAGATGGTGATTGGATAGTGGGATATCTAGGCTCGCAATATATTGGTGGTGACAAGGAGCTCGGCATGACCATGGGAATAAGTGACTGATACAGGATGGAGATCAAAATCTTCAGAAGAGAGGAGGTCAAGGCACTACGAAGCTCTGATTGTGGAAGACTGCCTACCCTGGCTGGTGTGGCTCAGTGGATTGAGAGCCAGCCTGTGAACAAAACGGTTGCCTGTGTTCAATTCCCTGTCAGGGAACATGCCTGGGTTGCAGGCCAGGTCCCCAGGAGGGGACATTCAAGAGGTAACCACACATTGATGTGTCTCTCCCTCTCTTTCTCCCTCCCTTCCCCTCTCTCTAAAAATAAATAAATAAAATCTTTTTTAAAAAATGGAACTGCCTTATGATCTAACGATTCCACTTCTGGGAATTTATCCAGAGCAACCCAAAACACTAATTCAAAAGAATGTTTGCACCCCTCTGTTCATTGCAGCATTATTTATAATAGGCAAGATTTGGAAGTAGCCCAAGTGTTCATCAGTAGATGAGTGGATAAAAAGGCGATGGTACATTTACACAGTGGAATACTACGCAGCTCTAAATGAAAGAAGGGACTCTTACCCTTTGTGACAGCATGAATGGACCTGGAGAGCATTATGCTAAGTGAAATAAGCCAGTCAGAGAAAGACAAGTATCATATGATCTCACTTATACGTGGAATCTAATGAACAAAATAATAAGCAAAGTAGAAACAGACTCACAGATTCAGAAAACCAACTGACAGCTGTCAGTCAGTTTAGAATGGGGGACTGGGGGACTGAGTGAAAGAAATGAAGGGATTAAGCAAAAGAAGAAAACAACTCATAGGCACAGACAACAGTATGGTGATTACCAGAGAGAAAGGGGAGTGAAGAGAGAGAGGTAGAAGAGGGTAAAAGGAGGATAAAGGGTGATGGAAGGAACTAGACTTGGGGTGGTCCTCACACAGTACAACATACAGATGATGTATTATAGAATTGTATACTAGAAACCTATATAATTTCAGTAACCAGTGCCACCCCAATAAATTCAATGTAAATAAATAAATAAGAAATTACAAAAAATGACGTGTAAAGAATTTTAAAATTGAATAACTCTATACTTGTTTAGAGGAACTGATTCATAGTTTAAAATTTCCCCCAAAACCAAACTAAAGACCAGATTGGCTTCCTAAGTAAATTCTATTAAAGATTTAAAGTAAGAAATAATCCTAGTTCTACATTGACAATGTGAGAATACCTCCCAGATCATCTTATGAAACTAAGATTATCCTGATACCAAAATTAAACCAAAACATTACAAGAAAATAAAAACAAGTGCAATGTCTCATGAAAATCACTGCAAAATTTTTAAACAGAATATTAGTAAATTGAGTCAAATAATATATTTAAGTCAGGAGTTGGCAGACTGTTAAAGCCAAGTGACAAATACTGTGGGCAATATGAGCCATAGAGTCTCTGCTGTAATTATTCAACTCTGCCCTTGTAATGCAGAAACAGCATAGGTAGTGTGTAAATGATAGGAGTGGCTTGTGTCTGTTAAACTGTCCTTACAGAAATAGGTGGCAAGCCATAATTTGTATCTCATAAACAATATATGAAGCAATAGAAGGCAAACACAGAAGAATATAGACTATATGATTCCATTTACATAAAATTCAAAAAAACAAACTATGAAATGATAGTATTGAGAGATATATAACAGGTGACAAAAGTGGCCAGAATAGTATAGAAGTGACTACCAGTTATCTGACCTCTAAAGGACAGGGAGTACATTGTGATTAGGATAATATATTCAAGGAACTACTAGAGTGTCGGAGAAATTTTTTTTAATCTTTGTTATGGTAATGTGAATGTTTTCTTTAAATAATTCAAACATTACTTATCAATATAATTCAAATATTACATATTGATATGTAATGTTTTATGATTTTTTAAAGTTTTCTTTTTCCTCTTTTTTAATATAAAGTAATTTGAAGTCAGGTTAGTGAGTAAGGTACAGGAAATGCCAATTGCCAATGCAAAGTGCCAATTTTGGTTTTAATAAGGTATGACTGCATAAACGAAGCTGGTTTTCTCATTGTCTCTATAAACTGGTTTAAAAGTTTAATTCCAAAAAGGATTTCCAAAAACATTCGTAGCGTAGCCAACACTAATCAAAATAAGGATATAGACTCTGAGGGGACAACTCTGCAAAAGACAAAGTCTTTTAATTAATTAATATTAATTAAATATTGACTATGCTGTGTTTATCTTAACAAATATAGCTCAACTATAACACATTTTATTTAAATGCATGCATTTTTTTATTCTCTTCTAATGAAGTTCATTTTAGTAACAATGTCCTGAAATCCCATCAAGTTATATTGTGAAAGCAAAAGGCATAAGTCTGATATTCTTGGCCTTCATGCCATTAAAATCTCACTCTAAATGTCACATTCATTCATCTTTTTCACATTTTTCCTGTTTGACTTTCTTTCCTTTGAGAAGAGATGCTAAGTGGAATAAAAGAAGGAAAAGACAGCTCATTTATTAAAAGTGAAAATGCACCACATAATCCTCTAATTTGTGCTGTAGAATGTTGTTTTAAACACTTCTATTAAAAAGTCTGTTTTGGAGGGAGATAAAAGTTAAGAAGAGACTGAAGTCCAGATGAATTATAATTGACTCAGGGTTTGGGGACTTTTTAAAAGGAAAAAATGGGAAACCAGTGCAGGCACCGGGCTCTGCGTATAACAAAGGGTGGGGGCTTAGCAACAATGACTTGATTTTATTGAATCAACTGTTGTCTCATCGAATTCTGTGCACTAAAATGGCTGGGTGTGTTGCTGGGAGGAAGACACTAGCAAAATCATGTTGCCAGTAGGAAGTCTATGCAAAGATTGTGAACGTGGAGACTATTAATTTTCAGCTTGGCTCCTCATGCAGTTGATTTTCTCATTTTGTTCTGAGCACAGTGGTATCAGATGAAGCTATCTATAATCTAGGGCAACACAAAACATTTTTAATAACTTTTGTAATAATTATGGCAGGTATTATGAATTTTAAATTTTTAAAGCCAAATTTAGATGTCGTTGTGTTATCTATGAAGGATTTGTTTTTTTCTTAAACATATCGACTTTAACAAGGCATGTTCTGCACAAATAAAGCCTAATTCTACCTTCAGTTGCAACCGCGGGAAATTTGACGTTATTTTTATATAAAACTTCGATTGCCTTGGCCTGTGTGGTTCAGTTGGTTGGAATGTCATGCCATAACCAAAAGGTTGAAGGTTTGATTCCTGGTCAGGGCACATACCAAGGTTCCAGGTTCGATCCCCTGTCTGGGTGTGTATGGGAGGCAACTAGTTGAGGCTTCTCTCTCACCTTGCTGTTTCTCTCTCTCCCTTCCTCTCTCCCTAAAAACAATGAAAAATATCCTCAGGTGAGGATTAAAAAGAAAAAAAAACACTTGGATTAAAATACCTAGTCTAGTTCTGGGTTCTAAGACATCATTTTCTAGAGCCAAGAATAATATTATTGATGCAAGATCTCTGCAAGAGATCTACCATATAGATTCTTCAGGTACTATGTCCCTAGGGTATCAGAGAATTAATGAGGACAGGAATATTTGTTAAGCTCATCTAACACTCGAGTATCAACATTGTATAAAACATCCCGATCTTCATTCTTATGTACATAAGCAGACTACTGCGGTGGAGGGTGTGTTGGGGAGTCCAGAGAGGGCACTCCACAGAGTCGCTGCTCATAAGTTTTCCTAAACAACAATGCCAATCCAAGTATTTCCTTCCTCTAAACCCAGTGAAAAGGGCTGGTGAATAGGAACCACAGCGTGGCGGGATGCCCAAGGAGAAAGATGCAGGAAATGCTGAGGCGCAGGACCTCTGTGTCCCCTAGAGCCTCAAGGAAGGACCTCAGTGGCGAGAGAAAGAGAGGTCGACGAAGGGGAGATGAAGTAGAGCTTACCCTGCCCCACCCGGGGACCCTCCAGTCAGGGCCGGTTGAAGGGAAAGAAATAAGAATTCAGTTGGGATTTAAATTTTAAAGTGAACTAATTACAAGTAACCAGAAATCTAAAGAGTCTAAGGCATCATTCAATAGGGGCAAAGGAGATTTGACCTTTCATGTTTGAGGACCGTGATTAGAGAAAAATCAAGTCATTTCAGGAGTTCCTATTGTTCAATAAACTGGATAAAATACTTAGTGTCAAAAGGAAGCTGGGGTTTCTGTGTCTGCTCACACAGCCAACTAGATGTCGGAAGAACAACCGGGGCATGGAACACTGAACTGGTGAGATAGTATGGGACATCTTTAGAGGCTGTTCCCCGAGAACTGAGAAAAGTAAGCTGGTCTTGGATCAGCTTTTTCTCAGAGGACATCTGTCAGTCCTGGGTAGTCCAGAGCCTGGATTTTAAAAGCTCATGCACGTGGGTATCAAGCAACAAAACTGAGAGGGAGACAGTCACCTCAGCACCCTCACTGGATGAACCTGGTGGAAAAGGGCCTCAGAAAGGGAAGTGAAGGGAATATTGGTTTTAGTCTTGGTTATTATTACAGGGAAAGAAAGGAGAAAAAATATCTCCCTAGATAATTCCTAATCCCAAGTCCCTTGCTGGTTTGATATTTGGTAAGACATTACCAAACCCTGTGTGACCCAAGAGAGCCAAACAAAAATATAAAGGTTTCTATTTCATTTCTGCCCTAAGGCACCTGGGCGGAAGCAATAACATCTCTGGAGGAACACACTTTAAATATGAGCCTCAAACAAAAGACACTAGAAATGTAAGGAAACAAACCTACATGAGTGAAAAGTCAGCACAAAGCACAAATAACAGAATCCAACCCATAAAGATTGCAGATGTTAGAATTATTATGTACACATATATAAACTAATTGTTAGGTCCGACCATGTGAAATTGCCATTTTTGTAGGTCAAAACTGGGCAATATCTAAAATTTCACCTATTTGACCTATTATTTTTAAAGAAATGAGCCCTGACCAGTGGGCTCAGTTGGTTGGAGCACTGTCCTATAACCGAAAAGTTGTGAGTTTCGTTCCTGGCAGGGACACGTGCCTGAGTTGCAGGTTTGATCCCCGAGCCGGGCGCGTATGGGAAGTCACCAATCAATGCTTCCCTCTCACATCAATGTGTCTCTCTCTGCCTTCCTCTCACTCTAAAACAGCAATGAAAAAATGTCCTCAGGTAAGGATTAAAAAAAAAAAAAGACATGAGACAGTATTAGAAGTATAAGCTTTCAATGAATTTTCAAAAATACTGTCACAAATTACCAGTTTTTTGCATATGGGTTCTGCAAACATTTGATAAACAAATAGATTCCATCTTACATAAACTTTTAGAAACAATGGGGGGAAAAAACAAATCATTCTCCAACTCATTCTCCAAGACTAATTCAGCCCTAATATCCAAACGAGACAGTGCTGGTGTGACGCAGGGAAAGCTCAGCCCGATTTGATTCATAGACATAGATTTTCAAAACCCTAAACAAAATAATAGGAAACTAAATCTACAAACACTAGGCGGGGAAGAGATCACAGTTCTTCTGGGATAAAGAAAATAGAAACTCAGAGAGCGGGCCTGGCTCTTAAAAAGAATGGGAAACACTGAGACGTAGGAAAGGCACCGGATCATAAAGGCGCTGGTATCACGTTCACGGGGCAGTGCGTCCATGCATGTCATTTGGTTATCATTGCACATTTAACGCCAGAATTGTTCAGAGTTGCATGGGGATGTCTGTACTTTATATCTAAACTTCACATCTTTTGTGTATATATATATATTTTTTTTTAATTAAGATATCATTGACATATATTTGTTTCAGATATACAACATAATAATTCAATATTTTATATATTGTGAAATGATATGTCTAGTTAACATCACTACACATAGTTACTTTTTTGTGATGAAAAATTATAACATCTAGCAATTTCCAAGTATAGAAATGTTATTATTATCTATAGTCACCATGCTGTACATTACACCTGATGGCTTATTTAATAATTGCAAGTTTGTACCTTTTGCCCCATTCCCCCCCATTCCCCCCCACACCCCCCTCCTCTGCCAACCACCAGCCTGTCCTCTGTATCAATATAAGTTTTTTGGGTTTTGTTTGTTGTTGTTTTAAAATTTCACATATAAGTGAGATCATATATAGACCCTCAAGGTCCATCTGTGTGGTAACAAATGGCAGGATTCCCTTTTTTATGATTGATCAATGCTTCATTGTATATATACACTGCAGTTTCTTTATCCATCCATCTATCAATGGACATTTCTTTTATGTGTATATTAATTATGCATTTCATAATGATGTTTTTGGGGTTTATAACTGCATATAGGATACATTATAATTATGACCATGTAAAAAATAAGTACACATGCACACATGGGTGTGTATGGGTGTGTGAGGATGGGAGAGGGAAGAGAGAGAGACAGACAGAGCTTTTAAAGGAATATAAAATAGAAGTGTATCATGAGATGGAGGTAAGTGACCATGCTCACTTTCAGGAGATGAATTTGACTTGGCAGTACGTTTGGATTTTACCCTGCCTCATAAATCTAGCTTTGGGCTCTTAGTAGACAGGAGGCCATTAAAAACCATTCAAGCTTATGTACCCTCAAACAGGCTGTCTTACTTTGGGTGTTGTATGTTTCCCCCACATTGTCAAGCTTCTGTAAACAAACCTGCACCATGATCCATCTGACTGCTCCCTAGTTATTATCCAATTACCACCTATCCCGCTTATTAACAGCCTTAAATGGGCGATGTTCCTACATGGAGCTGACACCCTCCCTTGATGGATCACAAACCTTGCTCCGAGCAAATTGTGAAGGAAAAAAGCAGAGAACTTCATCTTCATTACCAAGTTCTCACACCTGATTTTTTCTGTTTTACTCCTCCCCAAGGAAGGTGTCCTTGCAGGACCAAGAGCGTGGCTGCGGGAGCCATCCCCCCTCCCCCCCCAAATGCAGGTGTTCAGTCTCTCGGCTTCTTGTGAGCGCGACGCAATTCTAAATAATGCTGGTGTTAAAATACTCCTCCCCCCATAATTATTTTGTTAGTCTAAGAGTTTTTAGTTGCTACAGTTACTACTGAGTTATCATACTATCTATGTAAGTGTCAAATTTGCACATTTTAATTACCTATCCTTAACTTCATATTCTACATGGAAGTTAACCCATGCACTTAGCAACATGCATTCATTTTGAGAGTAAATGTTCAAAAGGTTAGAATTAGGAGCAGTTCCACTTATGCCATAAGTTAAAGTATAAACTGATAGCACAGTGATCATAAAGATGAAGAAACATGTGATGTAACAGTGATTGTAAAGATGAAGGAACATCTTTATGCCTTCTCTTCATCTTTAGGTCATTTTTTAAAAATTTTTTATTGCTCAGATACATTTGTCTCCATTTTCCCACCACCACTTTCCCCTGCCCCTCCCATTCCCACCTCCCACCCTCTATCCTTCCCCACTTTGTCCATGGGTCCTTTATACATGGTCCTTGATTTGACCCTTCCCCTTCTTTCCCCCATTACCCTGCTCCCTCCTTCCCTCTTGTTACTGACGGTTTCTTTTTTCTTTCAGTGTATCTGGTTATATTTTCCTTGTTTGTTTGTTTTGTTGATTAGGTTCCACTTATAGGTGAGATCATATGATATTTGTCTTTTTCATTGCCTGGCTTATTTTGCTTAGCATAATGCTCTCCAGTTCCATCCATGCTGTCATGAAGGGTAGTAGCGCTTTCCTTCTTTCTGCTGCATAGTGTTCCATTGTGTAAATGTACCATAGTTTTTTGATCCACTCATTTACTGATGGGCACTTAGGTTGCTTCCAGCACTTGGCTACTGTAAGTTGTGCTGCTATGAACATTGGGGTGCATAGGTTCTTTTGAATTGGTGTTTTGGGATTCTTAGGGTATAATCCCAGCAGTGGAATCGCTGGGTCAAAAGACAGTTCCATTTTTAGCTTCTTGAGGAAACTCCAAACTGTTTTCTACAGTGACTGTACCAGCCTGCATTCCCACCAACAGTGGACTAGGGTTCCCTTTCTTCCACAACCTCGCTTGTTGAACACTTGTTGTTTTTTCATTTGTTTATGATGGCCATTCTGACAGGTGTGAAGTTGTATCTCATTGTGGTTTTAATTTGCACCTCTCTGATGGCTAGTGATGTGGAGCATCCTCTCGTATGTCTCTGGGCCCTATGCATGCCCTCCTTGGAGAAGTGTCTGTCCAGGTCCTTTGACCATTTCTTAATTGGATTGTTTGTCTTCCTGGAGTGGAGTTGTGTGAGTTCTTTATATGTTTTGGAGTCAAACCCCTGTCCTAGGTATCATTGGCAAATATATTTTCCCATACGGTTGGTTCCTTTTTCATTTTGCTGATGGTTTCTTTAGCCGGGCAGAAGCTTCATATTTTGATAAAGTCCTATTTTTTCATTCTTTCCTTTATGTCCCTTGCTCTAGGGGTCATACGAAAATATTGCTGTGTGGGATGGCTCAGAGTTTCCTGCCTGTCTTTAGGTTATTTTAATTCGGTCATTCTGTGTAACCACTTGGAGTTTATAGTCATACTTAAATTTTGTATTTGAAATTGAAAACAGTAAAATCTTCAAGGCATCATAGTTTTTGTTTGATAAATATACATTGCAGTTCATGCATTAAGTATTTACTGAATTTTAGAAATAGCTTTAAAAATGAAATTTATTTTTTCTCTTTTTCTTGTTGTTTTAAAAGTAAAAAAAAAAAAAAAATCAAGAAAACGGCCCATTATGTTACTGGGTGGTACAATTTAGTGGCTACCTAAATTGTGCCTTTTGCAGATGCTTCCATTTTGTCCAAGTTCACTGATTGGTTATTTATTGTCAGTAAGGAGAGGGTGTTAATAGTGACTGTCCCAGATGTCATAACCCAGAGACTCTCCTTTGCTGTCATCTCCCCAGGGTGTCAGGGGGAGTCTAAAGCTAAGGGAAAGAAGAGGAAGAGTCCTTCAAGGGGAGGGGACATGGTTTGGATAGTTTTGAGGAAATCTTCAACTTGCACATGTTTTCCTTAGTGCAGTCTGCCTGAGGACACACCTTGCATGTCATTCTGCTTGTATGGCTATCCTTTTCCATAAACTGAATGATTCCAATCTCCAAGGTTTTGTCAAAAATATATGAAAAGCTAGGAGGTCACATACATTACATCTGAAATTATATCCTTGCAGCCACTTCAACATCTTTTTAAATGTTTAGGTGTTATGTTTAAAATATGTAACAGGCTGCCTAGCTTCTTGAAATTCTTCTGTGGGTAACAGGAGGGAAACTTTTTGAAGACTGCTGTTGTAAATCGGTGTTAGCAGATGGTGTGCACATTTGGGGGAATTTCAACCTTCAGTGGCCAAGTCTCCTCAGTGTTTCTTGTGGAAGGATTTTTGAGAAAGAAATTTCAGGCAATTGGGATGTATTCCTTAAATCACATGGTAAGGAACCATGTCGTTGGGAGTTTGCTACTGGTTAACCAGTACATATTTGTTTCCTCATTTAATAATATCAACAATGGAGTGAAGCATAGCTACGCGGGGCCTTTTTGATGAAGATGAAGCTGGGGATTGAGGGATTGACTAGCCCTGCCTGGGACTCCAGACTGTCACACAGCGGGTCATCGGGATCCTCCCCACGTCCTGTCTCCTGGTTTAGGTCTGGTTTGATCTCAATCTAATGCTGAACAAAGAATTCCGATGGGACAAGTGGAAAAGGCATCACATTTCCTGAACTGCCCTTTAGTTTGTTAACACGGCCAAAATCTGTTTTCAGCCTAGGACACTTGTAGTCATGAGTGAGGGTAGAGGACACTTTCGTCACAAGTTGACCTTTCATTTTTGCCATCAAAAAGCTCTTCTCGAATGTTCTGAAAGAGAACTCATTCTTTCCAGGGGGTTTGGCAAACCTTAGGAGTTTCATGCTGTTGGCTGGGCTTTCTTACTCCAGGTCACGGCCCATGCAGGAAGTGGATGGAAGGAAGGTCACTGGCATCTTGAAGCAGCCGCGGTTGCCTGCCTTCTATTTCTAGCCCTGGAACTGATAGCATCCCTTATCTTTTTGTCTCACTTCCTTCCCTATGGAAATATTTGCAGAATCATATCTGATGGTGACCTACTTTTATAGTAAGTGATATCCGGGGGATTTCCCCAGAGCATTGGGAAATATTTGTATATGAGCAAAGTCAATGGGCAAAGGGCCAACCCAATGTCAACGTGGCAGGAGCGCTCCACAACGGCATCCCTCCCGGGGGTGTCCAACCTGGTGGTGTCTCTGGGCCACACTGGAAGAAGAAGAGTTGTCTTAGGCCACACATTAAATACGTCGAGATACGTTATCACAAAAAAATCTCGTAATGTCTTAAGTGAATTTACGATTTTGTGTGGGGCCGCATGCAGCGGTGGGCCATGGGGTGGGCCCCCCAGCCAGGACAGGCCCATCCTGCCTGGTCTGCAGCCCGCACGTGTCACTGCCGCATCCTCTTTGGTCTGACCCCAAGGCCTCTGGAGCTGGGCTCCCTGGGTTTGCATCGGCTGCACTCACCACCGTCTGTGTGTCCTGGCCGTCGCACTCATTCTCTCTGCGCCTCGGCTTTCTCATCTGTAAATTTCAGCTATTAATAATAATAATAGTATCTACTTCATAGGACTGTTGAGATGATTAAGTTAGCTAATATATAAAAAATATTTAACATAGTGTCTGCCTGTCGCGAAAGCTGTATGTAATTTGCGTCTCCTGTCACTAGGGTTAGCAGTAGTATTGTTCTTGTTGTTTCACGTGCTTCATTGGTGCTTTTTTCGGAAGTGCATAAAATACTAGACGGACCCCTCTTAGCTGTGAGAAGTCCTGCGGGGCATCTTGCGTAAATCTACTGGACACATTATTTCTGCTCCTATACCAAGCTAGGAATTCAGATTGTGGAGCCGGGCGCAAAGAGAGGTGGTACCTTGCCACCAGCCTGTATATCCCTCAGGAGCTGGAGTAGGACTGCCTCACCTGTGACCCATCACCAGATCCCCAGAGCCTGACACAGGTCCAGGGAATATTTGGAAACTAGTTGTCATGAGCTGCAACATCCTGAGTGCTATAATTTGTACTTCCCAAGGTCCATCAATACTTATGGGATTCTTAGTCACTTAGGGTTTTTTTAGCCATTTGACACAAACTTTTTTTTTGGACTCAGGGGGAGAAATCGCACAATGAAACTATTTGGGCAGCTTACATTCTAATTTAAATGCTTTGTATATGTTAATGAAGTTGAAATCTACCCCCTGTGAATAAAAATCTTAGAGTCACGTTAATTAAATGAGTCTTTTGAATTCATTTTCATAAATTCTTCCAAATTCAATTGCATGTCTTCAAATTAACAATAAAAGTTGGACCAGAATTTAAAGTTAGGGTCCAGGGGGAGCACACACTGAATAAATAGACTGGTGTAGTCAAAGACTCAACCACAGATGGGAGGAACAGTCAAGTGTAAGGGAACTGCAAAAAAAAAAAATCCTTAAAAAATAAATGGGTCCTTAAAAGAGATAAATGCCAAGTAACACAGAAACGTGTAAAGAGCCATAGTTCTCAGTGGCAAGTGAAGCCTTTCACGTCAGCGATAGCGGAGCCTGGAAGAGCGCCAACTATGGGTGTGATAAGGTTTAACAGGGAGAAGAAAGAGGACATTGGGACAGGTATGAACATTTTTAATTATAAAATTAATTATATAATTGTCATGTAAAACGAAAGTTTGGGGATACTTCCATGCAAAAAGAAATGTTATACTCAGATTTAAAATGTTTCTGTGGGAAATGTTCAGAAGTAAAATGTTTTCAGGGGAAAAAATGTTTCAGGAAAGCTCAAGATAAATGGTAACTTCATAAACTTAGCTATTAGACCAGTCGTCCCAGAAGTTGTTGTATCTGCCTGATGAAGGCCCTTTGCTGTGTTTGCTGCCAGAAAGGGTAACAGCACCACCATGCACCCCATGTAAAGGTCCTTTGCGCTCTTCTGGCCCAATTGACCCCTTTGCAGACAAGGCAGTGGAGCCTGGGGGTAGCTGCTTAAGTGAGCTCTCCAAGGTCCCATGGCTAGTTAGTGCTGGCATCAAGAACTAAAACCAAGTTTTCTACTTCCTTCTGGGACCACAGACCTTCTAGAACCTTCCAATGAGACCTCATGCTCCAGGGTTGTGTTCAAAGCTCAGGAGGGTGATGCACTCACTAGGCTAGAAGCAGAGACTGTGAAATTCAAACATGCCTTAGCAAATGCTAGCACACAGATAAATCAACTAAAATCAGGGCAGTAAGGGTTTCTTATATGAACTGGCTTCGAAAAACCAAGGTGAAAACTTAACCGTAATTCATGAATATATTCATTGGTTTTTCCTCCCACAGACAGTCGCTAATTTATTCTGAAGGGAATGATCCATCTCCAAATTCCACTTTTACGTTAAAGAAACTCAGACTTCAAGAAAAAAAGAAGTTGAACGCTGTTGTGATTGCTTCAATACTTAAGAATATCAGCCGTCATGTCTTTGAAAAATCATTAGCAAAAACTGGCCACAAGAGAGGGAAATGTGTCTAGTTCACAACATTCCTCTTGCATTAACAATCCCTCCTCCCTTGTTGTGTGCTGCCCGGACCAGCCTCCCCACAGCAGCGGGCTCTGCTGGACCCCAGGCCTGGCTGCTCTCCCAGCCTTGACTTCCCTGGCATCTCATCCCCACCCGCCGTCATTTCCTGCTGCTCCTTCTCCATCTTTCTCATCTGCCTGGCACCTTTTATTTATCCAGTTTTATTCCACTGATACTTCTCGGGCCAAAAAGAAAAGTAAATTGCATGCCAAGCCAGGTATGGGGTATGGAGAAAATAAAACAGAAAGCAAAAATAGCCCTCCCTGCCCTCCTGGAGCTTAGAACCCCATGGAAGAAAGAAACATTAGACAAGAAATCCCAAATAAATGAATAATCATGCATATGGTGACACTCAGAGGAGAGACACACAGACACAAAAAGTCACACAGGAGAATTAGACTGGATAGGAAAGATGAGTGGCCAGGTAAAGCGTGAGCCAGGTAAAGACAGCTGAAAAGAGAAGGCCAACAGAGGGGACAGCATGTGCTGTCCCTATTGTGGGTGAGAGCACAGCAACTGCATGGGACTGGATGGCCGTGGTGGCAGAACAGAGGGAGGCGGGGGCGCGGGAGGGCGGGAGGGCGGAGGGCGAGTAGGGGGTTTGGTCTTGAGAGCAGTGGGAAACCACTGAAGATTTTAAATAGAAGTGATGTGAGCAGACAGGAACTTTGAAAAGGTCACTCGGGGTTCAATCAGAGAAGCAGAAGCCCTGGGATACGGCATTCTATGCATTTGTGTGCGTGTGTGTATATGCTTACATACTTAAAGCGAATATCATTATAAGTATACATATGAATACGCAGGGGTGGGCAAAAGTAGGTAAGTTACCAGCCATCATTACCTAAAAGATAAATCATAACTAAGGATAAGAATAATAACAATAAGAAGAAGGCAAATAATATAATAATTAATAAATAATAATACAAGAATAAACTCTTGTGCTTTGCATAGTCACAACTGTAAACCTACTTTTGCCCACCCCTGTATATATCTATATGTATATTTTCTATAGGAATTTGATGTTACGCAATTGCAGTTGCTAGTTAAGCAGTAAGGCTGTCGTCTTTGCATCTGATCGTCTGATGTTGGAGCTCAGAGTCCGCAGGACAGGCAGTGTGCAGGGACAACGGGCACGAGCTGGGACCCACACACACACAGTCGGCCCCATGAAGACCCACTGAAACCCACATCAGTTTTCAGAGTCTCCCTTGGCGATGCGATTGTCCTGCAGGACATACTGGCTCCATCATCACAGAGATAAGCACACACCTGGCCCAGGAGCCAGGGGAAGGTGGAGCAGTTGCAGGCCTGGCTGACGGCCCCCCAATGAGGTGAGCCCACAAATGAGAAATATGTGTGAGCTGCAAAATGGCTGCCCCTTCTCTTCCGCTCTGATTCTCTCCTAGCAATGTCTCTTGTGGTCAATGCTCACTGGAAACATTGGGGAAAGGGGATCTGGGGAAGGTGGTTCAGTCTACCCAGTCTACCCAGGTAGCCTGGCTGCGGTGTGGGGAAGGGGTGCACAAAGCCTTCCACGTTCCCCTCTGGCAGCTCCCGCCCAAGTCTCCTGGGTCAAGTGTGTACTTGCAGGGGACATAGCCTCTCCTCTCTGCATACCGGTCGTACTAGGAGGATTTGGAATGCCTGGAGGAGCTGCCTATGGGCAAAGGTTGGGAAGCAGTCGCTAATAACATTACAAGTCCATTTGGCAGTGATGCAAACCTCCACCATCACAATTAGAGCAAGTGCAGGGAAAAGAGATTCTCTTAATGGGCAAATCAAATTAAAAGTGGCACACTTTGAAAGATGATACTAACCCCTATATAGCATGTCAGTAGAACAAAGAATCTGATGTCATTTTATCCTCAGTTCATCTGCTTTGACAGATAGGATGCTTTTCTGTCTTCTCCTACCTGAAGATCTCCAAGCCACATGCGTGAGAATCTCCTATGGTTTGGCCATCCCTTTTGAGGCACCAGTACTGAGACGGCAGCAAGATATTCTGTGATGCAAGTTGAGATCTGAGAAAAAGGATATTTTAGTGATCAAGCAGCTCTATGGTCCCTAATCCTGACTGTGCATTAGAATAACCTGCAGGGCTTCACAGCCTTTTCTATGTGCAAGCTCCCAGAGATATTTGGAAATGGGCAAGGCATCACTAGTTGGTAAAGCTCCCCAGGTGATCGAATATGCAAGCAGGTTTGAGAACCAGGGATCTGGTCTAATCGCAGGAAAGTTCAGTGTGTTGACCAGCAGCATACAAGGAACAGAACCCAAGTCTCCTGACTCTTAATTAAACTCATCCCTTCCCACAAGAAACGTAAATTAAAAATGCACTCTCTCCCATGTCCTGAGAACGTGATGATTTTGAGAATACGTGTTATTTAAAGAAGACAGGTAGTGAGTCTGACGCTCATTCACTCAAACCCCTAGAGCAGGCAGACAAACACATGCGACGCTACGTTCATGCTTCCCGGCAGTCCCAGTCTATTAGTTTACGTAGTCTGTAGCATGAGGAAGGAAGAGGGAATTAGATGAGTCTAGGAATATATTGCTCAGTGGAATGCATTTTGGAATGAGTCTAAAAATTACAAGGAAGCCTTAATAGCCAATAATTAGGTCTCCTATAATGGAGCCATCTTGGTCACATGCTCAGACTAAAATAGACTTGAGCCAGGAGCATCGGTGACAGTATATTTCAGAAACAAAGGCAATAGGGAAAAAGACATGGTGAATTGGATTAAGAAGGCTTTTGTAAATAAGCAAGGCAACATTCAGCCTATACTCCATCCTCATAATTATCATCAATTATTTCTTTTAGAAGAAACAAAATCCAGTTATTGGGCATTTTCAATCTGTGGCAATAATATGATATACTAGTATCTACTTTTACTAATTCTTTGCTTTATTCTTTAAAAATTCAAAGAAAAATTGCAGTATTGTTTCTATAAAAACCATACAGGGTTGGGCAAAAGGAGGTTTACAGTTGTGAGTACATGAGATTATTCTTGTATTATTTATCAATATTATGTACTATTTTCCATACAAACAATTGTAAACCTACTTTTACCCCACCCTGTACATATACATATGTTATATATAATATATATATACCTATGTAATATATACACATATTATAAATATGTAATTTATACACCTGTACACAGTGAAAGAAAAAGAAGCTGGCTGACTGGCTAGATAGACAAACTATAACACTGGGATCATACTCTAATTCCTTTTTAAATTTAACAAATATTTATCTTCAGATCAATTTTACTTATATATAGAAGTAAGGGAAACTGAGTTAACACTGGAGGAATTCTGAACCTCATACAAGTGTTTCTTTACTATCCAACATATTATTTCCTTAAGGAAGCCTTAATAAAAGAGATTATAAAAGTGACTGGAGTCTAATATTTTTATTAATTACACAGTTCAGTTTTATAGAGTATCTCTGTTCCTGCCATGAAAGAAGAATATTAGCGCTTCCTGTTTCTCCATCCCCCACCTCCCAGTTTTTGCAATTGATTCTCATTCTTTTCCTCCCACAGGTGTTTATTGAGAACCTACTTTGTGCAAGCCACTTTCAAGGTGCTGGGCCTATAGCTATAAGCCTAGACGGAACAGATAAAACACTCATCATGATTCTTACATTTTAATAGAGAAAAAATAAATTACAATTTTGATATTGTGCTGATTCTGTTCCCTAGCCATAAGCCTTGTAATTGCTCAGTATCGTTTCTATATTTAAAATCATTCGATACATATGTAAGTAGAAGTCTGGAAGACCCGAGAGATAGCCAAACACACTTTTATGAAATGGGATGATACTATAAATTCATTTCCATTATTAAAAATAAGCCCCATCTTTTACTTCTTACCTTCATTTCTCCCCAAGTCTCTCTCCACTTGTGCCTCTTTAGAAGAAAAAGTTCTTTCCTTTCCAGATTCTCGAGGAAGTTTCCTCATCACGCTAAGTCCCAGGTCTGCTTTTGAGGAAGGAGAACGAGAAGGGAACAGCTATAAGCTGAGCCTTTCTCCACTGCTTCTCGGCAGAGTGTTATTGGCCACCCGTTTGGAAGCATGTGGCATTATGTATGTCCCTTCCATTTTTGGGTTTCTGCTAATAAAAATTTCAATCAGCTTTTACTATTTTGATGTTGTCATTGTTCATTTTATTCATTATTGTTAAATTATAGAAATGTTGAGTGATCTTTGCTGTCTTTATCTTTACCCAAAGTCTAATTCTTTAAAATATAATTACTAAGAAACCCCTGATATAAAATCAAACCATAATGTGTTCCCTGGAGTAGAGGCAGAGAGAGATGTTAACTAAATCTTCCTTGTCCACTCACATTGGATCAATTCCTAAGGAATAACCTCCACTCCATCTCTTTCCTAGCCCTCACCTGCTGTCCCCAAGAGCTTCAACGCAGATGGGAGAATCTTTGATAACTGGCTAGAGTCACAAGACTCTACAAGTGAGAGTGTCTCAACTACTTTGTTAGTAGAAATAAAGAACAAAATTGACAGTGGTTTTATATATGTGAGAGGTTGCTCAAATAAAGGGATATAAAATGAGAGGGGGTCGCCTACATGGCTCCCAGGCCCCTTCCATCCTTGAGGCTCTGTGGCAGTTTAGCATCCCAGACTATTCTAACGAGAAGGGAAAGTGAAAGCATCTAAATAAATCAGCAGTACAAAGCACATAGGGAGCTTTCTGAAGCACTGAAATAGTAAAAGGATGCATGTAACAAAGCAAGGAAGGTAAAGAGCAATAAACACAAAGCATCCAAAGCTGAATGAATAATATTCAGAGAGGCTGATGCTGAGAAAGATCAGAGTCCTGTGAACTATTCAGGAGTCAACAACAACAACGAAACGGGACAGATTTGGAGTGACAAGAACTGAAGGTCTCAGAGGACACAAATGGTTCACTGGCGATACTTGAGGAGATTCTAATAAAAAGAACTTTCAAAAGGCCTGGGTAGAGTAGGGGGAGGTAACAAGAGAAGGCGCAAGTTGGAACCTGATGACAGTAATTATTTGGAAAGGGGCACAGGACAGAAACAGTGGCTCTCAGTGAAAAAGCCTGGCCAATCCCAGCCAATTGGGTAGAGAGTGAGCTGTCCCCACTGTCTTTATTGTCCCACCTGCCTGTGGGACAGGTAGGCTAAACCCAGAAACCAGAGACAAGAGAACCCAGTGGCCCTGTGTTCCCAGAACAGCCCCTTTGTGTCAGAGCAGGGCAGAGAAAGGTGACGTTTCAGGAGGGACAAAAAGAAGACCCCAGCAAGAAGGACAAAGAGGGGACAGAAGTACTTACTGCCCCAAGAGGAGTTATGTAGCATTGCCCTTGTCAGTGAGAAAGCAGATGAATTCAGTGCCTATTTCACATTTATCATTCCTATCAAAGGCCATGATCTCACTGAAAAGAAAAGAGCAGACAGGATCGATGGCAAAAGGAAGCCCCAAATGGTCAAGACACTAAACCAACACTTAAGTACTTTCAACTGGCTCAGTCTGTGGACCTGGATGAATTTTATCTAAGCATGCTGAAAAAAATTATGTTGGATTTCCAGACAGAGTCAAAATAGTCTATTATTGAAGAGACTATTATATCTATAATAAAAGTACTGAAGTGAAAAGGAATGTGAAAGATCTCAGGTATCTTAACTTCAGGGAGGTATTCGATGGCGCCTCCCCCAACCTGGTTGGGATGCTGCTGGAGAAATGTTGGTACACAGTCAGGGTGCACTTACCCCGGGCCAGACAGTAGTGCACAATGCATGCCAGTTAGCAGTGATGTGCACATGGCACTGAGGAAAGAGGGCCCGGGGTCCTCTCTGTGACCCACTCCTGTCATGTTCTTGCAAAGGACTTGAATAAAGACAGGAGGGATATGTATATCAAGGTTATAACTGATTCAAAGGCAGAAACAGAAAGCAGCTCTGAGCAACCCCCTTCAGATGCCTCAGCGCATGATGCCGTGGGAGGGGTGGAAATGCTGGGTGGATGGAAAAACACTGCCTGAAGCTTGGGGGAAGGGTTTGGTGGAGTCTGTCTGATATGCTCTGGATGGAACCAGAACCGGAACTCTCCTTCTGTCCTGGCCTAGCACTGCCTCTGAACTTCAGAGTCTGGCTCCTGAGAAGGGCCCTCCCCCCCCCCCCGCCAGGGAAACCCCGTGGTGCCCGCCCCTCCGCTGCTCACCAGGATCCATGGGCGCTGTCCCCAGGGAGGCCGAGACGCTGCTAGCGGCCCTGCGTGCCCCGGGACTCTTCTACGTGTGGCCCCACAAGGCAAGCATGACAGAGGCCAAATGGCAGAATTTTAAAAGATTCCAACTGATGGGCCAAATGAAATGAAATGTTACATAATGGATTTTTATGAGCTACAGAGCTAGTCTGTCCATCATGCGCTAGAGGTGGGCCTGAATGAAGGCCAGAGGGGAGACACGGCGGCCACGGCTGTGCCCGCCCCTGGCGGGATTGCAGTGTGTAAAGTAAGAGAAGAGGCGGTCGTCTTGTGTTCTGACGAAGCCAGAGCGCGTCGGAAGAGCTGTGAATAAGATGAGGCATCCGTTTGAAGAGAACGATGACAAATCTTAGCTTCTCACGAGGAAAGTAACCCCGAGGGTAAGGCTGGGAACGCTGTCAACATGAAGAACAGTGGGAGGAAGTGCAGAACAGTGAGAGGAGCCCCAAAAAGAGAAAAACTGGAAGGGGGTTCACAAGAGGTTGAGGAGGGCAGAGCCAGGTGCGATGAGGTTGCAGGGAAACGGGTGTTAGGATCATTGTAAGGGAGGCGGGTGAAAAAGGCGGAGGGACTGGAAAGCACAGATTGGAAGTTAGGAAGTAGTCAAGGGATGCAAAGCACAGCAGAGGGAATGTAGTCGATAATATTGCAATAACCAGGTATGGTGCCAGGTGGGTACTGGAAATATCAGGGGGAACCTTTTGTGAAGTGTATGATTGTCTAACCACTTATGCTGGACACCTGAACTTAATACCAAACAACATTGAGTGTAAACTGTAATTGGAAAAAAAAAATTAAAAAAAGAGTACAGGATGTTATGACAGAAATGCATTCCCATAAAGAGAGATGATACTTTGTAAGACAAACCATTTTCTTATTAATGATACTGAAGTCACATGAATAAAACTGTCCTCCTAAGTAAAAATTTTTTTAAAAGATCAGCATAAGGGGAAAATGTCCTTGGTGATCAGAGATGTTTCAAAACAGAATCGCAGTTTTTGGAGGGCGGGCACGGTGGTGAGAACCTAAGGAGAAGGCGGACGGCACCCCCGGGGAGGCTGGGAGCGGTCTCTGCAGGGTCTGCGCTGTCTCCCCAGGCCGCTCGCTGGGAGCCTCCAAATGGTGAGCGGGGGTGGAAAGTAGCAGGAGAAAGATTGGGAAGAGGACCTTTTCACAATATTTTATCACCTTTCCTTTTCTCCCAAAAAGTGACTAATCAGTCTCCTCATAGCAGCAGAGCAAACTGCCCCCAAATGACCACTAAAGAATAAGAATAATCTCCTACATTTGTTTAGCTCTTTAAACGTCTGAAGTGATGTTAACAAATCAAAGAATAAAGAACTCACTTTCAGAAGAACTGGAGTCAGAGTCCGGTTCCACCAATGATGAAAGGTGTCCCCTCGGCTGGTCCCCAAAGCCTTACCTTCCTTCTTGGTAAAGCAATGCTGTCCCCGAGGGAGGGTGTTGAGACCTTAGATGTGATGACATAGATACTTGTATGCGCGGCCATACAAACCTGCCTATGCGCATGAACGGCGGCCATCTCTAACCGAGCAGCGGCCTGTCGTCACACACAGCTGCCTGAGACCAGAGTTCTGCGATGCATAAACCTTCATATTTATATTGAGTCTCCTTGCCTGCCCCCTTCGCTGAGGGGACGTCCTCTGGTGGCGGGATGTAATTTTCTACTTCCTGGAATGCAATCAGGTTTCACTTCCGAGGGTGGCCACTGCCTTGTCCCTCTTACAGAAATTAGAGTGTCGCCCTGGTTTCTCAGGGCTACTGTTTTGTTTTTTTAGTGCGCCCCCCTTCTTTTCAAGACACCCTCAGGGTGCTGGGGATGCTGAATCCAGATTTTGTGTAGACAATACTGAAAAGGAGAAGAAAAGGGGGTGTTTTCGGTGACTCAGCATCTCCCAAGGCCTGGGAGAGAGGCTCTTCACTGCAGAAGAAAACGGGTCCTAGCAGAACCGGGTCACTCTTCGGTGTGGCCAAGCGAGTGCGTGCTCCTGTGGGAACCAAGGGAAGGCCGTTGGGGAGGCTGCAGGCAGCTGGGGACCGAAACTGCACAGAGGCTGTCGCTCTTTTCTTTTGGCAGCCATCAGCTTCATCCCCAAGAGGGAAAAAGCTCCACCTGTGGCGACAGGTCCAGTTTTGTGTTTTCTTTGTGTTTGACAATGTCTGTTCTCTCCGTGTACTTGAAGTGCAGCTGTGTAGGGGTGTTCACCTGAGTATTTCAGGGCCAAGACTCCCGAACTGGCCACCATGCAAGGTGACTGTTGGTTACAGGAAACAGCTGGGGGGGGAGGGGCGGGGAGCCTCCGTAAAGCTGAATTTGGTAAGGCAGAGGCAGGTGGTGGGCGGGCAGCAGCCGCCCCTGGTTTTCCCACGGTGGGAAAACCCAACTTTTGATTTCATGGTCAAGTTCATCCACGCTGTTCAGGTAGCTACGTGTAATATTAACTCAGACTTGAGGAAAATAACTCATGAGAATGATGAAAAGTCACATTTGGTAATGAAAACGATATACAATTTTCTTTAGTTACATTGACACTGTTACATACTGTTCATAATTAATTATATCGATTTGTACCGTGTCATACTGAATTATAGGTTCTAATGCCAGGTCCCAAGGCCTTCCTCTCTTAAAGACCGGTGACCACCTTGAACTCACATGGTAGAGCGCTGACACTTCTGGAATGGTCTGGGTCTTCCCCTGTGTGTCCCACACAGCATTGTCCCTCGCCAGGGTGCCTACATTTTTGTGTTCATGTGTGACCTTCTTAGTCTTTGCCTAGCACTTGCGTAGAGAACCATGTAGCAGTAATGGGCCTGTATTGGTTAATGTCCATGGGAAGCTTTGCTTCTCTCCAGAACACTCTGGTATCTCTGCCCCCTGTCCCCCTACTGAGTGCTATATTCTTTAGCTGCCACTCTCACCCCAGCACGGTCCGTGTTATTCCAGGTGGAGAGCTGGAGTAGCCCCTTTTGTCAAGAAACGTTGCTTCCTTTTACAGTCTGACCTTGTATGAAACACAGAGTCCACGACCTGTCCAATACAGTGACTTTAAAATTCCCCCCGGTGGTTGAAGCTCAAGGGAAGTAGCTCATTGCTATCATGGCAGAACCATCTCGTGGCCCCTCAACAGATCAAGAACACCATTACCATTGTCATTTTCTTTACTTGTGCTTTACTCTTATGGCAGCAGTTGTTGCAGTCTGTGTTAAATGGGAAGGTAGACCCTTGTAGGGAAAGGAGCCCTAGCCTTAAAATAGTACCTCCGACTACTGAACCACTGGGTTAGCTTTGCTTTCTGATGTCAATCAGGTGCCCTACCCCTCTAGAGAAAACTAGAGAAAACTAGAGGAATTGACTCTTGCTTTACACAGCAGAAAGGCTCCCCCCAAAATGTACTTAAACCAAGTCTTAATAAACTGACTTGTATTCATTGATCCATTAATAACACTTACTCTTCAGAGAAACTGTTGAAGAGTCCATTTTTGTTGTTCTAGCATGAAGACTGACTGGCAGTAAGCAGTTCTAGGTTGAATGGGGCTACTTCTACTAAGATCTACAGGCCCCTGGTAGTTCTCAGATGACTCAAGGATTTGCAAATTCTACTAATTTTTTTAAAATTTACTTTTAGAGAGGAGGAAGGAGGGAGAAAGAGAGGGAGAGAGGAAGAGAAACATCCAGTAAGGGGGCCTTGTGTGCCCCCTACTGGAGACCTGGCCTGCAACCCAGGTATATGCTCTAGGTTGAGAATTGAACCAGTGACCCTTTGGTTCTCAGGCCAGTGCTCAATCCACTGAGCCACACCAGCCAAGGCTCTACTAATTTTTTGAATTTTGTATTTTTATTTTTATGATAATTCTTTCCAATTTTTATGATGGTTTCAATGTTTACAAAGATTATGTGTACAAGGTATGTCCAGAAAATACCCAGCCATGTAATATGAAAAATAGAAACATTTCTAGAACTAGACACAAGAAACATTATACATTGGACAATGACGCCTCAGTCCCCTTCGAAGTAAGCATCCTGGGACCTCACGCAGTTCTCCCAGTGTCTCTTCCACTGTTCAAAACTCTGCAAAATGTTTTGTTGGAATCACCATCAGCTGCCCCATTGTATTTTCCTGTATCTCATCAACAGTGTGAAATCTCTTCCTTTTCAAAGGTAATTTAGTTTTAGGAAAAGCCAGAAGTTGCAGGGCACCAAATTTGGGCTGTAGAGGGTCTGAGTCACCTGGATGATTTGATGTTTCACAAAAAAACCTCTGCACGAGATGTGATACATGACAGGCGCCTTGTGATGAAGCTGTCTATCACCAGTTGCCCATAGCTGTGGCTATTTTCATCATATTGCATCTCTCAACCAATGAAGAACATTGAGGTAGCACTCCTTATTAATTGTTTGGCCTGGAGGGGCATACTCATAATGGAAAACATATTCCCAATCACAAAACGCAGTTAACATGGTCTTAATCTTGCTGCAACTTTGCCGCATCTTCTTCAGGTGTGGAGAACCAAGCGACTTCCATTGGGACCACTGGCCCTTTGTTTCCAGATCATAGCTGTAGACCCACAATTCATCACCAGTTATGACCTTCTTGAGGAAATCTGGTTCATTGGTAGCAGTTTGAATCAAGTCACTAGCAACTGCAGCATGATGTTCCTTCTGCTCTGGTCCCAGAAGCTGCAGAATGAATTGTTCCATGACACATTTCATGCCAAGATCCTGCGTCAAAATCTCAGACACCGTAGTTTTGGGGAATCCCAAGAGCAGCTTCTAGTTCTCGCACTGTCAGTCGCTGATCTTTGTTGATTATAGCCTATACACCTTCAACATTCTCAGGTGTTCTGCTTGTTGCAGGCCTTCCAGAAAGTGGATCACTTTCAACAGATTCTCGGCCATCTCTGAAGCATTTGTGCCACACTTTTATTTGTACTGCAGTCATTGAGTCATTCCCAAAAGCCTTCCGAATCATCCAAATATTTTCTGCCAAGGAATGTTCAAGCTTAATGCAAAATTTGATGCAGATTCATTGCTCTACTTGCTCAGTCATTTTGAATGTGACAGTCACACAATACACATGTTCATTTAATGGCATCTACCACCCCCACTGACTAGTACAGTTAAGTTGTCATTGTTCACACATGCACATTCCAGTCCACTCTCCTTGGCTGCCAGGTTACATCAGTGTCACGCAAACTGTTCTCATTATATTAACAATGGCTGGACTTCTTCTGGACAGACCTTGTATATATAACCTAAACCACCACCTTGTAACTTAGTACTGCCATGAGATTTCAGCACCTGTGTTCTCAGTCCTGTGATTAATCTAGACATCATCTAAACTACCATCATTTAACTTTAAATATTTGCAAGATATACCAGGCCATTATTTGGTTGACAACATTCATCTTGTACTCATTTTGTGCTGTGTTGGAATCTATCACCAGGTGCAAAAGCAAAACTTCTCCTTTGCCATGATAGTTCACAGTTAAATGACATCATTATAGATAAGAAGTATAGTTTCTTAGAGTAGTTAATAAATCAATTTGGCATCATGGAAATTACATAGCACATCAGAGTCATATACTATGCGAAGTGCCACAGTCTAATGATAAAGGACAGAAAAGGGCATATTAGGTCATTGATACATGTCTGCTAAATGAAATCATGGCAGGCTGAACACGTCGAAGTTTCACAGTAATTTGGAAGATAAAAACGATGGGGGAATTGAGTCATCACGGGGTGCCAGCCCCGTAGCCTGGCGCCCGGTTTACCTTGCTGGCAGATGTCTCTGGGTCCCATCTTCGCGCCTACCAGGTTAGCAGAAAATACAGAATGAGCCTAATTTTGTTGAAACTGAGTTTTTAAGTCATGTATTTCAGGGTACAGTTGGATTGGTTCTGAAAAACTAGTTCATTATTTAAAGAAAAAAAAAAAAAGAAAACAAGAATAGTAGTAGAGACTCCACTGAGAGGGCCCATCTTGTTCAGAGTCCAAGGATTTAAGTCAACAGAAATGAAACACATAAATTAATCTCTACAACCTACAGAAATGACATCTGCCTGTGGTTTCAACCTAAGAGGCACAACAGTGGCAATTTAGTGTCAGCAAAGAGACATCCGTCACAAGGATTGATGCTTCGTAATTTGAATTGTATTCATCTGTTTCTCTGTGTTTCTGTACATTGTCATTTGGTTGTGTGGTTGCCTAAAAGCACTAAAAAAAACTAAAAGAACTAAAAGCATAGAAAGTATATTCTTTGTTTTATGTTTGTAACATTGAAATAAAAGTAATGTAAGTCAATACCAGAGCACCACAAGAACGTGTTCATTAACAGAGCTGTGAACATCCTCCATCATAAAGAATATTGATCTGAATGTTTCTTTTCCTTCGGATCCCAAGCCCTGGCAGCAGCTGTTAAGGCAAGTCTCCTTTTCTTCTTGTTGCCTCTTTGAGCTCTGAATGGGAGGAGTTTTGCAAATATGCCAGTACTGTGTATGAAGCCTAAAACTCATAACGCATCAGATTTGGAAGTGACATTGATGATCTTCACTTTAATTTCTCAAAGAACTTTCAGTTCATTAAGTTAACCCCAACATATAAAGCAACCCCCAAAAGAGTTACACTTCAGTCATTCTGTTTAGTACTTTAGGGCCTGTTGTTAAAACTCCACAGCTGCGCTAAAGAAGTAGCAGTAGAGGCCTGATGTTAGACTGGCATTAATGGAACCCAAATCAGTAGCCGCCTTCTGCAAACTGAGAGCTGACCCCTCCCCCTTCCCCAGACCCCTCCTCCTTCCCCAGACCCAGCCTCAGGAGAAGCCAGTGACTGTCTCTCTGAGCTCTCTGAGGCATCTAGAGAATGTGGCTAAGAGTATGGGCTTTGACAGTGGTCTGCCTGGATTCAAATCCCACTTCCAACACCAGCTGTGTGGCTCTTAATTTCTCAGAGCTTCAACTGCAAAACAGGTTTAATAATAGTGTAAGTACCCCCATGGTGGTGGTGTGAGCATTAAACAGGTTCATCGATACATATAAAATGCTCAGAACAGTGCCTGGCACAAGGACAGCCTTCAGTAAATGTTACTGGTCACATCATTATATCTGTTACTATTCCTACTGCTGCAGATGCATAGGAGGGCAAAGGAACTTAATTAACCCTTCGGGTACTTAGCAGCATTGCACCCCGAGTGTGCCGTCTGCACGCAGGGAAGAAATGGATTGTAAACAGCTAGTGTCTGGTTTCCGGAATGCTCCCTGACAGCTGGACTGTGTGATAAGCACCAGGCTCTGACAGAACTGGAAAGATTTATTGAGATATTGATTATGCCATTGTCAAACATTCCCAGCCTACTGTGAGGCCTGCTGGCTGGTAAGCCTGGGAGGGCTCAATCCTTCATATCCCTTATTTATTCCTTCACTCCGCCCACAGTGGACTGGGGTTAAGTGCTTTTGGGAAAAGGCCTCAGTGGAGCCTGGAAAGGTGGCTTGGCATAAAGCTTAGAAGGGGCAGGAAGCCAGGCTGAAAAATCTTCAGTTTATTTATTTTTTTCCAGACAATCAGGAGCCTTCATTTGAAGACAAGAAGTGCTTCTAGACCCTTTGGCAGTATACTAACAGTGCACCTACAAACAGATCACTCCATGCCCTAGCTGGTGTGGCTCAGTGGATTGAGCACTGGCCTGCAAACCAAAGGGTCACCAGTTTGATTCCCAGTCAGGGCACATGCTTGGGTCAAGGGCCAGGTCCCCGGTAGGGGATGTGCCAGAGGCAACCACACATTGATGTTTCTCTCCCTCCCTTCCCCTCTCCAAAAATAAATAAATAAATATCTTTAAAAAAAAAAACAAAAAAAAAACCAGAAACGAACAAATAAATCACTCCCGGGAAACAAGATAATGGGTGGAGAGCCTGAACCCCAGAGCTGGGTCTGGGTTTAAATGTTGGTTCTGTTGCTCGTTGGCCAGATGATCTTGGACAAATTATTTAGCAAACCTATACCTCGGTTTTCTCACCAACAAAACACATATAAAATAGTATCCTTATAGAGCAGTTACAATGCTTAAATGAGTCAATCTGTGCAAAGCACTTAGAATGTTGCCTAGCACATCATCAGAGCTATGCAGGTGATAACTGTTACTACTTTCACCTCTCAGGGCCTCAGTTTCCACATCTGTAACAAGCAGCAATGGAGCTACATAATTTTATATCCCTTTGTACTCAGGTTTTTGATGGGCAGATCTAAGGTGGTGCTTTTACGCTTAGCGTAGCTGGAGGATGTATGAGAGCTTGGAGACAAGAGGCCAGGTTGGACTATTCCTGTTCCCACCATTCTCCCGCCTTTCCTCCCTCCCCCATCCCCAGGCTGCGCATCCACGCAGAGGCCCAGCCCAGTTTACCGGACCCAGGTGGCGTGGGAGAAGCACCTAGGGCAAACTTTGCCAGGAAATGGAATTGAGAAGAGGAAGAAGGAAATTAGAGCAGGGTCAGAAAGGCAGGAAAATGTGCCTGGTTGGTTTGGTTATTTCTTCTGAAATAATGAGCGGACCCAAGATAGGAGGTACACCCAGGGCTGAGCTCTAAGCACGAGAGGGAATGTCCCAGACCTCCTTTCCCAGGTGACTTGAAACACATTTATTCTGCTGGGTTGTTGTTCTTTCTCACCTCTCTTCATCCCTTTTCTTGTCTCTGCCCTTGAATCCCAGCAGATAAAAGCACAAATCTGCTGAGAGGGTACATGTCACAAGTGGTCAGGTGAATTACAGACGAAACACCACATAGATAAGAAGCAAGGCTGGCGCCTGGACGGGCCTGGGAGTGGGCGGGAGGGCGCTTGCCATTATCAAATTGTGCAATTTAGCAAATGGCCGGTGGCAGGCTGGAATGATAGCAAGTTAATCTGTTTTCCATGCACTCCAGGCCTTTGCCAAACATTCACTCTGCAGACGCGAGGCTGGAGCCCACCCAGGGAGCAGGCTGGCTGGATGACCTTTGCAGACGCCACAGAGGGTGCCAGAAAAACGAATCAAAAACAGGAGCAGGCACAGGGTTCAACACAAGGCGTGTTTGTTTTTTTTTCTTACCATGAAAGCAACTTACTTCTAGTTGGCAAGAAATTGTAAGGTGTTTGTATCATAATCAATAGTAAAAATAGTATTCAAAGCTAGCATTTATGAGAGCTTGCTTTGCATTGGGTACTTTTTCAAGTGCATTCCAAGTTACAGCTCATTTTATCCTCAAGGCTTTGCTGGCAAGTGGCTGCTATCATTTTCTCCACTGTGGAGATGAGGCAAAAGACACAGAGAAGTTGTGTAACTTGCCCAAGTTCACACAGCTTGTTAAGTGATGGAGCCAGCTATGAATTCGGGCAGTCTGGCTCCAGAGTCTGGGCACTACCACTCTGCATTCCTGCCTATGCTGTAGGAGAGAGACGATGCGAGGACACCAGGGACCAAGTCCTGTAAGCTGAACATCAGTGGGTTTAAGTTGAGTCCAGATCCTTTACACAACATACTATGGTTTGCGCACAAATGATTGTTAATTCCATCAGCCATTTCCCCGATTCCTGCTGGGTTCTGGCCACTGGGCTGGACCCTGTGGGTGGGATGAATCATAGGCAAATCGTGGCCCTGAAGACCTAGTGAGGACAAAAAGTTTCCCAAAATCATTATAACAGTAGTAGATGCTAGAAGAGAAGTAGAGATAAAGTTTTGCAAATTCATAAGGAACAGGGTGACTATTTGCACCCACTGTATCAGGGAAGGCTTCTCAGAGGAAGTGGCTTTGGCACTGGGACTTGAAATAGTAGTAAAACTTTGGAAATGGAGCGGAGGGAGGAAGGACCTTCCAGGAAGGGGAGGTTGAGCAAAAGTGAACAAATGAGAAAAAGAGATTTCTTTCAGGGCACAGTAAACGGTCCCATTTGGCCACTTTGAGGTATGAGATAGAGAGATGGTCTGGAAGACCAGGAAGGCTGTCGCCTGAGGGCTGGCTGGGGGTGGAGGGGTGTTTGTCAGAATCAGAATGGACTCAGAAGGCAGCGTAGCCAAATTCCTCTATTTACAAACAATGGGCCCGAGATACACCCTATTACTGATCTGCACAATGCAATAATTAGTTAGTGGCAGAACTAAGTCTCAAACCTAGGGCTTGCCCCCAATTTTGTTTTTTCACACCTCAAAGAGCACAAGCATGTGTGTAAGGAGGACCTCACAATGCCAAAAGAACTTTACTTTTTTATAGTACTATTCTCTGTGAGGGTCTCTAACTCCATAGCCTTTAAGTATTTGAAGTTGGTATTAGCCAAATACTACGCCTGTCTGCAGGCAAGGATATGCACCCAGTGAATGCTGGGAGAAGCTGAGGGCTGAGGGAATGAAGGTTTTCTGCAGATGCTTTGAAGAAGCTAGGCCTCCAATCCACAGTCTTCTAAATTCTGGAACCGCTGGCTTAATTACACTCCTTTAATAACCAGCCATCAATGCTGCTTAATTTACAAGGCCTGGTATAACAGGGTCCCTGCTTGCTTCAGCTAACTCTGCCCAGCCCCCAGCCTCCACCACCACTGCCTTTAATAAATCTAAAAAGTTGCTTTCCTGCCCACTCATTTTATTCCTGTTTATCTTTTGGACCACCACAACTAACATCTTAATTTAATATGCATAACCTGAAGGTTCAGGAACACTTTTAAACTCATGAAAAACCTGCACAAGTAACTTTAGCTATAACCAAAGGTTACCCTTGGCTTTTATTATTTAGCCTTTGGAGAACTCTATAAATGACATTAAACAGACTTCAGATCTTCGCCTCTAGAACTAAGAAATTAAGCAGTTATTCAGAACACCAAAGATGATTAATTTAAAAGAAGTAAGAAATCAATATCACAATTCTGGATCCCGGCATTCTTTCTTAACGGGAGACACTGTCTGCCAAAGCATTGTCGCTTTCAAGAGCCACAGCACCTCTCTGTGGTAATACTGTGCATTGCACCTCAGCAACGATTGAAAACTCAAGGCGGGCCAAGGACCCCGATTCACCCCCGATTGCTTTAAACCAATAGGCTGCTTCTGCCGAGAAGATGAGCACAATTAGATTTTATGGTACTGATATTCTGTCTTCACACTTGGAGAAGATCTCTTTTTCCCTGTGAAACAAGGAAAAGAGCAGGAAACAGGATGGGTTGGTTGAAATTTCCATGGTCCGAAGGTGTGGGAGTGGAAGGAACGGGACTGGAGGGGGAAGAGGTGGCGGGTGGCGGATGGCCAGAAAATCGGGGCGGAGAGGAGGAGTTGCAGAGCGGGCTAGGAGACAGGAGCCCAGTGAGAAGGGGGAAAGATTTATCTGATAAAAAAAATTATGGAAAATGTCGGAGTTTGTATTGTAAACTAAATCAAAGACTGCATAGAAATATCTTACTCCCAGCACAGAGACATAAAGTGCTGTCATCAAAATTCAGGATTCCCAGCTACAGTGTGATGCCCTTGGTGGACCCCTCCCCACCTCAAGCTGACCCTTCACACTCGCTTGGCCAAAAAAAAAAAAAAAAAAAAAAAAAAAGGTTTTGTTCCTTCTAACTGTGAGCTGAATGTATGGGATGCTGCCCTCCAGACGCCTCCAAACGCACCTTGCCCTGCCCTCTGGGGGGCCGGGGTAGGGAAGGACAGGCACTGGACTTGAAACCCCAAGGCCAGGCCCTGCTCCAGCATCGGTGGGGTAGCTTGGGGAGAGGGCATGTGTCACTGATGTTCTTTATTGTTCTTAAATTCTCTTTGGAGAGTGCACTAACTGCCTGTACCCCTCCTACGGGTAGCTCCCGCCGCCTCCTACCTTGTAAGCCACTGACAGCTTAACCTGTCACAAGGCCACAGGGAAGCTGGGGCTCCAGAGTCCCTATCAGAAAAGTGGTGGCCTCGCAGAGTCGTTTCAAGGGGTAAACCAGATGCAAAGATGGAATTCTCATCTCACTATAACTATAACATGCAGCTTTATCGCTGATTATAATAACCTATATACACATGTAATATGAAAAGATACGTAATATCTTTATTATGCATTATAATAAAGGGTGAGATGATTTAGTAATTTGTTAGTTTCTATACTCTTGGGGAAACCAAATCTAGAGAAATGAGAAGTCTCAAATTGTAGTGTGGAAAGGTGGCCCTTGGGTTAAAGAGTTAAATTTAAGAGAATGAGAGAAAGAAGTCTCTCTTTCTCTTTTTAGAACGACTCAGATCCGGTTCAGTGAACCAGCCCAGGAGACTGGGAATGCCCTGTGTCCTCAGGGCAGAGTGTGCCCGTGTGAAGGTGGGGTGGGGTCTCACTTGAGCAGCATCAAAAGGACAAGGAAACTGGTATACACAGAGGAATTTGACATTCAGTAGGCGTGGAAGGTCAAATACCAGTGGGCTCATTTACTAAGACTGTAAAGAGGACCAAGAGAAGATGACCATGTTAAGACGGAGGCAGAGATTGGAATGATGCATCTCCAAGCCAAGGGATGCCAAGGATTTCCAGGAACCACCAGGAGCTGGGAGAGAGGCAAGGAACGGATTCTCCCTCGCAGCCTCCAGGGAGAACCTTCTCCGGTAACACTTTGATTTTAAACGTCTGGCCTCCAGAAGCCGGTCCTTCAGCAGGGTTTTGAATGAGGGACATGACTTTGGAAAGATTCTCTCAGGAACCACTGGTGTCAGGGCTGGCTATAGACAAGATTGGGAATTAGGAAGAAATGTGTCCTGTTTACAGGACCTTTCCTTTCCTACCTATATTTCTCCCACATAATATCTACCTGTCCCTCATGCACAGGCTGGATGGCCTCAGGCAGGATTTCTCATCTCAAAAGCAAATGCCAAACCTTAATTTTAAGATATAAGGTGAGATACAAATAACTGGCTGCAAGTTATTCATTCCCAAGTCATTTCTCACCTACAATTGATGAGCCTGGTCCCTGTCCCCCAACCACTAATCCACAGACTAGTTGAAAGCTTCACTCCCATTCGTTCATTCAGTCAGTGCTAGACTGAGGTTGTGATGAGCAAAAACCAGACCCTGTCCCCCTCCTCATGAGGCTTCCAGTCTCCTGGAGATATGTACTCAGGCAGTGAAGTCATACAGGGGATATTTCAGGCATGACTTGGTTCCGTAAATGAAGGTGGGGGCAGTCTCCTTGGGTTGCCACCTGTGTGGGGGTTTCCCTGGAAAGGCCTGGCTCTTGGCCTGTATGTAAACAAGGCCATGTGCCCTCTCCCAGGTTCATGAGGGCAGGCGAGCATCCTGTCTTGTTCAGTCTTGGCTAGAATGTCCCAAGTGTTGTAGGCTTGAGTCCTTTACATTTCTTGCAGGGCACTAATTTTAGGGTGGGTTTTCTAGGAATTTACAATGTTCCACTTCAAAAGAAAAATGTGGGTGCCCAGGCTGGTGTGGCTCAGTGGACTGAGTGCCAGCCTGAAAACCAAAGGGTCACCGGTTCGATTCCCAATGTAGGGCACATGCCTAGATTGCCAGCCAGGTCCCCAGTAGTGGGCACACAAGATGGAATCACACATTGATGTTTCTCTCCCTCTCTTTCTCCCTCCCTTCCCTTCTCTAAAAATAAATAAATAAATAAATCTTTTTTAAAAAAGAAAAGAAAAATGTGGGTTAGAAAAAAGTAAAGGGTAACAAATAATTAAAGACTTGTTCAGTTTGGAGTCAGCAAACCTAAGGGCATTTCAACTTTTCTTGAGTTGACGAGGTCCAACCAATGGGCAATAATCCTGTTATTCTATGTCTTGCTTATAAGCCTTTCTCTGTAAAAACTCTCAGAGGAGAGGTAGTTTTTCTCTTGATGGGATTCCTTGATTCAGAGAGGTTCTAAAAACAGTCCTAAGGGATAGATAGTATCTGCATTTAACTTACTAATGAAATAAAAAGTTCTATCAATGATTGGTCCTTTGGGGCTGATGTGTCATTTTGAGCCTTCTCATTCATGGACATTCACATTGCTATTTTTTTAGCATCATTGTTCTCATATAGGTTCTATTCATTGTAAAATGCCCTGAGATCCAGGAATTTGAGTTCTGGGTGGCATTGCTAAATCTCTGCTCAGGGTCAAAGTCTTCTGTGTGGTGGGTCTTTCAACATAGTCAACATGTGTTTTGGGTTTGTACTTCAGGTCATAAACTCTTCAGGGATCACTGTTCTTATTCTGGGTTCACCTCTATGCTTTAGATGATACTCCAGGGCTTACAACAGTGTCTGAAATGTAGGAAGCATTCAGTAGGTGTTTGTTGAAAGAATGGATAATTGAATGCAACAAAAACATAAAATCTCATTCCTTCAAATGTCTTGACAATTTTGCAAGCATGGCACCAATGATAGAAACTGTAAAGCAAAGAGTTGATGGATTTTAATATAAAATATTTTAAAATTCTGCTACTAGCCCTGATTGGTGTGGCTCAGTGGGTTGGGCATCGTCCCACAAAGCAAAGGGTTGCCAGTTCGCTTCCCAGTCAGGGCACATGCCTGGATTGCAAGCCAGGTCCCCAGTTAGGGGGCGTGCAAGAGGCAACCAATCAATGCTTCTCTCACACACTGATGTTTTTCTCCCTCTCTCTCTCCCTCTCTTCCCCTCTCTCTAAAAATAAATAAGTGAAATCTTTTTAAAAATAAAAATAAAAATTACCACTAAAGGCATCTTAATTATGAATAATAAATGGGAGGGGGAAACTGTAGGTACAATTTTCAGATAGTGTTATATCCTTAATACTTAGTTTCTATTAATCATTATAAAAAGATGGGTACCCCCATAGAAGAAAAACAAATGGTCAATAAAGGTATTAAAATCCTTTAAATCTCACTTATTTTAACCCACCACACAGAAGACTTTGACCCTGAGCAGAGATTTAGCAATGCCACCCAGAACTCAAATTCCTGGATCTCAGGGCATTTTACAATGAATAGAACCTATATGAGAACAATGATGCTAAAAAAATAGCAATGTGAATGTCCATGAATGAGAAGGCTCAAAATGACACATCAGCCCCAAACATTATTTTCTTAGTGAGCTACCATTTTCTCCCCATCAGATTAGCAATAATAAACTATAATGCAGACATCCAGTGCTGCTTGGGGCAAGCGTGTCCCCTTCCAGAGGACGGAGAATGGGGTTCAGTATGTTCTCAAGGCCAGCTGTACAGTAGGTCCTGAAGCCTTGAAAATGACCCAAAATTTCACTTGCAGAAGCTTATTTTAAGGAAATCATAAGAAGTAAGAAAAAAACCTGTTTTTTCTATTACAACCACAACAAATTACCATAAATTTAGTGGCTTAACACAATGCAGCACAAATGTATTATCTTATAATTCCGGAGGCCTGAAGTCGGAAATGGATTTTGGCTAAAATCAAGGCAGAACTGTGTTCCTTTTGGAGGCTCTAGGGGAGAATCTGTTTCCTTGCCTTTTCTAACTTCTAGAGGGTTGCCTGCATTCCTGGGCTCATGGTCTTCTCCTCTATATTCAAAGTCAGCAGCTAGCTGGCGCTCTCCCCACCCAGTGCACGCATGTATGCGCGCATGCGCGCGCGCACACACACACACACATACACTTCCCCTCCTTTTCCCCTTCCTCCGCCTCCTCCTCTTTCTTCCCTCTCTCTCTCTTTCTCTCCCCCCGACCCCCAACCCCAACACTCTTACCTCCCTCTTATAAAGATCCTTGTGATTGCACTGGTCTTCCCTGGATACTCCAGCATAATCTCTCCATCTTGAGGGGCTTCATGTAATTATATCTCCTTCTGCCATGTAAGGTAAATAGACACAGTTCCAGGGATTCGAATATGGGTATCTCTGGGGAGGGGGCACTGTTCTGTGTATCACTATGTATAAGTAGAGAATGGGACTTCTGTAAACTATGGTTCAAGGAAGGTGTCTCTATTGGGAAAGGCACTCTTAAGCCTTTCCTTCTCCCTCTTGCCTGAAGCTGGGATGCAATGACTGATGCTTTGGTAGACATTTTGAACCATAAGGTGAGTTGGGGATGGAAGCCAAATGCTAGGAAGGTGGAAGAGAAATATTAAAACATGGATTCCTGAGGTCCCCAATAGCCATCTCCAGACTTCTTTTACCAAACACATTTCTGTTTTGTTTAAACCACTGTCATTTTGTTGTTGTTATTGTTGTTGTTGTTTTATTTTGTTTCTCTGCAATGTCCAGCTGAACCTAATCCAAATCTGTCAAAACTATATACAACTCACTTCTTAATAAATTGCAAATCTGGGTCTCTCGATCTACTGCCCTCTCGTCAGCATGGGTGTGGCCATTGCTGAGAACATGTTTTGGAAGCACGAGCTGTGCTTTTGTCATGCTCCGATCAGACGCCAGCCGCTGGTCTGGCGTGCCGTCCGAGCCGTACAGCCTCAGTAGTCATCTGGGCTTTGAACGTCGTTTCAGGGCTTGGACCGCATTTGACTATAATTCCACCAGGAGAATCAGGACGGGCAGGAATATCAAGTGCCAGCCTTGAATTACTTACAATAAGGCCACATGTTGGCCTCCTCTTCTTTAACATACATAATCTGCAATAGCAATTAGCAAGAGAATTTCCCACACCAATGATCTGGTCTGTATTACCATCAAGATTCAGCAGTGATCCTGTGAAGCAACCAACTCCATCAAAACCAACATCTGGAAGAAAAAAACAACATAGTTATTAGCTCTGCCAAAATGCCAATTATTGATTTTGACCAGCATTCTTTAATATGTTTATTGAAAATCCATGGTGTGCCCACTACAGTGAGATGGGGGGGCAAAGCTGAGGAGACTGGGGAGGTGGGGGGTCCCTCTCCTTAAGGACCCTCATAGGCACTAATGGAGAGACAGGCAGCCCAAGAAATGAGTGCATGGGCTTTATTGTTTTGTTTTATTTTTTTCTAGGAATCATTAGCTAAATTCTGTGATCACTTCCAGCAGCTGTCCTTCACTGGGGCTTCCTCATACAGCTCTCTCCCCATTTGGTATCTGGATCTTGTTATATTCTTTCTATTAATCCCAGCAACATCTTTAATTATTCACAGCCTCAAATCTAATCCATTTTGCAACTAGCCAGCCCTTGGGGTCGGGGCAATGAGGAGGAAACAGAGCTAGAAAGAATAAACTTGCAATTTGTTTTATATTTATTCCATCCTCTTCCTAGTTATAGGTTTCTCCATTGGGGAATATTCTCAGAATGTTCTGAACAAAAGCCAGCCACTCTCGGTCAGGAGTTGATCCACAGGAAGTGAGGATCGCACATGAGAAAGGCACCTCCCTCCTGCCAACAGTCCCACCTCGATGTCTTCTGACACAGGTGGGATCCGGAGCTTGGCATCCTGTCCGGGCCGAGTGACCGCTCAGAAGTAGTGTTCTCACAACAGGCCTCGGCCACAGGCCAGCCTCTGAGTCCACAACATGCTTTCAGGGAGTCTGTTGTAATTTGGTGGCAGAAAGGCCTGAAAATCAGAAGAGAACAGAGAAATCCTTAGCTGCATCGAGACCTGATCAGGGAAAGGGAGGCAGCACCAACGGCCAGGTCAGGAGGGCCTGGCAGAGCGTCCACTGTGGGAGCTCATGGACCTTGCTGTCTGCTGAGGGAGGGGATGGAGCACCGTGATCGTGAGATAAGTCACAGAAGAGAGAAGCCCAGGCATTCAGGGTGATGGAAGGCGTTCCACACCCTGCTCCCTTCTCTCTCTCCCTTTTCTCCTTAGAGGCCTCACCCAGCCTCACTGCTGGAGGCACAGTCCTACATCAATGACTCCCGATTAACATCCCCACCCTGCTCTCTCCCCGAAAATCCAGACTCCCTTGTCCAATGGCAGACTCGGCGTCTCCATTTGGAAGGCCACCACACACTGTATATCTGTCTCAGACAAAACATGGCCCACAGATGAACCCGGGTTTCCTCCCCAACCTGCTTCCGCACCTCAGTTAGTCCGAGCCCCACCAAGCATCCATGAGTTCAGCCAGAATCCTAGGAGCCCAGCCTGCCTCCTCTGGTGGTCACACTCCATGACTCGTCCCCTAGAGAGGACCGGGGGCCCTGCCTCCAAGAAAGACCCTGAACCCACGTGCTCCCCTCAGTCTCCCCGCCACCACTGAGCCCAGCCAGCGCGCAGTTTCTCCAGCGCACTCACGAGGGCTCCTCGCTGGCCTCCCTGCCTGCACTCCTGTCCCTCTGCCATCCCTTGTCCACCTAACAGCCAGAATGACCCTTTCAAAAGATACCACAGGCCCCACCCCAAGCCCTCCAGAGCCTGCCTGAGGGGGTACGGCACCTTTCTTCTTCCCAGCCTCGTCTCCAGACTCTCCTGGGTCTTCAGTCTCCAGTGCCCTGTGCCTTCCTTCTGTTTGCCCCCATGGTGGGGCTTTAGCATCACTGTCCCTCTGTTGGGGATGCTCTTCCTCCAAATGCTCACCCACCCACGACCTTCCTGCTGTCCAGGCCTCCATGTAAATATCACTGTGCTCACCTCCCAATCTCCATGGCGCCCGGTCACCCTCTCTCCCATTGCCACATTTTTTTCTTCCTCGTTGCACTGTTTCTTCTTGTCTTTGCATGGCTTACTTGTTAATTGTCCAGCTTCTCCGTGAGGGGGTGAGCTTGGAGAGGGCAGGGACTGCGCCCACCATGAAGAACTGCATTGGGCACAGTGGGAGCGTGACAGATGCTTCTCAGAATGAATCAATGAAGAAGCCATGAGGCCCCCTGAGCCTGGGTTTCCCCAGGTGTGACATGGGGGTATCTGTGTGAAGGCTCATGTGTATGGTGGTGGTGACTTAGGGGCTGGTATGTGTGGAGTCCCTCTGAGCACTACATCTCCTTACAGGTGTAAAGAATCAGCATTGTGGGAAGCAGGACATTAGCTCATAACCCTCCAGGCCTGACTTCCACTCAAGTAAAGCGCCCTAACTCATAAACCTCGCCTGCGCAATGCCTTGCGGACAGGCCTGTGCAGTCAGTGGGTCCTCTCCGTCTGTCCGGAGCCACCCACCACTCTTTTCTCCCGACTCCGGCTCCTTCGAGGCTGTCACTATGGGCTGCATCCGTGGGCTCTCTTGCCCTTTGCCGTGATGGATTCAGCCCCCGGGGGGCACCAGCAGGGAATCAGAGAAGAGGTCACAGCACTTATTCCCTGGCAGACCTTGGTCTGATAGTGGCTGTGCCCTACTGAATGCAGTGGCTCCTGTCCGGCCACCCTCCCCGGCAGCAGCCACCTGCTCTGGGCACCAGGGACTGCTCCCCCCTCCCACCCCATGGGTCCCAGTAGCGGAAAGTTCTAGCTGATGCTCTAGCTCCTTGCTGCTTCCCCACCCCTTCACCTGGCCACACCTTTGTCCACTGTGCCTTCATTACAGTCCCCCCAACTGCAGTGTTGACAGGATTCCCCTGCTCCCCTCCAGGACCTCGCTGACACCCGCCCCCCACTGTGACCATACCGTCTCCAGTAACCGCACCTGCTTTTGGCTGCCTCACGCATGTGTTCCTTTCCTGACTCCCTCTCCCCATCTGGTATGACACCCTTCTGCCCCTCAGGTCTAAGACCTGAACCACAGAGGACCAAAATCATCTAGAAACTTGAAAGAGAAGACACGTTCTACATCTTGCAGATGAGTGTGTTCATTTCTCCCTTCCGCAGGCTGGGTTGGGCCCCTCTTTCCTCTCTCTAGCTACGGCACGCAGGCAGTCAAGATTTCTAGCAAACAGTCTCATAGCTGTCGGTCCTGTGAGAATCATTGAGATTTGGCCTCTGCCCTGTATTAATTAGATTTCTAACAGAAAAAAGCAGGGATTTTTCCTCAAAATTTTTCTGAACCTAAGCTCCTTTTTGTCATTTTTCAGGATTTTAGGTATGCGGACATAGTACAGAAGCAATTAGATTTCTGTGAGGTATGAAAAGTTTTGTGTATGTGTGTCTCTGTGTGTGCATATGTGATGGATTGTGTGTTGAGGTTGTGTATTGAGTGGGTATGAATGTGAGTGTGAGTACATATGTGAGCTGCGTGCATGCATGGGGATGGGTGTGGATGTACACATGTGTGTAGCAAGCAAGCGTGTTAATACGGGACAGGCGGTCACAGAGGTGAAGGGGTGGGGTCAGGAGTGTAATTCATCTGTTGTCTAGAAGACAGAGAGGACTGGGACAGAGACGGAGGAAGTGACGAGGAGCAGGCCTCGGGGACTTCGTTCTCCTCCCCGTGGTGTCCCCCTCCCCGACAGGTGGGTGTGTTACTGACCTGAGAGCCTGGCCTGCGGAAACCGGACGGACGGGCAGGTGTGGAGAGCTGACACGTAGCCTCTGACAGCTCCCTCTGTCTCAGGTGGCTGGCTTCACTTTTCTCTCGAGTCCTCCAAAGTCGCCAGACCCTGATCCCTTACTTAAAGTCCTGAAGAAGAAAAGGATTTAGGGATTTCCAGAGGAAAGAGTGGGGTAGGGACCGGGGGCAGTGTGGACAGCGTCCTGGTTCTCACTGATGACCGGCATGCTGGCCTCTGGTGACCCAGGGCCCCCGCCAGCCCTCAACAGGCTCAGGACACGCAGGCCTCTGACCAGCTCCTGTCACTCACTCCCACCACCGCTTCTGTCTGGTGGTCACTACCAACTGCGCCCTTGGGCCCTCAGCACTCAGGGCTGTTGTTTGGGGTGGAGTCAGGTGAGGGTCCCTGGAGAGGCAAGATGTCAGCAGACCCAGGAGAAGCCCAAAGCCGCTGAAAGATGGGGAGCTGGGGAGACAGCAGTGTGCTCTGCCCTGCACTCAAGCCCTTCAGAATTGGGGGGCCTCAGTGAAGCTTGAAAGGGGCTCTGGACCAGAGCAGTGACCCACAGTGGGGGGACAGAGCTGCACGCCGACCCAGCAGCGCACCCCCTACCAGGGGATGACGGCAGGGGGGTTGACGGCAATGCTGGCCGGGCTGCGGGCCCAGGGTGAGCACAGCGATGGAGGGAGGGCAGGCTCGCATCCTGATGCGGGAAACCGTGAGATCACTGCTCAGTGGCACTGAGGTCATTTCGCTTTAGCTCTTAAAAGCCGGGTTCTTCTGATTCCTGCTTGGATCTCAGCCCCTGATGTCTGGCAGTGCTTTACACATAGGTGCAGTCAGCGCATGCTGGTGGCTTTTGTCTCCTAGGAACCCTTTCCTTTTCACAGAGACTCGCTGTTCAAACCACCTTGATCTGGATATAAATGTCACATGTCACATGGTGTCCTTAATGTGGTTGCTTCCGGCTGCTCTGTGAGAGTCCTCGACTCTGCATCCAATACTTCCCTCCTCAGTCCATCTTCTCTCACTGTTTCCCATTGATCCTAAGCACCTGCCTCTCTGTGAACCTTTTCCTGACACCGAGTCGGCTGGAACTGAGCACTCCCTGTCTGTGGCCCCACAGCACCCCACAAATACTCCAGTCAGAGCCCTTGCAGCCCACTAGTGCACCTGCTTGTTAAGAACTGAGCCATCTTCTTCACCGCTGCAGGTAAATGAATGAAAATGTTCCAGTCAGAATAATGGCAATGATAATATGATAAAGTCAGCATTTACTGATCACGTGCTAGGTGCCAAAGGACGCAGGGCAGAACCTTTTACAAGCATTATTCTCATGTTCATGCTCGCAGACTGTGCTTTCCTCATATCTTATAGCAACTGGAGCTTAGGGAGGTCAAGGCACATTCCCCCAGGCCACAGAGCTGGTGGGAGGGGGACCTATATTCACACCCAGGCCACCTGCCTCCTGGCCACTCCCCTGGGAGTGGCCAGGCCAAGGGCTTGGTTGTAGCTGGGATGGAGAAGGAGAGAGCTCGGGGTTCCTTGGGGTCCTTTTGATGTTCTGCATCAAGAACTGGGAGTAGATTGTCTGCTGACAGAGAAGATCCCAGACTGATCTTTGACAAAATGAGCTCATCTATCTGAATGAAACTGAGATACTTGAGGAAGCCAAATTAGAATAAGCTCCAAACTGTCCTGGGGACAAGGGTGCAAAAAGGCCTAACTCCAAGCTGAGGCTCTCTGCCTGGGAGATCAGCTCCGTGCCAGAATCCACTTGGAGCAGATGGAGGGTGAGCACCAGTTAAGTGGCGAAAGAAGGAGTCACCCACATTCGACGGTGTGCCCCAGTGGGGCCAGGACTGCACCAAGGTCTACTCCATGTCCTAATTTTTATACTTACAACAGAACCTAGGGTAGATTCTATGAGTGGCCCCATTTTGCAGGTGGGAAAACTTGGGCTCAGAGTGATTGAGGAACTCATCCAAGGTGATGTGCCAGCCCATGACAGAGCTGCAATTTGAACTCAGGTCTGAGTGATTACAAAAACCAAGTCCATTTTACCAAGATGGAGCCACAGGAAACCGGAACTGGAATTAGTGCAACACCAATACGACCTTTGCCGAAGAATCAGTGTCCCAGACTCTGCTGGAAGCATGGCTCGCTCATACTCCTTGCTGTGCACACCTCACCCATCCCAAGGTGCGCACAGATGCCCCGTGCACTTTACAGACTTAAGCCCAAATGCCCACTGTGGACATTTATCAGTATTATTGCCCTGGTAGTGCGGTTAGGCAGGTCCCATTCCAGGTAAGTGCCTACAGCCTGCAGACCCAAGCATCATAAAAGCTATCTCTTAACTCTCCTCTCCTGCTCCCTTCAAGAAAGCCCTAACCCCACAGGTTAATTTAAATATAAAATGTCCATGAACCATGTTTTAGATTCAAATCTGCACAAATGAGAACCCTGTCAGGCAACCCTGGGAGGCAACAAAGCTTCTGATGCCTTCCAGCCACTGTGTCCCCTCCAGCCCGCCCGGAATCGCTTGGCAGCCTTCAAGATATTTATAATGCTGTCTGGTGCCACTGGACACCTGGCATTAGATCACCTCTCCCCAAAGCCACAGCTCTGCATATTTGTTTTTCATTTCTGCCTTTGGATTGAGTAGGAGGCAGGCATCAGTGGCAGCCCCCCTCAGGGAACAGAAGCTAGACCCGCAGTGGCCATGATCCTCCGTTGCCCCGCACTGAGGCCAGGTCAATGCAGCCACGTTCAGCCTTTTCTTTAATAAGCTGATCGTTGGGCTAAATCCTGAGCACTCTGCACCTCGCCCTGGATGCTTTTGATTGACAAAACTAATCTCTCCCCCACCCCCACATCTGCCACTGCCCACATCCTCTTGCAAATCATGTACTCGGCTGCTGACAATTAGATAGAAGACTTGGGATTCGGACGCAGGAGGGTTATGAGGTTATGAATCAATTGTGGGGGCTGGGATGAGATAACAATCCGGGGGAGCCCATTCCAGATGCCTCACCACAACCCTCAGAGCCTCCGGTTGATTTATGAGTTGGTAATAACCTCGCCTGGTCTCTGCCCCCTATTATTTTTCATAATGCACACGGAAGCTTTACATTTCAGAGAAGGCGGAAGCGCTGGGGCTGGGGGGAGAAGGCCCACTGGGGGTTTTCCATCAGCTGGTTGCTGGTTGTTTTTCCTGCTGTGCGGGCCGCGGAGCGCTGGGGGCGCAGTTGCCACATGCCCACGGAGGCCGGCAAGCCGATTTGCCAGGCCTGCTGGAAGACCCCAGGTAGGTGGCCCTGGCGGGGCCTGGTTTAGGGCCGGATAAGGCAGTGATGCCTGGGTATCTCTGCGTTCAAAATCATAATCCATGTGTCTGGATTTAATTCCTCCAACCTGTTCAAAACCAAGTCAGACACAGAAGGCGTCTTATTAAGATGCGAGAATCACACATGACCAAAGCCGGTCACAAGACAGCTTGAACTCCGCAGTCTGGAAGCCTGTGGGCCAGCAGCAGGGACAGCAGACAGACGGGAGGGGGCGGTGTCTTTCGGCCCCTGGAGAAGAGACTGGTAGACTTCACCTTTCCTTCTACTGGCTCTTCTCTTTAGGTGACGGCCTGCATTGACTGAGGAAAAAGACAGTCTGAATTGCTGCCCAATATTTTTTAATGCATTTATTTGTTGAGATTTCTTTTTGCAAAAAAAAAAAAAAAAAGTGACTTTTGAAAGAAGATAATGATGATGGATGAAAACCCTGAACCTTTCATCTAAAGCAGTGGTTGAGAAATACCCATCCAAGGTTGGCACTGGTCTGTAATGAGGTTTTTTCATGGGCCACAAAAAATTGAGAGAGATGTTTAAATGTTGTGGGTATGTACATATAAATGAATGTATATTATGTGATGTCTATTTGAATATAACTATTAATCAGCAAGCATTTATTAAACCCCTTTTAATATTTTATAATTAACTTTGACATTAAAAAAATAAAACCAGTCTGCATTTACATTTAAGAAAGAAAGAAAGAAAGAAAGAAAGAAAGAAAGAAAAGAGAAAGAGAAATGGAACTCCTACCTTTTGCAACAGCATCGATGGAAGCAAAGAATGTTAAGCTACGTGAAATAAGCCAGTTGATGAAAGACAATTACCATATGATCTCACCTATAAGTGGACTCTACTCAACAAAATAAACTAATGAACAAAATGAACCACAGGCAGAGAAACATGGAGCAGACTAGAAGTGACCAGAGGGGATGGGGAAAGAGGACAATGGTGGAAAGAAGGGGAAGGGACTAGACAAAGAACAGGTATGAATGACCCATGGACATGGACCACAGAGTGGGAATTGACTGTGGGGGTGGGGGTAGGATGGGTGGAGGGGGGTAAATGGGGAAAAAATTGAGACAACTGTAATAGAATAAACATGAGTTATAAATTTAAAAAAATAAATAAAAACACATATTAAAAAAAAAACCCAACCCCATGCCAGGTCTCTGCTTGGTGCCGGAGGTAGAGCAGCATCAGAGCCCTGCTCTCGCAGAGCTGTAGTTCAGCAAGTATTACAGGCTGAACTGCATCTTTCCAAAAATTCCTATGTTGAAGTCCTAACCTCCAATACCTCAGAACATGGCCTTATTTGGATATAGGGTTGTTGCACATGTTAGTTAAGAGGAGCTAGTTAGGGTGGGCCCTAATCTAGTATGACTGGTGTGCTTATAGAAAGGGGGAAATGGGATTCAGAGGCATGAACCCAGGATGAAGGCCATGTGAAGATGAAGGCAGAGATGGAGTGATGCATCTACAAGCCGAGGAACACCAAAGAGGGCCAGCAAACCATCAGAAGCTGGGGGGTGGGGGGCAGTGGAAGGGGAGGCAGGGAACAGACTCTCCTGACAGCCATCAGTGAACCAACCCTGCCGGCACCTGGATCTCAGACTGCTGGCCTCCAGAACTGTGGGACAATAAATTTCTATTGTTGACGTCGCTCAGTTTGTAGTACTTTATTACAGCAGCTCCAGGAAACTAATACAGAGGGGGAGGAAGACACTGATCAAATAATCACATCGTGAATGTCTAATTCCAAACTGAGATGAGTGCTCTGAAGAGAAGGAACCCGATCTCTGCAAATGAAAGCCAGAGGGCCTGGGCCTGCTGTGGAGGGCTGTGACGGCTTTCGGAGCAGGCAGGGCCAGAGGACTGCAGAGTGAGAAGGGGAGGTGAGCTGGAGAAAGGGGAGCGCTTTACCGGCCCAGGGAACAGTGTGTGCGAAGACTCTGCAGTGGGACAGAGCAAAGTGCCTTCTGGGAGTGGCCAGGTGGTCGGTCCATGGGGCAGCGGAGGAAAGAAGGGAGGGAGAAGAGGACGTAAGGAGGTCAGAGGACCAGAATGATGCTCAGTTTGTTGCATTCAAATCAGTGACAGTGGGGTGAAGGCACCTGTTTTCCTTTTGCCCTCAAGTTCCAGGGAATGTACTCCAGGAGCAGAAAAGTGCCAGAAAGGGGTCCCACTCCCTCGGTGAGGCACCATCAGGCTCCGAAAGTTTCCCTGCTGCCAGCCCTTCCTTCGTTTCTCCCGTCCAACAAGCTGTCCAGCGGCAGATCCCCTCCTAAAAACATCAGAAGACATTTGAGATTCCCTAAGTCCTAAACTGAAAAAACAGGCAAATAACACATGAATTTCAGGTTGCTGCGATTTCTCCAGCCATGCAGATGACTTGGTTAGACACTTGGTTCCAGGTCAAGTTTCCTACAACATGGACTGAATCCGTAGCTAACGTGTGTTAAGTGCGTACCAGCACTGTGCTGGCATCATTGCACGCACAGTCTTTCCTTTGACCCTCGCAGCCCATGCAGCAGGTCCTGTCATTATTGTCCTTGTTTTCTTATGAGGGAACAAAGACACAGAGGAGGAAGATGACCTAATAATAAACAGTCCATTTCAGCAAAACCGTGGGCCAGGCTTTATGGCAAGGGCTTCGTATACATGATCTTATTTTACATCATAAGTATTTCTTTTCCCCAGTTGACTCAGGAAGAAATGGAGATTAGGTGGGTGGTAGTTAAGGAACCTGCTAAGGGTCATGCAGTTTGTCAATGACATAGCATGAGTCACACCCAAGTCTGTCTGACTTTGTAAACACTGTGCTCTATCGCTTCAATGTGCTTGGTAAGCAAGGGTGTATCTGTTAAATTTGTCATGCTTTTCCTTGGAAAAAACTCAAGACCGTGGACCAAACAGTTCACCTCCAAAGTGCCCCTGGACCTTCATCACTCGTCCTTCCACCAGCATCTCCCTCTGTCTTACTGCCGGCTGGTCCTCTGCCCGCCTCCAAAGCCCTCTTAGTAGTTCCTCTGGCTTTCTCTGCTAGCTACGTGTTGCATTTTTGAAGTTTTTTTTTAAACTAAGGCATGAAAGAAAGGTCTAAAACTGTGAAGACTATACTACTTAGAATGTCCTTCAATTTATCTACAAAAGGGAAACAATTTATTTACATCATAGGATTATTATAGTGGGATTATTCCAAAGCCTGGAATATAGAAAGTGCTCAATAAATAGTAGGATAGAGTAGCAATTGTTATTATCACTAAATTAATGTCTCTGCTTCAAGGAGAAAAGTTGACTGTAGGATATCACTTTTCCAGTTACTCTGTGTAGTATTCAGAAAGCTATTCGGAGATAAGAGAGGCAGAATGGTGTAGTGAAAGTAATATTTGGCATGAGGTTGCATGGATTTAAACCTGTGCTCTAATAGGTACTAGTATGTGACCTTGGGCCTCTCTGGGCTCAATTCTTTAAATGGGTATAATAATTATTATATTTTGCACAACTGTCGTCAAGATGATTTGTGATAACAGGGTCAAGGGCATACTCTGGCCTGGTACACAGAGGGCAGTCAGGAATGTCGCTCCCCATTCAGGAATGTTGGCCTGAAATGGCATTTACGTGGTTGATGAGGTGGCATAAAGCCACCTCCTTCATACACAGGGGCAGCTGAGACCTTGGCAGGTATATGAGAACCCAGTGTCAGACTGAGTCATCGTCTTGACTGAGGAGAACAGTGAACTTGCTCACAGCAGGAACCAACTTACCTTTCATTGGGCTCCAGAAACACTTTACTCATATAGGAGTATCTTTCTCTAAGGGTGAGGGTTGATAAGTAAGGTATCAATGGCTTCAGTTGTCAATACGATGATACATAAGCTACTAAGTTTTAGGTAACTTGAAATTTGCAGGTGATTGGAACCAGTCGGCTATCAAGTTTGCAAAATTTAGTCTGAAGTCAGATTGATACAATACTTTGGGAAGAATGGAGGGGAGTGTTTCTTGTAGGATCTGCTTGTGTTCCGACTTATTTGGGAAGAAGCTCCATGTATCAATATCTCTAACTCTTCAGGCCAACTTAAAACACCTGAAGACAAAGCCCAGAATAGAACCCTTTATTTTATAATAAGCATCCCCCCCAAATCAGAAAGAACTCCTGAAAATTTTGAAAGCTCTTACCAGCTTCCTCAAACCCGCCTTGCACTGACCTAGAGTTAATAACCATTGGGAAGTCCCCAGGGAGAGATCGCTGGGTCTCACTCCACACGAGGAAACAGTAAGCAACACGGGGAGGGGTCAGGCATCACCCTCAGTCCAGGACTATCGCAAACGGTCTGGGAGAATCTACCAAAAGCCACTCGGAGGCTCTGGGGCCAGTCAGGTGGCCAGGGAGAGGGACCCATGGGAGAGCCTCACGCTCTCTTCTGCCCAGGAAGGAGGCCACCGCTGCGCGAGTCCTGGCCTCCTCCCCGCTGCCCTCTCCCCGGGAGCACAGGCGCCAGGGCCCAGGCGCAGGGGGCGCGTTCCTGTTCCCCACGCCCTCTCCTCTCTGAGTCTGCAGCCTGGGTTCTCCACTGTGGCCTCGGAGGCCAGGGCTTCCCTCTCTGCTCTTTAAAACGAAAAGTATTCCTCTCAGTGCAAAAGTAATACATTAACCTCCAATGAACTCCAGTTATAAGGAAACTTAAAGAATAGAAATCTCCTATAATGTGACCCCCCCCACAAGATAACCTAAAATCAGCAGTTGAAATGCACTTCCAGAACTTTTCTTCTCCATATCTGTATATACCCATACGTGTGTAATTAGTAGAATATAAATACAAGTATATATGTCCTATTGTAAAAATGTCATTTTACTATATACACTGTTCTCAGTATGCTTTTTTATTTCATATAATAGGTGTTCAATAAATACTTATTGTATTATGAGCCGTAATTTATTTATTCAATCCCCTACTACAGAACTTTTGAGTTTTCTCTAAAAACCCTTCCAATAAACATAACTTATTATATATATATGTATATAATGCCATAAATGAGATGCATATATACAATACATATAGAAACATAAAGCATGCCTGCACATAATAAATATGTATGTAAATATGTGAACAAAGCACTCGTGTGTGGACAAGTGTTTCAGGTGACTTCTAGTGTTTTTCATGGACATCCCTGGAATGTATGTTGATAAATTCACCTCAAAAAAAAAATTGTAGCCCTGGCTCGTGTGGCTCAATGGGTTGAGTGCCAGCCTGCTAACCAAAAGGTCTCTGGTTCAATGCCTAGTCAGGGCACATGCCTGGGTGCAGGGTAAGTCCCCAGTTAGGGGCATGCAGACAGCCAATTGATGTTTCTCTCGCACATTGATGTTTCTCTCCCTCTTTTTCTCTCTCCCTTCCCCTCTGTCCAAAAATAAATAAATAAAATCACTTTTAAAAAACTTTAAGCCAAGCATTTTAGGATCTTTAGGAATAAAGGGTAATTATCCCACATTTGTTCCTATGTTTTCATATGGATTTTCAGTTTTTGGCAGGGCACCTTGACCAAGACAAGAACCAGAACCCACCAGTGATTACAAAGGTGAACAATTAATTTTGGACAGAACAGAAAAATAATCTTTTTAAAATTCTTTTTATGATAAGAAAGAAAGAATGATTGGGGGAAGGAGGAAAAAAAGGACAACAGGAAAGAGAAAAGAGAAGAATGATTTCTCCTGATAGTTATTTGGACTATTCTTACCTGATTCTACAGTGTAATAGTTGTAGTTTGTTTTTTTTTTTAATTTTCTTTATTTGTTTTTAGAGAGAGGGGAAGAAAGGGAGGAAGAGAGGGAGAGAAACATCAATGTGCGGTTGCCTCTTACACGCCCCTGCTGGAGACTTGGCCCAAAACCCAGGCATGTGCCCTGACTGGGAATCAAATTGGCGACCCTTTGGTTCGCAGGCCAGTGCTCAATCCACTGAGTCACACCAGCGAGGGCTGGTCTTTTAACAGAAATGTTATGGCAGATTTTTCTTCCTTACTTGTTCCTGGGGCCGAACATGCGATAGTTTACTGTTGCCACCAGGCAGGAGGCTGGCCCCTCCTGGATCTGTCCTCGGGAGCCTGGAATACCCCGTGCCCACCGAAGGAGAGTGTCCTCAGCCACAGGCACAGTCGTGTTTGCTGGCGTCCACCACGCTGTGCCAGTGGCGTTTGAGGAGTGGCGGGGAGGCGGGTGCTGCTGCTGATCAAGGGCAGTGGCCCAGGACAGCCAGGGGTGGCAGCTCGGCCCTCGACCAGGGCATGAGGACTGTCACACCAGTCCCCAGATGAAGATACTGACTGTCATGGTGGCTGCACTGGGGACAAGAAACCAAGGCCTGTGGTCCCCACAGTGCTAGGTGAAAAGGAAAAGGGCCTTTGTGACTTTCCCATTTTTACAAAAAAAAAAAAAAAGTGTTTAAATGGGATCCTTGAGCTCTGTGAATGCAAATGGGGCCCTGGTGGACTGGGGAGACAATTAGGCTAGACGCTGAGCCCATAAAGCCAAAAGGGGGTAGAAATCCAGACAATAGTGCCGCGGGCTGGGGTGGGGTGGAGGGGGAACGGATATGACAGCTAGGAAGGGGTTTCAATGTGAATGAATACTAATTAGTGACATGGATATTAATGATGACAGTAATTAACAGGGGAAAGGAAGGGCTGTCATTGTCCCAGGGTGAGTAATCAGTCTTGGCAGGTGATAAATAATGGTTCGGCCAGCTCAGCAGAAAGATAATCCGCCTGCCCGGGGGAGAGCTGTTGCTGATGCTGGAAACCTCTCCGTTTCTAGGCAACCCACAAAAGAGAACTATTTTTCTTTTGAGGAAAAAACAGGTTAGAGTCTCTCCCCCACCCCCAACTTGGGATTACAGTTCTTTATTTGATTTCTGCTTTGTTCTTCATTTCCTAGGACAAATGTTGAACTTGTATAATTTGGAGGAAACGGATCCACACACACAAGCACACAGACATACTCTCCTTTTCTCTCAAAGAATGTGAATGAGTAGGAGAGTTTTGGATACAAAGTTTAGCTCATAGAAGTCAGCCCATAGCAAGAGTGGGGAAAAGCTTAGAAGTCCTGCTTTTGAGGTTGAAAAGTGAGGGGCTTGCAGGGTAGTGTCAGTGGAGGCTGGTCCCGGGGGGGATTGGGGAGCACACAGGAAGAGCAGGATGCGACCCTGGCAGTTTACATACTGTGTGGCGGTCATTGACCGTCCAGAGAGCCAGAGAGAAACAAAATGTCTAGGCGCTCAGGCCTGAACTGGTCTCCCCTCTGGCAACCAGTCCAATCTCTGGAAACCTTATTTCTGGGTAAAGGACAATAGTTACAGCCCTCTGCGGGCTCCCCAGTCTTCGGCTGGGAGCCTATCCCAGCAGAGGCGGCCGTGGGTCCCTCCCATCTCGCCTCAGACCCATGCCAGGGCTCGGATGTCTAGAAATGTTGCCCTTTGGGGCTGTTTTCCATCACACACCCCATCCTGAAATGAAAAGACCACCTTTAAGGGTCTGCACTCATTTAAAGTGAGATTTTGGGGGTGATAAAGGTGGTTCGATCCAAAGTTCAGAATCGTCCAGAAAATTGGACTCCTACTCCCCTGTGAACTGTGCTGCCCTAAGAAACATTGGTTCTAGGTGCCACCTTGTCAAAGGGAGGCAAACAAAAGGGAATTGGAACCAAAGTGGTGAGGGACTCTAGGGCCTGTCATGCAAGGAAGCAGCGAGGGACCCAGGCACGTTTCGCCCGGAGGAACTCAAGGAGACATCGATTGTATGTCAGGAGAACTGCCCAGCAGAACTCAGTCCCCTGCGGGAGAGCCTGAGCCGTTGAGCTGTGGCCCCGGGGTAGGCGAACACATGGAGGTTGCTCCCACAGACACAGGGGTACTTTCTTTCGGGGGGTGGGGGGGCCATGCTGGAAGGAACTAGAGACTCTGTCAGGAACCTGGTCAGCCCTTCTCCGTGACGGCAGGAGCTGAAGAGGCCTCTTTCCACAGGAAATGGCCTGAGGGCCAGGCATGAGCAAACTTCACCAGCTGGTCTTGGGGAAGTCGTCCAAGTCTATATTCACAGGAAGTCCCCTCCAGAGGCTCCCTGGAGAAGTGGATATAAGATCATTCAGAGTTATCAGAAGTGGAGGTTTTTTGTAAAAGAATGCGATTATGACTATGGAAGTGAACTGATGGGTGGAAAGAGTTTCTGGGGATAAAAAAGCAGCTCTCCAGGTGTGTGCTAATTCGAATTAGGAGCCTCTTAGGTAAACATGTTTCTCCTGCCACAGGGCTTGACAGCCATGAAGTCTTCAGTTGAATTGCTTTATCGTTGCAGGTACTGACATCGTGCAGTGGCTTATGAAGAACCTTTCCATTGAAGACCCAGGTACTTGACCCTCAATCCTGACTGTGCAACCCCCACGCCCCACCATGGTATCAGAAACCATCCCATAGCCAGATTCCAGACCAGCTTCTTCTACTCTCCTGAGGACTGGGCTTATAAGCGCAAATTCCAAAATGTAGGATCACTCTTCTTACAAATGAAATTGATTTATTTTCTCTACTGAATATCTACCCTTAAATTTAAACCAACCCTTGAGAAAATGAACAACCATTAAAAATGCCAAAGTGCCCAATACAATAACATGTGAAATGAGATGAATTCTCATTAGCCACAGCAATTAAAGATAAGTTGTAGTGCTGTTATGGAACAGACTTTGAGAGCCAGATCTTAAAATTGGATTGCCTGATTCACAATAAAGATGTTTAATTATTTGCTAAGATGCCTTCTGTTTTCTGCTTCTGCAATAAGTGAAGGAATGATTTTTTTTTCAACTTTAATTGTGCATTTCAATTAAGAAAACCTTACCAGAAAAACAACAACAAAACTCTGGCCAATAAAACAGTTTCCAAATCTGTCCTCCCACCAGTAAATAAGCATTAAAATTTATTTTCACAGCATAATTAGAAAATAGAAAGTTCCAGAAAAATGAAAATTCTAGATAAGTATATCTTATTACCCATGTGTATTAATTAATACTTTTCTGAATTTATTCACTCCCTGTCTCAACTGAGTATTCTCGATGCCTATATTTCATGTTTATAAATACCCACACATGGTATTCTGATGTTCTTATGGATTTGACCTATTTGCCCCGAATTAAAAGGCCTTGATTTGCTATGCTTTTTAAAGACTTTTTTTCAAGTGCCCCTTCTAGGTGTCTGTCCTTCAGCGGTGATCCCTTGCTGGGGTCAGCATGTCAGCCTGGGCATTCCTGTATTTTAATCTGATGCTCCTAATATACTAGTGACTACAAAACAATACAATTTACATAGAGTTTGATTAAATACAGTTGCCAGAAATCTGAGTGCCAGAAAAAGCAGGTCATTAATGGAAGTGACAGTAGCCTTTTCCACCGCCTTGATTAATGGTCGCTCTCATGGCCAGTGAAAACTCTTAATTCTAGTCAAGTTCTTTAACCACAGGGGAAAACTCTACATGCTAATCCTTTTAAGAACAGAACCTGAATCAACTAGCCTACGTATTTTTCTTACACAGCCTGGACTTCTTCGGATTGTCCACTTATAAAACCTAGACTAAATAAGTCTCTACCAGTTTAGTTCCATGGATTTAAAGCCAACATTTCTTTTGATTATGATTTTGATTTTGATTATGAAAGAGACCACCTTTCTTCACAGTGGTCTCTTCTCTTCCAAGAGCACCAGTTTCTTTGCCCTTTTAAAATAATCACTGTATTACTGACATATTTTTGTTGTTATTGTTGTGAGTAGTAGTAGTATTGATAGCAGCAGCAGCAGCATTAGTAGTAGTGGTAGTAGTCATGGTTAGTAGTAGTGTTCGGAGAACCCTGAACCAGCTAGTGGTAGGAGAATAGGTTCAGGAATCCTCTCTGGACCTAGTATGAGAAGCTCCTGTGAAAGGTTCAGAATGGCCAGGGTCATGGCTGTGAAGGTCTGTTGTACTTTGATGCCATTGAAAGAGCATCCATGTGCTGGGAAGCCCAACAGGGGCTTCTAAGAAGTGGTAGAGCAGGAGAAGTTAGGAGCAACTCAAGAGCTGTGAACAGGAGGGTAGAAATGAAGCAAACAAAGGCCCTGGGAAGCCAGGCCTGTCTCACTTCCACCCCCTCTCCCTTTCTTCTTCCTGTCTGCCACGTTTCCTAGCAAAAGCCCTTTTGCTCAGAGAATGAAGTGAGTTCTAGCTCCTAGATGGGTGACAGGAAAGTCACCTTCTTACTGGATTTTGTTTTTCCTTTCCTGGGAAAGGAGCAGCTGCAGGTGATGAAACATCCCTTTTCTGCTGGACCCATTGTCCTTAAAGCAAGCAGGTGATCACTAGGCAAGTAAACTAAAACTCCATTCCTTTGATTCCACCAGTTACAAGTGAATGTTCCTTCTGAAGGAGGCTTGGTGGTTCTTAAAAAACAAAATGCCTGGATTATACACAACCTCTTGAAAAGTTGGCAAACAAAGCCAAAACAAGTTACTTAAAGATTTTGGGGGGAAAGTAATAATTCCTAGAGACTCTTCTTGGTGTCAAAAATTTCCACCTCCAAAAATTAGTTTTTGCTAGTAAGAGTACTTTTATATTTGTGAAGAGTGCTTTTATATTATCATGCATGATAGAACAATTTAAATTTATTGTTTTTCTTAGCTCTTCTCAGAATATGCATAAATATAAGTTCTTAATGATTATTTCTGTGAATCTATTTATAGTCGGTGCTAAATTAACAAAGCATGTTGATTGTTGCAAAAATATAAATATTTTTATCAGATTGGCCCTCACGTGCCATTGCCCACTACACAACTCACCACAAAATCGAAGTTTTCCTTTGTGTTCATAAGAGAAAGGACTGTCACGTCGGGGAATGCGATGTGAGTCCAAAGTCTCTATGGGCGGTGAGGCTGCACACTCATTGCTGAGGATGTTAAGCAACGGTGACAATAAAAAAAGACTCCGAGCTGCCAGTGCTTGTTGAGTCCTGACCCTGCACCGGGCCCTGCTAAGCACTTTATGTGAAATATCTCAGTTAACTACTGCTTTATCTACACCAAGGCTCACGCTCTTAACCATGAGCACTTTCTTCTGGAAGGGTTGGTGGGGTGGGAGGTTAAAGCAATGTCGGACTCACAGCTGGGATCCAGAGAAGTCCCAGGCACACGGCAGCCCTTCCCAGCCATGGACCTCTTCCCCCAGCCCAGTGCAGTGATAGCGTAGTTATCAGTCAGTCAGTCGAGCAGTTATCTAGGGCTGATGACAGTCGACTTCCGGTTGCCTTTCTGCCCTCACAGCTGACATTTCAGCGAAGGAGCCCTGCACTCTGACAGCCTCCTAATTACTTCTGTCTCTTATGCCCTGTCCCCATAGGTGAAGCAATACACTTGGGAAGCCTCATAGCTGCCCAGGGCTACATCTTTCCCATCTCAGACCATGTTCTCACCTTGAAGGATGACGGCACCTTTTATCGTTTCCAGGTAGGCCCGCCGTTCCTCCTCCTAAAGAACCTTTTCTTCTCTGATCGCAGATCAGAACCACGTAAAAACCCTGGGGGCATTTAAGGGAGCAGCCCTTATCTCCCACCATCTTTGGGAAAACCGAGAAAACTTTTGTCTGGGCCATTTATTGCTTCACCCAAACGATACACAAAAGCCCTCTTGGAGAACCTACTATGTATTGGACAATTTATCCATATTTCCTCATTTATTCTGAAGAACAAACTTCTGGGGAACACATATCACAAATGGGAAAACTGAGGCGTTCAGAGCATTAATGGGGCCCTTAGTAAATCTAAGAGACAGCCTTGATTGGAACCTAAGTCAGCCTGATAGCAAAGGTCTCGCTCTTTCTATTGTATCATGCTGGCTTCCTGATGTGATGTTTCTATTTGTTACCTAACAACCCTTCACACCCATTTTCCACTGTTTTCTCAGATCCTGTCCCAGACCTGGGGCAGAGCATAAGGGGTTGTGTCAAGGCCAAAACCAAAGAGTTTGGAAGCAGAGTTCTTCAGACAGTACCAAAGGGTATCTTAGTCTGCTCAGCCTGCCATAACAAAACACCGCAAACTGGGTGTCTTAACCAAAGGACATTCATTTCTCACAGTTCTGGTGGTTGGAAGTCCAAGATCAGGGTACCAATAGTGTCTGGTTTATGGTGAGCACGCTCATCCTGGCTTTGAAACAGCTGCTTTTTGTTATGTTTGAGGGAGGGAAGGAGGGAGGGAGGGAAGGAGAGGGAGGGAAGAAGGGAGGGGAAGAGAGAGAGAGAGAGAGAGGAGAAATGCTGTTTCCTCTTACAAGGACACTGATCCTATGGGATCAGGGTCCCATTCTAATGGCCTCATTTAACCCTAATTACTTGCTTACTCCAAACACAGCCACACTGGGGGTTAGGGCTTCATTATATGAACTCGGGGGGAACACAATTCAGGAACCTGGGGTTTGTACCCAGTAAAATGTGCCAGTCTGACTTCTGTAGTTAGACTTCTTTTGTCTCAGGATAAAAAGTTTTTGCTCTATAAACTAACTTTCTCATCCTCTCATTCATTCTGTTTACCTGGTTTCACTTCTCAATGCCTAGATTAAAATGTTAACCAGCCTCAGCTGCATTAGAACAGGAGGAGGTTGGGCTATGGTGTCAGCATAAAGAAGATGGAGACAGAGCCTGTCCTGGGCCCAGGGGAGGGCTGACCCCGACCCCTAGACAGGGGCAGGCAAGTGCTGGCATGCTTCTGAGTCCTGACACCTCTGCTCTTTTGCAGGCTCCGTACTTCTGGCCTTCGAACTGCTGGGAGCCTGAAAACACTGACTATGGTGAGCAGAGAAGCCACAGCCCACACCCAGTGTTACTCCTGGGAGTGTGGAAAACAAATGCCTTGTGTCTTGCGATTGGAGTGCACGGGGAGGAGGCCCTTTACCCTGCTTAGCTCTTTGTCATGCACTTGACATGTAATAAACATCCTGTTCCACATAATGAAAAAAAGGCAGAACACCCTGAAAGATGCAGCCATTGGAAGGAAATGGGGGAAGGAAGAAATCTATCAAGGATGGCCAGTATGTTCATTCTGTGGGGCCCTGGAAAACTAGGACCCCACAGCAATATTGTAGAACAATAGCTGTTGACTGTTCCCTCCTGGGAGGACTAGATCAAGGCGCCACCTCTCCCTGACCCTTTCTATTCTCACAGACTTGCTAAGGCTTATTAATAACTCATTGGTGGTTTTGATAGTTGGAATTGATGTAAAATGGAGACAGATCAGAGAGGGCCTAGGAAACAAAGTGCGGGTGAAGTTGGGTGCTGGGCAAGCAGGGAGTTACCTTTATAAAGGGAGGGATCTATGAGACGCTTGCCATATTCTCTCTGTGGAGACTTTTTTTCTATGTGCCTATCCTCTAAAGGAGTAATAATTGTCCCTCTACTTTAGATAAAGAAACTGAAGCCTAGAGAGGCCACCTCCAAACCCTTACCACACTGTGTTCTATTTGTCTGGAAGCTCCATGGAAGGAGGACTGGCCCACCTAGTTCATTCTCTTATCCCCCAGTGCATGCCTGAGGCACAGCTGGTGCTGAGCATTTACTGAGGGTTCTGGTTCCTTACTAAGGGTGCTTAACAGACACTCAGTAGAGGCAGCAGAATTTGACCTCAGATCTGAGTGGCTCCAAAGCCCATGCTCCTATCCTGGTCCTGTGCACAACATTGTTGCAGCAGCACCCGTCCCTTTGCACAGCATCCTCATCACTGACTTAGCTACTAGCAATTCACAGTAGCTCTCCTTGGCTCTGGGACCCTTAAAGAGAGACCTGCAGCCTCTCCCAGGCTCTTTGCATGCTCATTTACACAGGAAGGCAGAGGTAGCCGCAGTGGGTGGTGTGCAGGGCAGGGCAGGGGGAGGAGGAGGGCAGTCTGGGAGACCTGTGTGACAAAATACACCCTCCAGATTACCCATGTGAGGGAAGGAGGGGTGACTAGCAGTTGGAAATGACCCTCAGGATGGGATGTGGATAAGTCATTGCCTAATCAGGTTACGGATGTTCTGTTTCCAAGTCTGGAAAATGGCCCTTATGCAGAGGACAGGCCCCTCTGCTGTCTCATCAGCTGTCTGCAGGCACCATTGTGGATCCCTCTGGACCTGTGCTGTGCCCCGAATGATGTGATAAGTGGATCCAGCAAGGCTTCTGGCTCAGAGTGGGAGCTGCGTTTGGCTGCTCATAAAACAAGGGTTTCTGAGGGTGAAATTTTGCTAACAAAAGCCCAACTTGGAATTTGAATCATTGTAGCTCAGTTTCATAAAGTGGCCATGGGCCCTTGTGAATGTGGAAACCAATATTTTTCCAGGCAACAGTGAGGGGGGGAGGGTGGTAGACCAGATGACTGGGCCCAAGATTTATAATATTTACTTGAGACCATCGGAATCTGCATACACTAGGCATTATTTCCCTTTCTCTACAGGTTTTCTCCATTTTATAATTTTAGTTGTGCAGCATAAATAGGAACAGAAGTAACAGTTTATGTCAGGCTCTCATTAAAGCAAAGTTATTTTTTAATTCCTATATCTCAATTTTGGCAAATCAGATGAAATTAAGGTACAGGATTCAAAATCATTCACAGCATTTCCCAAGCACTTTAGCCAGAAAATGAATAAGTATTTACCAAGAATTCAGCACAGAAGGCCCAGCATTGACTAGCTCCACTAGCTGTATGATCTTAACAAGTTACTTAACCTCTCTGTGCCTCAGAAACCTCATGTTAAAAGCAGAATGATAATAATAGTTGTCTCCTACTGTTGTTTTGTTAGGATTAAATGAAATTCAAGTAAGGTTTGGTGTGTGGCACACAGGAAGGAGTCCATAAAACCACAATGGTGGTTGGTATTGTTACTCCTTGGTTGATGTTTGATCTTATTGGCTCTGTGGTGGCCTTCTTGCTAGAAAGGATGTGCAACTGAAGCTAAGAATTCAGAATAGGTATGGTTTGGATTGACAAAGGACCAAGAACTTTCATTCATTCAACAAACATTTCTTGATTGCTTGCTGTGTGTCAATTACACTGTCACAGATTCGAGGGAGTCACAGCCTTGCCCTCCAGGCACTGCAGGGAGGCGGCATGATGGGAGTAAGAAGGGCATAGTGAGGAGTCTGATCTGAGGTTTCAAAGGTTTTGTGCTGATGAAGAATGTTTGAGAAGGTTGAAGAGTTTGGGAGGGGCAGATTTATTTAAAAAGCCTTCAAGGAAGAGAGAAACATTTCGAATGTATTCAGCAGAGCCATTGTGGATCCCCAGTAGTGGAGAATGACCTAAAATGTTTCTCCATCTATGAAATGAGGGTAAGAACAGAACCCACTTCATAGGACTATTATGAGGATTAAGTAAGTGAACCTCTGAATGTCATGAAGTGCCTGGCACTCAGGGAGCTTCATGTAAATGGTAGCAGCTGTTATGGTGATTTCCCCAGCACCTAAAACAGTGCTTGGCACATAAGAAACATTCGATAAAAATTTTAATGAGTAAATGAATAAGTAAATGGGGCAATGAATGTCATAGTGGAAAAAGCTCTGAGCTAGACCTTAATTCTATTTCCACCTCCACCGCTCACTAGCCAGTGAGTAAATCAATTCACCTCTCTTGGCCTTTAGTTTTCCCATCTGTCAATGAGGGGTCTGTACTTGATGGTTGCCAAGGTTACTTTCAATGCTAAAATTCCATTGATCTAGAAAGTAATCACAGAGTATGAGGAAAATAGAGGAATACGTGCTTTCTATGTTCCCTAGTTTAGGAGATTGAGGTAAATAATGATGCCGTCATTAGTAAAGACAGTTTGGAAAAGGAGTCAGTTTTTTAAAGCGCATTGAAATAGACTAAGATCAGTATTTTTTAAATGTTTAATTACACATGTAGCACATGAATCCATTCTGTTTATAAATTATTTGTTTTTTACTATTTGCATTTTTAATTACAGTTTACTTTCAATATTATTTTATATTGGTTTCAGGTTTACAGCATAGTTGTTAGACAATCATACACTTTATAAAATGCCCCCCTCCAGCATTTCCAGTACCCACCTGGCCCTATACATAGTTATTACAATGTTATTGACTATATTCCATATGCTGTAATTTACATCCCCATGACTATTCTGTAACTAGCAGTTTGTACTTCTTAATCCCTTCACCTCTTTCACCCAATCCCCAAGTGCCCTTCCCTCTAGCAACCACCAGTTCGTCCTCAGTAACGTGTTCTATTTTCGTCATGGTGATACACTGTGAGCTTGTGATGATGGAGGGTCATCCGAGTGAGATGCCTGTGAGGCAGCAATGCCCGGTGTAAGGACAAGAAGACAAAGGTTTTTCAATGAGAAATTAAATATCCAAGAAAAACCAACATCTGAGCTTAAAGCCAGTCCCCCAGATGCCCTGCTATAGGACTGGCTGTTGTTGCCAGCAGTCATTTGACTGTTAGATGTGAGAGCAAGCACTGTTGAAGGCACGGAGGTAGTGCAGAGAACCCCAGAGAGGGCCTGTGCCAAGAGGTCCATGCAACAGCTACATCCTCCCCCCTAGTTCTGGTGAACGGGTTCCCTACTATGTGACGACAGCCACAGAGGGGCTGGGCTGAACGCATGCAACCACGTACGTCACGGTCATCAGGGATGGTACCAGCTTTTCATTCCTGCATAGTACCTGATACTTCAAACCCAGCTGGTGCATTCTGACCCAGATGGGTTATAAATTTCTCAGGATGATCCTGCCTCAGTAAAGCCCCAATCTGACTTAGACTTTCCTGAGTCTCACGTTTGGCGAATACAAAATACGTCTAAGGCACCATTGTTAAAACAGCTACCACCCCCACTGACCTGCACTGCTCCTCGGTCATCCAGACCAGGCCTGCTGGGGTCAGTGACATGCCAGGTTTCCTGCTTCAGGTTGTCCCCAGTTCCACAGGCTGCCTAACTGGTGGGCAAAGAGACCAAAAAATAGTCCCTTTCTCAGACTCAATGGAGAGCTGTAGCTGCTTGGTTCGTTAAAAAAGTTGGTAAGTAGAGAATCATGAAAAATAATAAAGACATACCTTAATGATTTCATATTAATGTAAGATGTACAAAAGAATATTCATTTGGCAGCTTTTCAAGGTAGGACCAAAGGGTCACTCGGATTATGGGTAACTTGTTTTTTTCTTAAGTAAACCACACAAAATAAATCATCCAGTTTTGGCATCTTTAAAGCACATCAACAATTTAAAAACACTTTTGAAATTGTATGTTTACCTCTCTGAAAATTTTTTTTCTCACTTTTTTCAGTTATCTCACCTGTCCCAAATTCATCAACAGTTGTCTTAGCTAACTCTTCTTTATCAAGTTTGTTCTGAACCATTCAATTTCACAGCAACAATTCTCTCTTTTCATATTCATTGCGTCAGTGTATGTGATATTTAGTGCACTAATGTTATTAAAACAACAGACATGCCTAACATAAGCAGAGTTGAGAACAAACACAACTGACTCCCATCCACTTCCTACTCGACTGGTGTGAACAGAAGTGTGGGCATACAGAGTAGCCTGCTAAACCACAGGGTTCCGGCATATCCTAGGCTATTGTCAGTAAATTTTTCAGACCACATGGAGGAGGTTATTTAATTCAGCAAGGAACTGACTAGGTATCCTGGTGCACCTACGTTGTCAAACAACAAATAGGTCCTCTCCGGCCTCCCTCTCTGATTATTCTACTGTTCATTCATACCATTTATCTCTTGCCTTCTTTGGATTGGTCTATGTGGTACTGGAGACAAAGGGAGATACTAAAGGAGCAGAGGTAGGAAATGATAAATAGCATGTTTGAGGAAAAATGTCCTGGCCACTGAGGGCCAAGAACCCTTCCTCCAGTTGAGAAGAGAGACCAAAGTTGTCCTCTGTTCATTGATTCCACGGGCAGACCAGGCCCTAGTGCTAGGCAGGTCACAGCCTCTGCCCTTAAAGAGCTTTCAGCATAAAGCAGGGCACCATTATTAAATCCACTATTACAGTGCACTGGAATTAGGTTCCATGGTTGAGGATGGATAGATGCGACATCAAGCTGTATGGAACACCAAGCTGGGTCTTCAAAAATTAGTAGGAGGTGGTCAGATATACAGAGGGGAAGAAGAAGGGAGAAGGAAAGGGCTTTTGTGGAGCAGACACATACACAGAGGACTGGAACTGAAAGATGTTGGTAGTCTCACATGCCTGAGTGAGAAAGGAAGGGACAAGCACACTGGATCTTAAGGAACCAACTATGCTACTCTAGAGCCCAACCTTTCTTCTGATGTCACTGAGGAGTTAATGCAGGCCTTTTATACAAGATGGTAACATGGTTATATTTGAGAAAGAACGTCCTGATGGAGCGTGTTTAGGGTGAAGGAGAGTGAGGAGGATGAAAGGGGGCTTGTCAGGATTAGAAGATGGGGTCCTCACCTGATCCTGACCTGCAGAAAGATTCCTAGAAATGAGGTGTCATGAATTCTACATAGATACATATTCTTCAAAGCACAGTGCTGGGGACTTAGCCAGCCGGGCATGCTGGATGGATGGATGGATGGATGGATGGATGGATGGATGGATGGATGGATTTGTGATTCCACCACACTGGTTTTGCATATGTTGTAATTTCTCCTTTTCCCTCAGCCATCTATCTCTGTAAGAGGACAATGCAGAATAAAGCAAGGCTGGAATTAGCTGACTATGAAGCAGTAAGTATGATTATTTTCCAGGGTGGGTATAGGAGAAGAGTACAAACCTATCTGCAACTGGTTTTAGCTCATATTTTTCCCTTTTTCACACTCCAATTCTTTCCAGACAGTGGAAAGGAAATCTCTTCTATTTCCTCTCCTTTGTTCTCAGCTCCTTTTACCATCACAATGAAATTGCATCCTTACATAAAGGTCTCTCAAAACTCAGCAAAAAAAAAACAACCAGACTTAAAAATGGGCAAAGAATTTGAACAGCCACTTCACCAAAAATGACAGAAGGATGACTAATATAAGCACATAAAAATGTTCAACGTCACTCATTAAAGAATTACAGGTTAAATCTATGCTGAGATCCCACTACACATATATTAGGATGGCTAAAATAAAAAGTACTGATAATGCCAAGTGCTGGTGAGGATGTGGAACAACTGGAATTCTCCTACATTGCTGGTGGAAATGCAAAATTGTACAGCCACTCTGTAAAAATGGTTTGGCAGTTTCCTATAAAGTTAAACATACAGTTACCATATAATCAAGCAAACCTATTAAATCAGAACTTACGTTCACACCAAAACTTGTGCACTAATGTTCGTAACCGTTTTATTTGTGATATTCAAACGCTAAAAACAATTCAAATGCACTTTAACAGTGAACAGTTAACTAAACTCTGGCACAGCTTTACAGTGGAATACTACTCTGCCATGAAAAGGAGTAGCCAAGCAATACAGGCAACCACTTGGATGAGTATCAAAGACATGTTGAGCAAAAGAAGCCTGTCTCAAAAGATTACAAACTGTGTTATCCCATTTATGTGACACTATTTTAAATACAACACTATCCTGAGGGAAAACAGATCAGTGGTCCACGAGTTATGGGTGGAGGTAGGATGTGGCTATAAATATATCATGAGGGAGTTTGGAGAAGTGAAGGAACTATTCTGTATTCTGATTGTGGTGGTGGTTATGTGAATCCAAACGTGTTAAAATTCATAAAACTGTACACCAAAAGGAAAAAAGGAAATTTAATATATAATAATTTAAATTTACTACATGATAATTTTTTAATTTTAATATGTGATGATTTTTAATTGCATCTTTATACCCAAGTCACCTTTGCTTGGCAGTAGATGCAGAATCTGAGGACCAAATTCAATCCAGAAGATGAAATAGATGAATATCGTATGAAGTATATACTTTCCCAGCTGCCTCCTCCTCCACCTTCTTCCACAGTGCGCGATTCCATGCGAGAACTGGAGGCCCCCCTCCATCACACTCACATCCATTCCCATTAACAGAGCCAGGCTCAAGAGAACTTGATTTTCAGATAATTTTTAAAATATTTGCTGGCACAATATTTCCCCCAAATCAAACTTTTATGGGTCACTGAGACTGGGGGAGATAGGCTAAATTTTCACAAACTGTCCAGAGGAGGTGCTGCTGAGCCATGGAATGCCTAGGGGCGGCCACTCTGAGGAGGGGCAGCATTAAGGGCAGTGGCGCGTTCTTCCCTGGATAATCCAGCACTGAGAGAGCCTTCACATCCTCCCACCCTCCAAATGCTTCTCCTGCGTTCACTGCCTCAGTCTTCCAGAACAAGCATGATGTTCCACTCTACCAGACCTGTCACTCTTGAGTGCCTGTGCTCAAGCCGACCAACCCACAGAGCCATTGCTCCCCTCTGCACTGCCCAAGGGGAATGTGCATGCTGTTGGTGTCACAGGACGAGAGCATGGCCCTCCACCCCCTTTGATCCCACTGGCATCCCAGGACCTGTGCGTGGGGGGAAATGCGGTGCAGGGGGTTACACAGAGCCTCAGAACCTGGCTAAGTGTTGATTACCTGTGGGAGCTATTAAATATAAATATGTTGGAACATTATGATTTCTCCAAGCAAACTTTGGCATGGCGATTCCATGGCTCTGAGCATCTTGGGCACCCAGTCCCTACTCCCATCTCCCTCCTGCGCCCACAGTCACCCCTCTTCCCGAAGCCCGCTATCTTACCCTGTGTGTACCCGGTGCAACGTGCTTTAACCTCGACGTGACTAGATCCCTTTTCTAACACGACCTATAGAGAAGACCCAGACTACAGGACCATGTGGCCCCTCCATCCTCTGTCTCTCTCCCGTGTTTTTTCCATGTTTTAGACAAGGTCCTGAACAGAAACAAGACAGCATCACCTCCTAATATGCTTTATTCAGTTTTTTCTCCTCTTGCCATGTAATGTCCTGCTTTGGTATTTGGGAAGAATATGGCACTAATGTGTTCTCTCAGGTTGAAGTTCTGCCTAAAAGTGGTTAGAAACTAAAAAAATGTTTTGTTTTGAAAATACAGTAATTTTATTATTACCTATGCTCTCAGTAAAAACAAAAACTCAAAACAGCAAAAAAAGGAGAGAAAATAAGCCCATCTCCCCAAAGATTTTTCCTGTACATACATGTTTTCCTTTACAAAATGACTTGAATGATACCATAAACATTATTGTGCAAGCCACTTCTTTCCCCAATCTTAAATTGTAAGTATGTTGGGAGCCTTTTCATGTCAGTAATAATAATCTACACTATCATTTTAAGGACTGCCTAATATTCCATGGTATGACTGTGTCATAATTTATATAACTACTCCCCAAGTGACTGACATTTAGGCATTACCAGCTTTGCTTCCAATAAACACTAAAAGAATCAAAAGGACAGTTTTTTTGAGGTACACCAAAGCCTTAATGATAACTGAATTTATGTGTGTTGATCTTCAACTGAGGCTCCTTTTATATTAATAATCCACTAATGACAGTAATCAGTTAGTGCTGGCATGAGCTCTATGAAAATACATCGCATAATGTGGGCTCCAGCCTCGCATTCCATCAGAATTAGGCAGATCATTAGGGGACCTGTCAAACACCCCTCCTTACTGTCCTATTGTGCCACTAGATAAGTCTACAGACTTAGAGGAAAGGCTTCTTCCCTCTTCCTCTAAAGGCCCCGAATGCCTTTTCTTTCTTTCTGTTTTGGGGGTTTCCATTCATGAACATCACAAACATAGATCCTCCTTTTTTCCCCCACTATCGAGTCTGAACTTTCAAAGACATCAGTGCCAGGTCCTCTGAGTTCTTCTTTCCTGCCCCCTCCCGAGACCCCTGCTGGGAGATGAGTCTTGAGAAACGCATTCTTAGTTTCGCTCCCGGACATGTCCAGTAGGTTGCAAAGACTCCCTTGCCCCTTACCCAAATCCTGCATGCATAGCCACAGACCACTTACCCTATCTTCAGTAGCCTTTATGATGAGTGCTGCATGAGTTATGTTCTTGTAAAACACACAAGAAGAGAGGAATCAGGTGAACCACAGAGACTTCTGACTTAATGAGCATGTGAATGAATATTAATAGTTCTGCTCCATACAGCAGGGTCTGGTGCAAAGTCAAATTGGGTTCATGTCCAGTGGATATAAAGTGGAGCCCTGCTGTTTTGTTGGGAGTAACCAAAATAGATGGTTGCCCTGTAATAAGCATAAGTGTCGATGTGCAAACTTACGATGATTAATGCCTTCTTGTTCATTTTCATTTCTCATTAGGAAAACTTAGCAAGACTCCAGAGAGCCTTTGCGAGGAAGTGGGAATTCATCTTTATGCAAGCAGAAGCCCAAGTGAAGTAGGTGAACTGAATAGAGACCCTTGCACAGTGACAAAGTCTCTGGAATTTGGAGGCGGTGTGTGTGGGGCCGCCAGAGTTCTCCCCCCACGGCTGGCCGGCTGTGGTTAGTCACTGTCGTCTCTCATGCGAGCAACTGAGTAGAAATCAAGGTCATCTTTGTAACCAATGGCACTCTAAAGTAAATTAAAAAATGTGTGCTCCAGTAGACAGGAGTGTTTCTCCCAAATGTAGAACTCTGGTTATGAGATGTATTTATTCCCCAAAGAGATTTTTGATTCTTCTTCTATGCTCAGAGGCTGAAAAACATCAGGCCTGTAGATCTAGAGATTTTTGTCTTCACAGGAAAACATAGTTTTACAGAGGCCAACAAGGAGCCCCTCACCCAATTTCACCGCCCTCCCCCACCCAGGGATTCAGAACCAATCAACAGTAAGGCACAGAAGTCAGACATTTGGAGGCCCAAATATCAGATTATTACTGATAAAAGCTAGATATATAGTACATGACTGTGGATCCATGGCCATAGGCCTCTACCCTGGAATTTAAATTACCCATCTTGGGCCGAGCTGGGTGCCTGCAGGCGTCCCGACCAGGGCAGAGTTGACCCCAGTAAGCTCATTGCATGCAGACAACAGGCATCCAGAAAGGACCAACCTGAGCCTGCTCAATTTCTTCTTTCAAATCCTCCAATAAGTTAAGTCACTCTTCCTGCCCTAGAGGACAAAAAATGAAAGAAGGAGAAAAGTCCGTTTTTTTCCCGTATTTTTTCCTCCCATATAGTGGAAATACCCTTCTCCCTAAGGAAACAGGAGGAGGGGGCAGTGAGTGTCCCCAGCCCGCACACATGGTTGTCAACCAGATCCTTTTAATTCTGGGACATGGACTTACTCAGGTCGGGTTCCCTCTTAGCCTTTCCACCAGGGGTCTATGGGTTAGCCAGGAGGGACAACAAAAGCAATGGTTCAGGGGAGGGGAGGGAAAGGGATGCTGAGCTGGGAGAAGGTAAGTACCTTTCCCCTGGGCAGAGCCCCCTTTCCAGTCTTCAGGGGACCCCCTTTGCATTTTCTGGGCAGTGTCTCAGCCGAGCGCAGGGCCAGGTCTCAGGCTGAGTGGGTGAGCACTGATCCCCGATATGTTTAAAAATGACTTGAGGTCATTGGGCCCAGTGGCCTGCACAGTGCCATGCCTCTCACCCTCCCTTTGCAATCTCTGCCTTTGTCCCGGGATTCCAGTCACCTGCCACCCACCCCGGTGCTCCCAGCAGCCCCTGAGGGAGGTGGGCCCCAGACACTGGGTGCTGAGCTGCAGCAGGAGCCCAGGACCCGGAGGAAGGAGAAAGCAGACTGTGTAAGCAGGCTGTGTGAGTAGGTGAGAAAAGGGCGGAATCGAGCCTGTGTACTCAGAAGCCACTGGGAAGCAAAGAGGAGAGCTAATTTGTACTTTGAGAATCACGCAACATGACATGTTGTAAGAGGAGAGGAGATTGTCACTTTGTACATATATGGTGTTTCTTGATTAACTTTTTTGATTAACTCTGTGATTACATTATAATTGTGGGCCATTTAAGTGCATGGTAATTATCACAAAAATCACACGGTGATTATGGGTTTATTTCAGTCCAGTAAACTAAAGTGCTCCCAAGAGAGCCAAGAACCAGAGGTTACTCGACAATTAATCTGAGTTACTTTTTACTTAGAGAGATGATATGAAGTAATACAGGCTTTTTTTCTTTTAAAGCCTCTTATCTAGTTCCCGATCAGCACATAGAATCTGTCTTTGTCACCTGCGATCTCCCTCTTGCAATTTGTGCCTCCTCCAGCTGAGGCCCGTGATACTTGCCTTCTGAATCTTGTCACACGCTAGGGCTATTACTCTGCTTTTAGAAAGCCAGATGGTTTAAGTGACTCTTAAAACACATAATTGCAGCATTTTGAAGATACTTTCTACCAACTCTGAATCTAAAGCTAACTTTCAAATGCGGATATGAAACACTGTGAGCCTATGGTTGTTCCTTCCTATTTGAGTATCTACTTTGATGGGGGTGGGGGAGCATGTCAATGGATGATTCCATTCTTAATAATCTAGCTCTTAATAATGCGAATGGACAGGTGCATCCTTGTGCTCCCCTTGGGCCCACATGTTCATTACCCATGTATGCGAATTAGCAGTCTAACCTAAAACAAGTTCTCTCACCTCATGTGCACTTCTTGAGGTTTCCCTGAGGGACTTGTGCACCTGGACTTTACCCCTCTGCACAGAGCAAGGACCACAAAGGTGCCCATTGTCCTGTGCGTGCTCAGCTCCTGGCAAGAGAGGACACAGAATACAAAAGCATCCCGTTTCTTTCCTTCTCTCTTTCAGGATTGATCGGAAAAAGGACAAGACGGAAAGGAAAATTTTGGATAGTCAAGAACGGGCTTTCTGGGATGTCCACAGGCCAGTGGTGAGAAAGCTCTGCTTGGTTCTCTAGATATTCTTGTATTCCCAATTCCTTCACTTGAAAGAAATGACTATCTTTAGCCACCAGATGTCTCATTCTTAAGAAAATTGCTAAGGTTTGTGAAATGGCTTTGCCATTCATTCATATAATCTCCGTAGATTTTCTGGAATGTATGTCAGTTCTACCTTTTATAAATTATCCATCCTTGAAAATATAGAGTCAGAATTGGAGGAGCTGTGGGAATTCCACCTGGGATTCTTGGGCCCCAGAGATTTACAGTCGCAAAATAAGCAATCTCCATATTTACTGTTGTTGAGCTCTTAAGTCTTAGAATATTCTATTTCAGGTGCAGCTGATCCTTATTATTCGCAGTTATGTTCCATAAAATGGCTGCAAACACTGAATCAACGAATGCTGAACCACAGCTGAACCACTGATTTGAACCATTACATCAACTGATCAATGCATAACCTTACTTAATGTGTGTTTCTGTCTAAAGGTGCCTTAATATATATTGTTGATTCGTTAACATTGAACTCACAGCCAACAACACTCTGTCGCATGCCAGAGTGAAGCTTATCTAACACATGAATTTTATCCATAAGACACATAGGACCACTAGCCAGCACTTCAGCACTATGCTTGGGAGCCATTTTACACAACAAAATCACCAACAAAAAAAACACAGAAATGAGCATAGTTCCACTAAATAGACCTTGAAAAGGGCACTTATTTACAGTATCGAGTTGAAACAAGAAGACAAAGCGTCACCTTATTCAACCTCAGCAGAACATGCACATTGGGCCGCTCATATATTTTGTGGCTCTGTAAATGTCCATGAATGGCCACGAATGCACCCCAAGTATTGACTTAGGGGGTATACATAAGTTTGAGCAGGTAGGCAAATTCACAAATTGAAATCCATGAGTAACGATGTCGGAGCATATTTCTAATCTCATATGACTAAAACAAACCTTGCATTTCCCTCATGAAATGGGACTAAAACGAATAAACTATTTTAGCCTTCCTAAAAGCTGGTTAAGAGCAAAATTAAAGAAATAATTCCCCGTCCTGATATCGGAGTGCTTTTAGTTGGTTAGATACGTGAAATAACAAAGGCTGTGACTGAGGCGACCTTGTCACTTTGAAGAATAAGTTTGCTCATATAAACTGTGCGCTATACATATCATCCTGAGATAAGTAAGCTTTTATATTTGATATGAGAACTCTACAGAGGAACACTTTCACATCTTTGTAAAAAAAAAAATTGTAAATGGCAAGTGGAGATAATCATGCAGTATATGTAATGGGAAAAATAAAGATTGTTTCTGATGATGTCACTTGGGCTAAGTTGGAAGGGTGATTTTGACTCAGTAATTTATGTGATGATTTTTTTTCTTCAGCCAGGCTGTGTGAACACCACAGAAATGGATATCAGAAAATGTCGACGTTTGAAGAACCCGCAAAAAGTTAAAAAGGTTGGCTAGTTTCGCTGAATTAAAAATTCTTGATGGGAATGGCCCTTCCACTTCTGACACTGTTGGGACAATAATTTGCTGTTTGTTAATTCTACCCCATTGTATCCTTTAAAAACACTTCATTCATTTATTCTACAAATATTTGTGGAGTGGCTTGCATGCTTAGCACTCTTCCTGCTCCTGAAATACAGTCTTCACAAAGCCCACAGCCTGGCAGGGGTGAAACAAGCCCACAGGAGACTGCATTGGGGAAGTACAGGATGGTTATGGAGTGCCAGCAGGGGGCGCCCGACTGGGGCTTCCCTAGCGTTTCCAAAGCTAGTGCCAGTGTGCAGGGGTCTCAAGGGTGAGCAGCAGTTGGCTATGGGGAGGCGGCAGGGAGGAAAGGAAACTAAAGGGACAAAAAGTATGAAAATCCCACACATGAAAGTGAGCTTATTACAATACTTGAAAGTCTTTTAGTACGGGTAGGTCATCCAAACTCATATCACCACCTTGCCCAACTGTGAATGAGCCAGTGATCACCTGTGTTTCCCTATATGAAAGGGGAGTGACCACGGCATGCCCAAGAGTGCCACACTCAGTCTGCGCCACGGCCAGGGCACCCCGCTCTCACAACAGCACCAGGGACCATATTGTGCAGGAACATGTCTGTCCTCCATAACAATAATTTTAAAAGGTTAGAGTCGGGTCCCCAGATGACCCATCCTCTCATTTTTTCATATATATATGTGATATGACATACATATCAACTTCTTGAATCTACTTATACATTTTAGCCTTCACTGAAAGAGTGATGCCCACCGTATTATATTTGATATTCTTAAAATGGTTTCATTTCATTTTTAAGGGCCCCCTAATTATATTAGAATTTTATTCCAGAATTTCAAGGAGCCCACGTCTACCCTATCTGAGCCCTTCTTGATTTCAGTTATGTATTTTATACCCTTTGGGGTTTTGTTTCTTTCCCAAAGCAAAAATCATCTTTAGTCTGTCTCTAACACAAGGAGCTGCTTAAAAAGTAGCCATACCTGTGGGTGGGCATGTGGAAAAACTGAGGCCAGAAGACTTAAAAGCACGCAAAACCTGAAACTCTGCCATCTCAACTTTGTCCAGATGGGCATGTCATCTGCAGGCCAACAGAGAATCTAGAGGTCTTTGTGCATAATCTTCAGCAATTATTCTTGAACTATCTTGTGTCTCAGAATCACCTGGGGCATTTGAGAAAAGTACAGATTCTTAAGCCCCACCCACAAAGATTCTGACTCTTTAGGTCCATGTGGAGCTTGGCAATGTGCATCCTTACCAGGTGTCCTCAGGCAATCCTTCACAGATGGTCTATGGACCATGTCTGGAGAAACACTGATATACAAGGAGACCGTATCAGCTCAGTAAAAGGAAGGATTTTCTAGCAGTGGCAACCCACAGAGGGGACAGGGCTGCCTCAGAGACAGAGTTCCCATTACTGGAGAAATTCCAGCAGAGCCAATCATTTATTGTTGGGATGTCATCAAGGGATTGGAAGCATTGAATGAGTGGTTGAGCTGGCTTGCCTCAAGGGCCCCCTTCAACTCGAGGGTGCATGATTCTATCTTCTTGCTTCTTCTCTAGTCAGTGTACGGGGTGACAGAAGAGTCCCAGTCGCAGAGCCCTGTGCACATACCCAGTCAGCCAGTCAGGAAAACTACAAAAGAGGACATCCGGAAACAGGTGAGTGAGTTGACTCCCACCCTCCCAGGAGGAGATGTGGCAAGTTTGAAAACCCTTTCAGGATTCACCCCTGAAAGCTAAGTCAGCTTTGAGTTCCTGGAAACTGCAGTGCAACCCAACCATGGGTGACTTGAACCTTTGAGCGCTGCGTGTGAACAACCCATGTAAGCCTGAGAGTGAAAATTCTCTACCGAGTCCCTCCAGCAGTTATGAGAGAAGGATGTAAATGAGTTACCCCAATGCCATGGGGTGACAGCTATAGCTGGGTCTCCCCAGGAGCTGGAGCAAGGAGGGGCTCATGTTACAGGGTTCTTAATAAAGTTGTAACGTGGTTCCAGAGTAAGCTAGTCCAGGACCACTGACTTATTGCTGTGATATAAAAGGACAGTTTATGAATAAAGTAAGCTCCACTCCCAAAGCCATTTCATCATCATTTGGTTGAATGTTATGGTTATGATAAAGGGTTAACTGGTCAACCCAAGTTAGGAGACAATAGCCGATTACATTACTCCTTTCTGAGGTTCACTGATAATAAAGCAACTTTAAGTCTATACCTTACATTACACTTTATTGGCTTCTTGGTGGTGGGGGGGACACCCCAAGGAGTAAACTGTTAAGTGCCTGCCCTTGACAAGTTTATTATTGGGTGAGAATGAGGAAACAGATGTATGTGAAATAGCTATTTGATGATTCTAGTCAGGTATACGAGCACATGGGCATGATGTAGGTATCAAAGGTGTGCCGACGAAGAGCACTGGAGATCACTCAAACCACGTGGTGCAGTGTGCGTATTACCTGTCCACGCTGTTGCTAAGCTTTGTAGAATAGACACCGCCTTCAAGTTTGCGACCGCTTTTGGGAATCAAGACCTAAGCTATAGCACAGTACTGGAGAATATATGACAGAGGCTAAATTGTGAATCCCAGCGGTGGTAGGAATTTTCCAAAGGGCAAAAGGGTTGCTGTAGTGCAGGATTGGAAGGTTGAAGTCTGTCCATAGGAAGTGTTAGGATCTTGGTAGAAATACAGGATTCGGATTCCCGGGATGAAAGGGGAAAAAGAAATTCTAGTTTGGTCTTAACATCTCTATTTCTGTTATGTCTTTCCCCAGATAACGTTTTTGAATGCACAGATTGACAGACATTGTTTAAAAATGTCAAAAGTGGCTGAAAGGTAGGTTTCCCCTCAGTAAAATCACTCCTTTCTTCTAATAATTTAACCAAGGAGAAATGTTACAGGGCATGGATAATAAGTGTGTACCATGTCGAGAGGCAGACCGTAGGCATTCCTTAAACTGATGGGTGAAAGAACCCCAGGGCCCAAATGCATATGCACAACTAAGACAGCAGACCTCCCCTGAACGATGTCGAGAAATGTCCTGCTGCTGAAGCTTTTCAGGACCTTGTCAATCAAGGTCAAATGTCCTTAAAAGCTACATATTCTTTTGCCTTCAGCCCCTTGATTAATTTAAATGGAATGGCTCCCTTTTCAGCAATAAAACACCCAGATTCACTTTATAGCGGGAAAAAAATTGTGTGCCAGCCATGCAAACAGGAGGGGACTGAGCCATCGGGAGGCGTTCCGCCTCCACACACCATCAACCACTGAACTGCATCGAATCAACTGTAAAGAAAATATCTGGCACCTCCAGCCTGGCTTCCGCACAGCGTTTGTGCTGCAATCTGCACCAGGAGCTGGTTCCACTCCGTTAACTCGTGGGAGACTCAATTTTGTCAACTAAATGGCCTGTTTTTGAACTCTCAGTGAAGAGGGGAGACCACCTGGGGAATCTGTATGGAATAAATCTGATCAGGCAGCATGCAAACTGAACACTTTTTTGCTTATGAGCTCCTGTGAAAGTGATGACCGATATCTGAAGGATCGAGGGCTTAAGTCAGACCCTAGTATTCATTGGCTATGAGAGTAAAGTTGGTCTTTAAGCCCAACTCACGCAGAGGGCTGGATGTGTGCTTAACCTGTGGGCCTTTGTCTGCTGGTCCCTTCCTTCTAGGTAAATAACAGCCTGAGGCTAAGAAAACCTTTCTCCAAAACCCAAAACCTGAATTAGCACTCTGCCCTCAGGTGGCCAAGGACATCCCTGAATCTGGGTTCATGTCTTTGATGGCATCTCATATCTATCCCAGCATTTCTCAATGGTGTCACCACTGACATTCTGAGCTGAATATTTCTTTGTGGCAGGAGACTGTCCTGTGCATTATAGGATGTCTAGCAGCATCCCTGACCTCTGTCCACCTCACCATTGTGACAACCAAACATGTCTGCCGATATTGCCAAATGTTCCCTGGGGGGCAAAGCCGCTCACACTGAGAATCGCTCTTTCCCCTGGTGCAAAAGCCTCAGGAGGTGGCCGTGGCCAGAGCTCAGCTTACACGGAGACCTTGTGTTCTCGAGTCGCAGTTTCAGCCAACTCTGTAAACTATGGCGTCTCCTCACTCCACTATCATAAAGTAGGGCTTTGGGGTACCTAGTCTAAAATTGCTTTTTAAATCTCACCGTGGTTGCCTTTGGCCCAGAAGGTGGGTGACATAGCTGGGACGACCTCGATTTCTTTGGTGTGTGAGGAATCGTGAGCTGCTTTCTCTGTGAATGAGGACAGGGACGGCCGTCCTGGTGCACTGTGAGGGGCCGTGCCAGCAATGCCCGCCTCCAAAGGGCACCTGAGAGTTCGCAGTCTCAGGGGAGTGTATGTGAGAGTATCCTTCCTGGGGGCTCGTTGCTCGGGTCCAGTGGTTTTTGAGCGTGATGACCCTGGTGGGGGCGGGGGGTGAAGAATGGAGATCCCTAACCCCTAGTTCTAGGGCTCTGGATTCAGTGGTTCCAGGTAGATCTAAGGAAGCTGCATTTTGTAATAATGTGCAAGTGGAGTGACCAGGTCTCTGAGGATTAGGTGAAGCCGTTGTCTACCGCTTAGACTAACCTTAGAGCTCACCTCAGAAGGGACGGCCAGCCTTATCCTTGTGTTATGGTGGAAGTGGGGCTCTTGCAGTGTCTAAAGGAAAAGAATTTCCCGAGACCTGCACAGGAGGATGTGACTCTGTGGTATGGTTTATTAATGATGTACAATTAGGGGGTTCCCCTCCTGACTTTCTGATGTCCCATCTCCATCTATCTTGCCATGGAAGAAGTCCAATCTTGTCTTTGGTAGGGCCAGGATGAAGGCCACTGTGCAGAATATGTGCTCCACATTAAAGCCCAGCGCAGTCCAGCATCCGGCTGGCTTAGCATGTGTTTCCAGCTGCAGTCTATTGCTGTGCTGCGGTGCTCAGGCTCCCTCTTGGAGGCCGTGAGAGAACAGGTGTGTACACCACGTGAGTGTGAGTCACAGGCAAGAGGGCGAGCTTCTTTGTTCCCAGGGGGTTATGACTAGGAGCGTCCGTTTGGGTTAGACCAGGTACTTTCTCAAAATGACCAATCAACTTCCCAGGTTTCCATGGGCTTTGGATGGGGTCCATTCCCCACAGAGACTGACAGGCCTCTATGGCTCGGCACCCCTCCCCCTGCAGTACTCCCCCAAACAATCCAACAGTTGGGTTCCAGAGGTGGGGAGGGAAGAGTGTTATTACCTTGCTGGAGCACTGCTGTAACCCCCTGGGGTGTGAAGCTGTTGCTTCCTGGGTCCTGCTTCTCAGTGTATTAAGCTCAATGTCCGGTTCCTTTGCTTTTCTTTTCTTGCTAAATACCTACAATAACACTTGGGGTGTGCGGAAAGAGCCTGATCCAGTCAGCAGGAAGGAGGCCTTCGGGGCTGGTGGGCTAATCAGGGAAGAGAGACGGCCACAAGGAGGGAAGGGAGCCTGGCAGGGTCCGCTGTTTGTTTTCCTGCTGCCAGGGAGGGGCCCTGCCTGGTGCCACCTCATTATGCTGGAGAGACTGCTCACCTTGAAGAGATTATCCCAGCCAGCCGCCCCTCCCTCCCCAGTTTGAAGCTTTCTTGTCTCTCCGCCTAGCAGAGGCTGGATTTTATTCCCAGCAGCAATAACTGGCAACTTTTCAATGTGACACAAGGTTTTTTCATTAGAGCCACCAGGAAACTCCCAGATAGGGAGGAGGAGGGAGAGGAGCGGGTGTTAGGAGGAGATAAAGCAGCTTGGAGCCTTGGTCTGTGGGGGGCTCTGCTGGGATGGGGAGCAGGGAGGTGGAGCAGGGGGGTGGCGTGGGCAACTGGCCTTGGGTGCAGACTGCTCGGCTCACCAGAGGTAGAAGCTGAGCTGTCTCAGGTGGGCACAGGCATCCCCTTGCAGAATCTGGTTTCCCGGCCCCCCGCAGGGAAGCGGTGGTAATTAGCCAGAAGCCATCAGGAAAAGGGCCTCACCCCCCTGAGAACAAGTCCACCCCACTTTTCCCTCGGTTCCCTGAGCACTGATGCTGGGAGAGGTGGGCGTACTGGTGTTGTGATAGTCCAGCCCTAAAAAGGCAAGAGTTGGGGTTGGCTCACAGGGTGCAGCCAGGCCCAGTCAGGGAGGGAACAAGGGAACCCTGCAAACTAAAGGGGCAGAACGGACCAGTTTAGGGGGCTGGGTGTGAGCCAGCTATTGGGCTTGGATCCTGCCTCTTTAATAGGGAGAGAGCAGTAATACTTAACTTGCAGGTTTACTGAGTTGACCCATGATGTGAGCTTGGTCCCGTCCTTGGCACTAACTACACAGACAATGAATGTGAGTGATTATTATCACTTTGCAGTGTGGGGCTAAACAGTGCTGTGGAAAGGCGCAAGTTCAGGGGCATGAGACAGAATGAACTGGGTGTATGGAATTCTGAGGAACAAACAGAAGGGCAAACTGAGGAGTGAGGCTGGACCTGCAGGTGGCAGCTCTGTGCCAATGTAGTTCTTCCCTCCCTCTTTCTCAATGTCCTAAAGAGAGCCTGCCCCACATGCTGCCTACGGCTGGCCCTGCCATCTGCATGTCTGTCCCCCTTGGCTGCCTCCCGTGGCAGCAATAATGTGCTGCCTTTGGGGAAGGTGGGGCCGTGCATGAAGAGGCGGGCTGTTCTACACAGATTTTCTCAGGTCCTCTCAGTTTCAACTGTTCTGCCCCATTGTCCCTGTGAGTGGTTAAATGTTTCCAAAATGCCAACATCATGGCAACAAAACTACATTTCCTAGGCTGCCTTTTATAGCTGGAAACAACAGTACAAAAGCCAGTCTGAGGTGTTACCTAATTTTTACTTCAGGAACTACGATCCCTGCACACACAAATGAATTCTCCAGATAAATAACGCTTAACAGCTTAAGCTCTTTATTGGCACTATTGTAAACGAGAATCTGTCTTCATTGTGGTTCATGCGCTTGCCTTCTTAAAGAAAGGACACACATTTCAGTTCACTTTTCTGGATGACTCGGGGTACTTTACAACTCTGTCAGTGGTCAGGGTCTTAAAAGTGCCACAAACTGCTTCCCTTTCCCCAAATGGCCCCAGACCATTATATCCTTTGAGTCTCTGTTTCTGCTTTTTAGTTGTTGGTTTGTATTCTTGTTCCTGTCAACCTACTTTTCTCCAGTGGCCCTTCATGCTCCCTTAGCAATTCCCATTGCCAATCTGTGGCAGGCCATGTGTAGAAGGTAGCTATTGCTGCGTAACAAAACACCTCAAAAAACGTAATGGCTTCAAACAATTGGCAACTTACTGCTGTTCATGTGTCTATGTGCCAGCTGCCTCTGCTGGGCTCCCAGCTGCTGTCTTGGCTGGGCTTTCTCACATGTTTGGCTTCAGCTGGTTTAAAATGACCTCAGCTGGAACAACTGGGCTCTCCTCACATGGTCTCTCATCCTCCAACGGGTTAGTTTGACTTGTTCACATGGGAGCAGCAGGATCCCAAGAGAGAACAGAAGCATGTCCAGGCTCTTGAAGCTTGGAACTGGTACTTGGCCACTTCTGCTGCATTTTATTGGCTAAAGCAAGTGACGAGCCGAGACCAGATTCAAGGGCTAAGGAAACAGATTTCTTTTTTTTTTTTTTTTAACATTGATCTACTACACTAGGAGATCAAAATAACCAAGTTCCTTAGCCTTGATCCTAATGCAAGAGTCTTCACTGAGAGGTGTGCTCTTCCAAATCATAGACAATGAGCCTTGAGGTATAGAGTTTATTTCATTGTAAAAAGAGGCCCTTTTTTGCTCACCGAGCTCACCTATGTTCTCTCAACAATTAACGTTGCCCAGTAAAAGAGGTCTTACTCTTCCTTGTGAGAGTCCTCAGGGAGCCCCCTCCTTATTCACCCGAGCCTTATAGCACTGGACAAACCAACTTTGAGAATGCAAAAATCCACATTTCAGTTCCAAATGTTCTGGAAAGTCTCTGCGTTGCTGGGTGTCCCCAGAGACTTGTCCCCACCTGTAGTGACCCTGAGCAGGTCACTGCAGGAATCACACCACACTGCCACACACAGAGAGACCAAGCTATGTCCTTGTATATCTGCTCCTGTGCTTGGCTTGTCCTTACCCTTCGCTGGGAGCATCGGTGCATCACAGCTGGCAGCTGAATTGATTTTTTATCATCATCTTGCCCATCTTGAGATCACTGCTGCTCCCTGAAATTGGATGCTGTTTCCTCCTCTGCCTCCTGACCTTCCGTGATCATGAAATGTAATTAATAAAATGAGATAAGACAGCAAGGGACTGCATACCCTAAGGGTCTATTAAAAAACTGCTAGGCTGATAGAAGTCTGTGAACTTAATGTCTAATGATAGTTTCAAGGAAGGGAAAAAAAAAAAGGAGCCAAAGAGGTCATTACAACTTTGCTTTTATGGGATTCCAGAGACTGAGGGGTTCTTGCTTCTCTTTTCTCCCAATCCATTTTAGGTGACAGAATAGAAAAGACCAGAGGTAACATTATAGCCAGCGAGATTGTCTTCAGATGGTGATCGGGAAGGGCTGCTATACCTGACCTGGCATATGCTCTTCTTTCCAAGGGGCTGAATTCACCTTCCCGTCCCTCACTCAACCTGAGAGTCTCTATTGAATATATTGTCTCTGATTGACCTGCAATTAAGGATTTCTTTCTTTATATTTTCTCCCCCCCCCCACCTTCTACAGTGTGAAAAACAAATTAGATTAATGAATTCATGAGAACTGAACTTTCTTCTTTCCTCTCTGCGATGCTCCTCTGCTTTTCATTTCCCTTTCTAATTGGGCCCTCTTCCTGTTTTGTTTAGTTTTTTTTAATCCTCTTCCAAGGGGATGCTTGTTGATTTTAGAGGGACAGGAAGGGAGGGAAAGAAAGAAGGAGAGAAACATCTATCAGTTGCCTCTCCTGTATGTGCCCTGACTGGAGACAAAACCCACAATCCAGGCATGTGCCTTAACCAGGAATCAAACCCCCAACCTTTCAGTTAATGGGATGATGCTCCAACCAACTGAGCCACACTGGAATTGAGTCACATGCATTCATTTAAGAATTGCCTAAGTCTGCTTTTGTGCTACAAGAAAAGTAAGAAAGGAGTTGAACAGACACCATCTGGCCCTCAAAGCCTAAAATATTTATTATCTGGGTCTTCCCGAAAAAGTTTGCCTATCCCTGCTCTAGAGAGAACAGCATGTTCCCAGAGGAAAGATGCCAGATCCCTCGTTTTGAGCTCTAGTGGGAAGACTGGCAAGCCACCCAGTGGCCCAACAACGAAGCCCATCAGTGGGGAGGTCCTGTCCACACACACACACACACACACACACACAGAGCCTCCAGGCAGGTTTCAGTGCCTCACTCTTAAGCACAAATGGATGTCCAGGGGTTTTCCAGACACCCAAGGAAAACTCCAGCGTGAAAGAGTGTAATCAAACAAAACAAAAGAAGGGACTTGGAGGAACCAGAAACTACTGAAGAAACAGAAGAAACTGAAAATAAAAATAAAGAATAATATCCTCAGAAGTATGAGAAGATATTCCATCCATAAAACAAGAACTAGATACTATGATAAAGAAGATAAACTCTGGAAACTTAAGAAAATGATAGCTCAAATTAAAAAAATAAAGTTTGGAAGAACCGTCAAACAAAAAGACAAAAAGATGAAAAATGAGAGGGAAAATTAGATTATCAATCAAGTCAAGATGTCCAGTATGTAAATAAAAAGAATTATAGAAAGAAAAAAATAAATGGTATGGCATTAGCAAAGAAATAATATTTATGAGAAATATATTGCATATTGTACCTAGCACATTGAACCAAAAACAACGAGCAAGGATCATGGTGAAATTTCAGAGCACTGTATCAATAAAGAGAAGATTCTATGTTTCCAAAGAGAAAAGAAACTGTTTAGAATCAAAATGGACCCAGACTTCTCAATAGCCAGAAAAAAAAAATACATTAGAGCAGTGCCTTCAAAATTTGGAAAGTAAATTAGTTTCAACCCTGGGTTCCATGTCCAGCACTATACTTCTTTGTTACGTCCATTAAAGAATGTGCATGTGCTTCAGCACAACCAGCGGGTAAAACCAATAGGCAGACATGGAATCCAGGAAACGGGGCTTCAACACAAACATGAAGGAAGTCCCAGGACAATGGTGTTGCATAAAGCCTATAGAGCAAACAGTCCACATTGGAGCAAGAGGACTCAACACTTTGGGGACAGGGGACAGAACTGATCGATTACCTGATGTGTTTAAGGTATGGAAAAATTACCACTAGATGTTTTACAGATTTGTAGGAACACTTGAAATAAGTGTTCCTTTGCTCACTTTGCTCAGCAGCAAACAACTAGTTCAGTAATGTGGACACTGACTATTGATTTAACAAAAATTGTTACAGAAGTCTATTTGGAGGATCATGGGAGTCAATGGGGACTCGTGAGCAGGAAGTTAAATGCTCATCTAAAGCTGATAATGAAGAACAGGTATAAAACCATATAATTTAAAATACCCAAGTAAATGCTAAAAAGAATTTACCTGGAAATGGAGAAAGTGGATATACGCCCCTGTCAGAAGGGAAAGGAGGAAATAAAAGCATTGCTATTGCTTTCTTTGTACATGAAAATCATTTAGTGCTATTTTATTGTTTCAACTATATCCATGCACTTTGATTAAATTTTGCTTACAAAGACTATGTGGCTATTTACATGATAGCTAGAAAAACTAAGTGGCTTTTTGGAAAAATGCTTAGAACATCCTAACGGCTGCAGTCGCCAGGATTCGAAAGCCTTTACAGTGAGAAAGCCCCCAGCTGGGGGTGCTGGGCCGGGAGCTGGGCCGCCTGCAGCGCCCTCCGGGTATCCCAGCCGCCTCAAGGCCTGCAGCCCCTGTCCCTCAGAGAGCGATACGCAAGCGGGTTTGGGCCCGTGTGCCCCTAAGGCTAGCTAACCGGGGAGGGAGGCGTCCAGGTTCAGGGAAACAGTAAGTGGGGAAAAGACACAAAGTTCGTCCATATTCTGTGACTGCAGTGATGCAAAAGGGCGCGTTCAAATGAGAAGGGGACAAGGGCAAACGAAAACAGTTCAATTTGTCAAAAGTGGGAGTGGTGGTAATTTTTTCCTTTTAATTTAGAAGTATAATAAGACTGAGAATGTTGGTGTGAACCAGAATAAAAGTTTTCACAGGAAGTCAGCGGCGTCCTTTGCTCTGCTTCCCCCTGCAGCTTAATTGCTTACACGGAGCAGTATGTGGAATATGATCCCTTGATAACGCCGGCCGAGCCGTCCAACCCCTGGGTCAGTGACGACACCGCTTTATGGGACATGGAGAGGAGGTAAAATAATAATAACAACAACATTTGGGAGTGGGAGAGATGTGGGAAAGAATTGAGATTCTAAGATTGCATGGTCGCCTATCTTAATCTGACTGTATCACTTGAACAGAAACCCCTCAAGTAACCTCCCCACTGAGTCCTGCTTACTCGTGGCTTCTGCCTGCTCGTAGTTTGGTTTCTGTGTGGTTCCTTTGTGCCTTCCCTCTGCCCTCTCCCTGGCCCTTTGGATGTCATGACGACAGGGATGGTCCCTCGCATTTCCTAGCTCTGATGGCCAGAGGGAAAGAATCTATGGGCCAATTAGTTTTATACACACACACATATGACAGTAGCAACAGTCATGATATGTGTCTTACATGGAATCCCACAATAAGTAGACACCATTATTCTCCCTACTGAACAGATGAAGAAACTGAAGCACAGAGGAGTTAGTCAACTTGCCCAAGGTCACACAGTGAATAGGCGGCAGAGTCGGGATTGGACCCAGACAGAGGGCTCCAGAGCCAGGGTTTTCATCACTGTTCTGGAGTCACCTGCAGGGATGACTCCCTCCTGGAGCTTCTCACCCGTGAGGGAAGCCTGTGTGTTTGCTTCCTGGCTGAGGCGCCGGAGCCCAGAGGGACGGGACTGAGCTCCCAATGACAGAAGGAAACGCACAGACAAGTCTGCGGCTGCGTGTGCCTGGGCCCCTCGGCCACTCTGCCCCTCGGGTGTTTACGCGTCTCTCCCTTGTCGTCACGCTTGCTTTTTTTTTTTTTTTTTTTTTTTGATTCTTTTGTTAAAATGGGAAAACTTTATAAAAAATAGTAAAAGTCATAGGTTCTTATTATAAAAATTTTAAACTACTCACATATACATAATGAAGGAAGTTCTGTCTTCCTCCAACCTAATCTCATTTTCTAGAAAGAGCTTTGTTTAGTGTCTAATGCGATGGTTCCCCAGCTGCACCAGGGCGCCCTGAGCCACTGCAGGGACCTCACAGGGGCACTGCAGAAACGTCTCAATCTTTGAGGGAAACGCAAGGATGCATGATGTGTCAGGTGCTGCATAAGCTCCTGGTTAATATCGTTCACTGTTTTCGACCTTGGGTCCCATTCCATTCCCTCCCGTGATGTCGTATCTCTGTAAATCTGGGTTTTCAGAGCAGTTGGCTGTGTTAAAAAGCAAGTACTGTACAAAAGTCAACATGGAACCGGAAACAAGGGTGACAGGGTCCAATCGGATTCCAAAGTTTAAGATGTTCAGTGCTCAATTGCGCAAGTGTGTTTGCTTAAGAATGAAGTACATATATTCATTGTCCTTTCAATTTTTATGTACTTCAAATATAGCTACTAAGTTGTTCGAAGATAAATATATATCAAGTTCTCTGGACCTGACTTTTTAATAAATAAACATGCCCTAGGTCGTTCCTTCTAATCTAATCCAAGAATCAGAACTTAAATCTTTTTTAACTCAGGATATTTTCTTCCTGTTTTTTAAATCACTGCTACGCTTTTTTCCATTCTGTCTTCTTTTTTCAGGAAGCCCTTTTGTAGGGATTGTGGGGCCTCTGGGATGGAGCCACTGTGTCTCTTATCTTTTCTCTATTACCCTTTTTATTCTATAGTCGAGGATAGAATTCCTTGAATTACTCTTCAGAGTCACCAGTTTTGTTTTCAATGATGTCCATTCTGTGACTTTTATACTTTAATGAGTTTTCCTTTCCCTGCTGAATGTTGGGAGGGGTGGTGACAATCATGCTTTTCATTTCTAGGAATTCTTACAATTTCCTGGACTCTCAGTCGCCTGCTCTGTTCTGCTGGTGTTTATCCCCTTGCATCCCCCTGAGGGTGGACACAGATTTGTTTTTTACATTTTTCTCCTCAATGCCTGCAGCTTAGCCTGTTTGGGCGGGGCGGGGGGGCGGGGTGGAGGCGGGGGTTGCTGATCAGAGAAGTTTTGTTTCTAGTCATTGTTTCTTTACTCCAATCACTGTCCGGAGCAGATCGATCTTTTCATACACCCAGAAATTTGGGGGACTGCAGGTTTTCATAAATGAAGGTCTTAACTTTCACCTTTGGCTATGTGTTTGATTTACAGGCAGCATTTCTCGGGGCGGGGGCGGGGAACAACAGCAAACTTCACCCAGTTCCCTCCCCAGACCAATGATCAGAATTTCTGGAAGTGAGGCATTGGTTTTTTTTGTTGTTTTGTTTTGTTTTGTTTTGTTTTGTTTTGTTTTGTTTTGTTACTGTCTCTCCAAGTGATTCTCATGTGCAGCCCCAGTCCAGATGGATTGTGCCAGGAGCTGGTGAGAGCTCTCTCAGCAATGGTGCAGGTCACTGGTTCTCAAAACACAGGGCGCGTCAGGACCACCTAGGATACTCACTAAAAATACAGATGCCCTTGGGGTGGTTCTGGGTATCTGTTTTCAGCAAGCATTCTAGGCACTTCTGAGGCACAGCACAATTTGAAAATTCCTGGTGTGTCTCACAGAGTTCCTCCCCAGCAGGCTCTCCTCGGAGCAGTTTTTGTGACTTCACCTGAGTGTATTAATAGAAGGGCACAGGTAAATGTGCCTCTCCAGGTCCTGGCTCTGTGGTCCACAAACAGACTGAAAGACTGGGCCCTCTCTCAGAGTGGGGCTGGTGGCCGCAGGGGTCCCTGAGTAGCAGAGCCGCATCTTCCCTTAATGACATCCCTGCAGCCAAGCGCTCTGCTCCCAAGCCCTGATGGGGTTTCTGACGTTCCTCAGTTTTCTCTGTACAGTGCTCCCCAGCAAGTCCACTCTTCCTTCTGCTGAGGGATCTTAGAGGAACCTGGTTAGATCTGCAGAAGCCAAGAGGAACAGGAAGAAGCTAGCATGTCTTTAGAAGTCTCCCAGCTTGGCTGAAGTGCCTTCTCCCCCATATCTGCTGTTCCGCCCCTTGGTTACAGCGGCACTACCCTGGTTTTACTGCCCGTATTTGAAGCTGGCCAGAAAGCAACCCCCCGCCCCTTGGCTTCAGAGACCTCTCTGCCATGTGGAGACCACGGTCTTCATGTCTCAGTTTCCTTCACATGCCCCCTGTCCAGTGCCCGCCGACAGCGTCTACCTTCTTGAGCAGTCTTGCTGCTCAGAGCCTGGGGTTGTCCCTGGCTTGTGTTGGGGACACCCAGTTACTTCTTCTCAAAGGGACCCACTGAAACTATAAGCAGCTCTCAATCAGTTGTCACCAGTTCAGTTCATCTGCTTCACACCTTCCTGCAATTTCTCATAGTGTGTCATCTGCTAAGGGAAAGTTTCTTTACTTTGACATACTATATTTTGTTTTGTTTTGTTTTGTTTTGTTTCACTGAATGCCAGACTCTTGCCTGTTCTCTGTTCCTGGACCCCTTCCCCAGACCCTCACATGGCTGGCTTCTCTTCTCATTCAAGTCTCACTCAGCAGTGGTGTCTCTTCCTCGGGAAGGTCCTCTGTGACCACCCCATCTATACTGGCCACCCCATGCATCCACCATTCTATATCGCATCCTCTTCCCCTGTTTCTCTTTCTGAATAGGACTTAAAATTATTTTAGCACCTAGACCCAGATCTTGCACACAGAAGCCATTCAAAAAGTATAGGTGGAATGGAGGATAGACAGAGCGGTGACTCTTTTCTTTGGTTACTTTATTGATATTTGGGAAAGGAGGAGAGGTAAGCACATGAACTTAATTCACCATGACAACACTGGGATTTCCTCCTTCTTTCTTGAAAGTCAACAAAGAAGCATGTGATAGTTTGGGGAGATGGTGGTCACCTGACTTGTTGGTTTATTCCAATCTGTCAGCACTTTGTCCCCAGGAGGGTGCCACCTGCCCCTACACCTCTGGTTTCTCTTATTGTTCTGTTCACCTTCGAGCAGAGTCAGGTTATTTAGATACAAGTGAAAATGAAGAGAAGCTGTGGAGGTGTGTTTCTTCTCCCAGGCGGACACCCTCAGCCACTTAAATGCTGGCAGTGGCCAGGGACTGTCCTCGGAGGCGCGCACCTGGGCATCAGGGCCAATGTCCCACTCCCGGCCGAGAGGTGGTTCCTGTCCGCGGAACAAAGGCCAGAGATGACCAGTAAAATAAGCCATTTTTTGTAGTTAAATGCAACAAATCTGTTCTGAGAACCTACTGCGGGCTCTGCCCTGAGTTGGTGGATCAGTGAAAGACGAACCCCTGCCGAGGGCCACCCGTCTGTGCTCTGTGTTGGCTTGGGCTGCCCAGTGGGGGCCAGGGATTTGGTGAGATCAGTGGGCATGGAGGAAAAGTGAGCGTTAGAAAAAGACATCTAGCTAACGACTAGAAAACGCTGCCGGGATGAGGACACATCACCCACGTCACTGCACACGCTTCCCTATTGATTTCCTCTCAGTGTTGAACTTGCTGTGTGAAAGGCACTGTGGTGAGTACAGAGGCACAGGGGACCCGGTCTCTGCCCCCAGAGAGCTCATGTGTCAGCTGGAGAGGCAGTGACATACACCCTCAAAAAGCTAAATGATGATATAAAACTATAATAAAAACGTATCGTAAGGAAGCACTTCTATACAACGGTTGGCAATAAAAGGAGCTGTGAGTTCCGGGGAGTATTTGTTTGAGTTGGGCCGAGGGAAGGTTATTGTCCCAGTCACCTGGGAATGAATGTCCAGAGGTGCTCTAATTCTCAGAATTATTTTGTAACCGCAGAGACCGTTCAGTAGTAGCGACATGTTCAAATCTGATCTTGAACCTTAAAGAGAATGATGGTTGGAAATACTCAAATAGTGCAGGAAACACACATATAGAGAAGTTTTACCCAGGAAGCTTTTAATAAAATAGATTCCAATGGCCAAATGTACTAGGGGATCAAAGGAGCAGAGGTGGAACATCTAGGTATAGAAAAAGGATTGACTGTGAAAAATGGGTATTTGGGGGACCCCAGGTGTTCTGGGTTGAATAATGTCACCCAAAAATTCACATCCTTCCCAGGACCTCAGAATAGGGCTTTATTTGAAAATAGAGCTGTTGTAGATGCAATCAGTTAAGACGAGATCATACTGGAATAGGATGGGCTCCTATTCCAGTATGACCAGTGTCTTTGTGTGAAGAGAAAACAGAGACACAGACACACAGGGAGAACCCCACATGACGACAGAGGCAGAGATTGGAGGGATGCGCGTGCAAGCCAAGGAGTGCTAGGCATTCCTGGCATCACCAGAAACTATCAGAAAGCCATGGAACAAATTCTCCCCAGGAACCTTCAGAGAGAGCGTGGCCCTGCCAGCACCTTGACTCCTTGACTGCAGACTTGTAGCCTCCAGAATTGTGAGAATAATTTTCCACTATTATAAGCCACCCACTTTGTTGGTACTTTGTTGCAGTAACCCTAGGAAACTACCACACCAGGGTGTCCTGGCTCTCCAGACCTCCTTGTTTCTGCAGAAGGCTGCTGTCCTTACAGCTTTCTGGATGTCCTGACCTCCATCCTAGGCCTCTGATTCTCCATCTAGCATGACACCCCAGCTTTCTGGCCCACCCCCAAAATGGTCCTTCCCCCACCCCGGCCACCCCCAATGAACCTGGAGGAGTGAATGAGGACTCTTAGCTTGAGTACCAGAAAGTAGTGGCACCAGTGGTGAGTGTGTGTCCAAGAAACAATCATTGCAAACACTGAGAGACTTTCCGTACCTGGCTGTTCAGGCACAGCTATTGATCAGGGTGCAGCTGCCACCAGCACCATCCCCACAGAGCCCTGCCACCTTGGCTGGCAAAGAGCAGGTGGTTGAGCCCATCCCAGGTGACAGCATGACCCTGGCAGAAAGAGACAATATCCTGAAGCGCTCTGGGGCTTACACCTGCTGCCAGCTCAACCCTAGGGGGATGTCTTTATAAATAGGACGTTTTGTGCCCCAGAACTCTGTTGAGAGGGATTGGTCCTGTGGCTTGCATTTATAGAGAATCCAGGACCTGTCTTCTTGGCTCATTGTAGAAAGCCCAGCTTGATGCTTTGGAGGAGATTTTTCATGGAATTCCCCATTGGCTCACCTGGTGGACTTAGTCTTTTACTGGGTCCACTGGGCTAAGCTGAAGATGGAGAGTTGTGCACAAGAGCTTCCCGAGCCCACACACGTAATCTCACACTCAGAAGAGCCTGCAGCTGCTGGTTACATCTAGCGGTGCAGACATAGAAGTTCTGGGCTTGAGTTGCTTACGTCCAGAGCTGTGCTTTCCGATAGAGCAGCCACTAGCCACATGTAGCCACTTACATTTGAACTTTAATTATTTAAAATTAAATATTCAGTTTCCTGCTCACACTGCCCACATTTCAAGTTCTCAAAAGCTACCTGTGGCTAGTGGCTACCATATTGGAGGTCACAGACAAAGACTATTCCCATCATCACAGAAAGTTCTCTTGGGCAGCGCTGGTCTAGAGCTATTTGTTTTTCCAAACCTTTCAGCACACATGCTTTTGTTCTCCTTTAATAAGTGTAATTTTCTAAGATAAATAGTAAGACTATGTCAACTCCATACTACGAGGAAATGATTTCATTTATTTAATGTCTGTTAGAAATAATAAAACCTATGTGTCAGTTTTGAAGAAGAGGAAAAATAAATATTGCTACACCAATGGGCACTGAAATCATCCAGGATCTTATTAAACTGTGGACGCTGATCCCACAGGTCTGAGACGGGGTCCAGTACTCCCTGCGCACATCTATAGACTGCTCCTTGAGTGGGGCATTACAACGGCATGTGACTTGTGAACTAGGGCCCCATTGCTGCTTGAAGGGTCGGGAGAATAAAGACAGCAAGTGAAGTGGCAGTGGAAAGACAGAAGCTGAAGGAAATATTTGCGTCTTCCAACACCAAAAGAATAAGACCACCAACCCCCTCGCCCCTGCCGCATTGTGATGCAGCACAGCAGTTACAGTTAGGAGCTGCCCTCTGGAGCTGCACTATCTGGACTTGAGTCTTGACTCCCTCACTTTCTAGAGTATCCTTGGGAAAATTATCACTAGGTCACAGTTTCCCTCTCTGTCATGTGGGGATGATGCTAGTACATGTTTTATAGACTAGTTGTGAGGACTCAGTGAGTTAACAGATGTAAAATGCCTAGAACATCATAAACGCTGTGCAGGTGGTTGTTCAATCAATAAATGCACACAACATTCTGCTTCTAAACACGCGAGTAGGTTTTATCGTGGATGAGTTGTTTCCTTTCTGACCAGCTGTAGGTCACCTGGATCTAAACAGGACTCTGTTTCTCCCCTGTGTATTGAGGAAGGGGTGATAGATGAGAACAACATCTCTTATGGAAGGTTGGATTCACAAGGCATCCTCGGTTATAACAAAAAAAAAAAAAAAGTAAAAAAGGATGGAGTCCAATGTTGGGCCTATAACTGACAGGAATGGTCCAGGGAAGCCAAATCAGTAGGGTGGCTGTACTTTCAGTAGACAGGAACCACTTGGCACGCCTCCTGGTGACCCTAACCTAAAGGCCTTCCTTAAAGAGACTTCTTACTGTTGGCTGATGTTGGTGTACAGAAGTCTGCATTTAGAGTTTGTTCAGGTTTCTGGGGAATCTATCACTTAAATTTGTGAAATTTTCCTCTGTCATGTGGCAGCAAAATAGATTTGACTTGCTAGAGAGAATATGACACAGGTTCTTGCCTGGTACTGATCCTTTTTTAAACCTTTGTTCCCCTCCAAAAGCAAAGAGCCCAGCCAGCAGCGAGTAAAGAGATGGGGCTTCTCATTTGACGAGATGCTGAAGGACCAGGTGGGGCGGGAGCAGTTCCTACGATTCCTGGAGTCTGAGTTCAGTTCCGAAAACCTCAGGTAAACCTCTCAAAAGTTTGAGCTGTGTGTAGGGTGTGTATGAAGAAATTTGCATGACCAGCCTCTCTTCCTGCATCCTCTTTTCAATCAAATATTATGGTTCAAACTCAAATTCCAGCTAACCTGGCAAAGGTTGAAATGGAGGCGAACAAACTTTATATGCAGCTTTGCTATCACCACATGAGCACCTACCAACACGAGCATTTGTCGTCCTTTAACTCCTGATGACATTCCTTCAAATTACTGAATGTATGTCTCCAGTAGCAGGTAAATGGTCAAACAGGCCTGACGACACCGCCCTGTAACTAAACCATGGAGCTGGGGGCTTCAGCGTGAACGGCAGCTCAGACACCCCCTCCTCCGGGCCCTCCCACGTCCAGGGCCCTGAACACGTAATGGGCCAACCAGGAGAAAAAGGGGTTTGTGGCCTCATTGCAGAATCTCAAAAAGCAAGAAGAAACATCATTCGATAACTGCAGACATAACTGTAAAAGCTAATTAAAACATGCTTTTCTTTGGGGGGGAATTCTGTCAACTCTCACGGTGGTTATCCTGGTCACCTGATGCCAACGAAACACCTGATTGTGTCTATTCTATGACTCATTGAGATAAGGGAAAATGTATTCGTGTATTAGTAATTACTATTCAGTAGGAAAAAAATAAACCTTTCAAAACATAAGGCCCATTGAGAGAGGGAAGAAAGGTGGTGCATTCACAGAGAAAAGGCCCTGGTTATGAAAAGTTGGAAACTGGTGGCTTACTCAGGCTTTTGTTGTATTCGGGTAGAAGTGGAGGCCTGCCGAATATGTAACTTAAAGGACCCTTTAAGGGTGATTTTTGCTAACGGGTGACTCCTCAGAGGGGAAGTTGGAAATCTCCGGGTTTTTCCTGGGTACCAAGTTTTCTTTTGTATGCAGGTTAATTCTCATCTTCCAATGGCATTTTTTCTAAGAGTGGCTTTATGAACTTTTGAAAATATCTTTGAACTTCTAAAAGTCAGAACATATACTGTGGGTAAGAAACTGTCCACTCCAGTGTTAATATGCAAAGTCCCTATTATTCATTTTTAGTGAAAGACCGTCTCTGTCCCACACATTAGTCAAGTGATATTTATTATACACGTGTGCCACACCGAGCCCCATGAGGGTTTGCTGAGGGATGCAAGGAAGTCAAGACGTGTGATCTTCACCTGCAATGACCTTGTAGGTCTTTGAGGAAAAAACACAAGAAACTATTAAATTATTAAATGAATATAAACCAGTGTAAACTTGAAGAACCATTTTAGAAGTGTTTTTAAAAGGGAGGCAGGAGTGTAAGAGTAGAAGGATACTCAGGATACTGATAGACAAAGAAGGGAGAGGGCATATTCTGAGCTGGATGAGCTTATGAGCCACTAAGTCCAGGGATGATATATAGATGCCAGTTGACTCAATGCCCTTCTAGGAAGCCATGTGCCTATTGTAAACCAGATAAGGCCGAGTATCTGACTTCAGGTTATGACACGAGCATCCTTTCCTTGCGCTGAGGCTTTATGCACATAGCTCAGAGCTTGCTTCAGTTCCTCATAAGGTATTTGTAGTGGAAGGCTTGACTTTAGTCAGGTCGTGTCCAGACCAGCCTCGCAGGCTGTGCTGGATGTGGGTCCTGCTTTGGAAGCTGTGCCCTCTGTGGCCAGCATGAGGCATCAGGCAGCCTCTCTGTGTGGCCACTTCAGCCCCAGGGCCCTGCCCCAACTTGGTCCCCATGAGCCAGCCCTGGAAGTCCTTTCCATCTCTCCTTCTCAGCCTGTCCCCCCCGGGTCCTCACGATGGAGCGGTACAGAGGCTGCCTCCACCTGACTATCTTTCGGCCCATGGGCAGCCTTAGGGCCCTCTGCCCCCTGCACTGTTGCAGAGAATCTGAAGGACGGCCACAGGGTCCTGGTCATTGTGAGACACCAGGAACAGGAGCTGCTGCTGGCTCAGCACTGCTCTGCCTAGTCTGGGTGTAGCCACGCCCGCACAGCGTTTTATGAGAGGTGCATTACCCTCACAGCCCAGAGCGCCCGCAGGAGGGAGCCCCAGCAGGGGCTCAGCGCCTCAGCCCGCCATCGCCTCTGCGCCCCTGCCAGCAGCCTCCTCCCGTGCCAGGAGGTCTACACTCAATTTGGAGTGAAAGTGTGAGTGTGAGCGCACGTGAGTGTGCCACCGACTAATTTACACTGGAATGCCTACATCCAGACGTAAAGAGGGCCCCCTCTGATGCATGTCGGAAGAGAGGATAAAGAAAATATCAAACAGCCAGAGGTACACAGTACAGCCCAAAAGCTTCTAAAACCCCCCCGGAGGTCCGAATTCCACTTGTGTGACATTCAGCACAATTGGATATATGGGGGCGAAGCTCAGTTTTAAATCACAGCGTCAGGACTCCTAGGTCACTCACGACCAGGTAGTTTCTCCCCCGTCCCTTGGTATTCATGCCTTCAGTCGCAGATATTGGCCTAGTTCCTGTGATGACCCCGGACCCGAGGACGCAGAGCTGACTACGTTTTCACCGCTCATCCAGGAGCGCCTCTACCGCGGTCCATAAGCGGGACCCCTGGAGCTGGGCAGCGCGGCGCAGCTCGGGGATCCTGCCTGTACGTGGTGTTGGCCACGCTGGGGTCATTTCTTCTCCCAGCCTTGGTCAAGATCCCAGGCAACTGGCACTGGGGCTTGGGAGGAAAAGAGAAAGAGAGACTGACCAGAACTCAGCAGGACGCAGTGCAAAGGGCCTCCACACCTAGGCCCCTGTGCTCCCTTGCATCTCTCCAGTAAAAGGGCACTAAGATCATCATATATCCGCACCACACCCGCAGTGCCTGCTGAGTGGCCAAATGGGTGGATTTACACCAGAGCTTCAGAGCGCGCCTGTGAGCCAAGGGAGAGGCATCATCGCCAGGGCCTGCGGGGGACCACCAGTGCATTTGCTGCAAACGGCACAGCATGTGACAGCACACTGTCTGTAGCACCCGGAGCTGAGCCCAGGGACTGTTTGGACTGGGTGGCCCCCTGCAGACAGCTGTTTGCCTGGGGCCTTTGGAAGGCAGGTGGCCTCTCGTCCCCATGGTGGGGGCCTCCCAGTCCTGAAGCGGGGACTTCCAGTAAATTATCTGAGGTCACTCTTCTCCCTGCTCTGTGCATTTTCCCAGAATGATGTCAGGAGCCCCCTGCCACCTTTGTCCCCTCTCCATCTCCCCTGCACAGATCTGTGTCCTCCCTGACTCGACACCTTCTCCCACATAGCATGGCGTGAGTTAAAAATCAAAACCTGCAGCTAAGAGCGTCCCCCGTACATTTTTTATGAGCTGTACCGCCTCCAGAGAGAACAGGGTTGTTCTTCTAACCTGCAGATTGATTATCCTGGTTCCACACAGTGTCGGCTGAGGGGAGATGCAATTAAACACAGCACAGGGGAGTTGCTAGGTTTGCACCGCCAGCCTCCCCTCTCTGGCAGTGGCCTGGAGTCCTGGAAAGACCTCTAAAGGTTCACCAGGCCTGATGGGGTCCACCACTAACCAAGCACATGATTAATCAGGACAGAGGTGCCTCACGCAACACTGTGACAATCTGTGGCATTTCAGCCATGGCCCCTGGAACATAACTCAGCGTCCATGGCGTGGTGCTGATGGCCTCACAGACGTGCCCAACCAGCGCCTAAGTCAAGTCGGATCCCTTGTTCCTGAGTCTCTGTTGACCAGCAGAGGGCACAGAAAGACTTCCTTTTGCATGGAGTTTGCTTTTTCTCTGCAAATAAACTAAAAGCTGTATTTTTCTCACCCATGAAAATCCTAGTTTATGCAAAGCTGTGTAAGCTAGGAACAGAGGGGCTGCCCAGACCTCCTGGCAGGCTCGGGAACGCTTTCCCTCGTCCCAACCAGCCATGAGGGCAGAAGCCCATTGCTCGTCCACATCGCGATCCTGAGGGAGCCTGCGACTCCAGCCCATGACTGCTCAGCCTGGGGGTGTATGAGCCAGGTTCCCTCCCATAACACCCGGCATCCTGCCTGCATTCCTAAGTCATGGACACAGGTCACATGCTGGCACATGGGCTGCCTGCCTGCGCTCCGATGACCCGGGCCAGGCAGGACAGGTGGTCTCCCTGATACCAGCGAGTCCTCACGGCCTGCCAGTCATGGAAGCCCTTCTGCTGCCCGCCACAGAGGCTTAGTGCAGGATGGCTGGACTTGACGCCGCTGCTGGCAGCCTCCTCCCTGCTGGCGTCCTCCCGGAGCAGGGATACCTGCAGGCTTCTGATAAGGACAAAGCCACACAGGCCCCCCATGGACCTCCCAGCCGGGGTAAATGTGCAGAGGCGAGCTTCCGGGGCTCTTTCCAGGGAGAGTGTGACCAGGCAGCCGGGCACAGAGCTCGAGCTTGGGCCCGTGGGCTCACAGGTGGCAAACACAAACCAAAGCCTGTTCTGAATTTCAAATTGACACAAAGAGTCTTCAAAGCCAGTGATAGTAAACACATATGCAATGTCAGTATGTTGCTGTGACAGCGTGTCTGCTGTCACTTGAAAAGGGATGGCACAGGCCATCTCCAAGGCACACGGAAGGCCGAGAGGGTCTCCATGCGTGCAGAGAGGGAAAAATACTGTCAGGGGATGTCACCTCCCTCCTCCTCTCCCCTTCTTTTTCTCCTCTTCCTCCTCCTCATCCACCAGCACGCCCATTTTTTCACAGAACCGGACAGCTTTTCCAACTTACACCGGGATGGGAAGTTCTTCAAATGCACATCACATATCTCTTCCCCAACTCTGCATCCATTTTCCAGGTGAGGAAAGAGGCACCCGGAAAGGTACAATCCCAAGACAGCAGCATAGCCAGGACAGGGCCAAAACTGCACTTCCTCATCTTTCGGTGGAGTGAAGTTATTACGTCTCCTCTGCCTTGAACTCATGCTCTTCAGAACCATCAAGGAGACCATGCCGGTTTCTTCTGGGAGGTTATTAGAATCCCAAATGGACCACCAGGGGAAGAGTGGAGCCCACCGTGCACTGCACACACGCGTGCACCTGTCCTGTCTCCTTGTGGAAATGGAGCTGCATTACCACAGTTGGCCACTAAGTGGTGCCTTCGGGCCACACACTTGGCTTCAAAGACAGGCCTCTGAACAGCAACAGAAAAACATGCTTAACCTTTTAAAAAACAACAAGTACATCTTACTTTGGGTGAAATTCAATGACAGATTGAAAGCACTCTCCACCATGTTGTGTTTCAGATTCTCTCATCCCTGCCCTTTTGTGGACTTGCCTATGTGTGATTCCCATGGCTGTGGGAATCACAAAGCCGGGGCCTGTCCCAGTGGCTCACCGACGGGGAAAGTGGCCTCTCTCTTTCACAGGGTACCAAGTGTGCCACCCGCACCTGGACCCTGCCGAAAATGCCCCCCAGGGCTGCCTTAGAAGCCACCCTCAGGGCCTGGGGACCTATTGTCCAAGCTTTGGCTCTGGTTGCTGCTGCTCCCAGCAGAAAAAAGCTCACACCCGCCTCTCCCAATGGCTGCTGCCATGTGGACACTGAGGGATTTACGATGGGCAAATATGGACGTGAACAGGAGGGTTTTCTCTCCAGCGCTTCTGGAGAATCTTCTGGCAGAGGTTCCCCATGGATACTCCTTCAGCTTTGCTGTAGATGAACTCGTCCCCGATCCACAGCCATTTATTGAGTGCCAACCACATGCAAACGCCCTGCTGGACAGCGGTGTTGGGAATCAATGCATCGTTATCAGGACTAGCTAGGTCCTTCCAGCTCAGACGTTCTTTATGATCCCAAGATTCTCTCCGTCCCTGTGATCTTTCCTTCATTTTGATGCCTCTCACTGATCCCAACCAGAAAGGACAAAGGAAGTCACTTTTACCTGTGTCATGACATCTGCATAGAGCAGTGGTCCTCTGCCAGGGCTGATATTACCTCCCAGGGGACATTCGGTAATGTCTGGAAGCATTTTGGGTTGTCACTACTTGGAGAGGGGTTGCCCCTGGCATCTGGTGGGTAGAGGCCAAGACTGCTGTAAGCCCCCTACAATGCACAGGGCAGGCCCCGCAATAAAAAAAGGACCCAGCCCAACATGGCGATAGTGCCGTGGCTGAGAGACCTTGATGTAGAAGAAGAGAGATCTCTTCTTGGTAATCAGAGGCACAATGATCTTATAATGTGCACTACTTTTTGGTTTTCCACAGCGGCGGGGCACCGCTTGTGTTTTCAGCAGTCCCTGCGGTCTTTGTCCCCGAGTGGTGGCAACAGGGAATACTGGCGGATGCAGCGGCATGACCCTCATGGAAGGTCCATTCTGGGACCATGTCCAGCAGAGTCCAAATGCTAAGGCCCCTGAGGCTGACTATCTTTATACTTCCACTTCAGGTTCTGGTTGGCGGTCCAAGATCTCAAGAAACAACCTCTGCAGGATGTGGCCAAGAGGGTGGAAGAAATCTGGCAAGAGTTTCTGTCGCCGGGGGCCCCAAGTGCAATCAACCTGGATTCTCATAGCTACGAGATAACCAGTCAAAACGTCAAAGATGGAGGGAGATACACATTTGAAGATGCCCAGGTTTGCTTAACTACTCAAATGGTTTTACCAAAAGGTGTTCATTTGTCCACTCCGCCACCCCACCCTTTAACACAAGTTCAAGGCCTTGTATATAGTTAGAATTCCAGGGTTTATTATTTGTAAGGGCATCAATGGAAACCATTCCAGGTAGGTGCATAATGGGATTCCAGGAGTATTGCTTTCCTAGATTAGTTATGTTATTACATAGAAAATTACAGTTATATGCTTTATCTTTTCCAGGAAAATCCTCAGTGTTTTGCAAACTCTGAAGTCCCATAGTAAGTCAGTAGTAGAATCCATAACCTGACAGCATCAAAGTGGGTGTAGAGCTGACAGGGCCATGGGTCAAGCCCACACCTAACCGTGAAGCCCACTCTCATAACCACCACCCTACTCTGCGTCTGCAGTGATTTCCAACTACAGTAGTTCCCCCTTATCCACAAGACCCCCAGTAGATGCCTAAAACTGCACATAGTAACAAATCCTATACATACTGTGTTTTCCCCTATACACACATACCTATGATACAGTTCAATTTGTAAATTAGATACAGTAAGAGGTTAACAACAATAACTAATAATAAAATAGGACAATTATAACAATATACTATACTAAAAGTTATGTGAATATGTATTTATGCTCTCTCTCTCTCTTTCTCCAGCAATTTTTATGTTTTGCAGTCCAATCTATTACTGAATCTGTGTCACCATCCCTTACTTGCAGCAAATGGCTTGGTATCCTTTGTACAATAGAGGATTCCTTGCAGAAGTTTTTGCATTGGCTCAGCACATTGCCACAGTCTGGTACGTGTCTTCTGTCCATGTCTCCGGCCACAAATTGAACGCCTTTTCCATCTTAACTAAGCACTCACCAAGCTCCGTGGCCGTACCTTTCACAGCTTGAGGTGCAACAGCAAAACAAGCATGAATTTCTTTTTCCTTCTTCACAATTTCATGAAAGAAGGTTCATTCTTATTGTAGATCTTAGCAACCTCAGCATAACCACCTTTTTTTATTCCTTTTAGGGTGAGAATTTTCACCTCTTCACTTAAAGGAAGCACTTTGCAGCTTCTCTTTGGCAGGTCCGAATTGCCAGCTTCGCTACTCTGTAGGGCCATTATTAGGTAAAATAGGCCCCACTTCAACACAGGCAAGAACTGCAGTACCAGGACAGCCGATCTGATAACCGACACCGCGACTGCGCGGCTCCCCCGCGGGAGCACCGACAGTGTGGAGATGATGGACAAAGGGTGATTCCCACCCCGGGGGGATGGAGAGAGACAGAGCGAGATTTTGTCATGCTGCTCAGAACAGTGACAGTGTGACACCTAGGAACTGTTTATTTCTGGAATTTCCCATTTAACTTTTTCAGAGCACAGCTGACCACAGGTAACAAAACCTCGGAAAGTAAAACCGCGGTGGGGTGAGGAATACTGTAAGGTCCATGGAAGGGCACACCGCTCTAATTCTCTACGGGACCCTTGCCGGTGAGAGAAATCGAGAGAGCTGAGGAGATAGGAGCCAAACCTCAAGTCCTGCCCCTGGCTGTAGGGTGGGAGGAGGAAATCAAAGTGAGAGGCCAGGAAGTAAGAAACAGATTTGATGCTTGATGTTAGAAATGGCACCTCCCAGCCCTCACTTGCAATTCAGGAAGAATTATGTGGCTTGTTTTTTTTCACCAGCCTCACGTCTGTGCCCTAATTGCACCTACAGAGGTACGAGTCCCTCCTGGGGGCTTCCTTAAACCTGGAGCTCTCCCCTTGGAGGCACTTCCTCCCCTTGGAGGCACTTCCTCCCCTTGGAGGCACTTCCTCCCAAAATGGCGAAACTGCCCATTTCCTGGTTATCATTCCCCCCCACTAGGCTGTAATCGCCTTGAGAGCAGGGGCTTTTTGTCCTTCTTTGTGGTATCTTATCACATTGCCCAAGGCCTGGAATAACAAGGCGCCCCCCAGATAGCACCCACATACCGTAGTCCCCCCATCTTCAGCTCCACTTTCTGCAGTTTCACTTACCCTCTGTCAGCTGCCCTCTGAAAATATTCAAGGAGAAATTTCAAAAATAAACAATTCATACATTTTTAAAAATATTTTATTTTTGAAAAGATTTTATTTATTTATTTTTAGAGAGGGGAAGGGAGAGAGAAAAAGAGGGAGAGAAACATCAATGCGTGGTTGCATCTCACATGCCCCCTGCTGGGGACCTGGCCCACAACCCAGACATGGGCCCTGACTGGGAATCAAACCGGCGACCCTTTGGTTCGCAGGCTGGCACTCAATCCACTGAGCCACACCAGCCAGGGCTATTTATTTTTAGAGAGAGGGAAAAGGAGGGAGAAAGAGAGAGAGAAACACTGATGTGAGAGAGAGAGAGAGAGAGAGAGACATCTATTGGTTGCCTCTCACACATCCCCAACCAGGGACCTGGCCTGCAACCCAGGCATGTGTCCTGACCAGGAATCGAACTGGTGACCTTTCTGTTTGCAGGGCGATGCCTAACCCATTGAGCCACACCAGTCAGGGCAACAATTCCCAGGTTTTAAATTGTGCACTGTTCTAATAAGTAGCATGATGAATCTCACGCCATTTCGCAGCCCCCCCCAAGCCAGGATGTGACTCATCCCTTTGTTCAGTGCATCCATGCCGTAGCTACTCCCCATTCATTAGTCACTTAGGAGCAGTCCTCGGTTATCAGATAGGCTGTCATGGTATCCCGGTGCTTTTGTTCAAGTCACCCTTATTTTACTTAATAATGGCCCCAAAGGGCAAGAGTGGTGATGTTGGCAATTGAGCTCTGCCAAAAGGAAGCCACGAGGTGCCTCCTTTAAGGAAAAAGGTAAAGTTCTCTGCTTATTAAGGAAAAAGAAAACGTTGTATGCTGAGGTTGCTAAGATCTACAGTAAGAACTAATCTTCTATCCGTGAAATTGCGGAGAAGGAAAAAGAAATTCACGCTCATTTTGCTGTCGCACCTCGAGCTGCAAAAGTTACAGCCACAGTGCATGATAAGTGCTTAGTTAAGATGGAAAAGGCATTACATGTATGGGTTGAAGACATGAACAGAAAACGTGTCCCAATTGATGGCAACGTGTGGCACCAGAAAGTATGAGTCTGTAAAAGACTTCAGCTAGGGATCCCCCAAAAGAAGTGACACCAAGCCATTTGCTGCAAGTGAGGGATGCTCACACAAATTCAGCAATAGGTTCAGACTGAAAAATATAAAAACTACTTGAGAGGCCGCACCTGCGGATGATGAAGCTGCTGCTGTATTTCCAACAGAGCTGAAGAAGTTGACTAGGGTTTGCTCTTTCTGTGGTTTCAGGCATCCACTAGGGGTCCTGGAATGTATCTCCTACTTCCCACCATGAGGGTGGCGGGGCGGGGGTTGGGGGGACTACTATATTATCTAATTTAGGAAACTCAGAGACACCAATGTAAATAATAGCATGGAAACACAACCTGTGTCCCTTGTCATCCAGAATGGCCTTGTCATTTGCTTAGAACTTCAGGATGTACACACCTACCAACCTCAACACTAACTGTCTTTCCTTTCACCCCGGCCATGAACTCCATTGAATCCTATACGAGGGGAATTCAGTGTCTGCACGAAATCACCAGTCCCTCATACCCTTTTCAGCTTCAAAGCCAAATATTTGTCATGAGAAATCTTTTGTTGCTGGTAGATTTTTATATGTGTATGTGAATATGCTCCTGAGCACGTATTCTAGGAAGGAGGGGCGTGGAGAAACTCCATAGATGAATGGCCTAAAGCACAAAGCCCAACTCTTCATTATTCCTGAAACGTTGGGAAAGGGATACTGGTCGGAACCGTGATCCACTAAGCCTGGTGTTAGTTCTCTGAGCATGACAATGGGAAGGATTTATTTTAACGTTTTATTATGAAAGGTGTAAATGTTGGAACGTGGAAAGAGTAGAGCAACAAGGCTTTATAGACCCTCTTCCAGCCTCAGCAATCATCAGTGCAAGACTGACCTCGTTCTGTCTGTGTCCCCCTTGCTTTTTCACCTGCCACTCGGTTATTGTAAAACAAATTTAAATATGTGTGTGTGTGTGTGTATGTGTGTGTATTTTCACATATATATAAACCAAAACATTATATAATTTGTTCTGTAAATACTTAGGTATGTATCTCAAAAAAGAAACTAATCCTTTCATTTCATTACCACAATACCATTAGCATATCTTAACAAACTAGCAATAATCTTTTAATATCATCAAATGTCAGACAAGTGTTTGAATTTCTAATAGTTCTATAAATCTGTGTTTTTAACCCTTACTTAACATCAGAATCCAAATAAGGGTCATGCATTCCAGTAGATTGACATGTCTTGTAAGTGCCTCTTCATCCACAGATTTCTTTTACATTCCCCTCCTCCTCTCCCTGGCACCTTGCAATTTACTTGATGAAGAAATTGGATTCTTTGACCCGTAGGGATTACCACAGTCTGGATTTTCCTGATTGTAGTAGACCTGTGGTGCTATTTAACATGTTCTTCAACCATCTATATTTCCTATAAATTGGTAGTTTGATTTAGGTATTTAATCATATTTACATTTGATTTTTGTGTGCAACACTACCTCTGAGGTTAGATTGTATTCTTTGTGAGGAAATCATAAAGTCCAGTGGCCTCTCTTATTTGTGGTATTAGCAGCCACCAGTGTTTATTGCTTATATTCTCTAGCTAATTGGGAGTTATAAAATGATGGTGTTCCGATCCTATCATTCTTCTTTTATTAGCTGAAATATAAATATTCAAATGTCTCTATTATTTGGTTACCTAGTAAGATAGAAAAATAGGAGAAATGTTTGACTGTTTCCTTTTATTTTCCAGTTTCAAAATAATAAGCGGTTTACTATCATTGTCCAATGGAGGCTAATTAGGATTTTTTTGTTTTGTTTTTAGTATCTTTTTAAACTCATAGCTTTAAACATAGTCGATGTGTTTTGACCCATTTTGTTTATATTTATTGATGGTTGAATCATGCCATCTCTGGCCATTTGGCTCCTTCTCACATGACCCTAGTAGTCTGATGTCATCCAAAAAACAAGGAAGAAAACATATTCCAGGACTGCCCCAAACCTGGAATCAGCCGTTCCTCCAAGACTCTTGGTTTCTCCTAGAGGAAAATGGTTTTTAGAGACCATAATCTGGGCACTTAGGGATGCTCATTGTTTCTGAGTTGGTCATCACCTCTGAGCCTCTTCAGCGGACAGAGGTGGGAAATACATGCTTGTTCTTTGTGGTGAAAACACATCCCGTGTTCAGACTTATACTTTCTATTCAAATTGAAAACTCCAGAGGATTTTATTTAATCTCTTCTTTCTTACATCTGTACCTCCTTTCTCCATGCAGATAATCCTAGTTCTCAATGATGCCATGACCGACAGCATTAGGACCTTACGTAATTGCTCATTAGCTTTATCCTGCATTTCCACAGAGCAGTCTCAAGATCATCCTGCCAACACCAGCAACAACAATGTGATTCTCGCCCAATTATTTAATTGCTGCATAGCTTCCATTGTGTGGAATGACCATATTTTCATCAATCCTCTCTTCTGGACATTTATGCTGTTTCTAATTCAAGAAGGATTTGATGGGCAATCCTGGGAAGCTGGCAGGTTGTGCCTTGACAAGTTTCTGAATACACAGCTTTCATTGGTATAGTGCTCTGCCATTTTTCAGGTACTTCCAAATACATACATTATATCTTATTCTTGAGGATACCCTAAGCATCTCTAAGTTCCTTATTACCTGTTAAGGTTGTTCTCCTATGAATTCAAACAAAATGCTCGTCCTAAACCAGTTTCTGTTTTCAATTTGTGTATTTCCACCATAAATGTACAAAGTGCTTCTAACTAGTGGTGTGACCCTGGGCAAATTGCTTAACTCCCTGAGTCTTCCTTTCCTCATCTATAGAACAGAGATACTTATGCAGAGGGGGCAGAAAGGGGATTAGGCGAAGTGAACCATGTCAACCACTAAAAGTGCCTGACCCACAGTAGACTAGGGCAAATACTTACTATTTCATTTTCTTAATGTTGTTAATATTTTTTATACTCATGTTTAGCATGTTTGGTGAAAAAAAATATCAAATAATTGCATGTAACCTTAGCACTCAGAGATACCTCTATGTTAGTGTATTTTCTTTCTCGGTTTAAGTGTATACGGTGATTATGCGAAGAGGGTGGTTTTATAGCCTGCCTTTTATACTGAACCAAGGGCGTTGGTTAAAAACTAAACTTTTTCTGTAAAGGGCCAGGTAGTTTACATTTTAGCCTTTCTGGCTGATGTGGTCTATGTCACTACTACTCAATTCTGCCTTATAAAAGCAGCTGCACGGTAACAACATAACAATGTAAATAATATAAGTGAGTGAGCATGGCTGTGTTCCAAAAAAAATTTACTTATGGACACAGTTCGATTTTATATAATTTTTCATGAAATATTACTCTTCTTTGGATTCTTTTCAGCCATTTAAACATGGAAAAATTGTTCTTAGCTGGCGGGACTTAAAGAAATAGCCACTGGGCTGGATTTGAGCAGCAAGCCTTGGTTGAAGACCCCTCTATGTGAAAATCATTGAAACTCTTCAAGAAATCCAGAAATGTCAAAAATAAAGGGTTGGGAGTCTTTAGTCTTCAGTTTACATGGGAGAGTGTATTACAGGAGACCTCGTCCTGGTGTGGTAACAGCAACACACCAACCTGCAAAGGGTTGAGAGGTATGGAGTGGACCTAGGAGACGTCAGCCAGTCCCATGATACCCCCACCGCCTTCCCCTTCCTGGCCAGCATTGCCACTTGCACCAGCTACACAGCTGTGATTGAGAGGTTTCCAGATAGGGAAAGGAGGTTAAAAATCCTTAGCAACCCCTGACCAACCAGGACTTGCCCCCAGATGTCCCAACTCACACTGCCCCTGGACAGTTAGTGTGAGGGCTTGGCAGTTACGCCAAGAGCTGGAGAAACTCTGGTCCCCAGAGGAGGGCCGAGGAGCAGGCTCGGGTGGTGTTTCTGCCATACACTTTGTCTAGGCGTGTACATCTAAGCCCTTCCAGCTTGCTCTTCTCAGTTTGCCCATCTGCAAAATGGGAATGGTGACACCTAAGGCCCTACCAGACCTCAGATCAGGAGCTCTGGGTGGCTTCCTCAGCTGGTCACACTGGTTCTCCGAGGCCCCCCGAAGAGGTCAGAATGCTGATGAAGTGTGGGCATGTGCTCTGTTATTAGGGTTCAGTAGCCAGAGGAAGGCCCAGCCAGATTTATGGGTTCATTTGAAATGGAGACTGGGGTTGGGGTCCAGGCTCTGTGTGAGGATTTGTTTTATATGACTGCATGCATTGTTATAGCAAAGTTAATTGCCTGTGTTTGCTTCCTGTGGAAATATTGCACAGGCTACCCTGTCAGCACGAGCCCAGCATTTTCATTTGTGTTTTGCTGATCCATTTGGCTTTTCTGAAAATTTGGGCCAAGACCAAATCTTCCATAAAGGTCTGTGGGCTGTGACCATAGCCCTCAGCTGTTTGCTGTGTTGTTCCAATTTCATAGATTTAGTCTTGTGAGGGGGGAAAAAAAAAAGAAAAATGGGCCATGATTTTTTTTTTAAAGACTCAGTTCTTTATGCTAGGAATTGAAATCTCTATTCTGAACTGTGGGACATCAGAGGATATGCATTGCCACCCACTGGCTATGTGGTCTCAGGGAAGGATCTTCCCCTTTGTACCTTCATTTCCTCATCTGTAAAATGGGGATGATGTCATTTCTTCAACCTTCTAAGGGCCTTTGAGAAATCAGATGAGCTAATAGCCCTGAAAATTCTTTGAATAAGTAAAAGTGCTAGATATGTGGGCATGTGTACTCACAAAACTTAATGGCTTTAGTATTCCCTGAGATCTCATAATTCAAAGCTGGATCAAAAAAGAATTCTCCCAAGAAGACACCTGCTCTTGAAAGGCATTCTTGTGGGGTAGGGAGGAGGAAATGCAGAAAATTATATAGAAGCCAAGTCTTTGAGGCCTGGAGTGTCATCATCCTAAGGAATATGAACTGTTTCACCCTGAAGATCGTAGCAAAGCTTTGAAGGCTTTGAGCTAGGAGAGGGTGAGTCAGATCGTGGTGGGCAGAGAGAGCCGGAGCCAAGAGACAGCTGAATCTTGGGGCATGTGGCCTAAAGTGTTGCTGGCGGGTTTTGGAGGACAGACTGAAGCCACAGGAGGCACTGGGAACCTACGGCTTCCTTGCAGGGCATTCACCTCTTTCCAGAGCCTCCACCAGCTGCAGGAGGGAGAAGATGGCCGGTGCCGCGGCCACCATGCTTAATTTTAAAAGTCTTAGAATATCCAAGGATGTCGCAAGGACTGTGTCACTAGATCCATTCAGTCCATCTGTCTCCCCCTCTATCCATTTCATGAACATCCCTTCTGTCATTCAAGTTGGGAGGCCTTGACCTGTGGGCTATAAAGTTCTATACTGAGGGAAATTGCAAAGGAAATAGAAGGCCCCAATGGCTTTTTGCCACTAGGCAGAGCCTGTCTAAGAGCACATCATTCTTTACAAACAAAACAAAACAAGCCTAAGAAAACACTTCATTGAGATTGGATTGGATTGGAAATCTGTTCATCAAATTGATTGACAGTTGAATGGGGTGGACTGACCCAGCCTGTTGGCTTTGTTCCCTGCAGGTTCTCAGGTGGACTTCCTAGCTATCCAAGCTCCATTATTTTCCTGACCTACAGTAGCTGTTGGGATGCCCCACCCCACCCTGTATCTGCAGTGTGTGAGCCTCCAGGACCTCTAGATATAAAAATTCTTTGAGGGAAGTAGGCATTTGGTCTTCTTTTCCTTTCATAAGTCCCTACAACACTAAAATAATGCTTGGCACGTGGCTAGGCTTTTAAAAAAAATACTTCCTTGACAACTCAGCTCAGAATTATAACACTCTCAGCTCTACCTATCATTGAAAGTGGGGAAGGAACGATTTCTCCCTTGGATTTTCACTTTGAAAAATCTTACCAAACAACCTTAAGGAGAACATTCAGTAGGTGATCAATAAATACTGGTTAAATTAAATTTCTACAGTATGCCAATTCAGTAAAATTTGGAATACCCATAAGGTCCAGATGTTCTAAACTCTGGGAATACACAGATCCATAGGAGGACCCCTTCCCTTAAGCAGACCTCAATCTAAGTTATCAAATCTCTACTTGGCCATCATGTGTGTGTGGAATGATCAAAAAGTAACCTTGAGACCAAAATGAGGTCAGGATAACACAAGAGCTGAAAAATATACTCTCAAGTCTATACCCACCTGGAGCAAAAAAGAAGCCTTTAGTCCAATGGTTTTATTATCACCTAAACTTAAAGGTTTAAAAACAACTCGATTAAGGAATACAAGGCTTCTAACATTTGCATTGTTTAAATACCAGAGCCCAGTGGAGCACATGTTTATGTTCACCCTCATTTACCCAGAAGTTGAGGCCTTCTAGCCTGGTGACAGCTGTTCATCTTTGCCCCAGTGGTGGAGGTGGTAGCATTGTGTGCCGGTATCACAAGACTGCACCAAGTTTCCTGATATTAATCCTTGATTGGAGGGCATTTCCTGGTAGACTTCCCATGCCAGACATATTTTAATACGGAATGCCCCGGCTCTGCTTGCTCCAAAAGTTACTCATTTTACCCGGTGGGTGGTTTTATTTAGGGAAGATGATCCACAGAAGGGGGGATGCATTTTGAAAAGAACAAATCAGTTGTTTGTGGTTGGGTTCTGTTTATTGCCACACAAACTGGTAGTTCCTGGAGAGAAGGCACTGAGAACTAAATTCCACAATGTCCTCATCGAGCCTTCAGAGTATAGAATTTCTTGCACCAAGCCCCTTGGCCTTGAAAAGGGAATGAAAAACACCTAAGTTAATGGCCCTAGTATTTGGGTAGGTAAAAGGCAATGTGCAAAGCTGTCTTTGAAGCGACCCTTCTCTAAGGGTAGAGGTTGAACAGCATCAATATGCTATGCCCTTTGGTCAGAGGCAAATGCTAATTCACTGTTACACTCTCTTACGACTAGAATACCACAGTACATGGAAAGATGCCACCATGTCCTGCTTAGAAGGACAAAGAAATCCAAATGGGGGCTTCTCACTTAAGATCCACATGATCCTAGGTTTGCCATCCAAAGCTGCATCCATGAGGACAAGCCCCTACTATCTTTGACTCAAATGCATGTCCACATAGCATGTGGTATCTTTTCTATTGCCTCTTTTGTGTTTATTAAGCAGACACTGACTCAAGATCCACATCAAGTCTTAACCACTGTGCAGTCCCTCCGTCTGTCCTCCTGCAGGGCCCACGTTGAAAAAAAAGTTCATTTCCCTAGGCCTCAGCTAACCATGCCTAAGGTCTAAAGACCTTTGGTGGAAGATATTCAAGAGTCTCTTGAAAGGTGAGACTCAGGGATCTTCTAGGCTACTTTCTTTGATATAGACTTGCTGCTTTTGACTTCCCAAGGGCCCCAGGGAACCCTCAGAGGTTTACTAGGTAGGGCCTTCCTTCTGGTATGAAATACAAGTTGTACACCACCTGTGAGGTGAGAAACCAAAGCCTGTGTCACCCTAGGTGACCTCTCTGTTGCCATCACCGACAACGCTGGTAGCACATGGTGAGCAGTGGCTGCATCTACCACTAGGATGACTCAGGTTAGGACCCGGGACAGGGCTCTTAAGGTTTCTGCTGACCACACATCGAGGGCTTTGGCTCAGCCCTACGACATTAACTCCCCTCAAACCCCAACTCAAGGACAGTGGAAAGCACCATGCTGCAAGGGAAGAGCGTGAACTTGGGGCCATACAGTTCTGGATTCACATTCTGGCTCTGCCCTAGAGCAAGTCACTTAACCTTTTAGAGTTTTTGTATCCTCATTTGTAAAATGGGTTTGTTTAAACCTAAGCACTGATTCAGAGCAAACAACAACAGCAACTAAAATAATATAGCTGGACTCTGCTTGCCTTTCCTCCTCCCCCAGGACCCTTCGGACTGTGGTCTTACCTGCTTGCCATCTCTGGCAAGGATAGCCACACCATGAAGGCCAGCGATGATTTCTACCTTGCATGGACGTAATTTCTGTAGTGCTTCCATTATATTTCCTCGTTGAATTTGTGTGATAGGGCTGGAAAAGGGTGGAGTCAAGACCTGAACCCAAGCTTTGGGCTTCCAGCCCAGTTCCCCTTTCACACCCCCCACAGCAACATCCCATTCTGCCCTACAGCCTTGTCTTCCTCCAAGGGACTCTATGGGACCCCGATAGTTCCCAAAATCTGCATGCTGTTCCAGGAAGCTCAGGGATGGAGGGCAGAGACAAGGCACATACACCCATAAAAAGAAAAGGACACTTGAAATCACAAGAGGGATTCTTGGCAGCCATGTAGTGCTCCAGCTGAGAGGTCTCCATCCCAGAGGATGGTCTAAAGCTGGGAAATGAGATCCTAGCTGCTTTAGGAGCCCACAGCAGAGAGGAGACATAAGGGCATTTTTAAGTAGTTCAGCTGCTCCAGCAAGCCCGGGGCCCAAGGCCTCACGCATTTGTCTGATTACCTTCCCAATGCTTGTGAGCATCACTGTGTTTTTTTCTGAAAATAGAGGAGACTTCCAAAGGAGGATCATCCCAGCAAAGCATCGATTTGTGGCAGGTGGGCTTCTGAGAGAGCTCGCACTGCTCACTCCTTCCGGCACCCACATGTGTCATGGACCCTACCAATTCCAGCTGTGTTTGCTTCCACTTTAGCCTCCCAGGCAATCCAAGCTCCCTCTCCAGGCCCAAGGAGCTGAATGAGGTGGGACAAGAGACTCCCTTCTGAGAAATGTGGTTGAGAAGGTCAGTATGACTTAGAGCCTTAGCGCATCAGTTTCTCAACCTGTGGAGAACCTTCCTCACCCTGGAGTGGGTGCCTCCCCCGTGTCAGGAACACAAATGTGGATCCTGGTAGTGTGCTTGTTCATATCTCTTTTTTTAGGATGAGAGAGGGAGAAAGAGGGAGAAAAGGGAAGCGAAGGAAGGAGGGAGGAAGAGAAGGCGAGAGGGAGAGAGGGGAAAGAATAAAAGAAGGACAGAGAGGAAGAAAAAGAGGGAGGGAGAAAGATACAACCAGGAAAAAAAGAAAAAGAAAGAAAAGAAACAAGACAAGAAAAAAAAAAAAAAGCAAAGAGCAAACTTCTTTTTCGCAAGCCCCTCGGGAATTCCCTTGGAGGGGCCAGTGCCTCTCTTGCTCTTTGTAGATGCTGGATATACATTCCCCTTTAAGACTGGTTGTCTGCAGAGCAGGGGAAACAAACCAGAACCCCCCATAAATCAATAGAGGTCACTGCCAAGAGCTTTGTACACTTGCTGTCCCTGGCAGTGATAAACTCATTGCATTTGGGTACTGGCCAAAGACCCTGAGTCCTATCTTAATTCTCATTCCCAGAAAAACCTCAGAGCTCCATTCACCCACCCCATTTACTGTCTTTGTGTTTCCAAGACAAAGCTGGCCAGAAGGAAGGAACAGAGTTCCATAACTGGGTACATCAAAGGCTCCACTTCTTTGCCTGGGGGAGGAAAGGAGGGTGGAGGAGCCATGGGTCTGTAGACTGTGGGAAAGGAAGGCCCAGCCGCGAGGGGCCTGAAGTCACAGCCCTGCAGGGGGCACAGGAGACCTGCAGAGGTTTCTGGACCCTGTTTTTCCGGGACCATGCCTTGCATCTGCTCTGGTTGCTTTGCTTGGTTGTTCCCTCGCCACGTAACTTGAGCCTGTCCTAATGATCGCCAAGGGCTAGCAACAGGGTTGGCAGAGGAAGATCACATTGTGCGACCCGCCTTCAACAGCTCAGTTCCCAGTCCCTGCTTTCTTCCCGCACCATCGCCACCTTGGTTCTGGCTTTGAAGGTGGCCATGTGACCTGGGGAGGGTGGTGCCCAAACTGCTCCTCTGGCCCACATCGCCCCCTTCCCAGGGAGTAGACCGCCATTGTCTGCTGCTCCTCCCTCCCTGCCCCTGGACTGTCCTCTTCGCCCTGGGTGACCAAACTAAACAGCAGCACGACTGTACGGTCCCACCCTCAATTTCCATTTCCATCTGCTAAGATCTTCCTTCCTTGATGAGGACCCTCCTGGCTGATAGACAGCAATTCCCCACCTCTGGCAGGGTAGGTCCCCCCATTTACACCCATTCACACCCATCCACAACACTCTCTACTTGCACTTCTTTGTAGCCCTTAGCTCCAATATCCCTCCATATTTACAAAAGCAAGGTGCAACTCTACTAGTGGGAACGGGCCCACTGCAAGGAGCAAAACAAAATTACCCAGTGACGAGGGCCTGAGACAACTTTAACAGTAGTAGTCAATGATCTGTAAGCATCAGTCTTGCCCAATAGAGTCTAAGCTTCACAACAGCAGGGACCTTATCTGTCTTTTCAGGCTGTAATCAATGCCTGACACAGTGCCTGGCACCTAGTAGGTGCTCTATAAATAATTGCTGAATATTTTTATGATTAAACGTTTAGGCATCTGTTTTAGCCTGCTCTGTTTTTAATTGATACATTCTTTCTTTTAATGGGCTAGGCTTTTCCTGCCCATGATGAGCCTGGAGGAACTGACTGGACGAGGGGTGCGATCCTTTGCCGAGTCCAGCAAGGTTGGACTAGGAGGGGCCTCCTTACTCCTCTTGGGGTAAGGGGGCATTTTGTGAGACTCACCTGGGAAGTTAAGACTCCTCTGAGAAGTCAGAACAAGAAGCAGGGACCTGTCGCCTTGGACAGGGATTTAGAGAAGGTCCAGGCATGACTGACAGGCCTCTCCAGATGGTTCCAGAGCCACCTGGCTATGTTGGCCAGACAGAAGTGATGCCTGGGGCACGACTAAGGAGACGGTGAGTCATTTTTACTCGGGTTAACATTTGTGCCTAAGATTTCAACGTTAGGACCATTTAACACAACAAAAAAAATGCAAACAAAGACCATGATCCCTTAGTCTGGGCTCTGAGACCATCAAGGATGAGCCAAAAGGGATGCTGTCATTGGACTTGCTGGGAGCCGAGTGTGACCTCCACTCCCCTTCCCGATACAGAGAGCAGGAATCGATCCAGCTGTAAACCAAAACAAGCATCAAGCCTGCAAACTTGCTGAACCTTAAATTCAAACGCGCGTTTCAGTGAACCAAGAAACAATGTAAGTTCCACTAACATTTGACCCTGGGTTGGATGCTATGCATATATGAGATAAAAACATATTGTTCCCTCGAGGAACTTAAAACTGGAGTGGGCTGGATTTTTGTCTGAAATTTGCAGAAAAACACTTGGTGAGGCATGTTCTCACTAAATGTATTAAATCAGAACACATCTGGATTATCAAAGTAGGCTCAGATCCAAGCCACTATTTAATTTCGCTTGGCTCCTTGCAGTGAGCTCATTCCCATTCGTAGGGTTGCACCCTGCTTTTGTAAATATGAGGAAGAATGAAGCTGATGCCAAAATAGGTCCACTTATGGTCCAACTGAAGATGGGTGGAGCGGAATTCACATGTGGCCAAGGGCTTTCTTGCTTTCGGCTTTCCCTTTCTTTTGCTGTGAAGAGGGAGAGGATCTTGATAAGCCCTTGTCATGCCCCAGCTTCCCTGGGATGTGCTAGCAGTTTGGGCAGGTATCTCTAAAATGTGCCTCCCACCCCTCCCCTGGGAAGAGTAGCCGAGGAAGAGGTCCTTCATGACCAGTCCAGCGCTCAGCTGAGCACCGTTTCCTCGCTGACCAGCTCTCCATTCTCCTGAGCCCTGGGCTCTTGTTTAATTTCATTGGATGAACTATGAGAGGGCATCAGGGGAGACGCTTGCTTACCAGGCCAGCCTCTGCCTGATAATTCCACCTCCTTCTCACAGGTCCTCTCTTGGGACAGCCAGGCTTCCCTGTGCAGCAGAGCTAGATTCCATTTCAACTGACAAGTAACCCTTTTTCAGTAGACAAATTCCCTCCTTTAATGAACCAGGCTTTCTCTGCCTTTCGTGAGGACAGATCTTTTCAGAAAGGACCAGGAGGCAATAGGGATTAACTGGAAGTCAGGGGTGAAATTTGTTGCTAAGCCCAGGATGCAAATACCGCTAGGAGCCCAGGAGAAGGGCAGGCAGCGTGCCACAGCCTCTGCCCTCCTGGATGGGAGCCTCAGCCCCAGCGTATCTGCCCACGTACCCCATGCTCTGGTTCCAAGGGCACCCTTCCAGGACGAGATGGTGGCCTTGACATACACAACTGACCCAATTGTATCGTTGCATGTTGAGTTTTTTAATTAAACTTTTTATTTTGAGATGCTGCTTGATTCACATGTGGTTGAAAGAAATAATGCAGAGATATACCATTTGTCCAGTTTCCCCTAACAGTAACACCTGCAGAACTATAGCACAACGTCATAGCCATGATATCGACATTGCTACATCCACTGAATTTATCAGATTTCCCAATTTTACTTGTACTCACATGTAATGTGTGTGTATTTAGTTAGGTACAACTCAATCACATGTGTAAGATGTGTCAAGATACAGAGCTATTCCACCACAAGAATCCTTCCCATTGTCTTTTTAACCACACCTCCCTCCCCTCTCCTCTGTTCTCCCATCCCTAACCTCTGGCAACCACTAATCTGTTGTCTGTTTCTATAACTTGTCATTTCAAGAATGTTATATCAATGGAATCATACAGTACATAGCCTTCTGGGGCCTTTTCACGCGTCCTAATTCCCTGAGATTCATTCAAGTGGTTGGGTGCATCAATAGTTTATCCCTTCTTATTGCTCTGCCTGTGGTTTACTTATTAAGCAATACTGCACCCTAACTTGGCACCAAGGACAATACTCAAAGATCTTTTATTCTAAGACATAAGATATGTTTTTTCTGGTATTTCAGAATGGGACAAAAACAAAACAAAACAAAAACATGGTGCAAGTTTTCCTAGGGACACACAAGCATACCTCAGTCTGTCTGTTTTTTCCCTAAAATAGCGGCTGATTGGGTGGCAATTACATTTTAGCATCAGCTCACAGTTGCCTCTTGTATCTTCCGTCCCCTCCTCCCCAGGAGCACATCTACAAGCTGATGAAGAGTGACAGCTATGCCCGCTTCCTCCGGTCGAATGCTTACCAGGACTTGCTGCTGGCCAAGAAGAAGGTATCTTTGGGAAGGGCAGGCTTGCCTTTCTTAGCACTGTTGATCCTCGCCTGCTGCTTGCTGCTGGTGTGAAATGAGACTATCCTCCCTTGGGTTTTATTTACTTTCTCTTCTTTCCCTTCTCTCTCTGCTCCCACTGCAATGGAAGACAGTTAGGATTGTTGCCACCCCAAAGCCCTTGGTGCGGCATCCTGTCTCCATGTGCTCATTACCTCCACCTGCGTGTTCTGCCCACAGTGGGGAGTGTCACCAAATAGTAAGGCCACAGTGGCTCAGTGCAGGTGCTCCTACCAGGCCAGCAGGGCCACCAGCGAGTCCCTGAGGAAACCAGACAGAGCCTCTCACTACAAAGTCCAGCCCTCGCCCCACAGATTGTCTCTCCCTGACCAGCCCAGAGATGAACATGAGGCAAGGACCGGGGCAGCCCCCTCATTGGATAGAAAACCTTCTAGGTTTCAAGGGGGCCAATGGGCACCTGAAGTCATTACTGGGATTGTTCCCTCCTTGACACTCATTTCCTCGCCCTTACCCACCACACAGTGTTTGTGTTTTCTTTCAATTAAGAAGTAACCACACCCTAGCTCCTCCCTTCTCCTCTACTTAGAATTGTGTCTTGGTTCCCAGCAGCCCTTGGCACCTGGATTTGGGGGCCCAGGGACCCTCAGCATGCAGGCAGTCGAAGGGTGACCGAAGCAGGGATGAACCCAGCTGTGTTCCTGGGAAGAGGGAAGGAAGAGCCGGGAGGGGCCTGGGGCTGGGAAGGGGCGGGCAGGAGAGACGGTCCCTGATCCCAGTGTGCCTGCGAACCCTCTGCACTCCTCCGCTCTGATCTGAGGCCCACGTGTGGATAAGCGTGCCTCTGCTTGCACCAAATTCCACAACTTCCGTGCCATGCCACCCAAGGAACATAAGCATCTTCATCCTGTCTCCCCCTCTCAGCCTTCCATCCCCAGGCCCTGAGCATGTGACTGTCCATCCACACGCTCTCTGTCGGGCTGCCTCTCGGCCACGCAGCCCTTCTTTCCCTGTGTGCTTTCCGCCTCACGTGCCAGGGCCCTGTCTGCGTATCTGGTTGGCGCCATGTAACTCCAGAGCCTTGATGAGCATTTACAGTCTGCTCTCTGCCCTTAGGGAGCCCTGAGGGCATCCCTGGTAGCCTGAAAAATAGTAAAGGGCTTCTGGAACACCCAGGTGGTCAGAAACCCAGCTTTTCATCGGGTGTCACTACTCTGATGGGAAATCGTGACTCTAGTCCTCTTGCCAGTTCCCTTGCAAGAGGATGGAGATGGAGGGGCTCTGCTGTGGGGAGCTGATACCCCCACAAATGCCTCTGATGCCCATTTTTTTCAAGGAAGGTTATGGAGACTTTTGGTATCTCTAGCCCAAATCTCATGGGAGAATGTCAAAGCAAGTGATTCTTATTTCTTATGGTTCGAGGCCTTGAACTGATCACAAGTTGGGGAAGTTCGGAGGCTCCAGCAGCCCGACCAAGCCGGGCCTGTCTGCACACCCAGGAGAAGCCAGAGGCCACGCAGTCTCCTCGCGGGTGTCTCAGGGGCAGGGCTTCCACAGGCCCTCCCGCAAGAGGGTAGGAAACCTCATAGGTTTCAAGGGGGCATCAGAGGAGGTTGCCTGAACAAGGAAGGAACTCATGGCCTCCCTGTGAAATGCTACAAGTGAAATTTACTAGAATTATTCTCCCCACCCCCACATTAAGGGATGTTCTTGCAACAGAAAGCCCTCGCAGATGCCAGCAGTTGTTTCCAAAAACAGTGGCAAAACCTTCTTCCCCTCCCCGCCTCCCGCCACCCCATTTCTTCCCGAGAGTCTCCAGGTGTGGGCTGGATTTATAACCAAGCACTTTCAGGTAGGCCTGGAGCATCTTCTGATTTCAGGGATGGGTTTACCATGTGATATAAATGTCCAGGTCATTAGAGGCATGTGGGAGTCACAACTTCCTGCTGAGAGAGGGGATGTGAATGGGCCTCGCTTCTCTGCCGAGAAAGACCCCTGAAGGGGTCTGGAGACACAGCCTTCTGATCCTTTTCCCTGGCCCACCTTCTATGCTAGTATCTCCAATGATAAGCTTAGTCACTTTGATGTGCCAGGTTCCCAAAGAGCAAGTGAGCTGGATTTTGACGGCTCCTCCAGGACAACTAAGCACCAGTGACAGTGATTGTCCAGGGCAGCTCAGAGGGGCTGTGCAAGACAGAGGAACCCGACCGAGTCAGTGCCGATGGCCCCCCTCTGCAAGAAGCCACTCAGTAGCCAGAGCATAAGAATGAGAGGCACAGAACGCTAGCTGCAGGGCCTGGCGCTGGCCCGACTCCGGCCCAGTGCGTGCCACCCGGGCTGCCCGCTGTGTTGGAGCTGAGCTCTGCCGCCCCCAGAGTGGAGACCTGGCATGGTCCTCGGGACCAAGCGTAGATCCTTCGGTCCGTTGTGCAATGAAGGGGACCAGCTTGGCTCTGCAGTACTGGGTAGTTTATGTTTTCCTTCTGCGATGTCCTGTCTGCCTTCGGGCAGCCAGCTGAGGGGAAGGGGGCATGACTGCCAAGGGAGCCCTCTGATCTGTCCGTATGGACAGGTGGCCACACTTTGCCTGCCCCCTTCCCCAAGCACATCCTGCCCACCCACAGACACCTGGCTGCTACTTTAGCTCCTAATTTCCATTATTTGCCGTGTGTGTGTGTGTGTGTGTGTGTGTGCGTGTGTGTGTGTGTGTGTCCCTGTGAGTATGTGTTCTCTCCAAATTGCTTGGTCTTGGGCTAAGAGCCCTGGGACAGGGCTCTAGGATAAACTAGCAGGTATAGGGGGTGTAATTCTCTGCCCAAGCCCCTGGAAGAAGTGGGACACTTGGGAAGAGGGTCAGTTGCACATCACACCCTCTCCTCCTCTGGTAGAAGTGAGCAGCTAGCCCTAGGGAGCGTTCGAGGGCTTTGCCTCCTCTTGCCCCTGTCGGGGGCCTCCCAGCTAAGAGTTCCCTAGAAAGCCTCCTCAACCTCCTGCAGTCTGCCACGAGTAAACCTTGGAAGCGGTCACCCACTTGGGTACGGAGAGAGCATTTTCTTTCCAGAACATTCCTTCTGAAGCCCAGGACCCTTTGCAAAGGACATGGGTAGACCATGCTTACTCTAAGGATGAAGAATGAGGCCATTAGAGGGCCATTAGTGAGTTACTGGAGTTAGGAAACTTTCCAGCAGATTCTGGGCAAAAAAATCTGCAAGTCGTAACCCTCAGCCACTTCTTGGCATCTCATCAGCATCCCTCACACACCCTGCGGGCCCTGAGAGCCTATCTGTTCTATGTCCCCACTTGGGGCCCCCAGCTGGCTGCCTGAGGGCTCAGGGACACAGCCTGCAGGGCCTCCTGCCCGTGGCCAGTGCCCATGGAAAGCCGTGAGCAGGCGGCTCCCAGTGCGGACTGGGCCCAGCAGAGCTGCCTTGGCTCCTACTCTGAGCCCTGAGGATGATTCACGGCCCCTGTAGAAGCACACACCCCTCCCCTCCCTACTCCAAGAAGGCAGCGCCATTCCCTGCGGGCTCCTGTTTTTTCTGTCTCTCCCACTGACCCTCGCATACAGCGCTGGCTGCTTCTCTTTTCCCGTTTTTTGCTCCCTGTTTCGCTTTTTTGTTCATTAGCTGCCGCTGTGCTGTTTGGAAACCACGTGTAAGCTGAAGATATTTTTTTTTTCTGTATTTTTCTCCCTACCTTTTTTTTGTTTGTTTGTTTTTCCTAAAGCCAGAAAGTGAGCAAGGTCGTAGAACTTCCTTAGAAAAGTTCACTCGCAGTGTGGTAAGTTCAGCTGGTTTTGTTCCCTCACATTTCTTTTGTTTTTCTCGTTTTCTCAGTTCTTCTTTGTTGTTATTTCCTTTGGGGTGGGAGGGAGTCCAGTGCTTCCCCCCTCAACACATCCCTTTTCTTTTGCAAGTGTCTGCAGCTTCACTTCTAGGGATGGATTTGCAAAAGGCCAGGCGGCTCCCTCTGGAGAAGGTGCACACACGACCGCCCAGCCTCGAGCTTCACATTTGACCTTCCGGGCAGGTCTGAGCAGGAAGGACCTGCCGCACTGGGGGCTGTGCAGTCTGTGCACCTTCTGCAGTGGCCCAGGGAGAAGGCCATCGAACTGTCTCATGAAATAAATTGGCTCAGAACCATAGTGCATCTAAAAAAAAAAAAATCCAAATTTCCCTCTGTGAACTCTGGCAGTCATGTGGGAGCGGGTCGCAGGCTGATGCTGCTGTGTGGGCGGCTTCTGTGTGTGCAGGAGGCGGCCGCGCTGCATGGGTTTTGGCAATGTGGTCTAGCTGGTGTGTTAGTGGCCTCTGCATGAGTCACAGCCCTCGTCAGCCTCATTTGCATAGTGTGACAGGGAGAGGAGGGCAAGTAGCCCTGGGTGGAGGAAGAAGCAGGTCCCTGTGCTCCCAGAAGCTAGGCCTTGAGGGAGTTAAAATAGGTCACAGGTTCTCTGTCCCTGTACGGAAGTGGCCTTGCCCCACACAGGCTCTGTGTAGATGGAGTCGAGACCCGCGCAGTGGCACACAGGCAGCCCCGTGGTACCAGGTGAGCGTGCTGAATGAAGAGGTGGTCCCACTGGTGCATGGCGGGATTCTGTTCTCTGGTCGGGAGAACAGCGCGGACCCGCCTCCCCTTCCCAGGCCATTCTCCGTAAGATTTGAGCCTAGGGCTTGGTGCACAGGATGTATTCAGTCCCGCTCATTCACTCACTTGTCAAAAACAAGCTGCTGAGTCCATGGGCCCCTACCTGCACTGTGAATATTAAACCAGGGGGAGCCTACGTGGCAGCCAGGAGCAGAGATCCCACAAACGGGAGTGGCCACGCTCCTCTTCCTAAGGGTTGAAACCCACGATGGCGACTACCTTCCTCCTCGCCCTCCACCCCACTGCCCACTGAAGAGGAAATGCCTTGTAAAACCTGACTACTGTGTGATTAGTATCCTGTATTTCCTTCTTTTAACACAAAACCTAAGAATTCCAGGTTGAAAGCAACCTGGTTGTTTACCTATCATAGCTAGATGCATTTTAACTGAATTTAACCATTATTTTGAATTTGCTAGATGTAAACATCATAGGAGCCCTCGTAGGTAGTAATTAAAATATGGGTGCTCATGTTTTCTCTGCTTTGGTCCTCCCTCTCTATGGTCTTTCCTTATGAGAAGTCAGAACTTGGCAGAACACATGGCCTGCTGGTCTGTGGTCTGTCTTCATGGCGGTTTTGCCATGGCCGTGTGGCTTCATACCCCAAGAAAGTGCCACAGATTATGGAAGTTCCTGCACTCCCAATGGCCTGATAGAGGGCAGTAGGAATCTGCTCCTCTCTGTCTCTTTTGAGGCCAGGATATGCGGACAGAGGGTTTTTAGGGATTTTATGGACAAGCCCAGAGTGTGCTGGGGGGCGGCGTGGACTGTTGGTGCAAACTGGGAAAGCAGAACCCCCAAGGGTGTGAGAGAGAAAGACCAGTATTTGGATGCGAGGTACAAACATCTCCAGGCTGCTTTTTAGGAGAAATGAGTATGAAGAAAGGCCAAGAATGATCTTGATGAAGCTCTGTGAAGAGCGTTTATTGATGTCCCTTCATCCCAGAAGTGGTGTTGGTTCAGTGCTTCTCCAAGGTCTGTTAACAAAGCATTTGGAATGAGAAAGCACCAGACACCTTCCCAGCATCGGAAGTGTGCATGTGGGAGAATTTACTGAGATGTTTGCAGGGCCCACTGAGGGAGAAGAATCTCTCAAGCTCCCAAAATTTTTAACACCTATATGATAAAAGGCCCAAACTTCAAAAAAAAAAAAAAATCCTAAATTTCCTGCTCTTCTTTTATGAAGGCTCTAGTGGGTGGTGCATTCTGATGTTTTAGTTCCAGTGGTGGAAATGGAGATGGATTTGCACTGATCCATTTATGCTCCTTGTGCTCTTGGGATGACACCGCATCCCCACAAGAGGCAGCTGAGTTTGAGGCAATGGCCCATGGCCATAGAGCGATGGCAACTCTTGGAGTATTTGAGGCTGGATTCCCAAGAACTTGGTCTCAACAGCCGAGGGTTCTAATCCAATGGAATTAACCAACTAACCAATATGCCATGCAATTTGATAGTCATTTTCTAGATATAATAATCATAAAGTGCTTGATTTCTATAAAAGAAGGTCTACCCGAATATTTCATCTACCACATCCTGTGAACTATAAAACTCAATGGAAGGCTAGTTCAATAGCATTCTCATGGTGCTGGGAAAGATGTGGAAAAAGACCATGCACGTCATGGGGCTAATAATGGAAACATGAAGGAGCGAAGCTGGGCAGCTCATGGATCGAGGATGTGAGACCAGCTGCTATTTAGGACTAATTGGTGGCAAGAAGTGTTGACGTGGTTGGTAGTTTAGCTCAGTCAGCTTGCTTCTTACCAAGACTGAAGCTGAATCCAATATTTCTCCCACACAAACGTCCTTTCTTTTCTTGGTAAAGGAGGCACATTTGGAGAAAGCAAATTGTTCTTTCCAAGTCTCAGGTGTATCATGAATGTAGAGATTCCCTGATGAAGGTGGCAGACCCCCCGCCCCCTTTTCACACGAGACCCTGGAGAGTTGTTTAATGCAGTTCGTGGAAGTGCGAGGGCCGTGCTCATCTGGGTGCAGAAGGGACCTTGCAACACCCCAAAGAGGCAGTGTTGTGTGAGCTTCCCCTTCCAATAGAAGTTTCCTTCTGAGTCATCCAGAACTTGAAAACACAAAGCGAATGTCTGGGTCTGTGCTGGGCCAAGAGCTGTGTAGTTTGGCCGATGGGAGACACCAAGCCTGCGCGAAGCCCTGCTTATTAGACAGAGCAGGCTCAGGTTCAGGACCAAGCCTCACTGAAAGTTAGGGCATGGGGCAGCTCACCTTTATCAAAATCAGAACACAGGACTCCCTCCATCGGGCCCAGCCCCACAGAGCCACAGCTGGCCAAGCAAAGCACACGCTGGATTCCGACTCCTGCTTGACTCTCAGCTGCCCTTGTGCAGTGAGTGACTCACACCACTGTACTTGGTGGGCCTGGTCTGAGGAACCCCAGTCTCAGGAAGGGCTGTAACACATAGCAGCTTCTCAAAGGGGGCCCTGACATGGCCTCTGGTCAGTTGAGTGGAGCTTGTCTCTTCCTGGCCCTGCCTGATGAGAAGCTTCCTTTCCTGGTGTCTGTAAAACATGAAAGCCCAAACCCTGGCCAGTGTGGCTCAGTTGGTTGCAGTGTCATCCCATAACTGGAAGGTTGTGAGTTCAATTCCTGGTCAGGGCACATACCTAGGTGGTGGGTTTGATCCCCAGCCCAGGAGCCGACCCCCGATCCAGATGCATATGAAAAGCAACCTGCATGGATGTTTCTTTCTTTTCCCCTCTCCCCTGCTCTCTAAAACTAATGAAAACATGTCCTCAGGTGAGGATAAAAAAAACAAACAAACATGAAAGCCACAGTAGGAAACATCTGGCCCGTCAGTGTGGGTTGCTTTTGCATCCCCTACACCAGCTCTTCAGGTGCTTGGGTGGGAAGTCCAAAGGCATGACTGACTGGCTGGGGGAGGAGGAAGGTTCTCAGACTAAAGACCACTTCCTACCGCTCAGTGCAGACCAGCCCGCCGTTCCCTGCCATCTTCCTGACTTTGCGGTTGGCAGAGGGGGGTGTGAGGGTGGCCAGAGCTGCAAGGCTCACCCTCCCCGTTCTCTCTTCGGCATGCTCATTACTTCAGGGCTTGCGGGAGGAAGCGGGGGCGGGGGAGCTGTCCTTACCAGGAGCTGACTCTGACATGGGCGACCAGGGAGACGCATGGAAGGAGGCGAGAGGAAGCCAAGGGCCTTTAGCCAGGACTCAAGAGCAGCAATTAGATTGTCCCTTTTGGGATGGTGACCAAAGTCATCCAGTGAGAAGTCATCCACCCTGGGGACGAGAAACTAGAGGAAGTCCCCTGCTCCTTGTATACAGTTCCACGGAGCGATGGCACTTAAATTAGAAATGGTGACTCCAAGGGATGCTGGCATTAGCCTCCCTGGACACCTTTGCCTGGGAACTCAGTTGAATCCTCAGCTGCCCTCTTGAAGACTTGTCAGCTGCAGCCTGGGGCTCCAAACATGGGAAATGGGGTTGCTGGTGCCTGAGCCAGCAGCACAGGGGGCCGCAGAGGACAGCGGAGATGAGGACCAGGGCCAGGTGGGTTCCTCGCCCGCCAAAGAGAACATCACAGCTGAGCTTTGTCAAGGTGCTCCCTGGAACTAAAATAGCAAGGGCCAAGGGTATGTGCTGAGTGGTGCCTCTGCAACAGGCATTTCTGTCCTGCCCGCCAAGAGTGTGGCAGGAAAGTCAGATGGAGACCAGGAAGCTCTGGGAACCAGCTGTCACCCACCTTCCCTGTCCCCCCTTCCCAGCTAGAAGCCAAGGAAAAGCTAGTGAGAGCTAAAGTCAGCAGATCACCCCTCCCCCCACTTCCAGGTAGCTCTGCAAGAAGAAGCCCTGCTCCAGGCCCCGGTGCTGAGCCAGAAGCTGAATGCTGAGGTTCCCGGCAGGTGGGGCAGAGGGCAGATTCCCAGGGTGCTCGCCAGCCTGGCATTAACTGCCCTTTCCCAGAAGTCGCTTCCCCACACCCTCAGCCAGTCGTGGGGAACAGCCACACACTCTGGTGGAATGAGTTCTTAAATACCTAGACACGGCAGTGCCTCCTGAGGGCTTCGACCTCAGCTGAAAAAATAGTTGCCAGCCTTCAGCAAGGGAAGATTGGCTAAAAATCTTTACACAGGGTTGGTTTTGACTGCAGTCCTCAGTGGCCTTTGGGCCCACTGGGTCACAGACTACACTGCCAGCGTCTCCCACGTCAGAGACGTGAGATCCAGCAGTAGGGAACCCCCAGCCTGCCTAGCGGTGGAGGTGGACTCCATGGCAGTATTTGGGAGGGAAAACATGGAAATCATCCTCTCTGGGGCAGCGAGGACTTCACCTGCAACTCTGAAACTCCTCAGCTGCCCCGGTAGGGTGGTTCCTGCCTCCAGCCTTGACCTACTCGCTGTGTGGCCTCAGGCTAATCACTAGCCCCCTCTGAGCACTGGGTTTCTCCTTTGTACAATGGCTTGGCCTGGATAATCTCTATGGACTTTTCCAGCTGGTAGTATCTGCAGGCCTGTGCTTCTCTCCATCCTGAGATTTCTGAGCTAATCATTCTCAGGATGAGAGAGGAGCTGCTTCCTGTCCAGGAAGTGGCTGCCAGCCCTTGAGGCTGGGAAATGAACCACGAGCCACGGAGAGAATTGAGTGGGGTGTATATTTAAACCTTTTTGACAAGGATCTGAGGCTGAAGCACCAGAACTAAGAGTGCCTCAGGCTACCTAAGCCACACGCATGGCTCAGGGCTCCCTCCCGCACTGTGACCCCAGGGGGGCAGCTTTGTCATTTCTGCAGTCCCCTCCCTTCTGGGATGGACACCCAGCCTGGCATGTCGGGAGGTGGGGGTGAGGCCAGCGGAGCAGAGGAGCAGGCTCCAGTGCGGGGCATGGAAAGGAGCCACACGTGGGCATTTGAGGACCTCAGCATCGCTCTGCTGCTTACCTGCCGCCACACTTTGCGGTTCCCTGGAGAACTCTTGGCCAGCTTGTCACTGTCCTCTCTTAGAACTGGGCAAAAAGAGGTCAGAGAGCCCATGGTAGGTTAAGTCTCCTCTGGTCTCTGTCCCTCCCTTTCCATCTTGGCTCCAAGTAAAGTTGGAAAAAATCATCTTTAATATTGTAGTTTTGCAGCTGAGAAATAAAAATGTCTATTTTTTATAAACAAACTATAAAATGTAAGATGATCGAATCATCTTGGCTGGTAGGATAGAGAGAAGACAAAATGATGACGTGATGCAACATGGCAGAGGATGGAGGTTCCTTCTGAAACTCTGCAGAGGAGTGAGATTTTTATGTACCAAAAAGGGTCAGAGATTGTCACTTTTGAGTAACTCAGCCCTGGGCCCTGACACTTTTTGGGAAAAGTACCGACGCCCCCTCCCCCACCAACCCCCCCCCCACCCTCACGCCAGCTGTTGCAGTCGATGGTTCAACTTGTCAGCCAAAAGCCAGCAAAAGTGCTCTCCCCATGGAGTCCACTGAGGAAAACAACAGCAGTGACTCAGCCCCTCACACAGGGGGACACTTGGGGTGTGCAAGGCTCTGCTGGGCTGCTCTGTGCGTCCCCTCCCCCACCCAGGCCCTCTCCTGCCTTTCCCTGACCCCAATGTGCCAAGCAGTCAAGTGAAAATCAAAGTCCTCAGAGGCAGAAAGGCACAGCTGTGCATTTACAGCCACTGATTCAGATCCAAATCGCGTCCCCTGCCAGTCTCCGCACGGCAGGCTGGGGGCAAACTGTGTGCATGTGCCAGGCAGGAATCTATTTCGGGAGGTGACCTGCAGCCCTTTGCCATACAGAGCCTTCCTCCCATCCCCCGTGCAGGAAAGACAGCCTTCTAGAAGGAAGTTCTCACGTTAAAAGTGGCTTATGGGGCTGTGGGATTTGAGCCTGCTCCCTGTCATTCGTCCAGTCAGACTTCTGACAGCTCTGGGCTCCCATCTGTCCAGTGAGGAGACAAAGAGTGAAGGTGACCACAGGGCCCTCAGCAGGACGCACAGCGGGAAGTGCAGACCACTCGGGGGGCAGGACGCCCAGTTCTGCGGAGGACAGAAGCCGCCTCTGTGCTGCCCGGGGCGCGGGTGCCGCAGCAGCACCCAGGGGGTGGGGAGAGAAACCGCCAGGCATTAGTCAGGAATCTAGGAAGAGGCCAGAGCTGCCAGAGTCAAGGTCAGGGAGAAGAGACTCGACTCTGCCTTTGTCCAAACTGGAGAGTTCGAAGTCAGAGAGCTCAAGGTCGAAGCGACCGCCACGACATTCCCCCCAGTGAGCTCCTGGTGAGCAGCAGATGAGTATCCTTGGTTGTAAGCGAGTTTGGGAAGCGGAGCATCCTGGAAGGAGGGCGGGGTACAAATCAGCGGTAGGAACAATCTGTAAACATTGCTATGAGGCAGAACGGTAAAGGGGACAATGAGAAGAGCTCAGGGCAGTGGGGTTCCAGTTTGGTGATGTTACCCGAAGGCCACGAGAGAGAGGCCCTTGGGTGTCTGTTCAGCGGTTCCTGAACGCCTGGGAAGGCGGGCAGGGTTCAGAGTGTGCAGCTGCCCCAGCGGGGAGGACTAACTGGCAATGATTCTTCCATGGCCCCTGGTCATGGTCAAAGCCTTCTGTCCTGGGCAATGGCGCCACAGGCCCAAACAGGAATGGGCCTCGTTGGTGTCACTGGGAGGAACTCTCCACACGCTCCCCGCAGCCTGGCTTACCGCAGAAGGATCACTGCCGTAACTACGCCCTCTGTTCCGGGCGGTATTTACCAGCAACCTGATGTCAGTGCAGTGAGGTGGAAATTAATGGCCATTTCTGCTCCTCTTCCCCTCACCTTTGCTCCCTCTATGTCTGCCCATAATTACGTAAAACCATGCATCCACGGGGTCTTAAGGGCTGGTAAGAGGGCAAGTCCATACATCTGTGTCAATGGGAAAGGCAATTTCTGATTGTGGCCACAAGGGTCCAGCCACAGCCCTGCCCCATCCAACCTCCTTTCTGATGACTTGGATGAAGAGACAAACATGCCAATCACAGTCAAAGACCCAGACTTCAAAGGTATTGCTCATTCGGTAGATAAATGAAATTAGATTTAAGAAGTATTTCTTTCAGGTGAAGTGATGGGTCAAAAACAACTGGATAAAATTTAACCGGATAAATTTTATGTTAAAAAAATTCAGTCTCACAACTACAGGATGGCATTTGAATCCTTCATTGTCATTCAAGTAAAAAAAATAAAATAAAAAATGCCAGGGTTGTAGTTGACTGACTGCAAGCTTAACATATGCAAAAGTGGGAAAGCGGGATGCGATCACTTTTTTTAAAAAGGCAACTTTAGGCTGCAGTGACAAACGTGAGATGGTCAGAAGACAGAGAAGTGTCGCGCTGCTCTCTGTGTTGTTCTGGACCATGCTGAGTCGCAGTTCTAAGCCCTCACATCTTATCAGGAACCTGAACCATCTAGAGAAAATTTGGAAGGAATAACGGGGGCACCTGGAAGCCATGTCAGCTGAGAGTGAAGTAGATAGAGACGTTTAGCCCCTAAGGACTCCCGATAGCCATCATGAGATACACCTGTTTGTCTTCCAGAGTGAGAGGACATTTCTGGATTGTTCCAGACAAAGCTAGAACAAATGGGGAGAGCATATGGGGAGGGTCGCTCTACTGAAGTATAGGCTAACAGTAGCAACGTCCCAGCGGTGAATATGTCACCTCAAGGAACAGGCTGTTCCCTGGAACCGCTCAGAAGCTGAATGGCCAAGGATATGGCCGAGGAGGTGTCTGCGCTGGATTCCATCACCCCCTCCGACTGGAATCCCCTGCTGCATTCAGCATCTGTCAAATGGAGCCCACTGCACTTTATTCTGTGGTTTATAAATAAGCCATGGAAAAGAAGAATGGATCACGTGGAGGGAATTTGCTGAGACTGGAGGAGAGGGACCCAAGAGTCAGATTAGACACTGCCCTGAGGGTGGAAAAACCAGAGGATGACACACTCCAAGCCAGGGAAGCTGTCAGGGAGTGGAATCAGTGCCTTCACATGTCAGCCTTGCCTTTCGGAGGTTTCTTGTGTTTTTCTTTTTTTTCTTTTTTCTTTTTTTGCCAACTGCTGCTGCAGCAGCTGAGCTCTAAACAGCAGGGCTCTCCCCCAAACGCCTGGAGGGAGGCCGGCGAGCGGAGCACAGAGGCACCCGTGGGCACAGGGAGGCTGAGCTCCGCTGGGTGGCCATGGGCACAGGGCACCCCGGCCCTGCATTAGAAAAAGCTGGGCCTGTCATTATTCCCATCCAGAAAAGGTATTTTGTTGAAGCAGAAAAGATGACAAAGCCAGATGCAGTTTCAGGTGGGCAAGTTGCCACCCAAAGCATCTCTCCTGGCCGAGAGCAGAACATGCCTCCAGAGGCCTTAGATCAAGGAGAAACTGCCCTCCCGGGGCTGTCCTCCTAGGCCCTGCCTTGAGGATTCATCTTCAGCCCAACTCCTGGCGAGGGAAGTGCTCTCAAGACTCACTCTCTGGCTGTGCTGAGGATCAGCCTGATTCAAAACACCCTCTCCTGTCTCCCGGTCTTCACCAGTGCTATGTTCAACTGGGATTGTATAATTATGACGATTATTACTTATGGTTTTTTTCCCTCCTCATCTTTTGCTTTCAAATTCTTTGAGGCCTCTCATTAAATACAGTGATCCCAGTGAAGTCAGTAAAGTTTTAGTAAGACATTTTTTAAAGCTAGAGGAAACCCAGAGTTGATTGTTACTGTATTTTCTCGAACACTCCTTTACAACTCTGTCAGGCATGATTGGTGCCTGGATATAAGAGGTAGGGCAGAGAGGTTTGGAGATCCAGGGAACATCCACACTTTTTCACAGGGCTGGAGAACCTTTTTTCACCCTCCCCTGGCCTTTCTCATTTGCATCAAGAGCATGGCGCATCTGAACCTCCATGCCTAGTAGGAAAAGACAGACCATCAGGCAAGGATCCAGGGCCTGGCCTTTTCATCATTGCAGATTTAGTTGGGAAATGGAGATGGAGCAGCCAGTGAAAAACTCAGCCCAACCTTGTACTCAGCAGCAAAGCCAGTCGGGAGACACTGGAGGCGGAAAATGCAGTGGGATGTGCTGGAGGGAGGTTTCCTTGGTAATGAATGACACAGCTTCAGGGCCCATCATTTGCAAGCCCTCAACCATAGCTTTCTCGGTCACCAGGAAGTGGTGCAGGTGGGGCCCCAAACAGCCCTTCACCTGCTTCACTCAGGTTTGATGACAGGGTCCCCTTCCCACCCATCCTGCCCAGGACCCCACAGGTGATGCACAGCGAGACGGCAGAGTGCATCTTGGCCCAGCAGGAGTCTGTTTAGAGAGGCTCCACGATTGGCCCCTCTTGGCTGTCTGCCGTGAGCCATCCAGATGTCCCTAAATCTGTCAGTAGCCAGCCCTATGGGGAGTGACTGAGCCCCACCCACCAAGCCAGGTTAAATGTCAAAAACCTGGCAGCAACATTTCCCCCAACTGCATTCACATCCCCTCCTGAAGATGACCTGCTTGCTCTGCCCACTGCAAACAGCATTCCTTTCGTGCCCGCTAGACTGTGGGAAAGTCAGCTGAGTTAGAGGGGCAGCCCCAGCTGAGATTTATTTCTCCACCTGATGCTTCCCCGCAGGTGTAAGGAAGCGTACTGTACTGCGTGGCTGTTGGCGTTAAATGAGGGCATGACAGCAGTGGCTTCCATTTCTTGGGGGCTCATTGTGTTATGCAGAGGGGGGTCCACATCATGGCGGGCGTTGCCTGAGAGGGACTTTGGTTATACTCCCGTTCTGCTGCTTGGCTGGATGACTTAGGCAGCCCAGCTGTCTCTGCTCTGAAGGAGAGATAAGAGTAAATGATTAAGTGGGGAAAATACATAAGGTGCTTAGCACAGTGTTTGTAGTGTGTGAGCTCAAGCGTAGTTCTTTGTATTATTATTTCCGTTATTATAATTATCTGCAGCCCATACTTAGCTCTTACTGCTTTATTTAATTTCCAACAATATTCTGCAAGGTGGGTACCCTTATATTTATTCTGTAGTTAAGGATGGGTAGGTGGATATCTCGTATATGACAATGTGTACAAAGCACATTTGTTTATTGCAGTGATGCGCTCAATGGACTATTCAATAAACACTAGCTATTATTGTTGGCTTATTTTTAAGGTTGACCCAGAGAGCCAGTTTCTCTGCTTTCCCTGGGATTGGAGGGACTGTGGGGCCCAGCAGGCCAGCTTCTGCCCTGTGGCCAATTCCATGGGTCCCCTCAGCTCTTTCTGGAAGCTGTGGGAGCTGTGGGGCTCGTAGCTGTGCGGTGGCAGGAGGTGGTGAGAATGACTGGGAACGTGGCGGGCATTGTCAGGACCTGGCACATGCCCCACCACTGAGGCACAGGGCCCTAAGCGCCTCCTGCTTCCTGACGCAGATCAGGAATAGTTCTCCCCATGACAGGAGCATGAAATCCAGTCCTCCGGATGTAGCCCAGCACTGCAGCAGCCTCGTTCCCGGAGACCCTCTCCTCTCAGCTGCCTGCCTGCCTGGAGCCACCCTGAGCAGTGTGGCCTCCCCAGACCCACTTGCTCCATCTGCCAGATAGACAAAGGCTTCGGTTCTTACCCACGCACTTCCAGGTGGGGCCGCTGGTGGAGCCAGGGGCAGGTGACAGGGAAGGCGGTGAGATCTCAGTAAACCAGACCCCTGGGGTGCACGCTCCTACTGCTTGTAGTGCTGACGGAAACGGAAGCTGAGAGGTCATTTCCACTGACACAAATGGCTCTTTCTGGGGGAATTCAGTTTCTATATATGTACCTTAAGGTAAATGCTTTAAGGTCACAGTGTTTGTCAAAGAGTGGCACCTCAGGAGCCTGATGTTAAAGCTCTACAGCCAGTCACGTGATTGTTTCTGCACCTTGCATGAGATGCTTGTGCAAGTGGCTGTGGTGTAAACATGCACATGGACGTGCGCACTGCTGTATACATGGGTGCCAGCGCTGCCTGCCAGAAAGGCGCCTCCATGTTCGGTGTATGGTACCTGTGTAACATACACTACAGACCTGCATGTGCCCCGTGCATGGATTGCATGCTGGCCGCGGCTGTGTGCGTGTCTGGGCAGGGGGGTTCCCCTAAAGCCACAGGTCTTCATGGTTTCAGCTGGATAAGTTATTCTTCACTTCCCTTCCTAAAAACACAATTGCCTAGTGCTGCTGGCGCAGAGTCAGAATGGCCGCTGCATTTCACCCCCGAGGTGGCTTCCTTCCAACAGTGGGTGAGTGACCCCAGCGTCTGCACTCTCTAACCTTCCTTGGGATCCTTCTGCACAGAAGGTGCTCCAGAATCCTGAGGACATGATCTGTTTGTCCGTGGCCTCGTCTCCGCCCACCACCCCTGTGTGCACACCCTCCTCCCGTGGACAGCTGGAGGCACCCATTTTTTGGTGTTTGCATTTTTCCTGCCCATTTTATGCACCCACAGTTTTTTCTTCCTAAGAAACAAGGAGCTGAAGGGATCCAGCAATGACATCGAGTCCCCTGTCCCAGAGCCAATGCACAAATAATATCATTAGGTATTGATCCTTTAACTCACTTCTGCTGGACCCCTAGCAGAGCAGGGCAGAAAAGCCCAGCACCTTTGAAGATGCTTATAAATCCAGCAGCAGCATCCTTAGGCTTCATCTCCTGATGTAGTTTCCATAACCCTTCCTCCGTGGCCTGCAACCCAGTCCTGTGGGAAACTTGGCGATCGCAGTCTGTGAAGTCGGTTCTAATTGGAGTCAGGTGGCTCTGCCTGCCCCTCCGTAGGGGACGAGTCTGGCCAGCCACCCACCCATTGCCCCACCAGGACCACAAGCATCACAGCAACACATGGAAAGGGTCTGTAGGGATGTAAGAAGGTTCTCTGTGGCTAGGAATTCTATCAGCCCAAGTTTCTATCCAGAGAGCTCTTGAAAAATGCTGCTCGGCCTGTCCCCTGCTGCACTTTCTCGGGTTAGAAACAAATGTCGGATTACTGGCTGCCAAACTGCATTCCTGCTGAGAGGGAGGACAGGGGAGTGGGCCAGCCCTCTTGGCATATGTGTCCAAATGGACATGGACTTTCATGGAGAGATTAGGCTTCTGGGTGGTAGGGGCGGTCAGCACATTGACTGCCTGGACCTTCAATGCTCGGCCTTGGCGGCCGGCTCAGCCACGGACCCCCACCTGTGGGCATGTTTGCAGGAGATGAGAAGGGCCCTGAGGAGGATGGGTCCAGAGTCCCTACGGGTCCTCGGGAGAATCACACACTGCCAAGCAAGTGATCCCGCCTGCTGACTAGTCCTCTAAACTTCAGCGGCACTAACCCCTGCAGCCATAGTCAGGGGTCACTTGAACTTCCTAGTTGGAAGAAAGTAGCATCAGGTCGTTGCCAATAGCAACACAGCCATGTCCCCATTTCCTTGTGCTTTTTGATCTTTGCCTAATTTGCAGTGAACCAGAGCTGAGATGCCAAAGTCCATTTGGGGAGGAGGAGGAAGGAGAGAGGCAGGCCTGGCACAGGCTACAGAAGGAGCGCTGCCGAGGGGCCGGCGCGGATTGCCCCGCCCTGCCCCGAGTCCAGTGAGGACTTCCTGCGCGCTGAGTGTAGGAGCACCTGTGTGTTCAGTCAGAGCTGGAAGAAGGAGACGAGAGAGAGGTCTGGTCGCGAAAGCGGGGCATTTCTCCGGCAGGATGAGAGAGAGGCAGGAAAGTGAGGATGCAGAACCGGGAAAGGAGGCCGGGGCGCCTGCGCCTGGGCGCTCTGCCACCAGTGCAGGGCACAGCTGCTGAGCCCTTGTCACTCCTGGCATGCCCGCCTGGTGCCAGATTTGTCCCTAAGCTGCTGGAGGCCACGGAGAAAGGTTTCCCATCACCCGTCAAAACTAACACGCAGCTGGCCTTCACAGAGAGCCCTGTAAGCAATGGGCAGGAGGGGAGGCGGGAGGCAGAGATGCCAGGCACAGCACCAGGGAGGGCTCCCCCAGCTGGGCAGGGACACCCCAGTGCAGGCACTGGGTTCTTCCTGGAGGAAAGCAGCTCTGCCTCCCCTCCTCAGAAAGGTAAACATCACACCTGCTTCTCTCCTCCCTGGAACGGTTGCCATGGAGATCCCAGGGGTACTGGCACCAACAACACAGGGCCCCAAACACAAGTGGTGGCTTCACCTGGCCTGTCTAGCAGCCGCTGCTGGTGTGGGATAGTTGGACACAGAGGAGTCCTTAGTCCCGGAGCATTTTCACCTGCCTCCTTTATTTTTAGAGAGAGGGGAAGGGAGGAAGAAAGGGAAAAAAACATCAATCGGTTGCCTCTCACACACCCCCAACTGGAGACCTGGCCTGCAACCCAGGCCTGTGCCCTGACGGGGAATTGAACCAGTTATCTTTTTTGTTTTGCGGGATGACACCCAACCCACTGAGCCACACTGGTCAGGGCCACCTGCCTCCTTTTCTGAGAGTGATGGTCAAGTACAAAGTAGAAGGTATATGCGTCATGAAGGCCGACCCTCTCAGCCCTGCCACTGACTGGCTGTGTGCTCTCAGGCAAGTGGCTCAAGCTGTGCTTGAGCCTGCATCCTCATCTGTCCAGCGGGGGATAATGTAGTATTTAAGTGGCAAGGATGGTGTGGACATTAGCACAAGTGTCTATGAACTGTCTAGTGTGCTCAACATACAATAGCTGCTCAATGTTTAGTTAATGGTGACTGTTAGTAACTGTCCTTGGCAGCTAACCTGTGTCCCTGGTAATGAGACTATCCCCACCTGCTACCACGAGGTTTGGGTGAGTTGAAGAGGCGGGCACTGGGGAAGGGAGGTACATGAGACATCAGTGCCACCCCATTGGGCAGGAATAAGAAATTCAAAGAGCAAGTTCCTAGGGGATCAGGGGATAGGCTGGTCCTTACAAATTTAGTTCAGACAGGAGGACTGGCAACTCACCTTTGGTAAATTAAAATTTTTTAAAGGAAAAAAAGCACTGATAGTTGACAATGCAGCCTAGAGTAAGGTGTCTGAACCTGCTATGCTCGCAGTGACACTTTATGAGAATTGCTTTCAGAAGATGTGATTGCTGGCAGATTCCACAGAATGGAAAAACCTGCTTGTTTATGTAGCAAAACCTAGTTGTTTATAACACTATGCTTTATATAAGATGGTGAGTGTTGCAAAAGAATCCATTATTTTTATTTTAATCCTAGTCCTTATTTTTTAACAAACTTAAATGTACATGAATTGTATATTAACTCTTCAGCTAGTGAACTTTTTTTATTAATTTAATTTTCACCTATCTCTTGATTTTTTTTTCTTTATTTGGGTGTTATTTTATGTTCATCTTACTTTCAAAGAGTCAAAGAGAATATTTTAAAACCATATAAAATGCCCTTTCGCTCCCGAGAGAGATCGGAAAGCTCAGCAAGGATGTGGGAGTAATAGGGACCCCAAGAGCAGATCGCTGGGCTCCTGCCCCTCACGGCTGAAGGGTGAGAAAGCCAGGAACACCTCGCGCCCTCCCCGTGCCGCTCTGCCCAGCTGCTGCGGGTCAGCCGTAATCCCTGGCTTAGCCCAGAACCCAGTTTTCCCATTTTGCCTGCCCACCTTGCCTCACAAAATTCAATAGAGGCTGATTAAAGATCGCGTTGAAAATTTTTTTAAAGTATTCTATAGTAAGCGTGGAATTTTCTACCATCCCCTGCTGGAGTTTCTTGGATCTCTAAACTGTCCCAAACAAGTGGCACTCTTGCCCCCATTTTAAACATTGTCGAGAAAGGAGATGCCACAGAGTTCTTTATGCCCCCTCTGGAAATCATTCTTTGCTTTATTCAGTGAAGAAGAGGTACCAGGGGCACCCACCTGCACAAAAATCTCCCAATGAGGTTAGGCAGGTCCTGGGCTTCTCCCCTTCCTGCCACCCCCGAGTCAGGGCCCCACCTTCCCACCGGGCTCCGAGGCTCCTGGCAGCCCTTCTCAGCCTGTTCCCCCAGGGCTGTGATCCTACGCGCACTCATCACTTATGAACTCGAGCATCATCTACTTGTTGATGACCTTCAGCCTCCTTGGGAGGACAGCTCCTCTCTGGGGCCTCCAGCTTCCTGTCTGCCGAGGTCACTCGGGGAGCACTGTTCCACAGAACACCATTTTTCATTAGCAAGGAAGAAAATGCCCATGTGTCACAACAAGGTGACCAGTTTGAATCAATGGGGACCAGAAATAATGTTCCAAATGCATTCTGTTGCAAACTCTGGTTCGTCTGACAGGAGAGCCTAGGCTGCTCCTCTACTGGAAGGGAAGCATTGACTTTCACTAAAAGGCAACTGGAAAAAAAGGCAACTGGGACGACAACTGAATAAGTACGAAGTGGGGAATTTCAAAGCAAAATATGATAACTGGGATTTTTTTCCTATTTTTTTTCTTTTGAAATATAGCAAAATGAACACATCTGAAATGCATGGTTTGATGACTCTGACAAATGTATGTAACAGTGGAACTCACACCCATCACCCGAGAAAGTTCCCTCATGCCCCACTCCAGTCAGTTTTGTCCCTCTCCCCCAGAGGCAACCGCGGTTCATTTCTATCTGGTAGCAGCAAGGAGGACGGCAGACTCGGTGGGCCTCAGATCTATAGCATTGGCCTTAGGCCGTCTGGGCAAATCAGCAGGAGACTCTCACTAGCAGCTCAGATGTCTTTACCCCCCTTCGAGTTGAAAAGAGTCCTGCCTGAGCCCCTAGTGCTTGGCTCTGCTGCCCCCAATATGCCATCTGAGCCCAGGGCTATTCTCTGAGCCACAGGCCTCCCAGCCAAACAGTTTAGCACCAGTCTCCCAGGTAAGTGGCAACAGGTCTTGGTAAATGGGTCGTGCATGTTTGTTGGTTAGTATCTGCAGGTGCAACGCGCAGAGCCACAGCATGTCAATCAGCATGTTGATTTTCCTTAAAGCACTGCCCAAAAGGGAGCTGTTCCTTTTGTGCCTTTCCTTTTAGAAACAAAAGATGCCATGACCACTTTCATGCAGGCTTCTAGCCGGCCAGAACAGCCACAGGGCTGAAATGATTAGCCAGGGTGGGAGTTGAACAGGGTATGAGTGTTCGTGAGCCCAGCACAGAGCCCATGGTCCATGAAACTGAAGGACCCCAAATTCCATTGGATTAAACTTTGCCAAAGGTCTCAAAGGTGAAAAGCACTTTGTCTGTATGCAAGGTTGTGATGTCCCTGGAATGTACCTTCTGCAGCTCAGTCCACAATCACTGTATATTTTTTCACTTGGACCAAGGCTGCCTGCTCATAGCATTTTCCACCACCTCAGCTGCCTGACTCAGCTAGGCCAAGGCCTCAGTCTGAGCTGGCTGCTGCTCCCTGGCACCACGATCGGCCCCCGGCTGACCGGCACTGAGGAACATCACGCAGTCAGACCCTGAAAAAACAGCTTCCCTTGTAACTATGCAAGACAGCAGGCAGAGGCAGAATTACTCCTCCCCTTGCTACATGTTTCCTACAGAATCACATAAACTGGAAGCAGGGATAGAGGGGAAGAGGAAGAAAACACTAAGAGGACATGGGCAGAAGTTCTCCTCTCTGGGCAGGACAGGTAGCTCGGGAGCTCCCAGCAAGCCCCTAGCAGCATAGACCTTGTGGCAGCTCATCTCTGCACACAGGTGGCCTCTGCTGTCAGATTTCACTTTGATCCCTGGAAACTACAGGAATCTCAGCTCTTCAGAAGGGAGGCAGCTGCTGAGCCAGAGCAATTGCAGGATTTCTTCCCCAAAGCTCGAGGCCAGGCATCTAGGCCGGCCTGCGTCCTGCATGAATAACCTCCTTCCAGCATCACCCGGGAGGCCACTGCCTAGAAGTCAGATTGCAGCTGGGCTGAGCTGTGCCCCCGCCGCCGCCACTGCCAGCCAACCAAACCCTTACGACCTCCTTTAGTAGCAACTGGCATTTGGTAAATGCATGGGTGAGCACAGGAGTGGGGAAAGGCAGAGAGAAATGCCAAAGAGCACCACCTGGACCTGAGAGGGTAGAATGATCTCAGGGCCTGTCCTCTGGGCTGGTGGGGGCAGCCCCTGCCCTGAAGTCCAGGGAAATAGAAGCCCCTGAGGGGCAGGGGAGGGGCAGGAGCGATGGGCTGGCCACGGGTCCTCCGAGTCAGAGCAGTGAGGCTGAGCTCCTGGATTTAGGCAGAAAGAGATTAATTGGAGCCTCCAAGTCCAGCCCAGCCCAGCCCACTCTACAGAACTGGGAGATATGGAGGATGGGGGGACCTCAGGGTCAAATTCAGCTAAAACAAATAGATAGTCACACAAATCTCCAGAAATGGAGTCTCCAGCCTCTCTCAACCCACAGCCTCCTCTCCAACCAAAATGACCTCACTAATGAGGAAGAAGCTGTAATGAGGGTTTGGATGCCTGGTAAACCTCACCTTCTTTGTCTCTCCGGGCTTTTAACATACTGTTGGACAGACTGTTATGCAGAAGCTTTAGCGATTTTTTTTTTTCACATCGCCAGCTAAATCAGAGCCCCAAATGCTGTGGACGGCAAAACTGGAATATATGTATTTGGGGACATAATGTGTAATTTGCGGGCCTGGCGGAGGAGGGTGGCGTCAGCTGTACTTGGCGTGTGGTCACCGCAGAGATAGGGAGCACCAAAGGGAGAGCAGAAGTCCTTGGCACCTTTCATTGGAGCAGGGGTGGGCACACAGGTCAACGGGGTGGAGGAGGTTTGTTAGAGCTCTCGGGCCACAGGTCCCTAGGCTCATCAGCCCCACATTGCCTCTGAGAGAACCGCCCCAACACACACACACACACACACACACACACACGCACGCGCACACACAGCCATGCTTTCTGCCTTCAGGCCTGCTTTGAGAAGGCACAGTCCCAGGTGAACCAACTGAATGACAAATGCCTGGAGCACCATGTAAGAAAGGGCAGTCAAGGACAGTGCCAGCCGAGTGTGCCTGAGAATCCAGGGCTGGGGGCGCCCTTGACGGCCAGCCTCGGCCTCTGCGCGCTCCCGACGCACCCGCCCACTCTGCGCCAAGGAGTGGCCACCCTGCTTTTCGTGATTTGCAAAGACTGGCACTGCCACCCTCCGGGATTTTTTTTTAAATCTGATTTAAAAATCCTCAGCTTAGTATAAATGTATCCTGCCGCAGGCTAAGTTTAGTCTATTTGGAGATTCAGATGAAGTTGGTGAAGGGGAGATTTTGTGTGCACGTGTACGTGTGTATTTTAAGGTGGGGAGAAAAAATGAAAAGTTTGTCTCACTGGTGGAAACGGGGAGTGAAAGAAAGTGATGATGGTAGAGGGAAGGAAGGAAGAGAAGGGAGGGAGGGAAGGAGGAAGAAAAGAGCGGGAGGAGGAAGCTGCGGACTCCCAGTTGCCCCTGAGAGCCATCCCAGGTCTGGACAAGGCCCCCTCCATGCCGTCAGAATTCTCCAGGTCACGCTGCCACGTCCCTCCATGGAGCACTAAGCCAGAGGACACATTGTCCTGCATCCAGGAAAGTCACAGCCCATGTCGTTTGTTCGTTAGATGTGCCCATTACCCATCAATTCATCAATCAGCAGGTTTATTGAGTACCCCACCAGGCTTCACAAGCCTGATCAATTTTTTTAATTACATCCAGCTTACACACAGCCGAGCCCAGTAAACAAGCTGAGGCCTCACACCCCACTTGGAAATGAACACGAGGAACTGCTGGCCCTTGCAAACACGGCTGCCCGCACCGGCCAGCCACGGTGTGCTGCCCTTTGCGGATGGCAGGGGCGTCGCTGACCCCCTGTCAATAACAGGATGGGCTCTGAGTGTTTTCTCAGACACAGTGACCCAGCCACCCTCCCCTCTGGCCCCTCCCTGTCCAATGCTATGGATTTTTAAAGAGGAGACCAGGAAATGGATGCATTTCCTCCCAGGCATGCGAGCAACTGGCCTCCCTCAGGCCCTGTCCCTCATGCACCAGGCCTCGCAGTCCAGGCCATTGTCTTACATTTCTGGAAGCGCTGCTACGTAGGTTGTAAGTGAGGAGCATGTACCATTCCTGGGGTGGAGGCCCTGGGTACCACCACCGGGCAGGAGCCAAGAGCATAGGGGATGGCAGGAGCACACTGTCTGGGGCCCACGGTGGCACCTGTTCTCCTGTTCTCTGAGCCGCAGCGAATTCCACTTTCATCGTCTAGAACCAGGTCATCCAGAGGACCCAGAGCCTGTATGTCTCCCCTGCATTGCAAACAGGATTCCTAGGTCTTCTGCTAGTTCATTCATTAGTTTCTAATCGCCCAGATGTTTAGCCAGCATCTATTTGGGTCAGCCCACCCTCCCTGATCTTGCTACTCCCAATCCACCTTTTCCTTCCTCGCTTGAATAAAATCAAGTTCAGGGAGAGCCCACAGGCATTCAGGGATGCTCTACCTAAGAGCTGAAATGCCTGGTGTGAGGTGAGTAAAATTCCCACACCCCACAAAGAGTACAAGCCGCCCACCCTCCCTCCCTATCCTGCCCCAGACTCCTGGTCGTTCCAGCTTCCTCCAGTGTATGGTCCCAAACCCAAAGGTCAAAGGGGTCAGTTTGCTAAGTCATTTGGCCTCCGTGACTCATGCGAAAATGAACTCACCTACCTGGTTCTCTGTCTCTGTCCCTCTGTGTGTGTGTGTGTGTGTGTGCGCGCGCACCTGTGCGTGCCTCTCTGTCGCCTGTCTCTGCAGGGAAAGTCGCTGGCGGGCAAGCGCCTCACGGGCCTGATGCAGTCCTCCTGACGGTTCCCACCGCAGGCCCGGGGCCGGGGCCCGAGGACCACGCAAGCAGGAGGCGGCGCTCCACGTCCGTGGACAGAGCTTCCTTACGGGGAGATTTGGTCACTGTGAAAGAAAAAGAGTGAGGGTGATGAAGGGCGACCATGGGGAGTCTCGGTGGGTGAATGGGGGGACCTGAAAGTCCACAGAGCCAGGGGCCAGCCCGGGAGAGGCCCCCGTTTACAACCCTCCCGTGCTTGTACAGTTGTGCGCCGACACCCCGCTTTCTAAGAGGCCCTTGTCCCTAACTCGTTCAGGGGAGAACATCTTGTAGGGTGTTGTGACTGTCCCTTGAGATGTATTCTCGTCATCACTCCTCCCACTCTCTGGGGGATCCTGCCGTCCAGCAAACACAAGAAGGACCAGCTGGCCCTGAGCACGTCCTGGGTTACGCCCCCTCCCCCCACTGTCTCCCTGGTGCACCCACAGCACCCACCATAGTTATAGCCACTGTGTCCCTACCGCCCCCGCCTCCCCTATCTTTGTGGCCACCCGCCCTCACGCAGCCCGTCCCAATCACGTCGTCGTCAGCACTGAGCCACGTCGGGGTTGGCTGCACCGCAAGTTCTTCCAACCCCGTTAGGTATGCCCATTATCCACCAATCCATCCATCAGCAGGCTTCTGAGAAGGTCTCCACAGGTGTGCCGCTGCCCTCTGGCCTTGACACATGTCTCGAGGGTCCAACACCAGAAGAGACACCCGTGTAGATGAAAGAGCTTCTGGTTTAACAGATTCTGACCATCTCTTTAAAAATTTATAATTTCATAATTTATTGTTTTTGCCCCTTTTCCTTGGTTCATTCCCTCCTGTTTTACTCAAAATAAACAATGCCATGAACTCAGGGGCCCTTGGGATCCTCTCCTCCAGCAGCCCCACAAGGTGGAAGCTGGGAGGGCTCCCAGCAGGGGGGTTGCTGGGTCAGAGGGCTGGCAGCCCCTGCAAGGTGGGCGTGGCCAGGCTCCTGCTGGGCCAGGTGTGTGAAGCTGGAGGAGACTCTGCTACACAGGGACTAGGCCAAGGCCAATGGTCCTCTGACGGCCCAGCAAAGGCACCCACTGAGCAATGCCAGGCGTCAAGGGAAAAAGCAGGCAGAAAGCAACACCTGCAAAAACCTGCAAAAAATCGCCTTGTATTCCCTTCATGTGTGTGTCAAAATGCCCTCCTGCCAACTTGGTTGAGAGCTAATATATGTAGAGCACTAGGTCAGGTGCCTGACGCAGAGTAGGTGCTTAGCAAATGGTAGCTATTCCTCTCATCATCATTGTCATCGTGTGACTCCCATGGGCCCACGGACAGAGCAGTATTAAGCAATGTGTCTTTTAGTTCAAACACTCACTCCCCCACCTGCTATGATTATCCTCCTTTGATCTATTTTTGGCCATAGGTGAGAAATCTCCCTGGAGAGTGTATAAACAGCAAACACAGAAGCAAAAAATCTATCACTCGTATTTCTTCACTTCTGTAGGCAAATTCACCAGCTGGTGACCAAAGGCGCACACGCTCATTTGCAGACGCCACCTCCCCAGTGCTCCCAGGGCCGTCTTTCCAGCCTCCCTGCCGAGGCATGTCATGTCTGATTCTACTGAGCCCTGGCCCCGGGGCAGCAGCCTTTCAGTCATCACAGCGGAGCCACTGTGGGCACTAGAACTCTTTGTTAGGGTTATACCCTTGCGGGTCCTTGACCACCATGCCTCAGTTTCCCCCACTGGCAGTAGTTGCTCTCTCTCTTTGAGGTACAAATGAGAATGACACACATTGAGTCCTCAGAGTGTCTCCAAAGGTAGCGTTATAGACCCAGGTCCCACACGACCTCAGCACAGAACCTGGCACTTGGCAGACACGAGATAATGACTAAAACGAAGTTCTGCCCCATGTTTCGGGGTCTTTTGGGCCCTCCTCTCCTCCTTCCCTGCTTTTTTGTCTTGTTTCAGATAGTCCTCCTGTTTCAGAACCAAATTGCAGCTAAAGTTCCTCTGCACCCAACATGGCCCAAAGGAAGCTCCTCTCTGCCAGGGGTCCCCTGGCTGTGCTGACTTCAATGCACAGGGTATGTGGGCAAAGGAAGTTCCAGAATAGCAGGTGCCTCTCTGCCCTCAGTTATCCAAGGCAAGGGCCCGGATGCCTCCTCTTCCCTGTGGCTGCAGACAGGACAAGGCTGGTGTCCCTGTGCCCTGTCCCCTGTCTCTGGCGGCTGTTCCTGAACAATGGCTGGCATGAGACTTAGCCCACCCTGGAGGTTTCCAAAAGGCCCACCTAAAGCCAGGTGGACTATAGCCTTGAGACAGGGCAGGATGAAAGCTTTCTAACACATCTGGGGACATCCAGAGGAGAGGGCCAGCCAGCAGGTTCAATAGCATCAAGGGCACTTCAGATGGGTTCAAGCCCAGAGCAATAACCCTCTCACCCCACCTCCCAACGAGGCACACTCAGTCCTGTGACCACCTCCACACACTACTAGTAGATCATGTCTAAGAGTTGCTCTGCCCCAGTCAGCCAGTCCAAGGTCAGTCTACTATGCAGAACTTAGAATGAAAATACACTTGGAAAATCTGGTCTTGGCCAGTTCCTCATTGGCTTGGTCTACATAGCCAAAAATTCAGACCCAATTAGGCTCTTGAAGGCAGTTCTGCAATAAAGCATGTTCCCCTGCCTCCAGAAGCTTCCTTAGCTCCCCTGACTGGGCACGGCCTCTGCTCCCAGGACCCTTCCCACTAAGGACTCACAGGGCAAAGATGTTGGCAGCCCCACTGCCAAAGCATCAGGACAGCCTCAGAAGCAACCACCACCCATCAGGACAGACGCGCAGGCACCAGGCATCGGGCACATGCCCAAATGGGAAGAGTAAAACTTGTAGACTGTCACGTGTAAACGCCCAGCAGCAGCCAGGGGACCTGCGTACGCAGGAGGAACTCTGTGGGCTGGGAGAGGCCTTCTGCACTTCCAGAGAGTGACGCTTTGATCTCCTAGGGAGGTACTGCCATACCCCAGGAACCAGTGCAGTCATGGGGCCGGGCTCCCGGCCCACCGCTGCCGAGGCTAGGTACAGGGCAGCACCCACAGAGAACCCTCACTGCCCTGGGTTGCTTCGTGGACCAGTGGACACCTGGGGACATGCTCCGGGGGCCTTCCTCCCGGCCGGATTGCTGGTGTATTCAAACTACCTCACCGACAGGACACTGAACTAGGAGCCTGCCACCCATTGGGCTCCCTGGCTGGTTGTAGAAGTTGATGTTTTTCCCAAAATGCACCCCACCCATTGTGCTCCAAATGCATGGACTTCAAAAGCCACCGCTAGAAAGCTTTACCAGAAGCTAGAAAGGATTGTAGACTTGGTGTTTAGGCTTTGCAAGGTATATTGCAAGGTATATTGACTAGAAAGCCCTGGAATGGAGGAGATAACATGCCACCAGCTTCCAAGGGGTTGGCCGAGATGAGTATGTAGCAAGGACCATGTGTGGCACAGTCCAAGAGTGGCCAAATGACTCCCTGATAACTCACAAGGCACCCTCTGAAGAGAGGCCTGTGCTCATGTAACCATGGCAACAGCAGACGCCAGCAGCCTACTCATTAGTATCACCTGGTGATAGACATTCCCTGGGCACAACCTAGCAGCCCTAAAGTAGCAAAGTAGCAAATGTAGCAATAAGAGGCCCAGGGCTGTAGAGGGACAGGGTCCAAATGACCCAGCCTCGGCCCTCTTCCCGACCCTGACGAGGGCTCAGAGCCAGGGGCTGTCAGCTGTCCGGGGGGAGGCCCTGCTCCATGCCCAGGGCTCCTGGTCTGTATTCTCTGCCCACTCACCGCATGATCATGGACACGTCGGAATGGCCTTCTCATAGTGCATGTGGTTCTCATTAGTTTATTTTTCTGGATTTGGGGATTGGATCCCAGAACCAAACATGCTGGTACAGTCTAAAAATAAATGACTTGAACCCACTCTAATGCAGCTAACTCTGTGTGGCTCCTTGGTTTGGGGGTTCACTGGGCAGGATGTGCCTGAAAATATACAACCTCTTCCGACTCCCCACTCCTCCCCCTGCCCCATTAAACCCATGCACACCGGCGCGTGCGTGGGCGTGCGTGCACACACACACATACACACACACACACAGAGCCTGAGAGTGAGGGGAATCATTCCCAGGCAGGAGGCCTCTCAGCTCAGGAAAGCCAGCTCTTTGGGACAGGGCACTCATCCTGGGAGGTCGGGACAGTTGTGTTACCAGAAGGCTGAAGGCCCTTGGTTCTGCCAGGGGCTCCGTGGCTGAACGGTCTCTATGCCCAATTGTGCTCAACCACGAAACCCAGGGGCCTGACAAACAGCAGCAATGGCCAGGCGCCACGTTAGATAAAGTCCCAAGACTGTGGTCTGCTGCGTATGGACTCTGCTCCTTATGTGGAATCTTGGTTTCCTGAGCGACAGTCTCATCTCCCACTAATGCCAAAGCAGCAGGACTTCGAGAGCCTGGAAGTCAGGCTGAAACTATGGTACTGTGATCCTATTAACAATGAGGCTGGCACCTGGCTGCTCGCTTCAGTGACAGAAATGTTGCTCTGAACATAGAAATGATCTCAGAGGCAGGAGAATGGGTCTTCAGTCACATTTGCATAGGAGCAAACTTGTCTCCCAATCCCTGGGCCAACTTCCAGGCCTGGACTTTCTGCCCCACAATGTCAAGACCAAGGTCACACCTGTAACAGCGCCTGAAAGGTCAGGTCTGTTGCATATCCCACTGGCAGGCCCTGGCAGGCCCATCACAAAAAAACCATGCTCCCCTGTCTTCCTTGATATCAACCATCCCCTCCAGGGAACCTGGAACCCCTCCTACCCCGACGAACTATCTGGCTTATTTCCAGAATCTTTGTTTAGCGAGCCGTCACTGGGTACATGCACGGCGTTATGAATGCTGACCACCAGGAACAGAAGTGTGCTTCAGGTCCAGGGTGGTGGTGGGGATTGGAGGCCACCAGCTATAACACTGAAAGCTGTGCCCACCCAAAATTGTCTGTGATCCACCCTTACTGCTTCTTCTCCCCCGACACGCTTGTGGGGACTTCTAGCATAAAGAGCATGCGTCAGTCCCTTCCTGTGCTGCCAGCTTCTGATGGCTCGTTGGTCCCAGCCTCCAAGGGACCATCAGGGCCTCTGATGTGTGTCTCTGATCCTTGCTTGGACCTTTCCTGGGATGTGGCAGCCTCCAAAATCTGTGGCTTAGAGAAACATCCAAGGAGTCCTCAGAGGGACATGTCCCTGCTGGACCAGAGAGCTCTGCTGGCACGCTTTCCCTCAACCTCCCTTCCGGAGCCGATGCCCCCACACAAACTCCCTGCTCCCCTTACTGGGATTTCTTTTAGTGCCCACAATGGGAGTTTCAGGGTCTGCCCCAAACCCCGCACACGGAGGGGCAGGCCTCCCTGGCCAAGGAGAGGCTTTGGGGTCTGGCTTGTTCAAAGTAGCTCAGGGTAGGAGTGTCTCTCAACTTGACCTCCGTCGGGAACAGAGCTCTCTGTTATGTGCCTGCACCCTTAAAAACATGAGCGCCGTCTCCTCGGAGCCTTGGAACTTGCCCAGCCAGGACTGGCTTCCTTCAGCAGACAAAAAACAGTTCCTGATTGAGAGGCTGAGCCACGCACCTCAGTGGGAGCATGACTGTCCTCATTTGTAAAGCAGGAATAAAATTTTTTAAATCGTAAGGTTGTTGTGAATTAATACATAGGGCCTAGCCTGTGCCTGGCACAAAGTGCGTGCTCACAAAACAGATGCTGGGATTAGCTGTTGCTGCCCCCCAAGAGCGGCACTGAGAGGTGGCAAATGGAGACCACGTTTGCAAATCCCCACTGGGCAGCTGGCCCCAAGGCCAGCCCTGAGTGCAAATTGGAGGCGGTGGGCTTTGTGCAGGTAGCAGCCACTCTTGCTGTGACAAGCCCCTTGCTTTCTTCTTCCCACCTGGGGCCTGGTTCCCTTATTGTCTGTCACTTCCAGCCTCAATCAATAATCCCACATTAGGATCAGTAAATAGCAGAACAGAAGGCTGGGGGCTCCTCCTCCAGACCCTGCATGGAAAACGGAAGTCTGTGCTGTCCCCCTAGACTCTCACTTGTGTGACAGCCTCTGTGGCTGCTTCGTTGGGATCTGGATTCTGAGCTCTTGTTCAAAAATATCCCAGTTCAGCCCAATAACTCAGACCTCATGCTTAGGATGCGGGGCTGGGCAAAGCCTGTCCTCCCAGAATGGCCAGCATGCACACAGACACACGTGCACTTTGTTCCCAAAGTGGCCAGTCAAGACGAGCCTATTTAACCTCTTTCTCCCATCACATTATGGAGGCTCTTCTGAGTTGCGGAGCAGTAGAAGGAATCAAGGAGGGAAAGTTCACAAATGAGACAAGGCCCTGGATTTATCACTTCCTGCAGTTCTGCCCCGTGACCACAACCACACTCTTGCCGAGAATCAGTGACAGCACTGAGAGGGGCTGTAGAGATTTGTTTGGTTCCAATAGTGACCGTGTGTTTACATTTTGTTTCTTATGAAGCTATAATTTACATGGAAGAAAATTCACCTTTTCTAGATGTGGTGTTATGAATTTTGACCAACCTTTATCAAAAATTAAGGTAGAGAGTAATTCTGTCATCCCAGAGTTCCTAGTGCCCCTTTATGGTTAATCCCCTTGCCCCACGCCCCTGCTCCAAACAGCCACTCATCTGTTTTCTGACCCTATTGTGTCTTTTTCAGAAAGTCACATAAAGGGAATCATACAGCATGCGGCCTTTTGAGTCTGGCCTCTCTCACTTAGCAGAGTGCACATTGTTGCATATGTCAGCAGTACATTTCTCAATGTCTTGTTTTTTTATACATAAAGAAACTGAAGCCCAGGGTGAAGGCAGAGGAGATAGGGAGGCGCAGGGCCTGAAGTCCAGGTCCTCATGATTACCCAAACTTCAGGCTGGTGAGCCACAATTTCTTTCATAAAAAGTCATCTTTTTAACTTCCCCCAAATCCATGAACCCCTGTTTGAGAAAGCACACCATCACAGAATCGGCACACTGAAAAAAATAAAAGCATTATTATTTATCCTGCAGAAGCTACTTCTGGGACACAAAGGGAAGCAATGGTGCATATCAAAGTGAGGTAGTATTTATTCAGCGAGCAAGTAGTGCTTCAGAGACCCCCACCAATAACTCCGGAGCTCTCCATGCTTTTTCCAAATAGATTAGCACAGAATAGTGAAGCATTAAAAACTACCTGGAAGCAAAGTGCTGGAACAGACCCAGGGACAGAGGGATCTAGGTGCAGTGGTACAGCCATGGAAACCAGGCCACGTGGACGAGACAACCTAGGAGTACTCTCAGTTAGAGATCTCAAAATCCAGAAGTCGCAAAAAACATCCAGGAGTTTCTATAAACTCATAAATTTAAAGATATGTAGTTTATTTCAGTCCATCACATTTATTATCCTTACTGATGTCCGAAGTGTCCCATTTTGGGCCAGTAAGAACCTCTATAAGTTGTCTCTGGAGTCTTTTAGACACGACCTTGGCAGTCTTTGATAGCTTCATTGCTGTCTGGTATGGTAAGATAATGCAGAATCATCTTATACATGTCCTTTCTCATCCCTAAGTTCCAAGTGAGTGAAAGTCTAAAGAATGCTTTGCAGTAAAATCAGTGTTTCTGTGATAGACTTTGTGGAAATTGGGTGCCCAAAGACTCCAGAGTCTCCAGAGGTGTCCAACCTGCGGCCCTCAGGCTGCACACAGCCCAGAATGGCTATGAATGCAGCCCAACAAAAAAATCGTAAGTTTACTTAAAATATTATGAGTTTGTGTGTGTGTGTGCAATTACATCTCACTATGTATTTAATGAGTGGCCCAAGACAACTCTTCTTCTTCTAGTGTGGTCCAGAGACACCAAAAGGTTGGACACCCCTGCTAGACTATAGGAACTGAAAATTCCTTTAACAATCAACCAGCTAGACTATAGGAATTGAAAATTCCTCTAACAGTCAACCAGCCCATAGGCTTCATTCTACAAAACAAAAAAGGCCAAGATATATGAAGTGACTTACATAAGGTTATACAGGACTGTGGCAGTGCAAGGGTTAAAGACTAGGTCACCTGAACCCGGACTTTTTGTCATTCCCACAGCCTTACCTCTCCTTATATATCCTCAGCACATCTACTCAAGCCCTTCCACTCAAGCCTTGTCCCAGCCTTTGCTGTGTGTGCCGAAAGTTGAACAAAGAAAGTGGAAAATCCCAATTTCAAGACTTACTATAAAGCTACAATTATTGGGAGAGTATAAGAATAGACAGATAGAACAATGGAATAGAATTGAGAGTCTAAAACTACATCCATACATTTATGGTCAATTGATTTTTGACAAGAGTACCAAAGCAATTTGATGGGGGAAGGAACAGCCTTTACAACAAATGGTGCTCAAAACCAAATGAAACTGAAGTTAAAGAGTAAAGTTGAATCCCTACCTCACACAATATACAAAAATTGACTCAAAATGGATCAAAGATACTAATACTGTAAAATCCTTTGGAGAAAATATATGGATAAATCTTAATGTCCTTGGATTAGGCAACAGTTTCTTAATATAACAAAAATACAAGCAACAACAACAAAAAATAGATAAAATAAACTTTATCAAAATTTAACACTTTTGTGCTTCAAAGGACACCATCAAGAAAGTGAAAAAAACAACCCTCAGATTGAGAGAAAACATTTGAGAATCATGTGACTGACAGGTGCTTGAATCTACAATGCAGTATATAGAGAAGTCTTAAAACTCACTAGGGTCAAGATGGCAGCATAAGTGAATGTGGTACTCACATCCTACCACAACTACATCAAAGTTACAACTAAACTACAGAACAGCCATCATTCAGAACTGCCTGAAACCCAGCTGAATAGAAGCTCTACCACTAAAGATATAAAGAAAAAGCCACATTGAGACTGGTAGGAGGGGTGAAGAGAGGTGGAACAGGTCAGTCCCACAGCCAGTGTGGTGGATAGAAGTGGGGAGGAATATTTCAGCTGCAGAGGCGCCTCTTGAGGAGGGAGGGGTCTCACCCTACACCAGGCCCCCAGCCCAGGGTTCCAGAGCCAGGAAGAGAAGTCCTCATAACTTATGGCAATGAAAACTAGTGGGGATTATGGCTGAGTGAGATGGAGGGCTTCCAGAGTCCCAGGCAGTTTCTCTTAAAGGGCCCACACACAGACTTACTCAAATTCACTGTGAGCTCCAGTTCTGGGGCAGCAGCTCAAAAGGCACCAGGGACACACAAGGAGGAATTGAATTGTTTAGGATCAAGCAAGAGCTGGAGGTGCAGCTTTCTCCCAGAAAGAAATGCTGGCAGAGGCCATTTTTCCTTTTCTGAGCCCTCCTCCCACAGCCTGCAGGTAGACACCATATCTGAGTCTCCATCAACCTGGCTATCACTGTTCGCCCCACCCTGGTGATTCCCTGAGACCCTGCCCCACCCAACTTGCAGGACCACCCAAGCTGCTTCCAGTGGCTTTTCCATACAACTTCGCTAGGCTCATGCTTCAGATTTTTCTAAAATCTCTCAAATAAGCAGCATCTGACTTCAGCATACCCTGTACCTCTCCCTATGTGGCCCCAGGCCTGACATTAGCTTCAGCCAGGCTTGGTTCACAGCTTGGCCTCTCCTGGGCACCTCCAAGCCCAGCACAAGTAGCAGCCATCTGCCGATTGCTTTGTAGCTCATGCTGGGTGGTCCCAGGCAGAACACAGGCAGCAGCTGACCTTAGTCTGCACCTCCTGGGAGGTCCCAGATCGAGCACACCTTGTGGACAGCTTCAGACAATGTTGAAGCACCACCCAGCCACCTCCACAAGATACACACTCCCAGGGTGGATTCAGTGGACACCAGAGCCCTGTTGAAGTAAGTCCTGCTCTGTGGGGTGGGCCCCTGCACAGCTGATCCTCCATAGTGGTTGGTGATCACAGCTAGTCATCATAGCTGATCAGCCTGGGGGTAAATCCCTCCCATTGATGTGCCAACAGAAATCAAGGCTCAACTACAACAGGAGAATGTACACAGTTCCATTAAGGGGTGGGGGACACTCCTTGAGTACCCAGCTCAGGTGAACAAAGAGGTTTTGCCATTGGACCCTACAGGACACCTACTACGAAAGGCCACTCTACCAAATCCAGGTGCTGTAGCAGCTCCACCTAATACACAGAAGCAAACAGAGAGGCTGCCAAACTGGGCAGACAAAAAATCTGTCCCAAGGGAAAGAAAAGAACAAAACTCCAGAAAAAGAACTGAACAAAATGGAGACAAACCATCTACTAGATGCAGAGTTCAAAACACTTGTTATAAGGACGCTCAATAAACTTAATGAGAACTTCAATAAAGAGATAGGAAACATAGAAGTGCAACTAGAAATCATAAAAAAGAATCAGTCAGAAATGAAAAGTACATAAACTGAAATGAAGAATACATTATAGGGAATCAAAAATAAAGTAGATGAAGCTAAGAATCAAATCAGAAATTTGGAATATAAGGAAGCAAAAAACACCCTATCAGAATGGCAAAAAAGAAAAAAAGAATAAAAAAAAGATAAGGATAGTATAAGGAACCTCTCGGACAACTTCAAGTGTACCAGCATTTGCATCATGGAGGTGCCAGAAGGAGAAGACAGAAAACAAGAAATTGAAAGCCTATTTGAAAAACTAGTGACAGAAAACTTCCCTAACCTGGTAAAGGAAAGAGACACACAAGTCCAGGAACCAGAGTCCCAAAAAAGATGAACCCAAAAAGGTCCATTTGCAACAACATGGATGGACCTTGCAGTCATTATGCTGATTGAAATGTCAGACAGAGAGAGACAAATATACTCTATGATCTCTCTTATGTGGAATCTAAAAAACCAAACTCATAGAAACAGAGAGCATATTGGTGGTTGCCAGAGGCAGGGGTCCAGGTAAGGAAAATGGGTGAGAAAGGTCTAGATCTACAAATAAGTTCTGTGGATCTAATGCACAGCATGGAGACTATTGTTAACAATTCTGTATCGTATATTTGAAAGTTGCTAAGAGATAAATCTTAGAAGTTGTCATTACAAGAAAAAAATTATAACTATGTGAGATGATGGATGTTAACTGAACTTACTGTCATGATTACTTCAATATATATCAAATCATTATGGGGTACACTTTAAATTAATACAGTGTATATGTCAATAAAATCTCAATAAAACTATGACAGTCGAGTAATCCTAGGTGATTCTGATATACAGTCAGATGGGAACCACTGGACTAGATGCTTCTTATCATTTTTTTCAGCCTGAGAACTGCATGGGAAGAGAGTTTGAATGAAGTCCAGGAAAAGCCCTGTCCACTTCTTTTCCAACCAAAATGCTCCGTTCTCCACGGGGTGAAGGTCTGCACGCTGCAGTCTGGCTGTACCCAGGTTTCCCCACACCAACTCCAGCCCCCTGTGCTGGCTCTCTGCTTGCCACCCACACAAAGCAACCTGGAAAGGAGGCTCTTCATCTAGGGGCTAAGGATAAATCCATGAGTATATGCACACACGCGTGCAAGCGTGGACACATGCACACATAAACATGCACATGACTATGAGCTGATCTATTGAGCAGTTAAATGCTCCTGTTCATGCAAGACTTCGCCAGAGTGAACCCGTGGAGTCTGCAGATGGATGCATCCAGTGAGGAACAAAGCGGGAACATCGGGAACAAACCAAAAGATAAATTACCAATTGGATCAGTGGCTCTTCCTCTCGCTCTGCTGTGGAGGCATGTCACTAGCTGTCAGGACATGCCCGCTGGCTGGCAACATCCCCCCCATACACACAAACATACACACAACATCCACCAGGCCCCTCCCTGGTCAGGCATGAAGCAGCAGTGACTTTGACACATCTCCTTCCTAAGCCTTTAGCACTCAAGTTCCTGACTGCACTCAGGATTCTGAGCTTTCGGCAGGAAAAAATGAACCTTCCCTTTGGCTCTCGCCCATGGTACCAGCTGGTGAGCCCACGGAGCTTCTGCCAGTTCACACAGTGTTCTGTGCCACTCCCCAGTCCCTGCTGCCCTCCCGCCGCTCCACAGCCCAGCCTCATGTTACAACAGGATAGAAACGGCCGCCCGCAACTGGCCTGTGAGGAAGGAAAAATGGGCAGAAGGCCGGAGGGCATCTCCCGCAGGGGAGGTAGGTGGGAATGAGGCAGGACTGGGACATGACCCAGGGGCAGGCCTGACAGAAGGGTCATCCTGGGGAATTTCAGTCTCTAAGTGCTGACCAAGGCCCTGCGGCAGGCGTTGTTCTAGCTGCCAAGCTTATGGAGTTGCATAAACGTGGTTCTTGTCCTTAGGACATCTTAGGTGACATCTTCTAGTAGAATATACAGTCATGTGACCAACCAAGGGGACATGAGACGGAGGGGCACAGGCACAAATAAAATGCACGCGGCAAGGGCCAGCTACCGCTCCCCAAGAGGAAATGAAAAGGAGGTGGCCTGAAGGTTGCGGCCCTGTTTGGGAGCAGTGAGTGGCGCCTGCGACTGGAGCGTGCAGAGTGTGGGGGGCTAGAGTGGGCACGAAGGGAAAGCAAGTCACAGCTGGAGACCAAAGAGCAATGTCATGATGGCTCGAACCAAGGCAGGGCCCAGCAGTGAGGATGGACGGAGGGAACCAGGTCGTGAGATGCTGCGGTTAAATAGAAAGCCCCACAGTGACTCGATGAATACGGGGGTGGAGAGGAAGAGGTGAGCGCTGAGTATTTCAGAGGATTCGAGGGTGGAGGAAGGGTGTGGGGTCAGTAGGCCTAAGACCCACCCAGAAGGGCGTGAAGGCAGGGCTGGCAGGCTGGGAGCGGGTTTCCTGGGAATGGAAGCAGAGAAGGGGGTGAAAGGATGGGAGGTGGTGTTCAGAAAAGGCCTCTCAGAGCTTCTTATTTCAGAGGTGGAGGAATTTTGAGGCATCCAGGGTATGGCCATGGGAGTGGCTGAACTGGGGAGGGTGGTGGAGGTTAGGGTCATCCCACAGAATGCTGAGGTCACTTGGAATGACAACAGGAGGTGGAGTGGAGGAACAGCCTGGGACCCGGTGACTAAAGTCCTTGTCTTGGGGGAATAGGGAGACATGACCTGGAGGTCCATAGAGGAGGGCCCTGAGGCTGAGGAGAGGACAGAATAGCCAATAATGATGCTCCCTCAGATGGAGAAGGATTCCGAGACAGAGGTCACAGGTTGGTGGCCTGAAGGCAGCAGTGAGAGGGAAGGTCTGTGTCCAGCTGCACCCAGATTGCCCGTAGAAGTACAGCTGGGGTGAGCCTTCCTCTGCCACCGCATCACTTCAGGATACGGAAGCCGGCCCCATGGGGAAGCTGATGCTGCGTGTGGTGGTCTGCGCAGGGCAGACCCTGGAGCGGGCGGTGACTTCCGCTCTCGCTCCTCTCTGGGAACGTGTCCTGGGACGGCTCAAGGTCCCCCACCTGAGTCTTCGAGAACCATCTGGGGGGACCGCCTCTTGGGGAAACAGTCTGATGATGTTATCCTTTTGATTTTTCAGTCATTAGGCCCCTCATCAGGGTTCAAGGTGAAGTGTCTCATACGACTGTGTTCGGCCTCTGCGAACAAGGTTGAGGAAGATGGTCCTTTGCTCGCGGCGCCCCCGTCACCTTTGGCTTCCTTTTCCACATGAGCAACACACATTTTGTTCTCCCAGTTTTTTCCATTTAGGGCATTTCATCCGGTCCTATAGAACCAGCACAGCTATGTCTCTGTTTGACCACGTAAAGGTGGGCACCTACACACACAGGCCCACCTCACACTGAGTCCCCAGAGCAAGATCACGTTGTTCTCCCAAAAAGTGCCTGCAGAGTCTCCATAGAATCACATCACCCTGTAACTGTAACAGAAATAAAATAAATGATGCTACTACATAGTGAAGGAACCCAGGTCTCCAACACGAAAACAACATCTCTTAATGCCCTGGTCAAGCCGCGTACACATCAGCAAGTCACAAGGTGCTTTCTGGAAGCATAAACCCTTTTGTCTGTTTTAACGATTTGGAACAGAACTGTTTGCAAACGTGTCTCCAAAATCGTATAGTTTCGTGATACATTGCTGCCCTGAGAGCCATGCTGTGGTCCCATGATGCGGAGAGATTTGGAGACTTGGGATCTGGTTCTTCTCTTCCTCGTTGTCAGTCTGGGATTCTCAGCCTCATGAGTCCAACTGCCCTTTCCCGGCCCTCAGCTGCCCATGATACCTTGAGAAGAGGAGATGGGTTTTGAAGGAGATTTGATAGGAAGCAGATTTCATTAGTGATGTTAACTTATACCAAATTCTAAATCGGGGCCCCAGTTTGAAAGCCAAAGGCTCTGGGATGCCTCGTGCCTTTCAAGTGGAAAGAAATACATGGGCTTTGTGACAGTCCCGGCTTCTGCTCAGAGAACTCCCTCATTTTATTTCTGGCACCACTGGTGTGATTTGAAGAGTGCAGCTGCTGGGACCGGGCCCCCGAGCTCACGAGGCTGGGCCCCACTTTGTTTATTAAAGTCATCTTCATGCCTATCTGCACTGAAGCTCCCAACAGGGGGCTGTCGCAGGTAGGGATATCACTTGACAGTAACAACGAAGCCATAAACTGTCTCTAACTCAGGTGTGATACCAATGCTATCAATAATTTCCTCTTGCCCAGAATTGTATATTCATATCCATATGGAATTCATATCTATATGAAACCCTTCAGAGCAAATACACTGAGAGACTGAAATGGTCTATGCTAAGGGTGGTCTATGGTGCCTAAACTTGGAACACTTGAGTACAATCTCTCGGAGAAGAAATGGCGTTCTCTGCATTTACACGTGACCAGGGTTCTATACCCCTGTGGCCTCCGTCAGGTCTTGGCACTTACCTCTGACCCTTGCCCCCACCCATCCTCCTTCCACAGCCGGCCCCTTTTCACCTCTGAAAAAGCACACACATTTAGTGCAGCCATTTCTTAGCATGACAGGGCAATAGCTGAGGTGTCACCAGGAAGCATCAAGATGAGTGTCATTTGGAGAATCGCGGGTTGCCCGTATGGGTAATAAAGTGCAGGGACAAGTGTCTTCACACCGCTTGCCTGTCTGAACTAGACACTGAGCTGCCGCTGCATGTGCCATCTGTGGCACCAGCCACCCCTCAGGTCTGAAAGGAGGCTTAGGTTTTCCCAGTGTCCCTGGGAGGAGTCCAGCACAGCCCCCAAAGGAGAAAGTCACTTCCTCATGTCCCTGAGCTGCTACTTCCAGATCCGAGGGACACAGAAAGAGCTCAGATGAGTGGTGATCTAACCCGGGTCATCAGCCCGAGTAACAGACGGACATCGCTTTCAAAACACAAATCACATCTCGTTTTCAATTGAGGAAGAAGTCAAAGTGTGTCACCATCAAGTGAGGCACAGAGGCTCTCTGAGCAGCCTGGGGATTGGCGCAGGGTAAAAGCCTCTGCTCTCACCCCAGGGGCCAGAACTGCTGCCCCTTAAACTGCCTCAGCCCTTTCAGCAAATGGCTGAAATGCCCTTCCACCTGCATCCTGACTCACGGCTTGTCTACTTCTCTCTCCAGCCCAGAACACAAGCAGCCAACCTACTTGCCCAGACCATTAGAACGTAATTCCCTTCATTTGAAAGACCCTCGTGTTACTAATTTGGAAAAGGAAATGGCTTTTGAATTCTTCTTTGGCTTGGGAGGAGTTTGTTATCTTCTGGGACACACCCACATCCTCCTCCTCCCATCGGACACACCTCCCTTGGTGACATCCATGGACCCCTCCTAACACCTCGGAGTAAACCTCTATCCTTGCTCTTCCAGCCTCCATGCCCCACCTGACATTGAATCCTGTTGGTTCTGCTTTGCTCCATTCTTACTGCCTCTGCCGTAGTGGAAGTCCAGAGCTTGACCTTGATTGTTTGCAGTAACATCCCTGTCTCGGGTCAAAAGCCCCCAGCACTATCAAATATGCCCATTTTCTGCTTAGAACATCTCAGTGGCTCCCCATTGCCATCGGCATTCCCTCAGTTCCATTGCACAAATGTGTATTGCACACTCACAACATGTCAGACTCAAGCCAAGGACACAAAGGCCGAGGAGGCAGAGTCTGCCCCTAAAAGGGTGTGCAGGGGTCTGCCAGCGAGCTAGGCGCACAAATGAACGTTGCTTTGTGTGGAAAGTGCTAAAGAGAAAGGAATTATAAAACATTTGGGAGTGCTGGGGCCAGAGGCTGAAAGACACTGCTGAAGACTGGTGGCGTTGGAGCTGAGGCGTAAGGGGTGAGTAGGCATTTGTCAAATGGACGCTGAGAAAAGGGATGTTGAAGGGTGTTTCAGGGAAAGGAAAGGACTTGGACAAAGGCGCACGAGTATGGAAGCTCCTGAGTGGGTCAGGGCTCAGCCGTTGTCCCCGGCCATCACTGTCAATTGTCACTTGCACCATCTTTCAGCAGAAAACCATCAAAATTAGGCCAGAGCACTACTCCAGGTGGGAAGTCAGTCACCCAAATAACAAACCCGGTTCAGAATGCAGCCCCCTTCCCACAGGGCTACTAAAGGGCTATGGACGGGCAGGAGGAAGAGGAAACATCCAGCTCTCACACCCACAGACCCTGAAGAGAAGTCTATGGACAAGTCTTTATACCCAGTGACAATGACCAGCCTCGCTGATGTCCTGGAGACCTAGCCCTCAGAGCATTGGCTGCTCAGCACTAACCAAGTGCTACAGGGGACCATCAAGGTAATACAGTAAAGGGCATCGTGCCTGCCCACCAGTACCTACAGTCTCAGCGTGTACGTGAGACTCACGCAGAGCAATGAGTGAGCATGGCAGCGTATAAATGAAGTGCCCAAATGACGGTCACAGCAGTGACTGAACTCTCCAGATAGTATACGACAGATCAGTGTGGGCTGCGGTCATCAGGCATGGGTTCAGGGAGTCCGCGCGTGAGGTGCGAGCTGAACCCAGGCAGCGGGGTGCGATTGGGGTTAATAAGAAACAGGGGACAGGATCAGCCGAGGCAACAGCCAGGACACTGAGCTCCTTAGAATTGGAAGCTGTCTTGGCGCTGGTCCATGCAAGTTCTCAGTCACCATTAACCCCCTTCTGTAGTGCCCTGGCCAGCCAGGCTGTGAACCAGGAGCTGTCAGGGAAAGAGAAAAGGATTAAGGGGAGGGACCATGGGGCAGACACAAGTCCCTCTGTGGGCCGCCTTTCCTGATAGTGACTCCTTTCTCCAAGAAGCCAGCATCCTAAACCTTAAAGCATCTTTCCTCAAGGCTCAGGGGACAACACTTCCCCCTGACCCTGCATCTCAGCAAAAATGTCATCCCCACCCCGGGCGGCAGATTTAGCCTGCAGTACAGCGCTATCGGCCTCCATCTTCCGCATCCATATTCATGGGACGTGCTCACGCTCTGACCTGTAGCCTGTGTGGGATGTCAGCCCAGAGCCCGAGCTGACGGTCCCCAGAAGTGCACTTCAGGAATTAGCCCACAGCCATCTGCCTCTCCTCCAAGTAACTCGGGCCCTGGGAGGAATAAACAGCTGTTGTCATTGCTGTCCCAGAGAAGCATGAAATCAGGCGAGGAGGAAGGCAGTGGCACCGTTCAGACCCAAGGCTGCTCCTGAGAGTGTTTGAAGGTTATTAGTGTGGCTCTAATCAGGCCATTAGCCAAATGCAGGTGGAGAATGTAGTGGCTTTGCAATTGCTTTCCCAAGAAAGCAGAGCCTGTGTTGGTATGATCTATGCATATGATCTCTTTCAAGTATCTCTTCAGCTTCCTTCATGACCAAGAGGCTAGAACCCAGGTCTCCAGCTAACCACAGTCAGAACTACCCACCCACCTCCTGGGCCCTCAGAAGGCGGCGGGGCCTGCCAGCTGAAGCCCTGCCCTCTGCCTCTTCCCCCTGCCCAGCATGAGTCAGAGTAGAGAGTCTCGGTTGTTTTGTAAACACTTCATTTTTGTTCATAGGCAGGTGGCCCCATTATGCACCCCAGTGCGGCAGTGTCCAGGGTCCAGCGCCCAGGGCCCAGTATGGCCATCCTGTCCCCCTCAGGCTTCCCAAGGGGACTCAACAGCAATCTGATTTCTAGGGACCGATGAGAGAGGCGTCTTCAGAGTCCCCTGCAGTTGAAGCTTCCTCCCCAGGCCCTCTGGAGCCACTTGGCTGAGGCAGACCTTCTCCATCAGAGGCTGCAGAAAGAGGAAGGAGTGTTCCCACCTGCTGCCCCCTGGGGGTCCCTGTCTTTGTTCATGGCACCTCCATCCACCCGTTTCCCCGAGACTAAAGTTTGGGTCTCATTCTTCTGCTCAACCTCCTCTACATGCAATCAATTACAAATTCTCTATGCACACCCCTTCAGCCCCGCCACCCTCCTCCCGCGTCCCTCCAGTTGTTTCTAGCTCCCCACACAACAGCCTGCCGGGCCCTCTGCTTGCAGTCCTTCCCGTCTCCAATCCATTTTCCACACTCCAGCCAGAATCATCTCCCCACAACCTCAATCTGATTCTCCAGCGCCTCCGATCAGCCCTTCCACAGCCCTCATTGCCCTCAGGATGCTGTCCAAACACCCCGCCTGCCCCCGGCACCTCTGTGAGTCCGCGCTGCAGCCCACATGGAAGCTGCTCTCAGCATCCGCGCAGTTCTGCTTATCTCACCAGCAGCCTTTGCACACGTTCTGCCTGGAAGGCTTTCCATTCTCCCCCTATTTGACTAAACTCTATTCCTCCTTAAAGCTTGGCTCAGGTTCCCCCTCCAGGAACTTTTTCTGATCCCTGTTTCCCCCAAGTTTGGGATAAGGGCCCGTGTTTTGTACTTACTGCACTGGTTATTCACACATGTTCCATCCCGGCCCATGCAGAGGCTCCTTCAGGGCGAGGCTGCTATTGTAATCAACTTTGTATCCCCTATGTCTGTTACAGCACAAGACACTGGAAAAGCATGTCGAAGTGTCAAATGGTTGAATTCATGAAAGACCAAATGAAAAAAATGAACGAGGTTGCCAATTGTCCAACGACCCAATGGGGCAACAGCTTGGGAGGTAACCGGGGATAAGATGGCCGAATCATACCTGTAAATCACACGTGCAGAACCAAGAAATGTTTTCAAACGGAGTACCTCCAGCTTCACCTCAGAGTTTCCTCTACACTTTTGACAGACGTAATCCCCCAGGCCTATCCAATCAAACGTGTTGCATCTTGGTTCTGCGAGTCTTATCATTGACCTAAGTAACAATGTTAGGTAATTAGCACGTTGCGCAGCCTGACTCATGTGGGGTGAATGACTTGGCTATGATGTGAGGGCTGGGAGCATGCGCGGAGCCTTCGTGCCATCTAGTTCCCCTACCATGGGAGCTTTGATGTGCCAGGATATGCTTTTCAACCCTGGGTTGGGCAAAATTTCCTTTGACACATCTGCCCGCTCTCTTCAGAGTGGTTGGATGGGGGGGGGGTGAGGCAAGAACACAATCTTCTGAGCTGGTGTTTGCCAGTTTCATGAACAAGTGAAGGGAGGCCAATTGAATTATTACCTGACTCACAAAGTGGAAATGGCTCCATCTGGCTCAGCCTTCTTCTTGGGTCAGTTTTTCTATCAGTCCTCCTTGGTGCCCCCAGGCCTCCCCAGGTCTCGTTCACAAGCTGGCAGATGTATTCAATGAAATGCTGGCAAAATGACATACAGATGGTCATCCATATGGTGCCAGTTTGGATCTGACTCCTGGAGAAAATTCTGGAAGCCCACTCAGCTATGAAGGACACCCACCAGCTTCTTGCACTAAGGCCCAAAGCTGACTGCTCATGGGGACACAGGTGGGAAGCAGGTGTTTCACATAAATGGACCACCTTCTGCTAATCACCACCAATCAAGCCAGTGGTGCAGGAGAAAACAAAATGAGAAAGAATTATCATCCAAGAGATGAAATGAACTAGTAGCCTAGGAGACAGGGGATGAGTCTGGATTCCCATAGCATAAATGATCATATTTCAGGCAGGCTTTGCCTTAGAGCATGCCAGGAAATTGGAGACAGAGGGTGTGAGGACTTTAGATTTCATTCCAGTTGATGTAGTATCTGGAGATAGTCAATCTAACAAGGGGCCACAGCAGCCAAAGAGCAGATTTATTCAGCCAGTTGTTCATTTTTATTGAACACCTACCATACTCCAGGCATTTATTGAATACCTGCTATGTACCAGGCACTGTTCTTGGAGCTGGGAACAGAATGGTAAACGATTCCTATAAGGACCCTCCTTTTTAGAGACTTACATTCCAGTTGGAGGAAGACAGAGAGACAAACAAATAAGAAAATGTCAAAAAATAATAAGTGCTATGCAGAAAAGTAAAAGAGGGTGATGTCATAGAGAAGAACTGGGTAGCTTTGGGAGATTGGGTGACTAAGGGAGTCCTCTCTGAAAAGCTGACAATTGAAGCTATGATCCGAACGAGAGAGGAACCAGCCAACCACACAGCCATCAAGGAAATAGGGGAAAAAAAGCTCAAAGGGGTACAGATTGATGCTCAGCAACAGTGGAATACTACTCCCTGATCATGGCTGACTCTACAGAGAGTGAAACTCTAACCACCATTGAAGGGCTCTGGAAACTGATATAGCCATGAGTTGAAAACACCACCTATAGTTGAGAGTCTGGAGAAGGCAGGAACTGACAGTAGCTAGATCAACAATATTTATAATTGGGATGCTCAGAACTCTAAGAGGGATCCACACCAGGGGTAGGCTTGGCATTGAATCATGAAGACAGGGAGAAAAGCCAGGTCTTGGGGAATTGGGTCAAGGCTAAAAATGAAGTGGATATATATAGGAGAGGCTGGAGCTGAAGTATTTCTGAAGGATGGGGTTGAACCAAGACCAGGTTAGATTCAAGATATGTGGGAATGAAGGCCAGAATAACTCAAGGGATCAGGAACTCAGAATTAAGTCAGGAACTAGATATGAAGCCAAAGATGAACAAACTCAAGGATTATGGTATTTCCATTTTCAGGAAATTTTGGCATATGCTTCCAGTTGGGATAGGGGCCAATCCAAGACTTAAACTGACCCCAGAACACTAATGACTCCCAAATCTATACTTGCAGTCTATACATTTCTCTTGAAATGTAGCCCCAACTCCTGGAAAGTCTTAGGAAGTTTAACCTCACCTTTTCCAAAGTTGAACTCATGATCTCCCTCCTTTTTCTATATTTCACGTATCAGTAAATGATACCATCTACACTGCTTACAAGCCAGGAGCTTGGACATCATCCATTGCAGGTTCGGGCTTCCCATAAAGCAGCATTGTAGATGAAGAGTGATGTAAGAAGATGTATTGAAAAGTGCTCTTGGGATCCACACCTGTGGACAGGGAGGGAGGAAAGCTGGGCTGCGAAAAAAGAAGACATGGGGCTGCAATAAAGTCTCAGCCAGGGTTTCAGCCAACCCTTCAGAATGTTCTGAAGCTGGGATGGTCCTCAGAGTTGTCTGGAGGTGGAGCAAGGGACCTGGGATGTATCTTTTATACCCTAATGTTGACCAGTCATTGGATGTGAACTATCCCAGAAGAGGCAGTGTGACCTTGGACAAGATACCTGTCTTCAGCCAAGGGCGATTCTTCCAGCAGCTGGAGGAGTAAGTCCTTTGGTCTGAGGGGTTCAGGGTGGCGTATCAAAGCATCTATTTCTTCTCCCCTTTGCCTCATCCTGTCATCCCATGAGAGATGAGACATGGCCTACAGGTTAGTCTTCATCTCTCTCTCACTCCTCTTCTTGTCTCCTTCCACCTTGACACGAGTTCAAGGCTCAGAATTTGTCACCTGGTCTAAGTCTTCAACCTGCTCTCCCTGGCCCTCTCCAGTCTATCCTCCAAATGGCTATCTTACTTTCCTAAGACACAAATCTGAGCCTATTACTCTTCTGTTTAAAACTCCTCAGCAGCTATCCAGAATAAAATCTGAATTCTCTTCAGAGTAAAATGTGAATTCAGATCACAGAATTCTAAATCTTTCATAAACTGACCTCTCTTGAGGCCTCTGTCCTCCCATCTCCCCACCCCTATCCCTGGAGTCTATGCTTCAGCCTTTCTGCATGACTTGGTGTTGTCTAAGTGTTTCTTAGGACATGCGGCTCTTTGGCCGAGAAGGCCTCTCCAGCTCCACCATCTCAGACCTTTAGGATCATTGAAGGGCTCGTTCTATCCTGAAACAATACACCCAACACAATCCATCCCCACTCCACCCTCCCCCACCCCAGGTCATCTTGGTCTTCCCTCTACCCCAGTACTCGCAGCTCTCTCACAATGACCTGCGTCTCATCCCCCTTCCCTGTGACACAGCAACATCCTGAAGAATAGAGAATGTATCATATTACTTTTAATATCCCCCAATACTTCACAGTGCATGGCACATAATAGGCATTCGGTAAATAATTAATGAATGAATCAATTAGCCAACCAATGAGAAAAAGAGTTATCTGACTACTTAACACCAAAACAAGGTAAATCCAAGGAGTTTATCTACCAGTAGGGATATAATAGCCACAAGGAATGGGGAGATTGAACCCATACATCAGGGCAACAGCTTCCTGGAGTGCCAAAACTGTGCACAGCCATGACAGCCCTTTATCCCTGATCACAGTTTCCACATTAGCTGAGGGTCAGCATGTCTGCGTGTTCCTGGTAAGTTGGTGGGACATCTCCCCTGAGGCCCACCTAACACAATAGGCCCCTCTCACACGCCTTCCTGCACTGGGGAAACTAAGACCTAAAAACCATGTCCACTTCCAGACCCAAGTGACCTACTTTCCACCATGCATGCACCCGTCAGACCATCAGAAAATGAAAGGGAGTGATGTGAGGAGGCAGCCACACGCTGCGAGATCAGAGCAGGTGACAGAGGTGTTTGGTCCTTGGGAGAAGCTGCAGTGGAAGCTCTACTGCCCGGTCCTGGCCTTGGGGATGATGAGATGGGTCCAGGTGGGCCAGTGAGTGGGTTTCTGCCTCTCCTGTCATTGGGCATTTCTCCTGGCTGGTTCCTGACTCTTCAGTAAAATCAACCCCCTACTTTGTAGTAAATCCCTTTATCCTTAAACTAGCAACCACACAATAGACTCATTTACAAGAAGGCCTGCAGATTCTCCTCGGAAAGGAGAGCTGGGGGGAGAAGCAGCAGGATGTGATGAACTTAACAAAGCAACAAAAAGCCTCTGTCGTCAGAAGGATAATTCTGTCTTTCGGATGTGTCCCCTGGGCCAGGCCACTAAAACGCCTATATGAATCCCACTGAGAACAGAACTCAGTAGCAGTAGAAAGAACTGTCAACTGGCACTGCATAAAACACTGAGGCGCGGCCAGCCCTGCTCGGCCACCTCCAACAGAGGGGGAAGAAGGACTCTACCCCACGTTGCTTCAAACCATTCTGCAGCTCTGGCACTGCAAAGGCTCTAATTAGAGGGGACGTCGTCACCTACGAAGAGATGGCAGTGCCCGGTCGGATATCCAACGGGAGGTTCTTAGACACGGGAGCCTGGAGCTGAAGCGGTGGCTGCCCTGAAAACAGAGGCCTCGTCTGTGAACTCAGGTGCAACTTTGCCTGCGGACCCCCAGGAGTATCGGGGCTGGGCACAGGTGTGAGGCACTACCTAAAAACCCCACTAATATTGGGGGAACTCTTACCAGTGAGCCCCTGTGAGATACCCCTGGGAGTTCCCAGAAATACTTGGGGCAGACTTGCTTGTGAGCTGATGTATGGGGCTCCCTAGGGACACGCATATATGTTGTCAAGTGGTCTCTCACCTGTGAGCACATGTGGCACATGCCCTGGGGACTCCCTGAAAGACCTGGGAGGGAGTCTCATGCGTGAGCTCAAACCATTGGGGAAGCATTCTGCGTGGTCAGTTTGAAACAATATCCAGTGAAATCTGAGGATCACAACCCATGTGAACTTCTCTCCACCCACAGGCCTGGGGCATTTTTACATTCATTTTGATTCCTGACAACTGCAACCCCCGCTCCCCTCCTCAGGGACAAACTGTTATTTAGGTCTGGCAATTCTCTTGTTCAAGTTACTATCAACAAAATGGCCTAGGAACCTTTTTGACCCTATCTAATGACCTTACATAACACTGTAGTGCTCCATTAGGTAACAAAGTTACAATTTAACTTGCAGAAGTCAAGCTTTTGTTCCCACAATTTTTAAAAAGATTTTATTTATTTGTTTTTAGAGAGAGGGGAAGGGAGGGAGAAGGAGAGGGAGAAAAACATCACTGTATGGTTGGCTCTCACATGACCCCCACTACGGACCTACCCTGCAACCCAGGCACGTGCCCTACACTGGGAATCAAACCGGTAACCCTTTGGTTTGCAGGCCAGCACTTAATCCACTGAGCCACACCAGCCAGGGCTGTTCCTGCTTTTCTGCGACCCCGGCCCATCCCCCACCCTGCAGTGTTGCCCCCTAGCTATTTACAGAAAGAAACGGAAGCTTTCACTGACTGGTTGGCCTGTGTCAAGAAGGTCGAGTGCAGGGTGCCTGGGTGTCCTGGGGCACCCCATCAGTCCAGCACCCTGCTTTCTGGTTGGCTGCCGGCACATTTCTCGCCTCCCCTGACTACAATGCCCAACACTTCCACCCACTGCAGCTTCTTTGCAGAGTTGGGAAATATGCCTCAGAAACCCATTTGCGAACAAAAAATTATAAATAAACAATTCATAGAGGAAGAAAAATAAATGGCTACTAAACACTTGGAAAGATGTCCAACCACACTAATAATTTAAGAAATGCAGCTTGAAACTACCATTTCCACATCTCCAAAGTTGGCAACGATGATATAACATTGAGTTTTCACCTGCTGCTGGTGGCATTTAAATTGGTGCAAATTTTTCAGGCAGCAATCTGGCAGTATATATCAAAAGTCTTTAATATGCTCTATCTTTTGACCTGGCAACTTGGATTCTAGGTATCTGTTAAGGAATAAACCAGGATAAGCATTGTACTGTTGTTAGAGCAATCACAAAACAAAAGTGCGAACATAAATGTCCAAGAATAAAAACTATTAAAATAAATAATAATACATGTATATGATGGAGTATTAATAAATATTAAATATCATGTTTTCAAACAGAGTAATGACATGAAGCCTTGCTTACAATACAATATAAAGTGAGGAGACACAGGGTTCAAAAATACATAGGGGCTATCTTACAAAAAACCTGACTCCAAAGCATAAGATAATCATATACCTAAATAAGAAAATAACCCAATTAAAAAGTGAGCAAAAGATCTGAAGACACTTCACAAAAGAAGATAATGTGAAATGAATAATATGCACATGAAAAGATGTTCAGTACCAATAGTCATCAGGGAAATGCAAATTAAACCAGTGAGTACTGCTACACACTCACTAAAATGTCTAAAATTAAAAAGAGAGGTAATAGCAAGTATTACAAAGATGTGGAGGAACTGGAACTCTCACTTATTACTGGTAGGTGTTTCAAATACTTCAGCAACCTTGGGGAAGAGTTTGGCAGGTTCTTTAAATATATCTCAATAACGTATTTTGTTTAAAAATTTGTGTACAGAGACTTCCAGTAAAAGATGGTATATTAATTGCATACATCTTTCTCCAAGACCTCACTCAATGATAATAAGGAAGAAAAGGGTGGGGGGCCTGATTTCAAAAGACATGGACAAATTGAAAAGGGAGTGGAAACTGACCCAGCAGGAGGATGGGTCACTCAACCCAGAGCACCGCCCCTGGGTGATTCAGCCAAAGGAATGAGGCCAGGGACTCAGAAACGCCAGTGTGAAGAACGGCATGGAGAGTAACACAAGGCCGTGGCTGCAGAGGAACCCACTGACTGTCTGTCAGTGGGACAGTTTGCTCCCTTCCCCGGTGTGCCAGGGCACAGAAAGCAGCCCAGTGCCCCCTCAGTCACCCCAAAGAAAACACTAATGTGTTCCACTCTTATACACACATACACACACACACAGATCCAGACATATAGATATAAAAGACCCAGACAGAATCACAGGAACTCTCCAAAAAGTAAATCAAAATAAAAAAGGAAAGAAAAGATAAGGAACTCAAGGCTCAATCCAGGAATTTCACATCCAAACATTAGGAATGTGCAAGGACTCAAAAAAGTTACCTCCTTTACACCAAGTTTTTGGCAGGTACTTGATGTACTGCACCCAAGCAGAAATTTAGATAAAGGAGGACATAGATTCCATGACAAAGAAGCCAAGGTAGGAAACAAGTGAGGGGAGGGGCCAGCGGGACCATGAAGCAGGCTCGAGGGCCATCAGTCCAGACCGGAGCCAGTCAGGCTCTCTTGGAGGAGAGACTGTGCAAAACAACAATACAAACTTGCTGGACACCAGATTGGATGAAAAGGTTGGGTGAAGGAGAAAATTTGATGAAGACTGAACAGACCATGAAAACTTAGTCCAAACCACTCTCTGAGCAGCAAGCATACCCTTGGGGCACTTGGCTCTGCCATGAACCATGGTGGACATAGCCACAGTGACAAAAACACAGTTTACTGATTCTTAATTTTCCAAATGACCCTATAGAAAAGGTAGAAAACATAATCATTGTTATGGAACACCATGGAAACGCTGTCATTGAAAAAGCCAAAGTACTACAGACAGCAGCTGATCCACGGAGCATGGGGAGGAAAGCTGGGAAAGGTGGTGAGGTGTGTTAATAGCCTCCCTATAGAAAACGAAGGGTCAAAATAACTAAGGCCAACAGCACAAGACTAAAAAGACATGTTTGTTGCTTACAGTAAAAAGTAACCCATAGAGAAATGATCACCATGGAGGAGACGGGGAAGAGAAGCCACAGCATGAGAGCAGGAAGTCTAGTAGGCAACGTCTAACACTGATAAGCAGGAAACAACGGTAGACCGTGCCAGCTGGAGATGCCGGCTGACGTGACCATCAGAAGGGCTAGTAAGTAGCTGCCTCTGAGGAACAGGACTGGGGACACGAGAGGGGGACAATAACACTGCTTTTCATCCTATCCAACACGAGATGTCATTTTCATGGGAACATGCACACATAATATTTCGCTGACTTTTTTTTATTTAAAGGAACTGTATGTGGTATCTGGTTGCCAATATTGTAAAACATACACAAATAAATTCATAGAAAAAAGACTTGAAGGAAATATGGTAGCCACATCTGGGTGGAAATTATATAATGCTATTTAGCCCCTTTAAACTCTTCCATTCTTCCACAGTGAGCATCCATTATTTTTTAAACACAAAACAAATGTTATATAAAGAATCAAAATAATGTTTTGGGACAAATTTTAAATGACATTGGAAATGAGGCAAAGGAAACAAAATTGAATATAAAAATGAATTCAATTATTTAAAACAACATGTGTAAAAGTAGAGAGATTTAAAAATATTAACAGTAATTATCTTGGTGGTGGAATTATTTTTTTGTCATCTTTCCTTCTGTCATATATATATATATATATATATATATATATTTTTTTATAGTTAGCATATTAAAGCAATTTGGGCTGGAGAACTAAGTTTGATCTCCCCATTGACTTCAGGCTGAAATAAGTCTGTAATGCCCGTGTGTAGTGCTGACACCGGGAACGCCATCAGTGAACACGTGTGCCATTAGCCAGCCTTGGTGTGAAGGGGCTCCTCTGGCGACTTCTCCTCATGGACCCAGTGGCCTTCAGTCAGTCAGTCACTCAGCATTCCGTGCCTGCTGTGTCCAGTGGCCTGCAGAAGCTGGGCAGGTGTCTGCCATGGAGGGTGCCAGCAGACTTGCTGTGTGGCAGATCAGTTTGCAGAAAAGGATAAACACCCACATGTAAAAGCAGATGGAAAACATGCCCGGAGCTACGGCAAATGGCTACATCTAGCCTGAAGAGATGAGTATCCCATCCAGGCCGCCCCTCCTCCCATCTCCTCAATGCCTGCTTTTCCCTTCTGCCACCTACATCCCCCCAGAGACCCTGGGAAGCCATTCCCTTCCTCCTCCCCAGCCCCAGGAGGTGAGAGTCCTCCAAATGCCAGAGACAAAGATGAATAGCAACAAACACCTGGGATTCCTTACCATCCAACCACACCTGACTTCAGGAGAGCTAGGCTTAATCAGTCTTCCCAAGGAGAAGTGAAAAAGCCAATGGGAAGAAAAACGCAGAGCACCCTGAGCGTTCTCTGGCAATGCTCTCCCAGGGAAGGCTGAAAACTCACCAGTGTGTTCTCTGGCTAAGTCCATGCTCCAAGATTTTCTGATGACTCCAGCCAAATTTACCAGTTCCTAACAGACTGTCAACTATAAGAAATGTATGGCAGGACACAGATGCACAAAGATTTTTATTTCAAGCATCCAAAGTTCTTTGGCAGCCCCTGTCTCCACCTGCAATTGCATCAGGTCCAAAATAAAGGTAGCAACATAGTAAACTCAAACTTCACCTGAGGCACCATGATACAACAGATGTGACATTCTAATCTGGTATCAGAAGACGCAAAACTTCAAAGATCCAAAACTTTGTTACAGAACTCAAACGTCTTACCAGCACCCACACTGAGGGTATAACATGGTCTGGGTTGGAGAGATTAAGGTAGAGAGAGTTTGTAGAGAAAATAGAATTGGAAAAAAATTACTGATGTGCTGTGAGCTTCACTCCTTCCAAGAGTGTGGGTGAAAGGTACCTGCTCCTTGTCTCAAATCTAGTGCAAGGGTTTTCAGAGAGCTTGGTAGGCGTCCCTGTGATTGGCAGCAGGGGGAGTGGGAGGTAGGGGTGGGATGCAGTGGACCTGTGTTGTTAAATTAGCCTGAAAATCTAATAGGCAGGGAGAGATAGGCTGGCTGAAGGAGAAATTTTTGCAGTTTTGGGACTGACCTATGAGCCCCCAGAGCATGTCTGGGCAGGGAATGAGTGTTTCCGTTGGACCAGGTGTGAGCCAATCATGCAAGAGGAAGTAAGTGTGGTCACTTTGGGCCTTGCCTGAAATGATCTCCAGTTCCTAGGACCGTGGGAAGAGGGTGGCAATGAGCTGGAGGAGAGGGACCACCCTGGCAACAGAGCTGAGGGGAGGGCCATAGGGACGCGGAGCCTCCTACCTAACACAGCCGCAGCCAAGAGAGAACATCCACCTTCCCCGCTACCGGCCAGGTGAGCCTCCACGCCCGTCTCCTCTCTTCTCTGCCTGGTCTAGCTCAAGAGGGACCTTAATTCTGACTGGGGAGCTAGAGGAGGAGGAACTGAGAAAGAAAGAAGAAACCCCTTCACCAACCACAGCTTCCCGCCTGCAGCAAGCCTGAGTTATTGAGTTTGGTTATTGCAGGGGCCTGGGCGTTCTAATTTCTGGGCGTGTGACGGAGAGGTCTGAGGGATTTTTATTATCTAAGGGGAAGAAGAAAAGTCACGAACTGTCTGAATTTTCATACAAAGGGAAGGGAAGACCTTTCTTCCATGAATACGTTGAAAAGGGCAATGGAATGGAAAATAGCAATGCTTTGTGCTGACATCTCAGGACCCTTGATTGTTCCAAGTCTGCATCACTCCTTCTCCCATGGAATCCACCACTTCTCCAAAACCAAAGGGTGCCTCCCCCACACCGCTGAACTCAGTTTCCATCCTTTCCCTGGAGCTATCAGCTGGCGATAGAAAATCTTCTGAGGACAGAAGAGGAAACCCCAGAGAAAGCAAGAAGCATCAGGAATGCGCAAATCTTACAAGGAAAGATGTAAGGTCAGTCAAGCCTTCCTTACCATTCTCAGGACCTGGATACTTTGCAGTACCAAAACAGGAGATCCAGAAAGTTCTACCAGCTCTACCAGCAGCAGCAAAGGAATATAACCATGGATAGAATTATCATTGGGAGGAAGGAAAAAATGAAACTAATGTTTTGGTGAGCACTTTACATGTGCTGTTAACTTACACACGTCATCTCAATTTTTGCCATTGTCATACATTACCCCCATTTTGCAGAGGAGACACTGGAACTTATAGAAGTTGAGTGACTTGCTCTTGGACACGGTTTGTAGGGCCCACCCCCCTTCCACCACACCAGGCTGCCTTTCTATATTGTTAAAGAGTCAGGTAGTGGCTCTAATGGAAAATGCAACATGAGAGGCTGCAGATGCTTGGCTGGTGGCCCTCTGAGTGATGCCAGAAAGCCCTCCCAAGAAGACAGTGCGTTAGGTGGGCCAAGCCCTTCAGAGGGAGTCCTTCTCACAGCGTTTCACTGAGAAAAGCAGATCCTGGATCCCCTGACCCTCATCTCCAACCACTGCTGATTTTCCCAAAGGCTCCCAGTCTGTATATGAGCCAGAGGCCTATAAAGAGATCTTGTATTAGTCAGGGTTCTCCAGAGAGACAGAAGCAATAAAGGGGAGGGGGGATTTGTTATAAAAAATTGGCTCACACCATTATGGAAGCTGAGAAGCCCCAGATATATATTTGGGAAGGTAGAGACCCAGAAGAGCCAGATATGTCGTTGCAGTCTGAGTCCAAAGGCCTGAGACCTGGGAGAGCTAATGGTGTTAAGTGCCAGACCAAGGGCAGGAACAGACTGCTGTCTCATTCTAATAGGCAGGCAGACCAAGTTCCTCACTTACTTAGCCTTTTGTTCTATTCATATCTTCAACTGATTAGATGAGACCCACCCACATGAGGGAGAGCAATCTGCTTTACTCAGTCTCACCATTCGGATGTTAATCTCATCCAAAAACACCCTCCCAGACACACTCAAAATGTCTGACAAAACATCTGGTCATCCCATGACTCAGTCAAGTTGACATATAAAATTAACCATCACATATCTGGAACAAAATCTCTACCCAAGCAAGGCAATTAGATTCAACCAGACCCATTAGATTCTCTCCAGTACAGGGCAAGAGTCAGAAAACAGCATGGGAGCAGAAGCCAAAAGGCACGACTAAGCAGAAACTAGAGAAAGAAGCAACTATGAGATGGAGGAAAGATGTTGGCCCCTGAGGGGGCGCTGGTTGATTGGCAGCGGCAGGAGCAGCAGCACTGGAAACAGGAGTTGGGTCTCCAAAGTGGCAAGAGAGAAAGAGTCCTTGCTGCTGAGGAGGCTAACGAATTGCCTTCCATCCCTGAACCAGAGTCCAAGACCCCAGAGGTCTGGGGATTCCGCTGTTCTTGCCTTCCCATGCAACACCTGTCCTCCTTTAAAACAAGCGTCAGAAAACTTTGGCCCATGGGTCCACTCTAATCTGCCACATATTATTATAAATAAAGGTTAATCGCAACAGCCACGCCCTTCAATTGCAGTATTAGTTACAGCTGCCCCCACGCCACAACGACAAAGTTAAGTAGTTGTGACAGAGACCACATAACCTGTAAACCCTGAAATATTTGCAACCTGGCTCTTTACAGAAAAAGTTTGCCTTCGAGTAACATTTATTATTGAAGTCTGTCTATATGCCAGATACTGTTCTCCATGCTTTGCTTACAAAACCTCATTTCGCACTCACAAAGCCCCTGTGAGGTTAATGCAGTCCTCTCATTACCCAAATTTTGCAGATGAGGAAACAAAGGCTTAGGAACACTTTGTTCCAGGCCACACGTGGTAAAGGAGAATGTGAGCCTCACAGCCTGATTCTGGAGTCTGTTCTTTTCACTTCTGAAGCCATCCTGCCATCCTGCCTCCATTTATCCCACATAGTTTCACTGTAAATACCTTGTTAGAATACAGGCATTTCCATGCCAGAAACATTTTTTGAAAGATGGTTCTAAAAGAATTTTTAAAGATTTTTACCCAGAGTAATGTCCAAGAACCGTGTGCAGTGGGGTGGCGTGTATGCTGATGGCTTGATCAGCCAGCCTGTGGTTGCAGTGGGTGACTCACTGGCACCCCCATTCCCAGGAGTGGGGCAGAGGCGGACAGAGGACAATGGGCCGTCATGGGGTCAGCTCAGAGGCTGTGGTTGCTGAGAGGGAATATCATTGCTAGCAAACAATCTTATCAAGATGAGCTAAGGGCGCCTCCTTGCAATCAAGAACTTAACAGGCATTTGGAGGAAGGTATAAGATGTTCCGCCGCTAAAAAAAAAAAAAAGAAGAAGAAGAAGAAGAAGAAAAAGAAAAAAGCTAGCTAGCTAGTAAAACCACATCAAAGCAGGAAAAGAATTAGGAAATTCATGCCTTGTTTCATGTTCCCCTCACAGGGCTGAACAGCCTAGGACTTGATTACTGCTTCAGTGAGCGCAGCCGGGGTGACACTGACATAAGCACTTCATTTGATAGCTGTGTGGCGCGGGGGCCCATCAGCCAGAAGGGCTGGGCAGAGTCCCCCTGTGTGGGGCGTCAACCCTCTGATGACTGGGTCCTGGGAGAGGCCCCAAGGAAGGAGGTTGGGGCCCTAAGGAGGGGTGGGGACACCAGCCATTTACCAACTGGATAGAAGTGTTTCCTATTTGGACACACAATGTGGCCAGACCTGTGCATCTGAGCTGAACAGAAGCTCGGAATAAAAACAGTCATAGACTTTGACCCTAGAGATCATTTTGATTTGTGCTTGTCGAACATACCTGATCATATAAATCACCTGATGTGCTGGTTAAAAATGCAACTTTCTCATTGCTAGACTTGCTGGAAAACTGTATTGTTGCCTACACCCTAGATCTCTTCCCATCTGATGTGTTCAGAAGACAGTAATTTAATCCAGTGTTCCCCAAACATCTGGTGACAAGAAACAAACTCCTGGGCCCATCCTACCTTTCCTGAATCAGAAGTTCCAGGAGAGGGGCCCAGGACGCTGCTTCACAGAGGGAATGTGGGGGCACTCAGTGTACCCCCTCATTCTGTAATAACAGACTGGGTGAGTGGAGGAGATGGGACCAGAACCAAAATCTCCTAACTCCCCCAGGGACAGGAGTCTGTGCTCTTCTTTCTCTCTTTCAATCCTCATAACAGGGTAAGATTTTGTGAGGCAAGTACTTTGACCCTTACTTTACAGAGAACAACTAAGGTGACCCATTCAGGATCCACCAACTCAAACACAGTGCATCAAAGTTTGAAAGCAGGTCCCCCTGCGCCCAAGGGCAGGCCCCCACTTCCTCTCCCACCACACCTCCCTGCTGCAGGAGGTCTGCCGAGATTCAACCACACCTGCAAGAAACTAATACACTTCCCCTCCGTTACCAACTGTAAAGGAAACAAAAAGCCTAGGTCGAAGTGTACCCTTGGGCAAACTCCTGCACTGTCCTTCAGTTAGTTGATTGCTTCCCCCTAGCCTTCTTGAAAGATCTTAACAAGTTCTATTTATAGTTGACCCAGAGAGCACCAGCTCTTTCCTTCTTTGGGCTCCTGAGGCCCCTATCATTACGCTATCACGGCTCCCAAACTCTGAGTGTGGGCCGAATGGGGATTAAAAACTTTTTTGCTGGTTCCCCAAAAGCCTTGGTAACATCACATCGTCTTTCACAGACTGCTAAAATGAAACCACTTCCTCTCTGCCCTGGACTGCTTGCATATCTGAAAGTTAATTGCCCAGACCTCAGCTCTGTTGACTTAATTGCCTCCCTGTTCAGCTGACATCTTCCTCCTTTGGCCTGTTGTGGGAATAGGAAGGAAAGGAAGGCAAGGGACCCTCACAGCATGGCGACAACCACATGGGGGCTTCTGAAGGCCACCCCGCGGGCTCAGCCTCTGCCCACACATTTTCCCTTCCACCCAGAAGGCTTAAATCCTTCCAGCAGGTCCAGCCCTGTTTCTGTGGTCAATAGTCATGCTTGAAAGCCATCCAGAAATAGTGACTGAGATGCCTTTAACAGTCATATTTCCATAGTCTTCGCTAAGCATGGTGTCTTCCATAAATGATTCATTGGGGGACTCTAAGTGCATTTTATTTTCTAATACCCATCTCTCTCTGCCAGTCCATTATAGATGAACTAAGATACGGAAGAGTGGTGAACCCTTATGAAAGATTACCCCCTGTGTGCCCAAAATGACCACGCTGACCTTAGCAATATTAATCCCTGGCCCAGCTTTTGCTGAATATGTCATACACATCCTCAGGTCACTGGGACTCTGGTTCAGTGTATCTTTCTGTCTGTACTAAGCAACTTCTATGCATATATTCTAGTCATGAGTGTGAGTGGGCAGACACAATCACAACATTTGGATGCTAGAATTAAAAGGTGGCAGGAACTGTCCATAACTCTTCTAATCCATCCCTTCTCATCTCCAAAGGCATTGCCTAACTCATTCTAGACATAACCATATGCAACCTGTTGTTCAAAAACAAAAAACAAAATGTTAGCCCCAGAAAGAAGATGTGAAACCCTTTTCTGTAGTCTGATTTGGTATTTAGTGGGTCCAGGAAGGTCCTCGCACTGTTGTGATGGACTTCCTCCTTTTTCTTTAGTGTAGACAGAGAACAGCCTACCAAGTGAATAGGGTTGGTTTGCCATGAGTAAATTATGAGATGGCATCTGTGCTTACACTTCTATTTTCCATCAAAGCATCTGTTGATTTAATTGATGGCCTCTGCCTTCTTTAAAGGTTACTCTGATATTTAGCAGGGTGTTGGGAGAGGCTGAGGAGTGATCGATTGTACCTGCCTTTACTCTTCTCCATCATCACTGCCACATACAAGTGTAAACTCTTGCAGTCTGGGCCCCACCCATTCTGAGCTGCTTAGGTGGCTTAATTTTATGGAAAGCCATTGGTGAACCAGTAACTGTCAAACTTAATGATCTCTCCTTGGTTCTGATATGGCTTGAACTCTCGAAACATTCATTTGCGGAGCCCTTGAAGAAACCAGGGTATACGGCCTGGATGAGAAGACCCTCAGGGGGACAGAACACTGGGTTCAAGAAACTGATTTGCTTGGAATGCCCCTGTATTCATTTTCCATTGCTGCTCTAACAAATACAGTGCCTTAAAACAACACAAATTTACCATCTTTTAGTTCTGAGAATCAGAGGTCCTAAAATCAAGGTATCAGCAGGCTGTACTCCTACCTGGAGGCTGTAGGGGGAAATATATTCCCCTGCTTTTTCCAGTCTCTAGAGGCCATCTGCATTCATTGGCTCTTGGACCCCTTCTCTTTCCTCAAAGCTGGCAACGGCCAGTCAAGTTTTTCTCACATCACATCCCTCTGAAGCTGACTCTTATGCCTCCTTCCTCTATCTTTGAAGGACCCTTATGACTATGTTGGATCCATATGTATAAATCAGATTAATCTCCCTATTTAAAGGTTATCTGATTCACAACCTTAAATCTATCTGCAACCTTAATGCTCCCTTGTTATGTAACATAATGTCTTCTAAAGATTAGGATGTGGACATTTTTGAGGTGCCAGGATTCTGCCTACTACAGCCCCTAACAGGTAGACTTAGGTCTGGTAGATAGAAGTTACTGAGAGTCCAATTCCAGGCTGTCCAAACGTCAGGAAACAAAGAACATTTTAATAGAGCTACCTAGAGGTAGAATCAACTGCTAGTGAAGACATTGAATCCCCAGTTTCTTTAGGACTTCACACATAGGCCAAAGGGCCATTTTATCATATATAAGTGGCCACTACATGCCAAGCAATCCGCAAAGCCCTTTTCATACCTTTGACCACTTAATCGTCAACCCAGTCCTACTAAATAGAAGTTATTTTTTGGAGAAGGTAAACCTGATGCACAGAAAGACTCAAATGAGAATCCCAGCTCTGCTGACCTTAAGCAAGTTGCTTGCCCTCACCAGTCCTTAGGTTCCCCATCTGTAAAATGGGCAGAGCAACAGGATCCACCTCAAGGGGGAGTTATGAGGATTAAATGTGTAACAATAGCATCTAATCTATAGGTTTGTTGAATCTTGTATGAAATGTGCTAGGTCCAGTGTCTGTCTTACTGTAATAGCTCAGTAGCTCTCACTATAATTCAGTGCCTTACACTTAGCAGGATGTAGTGGACCGGCTACTTGGGTGTCTGCCCAGGACCCAAAATCTCCCCGAGTCAGATTATGGGCCTCAGGCAGCTGTGGTTCCCTCGTGTCCCTGATCTCTTGGCCATGGCTGATCAGACCACAGGTGGATACCCAACTCAAGCCAAACCAATCAATATTCCCCCCCTCCCCCAGGAGTCTGGAATCAGACCCCTGGCAGACATTTGACTCAGTCACTTTCCCTGGACTTAGTGTTGTAGGATATTCATTTTTTTCACCACTGAGTACGCAGAGGAGCAGAGAGAAATCAGCCTTGAGAAAAAGAGGATTAAAACAGTGCCCAGAAATGGCAGGGCCAGACAGCTCTCCACACCCTCCTTCCCCTCCCCTTCTGGACCCACCCACTGCCACTCGTGTGTTCTTGAAATACCCTTGTGCCCTCCTAATATGTCCCTGTCTCAGTTTAGAGGCCTTGAGTGGGTGTCTGTTATTTACAACTAAAGAGCTTAATGCAAGGGGGTTCACAAACATTTGCAGACTGCTGGAGTTGGAAGAGACCTTCAGCCCCTCTTTGTTTACTCATCGGGGGCACTGTAGGGCAGAGGAGAGGTGGCTCATCCCAGGCAACAACGAACCAGTGACAGAGCCAGGACCAGTACCTGGCTGCCCTGGTTGAACTCTGGCTCTGACCAAACCGCAGTCCAGCTGCCTGCCGCTGCGAAAGCCAGTACTCGAGAGGCAGGTGCTGATGGAAAACAGAGTGGCTTATTTGCTGCTGCCGGCCACCTGGAAGATGGAGGCTCATGTCACGGAGCCCACCTCCTGGAAGATGGAGGCCTCGTCTCTAAGCCCATCTCCTCATCTCAGTGGAGGCAGAGGTCTTTTATAAGTGGGGAGAGGGAAACAGAACAAAGAGATCAAGGGAGGCGGTTGAAAAGTTCTCTATGTGCAGACGAGCACAGTCCATTCAATAAGGCACATGATGTTCCGGCGTGCATCATCCTGGTTTAGTCATCCTGGCTTCACGGGTGAAGGTCAGCAAATCTCCTGGAGCTGGGATGCCTGAAGGTTGGGGTCTGTGTCTTTTGAAACTAGTTCCTAGGATTCCTAACAAACATGCTGTTCATCTATAAGCCACATATTAGTCAGAGTCAGCACTTACAGAAACAATGTCAAAAGAATGGTGGGGTGGGTTGCAATTTCCCAATTTCCCACCGTTACAATTTTCCACTGTTACAAGCCCACCACCCCTGGCTGTCTCCATATCTGTTTCTTTGGCTCTAATGCATAGGTTTTGGGAAGCAAACATGACTGGCAGGTGGTGCAGTTGGAGACTGGGAAAGGTCGTGGGGTCTTGGAAGGAGTTCAAAGGAAATTTCTCATTGGGAGACCAAAAAACCTAATTTTGATGCAGGATTTGGGACTCTTCCAACAGCACCTGGGCCTGCCTGGATGATGCTGGGAAAGAGAGGAGCCAGGAGTTCATTTGCATATATGCAAACAAGGCCTTCACAGCTGTCCAGATGCCACCTCCGCTTGGAGCACCCAGCTCAGCGGCTGAGGCCAGCTCTCATCTATCTACTCAGCCTGGGAAGAGAGAGAGAGATGGGCTTGCCGCCGCTTCCCATCAAGCTGACAAGGACACCCCACACCCCTGTGCTAGAGAAGCCAAAGACTTAAACCTCCAGAGTCTAAACCTCCTTGCCTCCCCTGCATCTCAGCCTCCCCCTGGGCAGGAGCAGAGGGCATGACCGACAATCCAGGGTTCTAGCAGTGGGACTGTGCCAGCAGGAGAGCCCTGCCCTTTCTGGGGCTCCCACATCTCCTTTTCCCCGCGCACACACACCACACAGGCAATTCCTTCTCCTCTGCAAGGCCTGGGGGTTGGGCCTGAAACCCAGCTCAGCCCTGGATTCCCTGTTATCTAAGTCTCAGCCTTGGTTCCCCTTCTATAAATTGGGGGGAGGAGGGCAGGGAGCTTACAACACGTGTTTATAGCCAAGAAACTCCTTCCCCAACAAAACCTTCAGTGGACCGTCTGTCAGTGACAGCTGTGCCACTGCGGTTGTCACGGCGCTAGTGGGAGAGGGGGCCTGTCAGTCCCTGCCATCCCTGTTCACCTGTGGAGGCCCAGAGGCCCTTCAGAGCATGTTTCAGAAACCCCTGGGCTTGCTGGTCCCTAAGGTCCCTTCCTGCCGCCAGCATCTGTGATTTCAAAGCCAGGAATGGCCTCCTGGCGAGGGTGGGAAAGGAAAAGACAGTGAGGCTGAAGAAGAGGGAAAAAGGATATTAACAGCAAGCCCCAAGAGCAGCCACCAAGCTGTGTTAACAAACGTTCAGCCCTCAATTATATCCGTGGAACAGCCCTCAAGAAAATCCTGGCGGAGGCTCTCAGCCTCCCTCCACCTCTGTCCCAGCCCCAAGGCCTTGGGCAGATTCCCTGAGCTAAGGAGGAGGGCTTGCCCCCGTTATGTGCCCCCAGGCTCTCTCTGCCCCCTGCACTGTGTGTCTCTGTCTCTGTCTCTGTCTCTCTCTCTCTGTCTCTCTCGCTCTCTCGCTCTCTCGCTCTCTCACACACACATACACACACATTCTCTCAATTCGGTACTGCTTTCTATCTCTCTCCCTCCCACCTCCGCCCCAACCCCCGGCCACTCCCATTGACCCAGTGCAGCGCAGCCCAGTCCATTCCTGGGAAAATACTTGAACAATACCTGGAGAAGGGGATCAGGTAACCTGGGGTGGGGGTGGGGGGTAGCCCCTACAAAACGCACAGATGGTTAATCCCTGGGCAATTCTGGGCTTTCCTTTCTTTCCCTCCCCCTCCCTCTCTCCTCTGGTTCCACTCCTGGGCCGGCTCCCAGCACCTCTGCTCTGCTGATAGGCGTCCTTTTCACTGGCTTGCCCTGGATGGCAGTTGACTAGCTGTGGGACCCAGCGAGTCACTCTCCCTCTCTAGGGCTCTGTTTCCTCACCCGGAAAAGGAGGAGTTACATTGACATGGGGTGTTTAAGCTTTTTGGATGTCACAGACCCCTTTGAGAATCTGAGGCAAGCCAGGAAGACAGACACACACACAATCTTACAGACAAGGTGGAAGCTCATTTGTGGACTAGAGAAAGGCCATCCAGGGGTCTTGACCACGCTCACATATATAGTCTAGGACCCTAGATCCAGATCCTCTGCACCATGCCAGCTGCGCCTGTTCTTGAAACACCAAAGGAGTCACTTGGCTACCCTCCCCTGCCATGCCAGGGACCCTGCTTCTCTTAACTCCTCTGCATCCATGGCAAGAGGCCTGATCCCTGCACAGCTCCGCCCCACCTGCCTTTAGCCCCGCCTCCCAGCCGGCTGAGCCGCATAGAAGGGGTGAGGGGATGAAGGCAGGAGAGGGAAGGTGGAAGAGGAGTGGGCCCCTCAGTACACAGGCAGACAGCAGCCTCCCGCCCCTCCTTCTGAACCCCCAAACCCTGGCTTGGGGACTGTGGTCTGCAGCATGCCCACAACACGCCTGTGGCATCTGGACATGGCCCGGCAAGCTTGGCCTGTGATCATCAGCAGGCTCCAAATAACAGGGCCCTGGTTGGAGAGCCAGGGGCCCCTTACCTCTCCTCAAGTCCCCCTGCTCAGCACAGTTCACACCCCCTTACTCAGGACCCTGTTCCTTCACTGAATGCTTTCCAGCCACAAGTGTCTGTCTCATTGCCTAGGACTCCCGTGCACACTGGCCAGCCTGGACCACGAGTCACATTTTCTTCTCTCTCCACCTACTCCTGTTATAATACCCATGTTAGTTTAAATGCCACCTCCTCTCTGGAGCCTTCCTAGCTTTCTGTCCAGTCGGAAGTCCTCTCCCTCCCACCCCCGAACCCTCAGGGAACATTATTTGACAGCTCTTGTGGCCTTTGTCACATTCCCCTCATTTCCATGAGTAAACTCAACAACATGAGATAATACGACTGTTTAGTGGGTGTCTATTATGTGCCAGGTACAGGACCAAGATCTTTACCTAAGTTGTCTTCTTGAATCTTCCAACAAAGGTAAGCTGTAAGGTAGATGTAATTATCTCCAATAAGAGACAAACAAGAGGCAAAGCCAGGTCTCTCTGACTCCCAAGCCACATTCTTTCCTTGGTCCTATTGTGCCGCCTTAGTTTCTTTAAGGAACTTATGGCTTGAGGGTAGACTCTCACCTATTCTCTTAAAATCAAGTTATCACCACATCTGTCCTTAAGTGGTGGGTAAGAGCGTGGCAGGAGAAGGAAGAGAAAGGGAGACCACAGATGACAGGCACTGTACCCATGGGACTGCCTTTAATCTTCACAGGAACTCTACCAAGTGGGGCTCATTGTCCCCGTTTTACAGATGAGGCAACTGAGGCTCCCGGAGTCATGTAATATGCTCAACAACCGTCACGGCGAGTGGCAGCACTGGCCTGCACTCCAGGTCCCCTCCACCGCGCTCCCAGTGTGCGCCAAGGCAGGAGGGAGTCTTCCCGGTGCCTCCCTCCAGTCAGCAAGCGGGTCCTCACGTGTTAGGGTCCAATGACTTTTGTCTTGAAATGCATTTTCCTACTGACTTCCATTGTGTAATTGGATCTGCAATCCCAGGAGTAATAATTTTGGCCTCAAGACATAATTAAAAGCATACAGGAAAGCAGTGTATATTTTTAAAATGGCGTAACTAGAGGAAAGCTAATGACTTTATGACACATGAAAGATACGACTAAAAGGTCACCAAAGGAGCCGCCTTCCATCCCCCCAAAAGGTTGAGGAAGATGGACCCTGATGCTCACTTACCGAGGCCTTTAAAATCCAGGGGTAATTAGGAACCACCAGGTGTAAGCCCTGCACTTGCAGGTGCTCTTCATCAGTGGCTTGAGCCTGCAGTTGTCTGTTTAGGGACTAATCTAATAATGTGTTGTTTCAGGATCCTTGGTGAGCTTTAAAGAGAAAGCTGGTCTTTTTGCCCCAGAGAAGCATGAAGATCATGTTCATAATTTATTGTATTATTTCTTTAAGTACAGAGCGGATTTCCTCTAAGAGGAACACAGGGTGGCCCACTTAACATAGATCCTGTTAATAATGCAGTGGGACTTGAAGAGTTCGGGTCTTAAGTGGGCCGTGTAACCCAGTAAAGAAAGATGGGTAAAGGCCCAGCCACCGTGTACCTCCCACCCTGCAGATCCCCCTCCCCTCCAGGGGCCAGGGCCCGTGCTGCACCCTGCGGCTGGTTTTGCCAGGGCCTTGCCCCAGAGGGACAAAGACCAATGTCTGTGCTCCATGCCCCGCCCCACTTTAGTCCCTCTGATTTGCTTGTTCATTCATTCACTCACTCACTCACTCACTCTCTCACTCACCTATCCATTATCCATCAGTCATTGAACATGTACCATGGCAATTGGGAGTCAACAGTGAACAGGGCAGAGTCTGGGGGCGCAGACGGGTCAGTCTGATGGGGAAAGCAGAGCAGACAGATGGGGCAGGGAGTGCTAGGCGCTATAAGGGAGGAATATACCAAACCTGGCGGGGGCTCTGTGGAAAGAGTGGTGCCCCCTGGGCAAGTCGGTGAAGGCTCCCCGAGGAGAGAGGGCTGAGCTGAATCTTAACAGTGCTTGTACGTGGAGAGAATGTGGGTGCAGGTGTGTGGGCGCACAGGGAACTGTGGCATTCCAGACAGGACACAACTCAGCCCTTTGAATAAAGACAGAGTGGAGGGGTGGGGAAGCTGTAAGTAGTTGTGGAACGTGAGGATCATAAGAAACCACTTAAAAAGGATTCAGACTAAGGTTTAGAGAGCTGAGAATAGCTTAAGGGGCTATCTTTCAGAGGAGGCACAGAGAGTGGGGAGAAGTAAAGTTATGAGGATCTAATCCCATGCTTCAAACAAAATGGCAGGAAAGTAGCTGGAAGACCCAGGGCTCAGCTCTCAGAGGCTACAGGTTCTGACATCAGCTCTCAGCTTCCGAAGGAGACCCTTGGTGAAGGCACGGTGGCAGCTGGGACTCCGTGGAGGAATGTGCCTTAGGTCCGGGATGTAGCCCAGGTCTCAGTGCCCAAGACATAAGTCCCAGGCCAGCCCAGTGTCCCTAGAATAAGGGGGGCGGGGACTTGGCTCACATTGCCTTCTCCAGTTGGAAAGCCCACCCCAAGCCCCAAATCCCTGCTGTCAAAGTCCTACATATCCCTCAAGGCTCTGCCCCAAGGCACCTCGCCCTTCTGAATGTGTTCCCCCACGGCATGCATGCAGGACCATACATCGTCATTCACACTCTGAACTAAAGCCACTTGTGTACCTGCCAGTGCCCTCAGTGGCCCCACTGTTTCCTTTGGGAGGCTCTATTGCTGATGGTGAGCTTTGTGTCCTCCAAATCCGCAGCCCATAATGGATGGTCAAGTTGTATTCTTCCAAGGTGGCTTCCATGACCTCTCTGAGCATCTCTGTAGACGCGGAGGATCCAGAGGTGTGAGGGGGGCGGAAAGGGGTGAAAGGCAAGGGTCTGGAGCCCTTTGGGGCCCTCCTCAGCCCTCAGCCCCTGGGACACCCTCCGGAATTGTGTTTTCCCTCTGTTTGGGGTTGAGCCTGTATTTAGTCCCTAGAGGGACTGGCATTATTTTCCTCAAGGTTTCAAGGGGGTTGAAGAGCGGTTCATATTTCTCTGTTTGGCAAATAATCTGTCCCCTGCCTCCCCTCCCAGCAACTAGGAATCCCAGAAATTAAAGCCAGAGGGACTCAGGTTTCTTTCTGAGGAGGGGCCGAGGCATTGAGCCTGGGAAACCCAGCCAGGAGGTGGGGGTGTAGGTGGGGGGCACCAGACCTTGGGTTTTCTCTTGGGGGTAGGGGTAGTAAAAGAAGGAACCGTTCTGGTTAAAAAGCCTCAGGACTCAGGAGGGCAGGCTCAGGTTCCCCACCCAGGTGAGAACCCTTTCTTTCAAAGCCGGAGGCCCAGCAGCGGCCATTCCCTTCCCTCCTGTGGGCACGTTTCTCTCTCTCAGGGTGGAAGGGAGAGAGAGCAGACGCCAGAGCTGTTTCTGTGCTGGCGAGGGGTAGGCAGGAGTGAGTCCCAGCTGAGAGAGGCAGGCCCAGCCCAGATGCCAGCAGACAGGGAGCCTGAGCAGGGGGAGGGATGGAAATGAACCAGGCTCCTGAACACAGGCTTGGAGATGGCCGGCGGGCACTCGCTCGCTGGGAGCAGAGCTGACACCTGAATCTCAGCTCGCCTCCCCCTGGAGAACACTTTAATGAGGCTCACAGCTGTAATATCACAGAACGAGCATTAACAATGCTAATTACCCAAAGTTTAGCCAGAACATTCTCGACCCACCAGCCTGGGGAACACACTGTTGTTCTGGCCCCGATAAAGCAGTGCCGGGCTGAGGCCGCTGATGAAGACGGTGCCAGCGGAACACCTTGGGAGGCCAAGGTGTGGGGAGGAGGGGGCAGGGTGGGGAAGGGGGGCAAGTGAGCACTGCAGGCTGCAGGGACCCCTAAGGGAGGAGGAAGTAGAACCTCCTGGTCACGACAGGGATGCTCCTCTGCTCTGTCTGCTTAAGAGAAACCTGGGGGAGAATTTTGGAGAAAGCTGAGAACAGAGAGCACGTCCCTGCGTACCTGGCAGACGGTCAGGGTCTGGTGGCCGCGATCATCACACTGCCTTCCCCAGGCACAGGGGCCACCCTTTGAGCCCCTCCCACCATATAGCCCCCGAATGGTTTAAATTTGTTGCTTTATTTTGTTGTTGGTTTGTTTGTTTTTAAACAGTAGCACCAGCACTGTATGAAAGATAAAATCAGAGTTGACAGTTGGAGCTCAGGAACCTCCCTTCCACCCTTGTCCCGCAAGGTCTCTGGACACCCCCAAAGCCCATCCTGTCAGCCTAGGCCTCTGCAGAGTCTACTTGGCCAACAAGTGTAGAACAACCTGACCATCTGGCTTAATTTTGTCTAGCATTCAAAGCATGGCATTCGAAGGGGCTGTGTGGGCAGAGGCTTTGCCAGCCGGCCCCAGGCCTCTGACACAGGCGAGCTCGGGTGGGCCTGGGGGAGCACAGGGACAGCCCAGCTGCTCACATGCGAATCCACCCAGACCCGCCTCGGTCTGGGGCTGGCTTTGTAGAAACTCGCGTTGTACCTACAACTGTCCAAAATGACCCGCCTCAGTAATATAAGACCCAGACCTTCTTCCTCCTCTTCCAGTGTCCTTTCTGCCCCTTAAGGAGAAGGGAAAGCCAGAGTATAGCTCTGCCACAAGGCCACTCCCTTAGACTCTAACAAGGGTGCTATCACTTCTTCCTAGTATCCACCCCCCAACTCACACTCTTCCCTCTCCCCAAGGGAAAAACAAATGAAATCCATTCTGCTCTGAGTTTGCTTGAACATCATTTGGGTCCCTCTCGTGTCTCCCTCCCACCTCCTGGTCTTGTAACTCCCCAAGAGCATGTTAGTGGCTGGTCTGTGTTAGATAACTTTCCCAGGCTCAGTCTCTATTGTGGATCTCTTGCTCCCATCCGCCCCAGCCAAGACCCTCGCGGCAACTGGTGGATTGAGACACAGATGCAAAGCTGGGTTCCCTGGGGTCAAAGTGGAAACATCAGAGCCCTCCATGCGACCAAAGGCCTGTGCATGGGTGTTTGTACAATCTTTTCCTGCCCGGACTTTGTCATGAGCCTAAGTCCCCTCATTGCGGAATGAGCAGCTCAGAATTGCCAGCCAGGCTCCCACCTGGCCTTTTGGCTCTGGCCCCTGGGTGGGGACGTGACTCCCTCTGCAGAGATGGCTCAACAACCTGCTCAATGGCCCATGTCTGCAACAACAATCAATGGCTCCTCTGCTAGAAGTAACCACCCCATATTATGCTTCAGAAAGGAAAGGCTAAAGTCACGCAATGACTGTTGAGGAGTAGGGCAGCGCTTACTAAAAGAGGGACCAAAAGCAACTGGTATTTCTGTTGCCGTGTCCACCTATGTCTTCCTGAGAGGCACAGGTAGGTTCCCACTGAAAGCACGCAGATCGACTGAGACCGGAAGTCCCTGCACTGGTTCCACCTCCTCAGATTTCCTCATTGACCCCGTCCACCATGTGTTGTGCTATTACATGATTTGTTAGCCTCATGAGGGACAGGGCCCTGTCTTCTCTGCTGCATTTCCAGTGCCTAGCATACAGGAGAAGCTTTATTTCTCTATTTAACTTAAATTTGTTTATGAAAGACTGATTCCTAGCTTTCAGCCTCGAGAAACCAGTTCCTGCTTGGCCCAGGAGCCCTACCCCAGGAGGCTGTTCCTTTAAGGTGGTTGCTAAGCAGGATGGGGACTCTCAGGGCAGATGCGTCTTCTGCAGAGCCTTCTGCTCCTCGCCCAGGGCGCCCGCCATCTCACTGCCTTTAATAGCAGGTGGTTTCTGATCGAGAGGGAAGGGGCGATGACTCAGCTGCTGTCTAGATGGGTCCTGAGCCTAAGGTCTCTCTCCCCGGCCTCAATCCCCACCCTCAGCTGTGAGTCAGCTCTGAATCATTGACCTCCCCTCCTTCGGAAGTTCCAGGCAATCTTTTTAGAATGCCCTGCCATCTTCCCAGAGGGGTGTCCTCAGGCGAAGCTATTGGCTGAGCTGCCATCACAGAAAGCTGTCATGATGGCGGCTTCCTAGGTGCTGGTGTGGACGTCGGGGGTCAGAATTTCATCACCAGGAGCAACCGAGACCTGGAATGTGTTGCTCCTGGAGCCTCCTTGCAAACATGGAAGGATCAGCGTTTCTCTGGCGTCTGACACACATGCACATGTGCACTCACACACACATGCACGAACACACATGTACACTCACGCAGGTAGTCTCACTGCACACCCCCCTCAACAGGAAAAGTCTCTACTTCCACGGGATCTATACATTTGCAATTGATTTTTTTAAAAGATTGACAGTGGGAGAGGGGGCAATAACCAGAAGTTCCCGAGAGTTTTAAAGATTTTTATTTGTTTACACATTCTCTAAATTGCAGACAAAAAAAGATTTGCTACACAGGTCATCAACACTGCTAACCAACCACAGAACAAGATACTAACCACAGCAAGGAAGGGACGGGCCTGCGACTTAGTTTTTGCGAACGTGCAAGGGCTCCACAGAGGGGCTGGGGTGTCCAGGGTTCAAATGATAAAGGCTGACCAGTGCCTGTCTCAAGTTGGCTACAGGTCTTGACTTCCCCAGGTCCCACTCCCAGGAGCCGGCCAGGACAGGAGAAAAGGCAGGGAAAGTGGGAGGCATCTTGGTTCAAGGGCAGCCCTCCCAGCCAGCCCTCTGAATGAAGTCATTGACCCTGCCCCGGGCAAGTCCTTGTCAGTGAGTCCAAATCCAGATGTGAGCTGTTCCCAACCTGGAGGTCTTCCTGGAGACTTTCCCAGTAAACCAGCTCCCTGGGAAGTCACAGAACCTACGCATCCTCTTAGAACCTGAGGGCAGGTGGCAGGGCCTCATCTCCAAGACTGAAACACTGAGAGATCTCGATACACCCCTTAGACAGGGCAGAAACATCACAGCACTTTTCACATCGGGAGCCACAAAAGAATGGGAACTGGACACACAGGAGACTGGGGCGGAGTGGCACACACACCTACAGACTGAGACCACAATCACAGCACACATCAAAGAGTTAGTGGGGTGGGGATGGGGACTTTTGTTTGTTGCTGCGGTTGCTGAGAAGCCAGGGGAAATAACTTCAGGACACATAGCTTCCCAAGCCTGTACCCTGCTCTCTAACCTCATGAAAGCTACGTCTGCCTCAGTCCTGGGCACTGTCTGAAGTCCCCGAGCAGTTCAAGGCAAAACCTCCAAGTTGTCCAGTGAGCAGGAGGCAATGTGGTGATAGATCCCAAGATCCAATGGGGAGGGAGTTCAAGGGAGTATAAAAGGAAGATCCTCGTTAGCAGACGTTTCTTTTGTAGAAGAAGGTCAACTCCCTTGGCCATTCTTTTATGACTAAGAGTTCCAGAAAGAGTTGGAACATGGAGTAAAAGAGACAAGTTTGGAACGGTGAGGACACGCTGGTGAAATGGCTTCCCTCTCATGCCCACATCTGGAAGAAGCAACCCCAAGTCTGCATCATGTCTACAGGTCTAGAGATATAATGGAGACATGGCAATCAGAGATCCCTGGAACATTTCTAAGGGTCTCCTTTCCAACCATTGCCCAAAGCAGTCTGGGGCAGCTGCTGAGGCTGTGAGGCATCAGGGCTCATTCAGAAGCTGAGACAGGACACAACAGTGACACCTAATCTATCCTCCTCCCAGGCTCCTCGCACCCTGACTCGGCCAAAGGGCTCCCCTGCCCTGCACACATCCCGCACAGGTAGGGCTTCCTTGCGTGGCACAGGGGTCTCCTTCTGAGGACCTCTTCATCCTTTCTACCCCAGGGCCCTAAGCCCACCCAGAAGCACCCCAGGGCTCCTGCGTGGGGGGAGCCCTCACCAAAGCCACCAGAACCGGCCTCTCTCTGTGAGGAGGAGTGGGGCATCAGACAGCTGGGAGAAAATCCATTGCTTCGGACTTTCTGGAAGAGATGCCCCATTTCTTGGCTTTCCAAAGGGAATTTAGGGCAGCAGGGCTTTAACACTGCCCTCAGTCTAAACACATTTGGACAAGGGGGAGAAGGCCTCGTGGAGGACCGGCTCTGGCTATTGCACAGAGGGGCTGGGCGACGTAGGCAGCCAGTCCCTCCTCTAGGTCTCCATTTCCTCATTGGTCCACTGGGCCAGCGTCCTGTTGGGAAGGAGCCTGAGCAGGCTGTATTCGCAGCCTGGGAGTCTGCTCCAGTGCAAGTGAGAGGGAGACCCTCCCGGAGCTCCGTGCTTCAGGCCAGCACAGTCCATCCCTCATGGGGCCTGGGGGCCTGTGGACTCCGGATCCCAGGCTTGAAGTCTGTCTGGCCTGGGTAGGATTAAAGTCAGATGACCTCCTCCTGCCAGCACAGGAGACCAAGGGAAGCCAGGGCATTCAAGGGAGGCTTGGTTCACGGGCTTTCAAATGGAGAGGTGCATTGGGCCCCAGAAGGCATGTTGGATTCTCCAGCACTTTAAAACCAGACTCACAGCCAAGTATCATGAAAAGCCTTGTTTCCCCGACTCCCTCCACAGAGATCAAAATTCTGCCTGCTGGAAGCCATGCTCTGTCCAGGGACTACAGAGGGCATCCCCCAGAGCCTCCCCCATAGAGAAGCCAAAGGCTGCTTTAGGGCAGCTCTGAGCTGACACCCACACAAGAGCGGATAGTGGCCCGCCCCCAAGCTTTTAGCCTGAAAGCCAGCTTGGTGAGGCTTCTTCAGGGAATAGCTAGAAGCTAAAATCTGGCTGTGACATGTACACAGAGAAAAGGGGAGAGGGAACAAATGGTTTGTTCTTGATGCTGTCAGTACAGACAATGGGGAGTCTAGTGGAGCATGAAGCTAGGATCTGACGAGCACCCGGCCCAAGGTGGGCGTGGGGGGTTTACTGGAACCGTCTCTGACATTGGGCTTCCTCCCCCACACACCCACGCATCCTTGTCCTGCCAGAAACGCCCTGCGCAGCGGAGACAGCCTGGCTGGGGACTCTGTGGAATCCACCCAATCCGTGCATGAGGACCCAGCCCCACCAGTCCCCAGCCCCACCAGTCCCCGTCTCTATGTTCTCTAGTGGGGGCTGGACAAGGCCATTGGATGGAGCACGGGAATCACTTCCCAGCTCTGACCAGATCCTGCAAACGGCACCTGCCTGCCCACCACGCCAGGAGTCCAAAAGTGCCATTGAGAGGCACAGGCTCAGATCCCCTTTGGCTGGTCACACATTCCACTTCAGGTGCTTTCATCATTTCACAACGTTCCTCTTCCTATTAAGGATGTTCATCTTCCAAAGGCAGCCAGTGCTTGGGAAAACATAAAAGCAACTAGGCTGAGGTCAAGTGTGTTCACCCCAACCCCCAGAAGGTGCAAATAACCAGATGCTTTAGGCTGCTCATCTTCTACTGACGAATATGCAGCCGAATCAGAGACCTAGGTACACATACACCTTCCCGGATGGCACGCTACTGGACATATGATCACGATGCCTTGGGAGAGTGTAAATTTAGGGCTGCAAAGCAATGTGACAGTTTGGCCAGGATGTGGTTTATTTCTCCAGCCCCTATGGGATCCAGAGCATTGGCCTGCATGGAGTCTGTGCCCTGCCAAGGGTTCTAGCCAGTACCCGCTTTCCCAGCAGTCCCACACAGCAGGCAAGAAATGTGTTTACTTTCCTCCAGGGAGGCAAATACCCAGAGTGGGCAAATGGCAGGTGAGTGGTGGGCAACTAGGATGGACACCCCTCCCTTCTCTGGCCAGAGACACAAATACTCTCTAAGCATCTGACCATTTATTGCCAAAGCATGACTTCTCTGCTTGCCAAATGCCATGAGGACCAGATGCATCAGTAAGCCAGGACTCTGCCTCTCTATCCGCCTCTCCCCAGCCACCTGCTCCCCACCTCCTCTGCTCTGAGATCTATATTTTCCTGCTCACACTCACATATTATCTAGCAGCATCTCTTTCTTTTTCTCTGGTATCTAATTTAGGCCTCTTCAACTACCTGGGGGAAATGTACAGGGGGTAGATTTGCTTTCTCCTTTGTGCCACTATTTCTCCCCACCCCACTGCACCCATGGCAGGAGGGGAGGGACAGGCGCAGGGGGTGCGAAGGCAGGATAAGGAAGAGGAGAACGAAGGTCCTGGGTGGGAAATACACACAAAAAAGGCAAAGTCAACACAAACCACAACCCCAATTCTACACATCAGATCTTTGTATCCCTTCAATTGAAAGCAGAATCAAGACCTTTACTTCCCCAAGTCCCCAACTACTACCCAAGGTCCTCCTACAAAGCAGCAGACATGAGGGGAGAGATAAAAGAGCCCTTGCAGCCAATGGCTTTCCAAGCACAAGGCTCTCTATAACTCTGTGGGGTTGTGCAGGCCTGAGAGCTAGGTGAGCTGTCGGGAGGACCTCGGGGGAAATGCATCTTGTCTGGAAGCTCCTGGTTATGGGGAGGTTCTCCCTCTCATCCTGGAGCCACACAGAAGGGTCGCTTTCATTCATTAAGCAAGTTGTGTGCACGCGTATGTGCACACAATCCTGTTGACATCATCAATATTAATGACGTTCATAGAAATAATAGAGACACAGAGAGGCAAGCACATGAGATGCAGTACGTATAAGTATCACCTGGAGAGGTTACTAAGGGAAAATGTAGGTCCTGGGGGGCCCACAGGTCTCCCGCATTTCCTACAGGGACCACTGACCTGCGCCCCTCACCCCAATGGCATTTGTTTGCCAGACTGGGTTGGTGCCGTCCTGAATGGCCACTTCGCTCACTGCCTGAGCTAGAGGTCATTCTTTGTAATTATATCTCTGTCAAAGAGGGCTCTGGCTGCCCGCCAGTCCTGGTTCCTGCCTTCCCCGGCCTGCCCTGGGAAATGTCACCATCAGCACAAATACTTCCTTCTCCTGGTGGGGCCCAAGCAGGGGAAAACCCTGCGGTGACCCTTGTTCAAGGCACTGGAGCCAAGGAAGGGAGGGCATTGGGAACAGAGAGACTGGGACCAAGGGGCATTCCTGTGCCCTCTGACCCCTCCTATGCACCTCACTGCCTCATGGGACCCTAGGGAGCTACCTCAGGCCTCAGCGATCTGAGGGGCAGGGCTAGGTTCCCTACGCCCAGAAAAAGCCTTCCCCTGGGAAACTACCCACTTCCAATTTTTCCCCTCACACAGGGAGCCTTCCTTCTGGGAACCCAACCAACTGGATGGAGAGCAGGCAAGGCCCCGACCGCACCCCCTCAGTTTCCTGGAGGCCTTTCCTCTGGGTCTCTCTTCCCAGCAGCCTGGGCAGCACGGAGAGGGTGCCACACAGCTGAGCCTTCCTGGAACAGCCGCTGAGAGGCTCAAAGGAGGTTGCCCTCCATTTGCCTGGGGCTCCGTTCATCCTCCCACAGTCAGGCACCCTGAGCAGTGGGCGCAGACATGTGTCTTCCTGCGCCCTCCTCCCTCTCGTCTCCCTCTCAGAATAGTTACCTCAGCTGTCCCCCCACAGGGGGTCTCTGCTACCTCAGGAAGGAACCCCGCCTCCCGGGGGTCAAAGACCCTCCTCTAGCCGATCTGAAGGCCCTGAACTAATGCACCTGTTCCACAGCTTCGACACCCAGGGCTGGTAGCGGTGGCCCCTGGCAGAGTCCTAAAGAGACCCTGAGCCCCAAGCCACAGACAACTGCAGAGCCTCTGCTCTGATCACGACCCACGAGGCCCAAGGGAACAGCAGGGCTGCAGGCCCGGACGGGGCACTTGCAGACCTGAGGCAAGTGAAGTATCTGCAGCTTTCTGCCCTCTCCCCAGTCCTCATGTGGTATCCAGATGAAATTGGGCTGATGTGAGAACCAAAAGCATCCTTTGGGGTGGGAGTAAGATTCCAAACAGGGAAACGTTCAAGAAGAGGAGGAGCCCAATCAGCTTTGCCAGGTGGTGGGGAGGCAGGACTGGCCAGGTCCCCGCTTCGTCCATTCCTGGCTGCTGGCCTCCTGGGCTTGGGGACTGGGGGCAGCCCCTGGGCCTGTCCCCGCGGGAGCAGTGCCTGGGAACCCTCCACTCCCCCAAGGCTGCCGGCCTGGATCTAGCCCAGCCTTTGCTGCCATCTCTTCCCCCACCAGCCTCCCTCTCCCCAGTCAGACCAGGAGGGACCTGGCAGCTTGAAAAGTCAGAGGACACATTCCCGGTGGGAGTGGGACAATCCACAGGGGTCCAGCCAGAAGACCCGCTGTCCCTCCCAGCTCCAGCCAGGTGAGGGGCACTGCTCATGCCTAATTCACTCTCCGAGGCCCCCAAACAACAGGGAGCCAGGGGCCAGGGGACCTCAAGAAAGGGGGCTCTGGCTTGGTGTCCAGAACTGGGCAAAGGTTTGATCTAAAAAAAAAAAATTACATCCAGGATCACAGGCCGGGGCGGGGGGCGGGGGGGATGGGTTGTAATAATTCTCCCTCCCCACCGCATGCACTCCAGAGCTTCCTAAGTGGAAACCAGGTTCCTGGCCCCTCCTCAAGTGCCCCCTTCCTCCTCCCATCTCCAGGGGGTGTCAACCTGCTGCAAATGGCCAATGTGCAGCCCCAGGCAGGGCCAGGCACGGCTGTCAGGGCTTCCTCAGGGGAGTGGGAGCATGGCCCTGGCCCAGAGCCCACATGCCACCCAGGGACGCTGGAGGAGGACCCTGCAGTGGGCAGCAGGGAGGGTCTGAGAGGCGGCTGCTGTCCTAGCACTTTCCCAACAGGTGGAGAACCACCTGAGGGGCAGGCAAAGTGGTTCCGGAGCTCCCTTCCCCCACTCACATGGACTCAAAAAGGAAACCAGGGGCCCCTCTTTTCTGAGCCCCCAGGTCTCAGGTGGCCAGTAATCTTTCTTCAACAACACAGAAGACCACAGGTCTGTCCCCTAAACTTGCCCCTCTTGGGAAAGCAATAATCATCATCTCATTTTCCTTCCTTAAAATACCTGAACTTTTTCAGGGGAGGGCCGAAAGGAATCATGCTATGTTCGAAGCACAAAGACGAGGCTGCACCGTGAGTATAACTCTCCATCGCTCTGAAACCCTAACCTCCCCCCCACCTCAATGTCCGTTACCTTTCCAGCTCTGAAGGAATCTGGCCTCGTCCCCCACATCCCCCGCCCCACTTGCCAGCTGGTTCAGTCAGGGTGAGCTGAGCCTGGGGGATGCGCTTCTCTCCGCTGCCTGCCTGGGCGACCTACCTGGGCTGCCTGCCTCCCTGGGGCGATGACCCGCGCAGGGGAGCCTTGGGGCCTGCAGGCTCCTGCTTAGGCGCCTGTCAGGAGTCAGTGGGGAGTTGAGACGGAAAGCTAGGGCTCGCATCCCCAAGCAGGAGCCTGTTTCTGTTCCCTCACAATGGTGCCAGCATTTGCTGCAGGCTCAAAAAGCAATGTGTCGAAAATACCTACAGCAAACAGAGGGTTTCAGCTTCCGGTGTGGACCCTGCAGCCTTCTCTCTGGTTGGCTGGAGCTCATCAAGTGAAACAAAGGTGCTCTGGCTGCTCCAAAGATCTGAGCTGGGAGTAACAGCACCTTTATCCCACTTGTGGCCTCTGTACACAATGACAAGAGCGACTATGCGGTGAGGACCTTTGTGCCAGGGCCCCTGCCAGCGTCTTCCCCACCACTGCCTCTAATCCCCGTAACAACCTGCTGGATGGGCCAGGTGTCCGCACCTTACAGGTGTGGATAACGAGGCTCAGAGAGAGCAAGTCATTTCCCCAATGTCGACCAGCTAGAAGGCAAGGGAGCTAGGCTTCACACCAAAAATGCCACGTGGTGTTCCACTGGGCTGAACTGTAACTGTCGGCAGGAGTAAGCTCCCCATTCCAGGCTGCACGGCCCCTGTGAAGGAAGCATCTTGAACAATTTCATTCTGAAGTCCCCAACCGGAGGGTGAATCCCTCACCTCCCACCACAGACAGACCTGTGCACAGTCACAGTTTCCTTGTCACAGCTTTGACCTAGTGGCCTCAACCACAGGCAGCATGGCCCTTAAAACACACACCCGCTTTGGGCAAAATGGAGATGCAAAGAAGGCATCACACCTGGGCTAACTCACACTAGAAATTATTCAGAGTCCCTCCCTGACAAGCACTGCTCTCCAGGGGTTATTTATGTCACATTATGCTTTTTAGGCCTCCCAGCATGGCTGTGGGATAGGCAGGGCAAGTAGTGTCACCTGCATTGCACAGGTGGGCAACCTCAGGTTCAGAGATTTCAGGTTCAGCTGTGTGACCTTCCCCAAGGTCACACAAAGGCAAAACTAAAACCCTAATTATCCATGTGCACCCTATGATTCTGGCTCATTCTCTGGGGCTCAAAGAAAGACCAATATGAAGTTTAATATCCCCTTCCTCTTTCCAGTACAGAGGTGACACATGTGACTACGTCTGCTTGAGAACCCTGAAAGTGCCGTCCCACGAGCTGGCTTTGCCAGCCCGCTTTCCAGATGGGGAAACTGAGCTCTCCGGAGAGGAAGGGGTGGGGCCCATCCTGCGGGGAGTGAAAGTGGGAAGGGAGCTCTGGGCCTTCCTGCTGTCCGCTCCAGAGCCCGGACCGCCCCCACCGTGGTGGCAGGTCACAGCACCCTTCTTGTCTGCAAGGCTCTTTCCCACGGCGCAGCTCCCAGGGGGCAGCAGGCATGGCTAGAGATAGGACAGGGTCTCCCCCCGCATCTGCATGGAGGTGGGGAACGGATCTGTACGCACTTCAAAGAGGGCCTGTCAAGGAGTAGGGTCACAGTTTTCGGTTTCAATTTTGCTTTTTTAACTTTTAAGCCATTGTGGTATTGGGGAATATTTTGGTAACTTTTTTCCTAAAATTAAATTGAAGTGATTTTTAAAACCAATAATCGGCCTTTGAGGACATCCCACTTTGGGTTTAGGGGTAGGGGATAGAAAGCCAGAGCAGTCAGAAGAGGAAATATGTCCCTTTGATGTGACTGACCCTTCTGAGTAAACAAATGATGTGACAACACAGCAGCTTTCCAAACCCTGCCTGGGCCTCCCGCATCCAAAACAGGTTAGCCAGCCAGCAGGGGGAAGGGGCTATCTTCTGAGAAAGATGAAACCCCATCTGGACAGGGCCCTTTAAAATGAGATCATTATGCATGCGTGTAACGCACTCCAAGGCCCCAGGCCCCTGCAGGAGCGTGACCCCCGTCTCTTGCCACAGGTCACTCGGCAAAGAACTGAGGGAGACCAGCACAGCTCGGCTCCACGCCAGGCTGCCCTGGGTCCACTGGCCAAGAGCAATTAGCCAGGGAGGAAGGCTCTCGCCAAGTTGCAGAGTGAACACCGCAGCAGCTGAAGTGGCCCAACTAGCCCCCCGTCTGCAGGTCTCCAGGGGCTTCTTCAGGAGCTGAAGGGCTAAAAATAACCTCGGCCTTTGTTGTAAGCAGCCGGACCACAGAGATGGCGCTGACTTCAGGGAAGCTGAGCATGCGCAAGGGCCCCGCTCACCGAGACCTGCCCTTTGGGCAAATGATTTTTCCAGAAATGTGTCAGTTATTGTGTGCTGCTGCTGTTGCCACTGCTATTGAGATTCAAACACAGCCCAATCCGCTCAAGCCCATGGGGTTGACTTCCAACCCAGACTTCTCGCAGTCTGAGCCTCCCCACTGCTTTCTTCTCGACGCATTAAAAAATAAAAATTTAAAAAAAAAAAAAAAGGCAAGCGTCCATCACGTACTGGGGGGCTTAGGAGACAAAAGCAGCCCTGAAGTGAGGGTTCTGCATGGCTGCCACCTTGATCATAAATAATCTCTTCACCCCAATTATTTGTTTGGGTAACAATCATCTCTCCCCCATCCTAAAATTTCCAGAGTCCGGTTTCAGTAGGCAAGGGCAGACATAGACTTCGTGGAAGGAAGAAATTACTTGAGAAAAGGAATTCACAGCGTCATCAATACTGAAGGGTCTCTCGCAGCAGCAGCCCTTTCTGCCAGCATCTGCAGTTTTGACTGGGCAGCCCTCTTCACTCACCTTCCCGTCCTTGAGGGCCACCGGGGAAAGCTCCAGGCCCAGGCTGGCTCGCAGACGGAGTCTTAACGCCTTTCTCTGCCCAGAGGCTGTGGCCTCTCTCACCTCAGGGGTGCCCCAGTTCTGCAGGTGAAGGGACCGCACGGCCTGGTCCCTTGTAAAGCCACTCCCGGCGGGTAACAAATACTCATTGGCTATCGCGGGGCCTCAGAACTACCTTCAAAATGTTTCCTCCCTCCCTCAGCATCTCCGCTCCCCTTGCCAGCCCCACCAAGAGACCGCCCTGGCTGTGGGCGCCACTGGATATCTGCTGGGGGTCCAGGAAGCAGCTCTTCCTCTTCACAGAGATCGCAGGACAAGGAGGGGTTTTCACTGTCAAGATGGCCTCCAGGCTCTGAGTCTAGAAGTTTCCAGGGAGGCTTCTAATAATTAACAACTCCTTTACAGCCCTTTGTTCCTCTGCTGACTTCAGGGTGAAGAGTCTACGCTGGAGGCAGGAGGCTGTGAGAAGACTTCTTAGAACACAATAGATAGAAAACACCAAACTACACGTGAACAACGGAGGGGTGGTCACAAAATGCCATCCCTTACAATGGGCACCAGCGAGGGCCGCAGTGCCAGGGCAAACGTGAGAGGAGGGTTCCACGGGGCTGGCGCAGGGGCTGTTCTTCAAAAGGGCAAGATCCTTCCGGGAGAAACGGAGGGGCTGGCTGGAGTGCGGGAACCTGTGTGTGGAAGGTAAGCAGGTACTCGCCCTCCGGGTCCCACGTTTCCAGGCCCTCTGTGATCACTGGTTTTCCTTCCAGGTGGTCTGTCTGCATACATGGGAGCAGGGGCTCGATCTGGTTTGAACTGGGCTCCAGTTGGACCTCTCCAGCGGCAAGTCACCTGCTGTGAGCTGGGGGCCTAGGCTTGGCAGCCAAAGGCTGAGGCTTTTTCTTTGAGCAGTTCCCAGCATAAGTGGCAGCTCCAGCTTCCTACAGGAAACAAGACGGCATTACTAGCTGCACCTCTGCCAACCCCCAAGCCCCACCCCTGGGGCCCCAACGGCTGGTAAGCCTTGGTTTCTTTAGACTTTCACAATTCAGAGACCAAGTCCCAGTCCTGAAAAATGTGCTGGAGTCTGTAGCTCAGCCGAGAGTAAGTGTGGCTCAGAAAACATAAGTGCTCAGAGACGATCAGCTGAACTGCCGTCAGGACCCTCTCTCCTTGACGGTGCCTTTAACCGGCACTGCCGGACCTGGGCCCGCTCCCCCCGTGAGCTCACGCCACCCGCCATCTTAGCCATATGTCTGGGAAACATCTCTTTGGTCCTCAAGTTGAAATTGCAGCTGGTTGAACTGTGCCTCATTTTCTTCATCTGTAAAATGGTAGCGGTCGTACCTACCTCATAGGGTTGTGATGATTAAATGAGACAAGATATGAAAAGCCCTTAGCCCAAGGCCTGCACCATAGGGAGGGCTCAGTAAGTGGTAGTGGTAACTGTTGTTGTGATTGTTGATCTCATCACCATTACCTTCTGGGGGCTCAGCCACAGGGGGGTTTAAACAGTACATGTGGTAGCCACGGTCACAGTCATCACAGAAGAGTAGCTGGTCCTGGTGGAATACAGAGTAGATGGCAAGGAGGAAAGAGAGACTGAATTATTTAAGGCCAACATCTGGGCCCTACCTACTCCACCAGCTTTATTTCCACAGGTCAACCTCCCTGGATGCACCTTTCCAGAACCCCTTTTGAGTCTTCACTGTCCCCTGGAATTGTCCCCTGTGCTTTGCCCACACTTGGAATTCCCCCTTCTGCCTCCCCAGCTATGCAAATCCTACCCTGACTTTAGGATTCTGCTCAAATCATACCTCCTCCAATAAGCCTTTCTCAACTACCACCTCACATCTAAGCCTAAAGGAATTGATTATTCTTCTGAACTGCCACAGGCAATAACTCTGCCTCTATAAGGGCAGGAAACTAAATGTATGCATTTCTGTATTGCCGCGATGATTGCCCAGTGCACAGAAAGTACTTTACATGTTTGGACATTTTACTTGAATTCCTCTGAATGTCACTACTTCCATCTGTGAAACAAGCAACAACTGTAGTTGGTGGTAACGCCCATGATACCTCAGAACCATTTTAGGGTTTCATTATGCAAAGGTAGAGAAATGCAAATGAAGCCATTCTTCAGCTCCCCCGAACACCTCAGGAGCTGGAGCCTGGAGCCCAGGTGAGAACAGGACCCTCCAGCTGTGATTTAAGTCCAAGGACACAGCATGTACCTTTGCTCCTCCAGGTCCCTCTGCCTGGAGACTTTCCCAATCCCCGACCCCTTCCCTTCTGGACCATTCCCAACCATTCCCTACCCACCCTTCAAGCCTTCGAACCCTGATCTCCCACAAAGACTACACTAATCTACCTCACCTGGAAGTTCTCTATCCCCACTTGTATCCCCACAGGACTTTCCCTTTCTTATGACACTAAACTGCATTTTCCTTTACGTTACAAGCCTGGAATGTGGTAGACATCTATTCTGTTGAATAGTTCATTTGGAACACGCCTCTTCTGTCCACTCCTCTAGGTACTGTAGGGCCCTTGGGGCAGAACTTTGTCTTACTCATCTCTGTATCTCCTTCAGAACTTCCTTGCACACAGAAGCTCCTCAGTACATGTTTATGATCTAGTCCCCTTTGTCCAGTTCAGTCCTGTTCTATTCAGTGATCTTTGGACCTGCTTTGATAGCTTATAAGACATTTGCAAAATTAAATTTTGTATCAAGCCTCACCTTGGCTCCCACCAGTGCAGAGATCCTGGAAAAGTAGATACAGAAGTTGGAAACGCCAGTGAGCAAGCAATGAAGAGGGAGAGATCACGAAAGGCCTTTTGTATCATGCCAAGACTTTTCAGTGGGGCAATGAGAAGCTTTTGAAGAGTCAGTAATGCAGGAGTGACATGGTTAGACTTGCAATTTAGAAAGACCTCACTAGCAGCTACTGTGCAAAAATAGATACCCAGGTGGAGAGAGGTTGCTTCTAAAGACCACAGAGAACACTTAAGGGGCAGATATTGCCATGCAGGTGAGAGATGATGGTGGCCTGGACCGGGGCTGTCACATGGCGGGGAAAACAGGGTCTTGCTCCCATTCAAAAAGGAATAATTAGATGCGGAGAGTGAAAAGAAAGAAATCAAGAATATCTCCTGGGTTGTGACTTGGACAGCAAACCAAATGATGCAGCTGTCCACTGAGACATGGACAGAGGAGCAGATCTGAGGAAGGAGAGGGCAGCCTCAGCTATAGACATGTTCTACAGACTACAGATCACCCGGACGGATGCCCTAGGGGCATGAGGGGGTCAGAAAAAAGGCCTGGGCATGAGAGATGGATTTGGGAGTCGTTTATGATTAAACAGCAAGGATGGTCCTGGGAGAGGAAGCCCAGGGGGTGTGAGAGATGTCCTTGAACTTGTGCTCAATGGATGGGTGTCCATGAACTCCTTGAAATTATATGCACAACTATGTATATAGGTAGAAATAGATGTACATTTTTTTTTTTTTTGGAAAGAATATATCCATAGCTTTCATTGAAAAGGTACTTCTGAAAAATCAAGGACTCATAAAAGTTACTGAGAAAAAGGCCAAGAATAGACCCTTGGGGAACACCAACTTCAAGGGACAGGGAGAGAGAAAAGAGACTAAGAAGCAGTCAGAGAAGTAGAATGAAAACAGGACAGCGTGGTTTACTCCAAAAAAAAGTTACTTCATGACTGTCAGAGCAGAAGTATGCTGTTTGACAATACGATACAGGGATAATATCAGGAGAAAGAAGTTAGGGTGAGGACAGAAAATAGGGAGAGACTTATCAGAAACAGTATTACTAATGTCTGACAGACACTGGAACCCCTACTACAGTGCTGACACGAGGAATACAAGAAGGGAGAATACGCAGGCTGAGCTTTCCTAAAGGGGAACCAGGCCTCTCGGGGTTTAAATGTTTTCTGCATGGGGCTGATCATTGTCTAGAACCATATTCTCTTCTTTCCCATCTGCTTTTCAGGATAATTGCCTGTCCAAACTACCAAGAACCCCCAACTCATACTAGCCCCCATGAGAAACACAGTTTAAGGACCTCTATTCCCCAAGTATCTGAGAACCAGGATCCAGTATGGCTATAGTTCCAGAAGCCTAGGAATCCCATTCTGGGATGCGCAGTATAAATCCCTGACTAGGAAGAGGAACCCTACTGCCCAGACAGCCTCGCCCTTTGTTCCTCCCCTAAGGCTCTGCGGGGTCAACAAAACACCTCAGCATTAACACTATTTGTAAAGCCAAGGACCAGAATCAACCCAGATGACCATCAATAAGAGACTGGTTGAATAAAGAACTATGCAGCTGTAGGCAGGAAAAAAGATTACTCCATTGCTATGGAGTAATCTCCAGGATTATCAGTAGAAAAGAGAAGTGAAGAAAATATGTCTATCTGTTATCATTCTCTAAGAAAATCCTCCATTTTAGAAATCCATTTTCTTATAGATTCATATGCACATATAATATATATGCCTACATTAAAACAAAATGGAAAGATGAAACATACTTTTTGAAAATGGTTACCTATAAACAAAGTGAGAGGACAGTATAAAACAGGTAGGAGTTATACTTATTTTTGAATATACTGTTTATTTTATAAATTTGATTTTGGAACCAGTAAATATTTTACATAGTCATAAAGCAAAATTCATGTTGTAATTTGTCCCTAAAAACAAAAGAAAAATGAAACAAAGTAACCTAATTATGTATTAGTTGGTATAAACATACAGAAAGAAGTTATTCCAAGTGACTTTTTAAATTAAATGTATTGGGGTGCCATTGGTTAATAAGATCATATAGGCTTCAAGCGCACATCTCTATGATACATGATCTGTGTATTGAATTACGTGCCCAGCACCCACAGTCAAACCATCTCCTGTCACCATATATTTGGCCCCCTTTACCCTTTACTACCCACCACCCCCAAGTAGCTTTAAAATAAGTCATTTAACTGTACATCCTTAGTTGAATATCTCTTAGGACAAAAATAAGTGCAAATATGTGTATGTACATACTATATTTTGCTGTGTATAATGCGCACCTTTATGCCCAAATTTTGGAGGGAAAAATAAGGATGCACATTACACATGGGTAGTACTAATTCTGAACTTATATTAATGTTTTTAATTATTTTATTTATGCTTAGATGTTAAAGGTGTAACTCTAGAAAGCAATAATGATATCTATATGCAAAATAATATACTGGAATTCCATAATTTGTTTTGTTCCTAAATACAAATAAATAATTAAATTTAAAAATTAAAACGAAAGATTTTTTTTCCTGAAAGTTTGGGCTAAAAATGTGGGTGTGCATTATACACAGCAAAATATGGTATTTGGATGATTCAGAAGGCCACAGCTATGGGCAACTGGTGATTGGCAGCGTCATCACAACAACATGCCCACTCATGTATCACACTTGTACACAGTTTTCTGGCAAAACATCAAATCAGTAGATGAGTCCGCCCCACAACCCTACAGCCTAGATTTGGCACCTTGCAACTTCTGGCTTTTCCCAAAACTAAAATCACCTTGAAAGGTGATTTTCCCTTTGAAAGGGAAGAGATTTCAGACTGTCAATGAGATTCAGGACAGAGCAGCTGATTGAGAGAACCATGTGAGGTCCCAAGGTGCTCTTTGAAGGGACCTCAGGCATCATTGTCCTACATATAATGTTTCTTGTATCTTCTTTTATAAGTTTCTCTATTTTTTTATATTACATGACTGGATACCTTCTGGATATACCTCATATATTTAATGCCATTTTAGTATTCATATTTTTCTCTTTTTTTTTCTTAAAGAAAACTAACTTTTCATGTAATACTGGGTTGGTGGTGATGAACTCTAGCTTTTCTTGTCTGGGAATCTCTTTATCTGTCCTTTGATTCTAAATGATAGCTTTGCTGGGTAGAGTACTGTCTTGGTTATAGGTTCTTGCTCTTCATCAAGAACCTTTGAATACTCCTTGCCAATACCTTCTGGCCCGCAAAGTTTCTGTTGAGAAATCAGCTGATAATTTTATCGGAGCTCTCTTATATGTAACTAACTGCTTTTCTCTTGCTGCTTTTAACATTCTCTCTTTGTCTTTTACCTTTGGCCTTCTAATTATAATCTGTCTTAGTGTGGGCCTCTTTGGGATTACCTTGTTTGGGACTCTATACACTTTCTGGACTTGTATGCCACACCTTTCCTTCACCAAGTTAGGGAAGTTTCCCATAATTACTTTTTCACATAGGTTTGCAAATCCTTGCGCTCTCTCTCTTCTACTTCCAGCACCCCATGATGTGAATGTTGGTACACTTGAAGTTGTCCCAGAGGCTCCTTATACTAACCTCATTTCTTTTTCAGATTCTCTTTTTTCTTTTTGCTGTTCTGATAGAGTGTTTTTTGTTTCCTTATATTCCAAATCACTGATTTGATTCTTGGTTAATCTACTCTACTGTTGATTCCCTGTAAATTATTCTTAATTTCAGTTAGTATATCTTCACTTCTGACTGGTTCTTTTTTATGGTTTCTATCTCTTTTTTATGCTGTTGAAGTGCTCACTAAGTTCATTGCACATGCTTATAACTAGTGTTTTGAACTCTGCACCTAGTAGATTGTTCATTTCCATTTTGTTTAATTCTTTTTTCCGGAAGTTTGTTCTGATGTTTCTTTGTCTCCTCATTTCAGCAACCTCACTGTGTTTGTTTCTATGTATTAGGCAGAGCTACTACATCTCGTGGGCTTGGTGGAATGGCCTAATGTAGCAGGTGCCCTGTAGGGGCCAGTGGCACAGCCTTGCCATTCACCAGAGCTGGTCATTCTAGGTGCTCCCCTCCTCCCACCCCACAGGCCCTGTACACCCTCCTGTTGTAGTTGATCCTTGATTGCTGTTGGCACATCAACAAGAAGGATTTACCTCCAGACTGATGGGCTACAAGGACTAACTGTGACCACCAATCACCATGGGCTATCAGCTGTGCAGGGGCCCACCCCACAGGATAGGACTTACTTCATCAGGACTCTGATGCCCACTGAGTCCGCCCCTGCAGTGTGTCACTTGTGGAGGTGGTAGGGTGGAGCTTCAACATGGTCTGAAGCTCTCCACAAGCTGCACTGGCTGTGGGGCCTCCCAGGAGGTGCAGGCTAAGGTCTGTCACTGCCAGAGTTCTGCTTGGGGCCGTCCATCATGAACTACAAAGGGATCCGCAGATGGATGCTACTTGTGCTGGGCTTGGAGTGCCCAGGAGAGACCATGCTATGAACCAAGGCCAGTTGCTGCTAGTGCCCGGCCTGGGGCCACTTAGCAAGAGGTACAGGGCACACCAAAGCCAGATGCTGCTTATTTGAGAGATTTTAGAAAAGTCTGAAGCATGAGCAAAGAGAAGCCACATGTATGAAATAGCCAATGGAAACAGCTTCGGTGGGCCGCGAATTGGGTGGGGTGGGTCTCTCCAGGAATCACCAGGGAAGGGGAACAGTGATAGCCAGGTTGAAGGAGACCAGATATGGCAGCCAACTGCCTACTGTCTTTGAGGGAGGCTCGGAAAAAGGAAAAATGGCCTCTGCCAGCACTTCTGTCTGGGAGAGGGCTGCACCTCCAGTCTTGTCCTGATGCCAGATAATTCAATTCCTCCCTGATGTCTCTGTTGCCTTTGTAGCTGCTGCTACAGCACTAGAGCTCACAGAAAGTGAATCTCAGTATGTGCATGGGTCCTTTAAGGGGAACTGTCTGGGACTCCAGAAGTCTTTCATCTTACTCAGCCACACTCCCTGCTGATTTTTACAGCCAGAAGTTACGGGGGATTTTCTTCCTGGCACTGGAACTCTGGGCTGGAGCCTGGTTTGGGGCTGGGACCTCTTGCTCATCAGCAGAGACTTCCATAGCCAATATATCCCTCCCAATTCTCATTCACTATATGTGGGTGTGGGACCAGACCATTCCACATCTCCACCCCTCCTATCCGTCTCAATGTGGCTTCTTCTTCATATTCTAAGTTTTAGGACTTCTGTTCAGTTAGATTTCAGGTAGTTCTGAATGATGATTGTTCTGTAGCTTCGTTGTAATTTTGATGTAGTTGTGGGAGGATGCGAGTACCGTGTTTACCTACTTTGCTATCTTGACCAGAAGCTGTCATGCTTTCTTGATATCTTTGTGACAGTTCCTCAGTTTCTTTGTCTTTCTTGACCTTGACACTTTTGAAGAGTCCAGGCCAGTGATTTTATAAAATGTCACTCAATTTGAGCTTGTCTGATATTTTTTCATGAGAAGATTAAGGGTATGCATTTTTTGGCAAGAAAACTACACAAAAAATGTTATGCTTTCTCAGTGCATCATATCAGGGGGCACTTATACCAATATATTACTAGTAATGTTACTCTGACCTTATAGTTAAGGTAGTGACTGCCAGTTTCTCCACTGTAGAGTTATTACTTTTCTCTTTGTGATATATTAATAAATAATCTTTTTGGAGAGATAACTTGGGATTATGCAAACACTCTGTTTCTCATCATACTTTTGCCTGCTAATCTTAGCATTAATTGATGATTCTTGCTTATTACAGCCATAACTGTGATGTTTGCCTATTGGTGATTTCCCTCTACCCTCTACATTTCATTCATAGGAATTCTGCTCTAAGGAAGAGTTTATTTCTTCCCCGCATATTTATTTATTTTCAATTTTTAAAAATGTCAGTATGTACATTTATTTTGTTCTTTGAGTTATAATCCAGTACCATCATTATTTACTTTGTTGCTCAAATTGCTCCATGTTTGGCCACTAGGATTTCCTTCGAGTGTTTCCTGTGTCCTTTAGATTTGCCCTATCATTTTGTGAGGACTTCCCCACTTTCTAGTGCCACAGTGTGCTCCCAGCTCCACTTATACAGGAGTAAGCAAAAGGAGGTTTACCGTTGTGAGTCAGGAAAGATTTTATTCTTGTATTATTATGTAGTTATTAATTATTGTGTTATTTATTATTTTTATTACTAACCTACTTTTGCCCACCCCAGTATTCTCCTAGCTCCAGCCCTGGCACCAGCCATTCTCCAAGGGTCCCTGGTTCCTTTTATTGGAGAACAGTGCAGTTGATCCTTGAACAATACAGATTTGAAATATGTGGGTTCATTTATAGATTTTTTTTAATAAACATTATAAATATATTTTCTACTCCTTATGATGTTTCTTAATAATATTTTCTTTTTGCCCTAGCTGTTATGGCTCAGTGGATTGAGCACCAGCCTGTGAACCAAAGGGTCGCTGGTTCAATTCCCTGTCAGGCCACATGCCTGGGTTGCAGGCCGGGCCAGGTCCCCAGTAGGGGCCACACGAGAGACAACCATACATTGATGTTTCTCCCTCTCTCCCTCCCTTCCCGTCTCTCTGAAAATAAATAAAACTTTTAAAAAATTTTCTTTTCTCTAGCTTAGTTTATTGTAATAATACAGTAAGTAATATATGTAATAAACAAAATATATGTTAATTGGCTCTGTTATTGGTAAGATTTCTGGTCAATGGTAGGCTGTTAGTTAAGATTTGGGGGAGTAAAAATCATACAGTGGATTTTTCACTGCACATGGGGGTTGGCGCCCCTAACACTGCATTGTTCAAAGGCCAGCTGTGTTTAGAAACCAATATATGGGTAATATCTATAGTTGCTTCTGGGCCCTCCTAGCCAACAGAGTTAGGAAATAATAAAGTATGTGTAGATGCTCATGCACACATCTGCATTTATTTTTATTTCTATTCATATGTGTATATACATACAGATAGCTATAGAGATATATATGTGAACATATATCATATAATATATGAAAAATCATAAATTCCTACTAATAGCCCCTATTCCAACCCAGCACCATCAGGTTCAGCTTAGCCTTCCCCCTTTATCTGAATATTTTTTCTCTGACATTGAGAAACCGACTCATTATTCACAATACATATTAGCTCAGACCTGTACACATGTAAAGTAGTTTCAGAATGACTAATTCACATGCCTGTGATAAACAAATTTACTCACTAGAGTACAAAATTTGTATAGTTATTTCTGTTTTTAGCCCTAAAATACACAAATACTACTTTCCAAAGTTACTTAAGTTTGTTCTTTCCTACCCCACCCTTCAGTATGGTTAAGCTACCTATTTATATTATAAGTAGGGTCATTTGTCACTGATCATATTCCATTTTCAGTTCTCCCCACATCCTGGTTGTTTTTCAGTATTTGTCTACTGTAGGGTATGTGAAACTACACCCTGGTTCTAAGACTCAGAGCTATACAAAAAGGCATCCTCAGAGAAGCGTCACCCCCCTTATCCAGAGCATCCTTCCCCGATTTCCTCCTTCTTTCTACCCCATTCCCACTCACTCATTGGTTATCACTCTGTAGATAACCGATCTCTTTAGCTTCATGTTTATACTTCCTGTATTTCTTTTATACAAGTGAACAGATATATGGATATTTTCTTATGCCTTTCCTACAAGAATGGCAGCATATAGATCTATTTTTACTTTGCTTTTTCATTTAACATTATATCCTGGAAATCACTCCATATTAATTCATAAGACCAGCCTTGTTGTTTTTTCAGCATCTGCATAGCACTCCATTGTGTGGCTGTACCATCATTATCCAACCGTTCTTTGTAGGAGCACTCAGCTCATTTCCAATATTTTGCAAGTGTAAACAATGCAAACATGAATAACCTTATGCAGATGTATTTTCATAGTGTTGTGGGTATACTTGTATCTTTAGTGTGGATTCCTAGAGGCGAGACTGCTAAGTCAACAGATAGGTGCATAGTAGTTGTATTAGGTATTGTTAAATTTCACTCCAGAAGGGTTGTATCACTTGGGAATCCATCGACAATCTATGAAGGTGTCCGTTTTCCCACAGTTTCATCAACAGAATATATTGTAATTTTTTTTCAAGTTTAATAAAGAAATGGAACCTCTGTGTTGTTTTAATTTGAATTGCTTTATAGGTACATTTGAACTATTTTATTTTTCAAAATTTTGGGACCATTTATGTATCTTTTGTGTATTGTCTTATATGTCTTTCTCCCATTTTCTATCAGGTTTCTGGTCCCTTGTCCCTCAAATTTTAAGAGTTCTTTATATGTTAGGGATACTAGCCTTTTATCTGTCGTATATGCTGCAAATATTTTCTCCCAGTTTGTCAGGTGTCCTTGTACTTTATTGTGTTTTTCACTATGCAAATTTTTGTGTGGTCAAATTTTTAAGTATTTTCTCTTATTGCTTCTGAATTTTGAATCACAGGAAATCTTTCCTTATATTTAGATTAAAGAAGAATTCACCCATGTTTTCTTCTAGTACTAACATGATTTTACTTTTGTATATTTAGATCCCCAGTCCATTTGGAGATTGTTCTGTTGTGTTACGTGGACCTAATTTTATCTTTCCCCAAATGGTTATCCTACTATCCCAGCACCATTCATAAAAATGTATATATTTGATCCAGTAATTTTAGACACAACCTTTATCCTACACTAAATGCCCATAGGTAGTTGGGTCAATTTATGGGGTTTCTATTCTATTCCATTGTTCTACTCATCTATATTGTTTTAATTATAGAGGCTTTATGTATGTTTTAACATCTGGTAGGTCTAAATCTACTCTCAAAATGTATTGTTTTCTTAGCTATTCTTGCATGCTTGTTTTCCCATATGAACTTCAGTATCAATTTGTCTAGTTCCATTAAAAAAGAACTTTGTGTTTTTATTGGGAATTAAATTTGTAAATTAACTTAGGAAGAACTGACATCTTTATAATGTTGATTCATTCTATCCAAGATCACACCCTGTCTTTCCACTTGCTCAAGACTACTTCTGTATCTTTTCAAAGGTGTTTTAAAATCTTCATATAAGTTTTACACATTTACTCTTAAGCTTATTTTTAAGTATTTCTTTTTTGTTGCTATTGCAAGTAGGGTTTCTCTACTATTATGTCCTCTAACTGGTTATTATTTGTGCATATGAACACTATTAATTTTTGCATGGTAATTTCATATGCTGCTACTTTTAATGTTTGAGTTAGCTTTATCATTGATTCTCTTAGTCTTTTCAGAGATACAGTTATAATTTATGAAATAGAGTTTAACTAAAAACAAAGAGAGTTCTACTACTTGGTTGATTTCTGTTGTCTAATTACATTATCTAATATCTCTAAAATAATGATAATGGATAAAAGTAGTAGAGATAGTGTGCATCCTTATCTAGTTCCTGATCTTAGTAGAAATGTCTCTAGTGTTTCCCCATAAATAAGATAATGGCTTAAATTCTAAGATATAAAAAGTTTATCATATTAAGAAAGAATCCCACAATTTCTATTTTCTTGAGTGCTTTATCATGAATAGGTGTTGAAACCACTCTGTTATTTTGAAAACTAATACATGAAGGAAACAAATTAAGTGTTTATCCTGCCTTTTTTTAAATATAATCTATTCCTTAGAGTAACCAAGGTCCCAGTGGTACAATGGCCCCAACTGTTCTGGGGTCAAGGGGGAAGGTCCTGGCTGACATTTTCTTCAGGAACCCAATCACAAGAGTCCTGCTTTCCTCTCCACCCCTCAAAGCCTCCCAGCTCCATGGACTTCTCCCTACTCGGGGGAAGCCCCAAACTCACATCATTCTCTGAGGTCCCACACAGGATACAGGATTTGCACTCTATGCACTGCCACTTGTAGGTCTTGACGGCCTCAGTCATGTTCAGGGTAAACTGCAGGCAGGTCGGGTGACCTAGGGGAAGCAGAAGTGGCAACGTTAGGGCCAGAGGGTCTGACTTGTCACCTCTCATCACAGCTAACTGAAAACACATTTATGCCCGACTTGGAGGTAACACGTGTTGGGAAACAAGCTAGGGACCTGGATGGGGCCCTACCCACACTCCTCTCCCACCCACAGTCACATAAAATCAAGGCCTAAAGAGAGAGAACGGCATTGACCCTTTCACCGGGGACAGATGCCATCCAAATCCTCTTGCCTTAAGAGCATTTCCCCCTAGAGGTATAGCCAGTTATGAGGACAGGAAGTGGTGATCAGAGAGAGAGAGAGAAAGGACACTGCACAGCACACGGCACATGGAGGCCCTGTGAGAGTCACCATTAACTCCCAGCCCCAGGATCGGCTGTGGCAGGAGCAACACACAAAGCTAACTGGGCCTTCTGATCCACAGAGTTGTTCCCACTGCCTCCAGGCAACGCGGGGGAAGAGTGTGTGAGGTTTCCAGAGGCGGAGCTCAGGGGCGCTGTGAGGCAAGCACCACTGCACTGTGATCCGAAACATCCGTGCCCATGCCCAGGGGACTGGCCGGGTCCGCGCCCTGCACAGGGGGGAGCGGCCTGGCAGGGAAGGCCAAGAAGTGCGGCATCACAGCAAAGGGGACACAGTGGCCAGGTCTATCCTCAAAGGACTGGCCGCTGGCTTTAACTCTTTTCTCCAACCCAGGTATCACATTAGCCAAGCCAATAACAGGATTGGGGAGGGACATTAAGCTGTAACCTTAGAGCCCACAGTCCCCGTGGGCCAATGCTGAGGCTTGGCCTGCAGAGCTGGCCTCTGTTCTCAGCCACAGCTCGCCCAAAAGAGAGACACCGGCACTGAGAGGACAGCTCAAAGCCGTAGAGTGTGAAGACTTTTGACCTTCTCTTTGGCAGGGAAAGGAAACTTGGATGATGACCCCAGGTTTCCCAGTGCTGTCCGTCTGCCTGGAGCGCCCGGGGCAAAGCCCATTACTGACTCTGTCACAGAGGAATTGACAGCTGTGCCTGCTGCTGGGGTTGCCCCTCTCCAGTGCTCCCCCCCTGCCGAACCCACCATGCAGTGCATTGTGCCGCCCCTTCCACGTGAGGGATTATGTCCTTCCAAAGAAGGGCACTAGAGCATGTGGGGGGCGGGGGGCATTGCTAATTAAGAGTTTCACTGACCTAGAGCCCCCCCCCACAGGTGGTTAGGACCCCCTGTGGTACCACCACCACTTGGCAAAGCCACATCCTAGCACAAGGCCCACATTTCCTCCCTTTGAAATCCTCAGAGAGCCAGTTACAACATGGTCATTTAGTATTCATACCGTCTACTCAGTTAACATGAGGACCCTTCAAATTTGGGGCTCTGCAAATACAAACCACGCTGTTATCTCTGAGAGAGTAAGAGTCGGGGTGGGAAGGACTCATTGATGGGGGAAGGGGGGCCACTTAGCAAAGAGCAAGCGGAAATACCGAGGAGAGCCCTGATCTAAAAGCTGTTCAAGGACTTCTCAGATGCCATCCAACCTAAAGACCCCTATAGCTCTGGACTAATAACCCTCTCAAAGTGACACCTCAGTAGTGACCCCAAAGATAAAGAAGCCTGGCAATAAAAGCCTGGATGAACATCCAGCTGATACTCATGAAAGCACCTCAGAGATCTGTCTAAGAGGAGCACTGGCCATGGCTGTTCCCTAACCCAGTCTCAGAGCGAATACTGGAATCGGAATAGGAGAGAAGGTACCAGTCTGAGATTCTGAGCGGTATGGACCATATGGGTCCAGGTTCTCCGACAGGGCACCTTGGGAAGCTGGCAGATGAGTTCATGGAGCAGATACCCATAGAGGCAAGTTGACTCTGCCCAGTTCCATGGCCTCAAGGCCACCCCCCAGCCACAACCGGCCAGCTTACAATAATTATTCATGAATCTGTTCATGAATGAGTATTTACGGAGCACCTGTTAGGCCAGCCATTGCACTAGACAGAAAAGATACAGTGGTGAGCAAGACACCCCGAATGCTTCTAATTAGAGAGAACTCAAATTAATGAAGCATATACCTCCTTATTTACAACTGTATGATAGGTGCCATGAAGGAAAATCATAATTGGCAGTGAAAGGAAACCATAGGAGAGCCTAACCTAGTCCGAGATGCCAAGGAAACATTTCCCGACAGGGGAGGAGCTGGCTGTGTGGGAGAGGGGAGTGTTCCAAGCGGAGACAGCAGCATGTGCGCAGGCTCTGAGCAGCGGAAGAGCTGGGCAAATGGAGAGGAAAAGAAAGGCCAGTGAGCAGAGGCTTGGTGAGCAAAAGGAGAAAGGCAAGAGGCAGCTGGTGAGGTTGTCGGAGCCAGATTACACAGGCATTAGTAGCCCTTATTTATTAAGGAATTGGGACTTTAAAATCATTAAAGGTTTTTAAGCAAGACTGGGACTGGATCACTTTGTATTTTTAAGGAATGTACTTTAGCATGAACGAGCTTGTGGGTGATGAAGCAGTTCTGTATCCCCATTGTGGTGGGAGTTACATATATGGTAAGATTGCACAGATTATTCATATACGCACGTAAGTGCACAGTGTGTGGGCATGTAAAACCAGCGAGGTCTGCAACGCCATTGATGTCAGTTGACTGGTTTTGATACTGAATTACAGTTATGTAAGATGTTAACCAGTGGAAGAAACTGTTTGAAGGGTGCACATGACCTCTCTGTAATATATTTAATAACTTTATATGATGCCATAATTATTTCAAAATAAAAAGTTGAGAAGATCTTTTTATATAAGGGAAACACAAACAAAACTTAAAATCATCAAGAAGAAAGGATGGGAGGGAAGGAGGAAGGAAGAGGAAGCAGAAAAACAAGGGAGAAAGAGAGGGAGGGAGGGAGGGAGGGACGGAGGAAGGAAGGAAAGAAAGAGCTAGTAAGAAAAGAATCTGTGAGGGCTGGGCAATGAAGGGGGAAGGGGGAAGTGGGGGGAGGCAGTGGGGGTGGGGTGGTAATGTAGAGATGCAAAAATTGTTGCCAGGAAACTAGTTCAGAGGCTGATTCAGCTACCAGGAGAGAGACAGGATGATTAAACTAAGGTGGGGATTTGAAGAATATTAAAGATATAACTGAGAGGACTTAACCATTATTTGAACTTTGGGAGAGTGGGAAAGGAGCGACGATGAGGAACATTCTCGAGTTCCTGACCTCAGAAATTAGGTGGGCTGCAGTGGAGCTCACTCAGGCGAGGGAGAGGGTGGTAAGCACACAGGGGCCAATGGAGGAGCGGGAGGATTCTCTCTGTCGGATTCAGGAAGTCTGTGAGACTTCTGGAGAAAATGTCAGAAGGATAGTCGAATATATGTGTTTAGAGCTCAAAAAAGAAGCATGAACTAGACATGTAAATTTAGGGTGTTTGCTAAATAGGTAAGAATTAATAAAAATTATCTAGTAAAATAGAAAAGAGCACAAGGTGAGAAGAAAAGGAGAAGAGAGAAAAAGGTCTAGGACTGAGCTTTGAGGAACTCAGTTATTCGAAGCTCAAAAGAAAGATTAACAGAGAAAACTGAGAAGATAGCCAGAGAGGTGAGCCACAAACCAGGCAAATATGGCGTCATGGCGGCCAAAGAAAAGGAGGGCCTGGTCAGCCATGTTGACTACCACCAGTTCTTGAGTTTGTCATTGCTCAATAATGGCCCAGAGGGAGGGCATGTTGACAGATCAGAGTAGAAGCTGCCCTATGCACAATGACACTCTTTGGTAGTATCCTCTCCCCTAGGAAGGAAGGTCAGCATATTCCAGAGCATGACATGGAACTCCGCAGCCAACTGGAGCTGCCTCAGCAGGTGGGGATGGGATGGGGGGCGGGGGAGAGGCGGAGTGTGTGTTTCATGTAGCCAACAACACTCTACAGATAAATTTACTCAAAGCCAATGCTATGTTCAAGTTTTCTCAGACCACTGCGCTGAGCCCTGAAGACATTATCTGGTATAGTTCTGAACTAGTGAACAGTAGCAAGTAGGTTTTAGAAACACCTGTTGGAAGTCTCTGAAAATGTCCAAGGGCTTTCTCTGTGTTCCAGTCTTGAGAAAGTCATCAGCCTCCCCAAAGACCTTCAAACCCAAAGGAAGGGAATGACATTCACACATTCACACCCTCTCTCCCCTGCCAGTGCCCCCTCCCACCCTGCCCATAAAATGTAGGACTAAGATTAGCCTCAGCTCTGGCTGCAGCCTCCTTCAGCTCAGAATTCAAGACATCACTCAAGTGCCAGGGGAAAGTAAAGGATGCAACTTCTCAGCCAGGGAGGGTGAGGCACAAAAAGCCAAGTCACCCAACCAGCCATTAATTAACAGGTACAAAAACTATGCCCCAAACTAAATCCTCCCGTCTGGGCCACCGTACCAGGTTGGCTGGCCAGCTGTTGCTTGTCTCCCAAAACTGAAAAAGTCATTTACCAGCCAAAACTGTAAGACTAAGACTTCTTATCTATCATGGAAATGACTGAAATTAGGCACACTGTTGCACAAAAGGAAGTTTCTAAGAAAAGAGCTAGAAACCCATTTCTAGGTTTTACTGTTAGAGCTCCTTATTTTTGCCCAGAAATAATTCCTAAAATCCTTAGACGTAAAAGGATAATAGATAGAGTTTTTCCAATTCAAGGGTGGTAGAAAAAAGAGGCACATTTGTTGTAAAGCAATTTACCTGTAGTCACTTGCTACTTAAAGATTCCTATCTTAATCTCTTCTGTAAATTGACATCATTCTCTAATGTGCTAGCTTGGAAATCTGGACTTTTAAAATACTTCCAGTTTTCTTTAAGTAAGGAATATGTGCATTGCTATTTAAACAGCCCAATGAAGCAAGAGGAAACAACCCTCCCCAGGTTCCCCTGGGTGAGATGATTCAACGGGACATTTACAAGATTCCAATTACCAAAATGAACTTAGAAAGTGGTACAGCGCGTGTGATTCATCCTAGCCAGAGCACTAAAAACCAAGGCCTCCCTGAATTGTTCCTCCAAATTTGTTCTACCAGGAGGGTTCAGTGAATCGTCTGACCACTTATTTGGTTGGTCCTGTGGTCCACTTGGACTTGGTGTGAAGAGGCATTCTTAGTCCAGCCCTAACCCTTTCCAAAATGGGCCCCCATCCTCCCGAAAAGCTGAGACAGGACGTGTAACCGATGGCCGCCACGTGTGGGAGACCTCTCTGTGGACAGGGCTTTCAGACAACAGGGCCTCAGCTGCAGGGCGCTCTTTCAGCAGATGGGGAAGAAAGGGAACCCCGGGGGTGTGAGGGGTTCCTCAGAAGGGAGAAGGCTGTCCGCGAGGCTGGCGCGCATGACTACTGTCCACTGGGCTCGGTGAAAAAGAGGAAGCAGGCACCTGGCCACAGTGGCTGCACCCTCGCCCCTTGGAGGACACATCTCATGCCTTTTCAGGACCCATGTGCACAGATGCTGCGATTGTTCCAGGGAGGGCCAATGGGATGTTGTGGTATTTGAGTGAGACGGCACAGATAAATAGCCCAGCAAAACCAGTGTTAGTTTCATATTCACAGCTGCCGACTTCCTCACGTGCTCATACACAACCGCCCACATATGAGTATTTCCAACCTTTTAGGGATGAAAATATCTACCCTTGTTGATTAAGCTCATATTAGAAGTCATTAACCAGTCAGTATCACTCTAGATAGTGGGTACAGTGAGAGAAACACAGTTCATTTTCAACAAACCCTGGGCAAAAAGAAATATACAAACTGCTATGACATGTGTCTCTTACATTAGGATCCTTATTAAAAGAGTTTTTTATTTTATTATTGCCAATATTTAATTTTGACTAGGCTAAGCCACATCACTGATTAAATTAGAGCTCCAGGAACAAAAACTGCATTATCTTGATAGGTATGTGCTGAAAACATAAATAAAACAGATACAAATAGCTGTGGAACTATCACGGTCTATTATTTATTCATTGTTAAATTATTACCACCTAATTATATTTTATTACCTTATTTATCAATGTTGATCTCTTAACAACTAATTTCTCAGGAAAGGAAAACCTAAATATCCCTGTTTCTCAGTGCAAAACTCAAAACTGTGCCTCTTGGTCTGATGCCTGGTTTATAGAAATTATATTATTTAAATATGTAGGATCAGTTCTAATCTGAAATAACACCGAAAACAAGTCTCCATGAGCATTCATTAGAAAATAATTTAGTTCAAATTTCTAACAGTTCTCTATATTCATACACACATAAAAATTCTGATATTTACATATTACAAAAATATGTAAGACACTTTCACTAAAGAATTTGTGCAGAGTGCAGTCAAATCTGAATCATCCATGCTAAAGAGTAATTTGAGGAGAAAAAAACATTACTAGCTCACTTTGCGAAGCCATCTCATTCAATCAGATCCACTCATTCTCATTTTCTCTCTCTCCCCACCTACCTCCACTTTGAGACCCAGCGTGTAAGGTGGAGGGAACGAGGCTCTGAGTCATATACTTAATCTGTAAAATGGTGAACCTTTAAGCAATCAAGAAGTCAATCTCTGTAGACATATATTACGACCAGTCTGTTAACCAGGCGCTGCTTCTTCACTGAATATTTCTCAAGCCTGATTTCTAAACCTTCTGTAATGGTCCACAGGCTCCCCTCTCCTCTGCCCCAGATGTCACCTCTAACACTAAGACATCTGCAAATCGATGACCACACTGGCACTCCCAAGGCACCTGCTTGGTTCCTTTCCCCCTCATCATGCTTAATGTACTTCAAAGAAGAAAAAGAAAGGAAAGAGTGTGGAAAGGATAAGGACCAAACCAACAAAAACACATTAAAAATAAATGATGGTGTGAGCTGTGGCTGCCCTTTGCTTGGGAAAAACACTTTACTGTGCAGCAAACTCAGCTCGACTTAGAGATCTGTTATCCACTCTCAGGCTGTCAAACGCCAGGGCACCCCAGCACCACGCGGGAGGCAAACCACAGAGACTGTCACACTGATAATCATTATCAATAACCACACAAAGCACATTCATGTGAGAGTGTTAGAGGCACATGGGCTAAAAACAGCTATGGGCTCGTGTGCCATTCTCAAATAGCCCTAGAAATTCTCCAAGTTTTCATGGTCAAGTATGGTCCAAATGAGTCTCATCTATAACCCTGGGGGCACTGTGACTGATCTTCTTAAAGGGAAATAATGGGATGGGACAGATTTGACCTGATTTATGTAATTTACCTGACTGGCCCAGGTTGGGGTCAAGGCACAGCACTAGAAAGATGTCAAGAGCCACAGTAATAATCCTAGAGCCCCTAGTAAGTCACTGCGGCTGAGGACCAAGGATAATTCATTCATTTACTCACTCCCTCAACAGTATTTGTTGAAAGAATAAATGTAGCAGGCACTCTTCTAGGCCCTGGGGATATAGCAATGAGAAAAAAACCAACCCTGCCCTCATGGAGCAAGTACCACAATTTCAAGTATATTGTGGCATCTGTGTCCCCTAGACAAATCCCTTTGTCTCTCTAGGCATTAGTTTCCCAATTGTTCAGTGAAAGGATAGGAACCTGCTATCCATGAAGCTATAGCTCTGTTGATGCCATCCATAAGTAATATTTTTAGAGATACTATTGATCTCAAATTGTCCGTCTGGTTGGTGGGGCAAGTCTTCTAGAATTTGCCTGCTAAAACTCAAAGTGGAAAAAAAAAAAAAACTAAGAAGAAAATTAAAATAAGCAGTTGGCACTGCTAAAATTTATGTCAACTTTTCCACTGGACTAGCCCAATCCTAGACCAATATCATGTCAGAAAGCTAAAGAAATCTAGAAATCTAGAGCATTCTCATCAACCATACCACCCCACCCCCCAGCAATAAGTTGGTCTGTCCGGATGGGTTATCAATGAATGTGCAGGCCAAGAAGCCCTGGATAAGGTTAATCCATGAGGAATATCAGATCTGCATTGAGCTGGTCACATGACAATGAGCAGATATTGCCAGGCAAGGAGTCAAAGAAGAGAGTTGCCAATATGAGCAACTCAGGTTAACTCTCCTTTTAAATCTTTAACTGGAAATGTAGATTGTAGGCAACCATCTGCCCCTTATACAAATATAAAGATCTGAATTTCACTCTGTCAAAAACGACACCAAGATTCCTAGGTTGAGCCACAGAGTAGCTGATAACACGGTTAGCTGAAATGGCGACAGTAGGCTTACAGAAAGTAATAATCAATTCCATTTCGGCACACTGCATTTGTTGTACAGATGAGACACTCCGTGGAGATGTCCAGGAGCCAATGAGACCAAGACCATGCGATCACAAAAGGAGAAGGAGGACCTGGAGGGAGCCCCTCATGGCGCCCAACAGAAGGGAAGAGATGGCTACCACCCTCAAGTGAGAGGTGAAGTAAGGTAAGAACTGAAGAGAACATACTGCTCTAAGCCGCTAACAATTGGAACTAGAACAATCTCCGGGAGCAGTGGGCCCTCATGCCCCTCTGGATGACAGCATGGTTTCTGTGTTGTAGAGGAAAGAATTCATGTGCAGGTCTATCTCATATCATGCTTCTCCTGCTGCAGGCTTGTCCATCACGCTCAAGCTTGAAAGCACTATGTAAAAGAGTCTTAGGAATATAATCTATATCTGATTCCACTCATTGATATTGGGGGTCATTTTTTCATGTAGGTTCCATGGCCTAAGCTAGGTACTACCAGCATCAGTTTCCATTCTTGCCCCAGGAGATGCATCAAGCCTCTGGAAGCCAGTTCTCTCCTTCTGACTTTGGACTGAAACTCCCCAACCCTAGGTGTCAGAGCCCTGCCTGCAAGGCAGGTCCTGCTGGAGGATTCTTCCATAGCTCCAGTCTGGCCAATGGCCCTGCGCGTTCTCCAGGGACGCTCGGATCCAGGAGGGAAGCCGGTGCCACAGGCAGGAGATCCAAGTCCCATTGAATGGTGAGGGGAGGATGGAAATGGTGGCCAGGCAGCAGTGTTGGTAGCTGTGGTGCTTGTTAAAAAACGACTACAAATCCTTTGACCCTCTGCTTTGCAAGAGGTGTTGGCTACTCCCCAACTCTTGATTTAACACAGACAGTCAAGAGAAAGTGATGCTATTCAAACTTTGGAGACTAAGTTATAAAAAGGCACTCAGGTTTCCATCCTGATTGCACTCGCTCTCTCTCTCTCTGTCTCTACCTGCCTCCCCTCCCCCCAGGAAAAACCAGCCGTGGTGTTATGAGCTGCCCTATGGAAAGCCCCACATGACAACAAACTGAGAATGGCATCTGGCAAACAGGCGGCAAAGACCCGAGGCCCCCAATCCACAGCCCAGGGGGAAGTGAGGCCTATCAACCACATGGGAGTAACCCGGGAAGTGGCTCCTTCAGCCCCAGTCAAGTCTGGAGATGCCTGCGGCCCCATCCAGCATCTGAACTACCCCCTCGTGAGAAAACACGCACCAAAACCACCCAGCTAAACCCTCCTCAGACTCCTGACCCGCAGAAACTGTGAGATAACAAAGGTGTGTTGCTCTAAGCTGCTGAGTGTGGGGACAACTTGTTACACATCAATAGATAATTAAAAGTGACACAGAAGGAACAGTGGGGGAGGGGCCTGGGGGGAAGGCGCTACAAAACCAGGCACTTGACAGGGGTCCTGAGTAGACTGCGTCCCAGCAACTGGGCTTGAACAAAGACGGGTGGAAGTTTGGGATTTTATCCCATTTCTATCCTCCAGGGGCAGTATTTTTTTTAAATGAATCTTCTTTAGAAGAGTTAATAGTGGAAACTAAGATCATTTAAGTGACAGTGTGGCAACGACTAAAAAAAAAGAAGTGAATAGGTGTGAAACCTCACAATGCACAAGAGTGCACCCCCAGCTTCCTGGGCCCGGCCTGCTTGCACGGCAGGGCCGGAGGGGATCCTCTCCACCAAAGAGCTACTGTCTTTGGATTCTGACCGTGCCCTCTGTTTCCCCACCTCGCCCTGACCCTGCTCACCCTCCTTGCACCTTCCTGAGCCTATCTCCCACCTTCACCAAGATTTCCATTTAGGTTCCCTGGAACAAGTGCCCCGTGTTAGGATGTCAGCAATGTCCTGGAAGCTCAGCAAATCCACATGAGCAGAGCAACAACTTACAGGCAGTATTTTGGCCTAAAGAAAGCGGTGCTTGGCTAGCTTATGATAATGACTCATCATGTTTACATTCCCTGGTTTCATTTGATTCCCCACATTCATCCTGTGAAGTAGAGAGAACAGGTATAAATATTCCTTATTTACAGGTGAGGAAACTGAGGCTCAGAAGAGCTGAGAGCGTCAACAAGCAGCGAAGCGAGGACTCAAACCCATGTCTTCACATTCTAGTCCTTTGGATTTTTTCCTCAACCCCGTAGTCTCTTGCTACACCATGTTCCGAGAGGATCACCCCAAATATCGTGGCCCCATGCAGTCTGGCCTTGCATTGAGCTGTTGCATATAACCTTTCCCCTTCTATTCACAGGAAGTTCGCTGAGGCACAGTAATGTGGGTCACTGGATTTCTTTGTGCCTCAGTGTCCTCAGTTTGTACCACACAAAGGTGGGCCAGCTGTATGTCCCTTAAGGACTTTTGGGGCCTCAGTGTCCCATGCAGGGCTGGCTTGCAGGAGGCAGGACATCAAGTCCTCACCATCTGGCGAGTGACTAATCCTGAAAGACCCTGCAGAAGAAATGCCCTGGAGTGAATCAGTCCAGCCCACACAGAGTGGCCCTAGATGCTGCCCCAAGTAGGTCAGCAGACGATGGTGGCATTTCGGGCATGGCATTATTGGGCTTTGGCTCCCAAGAATATCAACAGAGGCCCCCTAACCTCATCGGCCACAGCTCCTTGGCCCCAGGCTGGAGTGAGGAAGGGTGGTTCCCCTCCCCCGCCTCACTGTCCCACACACATCGGCCAGTCATTCCCACATGGAGCGAGTTGTCCCAGTCTTCTCTAGGGCAAGTCTTCCCTAGGGCGAGCCTGTACAGATAGCCTGTCACCTTCTCTCCCTTTAGAGACTCTGAGAGGAGCACAGAAAGACACCTGGCATCCCAAGGCAATTTTGCATCAGCCCCAGACACCTCCATCACATTCTCAGACAGGAAAGGGCATGACTATGCCCGACTCACCTTAGGTAGGGGAAGAACAAAAGAGCAGACAGAAAGGGCCCCCATTTTTGCAACTGCCATACTGTACCACAGTCAAGATGCTCCCACCCCAAGGCCCCAAAAAGTTTACAAACTCTTTTTAATCCCCTTCCCTCTTCACCTCCTGATTCTCCCAAGGCACTAATTCACTTTCTAACTTGTGGTGACAGGGGAACGGCAAACGAGGAGGGTGATGGTGACAGCCAGCTGCCTCTGAAGCCTCTCGCCCAGGATCCTTGAGCCATGAGGTTCCTGATGTCCTTCAACACCCTCAACAAGAAAGAAACAAAGAGCACAGGGAACCAGCATTGCCTAAAAGAGAAACATCCTGGGCTCCATGGGAGCACCTCAAAACCCAGCACCGCCTGGCCTTGTGTTAACTCAGCATGTGTTTCCAATCCCCAACCCACAGCTCTGCACTTGACCTGCCCTTTTGGCTGCTCAGTCCAACTGATGGATCATTTTCCACCAGCCAAATTCTCATCTAAGATTAATCTGATTTTTTTCTTATAGTCAAACAAATATTTATCCAACAAATTCATAAATGAGAACTGATCTCACTGTTTATTTGGAAAGCTAGAGGAGTTCATTTCACATGGGCTTTATCTTTTTCCTCTAGATAAATTAGGGAGCTGAGATACTACAGAAGAAAGCAAATCAATGGCTATTTCCAGTTACCAGCATTTGTCTTCAGGTTTAATAGAAATGATGCCCTAAGACACGTAGTCTATTCAGTACAAAAACACTCATCGATATTAAAGTAATGCAGGAGAGCCTTTCCTGGTACTCTGTAAATGTAGACAAAAGCTTCACAACTGTTTGAAGATTCACAAAGCCCTTCAGGATACATGGTGATCAACTCCATTCCATAATCGGCAAAATGAAGGCACCTGAGGAATAGGTGTGAGAGAATTAGGAATACATCACCAGAAATCCGACCTCCCTTCAGGGATAGCTAAATGTGGGGGACATAAGCCACTCTTCCATCCCATACTTATGGCAGACTTCACTAATCAAGTCAACATTCTCTTCCAATCTTCATGGCGGAGACCTTAGGATCCTTCTCAATGCAGCACTCAGAAGCAACTGTTGCCATTCTGAGTTTGCATCCAAGAAGAAACCTAGGGGCTGCCTCTGAGTTGGAAGCTATTAAGCTTAATAGGTTAAAAGCCTCATGTGAGAATTAAGGATTCCCACCATAAGCAGGTCACCAATCAAATATGTATTTAACTCCTGTTTCTCTCTCTATCAGCCAAAGACTTTATCAAAATAACTAGTTATCAAAATAACTGTAAACCAAATGGTAGCCTTGTTTTGTGGCTGGACTAACAGACAGGATTCCTAGTCACGTACTTCCATTATTACAGAAGATACTGCGAAAGACCCTTTCTAAAACAGAATTTTTAAAAAATGGTGGTTAATATTTTTTCTATTTCATCAGTTATGAGGTATCAACTTACCCCTTCTTAAGTAATTCCTATTTCTCTCATTGCCCACGACAGGAAGTAAGCTCCTCAGCCTTACGAGCCTCTTTGCTGTCAGGTCATAACTGCCTTTTTAGATTCGGCTTCTGTGACAGCCGCAGACCCAACCATCACTACACTCTATGCAACAGTCACACAGAGAGGTACTTGCCACGTGTCCTCTCCCCCACCCCACAAAAACAAGTGCTCTTTTTACACTTCACACTTTTGCATGCAAAGATCTCTCTGTCCTGAGTCTCACTTCCCATTCACAGCCAAACCTAACAAGCAGGTTGTCTACGCTCTGACCATGAAATTGTAGTCCATGGACCAGGAGCAAGAGCATCCCCAGCCCAGGCCTCCCAAACCTAAACCTACATTTGAACAGGACCCTCGGGGGCCTCGCACACCCGGGAGTTTTGAAATGCCCTGCCCCGATCCCACTCCCTTCCCTTCTGGGATCACCACTCAGCCTTCATTCTCTACTCTGACCGCCCTCCCACCTCTCCACCGAAACAACGCTCATCAAATGAGTGACTCTGTCAATTCATGTATGAATAAAAGAATCAATAAAATACCACTTCCACCCTCTGCCCGCCCTCGGAATCTCTATTTATGTGTCAAGACCGGGCTAAGTGGCCCCACTTCTGGGAAGCCTTCTCTGCTCTCCAGAGCCGACGAGGAAACCAAAGAGCAGAGAGGCTGGGAACTGCCTGACTCCGCACGCGGGGCACACTCTCCGCTTCCCCAGGGCTGCCTTTGAAGAAGCTGTGAGGAAGGACCAGCCCTTGGAGGCCCCACGGGGCCACTGTCAGGGGCGGGGCTGTGTGGCTGGCACCAAAATGGCAAGTCTAAAGCCCTGTGTGGTCGAGGCCGGTGTGGGCTGACCCGACCCAGGTCCCCTGTGCGGGCTCCCGCCCACTGCTGCCCCCCGTCACCAGCCTCTCAATCCCCCTGAAGACCTTTCTCCGCTCTTCTTCCCTCAACACATACCAAGCATCCACTTCTTCCTCTCTCTTTGCCTCAGGAGGAACTTTTCCTTTTTCCTTTGGGCAACAGGATCCCAGAGAGGAATGACTAGTCTCTGGTCGTCCTTGTGTCCCCAGGCCACAGCAGTGCCATTCTGGTGACCCAGTGCTTTCAAATTGGGTGTATGAGAATCCCCAGGGGAGAGGTTTCACACATGTAGGTCCCCAGGCTCAGAGTAGGTGGACACTTGCCATTTAGCTGGTGCCCTGAGGTGATCCTGATGTAGGGGACCCCACTTGGTGACCCACTTGGTGACCTGCTGCCTCCTTGAGGCTCCTGCACGTGGGATCACGAGCAAGTCTACCTGCCACCCTGACCCTGAGTCTGCCCTGGTCAAAGAGGGCTCCCAAACCTTCCTCGCCAACCTCATCCCTTTATTGTGAGGGTCATGGCAACGGGCTACGTGCTACTGTTTCGTTAAACTGGGAAACACTTAAAAACAAATAAAAGGCAAGATTTTGCCACTCTTCTGTTTTGTTTTGGCATCAAGAAAGAAACCTCTAGTCCCATTCCCAGAAATTATCTACTCTTCTCAACCTCATAGCCTATTGTCAACCTTAAGGGTTCTAGACAGTCCTGTGACTGTTGGTTATAGAGACCATCAATTCACACTGGCCAGTGTGCAGACAGATGCTGTCTTCCTGGTAGCAGTTCTGTTTGCCAGAGACCTGCGGGTCTTGTGCATGAACAGGAGGCCTTAGCTTCCTTTCATCAGCTTGAGAAAGGCAACATACGCTCTCTCCCCAAGAGAAGGCTGTTTCGATGGACAACTAAACTTAAAGTATTTCCTTTGTATCAATAAGAACATACACAAATGTCCATCCCGGTGCTTGTGGAACGATCCGATGGAAGTAAGAAAGATTTCAGACGTTGCTTCCATAGTGTCCTCATTACCCATTGTGCCCAGGCAGGGAAAACCACAGCGCCCTTCTGCCTGGTCTCCATTTAGACAGTGACTGCACATCCAGGCAGTGCTCCCATATTTCCCTGGTCAAATTATTCTCCCACACTTCTCCATCTTCTCAAACGTCCCATTCCTTCCTCCTTCTCTCCTCGTTTAGTTGAAAAAATATGTAAGTAATCAGAATAAAATGATCTCATCTTCTCCATGCATACCCACCCATCTCCCTGCACTATGTCCCTGCACTTGTCTCCCTCCCATCACCAGGAATGCACTCTCCCAGCTTCTACCCCAAGCCATTCCCTCCCCCACCCCACCCCCACCCCCACCGGGCTGGATCCCAGCCTCTCACCCCCCTCCCAGAACTCTCCTCCTACTATTATTCCCTATTGCGTCATCAGTTTCTCTCTCTAGTTAACCATTCCGCCAGCCTACAAATATGCAGAAGAGCTTCCACCTTTCAAAGAGACCCTTCCCAAATGAACATACCCCTCCCTTGAGAGCCCAATTCAGGCTCCTATTTTTAGCACAACTCCTTAAAAGGGCCAATGCTCTCCATTCCCCTTTCCACACACTCCGTCCTCCGCCCTCCTCCCCGGGCGCCCCTTCTCAGTCTCTTACTCCAGGCTCCTCTTTTTACCCAATTAGACTCACTTCCCCTAAATATCATCTGCACACGTGTAACACCCAAACTGGCATCTCCAGCACAGACCCCTCCCCCGAGTTCCAGACTCATAAATCGACTTGTCACGGTGGTTGGGAAGGCAAAGAATCAAAAGCAAGAAAGATTCAAGAGAGTGAAATTCTCACCTCAAGGGGGCAGTGGGAACCCTGCAGCAGGAGAGGAGCCCCGTTTGGGGGGGCTGCAGCATCCTAATGGTGGGAGTAGAGCTCACAGAAAACTAGCTTCCAGAACTGCCAGGATGCACTTTGGATCATGAATGAGTGAAGAGATCACCCCAGGTCCCGGCATCGTGAGAGCAGAGGAGAGACACAGTGAGAAAAGGAAGAATCAGTAAATCTGGGGGGAGCACTGGAGGAGGAAGAAAGAAGACAGAGGAAGAGGTGGGAGACACGAAGGAAGCTAGAGGAACGGGTCAGAGAATGAAATAAGAACCCAGGGAACAAATATTGGTCCTTCCTTATTCAGGAGACACAACCCAAACTCTGGCCAAACCCTTCAAAAGATGCAGGGACTCAATTCTCTGAGTCTTCCCTGGAGGCATTCGTGTTATTACTACTAAAGGTACAGTTTATCAAGGTGCTTCCTGGATGCGAGGCACTTTGAACATACTTCCTCATTTGATTCTTAAAATAACCTGCGACTTGAGTGTCACTGTCCCCGTTTTATTCAGAGCAGCAAAGTAACTTGCTTAAGACAACCTAGCAGGGGGGGAGTCAGAGGCAGGGTGTAAACTCACACCATCTCATCCCAACACCCAAGTGGGTAACCACCCTGCAACTCAGTCTCAAAAACCGGGAAAAGACCCTTCCCAGACACAGGAGGCTGAGGGGCTGGTGAGCAGCCCTCCAGAAAGCACTGGGCCTTCTGACCGGCCAGCAGCTCCACAACTCAGAGGGCGCCCATCTGCGCTGCGGCCCAGCCTCATGACCCTCGGGCACGTCCACACAGTCCAGGCTGCCCTTGAGGACTCAGCTGGGTGGTGCGAGGACTTGGGGGAGCTGACCTCACACGAAACACCACCCCCCCTCCGCCGCCCCCTGCTAATCTAGGATCCTGGATTAAAGGCACTCCCAGAATTATCCCAGGGCAAAACCAGGTCAAGGCCATCTCCACGCCCCGACTCACAGAACTAAGGCTGAGGAACTGGAAGGGTTGAAAAGGCAAAGGCGGACAGAGCCTGGAAGAGGGGGTGGAGGGGCCCTGCAGAGGAAGAGAACACTCAGCTGGGAGTCCAGGCCCCGGGGAGCTCTGAGATCTTGGCAATATACTTCTGTGTCAGTTTTGTCTGCTATGGGATCAGATCTGAGGCCTCTTCTCTGCGCCCAAGAGCCTAGGACAGGGTGGTTCCCAAAGCCAACACAGCTTCATCTGCAACAGGCGCACCTGGGGGACAACGGGGCCTGCCCTCTGGAAGGCCAGAGCTGCAGACCCGAGGGTTCGCAGCAGGCGCGCATCCCGCAGGCGCCGCAGACCCACGCCGGACATGCCCGGTCCCGCCCTAGATCATCTGCCTTTGCAGTCTGGGGAAGATGTGGGTAGAGTGGTGGTCCTCTGCCTCACAGGCATGGGTGGACAGAGGCGGCATCTACCTCCAAGACATGACTTGTGGTCACGTGGGGCTGGGAGAGGGGATACAAACCGCCGTCTTCCCTCCACAGACCCTGTAATGGTACCTGAAACTTCCACCACTGAAGCGACTCCAGTGGCTTAAAAACTTGCTTCCAAAAAGCTGTAGTCAAAATGCAAACCAGTTTCTCAGGCTGGATAGCACCTTCACGGGTTCTTTACTCAGCCACCCAGTACCTCTGACTGCCAGCACCAGAGCAACCCTTACACCACCAGGTCCAAAGCCTTCTTTAAACACACAAGGTCCCTGAGCCTCCTAAAGGTGTGGTGACTTATCCAGGGTCACAGGGCAAGGTGGCAGCAGGGCTGGGACTCCCACCCAGGTCTCCTTAAGTCTTTCTACAACATGGCCTGGACCCTGAGGGTGAGCCAGGTGGTCGGGAACCTTGGCATCCTGTTCAGCCACCAAAGCAAACAAAAGCCCCTGGTGCCTCGCCAGCTGACCCCTCCCTGACCTTGCCTTCCGGAAGGATGAATGCACATCAAAATCCTGTGGTCAAAACATGTCTGGCTACTATCTTCCCTGCACCCAGGGCCCTTTTCCACAGCCTACTGGGAGGGAGAAGTTTCAAGAAATTACGGCTCTAAAGACGTGAGTAGAAAGGGGATCTCTCTAAGAAGCATCCCTGTGTTTGGACAACAGGGGTAAGACAAGAAGAAAAGGTGATGAAAAAAGAAAGTCATTTTTTAAAAATATTACTTTCTCACCAAAATGGCACCCTGGAACTTTCAAGATCATCCAACTAATACCAAGTTGGAGTCATTAATAATTACAAAGATGAAGACTGAATTTCTTTTCAAGCAGGTCAACCAAATGGTGCCTGCGGCCTTAAAATGAGCTAATGAGGAAAAGAAGTCCCCACAAAAGAGAGGTGTCCAGCCCAGGAGTGAGACGTAGCACTTTGCTCCCGACAGGCTCACAGCCCCCTAAACTGGTCCTGCAGAGCTGCCGGGCACATGGGAGACTGGCCAGGCAGCTGGTTCTTTGCGCCAGCCCAGTTTGCCCTTGCGGGGTAACCAGGGTTCATTAGCATCCTGGCTTAACCCACAGCACTGACCGGCCTGTGGGTGGTAGGACTCCCAGCCAGGATAGATCCGTCCAGGAACCAGCAAGAAAAAGTCAGGTTCCCGGAGGAGGCTGCAGGAGAGGGAGCAGGAACAAAGTGGAGCTCAGAGCCCCTAGTTTCAGGAAGGAGGATGCAGGAGGATCCCTTCCTAGACAAAATGGTTAAAAAGAGCAGAGCATGGGTTGGGGGCAGGGAGCAAAGGGGGGAAATTGGGACAGCTGTAACAGCAGAATCAATAAAATACAGTATTTTTTTTAAAAAGAGCCTTTGAGGTCAAGTAGACAAGTACATTTGTCTGACTTACAGTCCTTTCTCCACCTCAGTTCCCTCAGCCACAAAATGGGCCCAACCCCACAAGGTTGTTAAAAAGAGGTAATGAGATTAGAGAGCCCATGGTGTTGTGTAGTTGGCCCCTGGTGACCCCAGTCACCCTTCTCTCCCTTATAGTACAAAGCCAGACCCATCTGGTCAAGGGGGGGAAGCCCAAGGGGAAACCTTCCCTTCCCAAGGGAACCTGGAACAAGGCGCAGGGCCCTCTCAGGGAGGGCGATGGTAGTCCCAGTGGCCAGGGGCTGACTCATTTGGCAAACGGTCCCTAATTTCCCTGTTCACATTTTGGGAGCTATAAAGCGCTCTCTCCTCCCAAATGAGGCATGCAACAGAAATGAGCTGTGATTAGCACCACAGAGAGACCAGAGAGCGGGGAGCAGCTGCAGTGTTTCCTGGAATTAATGGAGAGGGAACAGAGAGGGCAAGTCTCTGTCTCAGATGACCTCACTCCCTGGGCCGATCACCAGGCAGAGACTTCTTTTAAAGCCAACCTTCTCAACCCCTACAAGGCAAAACCAACTCAGGGGGCTGCCTGCGAGCGACCTGGTGCGCCACTGGAGGCAGGCCTAGGGCATTTTCCTTGGGGCACACGGTGCGATTTCAAGCCTGTCTGTCGGTTTGTAAGTGGGTGCGTGAAACAGGCAGAGTTAGCACTTGGGTCAGGACGGTTGGCTGTGCCAGGTCTACTCAGGCATTACAGCGTAAAGGCCAATGAAGGAGAGAGGAAGTTTTGAAAGGCTTTGGTGACACAGTGCTGTCCCAGGCAGGCACTGCATAAATGTTGGGGGAGGGTGGCGGGTGGATGGAGGTGGGGCAGGGGTGAAGAGAGGTGGTCCCACAGGCTAGCATCCAATCTTTTTTCCTTTTTTCAGAAGGAAGGTGGGTATTGTTCTATTGTGGGTTTCAATTCTATGCCGTCAGATAGTCTTTTTTTTTTTTTTTTTTTTTTTTTTTTTTTTTTTTTTAAAGAGCGGGTAGGGAGGGAAAAAGAAAGGGAGAGAAACACCAATGTGAGAGACAAATGTCAACTGGTTGCCTCTCCTACGCATCCTGACCAGGGACCTAATCCACAACCCAGGTATGTGCCCTGACAGGAACTGAACCAGCGACCTTTCACTTTGTAGGACAACGCCCAACCACCTGAGCCACACTGGCCAGGGCCAGATAGTCTTTTTAGTCCAGGGCTCTGCCACATGTAGCTATGCCTAAGCCAAGACAACTGTCATTGAATATTACAGGCAAATAACAAGCACTGGCAATTACACTAATTCAAGTAACAGAAAGCAGATCTGGAGTCTAGTCTGGGCCCTACCACTTCTGTGGAGCATTGGCCAAGTCACTTAACCCTTCTGAGTGTCGGTCTACTCATTTGCAATGAGGGACAGTAACCCAACAGGGCTGTTGGGAAGATTACACTGAGAGTGTGGTGGCTATTATGTAGCATATCAGGAAGCACCAACCAATTCTTGGCTGCTGTGGAGATAATGGTCCATATTCTTGGGACTCACAGTCCATATTCCTCACACATGGCTACACATCTTCCAGTCTTAGTAGCCAGTAGGAGCCCATCGGCAAGATGAAGTGGGGAGAGCTGAACATCAGAGAGGAAGACGGAAGTGGGACCCCTGGAGGGCAATCTCAGGACTGCTTGAACCCTCTGACATGTATGTTGGCTAAGTGTAGCCAGACAATCTACAGAAAGGAGCTTCTACACACAAACAAGGCCAATGGCCAGAAGCCGAGCCTGGTTTCCTTGCTTTTCCTCCACCACACTCAGTGACCTATCAGTCTAAAGTGTATTTTTTCAAATAAACCCTTTCTCAACTGGCCTAGGAGGGTAATCATAGATTTCAAATCCAAATTTCTATTGGCTGCTCAGGTACAAACGTCTCTGGGGCCAACCAGCCTCTCAGGATATCCCACTTTCCTTCCCAAATGCAAACCGGTCGATAGGATGATCGTTTCCCTGGTTTCAGGATAATACTTGGTGGAGAATGCCCATAGTATCATTAACCACCAGGTTTGGTGCCAAGCAAGATGAACATCTGGTACCAAACAAGATGGCCATGACAGAGTCAGAGGCCACCCTGTGGGGAGACGTATACGAACCCACACTTCCAGACATGCGCAGTTCAGCTGTCCTCACACAAACATCGCACGCATCCTGCTCAAGGGCTTCCATCACCGGGCGTCCTACTGTTGCTGTTTCCTTTGTTGTGACTCAGGCCCCAACATGTGGGGGCTATTTACATTCCTATGACTTCTCCCCACAGCCCAGGATCCCCACAACCTACCACCCCGCCACACCGCCCCCTGCCCCGCCCCTCAGGCTCACCTCTGCTCTGGCCCTAGACCTACCCCTGAGCTTTTGCACAGGAACTGCCCACTGTTGCTTTCAGTGGCCTGTCTTCTCTTTGCCCACCCAGTCCTATTCATCTTCCCATCAAGACCTCCCCACTACTTCAACCTGCACTGGTAACTTCCCTCGCTAAGCCCTCTGGCGCCCATACTGTGCACCAACTTGTCACTTAACTATAGAGTCTTATCTTGAATAATATGCTAACCAGCTGTCTTTCCTCCTGAAGAACAAAACAGATGTTGTATACAGTAGTTTTATAACGAGAAAACCCTCAGTTGCAAGAATCAGGCTTTTCCGTATGTCACTACTACCTTTGTCAATTCAATCTCCCAGAAACCCAATTTCTATTTCTGTGAAATAGGGGTAATCTTAACCTGAAAGGGCTACTACCTGGCTAGCATCTATAAGCCTATTGGTGACCAGCACATAGAAAGTACCCCTAAAAGTTGTTTCAATTCCCCGCTGCTTCTCTTGTATGTCATGTAAAACCTAGCTAAGTACTGCAACACAGAATGCATTCAATAATGTTTGATTAATTGATCAGTAGCATAAAGCAAACCAATAATCAGAAGGTCATTATACAAAGTAACAGTATGTGGTCAAAACGTATTGATCTATTTTTCAATTATGGATGAAAGGTTGATGTCTACAGAGGAAAAGCAATCTACTTTAACTAAACAACTTTTCAGGATTACAAACTGCCAGTGTCTCTGAACCCATAGCTCAGCCAAAGAAAAGTTTCAGCTTAAGTGTTCATGTTAGTAACTTGTCACGTGCCTCTTTCACCCCTTCTTACACGAGCTATCTCTATTCCCAAAATGTTTTACATTTCTGGCTCACAGAAAGGTGACTTTACACACTAAATATAGTACAATCCTTGTGACTTCAAATCAAACACAGAGCTGAATTATTCTCCGAATTCTTTTCTAAGTTATTTAGTGGAAATCCTAAACACTGTTCTTTCCAGGAAGATCTGTCTTATATACAGGGGCCAGCAGTAGTAACACCTGCTTGAGTGTGGTTGGTAGGGTAATAATATGGGTGCAATAATTTATAGTTTTAATTTGAACATTTCACCTAAAATGCCATATGGTGTGTTTGAATGTGACATTGTTATGTTACAGAATCACATGCTTAAGATTTTGTAATAAAAAAAGGGGTGTTATTGGTGCCAGACCCTGTATATAAATATGGAATTGACTTTGTCTTCTAATGAGAACATTCTTTCCGTACTAAGTTGGGAGAAGGGAGTAAACCACCATGAACAGTGCCAAGGTCATTCAACCAAAATCAAGCTAAGAATGCTTTCTGGGTCCTATGAGCAAGGACAAAATCCATACACTAAAGATGATGCTGGACATGGTGAAATCCAACGAGATGAGAATTGGAGTGGAACTCTGGTGGTTTCAGCAGAGCCATTTTCACCTTGTGGCCTTTTCGGTCTTACTGTTCTTTTCAGTTGCTTCTCGCTGGCTTTTGTCTGTTGTTTCCCTTAAGAAAGTATTTGGTTTCTCTCTAAGGAAAATGTCTCTTGCCACTACATTCTCTTTCCAGTTCTCTCATTCTACCAAAACAATGGAAGCCCTCATTCAGGAACGGGACATTGCTTCAGTGTATAAATAGGAACAAGGGTACAAAACGTAATTTTAATGACCATAATGCACGCTCATGAGACTAATTGTCCCCGTGCCTCCCAATTCCCTGGTGGTGAGTTAGGCACGAACTCTTTCAGGTTACCAGCTGCAATTCAAAGCACTGCAAAGCTAGATGGGACCCCAAGAGGTCATCTAGCCCATGCTCCTAACTCCATGCAGGAAAAATGCTTGGTTATCAGTTGAGTTCCTTATCCGCCTTAATAGTCAAACATTGTTGATGTCAAAAGAACTGTTTGTCAGTTTGCTCTAAGCCCCAAGATGCTTCTCCTGCCTTCTCTGGAGACCAGAACCAACTACTCGGTGCATTTTTCTCAATACACATAATGAGTTAAGTGACCCCTAATTCTCTTTCCTAAATTAAACAACCCAAATCCTTTAAAATTTCTTAAAGGGCTTCTTGTTCATCCCTTCAAACATGTTGTTTACTAATCTTTTCTGTACTTTCTGGGTTTTTCACAATTATTTTCAGCTAACTCAAACATGGTGGTGTCAAATATTAAATAGGAGTGAAGTACCTCCCTGTCCTTCTACTGTATTCTCAGCGTAACACAGCCTGGTGTCATGCTTACTTTAAAGCATACACCATCATACTCCTTCTGCTAGTGTTCCACTAGGACTCCCTAGAACTTCGGGTCCACCTCAGCTATGATTATGCCCTGCCAGGTCATCACGAATAGCACTGTCAACATAATTGTACCTACCAGGTCAGTGCTAAACCTTTGATGACCGCTATTACCTTCCAACAAAGTACTTCCTGTTCTGGTGCCAGGGTCAGGTAGCCAAGGGATTGTGCTGCTCACACAAGATTTATGTAAAATACAAAACAGGATTTTCTAACTTTTGGTCCAAAGGATCTTTCTCTTCCTAGTCTTTGCCTAAAAATTGACATCTGGGCAACTCAGATGTGATTGCAGGTTGGAGCAAACGGAGTAGACAGAATACTGACCCCAACCACTGCCCCTTTTAAGGAAACTTGAGAGATAACTCGGGGAACTTGGCCATAAACTCCACTAAAGGTACCCTGAGATCTAAAAGGTTACTGAACTTCTCCAAACAACTGAGCATCCTCTAGTAATGGCTAAAGAGGGTATTTTTTAAAAATAAATTTGTCATGGCTGCTGCCACCTAGCACAACCAGCTCATAGGCTACTACTCTTCAGGATCATCCCATATTCAACTGGGAAGGTTTCAATTCAGTAGTAGGTCCAGCATCAGGACTCCTGCCCACCATCCAAGGGGGAAAATTACTTCTACTGGTTCTTTTGGGTATGAGGTAGATGGTTAAGGTAAGTCCTTATTCTAAATACACCCACTCACATCTGAGTTCTTAGGAAGAAATGCAGCTCAGCAAATCCTCAATACCTACTCCATACTTAATTTCAGGGAGCCACAGCTCTTGCAGAATCAGTAGTCACCAGAAAGAGACTACTTCTTTAACCACAAAACTCCATTACCTCCAAGTTGGGCTCCACTAAACGTCCATTATTTATGTCATGCAGATGGAATTCTACTGTGTTCACCTAGCTCATAGTAGCCGTTTGCACCAACTCAACTGTTTTAAAGTTTGCCTTGTTTCATACACAAGTTGCTAGAGGTGACCGGTATTAGTCATCATGTCCTCAGAGAGCTACTATTACTTATGGCTAGCGCACAGACTAGCTAGATTATTTAGATTCTTTGGTAAGGACTGGACTATTGTAGTTTGGACTTAGCATCCAAACCAGAAAACCAAATAGCTTTCTAAAATTTTGTGGTAGAATTTTTTTTGGCTCTGAAATATTTTTGCATATAGGTTTCAATACAACTTACTTTACTGATCATGAAGTGCCCCTCCGGCCCTACACTTGGTGAAGGGAAATTCTTCTCTTTCCTCAGTCCTGAGGCCTAGAAATGCCTTGAATATTACTCACTAGTTCTAAATCAGGGATCCCCAAACTATGGCATGTGGGCCAAATCTGGCCAGCTGCCTATTTTTGTAAAGTCTTACTGAAATATAGAACCATGCCCCTTCATTCATACACTAAGGCTAGCTACTTCCATGCTAAAACCCCAGACCTGAGTAATCACAACAGACTATCTGGACTGCAAAGCCTGAAGGATTTACTACTTGGGTCTTTTCAGAGTTTGCAGACCCCTTTGTCATTCAAGGAAAATAAACTGCTTCTTCAGAATAACCTCCTCCCCACCCCAACAGAAAATTAAAACATAGCCCTGACCCAAGAGAGTAGTCTTTGCATACTGCTTTGCATAAAATGTGGTCTGACTCTCTTACATCTGACTCTCTTACAAAGTGTCCTCTGAAATAAGATGCATATAAGATGTAAAATACTTGAAAGACAAACGGGAGGAATGAGTACAGAGTTTCCATTGGAGAAGATAAAAAAGTTCTAGAGATGGATGGTGGTAATGGTTGTAGAACGTGAAATGTACTTTATGCCACTGAATTGTACATTTAAAAATGGTTAATGATAAATTTTATGTAATGCATATTTTACCGCAATAAAAAAAAAAGCCTAAGGAGGGTATATATTGAAGAAAAAAGTTCTTCAATTCTTTTTACTGCTTAGGGAAACTTACAATGTCCATAATGAATGTCAACATGTGACGATCATTCTAAAAGAAGACGTGGCACACTAGCAGCAGCAGCAGCAGCAGCAGCAGCAGCAGCAGCACAAGGACGTGTTCAGTCTCCACCTGACCCTACCGTGGGCTGGCAATGCTTACAGAGCAAGATCTGCTTAAAGAGTTGATTTGGCTCTACCTGACCAAGGAGACCCATTCCAGCAGAGTGCCCACCTCCACTGTAAGTCTGTCACATGGGGGCTAGCTTACGGCTAACCCAACTGGCAGCTTGGGGAGGCTACATCAAAAGCACCATTCAGGAAATGGAAACATTAACCCATCAACATTTTCCAAACACACATTAAATCTTGCATTCGTGTGCAGAACTACTCTTGGCAATAGTGTGACAACAATGTTGGACAGGTACATTACATGTGTACATAACTGGGCTCTCCGTAAGTCTCTTCTGGCCATGGAGACGGCACATTACATCTGTACATTCTACTGCGCTCTCCATGTCTCTTTTGGCCACGGAGAAGGTGACGGCCATGGGGATGGTGGGCTGGTGACAGCAACTCTGGACTCGAGAGAAAATGCTGGCACCAACCCTGGGCACTGTTCACTTTCCACGCCATCACCACCTGTCAGTCAAACCAGTGCCAACCACGGTTCTAAGACTGTGCTTCTAAATAAAACAAAAGGGTTCAACAAATCCCAGGCAAGCAAGTGGGAAGAATCCTTTCAGGAGTCTCTTCAATAGGACAGTATGAAAGACAACCTCATGCAGGATGAAGCTGGTAAAGCAAAGTTTACAGAGATGCTATAGGAGCATTGGAAATAGGCTTTTATTTAACAAAAACTTACATAAACTTGATACAAACCCTGTATTATGCAAAGCTTTATCAGAATTCTACACATAACTTGCGGGACTTGGTTGTAGAGCGAATTGTTGTTTTAATTATTAGCATTTTTTAAAGAGATGTTTCCTATCAGAAAACGTCACCGTCAAGGGCTAGAAAACGATACAAACACTCTTAGGGGTCTCGCCTTTGATGCCTGGCCTTGAATGAGAAACCTGAAAGGGCTGGTGGGACATGGGTGCCCATCCAGGCTCCTCCTCCAAAGGCAAGAGAGAGATTCTCAGGCTCAAAACCGTTTCAGGAACACTGTCACTCAAGCACTTTTACTGACAAGAATGCTGGCGTGAGATTGCATATTTATTAATATGACTGCTTAGAAGTGAATGAAACCCATGAGAATGGCAGTGTAAAAGGCCTCGAGTAAAACCCAGTGCCCCAGCCAGTCAAACCAGCTCCTTCATCAGGCCGCAGATATATGTTGAATTACATTCCGGAGGCCACAACATTCACTTCCACTAGCATGGTGGCTATAAAAGGACATTAGAGCACTCGCCTTTCTCCTTTACCCCCGCCAGCATCTGCATCTGATTCCATCACTCAGGCTGGCCTTCCTGGCCCTTGGGAACACTCAGGTCTCCGGTCTCCGAAGCCCATGTAGCAGAAGGTTCCCTTTCAAGTTTCCTCTAGGACTTGTTAGGAGACCAAGTTCGTATCATCTCAAGCTGATGCAAATTTGTTGTCTTTTTCCCCCCTTTTCCTTCAGTGCATATTTTATTTTATTTTTGGAGAGGGAAAAGGAGAAAGAGAGAGAAGCACCGATGTGCAAGAGATACATCAACTGTTTGCCTCTCACACACCCCCAGCTGGGGACCGGGCTGACAATGTGGGCATGTGTCCTGACTGGGAATTGAACCGGTGACCTTTTGGTTCATAAGTCGGTGTTCAATCCACTGAGCCACCCCAGCCAGGACACTGCATTATTTTAAACAAAGGCGTTTGTGTTCAAATCTGCTGAATTCGTAGAGATATGTTTAATCACTAGATGGAATTCCTTTCAGAACTAGGCCTTGTCAGACATGATAACCAGGAGGCAGGCTGCATCTTGACATTCTGACAAACGGGGCTTGCCTTGCGGGGATGAGAGAGGGTTTCGGAGGGGCGGGGCAGAGAGGCTGCCGATGGCCTTTGTGGCTAATTTATTTCGGTCAAGGCTTAGCACAATCATTGAATATCACCACACTTTTGATAAACTTTTGAAGAAGAAAAAATAAATAAAACGGACCACTCCTCACTTACCACATCCAACTTGCAGAAACAAAATACCTAAAGCACATATATGAATGGCTTTTTGTAAAGCCTGAGAAAGCAGAGTTGAGCTTTATTTTCTTATTAAAAATGTGGGGTATTTTTCTTTAGAGTTATTATGCAGTCTTTATTTTACATTAAGTACTCTTTTGACTTCATGTCTTCACAAAATCTCTTTTCACTTTTGAAGTAGAAGGTACTTTAAATAAAAATATTATGCCACATCAGCACTTTTTTTCTCTTATATATTGAAATAAATAAAATAGTTAACTTTTTTTTTTTAATCCAACAGTTTGTTTTCAGTTATTTCTATTGTAGAGCAATTCCAGTCTGACCTGGATACTTTCTCAAGACATTTAAAGAAAATGTAATGGAGAATTTTTAAAAGGAAAAAAAAGAAATCTTCGTATTGCACAAACTTAGGCCATTCCCGAGACTCTTCTGAGCTGAGTTGCGCTGGAGGCTTTTCCACAATCCAAGCTCCTCTGTTGGCTGAAACACACGTGCAGGAAGGGGCCGGGCAAGGAAAAAGGAAGAGAAGGAGGAGGAGGAGGAGGAGGAGGTGCAAATCATCGAGCCTTCTTTTCACCTTCTTCGGAAATGGCTTGCTTGAAGGATGCCGGAGTCCCCAGGTCATAGAGTTGACTGCAGAGGGAAAGGCAACGAAAGATAAAACAAAAAACAGCACAGGACAACTACCTAAAAGGGAAAGAATAAAATTAAGGGGGTAGTGGAAATGAAATGAATTAAAAAGAAAACAACCAACTAATTGCCACACTAAGGACGAAAACCAGACTTGTGTTTACTGTGCCTTGACCATCAGCCGCACAGTATCAGCCAGGAACAGGGCAGGTCAATTGCCACTGGCCACTGAATGGCACAAGAGTCAGAGACGACGTAGCTGGATTTTTAATTCCATGGTGGTGTAGTGGGCAGAACTGGGGGTTAGCAAAATCTTTTTATTTTCTCCTCCACTTGGAAACCAAACAAACTAAATCTGTTCACTGTTAAAATACCCTAGGAAGGCCATTACAATGCAATCTATCTTCCTGTCATCTAAGTAGAAATGAGGAGTGCTGTGGTATCAGATAAGTTTCAGTCACAGAACCTCCCAACCGATGCCCCATTTGGCCCAAGGCCAAAAGGATACTGCTTCATGCACACACCCTCACCCAAAACAACGTCCCAAGTGAGTCGAGGGAGTCTGAATTACTCGGAGAAACAACCAAGCCAAGAGGTCCACTCAAGTCCTCAACTAGCTCAGGAATTTTAAGTGTCAGACTTGGAATCCGGTGGCAGTTCAAACCGGGTGGGTCCTTTAGTCTGGCTGGGTACCAACCAGGCATGGATTTTGCTTCTGAAATGAAATCTATGTTATTTCAGTCTTTGGAATGGAGTAGCCAGCACAAAAGAGTAAGCAATAAAACCAAGTACTATCACATTTCATCACAGAAGCACTTCCTATGGGCAGACATGGGTGCCTGCACAGCGCCCAGCTCACACTGGACTGCGTGCAGTGGCAAGGGAGAGAGGACAGGGAGAGCAACTCAACGGGAAAATGGCCGAGCGGAAAGGGAACAAAGTTCAAAATCCAATGAGCAGCATAGCCTCTTCCAAGCTGAAACCTGCCACCCCCCACCTCTCCTTCTAGTACCCAAGGTACTACTACACGCTGCTCAGGCATGCAGGGCTGGGTTAGATGGACTTCCGATGCTGAGACTGTCTACTTATGTTGTCAAAGGCAGGCTGAGAACCACCTAGGCCTCCCCTCACCACTGTCCGTGTTTCCCCTTCATCCCATCCCACCCCATCCCATCCCACTGTCTCCCTTCACAGATCTGCTTGTTTGGTCTCCCATCCTCTTCCTTAGTATTCTTCTCTTTGCTATCCTATCTGCATCCAGCCCGCTCACTCCACTGATAAAACCAGTTGGGCCTTTCTTCAGACCTTCCACACTGCATGAGGAGTGCTCTTTCTGGACATCCAGTCAGAATTGTACCCCTTTTCAGGAGTCTTTCTCACCCTCTCCCAAAGCTCCAACCCCTCTGGTCAGACATCACCTGCCATCCTTTCAGTGAGTCTGCCTAATAACCACGCACCCATACTCTCGCAATTTCCTCAGATTTCCACCACTGACCCCAACATATGTGTACACACACAGATGCACACTTTTCTTCTTTTGCCAATCTAAGCCACCTAGAAAATAGCTGGTTGGTTCCCAGCTTTGTGCTCCTACTATCCACTTCCTCTTTCATTTCTTTTGGTGGAGCCAATGGCAAGTTCTTGGTCTTCTGCTCTCAGTCCCTTTCAAGAAGGCTGACTTTCCATCCCTCCACACATCTTCAACTGGGCCGTCACCCCTGTCCTCACACCCTCATTCTCCCTCCTTCTCCACTCAGCACACTTCGTCGCCTCTGGGTCTCATCTATCCCTCTGACTCGACCAACGTGATACTGTGTCCAGGTATGTGTGGCCTCCCCAAACTTGCTGTCAGCAATATTTATTGAATTAAATCCTTCCACTAATTAGCCCAGAAACACTGCTCAATCCTCACTTTATTTCAATAAATAACTACGGTGCATTGCTGTTGGGCACTGTCTGAGGGACATGAATGACATCATCTTTGCCCTCAAGGAACACATCATCTGTTTCATGAGAAAGGCTACAATCTTCGTGCATTGTAATAAACACTCTACTGGTGGCATGAACAAAATGCTACAGAGCAATACTTAAGCATGTTTTCACATTGTGATTTTTGCCATTTTACATCATTCAGGTTGTAAATCCTGGCTTTGCCTTTTGTTCAGCTTCACTTCCATTCTCTCTGACAAGAGACATTCTTCTCTACAGATTAAATAGCAATAGTCAATCTAGAAGACTTTGATGATCTCGATAGCTCCTCTAAGAAAATCTCCCTGACTACTTTGGTCCACAGCAAAAAAAAATCACATTATTACCACACGATGCCCTTACACATTTTAACTACTTTGACTATGTAGTCTTCCCAATTAGATTACAAATAAATCTATTGGACAATTAATCCATTGGCCCCAAGTTTCATTTCATCCTACCCTTCACAGGGCTGAGCAGTCGTATACAGACTGCTGTTACCCAGGTCCTACTTGACAAATAAACAAAGGCACATACGAATGAAAGTATTATCATCCAAGGTCTATAAACACACTAGCCAGAACCTAAGCTGAAAAGCCAAATGTCTGAGCCACCAGTAATGGCATAAAGCAATCCTGTACACCCTGGTATGATGTACTGAGAAGAATGCAACATCATTTCTGTAGTATTCTTATCAAAATTTTATTACCTGATTTTAATCATTAGAAAACAGCACACAAACCTAAAATAAAAGACTTTCTATGAAATGATCAGCCAGTACTCTTTGAAAGTATCAAAGTTATACAAAGATTAAAGGACTTTAGGGGGATATGACAACTAAAAAGAACAGGTGAACCTGGGCTGGATCCCAGACCAGAAAAAGAACATAGACAACTGGCAAAACCTGAGTAAGTTCTGTTGCTTGTAGTATTGCGTCAGTGCTAATTTCCTGATTATGATCATGGCATTATGGTTATTTGAAGAATCTAGATGAAGAGTCTATGGAAATTCTTTATAGTATTTGTGTTAAGTTTTTTGTAGAAATTATTTCAAAAGTAGCTTAAAAATCTTAAGTCTTAGTCATTGGTTGAGGACTAGTATTGAGATACTCTGAAAACCTACTTGCTAATGCTTTTTAGCTAATAATTCAATTGTGACAGGGATCTTCCATCATTTTCAGCTATTGTGTCAATCAATCAAGCAGAATGATTTTTCCTATACTGCTATTTTGAGTAAATGGTTAGACATCACTTTCCTTAAGCACAACAGTATCAGGTAAGTCAATGTTTTAGTGTTAGGAGCACTTAGGCATGTGACCAAAATGGGGCCTGAAGTATTTCCACCCCCTGCCACTTCACTACTCTCGCCCCCACTGTCACCCCAATGTCACCACCAAAACAACGATCATCTATAAAGCTCAACCTTAGTTCTTTGGAAGCATGAGGACTTAGATATTGCTACTCCTTAGCAGGATTCTAATGTGATTTACAGGTTGGACTTAGAGTTGTTTTGTTTTTACAGCATCAAATAGCGCCTCGCAATCCAATAAAGTCTTGAATGAAAGATCTCAAAGGCCTTTACTGATTTTACTCAAGAAATTTTTGAAATGTGATCTATGGAGAGGTCAGTATAGACTGAGAAAAGAGTATTAGAAGACCCAGACACCACGTACCCTGTTACAACCTGATCGAATCTCAGTTTCCTCATCAGTAAAATGAGAACAAATAGCATCTATCCTAACTCACAGGGTTGCTTTAAGAATCATCATGAAAGAATGCTGGTTAGATGTTAGGACAGGGTAAGAAATATCTGTATTCTAGGAATAGAGAAACTGAGGCAGGGCTGCATGGCAAAAATCACACAGGGATTGAGACCAAGCCCAGAACTTTTAATTTCTCCTCTAGGTTTCTAGTCACTAGATCAAAAATGTCTCACTCAGGAATTACACAAGTAAAATCACTTGCAAAGGTAAAGAAAATCCCCTATGGAAAAATGCCTAATACATGAGCCTACTCAAACTTTAAGTACAAGTTCAAGATCATATTCATCTAATGTAACAGGAGGCATATTGGGATAATATTAATTAATTTTACTCCACCATGAAGTGAGAACCACCAAACAGCCTTTAGTTCTCTCCTCGAGTAATGATCTTGTGTTCCCTCAAGTGCTATATAAAGGCAGCATCAGGCTGCAGCCCATTAGGTACATAGAGAGATGCAAAGTAAGCAGGAAGACTTAAATAGGGATACTATTGATGGGAACATCTTAGTTTTATTGAATCCTTCTCTCTAAAATACCAGTAGCAAATTGCCTTACTGACTTTAAAGTACCTTTAGAAAATGAAATGCTTATTTCTCAATCCCAGTGTTACAGTGATTAGAGGGACTGATCTCTCCATGGTCTCGATAACAGAAATAAAGGATTAGATTGCTCTAAGTAGGAAAAAAACATCAGATAGACAACAACCATAATCACCTTTTCATCAACAGTTCCCCCCAGGGGATGTGAATGTTGTAACAAATTTAGAAAGTCCTGTATCTTTGATTGTCCTATCTTTGGTCTAGGATTCAGAAAATTAAATAACATTTCTAGAGCATTATGCATTTTGGGTGGGTGCTTTACTGAGCAGAGGACAAAGGAAACTAGTTCAATAATTTTCATCTTCAAGGCTCTAATTTGTGTTAAATTTTGAGTAGTGATGCTTACTTAACAAAAGCAACAACAACAGATGTGCTGGCTGCGCACACAGCTGCTGCAATTCCAGAGGTCACAGAAAAAGGGGACCCTTGTTCCTAATGGGCATCAGAATGGAATGTCTAGAAATGATGGTTTAGAAGTCAAGCTTTCTGTAACATTCTATACAGAATTTTAATTGGAATTTTTCTTTTGGGGATCTAATTGCTTACTCTTCTAATCCTTTAATAAGGTTACCACTTAAAGCTACTTGTATATTCATTACAAACACCTCTTTCTTCAACTGGACCTGAGAAAAATCAAGGGAGATATATACACACATATCTTCCCCATTTGACCAAGTATTAATTGAAAGTGCAGCTGTAACTACAGTCGATGGAGGCGTTATGCTTCCAGAAAAATCTCAAGAAAAGGTACTGCAACCAATATTAGTAGCTGCTGGGTAGGGATCTAATGGAAAATACGAAGAGAATCAACCAGTTAGTGTAAAAGTTGGAGATAAAGTTCTTCTAGAATATAGAGGCACCAAAGTAGGTCTAGATAGCAAGGATTCTTTCTTATTTAGAGATGGTGACATTCTTGTATGTAATCTGAAACAAATCACTATTGAAATGGTATCCACAGAAGTTCTGAAATCTTTCATCATGCAAATAATTTCTATGTCTCTTTTATAATAAAAGTTTACATAAAAATGTTTTGTATTCCTATATGTATTACATATATAGGAATATTATATTCCTATATCCAATATGTAGGAATATGCAAAGGCAAAACAATGTTAGTGTAAGTAAAGCATATAGGAGGCCCTGGAGTCAGGTTGCTAGGGATCAAAACTCAACTCTGCATTAGCTGTGAGGCCTTAGGTACATTTCTTAACCTTATTACTAAGCCTCATTTTCCTCATCTGTAAGTGGGAATAATATTAACACCTACCTCATAGGGTAGCCATGAGGATTAAATAAACCATTCTAGGTAAAGGACTCAGAACATTGCCTGGAACATAAATGCTGGCTATCGTTATATAGACAAAGGGGGATAAAAATATAGCATCAACCGGCAAGATAGCTGGAAACTCAGAACAGCCAGCTTCCTCCTGCCATGTCTCCAAGTTTCCTTCTTTGACCTTAAGACGTTTGCCTGCAAAGCAAGCAAACTTCACCCACTTATCATCTCTGAGTTGATCTCCATCAACTGGAAAACTAAAGATTTGAACTTGATCATCTCGAAAGCCTCTTCCAGCTCTTTTTCTAGAAGGATGTAAATTCTGAGTCTGTATACTCTGAGCAAAGTGAAACAAGGTGCTCGGGCAATGCTTAGATGTATTCCTATGCACACATTGTGACACCAACTGAGCAACACCAGGACATCTGCTGTCATGGACAGGAGAAAAGAAGATCGACTTAAGGTAATAAAAATAAAACACATGAAAGCACTAGCCATCCTCAGATAAATCTTCCCATGGGAGTTTGCCTTGTTTAAACAATTCCTTATTCTTTAGTCCCTTTTAGGACTCCAAGCTAGGATCTGAAATTAGGTGGGTTTTCATAATTTTTAATTATAGAGATCTAAAATTGTTTTCAAGTTTAAAAGTAGGCTGTCATTGAGAATTTCAGGACTAAAAAAACTGGACAGATTTCAAATGTTAGTACAGATTGGTCAGACATGTTTTTTATTAACACGGAAGCTCCCATTTCAGCGAGAGGAAGTCATAATGCCATGACGCCAATATCTGAATCAAAGTAACAGAACAGACGAAGTAAAGAGGTGGAGAGTGACAGCAAGGGCAGGCTCCATCCCCTTAGCAGAAACCAAGTGGAACCAACTATATTGGCTTTTCACACATGTGCGCATGCAGGAATATTAAATGTTGGGAGGTTTATGCCATATTGCCTAGGAACAGGGCCACATACACATTAGGCAGAACATTCCAAAAGTGGGTGAGGTTGTCACTTTCATTCTCTCACAATGGAGAGCAAACGCCCAAGCGAGCACTTGTGCATTTGAAGCAGGAGACCCTTCCTGTCTCAGGCTCCCAGAAAAGCATGAAGGGCCCATGGGTTTTCTTTGCTTGGTCCCCACTTTTGTTTGGTTGGCTGGTTACTGTAACAAGAGGTCTAATGCGTGAGGATCTGCAACGGCTGGATTGTCAAAACAGATCTTCCCAGACACTTAAAAGCAGCCTGTTCCCTGGGTGGCCTCTCTCATCTCCCGACCCAAGCCAAACAGCAGTGCCCATGTCTCTGGACCTGTGTTCTCAGGGAGGCCAAAGAACCTGACCACACTTGGTGGGAGTTTGGAATCTTCAGGCGGCTCAGTTGACTGCTGTGCCTAATTGGAGGTCTGCTTTAATTTGGACGCATTCCTTAAGCTGTTAAATTGGTACCTGGAGCAAGAAACATCAGCCTATACACGCAGTCTCCCTGTGGCCATGTCCCCTCACTCCTACACAAGTTCAGCAGCCAACTCCAGTCAGTTCCAGGGTCTCCCGCCTCCAGGTGTAGCCAATGAAGGCAGTTAGCCAAGCACTACCCCAGCCTTTTCCTCTTCTGCTTGAGCCAGGAGCCAGAACCACCACCCCACCACCCCAGCCATTCTCTGCACAGAGCCCCGAACAAGCTCCAGCCCTCACACTAGGCCCAGGCCCGCGGGGGGTGCATGCACACAGACAGGCAGAGGGCTGGGGGAAAGCGCCCCGGCAGCCCCTCCCACACTAACGAGAGGTCCCACCCCCAGAAAAACAAGACACAAGGTGGGGGCGGGGGGGGGGGGAGAAAAGAAAAGAAAGAAAAGGGAAAATAAACAACTATGATGGTTTTGCCCTCATGGTAAGACAGGTCAGCCAAGACATACCTTTTGACTAGGACTGCAGAGCCGTTCATTCTTGGGACTGCCAACAAGGTGGATGGTCTTCTCCATCGCCCCAGGGGCCTTGAGCAAGTGTTGCTTTGGTTTATTTCAGGAGATGCTATTGGAAAACATAAAACAAAGTGCCTGGGGGGCACTATAAAAAAAATGGAAGAAATACGGGAGACTTGATCATCCAACGGGAATTTATATGTTTGTAAACAGGGGCGAGGGGGGAGGGAAATACACTTCAGGTGTCATTCTCTCTTCCACATGTGCAGCCTCGGGTTGTTTTCTCGCTGCCAAGTCCGTGACTTTCTGCTCAGATTCCGTTCCTGCATTTGGAAATTGCTCTTCACCAGGAGGAAAGTGAGGAAAAACCAGCACCCACCAAACAGTGGCTGTGCTGATGAAGAGGAGGAGCCCCGGAGGCACTGCTGGGGGGTGCCCAGGCGCTGGAGGGAGGCCACGCACAGCAGCCCCAAACTTCTCAGAAACTGCTGGCATTTTCTTGGAAGCAGGGAGGAAGACGGAAAGGTCGGGGATGAGGCATGGGGAGGGGTCTGCCGTGGGGAGCCACAGACGCCGGGGGGTGGGGGGCACAGAAAGTGCAACCATCTCCCATGGAGGAAATCCTCCCGACGGGGTCTCCTTGAACCAATCCTCCCCCCAGTGGCTTTCTGCTAAACAGATATGACTCCAATTTCTTTGATTTCCCTTCATGCTCTCTCAAAAAAAAAAGTCAGTTTCTAATAACAGCATATATAAATAATAATTTATTTAATGTAATTGGTTGTTTCCAAACCCCAATATTCCTTCTCTCTTCACTTTGCCAATAAATAGGAAAACTGAGGAAATCAACTCTGCTCATGTCAAAAAGATCCCCTCCCCCCCAAAAAAAGAGATAATTCGCCTAACCTCCCATTTCTCTGGAAAATAAATAGTACATCACAATGCCACCTCTCTGAAGGACTCCTTGGCTCTTTTGTTCTGTTGTGTTTCAGTAGTTTGTGCTTCTGCTGTACATACTCAAAAAACAGAAGGAAAGGGGGAAGGGGTGCGTGGAAGGTAAGAGGAAAAAGCAAGGATGAAGAGAAAACCTAAAGTTGTCTTTCATTTTAAAAAAATATATCAGAACCAGAACAATGACCAAAGTCAGAGGGTGATGGCTAATTGCCCCAGAGAGTCTGTTCGTGGGTTTAGCAACTGCCCTTTTTATCTGCTGTGGGTGAGCCCCGGCCACTGCGGCGTCCTCGGCAGGAGTGAGGCTCTTCCAAATCGTCCTCATCAAAGCCGTGGAAAGTTGAGGTGTCACTTTCTGACGTGGAACCGAATAAGTCCTCCGTGGTGCGTGCTGCGGCCGCTGCCTCCTTCTCCTTACTGCCTTCTCCTCCCAAATGAGCTGACATGTATGATGAATATATCAGCACATGGGTTAAGCAACAGACAGCATTATTAATATTCTTATTATATTATCGCAATGTTATTCTTCATAGCAAGATCATAAACCATTTTACACCAAAAGAGATTAACGGGTGCATCACCTGGCGACAGGGATTTGGGGTAAAGGACAAGCCAGCATTTCCAGGGGAAAGGATTCATCCCTCCCTGAAGAGGGATCATCTCTCTACCACAATATATACGTCCACAGCTCTGACAGTGAAACACTCACCCGCGACACTTCTTCCTTCTGTACGCACACACACACATTCACTCCAGCCCCCACCCCCAAAGAGTTTACTTGGTGGTTTTTAAGCCTGACTGGTATTTCTTTGTTGTTCCCCATTGGTGTTCCTTTGTACAATGTCTGTCCTTCACTTTGACAGTCAGCTCTACAAAGGTATTACTGTCGGAGAGCCCGTTCAAGGTGCTTAAGCCTCCATCCATTTTATTTTTATTTTTTCCTGTTCCTAATCCCATTCTTTCAGGACCCTTTCAATTCTGCCCTTATACCATGTAGTTCATTTGCAGTGAAAGCAAAAAGAAGTTGAAAGTCTGACAAATGGTAGGTATTAGGAGCCCCTCGTTTCCTTTACCCACTGGAGGATATAACTATGATCTGCACTCAGGTACGTGTGCACGTGCATGCGTGTGCGCACACTCACACACACTCCAGCCACTGAACGCCCCCAGGTCCTTGTTTCCCCAGGAAGTCCAGAATTGTCAAATCCAACTCAGAGCACTAACAAAGTGAAAAACAGGGTTTCTGTCCTGAAATCTGTAAAACTCAAGTTTAAACTTTTGTACTCTAAATGAGCCCAGAGTGCTCCCAAATAAGGTAGGTCCATGATGTGCCGTTTATGGTGCCGGTACCAGGGATTTTATTTTCTCCCCAGGAAACAGAGGAATTGCGACAGAGTGGAAAGCAGCCCTTCCAAGCTCCACACTCTTCCTGAGAAGGACCCCAGGGAGGCCCTAGAGAAGTATTCGCCCCTGCCTTACCAAGCGCTTCCCATGGGCTGATGCCACGTGTTTATTCCCAAAGTATCAACTATTTCAGGAAAATCAGAGCCAGATCCTGACTAAATTATCCACCAAAACTAATCCTTAGCAAACATAATGAGAACACCTAGACTGGTAGAAAATGGCCCCTGAGTCACAGAGCACACAGATCCTGGGAAGAAAAGGCTGAGTAAAGGCTGTGAAGAAAGAGGCTTTGGAAAGAGAAAAACCCCAACTGTCCACGCCTGGCCCCCATGAGTCAGGCTCAGATACCTGGTTCTCTGCAGGGAAGGAAGGGGAAATCACAGCAGTTGGTAATGAGACGCTGAAGCTGCCCTCGCTAGCGCCCCGCAGTGGTCCGTGTCGCTCTGCCTGGAGTAGCACATCACGTGACTTTGCCTCTGCTGGATCGCTCACTTTTTAAAAACGCTGAATTGAATTTCATTTGTTTCACTTTCTTTTTAATATCTAAAACCCAGAGTCCACTATCCCATGGGCCCTCTTTTCTACGTGAGAACTAGTAGAGTAAAAAGTTCAACATTAGGTACCATGTTTAAAAAGTAAATGAGGAGACATCATTGCAGAGATGGGCCGCCCTGTCAGGGCCGTTAAGTGTTAAATGTAGAGAGTTGCATGCAATGGAAACCAGTCCTTTTTCAATTACTAATTTGCTACTCAAGTCAGTCTTGAACCCTAAACAACCCAAAAGATAATTTTTTTTTAAAAAAGAAGGACTAAAGCTAAGGTTTGTGGACAAAGCAAAGGGAGAACTGAGTTGCTACAGTGAAGCCAGGCGGGGTCATCTCAGTCCTGTCCTTGGGACTCAGAGCAGCGGAGACACAGGGCAGAGTGTGGAAAGGAGCAACGACTCCTCACTGCTGGAACCACCCGCCACATAAACTGTATTTCGCCTACTACGTCAGTAGTTGATGAAACTAAACATGAGCCTAAAACCTTTCTTTGGCCTTGTTATGGCATTAAAAAAAAAAAAAAAAAAAAATCCCAACCAACCACAACCAGCCAAAAGTAATGGTTTGGTTAGAACTGAAAGACAAACAGCTTGAACAAAACTTGAAAACCTGAACTCATTTTAAGAATGAAGGAAGAAGATCAAAGTCTTTTTTTTTTTTATTTTAGGCTTCAAATAGATTAAAGATGAAAATTTCAAAACATGCCAAGTAAACTTCAGACTTGCCCTAAGAACACTTGCCCTTTTGCCTCCATCTATCAGGGTCTCTTTTTTTGTTCCATATGAGGAAGTAGGATGAGTGGCAATGGACGTGGTATTCATGCCACTGCCCAGGAGCTCAGGGGTCTCAGACTCCCACAACTCAAGACATGGCTGCTCTCCCAATATTTACGTTTCCATATTCTTTCGGTACGGCCCAGGCACTTCCACAGAACAAACACATCTTTTTGTTACATGCACATCACCCGATACCAGAAAGAATGTTGCCTGGGTCTCCAGGTGTTTCTACACTAGCTCACGGTCGTCCACAACAACACACACAAAGAAATACCCACTTCATGAAAAGGCCAAACACCAAGTCCAAGTTTTCTCCTTTCCCTTTTCCCTGGATCCCAAGGCATGAGTTTTGTTTCTTCAGACCCAAAGAAGAAAAATATCCAATAACCTGAAAACCCTTCTCCACCTAAAATCACCACCACCACCGACTTCCCCGCTCCACCCTGCAACCCTCACAGAAGAGGCAGGGAATGCAGGTGGAGCCGCCCCTGGTCTATGGGCACAGATGCAAGAAGGGGCCACACTCACCAGAGCGTCCACAGTCTGCGCAGGACACCAGCTCTTCAGGCCGCCCACTCTTCTTGTTCATGTTAGAGCCCCCCAAGCAGAAGTCACAGTAGTTATTAGGAATGACTGTTCCATCCGGTCCTTTCTGGGCTGTGGAAATATTTTTTAAAAAATCCAATTTTAGGCTGAGATGAATTTCTACTGGTCCCTCTTCTCCCACAGTGTGGCAAAATCTGTTCCAGAAAGAATAGGAAGTTTAGAATCTGAGGTTTTGTTACAACCAAACTGTAAACTTGGGATGTTTTCTTTTTGACCCTGCCTGGTTTAACAGTACCATTGTTTTGCAAGCCACCTCAAGTTTAGCTTGATTTTTTTACAAGATTTGCCAGCTCAGAGTTTTTATAGAAACAAGCCTGCTCCTCCAACTGCATCCCTTGATGAATACAGCATCCAGAAGACCTGCTGGTCAAGTGAACCTCTCTCATCCCTGAACAACCAGTTCATAGGGCCAAGGACCCAAATAGCAGATGGCAGTCATAAACAGTGGTGCAACGAGAGAGAGAGGAGAGAGGAGAGAGAGAGAGAGAGAGGAGAGAGAGAGAGAGAGAGAGGAGATAGGAGAGAGGAGAGAGGAGGGGGGGGAGAGAGAGAGAGAGAGAGAGAGAGAGAGACACCAATGCCTAGCCCTGGCCTTTGGGAAAGACGCTCTTTTTTAGGAGTTATTCCTACTGTCCCTGGAAAGGAAATCAAAGAAGCATTCATTGAAGGGTGGTCATTTCTAGAAAGGCCATTAAAGATGCTCTTGGGGACTCAAAAGAACATCTTGGTGGCTACGCAGGTGTTCACTCTTGTTCAGCTGTATCTCCCGAAGTCCAGACTCACTGGTCATGGAAAGTCCCCAGGACTAGTTTAATCAGCAGAGCCCAAGTGCCTAGAATCAGACTGGACATTTAGCCGAGCCTCATGCCGGCGTGGACTGAACAATGAGTTAGTGAGGATGTCTTAAGGCTTAAGACCCTCAAAACCCTGCCCCCCATGATGAAAGTCCTATACAAAAGCAAAGAAAAATCTGGGGACATGAGCTAGAAAACACAACTTTGTGAGAACAGCACATGTCTTCGAGCACCAAAATCAGGCTCAGTTTCTATTGCCTGGGTGTAAGGCCTTGGACAGGTTCTTTGCCTGGAGAGCAATACTTCCATTTTCCTGCTCTTCTATCCCTATTATGAACATTTCTTTGTCACATCAACACCCCTGGTTTGTAATAGGAAGAAAAGTCTCTCCATTTAAGGGATCAGCCTAAACCACGAAGGTATCTTCCTCCTTGCTTTACCCAATGTCCGCTATCTTTCATTATTCACTGGCTAACATTAATCAGGGTCCCGTAGGGTACAAATCTGTAAAAGGAAGGCGATATGTGCGCAGAAATACCATCCAGACAGTAAGTGATAAACGGATTCACCCACTTTAATATGATTCCCTCTGGCCTTCGCTTCCTCCATGCCTCTGCTTTGCCTCCAGGAATAGAAAAACTTACCTGGGAAAGGCAGAAGACAAAAGCTTGCAGAATTACATTATAGTGGGTTAATCCATTTATCAGTTGCTATTTGAATGATTTAATCAGTTTCCAAGCCATTGATTTTCATCTTCAGGGAGGCAGACAAATCTCTGCAAGAAAAGTGTTGGCTGTTTGGGGGCGGAGAGAGGAGCTGGCCACACCCTGTGATTGCTAAGTGTCGCTTTTCTTCATCAGTCTGTTATCTCAAAGGCATCTGCACGTCATACAGAATGGTTTTGCAAATCTCTAAAAATCAGTACATCGGCAAAAATTTTACTCTGCCTATAAAATTTTCACTGTCCAAATCCAGAAGTCCCTTCCTCCCTTCTCTCTCAACTGCCATCTCAACCATTTTTAGAACTCTCTTAAGCAAGCTCAGGCATGTCTAGGAAGCAAATAAACTCAGGGTTTCCTCACTAAGAGACTATCATGGAAATGAATCAAAAGGTGAACAGAAAGGGGGGCATATTAAATTTAGGGGCAGAGTATAAGCCGAAGTTAAATTTCATGATTGGTATGAATTAGATATCAAATGTGGAGATGCCACTCACAACTTCAGTGCTTCCTGCATGAAAATCAATGATCTCCTGTATATCATCTTCCTGAAACTCTCAGGAAGCCATCTCACCATTTGTCTCCTGTTCTCTTAAGAGACTTTCTTTTGTCAGATTTCTCCCCCTTTCACAAAATCTTTAAGCAACCAAAGAAGTGGGTTTTCTCCAGCCCACTGTATCACTTGTGATTTATAAGGATGAAATAGGACATAGAGTATAAGAACTCCCAGATAATTCTTTCCAGTTTTTACCACCAGCAGACCATTGGTAGAATGTCCCGTTGGGTCAGAGACTCCAGTGCTTCAAGTAATTAAAAAAAAAAAAATCAGAAATGATCTAGCAGATCAAGGCAGACAGTAACGGAGAAAATGATCCTATATAAAAAGACGAAAGGAACAGAACTTAATTCCTCTGATGAAGAGGAGTTTCTGAGGAGACTGAATTAGAACAGGGAACCCACATATATTTGTGTTGGCTGTTAGCCATCCAAAGTGCCTGGCCAAAGGGGTCACAAGGTAATAAAATCTTTGCAGGCCCTGGTGTGTGCAGTTGTGACACGTAAGAAGGATGGGGAAGGGGTAGCTCCATTTTAGCAGAGCGATGACCCAGCACAGGAAGTGATACTGAATGGTTATGCTTCATTTCCAGCAAAATCCTTTTTGCTTCAGTTCCTACTTTCTCATGATAGTGAGCTCAAAGCTTTCTTCCATCTTGGTAAAATGGCATGGAACAGACTCATCAATAGCCTTTGCATCCGGTTTTCATCCACCTTTTGGTACTTCGCATTGGTTTCTCCCATGAAACTCTCCCAATTCCCCAGCCAGAAATGACGAGTCAGGCTGGGGAGGGCACTCTGCTGCCATGACCGCCGCTCTTGTTTATACATGTGTGCACCTGCCTCTTCTCCCCATGTTAAATGATCTACGCCTTCAGGTCAGGGACCACGTCTAACACCTCTCTGGAACACCTCCATGTCCCGTGCACAGGAAACAGTTAACAACAATGTGTGAGACGAATGGCAGAGATGTAAGTAGACAGCACAGCGATACTACCCCAGGGACTTCCTAGCAGGGACAGAGTATTGTGCTTGCTCTTTCCCTGGGGCAGAGTTATCTGTTGCCCTGAATATCATTCGCTGCCTGGTTTGCTTCCTTAGTCCTCAGAGAGCAGAACTGGTCCATGTCCAGAGACTGGTCAGTCACCTGGCCTGGTATCATGTCTAACTCCCAGAGTACACAAGAGTGGGTGGCCGAGTGCCCTGGGTTGCTGGGAAAAGGACACTGTGCCCCTACTGTGGTAGGTGAAACACCATCCTACATGCAAACATCCAAGAAAATTATGTAAGTTTATGCTTCGTTGTCTCTTGAGAAGGGGACACTAGGTTGCCCCTGCTCACTCACCTTCTCTCTTGTTCAACTGCTTTTTGAGAAGTAAAAGGAGCAAACATTTACTATACTACAAAACTGGTGGATCTTACATTGTATGTTTTACATTTGTTATTTCACTGATTCTTACAAAAAAATTATCTGAGGGACTATTGGACAGACGAAGTAACTGAAGTCCAAAGAGCTTAGGGAGCTGGCTCCAGGCTTCACCTCTAGGTTGTCTGTGTCCCCAGAGACTCTGGAGGATAATCACAGCTCTCTGCCTCCTGGGAATTCCAGAGGCAAACACTTTTCTGACCATACTTTGCATATAAAATAGTTCATAAATCTCTTCAGTGAACTTGATTCACTTAATATGTTGTTTAGGAATCCCAAAGCAATAAAAATTGAGGTTGGCCTGATAAAAGCAGAAATTCCCTTTGAACTTAAATTTAATGTTCCTATCACAATGACCCTGTGTATTGTCGTATGTGCTGTAAAAACAAAAGACAAAAAACACTTGACACTTCTCTGGAGAATTCCAGAGGCTCATGAAGGAATTTTTTTAAGTAAAGCTCACACCATGGCTTTACTGGCCTATGGCCTGACCCAGCCACGAGCAATTTCCTGGTACCGTATATGAGATCATTATAAAAAGGATTTTACTATAAATAGGAAGCTTGCCCAGACTTTGCAAGTGGGATTTAAATAGAGACTCTGCTTCTGCTTATGGGAAATTGAGTCCCGCTTTACAGAATAAGATGACAGTGGGGGCAAAAGGCCAGGGTGGCACATCAATGGCAGCACCCACAGTGATGGATTTGCTTTTCTGTTGATTAATGTTCATGGGCTGAGATCATATAAGAAATACAAGGAAGCTGCAGAGGAAAATAAAGTGAGCCTGAAGAGTTTAGGAATTTACCTGGGGCAGATAACTTTTAAAAATCCAAAGGAAAAAAAAGAATGGAAATCACGAAGAAAGTTCATGAAGAAGGGGCGGGGTGGCCAGAAGGTGGCAGGGAGCATTCATATAAATCAAACCAAGAGAAAGGAAAGCCAAGCCTCAAAGAGTCCCACCACCTCACTCAGTGAAGGGTAAGCAGTCATTCTGGGAAACACATACTGCAGGATTTTCTACCTTTGTCAGGCCACGTCTATGGCAAACAAGGCCTCAAATCTTCCATAAAACTACCACCCAGACGGGGCTGCCTTTCTCCCATTCAGCCCGATCTCCACTGTGCTATGCCCGCTACTCATGAAAAGAATGAGTGGCAGGCACAGCCTGGCCACCAGCAACAGCCCCTCAGCTGGCTCTTCCAAGACCCGAGCTCTGTCCCAAGTGTCCTAGGGAAACAGGAAGCAAGCCAGAAATGCAGGCTCCTCCACGGCACATCCACAAAAGCGTGACTTCACATCCTGAGCAGACGCTCAGACCGCCTGTCAGGGCCTGGTGTGTGGAACCACACGGCCACGCTCCGTGCCCGCCACCCGGCCCTAACCGAGCTCGAGTCCAGCGGCAGTTTTCCTGGGGCCTGCTAGTTAAGTGTGCAGCCTTTGGGGAATCTGGGGGCAGTGAGAAGGACCCTCCAGGAGATGCGTCTCTCCTCGCCCCTCTCTCTTGTCCCCCCACCAACCTCCCTGGCTGACAGTTCCCATCCTTCCAGAGGTCTGACATGTTTCCATGGCAACTGGAATCCTGGGCTCTGGCAGCCTCTGGTCTTGCCACCTGTTATTACTTCATCTCTCAAGTGTAAAGCATCCTAGCCTGGTGCAGAGCGCAGCGTCACAGGACACAGCAAAGGAAAGGGTAAAGGAAAAGAGGGAAAGGCAGCCCCGGGCTGGCAACATAGAACACACTGGACAGGCCAGGCTAAGGGAGGAAGCTCTGGAGACCGGGAGGGTGAAGAGAGAGGGTATAAGCCAACGTGCCTTTCCTTCAGAATCAGCAAGCAGGCCTCAGCTGGAGGCCACCGCCACATCCAGCTACCTTCTACCCAGCCTTTAATGAGGGACGTGGGCGGGGGAGGGGGAAGCTGGGGAAGGCTGGAGCAGAGAAGGCGGCTGTGAGGAGCGCTGTGCTGGGCCCACGTGGAGTACAGCGAGAAGAGGGTTAAAGTGGTGAGATAAAGACTGTGAGAGAGGCTGGACCAGAGGGCAAACAGAGCCTCAGAGCCTGGATAAATGGCCTTAATTCTCATGCTCTTGCTCACCCTCCTCCTTACGTGTTTACTCATATAAATTATCTCCAAGGCCTGACACCTTTTTTCATCGCTTCCCTAGAAGCGATGAAAAAATAAATCCCACAGAATAAAAATGTTGGGACCCCATCCCAGCTGGTTCATCCTGGCCACCCAACTGCAACTCAGGCCCCACCCTGGGGCTCCTGGAAGAAGGCAATGAGGCTCTCCCCCCCCCCCGCCCCGCTCCCCGAATGTGGGAGGGCGGGGACCCAGGAGCCTGCTGGGAAAATGGACATCAGGCTCCACTCCCCACAGGACGGAATGCGGCCTATCTGACAATGAAGACAAAGGGAATGGAGGCTAAGGAATAAGGAGGGGGTCTGCGAATGCGGGATGATTCCAGACAGCTCTGCAGTCCGCCAGGAGAAGGGAAGGCCCAGGGCCGTTTTAGCGTCTTCAAGATTATGGATGGAGCTAAATCGCCTCACTCTGTATTATCAAGGACCACATGAGACAGAAGAAGCTGAATGGCAGCACATGCCACGAGAAAGCTGGAAATGAAGGTAGTGAAACAGTTAAAAGGCATGGTCAAAGGAGCAGGCTTCTCTGAAGAGGCCTTTGAACCTGGAAAGGTTTCCCCAGACTGGGGATTCTTTGAATGCTCACCTATTCAGAGGCAAGAGAATATGCTAGATGACATCTCCAAGTCCCTTTTAGGCCTATTATTTGAGGATTATAATAGGGTGAAAGAAGAGACCGAAAAAGCGAAGTTTTCCAAACCCAGAGGAACTCAGTCTTTCATCATTGTTTTGTATTTATGTAGGTGCCTCTTCCCCCATTAGCCGTGAGCTCCCTGAGGGCAGGAGCAATGTCTTTCATCTCTGAATCCCTAGCACCTGGCACAGTGACAGACGCAGAGCTGACAATAAATATGCACCTAATGAAAGAATGGACAAATCTTCAGAGACATTTTTGGTGGGGAAAAATCTTCCAGGCAAGAAAAGTCAAAGAGTAGCAATTAAGTGGCTGTAAAGTGCCCCCCAGCACGGAGTAACCGTGCCCCGGCGCTGTGTGCCCCGGCGCTGTGTGTCAGTCCCGCTCGGGGCAGGGACAGAAGGAGTGAGGACGAGGAGTCACGGGGGACGGCGGCAGCAGCGAGGGAAGCCCACGGGCCAGCCCTCCCGCAGGCACCACTTAGAAAACCGGGCGGAAGGAATCAGGAGCTCCTGGACGCAGCGGGCCCCAGAGCCCCCAGAGCCCCCAGAGCCGCACCTTCGGTCTCTGGCCAGCAGCCCTGCACCAGCCAGTGAGAACACAGACCATGTTTTGGTGGCTACAGAATCCTTATAAAATTTGAAAATGTGGTGCTTGTCACCCTACCCTTCCTGGTACCTACCTTCTTTTCCTCCATCTTAACAAAACTCCTATGTCAGACACACGTTAAGACTATTTACTCCTAAACACTGTGCTAAACAAGCAGAAAACATGTGTGCTCTCACTGATGTCTCCATCCTGATGGGTGTATTTGGTTAGAGTTGCAATTTGCTAAGAGTTGTGAACACCACTAGTTCTGGGGCTAGACAGTCACATGACCCATCAGTACTGTCCTTTGTGCTCCAGACTTAGGCCAGCAACATCATGGACGCTTCAGAAAAGCGAGAAAAAGACCAAGCAAGACTGATTACTCTTCTCAGTGTTGATTAGAGAAGGCACAGGAGGTATTTCCATTTTCCAGCAGAAGGTCATGTGGGTCAGTTCATGCCCTGGGATAGCAACTTGTTATCACCACCGAATGAGTCAGTTGAAGGGGAAACGGTTTAATTTGAGAATCACTATGTCAACAGGGCTCTGAATGAAGTGGTGTCATTCCCCACAGAGATTTGCAGGACTCCTTGGTGCTTCAGAGTCAGGTAAGCTTTACCTGTTGACGCTGTCAGGATATGACTCTGCTATTGGAACTCAGGAAGCCCTCTTCCTGTCTTGCCCAGGCCAGCCCCTCTCCAACCCTCCTCACCGCCACCTCCACAGGACTCAGGTATGTCAACCCCATCTGTCCACAGTGGACCAGCATTTTCTGTGTCCTTCAGACTGAAAAATAGTACCCAGGAAAAGGATGAGCCTTCAGCCTCAGACCTGAGGGTTAGGATAGAATCAAGGCACCTTGAACTGAGGGAAGAAAGCCCAGCCCAAGGATGAGGGCCCAGATGGGGAACACACCCAGAAAGTAAGCCAGGAAGCAGATGCTGGGAGCCACGGGGGAACTCACCCCAGTAGAATGGAACCTTAGGAAAGAATGGAAAGCAAGACTAACTGTTAGAATGAACAGCGCAGCCTGATCCCTGGCCAGTTACCTAATTTGGTGCATCCGAAAGACAAAAGAATTATAAGGAAAAAAGACTGGATACCAGTCTTCAAAAGCTGGATTTCTCTAAGGTAGGGGTTCACCTGGGAAATTAAAATTAAATAGGAAAATGCAAATTCCAGGCCCCACCTCCGACCTACTGAATCCAAAACCCTGGGGTAGGATCCAGCAGTCTGTGTTTTAACAAACCCTCAAAGGGATGTGGATGTACTCGAGCCTGAGAACCATGGCCCAAATGCAACACACAAGAGACAGACACATGGCATCACATTCAATTTCTGTGAATGATGGGTTTTGCATGAATTACCACTTAGCCATCACATAACCCTTTGAGATAGATTAATGTTCTGGCTTTACATAGGTGGTACTTGAGGTACAAGAAAGCTAAGTAGGTCATCTATGATCATGTGTTAGTAAGTGACTACCTTGCCTCTGAACCCAGGTGGCTGGCTCTTAGCTGGCCCACCTGAAGGCGCCCTGCCCTGACAGTTTGAACCACATGCCTGAGGAAGTCAAATCAGAGTGGTTGGCAAGCTTTGGAGGCCAGGGCTTCTCAAATTCAAGGGATCTCAATAAATTTCAGATTATGATTCAGCTCTCTGAGGTAGGGCCCTAGATTCCATGTTTCTTACAAGTTATCCTGCAGGGTGATCAGCTGTCTGGATTTGAGTGGCACTGAAGGGTTCCCAGGGTACAGGATTCTCAGTCTATAACTGGGAATGGCAAGTCACCTGGCTTGAAGGCTACACTGATGCTGCTGGCCACACTCTGAGAAACAAAAAAGCAGGCCTTCAAGATGAGTTTGAATTGTGTTCAAGTGTGATAAAAGTATTGAGAGCGTGGCATGGCACAGTCTATTTTATACTTTAAAAGGACGACTTTGACTGCTCCATGGAGAACAGATTGTAGGATGTAAGAACAGGGACTGAGAAACCAATAAAGAAGCTGCAATGATCCCAGCCGGAGCTGATGGTGGCTAGGAGATGAAGACAGGGAGACAGACTTGGGGTACACTTTGGAGGGGTGCCGACATGGGTGGTCAAAGAAAACAGAGCCAAGGATGAACCCAAGGATTAATCCTTTAGGCACAGCATTATTTTTTATTTCAAAGAACAAGGTCAAAAAAAAGAGATAACAGCTAGGAAAGACGGTGAGAGATGGAATGAGAAAGATGTAGGAAAATCATTGAACAGAGGGATGTGCAATTTTTTTTAAGAGTAAAACTCATTGCCCTGGCTGGTGTGGCTCAGTGGGCTGAGTGCCAGCCAGAGAACCAAAGGGTCACCAGTTCGATTCCCAGTCAAAGCACATGCCTGGGTTGTGGCCCAGGTCCCCAGTAGGGGACGTGTGAGAGGCAACTACACATTGATGTTTCCCCTCCCTCTCTTAAAAAATAAATAAATACAATCTTAAAAAAAAAAAAAAAGGTAAAACTCATTCACAAATTAAAGTCTCAAGAGAATTTGTAATGAGGTGGTGAGGTCCATAACATCACAAACAGCAAAAATTAATTATGAAGACTAACTGTGCCTGCTATGGCCTGAATGTCTCCCCCAAAATATGTATGTTGAAGCCCTCACCCCAATGGGGTGGTATTGCAAATGGGGCCTCTGGAAGGTGATTAGGTTCAGTTGGGTCATGAGGATGGAGCTCTCAGGATGGGATTTAGTGCCTTTATAAGGAGAGACACCTGAGAGCTTGCTCCTCCCTCCCCACCCATATTTACCCAGAAAAGGCCTTGTTAGGACACAGAAGACAGCCGTCTCCAGCCCAAGGAGAGCGCTCTCAACAGACACCAGCCATGCTGGCACCTTTATCTGGGACTTCCGGTCACCAAAACTGTGAGAAATAACATCCTGCTGTTCAAGCCACCCAGTCAATGGTATTCTGTCGTGGAAGCCCAGGCTAACTAAGACAGTAGCCATTAATACATTCATTTCTCTTGAAAGCCACGATGTAATATGATGCCTCTGACCATTGGTTTCTAGGTGAAAATTAAGAGTAATAAGTAGGACCATTACAACAATCCCAGATGAGACCGGGATCTATCACTTGGGCTTCCAGTGTGTGACATAATTGAATGAATGGTGTCCAACTCAAACACATTCACATCTCAGATTCCCATCTTGCTAAGTGTGTGACTTCAGACAAGTTACTCGATCTTTCTGAGCTTCAGTTTCCTGCTCCATAAAATAAGAGCAATAACATGTGCCTCGTGCACTTGTAATATTACATGAGAAAATACATGTAAATTGCCTGGTGCCTAGTAGGTGTTCCACCATTTCTTTGCTTCTTTTCTCTCCGAGATGCCAAATAATTTTATTTCTGAAAAGGCAGGAAAAGAAGTGACATATGACTAGAGAATTCACATTCATGCACGGGCACATCACTCAGTCTCTGTGTATCTTGCTACGTCTTCTAAGGAGACATAGCACCTGCCTTACTTGTTGTGAGGAATGAATGGGATAAATGCGGCCCTCTTAGCTCAGTGTCTGACACATTAAAGAAATGTCAGCAAAACTGTCACCATGTCTTGGGACATGGGACTCTTCAATTCTGAACATTCTAGTAATTAGGCCAAAAATGTAAGAGAAATAAGAGGCTCACAGAATGGCAAGCGGCGGGTGGATGCCTGATCCTGGGGAAGTAGGATGGGAACTACGGGATGCCACACTCGGCTCGGTTCTGCTGCACAGTTTCCTCTTGCGGGATTTCTTGCATCTATCGTATTTCCCAATTAAACAAGAAGGCTCTGGCCAGGTGGCTCGGTTGGTTGGAGCATCATCCTGTACACCAAAGGTTGGAGGTTCAATCCCCAGTCAGAGAATGTACAGGAGGCAACCAATCGATGTTTCTCTCTCACGTCTCTCTTTTTCTCTCTCTCAAAACAATAAAAATATCCTTGAGTGATGATTAAAAAAAAAAAGAACTTTTCCTAAAACCGAGACTATGTTATTCATTTTTAAAGGCCACTAAGCCCCACAAGTGGGCACATGATGCACCCGTGAGTGCACATGTTTTAGCCTGTGTCGAAGGACTGGTGTCCCATATCTAAAATTTAGCAAAGGATGTGCCAGGGCCAGGTCAGGCTCTGATATTTATGCCTGATGCCAATGAGACCCCCAAAGGCAGTTAGCATCCAGTACAGCACAGTCACAAATAGGCCCTGACTCAGAGCAGCCATCTGTGGTCACAGACATGCTCTGTTGGTCCAAATGGCACAGAGATGGGATATCGGCACTCACAACGTGTGGGCTTGGTGCCAAACACCCACACCATCTCACTGAAGACTTCATAGCAACCCCATGAGGTCCACTTTGAGTTTTCTCTCTGCTTTATGGATGAGGCAACAAAGGAGCAGAGACATGTAAGTAACTGAGCAAGAATGGCAGTCACAAATACCCACCCTGGCCTGGCCAATTCCACTGCCATTCTCTCAGCCACTAGGTCAAGAGTGTGGATGATTCCCAGGACTGAGGAGTCAACTACAAACCTACTTTCAAGGCCAGAGCAATCCCTGAGGTTCTTCTTCATTTTGCAATCTGTAAACTATTTACTTAAATAATAATGTAGCGAAAGAATAGCTGTTGCTAGTTTCCAAATTTGCTCTTCTGGAAGGGAGAAGCAGCTCACTTTTCCAGATGGGAGTCCCATGTCTGAATTTGTTTCTCTCCCCTATAACAAAGCCTGACTTTCCTGCATAGAGGTTGGGTAAGTGGTGGGTTGTGTAAGCTTTATTTATGGATTTTCAGGCACTTTTCGGAGTGGTCCAAGTCTTAAGCTTGTGTCAAAGGTAATTTTCAATTCTCTCTCTTAAAGCTGTATTTGTTGCCCCTGGGCCATACATTAGAGGACAGAGAAGTTGGAAGACAACATCTGTTAGATCTTTCCTATCAGTGTGGCAATGACATCATGTACTTCTTTTAGATAATTTGCCCATTATCAGACTAATTTTCAGATTATCTAATCAGCCGACATTACCCTTAATCAAGTCGGCTCTCCTCTTTCAGTTCTACAGAGTACAACATGCCCTCCAAAGGTGCCCTACAATGAGGCCTTTTTTTCTCTCGACAGACAGGGAAACCTATGTGTCCCGCACACCCCCATAACATAGAAGGCTAGGACCTTCTGGGACCTAGGGCAACCCAACTTCCATTCCCTAAAACTGAAAATAACTTCAAACAAATTTTATAGACCCATACATATTTTTAAAAAACATTTTCCTCTTACGAGCTCCAAGTATGTTATAGAGAGCATTTTATACTCATTTATGCTATGAAATAAAAGAGAGATAGCACTTAACAATTAATACTATGCCAAATAGATTTCTTTATAAATTATTAGTTCTCGTCCTCTAGTAATTGCACCTGTGGCTCTCCACCTCCTACAGATGATGACTACACATAGAAGACACTTCCAATCAGGGCCCTGCCTACATTTCTACCATTCTTCCACTGCTGTCAGATACAACTATCTGATGGGCTGATGTGTCATGCAATTTCATACCTCCCTGCCTTCGTACATACCGTTACCTCCACCTGGGAAGCCCTCCATCTCCTGAGAAGTTCCTTCTCATTCTCCAGAGGTTACCTGGAACGTCACCTCCTCAGTGAAGACTTTTCAAATCCCCTAATGTGGTGGTTCTCAAGCTTTAGTGGCACAAGAATGCCCTGGAGGGCTTCTTAAAGCACAGGCTGTTGGTCCCCACCCTCTGCATGTCCGTTTCTGGAGGCCTGCTGTTGGAGCCAAGAATGCGCATTTCCAGCAAGTCCCCAGGTGAAGCTGCTGCTCCACTGAGAGCACACCTGCCCTGTGGCGGAGAGAGTGCACGGTGCCCCTGAGCCCCTTGCTCCTTCACCATCCTGCACACTCCTCATTACACGTTCCCACGGCAGGCTGGGCGCTCCCCAAAGACAGGGAACAAGGCAGCACTCAGTACACGGCTGCTAAACCGATGACGGACGGAGGGACTGAGAGATGAATGGGTTTAACTGAATTTATCTACACAAGCTTTTCTATCCAGGGTCAGGGCCTCATAAATGCCCATACCCACCCTACCCCACACCCACAATACCTTAAAAACATCATCTGTAACAGATTCCCATTCTACAGATAAGGTAAAAAGAAGTTCAAGAGTTCTGACCTTGTGTCAAAGGAGTTTTGAGTCCTAATCTAGTGCCCTTTCTGCTACCCGGACCCCACTGGCAATGTTTACCAAAGTGGCATTTAAAGAGTCACAACAGAATGCTTCTGAGCGGCACCTCTCAGAATCCAAACCTCTCCTTTCTTTCTTTTTCTTTCTCTCTTTCTCTCTCTCTCTCTCTCTCTCACACACACACACACACACACACACACACACACACACACTGATTTCATTTATAGAAAGTAGATGGAGGTGGTAAGAGAAATGGAGGAAGAAAGAAGAATCTAGCCTCACCCAGGGAGGGAAGGGCAGCAGCTCAAGTAGGGAAGACGCCATCAGAAAAGTACTAGCTCCCAAGGGGCAGTGTTTGAACTCCTGGCAGCCATGGGGTGCCTATAATTGAGGCAGAGAGGCAAGGGCACAAAAGAAAGGGGGCAAGCCCAGGAAGATGAGAAGCACGCTTTCAGAAGAAAATGAGAGACTAAGAGAGGAACAGGGGCCAGGGAACATCAGCTGGGAGGGGGTAGGAGGACAGGAGGAACGGCAGGCAACTGCTGAGCTGGCAGCGCAGGGCAGAGTCGGGGTGGGGGGAAGGTCAATGCCAGCAACAGCGCTCCACTCTGCCCTTTCAGCGGCGGCGGCGGCAGCAGCAGCAGCAGCAGCAGGCACAGGGATGAGCAACGGGCTTCTCTGGAGGCACAGTTGGGGGCGATGCAGCAAGGGACAGCAGGAGGACCAAAGTCAAAAGGTCTCTCTCTCTCTGCTGCTGCTGGTGGTAGTGCAAGCGCAGCTGCCCATGGTCCTAAAAACTCCTGACTCTGTAGGGCTGTTTTTCTGGTAGGCCCATGCTCATAAGCAGCTTGGGTCAAGCTGCAGCTCTGCTGAAGAGGGAAAAGTCAGCATTCCCACTCCACTGGCGTCCAGAGCCCGGACACTTCCTGAGGGAACTGCAGATCAGCCTCGAGGATTAGGCTCCACTGCTTCCCTCCCCCACCCGAGGCCCTGCCAAGGGAGGATCACAAAGCTGAGACCTCGGGATGCTGCAGAGCTGTCACATTCAATTCACCACACAGCCCCAGTGGCATTTAGGGGCAGGATGGATGGGAGCCCACCCCCACCCCAAACAGTGGGAGCAGCTAATGACTGGGTATTAATGATGCTGGCAATTAGCGCTCCCGAGAAAATGGCTGGGGGCTGCTCACCAGGGGGATGTGGGGGAAACAGAGCACACATTCAGAGCGGCGAGCAGATGGGTGGCGGGTGTGGCGCAGGGAATCTGGGCAAAGTTGCTGTGTCTTTCCGATTTGTCCAGAGAAATTGGGGAGGAGGGAAAGGATGGCTTCTACGGACACTGAAGGCCTTTCTGCCGCACCCTCCCCAGTACAAAACTGAGATTAATCACAAAGTGGGCAGTAAGAAGTCATTAAAAAGGTGTTTGCGAAGGTCCTGGAACCTTCCTTGCGAAAGGAGGCCTCAGAGGAACCCAGGTACAGTTATTATTCCTTTCCTTGCAGTTTAAAACCCTGGAGTAGTCGGATGATCCTTTTTGAAGAACCTAATTCCTCACCAAGAAGGTGGTGGAGAGGGGGCTGGAGGCATGTGCTCACCGGTAAACCCACAGAGAGAGAGAGCAAGCATCGGGATGAGATTTATTAGGAAGGTATCTCCATCTACAAGGAAGAAAGACACAGCTCCCTCGCCAAGCAAAGCCTCCTGGCCTCAAGGTGAGGACATTAAGAGGTAGACGACAATGACCCATGAGAGTATGTGCGGAAATTCTGGGGGACAGAAAAATGTGCAAAGGCCCATCATGGAGGTCAACAGCCTGCTGAGACGGGACCGCAGGTAGAGCTGAGGAAGTGTCTCGATCTGCTTGGGGCCTGCAGTATACCTGAGGAGCCACAAGGCACCCTCCTCTGCTGTTGCCATCGCTGGGCACACACAAAGGGACCCAGACAAAAGAGAGAGAGTGTGAGTAGAGCACCTACACACAGGAACTAAATGGCCTGATATTTCAGAAGAGATGTCAAAGAGATGAGCCAACACTGGAGGAGTGAGAAATAATACTGACCTCATAAATACTTTAGAGAGAGCAACCATGGCAAATGACTCCCTTCCGGATAGCAACCCAAATCAAAGGAAATCAATCTCAGCCTCCTCCTGATAGAAGACAATAGCTAACGCCTTGGCCACTTAGATCACAGAAGGGACAAGAGGAGACTGGAAAAAGCAAATATTTTCCTTTCTGAAAGACAAGGGTGCCTGGACGAAGGGAACCTCGCCCTAGAGAGAGGACAGAGGCCTCAGCACTGTAGCTGCTCAAAAGCTGGAGAGGAAAGGTGAGCAAAGCTCTGTCAGACCCTCCCACCCTGCTTTTTAAGTTCTGTCCATATGACAACAGTAGGTAAGAAAGCAAGGATCTATCACCAAAAAATGCTTTGAACCCTAAAAGTGAGTAAGAATTGAAGAAGGTGGTCCTGGCCAGGTGGCTCAGTTCGTTGGAGCATCGCCCCAATAGGCCAAAAGGCTGTGGGTTCGATTCCCAGTCAGGCACCTACCTAGGGTGCGGGTTCAATCCCCGGTTGGAGCACGTATTGGAGACAACCAATCAATGTTTATCTCTCATATCACTGTTTGATTCTGTCTCTCTCTCCCCCCTCCCCCCCTTCCTCTCCCTCTAAAATCAGTAAACATATCCTCAAGTGAAGAAAAAAAGAATTAAAGAAGTTGTTATGGGCTGAATTGTGTCCCCCACAAATTCATATGTTGAAGCCATTACCTCAGAATGCGATTATATTTGGCGGTAGGGCCTTTAAAGAGGTGACTAAAGAAGAAAAGTTAAAATGAAACTGTAAGGACGGGCTCTAATGCAGTCTGACTGGTGTCTTCATACACAGGAAATTTGGATGTACAAAGAGACAGCAGGGCCGCACGTGTACAGAGGAATGACCACATGAAGAAGCAACAGGCAGGCAGCCGTCCACAAGCCATGGGGAAGAGCCTCAGCAAAACCCAACCGCACTGGCGCATTGGGGCTGAGACTTCAAGCCTCCAAAATTTAAGAAAATAAATGTGTGTCCTTTAAGCCACCCACTCTGTTGCATTTTGTTATGGCAGCTTGAGCAAACTGATACAGAAGATAATGTGACAAGGGAAAAGTGGAGTGGAGGTTAGGTAAAAACCCACACTAATCTGAAGAGAGGTCCTGGCCAAGGAATGTTAATTATTTCAAATATTTGGTGAAGATAGCCAATCAACATCAACTGATTGAGTTGATTGACTGGAATGTAGAGGAGTCACCCTTAAATCTTAGAATCTAAATATTTTTAAAGTGCCGATCCCTTTAACTACACTGAATTATTCACTTTAAGGCCACCTATCACCAAATCTTATGAACAAAATAGAAAACACATGGCATGTCCACAATTACTATTTACCTAATGATCTCAGAGTGCCCCACATCTTGAATATTCCATTATTCTATCCCATTTTGAGTTTACTGTAGGCCCAGAAACCACCAGGAATGTCACAGAGGGAGTCAAGAGCTGAATGCTAAGCCCCTTTTGACTTCCTAATTTGTTACTGGAAGCTGAAGGAAGGAAGGATGGAAATAAATTAAAAAACAAATCTTAGGGATCGTTTTGGGTTTTCGAGACAAAAATCCATCCCCAACAGCAAGCGCACCCAGACCATGTTGGCTGATTGCGTGCTCAAGTGAAGAGCATAGGGGTTCCAGGGCTCTATTTCTCAGGCAGGAGAGCCCTGGACCAAATTTGTAACCTCAGAAACAGCCAAGACAATAAATCAGGAACACGCTACATCTCTTGTGGCCAAGGAGACATTTGGAATATCTGTATGAACTGACACATGCAAGGGATATGCCCAACTCAAGTAAGCAGCTGTGAGTGGATCATCAGGAGCTGGAAAAAAAAGAGGAGTGGGTCTGGCATTTGACAATGGGCAGGCAAGGACGTTTCCCTTCTGCATTAACCGTCCTTCCTCTGAGAGCACAGCTCACTGTGCTGCCCCTGCCCGGCTCACTCTAAGTCTGGAGCTCAGCTGGCCCACAGGGGCAGCTGGGGCTGGGTTGAAAGAGCCAGCTTCCTACAGAACATTGAGTTCATTCAATGATCATTACCAGAAGATGACACAGGTGATCAAAGGAATATTCCATAGCCCTGCCCGCCCACTTCACAACTGTGCCAATAACGGAACTCACGTCTGTGGTTCTCATTTCTGTGGTTGGGCGGGGACCGGGTCTCCTGGTCTTGGGCTTCATCCCCCTCCTCGCTGGCCAGGTGAGTGTGAGCGTAGTGGTAGCTGAGTCCTGGCCGGTTCTTGTAGCGCTTGCCACAGACTAGAGAGGAAAAGAGGGAAGAAAGGAAAACACAAATGTCAGCACTCGCTGTGGCGACTGCCATCATTCTCTGAAGTAGTGACTCTCATCGACCCATCCCAGAGCTGGGTTTCCTTTAAAAAGTATTTCCCAGCCCCAGTCCCTTCCATTCTGGACAGAACCAACATCACTCTAACAACACGGGCTCACGTAAGGAAATACCAGGATAGCAGAAGATGGAAGTTATGACAGAGCTCCCGCATTTCCTAGCTTGATGTCCCCAGGCAAGTCGCTTACGCTCTCTGTGCCTCAGCTTCCTCAGAGGAAAAATGTAGTAACAGTACTTACCTCATAGGGTTGCTGGTGATGAATTAATCTCTATGCAAAGCATCAGAACAGTGCTGGGACATGATAATGTCGATGATAACTCTGAAGTTTGGACAGGGAGTCTATTCGGGCCAACAGTTCATGGCACAGATGAGGCAAGTGAGGCCCAGTGAGGCTAAGTGATTTGCCTGGGAACATAGAGCTAGTTGTGGCAGAGCCACTAGAACCCAGGTCTCCGGATTCCCATGCAGCACCGTGCCCACCATCCTGTGGGGGGCTCTGCATTTTGCACCTCTAGCTATGTTGACTCCCAAAATTGAACCGAGGGGTTTTGCTGCACGAAACTGGACAAGACACATGATCTCTCTGTGCAGTCTCTCTTATTTGAAAATGAGGGTACTACTTACCTTGAAGGATGGTTAACGGGATTATAAATAATATTTTAAGCTATCTCACTCAGTCCCCGGCACATAAAAGATGCCCAATAAATGGCAGGGAGGGGTGAGAGCTTTCCTTCAGCTTGGTCTGCCATGCCATTAGTGCTGCGCCCTCTTGAAAGAGGGACTACAACCCTTGCCTCACACTGACAGAAGCTGGTTGGACTTAATAAGGTGAGAGTCTGAAATTCAAGCCGCTGATCTGGTGACTATAAATTCAAGACCTACAATTGGCTACTTACATTCTCTTCTTTTCCCTCTCCCTATTATAAATATTGGGAAAAAAAATTAAATGGCATTACACATCCGAGTTCCATTTGACTCAGGAAGTGGGACCTAAAGAGGTCCCTGAGGCACACTCTGGGCCTGCTTGTGGCTTCTTCTATTTAACATTTTAAATGATGTGAGGTCAATGAACAGCAAGTGATGGGGTCATTAGATATAAGTCCATTTCATCACCAAGTATGCTGTTGGTAAGGAATAAATGTTTATTAAAAATAAAATGATAACACGAGTATTTAGGTGAGAAAGCCTCAGGGCCTCTGCTGATCTCCCCACTGTAAACTCCACAGCACTGCATTTGTGCCATTTTGTTATGTCAATTACCACCGTCTTCCTTAATCACAGAATTTCAGGACCTCAATAGTCATTTGGTCTGGTTATCTATCAAACTGAATAATCCCCATGAATACTCTAGAATCCTGTCCTGGAACAATTTCACGTATGAGGAAACGACTACCCATCCCAGTAGGCACTTCTTCTTTGGACTCCTTGAATTCGAGTTATGTCTGTACGAGAGAACCTCCCTTAAGGAGAGTTTCACACTGATTTCATCTTATCAATGACGCCACCTCCTATGTAGCCATGCACACATCACACTTTCAGAACACGGGTGCTGAGAAGCGGATGCACGCACACAAACACTCTGTGGGAAAGCCTGGAGAGGGAAGGGGAGGTGAGTGAGTTGAGTCTGATCTATCTGCCCACATTAATCTCACACTAACAATCCTTGAAACCTACAAAACCAAACTCAAGCAGAAGCTTCCCACATCTCCTTTCCTAACACCATAGAGGGTAATTACTTCTAGAGCAACACTTTTTGCTACAAGAGATTCTCAGAGTGGTTCCCAGACCAGTGCCATCGGCATCACCTGGGAACTCGTAAGAAATGCAAATTTCTGAGCTCTGTCCCAGACCTACTGACTCAAACTCTTTGGGGTGGAACCTGGCAATCTGTGTTTTAACAAGCCCCCTAGGTGATTCTGCTGCATGCCGAGGTTTGAAAACCACTGTGCTAGAAGGTTGATATATTTAGGCTTGGCTCTGCCTGCCCTGCACACACCTGTCCTTTTGAATGGATGGCGAGCAGGTGAGGACAGTGAGAGGCAGTCCTGAGACCTGTGTTCAGCGCTTAGAAGAAAAAGAGCCAGGCAAGCACACATGGATGTGCTGGGAGCCAGACCCCTTGCCCATGGTCCTAATACCGAGCTCTCCAAAAGGAGCTTCATCCCCCTCCCCACCTGCTTAGACCATGTCATTCCTTCCTCACCAGTACTTCAAGAAAACATTTATTAACCACCTAGTAGGTGCCCAGCTCTGTGGCACCAGAAAATATATATACAAATGAGCCTTCCTCTCCTCCCTCGAGGGGGGGTTTGCAGTCTAGCAGAGGAAGCCTACATGACAAGGAAGGAAGGAGGCGAGAAAAAAATCACCAGTGAGCATGTGCCCTACACACAGGGCACGCCCAGGGGCTCAAAGGTAGGGGAGCAGCTTCCTGCAGGAGGTGAGATGAGCTGTGGCTTGTGAGGTTGAGGAGGATACCACCAGGCAGACAAAAAGGCAAGGGCTTTCAGACACCAAAGCACGTTCCACACAGCGCTTCTACAGAACCCCAGGAAATTCAGGAGAGCCAGTATGAAAAGGGATGGGAGACTGGGCATGAGGGGAATTAACAAAGAGAGGAAGCAGGGCAGGACTTTATCCTGAAAATGTGGAGTCAGGTGAGGATTGCACCTCAAAAACCAACTTCATCAGATGTACCTATTAAAAACCTCACTTAAAACGACAGTGCACAGATGGATCTGAAGGTGGCAAGAGGCTGTTGTAATTTTTATTTCCTTTGCTTGAATCAAAGATATTTATTCTTTTGCTAAACACAACAACTAATTTCTATCTACAATTTTTTTGAAGACTTATTTCTTTTTAGAGAAAGGAGAGGAAGGGAATCATTAATATCAAAGAGAAACATTGATTGGTTGCTTCTCACACGCCCCCAACCATGGACCTGGCCCATAACCCAGGAATGCGCCCGGACCAGGAACTGAACCAGCAACCTTTCATTGTGAAGGCCGACGCTCAATCCACAGAGCTGCACCAACCAGAGCTACAATTATTTTTTAAGACGAAAAACAAGGCAACTGAAGTAACCACACTGGCCTTGAGCTGTGGAATGCTGTTACACTTTGACACTTGGCTTAAACACAGAGCCGTGGATGGGGCCACAGCAGCATGGATGCAGGCAGCAGGCCTTCTCCACCAAGGCTCTGCAGCGCCCCACACACAGCTGGCACACGGTCTCACAGTCGGACTCACTCCCCTAAGAGAGGTCTTCAATAATAAGTTGGTTTTGTAGATCCTAGTTGCCAAGTAGTTCAATTTTACCTTTGCTGTTTTTAACTTGGTTACTTATTCTAGTCAAGTCTCTCAGAATGCTTTCATCCATACAGAGAATATAATCAAATGGGGCAAAATCTTTAGTAACCTGCCAGGTAACATGATTCATGGGAACACTATGCTTCTTCATGCAATTCTTCCCTCAATGAGCAAGGGGTTTCCTATTTCATCCGTGGATGTTGCTGCACCATCCATCCTCCAATTATCTGAAACATTTTGATCAGTTATAAGTTTTCTGAAAACTGCTCCTGCATTGAGTGATAGATGTAACCTAGACACACAAGCAACTCAGACTTAAGCGCCTGCTGGGCCACCTTCCTTTGCAAATACCGAGGTACCCAGTGATAGAAACTTTACTGGCACAGCACATGTGCACTGCAAGTGTTGGTATTTTCATTCTCTGTGTGCAACACTAAGGACTTCAGGATAGGAGAGAGGTTTAAACAGAGAGAATTCGGTACAAAGGAGTCAGTAAAACAGCAAGGAGGAGCCTAGAAAGACTAACACAGCCTCCCTGGCCATGTGCCATGCAGCCCCACCCACCTCCCCAGCCTCATCTGATGCCACATTTCACCCCCTTCTCGGCTTTCCCCTCCTGCCCCTGGACTTCTCGTTTCTTTTAATGTTTTCCTTTCCACCACAGAGCATTTTCACAAGCTTTTCCCTTTCTGTCTAGACTGTCTCCCACCCCAATTTGCCTGATTAAGGCTTCATTATCCTTTAGATCTTGTTTCATATGTCCTTCCCTAGGGAAGTCTTTCCAATCAAAATTAGGACGTTGGTTCGTTACCCTCCTAGAACTAATCATGTATCAATACATGTCTCTCCTGTGGGCAGGAAGCACGGCAGGCCCTGTGAGTTCGCACACTGTTACACCCCCAGGGACCGGCGCGGGACCCGCCTCATGGCCAGCACTCAATGTTGGCTAAGGGGAGCAATCAAAACAGCCAGGCTTCTGACGTGGGCAACTGGGTAAGAAGATGCAGGAAGAGTATGAGTTCAGTCTGGGGCTGGCTTACATACTGGATCTTGGGAAAGATTTATGGATTTTGAAGCTGGCAGGGTAGCGATGTAAGTTACTGATATGGGGAGATTACAGAGAAGAGATGAAAGCTGTGAACACATGATAGATTTCAGAAAACACTGGCATCTTAAGAGCTGGATGAAAAAAGAACTGACTTTTAAAAAGTTAGTTAAGAAAGACTCACAACAGTGAACAGGAAGGAGTAGGGTTTCCAGATGACTGTACCAATACCACCACTCCTGGCCATCACTAACTGCTGAGTGTGTGCCGTGTGCCATGTGCCAGGCCTGATCCAGAGCTTCAAGCAAACAATCTACTCACAGCAATCTTCAGCTCCGTCCTACACATGAGCAGACTTAGGCACACAGGCAACGCCAGAACAATAGCAGATGGCTAAGACGCATTAAAAAAAAAAAAAAAGTGGGGATTGCCCTGGCTGGTATGGCTCAGGGGGTCGGGTGTCGTCCACAAACTGAAGCGTCGCCAGTTCGATTCCTGGTCAGGGCACTTGCCTACGTTGCAGATTTGGTCCCCGGTTCGGGGCATGGGCAAGGGGCAACCAATCAATGATTCTCTCACACATCAATGTTTCACTCCGTTTCTTTCTCCCTCCCTTCCCCTTTCTCTAAAGAAAAGAAAGAGAAAAACAGGGATTGAGAAGAGACCACTAAATTTAGCGATTAGGTCACCTTTTGCAGTGCAAAAGGAATCTGCAACCTCGTGGAGGAAAAGGCGAGACTAGGGTGCTCCTGGAAAGGAGGAGGTAGTGATGGGCCCAAAAGACTGTTCCTTCCAGCATGGCTGTGAAAGGAGGAAAGAGGGAGGCTATGGGCGGATGGGTCTATGGGATCAGGAAGGCTGATGGGGTCTCGTCCCTTAACAGAGTAGTTCCCTGAGCAGGCTCATAGGCTAAAGGCAAGGAGAAGGTAGGGAGGCTGGGGGGGGGGGGCGGGATATGAAAGGCAGGGTTAGGAGGGATTGGAGATAATGAAGCAAGATGCCCAACCCCAAAAAGGAAGCTGCTGACCCAAGCCCAGTCCTTCAAATGACTTCATCCTAACGACAAGAGATTTCTAAGATTTATGAGCGTTGAACTGCATCCACAGACTGCTGGGTTTAGATGAAAAGAAACTCCTTGGAAATCCTAATTTGACTGGCTTGGAAGCAAAAGAAAATCGGCACTGTTTCACTTTCTGCATTTCGTCTGCTCTCCCTACCACTCTGAACCAGCTTCATGGGCATGGGACCTGTTCAGACAGGGTCTGGACTCAGACGGGCCCCACACTCAGTTGAATGCTTTGCTGACACCATGTTGAAATTCTTAATACTTACTGACCATAGGGCTTCTCGTTTTCATTTTGCACTAGGCTCTGTAAATTATGTAGCTGGTCCCGGAAACTTGTTGGGGCTAGGGGCGGAGATCCGGGACTGAGTTATTCCAAACAGCCAGCTTGATAGCCTATTTGCCGCCGCAGTGAACGCAGGACCCAATCGGTCCTGAGACAAGAGGAAAATATCTCCCTGAGGTACCCTTGGAAAATTGGCCAGAGTGGCTGGCCACACAGCAGGGGTCATTTCAGCGCCATCAACTCCTCTAGCCCTGCTTTGTGGTCGGTCCTGCCTTCAGAGACAGGATCTGGCGTGGGTAAGTAGGCAGGCTGTCTCTGAACTGCCTGGATTCAAATCCCAGATCTGCTGCTGACTGATCTGGCGATCCTGGGCGAGTTGCAAACCTCTTTGTGCTTCTGCACCCTCTCTGGAAAGCAGGGATGATCATAACAGCACACATACCTCCCAGTTGTGAGGGGTATGGGAGAGAATACATTTAAAACAGTGCCTGGCTCACAGTCAGTCACAGCCATCGTCAACTGTTATTGTCACCACTGCCATCAAAGTGGATCAGCAAAGGAAATAAACCCAAAACAGGAGGGGGGTATCTGGTACTTTCTCTTCTGAAGTCTGGGGTGATGGAGTTGTAAGAAAGAGAGGACGGGGAAAGATACATTCTGAAAATAAAGTATTAGAACCATCTGCTATCCTTTTATCATGTCAGCAATCTCACTCTGGAATTATCTGTCGCGCGGAATCAGACTGAGCCCCAAGACTGCTGAAGCATTCAGAGAAGGCTGCGCCCCCATCCTCCCCCTCCAATCTCCTTCCCCAGGGCAAGCTCCTTCGCATCATGCACTTCTGAGGCCATCACCCGGGGGACCAGTCAACCCTGCCTGTGCACAACCCAAGGCCCTTCTTTTCACCTTGGCAAACATGCTCCTGGATTTTGTGTTCTTGGCACGGAGCACATGGAGAGGAATTGCTGTGACAATAAGGAAGGTCCAGCTTGCCTTCCTCTCTCTCCTTCCCCTGGGGCGGATCCATCTGTCAAGCTGCAGAAATAGTGCTTGCCCATTTCCCAATCCAGAGCTGGATTCTCCAGGCAGGACCTCCCGTCTGGAGTTATGAATACCTTCAGTGTTGCCCCAGAAAATTTACAGCATGCCCCCCACTCCAACCCGACCCTACTCACTCCTTGTCTGGGCGAGAGGGAGGAAAGGGAGATGGAGGGGTGAGGGCTAGGGGGGAAATCAGGGGCAGTTTGTGTGAACAAAGCCGGTTGCAGCAGACAGCAGAAGCCTTCCTGCCGGGGAGAAGCAGCCGCCTTCCCCACTGATAACTTAATGACTCTGGCACATTTTCATCAGCCCAACTTGGAGCACGCAGTGGGTATCTGAGCCAGTGGTTTCCGAGAGACTGAAAGCAGCGACTGAAAGCAATTACGGGATGAGCGTCCGAGAGACAAAGCCTGGGCCCTGGGAGTCACAGGGGCGCATCTCATTCTCAGCTCTACCCTGTGACACTTACACACAACCCCAAGGAGGTCACTTCCCGCTCTCTGCAGCTTGACTTCATCTGTAAAATCCACCCAGCAACGCCTGTCATCTGCTGATGCTGTCAAAACACCATGTTTACAGGCCATCAGGCAGGCATGCATTCTTACTCTTACACTGGATCTCACAACAGGTCACGAGGTGAGGATTATCACCCCACTTTACAGACAAGGACACTGAGGCTGAGGGCAGTGGCAGAGCCAGGATCTGAACTCAGGTCTGCCCGACTCTGAAACACACAATGGAAAGATGCGCTCATCACTGTGTTTGCCACCACCATGCCTGCAACTGACCTCCGCTGCCTCTTGCTCTCTGCTGCTGATGGAGTTTGGCCAGAGGAAGGGGCATGAGAAGGAGAAGGGAAGGTGGGAAGCGGGAAGCTGGGGCTTGGTACCCGCCCATCCCTGCCTGGACATCATGCTGGGGCAAGGGATATGCCCCGCTCTGCGGCTCCAGCTCTCCCTGGGAGCCATGAGTCCTTCCTGCTCCTTGGGAGTCAGGACGGGGAGGGCACCCCCCCGTCCCTTGTTGCTACCTTTATCTTGCCCACACATCCACAATCATCCCATCATCAAATCTCTAAGTGGAACCCAACCCATGTCCTGCTGAGGCTGACTCAAGATCACACCCTGCCAGACTGGGTCACAGACACCAGGGGGGCTCCCCAAACCTGCCAGACAACCCTCTGTCTTGTCTCCTCAGAACCATTTAGGAGATGGAGGAGTGCCTACCACCGATCCCCTCTCCCCACCCACCAAGCCCTGGCCACAGCTGCAGTCCTGTGGCTTCATTTCTTCTCCCAAGCCACTTGATGCTTATTTTACACTGATTCTTTTAGGCAGAAGCACAAGGGTCTAGGCTAGAGTAGGGGTAGGGTAAAACATCCCCAGTTTTCAAAGCTGCATTCCTCTGAACCTGGCTCTGCAGAGCCAGGACCTATGAAATGCCAGTGACCTGGAAGTCCCATCACCGCTAAGGGAGGGCATTTGTATTTTAGAAATTTACTGTATGTGAATATGACTCCCGGTTTAAAAAAAAAAAAGAAAAGAAAAGAAAGCTGGAAGAACAAAGATAAGCAACAAGCCTTTCATTTCAAAATACTATATAACCTGATTCTGGATCCCATGCAGAGAAATGCAGAAACTCCCAAAACAAAAGCATGAAATGTGTTAGGCGGACTTTTTCCAGCTCTGCTGGGAAGCTATAACTGATCTCTGATGAACACTGGGGTCAGCCATCCTGGGTCAGCTAGTAAGCTGTGTAACTTAATTTCTCACCCTCAGTTTCCTTGTCTGTAAAATGGGGATAGTAATAATTCCTACCTCATCTGAATGTTGTAAGAACTCAATGAGTCCATTCTCATAAAGTGCTAACACACTGCCTAGCACACAACAAGTTTTCAATAACACTGTTTACAGTTATAGAGTTTATCAGACTACTTCCCTAGTCCCTGACGATTCCAGCATGGAACAAAACTGGGACCCAACTTAGGTGTAAAATAAGTACCCTTTCTTAACTTAGTATAAAGAAAATAGGACTTCCAGCCAAGATGGACGCATAGGTAGATACACTTTGCCTCCTCACACAACCAGAAGGACAACAAATTTAAAAACAATCAGAACTGCCAGAAAATTGAACTGTATGGAAGTCTGACAACCAAGGAGTTAAAAAAGAAACATTCATCCAGACTGCCACAACAAGGCAAAGTGAGCTGCCCAACCCTAGTGAATACAGGTGCCAGGGTGGAGAGGAGGTGTGGCAATGCTGCAGCTGTAGACCTGGGCAGGCAAGACAGCAGCTGGTAGTCCCACATATGCATGCAGATAAATCTGGAGGAACAACAGGGGAACAAGACAGGCCACGCAAGCCACAGTTCCAGCACCAAAAGAGAAAGCCTCAAACTTCTGGCTGTAAAAACCTGTGGGAGTTGCAGTGGTGGGAAATACTCCCAGCCTCACAGGAGAATCCGTTGGAGAGACCTACAGGATCCTAGAATATACGCAAAGCTACCCACCCAGGAATCAGCACCAAAAGGGCCCAATTTGCTTGTGTGTAGTGGGGGTGGTGCGGGGGGGGGGGGGGGGACTGAATGCTGGCGGACAGCCGAGCAAGGGCATTGTTTCCTCTCAGACCCCTCCCCCACATTCAGGCACTGTTCCCTCTCATACCCCTCACCCCCTCACCCACGTAGAGCGCCACAATGCAGAGATCTGGGTTGACCCACCCTGGCGAATATCTAAGGTTCCGCCCCTTACAGTGTAACAGGTGTGCCAAAACAAAGAAATATATCCCAAATGAAAGAACAGATCAAAGCTCCAGGAAAAGAACTAAGCAAAAAGAAATAGTCACCCTATCACATGCAGATACACTAGTAATCAGGATGCTCACAGAAATGGTTGAGTATGGTTGCATAATAGAGGAAAAAAGCTAAGGCTATGTAAAGTGAAATAAATAAAAATACACAGGGAACCAGCAGTAAAGGGAAGGAAACTGGGACTCAAATCAACAATGTGGAACAGAAGGAAGAAATTAATATTCAACCAGAACAGAATGAAGAAGCAATTCAAAAAAATGAGGGGAGGCTTAGGATCCTCTGGGACAACATTCCAACATCTGAATCATAGGGGTGCCAGAAGGAGAAGAGGATGGGCAAGAAATTGAAAACTTATTTGGAAAAATAATGGAGAACTTCCCCAATCTGGCAAAGGAAATAGACTTCCAGGAAGTTCAGGAAGCTCAGAGTCCCAAAGAAGTTGGACCCAAAGAAGCACACACCAAGGCACATCATAATTACATTACCCAAGATTAAAGATAAGGAGAATCTTAAAAGCAGCAAGAGAAAAGGGGACAGTTATCTACAAAGGACTTCCCCTAAGACTATCGGCTGATTTCTCAAAAGAAATCTTGCAGGCAAGAAGGGACTGGAAAGAAGTATTCAAAGTCATGAAAGACAAGGACCTACATCCAAGATCACTCTATCCAGCAAAGCTATCATTTAGAATGGAAGGGCAGATGATGTGCTTCCTAGACAAGGTAAAGTTAAAGGAGTTCATCATCATGAAGCCCTTATTATACTTATCTAATAAAAAGATCAAAAACTATGAACAGTAAAATGACAACAAACTCAACAATCAGCAACTGAACCTAAAAACAAAAACAAGAACAAACTAAGCAAACAATTAGAACAGGAACAGAATCACAGAAATGGAGATCACAAGGAGGGTTATCAGCAGGGAGGGGGTGCGGGGAGAATGGAGGGAAAAGTACAGGGCAGAAGCATAAATGGTAGGTACAAAATAGGCAGGCAGAGGTTAAAGAACAGTATAGGAAATAAAGAAGCCAAAGAACTTATGACCCATGGACAGGAACTAAGGCAGGCAGGGGGGCGGGGGGGGGCGGGCGGCTCACCTAAGCGGGAGCAGGGGGCGGGAGGAATGCTAATGGGAGGGGGATTGCAGGACAGAGGGGAATAAAGGGAAGGAAAAAAATGGGCTAAGTGTAATAGCATAATCAATAAAATATACTTAAAAAAAAGAAAATAAATTCTTATGGAGCATGTTTATGAACCAGAAAGTGAGCAGTTTTTACACGCTATCTCATTTATCCCTCTTAAAAAACCCTCTAAGGTTAATCTTATTGTCTGCACTTTATAGAAAAAGAAACTGAGTCTCAGAGAAGTTTTGTGATTGGCCCAAAGGTCATGGCTAGAAAGTGACACAGCAAAGATTCAAATCCTGGGCTTTTGACACAAGAACCATCTTCTTCTGACCATCATCCCTTGTAGAGACAGTGTCTTCCGTATTCCAGTGAGTTCTACATTAGCATGTCTTTAGTTAGCTCAAAGGGTAAAATATAACTGTTTTAATTCTACGATAAAAACAATTTAAATAATAAATATACTTGTCAACATTTAGGGGGAAGATAAACAGAGAAAGGTAAGAAGATCAGACCAAATGTCCTGAGGTGTGACGGTCCCCAGACACTTGGGACTCTGGCTAGCACGCTCTCTCTCTCAGGATCTCTGAGTGACTGTCTGGCATAGATGCTGCCTCAGATACAGAGCTGGCTTTATTTGTGGGTCCCAGACTATTTTGGCATGTCTCACTGACCCTTACCTGAGGCCCTCACCCATCTGCAACAATGGTATAAGTTCCTCACTCTCTTTGGGGAAACAAATATCCATTAATATCTCTTAGACATTTCTGCTAGGATGTCCTGCCATTTTCACAAACTCGTATGCCAAAGTTTGGTCACTCCCTAAGGACCTGCTTGGCCTCCCAGGGACGCACCCTCTGACATTCCAGCCGCTCCTCCCGGCCACTCCCTCCCCTGAATGCCTGCAATGTCCCTGGTCCACTCAATGAAACACTGCCTGGCGGTGTGCTGTTACATCCCGAAGTAGTATCAGCCTTATCGTTCGAAGTATATTAGAGACACAGGAAATATGGAAAAGGCAAAGGCAGAAGAAACATTCATGAAGCACATGCCATGTGCAAACATCTTTACCCATCTTGTCACATGTAGCTTTCCCGACTATGTATCGCCCCCACGCTGCACCTGAAGAAATGGAGACTCCCACCCCAAATGATTTTCTTTAAAATCCCGAATCTGCCCTCAGCCTTCTCACTCCGAAGCCAGTGATTGCTCTTCCTCACCCAGCTCTTTAACCTGGGCAGCACTGACCCTGCACCTGCTTCCTTCTATCCCCACCATGATATCAAGTGAGAGAAATCGAAGGCTGTGCACCAGGCCCTTTGACCCCGAAATTGTGCTTCTAGGAAATAACAAAAGCATTATGCAAAGATATAATTGCAATATTATTGTTAATAGTGAACAAATTTTTAACTGTCTCAACATCCAACAAGTGGAACATTGAGCAAATTGTGGCATGTTAGTACTTTATAGGCACTTTATAGTCCTAAAATATCATCATAAAAATATCTTTATTGACATGGAAAAATGTCCTTCATGTATTTTGAATGGTGGGAGAGAGTAAAAATATATGTATCATTTATCATGTGTGTGTGGACAAAGACACAGAATCCTAGAGTATACAATGAAACAAAACTTAAGTTATCTCTGAGGAGTGATTACAGGTCATTTTTAATTTTTTTTTAATCCTCAGCCGAGGACATGCTCATTGATTGCAGAGAGGGAGAAAGCGAGGGAGAAAGAAAAGGAGAGAAACATCGATGAAAGAGAGAAACATCAATTGGTTGCCTCTTGTATGCACCCCAACCATGGACAGAACACATAACATTTGAGTTTACTGGACAATGGTCCAACCAACCAAGCCACACTGCCCTGGGTGAGACACTATGGGCGATTTTTATTTTTCCCTTTAGGCTTATCTGTAATTTCTGATTTTTCTGCCATGAACACATACTATTTCCATGAAAAAGTTTTTAATAAAAAGAAACTCTACAAAAGTTCGTATCTACCCTGTTATTGGTCATCCACATCTTAATAGGAATTACTTGCCACAAAGTTTGCGTCAAGTAAAAGCTAGCTGAGAAGAATATGGCTCTAACTGGAGGAGACAATAATTCAAGAGGGTGTGAGTTATAGCCCAGAAGAGGCAAACCTAGGTTTGGTGGCCAATGGGCAAGATTCTTGAGAAAGCTGGAGGGGTCAGGGGAGTAGGAGGGGGAAGGCCGGCACTGGGAGCCAAGGAAAGCGAAATGAGGCAATGAGGGTATCAGAGAGAAACTTCAGCCTCTCGCCAGCTATGCCTCTGGCCAGCGCTGCCGGGACAGTCTACAACCTGTGTCCATGACATGATGGCATTTAAATATTTAAACAGACCCAGCTTTGCTCTAACAAATGCACTCAATCTCCAGAGATCAATCCCATGCCACGGGCTCTGCTCCACAAATCAAGTTTCTGGGGCACAGAGCCCTTTCACCCCTCCCCCCGACACCCCATGCAAGGACCTGCAAGATAATAGCTGTGACAACTGAGTGATGAGCCTGGCTTCCCTTCAGTGACAAGGGCAGCCAGCCTGAAGGCCGTAGTTATTGGCTTTTCCACTGCAGCTTGAAGCTAAAAGCACATGAGTCTTAGAGAATGTGGAGCATTTTCATGCCCTCAAAAAAATTTTAATAAGACTGTAATAGTCATCTGATTCCCCCTGTGCACTCAGGTATGGGGAAAACCAGAGGAATTTTAAGGAGGCTACAGCTGAGCAGATTTCCTGGGGCTGCCCTAGGGCAAGCTGTGTCCACCCCATGCACCAGTCCACCCATCCTGTGGCTCCCCTGGGCCAGGGCTGGGCAGAGATTCCAAGATAAGCCACAGCCCGCACCTTGTCTCCGGGGTGAAGAGCCTCCCTGTTAGGCCACTGCCTGGGAAGAAGGGAGCCCAGAGTGCAGAGGAGGGCCGATCGGGGAGGTCAAAGACTCACGAAAGGAGCCACTCTCACTGACGAGTGAGGAAAGCGGCGCCACAGCGGCTGAGGGTGGAAGAAGGACCAGAGCCCGGCATTCCTTGCGTCTGCCCCAGCCCCTTCGTCTCTCCAGTATGCCCCAGCCAGGGGCAGGGAAGGACCCCAGACCCGACTCTGACACTCCCCCACTGGGCAGTCACACCTCCACTGGGTTTCTAGAAGGGAGGCCATACTGAAGAGGTCACATTTCCAGTCACAGGCCATACACATATAATCAAAAATGTATGTCCGTGGGATAAGGGTGATGGAGAACAAGGTTGGTACGGACACGGAGGTTGAGTCGAGAGGACTCACCCCTGACGCGTGAATACTGGCCGTGACTCAGAGATGAGTCATGGCCCCAGCCTTGTGTCATTAATCCATGTTAATGCCTCAGTTGGGGGGGGGGGGGTTAAAAGGCTCAAAATTATACAATCCATTTCATTCCCCTTCAATTATAATTACTACCTGACTCCAGCTTGCCAATCTGACACCAAGAAGCCATCTGTCAAGACTAGGCTTCACCTCATGAACAAGGGTGGAAGGAAAAACCGAACTCCAGGTAGAAGGTCATATTTCGCCCGCAGTTTGTACAGAGATGTCCCAAGGTGGGTCCGCTCCAGACTCGGAGAAGCCAGGATTCGCACCCCAGCTTAGCATTAACTGAGTGTGCGACCCCAAGATGAGCCCCTTCACCTCTCTGAGCCACGGTTCTTTCACACAGAACTGAAGGTGACTGGCCCTGCCTTGCAAGGTTGATATGAGGATTTACAGGGAAAAAATGTATGTAAAATGCTTATTCTGAACTCAGTGCTCTGCACTGTGAGTACCCATTAGCAGGAGTCTTCACCATGATCAGAAAAAAACGGGGAACAAAAGATTAAATGTTGGAGAGGATGTGGAGAAACTGGAAAACTTGCGCACTGTTGTTGGGACTGCAAAAACGGTGCAGCTACGGGGAAAAACAGTAGGCAGGTTCCTCAAAAAATTAAAAATAGAACTGCCGTATGATCCAACAATTCTACATCTGGGTATTTATCCAAAAGAATTGCAAACAAGATCTCAAAGAGACATTAGCACTCCTATGTTCGCTGCAGCTCTATTCACAAAAGCCAGATGTGGAAACCCCCTAAACGTCAAGAGATGAATGAAAAAAGAAAATTAGATATATACATACAATGGAATACTACTTATCCTTTAAAAAGTGGAAATTCTTCAGTATGCAACACGGATGAACCTTGAAGACATTATACTGAGCAAAATAACCAGTCACAGAAAAACCAAATACTGCCTGATTCCAGTTATGAGGTATCTTAAAAAGAAAAATTCATAGCATTTAACGAGTGGAACAGGCATAAAGTCTGCATCAAGCAAGAGGAATAAGCTCTAGAGATCTGCTGTACAACACTGTGCCTGTATTTAACAATACATATTGTACACTTAAAGATTTTGAAGAGGGTAGGTCTCATGTTAAATATTCTTTCAGTTAAATTTAACATTTAAATGTTAAATGTTCCATAAAAATTAATTTTTTAGAAAATTTTTAGGAAAAAAAGAGCTTCACAAATCCTTTCCACCGTGCCTGGCCAAAGGGCAAATGTGTGCTTTGCTCCTCCATAAACGGCTACGGCTTAGAAACAAAGTGTCCTTCCTCTTCCTGAATCTCACTCCGTAACTACCATCTTCCTTCCTAGGATGCTCTTTGAGCAAGAAAAAGGGAAAAGCAGGTCTCCCATCAGGAGCCGCCCCAATGATGCCAACAGAAAATTCAGAGTCAGGTGCAGTTAGGAAGAGGAGAGGTAAACTCTTGAAATGATTTTAAAACATCCCAGTAGCCAAAACCCAAGCATTTCTTTCATATGTCTAATCTCCAGTTATCATACCACATATAAAAGGGGGCTAATGATACTGTTAGGATTTAAAGCTATTAAATAAATTCATGCCAAGTGCTGAATCACTGCGTTGTATATGGAGCTGCCGAGTTTTTTATCGATGCTGAAAGAATTGGAAAGATTCTAAGGCGGCCAACTAAAACAATGAGGCAAGCCAGCGGCACTCCGCCTGGAGAATTCCTAGAGACTCTAGAACTTCCAGATGCCAAACGCAGGGAATAAAAAAAGGGCTGAGCAGTCGCCCAGAAAGCTTCAAATTTGGATGAAGCAGACTACTCATTCTCAAGTCAGTATTCATAAGCCTTCCCTCAGGAGCTCTCATAAAATGCAGGTTCCTGGGCCTGCCCCCAGTGGTCCTGAGGCAAGGGATCTGGTATGAGGCCCAAGAGTCCACATTTTAATAAACATCTAGGTCATCTCTCTGCCTATGGCCCAAATCTGCACTCTGACAAATATTACAGCCTTTCCCTCAAAGTTATATTCGGTTACTTTGTTTATGGGTAATGAATACTTTTCCTTCAGCAGGAGATTGAAGGGAAGAAACAGAACTTTAATCCTTAAACTTGGGAAACTTTTAGGATAATTAACAGAGGCTGCTTACTTGCTGGAAAATGAAGTATTCATTTACACACATATCATGGAATGGGTAAAAAAAATAAATTATGTTCAGATGACTTAACAGTTCTCTGAGATGAAATAAATTCAGCAACCGAGTGAAAGGCAATAGGCAAACTATCTATCACCTGAAGTTAACAGCTAAGATAATATTTCAACTATCCATCATGAAAGGAAAGCTTCGACCAGGAACATAACAGGCCAACTATATTTAGAAACATATACCAAGAAGGGTTAAATACAACAACATCTGAAAAGTAGCTATTACTAATTCATATACACCTGGGAAGAGGTGGTAGGGTCCAAAGCGGCCTAATATTTTCATAAATAACTTGAAAGATGGAGTGAGGATTATGCAAATCAAACCACAGATGATACAAAAATGGCAGCAACCACAAATCTGTGGAGAATGAAATTTAACTACTGGGCAATGTCTTTAAATTTGCCTTTATTGAATCCTGTATATTGAAGTCACATATTATTTTATCTCTTTATTGAGATTCAATAGGGCCAAATGCCAAGTGACTTACGGACAAAGAAATACTCAAATGCACACACACAGAGGCATCAGCCACCTTCTGACCAGGCGGGGAGTCACGGAGAAGGTGCACAGTGCAATGAGCGGTCAGGTACTTCTACACTCTCTCTACTGCTGTGGGTGGCGTTAAAGTGTGTGCAATAAACAGGAAAATGTGTCTGTGACTCTTTGAGCTAACTGGCCTTGGTGCTACTTCCAATGGGAGTGCCGAGCTTAAATGTAAACCTGGAAGGGAACTCAGAGCAGGCGGTCACAGAGATTATGGGATGTGGCCCTAGGTAAACCAAGCGTACGAGGAGATGTCACCAGAGCCTCCGGAATAGAAAAAATACTCAGTGTACCTGTTGGATGGAAAAGATGCACAAAAGATAAGGGGACCCATAGAAGAGAAAAATTTCAGCTCCCATTAAGGAAAACAATCATTCAAAGCACCATTAGCATCATGGAAGAAAGGTCAGCTTATGGTAACACCATCCCTGGGGACATTCAAGGAGGTGACCAGACACCTCTCTACTTAGGATGCATTAGAGATTATTAAAAGCATTCCTTGCTGAGTTCGGGGGTGCGGGGTGGGCCTTATGACCTCTCCAAAGGTCATTCCTATCCCAAAGGATCACATGTCTGAAGGGCACCAGATAAAAATAAAGTCTATTAATCACTGAGCTGCCACACAGTTTCCTAAGAAAGCCAGAAAGAGAAGGGCAACCTAGGGTGGGCCTTGCTCTGCCGAGAGAGGAAAAGGGAGGTAGTGTCTATGCGGGAAGAGCCAAGAAATCAGCCGCAGAGACTTCCAGAAAACCAGCATCAGCCCTGTGATCAGGCCTCCCAAGTACAAAAGCATAAACAGAAGGAGGAAAAGACCCTGTGGGGAGGGGAACAGGAAAAGCGAACGACATTGAGGGCCCTTAGAACAAAGTCGCCAGAGCTGGGGGAGAGGCTGCGATGCAAGCCCTTTGTGCAGAAAGAGGGAGCCAGGCAAGACAGGGTCACCCAGAAAGGGCCATGTGTGGAGGCAGACGCCAGACAAAGGAGCGAGGAGAGGGACTGAGAGGTGGGTGACAGAGGGTGCACCCGGCTTGCCTGGAAATACAGGGGATTATTACTGGCTGAGAATCCAGTGAGAGGGGCAGTGATTCCATTATCTAGGGTAGCAGAAAAATCACATAATAAAAATAAAGCTTTTTAAAAGAGGAATCAAGAGGCAAAGCCCCAGTCCCGGAGCAGCTGCTGGCATTCTTGGGAGCTGAGCTGCTCCAGCTCCCGTCGGAGAGCCTGTTCTGTGGAGGTCTCAAGGACCGTCCACAGCCCAGGCCCGTCTCCCCGGGCCAGCCTGCGTAGGTTTATGTGAACCCCATTCAGGAAGGGAGACCAGGCCAAGCCAGGTACCTCCTGGTATGGCAAGAACGATCGGATCAGACCCCACACCCTGCTCTCTCATCCTAAAATGGAACTGCTTTGGGATGGGGGTGGTACCTGTAGTTGTCTCAGGCATGTCATCTGCACAGTGCATTAAGCAGCCAAATGGGAGTCATGGAGTTTGAGGTCTTCTAGCAAAATCTTCTCCAACCAGCTGTCATCCCACAAGGCACAGAACAAATTTTTAAAGTCAAGAGGCCAGAGAAAAGGAGAGAAAATGGCCACCAGCCTGAAACGGCACCTGAGCCCAATCTCCCCAGTCCTCACCCTGCTTTTGCAAAGCCTGCAGATACCAGCAAGACAGGCAGGGCGCCCGAAGGGGTCACTGCGCCAGGGCCCTGCCTCAGCCACTGTGCTGCCGGCCCCCCGCGGCCCCTTCTGTCCTGGGGCGGAGCTCAGCACCCTCAGAGAACAGCAGGTGGGCAGGGAGGGCAGGGAGGGCAGTGAGGGCGCGCGGCTCTGAGGGCTGCCCTGGCCACGGCATGCGCAGATCGTGCCCAAAACAGTGAGAAGATAACAAGGGCCAAGGCTTCAAACCCACCACCCAATGCTCTGGTAGGTGAGGAGGACAAAAGCTCTGCAGCTGACGGCAAAGCCCCCCAAAGCTGGAGGTTTCTGGAGGTCCACCCACTGCACTGCTCTCGCGCTCTCTCCCTCAGCCCTCCCCAGCTCTGTCTGCGGACCCTCAACTCAGGAGCCAGGCAGCCGCTTGTCCAAAAGATGTTTCTGAATCAATCAAGAAAGGCTGGAGATGGATCGCAGGCCATTTAATAACTAAGTCATCATCAGAGGAAGATTCAGAACTTGCCCTACATAGGACAGGAGAAAGACAAAGAAAAGGAAGTTAAAGGGAAACAAATATAAAAAGAAAGCCACAGGAACCAAGTACGTTTGTTGGAGGATTCTGAGTTATGCTTTTGTTTGTAAATCTCTGAAATCGACTAAGACATAGGGGGTGCATCTTAAGGAGACAGAGTGAAAGAGAAGAGAGCCGGAGGAAAGATACAAAGAAGGGTGCTGCCGGGGAGGAGTGCGGCGCCCAAGGCGAGGGGCCTCCCCGCTTGCTCTCCCCGCGCAGAAACCTGGGGCAGAGGGCACAAGGAGGTGGCGACTGTGGCGCAGGGCAGGCATGCGAGCTGCGAGCGCAGGCCCCGGAGCGGGGGGCCAGCAACCCCGAGGCTGGGGACTGCCAGCCAGGGAGGCTCAGGGAATGGTGGGGCAGGGAAGGGGCAGAAGGAAGGCGGCATCGCCTGTACTTACTGTCACAGACATAAGGTTTGTCGTGGTCTTCCTGAGAGGCGGGGTCATGCCTCCTCCTGCCACCGGCAGAGCCACGGGCCTGGGGAGACATTGGGGGATCACGATGCGTGTTATTCTGGTATCACCACAGTTCCTGAGCATGTCCTCTGGGAGGCCCTGAGTGCCTCACCTGCATCTCCTCATTCAACTTCCATCACATCTGTCCCAATACCCACCCCACAGTACAGGTTAGGAAACCGAGACCCACAGGAGTTAGGTAACCTGCCCCAAATCGCTCAGCTACTCACAGCTTCTGGGGGAGGTACTACTATCAGCTGTTTAGCTGATCAGGAGCCTGAGGCAATTAGAGAGGGTAAGGAGCTTGCCTAAGGTCACTCAGCTACTAAGTGTGGAGCCAGGAATTAACTCAGGACAGGTTCACAGCAAAGCCTCCACTAACCAAACTTTCATGCTCCCCTGTTGCTAATAGGACCTCGTCCTCCAACCCCTAAGCATTCCAGCTTTGTTGATACCCAATGTGGATGGCAGCCTGCTCCCTGCAGCTGACCAGATGATGGGCGTATTGGAGCAACTAGCATAATTACAGTTATCAGCCCAAGCTCCTTTGTTCCACTCCTCCACTCAAGTCTCTCAAGAGCCAGCCAGGCTTGGCATCGGGGTGCAGGGCATGAGCCCGGGAAACGTGAGGAGCTCCCCTCCCCTGCTCAGCTGGCTCCACAGGGGTGGGTTTCAGCCAAGGCCACCGTGTGGGGTCTGCCTTGAGCCTCCAGCCAGCGACAGAAACCCTCACTGCTCATGGGCTCCCGACATTGGACTACTGACACCGCCACCCTGTATACAACACCGGAAAGGGTCACCATGACCTGGGCAGGGGTGAGGTGAGCTCTCCCTCTGAGGACAGAAGAGACCAGCTAGAGAGGGAACTGGCAGCTCAGCAGCCCCGGGACAGTAGCTGCAAGAATGCAGCCAGGTTTATTTTTAAACCTTTGTAAGTCCCACTCTGGTCACGTGTGTAGCACCCTAGCCTCCTCAGGGTCATTCTCTGGTAATTAGTAGCAGTGAGCTCCCAACCAAGGACAGGGCCTGCTGGGGTCTTTGGGGACAGAGAGAAAGACAGAACTGATGAGAAATAAAACATGGCAGCAACCTGGGGTGCAGGGAAAATGGGGACATCCTAGGGGCCTGGCCTGGAAAAGGAGCCCTGGGGACTTTAGGGTCAAAAAGCCTCAGATACTCTCATATTCTCTCTGCCGCCGCTGCCCCCCGGCCCCCGCCTTCACAATCAACACCACCTGGCAAGTCACCACCTCCATCACCTTCCTCAGCTTGTCTCCCAAAACGAATTACGAAATCCCACCTCCCTCTTTCCCTCTCTCCACTGCTCTTTCCCTCCAAGCCTGACTCCTGCACATACACCCATCAGCCAGCACCCCCTCCCCCCACCCGCACTACTCAGAGCTGACCCAAAGAGGAAGCTGTGAGGTGTACTGGCAGTCACCCCAGGGCACCCATGACACCCAGCCTGTTTCCCCTCAGCTGCCCTTGTCCCCCCACCCCCATGCTCCCTCAGGGAAGCCAGGGACAGCTTGGCATGTGCAGCCCACAGCCCTGTCACAGTCGCCTTGCAGCAGGTGAGAGCGAGTCGGGCAGAATGCCGAGGCAACAGCAGACTCAGGAGGGGCTCTGGGCGACTAAACACCCCGCCAGGGGCAAGGAGGAGCTGTGCGGAACTGGGAGCACAGAGCTCCAGCCAACGCAAAGGGGAGGGAGCCAGGGTTTCATCTCGTTCTGCAGGTCTGACCAGCAGGGTGACCACAGGCTCCCACATTCTCCCTTGCACCTCAGTTTCCTCAACTGCAAGGTGGGGTTCTACCTCCACATTGCCCTACCCAATCCATCCTGCATGACTCCTAGATAATTAGAGAAAAGCAGTGGAGGACAGGAACCTATGGTCATTCATTGCCATCTAAAGCCCACCGGTACATCCGATGGTGATCTAATGCCAATCCCCTGAGGTTCACCTCAAGCTCACGCTATGTCCACGCCTTTGCTTTTTAATGGTCCCCGTCACAGATCAGCCTCCCTGCCCACCCCCATCTGACCCATGCCCTAGCCCTGCTACATCCCACCCCCCCAAGAACCTTCTCCTTGCCACTCTGAGGAGTAAAAACAGCCTTGGCTTTAAAGTCAGACGCGGTTTAAACACTAGCCATGCATCTTTGGACAAGTTATGTCCCTAAGCCTTATCTTTCTTAACTGGAAGACTGGCACAGCAGCACCTCTGCTGCAGAGCTGCTGAGAAAGAACACAGGGTGTGTGAAACCGCAGGGGACAGTGCTCTGTCTGCAGGAAGTGCTCAGCAAACTACTTCCCTCCTTGCCCAGGCTGAGCTCTCTCTCTGCTCTGAACTCTCACTGCATTTGGTTAGTGCACACTCTGAAGCCTGCTGCTTTCTCATCGTATCATGGCTATTAGCATGTTGTCCTCAACTTAATTCCAGCATCCTTGAAAGCAAAGATGTATTTCGTACTTTATTACGCATGCCCAACACTTAGCACTATCCTGGGCACGAGCATCCACAGCTCTTTCACATATATTAGTTCAATTAATTCATACAGTACCTAAGAGAGCAAATTATATTATTCCCATATGGCACTTGATGAAACAGACCCAGGGAGGGTTCATAACTTGTGCACAGTCATAGAGCCAGTAGAAGAAGCAGGACTAAGGTCTTTCAAACTGTTATAGAAAACTTTGAAACTAACTACCCCAAAAAACCCAACTCCCCCTCCCTGAGAACTGCCCACCCCACTCCACTCCATCTCCATTCACACAGTGGCTGCCCAGGACAGCCACAACTGTACCACATGGCCTGGCTCCCCTGGCTGCAGATGACTGGCTGGCTCAGGAGTGGATGCCTGACCTAAGCCGGAAAAATCAGATTCTAGTTCCAAAGAACTTGGAATGGGGAAACAGCGGTCCTAGTTAGCACAGGCCACTTGAACTAGGGACCCGCCAGTTCAGAAACTCTGGGGGCATGTGCACAGAGCAGCAGAAAAAGTAGTCTTGCAAGAGGACAATGAAGGAAGGAGAAGTGGAGGCCAGAAACTTACTAGGTGCTTTAGTCTTTCCCAATCTTAAATTCCTGCCTCTCTCTTGCCCTTGCTAAGGCTTGAATCTTGGAAGATTGCTCAAAGTTGGAGCAATGGCCCAGCAGCTTTTCAAATACCTCCCACTTTTGCTTGAGCTGTTGACTCTGCTGTAATTAAAAGACCCTCGACTGCAACAGGCACAGAGAGCTAGTTTCTCTCTACCAGCTGTTCTCTAATAGTGGTCCAGGGATCACTGGGGGTCCCTGAGACCCTTTCAGGGGAGCTGCAATGTCAAAACTGTTTTCATAATAGTACTAAATGTCATGTGAAATTTTTCGCTCTCATTCTCTCACAGGTGCAGAGTGGAGTTTTACAGAGACTACATGACACGACGAGGTCATCACTCTGTGTGCTTACGTATTCTTAAGTTTCACATTTTTTGTTTTAATTTCTAATATGGCAAGTATCGCTAGTTGTAACCTACCGTAACAATAGCTTTTGGAGAGCTCTCAGTTATTTTTAAGTAAAGAATTCCTGAGACTAAAAAAAAAAAAAAGAAAAGAAAAAAAATGTTGAGAACCACTGCTCTATCTCATTGCTATTTAAGGTGTGGTCCTCAGATCAGCAGCACTGACTCCACTGTGGAGCGTGTTAACCGGGCAAGATCCCAATCCCCACCCCCCAGACCTACTGATCGCGAGGTACTTTGTAGGCACATTAAAGTCTGCGAAGCACTGGACTACCCCACAATGCATCAATAAATACTTACTGATTGACTGACCCATAATACTCACATGGATGACTCACAAGAATTTTGTCAATTTTAAAGAACCTGGATTTCTTGGACTAAAGTTACCAAACACACTCATTAACTGTTGGGTCTGAATTTCTTTCACCCCATGGGAATCTCCATTGTCAGAACTCAGAGAGTTGTTGTTCCCTTTGCTTGCACCCTCCTCATGACATTTAGTCTTTATTAAACACTCTAAATTGGCTATGTACTATTGCTCCCATTTTAATGATGAAGAAACTGAGGCCCAGAGTACATGTATATAATTTGGTTAAGGTCACAGGTTTCCTAATTCACCCAAAGGCTGTTCTTGTGAACTCTACCCTAGGCCTGGCTGCCTCAGTGAGCACACAAAGCACCTGGGGGCCTTACTGAAGTGCAGACTCTGATTCAGTCCATGCAGGATGAGGTGTGGGTGCTGCACTTCTAACAATCTCCTAGGTGACACAGATGCTGAGTCCAGAGGACAGGCACTGAGATGCACGCCCTACACCAGCTTGAATATACCATGCTAAAGGGAGGCTTCGTTGAGCAGCCTCGTGCCCTTAGTCCAGCCCAGGCAGGCTCCCCCACACTCTTCTGGGTCTTCCCATGGCTCCCACCATGGGTGACATGCCCACAATGTCACTGCACAATGTGCAGCATTCAACAGCACCACGGTCAGCATGGGCCCGGAGCTGGTCTAGGCCCCACCCAGCCGTGTCAGTGTGTCCAGGTCCTCTCTCGGCTCCCACCAAGCTGAAATGACTTCTGTCATTCAGTATTTCATTCCAAAAAGTGGTCATTGGCCACATGCTGGAGATAGGGCCATGCACGACTCCGTGGAAAAAGCACAGACCTATGTCCAGATCTTGCCATCTTCCTTACTGGGTGGGATGACCTCGAGCAAGTTACTTAACCTCTCTGGAAATAATAATGCCAATCCATGGGAGTGAAATAAGCAATGCTGGACGACACAAATATAACACAAGCCACACATCATCTCAAATTTTCCAGCAGACACATTTTTTTTAAAGAAAAAGAGTAGAAATAGAAACAGGTGCAAATAATTTTAATAATATGTTTTACTTAACCCAATATAGCCAAAATATTATCATTTCAATATGCAATCATTATAAAAATATTGAATATGAAGGAGATGTTCTGCATTCGTTTCATACTATGTCTTTGAAATCTGGTGTGCATTTTACATTTACAGCACATTTCAATTTGAACTAGCAACATTTTAAGTGCGCAGTAGCTGCATGTAGCCAGTGCAGTGAATGAAGTATGAAGAACACAGTTATGGCTCTCTATGTGGCAGCTCTTACTGTAAAGTGCCTTATCATATTGCCTGGTGGAGAGTAAGTAAAAATGGTTGCTGCTGCTACCGCTTATGTTCTTACAAAGACTCCCCCATTCATACTTACTGACTGCAAGTTCAATCATCTATGTTTAGGCTGGGAACGGAGAAGGTGTGAAGACCATTCTCCTTCCACAATCTACTCCCACAAGTTTGGTTTGGGCCAAGGGGAGGGAAGGAAAGGAAGCAGGGTTGGAGGTGATACATAGTTCTTGGAAGTTCACAAAAAGCTCAGGGAACTCTGCATTCTAAAGCCTCCTTTCATGATAGAATTAAATAATCATTATTTTGTAACCTCCAATGAACTCATGAGCCTACACAAGTTCATCAATGCTAAACAATTAGGTGAAAACTCAAGGGAGAACTTTACGAGAGTAAGAAGGGACAGGCTCACAACATCCAAAACCACCTATCAATTTTACCACCACCGGAAACAGAACAACCAGACAACATATGCCTCCTAATGTGATACAATAAGAAGCAGACATCACACCTACGACAGATTCTTGTCCCACCAAAAAAAATACTTATGCACACATAAATATCCTGAATCCAATGAAGCCTCTAATCAAACCACCAGTTTTCAGGAACTAAAGAGGACAGAGGAACACTTCAAATACCATCAGTCTGCCAAGCCTAGGATGGGAAAAGCTCTTTTAAGACCAACCACCCAACTTCTTCAACAAATAAATGGCATGGAAAGAGAGAGAGAGAGAGTGCGAGAGAGAGAGAGAGAGCCTCTCTGCGCGTCTCTCTCTCTCTCTCTCTCTCTCTCTCTCTCTCTCTCTCTCTCTCTCTCGCAGGGTATAGCAAAGAAAAGGTATGTTGTAGAATCCAAGGGGCTTAGGTTTCAAACAAAACAACTGCCAAAGGCATTTTTTTAGGGAATCAGGGAGAAATGATCAGGGAGTGGGTAGTGGATCTCAGAATAGCTATTCTTTTTATTGGGGATGATAGTGATGTTAGAGATATACACTGATGTATTTGCTTTCAAACATTTCACACATAAAATATAAAACATGCTAACGAACAAAAAGAGAGAGGATAGAAGAAAGAGATTGTCAAAATGGTCGGCACCACGAATGCTGGGTGCCAACAGCAGAGGGCACGCAGCCTCAGAGGGCCACCTGCCCCGGCAGACCAAGAGTCCACCGCCCGTCAGCAGGTCTGGAGCGACGCAGCACAGTGTGGGCAGAGCTGGGCCGCCTGTACCAGTGACCTAGAAACTGGGGCATGATAGAGCTTTCCAGGCCTCTTCTCAGACCTCCTAAGTCAGAACTTCGAGCCTGGGTCCCGGGAATCTGCATTCTGATAGGCTTTCCTGGTGATTTGGCTACATATCGTACCAAGGCAAAAGAACCACAGGGATAGGGAGGTACTCCATAATTATCACTAGATCCAAATTCTCTGGACACCCAGGATTAGCCCTTGTCCATGAAAAAAGTACGGGTCCTGCCTAGAGCCTCAAGGAGCCAGACAGGACTAAGAGAGTTAATTTTCTAAAGAAAAGCAGCCATTTGGCCCCAGAAGACACTCTCCACCTGGTTTTTGTCAGACGCCCCTGCAGACCCCTATCACTGACCACAGAAAGCCCCTTTGGGCTTGAACATGAGGGCTCCAGGGGACCAATCAGAATACCTGCGACCACCACCCTGGTTTGGTTCCCTCCCCTCAAGAGCCATTCTGATATTTTTATTTCTTCCACCGCAGGCTTCCCCTCTGCCATTCCCTGGGCTTCCGGCATTTTCTTGCCACGTTCCGTGACCACCAGCCTCCAAAGTGCAGGCCGTACCTGCTTGGGGACCGTCGCTTGTGGTTCTACTCTCTGCCTAATAAAACACACCCCAAAGTGGGCGCCCTGACCCTGTCACTCTGGGGCACCCCCAAGGACAGGAAACTTCCAGCCTTCTTTTAAGAGCAAACAACAGGAACAGCTGTCCCGTCTTCCTTGTCCTCCACCGTCACCCTGATCCCGGCTCCAACCTCTCCCAAACCCTCTGCCCCCGCGGGGCACCGTCTGCCTCTGCTCTCTCTTGCCAGCTCTAAACTGTTACAGGCTATCATCTAAGCTCAGAGCCCTTCTGGGCTTTTCCACTCGGGGTATTCTGCACGAAAGCCCACGGACATGGTGCAGTGGGACTTCGAATCTGGGGACCAGAGCTCTGCGCCACCTCAGCCTCCCCGACCACGCTCACTCTCCTGGCACCCCAGCTTACCCGTCCTCTGGTCCTGTTCTTTCGCTTAGGAATATCCTCTTCTAAATCCTCTTCTTCATTTCCTTCTTCTACATTTTCATCATTTTCCAAAACTCTCTGAAATGACAAGAAAATCAAGAGGGGGGTAAGAAATAAAATGCAAAGAAAGGTAACTATTGAGGGTAATTTGAGGGACATTCCATTTTGTTGCTGCGTTTTAACAAAGTGGAGATGCTGCCGCTCCTTGGGAAGCAGGGCTCCAGAGACGCTGCCCAGGGTCTGAGGGCTCAGCGAGTCCAACTCTCTCTCAAACCCCTAGGCTCCTTCCAGCCAGGTCCTCCCAGAACACTGGCCTTTTACAACTCCTTGTGACCAAGGAGGGTTTTCTAAAAAGAAAATACTCTGGTAGGAGCAATTTCCTATGTGGACCTAAGATGTTTTGTCAAAACTTTCTTTAATGTGATTTTCCTTTTGTTCCTAAATATGAGAATAGGTTTCTCCTTCCCCTGCTGTGCTGGAACCCTGCCCTGTTTGATAAAAACAAGTAACTTCCTGTTCATCTGACCAGATTATGACATTAATGCGTTTTTCATAATCACCCATTGTTGTTTAAGAAAAAAAGGATTTCTTTTCATTACAGAGCATTACTTGTAATGGAGTTTAAAGATCATAAATTTAATTCTCTCCCTCCGACTGCTCTATGCATCATACCATAGGAGAGAATCCCACTTTCATTTTGCAGGTGGGTAAACTGAGGGTGAAAGCACGTTTGACTTCTCAAGATCACCCAGCAAATCCATAACCAAAGCAAGGCCAGACTCATCAGCTCAGAGTTTCCCACTTGTTTTTCAGCCCTTGTCTCAAGATGCCAAGCTGTGTTGTGGAACACCCTTCCTGTGGGGACCTGAGCACTTCGCTCCCTTTGACGGAGGGGAGGGAGGTGTGTACCTCTAGGTATAAGGGAAGGGTAAGAAATTGTGGCAGATGACCCAGCTCCTGGAACGGAAGGAGGGGCGAGAAAGCATGGAACTCAGTGGACTCCATGTCAGGAGCCCTGGGGGTTTCTTTATGAGCCTGTTCCCCTAATTATAAAAACAGAAACTCATTCACTCATTCAACCAACAAACATTTGTCTAGTGCTGGCTACATAGCAGGTGCCATGCTAGACAAGCCACAGAATGGCTCCAGTCCAGGCTCCAAATAGCTTTGGAAAGTCTAGTGAAGGCAGGACAGATTTAAACAACATAGATAACCACATAATTACAACTGCTATATAAACAGTGACGAGCAAGTTCAAGCTGCTCTTAGAGGGTAACAGAAGGAAATTTAATCTGAGGGTCAGATAGGGCTTACCTGAAAAAGTGACCTAAGAAAGTTGAGCTGCAAAGGAGAAAAAAGACTAGCCCGGGAATGGGGACAGGGAGAAGGCAGAAAGGAAAGTACTCTAGGCAGGGGGAACAGCATGAACAAACTCCCTGAGGCGGGGAGAGGAACATGACTTGTCCAGGGAGCAGAAAAAAGGCCAATGTGGCCAGAGCTCAGTGGCTCAGGAAGAGGCTGGCATAAGATGAGGCTACGAAAGTGAGCGGGCCCCATGTTATACAGGATAATGGCACCCACTCTGTGGTGATTTGTGTGACGATCACACAGCTATGAAAAGGCTTCAAAAGCAGCACGCACCACACTGATATCCAATATCACCATCCCTGTTCCAGTGGCCTCCTGGGCAATGCCTCTGGTCTGTCCTCCGAGCAGAAAGCGCAGGAGTTAAGTTACCACTGACCTTCTCCCACTGCCTTCTCATCAGAGAATTCTGTTCCAGCCACAGGATGCTGTTAGTTACCAAACCCTCCCAAAGAACTCAAAACAGGGCTAGTAAATTTGTCTCTGGTTCCCTACTAGGTTTATTTGGGAAGCCATCAGCAGACAGCACTTATGAGTCTCTGGGCCAACCTTAGCCATCTAATGGAGAAGCATTTTCTGCTGGACACGACCTCTGGCCTACGGCTAGGAAACGCTGGTGTGGGTCCAGGGCAAGCCTCCTAGCTTCCCTGTTTCTTGGCTTCTAGACCAGTAAGTGGGAACATGAGAGAAAGTCAAGCCAAGACTAGGACTAGTCAAACGCTCTGTAGCCTCTGTGAAAAGATGTAGTTATTACAACTGTTGTGACTATTCGTACAGTCATCTTGCAAACTTTCTGGATCTTGAAGGCATTTAACCATGCTAACTTCTAAGTGCCTCGATTTTAAAGGTCACTGCCTCTAGCACCTCAGTACAATTCTGACTCCCCTCATTTTCCATTATGAAAATATTTATCACCTGCAATATGGACACTAGGTTGCAAAAAGAAAGACTGGTGAAGGCAGCTGAGGTGGTCCACCGAAGTGCCACACAGAGTAAACTGACTTTTACCGCAGCCCCCGACCCCCCGCCTTCCCATCAGCTTCTCTGTGTCTCTAGATACTCTTGTGTGTGCCCCAGGCCTCAGACGTGATGGCCGCCTCCCCAGCGTGTCTGCATTTCCTGCAACAAGGTCCTGACACCAGAAACCTCTCTACAGAACTCTGGAGGAGGCAAGAGTTCCTAACAAACAAAGGTCGCATTCAGGGCACAGGAAGAGGGGGTATCCTGTATGAGGAGTGAAGGGCAGAGGTGTCCCACTAGAGATAGAGCTGATCCTCCAGTAACACGCCTGCATTCCTGTCCAAGGACATTATCTGGGAAATAAACACATTTTAAAATAACTTTCTCCCTGTTACTCTAAACAGTTTTTATGGTGGTGTTAACAATGGCTTGTGGTTGTGTTATTTTTTTTTTTTTTAATTCCTTTTAAAGATTCCATTATCTCTGGCCTGGAACACTGTAGAAAGCTCCTGATTTCCCTCCTTCTACTACTGGCCCAGGACCCAGTGTCCTCTCCACGAGGGGACGAGGGGTCTATCTTGGTGAAACACAAATTGACTGCCCAGATTAAAACTCTCCATAAGGCTTCCTGAAACCAAGAGCCTCTTCGATGTCTTGGGAGGCTGGAGTGGCCTGGCCCCGCTGCAGCGGGGGCCCTTCTCCCGCCCTCCCCCACACTGCGCTCCAGCCACAGGGGACTCTGTCTGTTCTCTTCACACAACGAGGAGCTCAGACTGTTCCCCTGCCCAGAAAGTTCTTGATTAAAAGCCTCACTTTGCTGGCTCCTTCTCATCACACAGGACTAAGGTTAAATTCCTGTGTCCCTTAAGACACACCCTAGCATCTGTTCCTTCTCTTATATTGAATCTTCATACTCTGTTCTTTTCATGGCACTGATCCTGAAACGCAACTATTCTATGGGTTTACTTGCTTTCTGTCTATATGTCATACCAGACTATAAGTACGAGCAGAGAGGATAGGTCTCTCCTGGTTTCTCTCTCTCCCTAGAACCTAGCACAGTGCCTGCCCAGGGGAGGCACTCAATCAACTTTGGCTGAATGAATGAATGGAAAAAATCAACAAAACTGTCCATTTACTACAAACATGTTAAGCTCATTTGGCTTAGAGTCCTGGCCCAGGAGATGGGAGCCCCTGTACTCTGCATACAGAAGGCACTCAGCTGACATCACCGATGACGGTGATGATGATTCCACAATGACAACCCACAGACTGGCCCAATGCTGCCTGAGAAGAGCTCAAACCCACCGTCAGCTTTAAAGGGAAAAGGCTTTAAAGGGAAAGGGCGTTAAAGCATCAAGGCTTCTGGGCAATGGTTCTGTCCCATTCACTGATTCAGTCACATTATACTAAATTAGAAAAATGTACTAGGCAATACAGATGTGACACATGTTGACTTCAAAGAACTGAAAACCCACAAATGGAGGATAATAAATAAAGAGCAAAAGGGAAAAAAAATTACTAGATACCCTAAAATGCCAGAGGTAAGAACAGACCCTCTTGCTATGAGGGGATCAAGAAAGGCTTCATGGGGAAGGTTACACTGGAGCTAATCCTAAAAGATGGATGGACTTGGTACACAGGGAGATGGAAGAAAGGTACTTCAATAAAGGACACAGCATGACCAAAGGCACAGCAGGAAGAGGGCTGAAGAGCAGAGGTAGTACCGGGGTACTGGGGAATAAGCCTGAAAACTAGGTTAGGAGCAGAGAAGAGGCCTGGGAAGGGTACACTCATCATTTTGGATTTATTTAGTAGGAAACAAAACATGTTTCAGCTAAGTTTTTTAGCAAGGGGGTGACACAAGCAGAACTTTGTTTCAGGATGAAAGGCCAGCTCAGAAAGTAGGCAGTGCCGCAGAGGGGAAGGACTGGGAATGGGACCACTCAGGGACCTGTTCACTCACACACACTCTCAGTAAAAATTCATTGTGTGCCAGGCGCTACTGGGATGCTTGAGACAGATTAGTGAACAAGACAAAGACTCCTGCTCTTGAGGAGTTTACAGTCTACTGGAAGAAAACAGAAAATAAACAAAGCCCACTAGGTAATGATAAGGGCTGTGGGGAAAGAAAAGCAGAGTAAGAGAACGTGGAGCACTGGGGGGCGGCAGGGCACCAGGCGCGGTAGCACATACAGTGGTCAGGATACGTACCCCTCAGAGGAAAGGGGAGACGGAAGCGAAAACTTGGAGAAGGTGAGGGAGTGGAAAAAAACAGATGTTTGGGAAGGACTCCACTAGCAGAGACACAGCCAGAAACAAGGCCCAGAGGCAGGGGTGTACTGGGCCTGTTCCAGAAGCAGCGCAAAGAGGTCAGTGTGCCTGAAGCAGAGTGAGAATGGGAAAGAGAGGGGAAAGAGGGCGGTAAGAGGCCCTTGACTTTCACTCGGGGAGAACAGGGGTCCTTGCAGCGTTTTAAGCAGAGGAATGACAGGATCTGACTTAAATTTTAAAAGGGTTCCTCCCAGCCATTAGCAGGGGGGACCACTTAGAGAGCAATCCCAACAGTTCAGACAGGAGATGAGACTGGCTTGGTCCCGCGTAGTAGCAGTGGATGTGGTGCGAAGGGGCTACGCTCTGGATTTATGTTGCGGGCACAGTCGACAGGGTTCCTGATGAATTGGATGTTCAGTGCGAGAGAAAGACAGGCATCGAAGATCACTCCAAGGTGTGTCAGACAAAGAAAAGTGATGGTTAATAGGGATCTGTGCAAGGGCTGTAGCTCTGCGGAGTCAAGGAAGAAACAACTATAAGCCATGTTGTGACAACTAAATGGCAAAGACTTGCGCATTCATCTGAACACACGAAGGGCAGAGAAGGTGAGGAGACTCACTGATTCATTCAACACCTCTTGGGATCTAAGTCTGCTGGACACGTGCAAGGCCCAAGGGTACAATGGTCAATGTTGAGTGTGTCAACATATCCCCTGACTTGACACAACTCAAAAGACTGGTAGTACTTACGAAGCAAACCAAACATTCAACTGCTTTAATTTAATTATAATGTCAACAAATTAATATATGAATATTAAATCAGGTGTAAAATTAATAAATATGTAATATATCATGTATAACAAAATATAAAATATAAATTTAATATAAATACAATGTAATTTTAATCATATCATTATTACTATTATTTATTATTTGTATTATTTAACATTATTACAATACTCTGTGCCAATCATTATACTCAACAATGGGGATTCAAGACAAATAGATAAGGAATGGTCAGAGCACGCCATTATAATCTTGCTTGATGAGAGCCTTGCGGGGGACAGGAGCCACCAACTCTGCTTAGAAAGTGACTTCCAAACTGGCCTTGAAGGACGAGTGGTGCTGGGAAAGAACTAAGTGAACTATAGTGAGGACTGGGTGTGAGGCCGGGGCGGGGGGGCGGGGGGGGCCGGACAGGCGGCGGGGGACTCCCTCAGCACCAGCTAATGCAGACAACTCTGAGGTTTAAAGCAGGGACTCCGGGTTGTTCACTCCACGGGGGGTGGGGACTCCACCTGTTTTGCTCCCCGCCGTGCCCCCAGGACCTAACACCACGCCTGGCACACAGCTAGCCCCCAAGATACATTCTAAGTACATAAATGGGGAGAGCAGGGAAGAGAAGTGGATTTGAGAGGAACAACGACATCTTCTGTGAGAGTTAAAATCAGAAAAGAATCTTCCAGCTTCCCGGCAGCGGCACCACGAGGGAGGCTGAGGTGCAGCCTGGCCCTTAAGAAGAGCGCCCATGCTGGGGGCGCGGTTCTGGAAGCAGCACGGTGACGCTCCAGCGGTGCCCTCCGCCCCCGGTGGGCACAGAAATACCTGTATTTCCTGGATGCTCTCCTCCTCTCTAGCATCCACCTTCTTCTCAACCCCTTCCCCTCGAAGCAAGGCTTCTAGTGTGGTGCTCTCCGAGGTGAACCCATCCTTCTTCAGGGGCAGCTCCACTTCTGAAATACAAGGACAGAAAAGCAGCGTCAGGCCACTAGAAGCAGGGACAGGAGGGGCAGGAGAAACGGCCCTCGAGCACATGCAGGAACCAGAGTTCCTGGAGTCCGGGGTAGGACTCGAGGCCGCCTGTGCTCTCCATCAAGTGGAACAGGACACTGGAGTTGGGTCCACCTGCTCCGACTCCAGCTCACCATCTCAGAGATAGATCCCAGCCCTGCCTGCTCCCTAAGGGGTGGCAGAGGTAGAACAGCAAGGGCGCCAGATGGACACGGGGCCAGATGGCTGGCGTCTCAGTCCAGCGGCCCCTCTCCAGCCCTGTGACTTTGGGCAAGGTGCACGAACCCCAGAGCCCTTACTTGCATCTACAAAATGAGTATAACAATGCCAAGCACCCCACATGGCTGTTTTGTGAGGTAAAAATGGGCTCCTTTACACTAAGTTCTTTGAAAACTCAAAAGCAGTACACCAATGCTAGCCTTGGGGCTCCGTATTCTCTCCCTCTAGCCCAGCCCTTGTTTGGCAACTCTGTGACCTCCCCTCGGCCATGTGAGCTGGCCAGCTCTCGTTTGCTCCACGAAAAGCCATTTCAACCTCAGAGAGGCTGTTCTTAACAACTCACCAGGGAAGCGAAGGCCTCGAAAGCCTTTGGAAGAGAAAGGGCAGGCACAGATGCCTCACAGGCCCCACTCTGCACACCAGGGCCTTTCTTCTGAAGACATCAGGAGTTTGGCCGACGACCTGGGGCGTGAGGTTACGGGGCCAGCGAGCAGTGGCAGCCAGAGCTGGCGTGCCCAGGAGAGGGACCAGCGAAAAGCCGAACCCCTTTCTCAGCATGTCCCCAGACTGCTAACCCAAAGGAGGGGGTTTTTTTGTTGTTGTTTATTTGTTTCATTAAAAACAGAAACCTCAGGCACAAGTGATCATATTTGGATTTATCACAAAATAGTCCTCCAACCTCTCCTCCGACCCCGTACCTACTGCCCCTCTGACAATTAGATATGTGGTCCCTAACCTGTATCAGATAAAATGGGGGCAAGGATATGGGAGAATGGTGTCCTGGAAAACAGTCTCAGAAAATGAATGGCCCATCTGTATGGGGGATTAGTGTAGAGAGTACTTACAGAGGTGTGGGCAGAAGTAAGGGAACAACAGGGAATGCACCCCAGGGAACTAAACAGTGGGGCGCCACCATTACCACTGCTATTCCTGGAGGAACAGAGAGGGAGTATCTGCAAGAATGTGGAGGGAACGCCAGCACAAAGAGCTCCCAGCCAGGAGCCACAGCTTGCAGCAGAGAGCCCCCCAGGGCAGAGCATGGAGCATGGAGCCACACAGCCCAGCCTCTCTTTCCTCCCATCCTCAGCTTCCTGCCCTGCCCTCCCACTGGCCAACCTCAACCAGACGTCGGAGAGCAAGAGATCCTTGTTGATGCAACCCACTGACGTCAACTTCCTGGAGCCCAGGACAGTATGAAAAAGGACCAAGAGTGGTTCTGGGGAAGCAAACGGAAATAACCAGCTCAATCAAGTCCTGCTCCACCAGGCTTTATCCTGACTCAAATGGAACTATGCCTACCCCTTCCATCCCCACCAGAAGCAGATGCAGGCTGACCAGTCCGCCAGGACTGGGCACTCAGCATCCCATTAAAACTGAAGAAACACACATCCATGGTGACCAGCCGCCAGAAAAAGGAGGAGGTGGAAAGGAGAAGCAGTATGTAAAGTTCCTTGAAAGACAAGGTCTTTAGGATTTCTCGTACCAAAAAAGGCAAGCAGAGGATCCAACTCCACCAAGGAGCAATACCACCAACCAACCTCCTCTGAAGCTCATCCATCCATCTATTCATTCAACAAATATTTACTGAGCACCTGCTGCGCGACAACTGCTGTGCTGGGACTGGGTACACAGGAGGACAACCAAATAAAAGACAGTCCTGGCTGGCCCTTAGGTAGTTTACAGTCCACAGAGACAGACATTAAACACTAAATACAAAATAAATGTGCAACTACAAATTGGAGTAAGAACTATGGAGGAAAACAACGTACTACATACAAAATAAATATACAATTACAAATTCTAGTAAAAGCCATGAAGGAAAAATAAGGTGGGGGTTCTACTTCAGATCACAGGATCATGGAAGGCCTGTGTGAAGTTACACTGAAGTTGAGTATCAGAAAAAGTCAACTGTTTGCTTTAATGAGTTCAGAGCGTGCAACTTCAGAGCCTGCTCTGATGACATATTATTCCTCCTCCCAAATCAGAAAAGGCTTCCAAATGTCGAGTCTAAAACAATTAAAGTGTGCCCCTTCATCCAATCCTTCGTCAAAAGACAACAGCTGGTCACCATCCCTCAAACCTAAAATAATCGCTCAAATATACATTTGAAATTCATATTTTAGTATCCCCTTAGCCTTTATAACACTAAATTAATCCTATTTCCAGAATTGCACATTTTGAACTAAAAAAAACCCTTACAGGTCATCTGCTTTAATCCTCTTATTTTATCAATGAGTCACCTAGGAGGCTTTGAGAAGTAACTTCATAGAAAGTAACACAGTAGGATGAGAACGCAAGCAAATGATCTTTTTAGATGCTATTAGGATCATGACAAGATCTCGACTTAATGCACCCTTATAATGGCCGTTCATATGTTTGTGTACATGCAAGGTGCTTGGCACACAGTGAACATTCAAAACGCAGCAGTGTGTATTGCTTGATATCGCCTACCACTCAAGAGGTAAGCAGTTGTCCCACTTTACAGATGCAAACACGCAGCTTGGGGAGGTGCAGAACTTGCTCAATATCACACAGCTGATAAAGCGTGAGGTCTAGCTTTGACCCCAATCTGCCTCCAGCACCCATTCACCTAATCTCTAAATTGTATAGTACAGACTTCACCTTGCTTTCCTTTGGTCCTTCCTTGGAAAGTCTTCTTCCAATCCTTCGTACATTTTCCTTGCATTCCCAGGCTCTCTCCATAGTTTTCACATTTCGGGAGAAAAGGCAGACCTTTGCTGAGGTTGCGGGCAGGTTATGTCACAGTTCTGGGCTCTGCTCTGCCTGAGTACCCCCACGTGGTGTTCACTCTGCCACCGCAGTATTGACCACACCCAATTTTTCATCGATTGAACTTCCTCCTCTTCCTTCTCCTGCTCTTTTTTACTCCTATACTAAATACTCTTCCACCCTGCTTTCCCTTAATTCAATCTATTCTTTTGGTCTGCTGGTCCTTACCAGATGGGCACAGCAGAAAAATCAAGAGGGAAAGGAAAACCAAACTGGGGACAGTGAAATGGACTCCCTACATGCAAAGAACTAGAAGGAACCTCCAAGAGCATCTCGAGTCCAATCGCTTAATGAGGAAAGTGGAACACAGATAGATAAGGAGACCTTCCCAAGGTCACAGAGAAATTCAGTGGCATCATTCTTGCCTAACTGCCAAGATATTTAATTGGCTCACAGAAGTTCTGCTTTCAGACTGCGCTACAGTCAAACCCTTGTTAGTTAAACTTCTAAGTTTCCACTTTCTTTTGTGTCAAGTAGGTATGATCATAGCATCTATTTCATAGTATTGGGTGAGAATTAACAAGTTAATACACTACATTAAAAAAAACCTAAAATAGTCCACAAAAATAACTAGTGTGAGAAACGGAGTAAAAAATTAGGCTTATCAAATGTTTGTTTTTGTTTTTCTATTCAAAACTTAGGATTCAAAATTAGATCATACATGTAAAGAGCCTGGGATGTTCTAAGTGCCCTATAAGTGTTATGTTATTCCTGTCAAAGTTTGAATGATCTGATTTTAATGGTACAGCAGTGCTGTCCAACAGAAATATAATGCAACCACGTATATAATTTTAAACTTTTCAGTAGCCACATTTTAAAAAGAACAGATGCAATTAATCTTAATACTATGTTGTTTGTCTCCAACCCAATTTATCCAAATATTATCACTTCACCACATAATCAATATAAAATATTAATGCAATATTTTACATTCTTTTATTTGCATTAAGTCTGGTGTGTTTTACCCTTACAGAACATCTCAACTCATATTAGCTACATTTCAAGTATTGAGTGGGCACATGTAGCTAGTGGCTATTGCATTAGTGCAGATTTATAGCATTCAAAGTAATGTTTACTGTGATTTGCTTCCCCAAAAAGGAAAAACATTAAAAACGGTTCTTAATGTTGCCTGAGTAATACCTGGCCGACAGCCATTCTAAGACAGCATTCTAGCTGACCACTGGCAAACCCTGGTTTCAAAGCACTATGGGTAAGGTTTGCAAGGTCAGAGTAACATGCTAGCTGGTGCCCTCGCAACAAACCAGCACAGGGTACATTCTCTGGCTCCTGAACACAGAGGTTCCAGACGGAAGAGGAAAAGAAGGTAACAGGCCCAAGCTCGTGCACAATGTCTGTCCTACACACTCTCCCTGTTGAGTTCTGAGGGATTTCATTGATTCAGTTTTATTCTAATACATCTCATCTGGATGTAGAATTTAGTAATTCTTTAAAAGTGCACTCATTTTGAACCTCACACAAATTTAGGGACCACATAAACTGACAGGAGCCATCAAACCTTTAACATTAAGAGAAAATGGTCCAAAACACACACATAATTCATCTTTAAATTAGCCTGATTTTATACACATGGATATAAACCCACGGATCGTTACTCTCTCCAGAGCGGCAGCAGCTGTCACCCAAGCCAGCCGCCTCCCTGGGACCCTGTAAGCAGCTCTGCCTCCACTTCTAATTGGGAACAGAGATACTCCTTGGGTGACTTCCAGCACGATCCATCACACCAGAGACAGCTTCTGTGCAAACCGAAGCAAATCGGTTTCCAAATAAGAAAAAACCTCTTAGACAAACAAGGATTGAAGCACAGATAGTCTTTTTTAAAAAAGAAAAAGGAAAAGCACAAATAAAAGCAAAGAAAGAAAATCACCAGTGAGGAGCACTGGCTTGCTTCTTTCTCCCCAGGGCTGTGGACACAGCAGCATCCTCTTGGATGGAGATCAAAGCCACAGGCTTTGGACACAGGTGCCCTAAGCCTGTCACCCAGTGCACCAAAAGCAAAGCTTCCACTGGGTTGTTGGAGCCACTGAGCTCATTAACAGGATGAGGGCAAGATGAGCCCGAAAGTGCAACATGGGAGCACAGTGAGTAATTAAATCCCAGGTCATTTAAAAATGCAAGCGCCTGGATGTCACAGGCTCATGGAGCCTCTGACTCCTTCACACATTGTTTTTGGCTCAGGGTGGAGGACTGGGAACCTGCAAGTCATATATGGATTATAATAAAATATGCCATATAAAAAACAGATTAAGACAGTTCTTCTTTGGGGAAATATACAAAGAGAGAAGCTGTCTGTTAGCTGTCGAGTTTGCAAGAGATACCATCTTTCGGGAGACTGTGCTCTGCCAACAGACAGACTGCCCCAAGGGAAATCGCGGTGAAACACCCGACAAGGCACATCCATCCGTCCATCCATCACAAGCTCTCTCTGAGGCAGGGGCCTGGAGATAGAGTTATGGTGCAAAAGGGAGGGAGAAATCTCACAGACAATGGAAGACAATCCTGCTACATCATGAGTGCTTAGATTTTTTTTTTTAACCTGCCTCTAGTTTTTCTTTAAAAATACAAATGTTCAGTTTTCTCTTTGGATGCTTATTATGTTGAGGAGTTAAGCTCATCGTATTTCCTTGGATTTATACATCGACTTACACCAAGGAGCAAGGAGCTTAAGAATCATTATTTCATTTATCTCCATCAGACTCATGGGGAGAGAAATGGGGGCGGGGGGAGTACTGTTATCTCTCACCCTACAAGGGGAGAGGCTGAGGGGTAACCAAAGTCCACATTTCCTGAGATGGTGGCAGGCCTGGGAACCCATCTGCTCATTCCTCAGGGGTGCCATTTTCTTGGCTGCGTGTGACTCCCTGTTTCGTGATTCAAAAAGCTCAAAATAGATAAGGTTCACAGTGAGGGCCGATCACCCAGCCTGCACCCGTCAGGCCCTTGTTATCAATTGTTTAAGAAGCCACACACCATGAGGGTTGATCACTCCCCAAATGGCCTCTGGTCTACACACCCTGCCATACCTACCCAGCCACCTGTAAGGTGACAAGAGGTCAGAACCACAGAGACGCATTCCCTTGAGACACGGGAAAAAAAAACACAAACTCTTTTCTTAAATATTGTTGTATGTATCAGGTGCATACCCATTTATACATGATCAAAGTTAAGCCATTATGGTCAAGCTAGTCGTGACCTTGAGCCTACACGCCCAGTACCTGTAACAACATCTCAGAATTTGTCTGTATCTCTCAGATTGGCAGTGACCTCCGCTTAAAGGTGGATCCCATAACCAGATGCCAGGTTTTCTCTCCTTGGCACAGAAAGTACCAGACTTGAGCCTTTAAAAAAACTCCAAGGCAAGATACATTGTTATCAGGGCCAGAGAGCACACACTCTTCCAGCTGGGCAGAGCTGTCTGCAACAAGTGCACCACGGCTGCTGGGGACAGGAACAGAGCTGGCAGCAAGCCCCTCAGCCCACCCAGCAGTGCAGAGTGGAGGGGGCATCGCAGCGCCTCTTTGCACTTGCACGTCCTCAGCTCCACCATCCCTCGTGACTCTCGGAACTACGCGGTGAAGCGAGCAGAGCAGCTGCCATGTTGCATGTTGCAAATGAAGAAGCAAAGCCAGAGTGGTTAGGAACAGCCCCAAATCACACAGCCAGTGAGTGGAGGGGTCTGAACTGAACTCCAGGCTGTGTGATCCCTGTTTGGTGTCTTTTTTTCCCTGCAGAGCACAGCTGTAGTGCCCACCAAAGAGAGGCAAGATGGAAAAGCTGGATCGGACCCCACCGGCCAGGCTGGAAACTGGATGCACAAGGGAGGGCAGCTGCTGAGTGCGGCTTCTCTTCTCTGGCTCAGGCTCCCTCATCTGCAAAATGGGGGTGATGAGAGCTAAGCCGTATTCTCCAAGCTTGAGATCAAACACCGGGCACCTTTCTTTCCTTCATTCCTTTAATTAATCTTTCCTGCCCACCTACTATGTGCCAACCGTATTATGTTCTGGACACTGGGGATACAGATGAAAAAAATGGGTGGGCCTCTGCCCTCAAATAGGCACCTTCCAGTGCCAAGGCAGCCCAGGCCCAGCTCCCCAGGCCCAGCTCCTTCCCCCAGGCTGCCAAAAAGGTTACAAAAAATACATAAACAGTCATGGCATGAAAGGGCATGAAGCAGGGGCTGCAGTGGCCTGCCCACCTGTCTCCCACTCTCCTACTCATGAAGCCAACAAGAGCTGAAGAAGCTGCTATTGCAGGTCTCCAGGATGGATGGCTGCAGGCTCTGACACTGCAGGAAAGAGATAAATGACTGGTCATTTCCCCCTGATGCACTTGAAGGCATCCATTCTCCCAGCCTACCAAGCTCAGGCAAACCACCCCCCCCCGCCCCCCACGCAGAGACAGATAAGCACTGACAGATGGGGGTGGGAGCTGGAGCGTCCTTCTCCCTCGGAAGGACACAGCCAGACTCCTCTGCGGGCCAGGAGAAGGTCACGTTGTCCATTGGCTCACACCTGGCTGGGGGCTCCACGGGTCTCTTCCTTCGCCTCCCCCCATCTCACCCACCCCAGCTCGGCTCATCCCTGTGAAGAGCACACAGGAGGGGGAGGGCAGGGGGGCAGAGGGAGCCAAGTGACAGGCTCATCAATCTCTGGCTACATGCTTGGCACATCGGCGTCCCTTAAGTTGGTCCCGGATGGGGGGATGCCTGAGGAGTCGGGGACTGTCTTCAGGAGAAGAGAAATCACGCTGAACATCGGAGAGCAAATGGCGGAAGAAGCCTGGAGACTATTAAAATGTGGGCCATGTACAAAAGCAGTAGGGAACTAATTAAGATGCAGGGTTTTCAAACGCTGGGGAAGTTGGCCGCAGCCTGGTCCCATCTGTAGAGCTCTGGCAGTTCCGTGCTATAGGGAGAGCACTGCACCCTGGGCAGCAAACGGGCCTCTATCCCTGCCCAAGAGGACAGGAATCGGGCTGTCTGGACTGCCCCTGCGGAGGGGCGGGAGGGATGCCCTCTGAGGGTCGCCCTCTGAGGGTCCCTGTAACTTGTTGGCCAGCTGTGGCATCCTCTGCTTATGAGCACCCTAGGCTACCGTCTCCTCAGGGTGCCTGCCCTACTGTTCGAGTTCCCCCAACAACATGTGGTGGAGCATGATTACCCTGGTCATTTATCCCATCACTGAGTGGCTGCCAAAGAAAGACCAAGAGAAAGAACGAGAGCTCTTATCCCTGGCTGCCTTCTTTCCCATCACCTTTGGAATTTAGAAGGGGTGGCAAAGAATCGTGCTTGCTCCCCAAGAGCGGAGGGATTTACAAGGCCTCAGTACGTGCATTTTACGAGCAGAGTGAACATCTGTTGCAAAGGTCCTGTTGGTCCGGAAGAACAGGATGAATGTGTGCTGGGTCCTGGAGCAACATGGAGCTAGTTCCAACAGCCTTCCCCTCAGGTTCTTTCCTGGCTTCGCCACCGACATACCCTGGGAAATTAACTTCCTAATTCAGTGCCACAGTTTCCCAACCTCTGAAACAAAGATAAAATCTGCCCCAGACCACGGGGACCAAAAGGTCCAGGGTTGGAAGATGCTAAATTGAACCAAGCAGACGATCTGAGCATTTAATCCAGAGGGACACAAGTAGAAGTTTGTTCCCAGCCTTTTTCTTTTCTTCATTCAAAAAAAAAAAAGCAAGGGCGGAAATAGGAGGGAGTTAAAGGCCTCTTTTCTCATCAGCTGGCTTTTGCCCAACATCTGCCCTGCTTCAGCGCCTTCTGGTGGATATTTACTACCCACCTTTCTCTCCTGCCAGCTTGGCTCCCCCTTTACAAGGGCAGAGCTCCATTCTTGGGGAAATGGTCCAGGGGAGGCGGTTCTCAGGCACCAGGCCCCTTGTCCAGGTCTTCAGGTTGCATGAATTGTGATGGCTGCACCGTGAAACACCTTGCATTTGCCTCTGCAGCCAAGTGCAAGCTGCCGAGAACACTGAACTCCATTGTTAGTCAGTGGAGAGAAATAATGTTGTATGTGTTGTCCTTCAGACGCCCAGGCAAGTAGGAGGTTGCAAGATATTTATTCAAGACTGATTAGAGGGGTGATGTTAGGCGTGAGAAAAGCATAGGTCCAGGGACATTGAGAGTGCTTTCAAATTCCAAAGAGCTCTCCCCAGCTCTCAGCCCCATGCTACCCCCACATAGATGCATTTTTTATGTTCAGCAAGTAGTAAAGAAACACAGGCAGGTCAGAGTATTCCCAGTGACGGAGAGGCAATGAGGACAGCAGGACTGGGGTGCACTCCATCCGTGTACGGTTTTGCCCAGGAGAAAAAACAACGGCAGCGATCCGGCTCCCCACTCCCTGCCCTGCGATGTCTCCTCAGTGCAGATGATCTCTGTGCCTTGGGAGGCTGAGCCAGAAGTGGATGGTTGGCAGCCCTGTCCTCAGACCTTCTCCAAGGTCCCTCAAGATTCCTGAATGTAAATCCCCTCCCCTTGCCCTGACCTGGTTTCCTGCCAGAGCTCTCAGCTCTGCAGACCTGGGGTCAAGGACAACTCTGACCCACATTACATCCTGGCTTTTCTTGCTGAAAGCTGCCTGCCACCGACTAGACTCAGGCAGGGACTAAAAGGAAGACCGGAGGGACAAGCTGGGTATTGGCATGATAAATTGCTTATGGCATCTCCTCATCATCCATGGAAGGGTCTGGCACTGAAGGAAGCTCATGCCTTGGGACGATTTTGCTCTAAGCCAGTGCCCCCTGTGTCTCACAAATCTGAACCCCTCTCCCTCTCCCCCAAGGTGATGCGGGTGCTGACAGGGGGGCGCCAAGGGAGGCTCCAAGAGTCACAGACATAACTAAACTCCCGGGGCTTGTCAAGGGGAGCTCAGGAGAGCCCACACCAGGAGGCTGGAAAGGAGGCGAGAGAATAGGGGGTTCTGTCGGGGCGGGGTGGTGGAGGAACAACGAGGGTTGACAGGTTCATTCACTGGTTTTCTTTCAACATAAACTCAGTCTTTCCAGTTTCCATAAATTTAAAAAAATTCAGCCCAGGATGAACAAATTGATTATCGATTTTCAGCAAGGTTTACCCATAGAGGATTATACATAATCTTGTGCAATTTGCTTTTTTTTTCTTTCCATTTAACAATATATCTTGGACATCTTTCCACTTATCATCTCATTCCTTTATTAGACCAAACAATATTTCATTGTATGAATATACTATATATATTTAACTGGTCCCCTATCAATGAACCTTCTGGTTATTTCCATTCCTTGTTCTTACAAACAATGCCACAATGGACCACACTATACACTGTTAGTATATATTTATTTATAGGATAAGTTCCTAGCAGCAGAATGTTTAGGTCAAAAGGCATGTGCTTTTTAAATACTGGCAGGTTCTATGCACTGATCTTCAAAAAGGTTATTCCCAATTCCACTGCAGTGTGTAAAAGAGTGCAGATCTCTAGCCTCTCCCTGTTTCCTTCAACTGCTCCTCTACCCCTGGGAAGATGGGCCTCCATCCATCCACCCAGCTGACTGTTCACACCTACTAGGAACTTGCTGCAAGTTCCCCACAGACTATGACCAAAGACTCTGCCCTGAGTCACACTGAAAGTAGCAACCAGAAAACCGAGTCCTCTTTGAACCGAAATCAAATAAAATAAAAACAAGAGAGTCATTTAAAAATACTGTCCCCGTCGACCCTGTGATTGAGAAGGACATACTCCAAAAAAGCGAAAAGAACCCCTTGGCTGGAGCCTGCGTTTTGTAAATGATGGGGGCAGAGACGCTGACAGGGGCTGAGATCCAACCTGTGCTGTACGACCCCACCACAGGGGCATCAATTTGTAAATGTCCACCTACGGGGGCACCTTCTTCCAAGGTACCACATGGGCCAGCTGAGGCCCTGGATGAAGGTCCTTTTCTGAAATGTTGGCTTGTGTGAAAACTCCAAATGCAGTCCTGTCTCCTCCAGGAAGAGAGATACATTTCTTTGTGCTGCTTCCCATTCTCTAGATGGGCCCTGATGCTCTGAGGCCCGAGGCTTCGTTAGGCTCCCTATCGTTCTCTCCCAGACACTCCCCTGGCATCTTGATTCACAACCTGCAGTCGCAGACTGGCCTGGTGGTACCAGACTGGCCTGGTGGTACATGCCGAGGGCCAGGCCCGGCCTGTTAGTACACTCAGCACAGGACACAGAAATGACAAACATTTGGCCCAAGGTTTTGGGGGTTTTGTTTTTAGTAGTAGACCTGATTACCTAAAGAAAGGAGAACAAGTTCACCTGAGAAGCTCCATCATTTGAAAAGTTTACTCCACTCTGGGTTCCCTGTTGTTCCGCAGAGCCTGAGCACTGGCCTGCAGGGTGAGCCCGCCTCGGGTGAGCCCTGCTCAGCTGGGTCCTTTACGCACCTTGGAATATGGCTGCACCTGAGGGCCTGTCCTCATGGAGGCTGGCGCTATCTTTCCGAGAGGGGCCTCCTACCCACAGGACTCTGGCCACCTCAGGGGCTGGCCTTCTACCACCCGAGATCTGGAACCGCCACCTGGGCCTCTGCGCAAGCATGAGGGTGGAAGCCAAGGAAAACCTTCGTGTCAACACCATGCGCTGGTGGACACGCGGCTACAGCAAACCACCAGCCCGAGGGTTCTTCCTTTTCCCTCCCGGCACTTGCCGTAGGTGGGCCTACAGTCCAAAGCCAGCTGTAACCCCAGCTGCTCCCTATTCAGCCACTGGGAGTCCAGGGTGTCCAATGTAAATGGCTACAGGTGGAAGGACAAGACACTGTTAAGGAGCTTCTTGCCTCAGTCCCACTAAGGAGAACTCAGTGAGACTGCCAGATCTCAGATAAGTGAGCAGCGCAGTGAACTCTCCTTAACTTTATCCGCAGACTGATTTCCCAGGCCTATAAAATGGGCTTATACACCACTCTTACCCCTTCTTTCCCTCTCTGCCTCCCAGGCGGTAAGGACCAATGAAGTGATATAAATGAAAATGCTTTGTAAAGGGCTTTGTAAATGAGTGTGCTGTTTAGACACTGGTGATAATGATGATGGTTCAATCAGGTTGCCCCATCCCCTGGGGGGCAGTGATTGGCGGGATGGACATAAACCCAGCCAGCTAATCAGTCCATCCAGGGACCTCTCCAGCACAGCCACCGAAGCAGACTTGCCTTTCTGCTGGGGTGACAAGTGCTGAGTCTGGGGCTGCTGGTGGCTACCTTGCCTGCCCCATGAAAAGAAGAGTTTAAAGGTGGAAATAAAGAGCCACACAGAGCCCTCACCACAATGCCTGAGCCCCTGGATTCCGCTATGACTGAAACTAGTCAACGCCGGGATTTACTGTTACTCAAACCAACTTCTATTTTTTCGGTAGGCTGGTTTGATCTGAGTATCTGACATTTATGACTGAAGGAATTCCAACCATCTCTCAGGTGCATTTTAATAATTAATATATATTTGTTTTATAAACAAAGTTTTCGGGAGAAAAAGCCTTGTTAAAGTTTCTTTTAGTATTCCTTTCAGCAGCATGAGAAAGCCGAAAAAGCACTGCATAGAGATATCAAGCAACCTGGATTCTCTGCTGTCCGCACAGGAAGTGCTGTGTGAATTTGAGCTAGTCTCCTAACCGGTCTGGACCTCATTAAAATAAAGACTTGGAGTTAATGAAATCTCAGGTATTTTACAGCACTAAATGTCACTGATTCTATAAAAAACATGTACCCAGTATGTACATATCAGATCCAATTAGTCTGATATAATGGTCTTAATAAAGGCTTTTTATATAAATGTTAAGAACAAAGACAAAAAATAAAGACTAGTAAGTTAAAACTAGTGGCAAGTATTTATAAAAAATGCCATTTTATTAACAAATTACATGTGAGATATCCTCCTACACATGCAAAATATTCACTGCATCACTGGTTAAATTGGAAAAATTAGAAACCAAAATTGTAAAGAGCATGGTTAAATAAGTTGTAGTACATTCATATAATGGAATATTGTGTAATTGTAAAAAAAAAAAAAGGAATGAGGAAGCTCTTTATATATGGATATGGCCAATGCCTGAGGCACATTTTTCAGTGGAAGAGGAAAAACACATGGCGGCCGTGCTGGGTAAGAAGAGCGAGGGCAGGGCATAGAGATGTGATGACTCCTGGTGAGCGCACAGACTATCTTGGAAAATCACAAAAATCTGGTATCGAGGACGGCCTCTTTGGAGAGTGGGTCTTACTTTCTACTATTTGATATTCTGGAATGTCAAAACTGTTACTATGTAACCAACTCAAAATTTTTAAAATTTTTAATTAAAAGGGTTTGAAAGACAAACACTATTACATATGGCTCATTTAATCCTCCTGATGAACCTGCAAGGCCAGATAGGAATCCCAAGTACCACTGTGTCTACTGACAGATGGGGAAACATACCCAGAGGGCCCACAATACAACAACATGTAGACACATCCAGCTAGTGATAGACACCTGAATAATGCCCTCCCCAAACAGCTGACACAGCCAGCCTAACATGACTGCTCACCTTCTCACTAGAGCACCTACTGCAAAGCTCTGAAAGGGGTGGAATTCAACAGGTCCAGGTAGGGATCAAAGCAGAGATTACCTAATCAGCCACCCTCACCACTTCCAAGACACCAGGAACAATGGGTCCAAAACAAGGAAGGAAAGAGGCTCCACCTCCAAAATAAACTGTTCATATTGCCAAATGTTTATGCTTAGTAAAGAAATATAAATGATGCTCTGGCTGGTGTGGCTCAGTGGACTGAGCACCAGTCTGCAAACTGAGAGGTTGCCAGTTCAATTCCCAGTCAGGGCAGATGCAAGTTAGGTCCCTGGTTACAGGCAACCAATCAATGTATCTCTCGCACACTGATGTGTCTCTCCCTCTCATTCTCCCTCTCTCCTCCTTTCTAAAAGTAAATAAATAAAACTTTTCAAAAGAAATGTAGATGACATCGAGTCATTCCATGCTGACTTGTGATTGGCTGCCTATCAGTCTTCTAGACCAGTTGTTTCTCAAGCTTCAATGTGCATTCTGGGGATTTGATAAAATGTAGATTCTGACTCAGCAGGTGTGGGGTGAGGCCCAAGATTCTACATCTACCACGGCAATGCCTATGCTGGTGAAAATCATATTTTAAGTGCAGTTCTAGAGCCACACTCACCAAAACGGGCACCACTACCCCTCTGTGGCATGGTGGCTAGCCCCACAGTAAAAGTTATAGAAAGTAGAAAATATAAAGAGGAATTCAAAAACAATACAAAAAAAGGAAAATATTTCATTTATAATTTTTATATTGATTATGTGCTGAAATTATCTTATTTTTGATATTCTGGGTTAAACAGAATCCATTATGAAAATTAACTGGACCTGTTTCTTTTTTAGTTCTCCTTTTTTTTAATGTGGCTACTAGAAAATATAAAATGGCACACGCGGCTTGCATTATATTTCTATTGGACTGTGCCATTCCAGGACACGTGGCTCTCCTACAACCTGCAGCATGAGGCCTGGGTGGAGAGGGGACGTCAGAATCACTTCAGTCATCACCCTTGAGTGTTTGCAAGGGTCTGTAAATTGTGATGGTCCATTTGAGAGCTTGGATGAAGTACATTAAAGAATATAGCACCCTCCCACACCTAACAAATAAAACTTGTACACAAGTGATAGCTAGGCTGAAAGCAGGCTTAACCATGGAACTGGGAGTAAAAACATTTGAAAACAACTTTAAGTAGAAATTGTGCAGAGGAAACAGCCTAAACAGTCAGTGTGAAAAGGCAGGGGTGAGGCTGGGTCTGCATTGCTTTCGTGACAGTGGGAGGAAACAGGTCAGTTCTGCATGTGCTCTACGTGACAGCACAGTTCTCACCACCCTGAGTCACATTCTAGCCCCAGCACCCCCAACGCCAGAGGTCCCTGTAAAGCTAAAGACCAGGAGCAATCATGTGGCCTTGCTGTAACTCAGACGCAGGTCTGAAGATGACCACCTGGTCAGAAGTGTAATAAAAGATCAGTAGTCAAGAAAAACAACCAATTCCTTCTGCATGGCCACAAAGGACCCAGCAGCAACTATGGGTAAGCTTTTACCTCCAACTTCCATTGCTATGTCCAAGATGGTTCTATTTTTAGCGAATGACCCTTTCATGTAAGATGTTCCAAAAGTTCATTCACAGTAAGGGTGGGAGAGGGTACACAACACACTCTCCTTACAAACACACAACCTGGGACAAGGTTTCTTTACCTGAAGCCACAGGAAGGTATTACCTGGCTCAAATATCTACAGCTCCTTCTGATCTGTTGGGAAAATAATTCATCCTAGGCCTGCGCCCGCTCTGTGCCTGCAGTGGCAAGAGGGAGACAAAAGGAAGGGGGAAGTGGAAGAGGCCCAGAGGGCAGGGGAGCGCGATGGACACATATACACGTTTATATATGAGAGCAGGCACACCTCTGAACACCATGTGGGCACGGTCACTCTCCCGGGAAACTCCACACTTCAGACAAAAGAGCAAAACCACTTGTCCTGGGCTAGCCCAGCACTCTCCACCTCTCCCGTAACAGGCCTAGCCAAGCTCCAGACAGTACTGACCAGGCTTTATTTCCAGCAGCCGCAGCTTTGGATCCTCAGGCGGGTGCAATCGTCTCTTCTTACGCCAGCAGCGGGCAGGGTATGTGTACAGCTGGCCTGGAGCAAGGCCTGTGGACAGAGACAGTGTGTGTAAAGGTTAAAGGCTCCAGGCTGGAAGGGGCCTAGGACACCACCTTGAGTAACGCCCTCCTCCACAAAGAAAGGAAACTGAAGCCCAGGAGGTAAAATGATTTGTCAAGGTTGCAGCTGGTAGATGGCAGAGCTGAGGCAGAATCTAAGTCATTTGACCCCAAGACCCTTGCTCTGCCTGCTCCATCATGCTGTCTCATTAAGCCCATGCCAAAAAAAGCCACCACTGTTACCAAAACCAGTTCTATTTTCCTGGCCTGGGGAGAAGATCAGAGGGCCCTGCGGAGCACAAGATCCAAAGCAGTGGATCTCCAGCGACTGCCCATCAACTAGCCCTCTGTCCAGGTCAAGCAGGTTCCCTTCGAGGTGGAACAGCGTAAGTCAGTCTGCCTCCATCTATGGGCAGCCAAGATTAGAAAATATTACAAGGAAACAGGATCAAGGAGCCAGGCCTCCTACCTACTGGCTTCCTCCATGCAGTCAGCTACTGGCAGGCAGTTCACTGAAGCTAAAGGGAGCCCCGTGCAACCTCCAATATAAGACAGCTCCGCTGACCAGGCGCCATGCCCGCAGAGCCAGCATACCTGTATTGCCCTGCCCACCTGCCTGAGGTTTATAGAAAGAAACTGGAAGGAGTCCTGTGGCTGGGCTTACGCACCACACTGTCTCCCAACAACAGTCTCTATCTAGATCTGGCCTTTGGCACCAACATTCCACTCCAGCATTATCTGTCATGCCAAGTAACCCATGAGGAGCCTTCCTGCAAAACTTCTGTGGCTCCTGTGACACACAGTGTGGCAGCCAGAGGCCTTGGAGGAATGTGGACTCTCCTCACTAGATCATGGTCTAGTCCCAGAGAAAAGGGCAGAGGACAGAGGCTCAGGGGAGAGGGAGAAGGGTGTAAGACTGGTTAGATGACTTCCAGACTAAAAAGGTTACCTGATGCACCTCAAAATAAACCAGCAAGCCAACTCATCTAATCCCCCCTGCTGGAGGGAAAAGGCTGGTGAGGAAAGGGACTTTGTTTTGTTCCTTTCAGAATCCCCAGAACCAGGACTGTACCTGCCTCATGGAGTCATCAAACTAAACATTTGCTGAATGAATTAAATGAATGAGTATGTTCCAATTTTACTCTACCTGGGGTCACAACTCGGTCTTCCGTAGGCAGGTATGGCAAGTGACAACTGTTAGATGCAGAGAGCCTCACGTGACAGGGTCAGTTCCTAAACCTACAACCACGGAGCTGGAATACATCAGGACTACCTTCCCATGTGTCTACCATTTCGGAGCCTTAGAAGATAAGAGGGACACTGGCTTCATTTTTTGCCTTTAAAAAAAAAAAAAATCAACAAAAGTTTCATTGCTATTTACCCATCCATTTCTTTTTCATTTTCATCACTACCCTTTTATTGGTTTGGGTCCAAATCAGAGGCAAGTAACTATTCCAAGCACTAAAGCAACAAAAATTTCAAATTCTCTTTATGAGTTAAGTTTTTTTAATCACAAAGCTGCTCCCACAGGGTGCAAGGCTGTGAAAAAGGTGAAAGCCTCTAACCCTCCCCTTTTGATTCTTAGAAACCATCATCCAATAAAAGTGATGGAGCCTAGAGGCTCCAGAGAAGTCTCTGGTGTTATGAGCTAATGGCTTGACATGTACAAGAGTCATTCTAATACTTAATACTTGATTTTGTTGATAACTTCACAGGCTTCTGCACAGGAGGAGAATCCTGAAGCTCTGAGCTCCCTGGTGTCTAGGAACCAGACTTGGGCTGATTTAGTCAAAGAGCATAAGACCAGCTAATCAAATAGCAGAAGATTGCTCTCCCGCCCATGGAGGTCCAGTTTTGACCTCTCTGAAGGAAGGCATCACGGGGAAATAGTCCGATGTTTCTGGTAGATTTGGTCCAGGACTGTATCGCCTCTTACCCTGTAATTCCTAAATGGGTGTACTAATTCTGGGTCCCTTCTAGAAGTTTTGGTCACCGCTTCAGCTGGTGAATCCCAGTGAAGACCAAGTACAGGGCTCCCTGCTACTCCACATCCCAGGACTTGTCTCACCAATCCCTACCCATCTTGAGTCAGGGGTCCTTTGTTTTTAATTGTATTTTTTCTGTTACCATTTAACCCCTTTATATCTCCCTCCCCCCTGCAATCACCACACTATTGTCCATGAGTCCTTCTTCCTTTTAGCTAGGTCCCTCCACCTTCTAACCAATGCCCCCCAATATCTGTCATCATGCTCTCTAAGTCTGTCTCTATTCTGCTTGTCAGTTCAGTTTGTTCATTAGACTCTACATATAAGTGAAATCATATCCAGGCTAAAACCAAAAATCACCTAAAGAACTCGTTAATAACATCAACAGCTGGGGGGAGTGGGGTAAAAAGGGACTAAATTGTAATGGAAAAACATGTAATAAAGATTATATATTAAAGAACAAAACAAAACACCAACACCCAAAATTCATGCCAGACCTACCCAATCCAAATGTAGGTAGCTGGGGGAACCGGACAATTACTCTTTGAAGAACGTTATAAATCATTCCAATCTCAGAACGAGAACCTCTAGATGGCTCACCATCATCTAGTTACTGCCTAGATGTTCTTGATGTATCAAAAATGGTTTAATGGACTCCTCTATTAAACCCCAAGATTCCCTGTGTTTCCCCAAAGGTGTTGTCGTTACTGCCTACTTACTAGAATGTCTCCCCTACTGGTTTTGTAAGATCTAGGATGATGGCAGGAATCATGTGCATGTGTATCCCCAATGCTTTGCAAAGTGCCCAGCAGCTACTTCAAGAAATACTTAGCAAATAAAACCAGCCAAAGAGGAACCAAACTGAGCAATGTAGGAAGTGAATGACCATTGTCCCTATGGGTCCTGACTCTAGGAGAACCATCTACACACATCAAAACCATCCAAAAGAGACCCCAGAAGGTGGGCTCTGAATTGAGCCCAGACCCACCCCAATGGGACAGTCTCTATACCTTAGGTTCCTTCTTGACCCACAGGCTGCTTTATGGTATTTCCAACCTGAACAAACACAAGTGACTGAGAAGGAACTGGTCCACATCAGTACTATCAAGAGGGTTAAGTGACATGAAGTCAAAATTGACATTTTTCCAGGTCCTATGCCCTCCTTGAGAAAGTGGCCACTGCACTTTTTCGTGAGCAGCACCAAGGCAGCTGTGGGCTGCTCAGCCTGTAGCTGCAAGCCCACCCTCCTGGAAGAGTTCATTTAAGTAAGTAGTTTGAAAAGAGGGGACAGTTTTTATTTCATTCTCTCACTTTCCCAGATGGATTAGAAAAGCTCCGCAGTGTGGGGAAATGCCCTGTCTGGTTTCAGGAACTGTAACCCTGCGGACAGGCTGGAGGGCCCCAAGGCTGGAAATAATCAGGGACACCTTGGAAAAACAGGCCCCTGAGGAGACATAACCTGCCCCCGCCCCGGCAGGGGTGGAGCTCCTGCCTCTCTGCTTGGCCCTGTGATGGTTGGTGATCCATGACGGGTAAGTTATCTCATGCAGAGATAGCAACCTAAGACAGATATCAGCCAGTATTGGCACAGACAAAAAATTGGGGGACACAAAGAAAGGGCAAAAAGGCCCGCACCCCTCAGCTCAGCTTGGACATGGCCGGAGTCCTCATTCTATCCAAAAGAAGTCTCCTTGTCTCTTGGCGGCTCCCTCCCCCCGCCTGGCTCAGGCTCGAAACAATACTGGAGTCAGTCCTAAACCTGATCTGGCGGCTCCCAGGGAAATCAGGCCTAAAAGTAAATTCTTTAAAGTGTGCTTTGTTCTTCCCTCAGAAGCTACAGACAGCTCATGCTAAGAAGGAAATTTACATTATTCACAGATCCTAACCCTATACCCTTAGGCACTCATGTTTACTATGGTCGTCTCTCTTGTTTACTAGTCTCCTCTCAGACCCATGTAAATCAGTGTGTTCCTGCCATTTGTTTTCTTCAACACATCACCCATTCTCTGTGAACATTAACATACTGATGTAATGAGATAACCTGTGCATTCCTGTTACCTAGAGCCACTGATAACCTTTTCAATAAAAGCCTTTGGAAAGGGGGCTGGGAGGCTTCTCGAGGAAGAAGGAAGTGCCCCTGTCCCCCTCCTGGCAAACAGAGAAGTGTCTGCGATGACTCTGACTCGTGTTTATTCCCCCCAACTGTGACACCCCTGGGGCGGGCTCTGCGGGATTCAGAGCCCCGCTCCCATCTCAGCTGGCCCCATCTCAGCTGGCCCCGGACGGTAACCCTCAGATCCCGGAGTGACGCGCTCCCCGCAACGCACTCCACACCCCCGGGCAGTTGTTGCCCGACCGGGGACTAGCGGCGACTCAGGACAGCACTCCCCACCTGTGTCGCCCCGCTGCGCTCCACCACTCTGGAGAGGAAGAACGTGAGTCCTCACACCACCATTCCCTGTCACCTTGAGAAATATCACTTTTCTGAGACTGTTTCCTCACCTGTAAGATAAAGGTGTTAATAACACCTACATCGGAAGGACTGTCGTGGGGAGTAGCTTATATTCAAGAAACTCTTTATAAGCATGAAGCCTTGTACAAAAGTCAGTTGGTAATTATTAAGAGTTAGCTGGCTTAGATGAGTCTGGACTCCAAGCCCACGGGACATAACAAGGCCCCTGCCCACGTATCCATGCTGCTCTTTGCTTCTTTAGGCACAAGAAGGGAAACAGGCCTCACTTTGAGGTCTTCTTTGATTCCACCTCATTTCAACAAGCGAATGGCCCAAGAACTCTCTGGGGCTCCTGTTTGCCTTCCTTGCCTTCCTCCGTAGGCTGACAGGCACCAGGGTGCCTTGATAGGGCTGTGCATTCAGCCCTGAGGTTCCACATATAAGGGGATGAACAGAGCCCCATGAGAGTTATGCTGTTTCTCTCATTAGGACAGGAGGCGCATAACTCAAAGCCCATGTGTGGCAGATGATGGTGGAGTCACAGCTGCAGCGGGGTAAATTCAGCTGAAGGGGTGAACCTGGGGCTGGGGGTATATGAAGGACGGGAAAAGGAGGAGGGAGATTAGAGGGCAGATTAGTCCTCCCTGGGAACCACGGTCACAGCTACCCTCGTGTTCACATACCCCAGCTAAGCAAAACTGCTTCTGTTTCTTGTGTTACTGAAGAGGCATCTCACTCACACTCTTGCTGGGGGCAGGGGTGAGGCTGAGGGACTGACTCCATGGAAAATTCAGCATAAAATTGATGCCTGTATGATCAGCAAACTACAGACTAATTGTCTGCTATCACCATTGCCCAAGTTCAGCAGGTAGATACTTAGTGTTATGAGAATCTTGGAAAGACACAGCATGAGCTATTAAGAATCCAGAAGATGAAATGGGATAGAAAAGGGAAGGAAGAATGATATACAAATTTGAAAAGATGAACTGTAATAACTAACTTCCTCTTCCCACAACCAGAGCTGAGCAGTGACAGTTCGAGGCCACCCAGGGAAGGGCTCTCCCTCAGCATCTCCAAGAGGAGAACCCACAGCTGCCACTGAACCCTCATTGCAATGGAAAACTCATTATCTCATGAGACAGACTTTCCACTGCTGGCCGATTCTTATTATAGCCGACTTTTGAAGCAAAATCTACCTTCCTGTAACATATGCCAATTTGTTCACCTTCTGTCCCAAAAGTGGACAGGTGTCATCTGCATCCCAACCATCCAACCCAACCACCCATTTGGTTATGAAGTAGAGCCAACCAAGAGGACAAGGAACTAGAGGGACGTGGGAGTGGGAGGGAAGAGACAGTGACTACACCTGCTCTCGAGCCAAGAGTTCTTCACCAGGGCTGGACATCAGAACCACACCAGCAGTTACCGAGACGGGCAGATGCCAGGGCCCCAGCCCAATCCTACCGAACCGCAATATCAGAGATTCACTGGCTGTAGTATGAAAAACTCTCACTGGATCAAATCTCACTCATATTTACATTCCCAGGGCCCAGCACATAATAGGTGCTCCATTAAAGCTCATGGTTCAATGTGCCAACATGGACCTACTCTACAGAGCTGGAAGGATGAGTAACAAGCTCCTAGGCGAAGCTTGAGGAGTAGGAGAGATATTTCGCAAGCTCTTATACCCGTGGCAGTCCTTGGTGCCCTGCATTCTTCCCTCTTCTTGGCTTTTTAAGAGCTGCCCTGATTTCATGGACTATTTATCCAGTGAAAGGCTCCGGAACCATCCCTGGCCAATGGTGTCTTTTCTCTGCCTTGAAAATCTAGAGGCCTGGGCACTTGGCACCACAGCACTCAGCATGGCTGTCTATCTGGCTCAACAAAAGTCCCCTTCCTGCCTCCTATCCCATTCTTCTCCATGCACCTCTCTCTCTCTAAGACTCAATTCCAGTGTCCAATGTGCCAAGCCTTCCCTAGGACGGCAGACCTCAAATCCAAAATGCTGCCCACCTCTCTGCTGGCCCAGGGGTTCCCAAGCCCCTCACTGGTCCCACCACACTCAAAAGCTGACACAGTGACAATAGCTAACATTTACTGGGCTCTTCCTCTGCCTTAGGCTTGGCACCCCGCCCTCACTGTTGTCTCATCATGACAACCACCTTATGAGACATTTAAAGAACGAGGACAGTAAGGTGAACAGTGATTAAATAACTGGCTCAGAGTCATACAACTTACAACAGTAGCCTAGTCCAGAGCCTACACTCAAAACCTCCCCACTATCTTATCTAACTCCCCACTGAGCCATCCCATTGCTGGTTCACATGCAGCAGGCTTGAAACCCAGAGTCCTACCAACACCACAAGGAGCTCCTTACCCCAGCAGAGGAACACCCAGCCCACCCAACCATCAAACCACTTCTTATGGAATTTATTTCTCCTTTCCTACCACATCACCTACTAACACTGCTCATGGAGAAATGCTTCCCAGTGATGTAAAAGCACTGTAGTAGGGCATATAAAATGTGTAGAAAATCAAATAATCCACCAGGGAATACTTCCTTAATTAATTGGAAGAATTTTTAAGAATAATAGGATTATAATGTGAGGAGGGACCTTAGAAGCTTTTGGGGCTCATGCTTAACCTGATATAAAAATTGCCTCTCCAATATCCCAGACGAGAGCCTCTACCCCAGTCTCTGTTTCAAAAATTCTAGTTTTCACCCTTCCACGAAGCATGGAACACTTAAAATACTACTGCATTCCTAAATATTCTTCTGTTAGGAATATGCCTAAGAATCTCATCCGCCACTGGCAAGAAAATGGCACAACCCAATTAAGGAGAATTTGGCCTATCTAGCAAAACTGTACATGGATTTGCCCTTTGATCCAGCCAATCCATTACTAGGAAGCTATATCATAGATTCACATGTGAAAATATAAAAATCTGTGTTTGTAACAAGGGAGCATGGATCCCCTGATAATAGGGAAATATTCTCACAATCCTGCCTAAGGCAGGATGGGGGAACAGGAAGTAGGCAAGAGAGGTGCCCACAGAGCTGAAGGTGGGGCATTTATGAGGTATCACACAACAAAGGCAAGTCAACAGCCATGCCTTCCTGAGCTGTGTACCTGACTGAGAACTTGCAGTGACTCATGACATAGCCACCATCCAGGAGCCCTCCCTGTGCCTGTGCATCACTGGGAAGTCTTGCCCTGACTAAAGATGGCAGCCCAAAGAGGGTCAAAGACACTGGGGAACTGACAAAAATGGCGGACACTAACACACCATAGGAAGAGCCGGATATGAGATCACATAGGAAGTTGCCAGCTAAACAATTAAATTAGGACAGGCTGAAGGTCAGAGGAGAGAGACCCGCAAGGTCAGAGGAGGTCCGCGGAAGAGTCAGCCACGAGGTCTGTCTGCCTGGAGAAGGCAGCGACAGAGCTGGCAGAGCTGCAAGGACTCGCCAGGCCAAGCACAGGCACGTGAGAGATGCCTGGAGCTGAACTGCGACCGGGAATGCTGAGCTGCAGACTTCTGCCTCTCTGAAGGACATACTGAGAAGTCACCCTATTGGTATGGGGACTTTCGGTACAGGCTTTACAGCTAGGTTTAAGCACTCTCCCTCTGGGTTGTTGGCATTTGGATGTTCTGGGCTTCTGGCCCTGCTTCCCACACAGACAATCCTGCACTCGTGGACCAGGAGATACAGAGCCCACTAGGGACTTAGGCCCTTCATGGGTAGGAACTCACTCTTCCAGGGTCCCATGCAGGGACCTGTGCCTCCCTGGGCTCCAGCCTCAGAGACACTGTGATCCAGTACAACACGGCACATGGTTTCCTGAACTGCTACATGGAGGCTGAGAGCAGCGCACCCCAGGTCCTGAGGGAGAGTGCTGCTGCGAGAGGGTGGCGACTCTGAAACTCCCGGTGCATGTGCCAGAGAGGATGGAGACTGTCTGTGTGACAAGCTGATGGGCAGATAAGGATTAGGGAACTTCGGGCATGGTTTTAGCTTGTAGCCTTTTAGGGAGCAAGGGAAGTTCTGGGTCTCATGAGAGAAAGAGGACTCTCTGAGCAGACGTGCTCTCAGCCCCCACAAGGTTCGAACCCTGTGAATAAAAAACTATTTCCTCCAGCACTAATTGTTGAGTCACGTAAATTGAAGGCACCAAGGGGCCGAGCCCCAGTTTGCACGGTTACATGTTCACTGTGTTATTTTCAATACTAGAGAAAGACTGGAAACAATCCAATGTCCATCTATAAGGATCTGGTTGAATAAACAATAGTATATCCACACAATGGACTATTATGAACCTGTTGAGAAACAGAGAAAAAGAGCAAGAGGGCAGAGAGGGAGGGAAGTATACACTGCAATGGAATATATTGTTAAGTGAAAACAGCAAAGTGGAAATAGTGCATATAATATACTATTATCTCTCTAACAAATGGGGATACACACAGATATCTATCTATCTATATCTATATCTATATATATATATACACATACACACACACACACATAAATGTTGTATGTTTGCATAGTTTTTAAATGTAAAGATAAACCAAACACTAAAAAAGAATAGTTACAAAGAGAGCACAACAAAATAATACTGACAAGAAAAAGAGAAGGTTGCCTATAGAATGAGGAAAGAAACAGGGTAGAAGGAGAGAGACTTTCTCTGAGTATACTATGCTTTGTAGATTTAATTTACAACCATGTAAATATTTTATATGACTATAAAGTAAAACTGTATTAAAATTAAAGACGTGCTCTGGCTGGTGTGGCTCAGTGGCTTGAGCGCCAGCCTGTAAAGTAAAAGGTTGCCAGTTCAAGTCCCTGCACAGGGCACATGTCTGGGTTGCAGGCCAGGTCCCCAGCAGAGTGCACATTAGAGGATACCATACACACTGATGTTTCTCTCCCTCTCTTTCTCCCTCCCTTCTCCTCTCTAAAAATAAAGAAATAAGTCTTTAAAAAAATTAAAGACATGATGTTCATTGGGCAACATCCCGCAAAGCTAAAGGTCACTGGTTTGATTCCCAGTCAGGGCACATGTCTGGGTTGTGGGCCCAAGTGCGAGAGGCAACCAATCGATGTTGCTGTCACACGTATTTCTCTCTCTCTCCCTTCCCCCTCTCTGTAAGAATAAATAAATAAAATCTTTTTAAAAAAATAAAAAAGGAAACGTCTGCTTCTGGTTGAGATGGAGTATCAAGGACTAGATTTACCCTCCCACCATAAACTGTAAGAGAAGAAGAAAAAAAGAAATGAATGTTTTCAAGACACTGGACATTCGACAATGAAGGACAGAAACCCCCGACACGCTGGAAACAAACAAGATGGACCCTGTGTCTACACATCTTACTGCCTTGAGGGAATTTCCAGATTGTAACAAAAGGAGGACACAGGTGGAGCCTGGCAGCTGCAAAGAGAAAGAGCTGTTGAGATCCACAGAGTCTCCTTTGTGCATTCAGCTCAGTACCAGACAGTGCATGCTTGTCAGTTATTAAGGGGAGAACCACCTTGTGAAAATACAGGTAACAGCCTGGTGTGCAGAGGGCCAATGAACAGTCTGTTCCCACCATCAGGTTGCAAAAGCCTCATAGTTCACAGATTACTGGGTGGAGTACAGAGAAGGGGTTTGCTGCACTAACGAAGAATAATTAACACTAAACTAAGCACTGCTCCAGTCCCACCTAAGAAATCTTAAAAGCAAGACAAGAAAGTATCAAATACTTTTTCCAAGTAACTTGACTCTCCCCCCCCCCACCAAAAAAAGAGCTCCACAACAGTTATAGGAATAAAAAATATATTTACCCAGCAAGGTAAAATTCACAATGTCTCACATCCAATCCAAAATTACAAGACAAGTAAAGAAGGTGGAAAATATGACCTATAATAAGGGAAAAAATTAATCAATTGAAATCAAATCAGGATTGACACTGATGTTAGAATTAGCAGAAACAGACTTCTAGCCAAGATGGAGATGTATGCATATACACTTTGCCTCATCGCACGACCAAAAGAAGGACAACAACAAATTTAAAAACAAAAAATAACCAGGAATGCCAGAAAAGTCGAACTATATGGAAGTCCAACAACCAAGGAGTTAAAGAAGAAACACTCACCCAGACCCATAGGAAGCGCACCAGAAGGGCAGCCTGGGCAGAGAGGACAAACAGCAAGGCGGAGGCTGGAGGACCAGGCGGGAAAGTCATTGGCTGGCGGTCCCATATTTGTGTGCAGATAAACCGGGAGAAATAATAGGGGAGCAAGACAGACCCCAAACTCATGGTCCCAGTGTGGGAAAAGAATGCCTCAAAACCTCTGGCTGTAAAAATCTGCGGGGTATGTGGCAGCAGGAGAAACTCCCAGACTCATAAGAGTGTTCATTGGAGAGACCCACAGCATCCTAGAATGTACACAAACCAACCCATCCAGAAATCTGCACCAAAAGGGCCCAATTTGCTGGTAGGTAGCAGGGAAAGTGACTGAAAGCCAGCCAAGAGCCAAGCAAGTGGCATTGTTCCCTCTCTAAGCATACAGCAATACAATGTAGCATTGTGGGTTGCCTCGCCATGGCGAATAGTTAAAGCTCCATCCCTTAAAACTTAACAGGTATGGCAAGGCAAAGAAATAAGGCCCAAATGAAAGAACAGATCAAAGTTCCAAAAAAAGAACTAAGCAATGAAGAGATAGCCAACCTATCAGATGCACAGTTCAAAACACTGGTAATCGCAATGCTCACAGAAATGGTTGAGAATGGTCACAAAATAGAGGAAAACCTGAGGGCTACACAAAGTGAAATAAAGCAAAATATACAGGGAACCAAGAGTAAAGGGAAGGACACTGGGACACAAATTAACGATTTGGAGCAGAAGGGAGAGAGAAACATTCAACCAGAACAGAATGAAGAAACAAGGATTTAAAAAAAAAAAAAAAAAGAGGCAAGGTTTAGGAACCTCCGGGACAACTTTAAACGTTCCAACATCCAAATCATAGGGGCACCAGAAGGAGAAGAGGAAGAACAAGAAATTGAAAACTTATTTGGAAAAATAATGGAGAACTTCCCCAATCTGGCAAAGGAAATAGATTTCCAGGAAGTCCAGGAAGCTCAAAGAGTCCCAGAGAAGTTGGACCCAAGGACACACATACCAAGGCACATCGTAATTAAGTTACCCAAGATTAAAGATAAGGAGAGAATCTTAAAAGCAGCAAGAGAAAGAGAGACAGTTACCTACAAAGAAGTTCACATAACACTATCAGCTGATCTCTCACAAGAAATCTTGCAGGCAAGAAGGGGCTGGAAAGAAGTATTCAAAATCATCAAAGGCAAGGACCTACATCCAAGGTTACTCTATCCAGCAATGCTATCACTTAGAATGTAAGGGCAGATAAAGTGCTTCCCAGATAAGGTAAAGGTAAAGGAGGTCATCATCACCAAACCCTTATTATATGAAATGTTAAGAAAAAGAAGATCAAAACTATGAACAGTGAAATGACAACAACTATCAAAAACTAAACCTAAAAAACAAACTACGCAACAATTAAAACAGGAATGGAATCACAGAAATGCACATCACATGGAGGGTTATCAGGGATGAGGGGGAGGGAGGCGAAGGGGAAAAGGTACAGGGAATAAGAAGCATAAATGGTAGGTACGAAACAGGCAGGGCGAGGTTCAGAATTGTAGGAAATGGAGTAGCCAAAGAGCTTATATGTACAAAGAACAGACATGAACTGGGTGGGGGACTACTGGTGGGAGGGGTGGTGCAGGAGGGAGGGTTATAAAGAGGAGGAAAAAAATGGGACAACTCTAATAGCATAATCAATAAAATATAATTTTAAAAAATTAACAGAAATAACTTTAAAAGATACTATTTTTTCCATCTGTCCAAAAGTTAAGTAAAAACAGGATTTTTGAAAACTCAAACTTAACTTCTACAAATGACACCTACGATGTGTGAGATAAAAAACATACAGGAAGGGATTAATGTCAGACTAGGCATTGCAAAATAAAAGATTAGTACACTTGAAAATACAGCAACAGAAACTATCCAAGTAAAACCCACAAGAAAAAGGGAATGTTTTAAAAAGAAACATGGCATAGTGTGCTGTGGAACAACTTAAAACAGTAATAATATATGTGTGATTGGAGTCCCCAAAAAAGAGAGGTGGGGAAGAAAAAAATTTTAGATATAATGGCTGGAAATTTTCAAAATTTAATGAAAACCATATACCGGCAGATCCAAGCAGCTCAACCAAACTAAGCACAATAAACATTAAGAAAACTGTAACAAGACAGAACATAATGAAAATTGCCCAAAAACACTTATACAGAAAATATCAAAAGCAGCTTGAGAAAGAAGCCACGTTATAGAGAAAGAACAAAGACAAGCATGATTTCTCATCAGAAACAATGCAAGCAAGAAAACACACTGGTTCACCATCATTATAGTATTGAAAGAAATTTTTTTTTTAAACATTGTCAACCTAGATTCTATATCCAGCAAAAGAATCTTTCCAAAACAGGAGACAAACTAAAGATATTTTCGGACATACAAAAGCTGAAAGAATTATCAGCAGATCAACATTACAAAAAAAGTTAATGTTTTTTAAACAGAATGTGATACCAGATCTAAATGTGTATCTACACAAGGAAGTAAAGAGCATCACAAATGGTTTAGCACATGAGCAATTAAATGTTTTTATTATTTAAAAAAAAAATTTTTAAATCCTCACCAAGGACATGTTTATTGATTTTAGAGAGAGAGGGTGAGAGAGAGAGACATCAATGTTAGAAACATTTATCAGCTGCCACCCACATGTGCCCCGACAGGGGATTGAACCAGCAACCTATCTATGTGCCCTAAATGGGGATCGAACCCACCACCTTTTGGTGTAAGGGATGATACTTCAACCCTTAGCCACCCGAACAGGGCTATATCTAAAATATTTTAAATGATGATAGACTAAACAAAAATAAAGACAAAGTAATATGACTTTTATGCCATATGCAAAAATAAAATTTATGACAACAATTGTACAAAGGTCAAGGGGAGAAAAATAAAAGTATGCTTGTATTAGTTTCCTATTGCCATTGTAATCAACTGCCACAAATTGAGAGGCTTAAAACAATACCAATTTGTTATCTTAGAAGTCAGAAATCCAAAATTAATCTCACTGAACTAAAGGTGTCAGCAGGATGGAATTTCTTCTGTAGACTTTGGGAGAATATGTTTTCCCTCCTCTGGCTTCTAGAAGCCGCCTATACTCTGGCTTGTGGCCTCCTCCTCTGTTGGCATGTTCAACTTCTGCTTCTGTTGTTATATCTTATGCTCTGACTCTGACCCTCCTGTCTTCCTCTTCTGAAGACCCTTAGGATTACATCTGGATAATCTAGAATAATCTCCCCATCTCAAGGTCCTTAACTTAATAACATTGGCACTGTCCTTTCTAACATTTAAAAGATATTCACATACTCCCGAGATTAAGATGTGAACATCTTTGGGTAGGAGGGCATTATTCTGTTTACGAATTAAGATTGTAGATTATTTATACTATTAGTGAAGTACTAAAATATCACTTCAAGGTAAACTATAATTAAAGATACATACTGTAAACACTAACAATCACTAAAATAATAAAGCAAAGAGTTACTTAATAAGCCAACAAAGGAGATAAAATGGAATCATAATATTAATCTCCAAAAAAGAGATGGATAAATAGGAAATAGCAAAATGAAAGATTTAAATCTAACTATTAACAATAATCACATTAAATGTTAATGGTCTAAACACCAATTTAAAAAGCAGATTATCAGCCCTGGCACATGTAGTTCAGTTGACTGAGCGTTGTCCCGGCAAAGCGAAAGGCTGCCAGTTCAATTCCTGGGCAGGACATGTGTTTGGGTTGTGAGTTTGGTCCCCGGTCTGGATGCATACAAGGGGCAACCAATTGATGTTTCCCTCTCACATGGATGTTTCTCTACCTCTTTTTCTCTCTCCCTCCCCTCTCTCTGAAAATAAAGATTTTAAAAAATAATAAAAAGATTAAAAAGCAGGTTACATTACATTAGAAAAAGCAAGAAACTATATATATATTGCTTATAAAAAAATTTTTGGCATAAAGACAAATATATTAGAAGTAAAAGAATGGAAAAGCTACACCATGTTGACACTTATTCTAAAAAGAAATTATTGTGGCTGTATTCATGAGAGAAAGTTGATTTCAGAAGAATATTATAAGAAATAAGGTGATTAAATAATAGTAAAGGAATCAACTTATCAGGAGTAAAATGGGGTGCAAAGCAGGGATCCCAAAAAATATTCCACATAGCCCATGGTTGGGGGATGGGGGAAGGGGATGACATTGCAGTTAAGAGCCTTTTCATAACAATGGCAAATCAATAACATGTTAATAGTTGTGCTGCTGCCCCAGTTAAAAGGTCTGAGTTCGTATAGAGACTCAGGACAGATGTAACTGGGAAAGCTTCTACAGTGCCCGCGCGAGGCAAGTAAGCAGAGGTTCCTGTGTCACAGGGTACTCTTGCCCTAACTAAAGAGCACAGCCAAAAGAAGGTAAAAGATATGGGTGAACTGGCAAAAGTAGCACACTGGGGGGCGGGGTGGGGGGCTCTATATGAGGTTACGAAGGAAGCTCCAAGTCAGCAGGCTAACAGAGAGCGGACAGGGGCAGCCATGAAGAAGGTGGATCCCACTGTGTGGCCTGATGTAGCGAAGAAGCAGCAGTCTGTAGTGCCGGAGGAGAATTTCGGCCATGAGGCATGAGAGAGGAAGCAGCAAGCAGCTGCACAGTTTGTAGTGAAGCGGTCCGCCACAAGAGCTGGTGTGCAAGGTAGAAGCCGTGCAGGATGAGGAAAGGGTATAAGGAGGGAGCTGATGGAGCTGTACAGGAACATGCCGAACCACGCACGGATTCGTGAGAGGTGCCCGGAATGCTGAACTGTGTGTGACCAGGGAAGGCTGACTTCTGCCTCGCTGAAGGACATATGGAGAGGCCACTCTCTTGGGACATGTGCCTCCCTGGAATCCACCATGATCCAGCATTAACACAGCACATATTTTCCTGGGCTACTTACATGGAGTCTGAGGACGTTGTACCCCAGATCCTCAAGGAAAGACCTGCTGCAAGAGGACTGCAACTCTGAAACCCACAAGTGTGCCTTCCAGAGGGGATGAAGGACTTTTTGCATAGCCAGCTTAAGAACAAATAAGGATACGGGGGAACTTATGGGCATATTTTTGGATCATAGCCTGGTGGGGAGCAAGGGAAGTGCTGGGTCTCGCGGGAGAACAGGGCTCCCAGCAGGAGTGCTCCCAGCCCCCACAAGGTTGGAATCCTCTAAATAAAAACATGTTGCCTTCAACACTGATTGCTGGATCGTGTATCAGGGCGAGATGTGCATGGGCCCGGCTTTGCTCAGTTACAAAAGGACACAACAATCCTAAATATTTATGCATCTAAACAGAGGTTCAAAATATATGAGGCAAAAACTAATAGAATTGTAAGGAAAAATAGACAAACTCAAAATTACAGTAAATAATTTCAATGCTCTCTCTTGATAATTCATAGAACAAATGGACAAAAAAAAATCAGTAAGGATCTACATTTGAGCACTACTATCAACCAATATGATTTAATTGATATTTGCAGAAAATATCAACAACAGGAAAATTTACATTCTTTTTCAGACCAAAAAATATTTATCTAAGACAGACCATTTCTGGACCATAGAACAAATCTCAGTATATTTAAAAGGATTCAAGTCATACAAAGTATACTCTGGCTATAAGAAATTAAATTAGAAATAAATAACAGGCATGTCTTTGAAAATCTCCCAACTGCTTGGAAACTAAATAACACACTTTTAAATAATCTAAATAAATACTTCTAAATAATCTGTAAAAGAAGAAATCAAAAGGGATATCAGAAAATGTGCAAATTGAATGAAAATGAAACCACCATATAACCTTTATGAAATAAGGCTAAAGCAGTATTTATATTTAAAAATTTTATTTTACCCTGGCTGATGTGGCTCAGTGGATTGAGCACCAGCTGGCAAACCAGAAGGTAGCAGGTTCAACTCCCAGGCAGGGCACATGCCTTGGTTGTGGCCCAGGTTCCCCAGCTGGGGGCATGCGAGAGGCAACCAATTGACATCTCTCTGGCACATTGATGTTTCTCTCCCCCTCTCCTCCCTTCCCCTCCCTCTAAAAAGCAAATAAATAAAATCTTTCAAAAAATTTATTTTTAAATGCCTGTAGTAGAAAAGAAAAAAATATTTCTAAGTAATGACCTCAATGTCTCCCTTAAATAAGAAACAGAAGAGCAAATTAAATTCAAGCAAACAGAAAAAAATGGAAAAATTAAGATCAGATAAGAAATTATAAAATAGTAAGAAAAAATTTGAAAAACAGTTTTTTCTTTGAAAAGGTCAATAACATTGTTAAACTTCTGGTCAGATCAATCAGATAAAAAAAATTCAAATTACCAATATAAGAAATAAAAGACGATTTGCCACCACAGATTCTACAAACATTAAAAGGATAATAATTGTATGAACAACTTTCTGCAGCTAATTATTAACAACTTTGATGAAATTTTTAAAATTTCCTTTCCAAGTCACTTAACTATCAAGGTTCACTCAAGATGAAATAATCTAAAAAGCCCTATATCTAATAAAGAAATTAAAATTGTGGTTAAAATATTCCCTGAAAGAAACTGCCAGTCCAAATGGATTCACTCGTAAATGCTCCAAATATTTAAGGAAGAAATACCAATTACATATGAATTCTTCCAGAAAACTGAAAAAGAAATAATACCTCCCAACTCCTTACATGAGGCCAACATCATCACCCTTATATCTAAACTATATAAACACAAAAAATCTACACATCTATATCTCTCATAAAATATAAGAAACTATAATAAAACTTTTGCAAAATGAATACAATGATACATTAAAAAGGTAATACATCATGGCAAAGTAGGATTTATCCAAGAAATGCCAACGTCAACTTACCATTCAAAACAATCAGTGTAACTCATCATATTAACAAACCACAAAAGAAATATCATATAATAATGTCAACAGACTCAGAAAAATCAGTTAACAAAAATCCAACACCCATTCCTGATTTGTAACTCTCTCACACTAGAGATATGAGCATCCTCAATCTGATAAAGAGAAACTACAAAATAAACCTATAGCTAACATCATGCTTAATAATGAAACAACGAATGCTTTCACCTTAAGATCAGGAACATAAAGATACCCACTCTCACCACTTTTACTAAATGTTGTACTAGACATACTAGCCAGTGCAATAAACAAGTAAAACACAGATATTGAAAAGAAAAGTTTCCTTAAGACATTAACAACATACTTACCTAAGTGAAAAATGCTATGGAATCTATAGAAAGCTACTAAAACTGGTAAGTTCAGCAAGGTTGCAGAACATATGACCAATACACAAAATTAATTGTACTTCTCTATAATAGCCAAGAAAAATCAGGAATTTAAATTTTTAAAAATCCGTCTACAGTAGTTATCAAAAATATTTTAAGTACTTCAGAGATAAATCTGACAAAATGCGAAAGATCTGTACAAAAAAAATAAGTATTAATGGTAAAAATTAAAGGAGACATTAATAAATGGGGATACATATTTATTTGTAGTTTAGAAGACAATATTGAGAACTGTCAATTTTCCAAAAATTGAATCATAGACTCCAACACAATCACAATTAAAATCCCAGGTGTTTTTGTAGAAATTGCCAAACTGATTTTAAGATTCATGTGGAAGTAAAAAGGACCTCAAAGAGCCAAAATACCTTGGAAAAAGGACAAATTTAGAGGGCTAATACTATCTGATTTCAAGTTGCATTATAAAACTACAATAATCAAGACACTGAAATATTATTGTAAAGATAGACAAATCAGTGAAACAGAATTGAGAGTCCAGAAACAGATCCACATACATGTGGACATCTAATTTTTGACAAAGGTACAGTAAAGAAAGTCTTGTCTTTCCAACAAATTATGCTGAACAATTGGATATCTATCTGCAAAAAAAACTTTAATACGTACCTTATACCATATTAAAAAATTAATTTAAAATGAATCTTAGCCCTGACTGGTGTGGTTCAGTGTATTGAATGCTGGCCTGCAAACAAAAGGGTCACCAGTTCAATTACCACTCAGGGAACATGCCTGGGTTGCAAGCCAGATCCTCAGCAGGGGTGTGTGAGAGGCAACTGCACAGTGATGTTTCTCTCCCTCTCTATCTCCTTCCCTTCCCCTCTCTCTAAAAATAAATAAATAAAATCTTTTTTTTCAAGTGAATCATTGACCTTCTTGGGGAAGAAAAAACATCTTGACCAGGGTAAGCAACAATTTCCTAGATACAATGAAATCACAGTTCATGAAATAACATACTGAGAAATTATATTTAATGACAATTTAAAATACCTGCCCTTTCAAAGATACCATTAAGATAAGGAATATACAAGCCACAAACTGGAGAAAATATTTTCAAAGCATATATCAGATTAATCTCATATCTAGAATATATAAAGAACTATAAAAATTTAATAACAGAGCAAGCAATTTAAAATGGACATAAGGTTAACACCAAAGAACATATATGGATGGTAAATAAGCACATGTATAAAGATGCTCAACACCACAATTAAGGAATTCAAATTAAAACCATACCGAAAGACAACTATTTAATTGTTAGAATGGCTAACGCTTTAAAAATCAAACCATACCAAGTGTTGGTAAGAATATGAAGGAACTGGAATTCAAGTATATTGCTGGCATGAATGTAAAATGATACATCCACTCTGAAAAACAGCTTAGCAGTTTCCTAAGATTTAAAGCACACGCCTTCCTTCAATCTATCCATTACTAGGTACTTTATACCCAGGAGAAGTAAAAGCTTATGTCCATATGAATGTTTGTACACAAATGCTCATAGCAGCTTTATTTCTAATAGCCAAAAACTAGAAACAAAAACAAATCCAAATGTCCATGAACAGGTGAACAAATAAACTATTTTATAGTGATGCAATGGAATACTACTCAGCATAAAAAAGGAATGAATTATTGACATGCTAGAACATGGGTGATCTCAAAATAATTATGCTGAGTGAAAAATGTCAGACACCCAACGCTACCAAGAAATACTGAAATACATGTTATAGGATTCCAGTATAGAAAGAAAGTCAATGGATGCCTTATGGACGTGACTGCTTAAGGGTGGAGGCAAGGAGAAAGACAGGAGAGATCACAAGGGATACTTTTGAGCATCATTTTGATTACTGTAATGGTTTCACAGGTGTGAATGTCAAATCTTATGCTGTATGTGCTAAATATGTACTGTTTATTTATGTCAATAGTACTTCATTAAAGCTATAAATTTTTCATGACCAGCTGGTGTGGCTCAGTGGATTGAGTGCTGGCCTGCAGACGGAAAGGCCGTCAGTTCCATTCCCACTCAGGCCAGATGCCTGGGTTGCTCACCAGGTCCCCAGCTCGGGGCGTACAAGAGGCTACCCCAGTTGGGGGTGTGCAAGAGGCAACCAATCAATGTATCTCTCACACATTGATGTTTCTCTCCTCTTTCTCCTTCCCTTCGCCTCCCTCTAAAAATAAATAAATCATTTTTTTAAAAAGCTGGATTTTTTTTTTTTTTTAATGAAAAGGAAACCCAAGGACTTTTGCTTCTGGAAAGATGAAGTAGATATACTCTTTCATATTCCTCCCACTAAGTATAATTAAAACTCTTGGACATTGTTTATACAACAAATATAAGATACTGAAATGTAAAGAGAACAAGGCAAAACAAATAGAAACTTTTGGATCAAAGGAAAAATAGGGTGGTGAATACACCAGGTGTTTTTTGCCTTACGTATCCCAGACCAGGTTCTAGGAAAGCTGATACCCCAGAAATACCAACAAACATAGACCAATAAAAAAGCCTCAATAAAATACCGCTCTCGAGCCGAAGGACCAAGAAAGGGACATTCTAGCATGGCATCCTAACACCCTTGGCTGGACTGGTGTCACAGAAGGCCAAGTAAGGAGCCAACACTCCATGGTGACAATGGAAGTCACATGGGGAATAGCAATGAAGGACTCTTCCTCCTCCCAGTTAGCGCAGTACTGGTGGAGGCCTAGTGGGGAGATGAACTTCCCAACCCCACGCAGCAATAATGAGGTTTCCTCCCCTATCAGTATGTCAAAGACTGAGTGGCCTTTCACAACCATCTTCCAATAATGAGGGGCACCGCCTTTCCCTCATCAGCAAAGCTAGAGTCTCATAACATGGACAGAATGTCAAGGATTCAATCAAATATGCTGATACAAAGAACCAGGAAATTCTCAAGTTGAAAGAAAAAAAGACCACAGATACTAATACCAAAATGACACAAATATTAAAAATCATCTGACAAGGACTTCAGAATGGCCATCATAAAAATGTTTCAACAAACAATTATTAATACTTGAAATAAATGAAAAAATATAATCTTCGGCAAAGAAATAGAAGATACAAAGAACCAAATGGAAATTTTAGAACTGAAGAGCACGTGCACGCATACACACACTCGAAGGAAGGGCTCCACAGAAGAATGCAGAGGATAGAAGTAGTAGTGAGCTTGAAGAGAGATTACTAGAAATCACCCATTCTGAGCAACAGAGAGAGAAGAAGCTGAAAAGATATAAATGAAGTGCCTGGGGGACTTACAAGACTATAAGAAAAGAGCTAACATTTGTATCTGTGGTGTCCCAGGAGAGGGGAAAGACAGTGGGGCTAAAAATGTACTCTAAGAAATAATGGCTCAAATTTTCCCAAATCTGGCAAAACACTAATAGTAACCAACAGACTCAAGAAGCTGAATGAATTCCAAAAGAAAAAACCATGAAATCCACACCAAGATACATCAAAATCAAATTCTTGAAATTTGATAGACAAAGGAAAGAAGTCTCAAAAGCCACAACAGAAATGACACCTCACTGAAAAGGGGAAACAATGTGAATGACAGACAGCAGATGTCTCATTATAACCCATGGCGGCCTAAAGGAAGTAACAGAACGTTTTTCAAGTGCTAAAATAAAAGGACCGTCAACACAGAATTTTATAACCAACAAAAACCTCCTTCAGGAATAAAGAAAAAAAATCGAGACATTCTCAGATGAAGGAAAACTGAGAGAGGCTGTAACTAGTACATCTACTTTAAAAGAATGGCTAACAGCCCTGGTTGGTGTGGCTCAGTGGATTGAGCACTGGCCTGTGAACCCAGGGATCGCAAGTCCAATTCCCAGCCAGGGCACATGCCTGGGTTGCGGGCCAGGTCTCCAGCAGGGGGCGCGCAAGAGGCAACCACACATTGATGGTTCTCTCCCTCTTTCTGCCTCCCTTCCCCTCTCTAAAAATAAATAAAACCTTTAAAAATATAAAAGAATGATTAACAAAGCACTTAATCAGGTGAATTGTAATAAAAAAAGGTACCTTGGAACATCAGGAAGGGTTAAAATTTAAGTAAATATCAGAGATGCTTTGGCAAGTTTAATTGTTTTATAGTTAAAGCAAAAATTAATATTGTCTGATGCGGTTTTCAGTGTATGTAAATTATTTAAGACACTATAGTATAAATGGGAGAGGGTAAATAGATTTTAATGCTGAGAGGGAGAGAGAGGTGTGATTATAAAGGGGCAGTGTGAGGGAGATCTTTATGGTAATGAATTGTTTCCTATCTTAATCATGGTGCTGGTTCCACAAATCTATTCATGTGATAAAAAGGCATAGAACTAGGCATACATTTTCCCAATGTCAATTTCCTGGTTTTGCTATTGTACTGTAGTTCTATAAAATGTATGCATTGGGGGAGATTGAGTGAAGAATACAGGAGCTCTCTCTACTATGTCTGCAACTTCTCTTGTTTCTTTATTTCAAAATAAAAGTTAATTAAAAATACAAAGAAATTAGCCGCAACTGGTGTGGCTCAGTGAGTTGAGTGCCAGCCTGCAAACCAAAGTGTCACCCATTCGATTACCAGTAAGGGCACATGCTTGGGTAGCAGGCCAGGTTCCCCATACGGGGCATGCAATTAGCAACCACACATTGATGTTTCTCTCCTCTCTTTTTCCTCCACTTCACCTCTCTAAAAATGAATAAATAATATCTTTAAAAAGAAAATATATAAAATTACAAAAAAAAGCAATACTTAATAAGTGAAAGCAAATAAAACAAATAAACCCAAGCACATTAAACATGTTTATAGAACAACACAGGAACTCTTTCAAGTGACCTTAAAACACAGTAACTTAAATCTACTTTATTTTTTTCCTAAAGATTTATTTATTTTTAGAGAGAAGGGAAGGGAGGGAGAAAGAGAGGAAGAGAAATATCCACGTGTGAGAAATACATCAATTGGTGGCCTCTCACACACCCCCAACTGGGGACCTGGCCTGCCCACAAGCCAGGCATGTGCCCCGACTGGGAATGGAACCAGCAACCCTTTGGTTCACAGGCAGGCACTCAATCTACTAAGCCAAAGCCTGGACAACTCTACATTAATAGGAAATACCCTAAGGACAAAAAGAAAGAGAAATCTTAAACCATTTTCAGTAATTATTGGTAGTTCCATTTTGTTCTGATACTGTTGTGTGTATATTATGGAATAAAACAAGTAATTATGTTAGCATCATTAAGAGCCAGGATTTTTTTTTAGCATGGGAGAAAGGAAATACAAAATTAAGAGTTAAGGCACAACTGTGTAAAACTGAATTAAGTGAAAACTATCAGTATTTCATATTGTATTTTCTCTTTAAAAAATAAAAAATTATATTTCTTAGTTCTGTTCACTGTGAAGCTCTGGAAGCAATGAGCAACCCAGGATCAACAAGCACCACCAGCTTATCACCCCTTAATAACAATTCCTACAAAAAGGAAATAGGGTTCCTTAGAGAAATAGCTGATGGGAGGTCTGGGGCAGTAAGTGCTTAAGATGGGCCTGAAACATTTGTTAGGATAACAAAAAAGCTATCAGAAACTATTGAAGTTGTTTCAAAATACCAGCACTGGCCAAAACCCCTCCTGGTCAAACCCCTCCTTAACCCCTCCTGGTTGAGTATCAATTGGAACAATAGCTAATCGCTTAAAAATGATTCCACTATGTTTAAACCTGTGAATTCACAATAATATCCCCAAAAAACAAAAAATATCCTATTGATCACCTTTGGAGAATACTAGGGAACCAACTCATTATTTTAAAAACTGGTAAATAAATGGGGGAAATTATTTATCCTGCCTTTCATATATGAACAGTACCTCAAAATAATCAAAATTTTAATGATGTTTCTCTTTATACAAGTTGTAGAGCTGCCCTGGGTGGTGTGGCTCAGTGAATTGAGCACTGGCTTGAGAACCAAATGATTGCCGCTTCAATTCCCAGGCAGGGCACATGCCAGGGTTGCAGGCCAGGTCCCCAGTAGAGGGTGCATGAGAGGCAACCACACATTGATGTTTCCCTCCCTCTCTTTCTTCTTCCCTTCCTCTCTCTCTATAAATCTATATACATAAAAGAAGTTGTAGCGCTAATAAATGAAGAAATAATGAGAGTCTCAAATGTCACCTTTTTGTGACCCTTAGTGGAATAAAGGATCTAGGCAATTATCACCAAGGGCTGCTAACATAGGAAAAAAAGTGTTCACTAGGCTGCAGAAGCCTCCTGATGAAAATACTTAGGAATTTTTTGCCTAACCAATTGAACCTAAATCTGAGGAAGTCTATGGATCTAACTTACCAATTCACAGAAATAATACCATGGCGATGCAATCAGAAAATCCGTACTCTGGGAAACTCTACAGTGCACACAACAAAGTTTCTCCCACAAGTAGTGTGGGGTGTGGAGGGTAAGCGATCTACAGATTTAAAGAGACTTAAGAGACATATCAGCCAGTTGCAATGAAGGGATCCTATTTGGATCCTGATTTAAACTACAGGGGAAAATAAATGTTACCCTGGCTGGTGGGGCTCTGTGGATTGAGAGCCAGCTTGTGAACTGAAAGGTCGCTGGCTTGATTCCCAGTCAGGGAACACGCCTGGGTTGTGAGCCAGGTCCCCAGTTGGGGGCGTGCGAGGCAACTGATCGATGTATCTCTCATACACCAATGTTTCTCTGTCTTTCTCCCTCCCTTTCCCTCTCTCTAAAAATAAGTAAAATCAATCTTTAAAAAAAGAAACAGCCCTAGCTGGTGTGGCTCAGTGGACTGAGCGCCAGCCTTCAAAGCAAAGGCTCACTGGTTCAACTCCCACTGTAGGGCACAGGCCTGGGTTGTGAGCCAGGTCTCCTGCAGGGGGCGTGCAAGAGGCAACCACACATTGATGTTTTTTTCCCTCTCTCCCTCCATTCCTCCCTCCCTTCTCCACTTTAGAAATAATTTTTTTAAATCTTTAAAAAAAGAAATAAATGTTGATCAAATATTTGATGGTACTTAAGTTTTACTGTTAACTTGGAGCTTCAATAGCTATTGTGGTTGTGATTTTTTAAAGTCTTTACCATTTAGAGACATATACTGAAACATTTACAGACCAAAAAAAAAGTAGATTTCATTTGCTTCAAAATAACCTGAGATCAAGGATAGAAGTAGGAGGAAAGTGCAAATATAACAACATTTGCCATAAATTGGTCATTGTTGAAGCTGGGTGATAAATACATGGAGATTCATTTTACTATTCCCTCTGCTTTTGTATGAGTTATAATAAAGGTTTTTAAAATATTCCCATATAGCCCTGGCTAAGTGCAGCTCAGTAGACTGAGCACAGGCCTGCGAACCAAGGGGCCACCAATTCGACTGCATCAGGGCACATGCCAGGGTTGCAGGCCAGATCCCCAGCAGGGGGCGCGCAAGAGGCAACCACACATTGATGTTTCCCTCTTTCTCCTTCTCTTCTTCTCTCTCTAAAAATAAACAAACAAGCCCTTATAGAGCCAGAAAACTGCATTCCTACAGCTGCTTCCCTAATCTCCATCCATTGGGCTTTATTCTTTTCTCTGGAGCCCATAAGACTGGTGTCATAGTAACAGCAATACCAATAGCCAGCATTTTTGGAACATATACTACATGCCAAACGCATGAGCTTTTTTAGTGACTTTCCATATTTAATCCTGACAAAATCTTTAAGTAGGTACTATTATTATCCCCATTTTAGAGATGAGGAACCAGAGGGAGTGGGGTGTGATGACAAAGCCTAAGCTACACTAACACCCGAGAGTAAAACATGAAGATAACTACCCTCAGTCTTCTCTCTTCGGGGCTAAACATCCTTCGCCCCCTGTCGAAGTGGCTTCAAGGCCCCACACCAGTCAACAGCTATAAGGCAATTGTGTTTCTCGGAAGAACCCCTGGCCGCTGAACAGCTTTCCCCACCCCGACTTGTGCTGTGTCGAAATTTCCAAAGCAGCTCTGGTCCTCCCCCCACCCAAACCAGGCACCCAAGTGTGTGCACGTCCCAAGGGGTGACTTGACTCACCTGGGCCTCGGTGCCTCTTCTCCATCCATATGTAGCAGTTGTTCTGGGCCACCCCAGTCTGCGAGTCCAAGAAGGGGAGCCGCACACTGCGCTCCGCACACAGCCGCGAGTTGTAACTCCGGCAGTGCTCAATGGCTTCCTTGTAGAACTGGTCCCCGAGCCTGCCAGGAGATAGAGAGCGGAGCAATGAAGTCAGGGAAGACTGACACACAGCCGGAGGAAACCGATGCCATGCATCCACCTCCCTGGGAAGATCTGCAGTTTTATAAAAACTAACGAGCACCAAGGACCTAGCCGACAGGCAGAATTCACCCTGGTGCCAGGACTCCACCAGGTTCTATTCCCCGTACCAAACCCACCAAGGAACTTAGAAACCACTTCGACAAAGAACCTAGGGCCCCAAGAATAAACTGAGGATTAATAAACAGAGACCTCATTTAGAATGGAGTCGGATGCCTAGAGGTGAGAACGCACGCAAGCAAGTCCTCAGCGGACACTACTCGCTCACGCAGGAAGTGAGGCTGCTCTACTGCCACAGGAAGTGACACGACTTTAATACCTCCGCCCGGAAGATCCTTCTTCGCCGGCGACAGCTCAACCAATGGGAGGCTGCCACAACTCAGTCCATTAAAAGTCACAAGGCTTCGAATGTTCAGTTTCCGCCAATGGACTCTTCCTTTAACAACAGCCCCACCCAAGTCCATAAAGGTTCCTCTCCTGCGTTTCTCTTGGACTTGTGCGCGATTCACCGTTAGGCGTTGCCGATTCTTTTGTGGCTTCCGAACGAACCGACTTTGCTGGCTATTTTTTAAGATGAAAAAAATCACCAGTAATAGCCCCGGTTCTAGGAAGCAGGAGGTGCCACTTCACACTAGAGGTAGCTCTGAAACAACTTTCTACAGGGGATCTAAGGGACATCAGGAGTCTAGAGCGCCCTTATTAACATTGCCGGTTAGAGAACTGTTCTCAGTATTTGCCAGCAGAGTCAGTCTAGAATGAACCCAAATCACCCGCAGAGATGCACTGATTTCCATTACAATAGAAGAGAAACACTCCAAATAAAAGACTAGAAGGGCAGAGAAAACATCCATAAAAGGAGAGCCATTATGGTGGAAGAAGGAGAAGAGGGGCATACACCAGTCTTTTAAAACTACGCATTTTAAGAAAAATAACTTTCTGATAGAAAATAAAAGCAGCACTTAAAATAATAATAGTTGAATTTTGAACTCAAAATAATTCAATTCAAAACCTAGAAAGACCTTTCTGGTTTTCAGGAGTGGTGATCTAATAATTTAGCACAGTAAATTGAATATTCCTGAATTTGTGTATCCTTGAACATGTGATGATACTAATTTTAAGATAGTATCCTTTTCAAAAGCCAAAAATATAATATTGATAAAAACTGATCAAATGTAAAGCACACACTTGAAACTAATATAAAAAAATATTAATGTCAGCCGTAATTTAAATTTTTTTTTAGGCCTGAGCAGTGTGGCTCACTTCGTTAGGCATCATCCTAAAAAGGGAAGGGTCACTGGTTTGATTCCCAGTCAGGATGCATGCCTGGGTTGCAGGTTAGGTCCAGGTCAGGGCACAAGCAAGAGGAAACCAGTTGATGTTTCTCCCTCATGTTGAGGCTGCTCTCCCTCCCCTTTCCCCTCCCCTTCCCCTCTCTCTAAAAAGAAATAAAATCTTAAAAAATAAATATATAGCTTTAATTTTTAAAGTGATTGCAATAATATGCATCTTGCCTACCAAATTAATAAAGAGTAAAACTTTTTAATGTAAAATCATCAATGAGATCAAATACCTAACCAATGAAAATCAGGCAGGTTAATAAATGGCTAAAGAAATACAAATATAATAACATAACCACTGCCAGGTAAACTTGAGCCTCTTTGTGGAGAGGAGGAGGAAAAGACAGGAAGGGAAGAGCCCCAGGATTGCAGGGCCAAAGGGAGAATCAAGTAGCTCATTTTGAAGCGACATTATGAATGTTCCTTTGTTTTGGTTCTATGTAGATTTGAAAAGCCAAAATCAGGGAGGGGAAGTCACTAAGTTAAAAATAATATATTTCTTAACCAAAATGTTTAGAGGAATAAAGCAAGCAAATTTTAAATGAATTTTTCTATATTTTTATTAAAAGTCTATGTGTCAGAGTCTACGTAAGAGTTTCAGCAAATTTTTCATTCTGGAAGGATACAATCATTGCAGATTCTGAGCATCTTTTGGAAATTACTTATTGACAAGTCCCCCCTTTTGTTATTTTTTTTTTAAGCCCTTTGCTTCTTTTTCACCTCTGAATAGCTTCACTCTCAAAAGGCAGGCATAATGTGCTCAGAAAGTGTCCTAGCAGTTGCAAACCAAACTGTAATCAAATTATAATAGTCACACAGCTGGAACTGAATTGGGGAGGGGGATGAAAACCCATTAAAATGCTATAAAACGGAACAGCACATATGCTGATGTAATCAAGGTTGGTAACAAGGATCATGAGATTGATCAAAAATAAAGAACCATTTCCTACAAAGTGTTCACATCTGTGTCCCACCAGTTTAAATGTCTCCTTCTGCTAAAGCAATGCAGCTCAGTGTAACAGAACTTATTTTTTAATTGTACTTTTTTCCATTACCATTTAGCTCCCTTACACTCCCACTCCCCCCTCCAAATCACCACACTGATGTCCATGTCCGTGAGATCTTTTTCTTTTTTGCTCAGTCCCTCCACCCTCCACCCTCAGCTGTCATCTGCTAAGAAAGCTCTTAGCAGAACTTTCACAGGCAGCTCAGCCCAGGCAAGATGACACAGCCTGGCTAGGGTGTCTTGGATGCTCCGGCTCCCCTCCACTAAACAGTGACCAGCCACACCACACTGCTGAGAACTGACAAGAACACGTAACAGAGAGGTGTCCGATGTGAGAAACAGTTAACTGTTTTCCCACGATCTTCGGACAGACTGCCAAAAAAGATGTTAACTACTCCAACCCCAGAAATTCTGCTAACAGATAACTCGTTTAAAAAAGAAAAAAAATTGTACACTAAAACTCATCGACTGGAGAGAAGAGGGTTTTCATTTTCAAAACAAACTTGTGGAAGCCAAAAGAAAAGAAATCTATAGTAGGCTCTCAAATTAGACTTTTCCTGACATGCTCAAAACTCATTTCCAACAGCTTCAATCCAAAAGAGAGGCATAAGAAAGTGAACTTGCTGAAAATGAAAAGTGAGGTTGGCCAAGTCCCGTGCCCCACACGGAATGGAACAAGAAAGTCAAACAAAGTGGCGCACTGAGTGAAAATTAATTTCATCTTAAATACTTTCCACTTTCATAACATGCAATGTTATTAGTAACAGGCATGCTGGGGGTGTATTTTTTAATGTAATCTTTGTGTGAATAATACCTCCCTTATGTAAACAGAAAAGACTTTCTGGGGACTGGAACAACTGTATCAAAGACTGAAGCTGCAAAAATGTGACATCCAACACCCTCTCTGCCATCGTCTCCAGGGAATTCAGTTTTAAACAGACCAGGCGTTGGCAGAGATTTGGAAACAAAATGTAAAGCCTTTTTCAAGTTATGGGAAGAGAAAAGAGACTTGAACGTCCTTGATAAATTCAAGCGCCTCTTCTCCGAAAGTCAATTAGCCAACATCTTCACAAGACTCTCTCTGCTCTCTGGAAGAAAATAATGGCCAGGTCTCCCTAACCTGTGGAAAGCAATTTAAACAGAAGGACAGACAAATGTCCTTTTCAATATGCTATTTCTTTAAAAAATACCCCACAGTGATAGGATCCTAGGGGTGACATTTGCATTTAAGTCGCAAGGGGCAGAGGAAGCAAGGAAAGGCTGGGAGCAAATGATTCTCGGACTCTAGAATGGCTCGTTTTGTGGAGTGGTGACCAGCACGCCCCAGGCTGGGTCAGGCACAGCCAAGCCTCAGCCATCGTCCGTCTGCACCAAACCAAGAGGGCTGCCACTTCCATGGGATGATAGATGTCTCGGGCTGGCGCGAGGCAGAGTAGAATGATGTTCTCATCAGCAACTGACTTCAGGCTACTCAAGACTGCAATCAGAAGGGGAAAAGGCAAGGGGAACAAATTGCTGGGCTCTCTGCCAGAACAGGAACCCCGACTCGGACCAGGGCTGGCTGCCTGGGTCTGGGGCTCCATGAGGAGTGAAATCCCTCAGGGATCCCACCTGGAGTGAAAGTAGCCATCCTACCTCTGAGGGTGCTCCTTGAGCCTATCAGTGAATGAATGAATTCCAGGGGCCAAAGAAGAGTCACAGTGGAAAAATGAGACTTCTCCAAAATGAATTCCAACTAGGCTCTGTGATTTTCAGAACCCATAACACACGCATACAGCCCTGCAAGACTCCAGCTCCTCTTTTCCTCACACTTCCGCCTCCCTCTCTCAAGACCTGGCTTGTTCTTGTACATTCCATTCCTGAGCTGACTCCCAGTCCCTGCCCTCCAAACCACACACCTGGGGCCCCTTGCTCGTCACTGTCCCTCTGGTCCTGTGTTCTGACCCAAGGACGGGTGTCGTGCCTTACTCCAAATACCTGTCCAACAGCAAATTCCTCATCTCCTTCCAGAGCCTGCTCCCTCCCCCTGTCTTCTTCCTTCCTGGGCTGAGGGTGGGGAGACCTGAGAAACACTGCTCCGTCTCCCCGGCAAGCTGTCCTTGGTCCTTCATCGCATCTGGCACTGAATTCATTCATTTCTTAGGGAGTTGTCCCTTTTTCTCCATTCCCACTGCATGGCCACAAGTCCCCTTTGACTGTAAAAAGGGACCTTGGCCCATCACAGCTATTTGTGCACAAAAACAGAGCCAAGCAGAGATAAACAGAAGCCTGGCCCGCAGCAGAATTTCTGTCCCCTCCTTCCCCTAGAGGCGCCTCTTTTGTAGGTAGGCACCTGGGTTTTCTGCTGCCGTACTTGGCTTCCCATACTTCCACATCTGCCCCCAATAGGCTAACTTCCTCCTGTTTACATTGACACGTGTTTAACTCTAACGTGGCATGGAAAGCCAGCTCCCATTTATGTAGTGTTTTATACCTAGCAAGAGGGGGGCAATACTGGGCAAGGAGGGGGACCTTTTTTATTTTCCTCATAGTTACACTGTCCCTAGAGCTGCCCTTGAAACAAAGCCAAGTCTAGAGTTTGCTATGGACTGAATTATGTCCCCCCCCAATTCATATGTTGAAGCCCCAACCCTCGTTGTTATGGTATTTGGAGATGGAACCTTTGAAAGGTGATTAGGTCAGAGCCCTCAGGAAGGGGTTACTACCCTTATAAGAAGAGAAATATCTCTTTCTCTCCACCCCCGCCCCCCTGCCCTCCACCCCCATGTTTAGAGGCAGCTTGAGAACAGCCACCTTGCCAGCCAGGAAGAAAACACTCAGCCTTCACCAGAACTAGACCACGTTGGCACCCTAATCTCAAACTCCCCAGTCTCCAGAATTGTGAAAAGTAATTGCCTATTGTTTAAGCCACCCAGTCTATTGTTATTTTGTTATAGCAACTAAGACAGTGTTTCTGATATTTAAAATAGGAAAGGGTACTAGGTGATGAGTAAGAGAGAGATTCCAATCCCCTTCCTCTCTCATCCTTTCCATCTTCTTCCAAGACAATACTGCTACTATTAATAATATCAATTTCAACTCAATTCATTGTTTAGTATTTGTCTTCCCTGACTAGACTATAAGCTCCAGGGGGCACCACCCCAGTTGCGCTGCATACCTGGCTTTTTATTCATTCACCCCCAGCATCCAGTACAGAGACCAGCACACAGCAGGCGCCTAATTAAGTCTTTGCTGAATTGCTTTCAACAACTCCTACACCACTCACCTATAGCGGGTGTTTGAATTACAGTGGCAAAGCATAAGCTACATGCATGGGCGTGGTCTTCTGGGTTCTTTGCACATATAGGTTGGTGATTTAGAGTGCATGGCTGTCTACCCGCAACTTTAGGGAGAAAACGGGAAAACATCTGCAATCATTCCCATTTAGTTCAGCTCCTGGTTTACCGCGGCAATCTCCTGACTTCCGTCACTGTAGCATTTTTCCTACCCATCCTAACAAAAAGAAATCTCCCTCAAACCCAGCTTGTAGTCCTTCACTTCTCAGTACAGTAGCCAAAGTGGCTCCCAATATTGTCCACATTCCTCTACCTCGCTGCCAAGGCCCTTGCGGAGCTTTGGGGGGTAGAGGGAAAGGACAGAGACTTGGAATCAGGCAGATCTGAGTCCAGCTCCACCTCTTACTTACTGGCTGCACAACCCTGAGGCAAGTTATTTACCCTCCCTGAGCTTAAATTCTACTTCCCACAATATGGATACCGTAAGGCCTACTTCAGGTATGTGAGAGAATTAAGTGAGATAGAGCCTCTAGCACACAGAGGGGAATGCCTATGATCAGTGGTAGCTCTTTTCTCCTTCCCCCAAAGAGTAGTATCTTGGCAGACTTACGAATGACCCTCTCTGCCTGAGCAGGTCAATGCCTTCCATGTGACGCACAGACACACCACACCCACTATTGCAGTGTCTTAAAGCTCTTAGGTGACCGCCCCCCCTCCCCCAACTCCGTCCTAAGACAGGAAGCAGCAGGGTGGCCAAGGTTGAACATCAGGCATCCAGGAGAACACGATAGTTGTTGCATGATGATCCCAGAAGTCTGAAGCCTGCCCCAAATGAACTGACATCACCTGGTTTGTTTGTCACTCTGTCCCCAAGCCCAGCACTAAACTTGCCATATTGTATTGAATGAAGAATGAATGTATGAATCCTCATCTAATCTTTCCACATATGAAGCAGACAGCCCTACCCCTGGCCTCCCAACAAAATACTTCCTGCCACCTAGAATTCTGGCCTCTGCCCTTGGTCTGGGTGGGTTTACCCTATTCAAGGGCTGACTGAGTCCTGCCTGTTCTTTCTAGCCTCCCAGTTATCACTGCCAATCACACTTGACCTCTGCCTTCTCTGAGCTTCCCAAGTGTTTCACTTACGTTTGGCCAGTCTGAACTGCCCTCCTCACCTCTCCCCATCCAACTAGATTATAAGCATCTTGAAAATAGGGACTAAGAGTTACATTTTTCTGGGCCACTCAACCAAGCATAGCGCAGGAAGTCAGAAGCACGTGATAGATACAAATTGCTTAATTGGAACGCCATGCCATCCTCAGCAAACTAATGGAAGCTTCACAGTTGAGAGAGGCCTGGGACACTTTAACTTTCTCCATATGAAAATGAGGTGAGTACTGGCTGGTGTGGCTCAGTGGATTGGGCCTACAAACCAAAAGTTCACTGGTTCGATTCCCGGTCAGGGCACATGTTTGGGTTGCGGGCCAGGTCTCCCTTGTGAGAAGCAAACAGTGTTTCTCTTTGAATATCACTGTTTCCCTCTCTTTCTCCCTCCCTTCCCCGCTCTCTGAAATAAATAAATAAAAGCTTTTAACCAAAAAAAAGAGAGAAGAAGAAAAGACAAGAGAAGAGAAGAAAAGAAAGGAAAAGAAAATGCAGTGAGCCTGATGTTATCTGACTTCTCCGGAGCACAGGAGTAAGCATCTGGAAACGAATATCCTAAAGGTTCAAATCCTACTGAATTTCCTCCAAAAAGTTCACTTCAGCTCTTGAGTTTTGCTCATTTCTCCATCTATAATATTCATGCCATTCTATAAGACACAGAACATTCTCCTTCTCTGAACTTCAAAAGGTCAGTGGATAGTGCATTCTGTCCTCGGACCCACCCCTGGAAGACAAGCTTCTCCTCCACTGAAGCAGGAAACCATTCTTTGCTTATCAAGAATGCCATCGCCCTACCCTCCAGAAGAATGAATGGCCCAGGGCATTGTATCGTAAATTTTGGTTTGTATCAGAATCCATGGGGGCAGGGAGTGGGGCTGTGAAATGTCAATTCTGGAGGCTTGAGATGGGATCCAGACAGCTGTATTTTTGACAGCTGGCCCAGTGATTTTGAGAAATATCAAATTGGCTTATCTAAGGACAGTTCCCGAACCTCCAAAGCAAGGGCAAGGGCAAGAGGGCTCTGAGAGGCTCCTGGGCCATGTTTTAATGGCAGAGCTGGAAAGCCCAGTTACTGACTTGAACTTGGCTGGTTTTGTTCCTGTGGGGAACTTTTTCAGGCAGATGAGGTAGATTAACCTGGAAGCACTAACCTGTAGCAGACTAGTCCCACAGAAATCCTCATCCCTAACGAAACATCTAAAGGGCCTTGTCAATGTATCCTTAGGAGTGGTCACTCTGACCTTTGTAACATTACAGGAAAGGCACATTAGGGACAAGGGCATTGCCTTGCAAAAGCCAAGTCGGATGAAGAATTTGAACCCTAAAACTCCCATCATGACTTAAATGCCACTCAGTCTGACGTTCAGTCCTGCTAAACTCAATAAATCCCTTTTGCGGCATCTACTCTGGCGAAGACTTTTCAGGGACTTATTATGCAAAGCTACCTAAGCAAGACGGAATTTATATTGAACCTGGCCATGATTTCTGAGCTGCCACTGGGTGTTCTGATGACATACAAAACTCAGGGCTGAAGACAAGGGGCTGCCAAGGACAAGAGGCTGGAGGCAGGAGAAAAACAGTGGGATTCCTTCCAATAAATAACAGGGGCACAGAGGGGTCAGAAAAGGGGGATGTTCTGGGGAGGAAGAAGGCTTTTCTACTGTCCAAGGTTTGCCTTCCAAATGGCATCCAGACGTGACAAAATAAATCTCTCCTCCAGAGACTAAAAAATGTGTAGAATGCAACCAACTTCCAAAAGTTGTTAAAAAAAAAAATTACACTGTTTTATCTAGGGTGGAGCATACCTAGAAAGAAAACACACACACACACACACACACACCCTCATCACAGAAACTTCATTGATTGAAAAATATTTTTACTTTCCCTAGTTTAAAGCCTGAGTCCTTTCTGAAACCCCAACTATGAGCTGGGCACCAGTATGGTATCCACTGGGCGTGATTGCCAGAGAAGCACACCATTGATCAGAGACAATTCTTGGACAAACAGATCCTCAGACCCCATCTTTGCTGCTGGAATCTAAGAGCCTCGGTGCTGTCTTCTCCTGTGAAGGGAATATTAGTCTGGCATTTAAAACACAACCACAGAGAACAGACTTCTGTAGTCAATTCTCAACACAGCAGACCAAATGATCTTTTTACATTGAAATCAGGTCATGGCATTTTCCTCCTTAAATCCCTCCCCGATGACTTTCATTGCACTCAGAATAAAATCTGAAACACTTCTTGTGGCCCCAGGTCCCCAGACTGTCTGGCCATGCCCACCTTTCCCACTTCCTGGCCCCTTTGCCTGCCGGGCTCCATCCTCACTGCACTTCTTTCTGTCTCTCCAGTACACAACCATCATTTTGCCTCAGGACCTTTGCATATGCTATTCCCTCTTCCTGGCACACATTTCTCTCAGGTTTTCTTGTGGTTGGCTTTTCTTCCTCCTACTTCACTCCCACTCTAGCCCTTGCTATCTCATATTCTCTTTTTTTTTCCATAATACTTAACACTTCCAAATTTTTCCTCCTTTTTTTCTCTTTGCCTGCTGATTATCTCTACTTAACAAAATTGTGAGCTCTCTGAGACCAGAGTCTTTCTTTCTTTTGTCTACCACTGGATCCAGTGACCGAACCCAGGATCCGGCACGTAGGAAATCCAGGCCTACTTGCAACAGACAGCTTGGATGGTACGGAAGCCTGCCTTCCAGAGGGCAAGAAGGTCAGTGCTGGGAGAGGCCCCCAGCACAGGGAGTGAGATTCACTCTGCCACCTTCTCCCTTCTGATCCTGCCCAACATGCTCACGATAGTGGATTAGGGACCCGCTCCACTTGCTCACAACCCTACAATGCCACATACACGCCCCAAAACCTGGAGAGAAGTGGGGCCAAGTGGGTAAAATGATGCCATTTGCACATCAGCCACTCCTTACTATGCCCCCAAAGGGCATTCCAGGCCGGGTATTGCCACTATAAACTAGTAGGACCAGAGGATGGTCCCCAACATACCCACTCCACTTTCCTTAAAGGGGTCTCTCTGAATAAACCTCTTCTGTATGTTCTTTTTCAGAGAGCTGATCCATGTCCTCTCCCAGAGCCCCAAGCCTACGGGTAGTGGCAGGGACAGGAGCAGGGTGGGGGTGGGCAGGCACTGCTTGACGGGAAATCAATGGGAACTTGAAGGTCATCCGGAGGGCGCTGTCTCCCCATCATGCACCTGCTGGGATGGGATTTGTGGTCCTGACCTTGCTTGGGGGCCTCTGCCCTTCTGTCAGAGTTGGTTAAGATCAGCCCATAGAAGCAAATGCCCTGCAGACCAAGTGATCTCCAGGCGTCCTTCTGAGGGACATCAAGCCGAACAAAGAAGCACCGAGTCTCATTTAACCTGCCACAAGGTTCAGAGTCACCCCAATCTCTCTTGGCTGCCTCCCATGCAAACTGTCTCGGGCCTGCTGTTTTTTGAGACACACACTTGTAAACCTTGTAATAAGGACAGTTTAACAAAGCCAGGCTGACCAAGAGGCTGGTCATGTCCCCAAGTTTACGTTCTCTGGTCGAAATGGTAAAAAATATCCTAGGAAACTAAGGAGACGAAAACAAACAAAAAAAGGTAAATTCACCCTAGAAATAGTAAGTCTGCCCTCGTAGCCTCTACATTCAAGATAATGACAAAGGACACCACACCTCCATATTGCTTAAGGGAGGTCTATTCTTCCCATCCCAACATCTATAAGGGGAACGTGACTCAATTTAGAATCTGGTCCTCCTTTCCTCATGAACCCAAGTTCCCTCCCTTATTTCTTTCCTTCCTTCCTTCCCTTCCTCTCATGCCTTTTCCCCTCCACAGTCTTCTTCCCCCAGTATTTCCACCTCAGCAAGAATCACTGAACATACTGGTCAGGGGCAAAGCATTCAGCCCACATCTCCAATCCAAAAGTTAAAGATGAGCCCTGGCTGGTGTGGCTCAGTGTCAGCCTGCAAACTGAAAGGTCGCCAGTTTGATTCCCGGTCAGGGCACATGCCTGGGTTGAAGGCCAGGTCCCCAGTTGGGAGCATGCAAGAGGCAACCATTCCATGTCTCTTGCACATCAGTATTTCCCTCCCTCTCTTTCTCCCTCCCTTCCCCTCTCTCTAAAAATAAATAAAATCTCTTTTAAAAAAAGGGAAAGATGAGTCTAGCATCAATGTAAAGGTGAGGAAGAGTCACCCTAAATGTATTTCTAGAAGGATGACAACATTATGGTAATAATAACAGCAGTGGCATGGCTCTCATTTACTGAGCACTCACTGTGTGTGCCAGGCACATTTCTGAGCATTTTACAGGTATTCTCTCATTTTCCTCTATCCTTCCCCCTATTTCGCAGATGAGAGAAGCGAGGCACAGAGCGTTTTAAGAATTGTGAAGCTACAAGCCCCGGCAATTTTGGTCCATAACCTTGCTCTTGGACACTATCCTATCAGTCTCACAGGGGCACCATGGCCCCTTCACACTGGGTTGTGTCTCCAGGACCAGAATAACCTGAACAACACTTCTGCTTTTGGAGGCACCAGGTTTCTCTAAGAGCATCACTCATTTGTTGAGTAATCTTAACTATTTCCTTTCTTCCCCTCAAACTGCCAAATGTCCAGAAGTAAACTTTCCCATTATAGAGCCACCTCTCAGAAACCCAAGAAGTGGGTTGGTGATGGGGTGCCTGAAAGACAGCATTAGAGAAATACAAAATGCTATTATGCAGCTTGGACACCAAATGCGAGTAAGGCGCGATGGACCGTGAGAGGCCCTGTGGTCCTGAACATCTGTTGGCAGGAGGGAAAGATAGATGCCATATTCACATAAAGAAGATTCCCATAAACCCAGAAGGTTAGCGATTGTCCAGTCTGATGCTTCTGTTGTATAACAAGGAAAATCAATAACCAGAGAGGTGAAGTAATTCCCTCCAGTCACACAGGAGCAGTGTTGACATGGGACACTCAGTGTCTGGGGTCTTAGTTCAGGGATTTCTCCACTGTTTACATAGGGGTCTGCAAATGACAGCCCCCGGGGCCAAATCTGGCCCACCACGAATGTCTATAAACTTTTATAGGAAGACAGCCATGCCCATTCGTTTACGTATTGTCTGTGGCCACTTTCACACTACAATGTTAGAGTTGAGTAGCTCCAACAGATCGCGTGGCCTGCAAAGCCTAAAATATTTACCATCTGGACCATTACAGAGAAAGTCTGCCGACTTTTAGTTTATAGCATAAGTCTTGAATAATGAAAAGACTCCACCCTTGGAATGAAAGAAAGTAGAATAGGAGGCCCCAGAGTCACACAGCTTAAGCAAATAGTTTTACAATTATCCCAGCTTGGTACAACTTAATAAAAACCCATAAATACAGTTAATAATAAGGAAACAAGCACCAGCTCACGCTACCTATTTATTAATGATTGTTAACTACAGGAAACAAAACTCAACACTGAAAATTAATTTCTTCTAGCTTCCCTGAGAGCTCTTTTTCATTTGGGAAATGCTTTTGGCCAATGGGTGCAACGATGCTTCTTACAGTTGCACAGGCCTCGTTTCCTCCTGGTGGGAGAAGGAAGGCCACTGTGGAGGCAGTTGGGGGATAGAGAGCGTGGCCCACTCCCCAAGGTGTTCTCGGTCAGACAGGATGGAGCCCACGCCCCACTGCCCCCTCATTCCAAATAAAGTCAGGAGTAACCAGGCACCACAGACGTCCTCTCATACAGTCTTCTTCTGCCTATGGTGCCTCGCTGCCTGGCTCGCTCTCCTCTCCAGAAAGAGATTGGGGTCAGCATAAGGCTCACAGAAGCATCTCAGCCCTTGGCTGTTTGGGTGAGGACATTCCATCATCTCAAGGAGTAGGGTGGAGGTGGGGGCTGATAGGGGAATCAAACCTGGACCTCGGTCCCAGGTCAAAGTTGGAACTTAGTCATTGTAGAGCTTTGACAAGTCTCTCAACCCCTCTGGGCCCCAGGCTCTCATCTGTCAAATGGAGAAAATTAATTTCACATATTCTAACTGATGGACTATGTGCAGAGCCAAATTAAGGGATGACCTGGGTGCCCAGGCTAAGTGCCTGATCCACCTCATGTCCATCCCTGGCCCAGGTACAGCCCAGCCCTTCACAGGGCCTGACGCTGACTTCACAGCACTCAGCTAGTGCTCGTTCAGGGGACCTGGACCCCAGCAAAGCTCAGGGCCTCCTTCTGCTCCCCATGGGGGCTGCAGCTTTTCTACCAGTCCTGTTGAACCACAGGGATGCATGAGGCCTGCTGTGTTCCAGGACCTTCATCATTAAGAGAGCCCAGAGCAAACCAAAAGAGAAAGGCCCAGAAGAGCCAACCTGAGCAGGAAGCTGAGCTCTGTAGGAGAGGATAGATGGGCAGGGCAGCTAATTAGAAGAAAGGCAACAAAGAAGGAAGAGGAGGGGGAAGGTGGAGGCCAGGGGACAGGAGCCAATATCAATGGAATGAGAGCAACCTCCAGCATGTGCCCCAGAGCCATCAATATCTCTTCCCAGGACAGGTTATCTGGGGAATTTATGCTCTCTAATAATTACCTTGCAGAGGGTTTCACTTATCTTACCAGAAGAATCTCCCAATTGCCAGACACACAGTGTTCCGGTTCATTCCATAGACACCCAGCCCTATCCACCTTCACCTCCATCCTCCCAGCTCCTGTCCCCTGACCTCCAACCTTTCCTTGTCTCTCTGGCATGGGAGAAGTTAAAGGTAGAAGAGTCTCAACAAATTCCAGTAGATTTAAGGGCTCAGTAGGAGCTGACAGAGGCTTGGGAGGCTGTGCCTTATTGATAGGCATGAGAGTTCAGGTGAGGTCAGCCCTGGGGAGGTGCAGGCTGCCGAGAAAGGCTATGTGGGAAGGGCAGAAGCAATGCTTGGGGGCAGACTGATTGGACTGTTTTTGTCTTCTCCTGACTGGTGACATATGACCTGGTTAGCATTAATTTTCTTTTCTTGTTTTCACATCCCTCAACCGGCTCTCCAAAGGTCCTCCCCCCCACCAAGGACCATCACGTGCTGCCTTGGGTGCTGGGATCTCCTTAAGCATATGTCCCAGATCCAATAGCAAGTAAGCTCTTGGGAAGCAGAGTCCTTGAGTCACAACTCCTTGTGCTGAAATTGCACTCCTGTTATTACTTAGCAATAACAATACCACCAGGTGGCCCTTACTGTGACTGGGTCCAGTTCTAAGTGCTTCAGAAATAGTAATGCATTTCATCTTCCCAGCAACCCCATGAGAGAGATGCTATTACTATCCCCCATTATACAAGTGAGGACACTGGGGTTCAGCTGGAGTCATAGGCTGAAGGGCCCCCAAGGAGCGACAGTCAGCATTTGAACAACCTCCGCCTCATCTCCGACTCAGCACCCTTCACCCTCCACCCTCCACTCCGCGCCGCCCCGACAGTACATGTGTGCTGAGCCATTATGACACTTTTATATCATATCTACCCACTTGTTAACACCACCTTTTTCTACAATAATTTTTATTAAAGTAATAATAATAACACCACCCAACAGCCAAGGGTCATGAAGCATGTCCAGGTGCCAGGCATGGGGCCAAGAGCTTTCCATTTAGTCCTCACACTCACCCAAGAGGGAGATGCTAGTAGCAGCTTGATGCTCTGCTTCCAGAGCCACCTCTGTATCCCAGAAACACCAGCCTCCTCCTCAGGGACTTTGTACCTGCAGGTCACTCACTGTGCACCCCTCTTCCTCTTTGCAAGCTGGCTGCTTCTGCACCTCAGGACTATTACCTTGTCAAGCTTGAGGCCTTCCTGAAACATTGTCAAGCTTGTCAATGCTTGAGGCCTTCCCAAAACATTGGGGCTCAAAACTGCACCTAGGCATGTGCCCTGACTAGGGATCAAACCCGCAACCTTTCAGTGTATGGACTATGCTCCAACCAACTGAGACACACAGGCCAGGTCTACAGCACTCATTCTTTACCCATCACGCTGGTCTACAGTCTTTTTAGAACTTTGACAGTCATTAAAAATTATTTTATCTATATTTACTTTCCACCTGTCTTTCCCTATTTGATACATAAGCTCCCTGAAGAAAGACCAGTCTAGTTTGCTCAACCCTATATCCCCAGTGCTTCCATCTGAGTACCTGGCATAGAGTAGGTAGTCAATAAATATCAGTTGGATAAATGCTATCCCCACTGGGCCTTACACAACACATGTTGGCTGCTCAGTTGGACACTATCTTTCATGTAAACCCCTCTATCTGTTCTATCTTCACTTATTAACCAGGCACCTTACTGAGTACCTCAGGATTTCATTGTGCCCCACTACTAGGTAGAAAATACTATCTTTATCATTCCCATTTTACAGATGATGAAACAGGTTTAGAGAGGTTACGCAGCTTACCCAAGACCATACCAAGGCAGGGTAATATTCAGTCCACATCTACCTGCCTCCCTGAGTTCACGATATTAATCACTCTGCCAGAGCCTCTAGCTGGTTCCTCTCAATAATTCTTTTATCTTAACCCAACCCATTTATCTGCAAGTATCCCCAGCCTTACTTCTTACCCCTCCCTTACTTCTGTGTCAACTCCCTTCCACTGAACCTTCCAGGTCCTCTCTCCACCACTTTTCTCCCTGCCTCCAAGAGCCTGTCCTGTGTGGTGAACCACTGCCCCCTTCCCTCTCATTCTAGTGGCCTGAGCTCATGGCAAATGCCAGCGGCAAATCAGAGAGGTCTTGGCTCCTGTCTGGCTGCCCTCTCCATAGGACTATCCTCCCCAATCCCAGTGACCTTGCTCTGTGTTCTGGACCTAGCCCCCAGGGTGTGGACTATCTTCTTGAATATCTGCCTGCCCATGCTTTTATAAATAGCCATCTTATTAAACACTCCCCAGTCTGCTCTAACTCTACTGACTCTACTGCTTTCTGCCGGAACCCTGACCCTCCAACACACAAATGCCACCTGACCTCTTCACCTCTACAATCCCCCGACTGCCACTATACCCTCCCCTGTCCCCTGCAGCTGCCTCTTCCAGGCCTGTGGTGCCATCTCCCTCCAAGACCTATAAATAAGTGTGACCTGCTGGCTTGAAGGTTTGCTCGGGCAGCGTCTGCTCGTTGCCCGGGCCCCACCGGTGCCTTCGCCAACTTCCGAGGCCACACCTCCCGGGCGGCACTTTTAGGGCCACAACGAGCTCTCTGCCCCTGACTGGTATCAAACCAGAGGTTATCAGGTCCAACCAGAGGTCCCCTTTGCTGGGCCAGGTCAGCCCTGCACTGGCTGTGGGAGAGACCCTGCAGAGGGTATGCCGGTAGCTCAGACAAAGCCCACATTACAACTTCAGTAATCACAGCACCATTTGTCCAGCAACTGCGATCGAGCAGGTACAGTATTTGGCTCCCATTTGCCTACATTCACTCCAATATTAACAAATGAAGACACTAAAGCTCAAGAAGAACAAGGAATTTAATCAAAGCCACAGAGCTACCAAGTGGCAGAGCTGAGATTGGGTAACAGGTCACCCCAAATCCACAGACTTTAATTTCCTACCCGTTGTGTTGCCTTCATGGACAATCCCTTCATTCTACGTGAGGGCCAAGACTTGAACCCAGTCCAGGCAGGCAGCTCAGAGATGAGCACACCACCCATGCCCTGGAGAGGGCCAGGCGGGGTGGGAAATGGGTCAGGGAAAAGAGCGTAGGAGGCTTCATGCTGCCTAGAGTCACTTTGCCCAAGAGGCATGTCACTGCTTGGCCACAGTGAGCAAGCACTGACCAGTAAGAGAACTGGAACATGTCCCTTCTGCTCCTTCCCACAGAGCCAGCAGGGAACCATGTGCTTGTCCTTGGAACATACCAGAATTTCAACAAAACATGCCCCCGCAGGCACAGACCCTCCACCTCCACGGCTGGGACAGTCACAAGGAAACTCTGAGGGGGAGGGCAAGGGGACTAGGTGGCATCAAAAGGGGAGGAAGTCTTCCAGCTACAGGACCTGGAGTGGGCTCTGCTCTTCCTCACCTGCTCCCCAAGCCAAAATTTACATCCCCCAGTTAACATGGTTCAAAAACTAAAGGCTTTTTTTCTTTTTTTTAAAGGGAAAAAAAAACAAAAACAAAAACAAAACAAAACAAAACAAAACAGACATTTCCAGTAGTGGAAGCGGTTCTTGCAGCAAACCTCCCCACTGTGAGGACATACGCACATATGTGTACACACACGCACACACCAGCTCTGCCCCCGCACAGCCCAGAATAGCTCACGCTTCGGTCCTGGCTCTCCTGGGCTCCTGAGAACCCAGCTCAGCACAGCCTCCTGACCTCCGTCCACATGACTGCTGGCTGGCTCTCCTTCCCCTGAGTGACGAAGCGCTCCTGGGACCCAGCAGCAGCGGCACCTGCTCCTTTGGACCATTCCACCCCCACCAAGCTTGGGTATCGCAGTGGCCCTGTCTGATGTGTCCTGACAGGACAAGTTCCAATTAGCAGAGGCCATTTCCAGTGACCCGGCAGGAGAGGGGGCCCCAACGTCCAGAGGTGTCCTGAACCTCCTCTCCCTCAGTCCCTCCAAATCTTAAATCATCGATGTGACATCTCTAGGTGAAAGGCTCCCACAGCCTTTTACAGACTATTTAGAAAACATCCAGCACAAAGGATCTTCTTTAAAAAGAAAAAAAAACTGCTGAAACAAAAAACTGGGTTTTATCTTAAAATCTGCACACTACTGGAATTTGAATACCGTCATCACTCCAATCAAAAACACTCTCTATCCCGCGTTTTAAACACCAAACATTTCATCTCCCCTACAGATAGGAGAATGGCAAACATGATTAGACCCAATTAATATATGGAGAAACTGAGAACAAAAGAAGGAAAATCAATAGAGTTGCCTTGTTCTGACCAGCACTGCAAATGAAGTAATAACTTGAGGGAGATTTGGAGAGAAAGAAAACCAAATAAAACCACAGACAGAAGCCATGAGGCAATTTAACAAAGCAGCCTCGTCCCACAGGAACTGGCTGGGTAAAGACCACCACTAAGGCTGACAAGAAATTCCTGGGGATGGCGGGAGGCAGGGAGACAGCTGGGGTCACTTGCCTTCTATTCATTATCTGGCATAAGGCTCATCAGTGGTAAATCCTCTTCTTTCTCACAAAGGCAAGACGTAAAAGAAAGCAAGAGGGAGGAAACATCCGCACAAGCTGCCAATCTATTAGGGACACTGGTAATTTCTAGGCAAGCAAAGCCCCTGCAGCTTCTTGCTAAGTTTATCTCCATCATCACTCTCTCCCCCATCTCTCTTCCGTTTTCAGAGAGGACGAAAGGAAATTAACAAGCCCACATCCAACTTCCACCTCAGATTACCAGCTGGGCCCCTGGAAGCATTCAAAGATGGGGTGAGGGGAGCCCCAGGGAAAGGGAGACCCTGAGTGATCACCATCCTACTTCCTCCACGGAACCTGGAGTCCTGCTGCATAGAAGACGCCAGCAAATTCAATAAGAATTATTTGGGCCTGCCCAGGAGGCCAGCAGCAAGATACCAGGTAAAACAGCCAGCTCCATGTTATCTCTATGTCTGCAGGAGCAAATTTCTTGTTGTCCAGCTGGCTCTCCTGGCAACCCCTCGGTCTACCCTGCCACCTCTGGATGAGGTTTCATAATGCTGCTTGTGACTTATCTGAGTGACAGTCATTCATTCATTTAGCCAGTAAACGTGCAAGGAATGCCTCCTCAGTGCGGGCTATGCCCTGTGCGAGTCAGCAAGGCATTTTGGTGCAGGGCTGGCGCACTGGCATGAGGGTGTCAGGTTTGAGACCCGGCTCCTCATTTGCTTGCTGCCTGCCTGACCTGTAGACATTTCTGAGCTTCACTTTCCTCATTTGTAAAATGGGGATGATAATAAGACCCTTCCCAAAGGATCACCAAGAGCAGGAGAGATAACCTCACTATGAGTGATCAGACGATATTAGCAGTTGTTACTATATCGTGGGGTTCCGATTTTCCACTCGCTGCTACAACCAGCAGCAGGAAAAGACAGCTACAAGTTAGCTCCCAGGCAGTACTGTCTGCTCCACTGGCCCCTCTCTCCACACAGAGGAATAGCAGCAGAAATGTACTTAAAAAAATAACAGGTCGACGTCATTGGTTCCAATTGCCCCACCACAACCAGGCAACCATCTAGTCACTAGGGTCAGTGGTCAAAACACAACCACTGACCGTGTGGATGGCTCAGGACAATGCCGTCCCCACCAGCAGGAGCCTAACTCAGAGCACAGATTTCCCCAGCTGAGGGTCAAGGGCAGCCTGCCAGCCAACACCTCTGTTTAAGAGGCATTGGGATGGAGAGGAGTAGCCTTGGTAGGTTGGAGCTTTGGTAGATTCAATAGGACATATGGAAAGATGGTGTATTGGTTTCCTCTTGCTGCCATAACAAATTGCCACAAACTCAGCGGCTCAAAACAACACAAATGTATTAACTTACAGTTCTGGAGGTCAGATGTCTGAATTGAATCATACATGGCTAAAATGAGGGCTGGGTTCCTTCTGGAAGCTCCAGGGGAGAATCTATTTCCATGCCTTTTCTATCTTCTAGAAACTGCCTTCATTCCCAGGCTCCTTCCTCCATTGTATCACTACAACTTCTCTTCCATTGCCACATGGAGTCTCGGACTCAGACCCTCCTGCCTCTCTCTTCTAAGGACCCCGGTGTTACGTCGGGCCCACACACACACTGCAGGAAAATCTCCCCATCTCAACGTCCTTGATGCAATCAGTCCTTGATTCAATCACATGTGCAAAGTCCCTTTTCCCATATAAGGGAATGTATTCACAGGTGCCAGGAATTAGGATGGGAACATCTTTGAAAGGGGAACCCAGAGGTCAGTTTCTGCTGCAAAGTGCACCTGGGAGCTGTTAAATGACAACTAATAAGCTGCCCACGAGTCCCATTAGGCTGTTGTTTTGTTTCTATCCAGTCGAGTCACTAAATAAACCAGTCTGACATGAACTGCTTGACTGACAGCAAACACCAGCAGGCCCTGGCAGGCCCCAGGATTCAGAGGGTCTGCTCAGTCCAGAGCAGACCAACCATTTCATGCTGAGGCCTGAGGGGCCTCGGGAGAAACACCCAAAGGTCTAGATTTATGATCAGAAGAAGTTCCTAGTCTGGACACAGTCCAGAAACAGAGGTCTCAGTTTCTTTTCTGCCAAAAGAAGACCAGTGTGAGACCATAAGACTCTACCACAAATGCACGCTCCATTCCCCTACAATGTCTTTCTCTTATAATCATTTGTGTGTTATTTTAAATTGTATCACGATCAACTTGGACTACAGGTTACAACTAACAATTCCCATTGTGACTCTTTCTACCTTCCCATTTTGTAGACAGGTAAACTGAGGGAGGGGCCAAGGGTACCAGCATTTTATCTTACTGCAACAGCTTCATGAGTCATTAGATTCCATCACATTTGATTCCATCCACATCTCAGGTGAGGTTAAAAAAAATAAAGTTTTAGAGTTTGAATTTCAGATCTTCTGCTAATTAGCGGTGTGACTTTAGGCCAATGGCATCTTTTTACTCATCTGTAAAAGGGGACAGAAAATTTGTCCTTCCCAACTGTTCCATGGGTTAAATACCACATCAAATCCTTGGCACGCTGGGTTTATGGAGTGCTTGCTATAGACACTGTGCTAAGCACTGTATGCCTAATACTTCATTTAATCCTTATAAATCTATGAGGTAGATTTGGTTTATTATTTCCATTTTTCTAGAAAGTAGGCCTCTTCAGGGCAGGGATTCTTTCCCCCCCATCTTCAGTGCCTAACTGAAATATCCTATGAGTAGCAAATGCTATTGTTGCTGATAAAAAAAGAATTGAGAGGTCAGTGGAGTCTGGCATCACTGAAGAAAGTTTTATGAAGGTGGAATCTGAAAGGCAGATAGAATTTGAGAAAAGAAAAAAGGAAAGAGGGCAGGACTTCCCCATGGGGTACAGTGAGGTGTGCAGAAGTGAAAAGGGAAGACACGTTGGAGACAGGACTAGACAGATCACATGGAGAGGAGACTATGTCAGACCGCCTCCGTGAAGCTGAACAGTATGCTAAGACACACTCATTGACTTGCTTTGGCCTATAGACAATAGAAGTTAGGTTGTTCCAGTTCCAAGCCCAGGTTTCAAGAGAACTCGCAAACTTCCCTTGTGCTCTCCTGGAATCCTGCTGCCCAGCACGTGAGCAAGCTTGGGCTGGCCTGCTGGAAGATGAGCAGAGGCATGAAGCAGAGATAAGCTATCCTGGCTGAGGCCATTTTAGACCAGCCAGCCCACAACCTACGTAGCAACTGACAACAGACACATAAGTGAACCCAGCCAAGATCAGAAGAACCACCCAGCTGAACGCAGATCAAATTACTCGCCCATCGGGTAGTACATAAAATAAGTGGTTGCTGTTTGAAACTACTAGTTTTGGGGGTGTTTCAGTAAGCAGCAAAACTAATAGAAACCAGTGTTTCTTTCATCTTTAGACCCTCAATAGCCAGCCAGTACAAGGCCTAACATATGATAGTGACACATTAACTGTTTCATGAATAAAGTACGTAATCAATGAATCAATAGAACGGTGAATTAAGGAATGACGCACTGGAAGGCTGAAATTATGTCAGCCTCTCATAACTCTATTGAGTTATTGAGTTGGCCAAAAAGTCCATTTAGTTTTTTCCTTAAAATAAAAGACACATTTTTCATTTTCACCAGTAACTTTTTCGGTTTGGGTATTTTCAGTACGTCAGCTATCTCCCGCTATAGGCTTCTAGTGGGTAGAGGCCAGAGGTGCTGTTAAACATCTTCCAATGCATAGGACAGCCTCACAGCAGAGAATTATTTGGCCAAAATGTCAATAGTACCAAGAAACTTCTCAAATCACTTTGACACGTTCGATCAGTCACAGCACCTTCTCCATACACCGCACAGATCTGTTTTTGAGTTTCAGTTGTGTTTTCACCTTTCTCAGAATAACAAAGCATAATACGTCGAAAATGTTGCATATTTTCTTTCATCTTCAATATTAAAATGGCTGCACAAAAATTTACCAGTTTTGGTTAAGTTTTTTTAAAATGCACACTGTTATGACAGCTGTCACAATACAATCTAACAAAATTGTTTCAAATGAAGTTCAAAGCAAGTAAGCGCTACCAGAGCCATTGTACAGAAAAAAAACAAATGAACTTCTTGGCCAACCCAACAATTTAGTTTAAGGACTATTTTCAGCTTGGGTTACAGATAGATATCTAATAAAAAGACATATTATCTTTGTTCTCTCAGTCAACATTCTTTTTCTCCAAGCTTAGGCAAATGAAAAAAAGAAAGTTTCACATGCACATATAATGTAGGGTGAGGAGATTTAAAAACTAGGCTAGTTGTATATAAATCTGGGTTCTTAGACTCAACTCTCCCAGTAACTGCAAGACCCTGCTAATTCTCTTCATTACTATCTCTACATCTGTAAAGTAGATATTAAAAGAAAATGGCCCTCCCTTGTCGGCCTCCCTGGGCTGTGGTAGCAAATCAATAGGGTATGAAGGGTTTTGGATGCTTTTCTACCATCAACAATTCTGCTTCTTCTATAAGCAGAGTTTTACTTATTGACAGTTTTCATAAATACGTCCTTTTATGAACTCCATTCACCCTTTTTCTATCCTCCTTTTATTATTCTGCTTTCTGGTAGCCATATTTTCAAAAACAACAACAAAAACACACAAACAAGGAAACAGTTAAAATTATCCTTGATGGTGAGAAGAAAACTGTTGCTCAATCCGAAGAGAGCTGGTATTTCTGGCTTGGTGGCTGACGTGTGACCAAGGTCAGACCTGATACCTCCCTGATTTACCCTCTGGGACCAAGGTTTCAATAGAGAACTCTAGGTCCCTATGAGGCCGCCCCAAGGGCCACCTGCTGTTGAGGATCCAGCCTGGTCCCTCCTCCTTCCCTCCCAGTGACGTGTGTCCAGGGTGGAAAGTCAGAGGTATCAAATTCCAGGTGTGGCTCTTCCACGGCCTCAGTTGCTGCCTTAGCCTCAGTGAGTGGAGTTCTCAGACCAAGCCTTGGACTGCTTAAAGAAAACGCCTCACCTTGGCAGCTCCTCCCACAACAGCAGAATCTGGTTGGCAATTCTGAGTGCTCCGAGCGCTCCAGGGCCCCCTTGGGTGACAGCCCACTCCCCAAATTCCAAACTCTTGAAAGTCACAGTTTAGAGTAAGCTCAGGTTTTCATAGACCCCAGCATCTTGGACATGTGTAGGAGGCAGTGCAAGACAGTCTGCACCCACTAAGCACTGTGCTCTCCTCCTCCTGGGTGTGATGGGGCAGGTCGGAAGTCAGAGGTGGTCACCAGTCAAACTAGGGGACGGGGCCGAAAGGGTGGGTGGTTCTGGTCCTGCTAAGTAAGTGGCCTGAGTCTTGCTACACAGCAACGCTATAAGAACCCAGCCTTCCATTAGCCCATTCTCCCTGTGGCAGGCACAGGCCTTCTGACTGCCCAGCTGTCATTTACCCTCCTTCCTGTAACAACACCTCTGGTTTCCTCCAGGGAACCACCTCGCCCCCACCATCAGTCGAGTAAAATCAACCTCAACCCACCCCTCAACTTCTGGGACAGGCTGGGGACCCAGCCCCGGCCAGTGACAACAGCACCTTCCCAGGCCTTAGTAATTGCTGCAAGAGTGAATGTGGCGTCTAAGGCAATTCTGGAACTTTTGTTGGGGAAAGGTGCTTTCTTTCTCTAGGTGCGAATAAGCTAATACAATTGTGTACCCGAAGCTGCTGGGAGACACTGTGAAGCAGGCCAATGTAAAGGAAAGCAGAACTGAGAGAAGGGCAGGTGGAGGGAGCCCAAACGACCTTGTTGAGTCCCTAGACCCAGTCCCAAGCGAAGCAGATACTCTCCTAACTTTTAGTAACATGAGCCCGTACATTCCTCTTTGTGCTTAGTCAGTTTGAGTTGAGTTTCTTGCCATTTGCAACCTTAAAAAGCCCTGACTGATGCACATTCCAGAGTTTATACAACAGAGTCTACACCAGGCTGAGGCCAGGGGCCCCACCCAAACACCTCTTTGCTGCTCAAACCCAAATGCTCTTGAGATAAAGATGGTTCACTGTGGCCATAGGCGCCACATATAAACCTGAGAGGAGGGCAGCAAATGCCGTCGATGGCAGCTCCGAGAACAGCACTCTCTGGCTCTCCACAGTCCCCACCACGGCCTACTGTCTTTACCAAGCCCATTTTCTTCATCTACTTTGCCTGCCTGGCCCCTTTAAATACATTAAGTTTACCATCACTTATTGGGTGGATCAATCAATCAATGGATCAATAATGGATGAATTAATGGATCTGTAGACAGGCAAGTAGCTAAGTATTTACAAAGGGAGCCTACATACAAATAGCATGACACAAATGATTAATAAAACCCTCGGACCGCTGCAGCCAGGGGACCGCTTGATAAAATGGGAGAGGAAATAACCACAGGCTTAGTTCCACTTGGAATGCTGGGAGATGATTCTCTGCGTAGCACTCACCATCCCCCCACTCTCCTCCTCCCAAGCCAAAGCATCTCTCACAGCCCCACCGATACTGTGGCCCAAGGAGCAACCATTCCCAGCACTCCGACCAGCTACCTCAGATGAAAAACTGGCCCTAGGTAGTAGCCTCTCCTCCGTCCCCAGCATCTACTTAGATCTCAGAAGCAGCCAAAAAACAAAAAGAGGCTGCAGAGGATGCAGGTGCTGTGTTTTGGCATCTGGACTTGTAGTGATTGTGGGCAAACATCTACAAATGTATCCATGACTCTCCAGCCTTAAAACTAGGACATAAAGAGTCCGAGGTGGCCATGGAGTGACACTAACAGGCTTAAAGAACTGAGAAAAAACAAAAAGATAGCAACAATAGAGACCAGGCTCAGAGCCAAGACAAGGTCTGTCCCTCGGCCACCTGACTGAGAGCATCACCATGACCCCAAGTTCACAGTGATTCACACCACACCACAGTGTGAACTATGCGCTGTGGTTATGCACACTCATGGTGCAGGCAACTGTTTAAGAAACTATATACTGTTCCCTCCACTGTGAATCATCGTTCCCCTTTTGTTGTCCGAGCAAAAGAATCCTTCCAGGGACTGCCAAAGAGTGAGCCCATCACTAGGTGGGTTCAGCTGTCTCTGTTCAGGATGTAGGGGCCCAGTGGGGTCAGCCTAGGGAAGCAGCACCCACGCTGAATGCACCCTGACAAGGTCAGTTCGTACAAAGCACACCACCCCAAACGTGAGTCACAAAACACATGTGAGAGCTCTGGACTTCATCTTTCTTTACAGCCAGGGAATGAAGCCATGGAACAGGGGGAGAAAACAGAATTGCACGTAAACACTCAAAAGATGTAAAGAAGGAAGCGTAGCTGCTGAGGGGTAAGAAGTACCAGCTTCCTCAGGAATAACCCTTCTTGGCAGATACCATCCCTGCCTGGCATCCACCTTTGAGGAGAGACGAGATCACACAGCCAAGAAAACACAAGCATGGGATGCGCCATGGAAAATCATTTCCCGTTGAGGGGCAAAAAGAGTGGCACCAACAAAGGGCAGTCTGTGGGTACCAGCAAGCAAATGCTCCCTCGCCTGTTGCTAACAGGAACAGCTGGGGGTGTGGGACTGTCACTGGCCCCCGGGGTCTACAAAACACATGGCACACGTGTCTCTGCCTTCAATATGCTTGCATTTGAGAGAGGCAGCAAGATCGGTGAGAGGAGAGGCACAGTAAACACCATACAGCCTGGGGGTCAGGAGACCCGAGGTCATGTCCTGACCTCTGTTGATTTGGGCTTGAGGTCCATCACTAAGTTTCCTGGGCTTCAGTTCTCCCCTCTGTTGAGTGAGCCCCTCACAACTCATCAGTTCTGCGAGGTCCTGTTTCTCAGATCAGCTCACCTCCAAGGGTCTGCTCAGTGTTCATATGCTATGCTTTTGAGAGTCATGTAGGTATTAATGTTTAAAATTTGCTTCTAGGAATGGAAGCAAAGATGTAGAGCCCCCCAACCTCTTGTCCCCAAGCAGCCCCAGACCTGGGACACACTGTGGATGACCCCTGAATACATCGCTTTTCAGCCCTGGGTGTTTGTTTTAACTCACTAGGAGGAAAGAATTTAGACTCTTTTTAAAATATATACAAAGGGAATGCATTCGTTTATTTTACAAAATGTATTTTCAGATACAACTGGATGAGGAGTAAAGCTAAAACCATTCTCTTCTCCTGGCTCGTGTGAGGGCTACTCCTCCATGGTGATTTCTCCAAAGGCCATGAATGGCAGAGATCTTTGATCTTGCATCTTCTAACCATTCTCAGTTTGATACCCTGGCCACAGGGGACTCGTCACTTCATCCTTCAGGACCACAGCGCTCCAATAACTACATCCTGCCATCATCACCTCCATGAGATACAGGGTCCCCGCCCACTGCCCACTTCTCTACCTGTGCCCCAGCTTACCCTGTAAAGTCACCAAATAAAATACAGGGCTCCCAGTTAAACTTGAGTGTTAGATTGAAAACACAATTTTTTATGACATTTGCCTTTGTAGGCAGCATAACTGAGGCAGGTTCTTTCCAAGGATAGAAAAGTCCTCCCCTCCTGGACAGGGGTGTGCCCTGGAGGCAGATGGGCTGTCTCGCTTCTGGCCTGTGTGTCCTGGGCGTGTGCTGTACCTGTTGGGCCGGTGACACACAGTAGCACCCCACCCTGGAGCAGCAGTCTTGATACGCGGGTGTCCGCAGTGAACTATGAGGAGTGACTCTGCCAGCAGCCTCCTGTCCCAGCCCCTTCTTTCTTCCCATGCCCTCAATCCGCTAGTCCCGGAAGCCTTTAACCAAACGGGAGTGGGTGAGAAAGCCTTCTCCTGGCATCTTAGGGCAACAGGGTAAGGGTTGCCCCATGTGCCCTGCTCTGCTGCTCTCCTGGCGCTGAGAGGGAGGGTCCAAGCAGAGTTGTTTGCACTCGGCCTGCCCTGCTCAGGGCCGAAGCCAGGTACCCTGGGGGTAACTCAGAGGGTTGTTGGAGGTGGCAGCAGTGGACTCGTGGGGCAGCCTGCCTCAGTGCCATCCTGCCCTGTGCAGTATTTATTACTAAATTATTATCCAGGAGGGCAGCACTGGTCCGGGTCCCGGGTATTTATTGCTGTACATAGGGAATGTGTGTGATATATGAGGTTTCCTTTATTTTGTATATGATCAATAAACTCCTTTTTTAAAAAAAGAAAAGTTGCTCATAGAACCCAGTGGCGCTTGTGTCCCCTGGATACACTGAAGCCTGCCTTTTCCTCTTTCAGGGTGACGTATGAAGGCCATGGCTTCCAAGGCTCGTGGTAGCATAGATCGTCACCCAGTTCAGATGCTAGCAGTGCTTGGTCGAAACTGCTTATGGCTGGAGTCAGAAGTACTTCTGGGCATGACTACCAGCCCCAATGTAGAAGGATCTGGTGAGATGGGGAGGGTAGAGGGAGGGAGGAAATGTGAGACAGGTGTTACCATAAAAATCTCCAAGAGATGGCTCAATCAGAGAGCTCACTACAGAAAAAAAGAAGGGTGTTGCTTGGCAATGGCTGGCACATGGACCGTGAAGACCTACTTCTAATTTCTAATTACAACAGACAAACTCAGAATGTCACTCAGCCCTGGATTCCACTGGGGTCAGGTGGGTTTAATGACACCTGCAGATCTTTTACCAGCTTACCTGGGCAGCTGGAGTTGAAGCTCCGCGAGGGCAGGATTGGTGCCCTTTTTTCTCACCACTGTATACTCATCACGTAGCCAAGGAGCCAGCCTCATGGCAAGCACTCAGTGAGCTTAGAATGAATGAATGAATGAATGAATGAATGCCTACGTTATTCAATATGTCCCAGGAAGTATCATGAGCTTCATGCCAAAAAGGGCTCTGAACAAGTCAAATGAAATGCACAAATATGTCCGGTGAAAGAGATGGGCCTGGATGACCTCTGAGGTCATATGCAATCTCATGAGTCCTTGAGCCTCTCATACTCAGGCAAATAACCTCATTCAGATAATTTTAAATACTTCCTTCAACATCCTAGCACAGCATCTATGGTTGAAGTCCTCAGGCCGTGTCCAGCACCCAGTGATAAACCCAGGAAGGAAGGGTGCAGAGAAGGCAAAATCAGGAACTTGGTGAGGAAAGTGAGAGGCAAACAACTGGGAAAATAGGGCACAGGTGGGTAGAGACCCAGAGAATGGAATAGGAAAAATAATTCAAGATGCAGCGTGGCTGTCCACACTCACAGAAACACAAAGGTCCTCCTTCCAGATCCGCACTGCACACTCCCCCACCAGCCACATCCCATCATTCTATGACAGTGCTTCTTTGTGGACCAGAACAATAGGTACATTATGCCAACCTATAATTATCCTAGGAGAAGTGATAGTGAAGTCAAGGCAGTAGTGAACATTGGAATACTGGATACCATCCCACAAGAAAAACAACAAAACAACAACAATCTACAAAATCCCTAATTTGAATAGACTGAAAGCTGCCCCAAACCAGTACCCTTTCACATTTATATGAGGTTAGGATTTTTTTCTTTTCGTGCAATTATTTAAGCACAAGGCCTTCATTCATTGGAATTGATAGCTCTGTGAGGGAAGGGGTTGGGAGCTTATATTTTCAATAAGAAGGCAGAAAGTAGAGGAAGTAGTGGGGGGCATGAGAAAGTGCCACAGCAAGGGTATGACACAAGGGAAGCCCTCAAAGGGAGTTGAATCTGATTCTACTCAGTGAATCAATGCTATTAATAAAGATTCCTGAAAACCACTCTAATGAAACTAGTTTCCAGGGACTTGGGTATAAAATACACAGAACCCTGGGTGATGTCATGGAAAAGACAGTGACCAAAAAAAAAAATTGAATTCTCATCTCTCTGCCAGAACTAGCTATTCCCTTGGTTAATTCCAAGAATAAGTGGTCCCTCCCTATCTGCCACATTGAGTGAGTAACGGGGAAATGAGGAAGAAGTAGTCATTCTTCACTGAGCCTTAATGTCTTCATATGCAAAATGGGGGTCCCTCCCAGCCCAGGAGACGCCCCGGCTTCTAAATTCAAGGTGCAGCCCCAGCCTTGCATGGGCCCTGCCTCCACGGGCCATCGCTGAAAAAGGAGAAACCTGCTCCTTCTAAAGCTGAGATGAAGCCTGAACTCACAGGGCGAAGGAGCGGAAACAGCAGGGCACAGACATGCAGGGCTGTCCTACGTGTTCAGTCACAGCAAGGGTGTGGAAAATAGGATTTTTTTCATACACATCTCTAGCTTCTAAGGAAAAGGTCACTCTTCACTCTAAAGAGGACCCCTGGTCTTGAACTATAGCCGTGTGAGTTCCCACCTCTTCTGGACTCAAGTCCAGGCTCCTTCCCTCTCAACACAGCCTCCCTTTCACCTTCCCACAAGAACAACAGCTATCGTAGGAGCAGCATGGTCATTCTTCCACGTAGTCCACATCCCTTTCTAGTGATAAAGATTGTGACTGAGACTAAACAATCACGATCAGGAGGGAGGGTCCATGAGAGGAGCTAGAGCTTTCGGGAAGAGTTCTCACACTCTATGCCATCACAAGAACCCTGCAGGGAGAACTCTACACTTACAACAAAGCTATGGTTGTAACTGCACTTCCTCTTAATGTCCTTTACCCCTCCCTCCGGAAGTGCTTCTCCATCTTGGCATTCAGCGCAGGCCAGTGTGTGCACATGGCTTGCCACACCTGCATTCCCTGGGTTGCAACCCTTTCTTTTTCCTGAGTAAATCCTTTTTGGTGGCAAACCACCTAGTCAATACTGTTTCTCAGTCAATACGCGCAATGATCCATCCACATTCCTTACATTTACTGATGGCCTCCTCAAATACATGTATCATATTCTCATTTGTCCATTCTCCTCAACTTAACCATCCTTCCTCAAAACTACGGCTTCAGTTACTAATCCACAGTTACTACTCCTTTTCTTTCCATTGCCTGCTGGTCGACCAAAGTTTGGCAGTATTAACCGTGTATTCCTTGAAATTCTCAGAGCCTCAATTCCTCTACTCATTTCCTCCGTGAAGGTTCCTTGCATCCTGTGCTCAGCGGTGGGAATAGGGTAACAAATTAAGATGCAGTCCTTACACCAGTACTCATTTCTCCACATCTACTACCTTGGCTCCAATGTCCACCAAGCCAAGGGCTTTAAAAGACTCCAAGAGCCTTCACACTCAGTACCTCTTGCATTAACCAAGTTCAATCTTACAAATTTTAGAAAAACCTTTTCCATTGTAATATTTTTTTTCTTCGGGAATGAGAGCCTATGCTTGCCTATTCTTGCAACCAACACTATTCTGGAAGGGTGGGAAACCTCAAATGGAAGCACAACCAAAGGGCTTCTGAAATGTGACATGATTTTGTATGTCATTCCCTCCCCCAAATTCCCCACTCACTGCCCCACCTCCCCGTAGCACTTTGCTTGTGTACCTTACCAGTTAACTGTGTTAGTCTTCTCCACGTTGTAAACTCCTGGAAGGCATGGACTAGCCTGGCCTCTTTTCACTCCCCATACTGCCCAGTACTTACATATTTGTTGAAATGCAGCAAAATTAGGGAGAAATTTGGCACCAAATCTCATCTCTCTACTATTCCTCAGAGAAGTCTCTCTCTTTAGAAGACTGTCTCGGGTTTATTTCTAGCATGGCCCGAGGGAGCCCTTGCCTACCTACTGGGTCAAGGTAGTGAGCTTCCTCTGCTCTTGGGAGTTTCGGAGGCCACTCTCACACATCACATTAAAATATCCAAACAGGCCCACGAGTTGGACAGCCAGGGACCTTGGAGCAAACACTTCATTTACTCAGGACACAAACTGCATGAGTTTGTGTCACTTAGTAATTCTGTAATTGCCTTTCTTACTCACTGTATGCCCCTGGTAAAACTCCTTAAACTACTTGTTTCCCCTCAATAAAATAAGGATTAAAATACCTGTCTCCTAGGATTGTTATGAGGATTTGATAAATAAGCACTAGGGAAACATTGTGCTTACTGCACAGCAGAGCCTCAATAAATACTTCATTATCATTATCATTATTGACAGGTCAAAAAGGGTACATGCTTCTGCCTTCAATGTAACTTTGATACTGCTCTTTGACTTGCCTAGTTTGGGCAGGAGGGCCTTTTGATAATGCCAAAAAAAAAAAAAAAGTCACTACACTTCCAGCTTTTAAAAAATACCAAGTAATATAAGAAACAGATACTGGCTTGTCCCCCTTCACTGAGGTCTCCCCACCCTGATCTTAGGGGTGGAAAAAGATAAGCTCAGAGATGGGGTACGGGATGCAGTGGGAGTTGAAAATTGGGTAAAGGTCTAGGATAAAGTGAGAATTAGGAAAAGGAGTGGATCACAGATGAATGAAACTTCTGGAAGGGGGGAGATCAGAAATGGAGGGCAGCTGAAATGAGGTGAAATTTAGGACTAGCTGATTGAGCTCGTTAATCCTATTAATTTTTCACACACACCCCTACAGCGTGAAAATGTCCTGCTTTGGCGGATGGGAGAGAAGAACATTGAACTGAGTGAACATTTTTGAACAAACACAATATTTTGAACTCAAACAGTAAAAGTCACTAAGCTGGTCAAACCCCAACCAGCTCTTTCCCACAAGTGGAATTCACAAGTGAGGTTGGCAAGAAGGTTCTAGTAACCCACAGGATAGGGTAAATTTTGCATTCCAAGGACAGGAGTTTTCCAAATTAAAATTTTAATAGTGTGTGAAAATAGTTCAGCATTTACTTTTAGGATGAGGTAGTGTTTAGAGTGTCAGCCTGGAAATCCAGGCCAGTATTTTCAGGGATGCTGTCTCTTCTGGGAGAGAGGAAAAAACAGCCTGTTGCTTCTATCCCACATCCCTGAGATCCTGGATGCAGAAAAAGAGAGGAGTCTGAACAGCTCCTCATACCAGAGAACCAACTAGAGGTTTCTAAGCTTATAGGATATACTTCCCATCTTATCAAAATCCTGTTGATTTGGGTTCCAGCCCCAACCACACCACCTACTTGCTGTACAGACTCAGGCGGGGGATTTCACCTCTGAGCCTCTGCCTGCTCATCTTGTCCACCTGGGCAAGCTTAACCTGGCAGTGCCTTTCAGCCCTAATATTCATTCAGTCCAGAAATGTTCACTGAGTACCTACATGTCAGACACCCTTCTGGACACTGGGAATATTCTGTCTTCCCAGTGTCCAGAAGGGTGTCTGGTTCCTAAGGGCCCGTGAATTCTATATCCTGCATGTTGTGCTTATATATCCCAGAAAAAGGGGTGGGGCAGGGGCTCCGCAGAGTAGAACTTATTAAAGCTTATGAGCGAGCAGGTAATTGTTGCCCAATTAGTGAAAAGACTACACTATTTCAGATTCTTTATTTTTTAGATTGCTGGAAGGTATTGTGTTTTTAGGTGGCTTTTTGGTGGTGGTGCTTCATTCTGAAGAGAGGGTACAAAGGGAACTGTGGGTCCAGGAGACAGTGAAGAACGCTGAAGAAGACAGGACGGGTGCCGAGGAAGACACACGGGGGACAGGAAGCTTATTTCTACATGCAGCCCTCAGGGAGCACCCATATTTCTGCCGGAGTCAGTCCAAGATTTTGCTCTAGATGATGTACTCCCTTTTCAGTCACCAGAAAACTCCAGCACCATCGACACCAAAGTTCAGGTCTGCCCAGTCCTGCCCTGGCTGCTGCCTGGGGACACTAGGCCTGGTCCCTCCACAAACCGAGGACCTGAGGGCAGAGTGGAGCAAGGAAGGACTTGAAGGTCTCCAGAAAGGGCAAGACAGATGCTGGCTGTTCAGCACAAGCCACACAAGCCCTCCTCTCCCAACACTGTACAAGCCCCAGGGCCCTGCCTGCACGAGAGCTTCTGGGGCCGCTCTACAGCAAGGACAGCCCGAGGGCACTGGGAGGCTCTGCAAAGGGGGGAAGAAGGACGGGGAGCCCCGCCTTCCAGAACCTCTACTTTGGTGAAGGGCAGCCCGAGGGGATAGGAAGGAAGGCTCAGGAGAAAGCAAGCCCCTGGGGGTTGGCCCTCAGTCCTTTGTGTATATAGGGTCCCTAGGGTGCTGATTTAGAATGTAGATCCCCAGCCCCGCCCCACCCTTCTGATTCAGTAGATCAGGGTGGGGACAAGTTACCTGACTATTCACTCATCTCTCCAGGTAATTGTGATGCAAGTGAGCACCCTCCCTTCAGAGACAGAATTTGGGATTTCAGAAAAGAGCGTGTAAATCCCCCACTAACTGAGAGACTTTGGGCAATTTCCATTTCCTTTATTTCCTTTCAAAACCTCAACTGCCCATCTGGAAAATGAGGATAATGAAAGCACCTGCTTCTTAGGATTACTGAGAGGAATAAATGAGAAAGAGGAAGGAGAGCACCCAGCATTGTGCTTGGCACAGGGTAAGAATTCAGTAGATTCCCTCTTATTATTCAGGGCATGACTCTGATAACGCTCCTTCCGGGTCAGCCCCTTCCTAAATTGGAGCTTGTCGTAAGAAAGACCCAAATGGATGGCAGTGGAGCCTGACATCCCAGGGGCAGGGGTACCAGGTGTCCTGTGCCCTCCGTGACCAGCACCAACACTCACTGTCCATCTCACCAACTCACAACATGCTCGCTGACATTCAAGCACCCAGAGCAAAAGCAGGGCACACAAGGAATGAAGGGTTATGCTGTCAGAGGTAGGTCCTGGAAGGAGGCTGGGGCGCAGGACGAAAAGGTTGGCCAAAGGGGAAGGGGATGTAAACCACATTCCACCAGGAGTGTCCTATGTGGGCAGCTGCGTACCCGAGCTTCGGCTACGGCTATAAAGGAGGGTGTGTCGTGTGTACAGGGTTAGTGGCTTGACGGGGATGAGGGGCAAGAAAAAAAGGTGGTGTCCATGCGTCAGAACAGGTACTGCATTTGGATCCGAAATGTAAATGAAGTAATTCTACTACTTAGCAGGAGCTCCTGAGAAAGTAAAAATAAAACTAACTCTAGGAGACGAAGACACCCTCCCCCAGTCCAAGAACGGTAGTAGAAAAAGTGTCCCTCACCCAGCCCTAACTTGCATCTGCACCAGAAGGATGCTGCCCACAGGTAGGCCTGGCACCCCGCACCTCGGTCTTCCCTATCCTCAGCCGGCCCCTGGGCTTGGAAGACCCTTGCCCACCATGCCTGGGAATAGGGTTCTTAAAAATGTTAAAATGAGATTATGAAGGCCAGGCCCTACTAAAAAAGTGTCCTTACAAAAGGGGAAATTTGGACACAGAGGCATGCACACAAGGAGAACACCAAGTGAGGAGGAAGGCAGAGGTGGGGGTGATGCTTCTGCAACCCAAGTAACACTAAAGACGCCAGCCGACCACGAGCAGCTAAAAGGCCTGGAACGGCTTTGAGACGGAGCCAACCTTGCCAATACCTTGACTTCAGGCTGCTGGCCTCCAGACTAGAGGCAAATTAACAAACTGGTGGATTAAACCACAGAAATGTATTTGTTACAGCAGCCCTGACAAACTAATACATCCTATAGCCTTACTTTTTCTTCGGCACACTAATAATCATCACTTTGAAAATCAGAAACTTCCAGGAAGTCACCATATTTACTTTCCTATCCTAGGAACCAGATATCATTGTGGAAAAATTCAAAGACAAACAAAACCTAATCCCTGCCCTTCAGGAGCTCACTGGAATGCAAATGTTTGTCACTTTACAGTTTACAAAATGCTGTCACTTACACAGTCTCCTAGATGGGGGCGGAGCTTATGCTGAGGCGGGTTGGGGCTCGTCCCACGTTTCCCATTCTGCAAATGAAAACAGTGACTCCTGGGGAGTCTGGGACCTGCTCCAGAGCACTCAGCTACTAAATGGCAGGGAAGCAACTGCAGCAAGGACTCCGGAGTCCAAGAAGACAGTCGGTGCAGCTGTTTCCTTTTACTCTGTCTTGCTGCCTCTCTGGCAGTCTTGGAGCCTCTTGCCTCTCCTGCAAAAGGCCTGAGGCAACTGAAAATAAGCTGCTGATGTTTGAGATCCATTCCGAGTACTGCCCCTCCTGTAAGCAACGGGTAGCCCAGCCAGGGAGAGCAGAGCCTGGCACCCTCCACCTGCCTCTCACAGCCTCTTGCTGCTGCTGCTGCTGCTGCTGCTGCTTCTGCTGTGCCCACCACCCCTCCTGGCTTTCTTCTCACCCCTGTCCCCGCCCCATCCCAGGCACCAAGCCACTTGTCTGTCACAGCCCTGGTGGGTAGGTGCCTGGTAACGGTGCCACCCAGTGTTGTCAAAATAGCGAGCAGCTGGAAAGAATTCCAAAATGAAATCTATGTGCCTCTGCAACCTCCTAACTGACTGCAACTGTGGCGGATAAACCCGCTAATGTGCTAAGCATTTTCTGGCAGGGAAGGGAGGTAGGGCTGGTATTTTAGGAGCTGGGAGGGGCTTGGAAGCGCCATCCTTGGCAACTCCTGGAAGGAGGTGGAAGCAAGGAGAACCAGCCCAGAATGCTTCCTATGAAGTCACTGAGGACCACCAAGCTGCACTTCTGAATCCATGGAGCCCCGTTGGGGGGCAGAGAGGGCACTGAGCCTGGTGGCAGGACTGGCTGGGCACAGAGGCCTTGCCGGCTGGGGAAGGGAACTCAAGGGCCGTGGGAGAGAGGACTCTAGAACTTAAGTTATCATGGATGTTTTTCCTGCTGATGCAGAACAGCATGCAATGCTGTCGGAGAGTCTGGGCAGCTGGGACCTGGCCCCATCTCTATTTGCCTCTGAGTTGGCAGAGGCAGGGCCCATGATGACCAAACAAAGGACTAGAGGCCTAATGCCCAGAGGCAAGGCTCCCTGCGAGGGGTGTGAGGATAAGGGGATGTGGGTGGTCATGGGGATTGCAATGAGGTCGGGGATGGGAACTTTCACACAAGGCGCCCTCTGATTCCCCGGACATACACGAGCCTGAGCTTCGCCACCTTACCCTTGTTTGTCACGGGTTGCTTTTAACAAATGAAACAAGGAAGAGGAGCAAGCCCCAGATCTGGTATTAAAACAGGGTCTGATGTTCCTCTGTCCCTGGTGTACTCCACTCCGTCCTCCCTGAGGGAAGTGAAGGTGGGGAGGGGGTGTCGGGGGGCCAGAACAACGCTGGTGAAGAATCCTTTCCCAGAGCGTCGTTTGGTGGCAGAAGTGTTGAGTGCAAAGCAGTGCTGCTCAGGTGAGGGAGACATGGGGTCCCTCTGGGAACATGCCAGCCAGCAACACCCTGACGGGATTCACTTGGGAGGGGAAAACATCCCAACTCAGAGAAACTGCTGAGGACTTGCAAGTCTTAAAGCCCCTCTAGCAAAACATTCTTTGGAAGCTGAGGGTGATTTTGCCAAATCAGAAAAAACCTACTCAAATATCTAGTCCTGACCTCTCTCTGGCCCCTGCTCCTTTCCTGCCTATGTGCCTGCTTTCCCCCCACACTAAGAGTTCTCGGGGAGGCGGGGCAGAGCACTGCAGTGGCCAGAGGGAGCCGGCAGGCCGGGCGGCAGCGCCGGCTCAGCGCTCCCTAGCCCCTGGTCCTGGCTGGGTAGGACGGAACACCCTGTAAGTCTCATTTTTCGATCTGCAAAAATGGAAGTAAAGAAGGTGCAATTGTTGAGTTGGTGGGAGGACTAATGAGGCCCTGTATGTGTGTTGCTGAGCACATAGCTGGGGCAAGGGAAGAGGGTCCACCCGGGCTGGTCCCTCACCCCCCACCTTTCTCTCCAGGGCCCTCCATCCCCATAGTCAATGTGTGGAGGACACAGATCCAATAGGAGTGTCACTTAAAAGTTGGGGAGACAAAGGCATAGTTATGTAAAACAACCAGTCACAAGTTCAGAAAAACCTGCCCACACCACCCACCTTTCCCCACCTCCAAGTGGCTAGTCTCTTGGCTGGCAGACTTGGCCACTATGTCTGACAACTCCAGGTGGGCACCATCCAGGTTCTACTCTACGCGCCCTGAAGGAAGCGCCATTCAACAGACCAGCACTTGAATGCTGCCCCCAAGCTGGGCAACATGCAGCCCTACTAAAGCCCTTCTTTAGAGTCACCTCCCACAGGAAGCCTTTTCTGAGGCCTCCAGGGTCTCTTCCTTCAGTGAATGTCAACAGCAGAGTATCTGTACTTCTCTTACAGAGCCCATCAAACTTTACCTTTATCATGCTTGTGTGTGCGCACACGTGCGTGATTCCAAATGGGGTTGGAATTTTTGGTTCACGTTCAGTATTTTTAATAGTAGCTTCAGGTGTATGGCATTGTGGTTAGATATTTATAAAACTTATGAAGCAAACCACCACCCCCCGTGAGTCTAGTACCCACCTGGCACCATACATAGTTATTACAGTATTACTGATTATATTCCCTATGCTGTATTCTAAGGCTCTTTCCTTTATATTCCCTGACGTATCCAGCAAAATGCTAATTCAGTTTGTAAAGGCAGCATTACCCTCCCAAAACCAGTCAAAAACATTACCCAAAAGATTTTTTTTGAAGATTTTATTTATTTATTTTTAGAGAAAGGGGAAGGGAGAGAGAAAGAGGGAGAGAAACACCAATGTGTGATTGCCTCTCGCACTCCCCATAATGGGGACCTGGCCTGCAACCCAGGCAAGTGTCCTGACTGGGAATCAAACCAGCAGTCCTTTGGTTCGCAGGCTGGTGCTCAGTCTACTGAACTACACCAGCCAGGGCAGGTTTGTTTTTTAATTTTAATAAACTTTAACCCTGACCTCACATCCTATAAGTACATGTATGTGACATAGGAATATATTGGGTAGGCTAAAAAGTCCATTTAGTTTTTTCCATAAAATAAAAGACACATTTTTCATTTTCAGAATATATTGGGTAGGCTAAAAAGTCCATTTAGTTTCTTCCATAAAATAAAAGACACATTTTTCATTTTCATCAATAACTTTATTGATTTGGATATTTTGAGTATGTCTGCTATCTTCCACGTGTATAACATTGATTGTTCTCAATTAATGTCTCAATTTGATTGCTATCAACATCAACTAGCCTACCTGACCATGGAGCATCATCCAGAGAGAAATCTCCAGCATGAAACTTTGCAAACCACTTTTGACAGGTTCAAGCAGTCACAGAACCTTCTCCATATACTTGCACAAAACTTTTTTTGTGCTTCAGTTGCATTTTTACCTTTTTTGAAATAATAAAGCATAATATGCTGAAAATGTGTATTTTCTTTTTCTTAAATATTAAAATGGCTACACAAAAATTTACCAATTTTGGTGTTTTTTTAATGCACGCTGATATGACAGCTGTCGCAATGCAATCTAACAAAATTGTTTTGAATGAAGTTAAAGACAACTAAGCGCTACTAGAGCCATCTTATAGAAAAAACTAAATGAACTTTTTGGCCAACCCAATATAAAGAACCCTAGCAACTCAGTAATAAGAAAATAACCTTTTTTTTTTATTTTTTAATGAGCAAAGATTTGAAGAGATTCATCACAAAAAAACACAGACAGCCAATAATCTGATGAAAATATACTTGGGATCATTACTCATCAGGAAAATGTAAATAAAAGCTATGAATTATCACATCCACTAAAATGACTAAAACTTAAAAGATTGATAACATTAAGTGCTGGTGAAGATGTGTAGCAACCAAAATGCGCATACATTGTTGATGGGAAATATAAAAATGACTCAATGACTTTGGAAAAGAGTATGGCAGCTGCTTATAAAGAAACATGCTTACTATAAACCAAGCTGTTTCATTCTTAAGCATTTACCCAAGAGAAAGGGGGGAGAAGACTATGATCATAAAAAGACTTATACACAGATGCTCACAGCAACTTCATTCATAAAAGCCAAAAACTGGAAACGACCCAAGTGTCCATCAATTGGTGAGTAGATAAAAAATTGTGATATACTCATACAATTCAATATTCTTGGTAATGAAAAAGAACAAACTACTATTACATACAATAATATGATTAAACCTTCTTTTTAAGCTGAATGAAATAATCTAGATTCAAAAGAGTCCATACTGTAGGAGTTTATTTATATGAAATTTTATAACCAGCAAAGTTAATCTGCAGTGACAAAAAGTTGAACAATGGTTTCCTGGGGGCAGAAAAGGGGTGAACTACAAAGAGACACAAGGGAACCTTCTGGGATAATAGAATATCCTGTTGGGGTTGTGGTTACATGGGACTTTGTCAAAAATTCACAGAACTATGTAATTAAAAAGAGTGTATTTTATTATATGTAAACTACACCACAATAAAGTTGGTTTTTAAAAAACTTAAACATCAAACCACAAAGTGGCAAAAACATTTGCCACATATATGATGGATGACAAATCAATACCCTTAATATATAAAGTACACATACAGATTGGTAATAGAAAGCATTAAGACCTTAATAGATAAAAGGCCTTAGGACACAGACAAGCCACAAAAAGAAGATATAAAAATAGCTAATAAGTAAAATAGTAAAACAATAAAATGTCATTATTTCACGTACCAAAGCAGCAAGGCTTTTTGTTTGTTTTAATAATAATGCTGGTATTGTAAAGCAAGATGAGCACTCTGGTAGTAAAAATATAAATTGGTACATTTCTGGAATACGATTTGATAATAATTGTACAGAGGCTTAACAATTGCTAGATTATCTGAGCCACTTCTAGGAACCTATGCTAAAGAATAATTGAACATGAGCAATCAAAATTAAAGATCTACATGCAAGAATTTTCATTACTGGCTTAGAACAAGCCATTGGATGGACATATTAATATAATGAAATATCAAACATTTGTCCATGGAAGGAATATAACAAATATTTCTTAAATGTACTTGATTTATATACTATTATATAAGAACTTTAGATAGAAGTGAAATGTATAGAGGACTTACATTCATGGGTAGAGAAAGGTATATACAAATTTTTTTTATTACGGCAAAAGATTAAAAATCACCTAAATGTCCATCAAGAGAGGTGAAGTTAAATAAATCATGATATATCCACATAATAAAATCCTATACATCTGTTAAAAAGGGCGGATGTATACTTACTGAAATGGTATACATCTTTCCTGGTATACATCTTTTTCTTTCCTGGTTTATTCTTCTTTAGAGTTTAAATTTTTTACCATATAGAGGTCCTTCTTTTTCTCAAATTTTTAAAAATCAGTTTTCAATTACAGTTGACATACCGGTCTTTCATTTTCAGAAAATAAAACAAACAAAACAAACCCAACACTTTTCTTTAAAAGAAGGGAGGATAGCATTATGGGTTGAATTGTGTCCCCTCAAAACACCTATGTGAAGTCTTAACCCCCAGGACCTCAGAATATGATCTTATTCGGAAATAGTCATTGCAGATCTAATTAGTCATTGAGGATGAGGTAGTTAGAATGGGACCTAACCCAGTAAAACCGGTGTCCTTTAAAAAAGAACACATTCGGACACACAGACATGTACCCAGAGAAGAATGCCATGAAGATGAAGGTAGAGATTGGGGTGATGCTTCTACAAGCCAAGGGACACCAGACTTCCAGCAAACCACCAGAAGCTAAGAGAGGCCTAAACAGCTCTCAGAAACCAACCAAGCTGACACCTGGATCTTGAACTTTTGGCTGCCAGAACTGTGAAGCAATACATCTCTGTTGTTTAAGCCTCTCCGTCTGTGATACTTGATTGCAACATCGTGAGCTGGCTATTACAGGAAGAATATTAACGTGAAATGAATTTAAAATTAATAAGGTTCAAAAATGTCACACTGTAATGGGGTACAGAGCAAGGATCCCCTGATTAATAGGGGAACACCCCCACAATCCTGCCCAGAAGCAGGATTAAAGACAAGAGACTAGATGGTACAGTGAATAAGATAGATTGCATAACAAAAGGCAAGTTAACAGCCTTGCCTTCCTGAAGGGAAGAGGGCTGCAGCCCAGGGCAAATTGTGTACGTGACTGTGAGAATTTACACTGTCTCGTGACAGAGCCAGAGGGGCAGATGACCTCCCTGGATGTCTGTGCTGCCTCTATGTCACTGGGAAGTCTTGCCCTGACTAAACAAGGCAGCTGAAAGAAGGTCAAAGTAACTGGCGAGCTGACAAAAATGGCGGACACTAACGCACCATAGGAAGAGCCAGATATGAGGTCACATAGGAAGTTCCAAACCCAGCATTTAAATAAGGGCAGGCAGAAGGTCAGAAAGAAAGCCACACGTTCAAAGGTCTGCAGGAGGCAGCCACGAGGTCTCTCTGCCTGGAGAAGAAGGCGGCAGAGCTGATGGAGCTGTGGGAACATGTCAGGCCAAGCACAGACACGTGAGAAATGCCTGGAGCTGACCTGTAATCGGGAATGCTGAGCTGCAGACTTCTGCTTCTCCGAAGGACATACGGAGAATTCACTCTCGGCATGGGGGCTCTTGGTCCAATACTTTGGAGCTTGGTGTAAGCTGTCTCTCCATCTGGGTTGTTGGCATTTGGACATTCTGGGCTACTGGCCCTGCTCCCTGCATGGATGGGAACACTCGTGGAACCAGAGATGTGGGCCCTCTAGGGACTTAGGGCCCCCATGGGTGGGAGCCCACATGGGTGGGAGCCCACTCCTGGAGGCAGGGACCTGTGCCTCCCTGGGCTCCATCCCCTGAGATACCGTGATCCAGTGTAACACGGCACATGGTTTCCCGAACTGCTACATGGAGGCTGAGAGCAGCGCACCCCAGGTCCTGAGGGAGGGTGCTGCTGCGAGAGGGTGGCGACTCCAAAACCCCCGGTGCACATTCCAAAGCAGATGTGTTTGCATGACCGGCTAATGAACAAATGAGGACATGGGGCACTTCTGGGCATGGTTTTGGCTTGTAGACTTTTGGGAAGCAAAGGAAGTTCTGGGTCCCATGGGAGAGGAGTGCTCTGAGCTCCCCCAAGTTTGGAACCCTGTTAATAAAAACGTGTTTCCTTCAACACACACCACTGGGTCCTATGTAAAGGTGCCAAGTGGCCAAGCCCCAGTTTGCTTGGTAACAAAACCAACCATCCTAGAAACAAACATTATCATTGTCTTATCCTATAACCAACCCATCACCTGACCTTCCTCCTATGCTTGTAGCTATGGGCTAAATGTGTTACATATATGGATACACACACACCCTCCCCAATTTAAAATGAGAAACAACAAGCAGAGACATCAATTCTATTAAAATCCAATGTGTCAGTACTGCCCAACTCACCTAAGGCTAAGTGAGGCATTGCCCAGAATCTCACTTTGTTGAGTTAAAAACACTGGGACAATAGAACGTACCAGAAAATGCTTGGTGACTACAGGTTTTGTCTATGGAATGGAAAGGATCCATTCTGTCAGTGCCCAAGACATCTTCAGAAAGGAAACCACAGCTTTCACAACTGTAAAACTGTTGTGCACTCGAATCAGAGATGCTCCCAGAGCAAGAACAGAGATAGCAGCATCCCACACCACCTGCCTCTCCCTCCAAGACCTCACTAAATTTCCCAACAGCCCTTGCTCCCATCAGGCTAAAATCTTCTTCCCGGAAGACTTTCCTTTTCTCATCCCTATCTTTGCCAGGACAAATTGCAAAACAGGACCGTAAAGCAAAACCAAAATCTTGGTCATAAAAACAAAAACAAAAACAAGTAAGCTAGGGAGAGGAAAGACTTCATAAGGAAGGTTTTAAGCTCACAAGACCTTTATATGAGGTTTCAAAATGGCAGCTGGCTAAACACCATTTGGTTTAAATCTGCTCCCCAAACCTCCCTCACATTCTCCAATAGGTGTCCATAATTACTAGCACAGCCACCTGCAAACGTGGAATCTGAATCTCCCTTCTTTCAAAGATTAGGGAGGTGGGACCATAAAGATAACTCCCAATGCCAGAGAAAAGGCTAGAAGGAGAGAAAGAAGGGGAGAAGGGAGACCTTCATGGTGGCATGCAAGGACACGGTAGACTCCCCCATCCCATATCTCAGCTATTATGTACTCCCAACTGGCTTGGCCAACATCCAGAGAGACTCCAGGCTGGTGAGTCTGTGAATGTGAGGCAGAGATAAGCAACGCGGAGAGGGGGAGCTCGCCCACAGTTATAAATGGGCTGCGGGGCTGCTGTATGAAGGAGCCAAGGGACCCTTCCATTTCCAAGACATTTCTGCACTCAATCCTACTCCCCATGATTAAGAGTTCTTTCTTGGCTTCCTCCCACTTCCTGGAATGTAACTAAGCAGTTACCTTGAGAACATGAAAAATTGGAGGCTTTTAGTATGACTTTTTTAATGTGTTAATATCATATTGAACCCTGGACTCTTGTTTGCAATAAAGCTGGGAGACTAGGAAGCTTCATTCTTTCCTTCATTTCTGGACAGCCACCCAGCCACATGCACTTGAGAGATGGGGAGGAGCCAATCTCCCAACGGGAGATAGGCTTTGGGAGCTCAGAAAAGGTGCACTTCTGGCCTTCGAGGAAAGGTGGATGCACTTAAACAAATAGGAGGAAGGCCTTCAGGAAAAAGGGCATGAGCAAAGCTTCAGAAGGGGTGGCTCTTGTCAGGACAATGAGGAAGGCTGGCGGAAGGGCAAAGAAAAATCTTGTGGAAATTGAGAGCTTATCCCTCTTCGCCAACTTCAGGGTATCTCTGAGTTTGTCCCATACCCTCCAAAGAGCAAAATCCTGCACCAGAGCCCCAGCAAAGTCTGACAAAAGGAATGTCTGCTCCGAGCCTTGCCCCAGGGTCAGACGCCTGGAAAAAATTCCTGGGATTATTTGGTGCTGTCTGAGATGGATTTGGAGCCACCCTGGCTAAGGAGAGATGTGGCTTTGGGCTGGGGCTCTCAGGATGGGTCTGTGACAAGCTGGGGCTACTTTCAGGTCTCAAAACTTTGGCCCTTGCTGTTCACCAATCTTTCTTTTCTGTTCACTGAAATCCTTAAAAACCACTCTCTCCAGAAGGTCTCCTGACCCCCATTCAGAATCAATCCACCGCCCTTTATGCTCCTTCGATGAGTTGCTTGTATGTCGATTTCCATGTATAATTAGTCTCTCCTCCAGTTATAAAATCTCAAATGTCCAGAACTGGGTTTGACGCGTCTTTTTGACTCCTAGCCCCAACTCTTCCAGAGCAGACACTCTAAATACAGGGTAGGACAAAAGGAGGCCCACACTTGTTCATATGGAAAATAATACAATAATCATTAAATAATAATACAAGAACTGTGTTTTGCATACTCACAACTGCAAACCTACTGTTGCCCCATGCTGTACTTATTAAATTAAATACACAAATTCATAAGGAGTGACCTGGTACTGACTGACATTCTGATGGGAGGCTCAAATGTTGGAGAAACTTTAGATTCAGGTAATAGCTGACAAGCTTAGTAATCACTGCATGTAAAAAGCTCTTGTTTCGGGAACTGAAGGTATGACCCACCCTGACTTCAGGAGACCATAAGCAGTTCCACCTTTGCGCCTCAGGAGGAAGGCAAGCAATTAAGATGGTATCTGAGCCATTGTACTTCAGGGTGAGACGCCCACTGCCCAGGGCACAGATAAAGACCACCATCCAGGGCACAGATACAGACCACCACCCAGGGCACAGATGAAAGAATGCTGCAGCTTTTTATCCAATTAACTTTTCCCTGAGTTCCAAGCCCCTTACCTATACTTTGTTCTCCTTATAAAAAAAGGCCATTTTAAAATAGAATTGAAGACAGTTTGTTTGGGTACAAATCTGCCATCTTCTCAGATCACCAGCCATCAGAATAAAGTGCCCATAAAGATTCAATCCCTGCCTCTGCTTATTAGGTCTGGTAGGTGACAGGCAGCATGAACATGGGCTTTTCTGGGTTCAATTCATTATTCCTGCATCCATTCCTTCATCTGTTCAACAAACATGTGGGTCCCCAATAGCTGCTAAACTGATTATTCTCTGGCAAAGCATTCTTAAACTCAATTAGTGAAAAAGTAAGCTTCAGTATCCAGGTACAATGCTTTTTCTCAGGTCCAGGACATAGAAGATTCCATAGGATCACTGGGCAAAAAATCAACAACAGCAGGGTGGGCACAGCCTACCTCCTGATGCCTGTATCTGCCCAGATGGAAAGTCACACCCTCAGGAAGGCCCCTGGGAGAGACAGATTGTCTGGAACGTGGGCGCAGGCCCTCAAGCGTTCTGCCCAGCCCACCCAGGGGAAGCCTAGATATGCCTATCACAGAAGATAGAAGAGTTAGGACAACCCATTCATCTATGTGCACAGTACTCTGGGGATGCTAGGTAAGGAGGAGCTGGTAATTTGGGGTGAGGGAGCGTTCTAGAAAGTCTTCCTGGCAGAGTAGATGTGGTCATGGAGGCCATGAAAAAAGTCTGCCCTGCTCAGAGATCAATAGAGCAAATTACTTGAGTCTAGGAACTGCTCTGCTCTGGGGGAGAAAGGGGGACGGGGCGGGGGGCGGGTATCAGTTAGGAGCAACTGTTTAGCTCAGGTCTCTTCCAACTCCACAATTAAAGGATTCTAATCTGAACCTCCCCTGCCAACAGTTTGAAACAGTTGTCTGAGACCAGGGCCATTTGGAGAGAAAGTTGAGTAGTACATCAAATAATAAACCAAAAAGAAATTCTGAAGTCAAAACAAGGGATATATTTTTCTTATCTCTCTAAGACATGCATCAAAGTTGCTGGTTGCTGTCTGCCCAGCATGGGAAGATGATAATGGTTATTATTGGCTTGTAAACAATAGGACAAGCCTTTGTAATAAAGTTTAAACAATTAATCCTTTAGGCTTCCTCCCTGTATCCTGCCTACTCCCCACCCCTCCTTTCTGTGACAACGCAACTTTCTGAGAAATGAAGGGGTCCATCTCCAAGACTCAAGGGTTCTGAGCAATCGAGTGGCCTCTGGACGAGAATCAAACCTGTGGGTGACAGCAAGGGTTGCCCAGAAGGAATGTCAAAGAAAATCGCTTCTATCCTGATCTGGGTAAAAAGAAGAATCCCTCCTTTCAGAAAATACAGAGAGTAAGAGACACGATGCACCAAAAAAATGGTGCAGGAGGTTAACTTCGTTCTTACTCAGTGAGCTCATTCTTTCATTCAGCAAACATTCCTGTGCACCTACCAGGTGGGAGACACCCGCAGAGGGTGCAAATATGTACAAAATAAATACTTGCCCTCAATGGAATTACAATCTCAGGGCTGATGCTGGGAGGAAGGTATACTCACAAGATCGCGATAATAAAGATTAGTACAAAAATATTTGAAGAGTACTCCACAAATCATTTCATTTTTTTTGTTGCTTCTTTCTTAGGTGTATTGTATTTATCTTGGGTGATTGGGGCAGATGATATTCAGAAAACAGGAATTAGAAAAAGAGCAAACGGGACACAGAATAGGAGGAAAGAAGAAAAATAAAAGGAGGCCCCTTTCTCCTGACACTGCTGTCTCTAGACTCAGCCCTAGTTCTGTGAAAGAAAAGGACAAGTTGTTGCTATAGGCCTCAGGGCAGGGACAGGGCCAGGCCACTGAGTCACACTGCATGCCGTGTTTGCACGTGCTCCAAAGAGGTATATCTTTGCAGAATTGTGCAAAATTCTGGCCATTTGGATTTTTCAATTTGGCACACCAACTTTCAGTACCCAACAGTAATTCCCTTTGCTCTTCAAAATATAGTTGAACCGTGAACAACGTGGGTTTGATCTGCATGGGTCCATTTATATGAGGACTTTTTTTCCATAAATACTGTAAATGTATCATAGAAATATCTTTATGATTTTTAATAACATTTCCTTTTCTCCAGCTTATTTTAAGAATTTTGTGTATAATACATATGATAAAAATATGTGTTAATCAGCTGTTCATGTTATTGGTATGTCTGATGGTCAACAGTAGACTATTAAAAGTTAAGTTGTGGGAAGTCGAAAGTTACACAAGTATTTTCACCTGCACTTGAGGCGTTGGCTCCCCAAACCCCATGTCGCCCGAGGGCCAACTGTACTCTGCATATGTGAGTGCACATGCGTACTTGAGTACAGAGGCGCAAATGTTAATGGTGAGATAATGCAGGAAATTCTAAGGATTTTCATCTATGGTTGATAAGTTAACAACCTCTCCTTTCGAAACAATGACAAATACCTTGTTTTGCACTTTGAGAGCTTCTCATTTTTCATAGTTCTTCAATAAACACTATTTCACATTCATGACATAGGCAACCTTGGGTGGTAACAAAGGTTAAATATTAGTTCCACTTTAAATTTTTCCTCCTTTATCCATTTGTTTTCTACTCAACAATGGTCAGGTACGACGTTTACAAGACAGAGCAAGACATTTCCAAAAGAGAATCAACAGGCCCGGGCGCCCCACTGGAGGGAGGAAAGAAAGGAGGTGTCAAAGACGGCTCTCTCACTGGCCTGCGGGGCCCCCGCCCAAGAAAGGAAACCAGTATGAAACCAAGAGGCAGAGAAAGTAAGTGCCTTGCTTGGAGTCATATAAATTATTGACAGAAGACCCAAGCCAGGAACCTAGAATTCTTTCCTGCAGCACCGCTCCACCTTGGTTTTTGTATGAGCATCGACAAGAGACTAAACTTAGCCATTGAATGCCAGGCTCTCTCCTTATTCCCTACTTGCTTTATGCACACTCATTGTTCATCCTATGGAGATTGTAAGCTCATCAAGGCAAATTTTTTTTTGACCTCCCACAGGCCTGGCACAGTACTATGTGCTACATAGTCCGTGAATGTTTGTCATTAAATCAGAACCTGGGAGCCTCAAGGTCCCTTTAGCATTGCCTTACTTGCAACACGAGACCCTTTCCTTCTTTAATTCTTAACACACAATATATTTTTATAATTCCTAGATAGAGTAATTCCTAGATGTTTGAATTTCACAGTCCAGGAAATTTTTAACAACAACAACAAAAGAAAGAATTAAAGGGATCAACATAGTCTTGCCAACTATTTTTAAAAGAGCATTCTAAAACCCACTGCCACCTACCTTCTGTCATCTACTACATTGTTTCTTAATAGAAAGGACATCTAATACGTACTCCAAAAGTCAAAACTAATATAACTTTAAGGATAATCCTTCTAATTAAATCAGAGTTCTTCAGCCATAGCACTGTCGACACGTTGGGCGTGGTGAGTCTTTGCTATGGGGATGGGAGAGGGAATGGGGCGCTGTCTCCGCACTACAGGGCGTCTTGCAGCAGCTCTGCTGCTCCTCATTATACATGTACCAGTAGCATTTCAAGTTGTAACAACCAAAAAATGTCTCCAGGCCCTGCCAAACATCCCCTGGGGGCAACATTATCTCATTTGAGAAGACTGAACTAAATAAAGTAAGCCTTATTAAAAATCTAGTTTTCCCTGACTGATGTGGCTCAGTGGCGTGGGCATCATCCCACAAACCAAAAAGGTCACCAGGTCGATTCTCCGTCAGAACACATGCCTCGGTCCCCAGGTGGGGGCATGCGAGAGACAACTGATCTATGTTTCTCTTGCACATAGCTATTTCTCTCCCTCCCTTTCTCTAAAAATAAATTAATAAAATCTTTTTTTAATCTAGTTATATTATCCTAGTGAAAATGTTATCACAGACTGACATCAGTCCATAAACCAGCTTTGAGGAATGAGAGGCACAGAGGTTAAGAGGAAGGGATATAAAGTTAGACTTGAACTCAAGCTCCAATTCTGCCCCTTACTCATTGTCTGACCTTGAATCCCCAAGTACCACCAGTTCCTTTCTTCAGACCCACCGCATGTAAGTCCTTGTCTCCTTTACCAGAATGTTCTCACATCCTACTATGGAGATTAGACCCTTAAAAGAAGTCTGGCTGGTCCAGAACGTCTGCCCTAGGATCTGTGGGTAAGAACTTTAGGGGACACTCCGGCCAGAAGTATCAACACCCCACCAACTACCTGGATTTGAACGACTCTTACCCCCACCTATGAGCGCGCAGCCTTGTTTAGGTCCAACATCATAGTCACCCATTACATCAACATCTTCAGGCTGCTGCTGTCCTCCTTAGATATCTAACCTGGAGGTGGGCCAGGGACAAAGAAAAGGGAGGTGGCAACATCCTTGAACAAAAGTAGCTATAAAAGGGCGTGGGAAGCAAGGAGAAGGATAAACGTAACAAGGAGACAACCTCAAAGGAAAGGGAGGTGGGGAGGCTTCAACAAAGGAGTCAGCCCTTCCTGCTACTTTCCTTAGTCCCCAGCAACCCACCTCCCAGCCCCAGAAGACAGGGCACTGGTAGCTCTTACAAGGGGAAAAAACACTCCTACCTACAAATCAGACAGGACCTGGCAGAAAAAAAGCCAGCAGTAAATTTCTGGGGTTCATTTCACAAGTACCTTAAGTATCTCCTGACAATTTCCCAAAGGACTGAGTTTTCCTGAGGGTCATAGGACATGAGCACAGGGAGGGAACGTACAGAGAAAGTGATCCAAGCTCTTGTTTTATAGATGGGGAAACCGAGACTCAGAGAGAGAAAGGAACTTGCTCAGAATCTTCCGAGTGTGCTCTCGGCGCTCACTCTTTGGCTGGGCCCAGAGCTCAAGGCTTCAGTCTTGACACCGATATTTGTGTGAGCCTCGAAAGCGTGCCCAGAGGAAGGTAGGTGTATTAAGAACTAAATCTCACTCTTCCTGAATATACAGATGTTCACATTTGCAGCCTCGATAAGGAGAGGATTAGCAAAATCTCAGAGGGGGCCATTGATCTAGTCCCATGGCTTCTCCATCCATTTAAAAACTATGGCAATAAATCACCTGCCAAAGGAGAATCAGCCACTTCTTTCTCGGTCCATCATGCGTCATCTGCCTTCTCCAGGTTCTTTGATACTATGACCGAAACAAAGTCCAATTGGGGAAAGTGTGGGTGTGGGTATGCACACATGTGCATAAAAGTGGGGAAGAGAGAAGAAACTAATGTGGCAAAATGCTAGTACCTCGTGAAATCTAAGCAAAAGGCATAGCATGTTCATCATAATATTCTTGCAACTTTCCAGAAGGTTTCTAAGTAAAAATTTGTGGGACAGAGATAAAGCACTAAATAAAAATCTAAATTAATTACTTTTTTTTTTAAAGATTTTATTTATTTATTTTCAGAGAGAGGGAGGGAGAGAGAAAGAGAGGGAGAGAAACATCAATTGGTTGCCTCTTTGCACACCCTCACCTGGTGACCCGGCTGCAACCCAGGCACGTGCCTGGACTGGAAGCGGACTAGCAACCTTTCGGTTCATGGGCAGGCACTCAATCCACTGAGCCACACCAGCCAGGGCTAAATTAAATTACATTTTTTAAAAATTATTTGGAAAAGGCCAGGAATAAATCCTTCAGTTTTACTCACTTTCTCCAAGGACTAACATTCCTAGAAAAAGTTATAAGACATTCCAAAGGTTAGAGGTGTAGGACCCCAAACAGGTGTTGGTGATGCTGGCGTTCATAGTAGCCAGTAGCTATGGCACCCTAGGGATCCAAACCTGAGTCCAAATGTTTTGTCCCTCAGCTCCCAAAATACACACATGCCTGCCCCAGCTGGTGTGGCTCGAGTGCTGGCCTGAGAACCAAAGGGTCGCTGGTTCAATTCGCAATCAGGGTACATGCCTGGACTGCGGACCAGGTCCCCAGTAGGGGGCATGCGAGAGGCAACCACACATTGATGTTTCCCTCTCTTTCTCCCTCCTTTCCCCTCTCTCTAAAAATAAATAAATAAAAATTTTTAAAAAATATACACATATGCTTGTCCCATCATGTATCCTGGTGTTTTAGGTTCAAAAAGTAGTTAAAGTAACAACAGGCTATGAATGGGGCAAATGTCCGAATTTTTCCAAGAGTCCATCACATTTGCAATACAGGTGGTTTATAAATACAATAAAATGCAGTTTAATTTCTATTCAGTTCAAACACTTGTCACTTAAATAAATTACTGAATCAAAATCCACATCCAAGACACAGTCAGCATGTTCTCTATCCATAGTAGTATTTAATTTAGGCCATGTTGGATCCATAATCCATCCCCGGAAATCTTTCCTTAACTACATATATATGAAAGTCATGCCAATAGCATGGCATTCAAGGAATGGAGGTTTGAGGGAATGCACCTCACTCAAGAAACCCGAAGGAATTCCTGTGGCTAAAGTAAGGGCTGCGAGGAGGGTGAACAGGGGAATTCGAAGTTGGAAAGACAGTTAGAGGTCAGATTCAGGAAAGCCTGCATGCTAGACAAAGGAGTAGGAAGTTTATCCTTCAGGCAATAAGGAATTACTGATGGGTTTTTCAGATGAGAGGGATATAATTTAATCATTCTAGGGGAGAATGAATAAAGGGAAGTAGCTCAAAACTAAATAACAAAGACCTGAACAAAGGCAGTCAGAGTGGGACTGAACAACTGAGGACAAATTAGAGGGGGCTATTTTTTTTTAAAGATTTTATTTATTTATTTTTAGAGAGGGGAAGGGAGGGAGAAAAAGAGGGAGAGAAACATCAATGTGTAGTTGCCAATCATGCGCCTCCTACCGGGGGACCTGGCCCACAACCCAGGCATGTGCCCTAGACTAGGAATCGAATCCATGATCCTTTGGTTTGCAAGCCAGCACTCAACCCACTAAGCCACACCAACCAGGGATAGAAGGGGCTATTGAAGAGAGCAAATTAATAGCACCTGAAAGAAAGAGAGCAGATGTGCTTGAGAGAGAGAGGAAGGAGCCCAAGATGACTTCCCACAGCTTTTTTGACTTTGTAGATAATACTGCTGGTCATCTAGATGGGGAGTTCAGGAGAAGACTTGGCAGAGGAATGCATTAAGTTTTTAATATGTTGATGTTCTACCTGGATATGCAAATATGGAGCTCCAAAGAGAAGTCCAAGTTGGATACACACATTTGGGGGTAATCAGTATTTGTATGGTAATGGATGCCCTGAGTATGGATGAAGTCACCTAGGGAGGAACTAAGACCAAAACAAGAATTGGGAGTCAAGAAGAGAAACTCAGGGGAGAAAACCTGTTAAGGGTAGGCAAGGAAGAAAAGAACACTAAGGAGTGGCCTAACAGGCAGAGATTTAAGCCTGCTTTTAAGTGCCTTGCTAAACTCCACCTCCACAGGTTGGTCACATGTGGCTAGAGTACATAAGGAACAATGATATATTAAAATAAACGCACTTCTTGATCTGGCTGGTGTTGCCTCAGTGGGTTGAGTGCCGGCCTGTGAACCAAAGGGTTGCTGGCTTGATTCCCGGTCAGAGCACATGCTCGCATTGTGGGCCACATCCCCAGGTGAGGGCGCGCGAGAGGCAACTGATCAATATTTCTCTTTCTCCCTCTCTTCCCCTCTCTATAAAAAATAAAATCTTTAAAATAAACACATTTCTTAACAACAAAAAGACAGCCTAATTAAAACATAGGCAAAGTATTTGAATAGACATTTCTCCAAAGAAAATACACAAATGGTCAATGAGCACATGAAAAGACACTTCTCAGGGGGGGAAAAAAAAGATACTCAGCATCATTAATCATTAGAGAAATGCAAATCCCAACCACAGTGAGATACACTTCAGCCCCACCGGACAGCCATAATCACAAAAACAGGTAATCACAGTGTCAGCAAGGATACAGAGAAACTGGACTTTCATATATTGTTAGTGGGATTGTAAAATGGAACAGCCACTGTGGAAATAGCTTGGCAGCTCCTCAAAAATTAAATATAGAGTTATCATATGACCCAGCAATTCTACTCCTAGGTATATACCCAAGAGATTTAAAAACACATGTCCACAAAAGACTTACACTTGAATGTTTATATTAGCATTATTTATAATAGTCAAAAAGTGGAAATAACCCAAACGTCCATCAACGGCTGAGTGGATAAATGTCATTGACTTATACAAAGGATTATTCTTCCATAAAAAGGAATGAACTACCGGATACATGCTACACTATCATTGGTCACTGAAAACATGTTAAAGAATCCAGACAAAGATGGCCACATATGTTGCCTGATTCCATTTAAATGAAATATTCAGAATAGGGAAATTCACAGAAACAAAAAGCAGACTAGTGGTTGCCAGGGGCTTGGGGAAATGGGGAATGAGGAGCGACTGCTTCATGGGTATGAGATTTCTTTTGGGGGGTGATGGAAAATGTTCTGGAATTAGATAGTGGTGAAGATTGCACAACATCATGAAAATACTAAAACCCATTCAACTGTACACTTTAAAACACTAAAAACCAATGAATTGTACATAGTTACAATGGTGAACTTTATGTTATGTGAATTTTACCTCAATAAAAAAAAATTTTAAATAATAAAGTCACTTTACAAAGTTACCAACAGCCAAGAGGAGCTGGAGAAGCAATTTCTCCAGCTTGCTACAGAACTTCAGATTTCTAACCAAAGAAGCCAAAAAGCACGCTTCTCAAGAGACTTTTAAATGTCTCAAAAAGCCCATGGATCAGGGGTGGGTGGCTCTGCCGAAGAGCTGAGACGGAGCATGGAGCCTTGTGACAGCTACTCATGCCAAGGTCAGGTGCCTCACTTCTAAGACCCCAAGATGCCAGGGTGACAGGGGCACAAACAAGCTATGAGTTGGCTTACAGAGAGACGGCAATCAGGCATGGACTGAGTATAGTTACCACCCAGTGACAGAAAAGGAGAAATGACTTCGAGGCCCAGGGTACCCAGAAGCCCCAGAACAGCAACCTCCTGGTTTATGCCCCTTATTGAACCTTGCAACACCTAAAACCCGTTCACTGTGTTCAAGATGACCAACCCCCTGCAACAGCATTCCCAGCTGCCCGGCGTGTCAGCATTCACCATCTACATAGCAGCTTTATGTCCACACAGTCCATCAGGACATTGCTCTGAATCTTGTCTCTTTGGGCTTGCGATATAAGTGATCTTGAAATTAGCACAACTTACATGGTTTACACCCAGCTCAACATCATCTGCTGCAAAAGTCAAGGCCCAGAGAAACCGAATGAGGGTCAGGAGATGGATGGAGCATTTATCAGCGCCTCCGAGGAGAACTTGAGGCTGGAGCTCCAGGGTTCCGCAGAACTTCCGGCCGATAATTTCATCTCGCTCCTTCCCTCTCCAATGATGTGCTTCCCTCTCTTTTTGCTCCCTTCCCTGGCAACTCCCAGGGCAACCCTAGATAATTTGACCGAAAGCAAATGCTCCGAGGTGGCACACCACCACTCCAGAGAGAGACTGTCAGAGCAGGGAGGCAGATCTGGAGTAGAAAGCAGAACTCAGGCCCGGTTTAGCTATCAGATAAGCAACCCCTCCTACATGCCTCCCTGCTCCAACTGCCCCGTGGGAAAAGGAGCACAATGAATCTAGGCCTTCCCTTGGGGTTTTGGCCACCTCGTGGGGAGATTATGACTACCCTGTGGTTGCCATGCCTACTATGATGTCATTCCTTTATCATTCCATCTGGGTGGATTTTTTTTCCTTTTCTCTAAAGGACACCCTCCTAATCCAGTACCTAGGAGCCAACTGGGAGCTCCAGTCCTTGACCTATCTAGATCCTGGTCAACTGCATTGTCCAGGGACCTCAGAAGACTTTGCAGCCCTAACAGGAGCAGAGAAGAATTAGGAGCGGTCCTATTAACTGCTAGTGTTGGTCAATCTATCCCTATATTTAAGCAGAACTGAGCAGAACAGATTTCAACTTTTCCTCTCAAAAGTGCTAGCAAGAGAGGAACGTGTGGGAAGGTCCTGTCAGCTTAGGTGCCCAGAAGGAAACCACTTTTTAACTAAAATAAATGCAAAGAAGAATAGGATGGAATAAAAGGTGTACAAATCCCAGTTTACAGTTTATCATACACAGAGGAACACAAAGGAAGAAATAAGAATATTTCCTAAACAATCACCTTTGACACTAACCAGCCATAGATCTCTAGGAGGTCCATGTCAACAAAAACCATTTCCTTGGGTTCCTACTGTACGCCAGGCCCCATGCCAGATTCCAAAGACCTAGTCCCACTCTTTAGGGAACTAATAACAAGGTAGCTGTTCACAATCACAATTGTGTTCCACTAGAGAGAGAAACTGAGGCTATGAAAAACCAGGAAGTTTGCCCTGGGCCATGAGATTCAGTCTACAATCCGTGGGCCGTGGGCCGAGAATAAAAACGTGAGCATGGGCAGGCCTTGCCCCCAGTCCTCAAGTGAGGACGACAACCTGCTGCATGCTTTCTCCTCATCTTGTCCCAGGATCTGCGGCGCTTCTGCTGGGCAGGGAAGGAAGGCAGCAGGCAGTGGCTTCGGTTCCAGCCGCTGCATCCCCAGCAGAGAGCTTCAGCCATCTGCCTCAGAGAGGTGCAGGGCCCAGGGAAGGCCGTCTGTGCAGCCGGCGTACCCTCTGCGGTCAGGTTAACCTTTCTGTGATGGGCTAGCTCCTGGAAGTCATCAAATGCCATTGTTAAAACACAACATCTTGTGGAAAACACTGGGCCTGTCACACTGGAAACATCCAGACTTATTCAACTTAAATGGCAATCTCTGTTCATGTCAGGAGCGCTGCTGTTTTCAACCCAAACCTAACACACACAACTGGCCTTATCTTTCTAAAATATATGTCTCTTATTGTTTAAAAATGCATGTTATGTATCTTACATTCTTTTAATCTAAGCAATAGAAAAACCCAATCTCCATTTTATAAATGAGGAAACCAAGGCAAAGAAAAGAGAAGGGGTCACCCCAGGTGACATTGATTTGCAGAACTGAGATTTTTACTTAAGTACCAACTTAGGGGCTCCTTTGGCAACAGCACAAGTGCTCAGTGATTTGGGTGAACGTCACATTACCAGGCCACCAAACAAGCCACTACTGTTAGTTCTTTTGTCTTTAGTAGGCCCAAAGGTGGGAGTGGTTTGGCAAAGAGAAATGGAGAGAGCTCCCCTTTGAAAGCCCAAGCATTCACCCCCAAAGTGGTTACTGATACAGTTCAGGGGCCAGATGTCAGACTTAGTAAAACCATCCTCCTTTACAAAAAGCCAGTTTGCCTCTCACTTGTCCTGAGGTAGGTACCCAGATGCCCTACTTTCCCATTGAGCCCTGTTCCCTTGGGACCAGAAGCCTGAACAGGCTCTTTCCCCCTCACCCAGGTAAGAGCTTTGCCATCTAAAACCGGGCCAGCAAGTACACACAGGAAACATTCACCAGGTGGTGCATTGACTGGTTTTCATAGCAAAACCTATACTTCAGGCCCCAGGCCTGGGAGAGATGGAGAGCCCTGCAGAGATCTGTTTGGATCAAGGCAGGCCTGTCCTGATCACCCCACCAAGAGCAGCAAGATGTGACCTCGGAGCTGTGAGGAGCCCTGAAACGTAAAAGTTCTGAAATCAGGCAGAGCTGGGCTTGAATCTCAGCACCACTCACTCACCGTGGGGCCTGGGGTTGCTTGCCCTTGGTTTTCCTTATCCATGAAATGGGGATAAAAAGATCTAACTCTGAGAAATTATGCAAATGCCACTTCAAGGTGGTAGTTATGACTACCGGCTTGTCAAATGCAGCAGGGTGCCTCTGCTCAGCCACCCACACATTTTCCCCGATCCACTTCTGACCAATGTCCTTGCAACATCACTGACCTGGGGGTAAAACCTGCAGCCACAGAACCCAGCTCTCTCCCCTGCTAAGTGAAAGGAGCCATTACGGCTCATACCTTGTTCTTATTAGAATCAGTCTTTTGTTTGATTTTTAAATTGATGCATGTATGTACTTTTTATGCATGTCCTTATACATATGTGTGCATGTATATGCATATATATAATTTATTCAGATGGCATTTTTATCACGTATGCTCTTTTATACCCTGTCCTTCCACATCAGCACCTCCTTCCCTGTCCCTGCTTTCCCCAAGTAGCCCGTGTTAACGTTTTCGTTTATGTCCTTCCACATTTTCCCCATGCTCATGTAATTTGGACACATGCACAAATAGTAGGGTTTTGGAGAGCGGTTATATGTTTAACAAAAATAGAATTACATATTGTAGGTCAACTGTAATTAAACTATAAAAAATTATTTTTAAAAATAAAATTATAGCCCTGGCTGCTGTTGCTCAGTGGATAGAGCACCGGCCTGTGATCTGAAAGGTCGCCGGTTCAATTCCCAGTTAGGGCATGTGGCTGGGTTGTGGGCCAGGTTCCAAGCAGGGGGAGCTCACACATTGATGTTTCCATCTCCTTCTCCTTCCCTTCCCCTCTCTCTAAAAGTAAATTAATAAAATCTTTTTTAAAAAATAGAACTATATGGTATATACACTCTCCTTCCTCCCTCTTGTTTACTCTCCCATACTTTGCCAAAATCCTTTTAATGGTTCTGTAACAATCAATGGTGGGAAGGCCCCATAGCTACTGGACCATTTCCTTACTGATGGGTACTCAGTTTCAATTCTTGGCCACTACAAACAGAATAGCAATAAATTCCTTGCACATACATTCTGTCAAACACCATTTTCTAACCAGACAAAATGCCAAGCTCCAGAATGTGAAAGTCATCCATCAAAAGGACCTCAGGATGAGCTTAGCTACAGCCACATCATCCTTAAAGTTCCTCTTAGAAAAGGTCCCCTCCTCTCCTAGGCCTGGGTCTGGCCTCCAGCCCCGCCAACTGTTCCAGAGTCTCACTGTGTCAAGTCAGTTCTGCAGGTCTTAATTTTCCCATCTGTAAAATAAAATAAAATAACTGCCCCATGCTGAAGGATTTGAGAGGGCTTTTATGAAAGAGTTTTATGAGGGAGCAGTGTGAAGTAAGACTTTTGCTGTTATTCTATGGGATGTTGTTTCTAGCTTGCTGTATGGGGCAAAAACTACCACATTCAACTGAACTCTCTCCAAGACTCAGAGGTTTCTGGAGCTGGACGTGAAGGACGTTCTATCTCTCTGCGTTTCCGAAGGCCCTGCACTGTGGTTCTTCACAACCAAGCCAGCCCCAGAACAAGGGACTTTTGACTCTCCATTTGCCCAGCTGGGTCAAATTCCAAAGAGGGAAAACCGTAATTTAATTATGAGAGGAATGATCCAGTGAGCAAATTTGGAAAATCAGTAGTCTCACTGATGTTTGATTTTCACTCAAAAGTTCCCAGAGCTCTAAATTTCATTCAGTAAAAGGTGTAAGGAATGTTGGGGGGTGGGAGATTTCTTCTTTTACAGGAGCCATGGTGATTAGTATTTCTGCTCTTGAAAATAAAGCAGACATTTTAGGAAAAAAAGAAATCCTAAACCTTCCATTTCAGGTGCTAGTTCTAAAAGTCTCTCAAGAGCATCCCAAAAAGAGACACTTAGTGTAGCTCCAGCTAATTTACCTGGTTCCATGTGGCTCATACACATGATAGGGAAGTAATAGGAATGGTAAAAATCAACAGAATTACTTTAATATTATTCTGCTTTAAAACTCAAATCTCAATATGGAATAATTTTCTTCATCAAAATCAAGCAGACAATTGGCACTCCTATTCTGGAAGAGCGCTTGGCTGCATCTACTGAACTGCTTACCCTGTGACCTAGCTGTCATCCCCCTGGGAGGTATGAGCACTTCAGGTCTCCAAAGACATGAGCCAGCATGTGCGACTCAGAGGTCCCCAACTGGAAACTTCCACATGCCAATCAAGAGCAGGACAGGCAAAGAAATCACAGTATGCTTACACGATAGAATGCTATACAGCACTAAGAATGAACAACCTGCCATGGCTGGTGTGGCTCAGTGGATTAAGCACCGGCCTGCAAATCAAAATGTTGCTGGTTCAATTCCCAGTTAGGGCACAGACTGGGTTACAGGCCAGGTCCCCAGCTGGAGGCATGCAAGAGGCCCCAGAGCGATTGTTTCTCTCACACGTCGATGTTTCTCTCCCACTCTTTCTCCCTCCCTTCCCTTCTCTCTGAAAATAAATGAATAAAATCTTTAAAAAAAAAAATGAACCACCTACAACTAGACAACACTATGCATGAATTTCAAAATGTTGAAGGGGGAAATCCAAACACTAAAATGCACATACTAGAAGATTCCACTTGATGTGGTTAGAACCAGTAAAGTCTCCCTTCGCAGGCTGGGTAGGCAGTGCAGTAGTAACTGGAAGGGGCACAGCTGGGCTTCTGTCCTATTCTTTCTTAATCTGGGTGTTGATGGCACAAGTTATGTTCAACTTGTCAAAATGTGTTGAATGAACATATGTGCACTTTTCTGTATGTCTGCTATACTTCAGTTTTGTAAAACTTTACAAACTAAGTCAATGAAAAAAAAATAAAAGTGATTAAGAGTAATCAGGTGGGCAAGGCTCTTGGAGGCAGATTTTATCTGGTGTACGAGGTCTGTCCAGAAAGTGTCCAGCCATGTACTACGGAAAATACAGGCATTCACTGAAGAAGATACAAGAAACATTGTGCGTACGACAATGATACCTCAGTCGCCTTCAAAGTAGGCACCTTGCGACCTCACACAGTTCTCCTAATCCCCATCGTATTTTCCTGAATCTCATCGATGGTATGAAATCTTTTCCCTTTCAAAGGTGATTTTAGTTTGGGGAAAAGGCAGCAGTTGCAGGGCACCAAATGAGGGCTACATGTAGCCGGGGTGCTGAATCACCCCCCCTGGGTGATTTGATGTTTCGTCAAAAAACTTTGCATGAGACATGATACACGAACAGGCGTGTTGTCGTGATGAAGCTGCCAATCACCAGTTGCTCATAGCTGAGGCCTCCTGAATCATCCGAATAGTTTCCGCAGAGAAATATTCAAGCTTAACACAAAATTTGACACAGATTCGTTCCTCTACTCAGTCATTTCGAATGTAATAGCCACACAGTACACATGCTCATTCAATGGCATCTACCACCCCCATTGACTAGTACTGTGAAGTCATCACTGTTCACACATGCACATTCAAATCTACTCTCCTTGGCTGCCAGGTTACATTGATGTCACACAAACCGTTCTCTATATTAACAGTGGCTGGACTTTTTCCAGACAGACCTTGTATATTGTTCCAGGAGCTCTCCCTGTCCCCGTAAAGGCCTTTGCCGAATGTGTAGAAGAGCATTCTATGAGAAGAAATGAAAGAGGGGACACAGAAATTGGCACAGAGCAGCTTTGCAAAGTGTAGATGTGCAGCCTCCAGCCCAGGTAATTAACATAGTGCTCTACTCATTACAGACCGATACAGGTTTGTTTCAAAAACATTCAAGGGTTTTGTTTTTGCTTTTCTTTTTTTTTCCTTGCAAAAAGTGTTTGGAACGAGAAAAAAAGTTATAATTATTTTATGGAAATCAAATTCAGCCCTGATTGAAGTGGCTCAGTTCAGTGAACGCTGTCCCACGAAGGTCTCTGGTTCGATTCCCATGCGGAGCATATGCCTGGGTTACAGGTTTGGTCCCCAGTTGGGGTGTGTGTGGGAGGCAACTGATCAATGTTTCTCTCTCACATTGATGTTTCTCTCCCTCTCTTTCTCCCTCCCTCTCTCTAAAAGTAAATAAATAAAATCTTGTTTAAAAATCAAATTTGTTTTTAACAGACAGAAACAGGAGAGAAAACCTGATCAATGGTGACTAATTGGAAGCCAAAGTTGGAAGAATTTTCTCCAGAAGCAAACTTGGGTTTCTGTTCAGTTCAATAAGAACACAGTAACAGCTAACACTTATACAGGGTTTACATATGCTAGGCATTGCTTTAAGTGCTTTCATACATTCATTAACTCATTCAATCCCCATCTGTGAGGTTGGGACTGATCTAATCCCCATTTTCCAGACTGGGACTGAGGCCCAGGGGTAAGTAACTCGCCCAAAGTCACACAGCTAGTAAATGACAGAGCTAGGCAATCTCACTAGAAGCTGTGTTCTTAACCATTATAATTTGCTTCCTAATAAGCATTTATTAAACCCCTACTATGTGGTGGGCACTATGCTGGACAAGAGAGGTACTGAGAGAACACGGGTCCATGGCTTACAGAGTTAGTCTCTGTAGTGACAAGGATCACAGAGGCATCCAAAAGTCTAACTTCAGAATGACAGTTTAGACTTTAAACTCTCTGTAAATACCTGGATATTAAATTTCCATTGACTAAAAAGTAGTGCCCTTTTTCTAACTAAAATTATTCTACTCAGTAGAGTAACTTATAAGAATAAACAATCCTTGATGCTGCCCCATCCGCCCCTGGATCATGAGACTCAATAAAACTCTCTTCGGTTTGATTTGGGGGGGGAAAGGGACCTGTAAATACGTTTGTTTATTTTTACTGAATTGCCCTCTTGTGTGAAGAGGATTGCTCACCACTGACCTAGCAGGTCTGAATATAGGGCTTCTCAGAAGGTAAGAGGCCCAGGTGCCCAAGTTACTAAAAAATGAAGAAATGCAAAGCAGGATTACAATTACTTATGGCACATTTAAATGCTTACACTTAACAAAGTCATACTCTTCACACACACACAAACACAGACTCAAATACAATGTGAAATAATTATGATCTCAAGAGAATCACAGAATCTATTTTTTAAAATACTAATTCAGAGTGTCCCATGGATGGCGTGGTCCAGGCACAGACTATAGATTTGACACTTTTTGATGAAAATCTTGGTTACTACACATATAATGGTATGCAGTGATAACATCAAAATTTTGCCTGCATCTTCCATGACTGGGAGATCCAAGTTTAAGCAGCTCTCTCTACCACACCCACACCTCTTTAATAAGACTTTCTAAAGGGAAAAAGAATAGAGGACTGATCCCAGTGGTAAGGAACAGTGAAGATCCTGTTGGGAACTAGTGAGAGAAAAAATGACATTCACAGAGCTGGAGAAAATGCAGGTAAAAACCCTAGGACATGACCTCCTGCAGACCTAGGCAGGCCAGGTGTTAGATTTTTGTGACACCTAGAGGTCAAGTTCAAGAGGTCCGCTAAGGTGACAACAGGTTAGCTAAGGTGATGAAAGGCAGGACCTCAAGCATCCGCCTACTCGCCCTTGAGCTAGCTCCTACCCAAGCCTTCAGCTGCTCCACTCACACCCTTGGCCCACCTTTGCTGGTCTCTCCCCCGCCACAGGCGGGATCCTAAACGCATAAGAATCTTCCAAAATGCGTTTCCTTCTCCATGTCCCTTCCATTTCCTGGGAGTCAATTAGATGCTTTTAGAGAGCCCCAACTGGTACCCGCTGGGACAGACACAACATCTAATGCTACTTTCTAGATTTTGGGAAAGCCCAATTATAATAGTCCAGTGGGGTGGGGGGAGGGGGGTGGAATATGAGAGCTCCTCGGACTCCCAAAACTGAGACACCGCAGAGAAAGTGGGCAGAAAACCATTTTCCAATGTCGGTTTATCTGCTAAAATCTATCCACTCTGTGAGTTGCCAAGGAAAGTTAAGGCTCTTGTTCTGAAGTGAGGAAGGTTTGTTCTCTTTCCACATGACACCTGCCCAAGATGGAAAACGTGATACCCTCTGCATATCATAGGACACCAGCTCCCGGTAAGAGGACACCCCATCTCCTGCCCGTGCAGCACCCAGCGGGAGCGGCTTTTCCATTTTCTCTGCTTGCTGAAGGGGCCCTAGAAAGGCCACCAGGGTCATCCCCAAGGGCAGAAGTCCCCCCAGCCCCCTGTGAGGCCTCACTGTTCACTCTTGCTTTTATTTAGCTAAGTAGCAGTGTTTTTAAATAATTTCTAGAGCTTTTTACCTGGAAACACACTCAACAAGAGGGGCTTGTACTCTTCCAGCAGAGGCCTGTAGACCAGGCGCTAAATACACTGGCTCTTACTCAAGCTGTAGAAAGCTGAGCATGACCTTGAAATATCCTCTCTAAATTCTTCCCTTAGGTCCAGTCCAGGCAAACACAAATTGATTCTATTTTTTTTTCAAAACACCAACCCCTTCCGATGGCCTTGTTTATCTTCATTAACCCTTCTCAATGATAACAGGGGCCAAGGGTTCAATACCCAAAGTTGCAATCAGAGAAACAAGGCCTGTGAGAAGCTGTAAAACTGAGAGGTGACAAATCTGTGAGCAATTCTCCAGATATCCTTGAGTCAATTGACTTCCTCAAACACATCCCAACCTCGCTCCCCAACAGTTAATAGCTTACACTTCCTGAACACTGACTCTGGATCAGATGATGCCATAAAGACTTCATGTTAGATTAACTAACTTAATCCTCACACCAATCCCATGGGGTAGGTGCCAGAGGTAAGGGAGAGAGCTGGGATTCAAACCCAGAAGTCTGATTGCAAAGCCAGGTTCCCATATGGGCGACAACACATTGTTGTACTCAAGGATTACAGTGGGTGCTCTTGACAGGAGCATTTGCCTGTGTTATGACCACTCATTTACTTTTCTATCTCCCTGAATCATAATTGCTAACTGCCCTCCAGTATTCATTCTCCCTTCTTTCTTTTTATTATAACCTCCACCCCCAAGTTTTATCTAAGCACATGGTCAGCTGCTCTAGACTACATTTCCCAACATTCCTTGCAGGTAGATGTGGCCATGTGACTAAGTTCCAGCCTATGGGATGTGAGTGGAAGCTCATTAAAGACAAACCCCTTACCTGTGATTTCCTAACCTCTTACTTCCCACATCCTGAAACAGAGACTTAAGAAATGCAAAATAGTAAAAACCTGGGTCCATGAATGACTTTGTGGACATATTTTGCCAGTTTGGTGAAACTTCTGTCTATCTAACCATTCTATTTGGTGATCTGTGTTATAGCAATTTCTCCTACACCGTAGATGCAGCACCTTAAGGCCTAAACCTTGTCATATTCTACTCAGCATTCCCCAAACCCTTTCTCAGCACTTGGAACATAGTACCTGCTCAGCAAATATTTGTTAGATAAATGAAAACACCATTATGTAAACCAGGTGCTATTGGGGCCAAACAGACTTACCAAAGCTCAACAAATGACCCTTATCCAAGTGGATACATGTCTTCTGTTTGTTTGGGCTTTTTTTTTTTTTTTTTTTAAACAGGAGCTCAGGCTAGAAAGTCTATATTTAGGGAAGCATTTTCAATAGGGGAGGAGTCACCTTCTAGGGCATCTGTGTCATCTCTCCACTGAGATGATGAATGTTGTGCTTCATCACAAGTTAGCTGAGGTTACTATTTGTCTCACAATAATGATAAACTCAACCAGAGTGATTACTACAGGCCAGGTACTGTACAAAGCACTTCACGTACATCGCAGTATTTGTTTTCATTTAATCCATACAACCCTACAAGGTTATTATCCCCAAATGAGCCAAACAGGCTCAAAAAGAAGGTAAATATTTTGCCCCAGTTGCATGGCTAAAAAGTAACAGAAGCCAGATGCAACCCCAAGCTGTTTGAACCCTAACTTTATTCTCTCCTTACCCACTGTACTACTTTGTCTCTCCTCATGTGTGACAGGCTTATATTTCCCACTGTGATTGGGAAAGGAGGGCTGGACAAAGCTTTGTGCTTTTCTGAATAGATGCCTAAGGCACAGCGCTTAGTGTGGATGAGACTCTTTTTCTCTGTGCATGGCTGGTGAGTGGCTGCGAATACCCACCAGGCTATACAGCAGGGCAGAGAGCAAGCAGCCTTGGTCCCCAGGTCCACTGAGCTTCCTCTTGCTCTCTCCTGCTCCCTGGGCTGCCCTTGCTGCCCCCGACCTCTGCACCCTGCTGCCCACACCACTGCCACCCACAGCCTGTGCCCTTCCCCCTCAGGCACCTCCACTGGATTTGCCCTCCTGACAGCCTTTTTGCACAATTCTTGCCAAGCCTTGCAACTCTGCTGGCGGAAGCCGACACGTGCCAGGCCTGCCCATCCAACCTGATCATGGTGTGGTCCGAGTTTCTCACCCCTCCTTCTCCCCAGCTTTGGTCTCACAGCCACTCTCCATCTCCACCAGCAATTTCCTCCTCATTCCTAGGTTCACAAAGTAGTCAGTAGCCAGATAAGGAGACGCCAAGCAGGCTTTGTCCAAGAGGTTGCAAAACTAGTGCCTACCAGCCCCCGAGTATGTATGTTTTTTTTTTGTTGTACTCTGCTTTTAGAAAACTAAATTAGTTACGCAGAAGTTGTTAGAGTTCATATACAAATGCAAATTTCAAGCCTCTCTTGAAAAATCAGGAGCCCACCCTCCACCCCCGGCAACACTGGGCTCCCCTTCCCACATGGCAGGTGGCTGGAGTTAAATTTCAACATCCCACTGGATGGGCATGAACTTCCAATTTACCACAGTCCTCTCCACTTCCTAGTCTTTTTCCATCCAGGCGTCCCTTCACTTGTTTACACAGCCTGCCTGGACCTGTGATTCTTCAATGCCTGTTCATCATGTCTCCATTTTGCTGATGAGCAAACTGAGAAATGGAGAAGAGAAATTATACTTCCAGGTCTCAAAGTTGAGTTCATCAGCAAGTCCATGGTTTGCTATCATTAGGTAATATTTATCAAGCTCCTGGATGTCCCAGGCACCATCCAGAGCATCACAGAGTTTAGATACATGTCCTTTGATCCTGCCTCTCTCTAGTCACTACCTTATCCACAGTGCTACTCCAAACACATGAGCACTACGAAGAAAGGCACTTAATTTTTGCAAAAACCAGGTCACAAACATCCCCTTTATTGTATGCCATGATAGCCTGATTCTCCTCACCTCACCCCAAGATTAACTTTTCTCAAATCTGTTGCTCAGATTATAGACCCTGAACCTGCTGAGGTGTGACCTTTCTACAAGGAAACCCCCTCTGTGCCTGAATCCTGCAGGGGCACGTGCTTCTGGATTAACGCGCTATTTCCCGGTTAACTTCCCGGGCAGGCGAGAAGTCAACATTAGCCCCAGCTGGTGAGCCAGGGTCTGCTCCACTAGCCCACTGAAAGCGGCAGCAGCGGCTGCTGGTTGCCTCTGTGGAATGAAGGTTCAGGATTGCCAGGTATTAGAGTTTTCAAGAGGCCAGGAATATGATTTAGAAAAGTGAAACAATGATTTCTATTAATAAGACCTGTGTTGAGAAACAAGTTCGCCCCTGGCCCCCATCCCAAGAGCAAGACCCTATGAGAATCAATGGAGAGCTGATATAATAGAAACACCAGGAAACGAAGGACCCCCTTGAAACTGACCACTGACGTGTGTGAGCAGCAGACCCTCAACCCCTCAACCCCTCATCCCCTCCTGGGACCTGTCCTAGGACTTGAAAGAAAGCCTAACTTGTGTGGTTGGCATTGCCCTCCAGCTTTGTCCTCCATGATGACAGACAACTAAGTCAGTCTTTGACTAGTTTTTGGTTTTGTTTTTTGTTTTTTCATTCTTGTTTGATCTGCCCTTAAAACAAACCTTTTTTTCCTCTCTTATCCATCTTCTCCTTAGAACTTTCACGCTCTTAACTCACACTGCATCATCTGGATCTTTCCAAAAAGTAGGTTGCAGCTTCCATTTCTTTGATTAAACAACTCTAACAAAGAATTCATTGAGATGAAAATGCTTATCTTGAAGCAGGTAACATCCTTTTCTTTGCCAAATCACATGCAATTTACATATAAATGGCCTGGCAAAGGGACTTCTTTGAGAGGTGGCAGATTATAACTCCTCTTGCTCCAACACTTATAAAGCCTTTAAAAGGAGAGAGAAAAGAACAATTTCTGAACCAGAAAATGTCACAGATGGCCACAAACTAACTTCCCAAGGGATGCTCATTTTGCTGCAAATACTTTCTCCAAGTGAAAAGTGTACAATGTACACAATGTCCATTTGAAGATCTGTGCCTCCTAGTTGGGTGATCGCCCTCTGCTGTGAGTGAGGAGCAGGCAAACGATATGCCCAGAAAGGCGGCCAATGAGAGGCCCATTCATCCTGTGTCCTGATTGGCCAGACTTGGCACCAGCTGGAACCAGGGCCAACTTTGAGGACAGTAATGGGACTTGATAGGATCCTCTCTTCAAAGCATAGAGTAAACATCCATTAATCCTCAAAAGATGCTTTCAAGGAGAACATTGTCCCTTTTGAGGATGTGGAAGCTAAGAGGTGCCACAGGTATTTGGAGGGAGGGCAGAGGAGAAAAAAAGAGCACCGGGCTCCGAGCCCCGGATCTGGTTCTCTGGAGAGTCAAGTTGCTGGAAAAGAATGAACCTTCAGAATTGGGGCAGAAGAGCAGGCAGTGGAGAAGCCGCTGCTTTGGAGGGTGCCCTCAAGTCTCCTACCGCTGCATCCCAGAGGAGGCTGCCGAGTGAGATAAGGCCCGAGTCCTGAGCATGGCTCTGTGTGCACCAAGCCGGACACAGAGAAAAAATTCAAATCACTGGGCTTGGGTTCAAAACCTCTTCTTTAGCCTAATGGCCACTAAGTCTGAGGGAGGGGGAAAAAAACTGAAAACAGGATCCAGTTAGCCACACAGAGCCTGTTTTGGTAGCCTGCCCCATCTCCTCCCACCAACTTTCTTGAAAGGGGTAGGATGTGTGTGTGTGAACAGAGGCAATGTGCTGTGTGGCTGGTCTTTCCATCTTAAGAGAACTGATCCCGAACTTCCGACAGCTCACACTGGTAAGGATCACAGCCTGTCGCCGTGTTTGGCAATAAACATCACACATTCTCACATTACGCATTTATTTGACCTTTAATATTTTGCCCTGAGATACCTGGAAAAACTGTATGCCACTAATCAAAATGTTATAAGAACACCCACAGTCTCTCCTCCACTCAAACAGGCAGTGTTACTACCTTACACACTGATTTCTATATTAAATGCTTTTAGCCTGCATTTTGCTAAAAATTTAGAATAACTTTCTTCCTGAACACTACATACTATTTGCATCGCTAAAGAGAGCCAATGCCATGCACAAATTATAGGCTCATTGGAGATATTTAAGTGTTTAGAGAAAGGATCTTTCTAAAAGACCTGAATTTTCTCTCAACTTACCATATAGTCAAAGAAATAAGGGAAATTACCCTACAACTGACTTTTTAAAAATTCAACTCCCCAGAGCTATTCTGACATGGCCCTGCTCTCAGAGGCAAACAAAATATCTGAAAAGATGTACCCAAAACTCTTCTTAACTATGGACAGCAGAACAGGCCATTAGGAAGACGTGTTTTTTATTTTTTCTGTTACATTCTTTTTGTCTTGTTTTACCCTCTTCCGTACTGCACATTCTTTATAATCAGCATGTCACATTTTAAATATTAAAAATTGTGAAATGAAAAAGTTACTCTAAGGTCATTTCCACCCCCCAAGTGTGGCATTTTGTCCTCATGCCCATGAGGACATGGCCCTGCTTTCAGAGGCAAACAAAATATCTGAAAAGATGTAACCAAAACTCCATTTAAGTGACTATTTAGAGACTATTTCAGTGGTCAATAGGTTTTGGAACTATCTTGCTGGCTTTTACACCAAAGAAATTACAAACTTTCATCGCAATATTATCGCCGCTCATTCACGTCATCTAGAACGTACCAAGCTAAGAAAGAGCAATGTCTTGAAATCCACTTCACAGGAGGAAGCGGAAGCTGCAGGGGGTGGACACTGAGTCAGAACCCTGGCTCCCAGACCAGGGAGATGACTCTGGCTTTGCGACTTGACTTCCTCAGGGATAACCTGAGAAACATGGCTGAAAGGCTGTCACTCTACACAGTCAAGACCCGGCTCCCGCGCCCGATCCCGCTCCCTGGTCTGTAGCAGGAACACTGACTCACAAAATCAACCGCTAAGTTGGAATCCCTCCCATTATGAACATCTTTTTATCTGAATGAATGGACTTTTCAAGTGTCACCAACCTGTTCCATCATTTAAGTGAATATTTAGAGACTATTTCAGTTGGAAGATCTCAAAGGGCCCTTACCAGTTACAAAGTCATTAGAAATGAAGTAAAAAAGAAAAAAAAAAAGGATGGAAGCGATGAGGCCAATAGGAAAATCTGATTCATACGCAAAACTTTTACTTGCATCTGTTGTGTGTGTGTGTGTGTGTTGCCTGCGTGTGTGTGTGTGTGTGTGTGTGTGTGTGTGTGAGAGAGAGACTACAACTAGACACGGTTGTGATCAGCAAATCAGTAACTGGGAATCTGAAATGAAGGAAAACATACATTCTAGGTTGCTTGAACCCCTGGTATTTGGCAGAGCTAGGCGGCAGGATCAAATTGTCAATTTCAACCTGACCCTGAAATCAAAACTCTCTAATAGTCCCAGAAGTTCTGCAGCTAATCAGTTACTGTTCACACTTCACTCATCACAATCCTTAAAGTCACCAGAGGGAACCCGAATTTGCAACGAATCAGGATGCGTTCCTTGGGGGCCATAGATATCCTTCCCATTCTACTTTTGCCCTCTCCTTTCAGAGACTGATTTAGAAATGAAAGGAAATAGGCTAAGAAAACCCTCACCTTTAATATTAATAAGAATTGTGCAGCCCCCAGATGATCAGAGCGCAGACTGCATAGGACTTGAAAGTGCCACTGAGACTTTGATATGGAATATGAAAAAGTAGCAGGCAGGAGGGGAGGGGACACCAAACTGGGAGGCCCCAGGCCCAGCTTCTGCCAGCGCCAGTTCTGACTCCCCAGTAACGATCGCTCTGATTATATTAAGCAAGGATGATGTACACCTACCTCACCACTTTTTTATCTGAGATGAATGAAATAAAATCTCAAGTGATTCTTTGTCATGACAAAACACACACAGAAATGAGGGAACTAGGAATTGGTTCATCCTTTACCTTCTTTTTCAAAGAGATTTCACATGTGCCATTTCATTCTTATACCTGGTGAGATAATAGACCATTATTATTAGCCCCATTTTACGGAAAAAGCAACTGAGGCACAGAGTGATAAACAGACCAGGGCAGCATGGTTTGCAGAAGTATGGGTCTGCTTGGTACATTAAAATGCAGCTCAGAGGTATTTGGTCCATGAAGACCTTCCTGGGTTATGTCTAGAAGACTTGGCTGCCTGGGAGACATAGAACTCAGGCCTTCCTAACGCCAGCCTGGACCTCTCTCCTTGGGCTCACCTTGCTTCTGCACAGCTTAGTTTCACAAAGTGCCTTTTAGCTAGAACAAACTCAACAGTCCCACTGGCCAAGGGGGTGGGAGGGAAGGCAAAGGACTCTACTGAGCCAGTATATAACCCATGTGTAAACCCAGTCCAAAGCAAACATGTACAACCCTGGGTCTTGTGGCCAGCAGAGAAAGTGGCATCAGGAGTGAACACCTGGGTGCTGTGAGCTGGGACCTTAGTGGTGCAAGGCAGGAGTGACCAGCAAGAGCCCCAGATCGTGACACCTGCACTGAGGTGTAATTCCTATTCTTAGCCAGCAAACTGATGTTCGAGGGTCTAGATCAACCACTGCAATCAAAGAGCTGGGTGAATGGGGAAGACAGACAGAAACAAGTGTTTGATGAGTGTCTCCAATGGCCTGGCCTGTCTTTCGGCCTTCACATAAGATGGCTTTGGGCAAGGAATACTTGGACTTTCTCCACCGACAGAATGAGGAGGAGGACGTCTATGGTTCCTTCTGCCCCAGACGCATCCTCACTCACCACCGCACACCATTCCATTACTGTAATTCTCTTCCTCCCACATCACAGGGTACTTCCAGGGGTAATTTGCCCCCACAACATCCTTCCCACAGTCCTTTGCTCTGAAGCAGAAGGTGATCTTCTTCCCTTATCACCTCTATTGCAGCCAGCAGAATCCACACACGGACAACCCAGCGCACCCTCAATTTAGTCAGGAATCCATGAGGCCACAGTGGGGGACGTGAGAGGGGTGAGGAGAAAGAGGAAGAAGGAGGTCACAGTGGCAGCCCGGCAGTTCCGGAAGCACGCCTTTCCCACACTGCTTTGTGAAGGCCCTGAGCCCTCCCTGGGTCAAGGAAGGAGAGCTGCTTGCCAGGAATGCAGGGGGAACGCTCAGACCTCTGTGGAGCAAGGATCCCCCCACCCCCCGCAGGAGACAATATTTTTTAAAAGAATACACAGCTGACCCAGGGAGAAAGAAACACTATGTCCAGGCTTAGGATCATAGCTGTTAGCTGCCCCTCTTCTCCTAGCCTCGACTTAGAGCGAATGGATAAGCCAACCCAGACCCAGGAGTGCGACTCACGCAGGGAGCCCACTCTCAGGCCTCCCACACGGGGGAACACGTCAGGCCGCGCAGACGGCCTTCTCACATGCACAGGCCACAGCTCTGCTGTGGAGGGGCTGAGATTCCAGGGCAGCCCCTACGCTCCTCAGTGACTGTGCAAGAGAAAGTAGGGCTCCCCAGGGGAGGTATGAAACATGGGGTGAGGACCTAGGAGTGAATGGGGACATGCCGGCCATCCTTGGGCAGACACCAACAGCTGGAGTGGTTCGTTAGCCCTGTTTTTCCAGGAGTTAATTTGCTTCCAGCAGATTCCATTAGTGACCTGAGGGACCCAGGGTCTGCAGGAGGGCCCTGGAAGAGTTGCTGAATCAGCAGACCGAAGGCCAGACGTCTTGCGCCCAGCCCTTTGCCCAGGGTTTCTATTTGAAGAGTTGAGAGTAATTATTTGCAAAGCTTTTATTAAGGCAGCACCACTAAACTACATGTCAAGAGAATACACGTGAACCTTGACCACCAAAAGTAAATGGCCAACCAGAAGCTGACGCAATACAGGAAAGGAATTCCCATGTGATATTATCTGTTCTTCCCAATGGCAGGAAGACAGCAAAAGTCAAAGTTATAAACTTGCTCAAGCCAAAAACCTTGGATTGAAAGGAGTCGTCCATGACACCTTTCTTGTCGTCACATCCCACTTCCAATTCCTTTGCAAGCCCTGTCACTCCTACCTGTCAAATGTGTTCAGAACCCAGCCGCTTACTGCAACCTTTACAATTACCACCCTGGTCCCAGCCACTGCCTCCTTACTACTCCCCTTCTTGGTCCCTGCTTCCTCCATTTAATGTCAACTCAGTATTCAGGGCGATGCTGTCAAAACCCTCTGGTGGGTTCCCAGCTCCCAAGATAAGCTAAAGTTTTCCTACTGCTGCCCCTCTCACTCACTTTGCTTAAGCCACACAGGCCTCCTTGCTGTTCACCAGGCACACTTCCACCTCAGGACCTTGGCACTTGCTGTTTCCTCTGCCTTGACTCCTCTTCCCCCAGAGGACCCTCAGCTGCCACTTTCCAGTGCGTTCTTCCCTTGCCACCTTCTTTTAAGCTGCCCTCCCCCAGCGCTCCCTGTCCCAACTCCCTGCTTCAGTTACCCTCATAGACTTATCACCGTCTCAGGTATTCACTTACTCAGATTGCCACCTGTTTGCCTTCACTAGACTGTAAGCTCCTGGGAGGTGAGAATTTCACCCATTTTGTTCACTATGTTATGTCCAGCACCCAACATAGCTAGGTGCTCAATAAACATTTGCTGAAATAACAAATTAATCCCAGAACACCTGGAAATATTTTTCTCTCTCCAACCTGGAAGGAAAAAATAAATCACAGAATTCCCTTAAAGACATATGTTTCATTTCATTGCACATGCATATACATATACCCATATATTTCAGGCCTTTCTCAAACAAACAAATAAGCTCTACTGAATTTCATGGTGGAGGGAAATCTTATTACATTTTTACTCTCACCCTTCCCAAGCCAGGGCCCACCTCCCTTCCCCTCAGGCCCAAAGCTGGAAAACATCTGCTCAGGGATGCAGGAGGTGTGCAGGTGCCACCGGACCTGAAGGCTGCTCACCCACAAGTTTGAGGGGAAGAGAAGATAACCAAGAAAGGGAAGAGAATTAGCATATGGATGAGAAACACATGTTTAAAAAACCCTTCCCGGGATGCGAATCAGCTGAGTGAGGCTGGCACCACAGTGACAAATTAATTTCATGACCCTGTTGCTTTCATTAGGAACTGCAGGACTCTTTAAAAAAAAAAAAAAAAAAAAAGACGAAATGACTGATATGTAGGAAAAGGACATGTACATCTGCCTGCAGGTCTCCATAGAGAGGTCTGGTACAAACAAGCTTCTTTCGCAACAGAATTTGCTTCAAATGTTCATTAAACCACCTACTGTATGTCTAATACAGTGCAAGATGCTGGAGACCAAGGAACATCTAAGAATCTAAGATACAGTTCTTTTTCATGAGGCACTCTGGCAGGTGAAAGGGACTGGCACACACACCACTCTCCAGATGTCACTGTGCTACATGTGCCACTAGCATGAATAGCGAGCTATGGGACCCACCAACGGGCGACTGGTGCTGCCAAGAAGAGGCTCAGACCTTAAAGGGCGAGTGGAAACTGCAAGGGTTCATCAGGCAGAGGCAGGGGGGTCAGAGGAGGAAGTCCTGGCAGAGAATGTCGGCCACGCAAAGGCCTGACCATGGGAAGTCCATGGTCCGGGGCATGATTCATGCTCAGAATTCATGAGCAGTGGAGGAACGAGAGGATGAATTCTGAAGTCTAGGGACTTTGGCATGCTCTTCGGAGAAGTGTTCTCTGGGCCTTCTGTGTAGGATGGATTCCTTTCCCTCTGCTGTAACCCACCATGCTCTAACCACACTCCACAATGCTCACTCCCAGGCCAGGGCTTTGGCACAGGGCGTTGGCTGCTCCCTCTGCTTGAATGCTCTTTCCCCAGACACCTGCAAGCACCACTCACCCCCATCCTCCAGGTCTCTACTCAGTCATCACCTTCTTTGTGAAGCCATCTTTGAACGTGTTTTATAATACAAGGGAAAAACGCACACACGTGTCCCTTACTTTATTTTTCTCCATAGTACTTATACTTGTGTGCCTGTGTATGTGTCCGCTGTTGGTCTCCTTCACTAGAATGTGAGTTCTGTGAAGGCAGGGACTTTTTGTTTTATGATTTCTGTATCCCCAGCACCTATAGTGCATGGCACACAGGGGGAGATCAATAAATATTTGATGAATCAATAAAAAGCACCTGAATGATTTTTGTTGTTTATATCTATCCCCACTGACAATATTAAAAATTGATATGAAAGCAAAGATTGAACTATCTGTCCTCACAGTGCTGTGCAGGCTTGGAACTCAGTAAATAGTGGATGGATAGATGGATGGATGGATGGATGGATGGATGGATGGATGGATGGATGGATCGAAGGAAATGTAAATGGGTGGGTGGATGGATTCTACAATAGGTAGGAATAATTCAAAGTATGAAGAAACTAAACTGTGCAAAGCCTGACTTGGGGAGAGACTACAGGTTGGGAAGTCAATTAGGAGGCTTCTGCCAGTGTCCCCATGAGCACTCAAGCTGCATGAATGAGACATAAACAGAGGAAGGTATACAGTCCAGAGACACTGCCAAGATTAAGTCAACAGGACTAAGTGTGTGTGGGGGTGAGGAGAGAGGGGAGCCAAAGATGACTTTGGGATTTTACTTAAATGATAGTGAACCCTGAGGGGAATAAGCAGCTTTAGGGGGAGAAGACTTCATTTAGGATATAAGTTTGAAGGGGGACATCCAGGTGGAGTGGACAGTAGAGAGGAAGGTCAAATCCTAGGCACTGGCTGAAGCCGTAGCAATTCATTCATTCATTTCTGTTTCTCAGTAACTTCCACATCCCAGGCACCTGCCATGTGCTAGGTACCGTGAATGCACAAGGCAGGCAAGGTCTGTACTTGCACGGAATTTACATTCCAAGGGAAAAGGCAAACAAAAGACAGGCAAACCAACAAATACATAAAGATAATTCTGACGGTTGTATATGCTCTGTGAAAAACACAGACCAGTGTAACGGAAGCATGACGCAGGGACAGTGTCAGCTGGAGAGGCAAGGGCGGCTGCTCTGAAGAAGCAGCTTTTGCCACGACGAGACAGAGGGCAAGATGACAGCAAAGTTACTTGCTTCATGGCTTCGACTTTCTTGAACAAGCCTGGGGTGGAAATTGTCTGCGGAGAGTGAGGGGATGGGAAAGGTTTTCAGGTAAATGGCAAAATGCTGGAACAACGGCTGTGGGGAAGAAACGAAAAGGGGGTGAGAAAAGAGACAACGATGGGGCACCGAGGACTTGGCTGAGGACTGGAACCCTAAGTGTGTAAGGGAGCCCATCAGCACAGAGCACATTCCTGTTTTACAAATATTCTATAATGCCGAAGCCTTGTCCCTGCAGCTATATGGAAAGCCGCACAAAGGCCCTGGTAGTGATCTGGAGTCTCTACCTCTATTTGGGATGAGGTGGCCTTGCCGGAGTGTTTATTTGATTTTAATTAAGGTTGATGGGCTATGAGGGTTTTCATTTCTCGGTTTGACCAGGCACATCCCCCGACCCCCTCCCGTAGACCGTGCTCGCTTCAGTCTGTGCTCCAGCCACAGGCTCCCCTCTCAAGCTATTCTGCCAGTTAATCACCTTCCCTGTCCATCCTGCCACACCTAAAATAATTCTTCAACACCTCCAGGATCAGCACCAAACCTTTCACACAGGTGTTTTATAACCGGGTCCTCCATTACCTGCCCAGCCTTATCTCTACCAGCCACCAGTCCGGCTGGTATTCACGCTGTCTCTTTTTGAACCCAAGTTCATTTGGATCGACAGGCTCAGGTCCACACCTGAGGGTCTGGGGCAAATTGCTTAAACTCTGCAGAGTTTTCTCATCTGTAAAACTGTTAATATACCTGCTTCCTAGGAGAAGTAAATGAGTTAATGGGCAAGGCACACAGCACAAGCCTGCAGAGCAGTATATAGGCGTGCAAGAGACAGTGGCTGAAACAAGTGTGACTATTTCTGCAAAAGCTGCTATGTGCCGATACACTTATTGCAGCATCCAGCACACGGACACAGAGAAGACATTGGGGACATGGCCATTAATATTGTTACTGTGTTCTGTTTTATGATTCATCTTTTGGTTTTCATTGCACTTTTCCTTAGGCTTCTCTTAAAAGTCAACTTGCAACTTATAGCTTTACGGTTTTCCACTTACATGCCTGTTCAACATATGTCCTGTCCCTCAACTAGACAGAAAGTTCCTGGAGAACAGATACTGTATCTTTGGCTCCTTGGTATCCCCCTTAGTGTGAAGTACAGAGGCTTCCACTTCAGGAGGTGCTAAAGAATTCCTAATTTATATGCCGAGCTGAGAGATTGGTTCCCCTCTTAAAGGGAAGGCATCTCTCTCCCAGCTCCCCAACTTCTGCCTATCCAACAAGGCCCCCTCCAGCTCGTCCATGAAGCTGGCCAGTGAAACTGATTTCCTCCTTATCTGAAAATCTATGTTACTCACTAATCTGTCATATTTTGCCTTAGCGATTCTAGGATTTTAGAGCAAACAGAGCTATGGGACATTGAGAACACGCACCCACCTTGATTCTACCAGTCCTCATCTTATAGGTGGATTCTTCTCTAGTGAGACCAGGAGACCTCTCGGCTATACCAGCGCAAGGGTCTTATTCACAAGAAGGAAGCCAAGACTGAGGTGGCCAAATATTGGTACTTCAACCACTGGGGCTCTGGAAAGCTTTTCACTGGGCTTCTGTCTCTAGGACCAAAAATGCCAAGAGACGCTCTGAGGTGTGTAAGGGAGGCAGGGCTGGAGGACCTGGGTTCCAGACCTGGCTCTTATTGGTTGGATGAGGACTGAAGACTGTCCCCAGACAGTCATGTCTAGACAGTGCAGGAGACTGCCAGTGGTCCCTAAGGTATTTCCTAGGTCTACAATCCCAAGCACTAGCTCTGCCCATGAGGCATACTACTGAGGAACAAACAGAGTCAAAAGAACTTTCTCCCCTTCTGGTCATTAGCAAGTGGGAGTACTTTGTTTTATTTTATTTTTTCTTTTTTGGTGGAATACTCTGAAAGCTTCTCTGTTCCCTCTGCCCATTCTCCTATCAGGTATATTTCATTCAAGGGACATAAAAATGAAAGCATCGTGGGGCAAGGTCTAAACAACTGAAAAGATGCCCGCACCCCTTCTGGTGAAGCTGGGTGATAGATACTGGGAGGTTCTTTATACCAGCCTGTCTGCGTTTGTATAGGTCAGATATCTTCCATACTAAAAAGTTATAATTACGATAAACCCATATGATTCCACCTTTTCATGTACTAACAGGATACTCACTTTCTAGATGGACTCTCCTGAGCCCACCAAAAGGCACTGAATCTTTTTATTTTTAAGATTTTTAAAAAGAACTACATCTGGAATTGTACGAATGCAATACTTTTTAACCTTGCCCACTGGAGAATAGAGGTGTGAAGACAGAAAGGAAGAGTAAACTGTTTGCAGTCAGATGTCTGGCTTTGAGCCCCCTTCCCCCACCAACTCCATCATTTCCTAACTGTGTCAGCTAGGACACCAAAGTTACCAGGGGCTCGTCTCCTCACGTGCATGATTGTGAGGCTTAAAGAAGACCATCTGTGCCTCAGAAGCACTTGGTACCTATTTTACCCACCCACCCCCACACACACATTTAAAGCATCATCACATTTGTTGGTGCATGTGCAGTGCTGGATCAAAAGGGGTCCTCAGGCTTTAGGTGGCGTAAGAATCAGATTGCATGACCTCGCTCTGGAGATTCTCATCTGTGGGTCTAGGGGAAAACCCAGGAATCTACCTCCCTATCAGTTACACCTGTGCCCTTCATGAAGGTAGACCTTGAAAGCCCGAAGGCATAGTTGGAGTGAGCAACAGAAACAACTGAGGGAGCCAAACTGCTCCAGACTCTGCTTGGAAGAAAAATCTATCCACCAGATCAAAAACTTCCAAAGACGGATGGGGGTGGGGTCACCATTCCTTTCAACTACCAAAGGGACGCAGTTAAAGGGAAAGCGCCCTTGTCACATCCTTGTGCAGCTAAATGCCTCGTCCTTCACATGCATGCTCATATCTCACTTTTATTTTCTACATTTTATCCAGAAAACCCTCCTCGGAGCTCACTCATCTCCCTTCCTGGGCCCTATTGCTAAATCTCCCTGTAGACGGGGAATTTTTTAGAGCATGAATTGGATCAAGTCACTTCCTACCTTAAACCCTTCTATCGTCCTTAGGAGAAGGTGCACATCCTTAAAATACCCATCAAGGCCCTATGTGTCCGGGCCCCTCCTGACCTCTTCCCATATCCTAGGCCACACTTCCCCTTTCTCTCTGGCACTCCAGCCCCAGCTGCCTCCCTTGGCTCTTCCAATGTGTCACAAGACTTTTGCATGTGCTTTTCCCTCTGCCTGGGATAAAATGTTGTCTCTTCGAGGAAACCTTCCCGCAATGCACCAGACTAGGAGCTTCCCCTGCTGTAATCTCTTGTACCTTCCTGGACTTTCCAACATAGCACAGATCCAACTTTATATTTTTATATGGTTATTGTCTGTCGCCCCAAAAGGAGACAGAAATAGCGTCCATATTGGTTTTGCTCACCATCGTACACCCACTGTATACACAGTAACTGGTCCATCGTCCATGCTCAACTAATATAAGATAAATGCCAAGTGCTCCATGGTCTGGGGAGACATGTGAATGAAGAAAAGAGACACCAGCTGAAGAAATTCATGATGCAAATGACAGGCCAGAGCGAGGTGGGCCCACTTTCTCCTGGACATAGACAACTGAGAACCTTCTCGATTATCACAAGGTTGGGGGTCACTGGACACCCTAAGATCTCAGGCTCTCTTAAATAAAAACATCTATCCAAGACTGTCCCCAGAGGACAATGAGAATGTGACTTACCCCCTTAGGGAATGTGGGGGCTGAGAAAGAGGGCCAGAAGAGATTGCGTGCCAACCTCCTCAATGCCCTTCCTGTTATCTCTCTGAAAATGTAGCTTTGTCCCTCACTATCGGGACTCAGGGGGCGGGGTGGAGAAGGTCACAGACAGAAATGATCTTCCTCCCTCCTATCTGGAGCCACAGAATCAGGCAAGCTCAGGTTATCTTTGTGTTTGCTTCTTTTCCCCAGAGATGAGTTGGGAGTAGAGCAGGGGGAAGATTTAAAACAGTCAATTTAGAAAACAGGGTTTTCTGCTTGGTCTTAAGGCACATGCCCATTCAAGGGACGCAAAACAAGCCGAAGTTTAGGTTCTCTGACTAGCATATAGAGTCCCATCAATTACACCACGTGGAAAAACTTTGGACAGCAGTTAAAAATAACATAGGGGCCTGGTGTTTGGAAGAGCTGAAGTTTGGAATGCCAGCTTGTCAGGCACAGATCATTGCCTACCGAACACGTGTGCTGGGGACATGCGCACACACGCACCAGGGCGGGAGGGCTGCGGGCGAACAAGGTGTCCACTCCAATGACGGTGTGTGTGTCGAACGAACTCCCAACCCCCACCCACGTTGGTCAGAAGGACTCTCAAGCCCATTTCTGGCTGTGCGAAGGGCCGCCCTTATCCAGGCAGGAGGCGCTCTCCTTGGAAGAAGCAGCTAGGAGTGATAGCGTGAGCCCTCCAGTCCCGTCACAGGCTTGGCCCTCCTCTGCGTGCTGTGTTTCCGCATCTGTGCAATTCTGGGTCTTTCTCAGGAGGGCCCAATGTCAGCACCGCACCGATTAAGCAGCATGCAATAACCTGAACTCCTGGACAAAGTGTCCCATTGACAAATCCTTTCTGAAAGTCTCTTCTAACACATTTGTTCTAAGAGGAAAAAAATAAATAGAAATCATAATGCCATAGAGTCCTAGAACTTCTTTCTTCTAAGGAAATCAGAGCTTCTCTACCTACCTCATTTTTCTTAAAATACCAACATGAGAAAAATATCTGCTAGCATGTCTTTCCGCTTTACAGATGGAAAAGTAGGGTCACTGCGCACATCCATCATAAGGGTCATATGGGCCAACTCTTCTCAGCACTTTACAAATACTAACTTCCTTAATTTTTCCCTAAACCCTCTAAAGGCAGAAAATATAATTCCCACATTACAGGTAAGGAAACTGAGGTAGAGAGGAATCAGCAATCCTGTCCACAGTCATGGGGCTAGGGTTTGAACCCAAACTCTTCAAACGTCAGAGCCAGCACACAAGCTATAGGCCACACTCCCTGGGACGAGGTGTTTGAGCTTTCAGAGAGTGCACGCCTCCAAGGGGCCCCAAGAACTGGTGTGACACCCAGCCTTCCCCTGAAAGCTAGTTCCCCGGGCCCAGCCTTCCTATGGGAAGGCGTAGGCAACATGGAGGGGGAGAGCTAGAGCGGGTGACAGGGGTGCCTGTGTGCCTCGGTGGGGGTGGGGAAACCAATCCACCCAAGGGGAAACACCTGCTTAGATACCTGCGGCCTAACTGTTCCGATCGGAATCGATTTGAACCATGAAACTAATTCCTGGGGCGCCAGGTTTGACTGAGCTACAAAGATCAGCATGTTTTCATCCCTGGACTGGATTTGTGTTTTTATTTATACCATTTATGGGCCGTTGTGGTTGCAGGTTTTTAAAGAAAGGGGGCGGTGACTAAAGCATTGAAAGGGGGAAAGACTCTCGTACCCACCATCTGGACGGGCTTTTCACCCCACCGCCCTGCACTCCTGACCAAACCTGTGTAAGCACGGGCCAGGGCGGTCCTGTGCCAGACAGGGCAGGGGGCTCACACCGGCACAGCTCGACCCTCCCGTATGTCCTGCTGTCCCCCACCCCCCTCGAAGGTACCCTGGAAAAGACCCAGAACACATAGCCAAGGAAACCAAGGACCAGAATTGAGTTCAACCTCAGTAAAAGGAAGCCTCCAGAGATAGACAATCCTTCCTGCTGAGGGACAAAGGGTGACACCTTTGGTCACTTCCCGTTACACCTGAACTCCCCCATCCTTACCCTCTACCGCTCTTCTGAGCCTGAGCGGCTTGCCACCATCCTTCCAAACGCAGCTCAGAGCCACCTGCTTCCTGAAACCTTCTCTGACATCACAAATCACGGGACGCGCTTTCTCTCTTTCTATCCCACAGACCGCTCAGGGGCTGGACTGCTCACTGAGTGAGCAGTTTTTCCTCACCGTGTGGCCACACGCGTCCCATTTCTCCCCTCTCACTTCTTCTCACCATCAGCTGTGTGCGAGCTTGGTCCTTTTCTCCCTTCCCTCTCCCCACTCCCACAAGCACAAGATTGAGCGGCCCTCCTGGGGACGAAGTGGAATACTCTCCCTTTTGTGACCCGACGTGCACTTTGGGGGTGGCAGGGAGGATATCTGTGGGGTATGGGTGGAGGCACAAGAAGTCAGAAGGAAACCTAGGCTGGAGGTGTAAACCTTGATATTAAGCATTAAATGGATTAGACTTCTGTCTCGGTAGGACTCAGAGAACATTGAAAAGGCTTAGGTCAGAGTCAAGAGATAAAATAAGCAGCAGAAAATAAGAAAAATGAAAGAGTAATTAGCAGCCTTTTCCTTCCTGGGGATTTGAAAAGCTACAATAGAGGCTGGAGGAGACACGCCAGGAAGCCCAACTGCCCAAGGCTGCCAGCTCTGGGCCTTGGAGAAACGTGGGGACATTTCAGTGCTTTTACATTGTCCAGGCCAGTTCATCTGGGTCACAAAGGAGACAGGAACTCCAGGCAACACTGGGCAGTAATAAAGATGCTTCCATAGATCAGAGCTTCTTTTGTTCTATATTTCTCAGGAATCTGAACACATTCAAGGCAGGGCGATGGGTGAGGACAAATGACTGCCAGAAGAGACACCTATATTATTGGGTCTCCTCAATTTGACAGCTCATCAAATAATAAAATAAGGATCCTATCTCTCCGGGGAAAGAGTAAGAGCTAGCTCAGTCTCAGAAAGCTTCCTGCATTCAGACTACCGACCAGCCAAGCTCCATCCCTCGCCACACCACACCGCACCGCACCACACCGCACCGTACCCCCATGCCGACTGGTATCTCCAGCCCCTGAAGATGGCAAACAATGCCCCCTGGTGTGCTTGGGACCACAGAACTATGGGAACTTTCCACATTTCACAGAACTCTGTAGATCAGTGTTCATCTCCGCTACCCTGTGCATAACTGACCTAAAATCGAATGATCCAAACCTGTTCCCTATCCCCAAGAGATGTGTGTAATTAGATAAAATGAGGACAGAATATGTATAAGTATCTGTTATACTGGGATGGCTGCCCAGAAAGGAAATGAGCACCAGGAACCGGACGGCCCCATGTGCACCCTCTGTACTGAAGGGCTACATACTAGGACTGAGGGAGAGTTACCGTCAAGAGTAAGTGATAGTGCAGTGTGACCTTTCTGAGTTGACAAACATTTTTGTACAACTCTGCTCCTTCAGCCCATATTTCGTGCACCATCAGCATTTTCTGTGGCTTTCCACATTGAAGGATATCTAGCAGAGCAGAATATGAATTAAAACTTGATGTGGGGAGCCCATCCCTACCTCTACCTCGGTCTTCACCTGCCTCCTGACACAGACCCCAGCCGCTCCAGGTGGCACCACCCTCTTGTGAACAGCCCCAACAGGGGATGACTAGGAGGGCGGAAAAGTGGTTAGAGGACTTAGCAAGGTTACAATAATAGATATCTTTAGCTCTCTCAATATAAGAACTAAAGGCCCTAACATAATATCCGAGACATCGTTTTTTATTTCATTGTTAACTGAACTTACCTGCATTGAACATGGTTGGGACACTGAGTCACAGGGAAAGCTATATCGATCTAGACTTTGGTGCTGTGAAAGTATATGAAAGGCACTGTCTCAAAGAATATGTATCTGAAAACCGTGACGGGACTACAATTACGTCCAAAACTCAGTAGGACAGGCAGTGGATTCTCACAGATCCCAGCCATGGGTTAAATCATGATAGTATTCTCACCTTCTGGTCTCCTCCAGCTTAAAACCCATAAAAGTCCTCAGGTAGCCCTGACCGGTGTGGCTCAGTTGGTTGTACATCTTTTCGCAGAGTGAAAGGTCACTGATTCAATTCCCGGTCAGGGCACATCCCCGGGTTGTGGGTTCAGTCCCTGGTAAGGATGCATATGAGAGGCAACTGACCAATGTTTCTCTCTCAAACATCGATGTTTCTCTCCCTCTCTCTTTCTCCCTTCCCCTCTCTCTAAAACTAATTAATTAATTAATTGTTTTAAGTATATTTAAACATTTTTTGAATGTCCTCAGGTTTATTAATAAGGCTAAAGGAAATCCCATACACAGCTGAGCCATAGCAGGCCCTCAATAAAAATATAGTTGATTTATCAGTGGCTATTCACAAGCCCTCAGCTACTTAGTCCCTGAAAGAGAACAAAGCAGAGAGACTTGTCGTTACTTCCCAAGACCGAAGGGGGAAAAACCATGTCTTTTAGATCTACAGGAATGAGGTGATAAACAAACAAGGGGCTAGAATAAGTGATGCTGACATTCATCACAGCTGAACATGCTACATGCAGGTAAGGCCAAGCTTGTGCCTACATTCCCTCCCACCCCTGAAATGGAAGAATCTGGGAAAGGAATTCTGCAGCCTTGTCCTGCAGTCAAGAGAGAGGATGAGAAATGCCAACTCTAAAGGGCTAGAAGCAAATTAGGCGGGAAGAGCAGTGTTTCTGCTTGCTGGCTTCATTTGCTCAGTAATTTCACACATATTTATTAAATGCCTGCTCTACTAGATCCTAAGGCTAGAAAGGCACAGGCAGCCACTGTCCCAGCCGTCCAGGGTCTCATTCTAACTAACCAGGTTTAAGTATTCCAGTGACCAAGAGAGAAGGGTATGCTTAGGACTATGGGTCCAAGGGCAAGTGTGGCCAATTTTACCCAAGGTTCAGCAAGGGCCTTGCTGGGGCAGAGGGGGTTTTGAAGCACCTGCAAGATGAGCAGGCATATTTTCATCAAGTGTGGGGCAGGGAGGGGTGAAGGAGCCACAAGCAGTTTGGTGAGACTGTGGGAGTGTGAGGGGCCCCCTCTCGCTGAGCAGGGATTCAGAAGTAGGCTTTCAGAATAACAAGTTCACCCACATCTCTCATTCTGAGCTTTTTAACCTGGAGCCCATGGACCTCTAGAACACCCACTGATAGGCTCCTCAAGGCCTGTGAACCCCAAAAAGCCATATGCAGATGTTCACATCTGTGAGACGGTCCACAGCTTTCACAGGATTCTCAAAAGGTTGAAGAAGACACAACTCAAGAGAACACCTAGTAGCAGCCTGAACATCAGACTGTGGTGCAGAAGCCATGGTTTTCCATCTCTGTATCCACATACATAGCTTCAAGCGGTGAGCACAAGGAGCTAGGAAGAAATGACCATTTTCATCACCAAAACAAACATTTGTGTGTTTTGTGTGCCAGGTGCTGAGCTAGACTTAAAAAACCAATACCCCTTCCTATAGAGGCACATGGAAGGTCTCCTCAACCTCCCGTTTCCAGAGTTAGGATTGTAAAGTCAAGTCCCTAAATGTGGATAAAAGTTACCCAGGGCAATTTACTGCAATCCCCAGAGCAGGCCCAAACTTTAGTTGGCAGTTGCCAGCAACAGGTAACCCCAAAGACACATCACCAAACTGAGATGCCAGAAAGGCATGTTGTGGACAAGCTAGTTCTGAAAACTAACCCCCATGCAAGTCTGTCTGCCAGGCCTCTCCAAAACTGTTGGAAAGAGCAGACTTTGCAGCCAGAAAGGAGCTGGCAGGGGGAGCTGGGAAGGTGTGCAGACGCATGGTGATGCGGTCCCCATACGGGAGAGTAGGCGCAGGGACAGCAAACTGAGGGTTGAGAGAGAAAGTTAGAGAAGGCAACTGGTGCCTCTTTCAGACTGTAGCTACAATGAATTTTCCAAGCAGTTCCTAAGTGGACCTCAGCCACATCTAAAGATGCAAAGACTTAACTGCACCACCCTAAAGTCATCATCTGCGGCAGTTCGACTGAACTATGTCAGGGTGGGGGTAGCGAAATGACAGACTTCAAACCACAGCTAACGGGGACCCAGGACGCAGTTTTGATCCAGGTCTCCAGGGCAGCTCACTCCCTTAAACAGGCAGCAAACACGAAAAGGCAAAGAGACCTCACTTTCTAAAATTCAGATTTTTTTTTTTCAATAACAAGCTCAGAAATCCCTTCAGCTGAGTCAAGTGAGACTGGGATTCCTAAAACAAAGGTTCTGATGGCCTCGCTGAAACCTTGGGAAGGCGGGGCCTTCTTCAAAGCCCATCCTCCCTTCCCCAGAAAGGTCCTGGGGGCCAGGGGAAGGGGCAAATAAATACATCAGCCTGGAAGAGATTCAGGAAGAACAAATGCGGAAGTCAAACAACAACAAATAAGGTGATATAAATCCAGATAAAATATTAAAATCATTAAAGGGCTGCTGCTCCCTGAAGATTGGGGAAAATGAAGAGAGTTAATTAAAAGCAATCTCCATGCACTGCTGAGCCAGCCGGCCCTGATAAATCAACAGCTGGGCGGCTGTGGAGGGCAGTCAAGGGGCTTTAGGAGGGGGGACCCAGCCGGGGAAGGGGCGCTGCCAGAGATGACAGTGACATTGAATGGAACACAGTGACTTAAGCTTGCTGTTTTATTAAATATTTTATGACACTGAGTAAAGTTGTTCCTCCAAGAGGGAGATGATCAATGAGCAAAGAGGGAGGAAGATAAGGATGAAGAGGTATTGTTCGTTTGATCCAAAACATGGCTGGGACTCTGATGTCTGCATCTCTGATCTCATCCCAAATGCAAAGGCTTTTGGCGTCTCTCTCTCTACACCTGATCGGCACAGGTTGACGCATCTTCTCAAATCTCCCTACAAAACCCTAGGCGATGTTTGTTTTGGGGGCTGGGGGAGGTAGTTCAAAGTCCAGGGAAGGAATGTAGAGAAGAGGAGACAGAAAAAGACCTTCGAAATTCTCATTGCTGATCCAAGCCAGACTTGGAGCACAAAACTGAAAGGTCCTTAGAAACAGTGGGAACTTTCTTTTGTTTCTTTCTTGTTTTCTCTCTCTTTTTTCCTCCTTTCTATACTCCCTTCCTTCCCCTTGTTTCTGCAGTCAGATAAAGTTTTTGTTTTTCATTTTACACAAAAAAACAGCTCAGAATTTTCAGTCTCAATCTAAATAAAAACCCAGCAATTTTAGAAGTGTGACGGAGAACACCCCTTCTCTATTCTAAGGAAACCCTCCAGTTCTTCCTTGATGAAAATATAATCAAGAGAAATGATTGGGGGAAAGTGTTTTTTTCTCCTCCATAGAATTGGGATTGGAAGGGGAGTGTGTGCATGGGGAAACATAAGGAATTATGCATTTGGATATGCATTTTAATTAGGTGGACAGAAGCAGCCGCCTGTTAATTTTTCTTGCTTGTTTCCACTTAGCATTCATCACGGGCAGAACCACCATAGAGCGCTCCCACGATAATAGATGGTTCTGCATTGGCTAAGTCCTCAGGGAAAATAATTAGCAGGAGAGAATATATTCTCTCCACTCCCACTACCCCATCCACCCTGCCCTCCCCCATCCGGACACCGCATTGCCTTCCCTCTCCGGCCCCCTCCCCCAAATGACAGTGGTTTCCCTAGAAGCCTAGGGGATAGTCAGGCTCCTGTCTTATAGACACTGACTTTGCCCTGCCAAAGAAGGGGTCTGGAAGGAAAAACAGACTGGAGGCCTTCCTTGGAGTGGAAGCTCCAGGATGAAGGGACGGGGCTACCAGGAGGCTTGGTTCGGAGGGGCAGGCTGACAACCAGTGCTGGCCAGGACAGGATGTTAGAACTCCAGGGAGGGTGGGACAGTTCTCAGAGAGCTCAACTCGCAGCAAACAAAGACATGGAAAGAGTTGTTTGTTGAGGAGACTAGGAGTCGGAATGACATTTAATTTGTTTTACAAAGTAAAGGAATGTTGTAAGTTTTGCAGCAAGCTTGAATCTGAAGCATTTCCAAGGCTGCAAACCGAGATCTAACTCTAGTTCTGATTTGACCCCCCCCTCCCCCACCCATATCAAGATGTTCTCCATTATCTATTCTGTATAAAGAATCAATTCTTGCCCTGACTGGTGTGGCTCAGTGGATTGAGTGCTGGCCTGTGAACCAAAGGGTCACAGGGTTTGATTCCCAGTCAGGGCACATGCCTGGGTTGCAGGCCAGCTCCTCAGTTGGGGGCTTGCGAGGGGCAACCACACATTGATATTTCTCTCCCTCTCTTTCTCCCTCCCTTCCCTTCTCTCTTAATAAATAAAATCTTAAAAAAAAAAAAATCTTGTTGTTGATCTCCTTTGTCAACAGCACACCCCCCTTGTTCACTAGCAGATTTAAGCTCCAACCCCACCTCCACCTCTCCCCTCTCCCTGGAGTCCTCTCAATGGGAGGAGGAGCCTGGATGATGTCCCTAAACTCAGGTTCCAGAAAAGGGCTCCCTGTGCCCTCCGAGGTTCTGTTTCCCCTGATTTTGAGGGTGAACTCAGTTCAGGGCAGCCAATGGGAAATAAAACTAGACTTCCCTTGAGCTCATATTCTCACCTATTTCAAACCCAGACAATGAGAAAATCCCACTGCGGTCCCAGGGCTATTTACACACAGCTGGATGAGTAAGGCTTTGCATTTCCTGAGAAACAATGATCGTACATGATATGTAATGCCAGATTCCTTTCACTTATTTCAGTTTTAATATATTAAAATAATGTTTAATATATGAGGTATTGTTGACTCTGACACGGCCTCCTCCAGCTACAGGAAACTGTAGTTCTAGTAACCCCTTACATTTGCTTTACACCTTCTGAAATGTTTTCACATCCATTATTTCATTTTGGCCCCTTGGGGGTCAGCAGGGCTGGGTATAGGGGAAGTGAGGAGAGCAGAGACTCAAGCTCTTCTCCCGGAGTAAGAAGACAGGCCTGATTTACTAACTCTTGACTTTCAACCTGTCCAGTCATCCCAGATGCTCCCTCAATGCCCTGTCGCCCAAGGAAACCTCCCTGCCTAGGAGGCCTTCGCTCCAAGACTCACCAGGCAACGAGGGCTGCTAAGCTCCTGGAGCCTCCCCAAACCCAGCCCTGACCCCCACAGAGTCCCAGACGACAGGGGAGGGAGGGGGACAATGGGAGGGCAATCTCTGTGGCTGGGGATCAGAGCAGGGAGTCCCTGGGTTTCCAGGGCATTCTCCCCCCAAAAATAATGGTATTCCTACAGAAGGAGGGGAAAAAATTAGTTGACTTCTATGATAGTATTTTTCTTTATGTTTATGAGGTGGGGTTGCCTGTACTATCTAGAAATGTAGTCCCTACATTTTAAAAAGTCTGAAAATGAAGGGGAATATATACCTAGACATATACCCAAAAGAATGACAAGCTGGGACTCAAACAGCTACTTATAGACCCATGTTTGTAACCACACTATTCATGATGGCCAAATAACTCAAGTGTTCATCATTGGGTGAATGAATAAACAAAAGGTGGTATATACATATAATGGAATATTATTCAGCCATAAAAAGGAAGAAAATCCTGACACATGTTAGAACGCAGACAAACTTTAGGAACATTATGTAGGCGAAATCAACTGGTCACAAAAGAGCAAATATTGTATGATTCTGCTCGTTAAGAGATGCTTAGAAAAGACAAATTTATAAAGATGAAAAGTAGAATGATGGTTACCAGGGACTACAAGGGGGGAGGGTCTATTTTGAATGATTTTTTAAATTCTGGAATTGGATGTATCAATAGTTCTATAACATTATGAATGTACTTAATGCCACTAAACTATACACTTAAAAATTGTTAAAATGGTACATGTCATCCATGTTAGATTATGTTATTTATATTTGACCGCAATTAGAGAAAAAAATTAAGAAGCTGCCTGTCTTCTGGAGTACAGGGAGTCCATTTTGTGTTGTCTTTCATTTTGCCGAAGTCTCACAAGTTAGGCTTCTGCGCATTCTCAGGTGCATTTTGCAACCTTCTCTTCATCCCTTAGGCATATAGAAAATTGCCAAGGGAGGTTTCAACCAAAGGAAAGTCTATTAACAGTGACTCCAGAGGAATCTGGGATGTTCCAGAGGCAAATCACTGAAGGAGAGGCAGTGAATTCCAACCGAGATGCTCCTGACAGCTGCTGGTATCCACCCGGGCACAACCAGTCCCTGTGGGGCGTCTGCTAGGCACCTCCATTTGCTCAGCAGCAACACAGGGCGCACTAGAGGAAGCTCAGTGCGGCATTAGTGAGGGTCTACCTATGTCAACTCACTGAAGAGCTAGGTATCTGCAGCTGCCCAAATGGTCATGAAATAAGCACTTCATTTCCATGTTGATTGGGATGTCATGGTGGAAGACAGGGAAGGCCCAGGAAGATGTGGAAAAATATAATCTAGAGAAGAAAAATCTTTTGTTTGGTTCCCCTACTCCTTCAACACATTTAAAGAGTGAGAAAAAGACAGGTATTCTCAGTAATTACACAACCAAAAACTTTATCTGAGTGCTTATAAATAGCAAAATAGGCCAATTAGTCTTCCTACTTCTCTTTCTTCTTTCCATTCTCTGGTTGGGGTGCTAATGAGAAGAAACGTGTTCAAAAGAGAAAATCATGTTCTAAATGGGCCACACCACCTGGTTCTTAGCCCTAGGCCCTGACAAGGGAGAGAAAGTTCCATCTCAATTAGAACCTCACGTGGGAGCAGAGCACAGCAAGACTGGACCAGAGAGGGTGGAACTACAGTAGAGTCTCCCATCTTAGCAACACCAGTTTAGAACCACACTTTTAAAACAAGCAAGAATTTGAACTCTGGTCCCTTACTGTCCTCTTCCTGTACTAAGCGATCATAATAAGAGACACAACGTTTTTGACTTAAGAGGAATATGGGTGATTGAGGTATGCTATCTTTGTCTTAAAGACAAGGAACCTGAAGCTCAGAGAATTTTTGGGTACAAGGTCACTTAGGTAGTCGGTGGTATGGCTGGGAGCAGAGCTCAAGGTTTCCTCTTCCAGGGCTTTTACTCCTTCGTTACTCTGAAGCCATCATGACTGCAAAAGACTAGCCAGTGCTGAGAAATGAATCACATGGAAGAGAGTCTGAGACCGGGTCACACGGATGGGAGGTGAAAGTTTGGGGACTGGAAAACCTTTTCTGGTGGAGCTTCCAATTACAGTTAATAAAAACAGCAGGTTTTCGAAGTGCGTAACAACAACAACAATAAAAAAAAAAACCCTCACTCATTTCACAGCAACCTGAGATGACCGGTCTCTGGCCTCAGGGACGGTGGTGGAGAGGGTGTAAAAGGAGGATTAAACATGTGCCATCATTGTTCCCCAGGCTCAGAACTGAGGCTTGGGTGGTGGAGCACTCAATGTGCGCTATCTGAACCCCATTATTAGAAGCTCTGAGCCTAATCCCCCCCTACACTACTATTCACAAACACTCTACCTAGAAATTCTAAACAGTCTGCCCCTCTTTCCCACCCCACCCCCGACACCCACAACACCTCCAACCACTGCTCTTAAAACTCTAATGCAAATCACAGGCTTCAAAAACCTTCCTTTGGTGACAGTTTTATGATGCTAGCTCCATCCATCCATATGGTTTGACAGACTGTGAAACACTAGTAACCGGACCAATAAGAAAAACAAATTACAAAAACACAACACCTCATCTCTCCCCAGTCACTCACACAACCAAAGAAAACTTTGGAAATTGCAATGGATCATAATATCAGTCTCTCTTGGTGTTAAACAATCAGATTTTCAGAGTTCCAGACCACACAATGGTTTTATCCACTCACCTATCCCCACCCCAGGCAACTCTTTATATCCTTCCTCATTAAATATCTACATATTTAAAGACTACTTAAAACTAGGGTCACGCTTTTGCATAGGCCCCTTCTGGGAAACCTGCCAGGGCAAAAAACTATTTTCAGTGGCTGTGGCATTTCTTTGGACAGGGGCTTGCCACATTTGGCTACATTTCTGTCTTCTAGTGACTTTCAGTACACTCAAAAAACCACAAGGTACTTTGCAAGAGATTGGAATAATAAACAGGCCTGGATTCTCCTGTCTTTTTATGACCCAGCCCCCAGCACCACTACATTCAGTGTCGCTGCACTTCAAAAACTGAAACATCGGCCTCAGTTTCCTTTCTTTTTCTAGTGCCTGCTCAAAACAAAGCACACTGACTGTAACGTTGTATTTATTGCATTGATCTGAGTAGGTGGCTCTTACAGAGCTGTAGATATTATGATCTTCTCAAATGTATCCAAATTCCAGCTACCTGTATGATTCCAAAAAGACAGGAAGATGAGAAGTCTCCAATAAGTTGCCTCTGAATTTCAGCCCACCTTACGGATCTGAGCAGCTGCATTCCACTGTGATCTCTGGACGTCTCCCAGGTGGTCTGCAGGCCCGGCTACTTTCAGAGGTTTACCCTGTGACAATGCCTCCACTTGGGTTCTGGCAGAAATTAATCTCCTTTATGGGTATCTCATCAAAACCAGACATTCTTCCTGCTGAAAAATAATGTGTGCTAATGAAGTTTGGAGAATTTAGGGCTTTCTTTTTCCCCCAGTGACAACCAGAAGCAGATAGAGAAGGTGGTTCTTAGGCATCTGTTGGCTTAAAATGTCTGAGGGTCCTCTTTTGTAAGGGCTAAAATAATGTCCATAAAAGGCTGCAAGTTCACCAAGTCCCAACCCCAACGTTCCTGTCTTATTCTCATTCACAAAGAGCTAAGCGGAGATTAGAACTAGGAATGTGTTCCCTCCTACCCTTTCCTCTCTGATATCTAACCTGCCAAAGCAAGAGCAAGGTCTGGCTTCTAAGTGGCTGACAATTACACAACTTTCACAGGCACAAAACCACTTTCACAGGCACAAAACCACTTTAGATTAGAATGCATTGTATCCAGGTCATAGAATGTATAGAGATGAAGATTTGAGGTCCATCTACACACATGACCTGCTGTCTGACCTTAGCTAAATAAGTATATCTACTTTTCCCAGAATTGTGTTCTTGATAACTAAAGAGAGATATAAACAAATACCACTAAGCAAGTGAAACTCCTTTCAAAAATATATATATATTTTTTTTCAGTACAATTATGTATGTTCACCATTATAAACATGAGACAATAGTTTACTGGTCTCATTCTTTACAAATAGTTACTTGAGGTAAAGCTCTGTTGGTTTACATGGAATAATTAAGTAATAATAATAGTTATTCTTTTCTAAGCAGACAGTTATAATAATAGATTCATATGTACATAATCAAGTCTGGCAGAAGGTGGCAGACATTCCCAGTTAAGTGCATACTAACCAGGGTTTCGATAACTTAATAAAAGTAAACTGTTTAAAGTGGTGATAGCACATTTGGGAAGAGTGGTTTACCTGAACCAGAATAGCAAGATTACAATTTATATTAAAAGCATTGTTTCCTAGGGATAGAGATATCAACTGGAACACAACATCTAATGTGACTGACACACAGACCTTTATCAAATCCATATTTATGTTCCCTATATGTGTAATTACTTCACCTACATGGCCTTTCTATCTTGTGTAAGTGTAATATATGTCCAGGTTCAGACTATGTAGCTGCTAAATAAAATACTGTGTAATACCCATTTACACTTCATACATGTTCATCGATGCTTTAAATTCTATCTGTCCAGATGTGACTGCTTGGTTGTGTGGCCACCTGCCGAGTCCCCTTTGTGATCTGATCAGTCCAGGCAGCTCCTGTTTCTGCCTCTAACACCCTGTTGGGCAGTAATAAGATGTTAAAGGCAACAACAGAAAGAGAAGCCAGGCTGTCAGCTTCAGAGAGAAGGGGGCGAAGGGTACAAGGAGGAGGACTAGAAAAGAGAGTTGAGAGGAGATCAAAGACAGGCAAGAAGAAAGCCAAATTGTTAAGAGGAGATGTGGCTCCAGGAGGTTGGGCCCCTAAGAAGACCCCAAAGCAATGAGATTCAAATTGCGCCATCCAGTTACCTGAGCTATTGAATTATTGAATGTCCCATGTGCAAAAAGCTAGTATAAATGAGAAACGGTCCATACTCAGGGCAGACAGAGCTCTGCAGAGGTGTTGCATGAAATCCGATTTTCTTTCTTCTCAGAACATTACCTACCACCACTTCATTCCCCAAACCTTTGTGTGACCAGTTTCAGTAGGGGGCGTTAGTGGTGGTGGTCTTTTTTTTTTTTTTTTTCTTTTCTTTTTTTTTTTTTTAAGGGGAGAGAGAGACTCCGAACGCACGCAGAGAAAATGCTAATGTCATTCGGCTCCGTTTCATTGTCAGGAGGGACACAGGGGGATGAAAACATCGCTCTCCAAACCGTACTCCCTGCTCCCCCGCTCCCAGCACCACCTTCCATCCCTCCTCTCGGCTTGATGAGTCTCTGCGCTTTGTTCTAATTTAGTCCATGCATAATTTATTCACGTGTGTATTGTTTCCTGATCAGCAACTTTTAAAAACAAATGAAAAATAAGATGTTTTATTAAACAAGTTGTTTTAAAAAATAAAGGCAGATGGTGTTGGTCTCCCAATAACAACGTGTGTGCTCCTGCCTTAGGAGTTTAAAACCCGTCCTGGGCGCAGAAGGCTTGGATGGCCGGGGTTATTGTTTACACCCCCGTACCCCCAGGGAAAGGGGTTGGGGTGCAAAAAAAGAGCAGCTAATTACAAAGGACCACTCAACTCCCACCTAGAAAAAGCCAGCAGGAGTGTTGTACATAGGTTAGTGTGTGCGTGTATGGCCACACAGAACTACAAATACATCACACTGTAACTGTTTCTAATCAAAGTTCAAGTATAAAAATTCATAACTAATCCTACTAACCAGAACGCTTTTCTGTCCCTTCCCCCACCTATAACCCAACCCTACATAGAAACCCTCCTCAAACACGTACCCTTCTGCAGTCCAAAAACAAAAACAAAAAGCCGGAGCGAGCAGGGAAACCCTGGAGCGTAGAGACATTGCGCCCGCCCGCGCGTAAGCGGGCTCCAGGGTAACCAGGGTACCAATTTCCCGTTAGGAAGCAAACCTGGCGCACATGTGAAATTTCTCTAACTTGAGTTTTCTGGGTGGCATCAACCTGATTATGTGATTTCGGCTGGAAATGGGTAAACCGCAAATCCGCTGTGGCCTCGATAGAAGCCCAAAGCATCAGCGGTGTGGCAGCGCGAGAGACGGGGAGAGCGAGGATGCGGCGAAGTTACGCCCATTTATTCTGCCATAAAACATTTTCTTTCTTGGGTGAAAGGCTGTGGCGTAGAAGTGCAGTATATTAGAGGTTCAGAGCGAGAACTGATGTCGGGAGCTGCTGCTCTCTGATCAGCCTCAGCTTCAAATATCCTCGTAACAGTAGCTTTAATATATGTGTATATATTTAAAACTCCGAGACCTGGGACGTTCTTACCCTTTTCCCTGTTAGTGATGGGAGATAAGCTGGTGCAAACGCATTCCATCCTCCCCGAGCGTTCCTTGCCAATAGGAATCCCCCTGCCGCCCCCTCCAAGGTGCAAACGTGGATTTCAACTCTTAAGAGGAGGTGGGGGTGCGGACACCGATGCGCGGAGTTGAAAGAATCTAAGTGGGTGCCTGCCACGCGTCCGCGAGAATTTGGCACGAAACGCCCCCCACTCGCACTTCCCCCTCGCCTCACCCGCGGCTTCCAGGCCGGCTGGGAAGACCCGATTCCCCTGGTGAGGGCTCCCACCCACGTCACGCCGTGATCCGGAGAGAGCTCCCTTCTGCCAACATCACTGCCAACAGCACCTCTTTCAGAGCCACGCTAGTTTTCCGAAGCCACCCCCGGCTCCGCGATCGCGAGCGGACTTGGCGGCTTAACAGTTCCACGGACTGGAAGGAAGGAAGGAAGGAAGGAAGCCAAGATGAAAAGGAGGAGGAAGGCGGGCAGGCAGGAATTGGCTGTCGGACCCGGGGACTGGCCCCCGCGTGTCCTCGTGCAGCCCGCCCCCCTCCGTCCCGGATCTGGGCGTCCGCTCAAAGTCTCCCGGCGGCGGCCAGAGGCACCTGCCCCTCGCTCTGGCCCGGAGCAGACGCTGGCCGCTCAGGCGGGGAGCCCCAAGCTGCCTCTTCGCCTGCCTCGGCTTTTCACCCAGAAGAGGCAAGAACACCGTTCCTGAGACCTGCAGTTCCCTGCCTCCAAATCAACCCCAAGTTAACCTGCGTCGTTAATTCACTATAGCCAGTTCGCCCACAAACACACACAGAGATACACCGGCAACCGCCCGGAGCGCCGTCACGGTCCGCAGGCTGCCCCGGCAGGAAAGCCCCGGGCAACCACCTGGACCCCAGGGCTCCCGGGACCCGCTGCTCCCCCTGCAGTCCTCCCAACTCCGGAAGGTTTGCACAAACTAACTCCCCGCCAGCGATCGGAAGGAGCAGAGCTCCTTGCAAACTCCGGAGGTGCGGCGGTCCGCTCGCCCCGGCGGAATGAGCCGCGGGGCGGGCGCCGCGGGCTCCGGAGGTGCGAGGCTCCGCCAAGTGCACCCAGGCGGCCCCTGCCCGGCGCTCGCTCCCCGCTCGGCCGCCCCCAGCGCCCCGCTCGCCGCCCGGAGAAGCCGGGCACTCGGGGGACCGTGCGGTCCCCGAGCTGCCCACGAACCCCTAGCTGCAGAGCGCTCGAGCGCCAGGCTGCCCTGCCGATAGCCCTTCTCTCTCTCCGTCCGCCAATTAAGCAGAACACAAACGTAACAATTTTCTTCTTGTTAATTGCATCTCCTGACATTTCTGCGTGTTGTGAGGAAAAAAAGAAGATGAAGAAGTAAGAGCTGAAAGAAAAGAGAGAAGCCCCGCAGCGGCTGCAGGCGCCTGCAAGCGCAGTACATTGACAGCGCTCGGCACGCAGAAGGCGCCTTTTTTTTCATATTGAAACCACGCGGAATATGTACATTTTTTAGTCTTACTTACGCTTTCAGGGGGTTGTGAATGACAGTCGCCATTTTGCTACAATGTAACAGAATATTGTCTGTCTCAGAGTTCTAAAGGTTCGCTCAGGGGAAGCAGCGAGCCAATCAGAGCACGGGATACCGGCCCGCCGGCCAATCGACGCGACTGGTCGCCAGGTGGGCGGGGCCTGCACGGTGGTAGTTATTAGGGGAGCTGTCAAAGCCCAGAGGTCACTCCCTTTTGTAGAGCCCGAGAGCGAGCAGGTCTTAAAGGGGCAGTACCGCGTGAGCAGCTCTTTTTCGGACTGAGGAGAGTAGAGACACACGGGAGAGTATTCTAGTTTGATTTGAGTTTCTACTTTCTAAATAAATGCAGAGAGTTTGCGCTTCCGGACATAAATATTTAAGTATTTTCAGCAAACCGTTGAACTCCATTCATTAGCTTTTGGCTTTTCTGTTACGTTTATAATCCCCAAAGGGCAAATCCCTTGTTCCCGTGCAAAAGTTGGAAGGCTGCCGTTTTGTCTAACAGATTACGTGCCCAGCTGTTTGCTACTGCTCTCGGTCCTGCGGCTTTTTAACATTCTCATTCCCTAAGTGTTTTTCTTTATCTCGGCCACCTTCCTCTCGGTTTCTTGGAACTGCCGCCGCCGTTCCTGGCGACTCCAGGACAGCAACTCCCCTCCCCCCTGGAATGTCTCAATGTCAGGCCCGGTCCCTCCTGTAGCCCGGGCTTTCGTTACGTAATGCACGGTGGTCACTCCGAGAGGTTCTCCACTACCACCCCTTCTGATCTACACACACACACACCAGGAACTTCTGCAGTGATCAGATTCAGGGCGACTGGAGAGTAGAGTGGGACCTGGCTCTTAGACCTGGCTCTGGGGTAGGAGAGTTTTAAAGAAACTTTTGGGAATGTATTCTACTACTGCTAGTAACTAGACTGAAGTTCTAGGACCTAACCTGGGTGTTGCCAGAGCCTCTTTCCGTGAGTAGCACACGAGAGTCTGGCATCACCTGTCACTGCTTAGATAGAAGGTAAAAAGAATTTGCTAATGAACAATCTGATGTGACCAGAGATGTTCAGAGTCTGTGTCTGCTTCAAGCCAGTGTGAACTCTTCACTGGAGAACCTCTGACAAAATTGAGAGATTTCTGTGAAGCCAGACTTCCACTGGGCAGTCCGGAAGCTCGAGGTGGATGAAATCGCACTAAATCCTGAGTAGGGACCTCGTTAGCATGCAGAAATCTGGCTACCATCCCAAAATTGTTTAATCGGGTCAAATAGCTAAAATATTGTGGGAGGGGTGGAATGGGGGGAGAAGAAAGGCCAAATGGCCAGTTCTTCAAAGCTGTGCACTCTAACTTGCTTTCTCAGCGCTCTTCTCAAGGCACTGAATAAAATTTTTTTTAAATTTTTTTAAGTTCCCAAACTTTCAGAGTTCAGCTCCATAGACTTGGAGTTACAGATAAATGGAACAGGGCTGAAGCAGTATATTTGTAAAACTTTATAATTTTAACCCCTTCAGCCCTGGCTGGTGTGGCTCAGAGGATTGAGCCCCTACCTGGCCTGCAAACTGAAAGGTCACTGGTCTGATGCCCAGTCAGAACACATGCCTGGGTGGTAGGCCAGATCCCCATTTGAGGATGTGAGAGAGGCAACCAATCAGTGCTTCTCTTGCACATTGATGTTTCTCTCCCTTTCTTTCTCCTCCCCTTCTCCTCTCTCTAAAAATAAATAACAATCTTTTTTAAAAAATTTTAACCCCTTCATTCTACCTAGTTATTAGCAGAGTCAACTTCTGTAGATTGCTTTGTACAGCATCTTGCAATTGGAAGTTATCCTCTTTTCTAAAATTAAAGTTTGAAAAATCCCTTTCTTATTAATTTGTCAAGGGATTGGTTCAAAAGTTAGTACTTTGCCTGGCGTGGGCCTTGACAACATTAAAAAGCAAGCACTGTATTCTGACACAAGAAGTATGAGGTTGATTTCTCTCTCACATCATGTTTCTCTCCCTCTCTTTCCCACGCTTCCCCTCCCTCTGAAATCAACGAGCATGTCCTCTGGTGAGGAATTTAAAAAAAAAAAAAAGTATGAGTTTGAGGTACCAGTCAGAATTCCCACCAGCCTCTTTGACATACTAAAATTACAACAATTCCAGTTGGAAGACAACAGCATATTTTAATATACGCAGTTTAATAAAGTAAGCACGAAATGTAGAGTCTGCCCTGAACAAGGCTTACAATTTAATAAGAGAGGGGAAATAAATGTATATTACATATTGAAGCAAAAATATATACAATACTTTAAGCCTATATTACCACTTATTGTGTTAAAGTCCAGAAGCAGAAACCAGCATGATTCATAAATATCTGGCACACTTGAAAATGGCAGACCAGATCCGTCTTTGAGAAATTTTAATCCAGAATGTAAATATTTAAGTTACATTTTATAATGATTGAATTGAAAAAGAATTAAAGATGACTTTTTTTGTATAAATTTTTATTTATTGATTTTAGAGAGAGAGAGAAATGTCAATTTCTTGTTCCACTTATTGATGCCTTCATTATTGGTTGATTCTTTTATGTGCCCTGACCAAGGATCAAACCCACAACCTTGGCATTTCGGGACAACTTAGCTACCCAGGTAGGGCACAAATGGGATTTTTTTAAAGTAGGGTAGCCTTGCTTTTTATAATCTGATGGAATGTCATTTTAACTCTACCAACATAAGTATGACTTTTAAATAATGTGAATTCACTTTTTATCAATTTTAAGACATATAAAAGCTATTACTATTTTAACTTTGTTTTTTAAATAACTTCATATCTTAGATCAAGATTTTTTTCTTTCTTTCTTTTTCTTTTTCTTTTAATGGCAAAGCAGGTTCTACCTGTCAATTTACAGATGGCCTGCTCCATCTGCAATGAAGCCAAATTTTTCGGATAAGCTTTAAAATGTACTGATCTCACTCCACAAAAAGGCACGTATTTTTTTGCCGTAATGCCAAAAAGGAAGGGGGCTTAGCTTGGGTTTGTTAAAAGGAGACAGAGACCTTAAACAGTTTTGGAGAATGGTAAATTTTACATTAATTTTGCAAGGAAGCTCAGAATATAGTTAGAAGTGTGCGGTCTGGAATCCACCTGCCTGAGTTCACCATTTGCAAACTGGGTGGTCTTGGGCAAGTTTACTTAGCAATTTGAATGTTTCCTCATCCAAAAAATGGCAATAATCATAGAACCTAGTTCATGTGACTCTTTCCAGGATAGAATGAGGTAATACATGTCAAGAGTCCAAGCTTTCAATATATGCTAATTATCATTTTTTTAATGTATTTAATTCTTTCCTGTTGACATAAAAAATTGAGGAGATCCAAATAAAGTGACACATCAGAAAATGAAACTGTCACGCTCACATCAGCAGCACATATGCTACAATTGGAAGAACACAGAGATGATTAGCGTGGCCCCTGTGCAAAGGCGACACACAAACCTGTGCAGCATTCTATCATTTTTATTAAACGCTGATTTTTTAATATTCTATAAACAATTATAAATAATTTTTTTATTGAAAAATGTTTTTAAATGGCATTTACTCACCATACAAACAACTATTTAAAATGTGGATAAGTTTATGTTGTATTTTCTGGTTTTTGCACCTTTAAAACAATAAGGTGCTTTCATTTTGCACTCTAACTTGAGTTGTATATCCACTTTATTTGTTATTACCTAATTACAATTTTGAAAATAGGGGAAAAAAAGAAAGTGAAATTGTCTCTTAGATTTGGTGTTTTTAAACTCATTAATTAAGAAAAATGAACAAAGAACACTTTGATGAGAACAAAATAATATTGGGTTGGCCAAGAAGTTTATTTATTTTCTTCCATAAAATAAAACACATTTTTCATTTTCACCAATAACTTTGTTGATTTGGATATTTTGAGTATGTCGGCTATTTCCCATGTGGTATAACATTAATTGTTCTCAATTATTGTCTTAATTTGATCTCTATCAACTTCAAGTGGTCCACCCGACATGGAGCATTGTCCAGCAAGAAATCTCCAGCACAACATTTTGCAAACCACTTTTGCCATGTTTGATCAGTCACAGCACCTTCTCTGTACACTGCACAAACCCTTTTTTTTTTTTTTTTTGCTTTTTCAGTTGCATTTTTACCTTTCATGAAATAATAAAACATAATATGCCAAAAATGTTACATGTTTTCTTCCATCTTCAACATTAAAATGGCTACACAAAAATTCATCAATTTTGATAAGCTTTTTTTTAACGCACACTGATATGACAGCTGTCAAAATACACTCAAACAAAATTGTTTCAAATGAAGTTAAAGACAACTAAGCACTACTAGAGCCATCTTATGGAAAAAAACAAACAAACTCTTTGGCCAACTCCAATACTTAAGACTGTTTTAGCTACGGGTCATATAACTACTTAAACCCCCAAAATATTCTCTGGCTAATTATGATACCAAGATGCTTTTAAAATAACATCTCTAAAGCTCTATAGGTATTTATATATTTGTACACACTTATCTCTCCTCATCTCTTTTATGTTGATATAGCTGGTTAGGCGGCTTATTCGAAGGCAGGGTGGGCCCAGAATAGCCATTTCCTCACCCTCCTTGGACATTCTAGAGCCGTGCTGTCCAGCACAGAGCTATGAGTTACATGGAGCTACCAAGCACTTGAAGTGTGGTTAGTCTAAATTAAGATGTGCTACAAGTATAAAACATATACCAGATTTCTTAGACTTAGTACAAAAAAAAGTAAAATATCTCAATAATTTTCATGCTGATTGCATGTTGAAACAACAGTATTTTTATTTCCTGGGTTAAATTTAAATGTTAAAACTAATTTCACCTGTTTCTTTTTACCTTTTTAATGTGGCTACTAGGAAATTAAAAATTACAGTTCATGTTGTATTTCTATTATACAGCATTGCTCTACCAGGGATGTCCAATCTTTTGGCGTCTCTGGGACACACTGGAAGAAGAATTATCTGGGGCCACACATTAAATACATTGTATCATGTAATCACCAAAAAACCTCATAACGTTTTAAGTAAATTTAGAATTTTGTGTTGGGCTGCATGTAGCTGCCCTACTAGACTCTGTGTGTGTGTGTGTGTGTGTGTGTGTGTGTGTGTGTGTGTGTGTGTGTGTGTGTGCGCGCGCGCGCGCGCGAGAGAGAGAGAGAGAGAGAGAGAGAAGGGAAAGAAGGGTAAGGCCCTTCTCAATCATGTTAATCCATTTTGTGCAACCTTCTCAAATTCAGCCTTGACATCAGTGAGCAAAACTTTCTGGTTCAGCTCAAGTGTATATTCGAAGCCACCTATCCAAAGGAACATTTGGGGTGCAACCAAGCACCCAAGGACCTGAACCGTAAGGGACACTCAATTCTGTTTACTTCTAAAAAAGTTTGAAGACTCTTTCAGCAGACCACAAGTCAAAGCTGTGAGGAGATGCCCACCCAGACGCAGAGAAGTTTAGGACTTCTGTAGCAAGTGTCGGCCTTTCCAGATGACTTTTTAAGGCACTTGGAACATGAGCAAGAAGTAAGGGAAGGAGATGCAGCCTTACCTAGAGCCAGAGCCCATTTGAAATAGGAAGAGTGCCACGAAAGTCATCCAAAATAAATGTGTTCCTAACAGGCTCTTGGAGTTGAAGGAGTTTCAAGTCCTGTAGGTATTTAAAAAAAACAAAACAACAAGCTCACCCGCGGTCCTTCCATTCATTCACAGAACACCCAGCCATGGCCTCTCAGCTGAGTGGCCATGCTGGCTCTCTGAGATGCAGAACCAGCTCTGGTATGTTCTAGGCACTGACTTGAAGAAGGAATGTCAAAAGTGCAGTCTGGTTTTCTCTCTTCTTGGGGATGTGGGTGGAAGGGGTTTTACTTCCTTCATGAAATGAAATTCTGGGTATTGGAGATGCTCCCTGGGCCAGACCTCCGAAACCTCATGTATCAGGCTAGAGTCAAACAGAAACCAATGTTGCTCCTTCCCACTAACTCAGTTCATTCATTCACTCATTCATTGGAAGCTCTCTATGAGGGAGGCATTGTATTAGGCACAGGTGGTAAAATCAAAATACACCAGACATGGACACAATCCTTAAAAAACAATCCCCGTCCATCTGGAGAGAGAATAAAGATAGTGGGCCCAACCCTACAAGCAAGCAGAGTAATTAATTACTTGATGTGACTTTGGAAAAGCAGCCTGCCCAGCGAGTCTCTCCTTTTCCTGGCATGGTGCCCATAACCCCGATAGATGCATTCTTGAGTGTTTATTGAGCGCGTTCGTTGCTTTGGGTTTTCAAGGTTTCATGATATCGAGATTTTCATAAATTGGTATAAAACAAGAGGGAAGTGACTCACTCAATAGAGGGAGCAGGTACCCCTAACGTTGGGGGAGGGCAAGTCTTCATAAAAAAGGTCACATTTAATTTGGGTCCTGATGGGTAGATTTTAGAAATGAGGCAAGGGATTAAAGGTCTTCCAGACCCAAAACATAACTTAAGAGCAGCTAATTTATACAGTCAATATTTGTTGATTCCCTACTCTGTACCACCATGCCTCCCCATCTGTGGGACCGTGGGGTGCAGGGAGACTTAAGATGGTCCCGCCTTTAAAGGACTCATATTTGAAAGGTGGAGGAAGGGGGACCAGGGAGTGACAATGCAGGGCCATGACGCGGAGGAATGAGGGGCACTGCGGGCTTGAATGAGCACAGCAACCAGACAGGAAGGTCAGGGTTCTCTTCTCGGAAAAGGTGATGTCAAAGCTAAGTGACCATAAGAGAAAAGATGCCCCTGCAGAGGTGGCAGCATCTATAAAAGCCTTCAGGGACATGAGAGGTCATCATGATTTCAGGGAACCCCTTTGGTAGGAAGGTTGTTGGATGCAGGGGGACAAGTGAGACAGAAAAAACTAGAGAGGCCAGAAAGGGATGTCAATGAAACAGACGTGGAGTTTTATCTGGGTGACAATCAGGCAACACGGAGGCATGTTAAGCAAGGGGCAAAAATGAACAGGTTGACTTTTCAGAAAGTCCATCTCAACAGCAGAGTGACCATGGGTTGGAGAGAGGCTGAGCTGGAGGCCTGGGAACCTGCTGGGCATCAGAATTAGCGATTTCTAAGGAAGTGAAACGTGCAGGACTTGGTGGCCAGCTTGCTGTGGGCCTGAGAGAGCTGGGAGCGGCCCAGGATGATGCCAAGTTTCATCATCCTGGTTCCTGGAAATGACATTAGTGGGCTCCACTTGATTGGAGAAACATGAAGTCAAGGCCAAGGCCTGAAGGCTGAATGCCAGTGAAGCCCTGGGACATTCTATTGTCAGAGAGGGGCTTGCCTTACCAGAAGACCTTAATCCCTCATCTAAATCTCTTCGCCTGGGAAAACAGTGACCTAGGCTGGGATCCTCTTAGGCCCCTCTCTTCAGGCTTTTCCTTTCTCTATGGACCCTGTCTCTCATCAAGGACCTCTTCCAAATCCCCTCCTGCTGATTCCTACCCTTTGGCTCAGGCCATGCCCTGAATTGGATTAAAGGAGTCTCCCTCCTGGATAGGTAGGATTCCAGGACACTCCAAAACCTTCCCAAGGGAGGGATCAAGACCTCATGACAGCCCTGGCTGGTGTGGCTCAGTGGATCGAGTGCCAGTCTGCAAACCAAATGGTCGCAGGTTCAATTCCCAGTCACGGCACCTGCCTGGAGATGTAACCACACATTGATGTTTCTCTCCCTCTCTTTCTGTCTCTCTTCCCTTCTCTCTAAAAATAAATAAATAAAAACTTTAAAAATAAAAAAAAAAAGACTTCAAGAGATATATGGCACGTACACACTCAGGCACGCAGAAGCAGTGGCTTGATTAGAATCTCAGGCACCTGGAAAGGCAGCAGATGGGATATTTTTATACAGGAGCTTTCTCCACTCATATCACACAAAGTAATCAGTCTACTCTGAGGTCTGGCCTCTGCCCCACTCTTCCCTCACCAATACCAGACAATCACAAGTGGGCCTCGGGTCTTCCTACTGATAAAGCCATTGCTTACAGAGCTCTCGGCGCATCTATTTTTTAAAGAAAGATAGCTGACTTCTCTCTCCTATGCTCTGCTACCTGCCAAGTCCAGATTTTCTAAGTCTCCCTCAGTATATCCACATGAACACTATATTTGAAATGCTGGCAACTCCTGCATCCTAAATCAAAGCGACTGGCAGGGTTGTCCTGAGGAGAGGGCCAGAATGGAGCAGCGAAAAGAGAGTTGCCGCCATTACCATCATGGGGAGTGGTTAGAACCATGTTTGGACCAAGAAAAACATAAGCCAATTTCTCTTAACTATATCCATCTTTGCAAAAATCAATTCACCCTCTCAGTCATATCCTGGGTAAAGAAATGTCTTTTATGCTGCAAAAGTGACTGACTTGAGGGCCCCCAAAGAGGGCTTTCTGTGGGGTATTGCTTTAAGTGTGGTGACAGTCTGTGGCACCTGTTTCCCTCACTCACCATTTACATGACCTCAGGCTTCTACTCTCTTCTTAGGCAGGGCATCCAGGAGAATTCTAAGAGCCAAGCACAGGAGAGCATGTTAAGTCTGGTTGTTCTGCAGATATTTACGCCACCCTATAAAAATAGGTGTCCACAAGCAGGAGAGATGGACAGAAGCCACAGGACCTAAAATGTCCCACACTCTGGCAAAGAGGGGGACAGAGGTCTGCTGAATTGCAGCAGATGTTTTCTATTCTCTGACAGCTCCAGGCGATGAACTCTGGCCCACATAGCTGCAAAAGGACCTTGACTCCATGTTTATTCTGCTCTAGAGGGAAAAGGAAGGTGAGAAAATGTCCCTGAGGTCCACAGAAAGCCTAGTGCATCTAAGCCAACAGGGACAGCCATCCTGAGGATACCTTTCCTCAACGCAGCAGTGAGTTCTGGGACAGAGGCACAGTCCAGAGGGTCCAGAACCCCAAACAAGGTAGTGATAGAGGAATCAAGCTGGGGGAACGAGTGAGGCTGGGAGAAGAGACCAAATGTAAGCAATTGGTCCTGGTAAAGAGGAAATCAAAAATCCAATGACATGGGATTGTTAAGATCTATGCAAGAAAAGAGAGATATTTTAGTACCTGGATGTCCAAAGTCACCAGATGTTCTGTTTTCACCAATCAACTTATCCCCGCACAACAGACACAAATTAATATAGTTGCCATGTTGTAATAGTTGGAACTCAATGACAGTTCTGAAAACCAGGGGTATTTTCCAGACATGAGTGGGCTCATAAACAATGCTGAAAGCCGCCGTGTTTCCAGAAAACCTTTTTATAAAGCCGATATTAAATATTTTAATCTTATCCATTTAGTAGCTTGAATTTAATCCTACATGGATTAAATGGATCTCAAATAAGTTACTTGCTACTTTTGGCTTTTGCAGAGTTTTATGCATAGCTGTATTAAAATATGTATGCTCTGCTCTGGCTGGTGTGGCTCAGTGGATTGAGCATCAGCCTGCAGACCAAAACGTCACTGGGTTGTGGGCCAGGTCGCCCGTTGGGGGCATGTGAGAGGCAACCAATCGATGCTTATCTCCCTCTCTCCCTTCCTTCCCCTCTCTCTGAAAATAAATAAATAAAATCTTAAAAAAATAAAATATATGCATTTAGGTACACCTCATTTTCTGTTTCCCTCCCTCATATATTGCTGGTAGGATTGTAAAATGGTTCAGCTGCCTTGGAAGAGTCTGGCAGGTCCAAGAATAATTAAACATAGGTTACTATATGACCTAGCAATTCTACTCTCAGGCATATATCTAAGAAGTGAAAACATGTCCACACAGAAGCATGTATATGAATGTTTATAGCAGCATTATTCATACTAGCCAAAAGACCAAAACACTCAAATGTCCATCACACAGATGGATGGACGGATAAATGAAAGGTGGTATATCCATACAACGGAATATTATTTAGCCATAAAAAGGATACATGCCACAACATGGAAAAATCTTGAGAACATTGTACTAAGTGAAAAAAGTCAGTCACAAAAGACCACACACTATATGATTCTATTCATATTAAAGATCAGAATAGGGAAATTTATACAAAAAGAAAGTAGATCAGTGGTCACTCAGAGTTGGAGGGGCAGGTGTAGGGGAATAAGCAGGAGGGCGCTAGCTAAAGGATGTGGGATTTCTTCTAGAGGTGATGAGGCTGTTCTAAAACTGTGCTGAGGGTTAGCGTATCTGTGAAAGCACTAAAATCTATTCAATTGTACACTTTAAATGGGGGAATTGTATTGGCATGTGAATCATACCTCAATAAATCTTTTTCAACAAAAAGCTCTACTCATAATAAATTCCAGAAGCCCACTAACCCAGAAACTTCTCTGGTCATTTTCTCCTTTAGATCTGCATTAGATATCTAGGAAATGGAGACAATTGGAGGGAATTCAGTTTTCAATTTGGTGACTGTATTCATGTTAGCCTCTTGCTTCGAATCAAGTAACACAAAGAAAAATTCCTTGCCTTGAAAAGCTTGAAGTATTAAAATTTAACTATGACTAAACAAATGAGCTCATTAACAGAGATTTTGGAAGTCTGCATTTCTAGGGAATCTGTCTACAAAGTCAAATGTAAGTGTTTTAATCGAGTACATTAGCCCCTCTGAGATGACTTCTAAGGTGACATCTCATAATGCAAGGGCTGAACCAAGAGCCTCTTTTACTTAACGACCAAAGCTAGTCCTAGCTCAAGGTTGGTTTTCTTTTAAATTCTGAGATACAATGGAGGTCGGAGGGAAGATTTCATCAGAATTGAGATCTGTTTTCATTTTTATAATGTCTTCAGCTATTTTTATCATAAATTGTGAATCTTGGTTAACCTTTCATAAGATAGAACAAGGAACATGACAAGGAATGATGCGACTGGAAACATTAATGACAATACTAAAGAGTCTGCGAGTCTCCGTTAAGGAGGGCAGTACAGAAGAAAGCAAAGTCAGAAAACCTTAGAAGTGAATCCTGGTTCATCTGTTTACAAAGGTACACAATCTCGGGCAGGTGAATTAGTCTAATCCAGCACCTCAGTTTATTCATCTGTAAACTGGAGATATTGATAAACTTCTAAGGGTTGTTATGAGGAACACATGTGACAGAGTGACATTTTTAAAAAAAGCAACTGACACAGAGTAAGCCCTTGAGAAATACTTTTTCCATTTCCTTAGGTACTTGATACTTACTAGTTACAAAAAAGGGAAAGAACAGAGGGTAAGGAATAGCGAGTAATCCTGGGCCAAAATGGGAGAAAAGATTTTCCTGTGTTCAGGGGAAAAGGGCATTAGACAGAACAGCAAAATGAGAGCCCAACTGGCTTGTAGATAAATTCTTTGAGTTTAACCCTGATCGGTGTGGCTTATGGGGCTGGGTATCTGGTCCGTGAACAGAGGCCAGTTCCTTTGCAGGTCAAGACACAGGCCTGGGCTGCAGGCCAGGTCCCTGGACAGGGGCGTGCAAGAAGCAGATGATCAATGTATTTTTCACTCATTGACGTTCCTCGCCCTTTTTTCCCCTCCCCTTCCTAAAAATAAATAAATCAAATATTTTTTTAAAAATTCTTTGAGTTTATAAAGTAGTGAGTCTTTTCGAAAATTTCCTTTTGGAATATAATAGAATTATACGTGGGTATGGGAGATGACAATTGAATGCAATTAAATGTAATATCCAGGATACACAGTTATTAGCAAGTTATTGTTAACAGTGATAATTCAAAAGTGCGGATTTTAAGGGAGAAAGTCTTAATCGAAAACAACATCTAATCCAGTCCAGGTTAAAGTGCCTCCTCTTTTGATATCTTATTAGGAGGAGGATGGAGTGGTGCAACCGTTTTTTTTTTTACTGAGAAGAGTAAAACCAAAGTCTTGAAATAGTGCCTGAAGCCGAATTGTCCAAATTTGTTACTGGCAATTGAGCGCCCTCTAGTGTCAGTTGTTGGGAAAGACACTCTCTGAAATCCACGAAGTTGGGGAACCTTGCAAGGTTTCAGCCCTGGAAGAAACTGACAAACACAGCGATTTTTACTTGGCTACCTCAAAGGCAGAAAAAGGTGAAGAAGCATTAATATGATACAAATTAGTCCTTTTTTTATGAAGTTCTAGAACAGAGTATGTATTCACAGGATGTGTGTGTGTAGTGAGAACAACATTAGGTCCATGGCAATCAATGCTGAATTAATGCCACATCAGGGCATTAACATGTCATGAATATCACACCTGTCTGAACAATGAAACAAGAGAAAACTTGACTCTTCAGACTCTAGGATACTTTCAAAGTGATACAGTTGAGTAAGAACCATGGCTAGTAACCTGGTTGAAATTGAAGAAACTGCTCCACTGGGTTAACCAAAATATCCATGTGGCAAGTCCATCTGCAAAGTGATAGGAAGTGGAGAACATAGTTTGTCTCTAAGAAAAGATAACCCATGATCCCACATACCGTTAGAGCAGTAAAATATACTTGATTTATCTATCACCCATGCTGACTCAGGTGGGCGGGGGCAGGGGGTAGCCCATTTCCATCACCAAAGCACTTTTGGCATCAGATCTGCTATTCATTGAGAGAGGAAGAAAAATATTAACCATACAAACTTACCCCAAATTGCTTGCCAGTCCATTTTTGTTATTGTTGTTGCCAGAAATTTATATTCAGTGGATTCGACAATATATGGACTAAGTATTTCCTGGCTATTCCAGTTTTGCCCAGAAAGACTGCAAGTCTTAAGAAGATTTAAAAAAAGAAAATTAAAAGCCTACCCCAGCATGCAGTGATCTACTTTGATATGAATACCTGAATTGCTGAGACAGCCAGTAAAGTGTTAGAACTTGCATTCTCCCTGTTTTGAGAACTTGGAGAGACACACACTAAGCCACTTCAGTGTAAATGTATGACATGCATCATGTTACTTTCATGGCTTGTGAAATCTACACATCCTGGTTTTTCCTATGTGAATGCCATGTTTTATCTACAGCCTATTATTATTGTTACCATAATCATCATTAATCTCTCGTTGGATGAGCTCAATGGTCTGTTGGCACAGCATGCACTTATTTGGGAGAGAAACAACTTCTACTATAAACTTGATGTAGTTTAAGTTTCTCGATACTGTCTGAAATCTGCACCTCCTGGTTTTGCCTATCTGAATGCCGTGTTGTATCACAGATTGTACCTCAGATGCAGGAGAAAGGTACCCAGATCACAGACTGAAAACTCAAATCACCATTCTTGGTCTTCTTCCAGGACCAAGAGAACAAAAGGAGACGAGATGCTTTAAATGCATCAAGGGCACATGGGACTGCTGGGAAAGGGGTGCGAATATGTCCCTCAGATAAAGCTCTGCAGGAGAGGGTGCCAAAACAGGAACTCACTCATCATTTCCAAAAGGCAGGAAGGCAGCTTAGCACTGGGAGTAAACATTCTGGCTATCAACTGGCTACCACAGTTACCTGGTTTCTATTTTAAGTACGGACCACAAGGAATGAGGTTGGAGAGGGGCAGAGTCCTCTCCAATTTGCTCTGCACTCACACAATTGTCCTTGTGCACACCAGGGTGCTTTTAAAATGTGGGAGCCCTGCAGGGGGTTTCTTTCGCTGGCTCACAGCTAATGCAGAGGAATGAGGCCTTTTCTTCTCCTGCCTTCTTTTCAGGGCTCCTGACTTTCAAACAGCAGAGTGCTCTCCAGTGGGTGGGTCAAAATAGCTTAGCCAGAACTCAAGGGAGAGTGAAGAAGGTACGGAGAGTTAGTGATGGCGTTCGAAGACTCTGCTCTCAAACTATAGCGGTCATATAGGTGGTAGGCATTCCAACAAGATGAAGCAAAACACTAAAACCAAAAGCAAAGCCCCTTCATTCATCCTCATCACTGACATTTTTAAAGGTTCTTTTTTTTTTAATTATTAGAAAAAGACATCCTCAGCAAAAATGCTAAATATTCTGTGTGTCCTATTCTGAACAGAATCAGGAACTGATTTTTATTGAGAATACAATTATTTAAAGAAATCAAAAGTATTTTTAATACCCTATTACATCTCTAAGTCTCATTATAAGATGACTATACATAACCATTGATTTAATTTTGCCATCGAACAGAATTTAGCGGCCTTAAGTTCACAGCATTGGGTAAAGTATCATGAGCAAAGTAATTCAGACAGTATCTCAGAAACTTAAATTACATCAAGTTTATAGGAGAGGCCATTTCTCTCCCAAATAAGTGCATCCTGTGCAAGCAGATAATTGAGCTCAACCAGTGAGGAAAGATTAGCGATGATGATAATGATGGTAACGATAATAATAATAGTAATAGCAACACTTAGGTAGTGCTTCCTTAATTCAGGCAGTACTCAAAAGCACTTTATCTATACGAGTCCATTTAAATCTCTCAACAGTTCCTTTAGATGTACTCTTAGGCTCCTCAGTTAGCAAGCAGGAAAGATTTCCCTTGTTTCCTCAGTTTGTAAAAGGATAACTCAGTAAAAGAAAACCCATGCAAACTAGCAGCCTCGACTTAAAACTAGAATCAAAGTTTCCCCATCTCTAAACCCACCCAAATAACTCTTCTCAAGTCCAAAGCACAAAAACGAATTTCATTCTCCAACATTTTCAATGCTGGGTCTGTAACCTCACGTAATGCTCTTTTTATTAGCTATCTGAAAAGCAGGGAAAACCCTCTTTTTCAAATAGATAAAACCCACACCTCCAAAGTAGCTGGCAACACTGAGCCAGTGACCCCCAACTGCTGGGGAGGTCTCCCCACCGTTTACACATCCTGCTCTTTCCCCTCTAGGTTCTCCCACAAAGAAAAACTAAACACCAAAATATCAAACATTTACTAAAAGTTTTTAAAAGTTTACAAAAGGCAGCAAATAATTCTGCTGACACAGTGAAACCATCAAAAAGATGTGCTGTAACGAACATATGTGTGGCTTCTAAACATTTTCCCAACTGCCCCATAATTTGCGATGGAGGTAATACCTCAGAGCAATAGACATTTGCTTTGTTCATTCTTCTCCATCCCTTTTTCAAGCAGAGTCCCCTCAAGCCCACTATAAATAAGAATGTGTGTGTTACTGAGTCATATTAGTATTTCAAGTTTAGGGTTTATTTGTTTTTTGTTGTTATTTTATTTTCAAGATGAAAATAGCTTCTTCTTCCTGGATATAAAAATAATACATGTCTGTTATGAAGAATTGGAACAATATATAAAGAAACAGCTATGAAAATAAAAATCCCCTGAAATCTCACCATCCTAGTCAGTAATGCCGAGGGGGGCTTCCTTCCATGCATTTCTGTGCACACAAGTGTGTGCACAGACACTCCCACAATCTTACATAATAGAATCACCTCATATTTACTGTTTTTATTGTTGGCAACTTTCCCCCACTACTAACAGCCAAGAGTATACCCACATAGATTTCCTTTTGTTATCACACACACATATGTATATTCATATACACCCACACATATCAGAAGGTTTTTTGGTTCTGTTTTTTTATAATAACGGAATCATATTACACTCATTTTGCATCTTGCTGTTCTCACTGGTATCTTATGGAAATCTCTCTCAGACATCTGGTAAGACTATAATTCATTCCATTTAATGGCTATGTAATATTCTATGGAGTAATATATTTTAATTTTTCAGCCATTCCCTGATTAATAGCCATTCACCATGTTTCCAGTTCTTGGCAGCTACAAACAATGCTGCAATAAACATTCTCACACACATGTCCGTGCAAATTAGCACTTTTATTTTTATGGAATAGATTCCTAGGAGTAGGATTCTGGGGTGAAGGGGAATATGTATTCCTAATTTTAATAGATATTGCCAGATTGCCTTCCAAAAAAGCTGGAATGCTTTATCACTCCAGTGTATGAGAGCACACTTTCCCCCACATTCCTCCTGGCAACAGGTATTATAGCTTTTAAGTTTTTTTGCCAGTTTAATGGATATAAAGCAATATTTCATTATTAATTTGCATTTTCTGAGTCTGGACCACTGCCTACATTGTGCAGTTTATGCACAGTTTGATGGAGTTGAAATCCAGCCCACAAATGGCTTCCAAAAGCTAGTGTCCTGTCTCTGCTCAGTACAGAGGAAGGGCCCCAATGTTTCCTAGTTTATGGGAAGGTACTGGGAATGGCCTTGTCCTGACTAGCAAGAAATATGAGCATCTTTTTACTTTTTTTAATTAAAAAATATGTTTATTGATTTAAGAGAGAGATAGGGGGGAGGGAGGGGAGAGAGAGAGAGAGAGAGAGAGAGAAACATTGATTGGTTGCCTCCCATACGTGCCCCAACCGGGGACTGACCCTGAAATCTAGGTACGTTCCCTGACCAGGAACTGAACCTGCAGCCTTCTGGTGTGCGGGGCGATGCTCTAACCACTGAGCCATACTAGCCAGGACAAGCATCTTTGTATATGGCAGTTGGATGTTGGGCCTTGTTTTTCTGTGAATTTTCTCCTGTTGCCCATTTTTCCATTGCATTACTTAGCATTTTTCTTGTCAATTTATAAGAGCTGAAACTTTTAAAATAAACTTTGACCACAATATATACTATATATACTGTCCATCATTTGTCCATGACTTTTATTTATGGTACCATTTATAATATAATTAAAATTTTTGTCTAATCGAATAGATTTATATTTTCTTTTATAGTTTGTGGGCTTCCAGTTTTGGTTAAAAAGATTCCCTCCTTAGAAAATGCATAAAGCCTCCTAAATTATCTTGTGCCCTGACCATCCTGCAAAGCAAAAGGTCACTGGTTTGATTCCTGGTCAGGACACATGCTTAGGTTGCAGGTTTCTCTCCCTCTCTTTCCTTCTCTTTAATAAATAAATGAATAAATAATCTTGTAAAATACTTATTTTAATTTTTACATTTATCTTTTTTCTGTTTGGAATTTGTATGTCTAAAGTAAGATAGGGGTTCAAATTTGCTTTCATCAGGCAGGAGAACCAGTTGAACCAAAATCATTTAAAATGTAGTTCATCCTTTATCTCCTGGATTCAAACGTTTCTTTTATTATATATTAACTTCTCATGTGCGTCTGTTCTGAATTCTCAGTTTAGCTCCACTGCTCGTTTAGTGATAGATACTAATAAATTCTGATATCTGATCTTTTTTCCCATGGTATCTCAGTTATCCTTGATGTAAAGCTTAAGATTATTTTATCTAATTAAGAAAAACCCTAAGTGGAATTACATTAAATGTATATATTATTGTGTGGAGTATTGCCATTTTAAATATTGTCTCCATATCCAAGAACATAGTATATCTTTGCATTTATTCAGATCTTCATTTGGCTTTTTATAATAATATTTTGTAGTTTTCTTTACATAGGTCCTGTGTCTTGTTGGATTTAAATGTAAACATTTCATTATGTTTGTTGCGACTATAAGTGCAATACTCTTCCCCATTTCCACATTTAGTAGAGAAAATTTCTTAATCTTTGCATGTTTTAAGAATCCATCTCCACAACCCAATTGTCTTATTAATTCTGGTACCTTTATTTTCATCGAGTCTCTCAATTTTTCTAAGTATGTAATCAAAACATCAGGGGGAAAAAGGGGTATCTTTTCTATTGTTTTCCACTTTGCCAGTCAAGTCATAACAGTGATCTTAGTGAAAATTATTTTGTTAAGGATTTTATTTATATTTTTAGAGAAGGAAAGGGAGGGAGAAAGACAGGGAGAGAAACATCATTGTGTGGTTGCCTCTAGCGCACTCCCAACTGGGGACCTGGCCTGCAACCCAGGCATGTGTCCTACACTGGGAATCAATCTGGCAACTCTGTGGTTCACAGGCCAGCGTTTAATCCACTGAGCCACACCAGCCAGGGCTGGAAATTATTTTTTATGTTTCACCATGCAGGGACAATATATGCAATTGCTCTTTGGTAAATAGCTTTACCAAATTTGTTTTATTCTATTACAAGTTTTTATTAGAAATGACATGAATTTTATCAAACACACTTTTAGCATCTATTAATATGATCGTGTGGTTTTTCTCCATTATTTTAATCATGGGTTTTATTGAGAAATGTCCTGATACTGAATCACCTTAACAAAGCCTTTCTAGAGCTGGTATATGGGGGGGGGGGGCGGGGGTTGCTAGGTATTTTGTTGTTTTTTGTGTGTATGTGTTTGATATATTGCTAGGCTCTCTTTGCCAGATTCTGTTTGCTGATGTTTTACCTAGAATTTCTGAAATACATGTTCATTAGTGAGATTGGTCTATAATTCTACTTTTGTAGTACCTTTATCAGGTTTGGGTTGTAAAATTATGCTGGCTTTGTTTTAAAAAAAGTGGAGAATTTTGATTTTTTTTTCCTGTAGCTTGGAGTATTTTAAATAACTTCGGAATCATCCACTCTTTAAAGGTTAGAAAAAATTCGGTTTTGAATCTACCTGGCTCTCTTTTGTAGTGGTATATTTTGAATCATCTTTCTAATTTTTTTCTATGGTAAGTAATCTATTCTGTTTTTTTCATTTCTTCTTGGGTCAAATTTGATAGCTGGTATGTTGATAGGAAATAATCTATTTTCTCTAGGACCTCAAATTTGCTGTCATAGAATTGTGCATTGCAGAGTCTCAGAATTCATTTAATCCTTTTCTGTTTTGTAGTTTGGGTTTGTGTCTTTCTCATTCTTAAACTAGCCTATTTTTGCTCTTTCTCTTTTGCCTTTCAAGTCCTTCAAGACAAATGTATACAAGAAATGGATGTGTTGTAAGCCATATTCAATACTGTGTTATCTTAAAAACAAATAAGTGTATATGGTATGAAATTTAAAAGATATAAAAGATATCTAATGAAAAAAAAATCTTTCTACTCCTGTCCCCTGGTCACCTGGCACCCTCCTAAGACACAGGCACTACAGAGCAGTGCTTTTACTCACTCATTGAGATGAATGCTTATCCCATTAACTTTCAGCCTTTCTTCATTTTTAATGCCTGCAGTTAAGCATAAAATTTCCTCTGAGAACTGCTTTGGCTGCATCCTAAGGTTTTAATATGTTGGATTTTTAAATTATTAATTCAATTTTTTAATCTGTCCATTGTGATTTCTTCCTGGACCCACAGTTTATTTAGAAACGAGTTTCTCCTTTTTTAGTTTTTAATTTATTTATCTTCAGAGAGAGGGAAGGGAAGGAGAAAGAGAGGGAGAGAAATATCTATGTGTGAGAGAAATGTCAATTGACTGCCTCTTGCACACCCCTAGTCAGGGACCTGGCCCGCAACCTGGGCATGTGCCCTGACAGGGAATCGAACTGGTGACCCTTTGGTTTCCAGGATGATGCCCACTCTGCCACACCAGTCAGGGCTAGAAACGTATTTCTTCATTTAAACCATAGATGTCTTATTTTTTTCAATTATTTACTCCCTCCTAACTTGTAGTAAGATAATACATGCCACTGACTTTGGATTTGACCATGTGGCTTTCTTGGGCCAACGGACTATTGAGGATCAATGTATGGCTATATTGATGCAGAGCTTTAAGTGTGATTGTGTGGTTTGGCTGGGCCTTTTACACTTCAGTGTCTTCTGCCACAAGAAGGACATGTCCCACATAGAAGCTGTTACCTCAGAATAAAAAGATAGAGAAAGCAGACCTGAAGCTCACCTAGTTTGGAGCACATTGGCAACAATCACAACATTAACATGAATGAGAAATACACGTGTTGTAAGTCAAGGAGAGTCTGAGGCTGTTTGTTTGCATGATAACCTAACTAAACCTGACTAATACAATTTGCATACACAAGGGGATTTACTCTCCAGTTCTCTCTTTGTTATTGATTTCTGACGTAATTGCATTGTGGTCATGAAACACACACTCTATTAATCATTTAAAATGTATCAAGAATTACTTTATAGTCAAGTATATTTCCAAGTTTTATAAATATTACTTGGTCTTAAGAAGAATATGTATTCTACAGTTATTAGGGTATTGTATATACTGACATGTCCATTAATTAAGCTTGCTCCCCGTGTTCAGATCTTCCATGTGCTTCCTGACCTGTGTCAGCGTGTCCTCTCAATTACTGAGAGATGTGTTAAAATAGCCCATTATTATGGATTTTTCAGTTTCTCATTGTGGGCCTGTCGATTTTTGTTTTATATATTTTAAGCCATAATTATTAGATGGATTCAAAGGTAGATTTATTGTATCGCCCTAGTAAATGGAACATGTAATCACTATGAAGTGAATATTTTGTTTCTAGTTAACACTTTTGCCTTTAAAATCAGTTGTTTAATACTAATACAGACACACAACAGTCGTTTCCAGTTAACATTTTGTATTTTTACTTTCCCTTAACTCTCAAGTGTTTTATATCCCTATGTTTTAGATGTGTCTCTTGTAGATAGCAGTTAGTTAGGTTTGGTTTGGTTTGGTTTTTTATTCAGTCCAATAATCTTTGTCTTTTAACTGAAGCACTTAGCCTACATAGAGTTCGTGTAAATTCTGATATATTTGGATTAAAGTCTATTATATTATTATGTGTTTTCTTCTTGTTCCATATGTTTTTATGTTTCCTTTTCTCTCTTTTATGCCTTCTTTTGGATTGAATGAGCAGTTCTTAACATTTTATTTTTGTACACTTTTTGAAGTTACATTTTTCTATTATTTTCCTTTCAGTGTATACATTAAAAATTACAATATGCATCCTTGATTTATCTACATCAAATATAATTAGTGCACCAACCTTTTTTCTTAGAAAATTCAAGAAATTTTTAGAACATTTAACTCCACATATTTCTCTCCCAACTTTTGTATTATTATTATTGACATATAAATTATTTTAAAACCCTACAGTCAATGTTGTTCTACATTACCCATATATTTACTCCTCTCTTTGTTATTTACTCCTTCCTTTATTTCTAAGCTTCTATCTGGTATCATTTTCATTCTGTATGAAAATAAAAATTATGCTTTAGAATTTTCCTTCAGTTAGTCTGCTGATAATAAATTCTTTCAGTTTTTGTTTGTTCAATACCTTTATTTTATTTTCATTTTTTTGTCCAGGTAATTTTGTAATTTAGAAATAATTTTAAGTATGAAATGTATGCCATGGTCTGGCAGCTCATCCTGACATGCCAAGGTTGCGGGTTCAATCCCCAGTCAGGACACATACGAGAAACAATGAAAGAATGCATAAATAAGTAGTACAACAAATCAGTGTTTCTCTCTCTTTCCTTCCTCTCCCTCTCTCTCAAATCAATACATTTATTTTTTTAAAGATTTTATTTATTTATTTTTAGAGAAATGTGAAGGGAGAGAGAGAAACATCAATGTGTGAAAGAAACATCCATCAGTTGCTTTTCCCACACCCCCAACTGGGGATCTGGCCTGCAACCCAGGCCTGTGCTTTGACTGGAAATGAAACCAGCAACCCCTCGGTTTGTGGGACAATGCCCAACCCACTGAGCCACACCAGTCAGGGCTCAAATCAATAAATTAAAAACAAAACAGAATATGAAATTTGCAAGACTAGAACAAAGAATCTCTTCTTTCCTGAACCATTTGGAAATAAGTGGCCAACATAATGCCCCATCAAAATTAAACACTTTATTTTTTTTAAGATTTTATTTATTTATCTTTTTAGAGAGGGGTAGGGAGGCAGAAAGAGAGGGAGAGAAACATCAATGTGTGGTTGCCTTTCAAGTGCCCCCTACTGGGGACCTGGCCTGCAACCCAGGCATGTGCCCTGACTGGGAATCGAACCTGAGACCTTTCAGTTCGTAGGGTGGCACTCAATCCACTGAGCCACACCAGACAGGGCTAGGTTATCCCTTTTAAAATTTTTTTGGGAGGAGGGGGCAGAGGCCTCTTTTTCTTAGTTGGTTTATTTTTTTTTTAAGTTATATCGCCTCATTTATAAAACATTATTTGACTTTTTAGATTTTATTTTACTGCTCATCAGAGTGGGCACGAGGCTGCAGAGATCTGTGTCAGGAAGAACAATCAGATGTGCAGAGTAGCGGAGGTGAAAGTTCACACAGCTCTCAAGAGGCAGAGAGAAAATCACCTGATCTCCTGACGTGCTGCTTACTAACTCCTGCGCTGCCTCCTCCTGGATACCAGGACCTATCCTAAGGTCCTCCCACTAAATTCTACTTTGGCTTGTGCCAGCCTGACTGGATTTCTTATACTGTGCACAAAGAGGTGCGATTAGGACATTCACCTGCCTGCAATCTCAGCCCATCTAGAAAAGAACATCCTCTTTTAAAACCAGCACCTACAAATGCTGCGTGATGAGTGGTCCAGGCTGCCGTAGCAACTTCTGAGAAGTGCCTACTTTTGTAGCAATTTTATGTCCATATATAAATTCAGTATTCTCTGCTATCTAACTGGCTGTGCACAATCTCAGTGTTTGTAAAGGCTGGTTTAGTTAAGGGACCCATGGATTTTGTCACAACATATATTCTGTGCGTATTGCACTGCTGTGGACCCTATTCATACTGAAGATCTCTCCAATGGCTCAGCCAATCCTCAGCACCTACAATGCATATTTACTGAGCACTGGAGAACACAGGCTTCCACCAGAGAGCAATCTCTGAGGAGAAAACCAACTCAGCTTGTTTCTTAATAGGGCATTGCTCCAATCACTACCCCCTTAAGAAGTGTGCTCTTAATTGCGCTACTCTATTACTTTAATTTACTCAACATTTCAGAAACCTGAAAAAAAAAAACTAAATCACAGACCCCAAATCCTTTATCTCGCCTATTTTCATTCCCCTTAGAATTTATGCCCTTACCTCCAAGGTCTAAAAATGATTGTTCTGGCTTTCTACACCGCACGCACTGCTGGGGGCTGGAAGCCCCAGCTGGGTTTGCTCTGCCTCTGACACCTCCCCTGGCAATAAACAGAGCTCTACCAGGGCTTCCCTAAAGGCCGTGGCAGCAATGGGCGACGCCACAGCTCATTAACAGTGACACTGTCACCATGGGGCGAGTGGGAACAAATGTTTATTTGGTTCCAGAAAATGAGCCGCCCCCACCATTAGACACTGCTCATAGAGGTGGGCTGAGAGAAGCCATTTATAGAAAGAAGCTTATTTTGCCAAACCCTCCACTGTAAGACAAAGTGGTTAAAGGTTTTACAGCAGAAACCCGCTATGACTGACACTTACCCTTCTCTGGAGGAACTGCCTCTTCAGGGGAGACGTAGGAAGTCATACCCATGCCTTGGAGTGGGGAGATAGATGCCTGGAAAACCTCTCTCTGTGACTCTACCATCCTTGCTCTCTCTAGAGGGTCCAGCTAAGCTGCTGGATTCCTGTTCTGTGGAAGAAGGTTGTAACACAATTTGGGGGTCCAGGTGCACTGAGTTCTCGAGCGCTCACAGTGGGTCAGGTGCTGTGCTAAGTGCTTTGCCTGACCCAAGTGCATTTAACCCTCACATTCAGGTGGGTACCCTTAGCATCCTTACTTTTCAGTTGGGGAAACTGAGGCTAAAAGAGGCCAAGTAACATTTCCAAGGTCTCACAGCTAAATCGTGAAGGGACAGAAATACGAATACAGGTCAACTGGCTCTACAGCACCCCGTGGTCTTAACCTCCAGGCTGCATTTCAGGTGATGGTTAACAATAATAAACACTTATAAATCGTCTTCCTTTAAATATGCCCTCTCATTTATCCACAGTGTAGTACTTGTCTAATCTGGAAAGATGGGGTCACAGCAGCTCAGACTACCTCTTAATGCGTAACAGAGGACCAGGTCATCAAGTCTGGACAGGACAAGGGAGAAATTAATTTTGTGGAAGTGCGTAGCTTTCAGTGTTGATTCATCTGAGAGATGGGGAGGGGACACAATTTGGGGCTGAAGAGGTCCCTTATATGAGCCTTCTTGGTTTATCTGATTTTTCATGTATGTGATCCCAGAAAACATAAGAGAAAAGCTGAGTCCAGTCCCTTCTGTTCTCTCCTGGGGTCAGTCACAACATGCCCATCAGATTTTTTTAAAGCCTTCCAGGCACATGCACACTCAGGTTTCTTGATGAATTCAGTTCTGTTTCAAGTCCTACTGTAATTTCCTAAGGCTGAACTGAAGGTGAAATCTTCCCCGGTCCCTTTGTTTATCTAAAAATAAAAGGCCAAAGTGAGAGACAACAAGCATTTATTTCAGATCCAAAAGAATAGTCATTCACAGGAAGCCCTGATTCAGCCAGAACCCAAATAGTGACCAATTAGGGGTGAATGCAAGGGGTTTTTATGAGAAAGGGAAGGGGAATAATTGCATGAACAGAAAGAAGGAATTTCAGATGGTGTTAATAAGCCAAGGGAGGAATTTCTATAGGTGCACATAAGGTAAGTTATTCTTTAGTTATATGTGGCCTTGCCAATTCTAAAGGTCTTTAATTTTCAGGCCAGTAGTCAGAATGTCTGCCTTCCTATTAGCTTTGCAAACAGTTGTTTGGCATATAATACTACCTTAGGCCCAGTCCAAAGGTTATTTTGCCCAGTTCAAACATTCCAAAGGTTTGAGGATTAAGACCTGCAAAGCAGTTTGTCTGGGCTGGCAACTCCAACTCCATTTTGAAGTGGCTCCGTTTATATTATTTTCACTCCATTCCTTAAAGGCAATTCTCCTATCAGTGTTTAAACAGAAATTCAAATGCAGAAGACACCAGAGAGGCAGTAAGATTGGGAACAATTACATGTCTCAATTTATTTTCCTGCTGTTATTCTGCAGGATCCTTTTTCTATAGCTTCTTAGCTACTTAAGTCCATAAAGCTGTTGACACTGATAAAGCCAGTCATAGTGAGAAAGTACAAGGGTAAAATGTGAACTTCATCTTGAACAAAAGAACTCCATCTAAAAGGCCTGACTATAACTCCTTGCTTTCAGTATAACTTCGTAGTTGAAATTAACCTAACCACATCCCTAATGGAAAGAATATACAATGATAGCATCCTTTGTGAGCATCATGTTCTGCAAAATAGTTGCTTTGTCTATTAAATGGTAGCTAGAATATTTGTGCAAGCATTATTTTACAGGTCCTTTGAATGGTCCACTGACCATGGAAAACACTTTGTGACTACCCAGGGATCAGCCGCACCAGGTGTCGATCATGGGACGACTGACATCCTGATTCCCAAACCCGACACCCACCACAAGCCCCACATAAACCATCCGCAAGAGTCCCTTGGGAAGCTTGACTTCTCTTTTATAGTTGACTCCCTTATGCCTAAACTATTTTCAATAAATTCTATCTGCTTGATTTTTTACTGAGTTCGGTGCTCATTTCTGTGACATGAGACTTGACAACTGGTCTTCAAGATCTGGCAACAAAAGGAAACAATTTACATCCTTTAATTGTTCTTCTATCTTGCTGTGGAAATAAATGATGCTCCCGGAAGCCGTAATAAGGTACTCTTCCTGCAAGCCTCTTCCCACTCTCCAGTTTAGACCATTCTTGGAAGACCCCCAGGCTTGCAAATGTTAACCACAGGGTAGAAAAGCTTTTAAAATTATTTTAGGAATCCTCAAAATGCCCTGGCTCATGTGCTTCAGTGGATTGAGCACCAGCCTACAAACCCCAAGGCTGCAGGTTTGAGTCCTGGTCAGGACACATGCCTGGATTGTAAACGAGGTTCATGGCTGGAGGCGCGGGGGAGAGGCAACCAATCATTCCTCTCCCTCTCTTTCTCCCTCCCTTCCCCTTTCTCTAAATAATAAATAAATTCTTTAAAAAGAAAAAAAGAGAATCCTCTAAATGGGAGCACAATTCTCGGCCCAAGTAAACAAAGTAACAAAAGAAGGTGGAAAAAATAGGATCCTGCAAACGCCTGTGTGTTCAAAAGCTCCATTGACTTTTAATGGCTGAGAGACCCTCCCCTAGGATGAGGAGTGGAGAAATGCAGACCTGAAGATGAAGCCTGGTGAAGGACATACAGTTCTGGTCATGAAGAAGACGAAATGGCATTACTGAATAATCTGGGCACCGACATGAGAATCACAACAGTGCACGTAACACCCCCTTTGAAGCACAACACAAGCTACTGGCTCTCAGGTCAAGGGCAGGACAAGAAGGAAACCCCGTCCACGCTCAATTCCAGAAAGACAAGCCTGGCTAATGTTTTCCTCTTTTAATGCTCAGATTAAGTTTTTGAAAATCCCATTGTATGAGAATATGTATGGACCTCAAAATAATGGTTCACGATAATTGTTTAAACAAAGAGTCATTCCCTCAAAAAGCCCTTTCCTTAAATACAATTCAACTTGCCTGATTCAAGAGACTTGAATGAAGGGATTATTAACAAAGTTGTAATGGGTAAAGGAAACAAGACCGGGCACCAAGGCGCTAGCAACAGTGGGAAGAAACAAGGAGAGGAAATGGAATTTCTGGAGCCTGATGAGAGCTGGACCCGGATGAGCGGCTACTGCTAGAAAATACACCCCAAAGCCAGCAGGGATTTCTCTCTCCTCCCACCCACCTATCTCCTACTGTTTGAAATGGGTCAGAGGGCAGGCAGCAGAAAAGCCAATGTTATGCATTTTGTAGATATGCACAGAGCAGGGCAAAGGAGGATGTGGGGGAGGGGGTTGAGCATGAAGACACTAATCAACACATCATCAACCCGCAGTAGCACCCAGTCACTTTTTATCACATTATCCTGTTTTATTTTTGCACTGCGCTTATCATTACCCAACATTTCATTTTTATTTCTTTGTTCCCCCTTGCTCACCCTTAAAATGCAAGCTCCTTGAAAGCAAAGATTTTGTTTGTCCAAAACTATATCCCACATGGAGTGCTGCAGCCCTGGAGGAGTGAGGAAGGCATCCTCTCTGCTGGGAATGGAGAGTGTGGCCCCGCAGAGGTTCTCAGAGCCCGCGCGAGGTTGGGAAGGCATCGCCAGTGGGGAAGGGGTGGTGGCAGAGACTGCTGCACGTATGGCTATATGCAGAGGACCTGCTCAAACAAGTAAACAAATTAAAGATAATGGGAATTTCTTTATTGGGGAAAGGAAATACAAATATTGAAAGGTAGAAAACTTGAATGAGTCCTGTGTTGATGGATTAGAATTGGAGGTATTGGTGTGCACTCCTGGTTTTCAAGATATTTAGATAGATAAATAGAGAGATAGATGATAGAACCAAGGTAGATAATAGGACAAAAGCCACTATCTCTGGCCCTCTCTCTCAGAGCTGGCTGGACCCCATGAAGCATGACCGACCCTAATTGTTTCATAAGCCTTTATCCTCAGGAAGAGAAAATTACTGGAAGTGCCCTAAAGGCGCAGAGCCTCTGGGAACTTACAAAACAGGACAGACCAGACAAGATCAGAGGACCAGAGGACAGAGGACTGACAGAGGACTGACAGAGGACTGACCAACAGCCGGATCCTGCACCCAAAGATAACATCAAAACATGGTGCAGCCCAATTGAAACATCTGCTCTACGCCGCCCCTCACCCAACAAAAGCTCCCAGCCCTGATCCCTCAGTGCCGGTGCTGGGGCACATCTCTGAAACCCAGCTCTTTCCCTCCCTTGGGAAAGTAAAATAGAAGTAGTTTCAAAAGAAAAGAACTTTGTCCCTACTCCCCAGAACCAGAGCAGGTCCAGGTCATTTAGAATAAATTCATCTCAAAAACCAGAGAGGGGAATAACAGGACAAAAGCCCCTTTCTCAGGCCCTCTCTCCTAGAGCTGGCTGGACCTCACACAGCATGGCTGACCCTAATGATGTTATGAGACTTTATTTTCAGCACTAGAAAATTACTGGAAGTTCCCTGAAGTCTCAGAGGCTCCTGGAAGTTACGGAACAGGACAGACCAGACCACAAGGACCACCCGGACCCTGCACCCAAAGATAACATCGAAACACGTTGCAACCCAACTGAAACATCCTTCTCTACAACCACCCCATTACCCAACAAATACTCAAAGCCCTGACCCCTCAGGGCCGGAGCTGGTGCTGGTGCATTTCTCCACACCAGGCCCTTTCCCTCCCTTGGGAAAGTAAAAATTAAACCTCTATTCTCTGCACTTTCTTCTCTTTGTGAATTCTTTCACGGTCCACATCACCAACCACCCTAAAAATAGATGTTTAAGTAAAGAGAGTTGTAAAATGTGTATATGTGTTTGTATGTGTGAGTTGTGTATGAAAATGTGTGGGTGTATATTTCTAACTGTGAGCACTGCGTGGGCCCCAGAATAGGAATACTGTAATAGAAATGAGTATGCTTAGCACTCAGATCTTGGTGTCTAAATACCAATCTCCACTAAATGGGCAAAGACTCCTCAGAGAATTGATTCATCTGGGGACAGGGAAAGCACGAGATGTGCCTGGAACCTTTTTCCAGAAAGCAAGGAAAAGATCAAAGAATGATGAGGACACGTCAAAAGAACCTGGAAGACAATTTGAAGAGGATTCTACTAGTCAAACTTGGAGTATGTGAACATCAAAATAAATAAGAAAAAGGATGGAGTTAACTCACTGAATAACATAGGAAATCATGAGTCTATATATTAATTAATTAATTGAAGGTTTGATGAAGAATAGGATACTTATATAAACTCACAAACACTAACCGAATTACAAAAGAAAAAGAGTGACATTGAACTATGGTTATGTAAGATGAAAGCTATATGAAGTGTACAGGGACCTCTCTATTATTTTTGCAACTTCCATTGAGTCTATAATTACTCAAAATTTTAAAAGACTTTTAATTTAAAAAAAAAGTAACTTTACATTGGAGAAGCCTGGCTGACATCATCTTACTCAAGAATTGAAAGTTAACGTAATCCATTATGAAACAAATGAAAATCATGTGCCACCTAATAGGATGAAATGAGAATATAGCGTCAGTTCTATGAAGTTCCTGCTGCAGATGTAGCCTGAATCTAATTATGAGAAATTATCACACAAAATCAAACTGAGGGTCCAAATTGAGGGACATTTTACCAATTAACTGGCCTGTGATCTTCAAAATTGTTAAGGTCATGAAAATTAAAGAAAGACTGAGGAACTGTTCTAAGAGTGAAGGAGACTTAAGTGACACAACTAAATACAACATGTGATTCTGAACTGGATTCTTTTGCCATAAAAAATTTTTATTGGGACAATGGGTGATATTTGGGTGGGGCTAAGGGTTAAATGGTAGTGGTGTATGAATGTTAATTTCCTAATTTTGTTGGCTATATTGTGGATATGTAGAATGTTCTTATTTTCAGAAAATATAAATTAAAAATATTCCAGTATGAAAGTTCTCTGTACTACAGTTAGAATTTTCTATTAGTTTGTGATTGTTTTAAAAAGAATTTATATTATTAGTTTTCTTTTTAAAGATTTTATTTATTTACTTTTAGAGAGAGAGGAAGAAAGGGAGAAAGAGAGAGAAACAGCAATGCGAGAGAGCTACACAGTTGCCTCTTAAGTGCCCCCAACCAGGGACCCAGCCCACAACCCAGGCATGTGACCTGAACTGGGAATAGACCTGGCAACCCTTTGGTTTTCAGGCTGGCACTCCATCCACTCAGGTATACCAGCCAGGGCAAGAATTCTTATTATTTAAAGAATATACAACTAAATCCCCAGCACCTAGAATAGGCATGACATTCCAAGTGCTCAATAAATATTTGTTGAATGAATTAATGACTTATTAACTCATTCAATGGACACATGCTTAGAAATAAAGACATCCAAATATTAACAGTGGTTTTTATGGAGAGATAGATTTAACATAGGTAATTTCGGTACTTTTTTTACTGTGTGCTTTCCTGTTTCTTAAGCTTTCTGCATCAATTATGTATTAATTGTTCAAAAGGTGAGCTGTTAACTAGTTAAAAATATAATTTTAGAAGCACCACAAGTCTTATCCCTGAATTTGTGGGTTCCAACAACTGATGTTATCAGTTACTTGGACCAGATCTTTAAAAACTGCTTTAGTCTACCCAGTTACATAGAATACCAATACTATATAGCTTCACCACTACTGGCATATAGAACTTGCTGGTGTTTAAAATATTCTTGCTCATACCCAGGTTTCCCTCTCTTCTAGAATCACAGTCACTGGGTAGTGAATCATTCATCAGCAATAGCAAACATAGAATCATACAAACGGGTTTGGAGAGTTTTGTGAGACATATAATTCACTTTAGGGAACCAACTGGAGAACTATTCTGGATCCAGGTTTCCAGTGAATAAGACATTCATATCCCTTGGATACTACCAAAAACAGCGATAAGTTCGAATTAAAAGTATCTTTTTCCTTGGCTCTAGGTGAACTATTATCACATAATAGACATTAATTTGATTATGTTTGTTGTATTGATTATATTTTGGATTAGTGTCTCCATGATATAGGATTTGACAGGCATTCTAGTTTATAGCAACACATTTACAAAATCACCTCTTAAAATGGACAACTTTTGCAGTTGGTTGCTGTCCACAGTATGTGGATTTGTTTTAATTAACATTTAAATTTTATATTTTAATAGGTAATATAGTCACATAGTCAAAATTCAAAAGGTTCAATAAGGGATATGGTGAAAATCTCCCTCATCCCTGTCTCCTAGCTACCCAGGCCCCCTCCCTAAAAATAACCATTATTATCAGCTTTCTTTGTATCAGGAAGACATACGTGTGCATGCACATGCCTGCATGTACATGGGTGTGCACACGCACCTCACACATTTTCACCCTATATAATACTTTACATACTGTTCTTCATCGTTTTTTCACCAAGAATCTATCTTGGAGGTAATTTTATTTTTTAAAAGATTGATTTGGAGAGAGAGAGAAACATCAATTTGTTGTTTCACTTATTTCCGCGTTCATTGGTTGATTGCTGTTATGTGCTCTGACTGGGGATCCAACCTGCAACCTTGGCATATAGGGACGATGCTCCAGCCAACTGAGCAACCCAGCCAGGACTTTGGAGGTAATTTTACAATATATCAGTATATAAAAGCTTCCTCATTCTTTCCTTTTTTTTTTTAGCGCATGGTATTTCACTGAATGAATACACCATCAATTTTTAAACTAGTCTCCTACTAAGAAACATTAAGATGGCTTCCAAAGTTCTATTATCATACAATACTCCATATACCTAAGTCATTTTATGCATAAGAAAATACATTTTTAGGATGAGTTCCTAGCAGTGTAATTACTAGGTAAAAGGTATGTGCGTTTTTTATAAATATTAATATATTGCCAAATTGTCCCCCTCAGAGAGTATTCGAGAGCCTGAGTATTAACGAGATTCTGGAGTTTGCCTATCTGGTTATGAAAAATGATATTAGAATTTTAAACTACATTTTCCTTATTTGAGTCCGGCTGAGCATCCTTTCATGTTACTTCCTTTTCTGTGTAGTTGGTGTAGCCACTGCTTATGTTTCTATTCAGTTTATTTGTAAAGCACTTTATACACAGGAAAATTAGCCCTATTCCGTGATATGAGTTTTAGATATTTTATACCAAATTGGAGTATGTCTTTTGACTTTCCTTGTGATAAGTTTTTGCCTTGAGAACACAAACTCATACCAAACTGCCTGGGTTTGTATCCTGGCTCTGCCACGTACCAGCCTTGTGACTTACCCTCTCCATGACTCAGTTCATTAGTGAAGTGGTGACAGTAATAGTACCTACCTGATGGGGTTGTTGTAATGAAAAGAATGAATATATGCAAAAGACTTAGAAAATATGTGGCACATGACAAGGACTAGAAAAGCATTGTTTACATTTTTTACATGGTGCCATTTCAAAGAAAAATTTTTATTTGCCTTGGCTTCCAATTTTGGAAATGAAATTTAAAAAAATAATAATAATTACTTTAACTCTGGCTGGTAACATGCACCATTTAGATCCCAAGCCATCCTCATAAAAGAAGGCAGTGAGGTTACTTCCCACAACTTTATTGTTATCCTCATTTTACCTAGGAGGAAACAAGTTCAGAAATGCCAAATGATTTGCCTGAGGCCCAATTTCCTTTGTGCATTGATTTGCAAATAATCTTTAATCTTTTCTCTCAGTGTGCTCCGTTGCAGGTCCTCAAGGCCTATCTGGTGCCTACCGTATTGTACCTTCAATAGAGCCCCCTGGCTGGCTGTTTGCCACTCATTCACTCAGCAAGCCTCCAGCCAACTCAGCTTTTGACTTCCTCAGGTGACCCCAGCTCTTCAGAATCCAGTTTGACTCCTCCCACGGAGTTGGAGTTTCGCAGAAATGTCTCCCATCTATCCTTCCTTTCCATCCCAGCTGCCACCGCTCTGGTTCCGCTCTGACTACCCTTCACAGGGACTGTTGCTGCAATAAGCTCCTAATGAGTCTCTTAGCTCGCATCCACAATCTTTCCTCTTCTACAGTCCCATCTCCAGTACTGCCCAGGTGATTTCCCTGACTCTCAAACCTTCAGAGCCTGTTCCTGTCCCTGACATTTGACTTGACCCAACATACTTTGCTAGTTTTGCTTCCAAGACTCCCTCCCATCCAGCTAACAGGAATGCCTCACTATCCCTTGAACAGGCTTTCATTCCAGTCAGGTTGTTTTTTGTTCAGCTTAAAATTTCTCTCTATGCCTTCTCTTTCAGGTTGCTCAAGCTACATAAAGTTGTCCTTTATTCTGAACATACTCATGGCTCTCATTCTTCTTCCCACTCCACACCCTGCATTTATTTGTAAATTCCTTAAGAGTGGAAATCTTACCTTCTTTTGTTGTTGATTAAAATAATTTCACACACAGATACAGTCGATAAACCCCACAACCTAATTTCCAATGGGTGTAGCCACTCGGGTTAACAGGGCACATGGTGCACCGGGCCGGCTTGTGGCGAAAACCAACCCTGGCCTATTTGAACCCAGCTTTCTTCACAGAACTGTCACTTCTAGTCAAGTGCCCATCACAGGCTTCCATTTGCCTTTTAGAAGATCTGATGGCTGTCTGCAGATACCCGCAGAGAGAATATTCTGAAAATATTGGCTGTATGAAGAATCTTTGTGCTGGAAAGAACATCAAGATGTTAGGTCAACTTCCTTGTTTCAACATAAGAAATCAAGGCACAAAAAGGAAGAGACTCACCCTAGGTCACAGAGTAAGCAGGAAACAGAACTAGACCTAGAAACGAGGTCTCCTGACTGCAGTTCTAGGCGAGCTCCGCTGCACCGCGGAGCCACGCAGACCTAGCTAGGGTTAGCAGCCTCAGCTACCTAAGGTCACTGCGGAAAACACCACCTGTTCACCCATTCCTTTGTCTCTCTCATCTCAGAGCCTCCTTCGCCCCTCCTACAACACAATCTTTCCTCCTCCGTAAGTCTCAGTTTTGAAGATAGTAGCCCCGAGCGGCGAGAGAACTACAGGCTGATCAAACGGCTGCGAACAGAGAAGGTAGCCTACGTTGGCTAGGACACCCACAGCTCCGCAGGAGGCACCTTCGGAGCTTCCAGGTTTGGAACGCACACCCAGCCCACCCCGGCCCCGCCCCGGCCCGCCCCCTAGAGCCTATGGCCCCACCCACAAGTGCGCCCGGCCAAACACGCCTGCGGACACGCGGCCTCTTCGCCAGGCTTGGGCGGAGCCGAACCCCCAATCCCCGCCCTCTCTGTAGGATCCACCCTATTGGCGTGGACAGTCAGAAGCCACGTCCAATGAGAAGAAAGGGGCGGCCGCTACGGCCCTATCCGCTGCGAAAGCACCAGAACGGACGCAACTAACTTGCGGACGCTGCATCTGGGTCTTTCCGGGTCCTTCCAACCAAAGCCACTACTTCGGTCGTTCCTGGGCCGGAGGGGGAGTCGGAAAGGACCCTCTAATCGAGTAAGTTTTCGCCGGCTGGGGCGACTGTTGGCGTCGGTCCAAGGGCTGCTGCTGCTACCGGCACAGAGCTCGGGGTGGGACGGAGGGGTAGGGGGAAGGGGCGTGGGGGGAAGGGGCGGGGAGGAGCCGAGCACGTGGAACGCCGGCCTGATCGTGGCGTGGGTGGGAAGCTGGTCCGGCAAGCTCCGGGTGTGCGGGATTCGTGAGTACAAGGAGCCCGGTTTGTCCTGTTCGGTCGGTTCTGCAGCCGCAGACATAAGGGGAGGGGGGCCCTGAGTGTCGCCTCTCAGTGTCTGACGCGAAGGCGGGTATTTTGTAAACCCCGATGCTGAAGGTCCACCCAACACTTGCCAGTGACTGGACTGTGGGCCTTTGGCGGTTTCCCAGAAAGTTTAGGTTGTGGCTGGCTTTTTCTGGCAGATCAGCATAACAGCTGATGCAGGTTGAGCGCTTATAGAGTGCTAGAAACTGTGTTAATTGCTTTACGTTAGCTAAGTTTTGAGCGCACCGGCCCTAGATTGTCACTTGCCTAAGGTAACGCACGAAGTAGAGGGCAGTGGAGGCCTGGGTTAGTGTTAGCGGGAAAGCCACCTTTTCCACACTAGTACTTGTGTGTCCAGGAAGCCTCAGGTGTCCCCAGTTTACCCCAGAAACCATGATACCCTCTTCCCCTTGATGGGCGTGGAGTGTTCTACAGAAACTGTGTTGTGAATCAGACAGCAAGAAGAAAACACGTGACAACTTCGTGAAGAAAACAAAATTCCAAAGCTCCAAACTCTAGTGTTAAATAACAGTGAAAATTGTAGGCCAGGGGGTGTCCCGTGGGTCACCAAGCCCAGGGGCCAGACGGGCAGGGGCATAGTATAGTACTTAGCTCTCTCATCCTGTGTCCTCATTTGTAGAATTTATAAAAATAGCCACTCAGGGTGGGCACGGGAATTGCCTTGTAGTAGCCGTTTTTGTATTTGGCTTCAACAACTGGTGGTCTCAGCTTTGCCACGTTACAGCCCAGTCGTCTCTATCGTCTTACTTTTCTTGTTTGACATTGAGGATATTTCTCACTTTAAATATAAAAGTACTGCTGTAGTAATTCTTTTTTTGTTTTTGAGATAATTCACCTTTTGAAAGTGTTTTGTAGTATAGTCGAGATTGTGTGACCATCACATGGTATGTCTTATTCCAGAACATTTTCATCACCCAGAAAGAAACCTGGTGGCCCCGGTGTGTCCCAGGCATCTTGGAGCCATGTTGTTGGGCTCCAGTCCCCAACCCAGTGCTAGGCAGGATGCTGAGGCCCTGATGCCCAGGCTGCTCCCACTTGAGGGCTTGGGTAGAGACTCTTGCTCCAGTTTAATTTCAGCCTCAGGCAAGTTCTGGACCTACCTGTCTGGGCTAGAGCAAGAGGGACCTGAGGCATGCAGGTTCCCGGAAGGACGCTGACTGCAACCCCAAGTGACCCAGCTCAGCCCCCACCCCACAAGCCTCGAGGCCCTTGGGGCCAGGACTTTTTCTGGGCCTGCACTTGAGGGGTTTTTCAGCCAAGCTCAGAATGGTGTCTTGGGCCAGGGGAAGGGCCAGTTTATTCAGGAAACAGTGAGACGTGCAAAACAGAAGCATTTTGGAATGTGGAGCCAAATCTTTGCCGCTCCTGTGCAGAAGCTGCCAGACTGCAAGGCAAAGCCAACTTCCCCGTAAAGGAGACTCATGCGTAGGTCTCTACAGAGACCCCAAACTTGAAGCGGGTCCTGGAAAACTGCTCAAGAGGTTTGCCGAACTTCAGGATTATTCACAAGTGGAGGTTTGAAAGACCTGCAGCCTAAAGAGTTGAACCTTTGAAATACCCTTGGAATCATTGTAAAAATGAAATGGGATGACCTCAAAGCAACATTAATAGTAAGGAATGGAAAAGCCAAGCAGTTAGCTGAATTAGATAGAAAAGACAAGTCAGCAAAATTGAGGGACATGTTATTTCACAAGGGGAACCCAGTTACATAGAGCTACAGTGGATGCTACCCTCTCATCTGGAGGAAACCATTGGCAGTTTTGAAAAGCAGAAAATAAAGGATACAAAGTTTTATTTTCAGAATTTCTCACCGTTGAAATGCTGTTCACAGCAAGGCTTTAAAGGTATACTCTGCTATGTACCAAAATATACAAAAGATTGATGAGAAACAAGATTTAGAGGTTTTCAGAAGCTCTAGGTATCCACCAGAGTATCTGTCTTGCTTAGATAGTGTAAGAACAAATTCAAATTTGCCTTTTCAGAGATCACTGTCAACTAAGAGTGTATTTGGAGCAGGACAGGTGTCCACCTGTAGACTAAGAAAGGATCAACGGCCCTGGATGACGTGGTTCAGTGGATTGAGCCTCAGCCTGCAGACTGAAAGGTTGCCGGCGATTCTGGTCAGGGCACATGCCTCCTTTGTGGGCCATGTCCCCAGTTCAGGGCGTGCAAGAGGCAACCAATTGATGTTTCTCTCACACATCGATGTTTCTCTTCCTTTCTCCCTCCTTTCCCTCTCTCTCTAAAAACAAATAAATAAAATTTTAAAAAAAAGGATCAACAAGCAGAAGATGAAGAGTTAGATGTTAAAGAAGAAGAAAATTTTCCTAAGTACACTTCTTGTTTCCCTTTTCATCTTAAAATTACTCAGAATACAGAATTAATATTACATACCCAGGCATTTCAACCTCCTAGCTAGCGATATGTGATCTTTTTTTATGAGTCTTCCCCCTACTCTTTGGACTTCAGGGTATTCAATATTAATGCACTGTATCTGGCTGGGAGTGTTATTATAGGTAGTAAGTAGATAACAAAAACTATTGGGTTGGTCAAAAAGTCCCTATGGTTTTTTCCATAAAATAAAGGACACATTTTTTCATTTTCACCATAACCTTATTGATTTAGATATTTTGAGTATGTTGGCTCTCTCCCACATGGTATAATGTTGATTGTTCTCAATTAATGTCTTGATTTGATCGCTATCAACTTCAAATGATCTACCTGACTGTGGAGCATCATCCAGCAAGAAATCTCCAGCACAGAATTTCGCAAACCACTTTTGAGACATTTGATCAGTCACAGCAGCTTCTCCATACATTGCACAAATTTTTTCGTGTGTCTTTCAGTTGGATTTTTACCATTCTTGAAATGATAAAGCATAACATGCTGAAAATGTTGCTTAATTTCTTCCATTTCAATATTAAAATGGCTACACAAAAATTCACCAAGTTTGATAATTTTTTTTAATGCAAGCTGATATGACAGCTGTCATGATACAATCTAACAAAATTGTTTCAAATAAAGTTAAAGACAACTAAGCACTACTAGAGCCATCTTACGGAAAAACCCAAAAGAACTTGTGGGCCAACCCCGTAAAAGATCTAATCCCACTTAGCTTCTTATAGGTTTTTTTTTTTTTTATTTTATAAAAGATTTTATTTATTTTTTAGAGAGAGGGGGAAGGAAGGAGGAAGAGAGGGAGAGAAAGAAACATAGATGTGTGAGAGATACATCAGTCGCCCCCAGTGGGGGACCTGGCCGGCAACCCAGGCACATGCCCTTGACTGGGAGTCGAATCAGTGACCTTTAGGTTCACATACTGGCACTCAGTCCACTGAGCCACACCAGCCACGGCAGCTTCTTTTAGGTTGACTCCAGAAAAAGATCTGATCTAGTCATTCTGATTAAATACAAGTTCTATTTCTTGAAACTTTAAGTAAAAGACAAGTCTTCCTTTTTTGAACTTTTACTGAGACAAAGTATCATCAATTGATCTGTGAATTTACCTTTCAAGAGTGTGTAACAAAACAGAATAAAGGAAATATGACACCAGTATGTCTGTGTTTTACAAATGCATAAAACATACGTTTTAGTTTAAATAAAAGTCACATTAACCTGCTTAGGGTTTTAAAACAAAACTGCTATCATATTGAAGCATTATATATAGTACTACAGCTTTTAGAAAGCTAGTGATCTGGTGAAATGTTGCCCAAGAAAACATAAACAAGTACACATGGAATATCATAACTCATTTAAAATTCTATAAAAATTGTACCGAGCTACCACCTAGTTAATAAGATATAACCTTTTTCCTTAGTCACTCTTATTCCTGCAATTATAAAACAGTTTGATCAGCATTTATCAGCTCATTTTGGGAAAACTGGAAAGAACAATTCTTTATAATAGAAAAATGGATTTTCAAGAAGCTTAAAAAGAAAACAGGACTTGTGTACCAGTTAGTCATTCCTCATTCTCTACCTCCTGCCTCCCCACCCCCAACACTCCCTTGTAACACACTGTGCATGTGTCTGGATTTGCCTGTCCTGAAAATTTTGTACACACCGTATCATACAATGTAGTGTCTGACTTCTTTGACTTAGCATATTTCAAGGTTCCTCCATGTTGTATCATGTATCAGTAGTTCATTCTTTTTATGGCCAAATAAAAATGAATGTGCCACATTTTTTATACATTCATCAACTGAAGGAAATATGGGCTGTTTCCACTTTTAGGCAATTATGAATAATGCTGCTATGAATGTTCCTGTCAAAATTTTTGTATTTTGACCATGTGTTTTCATTTCTGCCTATTTTTTCTGGGTCATATGGTAACTATGTTGAACCTTTTGAGGAATTGCAAAACTTTCCAAAGTGCTGAGGGCATTTTATGTTTCCACCAGCAAATCAAGAAATTTGTTACAGAATGTGTGAATTGTTCAGTTAAGTACTATATTCACTAAATTTTTCTTCCTTTTCTTTATATCAAAATAGCCCCAACTCATAGTCATAGGTTGACATGGAAGTGGTTGAGTAAATGCTGAATTCTAGAATGTAGGTTCAGACTTCTGGTGCTTTGATGCTAACAGGTACTCTGCACTCAAAAGTAGAAGTTGGGGGAAAAAAGGGAAATAGATTTGTAATCTATTCACTTGCATTCAGTCCCAGAAGTTTTTTTCTGATTTTGTATGGCATTTGAATGTGATTTTAAAATGTATTCGATAAGATGTCGTCAGTGTCTCCAGTGAATGGAGGAAAAAAATCACCAAGTGTGGAGAAAGCCTGAAACTTACAAAACTGATTCATGGACCATAGTTCAGTCCTTTTAAAAACTAATGTGATTTCCATTGTGAAAACGTGTGATATTTTGAAGATTGAGTGATAGATTCAGGCTATACAAGATTGTTTTAAAAGTACATTTTATTAAGCTATTACAGTTGGCCTATTTTTTTTTCCCCTCCCCTTTATTCCCTCCACCCTGCACTGTGCCCCCCACCCCCCAGCACCATCCACCACAGCTCAGTTCATGTCCGTGGGTTGGACATGTCAGTTCTTTGGCTTCTCTGTTTCCTATACTATTCTTAACCTCCCTCTGTCTATTTTGTACCTACCATTCATGCTGCTTATTCCCTGTACCTTTTCCCACATTCTCCCCCCACACCCTCCCCACTGATAAACCCTCCATGTGATCTCCATTTCTATCATTCTGTTCCTGTTCTTGTTGTTTGCTTTGTTTTTGTTTTTTAGGTTCAGTTGCTGATTGTTGAGTTTGTCGTCATTTTACTGTTCATGGTTTTTGATCTTCTGTTTCTTAGATAAGTTTCTTTAACATTTCATATAATAAGGGCTTAGTGATGATGAACTCCTTTAACTTGACCTTATCTGGGAAGTACTTTATCTGCCCTTACCTTCTAAATGATAGCTTTGCTGGATAGAGTAATCTTGGATATAGGCCCTTACCTTTGACTTTGAATACTTCTTTCCAGCCCCTTCTAGCCTGCAAGATTTCTTTTGAGAGATCAGCTGATAGTGTTATGGGAACTCCTTTGTAGATAACTGTTCCCTTTTCTCTTGCTGCTTTTAAGATTCTCTCCTTATCTTTAATCTTGTGTAATGGAATTATGTGCTTTGGTGTGTGCTTCCTCAGGTCCAATTTCTTTGGGACTCTCTGAACTTCCTGGAAGTCTATTTCCTTTGCCAGATTGTGCAAGTTCTCCTTCATTATTTTTTCCAATAACTTTTCAATTTCTTCATCATCTTCTCCTTCTGGCACCCCTATGATTCGGATGTTGGAATGTTTAAAGCTGTCCCAGAGGTTCCCAAGCTTCTCCTCATTTTTTTGAAGTCTTGTTTCTTCATTCTGTTCTGGTTGAATGTTTATTTCTTCCTTTTGCTCCAAATCATTGATTTGAGTCCCAGTTTCCTTCCCTTGACTGTTGTTTCCCTGTATATTTTTCTTTATTTCACTTTGTATATCCTTCGTTATTTTTCCTCTATTTTCTTAAGAATAGTATAGGCAATGGAGAAGCCGAAGAACTTATACTTACCCATGGACATAAACTAAAGGACGGGAATGCTGGGGGTGGGGGGGGCGGTGCAATAAAGGAGAGAGAAAAAAGGGAGAACTGTAATAGCATAATGAATAAAATATATAAAAATAAAAATTAAATTAGTTTAAATATTAAAAAACAGGAAAAGATACTAGCCTCAACTAAAATTTTGAGCATAAAGTGACTTCTTAAAATTCTACTCTAAAGCAAGCTTACTTAATTATAACATTTAAATCTATACTCCACTTTTTATTTCTCACCGTTCCCCCTCATGAATGGCATATTCCAGCCAAACTGTAATACCCACTGTCTGATGATGCTCTTTGAGCTCTGCTTCTGCTCCTCTCCAACTAGAATGCATCTCCCCTTAACTTCAGTTAATCCTGCAGAGGACCCGACTTCAAATCTCAGCCCTTATCTGTGTTAATCTTTACTAAGTTATTGAACCACTTTCCTCTTTGGTTTTATCCTCTGTAAAATAAAGATAATAATGTCTACGAGGTGTTGGAATGATTAGTTATGATGTGTGAAATGCACATTTAAGTCTGTACAAAAGTTAATTATTCTTAGTATTACTCTCCTATATGGCCCAGCTAGATGGCAGGTGCTCTAAGGACAGGTACTATGTCTTTGTGTATTTGTAGTGCCTAGAGTGTTGAATTTGTCAGATATATTTCTTAAATTGAATAAACACATTATGCAAAAAAAAAAAAAAAAGTGCTTTCATCTCCTTCCTTATTTCAAAGAAAAAAGCATGTGCACAGGCTCCCCTTTAACAGCCAGTATACTTCAGAAGGTAAAAATGCTCTTTAGAAAGCATATGGAGAAGTCATATACTCTGGCCCCCAATTAATTATGTTCACAATTTTCCCTGCTCAATACTAAAATTGTAGGAGAAAGTGTTCATTGTCAACTATTCTCTGCAAGTAGGATGTGTGTTGATTGAAAGAAAAATTATGTGCTGGTAAGGAAAAGAAAGACGACAACCTAAGAGAGTTCTGCGAGGCTCCAACTGTTGTCTTAAATAGTGGGAGTCTATTACTACCTTACACGGTGACCCAGGGAACCGAGGGTAGCAGGTTGTTAGGCCAACTGCAAGGTGAGAGAACTGCAGCCAGAGAAGTGGCTGCAAACACCCTGGATTCTATCAGTGTCTCCACCAGGAGGGCAGCCCTTTGCAGGTGAGGCTTGGTCTGGCAGCGTTGGTGATAACCCAGGTTGGGCCTAGTTCTGAGTGTGAAGGAACTGTCAAGAAGTGAACAGAAGAGAAAAGTGCATGCACACACATGTGCATTCAGTTTTCTTTCTTTTTTTCATCTAGGAGCGGAAATGCATAAAGGCAGCTGGAAAAGTAGAAGACAGGGAAGAAGGAGCCAACGGCAGAACCCTAGGTTCCGACAACACAGTTCAAATGAGAGGCAAGTGCTGTTTTCCAGTGCTGTTCTAGTTCTAGTATTGTCCGGCGCCCTCACAGGGGCCTCGTCAATGCAGGGTCTGAAGTGGGGCCCAACGAAAGTCTGCATTTCTAATAAGCTCCTAGGGGATGTTGCTGCTGCAGGTCGGCCTGCTGGCCACACTTCCGGTAGTGAGGAGACAATGGCCACACTCTCTTCGCAGAGTGACCATGACTTTGGGCCAGAACATTAACCATAGGCTTAGGATTAGACATTATCTGATAAAACTGGAGGGGAGTTGTTTCTCCATTTTGTAGTGTGCCCTCCCCCGTCTTTTTTTTTTCATCCAATTAAAATAGCTTTCTGGAAATGTAATTTCATTAATTCAGTCTAAGCCCTGAGAGAATAGCTCCGTGTGTGTGTGTGTGTGTGTGTGTGTGTGTGTGTGTGTGTATAACAATTTAAATTTAAAAACACAAAGAAATATAAAGAATAACACAGTGAATGCCCTGTACCTACCACCCAGCTTTAAAAATAAAGCCTAGCCCTGGCTGTTGTGGCTCAGTGGATTGAATGCTGGCCTGCGAGTCAAAGGGTCTCTGGTTCAATTCCCAGTCAGGGCACATGCCTGCCTTGCAGGCCAGGTCCCCAGTAGGGGGCATGCCAAAGGCAATCACACATTGATGTTCCTCTCCCTCTTTCTCCTTCCCCTCCGCTCTCTCTAGAAATAAATAAATATTTT